>NC_134465.1:46035945-50835945 GCF_047948215.1 Lycorma delicatula | reverse complement strand
CTTATGTCCGGATTGTAAGGTCGATGATACGGTGGACCACGTCCTGTATGTCTGTGCCCGGTACGAAGCTGAGCGTACCAGAGTTGTTAGGGAACTTGAGAGAGTAAACTTTTTTGATCTGCTAGTCAACTGGAGGACTTGCAGGGATTGGGCAATTGTTGCTGGCTTCCTTCCCTGAGCCCTGAGCGGGACGGCCGAGGGGATCTAGTAGAGTAGGAACCTTAGTGGCTAGGGTCTGCCGCCTAGCAAGAAGACACCCGCCTAGCAAAGTTCTGGACGCCCCCTCCACCCTTTAATAGCCATATTGGGCTTTAACGGGAGTCGTCTATCGCCCTCTGACTTTTTACATCTCATAGAGTAATAAGGGACTGATCTCGTTGGGATGCCACCGATGTAAATACCTCGGTAGACATTTGCATCGGTGATTTATTAACTCAGCTTTTGCCTTCGCTCTAGGCCTCGTCCGGACATCATGAATGTCCTACATCGTATCCCTCTGAAATAGCTAACAGAGTTCGCGGAAACACGAACCCCGCATCTAGTTCTACTATGAAGTTCTACTATTGAACTATCTAGTTCTATTATGAGTCAATTTCGTGATTGCCTCGTAAATCGAGTCAAATTAAACACACCATACCACCAAAGACGTTGATCGCAACACCGAAATTTAGGCCTAGTTTCCCTTACTGAATTCAACTTCAGTTCAAACCCCAGACTTAGGTTAAATTAAATTATGGACTATGGACTTCGGTCTGGTCCACTAAGGAGAGGCGGACGGACCTCCTACTCCCACTCGGCTCCATCGCAGAGTCCCGCGTGACATTCACCTCATAAACCATCGTCTAGATATTGCTACACCTCACGGCTGCATGGCATCCCATGCCCATCGGCAGTGCAGTCGCCATTCCGCCAACAGTTTTTCCAATTATAATACCTCTTGTCTAACTAATCGTGGCTCGCTGCTAAAGCGCCTACCTTCGGCCAATCAAACTGCCCAGGCAGACCCTAGCCACCAAGGTTCATACTCTACTAGATCCCCTCGGCCGACCTGTGGCAGGGCGAGGAATTGAAGGAAGCCAGCAACAATTGTCAAATCTCTGCGAGTCCTCCAGTTGACTCGCAGATCAAAAAAGGAGTTTACTCTCTCAAGTTCCCTAACAACTCTGGTACGCTCAGCTTCGTACCGGGGACATATTTTATTGAGTATTCCTGAATATAATTTATTTAATATTTTAGATAATTCAAAAAAATCCTCTGTAGAAAAGCATGTTCGATAGATGATTCTACATATATAGAGATATAACAAGTATTGTAACTTTTGATTTGAAAGAAATAGTTTAATAAAAATGCTAAAAATGTTTTTGTAAAAATATTCATATAAAGTTTAAGATTCACAAATTTATTTAAATAAAGTTTTCTCTAAATCTAACACCTCTTTCGACAAAGACTAAAAGTAAGAAAAATAAATATTTCAAAAAAAAATTCTGCATTTTAATTTTAAGGTCTATCATTTAAAAAAAATTAAACATTCTTGATCGCTTTATGTGTGAAATATAGCTTTCTAAAGATTTTTGGAGAATCTTTAATTCTATGGGAGATAAGAACAAAAGAACGAAAAACACGTATTTAAATTTGTTTGAAAAAAAAATTGGATTATTTATATTATGCATTGCAGGTAACAAATTTGTTTTAATAAAATTTTCTCTAAAATACCTCTGAAGAAAATCAAAATTATTTTTCGCGATATCCACTTATCCTTGTAAAGAATTAAAAAAAAATAATAATAAATTAATATGATCAATGACCCACAAACAGAAATATTTTATCCAATATTATATTATAAGTCACGTTCCGGGAAAGCCCCTAAAACTGAGGGTTGTTTCTGATGCACGTCTTTCACACACAATTAAAAATATTTATCATTTTATTTAAATTAATATTTTTTCGTTTATTTAAAACAAAGATTCTAACTAAAGCGCGCGTGCATACCGTATTTAAATCGCGCGGGTGTGACGGTACTAGCGGCGACAGTCCTTACTAACTAAACCAATGTAATTTCACAAGTTACAAATTTCGCTTGTCGGCAGACTGGTGTAGCCGCGAGGCTTAACACACCAAGTACCGTTCGACTGGTCGACCTACTTACTTTTATACATTTTAAATATTATTCATTTAATTCTACTGCTCACCTGCGACGTCACAACATATCAGACGATTACTGCAACATTTTTTGGGGTGGGGGTGCGTTTTTGCAAATATTGTTATTTTTTAATTGTTAAAAAAAAGTTGCGTATAATAAATATGACCTTAATTAGGCGAAATTCGAGATACTGAAAGTAACCTTGCTCTACAGTCTCATCCCCTAGTCCTTTTTAGTTGAAAATTTAATGGTATCAATGCTCCATATATAGAAGCAATCTAACAAAGTTTGTTCAAAATCGGTTCAGTAGTTCTGAAATTACAAGGTGATTTAGAAGCCAACACGTACATACGAACATTAATTTTGGGTTCCTTTAGTGTCAAAACGTCACGATTCGGTTAAAATCTCATATGCCCAAATTTGACCGATTAAAATACTTTACCTTATAGAGCTATAGCGCTATCTGGACGGGAAATTAAAAGGTGCGTTTCGGTAAATTTGTTAGCTTTTGACTTTCAAACCAAGTGTTTTTATTTTCAGTAGCTTTTTTTTTGATACTATTTAGGTACTTTTTTCTTATTAGAACACGTTTTGTGAAACGATTTGTTTCTATCTCATTCCTGTAATTCTGTGACTAACATATCTTATATCTCACAAAAGAATTTAAAATAAATGTATTTGAAAAAATCGGTTAGATCAATTTTGAGATATAAGGCCAAAAAACAGTACACATACAACATACATATGTTGTTTTTTTTTTGTCTGGATGAATTAGTTAGAATATAAAACGTAAAAATTTTCAAAAAAAAAAACCCGGCACCTCATTTTTGTAAAAATACTTTACTATTCTATTTATGTTCATCGGGAAATTAATAACAAAATAACTGAAGTACAAAAAAAGTAATGAAAAAACAACGTTAAAACAAAGATGACGTTTTAATGTTGAAATGAAATGTACCGTAAAAGATAAGATTAAATGTATTCTTTATTCAACAAAAGTAATTTTTACGAATTATTTTTTTTTCTTAATACATTAAAAAAAATAATAATAAACAAATATCTTAAACAAACAATAGAAATAGTTAATTATTTTCTGACAATATACATCTTCTAACTGTTTTCAATGACAAAAATATAACCTAACTTTTTCTAAATAATTTATTTAAAATTCTACCGTTACATTACTACACTAATTTAATGAAAATGTAACGCCTATCTGCAAACTTAATTAACAATGTTTTTCTTTACCATCTTTCTATTTAACTGGCATTATTATTGCGTAGGCTACAATGAAAGTAAATTAACGTCGGGTAATTTATTCTCTGGAGATTGGTACACCTGCCAGAACTCAAGGTCGATCGGGTTTGTTGACATTGTTTTATTTTACCCTTACCGCGTTATTGTATTATAACTGTCTATAGGTGGAATTGTAATATTTTAAAGCAAAACAAACAGTGTTTTTTTTTCCAACAGTAAAATGCGGATTATAATTTTTTTATAATACTTACACAACATGACATCGTCTAAAATTCATAAGTATGCTGTTTATCGTATTAAGATGATAAAAATAATACCATATAAAAATGAAATGAACTTCCATAACGAATATATCTAAGCGTTCCGACCCCTTTAAACATCATTACCGACTTGATGAACGACTGCCGAACAAAAATAAATAATTTTTAAATCATTGTATACAATTATGCCCTCAGCTTCGATACTTTAGGAGAATACCTTTTTCAATTTTTATGTGAGATGTAAGATATGTTAGTTACAGAATTACGGGAATGAGATTCAAACAGATGAGTGATTTTTTAGTCCTGTTACCCAAATGTCTGGTAATTTTTTTTCTAAGAAAGGGAAATTTTGTTTTGTGACACGAAGTTGGTAGCGCTACTCAACCGGTACAGATACGGCAGTGTGAGTTGATTCTCATTGAACTGTATAAACTTATGTGCCGTTTCCGGTCGTGTTACGAACAGAATGTCTTTTACCATAGAACAACGAGTTTACATTCTTGAACAATATTTTGCTACGAAATAGTAAGCGAGTGTAATCCAATCTCGTACGCTAGTGGATCCAAGCTTCATCACTAAAGAACACTGTGTTTAAAAATTAGATTCCGTTATCGTTTACGAGAGACCTAAACCGACGGCAATATTGCAATCGCTTGTTTAAATCTGGAGGCCGAAGCTATTGGACTAATCGTACGCGATACGGATACAATTTCAATTTTTTAGCAGCTTTCTGAACACTCGAATATGACAAACCGACTTGCGTGGAAAGTTTTCGTAAACTTTTCCGTGGAGAATTGAGCAATCTTGTTTTCAAATTCTCTAAAACGTCATCTGTCAAGCGAGTTGGTTGACCACTACGTTTTCTGTCGCAAACACTACCTGTCCCTCGAAATCGGTTTGCTAGCCTAGAAATTGACATTTTTTCTGGCGGAGGAACACCAACAAATTTAATTTGAAATTATTCTTTTACACTCGCGTACGATTTCGTAGCAAAATATTGTTCAAGAATGAAAACTCGTTGTTCTATGGTAAAAGACATTCTGTTCGTAACACGACCAGAAACGGCACAAAAGTTTACACAGCTCAAGGAGAATCAACTCACACTGCCGTATCTATACCGGTTGAGTAGCGCTACCAACTTCACACAAAACGTTTTTTCAAGGTCGTGACCGATCGGTCACGAAATTAAAACCACAGTGAAAATAAAAAATTCCATTCCGGTCCCAGAACACAGAAGCCATACACTTTCTGTTGGAGAAGGTTCGCTTGAACTTCTTTGGTTTACTGGGAGAATGAGAATGCATCCACTGTTTGGATTATTTCTTCAGTTTCGAAATGGACCCGTGTCTCGTCCCCTGTGACAATTTTTTTCAAAAAATCTTCTCCTTCATTGTGGTAGCGCTGGAGAAACGTTAGGCAGGGGGGGGGCATTCTCATTATTTTGTGATGGTCGGACAGCATCTTGTGAACCAATCTCGCACACAGTTTGCGGTACTGAAGTTTCTCACTCACAATGGTGTAGAGAGCTGACCTTGAAATTTCAGAAACTAATCACTCAATACAGAAATTGTGAACCGACGATTTTCTCGAATCGCCTCAACCACTCGCTCAACGAGATCATCGGTTGACACTCGCTTCCTTCCCTGACTGCCTGCAACATGAACATCTGTACGTCCTGCTTTAAACTTCCTGCACCATTTTCGCACTTTACTGTCACTCATTGAAGTTTTACCGTACACATTACTTATTCGTCGATGAATATCAGCCGCATTACACCCCTCAGCCTGATGAAATCGAATTACCGCATGCACTTCACGCTTGGCGGTTGATGACATTGTTGTAGACATGTTTACGTGCTAACTGCGTGTTCAGAACTAAACGTAGTGACGCGGCGTGATTGAAGGCCATACTAGAGACGCTGTTCAACACATATGCGCAAAGGTTCATCCGATTTTTGCGCGGGTTTTTATTTCGCGACCGATCGGACCTTGAAAAAAAATAACGCTCGTATCAAAATAGAGTTTCTCTTTATTCTGGTCTTACTACTTTGTTAACTAATCGTACTGGTGATGTGTTTTTAATTTTGGTCCTTTTAATTATGATATTATATTAATTTGCGGCTACACCAGTCTGCCGAACATACGAGCGAAAGTTGTTTTGTGTGCCTTGTGAAATTACTTAGTTTAGTTAGTGCTGATTGTTGTCGCTAATACCGCCACACCCGGGTGAATTAAAAACGGAATGTTAAAACATGCACGAACTTTGATCGGGTCCGGCCGCTTAGTAAGATTTGAGGCTCCCAATTTACTAAAGATTGCCGGCCTCCGTGGCTCGGGTGGTAGCGTCACGGCCTGTCATCCGGAGATCCCGGGTTCGAAACCCGGTCAGGCATGACATATTCACACACGCTACAAATCATTCATCTCATCCTCTGAAACAATGCATAACGGTGGACCCGAAGGTTAAACAAAAAAAAATTTACTAAACATTAATTTATATGCGTAATTAAACGAAAAAAAAAATGAAAAACAACCATCATAGCGATCACAACATAACTTCAAAGTTTAGAGGATTTTTTGAGGTGGGTGTGCGATTTTGAAGAAAAAAACGTTTTTGCAAATATTGTTATTTTTTAACCGTTAACAAATGTGCTTAAGAAAAATATGACCTTAATTAGGCGAAATTTCAAGATATTGAGGGTGACCTTGCTCTACAGTCTCACCCCGTTGACCTTTTTACTTGAAAATTTAATGGCATCAATGCCCCCATACATAGAAGAAAATCTGTCCAGTAGTTCTGGAGATATAAGATGATTTAGAGGCCAACACCGAACACACACACACAGACACGTATATCCGAACATTAACATCCGTAAAATTTCCATCCGGTTTTTTGGGTTCCTTAAGTTTCAAGATCCGGTGAAAACCGCATATCCCCAAACTGGACCGATTACAATTCTTTCCATTCTAGAGCTATAGCTCTGCTACAACGCTATCTAGACGGGAAAGGAAAAAACAATTTTCAAAAATACTTTTCTATATTTTAAATTCCAGGTCTATAAATTTTTTTAAAATTGTAGATTCAATATTACATAAACTCAAAAAAATAATACATCTTAATGTTGTAATTGGAATAAATTTATTGGGCCCGTCAGAATAAATTTCCATTTAAAATAAAAATTAAATGCAAGGATAACTTTAAATTATTTACCGATTTTGAAGAAATTAACATTTATTTCCCTTGCATCAAAAAAGAATTACAATATGTAATTAGGAAACATATATCTGCAAAGGATAACCTGGAAGTATGAACCAATTTATATAATAACATTTCTAAAAAGGGAATTAAAATTATTTTTTTTAAAAATTAAAGTTCTTACATAAATAAAGCAAACATTTAATTTTTAAAGACTGAGGTCATTTAAAAGTTAAACTTATCTCAAAAAAAACGACGAAAGAATAAAAAAACTGAACATAATATTATAACAAATGAACACCTGCATCCACGCATTAAAAATCAACATTCTAGACATAGTAATATCAAAAAAGATACAAGAATATGAAGATGACGTAAATAATATTTACATATTGTAAACTTTTAGTCTTTGTATATTATATAATAAATTAGAGTAAAATGAGTATTTAATTTACACTAAGCATTTGACACCGTTGATATTAATAAAATTATATTTCCACTTGACAACAATTTAAAAAGTGTAAATCCTATCCCTTTCGTAGCTGTTATTCCACCTTCAGGGCTTCTCTAAAAGATATAATTTAAATTCAAATCGATAATTGTTTTTAAATTGAACTGTAACGTTCATAATAGTCTGTCGTCAAAAATAAAATTAATTCGTAAGTTAATAATCAGTAACGTCATGTTTGTAAGATGTTTACGACTATTATACATATTACAAACATCTTACAAACATGACGTTACTGTCTTATTGACGTACGAATTAATTTTATTCTTGGCCACCAACTATTACGAACATAACAGTTTAATTAAAAAACTATTATCGATTTGAATTTAAATTAACATCTTTTAGAAAATCCCTGAATATGGAATAACAGCTCCGAAAGTGCTAGGATTTACTTTTTAAATTGTTGGTAAGTGGAAATTTAATTTATATAAAATTAATATTACTATATCTGTTATGTTTTTTATGTTATTCTATAAAATGTTCTTCATTTCATATTCTTTTAAAATGTTCAGCATTTTAAAAAAATTAGGGTTCAAATACAGAGATAGAAGAACAATTGCTAACATGTACCGGAACCAAACAGCAACAGTAACAATTGAAGAACATAAGAAAGAAGCCGTAATAAGAAAGGGAGTCCGACAAGGATGTTCCCTATCTACGTTACTTTTTAATCTTTACATGTAACTAGCAGTTAATGATGTTAAAGAACAATTTAGATTCGGAGTAACAGTACAAGGTGAAGAGATAAAGATGCTACGATTTGCTGATGATATAGTAATTCTAGCCGAGATTAAAAAGGATTTAGAAGAAACAATGAACGGCATAGATGAAGTCCTACGCAAGAACTATCGCATGAAAATAAACAAAAACAAAACAAAAGTAATGAAATGTAGTAGAAATAACAAAGATGGACCACTAAATGTAAAAATAGGAGGAGAAAAGATTACGGAGGTAGAAGAATTTTGTTATTTGGGAAGTAGAATTACTAAAGATGGACGAAGCAGGAGCGATATAAAATGCCGAATAACACAAGCGAAACGAGCCTTCAGTAAGAAATATAATTTGTTTACATCAAAAATTAATTTAAATGTCAGGAAAAGATTTTTGAAAGTATATGTTTGGAGTGTCGCTTTATATGGAAGTGAAACTTGGAAGATCGGAGTATCTGAGAAGAAAAGATTAGAAGCTTTTGAAATGCGGTGCTATAGGAGAATGTTAAAAATCAGATGGGTGGATAAAGTGGCAAATGAAGAGGTATTGCGGAAAATAGATGAAGAAAGAAGCATTTGGAAAAATATAGTTAAAAGAAGAGACGGACTTATAGGACACATACCTAAGGCATCCTGGAATAGTTGCTTTAATATTGGAAGGACAGGTAGAAGGAAAAAATTGTGTAGGCAGGCCACGTTTGGAATATGTAAAACAAATTGTTAGGGATGTAGGATGTAGAGGGTATACTGAAATGAAACGACTAGCACTAGATAGGTAATCTTGGAGAGCTGCATCAAACCAGTCAAATGACTGAAGACAAAAAAAAAAATTAACAATATAAAATAATTAAGTATTAATATTATGACTATAGTTAAAATTATAAAGTTCCCCATAATAAACTGCCTTCCTTAGTTTGGATTAGCTTTGATAAAGAATTTTATATAATAAAAACAAAATCGTTATTAAGAATGGATTAGAAAATAAACTAATCGCTTGGACAGGATGGCAAAAATACGTTCAGAATAGTGTGATACACACACTAATGGATTATTTGCCATAATCCATTCGTCTATTTCTTTAATTTTAATATAAATATTAAAAGATTTTATTTTTTACTTACATTAATTGTGTCATCTGTCAGTCTCCGTGGTTTACCACATCTACAAAAGGCATTACTCTTTTTTCTTGCTATAACCCCACTTTTTACCTTCTTTATGGCCACCTTTCTTAGCGTAATCACTTTTATGACTGTGATGTTCTTCGTGTCCTTCGGCTTCCTTATGTCCTTTATGATCCTTATGATGTCCACCTTTTTCATGATGACCTTTTTTCCCGTGATGATCTTCATGGTGACCGGATTTATGATGACCGCTTTTCTTTTTACCGCCGGATTTATGTCCGTGCGTCGCATGAAAACCGCCGTGTTTTTCGTGATCACCACCTTCATGATGTTCGTCGTAAAATTCATGTTTCTTTAAATACTCGTCCTTTTTATGTACATTATGCTCGCCTTTGGTACTGTGACCTTTTTTATGTTCACCGGATTCTCCGTATTTTGCACCTTTTTTACCTTTTTCTACTTTATGATGTTCACCGTAATGTCCGGCTTCTTGTTTGTGCTTCTTCTTTTTGCCTTTTTCATCTTTATAACTGCCTTTATGAGATTCTTTATCGTGATGTCCTTTTTCACCTTTTTCGTATTTATGATACCCTTTGTATCCTTTATCACCCTTTTTACCGGTACTTGAATGATGATGAGCGTGATGTTCTTTACCTCCGCCTTTTTCATGTTTTTCCGAATGGCCTTTCTTTTTATGACCTCCACCTCCAGCACCACCTCCACCGCCACCACCACCCTTACCGTGGTGACCGCCACCGCCGCCGCCGCCTCCGCCACCACCTTTACCGTGATGACCAGTAGCTGATGGTTTCTGATCCGGTTGTTCGTTATAAGCAAATGAACGAGGTTTAGATAAAAATTTCTTTTCGCTCAAATGATTCTTTTTAGGCCTTTTCAATATGCGATCGCTTCTTTCTTTCAAACGTTCTTCATCTTTACGTTCTTCATCCAACGATTCCTTTTTATTATTATCTTCGTTATCGTCATCTTCACCGGATTTATCTTCATCGATATCATCTTTCGTCCATTCTTCTTTCATAAAAGACGGTTCATCATTTAATGATTCTGTTGCTTTTGGTTTCTTTTTAGTTATTTTTTCATTATTTCTCGACTCTTCGGTTTCACCGTCATCATTTTCTTCTTCCTCCTCTTCTACCTCTTCACCTTCTTCCTCTTCTTCATCGTTTTCTTGATATTCATAATCATTATCGTTGTTTTTATTATTATCATCATTATTTTCAACAATTATTCTACCTTCAACCGGTAATTCATGTGATTTTTTTTCATCATTTCTTCTATTAATATCTTTATCGTATTCTACAACATGATATTGTGCTTTCGGTAAAATTGTTGTCGTGGCGTAATAATTTCGTCGATTAATATTATTATTATTATTTCCAGAAACTAATCCGACATCGTGACTTGAAAATGAATACGCAACCGGTTGCGCTATCCTACCTGTATTTTCAACCGAATCGAAAAATAATGTTAATAATAATAACACTGAACACTGATATAACAGATTATAATTTTTAAATAAAATAATAACACTGGATTTACCATAATTATTATTAGTATTAAACGGTCTTAACTCCACGAACATCATTGTAACACTAATTACACTCCGTAGAAAATGCTTCGCTTTATAACAAACGGAAAACCAATAGATTGAATCAGTCCAGTGACCACTGTAACTGGTAGCGAATAACATTCAGTTTTATTAAACATTCTGTTACTGTTTTCTTTCATTTACTTTTGTTTTTAAAACATCGTCACGCTTTCCACCCTTGACTAGTTCAATATATATATATATATATATTAAACTATAATATTATATATATATATATATATATATATATATAAATATTCGTAATATATATTTCTTTGTTTTTAATCCGGCATCAAGATGACATAACATCTTCTAGCTTCCTTAAAAATTTCCCTAGTTTTTCTTGAGAATTCTTTTACTTAATTTTTCTTTGTAGCTATATTTTTTCCTCTTTCATTAAATCTCTCTCCCTCTCTCTCTCTCTATATATATATATATATATATATATATATATATATATATATATATATATAGTACTCTTTTTAATTGGTCTATTGTTTTAAATCAATCAAATGAAATAAGTAAAATAAACATTTTTTTTTAAACCATTTATAAACAAATATTAGAAAAGACATCGCAGGGAAAAAATCGAAAATCGTAGGGAAAAAATCTCTTTAATCAGCATAATATAATATAATATAATAAAAATTTATAGAAACCGTACATAAACTTTCTTCAAAAGAAAAATTAATAACTGAATAGAAAATTCTTTTATTTCTTTACTTTTATTTCCAAATAAAAAGAGGATATAACATGAAGATAACGGTAAATAATTCAGGAAATTATAAATGAGCAAAAATTCTCTTATAAAAACATACTTTAAAAACAATACGTTTTCAATCTGTTTAATATTACTTTCCCGCCTAATATTTAGAACAGCAATATTAAAGGGGAAAGTGTGTTGATCAAATCAAAAATGAGGTATCAGGGTTTTTTTGCTAATCTTTACGTTTTAGAGACCAACTACTTTATCTAAACCAAAAAACAATATGTACGAAACGCATAAGTCGCAGTGCTATTTTCCCTATATCTCAAAATTCACCGAACAGATTTTCTTCAAATCTTGCTCAAATATTTCTATACAGACTGAGTCTAAAGCAGTCGTTCTCAAAGTGAGCGATAACGCCCCCTTGTGGGCGCTGGAGCCTTCAGGAGCGGCAGTAGAAAGCCTATAGAAAATTGGGGACGTTCAGGCGGTCTAAGTAAGCGATGGCTAAGCCACCGGGTTGGTCTAGTGGTGAACGCGTCCTTCCCAAATCAGCTGATTTGGAAGTCGAGAGTTCCAGCGTTCAAGTCCTAGTAAAGACAGATATTATTACACGGATTTGAATACTAGATCGTGGATACCGGTGTTCTTTGGTGGTTGGGTTTCAATTAACCACACATCTCAGGTATGGTCGAACTGAGAATGTACAAGATTATACTTCATTTACACTCATACATATCATCCTCATTCATCCTCTGAAGTATTATCTAAACGGTAGTTACCGGAGGCTAAACAGGAAAAAGAAAGGTTAAGTTTGGTTAAATTACATTTATAAAATAAATAAAACCATTTATTATAATTAATAAAGGGACTGTTCATTTGCCACCGAAATCCGATTGATTACTTTGTTTATAAATAAAGCTGTAGCTGCGGTGGCGTTAATACGTAAGTACCGACTTTTCGCCCATACTGTACTTTTAGCAGTTTTTGAGAAATCTGGATTATTTTATTTTTAATAAACTCCGAAATTTTTACCTTGGTATTTAATTTCTGTGGACTTTATTCATATCATTTTACTCAGAATAAAATTCTTAACAAGTTTTACTAAAAAGGTTTACGTGATCATTATTTACTTAAAGTTTTTTTTCACGTCAAACATAAAAAAAAGCTTTGTCGACCCCAATCTTCTGTCCTTTTACCCCAAATTTTTCAAAAAATATTAAAAACACAGCTTTGGTACTAATTTTTTCCAAATTTCCTAGGTCACATTTTATGTAAAACCACTAAATTTACCTCTTAATTTAGGTCGCTTTATATGGTAGTGAAGCTTGAACGATCGGAGTATCTGAGAAGAAAAGATTAGAAGCTTTTGAAATGCGGTGCTATAGAAGAATGTTAAAAATCAGAAGGGTGGATAAGATGACAAATGAAGAGGTATTGCGGCAAATAGATGAAGAAAGAAGCATTTGGAAAAATATAGTTAAAAGAAGAGACAGACTTATATACCACATACTAAGGAATCCTGGAATAGTCGCTTTAATATTGGAAGGACAGGTAGAAGGAAAAAATTGTGTAGGCAGGCCACGTTTGGAATATGTAAAACAAATTGTTAGGGATGTATGATGAAGGGAGTATACCGAAATGAAACGACTAGCACTAGATAGGGATTAAAAATCAAATGGGTGGATAAAGTGACAAATGAAGAAGTATTGCGGCAAATAGATGAAGAAAGAAGCATTTGGAAAAATATAGTTAAAAGAAGAGACAGACTTATATGCCACATACTAAGGAATCCTGGAATAGTCGCTTTAATATTGGAAGGACAGGTAGAAGGGAAAAATTGTGTAGGCAGGCCACGTTTGGAATATGTAAAACAAATTGTTAGGGATGTATGATGAAGGGAGTATACCGAAATGAAACGACTAGCACTAGATAGGGATTAAAAATCAAATGGGTGGATAAAGTGACAAATGAAGAAGTATTGCGGCAAATAGATGAAGAAAGAAGCATTTGGAAAAATATAGTTAAAAGAAGAGACAGACTTATATGCCACATACTAAGGAATCCTGGAATAGTCGCTTTAATATTGGAAGGACAGGTAGAAGGGAAAAATTGTGTAGGCAGGCCACGTTTGGAATATGTAAAACAAATTGTTAGGGATGTATGATGAAGGGAGTATACCGAAATGAAACGACTAGCACTAGATAGGGATTAAAAATCAAATGGGTGGATAAAGTGACAAATGAAGAAGTATTGCGGCAAATAGATGAAGAAAGAAGCATTTGGAAAAATATAGTTAAAAGAAGAGACAGACTTATATGCCACATACTAAGGAATCCTGGAATAGTCGCTTTAATATTGGAAGGACAGGTAGAAGGGAAAAATTGTGTAGGCAGGCCACGTTTGGAATATGTAAAACAAATTGTTAGGGATGTATGATGAAGGGAGTATACCGAAATGAAACGACTAGCACTAGATAGGGATTAAAAATCAAATGGGTGGATAAAGTGACAAATGAAGAAGTATTGCGGCAAATAGATGAAGAAAGAAGCATTTGGAAAAATATAGTTAAAAGAAGAGACAGACTTATATGCCACATACTAAGGAATCCTGGAATAGTCGCTTTAATATTGGAAGGACAGGTAGAAGGGAAAAATTGTGTAGGCAGGCCACGTTTGGAATATGTAAAACAAATTGTTAGGGATGTATGATGAAGGGAGTATACCGAAATGAAACGACTAGCACTAGATAGGGATTAAAAATCAAATGGGTGGATAAAGTGACAAATGAAGAAGTATTGCGGCAAATAGATGAAGAAAGAAGCATTTGGAAAAATATAGTTAAAAGAAGAGACAGACTTATATGCCACATACTAAGGAATCCTGGAATAGTCGCTTTAATATTGGAAGGACAGGTAGAAGGGAAAAATTGTGTAGGCAGGCCACGTTTGGAATATGTAAAACAAATTGTTAGGGATGTATGATGAAGGGAGTATACCGAAATGAAACGACTAGCACTAGATAGGGATTAAAAATCAAATGGGTGGATAAAGTGACAAATGAAGAAGTATTGCGGCAAATAGATGAAGAAAGAAGCATTTGGAAAAATATAGTTAAAAGAAGAGACAGACTTATATGCCACATACTAAGGAATCCTGGAATAGTCGCTTTAATATTGGAAGGACAGGTAGAAGGAAAAAATTGCGTAGGCAGGGCACGTTTGGAATATGTAAAACAAATTGTTAGGGAAGTAGGATGTAGGGGGTATACTGAAATGAGACGACTAGCACTAGATAGGGAATCTTGGAGAGCTGCATCAAACCAGTCAAATGACTGAAGACAAAAAAAAAAATTTTGGGTCCCAAGAATAATAGTATGACTTAATTTTTACCGAAGGCACATAAATCTTTCCTTATCCGACACTCATTAAAGAAGCTTTTCCGAACCTGTTTTTATATGAACTTTCTTCTTTATTTCACCAGTAGAACACGTCCTGTAAGTTTTTTTTTTTACATTCTTCGCGAATTACCCTGTTAATAAATTCAATAAAGCTGAACGGAAACTTCGGTATTATGAATGTACATCACCAATAAAAACAGCGGTAGAGCGTTAAAAGAGAAAAAACCGTTCCACCCACGTATCGTTGTGGGTTTTTACCTAAAACTAGATTACTGCATTTAAATAAGTTTTATAACATAATACTCTAAACAAACCTATGATGAAATAATACTTACGTTACATCAACGACAGATACAACAAACAGTTTATTTATTCAACGGACCATTAAGATTTGTAATTTTATATTAAATAAAACGAAAATTACGGAACATCAGTTACAGTAGAAGTATTATTTAGTTTACTTTACTACAATCGAATCAACTTACATAAATTATTAACAAAGCGATCGATCTGTGTTTACTTTTAAATTATTTTTTATTGTTTCTATCGTTAATGTTAACGATAAAAAAAGAATATAAACGAATTAATACAATCAGTCCATATTATTACACCAATCATCTTCGTTCACGTAGAAAAATCAAACCTTATTCATTTGCCAATAGTCCCTAAGCAATCCGTTACATAGAAAACTTCATAGCGCATTTTATATAAAAAATTAGGTACTTTTTCGGAATTCAACAGCCAATTAATTTTTTTTTTTTTTTTTTTTAAATCTAATGTGGAAACCACATGACTTCCTTTGTACGTCCATTAAATTACATATACACATTTTTTTTAAATCTAAAAATACAAAAAATTTCATTTCATTAAAAACTTAAAATATGTTTTAATTTTTTATTTATTATTAAATTATTATTTATTGTAATAAATTGCAATAGTCCCTAAGCAATCCGTTACATAGAAAACTTCATAGCGCATTTTATATAAAAAATTAGGTACTTTTTCGGAATTCAACAGCCAATTAATTTTTTATTTATTTTTTTTTTTTTAAATCTAATATGGAAACCACATGACTTCCTTTGTACGTCCATTAAATTACATATACACATTTTTTTTAAATCTAAAAATACAAAAAATTTCATTTCATTAAAAACTTAAAATATGTTTTAATTTTCTTTTTAATATTAAATTATTATTTATTGTAATAAATTGCAATAGTCCCTAAGCAATCCGTTATATAGAAAACTTCATAGCGCATTTTATATAAAAAATTAGGTACTTTTTCGGAATTCAACAGCCAATTAATTTTTTTTTTTTTTTTTTTTTAAATCTAATGTGGAAACCACATGACTTCCTCTGTACGTCCATTAAATTACATATACACATTTTTTTTAAATCTAAAAATACAAAAAATTTCATTTCATTAAAAACTTAAAATATGTTTTAATTTTTTATTTATTATTAAATTATTATTTATTGTAATAAATTGCAATAGTCCCTAAGCAATCCGTTATATAGAAAACTTCATAGCGCATTTTATATAAAAAATTAGGTACTTTTTGGGAATTCAACAGCCAATTAATTTTTTTTTTTTTTTTTTTTTAAATCTAATGTGGAAACCACATGACTTCCTTTGTACGTCCATTAAATTACATATACACATTTTTTTTAAATCTAAAAATAACAAAAAATTTCATTTCATTAAAAACTTAAAATATGTTTTAATTTTTTATTTATTATTAAATTATTATTTATTGTAATAAATTGCAATAGTCCCTAAGCAATCCGTTACATAGAAAACTTCATAGCGCATTTTATATAAAAAATTAGGTACTTTTTCGGAATTCAACAGCCAATTAATTTTTTATTTATTTTTTTTTTTTTTAAATCTAATATGGAAACCACATGACTTCCTTTGTACGTCCATTAAATTACATATACACATTTTTTTTAAATCTAAAAATACAAAAAATTTCATTTCATTAAAAACTTAAAATATGTTTTAATTTTCTTTTTAATATTAAATTATTATTTATTGTAATAAATTGCAATAGTCCCTAAGCAATCCGTTATATAGAAAACTTCATAGCGCATTTTATATAAAAAATTAGGTACTTTTTCGGAATTCAACAGCCAATTAATTTTTTTTTTTTTTTTTTAAATCTAATGTGGAAACCACATGACTTCCTTTGTACGTCCATTAAATTACATATACACATTTTTTTTAAATCTAAAAATACAAAAAATTTCATTTCATTAAAAACTTAAAATATGTTTTAATTTTCTTTTTAATATTAAATTATTATTTATTGTAATAAATTGCAATAGTCCCTAAGCAATCCGTTATATAGAAAACTTCATAGCGCATTTTATATAAAAAATTAGGTACTTTTTCGGAATTCAACAGCCAATTAATTTTTTTTTTTTTTTTTTAAATCTAATGTGGAAACCACATGACTTCCTTTGTACGTCCATTAAATTACATATACACATTTTTTTTAAATCTAAAAATACAAAAAATTTCATTTCATTAACAACTTAAAATATGTTTTAATTTTTTATTTATTATTAAATTATTATTTATTGTAATAAATTGCAATAGTCCCTAAGCAATCCGTTACATAGAAAACTTCATAGCGCATTTTATATAAAAAATTAGGTACTTTTTCGGAATTCAACAGCCAATTAATTTTTTTTTTTTTTTTTTTTTTAAATCTAATATGGAAACCACATGACTTCCTTTGTACGTCCATTAAATTACATATACACATTTTTTTTAAATCTGAAAATACAAAAAATTTCATTTCATTAAAAACTTAAAATATGTTTTAATTTTCTTTTTAATATTAAATTATTATTTATTGTAATAAATTGCAATAGTCCCTAAGCAATCCGTTATATAGAAAACTTCATAGCGCATTTTATATAAAAAAATTAGGTACTTTTTCGGAATTCAACAGCCAATTAATTTTTTTTTTTTTTTTTTTAAATCTAATGTGGAAACCACATGACTTCCTTTGTACGTCCATTAAATTACATATACACATTTTTTTTAAATCTAAAAATACAAAAAATTTCATTTCATTAAAAACTTAAAATATGTTTTAATTTTCTTTTTATTATTAAATTATTATTTATTGTAATAAATTGTTTGCAATCAGAGGTTAATTGTTATTAATAAATGAATATATTTAAATTAAAAGATGTTAGTATATAATATCGAAATGTTAAAACAGTATCTAGTTTTAAATATCAAGAGGAAACAACAAAACACAACAATACAACAATGGGGCAGCAATAGAAGAGAGAAGAATAAACCGGATAAATTACATTTCCTGAAGAAGATATCTTCAATAAAAAAAAAACCACACTAATAACTCATACGATTCCCTCCACGAACACGGTGCATTGGATTCACCAAAAACTAAGATTCCAACAGGCGCATTCCTGCTAGACCGAAAGGGACTAGCAACGAAAGACCTTCAGTGAACGAGCTAAAGGGAAAACGCGCCAGGAGACACAAATATATTGCTAATCTCCCAAGGAATAACCCGAGTAAAAATAACATTTAAATCCCCAACTCCATCCATCTTAAAGTTAAAAAAAGGAGATAAGTCTGATTCGAACTGACGTGCCTTCCCCTTGTAAGGTCCAAATATTTCATTACTTAAACGTTTATTTGCCTATAACTCTGGAACCAATAAAAATAAATACCACTTATGATATACCGTTGAAAAGCTCTCAATGAGATCTTATTAATGCAGTTAAGAAAAAGTTCAAAATCCAAATTTTTTTTTGGATTACGGGTGTTTCTATCTAGTCGATTTGGAACTTTTGGTCCAGTCGATTGCAATCAAAACGGGTTGTGCACAACTAGATGTTACAACAGTCCTAAATCTAAAATTTCAACATCCTACGGTTGCTTTTGAGTTATGCGAGATACATACATACGTAAAGACGTCACGCCGAACTAGTCAAAATGAATTCAGGGATGATAAGAATGGATATTTCCGTTGAAATCTGAAAACCGAAAGTTTTCGCGATCATAATACCTCTTTTAATTCGTACAAGGAAATAATACATCAACAGATAGTCAACATAACCTCACAAAATGAAGTTATGTTCTTTGTTGTCGATCTTAAATTCAGCGTAACTGAAGAACGGCTTAACTAATCTTCATCAACTTTTCATTTGCACAACTTCAAACACACTACTGCAGCATAACTAAATTTCAATGAAATTGATTAAGTAATTTTAGAAAAATTCGATCCACAGATTTTATACACCCACACATACATGTATATATATATATATATACCTGAAAACGTAAAGAGAATTAACTTCACCCCCAATCACACCGTGCGACCAAAAGTAATACCGTACATTTCTTCGAAAAATTGTTAAAAAACAGCAATAACATTTGGTTGTAGAGTAAACTTATTTTTAATTTGTTAGTCTTTTAAGCAACTAATAAGTGACTTTAGGATAGAAATGAATTTTGAAGCAAATGAAAAGTGTTAAGCCTGACCGAGATTAAAACCTAGAACCTTCCGTATAAAAGTCCGTAAAATGAAAATTTAAAACTGAGAAATCTCCCTCCTAAAAAATTATTAAATTACAATAAATATTGCTAACATGTACAGGAACCAAACAGCAACAGTAATAATTGAAGAACATAAGAAAAAAGCCGTAATAAGAAAGGGAGTCCGACAAGGATGTTCCCTATCTCCGTTACTTTTTAATCTTTACATGGAACTAGCAGTTAATGATGTTAAAGAACAATTTAGATTCGGAGTAACAGTACAAGGTGAAAAGATAAAGATGCTACGATTTACTGATGATATAGTAATTCTAGCCGAGATTAAAAAGGATTTAGAAGAAACAATGAACGGCATAGATGAAGTCCTACGCAAGAACTATCGCATGAAAATAAACAAAAGTAATGAAATGTAGTAGAAATAACAAAGATGGACCACTGAATGTGAAAATAGGAGGAGAAAAGATTATGGAGGTAGAAGAATTTTGTTATTTGGGAAGTAGAATTACTAAAGATGGACGAAGCAGGAGCGATATAAAATACCGAATAGCACAAGCTAAACGAGCCTTCAGTAAGAAATATAATTTGTTTACATAAAAAATTAATTTAAATGTCAGGAAAAGATTTTTTAAAGTGTATGTTTGGAGCGTCGCTTTATATGGAAGTGAAACTTGGACAATCAGAGTATCTGAGAAGAAAAGATTAGAAGCTTTTGAAATGCGGTGCTATAGGAGAATGTTATAAATCAGATGGGTGGATAAAGTGACAAATGAAGAGGTATTGCGACAAATAGATGAAGAAAGAAGCATTTGGAAAAATATAGTTAAAAGAAGAGACAGACTTATAGGCCACATACTAAGGCATCCTGGAATAGTCGCTTTAATATTGGAAAGACAGGTAGAAGGAAAAAACTGTGTAGGCAGGCCACGTTTGGAATATGTAAAACAAATTGTTAGGAATGTAGCATTTAGAGGGTATACTGAAATGAAACGACTAGCACTAGATAGGGAATCTTGGAGAGCTGCATCAAACCAGTCAAATGACTGAAGACAAAAAAAAACAATAAATACTATAAATGTAAAGCCATTATAAAAATTTATGTCAATTCTACAATAAAATTAGTACTAATAACAAAAATAGCGTATTATTTTACTAATCATAAACTTAAAATGTACCAAATTTCGCTGTAAATTACGTGTACTCCAGACACCCTCTTGTCTGCGAGATTCAGCATGTTATTTCGCAAATGAACCACTGTAATATAACAGTAAGCTTCTGCTGGATCCCTAGCCATATTGGAATTTCAGGCAATGAGCGCGCTGATAGTGCGACAAACGAGGCTTTGTTTCCAGCCTCCTCTGACCAATCGCGTCGCTTCTAACGATCTTTTCTGTTTCCTGAACAGGATGGTTCATGATGAATGGAATTTTTTTTTCCCCGATGAATCGGAGAAATACCATTTACATACACCTCACAAGTGGGGAAGTGTCGGACTCCCACGGGTTCGGCTAGATGTTGGTAAGTGCCTATGCGTGCCCGCACCCAATCGACTAAAACTCACCGATCCTCCACTTCTTGGGAGCACTCATGGAGAGCATTACGTCTGGTAAAGAGGAGTGTCACACAGTCAGGCACCGAATTCCCACTGCCTCATTGCGCAGAGGCGATCCCCACGTGTTCGGGAGGCCCCCTAAGCGCTCAGCCGCAGGCCTATCCGCCCCAGCACCTTCCAACGTCTCATTTCTTGGTGGGATTTTTCATAAATATGTAAGGTATCCATCATCTTCTGAGCCGCCATTAGTTCTCAACCGCTTTCCATTCTTGAACACCTTTTAGCATTACGCTTTGTGTGTCCTCTGGACGGAAAATGTCTTCCAAGCCTAACATATTTAACATCTCCCAGCGTTCTTCATCAAAGCGCGGGGAAGAGAAATGCACGCGGGCAGGAGTCTCTTCCTCATCATAGTCAGGGCAACGATCCGTGTGGCCAAGGCCGTATTTATACAGGTACGCCCTGAAACCGCCATGACCCGCCAGGAACTGTGTTAATCTCAGTGAACCATGGGTCCTCCTACACCAACTCCCGATGTCTCTTAAAAGACGATGGATCCAGCGACCTTTAGCGGCTCGGTCCCACCGTTCCTGCCAAATCTCCATTAATTCTTCTTTTATCTGGGGTGTTATGCGCTTTTTATCTCTAATGACAGAGACCTCTACTCCCAGAGCCTCTTCTTCTGCAAAATAACCCAATCTATCGGCATTGCATCAGCCAGGACTTCAGCTGTCAACATTCGCAGACAACAATGCTACCGTGAACAATAAACTTCACCCACTTAAGAACACTGTGTCACCGTGAAGCTCCTCATACAAAAATAACCGCCGAGAGTGGATTATTATACATCTTTTCGATTAGGCACACTTAGCTAACTCATGGATATCTAATGAATCAAACAGATGGACCAGTTTGTGCTTGCTGCGACTGTACCGACTAACAGCGCACCATATTCTTTTGGATTGCAGCTGTTATGCGGCACTGCGTCGCAAGTTTAAACTAGGGGCTAACATGCGAACTATTCTAGGGTATAATGAAATGTTATATCGTGTTTTACGATTTTTTAGGACCATCCATTTACATTTATATATATAAATTACTAAAGTATGATTACTATTTTATTATTTTGAGATGTATAATGATAAATCGTTTTGTTTTTATTTCGCTTTTAGCATGCGTTATAGGTTTTTACTTTGCCTGTAACACAAAGTGTTCTTCTTATTTTTTTCTTTTTAATAGTCCTTTTTTTAACATTTGCATTTTACAATAGATATAACGCGTTCCAGCGATTATAACACGAAAGAATTTCTCGCCCAGAAAAACCAACAAAAAAATATCTCTGTAATTTTTCAAATAATAAATGTAAATTTACAGCTGAAAATAACATTCCGACCTCCGTAGCACGAATGATAGCGTCTCGACCTTCCATCCGCAAGTCCCGGGTTCGAATCTCGGTCAGGCATTGCATTTTCACACGCTAAAAGATTGTCATTTCATCTCGTTCACTGAAATAATACCTAACGGTGGTCCCGGAGGGTAAAAAATAACTAAAATAATTTTCCATAAAACATCATTACGTATTTATTGAAGTAAATTAATCGTATCAAATTTTAATTAAAAATATTATAACATTTTTATTAAATTGGTTAGAGGATCATACTGATGTTAAAGTCACATTATTATCGAATAACAATTGAATAGATGATTCAGGTTGACCTGTTAACAATATGCCGAGAAAGTGGATATTATTTAATCGGTGTGAAAGAAACACGGAAAACGTTTTACAATTTTTTTTTCTGTACATATACATTTTTCCTATTCAGTGACTTAAACGCAAAACATTTTAAGTTCTTATAAGTCAATTTAAAAATCCATAAACGTTAATACTATAAAACTTCACTTACCCGGAAAACAATTAAATCCGGATCGATTTTTCATTTTTTTAATCTAACCTATAACTTAGAATTTTTCTCTTTAGAATTGCATAACAATTACGTTTTTACGAAAATTACAATTTTTTTATTAATTACTTTTAAATTTGTATCAAATACTTTACCATAATCCGAAATATTAATGAAATGTTGCATACAAAATAAACAAAAAAAAACTTTTTTTTCAAAAAATCAACTTCCACCTCTTAAAATTGAAATATATGTTTTTTGCTCTATCTTTCTTCGTTTTAATACATTTTAAATTTTTTTATTACTTTATACATCACCAAAATATGTCAATAATTTCCAAAATTATAAACCCCGAAACTTAAACATAGTAAAGTTTTTTTTTTTATGTTCTTGTTTTAACCTTTACAGGAAGAGGTATTAGATTTTTTTTTAAAACTGTACTTAACCAAATTTAATATTCTACTCAATTTATATAACTACTCATGCATCAAAAAACATAACTAGAATTCTTTATAGAAGAATTCAGAAGAGAATGGTAGAAGAGTGTTAGAAGACCAATTTGTTTTCAGGAAAAGTATAGAAAGTAAATTTAGCGCTCAGATTAATAGCAGAAGGAAAATTAAAGAAAAACAAAACAATACGTAGCATTTATAAATTTAGAAAAGCCATTTGATAACATACTGGAATAAAATGTTCAATATTTTTAAAAGTATAGAGTTCAAGTATAGAGATAGAAGAAAAATCGCCAACATTTACAGGAACCAAACTGCAACAGTAATAATCAAAAAGCATAAGAAAGAAGCCATAATATAAAAAACAGAGTCAAACAAGAATGTTCTCTATCCCCGTTATTTTTAAATCTTTACATAGAACTAGCAGTTAATGATGTTAAAGAACAGTTTAGATCCGAAGTAACAGTGAAAAATGAAAAGATAAAAATGCTACGATTTGTTGATGATATAGTAATTCTAGCTGAGAGTCAAAAAGATGTCAAATAAACAATGAATACCATGAATAAAGTCCTACGCAAAAACTACCGCATGAAAATAAACAAGAACAAAAACAAAAGTAATGAAATGTAGATGGACCACTAAATGTAAAAATTGGAATACAAAAGATTACAAAAGTAGAAGAATTTTGTTACATGGGAAGTAGAATTACTAAAGCTGGACGAAACAGGAGCGATATAAAATGCTGAATAGCACTGGCGAAACAGCTTTCAGTCAGAAATATACTTGTAATTTGCTTACATCAAAAATTAGTTTAAACATTAGGAAAACCTTTTTGAAAATATATATGTTTGAAGTGTAGCTTTATATAGAAGTGAAACAAACTGATCATCATCATGAGATCATTAAATCGTTCAAAGGAGATGAAGAAAGAAGCACTGGGAAAAATATAGTTAAAAAAAGAGACAGACTTACAGGCCACATATTAAGACATCCTGGAATAGTTGTTTTAATATTGGTGTGACATATAGATGAGAAAAAATGAGCAGGCAGGCAACGTTTGGAATACGTAAAATAAATTTTTAGGGATGTAGGCTGTAGGGGGTATACCAAAACGAAATGACTGGCACTACATAGGGAATCTTGAGACCTGCATCAAACTAGTTAAATAAGTGGACAAAAAAAAATACAAATTTCTTCCCTCCATTTCTCCAATTATAAAATAATTAATAATAAATTTTAAACGAACATTTGTTGGTGGTTTATTTATAGTAAGAAACATATACTATTGGTTTAATTAGAGAAATATAGGCTACTTCACACAAGTTACACTTTTGAAAGACATTCTCTAATAGAATTACAAAATACCAACGTATCAATTTATACAAGATGTTAGTTCATACACAACATTTAATTAATTATATGAAACGTAACGAGTCAAACAAGGATGTTCTCTATTCCCATTACTTTTTAATCTTTACATAGAACTAGCTGTTAATGATGTTAAAGAAAAATTTAGATCCAAAGTAACAGTGCAAGGTGAAAAGACAAAGATGCTATGATTTGCTGATGATATAGTAATTCCAGTCGAGAGTAAAAAGGATTTAGAACAATGAATTACACGGATAAATAATTTGCTATAAAAGAACTACCGCATGAAAATAAACAAGTACAAAATGAAAATAATGAGATGTAGTAGAAATAAAGTAGACAGATGGCTGAATATAAAAATAGGACAAGAAAGGACTATGGAGGCAGAAGAATTTTGTTATTTGAGAAGTAGAATTAATGGACAAAGCAGTAGCGATATAAAATACCGAATAGCACAGGCGAAACGAGCTTACTCAGAAATATAATTTTGCTTACATCAAAAATTAATTTAAATGTCAGGAAAGCATTTTTAAAAGAATATGTATGGAGCATAGCTTTATATGGAAGTGAAACTTGGACAACCGGATTACCTGAGAAGAAAAGATTAGAAGCTTTTGAAATGCGGTGCTATAATAGAATGTTAAAAATCATAAAGGTGGATACAGTGACAAATGAAAAGGAGTAGCGGCAAATCGATAAAAAAGAATCATTTAGAAAAATATAGCTTAAAGAAGAAACAGACTTAAATAGGCCACACTTTACGGCATCCTGGAATAGTCACTTTGATATAGGAGGGACAGGTAGATGGAAAAAATTGTGTAGGCAGGCAACATTTGGAATATGTAAAACAAATTGTTAGGGATGTAAGATGTAGGGGGTATAGCGAATTGAAACAATTAGGAATATGTAAAACAAATTGTTACAGATGTATAATCAAACCACTCAAATGACTGAACCAAAAAAAAAATTAAACAAAGTTTTTCTTTGTAACAATACTTTAAATTTTAGTTAAAAAATAAAGATGTTCAAGTATCTTTAACAGAAATTCTTAATAAAAAAAAATTAAGTTAATACTGTTTTTTTTTTTATTTTATTATATAATTTTCAACAAAAAAATATTCTGAGGTAAAGTCAAATTTTATAATAATGTTAAATCTTAATATAAAAATAAAAAATCTAAAATGTTTTAGAAAGATGATAAACTGACTGCTTAAATTACTTAAATAAAGAAAAGAAAGATTGAAAAATTATAAAAAATGTTGTTTACATAATGTCATCAAAAAGACCCCAAGGTATTGAATTAAAAAAAAGGACAACGCAAAGTAAAAAGGTAATAGAAAATAAAGTGTGGTTTATTTAAACAACGAAAAACAAAATGAAATGTTCTAAAACGTACTCTTCCCCATGTATACGTATATATACACGCATGTGTGTCATGCTCAAGTTATACACATGAGAAAATCAAACTTTGGGAAAATGAGAATGTAGGTGTACTAAATGTTTTTTTTTTTTTTTTTTATAACCGTATAAATAAACCATTGTTAAGCAAACACCTATTTTTCCTTACCTTTAAAATATTTTCTTGTCACATACCCTTTCTGTATCAGAGGAAAAAGAATAACTCACGGAAGGAGTATAAAATTAATGGTGAGAGGATCTAAAAGAGAGACACAACGGAGAGGACAGGAGAAAGAGAAAAATGTTCTTTGTCCAATATATGACTACAAAAAATATGAACAATGATCAATTAATAACTTTCTCTCAGTCTATACTCTCCCATCAAAAATCTCTCTCTCTCTTTCTCTCTCTCTCTCTCTCGTAATAATTTACACCTCGATTTCCACCAATCCCTCTAGGGTAACAGTAATAATCTGGAAGTTAAAAGTTAACATTTAATTAACAGGAAATTTAATTATTTTGCTGTTTTTCCTTCAGTTTACTTATGATCAGAAAAAACTAACACCCACAGTTAGCAGAATTCATTATTTACTTACTAACTTTAATATAACTTTTTTGTTTACAGTTAACAAACACCGTAATGGAAACAGAAATAACAGTAATAATAAACATAAAGTATATTCAATTACTCTGACCCACTTATATATAATTTATATTAACCTGAACTTGACATCTTTTGTTTATAAATTTACCATTCTAAGTTTGAATCCGGGATAAAAGATGTATTATTTTTACGCTTATAAACTTCAATCCCCACACTAATACCAATGGCTAACACATATTTGAAGCATTAATATTAAACGCATTTACATCTTAGGTTCAAATCCTTGTAAAGGCAGTTGCTTTTGTATGGATTTGAATGCTAGACTGTGGATACCAGTCTTCTTTGGCGATTGGATTTCAATTAATCACACATCTCAGGAGTGGTTAGTCTGAGTCTGTTCAAAACAACACATTTACCGGTACATTTACTCTTACATGCCAGACTGTGCACAGATGCTTCGGCATCTCTGCAGACTACTGTTGACATCATGTCACTGTGCTGTTATTCTGCAACCAGGTATACATAAATGAACCCACCGTGTTGGTCTAGTGGTGAACACGTCTTCCCAGATCAGCTGATCTGGGAAGTCAAGAGTTCCAGCGTTCAAGTCTTAGTAAAGCCAGTTATTTTAACACGGATTTGAATAATAGATCATGGATACCGGTGTTCTTTGGTGGTTGGGTTTCAATTAACCACACATCTCAGGAATGGTCGAACTGAGAATGTACAAGACTACACTTCATTTATACTCATACATATCATCCTCATTCATCCTCTGAAGAATTACCTAAACGGTAGTTACCGGAAGCTAAACAGGAAAAAGAAAATAAGAGAAAAAGAAAGGTATACATAAATAAATAAAATAAAAAACAAAAATTTCCTATTTACATATAAGGAATATCCAATTAATTAATAAAACAATTGTTATGGATGTAATCCTATTAGCAGATTGCAATAATTTTTTTCTTTTTTGAGACTGCAATCAACCTCCTAATGTAGCCAATAAACTAGCTGAATTTTTTTATGAGAAGTTGAATATAGATGAATATTCTAATCACTAGTTGGATAAATTGATGTCCTTTCTTTCTTTCTTTTTCCTGTTTAGCCTCCAGTAATTACTGTTCAGATAATACTTCAGAGGATGAATGAGGATGATATGTATGAGTGTAGTCTTGTACAGTCTCTGAGATGTGTGGTTAATTGAAACCCAACCACCAAAGAACACCGGTATCCACAATCTAGTATTCAAATCCGTGTAAAAATAATTGACTTTACTAGGACTTGAACGCTGGAACTCTCGACTTCCAAATCAGCTGATTTGGGAAGACGCGTTCACCACTAGACGAACCCTGTGGGTTGGATAAATTGGTATCCAGTTAAAATATGAAACGAGACAGCTACTAAATACTAAGCCAATTAACTGCATGATGTATCAAATGATTTCGACTAATTTAAGAAGAAATCTTGTAACAGAACTGTACGTAAAACTGGAAACATAATGTGAAAGAAAGATTTTCTCAGATCCAAGGAGATCTACTTTGGATCAACGAATGTTCTAGCACTGATTCGACCAATAACTAGAAGACACAGTTTCCAGAAGATAAAGAACAAGATGACATCACTGAGTTATAGTTCGTAATTATTTTGGTGTAATAAACAAACAAGTATAGATGAACTAAAACAAACAACAAACTGCCCCAAGAATAAAATAACCATATTAAAGAAAAATAATATTGTAGGCCTGGTTTAACACCAAAAGTGATAAGTGAGATTGTTTTCTGAATATTTTCTTTAACTGAATATATTGTAGTACATTAATATGGTAAACCCTCTGAAATAAAGGTAATATTTAGCCTACAAATGATACTTTCATTTTGTTCATCACAGAAACTAGGCTGTAAAGTATAAACTGTTTACTCTTGGTTAAATAGCTCCAACCAGTACCACTTGTGCATCAGATAATCTGCAAGTGTCATTAGAAAGGATGAGATAAAAAATTTAAAGCATCAATAACATATCCCACGTATTTGCAAAAGTTTATAAACAGTAATCCTTGTGACCAACCAGGCTGGTCTAATGGTGAACGCATCTTCGTAAATCAGCAGATTTTGAAGTCGAGAGTTCCAACGTTCAAGTCCTAGTAAATTCAGTTATTTTTACACAGATTTGAATACTAGATCGTGGATACCGGTGTTCTTTGGTGGTTGGGTTTCAATTAACCACACATCTCAGTAATGATCAAAGTGAGACTGTACAAGACCACACTTCATTTACACTCATACATATCATCCTCTGAAGTATTATCTGAACGGTAATTACCGGAGGCTAAACAGGAAAAAAAGAAAGAAAGTTAAGTATTAAGTGGAAGGGTTTTAGATCACATCATTGAAAGGGTTTATCCTAATTTCAATCCTGTCTGGAAAGATAATTCCTTTCTCACTATCCACTCCTTTTCTTTAATCCTTCTATCTCAGGATGTTTATGGATTTTAGCAACACCCAAACATAATTCCTGCCAAGAATTAATTATTCTAAAAAAAAATTTAACTTCTTTATAGGATAAAAAAAATTCCTTTATCAATGTGAGCAGGCTGTAGTTCTAATAATTCTTCCATATGCCAGTCGTTCTTTTACAAATTCTGCACCAGTTCTTAGATGATTCTTCAAATTTCTGGAGATGAAACAATTTTTTGTAACTAAGTTGATCCATACAAGATTGTTATATGTGTAAAAATATTCCATTTGTCAAAGGGATTGTGAGTAGGATAAGCATCCGCTGCCAGAATGGGACTTTTAGCGTTTCTCCCAACTATGATTTATCCAACAATAGACCATCCTTTTTCAACACCCATCCCTTTTCATTACTCTTAACCCCTTTTTTTCTTTATTATCAGTCCTGTTGATGTAGACTTTCCTAATCCTGCTTAGATTTTCTATACGAGATGCTTAGACCAGTACATCCTTCATATTACCTGATGGATTGACTCAGGGACTCAATTTCCTGTCCGATAATTTCACAGGAGGCCTAAAAGTTTAAGTATTTATCAGATAAAGCCAGGTATCTTAACACCTTCTATAATATAAAAAATATTTGGGGTGAATTATAAGTAAGTATCTATTATAGGTAAATATCTAGCACATATCATCAGTAATAAAAAAAAAATATTTTCATATCTTTTCACAGTTTTATCAAACCAGTGTAATAATTTTAAACAAGCTGGACTATTTTAAAAAATTTTACTATTTTTTTATTAAACCATACATCAGTTTTAATCCTCTACGTCAGAATATGAATGGAAATTTTGAAATTATTAAAATTGACATGCCTGTCCAGGATTGCAAACTTGGAACCTCTTGCTTAAAATATTGAGATATTGACATCCATATAGTGTATAATAAAAGTATTCTTTACTCAAATTTATTCTATAAAATGGCATGCAATATATAAACATATGCATTCTGTAATATAGAAAATAGATATTAAGATAAGAACACTAATGGTATATTCTCTATGAACAGACCCAAGAATAAACAAAGCAGCAAAATGTTTACATATATAAGATGTCAGTAGGGACCTGAGTAGTTTGCTATAAATTTTACTTTTGTTATTTTTACTTTGTTTTAGTTTACTTTGATAACAAAGGGGGTAGAAAAGTTTGTATGTAAATTTATTTCCTTTGTTTCATATCTACTATTACTCAGGGGAAACATTTCTAAAATCCTAAAGTTTCATTACTTAAAATTTAATTCACGTTTGTAATAATTACACCATATAAACAACAAAAAAATACATACCACACACACAAATTTATACTTATAGTACAAACATATATGAATACACACGGCAAACGCAACTGATCCAGACGTTTTATGAAATTAAAATGTTGTAGAAAAACAATTCAGAAAGCTCTTACTGTTTTAATTATGTTAATTGATTAAAATATACATATATTATGATATTATCTTTAATTAAGATAATATTAAAAAGCAGAAAAAATAAATAATTAAAAAATCTAATTTCTCAGCAATTTATACCATTTTATTGTGCACCAGCATGTGTACAAATATTGACAAACACATATAAGTATATTAATAAATCATTTTTTATGAATTATATGACAGTAAATGTGACAAACACAAACCAAATTGAGAGCATTTACATTTTTCATATAATTCCATGTATAGAACTATATCTAATCTTATAATATCAGGTATATAAAGGCAGCTTTTTTATTTTAAGTGTTTATTGATGCCCTTTTGGAAAGTGGTACGAGAATGGGTTCTCTACTTGAAATCCAAAATGGTAGCTTCCAACTTCATCACAATTCTAAGTAAATTGTTTTTAATGATTTTCGAGTAATTCAAGTAACTTACTTGTATATCTACAGTCATAATAGTGGCAGTAGATGATTCTCACAAATGAGAGATCTCGTGTTCAAGTAAAAAACTAAATGAATTTCATATATGTTGACTATTTTATTCAAAATACCAATAATTAATTTAACAAACAGATTTTGTTTCATAAAACATGGAAAAATTAAATATATAAATTTATCTTAATTTTCAATTTGCCTGTTACAATTAAAAAATATTTGTTTCATTTTTTTTATAATTATCCAAGAATTGAAGAACAGGCATACTGAATGTTAAAATTTATTTATTTTAATTTTTTTTAAATCTTTTACATCAAAATCTGTTTTTTGACTATTAGTTAATCCTTCATTGCTTTATTCTCGCACATTTTAAAAGATTTTTAGGTTAATAATGATTGTTACATTTAAATAAAATATAATCAACAAACACGAAAGTCACAAAAGTTTTTTTCCCAAATTCTTACGAATAATATTGTTATTAATATTACAAATAAAAATCTGCTTAGTGAATATGTAAAAAAAAAAAAAAAACGACAAGGAATTCAAACCCAAGACCTCTCTATTTTGAGACTTGAATGCTTGCCACTTGACTGCTGCTGCTATAACTGTAGAAATACAAATAACCAACTTGAAAATCAGTTGAAAATCTTTAAAAGCAGTAAACTTGGAAAAATAAACAAGTTGTAAGTTGATATGTTGGATTTGAAGTAGGTAACACCCTACAAATGAGCATCAATAAACTCCATTGTAAGCTGACCACCTCCATTAGCTAAATAAAACATTCTACGAATATTCTGAAAATCAACTGTAAATTGATTTTCTAAGTCTAGGTTCTAAGATCCAAATCCTAATAAAGGTAAGTTACTTTTACATGCATTTGAATACTTGAATTGGATACCAGTGAACTTCGGTGGTTGGGATTCAATTAACCACACACATCACAGAAATGGTTGGCCTGAGATATTTGAATATTTTGTTATCATTATTATTAATATTTTTACAGCCCAATAATGTATTTTTATATTAAATACATTAGTAATTCTAATATTTAAAGAATTTCCATACCAAAGTCAAGAAAATTTATTGGAAAACTTGAGATAAAACAATGTTTTACATACTTTAATGTTCATGCAGTGGCGGCTCGCATATAGGCATTGTGGAACTGCACCACCCCCTATTTTTACTTGATATTATCGATAAAATTTAATATAATTATTCCTCTTTTCATTAATTCTTTCTTTATACATGTACAATATATAATTCTTAAGCTTAATGTTAGTAGCCATCTGCCAGTTCATGAAAAAGATACAAAAATTTTTGTATGGAACTGTGTGCTTCATAGTTCCAGCAGTGTGATATTTGGTTGTTGTGTGCATGCGCACATAGGAAGCTACACGTGAGGTTGCAAGGGAGAGAGCACTGCTGCTCCCTCAGTGCTGACCCTGGCGTACTGGTGGAAGGTAATATTTTTTTTTACTACGCACGTGTATGGAATGTTCCTTGTTTGTAGACTTTTCTAGTTTATTCAGTGGAAGGAATATGAAAGTGGTTTAGTTGTTTTTTCAGTATTGATCAGAAGTTGGTGAAAAGCAAGGGCTCTTTGATTGCCAAATCTGTCCAAAAACACGCTGGAAGGGCTAAAGAGAAAATAGTAATTAGTAAAAACTAATTATATATTTGTTGATGTGTACATAGAAATTTTAATTAAGCACCGTTGGACTGTAGTGTTTTTAAATGGGCATTTTATTAAGTTATTATCTAATGCTAAAAAATATTACGTGTATTAACATTTTGTTATTTATTCAGTTAAACCGAATAAGGTTTTTAAGCTCAATGTGCTTAAAAATCATGTACAATATTCTTGAATGTTTTAAAGTGTAGAATTAAATTATTATCCTGCTTCCAGCTATTCTATTTCATTCATTATTTTCGTTTCTTTTATTTTACAGAAAACTTTAACTGTGGTCTTGAAAGGCCCAAAATTTTCTGGATCAGCACTCACACTAATTTTAGCTACGAGCCACCATTGCATTCATGATAGCCTTGCTCTAGAGATGAAATGACAAAGTAATTTGTCATTTCTCTACACTCATTTTTTTAATTTGTTTTTTAAACAAAAAACAGATTTTTTACATTTTGAGAATCTTCTAAATGGCTTTTTGTTCTCAAATGGGTAGCAACTTTTTCTTTATCTTAATTAAAAATTAAAATAATAATAATAAAATCTAAAATTTCTAATCTTAATTTGAGGTGACATCAAAAAAAAAATATAAAGAATCTTAGTAAAATATTGGTTTTTTTTATTTTTGAGATAGATTTATTAAAATGTTTTACCTTTATTTAAAATATGGATAGACCACCAAAAAAATTGTATATGAAAAAAGGCAAAGAAATAAGGATAAGAAAGTGAATACAGAAAAATAACATAGCAATTCCTAACAAACGTGGACAAAAACTGTTAGGAATTTCATTTTTTAAGTAAGACAGAAATTGCATTTTATTTATGATTTACCATTTTCCAATTAATTTTCTTGAATTTTCACAGGAAAATATTTTAAATATCAGGCAATATTTCCTTACACAATAAAATCTTCATTCTTCCCCCATACCAAATTGATTCAAAACTGAAATTTTGTATCACTGATCACAGAAGAATCTGTTGAAAAACCACAAAGCCTAGATATATTTTAGTAATAAATATTACGGGTTAACAGATTTATGTCTAAGGTTCCACATTAATACCACTTTTTATATTATAAAAAAAGTATGCATCATTGTTCTACATAAAAAATTCCAGTGTTACCTCAATCATAATCATAGTTCAGCAATACTAGATTCTGATTTAAGTAATCTGTATAAAACATTAATTAAAGCTAAAAATATTAATTCTGACAGGAATAAAACCTTTTGTAATACATAACTGTTATGAAACATGAATTTGCTGATTTAAACAATGTAATGAACAGTAAATTATTTTTATTTATTTCATGTTTAAATTTATGAACAAATTTTATGCATGACGGCAACAAAATAAAATTACCCTGAAATTTTATCTCGCATGATTCAGGAATCATAAAATAAATAAAATAAAATTAATAAATTAAATTAAATTAAATTAAAAAATACAATAAAATAAGTAATTAAAAAAAGACTGACATTGATTGCTTTGGAAGTCGCGATTTCGATTCTCGGTTTCAGCAGAAAATCACATACTTAAAATAAATATTACATAACGTTAAAGAATAGACTTGATCTATCCTCTGAACAAAGTTTTATTTTATTTAACACAATTTCATTCAAAAATACCGTGCATTATGATAAAAAACAATAATTAGAAAAAAAATCGTAAATGGTCTAGGGTTCGATTACCGGCTTGGAGAGTAAGTAGTTCAATTCGTAAATGTATATCCGAGAATCACTATTAAAAAAAAAACTTAAGTTGAAGATCCTGGGTTCGTTCTCATAACATAATCGCATTTGTAATATTTATAAAATACTTCGTTTAGAATCAATTTGGTCTCCATACAGTTTAATTTATTTATTTGGACCTAATTAAAAAAAAAAAACAAAAAAAAACTTAAATACTGAAGAGCTAAGGTTCGATATTATTGGCTTCGACACCAGCAAATATATTATTTTATATTTAAAATATAAAATAAAAAAATAAAAAGCCGGACGGAGTATGAGAAAGAAATGAACCGAACGGCTTTATTTTATTCAGTATTATAAATTAGTTATTATTATTTTTGTTAAAATGTGCTTTACAGGACAGTTGTAGTTTAACCTTGAACACAGACTGCTACTGGATTTTGTGGAAGGGGGACCTGACATAGCAAGGCGGGAATTGTAGACAGCGCGCCGGCAAGCAGTTCCGTCAAAGAATGCAGTATGATTTATAACGATCTCACACTAAATCAAACGAGTATTTATTTATAACCAGTTCTGTTTTTTATTAATTTATTTTATTCGTACTGACAACATAAAAAGTATCTACATTTTTTATTCTTTCCTCAGGGCCAACCGTTATGTATTACTTCACAGGTTGAGATGAAATAACAGTTTTGCGAAAATGCCATGCCTGATCGGAATTCGAACCCGGGACCTCCGGATAAAAGGCCGAGACACAACCACTCGCGCCACGGAGGCCGGCAAACGTCACTTACTATTCACGCATTTTTTTTACATTATATATTTTTTATTTTTTTTTAATAATAATGTAAGATACAGCCGAGCGTAACCGGAAATCGAACCCAGAATTATTTACTGTACAAAAAGAACGGAATTCAGACAAACTACAAATGCAGCGTCACCCTCACTGTTTTAACAATATGTACGAGTAAAAGTTAAATAAAGATATTGTGTGTTTGTGTGTGCGCGCGCGCCCTCCATTATTCTTTAATTACGCAATAAACTCAAAACTTAACAAAACATTTTTTTGTACATCACGAATGCATTGTTTTAATTTCATTGACCCAAAAAATGAACGGGAAGAGTATTTTTTTTACAGAAAATTTACTGCATTAGAAATTGTCAGGTTAATTGATACGCGTAACTAATAGTCAACACATAATACATATTATAATGGCAACAGGAAACAATTTTCTGGTTATTTTTTTTACTACTACCGTTCTGGTTGCAAAAAAATATACATTGCATTTTAATTTATCAGATTAAATATATCACGTAACTGACTTATATCCGAAAGGTTCTGGATCCGAATCCCGTCAATTTTTTACGTACGAAAATATTATTAATCTACTTCACTGTCATATTAAAAAAACACAAAACATACATATAACGAAATATCTTAAACAGCGTAATCCAGTCAGTTTTCCCTTTATTATTACAGGTAAACATATTCGCATAGGAAACTTTATTATGTTGCATTCTTTTTTTTCTGATTTTCTTTTTTCAAAAATGTTACCTCGCAGCTTACGGGAACGCATCGATTAACAAAAAAAAAAAATCAAACCGTTACGTACATGTAAAATAAGACGAAAATACTAAATGACAATCGAAGTTGCCTGAATCTCAATCCGATTGGCTCCATTCATATTTAAAAAAAGAAATATTAACTATTGTAACTACATTTAACACGACTTGCTTCTAAAAGCATATAACATAATAAATGTCGAGGCTTACACAACCTCATTTCTCTTCAATAAGAAAGAGTACGAAATATTCCTTACTTGCGCATGCGTTCCCACGCTCGGTATGAGGTAAAAGAGACAATAATATTATTTTTCACTTAAGATGTAGTACAGTACAATTAGTTACCGTACCTAACTTCGCACGGGCGCTGCTCAAAGCGGCACATTTATGCCTAATCATATCTCAGATAAGTCAATGGAAAGTTCTGGGTTAAATCCCAGCAAGATTTGGTATTTCTGTTACACTATAAATCTACGAATGAAGAAGATGAAAGTGATTAAATTAAATGCTAGCGCATTACGTCATTATTTACCGTCGGCTGTGAAATTACATAACTAAAATAACTTCGTTATAATTTTACAAACTTGTTTAAATCTGAGTCTTGGTTCAACAAGCGATTTTTTTTAGCATTTTAACTATTATTTGTCTCTCAGATTTGTCAACGCTTTTAAGTCACATAATGTTTGACATATGGAGATCCGAATAATCGACAATTTAATAAACATTAATCTCAGATTATATTTAATTTGAATCTGAATTTTGTTCAAGAAAATCTTTTGTAACTCGATTACTTAACACAAGCAATAATTTATACGTAAATTTTACGGAAAAATGGAACATGTTAACTGGGAGGGCCGATGGATAAGATCAGTGATTATTTTACAGACTATATTATAAAACGTAAAAATTTTAAATCAAAATATCGAAGAACAGAATGAATTTTTCAAACATAGTTTACAGAAATATACGAAGAAAAAATCAACTTTTTTTCAGAACTTTTGATACGTTTGCTAACTTAGTGGTATTACAGATATTTCCATTGAAAATACCTCTCATTGTTTGAAAACCTACTTAGGTATCACTAATTTGAGTATAAATTAAATTGTAGTCCTTTTCTACATTTCACTCTATCATCAACTTGGACGTGCATTAATCAACAAACAAAAACACAAAACAGAATAAACCTTTGTAAACCTTCTCGTGGAAACTAAATTCGTATATAAAGTTACCCCGACCCGCCGTATAAATCCTAACTTTAAAATTTAAATATGGATAAAGTTTGTGCGATCCACTTCTCAGTAAGAAATAACATTGCTAATTACTTAAATATTATTCTTATTAATAGTAACATTTCTGTTGTACATTATGTAAAATGTTTGGACCGTCTAATTAGGCAGCAAATTTTCATGAGACGACTAAACCGATTTCATTTACAGCGAGTCAAATCACACTGTGTTGCTTTCAAGGTTTTAATAAAATGCTAATCTTGCATCATCGTTATCATTTATTACGTTTATGTATACCCGTCTAAAATATAATACTAAGTTTTGCAATTACCTGAAAAAGTAAAAACATATATACTAAAATGGGCTATCAGAGCTTTGTTTTGTACCGGTAAACGTGATTCGTGTAAATTGTTTAGTAAATTAAAAATTCTAATGTTTCCGTGAATTTATATTTACGAATGCGTAACATTTACTAAGACGTAAACGTTATTTATTATTTTAATTAAAATTAAAAAGCAAAAATCTGGTAACACTTTTCTCCCTTTGCGCGCGTGCATGTGCACGTGTGTGTAAATTCTTTAATTACTGATGAACACATGGAGTACTATCAAGACGGAAATTAGATCTGATTAAATAATAAAAAGCTTCATCACCTCCTTGTGTACCATCGGTATATCACTTTAGTTTTGAAGGTACAGTTTTATTTTATTTATTGTAAATATATTATTTTAGCTATATTTAAAAAAAATTCAGATTACGTTTAAAACGATATGTTCAATGATAAAGAAACGTAATAAAATATTTTTTTATAGTAACAAATGTTTTAATAAATAAAAAAATAGTTCAATAGCCGATGATAAATATAATTTATAAAATTGTACTGGTCAAAGCTGATGGAGGACTTTTGCAAAGAGGAATTAAGAGGTAATTATTTTTTTGTTTAATTTTTTTGGGATGACACTCAACTAAAAACATCTATCAGTCTGTGACTATGCGAGGATGGTGCGAGGGAGTGAAGGGGGTTGAACAGACACAGGTGGCTATCTAAGCTCTGATTGGCTACCGTCGGACAGTACTGATCACGCGTGGTACAATTCAAATACAACCGTAAACTTGCGTACGTGTGTATATTACTGTCTGAGTAACAACATTAATAGTCCTTTTTCTTATATATATATCCGACATAATTAAATTTAATTAAGATTCGTCGATTATTTTATATTAATTACATTTTATTAAAAATAATAATTAATCTTTAATTTTAATATATATATTAAAATTATTACGATAAAATTTATCCGTTCTGTACAGTAGTTTTGTAAGTAAACAAAAACTTTAATATTAAATAATAACAGATTAGTACAGTCAATTTGTATTTTTATTTGAAAATCCTTACCCACCGATTGATGTTTTTTCCATATGTTAGGGGTGATGAGGGAACCTTACTCCAGATTTTTAACATCCCCCTCCCATTGATTTTTGAAAAACTCGAAATACTCAAAACGTTTTTGAAATGCGTTTTTCTCTGAATCTATGCATTTTAGAGAAAAGTTTTTCAAACAAAAAATGTAGAGGACATTCTCCTCTACAATTAATGTCTGTGAAGTTATGCCGTATAATTTGAAATTGAAATACTAGGTGGCGCTGAAGTTGTAAAAAACGTGTTTTTTTGGTTTTTTTTTTCACCGGAAAAAATTGTTTTTCGTCTGTATTGCATTTGGAAAAGTTGTTAATCTCATAAAAAACAGACAACTTTTATTTAAACAATTTTCTTGTATGACTTACCATTTTGGAGCTGTAGCTTGTGAAAGTGTGAAAATGTTGTGAACTGGGCACGTCTTCGAAACCGGTCTAGTCGCTGAACAATGCCGATCTCCGCAGCTACAGTAACAATAGGACCGCTGCGTTGCCATTGTACCGCTATAACTCTGGAATGCTAAGTCGTAGAAGAAAGTTGTTTGAATAAAAGTTGTCTGTTTTTTGAGATTAACAACTTTTCCAAATGCAATACAGACGAAAAACAATTTTTTCCGTTGAAAAAACCGATAAAACACGTTTTTTACAACTTCAGCGCCACCTAGTATTTCAATTTCAAATTATACGGCATAACTTTAAAGACATTAATTGTAGAGGAGAATGTCCTCTACATTTTTTGTTTGAAAAACTTTTCTCTAAAATGCGTAGATTCGGAGAAAAACACATTTCAAAAACTTTTTGAGTATTTCAAAAATCTATCAGGATGTTAAAAATCTGGAGTTAAGCTACCTTCATCACCCCTAACGCATGGACAAAAGATCAATCGGTAGGTAAGGATTTTCAAATACAGCCTATTTTGATGAAACCGCCGTGTTGGTCTAGTGGTGAATGCGTCTTCCCAAATCAACTCATTTGGAAGCCGAGAGTTCCAGCGTTCAAGTCCTAGTAAAGCCAGTTATTTTTACACGGATTTGAATAATAGATCGTGGATACCGGTGTTCTTTGGTGGTTGGGTTTCAATTAACCACACATCTCAGGAATGGTCGAACTGAGAATGTACAAGACTACACTTCATTTACACTCATACATATCATCCTCTGAAGAATTATCTAAACGGTAGTTACCGGAGGCTAAACAGGAAAAAGAAAGGAAAGCCTATTTTGATGACAAATTGCCTGTACTAGATCAAATTTTTCCAGTTTTATTTACAATACGACCTTGTAATATTCTACACGTGTATTTTAACGAGCGTGTAATAAGAGATAGATGAAATTAGTGTGATATTTAAAAAAAGGCAAATTCTTAAAATGCGAGATTTATTTAATATTTCACAAGCGAATAAAATGAAATATAAAATACTGTAAGAATTTAGTATGAAAACGTATACTTACTTAGATAACACAATTATAAAAAAAGAGTCCCTCTTGGAAGGTAAAAGTAACATCACAGTCAGTATCATCACCCCCTCTCTTAAACATTAGTCTACCTCAGACAGCGCGAGAATTTTCTCGCTCTTTCTCTCTCTCTCTCTCTCTCTTCGGTGCGTGTGGGCGCGCGCAAATTTTGAGGGATCGAAAGATCATTTAATTCCTAACCAAAAATGCACTCCAGCAATAATTTCGTTATGGTACCTCCAGCATATTCATGCCTAATCATAGTTCTGTTAAATATTATAACGAATAAATATAGCCAAATCAAACTTAATTTTAATCTGACATATTTTTTATGTACTGTGTACCGATTGTTTGAAATTAATTCATAAAATTAAAAAAAATTATATTACTCACTGTGACAGGAGATTAATCCTATCTAGATATTTTTAAACGTTCAAATTCATCGACGCATTGAATTTATAAATTTTATTCAAAATTTTAGTTAAGAAAATATCTTCCCATAAGTGATGTTTTTAAAAATAATAAAAAATGTAAACTATAGATTTTATATTTTAATTTATGTAACTATATATACATATACATACACAAAATGATATAGGAAGAAAAATATAAAACTTGGGAACCGATTCTAGAGCTTGAAATTAAGAAGTTCTACAAACTTATGTCCGAAAACAATTTGTTATAGAGTTACGGCTAGTGAATTCGCTAAGGAGAATTAGAAAGAAGCAGTTTCACCTAACAATGTACTAACCTTTTGAAAACGGAAATAAAGTTCAGTCGTACAAATGACAATTTTACTTCTTTCACCGCAGGGAGGCTGTATAAACCTGTACAACAATTCCAGCCGCAGAGTAATTCGTTGGTTGTGTAAACTTATACATTAAGTAACTGCCGGGTAACCAAGTATCTTACTTGAAATTTACATTGAATTAATCATTCATTACATTATTACAATAGTTTCATACTTTTAATTAATTTCACATTTTTAATTGTATATTAAATATGCTCCCTAGCTAGAACAGATGTAGAACTTACTAATGTTATTTCTTCAACATTTTAAAGGAAATTAAAGATTCATACATTAATAATTTTAACAATAATTAAGCTCGTTCATTAATAATTAAGAAGAAAATGACAGATGTTTACATTTAAACAAATGGACAAAAAAAAAACAAATGAATCTGAGCATCATTACTATCAAAGAAAGTAATACTTATTAGTACCAACTATACCGCAGACGGTTTACACCATCTTAAGAAAGAATGCGACAAATTAATGAGCTGTTTCTTCAAGAAACGATGTATTCCACACAAGTCTCCAGTCTTTGTGGAATGTACAGTAATAATTAGACTATCAGACATTTACTTTACCAAAATAATTATTTCTTTCTTAAAAAGTACTTTTACAAAATTAAAAACAAAAGTTATCGTAATCTTTTTTTTTCCTAAAATTATCAACAATTTTGTACAAAAAATCAAACTAGCGAGTTACAAATTCATGATTATACTACATTGTAAGTATGTAAAATGCGTACTATTTTTATGAGTAAATCCAGCGTAAATTTTTCTTTATAGTTTGATAATAATTTTTTTTCTTTATTAGTTGTTTTATGAATTAAAAAATTATAGTTTTTATGAATGAAAGAAAAAAAAAATATCAACGAAAAAAGAGGTTTGATATTTGCTAGTAACAGATTAAGAAAAATAAATGTACCGCTACCTCTCCTACTTTGAAGTATTATGTCGGGTTACATGAAAACAGTCTGTTCTGATTAAGGTGGATTTGTTTTTTTAGTAGTAAATAAAAAAATGTAAATAAATTAAAATACCTAAAAAAATAATAACTTTTGTAGTCTACTGTACAGATTAATTAAAAAGTTGTAGTGGCATGAACTTTTTGAATAAATTATTTTTCTAGGTTAGAAACGCAATATTATTTTATAAACTACAAATATGGCTCGATAACTGAAATCAGTAAAACTAGAAATTAATTTAATATATCACCGCATCGATGGCATACTTGTCTGTTGTAAGGAAGAACTGAGGTTAGATTCTCGGCTTGGGTTCAAAAAGTGTATTAACAAATCCCTGACTGATTACTTGAGACTAAAGATTTTAAGTTACCTAAAATAATTGTTTTGCTTACCCCACGAGTACAGTACGTTTAGACTGCGTAATAATTTTATTTCCTTTGTTAATTATTCATATGCCGATTAACCTCAAAATTTATAACCAACCTATAAATTTATAACCAATTTATAAATGTTTCATTTCTGTTTATTTTTGGGATCTTATTTCGCCGGTATTAAAAATAGAAAACAATGTTAGAAATATTTGTATATAAGAGATAAATAGTTAATAATTTATATTGCAAAAATCAAGGAGTGCAAATTGTATTCTAAAATTCATTACGTGATAAGTATGGATAAAACAAACAAAAATGACACTTATTTTAAGCTATATTAAAATAATATTAATATAAAAAAGACTTACATCAATCAATAATGACGTGATCTAACTAAAATAAACAATATTTAAGAAATAATAATGATAAACAAGAATCACGACAGACACGAGGGATCCAAATTGAATTACGTACCGCAGCGCTATCTGTAATTTCTTTCTAATTAACCCGAGACTACAGCATATATCATAAGCTTCGTTCTCTCACACACATAATTTTTTCTGACGTTCCCCACCACTGCAATTAGCGTTGCGTTCAGACAAACGACAAAACTTCTCAATTACCACAGCAAAATAAATAATGAAAATAAGCGCGCCTTCTAAAATGAATTTCCTAACTGCACCGTTTCATCCCTCACAACCGACACCGATAGCTGAATATTATTATTTTTTTCACATTTGTAACTTATAATTATCTAAAATAATAATAGAAACCAAAATTTGCTTAAACTTATGCACACGTTAACAAAGGAACGTAACCAACGATACCCAAACGGTAATGATAAAATTTTCAATTATTCGTTTTACCTAATATTCAATTTACAGATATAATTTACACCGACGCATATTTTATAATTGCACTTGGACATAAAAAAAAAAAAAAAAAAAAAAAAAACACTACTGAGCGTCCGTTATAATGTTTTTCTTTTTTACTAAATACTGCTATTTCTTTTAATATAAAAACAACAGTTTAAAAAAATGTAATAATGTAATTAAAAATAAAAATCTTATGTCACCAATTTAGTGTCACAGAAATTAGCGTACTGCCTGCTACACCAAAGGTGTCGGATTCGATTCCTTGTCAGGATCTGAAGACAATTTTACAACTTAGTCGATACAATCTTTAGTAATTAATCAGAAAAAAAACACACAACAGGAACATTTGTTTTAATATAGATAATAACAAATATTAATGAATAGTAAATAAGGGACTAATGATATAAAACGATTATTCCTAAATTTAACTCAAGCCGACTACCGTATTTCACAGTACAATCCAGCCGTCTATAAAACAAAAACGCGCACACGAGGGGGCAAATACACATTCAGTATGGATTTAATTCACAAATTATACTTGGAGATCACAAAGTAATTTATCATTTTTCGCGTCTCATTTCATTTTTGTGATCGATTTTGTCACCTCATTAACGCAATAAAGAAACCAACTAATATACTGAAAGTCACGGGTTTGATTCTTGATTTGGATACCGGATCACAGTTTGTTTAACCAAGTTTCACATATTAAAAATAAGAGTAAACTGAAGGTTTCGGGTTCAGTTTTCGGTTTAGAATTAGTATTTTCTCAATGTAGTAACATTTTTTTTTTTAAATTGTTTAATTATTTTGTTAATCGTCACTAAAAATCATATCCTATAAAATTTCACATCTTCTATCGCGTGTTTTTTTTTTATTACAATTCTTTTAAGTTTATGAGTAAGTTAATGTTATTAATATTTCAGCACGTATCAACCAATCACGTCGCCAGTCGCCGAGGTGGAGTATTAATAATATCTTCCCTCTCTTCCGAAAGGTCCCGGGTTCATTTACCGGTCAGGCCTGAAATTTTAATTCATTTCAAAATTTCAATATCATACTTTCACACACAACCTCCAACCTAATGTAGTGAATATTTATTTAATAATTATAAATTATTGAATTAAAATAGTATTATCGTTTCTGCGAACAGAACAAGGCAGGTTTTGTACTCGTCGAGTTGAAGAGTCGTATAATTTAGTTCTTATCCTTAACCGTCCTATGTTCAAAAATAAATTTTGGAATTACTTTTAAATAAGATTAAATTTATATTTAATTTTTAGGGTTCGATTACAGCTCGGTATCAGTCCGTATGTGTAATATTTGTATGAGTTTTATGCATTAAAAAAATTATCATAAATTGAAGATTCAATTATAGAAATGTTATTAATTGCACGCATAATCCTTATACAAAAAAGTAAATAAGTAAATTTAGACTCAATTTGATTCCCACAGAGTTCAATTTTTCTAATGCAAGTTTTGTCTATTTATAAGTTCATTAAAAAAATTAAAGATTCGATTCTCGGTTTTAAAAATACTTATTTGGGTATTACATATTAAAAAATGACTGACAAGTTGAAATTCGCGAATTCGATTCCCAGTTTCAGCACAAAATCACATACTTAATATTAAAATAAATATTACATAACGTGAAAGAATAGACTTGATCTTCCCTCAGAAGACATTTTTATTTTATTTAACACAGTTTCAATAAAAAATACGGTGAATAAATTGTTTAAAAATAAAGGATTAAAATATAAAAGCCGGAGAGGGTTTGAGAAAGAAATGATCCATAAGTCTCATAGCAAAGGAATTGTAAACATCACGTCGCCGAGCAGTTCCGCCGATGATTAGTTAATTTATAAAGTTACTCGCGCTAAATTATACGAATATTTATATTTTTTTTTTTTTTTTTTTTTATTGACAACTTACAAGTATCTACATTTTTTCTTTTCTCAAAGAAAACCGATATGTATTGCAATGGATGAAATGAAATGAGATGAAATGGCAATTTTGTAGCGTGAAAAGGCCATGCCTAACCGGGATTCGAACTCGGAACCTCCGGATAAAAGGCGCTAACTCTCGCGTCACGGAAGCCGGAAAATGTCACTTTCTACTCACGCATTTTTTTTACATTATGTTTTTTTATTTTTTTATGTTATGAATTCTGATAATAGCGTAACCGGAAATCGAACCCAGAATTATTTACTGTATAAAAAGAACGGAATTCTGACGAACTTCATATGCAATATCACCTTCACACTGTTTTAACAATATATACGAGTAATAGTTAAATAAAAATATTGTATGTACGCGTGCGCGCGCCCTTAATTATTCTTTAATTTTGCAACACTCAAAACTCAAAATATTTTTTGTAAATCACGAATCCATTCTTTTGATTTTATTGACCCAAAATATGTACGGGAAGGGTATTTTTTTACAGAAAATTTACTGCATTAGAAATTGTCAGGTCAACTGACACACGCTTAACTAACACAGTCAACGTATAATACGTATTAAAATGGCAATAGGACACAATTTTCTGGTTATTTTTTTACTACTACCGTTCTGATTGACAAAAATTTACATTTTATTTTACTTTATCAGATTAAATGTATCACATAACTGACATGTCCTAAAGGTTATAGATCCGAATCCCGTTAATTTTTTACGTACGAAAATATTTATCTACCTCACTGTCATATTTAAAAAAAAAATAATTTTAAAAATTTCGAAGCCAATGGTACACATGTGTGTGATGAATCCATAACGACGCCCGACAGCCTTTATCAAAATCAAGAAAAATAGCCTTATCCTCTTTGACCATTTTATAACGGATAGATACATTATAAGCGAGTCTACTACGGGTATATCCATTAGGTCAAAACTGTTAGTAAACCTCAGACGGATTCAAACTCGATTCCTTGGATTAAGAACCCGAAAGCGCTTCACTTGTACACAAAATACTTAAGCCGATCGTTAGAAAAATTATAAATTTAAAAAATCGCATGAAAACACCTTCCATTCATTTACATGAGAAGAATTGACATATGCGAATTTCGCTCGCGTTAGTATCTCGAAAACGGTTGAACCTAGACGCATGAAACTACCGGCTATCGTTCCAGGAAATTGGAAAGTACCCTTTTGCGTAAGCCTTTCAAAATTGCGTTAAAAATCGTCTAGAACGATTTTTTGAGATACGCCCTTTTTTAGAAATCCTTAATATAAGATATACCCTTTCTTATGTGTAATATATATAAGATAACGTCATTAGCTATCTCAACAATAAAGAAGATAAACAATTTACAACCTTATCACTTATTATCCCGATTTCGCTGAAAGTAATGATGCCCGATTTTTTTTTCAAAACATCGTTATAAATTTAAAAGTTATCAGAACTGTTAACTGAATGGTTACTAGATAATAAAAACATATTTTTATTTTATTTCATCGTCAAATACAAAAAAATATTGTGATAAAAGGGCGTATCTCGAGAACGGTTGGACTTAGACGTATGAAACTACCGGCTAACATTCCAGAAAGTTGTTCCCTTTAGGTTAAGCCTTTCAAAATCGCGTTAGAATTGGCGTAGGACGCAATTGTTTTCGAGATACGTCCTTTTTTTTATTTATGACGTGATAAATGATTAATAAATAACTAACTATGATTTTGAAGTTTAAACTTACATTGTAGACATTAAATAGTTATTGTTTACATTAAAAAATAATAAATGATATATTACACTATCGCTGAAAGTAATGATGACCAAACATCATAATAAAATTTACACTTAATAATGGTGATTGCAGTTAAATTTCACGATGTAAGATTGGATTCGGTGAAAATATAATAGTAAAACTGTGGTTCCCTTTGTAGTTGAAAAATCATTATTAATTATGACGGGGGGATCCCCATGACAGCAACAAACTAGTCAATGAAAAAACACCTTATACATATGTTTTACTATGATTTTTTCATTAAATCAACTGTTTTAAAAGGTAAATTTAACGTGAACAAACCATTCATCATTGTGAGTAGCCGTTCTTTAATGTATCGAATAAACCCGTAAAAAGAGACCCTCAGGTTCAAACTTCATTTGATTGTTGGTTATTTGTTGTAATTTTGGGGGCATCTCAAACGCGTGTTTTGCTATGTATTTTACAGTAAATCCACTCTTTCAGCTTGTAAATTTAACTGGAAACACGTGTACATCCTGTAAAACATATCCTCGGGTTCAAACTTCAGAATCATTACTTTCATAAAAAGCAAAGTGAAGTTTGAATCCGAGATTTTTATATTAAGTTTTCAGTTTTAATAAATTTTATTCTCTCTCTCTCTCTCTCTCTCTCTCTCGTGCGTGTGTCTGTGTGTGTGTGTGTGTGTGTGTATGCAGAAGGCTATTTAAACATTTTTGTATTTTTTTTTTTTTAATTTTCTCACTCAAATAGCATTTTTACAAAAACTTTGTAATTAAAAAACTGACTATTAAGGTTTCCGATGCTTTTGTAAATTTTTTAATGCTTTTCCGTTCGTGAAAAAGCATTAAAAAATTTCTCATTTAAATTATAACAAAAAAATGTTAACGGTAAATTAATAGTTTATGTAATACTTTTTTCTACGAATACTTGAGGTGATTTTTCAAACGAACCACTCGAATAGGCCTCGACTATAGCTATCCTCGCCTGAATTTAATAAGGCATTTTACATAAACAACTTTTTTTTCCCGCTATACTGCACCTACGGTGGAGTATCTCTCAGCACAAGGGATGTCCTTTAACTCAAACGGTCCTTCCCACCTACCGGCTGTACGTCCGACATGGCAGGTGGGGTCGCCGGTTAGATCTTTATTTTCCTCCCTCTAACTGAGAGGACGGCGGTCATTTCGGGCCCGGCTATGCCGTTCGGTTTTATGTTGCTCACTCTGTATTACATTGAAAATAGTTTAAAAGTATTTTAATATAAAAATTATTGACTCGAAAATTAAAAGTACTTAATGCAGATTAATAAGGAAATAATAGTAAAAATAAAAGATGGCTTCTGAACAACTATAGAAAGGAGAAAAAAATTACTACTGTGGTAAGTTTGTACGTAATTGCGATTGAGAGAGGGAGTGTGCACCGAGAATGGAACAATATAGTATAACTATGTGAGTACATTTGACTCTCTCATCCTTCCAGCTGGAACGCGCCCAATTCGTCAAAACAACTGCGTGTGTCAAAATGTGTGTTACATTGATGAAAAATTATATTTGCTTATAATATTATTAGCTGTTTCCATTATAGCGATGTAGAGAAAATAAATAAATCTTACATAATAATATTATCTTTCTGATAATTTATTAATCTAATAAAAGTGTTATTAAACGATTAACGTGTTGTCATACAGTAAATAATGTTTATTTCTTTAGATCTGTAGTGCTGTTTTTAAAACCGTATCAAATTTTGTTTACTTGATTATTTGTATTTATCGTATTCAGTATATTTAGATGTATTTTATTATATGAACCTAGACAACCGATTAGAAAATAATTCTACATGTAAACTAGGTAAGTTCTTTCAAATAATAATATTTTGTAATAAGAAAATAGTAGACAATTAAATAATGTGATTAATTACAAGTAGGTTAACTTATTGGCAGGAATTATGGGAATTTAATGAACTTAATGAACGTTTTCCATTTACACATTTTGTTTTGGCAAAAATTATTGTTTTTAGCGTAGCCAAATATATTTTTATTTTTGTTATTTTAATTAAAATTAAGTACAGATTACTTTATAAAAATATGTAATTAAAATAATTTACTTTCAAGTAATACCGATACACTAGAAGAGGGGTTGCTGATTCTTTTATTTACGTATTATTATTTCTATTTAAATGTTCTACTTATTAATTTCTATTTCTATTTATTATTTCTACTTATTAATTATTTCGGGTATTAATATTTTATTGAAGTTCTGTTTTTTGTTTTAAAAAATTTAGATTTCTGTTAATAACAAAACCTTTTGCCTGTGTGTACATTTGGTGATTAATAAATTAGCTATCTACTGTATTATAGAAAGGTAAATTGCCTTTGTTGTTCAGAATGAAATACTTTATAAATATTTTCTCACTTTTCTTGAAACTTACATTGATGTGTTCTGCAAATCAAAACGGTCGGTTTTTATGTTAGATGGTTAGACTTATTATTAATTTTTTTTTCGACAAAAATTTAGCCAAAATTTTTGTTTTGATTTTTTTCATTTTTATTTTTTATTTACGGTGATAACTTACAATTGTACAACATAATAAATGAAATCAACTTTTAAAATTCACTTGTATGTATGTGTTAGCTAAAGAACATAGCCAACGGTATATAAACGGGTAATAACGAGGCTTTCAATTATTTAATTTTATCTAATATTCAGTTTATATATATAATTACGCGGTGGTACAGAAGGGGAAGGAACAGTAAATGGCAGCGAAGGCCTTTCGTTGATAAATGTTCGGGAATATTTTTGGATAGGATTATGTTATTATATGGAACTGCGGATTCCATTGTACTTTGACAGTTTGCCGCTGCATTTGCAGTAATTCGAGAATAAGATATCTAGGTCCTCGAATACAAATACCAATTGGTTAGCTGACGTTATTTCATTCCAAAGTTACGCTTAAAAATTTATCAAACGATAAAAAAAAAATATTGTGAAACATTTTGTAAGCGAAAAAATATAATAATCAGCGTGTATGAATTGATTTTTTTTAAATTTTCAAGTTTACTGGAAACTCTTGCAAAACGTTATCTAATTTGTATATTTTTAGCACCTTCCTTATCAAAATAATGTTTACAAGAAATATTAATTCTTCGCATTAAAAGAAGTTATTAAAATCTAAAACTAAAAAATTACGTTCTTGAATCCACACACCGATTGAATATTTGATATAATTTCTTATCTAAATAATATTTATATTTTATTAAAAATTCTATTACTCTGTTAAATTTTATTGAAATTAGTTGTCAGTATTGCAAACTTGTGAAATAAATTATTTCTAATAAATTTTGATAAAATTAATTTTTAATTAGTTTTAACGATGTCAAATAAGTTTAATTGATTTTTAATTTTTAATTGTTTATTTCTTTCTAACATTTAATTATTTTATTTCATATTATTGTACATTTTATTTCGTTAAATACCTACAATCTGCGAAATTTTGATTCTGTCCAAAAAAACACAAAAATATTTTGTTTATACTTATTTTCGGAAGATGTATATGTACGTATTTTGACAATTAATATTTCAGGACTGGCGCAACATAAATTCTCCGTAAATTATTTTTTTTTTTACATTGTAGGTCATAAAAAATTGAATTTTAGGTCGATAAAAGTGCTTACTTAAAATTCCACAGTTTCAAGTCAATCGGATTCAGAGGGATTCAATTAAATTTTCAATAGTTTTTTTTTTAAGAAAGAGGATCCCTTGGGACGTCTCTTTAAAATGTTGGCTGTTATTAAAAATGTTATAACACGTAGCTTACGTCACCGTTGAGAGAGGAATCAAATGGGATCCAACGTTTTAAATAAAATTTTGATTTTACTTTCGCGTCTAGATCTGTAGGAGTAAAAGGGAAAGTATGGTAATCAGTCTAATTTATGCGTATGTGGTTTTCACCAGATCTTTACGTTTTGACACCTAAGGAACTCAAAAAACCACATGTTCATATGTACATGAGTATGTGGTGTCGCACTCTAAATCACCTTATATCTCCAAAACTAATTGATCAATTTGACCAAACTTGGCCATATATATATATATATATATATATATATGGGGCTTGATGCCATTAAATTTTCAACTTAAAAGGGGATAAGACTCTAGAGCAAGGTTACCCTCAGTATCTCTATATTTCGCCTAATTAACGTTTTTCTTAGGCATATTTATAACTAAAAAAAATGATAAATATTTTAAATTAAGTTGTTTGTGTATGTGTGTGTAAGCCGTGCATCAGAAAAAAGCAGCGTGACGGGAAAGTCCTACAACTGTGTTCTCAGCTTTTTCTTTTGGCAATTAAATCCTAAATACAATATAATTTTGACGGTAAAAACCTCATTTGGTCAAAAGGAAAACTGAGACGCAAAATGTTTTATTACAAATATTGTATTTTTTTTTTTCTTCTAATAACTGATGTATAACGTAATAACTAATTACGAGTAATATTTTGTGTGAAAATAATGATAGTTTTTAATTAGACAATCCATTTGGCGATCATAATAAACATTTTGAATCTGTATATCAATATATAAGATATATATTCGTCTTTTGTGAAGATAGGAAACTATTTCATTTCTCAAAACACTTTGATTATTTTCATTTGTCTAAAACTTTTTTTATAATTACATTGCCGACTGTAGTTAAAACAAAAAGACAAACACTATTATATGTAAAGCTTCAAGGACAAGTATTAGTATATAAAAAAACTATATAACAAATGATGGTTTGTACGTGACATTGTTCATGGCGGTATAAAACATACGTACTCTATTCTCTCTTTCAGCAGAGGATTAGCTAGTAGTATCCCGGATAAATTAACAAGTATGTACACTGTTATATTTATACGCGTTTATTCGTATTGTCAATTTACTATTCTTTAAAATAACTTGTAGTTTTAATTCTCATATTTTGAGTTCAGTTAAATTTTTTTATAATAAGTAAAAGTATTTTTCCGAGAAAGATACTATTTTGTGAAGCGTTAAATCCCTTGTACCGTTACTTTATCGGGTGACTATCTGTTGTTATTAAAATTATTAGGAAACTTGATATTACTGTGTTTTTAGAACGTCAATAAAAGGAAATCGATTTGGTTCTTTGACTTACCTAACGTCAAACAAATATCTATGAACAAAATGGGTAGGCCTACAAATTAATTAAGTCATTTCATAGTCGGTTGATTTCAAAATAACACACGGTCCCATAACATAGTCACCACTTTTATGCATGAATAAGCAAATCTATCCTCTACCTTACACACGCGCGCACACACACACACACCCGCGCGCGCGTAGAATAAATAGGATTTCACCACTAAATGTGTGAAATAAATATTTAATAAACAATTTTGCACTAGGATTTCAAATATCATCAGAAATACTGTGATTATCGTTAAACTGTACGCTTTCAAAACAACATATTGCTGCATTTACTGAAATTAATGTTCTTCTGCTTACTCAGCAGTACGAAATAATTTATTAAACAAATCGCTGTCCGATCGTAATGGCTAGGCTTGCGTAGGCTTAGTTCACACTTTACGTCATTTTGACGGACTGTGTTTTTGACAGGAAGAGCCTTGTGTTAAGACGTTCCGCCATTCTGAAGTATACATCAATCTGACGTATCAGTCAGAGTCGTGTTGGAAATCAGGTCTCGGTTTTTTAAATAATTTGCCTGCGTAAAAGTGGATCCTCGCGTTGTGATGGTTTTAATCGGTATCGCTGTCGGCAAAATAGAATTATTGTATACTCCTATACTCTGAGAAAGGACACTAAAGGGATTTTTTAAATACTTCTGAATTATGACGATCTGAATGATGATCTGAATTATGACGAGAAAGGTTTTTCACTTATTTCCGGATGTCCATAAGGAGTTTTTATGAACTACTAGATGACCCGGCGAACTTCATACCGCCTAAGAGCCAATGAATATAGTGTTAACTTTAGCTAAACTTAATTTTATTTATTAACATAAGTAGCTGACCCGTCAGACGTTGTCCTATCATACCTATAATTATTCAATTCGAACAGGAATAAAAACTAAAAAAAAAATTTATTTCCAAAACATAATGTTTATTGTAATGTACAACAATAATCAATCTATTTTAGACCATTATGTAGTTTTAATCGTTTTATCGAGAAAAGTCTGACATTTCAAATTTTGGATTGAATGCTATTTATTGAATTGCTTTTGGATACACAATGTTTTTTATTTTTCCTTCTGGTGCGTGCTTGAGACGTAGAACGACCGATCGCTCGTTTTTAGGGAGAATTCCGTTGAAATTGGTTGAAAATTAAAATGTCGGAATGCAATGTTCACAACTATTGAAAGTTTTATATTTCAATTTTCAAAATAACAGATTTAAATTAAGTACGCTATCATTTTAAAAAATATCAAATCATCTTTATATTACAATTCACCTATATATGAACTCTAGTTTTTTAAAGTACAATATTATTTTTAAAAATATCTCATTTTATCATAATCTAAGCATAGTAATTGTTGGAGTTATTCGGAAAAGTTCGGGAAATTTCGGAAAACCCCGAAACACATGTTTCTTAATTTTTAACGGGATACCTATACACCGAATTGCACTACTATATCTCTATTGGTCCCCGAGATATGAAGACTCCAAACTACTAACTTACGTCATTTTTAGTTTATTTTAGGATTTATTCGGAAAAGTTCGGAAACCCCCGTATTTTACTAACTCAGAAACCTTTCCTGGCATGCGTCCAACCATTTCCCAAAGTTTCATCGCTATAGGATGAACGGTTTAGGAAGGTATAAGAGACATACAGACAGACAAATATTCATTTTTATATATATATAGATTAGCGCTACTCGAAAACTGTAGTGTGCCTCAAGAAGAAATGAAGGTGAAGTCCACCGTTAATACAGCTCAAAGATTAGAAAGGAAAAGGTTGTTTAGAAAGGATTTTAAATTATAGAATTGTTTTTAAATTGGAACATATTTTTATATTAGTAAGTTGAAAATATAATCTACTTAAAATCCCTATTTAAGTCAAAATTAAAATTTTACGATCGAACTTTTACGCAACAGTAAAATTACATTTTTACATTATATGTATTCGAATAATTTCTTATAATTAAAAGAATAGTATTTTACCTATTATACTTATAACTATTAAATTAATATAATTTTAAAAAAAAGCGTAAAATGTTTTATAAAACCGAAAACATTAAGTCCTTTGAAATTACAAACCTTAGAATTAATTTTCAGTTACCTAACTTATTTTAAAAATAAAGATTAAATTAGTAGTGAACATAAGAGTAGACCTTTTAATAATACCTGACTTTAAGGAGGAAAATAAAGGAATTATAACTTTTAAGTATAAAAATAATTACAAGAAACTACTTTTACGTAGCCGCTTGCGTTGTTTGAGTCGGGTTGATTGGTGGAAAAGGCCGGTTATATATCCGGGAAGCGATTGATTCTGATGGTTGATATCCATATTTCTTGGCCAGTGTTACTGAGGAAAATGTTGGTACGGAGCTGTCCTAGAACTCTTATCCTAGATTCTGTCCTAGAACGGAGTCTAAAACTCTTATCTAGATTTTAAAAAATAATTTCCAACCTGTAAAAAATTTTCAATTAATTTATATTTCTATTATTTTAATTTTTTTTTTTCCGTAGCGGAGGAAAAGCTCTGCCAGCCGCCGTCAGGCCAGTACTGACGGCAGTGCGGAGCTCTCACCCGCTAAAAACCTCCCCTTCTACCATGCAGGGACCGGATCTAAGCCATATGGTATGTACGCCCCTGCATGACACCCAGGCACTCCACTATCCGAATCTGTGTGACCGGAAGGCGTCCCCAGGGGGCGATCGACGAGCGACGACTCCGAGGAGCCCTCGCCGCCCACCACCAGAAGCTGGCCTCCCTTGATCACCCATCATCGAACGATTATTTTAATTTATCTATCACAAAATGAACTAAAGAATTAAAAAATAAATAAAATGTAATATTCTAAGTTATTATTTAAAGCTTATTTGATTATAATAAAATATATAGATACAATTTTCTATTAATATTATAAAATTCAAGCTTGAGTAGTTTTAATAAACTATTCGCCCTTGTTATGACTTAATGCGTTACGCCCAATGAGTTTAATCAACGACCAATAGAAAAACATTTTGATGAGTACTTGTTTTGGGGCTGCAGTAGTTTTATTTTTGTTTGTTAAAAAGAATAGGTGACGGAAGTATGGGCATAATAAATGAAAAGGGTATTGTTTTTTAATACAATATCTTTATTACCGTACTTTGCAGTGTTACGTATACAGATCGTAATTAGCGGAATGTGTTATACCTGAATAAGGTTATCTAGTAATCTGTGTTAGGTTATTAATAATTAGTTATATAATCTTTTTCTTAGTCGAGATCAAAATAAGTATCGATAGGAAAATAAAATTAATTTTTATTTTAATTTCATTTTTATTTTAATTTTATGAATTATTCGTGATTCATGATCCCTGAATCCATGAATCATCCGTAATTCATGATTTCAATTTTGAATTTTTATATTTATTTTTATTTTCATTTTATAGTACTTTGGGAGCAGGTACTTTCGTATGGACCACACTGTTGGATTCAGTTACTGCGACGTAGGACTTTTTATTCATCTTTGTCAGCTCTGAAACAGTAACTGTAAGCGAAGTAACTTGATCAGAAAGCATCTGAACGAGTTTCTTAAGTTCATTTCAGGATCCGCACTGCGGATTATGAACAGTTGAAGGAGTTTGCTTTGACGTAACGGTGGCGAAAGACACATCTGGTTTCACGAGGTTCCGTGAGTTAACTATCTTTCTTTATTCCCTACGTGCAGTCGGGAAAGATAGTTTCTGCTCAGTACAGATCTTGAGAACTGCCTTTTCTTCCTTAAAGGTTGGGCAATCTCGGGAGCGGGCCGTATGTGAACCACTGCAGTTCGCACATTTTTCACTTTCCTCGCAGTTAGTGTCATTGTGACCTTCGGTAGCACATCGAGCACATATCTCCGTCCTCGAACAAGATGTTGTAGTGTGACCGTACCTTTGGAATCTGAAACACCGCCGTAGGTTGGGTATGAATGGGCGTACCCGAACGGAAAGGTAACCCACTTTAATCTTCTCTGGTGGAACAGGAAGACGAAATTTCACCAGAGAAATCTTCTCTGGTGAACGTCAGTATAAGAGACGGTGTCGGTTCTTCTGTTCCGTTCTGCCTTTTCATCATCCGTTTCACTTCTACAACACCTTGAGTACGAAGTTCATCCGCAATTTCCCTTAAAATCATTTCCAGAAGGTCACGACAAAAAATTACTCCTCGGCTGGTATTTAGGGTCTTGTGGCATGTCGTACTCACGATTATGCCCCCCATATTGGTGAGACGTAATAGGGAGCGACTCTGCTCATCGTTAAATGTTTAAAATAGAATTGTCCCATCACGTAATTTTCCAATGTTCCTCGGAGAACCAATACATCCTGTGACGCATTTATTAATCAGGAAAGGTGAGACCTTTTGAAGGGAGCCACCTTCCTGATTATTTCTAATAACAACAAAGCGAACATTTTTGCACCTGACACCATCTTCGTCCGCTGTAGCAAAATTATCCTCGTCAGACGAAGCTGACCGAGGCTTTTTCACTAGACTGATATTGGTGGTTTTTTCAGATGGACCACCAACCATCATAGAATTTGCTGTATAATAGACCACTCCAGCAGAGCGCACCCATACTGGAGCTAGAGCTAAATACAACTGAGTGTGCTCTGGTACCCAGAGGCTATCGTTCGAGACTCACTACATAGAACCATTCACCCACCAGCACGATAGTTCCCAGTTTAGGTTACGGTTGCAACACGGTTTACGGTTGTTTACGGTTTCGTAAAATGTTGCAACACCACAGAGTGTAAATAGGAAAGTGAAAATAGTGTTGGATATTGCTGTGTAGTCGAGTAAATGTATATGTTGTAATCCGTGTAGTGTTCTTGGTGTAGTATACGTGTATAGTGTAAGTGTTCTGCAGCTAAGTGTGTAGTGGGAAGAAAAGCTGCAGAGGCTAGGCCCGTGGGGATGCCAACCCCCAAAGTCTTAATGAATAAGACTCCCCGTCGGGTTAATGAATATTAGTCAGTTAACAATGCAATATAAAGTTACCTATCTGTTCTATGAATATGTATAAAATGACTAAGCTATAAAATGTTATAATTTGTAGGGTATAGGCATATTATTTAATGATTATGCTTATTACTATAAACATCAACATATTTTGGTAACCTTTATTTGTATAACGTGGTCATTCATTCTATGGCGAGTGAATAGACATAGAGAATGTATAGAGGGAATGTAATAATAATCTGTTTATACACGAATAAATGATTCATTTTTGTATTGTATACAATAAGAAATATTAATATGTACCATTATTTTTTTTTTTTTTTAATTATTGTCTGAAATTAAACAAAATGGAAATAAATTTAAGTTATGAAAAAATTTTTGCTATTTATGAAAATAGTTAAATTCTCTTTATTACAGAATACTCAGTTTTGAATAAGCACAATGTTACAAGAAAAGAGTAATATAATGCTCAAAACAGTGACTCATGCAAACAAGTTTTTATTTTCTTCATACACTCTGTACAAATATTATGTTGAATACAAACATACCGTATTTTAATGCGTTAATTTTATATTAATAAGTTCACTTCTTACTACTCTAGGCTTAGTTATTAAATTATGTTGATTATGATTAAAAGAAGCTGTTCATAATATATATTTTTATCACCATAAACCATAAAAACATATTAAAATGGTCACCACAAATATATAAATACTTATTTACTTAATTTTCAAACTTTTCATGTTCATAGTTAAAAGTTGTACAAACAGAATTTGTATAAACTGATACAGCAAACGTACTTTAAAATCAATAACTTGAAATCGTACTTTAAAATCATCAATAACAAAAACAAATTAAAATCTACTCTTAATATGTAGATTTTATGATGTGTTCTAGAGTTATTTAAAACTTATTTTGAATTTTAATAATTTCATAACTAATATACTTTTTAATGCGAAAAGTTTTAAATCAACAATAACTAGAACAACCTTCTGTAGGAATCTCATTACTTATTCACGAACCACTTGGTTTAGATGTAAAATTTTATGACACGTGTATGTTTCGAACTGACAATCTCACATCATATGTCATAACATTACTTCACAGTAAGGTAATCCACCTTACTGACAGCAATTACGATATTCAGCCATATTTTTTTACAATGAAACATCTATTTTAAACAATAAATTGCAAGTGGAATCAATATTATATAGTTAATTAGTGTTATAAATGGTTCATTTTGCACCTGTATATATAGTAATTGAAAACTTTTCTATCGGGATAATGACCACAGCTGCCAGCCTCCGTGGTGCAAGTGGTAGCATCACAACCTTTCATCCAGAGGTTCTGGGTTCGAATCCAAGTCGGACATGGCATTTTCACACACCAAAAAATTACGATTTTATCTAATCCTCTGAAGCAGTACCTAACGGTTGTGCTAAAAACTAAAAAACATCCCACAGCTGTTGATGTTTGCTCTTTCATACAAAAAAAAAATTACCTCATTTTAGCAACTACACGTTAACAGCTGTTTATGAGAAAAAAAAATTTGTAGAAAGTAAAAAAATATAAACCCTAATTGGCCATACATTTGCGAAAAATATTTGTGTTAATTTCAAAGATTTTCTTTTTACCTATATTATCTATTTGACAAAAATGTTTCTGTAAACATGATTTCCTTTTCATTTCAGTGTTATCCAGATTCTATCATTACAGAAGATAATATTAAATAGAAATTAACTAGATCAAAAAAATATTCCAATTTAGAGAAAATCTGACCGTATCTTTGTCTTTTTGAAATATGGAAATAAAAACAAACAAACAAAATTTCAGTAAATCAAAAATCAAATTATAAACCAATACAAAACTTTAAAGATATATTTGTTAAAAGATGAGATACGTTAGTAAATAATTCAAAAAGTCACGTTTAAAAATGGCAATACACTTTCAAGCATTAATATCAGACTTAGTAGGAAAAATGAGGAGGCTGAAGTGATTTCTAATTTCCCATTGTTTTCTTCACGTACGTAAATAAATTCTACCTTTTTTTCTGTTTAGCCTCCAAAACCAGCATTAGGTATTACTTCATAGAATGAATGAGAATAATATTTATGAATGTAAATGAAGTGTAGTCTTATATGACAGTCTCAGGTCGACTTTTCCTGAGATGTGTGGTTAATTGAAACCCTACCACCAAAGAAGACCGGAATCCATGATCTAGTATTAAAATCCCTATAAAAGTAACTGCCTTTAATAGGATCTGAACCTTAGAACTCTTGACTTCAAAATCAGTTGATTTGCGATGACGAGTTCACCACTAAACCAATCCAGTGGATTAATATATTTTTCAGTTAGCCTCTCCCAAATGTACACGATTACTCACTCATGTAAGGAATACCTTCTCTCTATTGACCACAGGGATGGGTTGTATAATTTACACAATCAATCTCAGAGGAAGCAATATTACCTTATAATATAAGTGGTGAATAATGCCACTTATAACTCAATTGCTTTATATTTTACTAAAGCTATATGAAAGACTGATACAGATAGTGTAAAGCAATGAAGTATAACTCTGCTTTCTATAGCATTATACAGAACACTGTCTCTTTTATCTAAGGAAAACTTTTAAAAATAACAAGGAAAAACAAAATTATGAAATAATACAAACAGAAATTTTATTTTTAAATTGCATAAAATAATTTATTATAAATAATATTATAAAGAAAATATAACACATTATTTATTATTTTTCTTTTAATTTAAAAATACTTACTAAAACAACGGTAACACTTTTTTTGTATTTATTTTTATCCAAATATAAAAAAAAAAAAATATAATAATAATAGACGTGACCAGTTCTTAAATAAGTACTAACATAAAAAACACATCATAAAAATGTAATAATAATAATAAATTCTATAATGATTATAAAATGAAATTTTAGATGTGACTTTTGAAAAACAAAGAAATAGTGTTTTTAATGACAAAAAGCTTATTATAAAATATTAATACATAATTAAACCGATTAAAACATATCTATTAAATGGTGAAATACAATGAAAAAAAAATTTTAAAATGGATAAAATAATTTTTTATAAATAAATAAAAAATAGATAATAAAAAATAAAATATCATATTTATGGTTTATAATTACTTGATTTAGTGTGTTTATGATTTAGTTATATTATACAGAATAATATAAATTTCATAAAACTTGGCCAAAAAGTAATGGCATTGATCTTTTTAAGTATTGTAAGTGTAGTTTTCATACAGATTGACAAACAAATTTTAGTTGCAAGTATGGGAACTGTATTGCTGCAGCACCAGAGTGCGGTGAAACACACACATATGATTTATTGAAGACTGAACATTATCTTAAAACTGCATAATGATTTATTTCTTTCCCACAATTGTATATGATTTTACTACAACAGCTCACCTACACCAACACGCACCTAGAAACAAGTAAAATGAACTACTATGCATCAATCACCTACAAACTTAGTGTATTGCCTGATTAATATGTGATGCCGCTTCAAATTTTTTCTTCTTGAAAGTAATGAATCTATTTTTATACTTTTAACTTCTCTGTATATTAAATAATTATTATTGAGTATTTGTTATCAATCAAAAAATAAATTATATATAATTTTAGACTAAAAAAAAAAATATAACAGTATATTTTAAATAAATAATTTTAATTTTAAATTTATAAAAACAACTTAAGCTGTAGAATTCAATGAATGGACTTTGGTGGTGTTAACAGATCATAGATGAATATAGAAGATGTATATTAAATACAGTTAAATAAAAATGGAACATTTTTGAGTTTTGATCGAATCAAAATGTTTGAAACTTTAACCAAATCTCATACATCTCTTTGAAACTATGTTACTAACTATTAAATTAAAATTTTGAAATAAAAAAAAGAATAGAAAACACTTTTTAAGACTCCATACCAAGATTCATCTATTGACAGAAAAAAATTAATGTTACATTAGTAAGAGTATTTTTAATTTAAAATTTTTATATAATGTATGATTAATAAACCTTTGGCAATAAGTTTAAAAGGTATATTGATCATTTTAATTTGAATAATTAATGATTATCATATCATTTTGAAAAATGATCAGAAGGACGGAAGAAAAATACTTATAAAAGTTTTGAAACCGATAAAGATGAACAATGATGAAAGTTAAATGGATAGATGGAAAAGAAAAGAGGTAGTAAAAAGAATGGAGAGGAATAGAATTTCAAACAGTAGAATTTAAGATTAAGGTAAAATGTTTTGGTTGGTGTATACTCTAACTATAAATTACTTCCAGTAAGTGTAGTTTTCATGCAGATCGATAGAGGAATTTTAGACGCAGGTAAGGGAATTATAATGTTGCAACACCAGAGTGGGGTGAAACACACATTTATAATTGAAAACTGAATATTATCTTAAAACTGCATAATGGTTTATAGAAATAAACCATTACACAGTAAATAAACCACTACACAGTATTTAATATTGTGGTGGAAACCACAATTCTAAATACTACCACTACAACAGGTCACCTACACCAAAAAGCATCCAGGGAGAACTAAAATGAACTACTGTTTTACTGTTTTAAAAAGTAAAAGCACCATAGAAAATTAAGGATTTTAGAGAGAAGAATGAAAGAATTAGGATGCTTATAAAATTTGAGAAAAATGGAGGAGACGTTCTGTTGAAACTTGTCAAAAGACAGATCCACCCAAAAAAAAATTCTCGGGAATAGTTGTAAATATTGGATAATTTTTTATTTCATAAAGAATTATAATCAAAAATTGCATTGTGATATTTAAAATTATATAATACCTACTCATAAAAAATTAAAAGCTTAACAAAAAATTAATAAATAATTGTTTTATGAATTAACAAAACATAAATTTTTAGTTTAAGTAATTAAATAATACAAATCAATCTCTTACAATACAAATATTATTATTTTTTTTCCTTTGTACTCAAAAACAAATATACATATTTATTTATTTATAGCCCAACAAGAATGATATTTGTTTTGTGACTATGCATGCACAAAAGGAAAGAGAGTAGTAGAATTAATAAAGTTCAATATGTTCATATAAAGTAAGTACATCAACCATGTATATAATTCAGTATATCAGTTGATACACTGAATTATATACATGCCAACCTCTTCATAAATTTTTTCTCTTTCATTCAATTTTCTTGAATTACAAAAATTTTATTCTTGTTAAGCATACATTTTTTTGGTACATATTGATCAACATTTAAAACCAATATAAAAATTAAATATACATTCAATTTTATTAAAAAATAATTATGAACAGATTAATTTGTTTAACATGGAATGTTGGTTTACCAGATTCATATGAGTAACATTAAAGAATAGTTAACGATGTAATAATCACCCCATGTTAAGTACATTCGTTTTCATAAGTTATAGATATCAGTAAGTATTATACAAAATATTTTAAAGTATGGTAAACTTCTGGTTATTCAGTTTTAAAATAACATATTTTTTCAGAGTTTTTTTTATTGATTACAATATTCTATTATTTTGTTATATATAACAAATATTGTAGATGAAATAAGGTACTGAAAACTTTTCTTTAAATAAAACATTTATAAATATATTTTACAGAAAACATTATTTTATAAAATATTTCTCTCATAAAATTTTGATATTTTTCAGAAAATTTATTAATTTTTTTTTTTTCAGTTAATCATTTTTGCCCAAAACATTATTAACTCTTACTATGTTTTTTTAAGTATTTTGGTGTAAGTAATTAACTTTCATGTTAATTAAAACAGTTAAATCTGTTCAAATGTTAAAAACGTTAATTTATTAAAAAACTAAAATAATTTATGCTTAATGGATGGTTTGTACAAGAATATGAATAAGGGTAGGGCAAACCTTTCAATCAAAAACATTTTTATATTAATTATTTAATTATGAAGAAAATTATTCTGAAAATGAAGAGGTTGGGAGAAAATCCGCGCTATTCCACACACTGAAATAATAATAATGATAGCGAACTTAAAAGAGTGATTTTGAAAAACAGAACAACATATATACCAATAAATTTTTAACGCTGAAACACCTGAATGATAATGAATGCTACTAACAAATATGACAACCTGTTTGATGTAATAAAAATTAAAAACAATTTTTTCCAATAAAAAAAAAAGATTTCTATTGTAGCTGAAAAGTGTTAATCACATCAAATATACGTTTGTATTACATGTCATCTAAACATATTTTTTCTTTTCAAAAAATAATTATTGCTGTAAATAATTAATTGTTATGAATAAAACAATTATTAATTTTAATCAATACCAGCCATGTTATAATTTATCAAATGATTTCTTTAAATAATATTGTATACAATATTTCCTTTCAGTTATCATCAACACCTTAAGTTCCAATGACACACTTGGTAATCTTAATGATAAGTAATACTTATATCATTATCATCCACTAATACAAGTTAAAATGTATATTTCATGACATAAACTAATTTAATTAATGTTAGTTTTTCCTTATTTGAACTTTATTCATTATTTGCAACAACTTTAATTGAAAAAACAGAAGCTGGGAATGAGCAAAGAACTTTATAATGGCAGTGAATATCTTAATACAATATTTTCTTTATTTCAGTTGTTTTATTTTACTAAACTCCCAGTATTTATTTGAATGTTTCCATTGCTATGTGAATAAAATATTTATGTAAAATTAAATCATGGAAGCATAATGTGGATGACATAAATAAAAAAATGTAGCATTTAAATTATACATTGGAACAAATTTTTCATAGGTTATTAAAAAAAAATTACTAGAAATATATTTCAACATTTTCTAATCATTTTTATTAGATTACATATATTAGTAAAAAATAACATTTGATTTTTATATACACTTAATGCATATTTGTACTAAAGTTAAAACTACAAGCAATAGTTTTCCTTTAATGTTTATTATGAAATGTGAGGTTTATTAATTTATATCCTATTTTTTCCAAAAGATTTTGTCTTTTTTTACTCAAAAAATTAAAGTGTTTTATTTTCAACAATTTTCGTCTAAAACATTCCTTTTTTGAATTTTAACCAGGTTTCCACTTCTCACACGAAAAAAATTATTTGTATGATGTCTGACTTAACTTATATTTGACAAATTTTTTTATAAATATTGAAATTTAATTTCAGAATTACGTTTGTCTTAACAAAATTTATCTACAATTAATAAATGAATATATATTAATCGGTAAAATAGAATAATATCAATTAATAATCTTGACAGAATTACTATGGAGAAGAGATGAAACAACATGAATTTTACCTAACTTAACATTACAATGTAATTTACAACTGCAAGCATAACAGATGCTTGTGTCCCACTTAACTGTAATGATACACATTACAACATTTTCAAATATTTTTATATTTTTTGTCTGGTTTCATCACTGAATTTTAAAAGCAAAACAAATGAAAAAATCAAAATTTAGACAGATGAATAATACTGAATTTTTCAAATCTGTCTAAGGATTTAAATAATAATATTTTTTAACAAATATAATATTTTAACCTCCAGATTTATCAGAATAAAAACTCTTATCTAACTGTAATGCTTTCGTATTGTTACACCATCTTCAGCAGTAACAAATTATATCTTAATTAAGAATTATTTGATACAGTGATAAGTTATAGTATTTGAAAAAAACATTATTTTTATGTTTAAGGAATCACCTTCACTGACAATCAAGGATCAATTGTAAAGAATTCGCTGACGATAACGACCAAGTTATTATATAGCAAAATGAATATGAGCATTAAAGAGCTGTAAACAGACTACAATATAAGAATTTCTGCACAAAAGACCAAACTGGTGGCTTTCTTGGAGAAACAACCAGTTCATATGAAAATAGTTACAGATAACAAATTAATAGAGCAGTTATCTCATTTCTGTTAGCTGGGTTGAGTCGTTACATATGACGCTGATCTGAATAAACTGCACAAGCTCCAGTCAATATGTGGAACAATCCAGCAAACACTGATAAATAAGACTACGAAAAAGACCAGATTAAAATTTTATAAAACTATAACCATATTAGTTTTATTACACAGTTCAGAGATGTGGATGCCTAGTACAAAGCATAAGAGCAGAATATAAACATTGAAAATGTGATTTCTAAGATCTGTGATATGTTGTACAAGACTGGTTCTAAAAATGATACCTGTAAGAGAAGTGGGAAGACCAAGGAAGCATTGGTAACAGATTGAGACATTATTTTGAGATCGGAATAGCAATTCACCAATGCCCTGAAGGATGAAGAATTACAAATTGGAATTACAAAAAATTATTTCGATTTAAAAAATTATTATTTTAAAGAAAAGTAATTTGTTTTAAAACAATAAATACTTTTAACATTTAATTACAATTCAGCATTTTATGAGAAATAATTTATTAGAGAATTTAATCTGACAAGGTGAATATAAAAGAACTTTCTCTATAATTTTTCTTTTAAAAACACTACCAATTAGTTCTTGGAATTAAAATGAGATGTACGTACATGTACATATTTTTAATGAAATAGTATAATTCCTTTGTAGTTGATGTTCTACAAACTGTAGGTATTTAAAAAAAAAAAAGAAGAAAATAAAACTTTTCAAAAACAGATGTGTACTAAATATAATTATTTCCTTCTCAATATAAAAGCTTTTTTTCTGGATTTCTGACTACGTTTATAATTTTTTTTTTTTTTAATTCTAGCAACTTTGCCAATCTTGAAGTTTGAGTAGCAATTTGGTTCTTAATAGGGAAAATAAATTTTATTGCAGAAAATTTTTAACCTTTACAAATAAAAATATTATGAATGATAGAAAGTTAAGATAAAAATTATATTATTTTTCTGAGAAGGAAAAACATTATAATGTACTGTATCATCATAAATCTAATTTTTAATTATGGAATCATTATCACTGTGGATACATACTATAAAACTATATTTTTAAAAAATAATTTGTCATAAAGAAAGTATGCAAGGTATGCTTCTTCCACAGAATTGTGTCAGGAAATATTTGCTTTCAGTACAGCAACAATGATTACAAAGTTTTTTTTTTAAATCCTTAAATAATGGCACAAGAAAATGGTACTCAGATTTCAATTCACTGGCAAAAAGCATTTATTCTCTACATACATCATCATCATCATCATCAGGTGCACTGTGAAAGCAGCATCCATGAAAGTGATCCTCTATTCGTGTAAAATGTTTGAAAATTTTTATAATAGTTAATCATCATAATATATGTGAAAAGAGAGCAAAATAAAAAAAGTACAGACAACTGAAAGAAAACTGACAAATTGAAAGTCAATTGAATTGGAAAGGCAATTGAAAGTTTGACAAATTGAAACAAAACAAAAAATTTATGATTTCAACCTACGTATCAATGAATCATTATTTTTAACATAAAATATTCCAGTTTATAAAATAAAAAGTAAATTTTTTTTCATAAAACAATGATGATTATTCAAACATTTTTTATGCTTGTTTTTTAACATAATTTCTTGAGATACAGCTCATACTCAGAACAATAATATACATAAATCTATAATAATAACTACTTCTAAAATAACAGAGAAAAAAAATACTGCCTTAAATCTACAAGATAATTAAAACAAACAAAAAAAAAGCTCATACTGAATTCACTATAACAGTTAAACACACAAAAACATGTAAGAAAATTATCCAATTATTTTATAAAGCTAATCCATAAAATATAATATTTACACACACACACACACGCGCGCGCACGCATACGCATACACATACACATACACACAAAATAATACAGACATTAAAAAAAATTGTCTTTACCAAAATATACTGCTCAAATCATAAATAATATTATGCATTCAAATTTTCATTTTAAAGAGTTATAAAAACAATTTTAATTAAACTAGATTATTAAATTAAATTTTCTATTATTTTTAAGTTCATAAAAATCTGTATTAAAACAAAATTATGTTTTAGTGATATAACAATGCACTTATTATAACATAACTAATGAATAATTTATAAAGAAATAATAATTCATGATAGAAATATTTAAATACAAATAAATTAAAATTTAATCACCTAAAAATAATCAGTTTTTAAAATTAACTATTATTTTTATAAGAAAGATTATTTTTCTATGATAAAGAAAAATAATTGGTGGTGAATAGTGATCTGAAATAATTGTATCTTAGTATATTAAACAGTGTATATCAAACAGAATGACTTGATTATACTATGCACATTCAGTGAATGAAATTTTCAGTATTTGTAAGTGCATATCTAGAGTTTCCAGTACTGGCCACCAGATTGCAATACTAAAGCTCAAACATATGTAAACATCAGTTATAAACATTAAGATCGACCTCCACCATTTGGCTGCCTATATTGATTCATATATCCCATCCTGATCTCTGTCGTAAGGCAGCTCTTCTTCGAGAGTACACACATATATAGGGCTCCCCATACACCAAGACATAGCCGATCTGAATAAAGATAGACAGCAATCTAAGAGACCACCTATGAGAACTGTCGAGGAGCTGGCTGCATTGGGGTTCAATTTGATAGATTTCTGGGAACAAAACTTGGAGATCTAACCTCACCAATGCTGGAAACTTTCCTGTGTAAGGGCGAAACCTCTTGCCCTCAAACAGCCTTGCAGAATGCAATAGACGTTGCAATTAAATATGTTTTAAAACTGAATGTGTGTTTATAATTTTAGTATTTACTAATTGTTTAACCTGGACAATAATAATTCTTTATTTCTCCTTTTATGATTTGTATGGTTTTTTAAATTCTCTATTTTTTTTTTGTCTGTCTTATTATATATAGTGAAATCATGTGCACGTGCCATATGATAAATAAATAAAATTAGTTATGAACAACACTGAGTCTACACAACAGAAAACATTTTATAATAATAGTTTAAATTAATAATTAATGTAATCCACCTTACCAGCACATTGATATGTGCTGGTAAAAACAGAAATGACTGTTTTTAAATTTTAACTAATTTTAAGCTGAAAGATCGAGAGTGCATATTACTGTGCTGGTAAGGTGGATTACATTAGTTGTTCATTTATTTATTTAACATATAAACGGTATAATGCTTGAGAAATTAATACTTAGTTTATATTACTATTTGTACATTGAGTTGTGTATTTATTATATATAAGCGGTAGATTTTAGTGTGTATTTAATAATAGATATATTTTTCAATATGTAAATTTACTGTATGTGAACAAAACTTGGAGACCTAACCTCACCAATGCTGGAAACTTTCCTGTGTAAGGGCGAAACCTCTTGCCCTCAAACAGCCTTGCAGAATGCAATAGACGTTGCAATTAAATATGTTTTAAAACTGAATGTGTGTTTATAATTTTAGTATTTACTAATTGTTTAACCTGGACAATAATAATTCTTTATTTCTCTTTTTATGATTTGTATGGTTTTTAAAATTCTCTATTTTTTTTTTTTGTCTGTCTTATTATATATAGTGAAATCATGTGCACGTGCCATATGATAAATAAATAAAATTAGTTATGAACAACACTGAGTCTACACAACAGAAAACATTTTATGTTTAACAATTTAGCAAGATAAAGTCATAATAACAGTTCAGAGTGCATTTCAGGATTGATCCACATCGGCTAAAGACATTCTTTGTTGACAAACAATATGAGGAATTGGGGCGTTTATGTAAACGGAAGAGTCCACAGAGATCATTTCAGAAGAAATGTACAATGAATCAAGAGGCTTTTCAGCGAAAGCTGAAAAAGTTCATTAGTTGTGCTAGCTGAGTACTTGCAATCCATATGACTGGCATGTGTTAAGATGACACTTGCATTTCAGAACGTATCGGTTACAACCAGTACACGATCTTCATGTAAATGATAAAAGAAAACATTAAGATTTCTATGATATGCTCTTAGTTCTAAAAGACGATAAGCTGATAAGTTCTTTTACTGTGGTTAATTTTTAGTGATGAAGCAACATTTCATTTAATCCGCAATCAGTCAATCTGTTAGATTTAGCCTAACGAAAAAGTTACTCTAACGAAAACTCTTTTATTTCGCGTCTGACAAGCCTCAAACCCCACCATCTTAGTGTAGTTACTAGCAATATACACAGTTGACCGATCAAGTTCCTCCTACTGTTAGAGTTGTTCTACATATTTGATTGATTGTGTTTGTATTTTTTGAGTTTTTTTTTCAATTATTTATTTTGTATAATTTATTTAGCATTGATTCGTTATTTGTGTTTTGTATAACTGCTTGTATCAGTGAAGTGAATAAAATTTATTACAGCAAGAAAACCTGATTATGGAATCAGAAAATGCTGCACTACTTGAAAATGAAACTGATAGTGAAAATGATTCTTTACCTAAACATTCGTAACTCGGATACAGAATAATCAAACAGTGAGGATGAACAAGAAAATAATAACACAGTGAGCATTTGTTTTTCTTCAGCAATAGGGACTGCTGTTTGTATAAAAAAGACCAGTTCAATGTGAACTGCAGTATATCGGAAAGGATGGAATTACTGAATGGCAACTCTATAAATCAGTTTCTGCTAAAAAATATCAAAACAAAATATTGTCACAAAACTCCCATAAGTAAAACCTCCTGCCAAAGATTGTACGCAGATTTTTGATTATTGGAAAATATTTTTTTCTGACCAAACTAAAGGAAAGATTGTCCAATTTACAAATGAGCAACTCACAGAAATGAGAGCTAACTATTCTTGTGGAATCTTAGATTACCAACCTACAAGTTTCAAGGAAATCTTAGCATTTTTTGGAGTCCTGTACATGTTAGGTGTAAAGAAAGCCAACCATTTGAACACTGCCAAAGTTTGAAAAAATTATGGTGAACCCGAGTATTTTAGAGCTGTGATGTCTGAAAGAAGATTTCACCAGCTAATAAGAGCCATTAGATTTTATGAGAAATGTAGAAATTTGAAATGAGCGTAGAAAGTATAAAAGGGTAGCTTTGGTAATTAAAATACATAATCATAAAAAATTAAATATAAAAAACACAAAAAACCATTTTTATTTTTATTATTAAAAATATAAAATTAAGTAAACTGTAATGAAACAACTTTCAAACAAAGAAAAACTAATAATTAGGCCATTTGCCAACTAAAAGTGACATTTTAAGGCAAATAACATTTTATGAAGTATTAGATTTCTCCTATACAGTTGACCGTTCACGGGGATAAAATAAGGTTGACCAAACCAGGGTTAAGTAATAAAGTTTCATTTCACAATGTTCGCATATGGGAACTTGAGAATCTGCATGAAATTGTACAGAGGAGAAAGATTCACCAAAAGTTAATGGTTTATATAGGGTTTTGTTTTCAAAAATGTATAGCCTTTTCTTTTTTTAAAGGAAACAGGGAAAGTTTTATAAAGTTACATTGTTATCTTGAAATACAATGTACTACAATTGGTATTATCTTGAAATGCTACAAGACTGGCTTTTAAATGAAGACACTGAAGAATTCATTTTTCAAAAAGATGGGGCTTAGCGACATCAGCACAACTAAGCTCGTCTGTTTCCAAATTAAACATATGAAACATGCCTTGATGCTGGGTAGCGTGTACAGGAGCCCAAGACTTGGCACTACACTTTTAGCTTTCAACATCCCCATTGATTACATTGTATAATTTTTTCTTATTGGGATATGTAACAAAGTGTTTATGTTCCATCTTTACCTGCTGATTTGGATGAGCTAAAAATCAGGATCAAAGCTGCAATAACTTCTGTAACAAAAGAGACTGTCTGCAACTCATTGTGGAAGAATTCAGCAATCATCTTGTTGTTATCTGTTTGTTATGTAGCAGTTGGAGGGCATATAGAACATTTATAACTTGATTAGTGAAATTTTAAACGTTTTTGAATAGAATGTAATTTGTCTTACATATATATCACATAAAATATTTTTCTTACAAAATATATCTGTTTGAAATAGGGTCATTCTTTTTCATACATATTGTATTAATATATTAAAATATATATACAACATTAAAGAAGAGCTTGAACATCAAGCCTCATCGACTGTTAACTACGCACTCTCTACATAAGAATTGCTATTATTATCTTAACAGATAACCGCAGGAATCACACTGGTAAATGTCAAAAACTAATCTGTTCCTAGAGCTGTTATATGATTTTTAATATTAACAACTATTTAAGAACTCGCCACACATTTATATACAACCAACAGTGTAAGATCAAATACTAAATTCTCCTATCAAAAGAGAATATTATAGTTTATATATTTTTCGTTTGTGAATTATTAGCTGGTGAAATTGTTTTAATTTACAAAACAATGACTGAATCTACTTATTGTATTTCTGATTTACTATTCATAAATAATACAAATCTAGTACATACATTTCTTTTTTTTTTTTTTAGAATAAAATTGGATAAGTTTGTCAAAATATTTCTTTAACTTTACACAGATTTTTGCTTTGCTTTCATGTTTTGCATAATAATGTATATAACATTATGAAAGTAACATTATTTAACATCAGAGAAAAAGAATGGAATCGTTTTTGATAAAACTATCAGTAATTTTAATAACAGGTACTTTTTTAATTAATAATTTTAGTTTTATGAAGGATTAAAACATTAAATATTTATTCATTCCAGCAATAAGGTTAAAAATGAATTACAATTCCTTTATTTTTTGTTTTTGACAAGAAATTAATTTTTTTCTACATGAAAAATGTCACGATAATTAGTTTACTTTTATTTTTTTTTAGCTAGTAATGACAATAATTATATAAATTAATATATTACAAAGTTTTGAAAAATAATAAAACTTAATAACAATGATAATGGATTCTAAAAATATTTTTTACCAGTAGATTAAAGCAATTATAAGTACAATTATTATTTTTTTTAATTATTCTACTATCAAGTAAATTTAAAATTACTTAATTGTTGAAAAACAGCATTTATTAAATGGTATTTATTATATGAATTTTATTGTTAAACTGAAATAGAATTTTATGAAGTAATGTTTAAAAAATTACTGGAAATAATTAAATCAATAATAGAACTAATTTATTAATAATTTAAAATTGTTTATTGTTTTTTTTTTGCATGAAAATAACATTTTTTAATTTTTTCCCCAATATGATTAAAATTTGCTCAAAATAATACAAAACAAAAAATAGAAACAACAGCTACTTGTTTTCACAAATTTATATGATTTATAATAAATAAATAAAAATAACAATAAAATAAATGTATTGTAATTGCAATTCAAATGTTTAGCACATGAATAGTTAGGTGATTTCACTTTGTAACAACTTACAAAATGATAAGGTTGAAAATGAGGCATGGGAATCTGAAGGATAAAGTATTGATTATTGTAAGAACTATGTAACTGTTTTTTTTTTTGCAGTTAGCATCAGTAGAGAAACAAAACTAAAATAAAAAAAATCAATTGCTTTCAATTCTAGGGTTAACATTTTTTTATTTGTTTTGAACATCAAATTCTGGTAAATAAAATTTATCCCGCAAACTTTGTTATAAAATAAAACTAATTTTATACTTATATGTTACTTAAATTGAATATTATTTTGAAATAAAATTAATAAAAACGTTTTTAGATTTATCTGCCCATTATTTACTCATTGTGTCAGAATAATTTTATTTATATATAGATAAAAACTGTGTCTTTTTGTTTATCTAACTTAATCTACATACAATATTTTAGAAAATGATTCACATATTCATAAAAGTAATTGACAAAGAACATTCAATGACTTTATATATTGTTAAGTTACATAGATGTACAGTGATTAACTAATAATAATGACCATTTATATTTATAGATATTTTTATCAACTGATGCCAATTAAATAGTCTAATTTTAAGACTTTATTGCTCTAATAATCATTTAATGATAAATCTGAGACAAATCAATCTCATTTATAAAATTATTTAAAAATAAAGGTATTAATGTAATAGGCGATCTACCTGTGTAGTTAGTTATTTCTTAGATGGCACCACTGCAGGCCTCTGTGGCGTGAGTGGTAGCATCTCGGCCTTTCATCTGGAGGTCCCAGGTTCAAATCTTGCTCAGGCATGGCATTTTCATACACGCTACAAATCATTCATCTCATCCTCTTTAGCAATACCTAACAATGGTCCCAGAGGTTAAAAAAAAAAAAAAAAAAAAAATGGCATCACTGAAACACTATATTGAAATAAGAAAATAAATACAAAAAAGAATGAATAATGGACCAATTTAAGAATAAATGGAATTATTTTTATTTAATTAACACTGAAATTATAAATATAATCTAACCAAACTTAACTTCGCTCACGAGACAACATTAGCGAGCGAAGCGAGCTTAGGTTAAGTTTGGTTAATGGAAATTTATATTTACAATTATAACATGAGCAAGGTTAATTTATTCTTAAATTACTCCATTTATTCATTATTTTTTGTATTTATTTTCTTACTTCCATATAGTGTTTCCGTGGCGCCATCTAAACTAACTACAGAGGTAGATTGCCTACTTCATTAATAGCAAAATAAAATATCTGTAAAATTATCTATAAAAGAAAAGAAAGATTACATGTTGACATAACTAGTAATAATAAATCAACATATGGTAATGTGAGAATAAAACTAAATAATTTTAAGAGGATTCCCAAACAGTACTCTGCAGCATTCAATTGGTTCCATGTTAATTATTACAAATATGTTGACAATATTTGTTACAATACATTTTTTGTTAAAAAAATTTTGTCCTGATCAAAATTTCTTTTTTTATAGTGTAATTTTTTTTTACTTATGCTATTGTATTACATTTTATTTATGCTGCTTTACATTGGTATCAGTTTTAATAAACAATAGTGGATGTGGCATTTACTTACCATATGCACGGCATAAATGTATTTTACTACAAAAAAACGCATTATTTAGATAACAATACCTGTCATAAATTACACAATCGATCAGTATACAAATTATTTATTCTAAATCACCTAGCTGTTCTGTATCCTAAATTTTCAAAATATTTGAGCATTCTACATAAAAACACTGATTATATTTGATAAAAACATTCAATTCAGCTTACTTTGGTGCATATATTATATTGTAAAAGATATACATAACAAATAAATTAATACATGCGCATATATGTATGTACGTGTACATATAGAGGAGAACTACAATCATTTGATAGATCATACGATTTTTAAACGTTTGGCAAACACTACTTAACTGTTCATAAAAGTAAAAATTTTTCAAAATAAAAAGCAAATCACATCAGCATACAAGCTGAAATAGTTAATTATATAGGTCAAACATCCCCTTAAATTCTTTAATATTCAGCCAATAAAAGAAAATCAATATGTTACAGCAATATAAAAAATTCAGTAATCTTGGAGAATAGTCAACAACAAAACACATATTTATTTGAAAAAGATCAAACTAATATTAATTAAATAAATGCATAATATTATTATTGTATCATCACACATATTTACAAAATAATTAACTACAAACTAACAAAAAAATTAATAATAGAAAAACTAAATTTAAAAAAAACTTAAAAAATCAATGTAAATACATAATAAAAAACATACATGATTAGAATTAAAAAAAAGAAAACTTAAATATCACAATTTTAATGACTAAAAAATATTTAAATTTTATATTACATTATTTGAAATAATAATTAAAAATTTGTTATAGTTTATCTTTATAGTCAATAATATAATATTAATAGCATAATAATTCAGTATATAAACTTGGTAGCGAATAATCATCACACAGATAATAGCATAAAATAATCGATGTTAATTATAATCTAATTATTACCATCAGCTACTCCGATATAACTACTTTCAATTAAATTATAATCATTTTATTAGTTATAATTTTATATGATATAATTATAATATGTTAATGATATCATCACTGGCTAGTTGAAGGTAAATCACAATTATCAAGCGAAACAGATCGTCTCATCTGTGAATTATTCTTAGCAGATATGAAGTGGTTTGGACTTAATGAATTGATGTTGCCTGTAAAAAAAAAAAATTAAATATATTACAAGTATTACTTTAAATATACGAGTATATAGAAATACAAAAAAAAAAATTTAAAAGATAACAATAATTAAAAGTTCTTAATTTATTTTATTTTTCATTTAAAATATAAAAATGCTGTTAAAAGTAATAATACTACGAAAAAGTGATAATATTTTTAAATTATTAAATATTTAACGACTCAAATTTTCTTATTAAAAAAACTTTTTATTTTTATAGAGACCTTTCAGAATTAATTACTAGTTTTTATTTCAGTTAAATATCAGGTAGCTTTGTTGTTAAAATTATCTGTCTTGAAAAACATTAAAAAGTTTAAAATATGCAATCAAATAATATATTCTATGAGAACCAATCTAATATAAATTGGAATTTTTTGCTTCATGTTTGACACATAAATATTAATGGCTCGTGCTGAGACATTTTGATGGTGGAGATGTGGTGATAGGATAAATGTTCCAGCCGCCTCGACGTTTGTGTTTACAGGGACATATTAAAGTACAATAATAACCAGAGAACCAAATTTTGTAAATCACCTCATAGAAACAAACCACACAAAGATAATTACAAAATGAAAATTTGGTACTTATGTATTAACGCCACCGCAGCTACAGCTTTATTTAAAATTGAGTATCTTTTTTATTGAGTCTCTTTATTAATTTAAAAAAATGGTTATTTATAATTATTTATTTTATAAATATAATTTAACCAAACTTAATCTACGCTCGCTTCGCTTGCTAACCTTGACTAATTACAAGGAGTGTTTTGATTATTTAAATAATAAATAATTGCAATAATTACTGAATTTATTAAATAAATACTCAAAAAATTACGGTGTTAATTAGTCAAGGTTAGTGAGCGAAGCGAACGTAGGTTAGTTTGGTTAAATTATATTTATAGAATAAATAAAGAGACTGTTTTGAATCTATGTTAAACTCTATATCGGCCCATTTTCCACCGAAATCCCATTGACTACTTTGTTTTTAAATAAAGCTGTAGCTGCAGTGGCGTTAATACGTAAGTACCGAAAATTTTACATATAGGATACAAACTGCCGATCTCTATTACAGAGTGGTAGCATCTCAGCCTTTCTGAGGTTGTAGGTTCAAATATTGGTCAGGCATAGCATTTTCATATGCTGCAAAATTCCATTTTCAAATTCCCTTGTACAAAATTCCAAAGCTTCTGTGAGGAATTAATTCATTAAAAAAAAATAAAATAAAAAAAAAAAATAATAGATAACATATTTTATTGGTTGACTTTTTTGTAATCTTACAACTAATTGTAAGTACATACCTCAGAATTTATTTTCAGTTTGAAATTAGTTGGAATTTATTAGTAATTAATATCTTTATCTATAGTCTAATTTATTGTGTATTAATATTTTTTTAGTCTCATTTTAAACTTTTAACTGTTGTAGAATTTCTAATTACTAATCTAACCCAATCTCCGTGATGGAGTGGTGGTGTCTTGACTTTTCATCCAGAAGTCCCAGGTTCGAATCCCAATCAGGCATGGCATTTTTCATGTTACAAAATTCCAATTCCACATCCCATGCATAAGCTTTTCAAGCTTCTGTGGCGCTATCATCAAGCCAAAAAAAAAACTAGCTTTCTTCTCCTATTTCTGAAAATTTGGAAATACATGTTTATCCCTTACTATATTTCCTTAAATACTTGTTTGGTTTTTAAAATAATTTTTTACTTGGCTTTATTTAAAAATACAATGATATCTAAATTAGCTGATCTCTGTAGCAGAATAGTACAGTCTTGGACTTTGATTCGAGGTCTGGGGACCCAGATTTGAATCTTGTTCAGGCACGGCATTTTTCATACGCTACAAATTTCCATATCCAATGCTCTTGTATAAGCTTCAAAGGCTTCTGAGGGGAATTAATGAATGATTTAATCCATGAACTATATAAATTTTAGCATAATAATAAATAATATTTAGTGATTAATATTGACCTTGGTTTGCTTCGTGTGAAGGATGTGATAGTGAGGGTGGTAACGCTGGAGAATATTCATCTGGAGTGGATGCCCGACTGGAACGACTGAGAAAATCTGGTGTTAAACTTCGAGTCAATCCAATGCCAGACTTTAACAAATAAAATAATAATTAAGAGCGATATAAATAAAATAAAACTTAATTAAATAAATATTGCACACTACTAATAATCTATACAATATTTTAAATAAAAATTCAATTAATAAAAAAGAGAGATACTGTTAATCTTTTTCTTCTTTTTTAGATTATAATGCTGAAGTAGCATTTAATTTCAGCCCCACCATTCTGAAACAATTCCATTTACTGATAATAACATTGCTGAAACCTAATTAATAAATCCTTAATTGGTTTTGAACCTGATGAATCCAGCAGTGTTACCAGAATGACTTATATTGTATAACAGATCAGAATTTTCTTATTATTGATTGATTTCTGAGCTAGATAAAAAAGAAATTCAAATTTAAAACATGTTTTATTTTATTTTTGTTAATTGATAAATGTAACAACATTTTGTTTTGAAAAAAAAACGAACGTCAATAATAACCTTGGTTTATATATTAAATTAATAACCTCGGTGTATATTTACAACTCGGCTCTAAATATATGGAAATGTACTTCCTTAAATAATTTTAAATAATAAAAGCAAAAACTAAAATCAAAAAACAACAAAATTATAAAAAAAAAAAAACAATAATCAATAACAGCTAATTGCTAAAATTTGTTAATAGTTGTTTGTATTTAAATTATGATCTTCAAATTACATAAGACAGTAAATATAATTACAGTAAAAATAAAAATAACAAATGGTAAATCCAATAAAAGTACAAAGGAGGAAAATGTAAATTTTTAATTTTGAAGGGATTAAGAAGTAAAACAAGGATACAGTTACAGGATCCTTGTTGCCCTTCAACTTCTACACAGAAGTAATAGTAAAAGAAAAAAAATTACAGAAGATTAACCATAAATTCACGAAATTAAAATAAAGGTGTCAAATTCTGTTGATGACATTATTTTTGATAGAATGGAAAAAAATGGAAGGCTGGATTTATTCATTGCTCAAAGAGAAATTAAATATAAACATAAATAACACTAAAATGAAGATAATGAAATAGAATGAAGGATAATAAGGAATTAATATTAGCAAAAATAAAATCATAAAAAGCAAAAAACCAAAAAAGCAAGCAAAAAGAGGGAAACATTTAAAAAAATGTATCATCTCTTATTGCAGAAGTATTTGATGAACTTCTCAGAAACCGACCCCGTCAATAGGTGATTATTTCCTCTAGGGTTACCTCAGTAGTAAAATTTTCAATAAAACCACATAAATAACACAGAAACTAAGCATTTAATATATTTGTATGATATAAAATTTCAATATACATAAATACTTTTAAACCTTGAAAAAAAAATAAATAAAGAAATACAACACAAATAAAATATACTAATTTGACCATATATTGATAGAGTTAAAACCAATTTAAGACAAAGAGATCTGACTTGAATTGACAATTCTAAATAAAGTATGAAAAAAAATAACAAACTTTCTGTGGTATGTAAAACGTTCTGTTTGCTTGAAAATAAAGTAACTGAACAATAATCCTGATAATACCTTTTGGAAGTATATTTATTTAGAAAGTTAGTTATATATATATATATATATAACTAATATAACTATAGGCATTTGACAGTGCTTATTATGTCCTCTTTCCGTGAAATGATTTACTAAAATTAATTCTGCAGTCGAAATGGTATTTGGTGTTCTTTATTTATGAGGATGAGTGTTTGTCTGGTGTGCTAATTCTCAAATCAGCTGATTTGGAAATTGAGAGTTCCAGCATTCAAGTCCTAGTAAAGGCAGTTACTTTTATACGGATTTGAATACTAGATCGTAGATACTGGTGTTCTTTGGTGGTTAGGTTTCAATTAACACACATCTCAAAAATGGTCGACCTGAGACTTTACAAGACTATACTTCACTTACACTCGTACATATCATTCTCATTCAACCTCTGAAGTAATACCTGACGGTAATTTCTGGAGGCTAAACATGAAAAAAGGAAGGTGTGATCATTCTAGTATTGGGTTATATATATTTTTTTTTATCAGCTTTTTTTTTAATTTAAACCACACAGCATTATAATAATAAATTTTATTAAATTACCTGAATATTATGTACATGTGGTACAGGACTTAAACTAGGGTGATGTACACTATCTGTGTCACTAACAGCCTCCTCAATATCCATATGAAGTATACTTTCTTGACTTCCCGTAAACTAAAAAAAAAATATATAATACAAAAAAATTAGTAAAATTAAACTTTTAAAATCATTACAAAAATTGGCTGCCACAAAAAAAAGATAGAAAAAATATTTTATCATATAAATATATCAGAAAAAAATATTTACATTAAATATTTTATTCATATAATTAATTTAAGAGGAGCACAAGAATAATACGGTTGGATAAATTAATTGATATACAGCATGTTAAAAAAGTGATGCAACCATATGGGAAAATGAGTAAGTTACAATAGTTGTTGAAAGCGTGGCCTCCATTATGCGATTCACATAATTGAATATGACGTTGCATGCTCTTAAACGCATGTAATGTTTGTTGTAGAATTACAGCGACACATTATTCAACTCGCTCTGCAATTTGGGATTGGTGTGAGGATGAGTTCTGTAAGTGACATCCTTAAAGTATCCCCACAAGAAAAAGTCAGGAGGGGATAAATTAGGAGAATGAGGGGGCCACAACCCCTTCGAAATCACTTGTCCATGAAAACACTGATCCAAGAAGTGTTGTTGGTTGTTGAGCTGCATCATTCTGCTAAAGCAATGTGTACACTAGCCGGTCTGCAGTGATAGTGTTCACAAATTGTTGCATATGTATTTAGCATTCACTGTTTACTGTGTCAAGAAAGAATGTCGTGAAGATTCACCTTCCTGAAATTGCACACTGAAAATCCACCTTATCCGTTCAGAAGATACTCGAGCAGCTAATGTTTTTTGTAACCAAATGTATGAATTCTGTGTATTCATGCATCCATCAAGGTGGAACAGTGCCTCATCATACCAAAACCAATCAAATTCTTTCCCGTCTGGTGTTACAGATGAAATGAACCACTGACAGAAATCTACACATTTTCTAGTTTCAGCAGGTAAAAACTCGTGAAAAACAGACTGGCTAGATAAGCATCGCCCAGACTTCTTGGGAGTAACAGAATATGCAGCTTGCTCATCGATCAACTTTTCTGGTATTAGCACTTTCAGTCGACCACTTTTGGCTGTATCTGTCACATTCCTGTCTCTTGGAAGTCTTCAAATAGCCGAAGATATAAAATAAGAATATGAGTAAAGAGTAATATAAAGCACCTTTTGTTCAGCAAATGACTATTTATCCCAGTTGTATATAATTATAATAGTGTTCATCTGTCAAAAGTATGACACTATGAAAAGTTACAATATTAAGGAAGTTTATATCTAAGACATGGAAAAATTTTATACAGCTATAATAATTATGTAAAATTTGAAATGTCATTGTTATCAAAGCTCCTCATCAGTGAATGAATAACGCAAGGTACATACTATATTGTTCTGATAACTTATGTGAGGAGCAGAAAATATAGAGATGTTAATATAGTAGTAACATAGGAATAGGCCAACCTCCGTGGCATGAGTGTCATCCAGAGTGTCCATCCGTGGTTTGAATCCCAGTCAGGCATGGCATTTTCACACACGCTAAAAATATTAATTTCATTCTCCGAAGCAATACCTAATGTGGACCCAGAGGTTAAACAAAAAAAAGACAGGAATAAAAGGAGATGATGAGTTGTTATCCCATATTCTGCCAATGATAAGTTGATTTTTGGTATTGATAACAATGATGCATATGACATGGTTAGAAAATTAAAAGTTCAATACATGTACGGGATGACTGGGAAGTGAAAAAAATGGAACATGTTATCAGCGTAATATGTAAGGATTTGATTATGGAGGGCAGCACTGAGAAATTAAATGCTGCTAAAATGATAAATACTCGAAAATTATAATTTCTAATAAAAAAAGTTGTGAAGAAAATATATAACACAAGATCAAAAAAAAGTCAAAGTGGTAACCAGACAGCTAAACAATTCCACAAGAAATAATTTTTTTACAAACAATTAAATCAAACTTAAATTCTTTTGGAAAGCTCTGTCTCAGACACATCAGATATAAAAAAAAATAAATAAATGAAAATGATTGTATTTTAAGAGCAATAGATACAACAAGATTAAAACAAGAGATGACAGACTTAGAAATTAAACAATTAGAGAGAAGATGGAACTTTTAATAGAAATTATTGGTGTATAGAACCCAATAGATTAAACATGTATGTACATGTGAGTCATACGTTGAAGAAAAGATGATCTCAGAAGCTGTAGAACTGAAGAGGAGGAGAGAGGATGCCCAACACTTTTGTACATACAAAGATAATATTTTTGGAACAATTAATAATGAAAACTATAGAAAAAAAACAGGTATGAACAACAAGATGGAAGATCTCTTATGAGAAATGTTACGTGGGGCAACCTAAATAAAATAAAAAATAAAATTGGGGTAGTAAAAATATAAAACTTTTCACCAAAAATATTCAGCTTAAACTGAATTGTAATCAAAATACTATTTTACATGATGGAAGATAATATACATAAATATACTCTAGTGTAATATTTACAACTTAAACTTCACAAATTTAAAAATTTTAAAAACATACATTGACATACTTTTAACTTATACAGTTAGAATTAATTAGTTTTTTGCAGTTTTAGAAATTTATATTTCTACTTTACTGTAAATATAACAAAAAAAAAAAAATAATAATGAACACTATTTTCTAGGTTGAATAAATCGTCAAAAAACCTATATATTAAAAATAAATTACGTCTAAAAAAAAACCACTAATTAAAAAACAGCACATTCTAAATAGAATATTTTTAGAAATTAACACATTACAATCTTATGTTTAAAATTCTTTTCAAGACAAACAGTAACTGTCCTTTTTTAAAAACGACTCTGTAAACATGTGAAAAGAATACAAATTATTTAAAATAATTATGCATGCATTTTTTTCATAATATTATTCAAAAGAGAATCTTTCTCTTTAGTTTTAGATCTATTTTATATTTTAATTTTTCTAAATAAATAAGAAGGAGTGTTTATTATCGGCACAATTTGTTCTATACAAATTCAATTCCATTGTAATTCCAGAATAACAAATCATAATTTTTTTTCTATAACTCACTATGACATAATATTTAAGCCTAATTAAAGTTACATTATTTTATGTTTGTTATCATCTGATTTCATTACCAGAACTTGTTATTTCATCCTTTTTTGATGTTATTTGATTATGATTGAATTTCTTTTAGTATTCTTGACAAAGAAATATGACTTCATTCTATATTTATAAAAATATTCATTCCTAATGTTCTTGAAAAGTAATACAATATTTTCATGTCCTATAACCTAATGAAGAATTTTAGAATTTCTTTTTTTCTTTATATAATTAATATCAAACATTAAAGAAAAATATCAACAACAAACAGAGAAACTTCACCCAAAGAAGTTATCATTAAGCATTTAACATTAGTTATCTAATCAAACTAGTTTTTTTTTTAAACTGTTTTCATTTTGTTAAACATGGAGAAATCAGGTTAAGTCAAAAATTGATTTGAGATTGCTGAAAATCGTAATGATTAATTTTTAAAGGCATCATTAAGTAGCTAAAAAATACTCAGTTAATTACTAATTAGTTAATTATTAGGTAGTAAATCAATGAATACATGCTTAGTTAAAAAAATTATTATTGTGCTCATTGAGTACATTAGAAGAGCAACATGCTGCTAATTTGTTTCTGGGGCAAAAGAGCTTCCTGGAAAGAAATGTTTTATTTTCAGTGTTTAAGTGTGTCATGTACAGTGTTCCATAAATGGGTTAATAAATATATTTTCTTAAGAGTATTCAAAAGAGTGAAAATGAAGATTTGAGATGAAAGATGAACAGAAAATAACATCTTCAATTTGCTGTTCTCACTGGTTTAGCCTACATCATATTGCATGATTAATTTAACTTCTGAAATTATACAGCTGATTTTTTTCAAGGCTATTTTCACAAAATTTATCCTTACCGTTAGTTAAACATTTAATCAAATTAACCGTCTTAATCAAATTAGATTAATAACAAAAAATCCAGGAATTTTCTTTGGCCAATGTTCAGAAATTTGTGGAATAAATCATAGCTTTATACCAATTACAATAGAAAGAGTTGACATAAAATCATTTATTAAATGAATAAAGACATAAAAAAATTAAACATTAAGTGACTGAGAGAAAGTAATGGTCTCTTAAACCAAAATATAGTTAACATCGAATACTCTTAATGAAAGACTCTCTAGTTAAAAAAAAAAAAAAACCTTTAATTGTCAAATAAAAAATACATGAAAAGTGCATCTTGATCCCACAAATATCACCAATAATATGAAACCTAATATTATTAATAATTAAACTGTTAATTTATCCTTACTGTTAGTTACGGTTAGTTTATTTTTAATCCAAATGATAGATTGTAACAAAAATTCAGGATATTGCTGCTATTTTTTAAAAGATTTAATTTAAAACATTAAATTAAAAAATTTTGTTTCCATTGTAGCATTTGTACACCCCTCTATCAATTCGAGCAGTGACATCTGTTCTGAGTTCTCTTGAGTTACCCATTTCATGTACAACAAGGCATGCCATGACCAGTCCTGGTTAGAGACATCTTACCTATCAGATACGTGCTTACTCAATTTGAAAAGGGTATTCCTAGTAATTCCTTCAGATCACCAAGAATGCAATCTAATCTTACGATAAGTAGCAAGTGATATAGATCCACTTGATATTTGAGAGCTTCAGCATCTAGTGATCTATTTAAATTTGTCCAGTCTCTTATAATATTTACATCAGAAGTGCTTACAGCAGGGTTTTTGAACAAACAGTAATGGAGTATGAGATAATGTTGGAAATTGAGTTTTTAATGTACAATAAATATGGTTTTCTTATCTCTGTAGGTTTGGTATCATTGATAATCTCCCAGAATTCTGGGACATTTATCAACACCTTGAAGAGTGTTTAATTTACTTAAGAAAAAATCTTAAAAAACAGTTGAAATAAGGAAGGTACAGAAATTTGAATAGGATAACCAAAAGAAGTACCACTGGTCTCATCACTGAGACGTAATGTCTAAGTTTCGCCCTTTTTGAGAGGTTCTATTTATTGTAGATATCTTTGGTCATGAAATGTAATCTATCCAATTTGTTTCTTCTCTCTTATATTGCTTCTTTATCCATACTGCTATATTTTACTCTTTCTCCTAGATATTTGAAATTAGACACCACATTAAGATTTCCATAATCAGTACTAATTTTTTTTTTTTGAGTATTTTTTGATTCCAGGTATATTTTTGATTTTTCAGAGGTTAAGTGTACACCTGCTCAATCAGTCACCTGTTTTAGATCTACTACTTGTTGAATCGCTTTTTCCTCTGTTTGTGCTGCCAGATCATCCATCCACTAAGCCAAACATCTGACTTAGTTTCCGCTGTTGTTTGTCCCTATTCTTATTCTTTTTCCCTTTTTTTTTTGAAGGTCTGTAGTGTTTTGTCCAGCAGATTGAAAAACGGGAGATAATTAGTCTCCTTGTCTTAATCCTGTTTTAATTTTGAAGGGACAGCTTAGATGTTCTCCGAATTTAACTTTTGATATTGTACAATGAAGGTTAGGTCTGGGAGTTTGAAGTGTTCATAAAATCTTTTACTAATAATTTTTTGGCTCTGATAATATAACTAACTACTTATTCTTAATACTTACAAAATAATAGTTTAATAAATTTTTAATATTCATCCTGGAAAAAAGAGATAAAGTACGTATAAAATGCCAACAATCAAACCTGTGCTTAGTAAATTAGTTCATACAGGTTAGCAAAGTTTAACAATATAATTTCCTTACTTGCTTTAAAGAATTTATTTACACATAATGACCACAGCAGTTAGAAGATTAGACTAGAAAATACAAGAATGGTGTATATATTTTTTTTTACTTTGAAGAATTAAAAAGAATTTGCAGTTTAACATATTTTCACCTACTAGTGATATTAAAAATTACATGTTCCATTTTATTGAAAAAAAAATTGTTAATTCAAATCAAAATTAATTAGATTTCTATATAAAAAGAAAAAACTTTACTACACACTTTTTTTAACCTCCAGGACCACAGTTAAGTATTGCTTTACAGGATAAAATGAATGACAATTTTTTAGCATATGAAAATGACATGCCTGACCAAGATTCAAACCCGGGCCCCCACATGAAAGGCCGAGACATTACTACCACACTTACTTTATATGAACTTACACTACACACATTATAATTTTACTATACACTTTTAAGAGTTCTATAAAATAAAAATGTGGTTTGAAAATAATAATAACTTGAACAAAAAAAGTTTTTTTAATAAACATTTATCTCAGAAATTTTAATTTTTTTAAAATGTTATTTTTATTTTTTAAACAAATAATCTTTATGGTCCTAAGAAAAACAATAAACTATATCTTTCACAAACTGATGATGATTCCATAATATGAAAAATTCTGAGAAGTTTCATCTTGGAAAATGAAGGATGTGATATAAAAAAAATTGACAACCAAATTTAAAAAATCAATTTAATGAAATTTTTACCGTAATCATAAAAAAAAAATATTGGATGCCGTTTCCCATTTTGCTGATAGAATTTATTAATATATAATGAGCATAATAGTCAATGCTTCTTTAAAAAATTTGAATATTCATAAAGCAACATCTTTAAGAAGAAAATTAATGGTAAACAATTCTGCAAAAAAGTAAATTTTTTTCATTTAAAATTCACAAAAGATAGTGTTCTATTATTTCCTCTTGAGTCTGTATTCAGGTGTTTACACACACTATTTATAATTATTTCAATATTTGTAAACATATTTACCATTCACGTACCTTGGAACAAATTGCAGATGATTCATTAATCAACAAAACAATAAATTATGTCATTATAACTGTTTACAGTAATGAAATTACATGTGCTTATACTTCATTATACCATAATTATATTTATCATTAAAGATTATCACGGATCTTTTTAGTAAAATTAATATTCTATCTTTCATTAATAACTAACAACAAATAATTTATGCATTTTGTTGTTACATGCAATTCTATAATATACCTTAATATTTTTCCTACACATTTAATTACATAAAAAATTACAAAAGCAATGAATTAATTAAAACGTTTTTACATGTACATAAGTTACATGTTTTAAAAAATTAAAGAAGTTGACTACCTCAAAAAAACCGACAACACAGTTGTAAGACTTTCCACCACACACAACTGCTTTTCTTTTTTTTTGTCTTCAGTCATTTGACTGGTTTGATGCAGCTCTCCAAGATTCCCTATCTGGTGCTAGTCGTTTCATTTCGGTATATCCCCTACATTCCACATCCCAAACAATTTGTTCTACATATTCCAAACATTGCCTGCCTACACAATTTTTTCCTTCTACCTGACCCTTCAATAAAAAGCAACTATTCCAGGATGTGTTAATATGAGGCCTATAAGTCTGTCTCTTCTTTTAGCTATATTTTTCAAAATGTTTTTTTTCTTCATCGATCTGCCGCAACACCTCTTCATTTGTCACTTTATCCACCCACCTGATTTTTAACATTCTCCTATAGCACCACATTTCAGAAGCTTCTAATCTTTTCTTCTCAGGTACTCCTATCGTCCATGTTTCAATTCCATATAAAGCGACGCTCCAAACATATACTTTCAAAAATCTTTTCCTGACATTTAAATTAATTTTTGATGTAAACAAATTATATTTTTTATTGAAAGCTCGTTTCGCTTGTGCTATTCGGCAGTTTATGTCACTTCTGCTTCGTCCATCTTTAGTATTTCTACTTCCCAAATAACAAAATTCTTCTGCCTCCATAATCTTTTTTCCTCCTATTTTCATATTTAGTGGTCCATCTTCATTATTTCTACTACATTTCATTACTTTTGTTTTGTTCTTGTTTATTTTCATGCAGTATTTCTTGCATAGGACTTCACCCATGCCGTTCATTGTTTCTTCTAAATCATTTTTACTCTCAGCTAGAATTACTATATCAGCAAATCACAGCATCTTTATCTTTTCACCTTGTACTGTTACTCCGGATCTAAATAGTTTTTTAACATCATCATTAACTGCTAGTTCTATGTAAAGATTAAAAAGTAACGGGGATAGGGAACATCCTTTTGTCGGACTCCGTTTCTTATTACGGCTTCTTTCTTATGTTCTTCAATTATTACTGTTACTGTTTGGTTCCTGTAAATGTTAGCAATCGTTCTTCTATCTCTGTATTTGAACTTTAATTTTTTTTTAAATGCTGAACATTTTATTCCAATCTACATTATTGAATGCCTTTTCTAGGTCTATAAATGCCATGTATGTTTGTTTTTTTTATTTAATCTTCCTTCTAATATTAATCTGAGGCCTAAAATTGCTTCCCTTGTACCTATACGTTTTCTGAAACCAAACTGGTCTTCTCCTAACACTTCTTCACTTTCCTCTCAATTCTTCTGTTCAGAATTCTAGTTAAGATTTTTGATGTGTGGCTAGTTAAGCTAATTGTTCTGTATTCTTCACATTTATCTGCTCCTGCTTTCTTTAATATCAATACAACTGCATGCACACACAACTTAATTTAGTACATCAATGCTACACTAGAGCTTCTTGTGGTGACGGGGGTACTATTGACATAGTATAACCACTTAGCCACTAATTTAGAGCATTTTTTGAGGTGGGAGTGCTATTTTTCAAAAAATTTTTTTTTGCAAATATTATTATTTATTTTAATTATTAACAAATGTGCCTAAAAAAAATAAGACCTTAATTAGGCGAAATCTCAAGTCACTGAAGGTGACCTTGCTCTACAGCTTTATCTCCTTTTAAGTGGAAAATTTAATGGTATCAATGCACTATATATATAGAAGTAAAGTGACCAAGTTTAGTCAAAATTGGTCGAGAACTTCTGGAGATATAAGGTGATTTAGAGTACTACACCGAAAACACACACACACACACACACACACAAACACACACACACATATATATATATATATATATATATATATATATATATGAAGATTAACATACGGAAAATTTCCATCAGATTTTTTGGTTTTTGGGGCTCCTTAGGTGTCAAAACGTCAAGATCTGGTGAAACCGCATATGCCCAAATTGACCCATTTACAATACTTGCCCTTCTAGAACTATTGCACTATCTAGACAGGAAAGTAAAATCACTTTACTGTAAGGCAAAAGTTATAAAAATTTATATGTGTTTGTGTTGGCTTTCTCTTTATGTTAATATTTTTCAGAGACTGCCACTGCAAACATGAGTATTATAATTGTTTTATGTACAGCTAATATCTGAATTGAATTTTGAAAAATTAGATGTACTCTTAAAACAAATTGTAAACAAAAAAAGATTTATTAATATCCAGTTCAAACAAAAGCACCATATCCAGTTACATCACAACACTTAGCATTCCCAATGACAATATCTAAAAAAACTTAACACTGAGTTAGTTATCTTTAAAGTTTTTGTAACCTTTACCTTAAAGTTTAATTTAATTAATTTTAAATAGATTTCGAGTACATTTCATTAGTATATTGCTGGTAATAATCAGTAATTACTATTTAAATTAATTATTAAAGATTTTATGTTTTTGATTTATTTGTGATTATGAGAAAGTGTTATGAAACCAATATACAGATCTACGATAACAAAACTATATATGCTGGTTTGTACACGACAGCAGTCACATACATATGTTATAGACAACATTGTCGTATTGCTATGGAAATGTTTAGGAAATAAGGTTTGCAATAAAAATAATCATTTCTCAATGGTTGGTAATCAAGTATTACTAATTATTAATATACATTTTAGTAACTGTTAGTCATTTTAGAAAACTAAAGAATTGTAAATGATGTTAACCTCAGATAAAACAGAAATTTCTGGTTTATTAAATACAATATACTCATCTCTATAAGAAATGAATTTCAATCATTACAATTAAAGATGAATATCACAAAACATAAGACAATAATTTTCAATGGACAAATACAAAAAAAAGATGAGACCACAATGAAGCAGAGAGAGTTTAAAGATGATAAAGTAAATAAACGACATGTTTGTAATAATTGAAGAGATTTGTAAAAAGCCTTGCTAAAAATTAGTAATATCTTATAGGATAGACTTATAAAATTAATTTAAGATATAATAGTAATAATATGAACAAATAATACAAAACTACTTGATGAATAAAATCAGAAAAGGACATTACTGAAACGATTTATTAAGGAAATAAAATTATTTCATTTGGAAGAAAATTTAGCTAATCTAAAAGGGAGAAATGGCTAAAAGAAAATACATTTAATATTAAAAATATGCTTCTAACATGCTTATGATATGCAACAGTTTAACTAAAGAAACTAAAAATAAATCTATTAATAGTAAATGTAAAAGATAGCTCGGTATGTTTTAAAGACATTAAACATTAAAAATAATACAAAATACCAGAAGCATTTGAAATCTGGGTTCAAAGGAGGATGAAAAGATTTTTTGGTCCACTAGAATGATTTCTAAATGAATGATTTCTAGAATGGTTTCTAAAACAGTAGGAAAGAACCATTTTCTGAAACACCGGTTGAGTCAGAAAGGACTTTACAACTTTAGAAGAATATAAAAATTTACTGAGATAACTTACGGATTCGGTTGAAGTCTCACTTCATAGAAAAACATCACGTTTGCCAACCAACATTTATTTTGGTTCAATATAACTTCCATTTGTAATGCGACATATACATCCCACAGGTAGTTCACGAACCTGATGTTTAATGAAACCCCACAAGAAAAAATCTAGTAGGGTCAAATCTAGGGAGTGAGGTGGCCATGCAATTGAACTTTCATGACCAATCCACCGACCTGGGAATCAAGTATCACGAAAATCTCAGACTTCTAGGCGATAGTGAGATAGTGCCCATCTTGCTGATATAATGGTAACCTATTTGGTCATCATTGTGTAACTTAGGAAATAGAAAATTTTGAAGCGTGTCCAGATAAATGATATATTTTAGGCCATACAGCTTTGTTTGCTTAGGGCACAAAAATCATTGACCTTAGGGCTATCATGAACATGCTGCAAAGTTTCATAAGGGTTTTCACTAGCCCATATTTGACAGTTATGGGTGTTCACCTCACCGCTAATGTGAAACATTGACTCGTCACTAAAAATTACATTGTCTAAAAATGTATTGTTGTCTGCAATTCTATCCATTATTTCCATACAAAATTACAACAGAACAACTTAGTCATCAACTGTAACGTGTTGAACCAAGGTTAGTTTGTATGGCTTCATGTACAATCATTAACATAATACGTGCCAAACAATCGTTTGTGAAATGCCAGTCTCACATGACACATGTCGAGTGCAGTTGCTGACTGCAAATCGAGAAACCAAAACACACAATGACCACATTCTGCACCGCTAAATGTATCCATTTTTAACAACACTGGTAATAGCACTGGTGTTCGAATTTGAAACTAATGAACTATGTGAGAAAAAACTTGATATGTTTTGCTTTGAAATGAGACCTCAACCGAATCTGTAAGTTATCTAAATAAATACAAATTTAAAAACTATTTTTATGAGCTTTTAAATTAGTGAAGTACTTTTTGAATCACCTGATATAAATGAACATATCACAAAAAGAAATCCCTTTACAAAACAAAAATGAGACATTAAAAGACAGTAATACTTACATAACTTCTATATGGAACAGTAATTTATGAACAATTTCAGTAAAAGAAATCGGTAAAATAGAAAAAAGAATTTTAAGAAAAACAGTTGTAAAAGATGTGGAAATATTACTTATAAGTTAAAAAAAAAACAAAGAAATTTATAAAGATTTTGGAAAAATAGAACAACATACAATAAGGAAAAGAAGATTATAATTTTACAAATACCTATATAGAAGGAATGAGTGCAGATTAACTAAAGAGGTTTTTATTTTATTTTTTTAAAGTTAAACAAAATAAACTGATTTAGAGAAGCAGAAAAAAATTTGAAAATACTCAATTCAATTTGAAAAACTCAATTTGAAAAAGCAGAATTCTGAATAAACAAACTTTTAGAAAAGGGATAAATGAATCTGAATTTATTTTTCAAAATAACAGAAGAAAAAATAAAATTGTAAATGGAATGATGAGATGAAAAGAAAGATGAGTGAAAGGATGAAAAATTTTTTGGAAAAGAAAGAAAAGTCTGAGCTATGTAAATGTGACCCTTAAAGATCAGATCAAAAGAAATGAAAAATATTATTGATCAATATTAGTAACAATTATTTAAACATATTAAAAAAAATGGTAGAAGATAAGACAGAAAGAAACACAGGGTAAACAATAAATACTTGATATAAATCAAGGAGAATATATAAGCACATATGAAGAAATAAAGAGGTCTTTCTCTCTCATCTCTCTCTTTTTCCAGTCACTGACTGGAAGATCCTAATCAATCTTTGAATTAAAAAAATAATAATTTAGTGAAACAAAAAATAAACAATTTATATTTTATCTTTTGTTGGTAACTAGTTTTCATTAATAGACATTTAAATTAATGCCAAAGATTCTATGACTGAGAGGTTTTATTACGCACGAAATTAATATGAAAAAAAAACAAATAATTTACAACACAAATAAAAATATACATAGCTAATAGATATTTCAAATTTTTGAAAGAACCATCAATGTGTTAATTATAATAGACAGGAAAAAGTTGATCATTTTCACACACTTTCAACAACATTCATACGTTCTATATACAGAAAAACAATTTTTTTACATACAACATGTAAAAGAAGAAATATTAGTATTTAAATTAAAAATTATAAATCAACAGAACTAAAATTAATGTTATTTTAATCTGAGATTATGAGAAATGTTAATAAAATCTGATGTGGCCGTCACCTATACCTCAGTGTGGGTCACAATTGAAAGAAGATGGTTATTATAGTTTTCAGCCAATGACAGATAAGCAGTAGGTTGTAATCTTGGTGATTGTTCCACAACCACTTGTCTTAAAGAATCTGATACCATCGAAACCAATCTCAGAGCTGGACGATTGAACTGAAAAAAACAAACGCGATCTAATATTTAATTTAAGAATACCTAAAAGATAATGGAATATTATATATGTATGGAAGTATAAAGAAATCTAGAGTAATATTCTCACCTCCATATAAGTACTAATATTCATTTAAATGCCATAAAGGATGAAAATAATTTTAAAAATTTTGAACTTGCCAAAATATGTAAGTTGAAAACTAAGTATTGTCCTATAAGTGCGAAGATAATATAAGATAAAACAAAGAAAATAAGAGACCTCTACTGATATAGTGAAAAATTAATATAGCATAAAAAAGAGTAGAAATAAAATATCTTTTATTTAAAAGGCCACACCAGATTTAATGTATAATATCTGATGTTAGGAAAGAAAAGCTCATGTAATAATTATGTGAAATTTTTTGTTCTTTCAGTTATCTGTGAGTAAATTTGTTTACGCTACAGATTTACATAAATAAAAAAAAATGATTCAAATAGAACCTACTCATATTTAAGGATAAAGCAAATCTATTTCTAATAGATTTAAATACAGGAAAGTTTTCAACTCAAATATTATTACTTTTTAACTACATATTCATATATTAAACTACATAAATATTAACTACAAATACGTATTTAAGTAAGGTACCGTCTTCATATTTAAAAACTGAGGTATACTAGAGGACAGAAACAAATGTGGATCTACATAGTTATAAAAATATTACTGTATGATAAGTTTGAAATTTTTCCCCAACAACTTGTATCTACCACATTGAATCAAATTTATTTTTTTAAATAGTAAGGTGAATATGTAACATATCATATGATTTTAATGTAAAATTTGACATGAAAACCATTTCTCGATAAAAATGCCATTTCTTAATAAAAATGCCTTTGTTTTCAAGTTATAAGTAATCAAAGTTGCAAAGACAGAAAAATTTCAGTAGTAATAAAATGAGGTAAAATCTCTGTAATAGATTTTTTATCTCTTATTACCTTCAGAATTATATCGAATAACAAACTTTGAATAATAAATGTCAGAATTAATGGAACACTCATTAATAATAACTGCATTAACAATTAACAATGATAATAACAATAAATTCAGTTTCAGAGGAAGTTTGATAAAACTAAATGAATTAAGAAAGATAATAATAATAATAATAATAATAATATTATTAAAATTTGCAGGAGAGAACAAAAATTTGAACTACAACTTAATTCTCCAACATATAAGTAATTTATTGACCATCAAACACCATAATTGTACACTGAAGGAAGAAGCCAAAATGAAAAATGAATAATTTACATTATCGTAATATAATACAAATTCGTTCTTTTACTGTTTATTCTCTGGAATGGCTGTAAGATATTACTTCAGAGGATGAATGAGTATGCCATTTCTTAATGCCATTTCTTAATAAAAATGCCTTTGTTTTCAAGTTATAAGTAATCAAAGTTGCAAAGACAGAAAAATTTCAGTAGTAATAAAATGAGGTAAAATCTCTGTAATAGATTTTTTATCTCTTATTACCTTCAGAATGATGTGTAGTCTTGTACAATCTCAAGGTCAACTATTCACTGAGATGTGTAGTTAATTGAAACCCAACTACCAAAAAGCACCAGTATCCTTGACCTTTGGAGGATGCAGAGGCGGACAGGCACATGACTGATAGCCTAGGGGGTTCCTCATACGCGGAGGTCACCTGGGTACAATGAGGCCTTGAGCACTTCGCTCCCACATTTGATAGTGACCCCCGTGAGGTAAGTATACTGTAGTGTTCAATTGCCTGTGAGGTGTTTGTTTATGTGATTGGATGTGACTGATTGATGTGATGTGTGGAGTATGTAGCGTGAGGTATGTATTCTGGGGTGATGACTGGATGTCGTGGAGTGTGTGATGTGATTTTAGTCTGATGTGAGGTACCTTGTGGGGGTGTGAGGTTGGTGTCTGTTGACTATGGTGTCTGAATGTGTGTGAGGGCATATTTCCCCCTTCCTGAGGTAATGTACACCAGCCTTACCAGGAAAGATGGGTAGCCAGGGATGGAAGTTTAGTCGGTAGTGCGCAGGAACACATACGCATTTAATAACATCTTGCAGAATCTGTTAGTGAACCTGACACTGCCTAGGCGCCCATAAATGAAACCGTGAACGCGTATTCCCAAATCAGCTGATTTGGAAGTCAAGAGTTCCAGCATTCAAGTCCTAGTAAAGCCAGTTATTTTTACACGGATTTGAATACTAGATCGTGGGTACCAGTGTTCTTTGGTGGTTGAGTTTCCTCACTTTCCCCAATTAACCACACATCTCAGGAATGGTCGAACTGAGAATGTACAAGACTACACTTCATTTACACTCATACATATCATCCTCATTCATCCTCTGAAGAATTATCTTAACGGTAGTTACCGGAGGCTAAACAGGAAAAAAGAGAGAGGCGCCCATAAATGGGGTTCCTCCACCTCTTAAAAAAAAACTGGATAAAAGTAACTGCCTTTATTAGGATTTGAATCTTATAACACTTGACTTTAAGATCGGCTGATTTGCAATGATGAGTTCACCTCTAGACCAACCCGGTGGGTTAATAGAATACAAATTATATTATTGTAAAGTAAAAACTGATACATTTAAATACATTTAAAAGCTGTAAATTTATAATACATTTTTACATTTCAAATGTTTTAAACTGTTTAATTTTTTCAAGATTTATGGTATTAAATAATTTAGGACAGAAAACATTTAACTAAATTTCAGAATTAAATGTTGTCAAATATCATTTGACTTAGTCATTTAATTTGAAGTATTGTTGAAAATTATTAGTTACTGTGCATTATTATTATTATTAATTATTGTAAAGGCTGTTATTATTAGTGTTTGGGTCGTTAATTCCAACATTTAACTGTTGTTTAAGGTTTATTATTGGATGTAATTCTGAAGGTAATACAAAATAAAAGAGTTAATACAGGTCATTCTACTTTGTTTCATTACTACCATGACATTTCTGTGTTTGTAGGTTTTCTTATAAATCAAAAACGAAGCCATTTATCGAGAAATTGTTTTTTCACTGTATTTTCTCACTAATGTTTACATTATTACCACCTATCACATATAATCTTCTTATATAAAAAAACTTCTTATATGGAAGTGAAACTTGGACAATCGGAGTATCTGAGAAAAAAAGATTAGAAGCTTTTGAAATGTGGTGCTATAGGAGAATATTAAAAATCAGATGGATGAAGTGACAAATGAAGAGGTATTGCGGCAAATAGATGAAGAAAGAAGCATTTGGAAAAATATAGTTAAAAGAAGAGACAGACTTATAGGCCACATACTAAGGCATCCTGGAATAGTCGCTTTAATATTGGAAGGACAGGTAGAAGGAAAAAATTGTGTAGGCAGGCCACGTTTGGAATATTAAAACAAGTTGTTAGGGATGTAGGATGTAGAGGGTATACTGAAATGAAACGACTAGCACTAGATAGGGAATCTTGGAGAGCTGCATCAAACCAGTCAAATGACTGAAGACAAAAAAAAAAAATATAAAAAAAAGTTTAATTCATTGTAATGGATTCAAGTTGTTGGACAAAAGTTTCAAATCTATCGTGAAGTAGTAGTTTTGTAATTATGTAAATCGATACTCGTTTTTCTACCTCCTAGTATAACTCAGTTTTGAAATATGAAGCCTTTTTATACTTTAATAATATTCTGTGTCTATTTCCAAGCCTTATTCACAAATTGTGATGATTATTCTTTATTTTGAATAAGGTGCAAGAATTATTGGGGTCCCATAGATGTAATTTCCAGATAAATCAAGTAAAAAATGTTATAAACAAAAAATTACATTATACATAAAAAATGTTCATATGTTTTCCTTTTTTGTCATTATTACAGTTTAATGCTGGGATATTTATATCATTAAAATGGTAGATGTCAATACTATACTGAAAATATAATTTTCTTTAGAAAATTAATTGTAAAACTTACAAGTTAAAGAATTATTTAATTCTACAGTCTAGAAAAAATTTGTCCACACTCTGTAGTAATTTCCTTATTATCGTTTTACTGTATTCCTTTTTTTTTAAAGATAAATGTTCTCGCTATTGTATTTATCATGAATGACTTTTTCATATGTATAGGTATTTTTATAGGCTTATCACATTTTAAACAAAAATAAAACTAAAAAAATATATGATAAAATAAACTTAAAAGATATATAAAACCAAATTTAAAAATAAAAGTTAAATTAAATATGATCCATATTAAAGAAATAGATTTAATGGTGTAAATAAATAAATAAATTTCACATGGACTTCATTTGAAGCCAATATGTGCCATTTTAAGCTGTTTATTATTATTAGATTTTTAAGAATTAAAAAAAAAAATTTTAACTTCATTCTTATTAGTAAGGGGACCTTATAAATAAGAACGGAATAAATACATGTTTTATAAATTTATTGTGGTAACTGAAATAGAATTTGTTTAGATCAATAGATAGATTTCAACAAGATAAGTCTAAAATAAAAGGCTTGTATTAAGGAAGTATGATACTTGGCATTTGTAATGTGTGAAAGATGCTACCACTCACCCACAAAAGTCAACAATCTTTTTGTAATAGCAGATTTCAGATTAAAAAAAATATTATCAATTTCATTATTTGCGATAATTTGATTAAATTATCCTTTCCTCTACAGCTTTCGGCTGATTCTGGCTGAAAATTCCACAATCTTCACTTTTAACTTTTATATATTTTTAATTATCGATTAAAATGAAGCATAAGGTAACTTTTAGTTACTTCACTTAAAATATTTTTAAGATAAATTAGAAAGAATTAATTGTTAATTAATATTATGATTCGTATGTACTGTTTAAAACAGAATTTAAAAGATGAAGAAGATAGAAAGTAGATTTTACATAATAAATAGAAGATATTAAGGAAATAAATAAAACTGGGATTTAAACTTAAGTCCATTATCCTAAAAACAAGTCATAATTATTGAAGATACATGTCATTAGTCACTCCCAAAAAAGGATAATTATTCTCAAGAATAACAACCATCCCATGCATAGGTCATTAAAAAAAATAGGAGTAGAGTGGTTTCCCACACTCTTTTTTCACTGATCAAAAAATTTATCACTAAAACTGTAGAAGATATTTACTCCAGCAATAGCGCCTCCACTTTACTACAGGGTCTGGCTAATTGGTGAACATCACTACTCCCAAAAAATATAAATAAATAAATTGGACTAGTGCCTCTTGTAAATTAGATGGTAAACACAAACATGAGCTTAATGGATCCGAATTATATTGGAATTTCAGGAAATGAGTGCGCTGATCGTGTGGCAAAAGAGACCTGTTTGCAACCTCCTTTCACTAATCGTATCGTTTCGAACGATCTTGTCTGTTTTCTGAAGAGGGTGGATCATGATGAGTGGCAAAATGCTACCATTAACAATAAACTTTGTCCAGTTAAGAACAATGTGTCACCATAGGGCTCTTCATGTAGGAATAACCGTTGTCAGAAGGTTATTGTTTGCCGTTTACAAATAGGATATGCTAGACTCACTCATGGATATGTGATGACTCAGACTGATGCCCCCATATGTATTTGTTGCAACTGCCAATTAACGGTGCACCACAACCTTGTAGACTGTGTCTGTAATGTGACATTGCGCCAAAAACCAAGGCCTAACAAATGAAATATCTCACGCAATAATGTATCGCTGTAGTCTAATATTTTACAATTTCTTACGGCCATGCATCTGGATTTAAATATTTAATTAAAACTGTCATGTTTCTGCCTTTCAATGTTCAGCAATTTTATTGTTTTATGTTAGTTTCTTAACATTGTTTTTATTTTGAACTTAGCATTACGCATAGGTGTTTTACATAATTTTAATTTTTAAGGTAAATTTTAATTGTTAATCATTTATTACGGTAATTTTGTGTCCATACACTGATAATGATACGTCATTGTGCACCCAGGAAAAAAATCTTGGAAAAATGGTCATACGAAAGTCTGCCTCTACTCAGTTAGGGAAAATATTTAAGATACAACTGAATTTAACATCATTCAAAAATGTCTATATTAATAAAAAACAATACAGATTTTTTTTTTAAATAAGAAGGGTTATTATTCCACAGTAATCTGAATTTCTCATTGATTTGAACAAGCTTAATTTTATCTGCCATAGATAATTATCTATTGTGTAAGTGTAATAGAAATTATGTATAATTTAAAGATTGATAGAAAATTCTGTCTGATTTCAAGAAAAACAGTACTACAATCAATTGAAAAACATCGTTCAATTCTTAAAAAAATATTTTCAGCTACAAATAATTTTGTAAAAACCATATTAAAATCAAAGAAGTAAGGGAAAATGAGGCAAAAGGAAAAACTACTTAACTAAACAGAAGGGTTAAAAAATAAAACAACCTTGTCTGAAGTTCCAATCTCCCACATTATCTACGATATAATAATCTTCTTTGAAGAGCACCAACATAAAAATGTTTACTAATTTTTAAATGCATCAAGGACATTTTCATTGCTTCTAATGATGTTTACCGAATCTTCTCTAAGTTTTTCAACCTTATTCCTAAAGAAAAGATAGGAAGATGATACTGGAAAATAAGTTTGTTAAAGGACAACCGTTTTAGGATTGACAATCAACAACTGTTATAAAATGAAGGAAGTGAGCAGCTATTCATGATAAAGAAATAACTTTTTTTTTCTTACAATTTTTTATTTTAGTATAAAATTCTATTGACAGTATTTATACTAGGATGAGTCATTCATTAAGAAATTAATATATAATGAAAAGATTACCAATGGTATATAAGATTAAAGGAAAGATTAATAAAAATAAAAAGAAACAAAATAATGATGGAAAATAACAAAACAAAATAATAACTTGTAATTAAATAAACAATAAATATGAAAAAAAAAATAGGTATTTTTACTTGTGTTTATTAAATAAAAATTGAAACAAATGTTGACTAAAAATTATGAAGAATTGTTTTAGACAAGTCAAATCAAAAGTATAAAGTTTAAAAAATAAAATCACTTCAAACTACTTTTACTACCACAATATACATCCCTCATATAGGATTAGATTTAACATACAGAAATGAGTAATACTATGAATTTACTTAAGCATAATTAATTATTTAGTTAAACACAAATCGTTCAAAATGTAGTATGTGAAAAATCTTTCTAGTATTATTTTTATTTTTTATTATTAATAATATTTTATTATTTATTATAAGTTTTTTTTTGTAATATAGATTACAAAAATTTAAATTTTACATGAAATAATACAAGAATCAATGTCATCTTAGAAAAACCAAACTATAATGGCAGCAACTCATTGAACGATAAAATTGTTTAAGTAAGAAAAATTTTCTTTAGGTTAATGTCACAGCCAATTATGTTACAAAAATGAAATTTGCTAAAAGTTCAAGTTTTTTTGATCAAAAAACTTTGTTTTTAAATATTCTTCATTCAATCTTCCTTCAGAAGCAATCAAATTTTTAAACATTCATAACTCTTTTAAAATAGATAATTAAAAATCTGATGCGGACACCACAGACTTCCTTCTATGCCTATTAAATTACATATACACATTTAAAAAAATGAAAAGTACATAAAATTTTATTTGATTAATAAATTATTGAATTCTAATTTATCATAAAAGTTTTTTTTTTACAATCAGAGTTTAATAATTATTAATAAATCAAACATAAACTTTATTTATACAATTAACATTATTACAATTCATGTACATTAACTGTAAATAATTAACTTTTAACGTCATTTTGCATATACGTTAATGATTAATTAAATAGGACGATGAAGTACATCGAATGAGTACTGCAATAGAACTTTACTCGATGAGAGAAGATCAAAGAAAGAATAAAAAGATTAAGAGAGGATGATGAATATAAAGGGAGAGAAAATTTGAAAACTAAAGAATGTGTGCACAAATTAAGATCAGAAGAATTATATCAAACCAAAGAGCAATTAGATGATTGGCAACAAAAAACAAATGAAATGATTAACTCCAACTTAGGAAGAATATTGTCCAACAATATCAGATGGGGTAATGAACTAAAAGATAAGAATTTTTTGCAATTTATTAAAGATTGGCCATGAATGCCTCAGTTGTTCTTGTGAGGGTCTATTTTTCAGTCACTCTGTAGTTAACTTTGATATAGATAAAATTAAACAGAAATTCCAGAATAATTAAATAAATTAGACAGAAATTAAAGTAGAAAATCCAAAAATAATACGATTCTAAATTATAATTTTTAATTAATATTAAATAATCAGATGTTTCACCAAATCTATTATATATACAAATATGTAATACTGCCTATTAAATTACATATACGCATTTTTAAAGTACGTAAAATTTTATTTTGCTAATAACTTTTTAACAATCACAGGTTAATAATTATTAATAAATCAATACATTTAAATTAATAAAAAAATTAAAAAAATAAAAAAGCAGATAAAGTCTGATTAGAACCAATACGCCTTCTCTTGCAAGATCCAAATATTTCATTAATTAAAATTTTATTTGGATATAACTCTGGAACCAATGAAAATACGTATCACTTATTACATATCGTTGAAAGGTCTCAATGAGGGCTGATTAGTGCAGTTAAGTTAGTCCAAATATTTTTGGATTTTGGGCTTTTCTTGACACTTTTGGTTCAGTCGATTGCAATCAAAAGTGGTGGTGCACAACTAGATGTTACAACAGTCCTAAATTCAAAATTTCAACATTCTACGGTTGATCTTTTTTGAGTTATGCGAGATATATATGTACTGACCGAAACCAGTCAAAATAGATTCAGGGATGATCAAAATTGAATTGAAATCTGAAAACCAAAATTTTTCACGATCACAATAGTTCCTTTACTTCATACAAGAAAGTAAAAAAACCATGTGACATTTTTTCAGTCATAATATTGATATCTAATATTGCTAATTTTTTATGAAATTGACTAATGAACAGTGGGTGATTTACAAAAATATAAATACGATAAAAATGATTCTACATGGTCGATCTTCACCATTCCATTTTTAAAAAAAAATATATTTTACTGTATTGTACACAAAAAAGAACCAATTTATTAATACCAATTATTTTTATATTTACTCTTTTTTTCATTCTCATATACGACTGAAAATTATAAAGATTATATTTACAATAATAGAAAGTCTATTGATAAATGACATTACAAGATCTGAAAAAGTTTAATAATCTAAAAATAAAAGAAATCTAAATCAAAAGTGTCAACCATCACTGATTTTGCTAACGGCAAAAATTCTATTTCCTTTACAAGTAATAATTTTTCTTGCAGCCAAATTTCAGTAATGTTTTAACTGGTAATTACATATTACAAGTCATCATTAGTCCAATATTCTAAGCTTGTGGGTTACTGATATTTGAATAATAGATATTTATTGTATAATTCATAAATTGTTTTTTTTTGTTTTTTTTTATGAAAAATATTGTATTTTGCTTTATTATTTGTAAGTTTAACAAAAAGATCAATTTTGATGAATAGTAGCAATTAATTTTTTTTATCTACAGTCAAGGTGGGTACCTTTAATGATTACTTGCAACCTATAAACATAATGTTTTTATGCATTTGTCTGAAAAGTCCAGAGAAAAAGCAATCGCAGCCAAAGCTACTAATAACACTTTACCTATATTTTAATAATTAAATCTAAAAGAACTAATCACATTACTTAATACTTAATCGCTCATTACTCATTAATTAATCATTAGAGAGTTTATTTAATTCTTTAAAATTTAAACCTGTATCAGATAATTTCTGAAATTCTCAGAGATACATCAAAATACATATAACCTTATAATATGCATGTTTTCTGTACCATATATAATTGCAGTACAAAATTAGTGAGAAAAGAGTTGAATGAAAAAACTTAAACAATTACATTAAGTGTACTTACAATAAAACAACAAGTAAAATTATTATGTTTTGTGTCGTTAAAAGTAATGGAGTTATTGAAATATGATGTCATAGCATACTCATGCAATGCAAAAAATATTACATGTCTACATACACAATAATAATTATAAAAATAAAAGTAATTGAAAAAAAAAAAACACAAAAAGAAACCTCCATGCATTTAAGTAAATGAAAATTTATACATACGAGGGATATCTCTAAAGTAAAGACCACTGGGAAATTTCTCTCTTTAAGGTTGGCGAACCTGTGTCGTTCATAACCACCCTAGTAATGTACATTCTGCATTGTTGTCTGCAAGTTGTCGCGTTGTAGTATCTTTGATTATGTATGATACGTTACAAAATGAATATGAAAATCGATGTTGCCGCCGACTGTGAAATACGTGGAGTCATACGTTTTTAAACCATTAAAACCTTAAGCCGGCTGAAATTCATTGCCAGTTGGTTGATGTGTATGGTGATAATGTAATGAATGAAAGAAAGGTCTGAAAATGGTGTGAACGGTTTAGAAATAACAGGATTAATACGTTCAATGAAGAACGTTCGGGGAGGCTCTCGATAATTACCGAGGACTTATTGAAACGCGTCGATGCTGAAATCAGAAATGATCGTCGTTCACCGATTTCCGACCTGGTCCTTCTTTTTCCTCATGTATGAAGAGCTGTTACTGGTCGCATTGTTCATGACTATTTAGGCTTCAGAAAGGTTTGTGCACGTAGGGTACCGCACGTCTTAACGGAATGTCACAAAAAAATCCGAATGGGATCTGCTTTGGAATTTTTGATGCGCTACACAAAAAGTTCCTTAATTCAATTATTACCGGCGATGAAACATGGATTTCGTATTATACGCTAGGGAGAAAACGGCAGTCAAGTGAATGGCGTTATCCTCAATCATCAACCAGACCAACAAAGGTCAAGCCGCAGCCGTTTGGACGCAAACTGATGGCCTCGGTCTTTTGGGATCGGTTTGGCATACTGCTGATTAATTTCATGCCGCGTGGAACGACTATAAATGCAGAAGCCTAATGCGAAACTCAACGTAAGTTATGGCGCGCCATTCAAAATCGGCGACGTGGGCGGCTGACAGACAGCGTCATCCTGCTGCACGATAGTGCAGGTCCACGTGTTGCGGGTCCGACACGTGATTTACTGAGAACATTACGATCGCCCAACATATAGTCCGGACTTAGCTCTTTCTGACAACCATTTGTTTGGGAAATTGAAAGAATGGTAAGTAATTCGCGTGTGACGATGAATTAAAAATGCTGTTAATTAGTGGATAAATGGACTGACGGCAGAAGAATATGACGAGGGTATATTGAAACTGGTGTATCGCTACGATAAACGTCTTAAATCATGTGGCGATTATATAGAGAAATAGTATACGGTATCTAATTTAAGAAAATATAAAATATTTGTAATGTTTTCAGAATAAATTTTTTTTACAAGAAAACGGTCTTTACTTTAGAGATAACCTCTCGTATATATATATATACTTATGACATTCCCAGCTATTAATAATAAAAACTAAAAAGAGTTAAGAGTTAAAACAAAAAATAAAAAATAAAAACAACAAAACCCAGGATAATATTATAATTTTTAGAGGTGGTATGTAGATTAAGTTAAACAAATATCTTTAAGTAGAATTTTCTGTAAATCTAACACCCCTTCAATAAAGGCTAAAATAAAAAAAGTTTCAAAAACTTTACTGCATTTTAGGTCCGGGGACTAGAATTTAAAAAGTTTGTAGATGAATATCTACAAACTCCTTGATAAATTTATATTATATATATTGTCAACATTAACAATTTTTTTTGAAAAATATTTTAAATGTAACGAGATAGAGCAAAAGTAAAAAAAAATGAAATTTCACTTTTAAAAAATTGGGGGTCAATTTTTCGAGTTTTTTTTTTATTATTTATATATACATTGTAGGAAACAAATTTGTTTTAATAATATTCTTTCTTAAATGCCTCTGCAAAAAATTGAAATTGTTTATTTCACAATATGCCCCACCTCATAACAAATTTAGAAAATAAATTAATGCCATATTCAATGTTCTATATATAGAAAAAACTTGAGACAAATTTGAAGAAAAACATTTTAGTCAATCATATGTATGGAAAATAGCAGCAGTATGATACACATATGTTATACGTACATAAATAAGCACAACGTACATACATACTTATGTATTTTTGGTCGAAATGAATTAGATGAGCCCTAAAATGAAGAAATTTGCAAAATCTCGATATCCCATTTTTGACACAATCACCATATTTTCCCGTTTAAAATAGCTATTCTATCTACATTCACCAGGAAAGTTTATATATAAAATCTAAAAAAAAAATATTTAAAGCAGTACAGATAGAATGATATAATATTTAATTAACTAATCAAGCTATTATGAGTACTTTATAATAATAAAAAGTGTATCACTAAAATATACAATTCTCAGTTTGAAAAGTTGTCGAAAACTGAATAGCAGTATATTTATATTAAAACGTATATTATCAACATTTTACCTATCTGAGTAGTTTTCATTTTATAGGAATTTTTTTCCAGACTACCCTAAAGAAGCGAAATATTGGAGCAAAAGTTAGCTCAAACATACACAGTCTTAATACTTTTGAAATTTTTAAAAAACGTTATCTAACAGATGTCAAATTCAAATTTTTAACTGTTAGTAACGAGGACTATTTTTTAAGTATGGTCCTTTTGGCTGTAGCCATGTAAATTTTGCGCGGTTGTGGAAACACACGTGCGTCTGGTTCCCAGCATGCTTTGCACAATTGCAGTCGTAGTATCACTGTGTACAGTTTATATTGTAAAGTTGAAATGTTTCAAATAATTGAACGACCTGCCGATTGTGAAATACAGTCTGCGATTCAATTTTTGACCACAAGGAACGTGTCAGCAGCGAATATTCACTGCCAGATTTGTGCGGTTTATGAGCCTAATTCAACGGGTGGCAGCAATGGGTAAGACTGTTAAAGAACGTGCTGGGACAATGTCCATGGTGAACCGTGATCGGTTTAATCTTCTATAATCGCAGATGATTTGCTGCGCAAAGTTGACACCAAAATTTTTCAATACACGATTTCCATTTTGTCACTGATATATCCATCCACAAGTTTCAAGGTCAGTGCTATACAAAATCGTTTTTTAAATCCTGCAGTTCAAAAACTGTACTTCCGATGGGTTCCCAGGCTGCTTTCTAATTAATACTAAAAAAGGAGAATGGCTATTGCAATAACATTTTTGGTCTGATACAATGAGGAAGGAGATGAACTTGTGGACCATATTGTCACAGGAGACATGTCATGGGTTTCCCACATTACTCCAGCACTATAGCAGCAACCAATGGAATGGCGACACAAACAACTCCAGTGAAAGTCAAACAGACAATGTAACGCACAACTTTATGGCAAATGTGTTTTGAGATAGACATAGTGTCGTGTTAATCGATTTTATGCCCAAAGGAACAACAATAAATTAAGCTGTGTACTGCGAGACCTTGAAGAAGCTTCGGTGTGCTTCAACTGGTAATCGCTTGACAATTACCACCTGTTCCGCCACCTACAGTTGTTTTTCAACAGTCAGCGGTTTGACACAGATGAAGAAATGAAAACAAAAGTTGAAGACTGGTTGTTTTAACAGGCAGCTGATTTCTATGAAGTCGGCATAAATGATTTAGTAAAACACTATGATAAACGTTTAACCAAACTTTGTAACTACGTAGAAAAAGTAGCATAAAGTGTACAGTGGAATAAAAAAAATGTTTTTGACAATATCTTTCCTAGTTCTGTTTATATTAAAAACCAGACTTTACTAAAAAAAAAATAGCCCTCATATATTAAGTGATACCAAATATTTGTTTATATAAATGTTCAACCATAATTTATATAAATACATAGTATTTTAATAAAATTCTAAGATTAGATAAATATTTTATTTGGTTGGTAAAAAATACAAATTACTTTTCTAATATGTACTAACATGTTATAAAAATGAAAATAAAATTTGAATCAACAAAAAAGAATATGAGGATTTCAAAAATTTATAATATCACAAACATTAATTATTTAAAATTGGTTAGAGTATTAGAATGTAAAAAAAAATAGGCTGCCAAAGAATTGCATAACTTTCTCGGCAAAATGGGAGAAAGTTATTCAATTCTGGTTAACTAGGGCTTTGCCCTTGACAGAATACTACTTACAAAAAAGATTAAACTATAAGTATGCAAAACCATTATTATGTAAAAAAATTATTCTACTCTGAGTAAAATTTTTAGTGACCATATCTCCCTACCCAGGCCATAGATTTTTTTGGGAAGCTAAAAGGGCTGATGATGATAAAATAATATTAATAATAATGAAAATAATTTTATATTGAAATGGTTTTTTATAATTTATTGCATTTGAAAAATACAAAACATATGCTTACATATAATACATCATTTACTATGCAAATAAGAATCATAATGTTAGTATATAATTTTTTCATAATCCACATTTCTACTTCACACTTACACATTTATACTCCAATAAAAGTAATGAATTATTAAAAAGCTAGTCGTCAATTTTTCTTTCTCGCCATAATATCTAAACCTGCATCAGAATTAACAATAATATCTCTACACACTGACAAAAAACTAACAAACCTAAATCTTACATCCCCGACTTATAACAATCATATAGTTTCTCCCGTGGAAAAAGGGCATCCATTAGTACATGTAGTTACTGGAAGAGTCGCTAAAACTTGCAAGAGATAATGGATATTCAGCAAATATACTTTATTGCAGTGATCCAACACTTCAATCACTTCTAGATTGAATTTTTAATTTAATGACTTTATTTCCTCGCACCAAATAAGATATTCAGCTTGGAGGACAGATTCAGAACATTTATTATCATAATACATCACTAAGATTTTTAGTTCATCCACTTTTCCAGGACTAGCTGAACCTGGTAATAGAACTTGAAAAGTTTATATTTCAAAAATGGATATATATTTTATAGTTTATTTTGTAATAGATTATTTAAATTCACAATTTAAATTTTATTTTAATTGGAATCAACACATTTATAAAAAGTTTTCAGAATGTATGAAGTATAAATCAGATTATTTTAATTATATTTCATTTAAATTGTTGCATTGATTAGACATAAAAGATTAAGACATTTAAACATAATAAAAAATATAATAAAATAATAACTTGGTTTGAGTAATTATAGTTTTGTGTGTGTGTGTGCGCACGCGTGTTTGTGTGAATATTTATATATAGTAGAAGCCTAAAGTATGTTACCCAATAAAAAATATTATAATTTTTTAAATAAAATTTTTACTATTGAAACTTGAGTTAAAAGAGTACAAATTCAGCTGAGAGTGGCGATTCTGTAGCACAATTTTATTGTTAGACTTGTCTTGACCACAATCGCTAGTTAATTGTCACCACTGCATTCCAAAGGATTTTGCAGAAGTAATGGAACATGGAAACAATCGTGTACTTCTACAAAGGTTAAAAAAAAATCTGCATCAGCTAGAAATTCTTAAAACCTAGAGAAGTTTAAATATGATCTTAGTCAGAATCACGTATTCTGATCATAAAGTCACAAATTCAGGATGAAAAATGTCGCAGAAGCTGAGAGCATTTCAGTAGGAGGTAAAGATTGTGAAATCACGATAGACGATTTGAATGACTGAGTAGAAATTGACAACAGTGAGCTAATTTCATAGTGAAAATCTGATAAAGATAAGATGTGTGAATGTAAATGAAGTGTAGTCTTGTAGAGTCTCAAGTCAACCATTCCTGAGATGTGTAATTAATTGAAACAGACCCACCAAACAACACGGGTATCCATGATCTAGTATTCAAATCCTCATTAACTCATCGTAAATCAGTTGTTTAACAGTTGATTTTCATAGTTGAAGATTCTAGGTTCATATTCTAGTAAAAGTTGGTTGTTTTTATACAGATTTGAATATTAGTTGATACCGGTGTATTTTGGTGGTTAGGGTTCAGTTAACCACACGTCTCAGGAATGATCGACCTGAGTCTGTACAAGACTACACCTCATTTACATGTTGTACATATCATCCTCATCTCATTGGCCCATGGCAATTCTGATAAAGATGTTGTGGACAGCATCAATTGATGCTGTTCACAACAAAAAACAATAATGAGAAAGAAAATGATATCGAAGATGATTGTAGTGAAAATGACATGGAGGTGGAAGAAGACATTCCCGATGTTTGTGTAGTGATAACTCACAAACAGAGTAACAAATAATTAGTAATTTCATAGATAAGTAATTTTTTTTAATTATTGTATTTATATTATTGTACAATATCTTAATTTATTAGGTACATATTTTTCTCTCCTGCACCTCCACGGGATCAATTTTTGTCACTTCTACTGTCAGATTTGATACACCATGGCCGATAAGGTTATAACGCGGTGAAAACACATATACAAGTATATATTATAAAACCACTTTGTGAACATCTCCAGTATATATATTATTCTCTTGTAGGTAAGTTTTTGAAAATAACTTTTACAAATTTCACCATGTGTTTTGATCTTCTTCTTTACAAATACATTCTTGAATGAATATAAGCACTAAAATTTAGAGTGATTTCATAAAATCAATTTTTCTATTTAGACAATTAAATACGGTATGACATATGATACTATGTAAAAGCTATGTGGATACTAAAATAAAACGACAAAATATAATCAGGATTAATCCCAGATATTTTCCCAAAGAAACATGAATTTTTTTGTAGTTTCTAACCTGCTATCAGCAACACTGTATGACTGATAGAATCCATAAAATTATTTGAGAAATGCAAAGGCTGAATTAGTCTCAACGAATCTTTTAGTTCACCTTGTATAGAGGCTGGATATTCCAGTATCAATTAATTGACTAGGATCAGGAAAAGGAGGGCAGACTCTTCTTAGTTGGCATTTCAATAATGAACTTGTCTTTTTATGTAACCCCTAGATAGGAAAAATGTCCTTCAATTAGCACAGAGAGTAGCCTTGCCTGGTTCCAGTTGATGCTATCAGCATAACACCACAGATGGAACAAGCATTAAACTCTCCCATAACTCTATGGCACTCACCCATAAAGGAGGTATAACAAGACAAAAGGAAGAAATGAAAAGAAAAGAAGCAGATCATGCATTGTAACAAGTTTATTATATATTTACTATATATACCAAAGTTCCATCTAATTATGAATCTCTAATTGTTTCTGAATGAAGAAAATTTTATCAATTCTATTAGATACAATTTTGATCTACGTCACTGTAAAATTTGGAGACTTTTGTGTTGAAATGGTAGCATCTCTGTCTTTCATCTACAAAGATATAAATTTGAATTTTATTCAGATTTTGGTATTGTTCACTCCTTACAAAATGAATTTCTTAATATAAAAGGTATAAGGTAACTACAATTGTGCAAAATAAAGTAGTTACCACGAAAAGAATAAATAAATTAAGTTCTGTCAACTTCAGTGTTATAACTGGACATACATATTTAAGTACTTTCAATAAATAATTTGAATACCATTTTTTATCATAATTTCATTTAGAATTATTTACATAAAATTAAAAAAAAAAATGAATTAAAAAAATTCTCACAGAGAGATTATATTTTAAAAAATCTGTGAATATAATTTAAACAAAGAAAAAACTAATTTTCTACTATGTAAAAATGCTATATAATAATACTCGTTCTACTTAAAAACAATAAATAAAAATATACTCACAACAAATCCATAGTGTTTCAGTATATCCATTTTACACATAGGACATGTTCTATGTTCTAACAACCAAGGATCAATACAGCTTCTATGAAATTCATGCCTGCAACAATATATAAAATAGATACAAACTATAAGTAACAACAGAAGGAAACAAATAATTCTTTTTTCCAAACATATACATTGTACATCTGTTCAACTAGTAAACAATAAGCATGACCCAATGAGATGAGGATGATATATATAACATGTAAATAAGGTGTAGTCTTGTACAAACTCAGGTCAACCATTCCTGAGACGTGTTGTTAATTGAACCCCAACCACCAAAATACACTGGTATCCACTACCTAATATTCAAATATGTGTAAAAACAACCAACGTTTACTAGAATATGAACTTAGAACCTTCAATTTTGAAAATCAGTTGTAAAATAAACGATTTATGATGATGAGTAAACCAGTAGAACAGCCCTGTGGGAAAAGTTACTTTTATAGGGATTCAAATACTAGATCATGAATACCAGTGTTTGTTGTTTGGTGGGTGAGTTTCAATTAAACACACATCTCAGAAATGAGACGTTGTTGACCTGAGACAACAACCTGTACAAGACTACACTTCTCATACATATCATCCTCATTCATCCTCTGAAATAGTTCTCCTCTTCAAACAGAAAAAGAGTATCAGCCCAGTGGGAAAATAAACAAATAATAGTTTTTATTTTTAAAATAAATTAATAGATCTATCATATAGAATCATAAAAGAATCGCTTTCGATACGCTGGAAGGTAGAGATAGATTTCACTGGTGCTAAGTATGGGATAAAAAGATTTCCACCTTAAAGGTAAGAAAAACTTCAAATTTACTCAATACAACAATGGTTGCATGTGAAAAAAGTTTCACATGTTAGCATATGACAAGCCCCATCTTACAATTCCAGCAACATTTTGGTCATCCCTTGCAATAAGGGTTGATCATATCAAAAATTGTTCCAGACAAAAGTTTTAGGTAATGTTTAGAGGACTAATGACCACCTTAAACAGATTCGATATTGTGCCTATTAAGGGAGGTATGATTTTTTTGTCTTTGAAACCTCATTTTTTCCACCCCCAGGATCAACAGTTGGTTATATAAAAAAACTTTATGTTTATAAGTTTTAGGCGCTTATCCAGAAAATTGTAAGAACTTTAAACGAATTCGATATTTTACTTAATAAGAAAGTTATAGCGATATTTTTTCTGTTTTTTTTTTTTTTTTTTTTGGTTTTTGTCATCCCTTCCTGTAAAGGTTGGTCATATTAAAAATTGTTTCACAAAAGTCTTAGGTAATGTTTAGAGGACTAATGACCACTTTAAACTGATTCAATACTGTGCCTATTAAGGAAGGTATGATTTTTTTTGTCTTCGAGACCCCATTTTTTCCACTCCATGGGCCAATGGCTGGTGATATCAAAAAATCTAAGTAAAGTTTTTTGATAAGTTTTAGGCCCTATCCACAGAATAGTGGAAACTTTAAATGAATTCAATATTTTATTTAGTAAGAAAGTTATAGCAATATTTTGTTTTTTTGAAAAAGCCATCCCATTTTCACCTCCATGGTTTGATTTTGCCCATTAACGAACTCGACTGAGATTTTTTTTTTTTATATTTGATGTATCAATTTGAAAGTAACTGGCGCAAAATTATGGCAGTTATCGTGTTCACAAGAGAGTGAAATATATATAAACTTTTGAGCTGACTGTAGTTTTGGGGTCTGAAGGTGTTAAATGCGAAGATATGTCAAAATTTTCCGGAAGTCGAATCAAGGTACACATTACAATAGGTAGCTTTCTTATGAAATCTACCTTAAAGCAGTTATTTAAAAGTAATTAAGTATAAAATTTCCCATTTCTGAGCGAATGCCATTTAAATATTTTCAAAAAGTAGTTTATTTGTTTGTATTTCTACATTTAAAGTAAGAGCATCAGCAAGCAACCAAGTGACAAGCTTGCAAGTCTTAAAATTGAGAGGTCTCAATTTCGATACCCAGTGTCATTTTTTTTTTACTTTTTTTATATACACTAATGAAAATGAGTTTTTATAGTATTTATAATAATAATACTTGTACTTTGGACTAATGAGACGATAGCAGTTGATGCCCATAAAAAAATATTTATATATATAAGAATCCAAGAAAAATGGTATTTATTTGAATTTCATGTTTGCTGATTATTATTGTGATTGAATATAATAACAGATTATGTTTTATAAAATTAAAAAAAAAATTTAAATATAAAACTTTATTTTAACTTTCAACTTGTCATTACAAAAATATCTCTGTTTCGTTTGTTATTTCTTTTTATAATTGTTATCTGAAGGATTGCAACAGGCATATTGAAAACTAAGATAAATTTATTTATTTTAATTTTATAAAATAAAATTATTTTGTTAATCCTTTATTCTCCATGTGACCCCAATTTCGACACGTTCATAAAGCTGTTAGGTTAATGATTGTTATATCAGGTGATTCAAAAAGGACTTCACAACTTTAAAAACATATAAAAATTTATTGAGATACCATACAGATTCGATTGAGCTCTCATTTCATAGAAAAAACATAGGTTTTTCACTCAACATTCACTTTGGTTAGACACCACCAAAGTCATTTCCACCTGAAGTCGATTTCATTCAGAACCTCTGTTACCTCTGCAGCTGTAGCATTAATTTGAAATCTTGGCTCACCAAGATCAACAGGCAAAGGTGATAAAAATAAACTCGATCTTTAATGAAACCTCACAAGAAACAATCTAGTGGGGTTAAATCTGTAGAATGAGGTGGCCGTGCAATTGGACCTTCATGACCGATCCACCGACCAAGGAGTCGAGTATCATGAAAATCTCAGACTTCTAGATTGTAGTAAGATGGTGCCTCATCTTGCTGATAGTAATGGCATCTATCTTGATCATCATGGTCTAACTGAAGAATTAGAAAATTTAAAAGTATGTCCAGATAAATGATATCAATTACGGTTGCCTCCTGGAAGTAGAACGCTCTTTGTTTGCTTAGGACACAAATCCTGTCTCAACAAAGGTTTGGTGTCAAGAATAAATTGTAAGCCTACTAGAAGGCTCCCTGCTGAACTCTCTACGAAAATTATGTTGAACTGCTAATCATGAAACCAAAACACATAGTAAGCACGTTCCATACCAGTAAATGTATTTTTTTTTAACAATAATGGTGACAGACCTGGTGGCCAAATTCGGTACTAATGAACTACATGAGTCAAAACTTGTGTTTTGCAATGAAATGAAACCTCAACTGAATCTGTAAGTTTTCTAAATAAATTTTTATTTTTATATTAGTAAAACGTTAAACTTTTTCAAGTCCTTTTTGAATCACACCATATTTAAATAAAATAATAATCAACAAACACGAAATTCATATAGTTTTTTTTTTCAAATTCTTATAAATATTATTATTATAAATCCTATATAATAAAAAATCATCTTCATCAGTGAGTATATAAAAGAAAGAAATAAAGGTAAAAAAACAGAAATTTGAACTCGATAACTATCAATTTAAAATTTTGAATGCTCACCACTTAACTTCTGCTACTGCTGCTGCTGTGACTAGAAATCCAATAAGCTATTTGAACCATTCAAAAATCTTTAAAATGACGTTTATTCAGAAACGGGGCCAAGTTAGAAGCTGCCACATTGGATTTAAAGTACAGATCCCCCAACTCCCATCTTACAAAACAGCATCAATAAACTTCACTGTTTATTGATTGGCTGCTCTTATCAGCGATGGTAGAAAAAATTTATTTTCATTAAACTGTGTTTTAACAGCATTATAAAATTATTTATTTATTGATACAGTAAGAACAGTCTTATACCCACTTACAGTTACTGATGTATAAAAATGAATTTTTGTAGCACGTGAAAAATGTCATCTTAACCAGGATTTGAACCGGTAATCTCAAGATGAAAGACCGAGCCACTACAACTCTGTCATGGACATATATGTAATAGTTTCATAATTTAAATTAGAACAACTGGGCAAAAATAAAGATTATGAAGAAAAGAATTTTCATTAAAAAAAGAAAAGCTGGATACAACTCTTCAAAGACAAGTTTTTTCTTTGTGCTGAATACTACAGCTTAAGTGTCACTAAATAATACATACATACATATTGTTATATTAACTAAGAAGACAGAAGATATATGTTAGTCTTATTCCATAAAAATACTCAAATATTAAAAAAATAATTAATAAAATGAAAAAAAATGTATACAATGAATCTTTTTTAAAATACGAGTAAAATAAATGTTGTAATGCCTTTTATAGGATAAAAATAATAAATATTACTATTGAAACTTAACTTAATTGAATCACTTTTTCTCATAATTATATGATTAAGAAACATATATATCTTTGTTTATACTGCCAAAAGAACTTATTTAATAATAAAATTTTAAAAAACCCGTATGCCTGACTATATAATTAAAAATTTCTAACAAAGATGGAATTAATAAACAATCAAACCTATTTATACACAATATGAACAATATGAACAACATAAGGTGACAAAAAATAATAATTCTAATAAAGCATATAATTATCTTGGTTTTTTAATAAATTCTTAATACATAGCAATAACATAAACAAATATATACATATAGTATGCAAAAAAATAAATAAAGTAAATAATATAATTAGAACCAGTAATTCTTAATACAACCACAAAGTAAAAAAAGAATCATGTATAGATTATAAAATAGAAAAAGTGAATAAATTGAGTGAATAAATTGAAAAATAGAATACATTTAAATATCTAGGCAAAATAATTAAACCTAACTCTTTAGATAAAAAAATAAATGAATTCAGATCTAGTAAAATTGATCTTGCGTATAATTTAATAAAGCATTTATAAAATAAAAAATAATTTCAACAAAAAAAATTATGCATTATAATTCAGATTACACCAAACTGTTTGTATGCCTCTTAATGTATGAATAAGATAAGCAAAATTAAAGAGCTAGAGCAGAAAGAGAGGAAAATATTAATAAAAATATTAGGGCCAGTTAAAATTGAAGAAATAAGAGGAGGATTAGAAAAGAATGAAGAGCTTTAATAAGCCGTAATAAGAAAGGGAGTCCGACAAGGATGTTACCTATCCCCGTTACTTTTTAATCTTTACATGGAACTAGCAGTTAATGATGTTAAAGAACAATTTAGATTCGGAGTAACAGTACAAGGTGAAAATATAAAGATGCTACGATTTGCTGATGATATAGTAGTTCTAGCCGAGAGTAAAAAGGATTTAGAAGAAACAATGAACGGCATAGATGAAGTCCTACGCAAGAACTATCGCATGAAAATAAACAAAAACAAAACAAAAGTAATGAAATGTAGTAGAAATAACAAAGATGGGCCGCTGAATGTGAAAATAGGAGGAGAAAAGATTATGGAGGTAGAAGAATTTTGTTATTTGGGAAGTAGAATTACTAAAGATGGACGAAGCAGGAGCGAATAGATGAAGAAAGAAGCATTTGGAAAAATATAGTTAAAAGAAGAGACAGACTTATAGGCCACATACTAAGGTATCCTGGAATAGACGCTTTAATATTGGAAGGACAGGTAGAAGGGAAAAATTGTGTAGGCAGGCCACGTTTGGAATATGTAAAACAAATTGTTAGGGATGTAGGATGCAGAGGGTATTCTGAAATGAAACGACTAGCACTAGATAGGGAATCTTGGAGAGCTGCATCAAACCAGTCAAATGACTGAAGACAAAAAAAAGAAAAAAAAGAAGAGCTTTATAAATTCAATGATAGATGTTCAGATATTAAAAGGTAAAAATGACAGATTTTTTTTGGACATTTTTCAGAATGGTAGAAAAATTACTGACAAGAAATTTTAATTTTGACTAAACAAAAAAATAAAAAACCTAAAAAGCACAGAACAATAAAAAAAACTAAACAAAAAAAAATATAGGTTTGATGAAGCATTAAAGGGTACGAGAGAACTAAATATCACAGAATAAATAATCTTAAATGGAAATAAATTTAGAAATATTATTTTAGAAAACAAGTGTTTCCAGGAAAAAACGAAAAAGAAATATGACTACACATGAAGTGAAGAGAAAAAGTGAAAACATGGAGAAAGAATTAAAAAATATTAGAAAGAAAGAAAGTCAAAAGAAAAAGTTATTAAGATATTTATTTTTGTTTTAATTTGGCCAATTCAAGAAGAAGAAGAAAACGTATTCATAAGGATTCAAATAAAAAATAAAACAAAAGCGTTAAATTAAAAAAAAAAGAACTACGAAATTTAGATTATATTAGAATCAAATAAATGCTATATATTAAACTGTAACAGGTACATAAGTTTATAATTAAATAAATTATAGTTTAGTAAAAATAAATTAAAAAAATCTTTAAGTTATTCATAATATTTGTTGCTAATTGTTCTCAGAGTAACAGTTATAAATTACTCACATGAGAATCCTCAAAAAAACTTTTCTCAAATTCCTTAAATCTTTGAAATCCTCGCTTTATAATCTTTTACTAAGATTCATTCCTACTGAATAAATCGTAACCAGAAATGTTTTGCAAACAGTAAGGGTAAAAACGCCCTTCTGAAATTTTAAAAACGTTTCGAGAGAGAGAGAGAGGGAGAGAGAGAGAGGGGGGGGAGGGAGGGAGGGTGAGAGGGAGAGAGAGAGATAACCTGATAACCTGATAAAAGGGTTATAACCTTGAAATGCATAGTTAATTATTCAAATGAAATAACAAAAATTGTTAAAAACATATGAATTTTGTTTATTACATAGATGAAAAATGCGAGCTTGTAAACAAATCACCAAAATTGAAACTTCAAAAATTGTTTTAATCTGAAAACATTAATAGATAGGTGTATCCTTCACTGCTTTTTATATTTTTTAACAGTAAATTTCATTTAACAAATTTTTCACATCACCACAAATGAATTTGATTTTTGTTTACATTAAATAAGTACATTTCTAACAAATGTAGTAACGTACTGCTGCTAAATAAAATTAAAATTATTCTAACTTTTCTTTGTTTTATTCAACTTATCTTACACCATTTTCTTCAGAATTAAATTTTCTAAAAGTTTTGTTTCAAAAGTTTTATATGTTTATTATTCATTTAACAAAGTTATTGTACATCAAACATAAAAAACAGTGTTTTGTTACAACAATTTATTGGTTTTTACCCCATATTTGTCAAACATTGTTACAGATACGGTTCTGGGGCCTAATTTATTAAATTTTTCAGGTCAATAACTATAAGAAATCACTCATTTTGGCCCTTAATTAACATCCTAAATATTTCAGTAAAACCTCATTTCATCGGGGTAGCTGAAATCTGAAAAGAATCTTTCACTAGATATAACTTGCAATGAAGCAATTTAGCACATATAGAGAGTGATTCAAAGAAACGGGAAATTTTGAAAGTTGTGTTGGTAGCCGTGGGAGATTGGTACCACTTGATAAGTGGCGCCAGCCTCTCTAACCTAACCTGCCATTTAGTTGTCATGGATCCTTGGAGTAGTGCGCAACGTGCATTTGCTATCAAAGCGTTTTACAAAAACAATGACAATGTGAAGGGAGCGCGTAGAGAATTTCGCCGTCATTTTAATCTGGGACGGCACGACCGTGTTCCATCAGCACATACAATTAAAACATGGATATCTAATTTCGAGGAAACCGGTTCGGCAATGATAAAGAAACCTCCAGGCCGTGAGCGAACCGTCCGTACACCACAGAATCTTCAAGCTTTACAAGATGCTGTCACACGAAGTCCGGTCACACACATCGGTCAATCCGTCGTCTCTCAGCATCTTTACAATTGTATAGTTCAAGTGTTCGAAGAATGTTAGTGAAGGACTTGCAATACCATCCGTACAAGTTGCAGATCGTCCAGGAACTGAAACCGAACGATGTAGTTGTGCTAGCACAATTCTGTAATGTAATGCTTCAGAAGATAAATGATAACGAAGAGTTTGTTCACGGACTATGGATGTCAGACGAAGCGCATTTCCACCTCAGTGGATTTGTTAACGAGCAAAATTTCAGATACCGGGCACAATAAAATCCTACGCAGCTACACCAGCGTCCGTTGCACAGCCAGAAAGTTACCGTGTGGTGTGCTATGTCATCTTACGGTGTTATAGGCCCTAGAACAACAAAAGAGATTTCCACCGATTCTTAACACAGCCTGGTTTCAACAAGACGGAGCAACGTCACATAATGCACGAATATCGATGGCAGCTGTACGCCGATTGTTTGGACAACGTGTCATTTCACGAAATGGTGACATTAGATGGCCTCCCAGATAGCCTGATCTCTCAGCTTGCGATTACGTTTTGTGGGGTCACCTTAAAAGCAAAGTGTTCCACAGTAGACCTGCTACAACGGAAGAACTGAAGGCAAAGATCCGAGAAGCGATTGCGGAAATTTCAGTTGAGATGTTACGTCAAACCATGAACAATTTAACGAAGAGACTTCGTGAGTTTTTACGTAGAAGAGGAGGTCACCTGGAAGATGTCATCTTTAAAAAATTAAATAAAATGTATGTATCCTAAAATGGCAACATTTGTACAATTACATGAAATAAAATTCATTTTCTAAAAAAAATTTTCATTAAGTTATTTAATTTTTTTAATTTCCCGTTTCTTTGAATCACCCTGTATTTATATCAGCTTTTTCCATTATTTTCACGAGAAGAATAAGTTATGAAATTTCCAGGCGAACTTCGTTATACATCTAAATACATATATACAAATTTAGTACACAACTGTTAATTTATTTATTTTTTTTTTTTACCTTGAAATGCATAGTTAATCAAAATAAATTACAAGAATGATCCAAAAAAGTAAGAATGATTTTTTATTACATAAATGAAAAATATAAGCTTGTAAACAAGATCAACAAAATTGGAAATTTAAGGATTGTTATTATCTAAATATATTAATAGATGAAGTACGTTTCAGTATGAAATAGATGAAGCAAATTTGACGAACAAAGTGTTTAATGTAGAAAAAAATGGGTTTAATGGTTTTTTTTTGGGTGGAAAATATCAGAATATATATTTGGTCTTAAATAGAAAATTATAAGAATATATGAATTATGCCATCGGATTAATTTAATCTTACACAAGTTTTTAAGTACATGGACTGTGGTGTAAGATATAGGTCAACCGTACAGAATTTTGTAAACACAGCAATACAAAAATGTCAAGGTTCTTATAACACTTACAAAATAATAAGCTAACGATTTGTTTTAACTTACTTGCACGGCAATATTCTAACAACTTCAGACGTTTTATATGGCTCAATACAAATCGCACAACATTCACCGTCACCCTGAATTTCCTGAAATAAAAAAAAATTATAGATTTATATTATATTTTTTTATATTACTGAAAGATGTTAAACTTCATATATTTTTCAATAATTCTGTTCTTCAACAGTATTTTTTTTTTTTTTTTACAATTTAAATGCATCACTGAAATAATATGTGTTTATCAACAGATGCACCAAAGTGGCACCTAACCTCTTTACAACATACATTATTTCAAGTTGCTATTAATATGCAATCACAAGCAGTACTGTAAATAAATGGCACATTACATAATAAATAAAATTTTCTGTGCAATAAATAAACGCAAAACAAACTGATTAAAAAAAAAATCCAGTATCAAATAAATTAATTATTCATAAAATATCCTAAGGAAGACAGAAAAGAGCACTGCCTTGCAACATATGACTTGTACATTATAACAGTTTAATTTCGTATTCAGTCATTTGATTGATTTGATAAATTTTCCATCCTTTCAGTTCAATGTAAACTTTTAATAATAAAATTTAAAAAAATACCAAAAAAAATTTAAAAAAATTACAAAATATATTTGATTACATATAAAAAATTATTTTTTAAAAAAGCTTTTATTTAACTAATATTAATATTAACATTAATAAAAACAGGAAACAAATTAGAAAAACCCTCTAAAAAGTAAAAAATAAGAATCAAATCAAATTAATCGAATATAATATATTAAAAAATATAAAAATGCACTGAAAAGTAAAAAAACAAATTATATAAATATCTAATAAATAACTAATAAATAAATGTAATAATTATTAAATTTTAAAATTAAAAGTAATGTTATTTGTTATTTAATTCTTCTCCTTGTTATTTTATTTTTTATTTCCTCCGAAGTATTATCTGAACGGTAATTACCGGAAGCTAAACGGGAAAAGAAAGAAGGAATGTATAGATCAACGGATAAAAACATATCTTAAAATTTACCTGCATGGATCAAGGGAAACCATGGTAAAACTTTGCTTAGAGCAGCATCACAGAACACACAATTAATTATAATAAAAAAATTATACGTGATTAAAGTCCATATTAATTTTAATTTCGTTTTTTTTGTGGCTACATTGGACCACTTTATTTAGTCATCCATATTGTATCGATTTTTCCAGTATTTCTTCATTCTATCGGATCGTCGCTTCCTGATCTCGTCTGTGACCTTTACTTTGTTATGCCTTTATCATTTTTTAACGTTGAATCTATTGTTATGAAGTGCGTAGTTAACAGTTTTATTTTATCACAGGCGTCCTCAACCATCAAGCCAATTTATTGAAAAGATCTCTTTGGATTTCTCCAAGATTCCACAGGTTTTTCTGTTAATATTCATTGTGACCAGTTGTTTTAAAATTCGGTTCTCAGGAATTCTTAATACGTGGAAAAAATAAGAAATCCTTCGTTTTTTCATTGTACTGAAAATCGGGTCGACTTGTTTGTAGACTGTTTCATTTGTGGCAATTCGCCAGACTCCACCCTTTTGATAACTTTTATTTAAACAAGTTCTGATAATTCGCCTTTCTCTCTTAAATAATTGATTCGTATTACTTTCATTCTTAATCTGAAAGATATTCTTACAAGCACAAAACACCACCGGAGGAACTACTGTGTTATAATGATGAATTTGGATTTTATTGAGACATTTTTTATTGTTTGTTTGCCAAGATAGACTTTGTGTTAGACTTAATTAATTATTTATAATATAAATATTTGGAAATAAGGTTGAAGATGGCAAATATAATTATAAATAATTCAGAATTCAAAAAGCATTAATAAAATTATTGGAGTACATATTTATGTGCATAATTGAACAGGAACGGTAACTTGTGAAATAACTGAACGAGATGTAGAAAATTCATTTTTTTTTTTAAATTTGAAAAAATTAAGTAAAAAAAATTTGATTAATATTATTCAAATAATAATCGAATAAATATTGTTTTTGTAAAATAAAATAACGTTTAGCGTTTCGGAGAAATCTTTGCTTTATCGGAAATTTTAATTGATAACATAGTTCAAAACATAAAAATATAGAAATGTATTTAAAATTCAAACAGTAACTTAAATGTATAGATTTAAACTTTAAACATTTTAAATATATAGTTATTTAAACGTACGAATAGTTTTTAAAATTTAAATAGTTTATATTTAGATTAAAACTTAAGATTTTAAACCTAGGGTTCTTTAAATTTTAAATTCCTATTCGTATGTCTCTTAATTTAAAAAAAAATCGATTACTGAATAATATAACATCGTTCTTATGTGTTTAAATTCATGAGCAAAAAAAATACAAAAAACAAAAAAAATTACAAAAATATATTTGATTACATATAAAAAATTATTTTTTTAAAAAAGCTTTTATTTAACTAATATTTATAGAAAAAAGGAAACAAATTAGAAAACCCCTCTAAAAAGTAAAAAATAAGAATTAAATCAAATTGAGAATTTTAAACAAAAAAATATAATATATTAACAAATATAAAAATGCACTGAAAAGTAAAAAATAAATTATATAAATATCTAATAAATAACCAATAAATAAATGTAATAATTATTAAATTTTAAAATTAAAAGTAATGAAAATATTTAGTTAAATAAAAGCGTGGTGCAGTTTAATTTCGTTTTCGACCTATGTATGAACTTTTTCCTTATTTTTAGCCTCTAGAATGAGTTATACTGAATCACTCTGTATATTTATACCGGGCTTCCTAGATAACTCATCCGCCCCTTCTAAAATTGAAGAAAGTAATTTTTCTGGAAAATGCAAAAAAATTTGATTCCAAGTCGGGGGCGCTCTACCTTTTGGTCATATTGCCAACTTCCTGTTTCAACGGGAAGTGGGCTAAATAGACCGGAAACTCTTTTTTTTTAACTGGGACACATATTTTTAATAGGAATTTGTATTCTAGGGACAAATATATTTAAGTCTTGTCCAAAACATTTTTCCATAAAGTGCCATCTTTAACCTCTAAATGACCTTTGAACTTTACCTAGTCCAGAATTCCTTTCAAAAACTCTTTTAAGCACCAAAAACTTGATTTTTACAAAACAAAAAAAAAATACATTACTATAGCTTTCGCTTTCCTAATAAGAAATAAGTTCCATCGAAAATAAAAAAAAATCCTGTCAAAATAATATATTTCTGAACGAGACTGAAAATTAATGAGTTCACCCGTTCTGTAGGATGAACGTAGTTTACAATACAATTGTTTTATTTTCTTTTTATCATTACCAAGGAGTTGAAAAGGTTTTGAAAGTATTTAGGACTAGTTGCAGTTAAAAGTCATTTTAGGAACTAAGACGGCACTTTTAGGAAAAATATTTCAAAAGATTTACGTAATTTTGTGCGTATAATGGAAATCCGTGGTATAAAAATGAAGATCCGGTCTCGCTAACCCACTTCTAGTCAGAACCGGAAGCTGATAATATCACCTAATGCAAAAACATGTTTTACTATTGTAAATTTTTGTTTGTAATTATCAACTTATTGGTATTTAAGAGTTTTTGAAAGGAATTCTGGACTAGGTAAAATTCGAAGATCATTTAGAGGTTAAAGAAGATGGCACTTTATAGAAAAATGTTTCCGACAAGACTTAAGTATCTTTGTCTCTAGAATCCAAATTCGCGGTGAAAATATGTCAAATTGAAAAAAATGAACTTCCTGTCTAGTTAGCCCACTTTCGGTCGAAACCGGAAGTTAGCAATATGACCAAAAGCATTTTCCAGAAAATGCTTCAAATTTGAAGGGATGGATGAGTGGTCAAGGACACCCGGCATATATGTATATACGAGGTGCGACAATAAAGTAATGAGACTGATGTGAAAAAAAATGTTGCTTACCGTTTTAGTCATGTTTAGTGTTGTCTCCTTCAAAGTAGTTCCCCTCTGATTGCACACACTTATTCCAGCGCTTCTGCCATTGAGGGTAATATTTCTGGAACTCATCTTCTGTAATATCCTCCAAGACCCTCGTCACAGCTTTTTGGACATCTTGTGTTCTTTGAAAATGGTGTCCTTTGACCGCCATTTTGACTCTTGGAAATAGAAAAGATATCTGGTGAATAAGGTGGCTGTGGTAGTACTGGAATTTGTTTTGAGGCTAAAAATTGCTGTACGGACAGAGCAGTATGGGATGGCGCATTATCGTGATGCAGAATTCAATTATCAGCAATGTTGGCACGGACACGAAGAACTCGTTTACGAAGTCTTTTTAAAATTTCTTTGTAGAAATATTGGATAACTGTTTGTCCAGGAGGCACCCGCTCTTTATGAACAATTCCCTTGGAATCGAAGAACCACACAAGCATGCGTTTCGCTTTTGACTTTGACATGCGAGCTTTTTTTGGTCTGGGTGATCCCTTTGAGCACCGTTGCGAACTTTGACGTTTTGTCTCTGGATCGTCTTGGATCGTATGGACAACACGGCTCAACAAATCTGGATTGATTTCCGTTTGCTCTAATAGATCGGCTGCCACATTTTTCCGTGTTTCTCGCTGTTGTGTGAGATTTTTGGGGACCATTTTTGCATAAATCTTTCTCATACCAAGATCTTCAGTTAATATTAGACTAACCGTTTCTCGATTGATGTTGAGTTCTTCTGCAATAATTTTCACGGATAATCTTCGATCAGATCGTACGATTTCACGCACCCAGGTCAAGTTGACATCTGTCCGTGAGGTTGATGGTCGTCCACTGCAGTCTTCATCTTCAACATTCGTTCTGCCTTCGCTAGAAATTTTATGCCACCGAAAAACTTGAGCTCTTGACATAACCTCCTCTCCAAAAGCCTTCTGAAGCTTACCGTAAGTTGTCGTCGCATTTTCACCCGATTTAACGCAAAAAGAAATGGCATACCGTTGCGCAATATTTTGCGGTTTCATTTCTGTGACGAGAGACACAAACACGTGTTCACTTATTGTCGCACAACTCACGACTGAGCAGTTGCATCAATGTGTCGCTTGGACTAGAAGTAGCTTATAGACCAAGGTCAAAGATGGTGTGCCTACTCAAGCTGCAGGGTTGCCACATCTTGCAAAGAAACATCAGTCTCATTACTTTATTGTCGCACCTCGTATAATGTATTAGTGTTTGAATCAGAATAAACATTTATTTTTATTTTTTTCTGAAATGTTCATCATTTAATGATGATTTTTACAATAAAAAATCTCTGTCGTATAACTCCAAATGGAGGCACTATAAAACTGTAGTGCCAGAAGCACTGTATAGGCAGAATTTCTGCAGTTTTTAAAAACAAGAAATAGCAAAAGTAGAAAAAAGAATTTTTAAAAAACTTATGGACAAAACTATGAAGATGGAATTTGTAAATTGAAAAGTGAAAAAGAAATTTACAAACATATAGGAAAAAATAAGAGATTTAATCCAGAAAAGAACATTAAAATTTTATGAACATTTATGCAGAATGAACAACCAAAAATTTGGTTTCTACGTAAACTGAACAACAATGACCAACCGGTTTAAAAACATTGAAAAAGATCTAAAAACATTAAAAAATTCTAAGGATCTATGTAAAGACAGTTAAGATAAATTTAGAAAAGTGATTCGAAAATCTTACGATTCCAAAGAGAAAGAAAAAGAACAGTATAAACCTGAATAGATGGACAGAAGAAAGATGACAACAACAGAACAAAAGAATGAAAACTTTTTCAAAAAAGAAAAAGAAATCAAAACTAAGAAATATGATCCACAGTGGTCGGAATGAAAAGAAGAAATGTTCATCGCATTGTAATAATTTTTTAACTAAAACCTAACTTTTAATCGAGTTGTCTACCAAGATCTCCAAAACTTACATTAGCAGATTTTTTCCTAAGGGATATTTAAAAGTTAAAGTTTTTCAGAATAATCCTCATACGTTTGACAAACTAAAACTAACACAGAAAGCAAGTTTTCAAACATTAGTGAAGAAAAATTTGTTATAAATAAATGAAATAGGTAAGAACCTGCATTCAGTGATAAGAGGAATTTATTTCAATATGCAATGTGAAATTACATAAGATTTGAATATTTTTTTATAATTTCAGTTTTTTTAAAGTGTATGTTTGGAGTGTCGCTTTATATGGAAGTGAAACTTGGACAATCCGAGTATCTGAGAAGAAAAGATTAGAAGCTTTTGAAATGCGGTGCTATAGGAGAATGTTAAAAATCAGATGGGTGGATAAAGTGACAAATGAAGAGGTATTGCGGCAAATAGATGAACAAAGAAGCATTTGGAAAAATATAGTTAAAACAAGAGACAGACTTATAGGCCACATACTAAGGCATCCTGGAATAGTCGCTTTAATATTGGTAGGACAGGTAGAAGGGAAAAATTGTGTAGGCAGGCCACGTTTGGAATATGTAAAACAAATTGTTAGGGATGTAGGATGTAGAGGGTATACTGAAATGAAACGACTAGCACTAGATAGGGAATCTTGGAGAGCTGCATCAAAACAGTCAAATGACTGAAGACAAAAAAAAAAAAATTCAGTTTTACTTAGTGAAAAATAGGTTAAAATATTTACTATAAAAAACAGGTTTTATACTTTTTAAGTCCCCTCTACACATTATTAATTTACTTGTATTTTAATATTTAATTCCTCATCACCTTATTTTCTATATTATTTCATTACCTTTATTTTATTTTCTAATATTAAACCATCATAAAAGTAAAAATATTTGAAGTAAGGATAAAATTCTAAATGTCTGACTAAAATTAATTAACACGCTTACTGTCATTAACATTTGATAATACTGAACACATTCTTTATTCGTCTGAATTTACTTCTATAATTAGTACTTCACTAATTACAATAGTAGTCTAAGCAACAACTGTTGGGCGAAGTGTTCTATAGTAAGAGGTTGAAGTTAAAAAGTAAAATAAAATATCATAAAATAAAATAAAAATTAGGAAATATACACTTTTACAATATTTTTTGCAAATTCATGATTTTTAAAGAAATGTATTATTGTTAACTAAATATTTATTTACAATTTAAAATATTACTTACCATTAAAACATCCATTATTGAAACAAAATGGAAAAAGTATGACATAATTAATACATGAATGAATGTACGTTTGTAATAACATGTTAAAAAATTATCTAAATATAATAATAAACAGGCAAAGACTGGAAACAAAGTTTATTTTTTAATTTTTTTTTTATTTCCCACAATAGCATGGATTTTATAAGTTGTTATAGAAAAATTTGTGCTTTTATCTTTCTAAAAATTTAAAAGATTTAAACATATACAGCTGTAGAACGAAAAATAACTGTCAGCCAAACCGTAGAGTTTTATTTTAAGGACTTATAGGATTTTAGAACTGAAGAGCCGTAAAAGTCCTGCTTTTAGTCCTAAATAATGTATTTAAGGACAGGGGATCTTTTCTTTAAACTAAAATAAAATAAAATACAAGAAATTATAAAAATTCATAAAAATATTTAATTCCTCAGGCCTCCTTTTTTTTAAAATATTAATACTAGATGCAGTTGGATATTCAATTTGGAAAAATTAAAGTTTTAAAAAATTAATATTTTAAGAACAGGTTCCATTGAGCTCTAGTTTTTGTAGCTTAAAGTTTATCTCATTAAAGTAATTATTTACTTTAATAAGTTGGTTCAATTAGTACAATGTTATTTAACAAGATTAAAAACAAAAAAAAAATACTTTATTAAAAAAATGAGTACCAGATATGAGTACCTCCTTTGTCAGGTGAGATCAAAAATCAGATCAGAGCTACGATATATATATATAAATATATTCTTTTAGGGAGATTAATCTTTTTAAGATTATTATTTGTCCTCTGTACTGTTAAATTATATATAAATTCAATTAAAATAAATCACACAATATAGAATATTGAGATATATCTTACTTTAATTTTACTATCAAAGACTTTTGTGGGATCCCACATCCTCCCTCAATCATAATTGAAATAATTCCATTACTAGATAATAAAAATTAAAAATAAAATACTAAAATAATTAAATTTACAAGTTAATTTATATGAGTGCTACCATTTTTTTTGCCGTTTTTTTACGTCCGTCTCTTTCAAACACTGTCTAATGGTTTATCAAATTAAAATATTGTTATTTATACGAGTATATGGAACATTTTTGTAATATATTTAATTTTGTCATCTTTATTAAATTCTAATATTTCTAAATTTGTGCTTTTTTTTGTCTTCAGTCAATTGACTGGTTTGATGCAGATCTCCAAGATTCCCTATCTAGTGCTAGTCGTTTCATTTCGGTACACCCCCTACATCCTACGTCCCTAACAATTTGTTTTACATATTCCAAACGTGGCCTGTCTACACAATTTCTTCCATCTACCTGTCCCTCCAATATAAAAATAATCCCTCCAGGATGCCTTAATATGTGGCCTATAAGTATGTCTCTTCATTTAGCTACATTTTTCCAAATGCTACTTTCTTCATCTACTTGCCGCAACACCTCTTCATTTGTCACTTTATCCGCCCGTCTGATTTTTAACATTCTCCTATAGCACCAAATTTCAAAAGCTTCTAATCTTTTCTTCTCAGATACTCCGTCCAAGTTTCACTTCCATATAAAGCGACACTCCAAACATATACTTTCAAAAATCTTTTCCTGACATTTAAATTAATTTTTGATTTAAACAAATTATGTTTCTGACTGAAGGCTCATTTCACCTGTGCTATTCGGCATTTTATATCGCTCCTGCTTTGTCCTTGTTTATTTTTAATTCTACTTCCAAATTTGTACTAATGTTTATTGTTTATTATATGATCTGGCATATTAGATAAACCTAATTTATTATTTTATTCTATCAAAGATTTTTTTTTTTTTTCTAGCAAGAAATTAATTGCAAACCTTTTTTGGAGATACACAGTAAGAGAATATTCAATCTTGACTTTCTGACAAACTAGACACTATCACTCCTTAGTCTATGCTACAATCTTAAAAGATAAAGCCTGAATATCATTTCAAGAGAAAAACTGCAGTCTTCTATTTCCTCTAGGAAAATTTTCCTTTAGACTATCATTAGTAAATATGAAAATGTTAACAGATCTCAAGTAAAATTTGCTACCTCTACGCTCATACAGTCCAGAGATAGCACCATCATAAATAATATAATTTGTTTCAACCATTTACGTAATTTTTAGGAGTATAGAAATTTGAAATAAAGATGCCATTGATATTACAATATAATTATGTTTATAATCTAATTAATTTATAACAAACACTCTGGATGGAAATTTTTTCACAGTTAGTAACTTAAAATATCAAATTCAACAACAAATGTGCAGCAAAAATTCTAATATGTTCAAAAAATCTATTTTAAAGGGGATCTATTTATTATTCCTATATAAATACCATCACAATCATTACATTTCATTTTACGAAACAGAACGCAAAAGTGGCGGGAGTATCACAAATTCTCCCTTCGAATCGCAGAGCCTGGACAGTGTCCCTTGGTGCTGTATGATTCTGTAATCAGGTGTGTTTCAAGAGTTTATTTTAATGCCGGTTATAAGTTTTAAGTTTTGTTTTATTTATGGATGGATTTGTGATTAACCTTTAATTTTATAAATTCCATGCAAATTAAAAGACAGTATTTGAAGGAGACAGTCTTATAAAAACTGCAACAGACAGCAGCACTCATATAAATTAATATGCAAATTTCATTATTTTAGTATTTTAATTTTTATTATGCAGTAACAGAATTATTTTAATCTTGAAGATGCAAGATCTGGCAAAGATACATTCATGATAAAATTAAGGTAAGGTATATCATACCTCATTATTCTATATTAGGTGATTTATTTTAATACAATTTAAATATATATGTATATATTTATTTGTGCCAAATTTAAACTTTTCTGATCAATAGCTTTGCTAAAACGTTTCACAAATAGTGTTTAATATCTCTCCGACCCTAAATCTGGTTGACTTAAAACTTTAAAATAACTTAATATTTATTAAGTAGTAAAAATACAAGAAGAAACAAGATACAAAAAAAAATTAATACACAAAAGAAAAACTTTAAAACAGAAAAGAAAGTGTCTGATTTCAAACATAGACATAGAAATAAGAATGAAATTATTTAAAATCTATATTAAATATACAAGGAAAATTCAACTATGAAGAGGAATTTTCATGCTTTGCTCTTATAATGAGTGCAAGTTAGATTATATGACTTGATACAAAACAATTGCAAGTGTCAACTGAACATAGCACTGCTGGTTGTTTTTACATTCCTTGTTGTAAATTTCAATCCACATATATAAAAATGAGGAGTAGAGTAATGTTACACAGCAAATTATCATTATGTTTTTGACAAACGATGGAAATATTATGTTATAAAAAATATATGATATATCAGTTTAGAAATAAGTGTCTTTCTCAGTCTACGAAGAATGAATGGTGCAAATAATTCAGAAAGTTGAAGCACACTCATCAGCTACAAACGTTAGTGAATAAAGATAAGACTTCGACTATTAAGAAAACTTTGAATTATTTGAAAAATTTTGTAATATAAAAACAATATTAGGAAATCATCTCATTTTAAGAATCTTCAGTGCTAACCCAACACCAATCACAACTTCAGCAAAGATATTAAAAGAATAGAAACAACATTTTAGGCTCCACAATAACTAATATAAAACGAGTGTAGCTGAGATTCAAAATAAGAAAGTATGTTAAAATAAAATTCAAGCTCATATCTACCATGAAAAAAATAAATCACATTTTCTTCCAGGAAATTAATTGCAAGCTGTTTTTGGAGGTACACAGGAAGAGAATATTCAACAACCTTGACTTTCTGACAAACTAAAAACTATCACTGCTTAGTCCATGCTACAATCCTAAAAGATAAAGCCTGAAAATCATTTCAAGAGAAAAATTGCAGTCTTTTGTTTCCTTCGGGAAAAGTTTTCTAATACACTATCATTAGTAAATATGAAAATGTTAACAGATCTCAAATAAAATTTGCTACTTCTACGCTCATACAGTCTAGATATAGCACCATCATAAATAATATAATTTGTTTCACCTATTTAAGTAATTTTTAGGAGTATAGAAATTTGAAATAAAGACGTCATTGTTATTACAAATATGGATGTATATTCAAACAAAGGAGTCGGTTTCTTTAAGGAACAAGAAATGACTAGAAAACCATCTTGCAACGCAGAAAAGTATATTGATTGGGAAACAATTAACTCACTGAACTCAGTAAATAAATTATAGATATGAAATTCTCGTTTATATTTGAATTTACCTTATAAAGTGGTTCTACGATATACTGTTAAGCAAAGATGTCTGATTCAAATTTTCACTTAAAAAAGTAAAAAGAAATAAATAAAAAATAAAAAAACAAAGGTTAGAATATAATTAAATAAATAATTAAAGATATAAATTAAAAAAATACATTGAAATTTAAAATGTTGAATTAAAAGATATGGAAAAATGTATCAAACCAATCAAATGACTAATAAAAAAAAAGTAAAAGAAAGTAATTTCAGTTTATTTCTTGTTATTTTAGGATTAATAATTATGTTTATAATATAATTAATTTATAACAAATACTCTGGATGGAAATTTTTTCATAGATGGTAACTTATATAAATACCAAATTCAACAACAAATGTCCACCAATAATTCTAATTTTTATGTGCTGTTAAATTATAATGATATAGACAGTTACAATATGTTCTTTAGTTTTCCGCATTGACAAAAATTATTAGGGATTAAAACAAGATCACCCTCGATTTTTTATATTATTATGAAGCTTAAAATTCATCAGGAAGGTTATAGCTCGTTAAATAAATATAACTATAGTAATATTATATCGCTAAACAATTAGATAAATCTGTATTCATACAACAAAATTAATTTAGAATGTGATATAAAACCAATCAGCATGGTTTTAAAGCCTATCAGTATGGTAATCTACTTATAAAAGAGCCAATCAAATATAAACTGGACTTTTGTCTTCATGACCGACATACAAACATGAATAGGTTGAAGCGGAAAAATGTTAATGGTGGAGATGTGGGAACAGGATGGACACTCCAGCCATCACTATCAGGATAATGTCCATCCATCATAGTGAACTATATGTCAGGAGATGGCTCTTGCTGCCTGCAGAAAGACACACACATTTGCACACTCAGGTGAGAGCATATGTATGGATTTCTCCCACTCTTGATGCTACAACAGTAGAGTTTGGGTGAGGAAACCTGAAGAGTACAGTAGCAAGTAAAGACCCACATCTAAAATACCCGTTACTACTTGTGCGTAAACTATGATGCTAATCTCTCTGGTGATTAGCATCATGTCAGATGCTAATCGATGCTGACGATGACATTTCATCGTCAGCTGTGCAATGTATTATTGTGAAGTTTCTCATTTTGTGCCCAGTTTGGGGATATGACACTGTCAAGTAACCAAGTTTACAAATAGGCCAGCAAATTTAAAGAGGGAGTCAGGTTGTAGAAAACAACAGTCACAATAAATATTCAAGAACAAGTATGATAGATGACAAAATTTAATTGATCTTTGGCCTCCTTGAAAATGGTCAGCATCTTATGGGTGATAAAAGTGCTTCAGAAGTGGGTATTAATCATATAAATGCCTATTCCATTATCACAAAGCATCTTAGGTACCAAGACTTTTTTTAACCAAAATCAGAAACAGGCCATTTGCCAAAGAGTCTTTGGCAAATTTCCTCATCAATATTAATTCAGGGTCCTGAACCGATTTTGATATCCTGATCAGAAATCCTGATCAAAGTCAGAATTGGAAAGTATGGAATGACGTAGGAGTGTAGAGCCTATAAAGATGAAAATGCATATGTCAGCAAGAAAAGTCTTCACAACCATCTTTTGAGACTGGAAAGCTCATCAATTTTCTTCATGAATATCACACACTCTGAATGCTGTATTTTACTGACAGCTCTTGAACAAAGTGAAACCCACCAACATGAACAAAAGATGTCATCAACAAATCAAAGATGTGATTCTCCTTGTAAATAAATCCTCATGAAGGCATTAGCATTCAAGATAAATTTTCCTGGGAAATCTTAGAACAAACTCTATTCAGTCCAGATTTATCCTCCTGTGATTTCATTCTGTTTGGGCTATTAAATGAAACAATGGGAGGATATCGATTCCAGAACAATAACGAAGTACAGGATTTCATGTGCAATTGGCTCACGACTCCTAAAACTTTTTACGAAGAAGGGATCCACAAGATGCCTACATGTCAAGAAAAACGAGTAGACCTTCAAGAGAATTATTAAGAAACCCATAAATTACATTTTGAATTTTTGTTCTGTAGTAATAAATGTTAATAATAGTTCAGTTTATGTTTGAGTATAATATCATTAACTTTATAAATAAATATTTTGATTTATTACAGGAAGCAGTTACAAACTCTATAAATTTTTTACCCTAAAAAATCTTCAAAATAATAAAATAGAATATTTCTAACGATCTAAATAATAATGAACAAAATATGAAAGACAAAGAAAATATTGTGAATGAGAGAAACACAAAAAAAAATGATTATTTTTTTATATAAAGATCATATGTGGAGAAACTTTTTGAAAAGGACTGGTAGACACTAATGTAAATCCATGTTTACAGTCAACAGAGTAACAATTGAATAAAATAAAAAGATGACAATAACAATGATGCAAAGTGTAATTGAAAACAATAGTAATAAAAAATATAATATTTTGTGATGTATATGCAATTAACATTGTTGTGAATATCCCACACTAATAGCATTTTAGTAATAGAATAATCACTTTGATAACAGTGCAATATTCTACATATGCTGTTTATAAGTTATAACGATTATTATTGGATTTTAGCAACCATGACAGTTAAGAAAATTTCTCGTCAATCAAACTGTCACTACCATTTTAATTGTATTATTACTAAAGGTGCAGCTAATTTTTCTGATTGTAAATAACCTTCTAAATTACTCTTTTTCTTTTTCCTGTTTAGCCTCCGGTAACTGCCATTTAGATAATACTTCAGAGGATGAATGAGGATGATATGTATGAGTGTAAATGAAGTGTAGTCTTGTACATTCTCAGTTCAACCATTCCTGAGATGTGTGGTTAATTGAAACCCAACCACCAAAGAAACCGGTATCCACGATCTAGTATTCAAATCCGTGTAAAAATAACTGGCTTTACTAGGACTTGAACGCTGGAACTCTCCACTTCCAAATCAGCTGATTTGGGAAGGCGCGTTTATCACTAGACCAACCCGGTGGGTTACCTTCTAAATTACTAGACATACAACAATGTATATTGTGTGTGAATATATACATATATATAAACAACTACAGTTGCATAACAAGTATATTGTACTTTGTTTAATTTAAAATTTAAAAAAAACTAAAATATTTTTGTTGAATAAAAATATTCTCATATTTAACAAAAATGAAGAAGAATGCTAAATGTAAAATAGGAACTAAAAATAATTTCACACAATGTTAATGAGATACTATTATTAAAATTTTATGAAAGACTAATGTTAAAAAAAAGATATTTAAAAAATAATAATTTGTATAAAGGTTATGCATTCACCTTATCCTCGGCTTTTATATGTTTGGTGGGAATTTTAGATAAAGCCTTTTTAGCAGCAGTGCACAGTCTCCTCTGTAAACAAACAAATAAACAAACAATAATTATATCATAATACATTTGTATTTACATTATTAAAAAATATTAACATACATATGTATTTCTAACATATTATTTAACATCTTTATCAACTTCAAAATAAAAAAGATTTAACAAAAATATTATTGTTATTATATTTAAATTTTATAATATAAAAGATTCTCATTAAAAAAACTAACACTTATCTAAACGTTCAATCTAAACTGGTTGTATTAGTTAAAAAAAAAAGAAACAATGACCTTAAAAATTTAATTATACTAAAATTTCACTTTTACTAACTATAATTAGATTTTTAAAATTAGATTTTTTTTATTATACTATAATTTTACACTATACTATAATTAAATTACATTATATTATAGAACAAAAATTCTGACTGGTTCTCCACCACTATATTCCATCGGTAACATTTTGAACAATTCTCAAATGAGAGAAAGTCTCTTAATAATCCTGAACCAGTACAGTCTTCATAACACTAAGTTCACGACCAAATCAGTAATTGCCATTCTAACATTTGATGCAATTTATAAAATAATAGTTTATAAAAAGAAAGGAGCAAGTTGAAGAGATTATTAATCCTCAAAGGATAGTCTTGGAAAATCATTGTAGTTTATGATCTTATTTAGTACTAGTTTCAAATCAGAAATTATGAATGACTAAATTAACTTATTTTTGTGAGTGAAGTTTATAAAATTATATCTGTTTCAGATTAATAGAAGGAAGATTAAAGAAAAACAAACCAACATACTTGGCATTTATAAACCTAGAAAAGGCATTCGATAACGTAGACTGGAATAAAATGATCAGCATTTTTAAAAAATTAGGGTTCAAATACAGATAGAAGAACGATTGCTAACATTTACAGGAACCGAAGAGCAACAGTAATAATTGAAGAACATAAGAAAGAAGTCGTAATAGAACTGATAAATACTTAAATGATCTGCATTTCACGAAGTTCGTTGGTAAGAGGCGCGACGAACTCAACGAAATACATTTACAGTTCTAAACATGACCTAACCTAAAAGTTAAATGAAAATGGTAAAAAAATAATAATAAGCGTGAAACCTTATATTTCAGTTCAATTAGATTAGTAATTAAGAATACTTTCAAAAAATACCTGGAATTTTGTTAAACAATGTTGTTTTTTCCATTTGATGAACCGCGGAACTTGAATATGTCATTTTATTCATTTTTTTTATATAACTTTTATCAATCGCGCCGCTAGATAGCAGTACTTGATAGTTCTACGTAGAGTACAAAAACTTGATAATGTACTTGAAAAAATCAAATTTAAAAGAAAATATACTACTACAGCTTCTTTTAATAGTAAATGCTGTTATGAAAATGAAAGTACTGAAGATGAAACAATTTTTTTTAATTTTCAAAACTTCTTTAAAAAAAATAAAAGTGTTAGTTTACAAGATATTGTACTAGTTTTATTAAAAAAAAAGGAATAAATAAAACAGAAATAAATTCGATTGGTAAAATCGAATTTAACGATAAAAATTGAGGGTTACACGTACAAAGTGCAATATTACATCACGAATTTTCAATTCGTAAAGGTCATTATACTAGTTTTATTAAAACAGGAAAATATGGTATGAAGTGAATGATATGACTATAAAAAAAAGGCCGTGACATTCAATTTGTTTGTTCTATGGCAATAAATTTTAATCAAAAAATCCATAAGATAACAATTAATAATTCATAAAAAAAAAAAAAGAATAATCTAACAAAACGCAGTAATATCAACAAAAAAAATTACAATGAAATTGTAAACCGTACGGTAAGTCTCGCATATATAATTTCTTTCGCTCAAAAAACATACATTTCTGTAATAAAAAAAACTGTTTTTAACAAAACGATATTGATATCAAATAAAGTAAGAAACTCCATTTCTATTATCAAGATCTGTTATTAATTTAGAATATGTTTAAAAAAATGCATGTTAAATATATGTAATAGGCAAATACAATAACAGATAATAAACAATGTTTAAGCGTTCAATGTAATAAGCAAAAAAAAGAAAAAAGTTACAAAACTCTTACCGGCCCGATTTCATTTATTAAACAACGAATAATCATAAGAATTGTATTATTTCTGTAAATGTTATATGTATAATATATAAATGAAATCGAGTGGGTAAGAGTTTTGTAACATTTTTTTTTTTTAATCTAATTTTTTTAAATTTAATTTATATACTTTAATCACATCTATTTTTTGTCTTAAAACTATCATTTCATCCATACTGTTTTAATCAATAATCTATATAATATTATGTACCAGTTAGAATAAAAAATTTACCTATTGAACAAAAATACTTTAGTTAATAATAACTATCTATTTTTTCATTCCATTTACTTCTTCAACAGGCATCTCCTTTCAGGAGGTTTGCAATCATCGCTACTTTGACCTTTGAGTAGGCAGCTCGGAACAGTTCAGTGGACATTGCGCTGAACCATTCCCTCAGATTGCGCAATCATTAAATTTTGTGCCTCCCATCTCGCCCATTATCTTCCCCTGCATGATCACCATTTCTTTCTTTTTTCCTGTTTAGCCTCCGGTAATTACCGTTTAGATAATTCTTCAGAGGATGAATGAGGATGATATGTATGAGTGTAAATGAAGTGTAGTCTTGTACATTCTCAGTTCGACCATTCCTGAGATGTGTGGTTAATTGAAACCCAACCACCAAAGAACACTGGTATCCATGATGTAGTATTCAAATCCGTGTAAAAATAACTGGCTTTACTAGGACTTCAACGCTGTAACTCTCGACTTCCAAATCAGCTGATTTGGGAAGACGCGTTAACCACTAGACCAACCCGGTGGGTAAATGCATGATCACCTGGAGCAACACAAACTTCTCTCCCCTCGTTATGTGACCTAGATACTGTAATTTCCCTGTTTGTACTGCAGACGTAATCTCGAGTTGTTTATTCATACTCTCTAGTACCTTGATGTTTGACACCTTATTCTTCCAAGATATCCTTAGCATACGTCTATAGCACCACATTTCAAAAGCGCCAGCTTTTTCATGTGTGGATTTTAGACATAACAAAAGCTTTTGATTGTGTAGATCACAATGTCCTTCTACGAATTCTGTGGATGAATGGAATTAGAGGTGTTTCATTCGGTTGGTTTGAGAGCTATCTGATCAACAGGAAACAGTGCGTGAGAATAAAAGGGTGTTTAAGTAATTTTGCTGGGATACAATATGGAGTCCCACAAGGATCTGTATTGGGAACCATACTATTCATAATATATCTAAATAGTGTCCGTTCGGCCCCGCTTAAAGGTAATGTATATGCGTTTGCAGATGATACAGCCTTGTGTTATGTCCGCAACACCTGGAAAGAAGTGATTGAGGACATGCAAATATTTGGACGCACAACCTATCAGAATTAGGTAAGTTTTATATAGTTTCTTTATTCTATTATTTAACTTTTATATTTTAAAAGTTTCAAAAGATTCAAAACTGATATCGCAGACTTCGTCTGCGATATCAGTTTTGAGTTTTATTTCACTTTTTTGACTTTTGTTTTAATAAATTTTTATTATATGATTTATATTAATTTTACACCTTATAAGTTTTATTATTTTAAAGCTATTTTACCCTTTTATTAATAAAAATTCCGGGCGATGATTACGCTCAGGCGTTTTTTGCCCCCCCCCCCAAAAAAAAGAAAAATTTTGAAGGCACTGCGGTTATGGTTTTCAAATCATTATATGATCTTGAGCGTTGAAAAAAACTTTGTATATCAACTTCTGCTTAAGGGGGAAAATAAAATTGCCACTTACAATAAAATATAAATATAAAAAATGTGCGATAAATAAATCCGATTGTATAGAATGTAGTGAGATAACAACGTGATATTTGTAAATACTTGGGCATTGTGTTAGATAGTGGTCTAACCTGGAAGAATCATATTGCGCTAGTAAAGCAAAAACTATTAAAATATCTTAAAATATTTTATTTTTTAAACAAACTATCCCCAAAAATAACCATGAGAAAACTTTATTTTGCTATTGCGCATAGTCGACTAGACTACGGCATCACCTGTTGGGGAGGAACTTATGTTACAAATTTAGATTCTATAATCAAAATCCAAAAAAGATTTGTTAGAATGATAAGTAAAAAAAGAACTACGGATCATTCTTTCCCAATATTTAGGGAATTATCTAAATTACCGCTACGTTATTTATATATTTATAAAGTAATGAAAATTTTCTTTATAAGAAGTGATCATAAAGTTAGTACGATAACCGAGTACGAATTTAGAAGTAAAAGGAATGTATATGTCCCAAGAGCAAATAAAACGAGTTATATAAAGTTCTTTTCAAGTACTGCTCCTAGATTGTATAACATACTTCCTAATCATATAAAGACGAGTAGGAACCTAAACACTTTCTTAAGCTATTAAGACGATGGCTAATTAATATTGATGACGCTGAAAGTATGTTCCATGTAATTACATGAATTATGATTATATATATATATATATATATATATATAATTAATTATAATGCTTTATACTTTTGGTCTCAACATAGTAATAGATTTTTTACATATATAAATTAACGGGTAGCACTGGATGAAAGTTTTATTAGTATACATAAATAATTGACGACGATTGATCTTCTCTATACTTAACTGCAGAAAAGATAAAGTTTCCGCAAGAGTAAATCATGAATTGAACCAAAACTAATTCTCCTATATAAGATAAAACTGTTTCCTTTTTGTCCCCTTACTTTAACTAAACAGATTAATATAAAAGGGATGGTGCCACAAAACGGGCAAAACCCTTGTGGACACCTAATCTTTCATCTTTTACAAAACTCACTTCCGATTATAAATCATATAAATTAAGTATAATTAAGTTCAGTTAAGTAATAAATATTAAATTTTATTATAAAACAATGTTAAATTAATTATGATAAGTTATGTAATGAATATTAAATTGTATTATAAAACAATGTTAATATTAGTTCCAGACTATGAATAGATAACCTTAGAGTACAATTATAATTAGTATTACGACTGCTCCATTAATTATTAATTTTGTAAAAGTAAAAGAAATAAAAGAATTTTAATTTTAATTCCATTTACCAAAGAAGCAAAACTAAACAGTTTTTATCTATATTTAAAATTAAATTGTGACAATTCATCCAATGATTAATTTTCTTTTAACAGCTACCTATAAAAATGTCAACTCGTTTTAAATAATTATCTTCAGAAATAATTGCAGTTGTATAATCAGTGACAAAAATAAATTAATTATTCAAACAAATTTTAAAGTTATTTAAACTAATACACAATATTATTTGTTCAAGATCTTTTAGTAATTTCTTATACAAAATAGAAAAAAGTAATAAATAACCTAACGACAACATTTCCAGTATGGTTAGATAACCTCAATTAGATGCGGTTTGATGGTCCGGGAAATAATCGATGTTTCATTTATTCGATAACAATAAACAAAACATCATTATTTATAGAAAAAAATGATCGGTTTTGTAACACATAATTTTCAGACAAATATATTTTTTTTATTCCATAACAAATAGTATTAAAAAATGATTGATTAGGTAATAATAAATAATAGAAAGGAAGTCATGTTATTTACATAATTTTTTAAATAGTTTTTTTTATCAGTGTATTTTCATCAAAGGCAAGGTATAATCTTGTATAATAATAATTTATTCATACCCTAATTTACATAAATAATATTTTTATATCGTTCCATTATCACGTACTATTTCTTACTTTTTTTAACTGAGCTGTCTTTTTCTAATGACCTGTAATTTTTATTTTTATGCTACCGCATTGAAATATATGTATATATATGTTACAGTAAAAAAATTCATTATATATTACATTTTTGTGAAAGTAGTAAACTCCTTAAATCAAGAAAAAAATGAATAAATTTACCATTCATATATTTTTCTTTGTTTTTTTTTCTCAATATACGAGAATAACCCAGAAGTAATAAAAAACATTTGTTCATGGTTGCTGCGCCGGGGTCAAACATCATCACCGGTTTAAAAATTAGTTCGCCTTCCCAACCAGTTATCTTCGTGATCAAAAGAAACACGCTTTAAGATTTATACTATACGCGTTATACATCGTTAAACATGAATGTTAAAAAATGTATATAAAAAAAAAATTGCTGTTATACAAAGTCCCCTGATATCGAACTATACAAGATCCGTTAAAATGCTCATAAATGTATGGGAGTATTATATGATAATGTATATAAGTACAATATTTTATTTTTTATTATTTTTTTTAAAAATATAGTCACATAAACTTGTGCTTTCGTTATGGAAATAGAATTTTGTAGCGTATGAATAATAGTATGCCTGACTTTGGGATTCGAACACAGGACCTCCGTATGAAAGGCCGAGAAACTACCACTTCGCCACGGAGATCGGCTTATTATATAGTAATAGATTAATGAATATGTAAAAAGTTTATTAAAGAACAAACAAACATCCACGACAAGATTGAATAAGATGTCAATCATTTATCACAGAAGATTTTAAGCGTGCATTAAATACAGAGTCATTCACAGGAACCGGATGTTTATGAAGTGAGTTATACTCGGGCGTTCGTGGTGGGAGGGGTACGTGGCTGGTGTTTGACGTTTCCTTTGTTCATAGCATTTACATTTTAGTCGTTGAGATGGAGCTGTGGACGCTAGACCAACGCCTGTACGCGTATGACAGTTTTGTGCGAAATGACGAATCCGTAACTGCTGTTTAGCGAGATTTCCGCCGTCAGTTTAATATCCATCGTAATGCAAGCGTCCCTTCTCGTAACACAATATTGCGATGGGTAAACAACCTTCGAACAAGCGGTTCAATATTGAAGAAAAAACCACCGGGTCCCCGACGAACTGCTAGCACTGCGGAGAACATCGAACGAGTAAGGGAAGCCATTGTCAGAAGCCCACGCCGCTCTATTCAGAGGCATTCAGCAGCGCTTCAAATGAGCACAAGTACGGTAAAACGAATTCTGCATACAGACCTGCATTTCCATCCTTACAAGGAAGCCGTCGTGCAGTAGTTAAACGAGCAAGATTTCACGCAGCGATTACAATTTTGTCGACAAATGCTTACCGTTTTTTAAGAAAATGAAAATTTGTTATTGTTAATGAGTGACGAAGCCCATTTTCATCCGAATGGCTTCATCAACAAACAGAATTGCCGGTATTGGGCAGAAAGAAGCCCGCATCGGCTTCACAAGAGACCATTTCATAGCCCAAAGGTGACTGTCTGGTGTGCAATAGGAAAGGTCGGTGTTATTGGACCATATTTTTTTGAAGAAAATGACGCTGCTGTAACTGTAACAGCTGATCGTTACATCGCGATGTTGAATACGTTTTTCATTCCTGAGTTACGAAACCGGGGAATCGATTTTCAAAATGTGTTATTCCAGCAGGATGGAGCTACAGCGCACACAGCGAGGGCAACGATGGCTGTTCTCTGTAACTTGTTTCCGGGACGGATCGTTTCCAGATTCGGCGACATTCCTTGGCCCCCACGTTCCCCCGACTTGAGTAATGATTTTTTCCTGTGGGGGTTTTTGAAATCGCGTGTGTACGGCAATAAACCGCGTACATTGGAGGACCTAAAGATCGCAATTCGTCATCACGTCACACAGATTGATGTAGACATGCTGCAAAGAATTGAGGCCAGTTACCGTGAAAGGCTACAACAATGTATTGCCCAAAATGGACATCACTTGCCGGACATAATTTTTCTTTCATGAGTAAGTAACAAATGCTTTGATTTAACAAGTGTTTCAGTACCGATAAAACTTTTTTTAAAGTAAATATTCAATTTTTTATGATTATTTTAAAAGCATCCGGTTCCCGTGAATGACCCTGTATAAGATCTTTCAAAATTGACGTATCATAAACCTTTACCATCTGTCCATTTTTATCCAAAAATTTCTCGTTTTATACTTAATAAAACAAGATTACAATTCATTTTTGAAACACTTACTGACAAATTCAATGGATTAAATATACATTTAAATCTATTTTGAATATATTTAATTTTTTAATTTTAAAATATCCTCAACAAAGTGAAGGAAAGATTTCGGGGCTCATTTATTATCGGTATTTTTTTAATGATAAAAATATTCTCCAAAATTTATTTAAAATAAATTAAAATCGAAATTTAAAAAATGTTATCCAATTTTTTTTAAATTTGGTAGCAATCATTAGTGGAGGAGTATTAGTTATTTTAATGTCTGTTTTAACAAAAATACGTTATCAGTATTAAAATTTGAAATTTAAAAAAAAACAATTTTTTTTTTTTTTCATTTTGGGGCTATCATATTTTATAAGAAAGTAATCTGGTAAAATTAGCCCTCCGGGTTGTTCTAGTGGTAAACGCGTCTTCGTAAATCAGCTGATTTGGAAGTCGAGAGTTCCAGCGTTCAAATCCTAGTAAAGGCAGTTACTTTTATACAGATTTGAATACTAGATCCAGGATACCGGTGTTCTTTGGTGGTTGGGTTTCAATTAACCACACATCTCAGGAATGGTCGAAATGAGACTGTACAAGACTACACTTCATTTAAACTCATACATATCATCCTCTGAAGTAATACTGAACGGTAATTCCCGGAGGCTAAACAGGAAAAAGAAAGATAGAATCTGGTAAAATTAATTTGTAAGAAAATAATTCCTAAGAAATGGTAATAAATTTTAAAACTCCGATGTGGACAACACATGACTTCCTTGTACGTGTATTAAATTACATTTATACATATTTTAAAACGAAAAGTATACAAAATTTTATTTCATTAAAAACGTTTGTAGAAATAACAAAGATAGACCACTAAATGTGAAAATAAGAGAAGAAAAGATTATGGAGGTAGAATTATTTTGTTATTTGGGAAGTAGAATTACTAAAGATGGACGAAGCAGGAGCGATATAAAATGCCGAATAGCACGGGCGAAACAAGCCTTCAGTCATAAATATAATTTGTTTACATCAAAAATTAATTTAAACGTCAGGAAAAGATTTTTGAAAGTATATATTTGGAGCGTTGCTTTATATGGAAGTGAAACTTGGGACGATCGGAGTCCCTGAGAAGAAAAGATTAGAAGCTTTTGAAATGCGGTGCTATAGGAGAATATTAAAAATCAGATGGGAGAGTGACAAATGAAGAGGTATTGCGACAAATAGATGAAGAAAGAAGCATTTGGAGAAATATAGTTAAAAGAAGAGACAAACTTATAGGCCACATATTAAGGCATCCTGGAATAGTCGCTTTAATATTGGCAGGACAGGTAGAAGGAAAAAATTGTGTAGACAGGCAACGTATAGAATATGTAAAACAAATTGTTAGGGATGTAGGATGTAGGAGGTATACCGAAATGAAACGATTAGCGCTAGATAGGGAATCTTGGGAAGCTGCATCAAACCAGTCAAATGACTGAAGAAAAAAAAAACTTTAGATATTTTTTCATTTTTTTTTTAATATTATTGAATTATTATTCAACGTAAACATTTTTTTACAATGAAAGGTTAATTTATAAATTAATATATATTTTTCCTCAATAACAATTATAATTACAATCGGCTCTCCTGTGGAGCCATAAGTAAGTTTCCTGACAAAAGCAGATGATAAGGAGGTCCTTAAGGAACCCCCAAAATAAATAATAAATAAAAATAATTGCAAGTAAACTTAAAGTCCAATATGAAATTTCAAGCTCAGTTATAAATCACAAACCATTAATTTCAGCACCATATACTCCATAAAACAAACATCTTCACACCGTTCCCTAATTGCAAAGCGAAATTGAAGGATGTGTCGCTGCAATTCCTCAACAAACGTTACACAACATGTGTTTAAGAGCATGCAACGTCGTATTCTATTAAGTGAATCGCATAATGGAATCTACTTTCAACAACTATTGTAACTTATTTTCCCATGAAGTTGAGTCACTTTTTGAATATTGTAGTAGCATTTAGAAAATTAACAAAATAGTATTGTTTCGTAAAAAAAAAAAAATTTATTTTATTTTCAATAAACTGATATGAATAACTTTAAAATGGATCTGTAATTTATTAAAAAATTTAAGAGAAGCACAGAAAATCTATTTTAAACTTAATTATTATGCTCCATTATACAAAACAGTTTTGTTAACTGGTTTAATAGAGATGAATATTTAATTTTTTTTTTAATTAATTTATTTTAATTTACATCCTGTTTGTCCAACGTATAAATTATTATATTTGAAATAATTTGATAAGTATTTTCCTAGGTAAATAATATAAACTGTTACAAACAAAACTGTAATATGCTATTTGGAATTTTTATTAGATCAGATCAGTTATTAAGTTATGAGCTAAAAACAATATTTCCTTGAAATGTAATTATATAATTACAAACCGATAAGTCTCATCTGTACAGTGGTTTTCCTTATTGATTTTTATTCTTGAAACTATTGTAATAATAATATTTTTATTTTATATTTATTATTCATAAACAAGAAAGGATAAAATAAATCGATAAATAAAAATAATTACAATTTTCGTTAAAGAATTGCTAATAAATCATAAAAATAATCTATTATACTACTAAATGATACGCATCAACAATCAGCAATCGTTCAAACAGGAAGTACCTTTGAATAAATGAAATGAATAAATACATAAGGTCAACAGGAAGAATAATAAACTGTAGCTTAAAGAGCATCAAAATAAAAATCGTGACGTACTGGTATGTATTCTAGTCAGATGGGTAAATTACTAACCGCACTTCCTCAAAGGGTTTTTTGTCAGGTTTTATCTTTTATTACACACCATAAAATTTTATCTGATAACTAAAATGTATTACATATACAGAGTGAAGGAAAGCTAGTTAACATTATTATTCTTTTCTTGGATAAAAAATAAAAATCATAAGTAATTTTCTTCTACTTTCCCGGAAAATATTCTACCCATGCCATTTGTATGTGTATCTTTTTGTGCGTCCGTCCCCCTTAGCTGAAAACATGTTTACATGATCGAACATAGTGCTCGTCAAAAAAATCATAATATTTTTTTTTTATTAAATGTTTATAAACAATAAATAAGAACAGTAATAATAATTATAAAATAAATTTTACTACCGTAATTCATTCATTCAATATCGTAGTAGATCTTAAAACACTGCCGTCCTCCGTGGCGCGAGTGGTAGCGTCTCGACCTTTCATTCGGGGGTCCCGGGTTCGAATCCAGGTCCGGCATGGCATTTTCATACGCTACAAAAACTGTCATTCATCTCATCCTCTGAAGTAATAAATTACGGTGATCCCGGAGGTTAAAAAAAGAAATCTTTACCTAACTATTTTCGATACAAATAAATCAATACTGAAAATAGTACCGATTTCTTTCATATATTTTCATCATTAAAAAAAAAAAAAACACTTTTATACAAGAGGTAATCAATGATGGACACCTAATAATAACATTCCGAGACGCCACCCGCCAGGGCCCCGCCCGGAGGACCTAGCTGCAGAGGTATACCGTAGGCACGCCCTGCAGCTAGTAGCAATAATAAAGAGAAATATATGATGATCTTGTTAAAAATGGGGTACTGGGGCTTTTGCAAATCTTTAGTCCAATCAAATCATCTAGATCAAAAAACTATCCTATGTACGTATGTGTGTCGCACTGCTTTTGGCCTCATATCTCAGGATTGACCGAACCGATTTTTTTCAAATTTAGTTCAAATATTTCTATATACAGGGAGGACATTGATCATATTAATTTTTTTCAAAATTTGTTCACGGGGTGGGGGGATATTACAAAAAAAACATTTTAATTTTCTTCAGAGGAATTTTTGAGAACATTTTATTAAAGATAATTTGTTACCTACAACACATATTTTTTATTTTTCGCTCTATCTTCCTTCAATTAAAATAATTTTCAGAGATTTGGCGTAGTGTCGACATGCCATTTTGTAGCGGAGATCTTGCAATTTGTTACAACCATGGTATGGAATGGTGAGCATCGAGATATCGTTATTGAAACGTATTTTAAAATGGTGATTCTGTTGTCAACATAAGCGATTATTTCGTTCACACTTTTGGTAGGTCTACACGCCGCGGTACCCGATAAGAAAACAATTCAACTTACGGGTGTCCAATTTTAAAGCTACCGGTTCAGCTTTGAAGAATAAACCACCACGTAGGCCACGCAACGATTCGAATATCCGAAAATGCTGAAGAAGTGAGAGAAGCTTTTATACAATTACCACGTCGCTCAGCTGTTAAACACGCTGCTGCGTTACAAATCTCTGATCGGATTTTAAGGAGAATTTTTTCACGCCGATTTACAGTTTCATCCTTACAAAATGATGGTCGTGCAGCAGCTAAATGAACGTAACTTTTTTCTTTTTCCTGTTTAGCTCCGGTTACTACCGTTTAGATAATACTTCAGAGGATGAATGAGGATGATATGTATGAGTATAAATGAAGTGTAGTCTTGTACATTCTCAGTTCGACCAATCCTGAGATGTGTGGTTAATTGAAACCCAACCACCAAAGAACACCGGTATCCACGATCTAGCATTCAAATCCATGTAAAAATAACTGGCTTTACTAGGACTTGAACGCTGGAACACTCGGCTTCCAAATCAGCTGATTTGGGAAGATGCGCTCACCACTAGACCAACCCGGTGGGTTAAATGAACGTAACTGGATTAGCTTCTTACCAATCTATTCTGGAAAATATTCCAGTGAACTCGACTGTGCTGTCAAGCGACGAAGCCATATTTCATTTATCGGGTTGTGTTATCAAACAGAACTTTCGATACTGGACAGAAAATAATCCCTTACAACCTCATGCGCCCCTTCTACATTCTAAGCCTGTTTTATTTCTGTGCGAGGTTTCTGAATTTGGAATAATAGGACGGTATTTTCTTCAGGAAGAAAGACAATAGTTACAGCAACTTCTGAACGTAAAAATGTTATCTGATTTCTACCAAAATTAAATGAATCGGAAATCAAGACGGAAATTTATAGTTTCAACAAAAAGGGGCACAGAAAGACAAGATTGTCTTACATAACAAGACAATCAATGAATTTCCTCAGAGAAATGTTTCCCGGACGTCTTATTTCACAACGAGGAGACATCTTATGGCTTACACGTCACTCAATCTTGCAGCAAGTAATCTCGAAATGTGTTGTAGCCCTCCTGACCTTTTATTTATCCCCTCCTGACCTTTTCTTGTGAGGATACCTTAAGAATCCTACTTACAAAACTCATCCTCAAACCGTTCCCTAATTGCAGAGCGAAATTAAAAGATGTGTCGCTTCAATTTCTCAACGAATATTACATGTAAGAGCATGGAATGTCGTATTTAATTACGTGGATCGGATAATGTAGCCCACTTTCAACTACTATACTATACTTCAACTATACTACTATACTCACTCATTTTCCCATAAGGTTGCGTCACTTTTTGAACACCATTTATTAACATTTAATTTTCATCCTAAATATTAGTCTGTCAAAGACCCTTGGAAGCAAGAATAGCCGGATTTTTTTAATAATTAAAAAAAAAATTAATCTAGAAATTTTATATTATTTTTATATTAGGTTAGAAATAAACATAGATTTCAATTCTATTCTACGGAACTAAATTTTAAGGTGAAATAAAATGCCATTGCCAGTTTTATTTAAATTATTATTACCATACTGCTTAATTTTAAATTCTATTAATATAAATTTGATACGGTAAGGATTATATTGTGATAGAATTAACGTAGGCGGAACAAGCAACTGACGTTGAAATATTTTTATTAACGTTATCATAATAAGGAATGGTTGTTTAACTGGTAAACATTAGACCTGTTAACTAAAGGCCATGAAATTAATAAATGATTGTTTTACATGAATAGATATGGGTGTAATATATAAGGAAAGAAAACGAGAATTAAAATGAAAGACCTCTGACGTTTATAAAGGTCAAAGGCAAACTGAATGAAAAATTATTTAGATTAACTAAATAAAATAACAAGAGGTATATTAGACATTGGAGTCAGGAGTTAAAAAACAGTTTACAGACCGGAGTCACGAAGGAAGCGTTAAGAAAGGTCATGAACGTCTATGAACTTATAATGCCAAACACAATGTGCAAAAACAATGGATAGCTAGTTTCTTTCCTTTACATTTATGTCTTTTAACACATAAAATATTCTATTACTATTTTTAATCATATTCATTAACTAAACATTAATATTTTGAACATTTCCTACATAATGACACAAAATATTAATTAGGAAGATTTTTTTTATGTAAAAAGGCCAACATAGGACCACGCAAATATCATTTTTTTCTTCTCCTTTTTCTAAGGTCAGTGATTTTCAACCTTTTTAGCTCCACGATCTTTAGCCCACCGCGCTAGTCTAGTGGTTAACTCGTCATCAGAAAGCAGCTTTTTTCGAAGTCGAGAATTCTAAGGTTCAAATCCCAGTAAAGGCTTTTATGCGAATTTGAATACTAGATTGTAAATACCGACCGGTGTTCTTTGATAGTTGGGTTTTAATTTACAAATCTCAGAAACGGTCGATCTGAGAAAGTACAAGACTACATTTCATTTACATTCATACATATCATCCTCTGAAGTAATACCTTACGGACGTTCCGGAGACTAAACAAAAAAAGAAAGAAAACTATAAGGCCTCCAAAAAATAAAACAAAAATATACAGAGTGTTCTTAAAATGGTGGGCTGGCTATAATTTTTTGGATTCTACTTGTAAAACTAAACGAAAAATATTTTTGGGAAAATGGCAATTTCTCTTCGTTCTCCTACTGACCGCCATTTTGTTATTTTTATATAATTATCTCAAGTTAGGATAGAGGTATCGCATTAATATTTTGCGTCTTTGTAATAAATAAATAATAATATTATTATTGTGCTTTTACGGCCAACATGGGACCACTTAAGTCAATTTTAGTTGGATCTTTTCTGAGAAAAGCGTGTTATTTTACTCTTCCGAGCTGCCCAGTATTTCTTCATCCGTTCAGATCTTGCTTTCTTTTCTTCATCCGTAGATACCCTCTTCGTTGTATTTTGCCGTTTATCTGTCTTTTGCTTAAATCTAATGCTTTTGTCTTTTAGCTTTGTAATTTTTCCAGTTTTATTCTGTAGGTCAGTCAGGGAAATTCCCAATTCTTTCATATCTTCTCTAATTTCTTTGATCCATCCTACTTCTAGTTTTTGGAACCAGATCTTTTCAATGATATTTCTTGACAGTCTTGTTTCCAGTGTCCTTATGAGATGACCAAAGAAAGAGATTCTTTTTTTCTGCATAGTATCAGTAACAGGCTCTATTTCTCGATACACCACCTCATTTGGCACAATCCACCATCGGCCTTCTTTTTAGTGTTTTTTATCGATACACGTTCTGACAATTCTCCTCTCTATTTTCAGAATATTTTCAATTCGGTTTTTCTGAGTGATTTTGAAAAGGGTCTCGCTTCCGTAGGTGACTTCTGGCTGAACTACAGTTATATAACGTTTAAGTTTTGTATTAGCCGAAAGGCAGTTTTTGTTATATGTTGACCAAGTTAATTTTTGGGATTTAATCATTTTATTTGTCCTGTTTTGCCATGTCACTTTTTCATTTAAATTATAAGTTATTATTTCCCCTAGATATTTAAATTGTTTTACTATTTTAATTTTCTGATTGTTTACCGTAATGTGCTCTATTACCAGAGGATCTATAGCCATTAGTTCAATTTTTTCGAAAGAGATATGAAGCCCTATCTTTTGTGCTAGGTTTTGAAGGCTCATGATTTGTGTTTTGGCTTCTTGAATATTATTTGCTTAAAGAGCGAGATCATCTGCAAATCCTAGGCAATTTAGTGTGATGTTTTTCTTAGTACCCATTTTTATATTTTTGGGATTTATTTCATACCATTTTCTCATGACAAATTCGAGGGATCAGTTAAAAAAAGGAGTGGGAGAGGCCGTCTCCTTGCCTCAATCCAGTTTTTATGTAGAAGGGTTAAGAGAGTTCACCTCTGAATTTCACTCTGGACTGGGTATTGGTTAAAGTTAATTTTATCATGTTTACGAGTTTAGGGTGAAGGCCCAGGTTTCTCAGAATATTCAGCATGGATGGTCGGTGTATACAATCATAGGCCCTTTTAAAGTCGACGAAGGTGATTATTAGTTGTTTTTTCCGTCTTTTATATAAGTCCACCGTAATTAATAAGTAAAACAGTAATAATAATAATAATAATAATAATAATAATAATAATATATATATATATATATATATATATATATATATATATAATTACTATTTTCGAATTCTCCCACTAAATGGAAGACGTTAAGCAAATAACTCAACTTTCCTATCGGTTCTTATTGTTACTCCAATAAGTTTTCATTCTTTCCGAGAAAGCTTCTTTACGTTCTTCTGACCACTTTGGTCTATACTGTTTTTGTTTTAGTTGCTCTGATGTAACTTCCCATTTGTTTGTCTTTGTATCTGAAGGTGTCTATTTCTAAAATGTCTGCTGGACTTATGTTGGCGTTTTTTAGGTTTTTTTCGAAGTTTGTCCATCCAAGGTGTTGAGTTCTTGAGCGAGGTTACATATTCTATTACCCTTTTTGTCAACCGACTTTCTGGTAGTCTACTGAGATAACCAAAGAATTTCATTCGTCTTTTCTTAATGTCAATTTCGATGTTTGAATTCTTTTATATATATATAATGAATATTTCTTGAACCCCTCCCAACCACAACCCAATGAGACCTAATTAAAACTATTTAGCTGCGTTGATAACAACAGGTATTAACATGCATATAAATTGGACAAACATGAGCAATTTACAGGACCAACTTGATGTGTACAAGCTCCTTGTAATTTGGTCTGCTTGCATAATATTTGCTGTGAGAGCGTCATGTTCAAAGATGCATATGATACGCTTGAACATGTCATGCTCTAAGCAGTATAAATGAGGGGTAACGGATTACAGAACATTAGTTTACTTTCGAATGTGAAGCGAGCGTCTGGTGCCTTTATTTAAGTTTTTAAAAGCGTATTTCATGAAAAATAATTGAGATTTCGGTTTTTTAGTGTACGGTTAAACAGCGTAACTGTGTTTTTTTTCCAATTAGATTCTTAATAAAATGAATAAATATGTGAAAAAACGAACTGAGCCATCTACATTCAGTGAAACGTTTAGTAAAAAGACAAGATTTAACAATGGCAATTATTTAAATTATTTTACTTCATTGGATGGAAACATAGAGTGCATTGTTTTCTTTCAATTCTTCTCCGATGAATGCATGAAACCATAAAAATAAATTCGACAGTTGGAAACTAGACAACCGGATTGTAAAAGAAGATCCTTGGAATTTTTTGAAAGAAAATTACATACTTTGAGAAATTAACAAGCTTCTATCTGTAAATCAAATAATACTGATAAAAATTCACTCGAATAATCTTATCTCGTAGCATTTTAATTAAGATGTCCAAACCCTTTATAATCGCAGAAAACACACACTGAAATCTATCAAGGTGATCTACCAAAATCAAGAAGACCTAAAAACATCGATAAGGAAAAAAAGGTTAAATTTCTTGGGGCATGTGAACAGAATGATCCCGAACAAGTTAAATAAACAAATTGTTGAGCAAAGCTGTAGAACATGAAAAGCAAATCAAATTACCTAAAACAGATGGAAGAGGACCTACAAAGAATAAGCGATAAGCAAAGAAGATTTTCATAATTCTGTCCAAAACGAAATAGAATAGAATCGATGATAGTCCATCATATTGTATTATCTCTGTTTTTGACTAGCAAAGGTCTGGTTATTTTTTCTCATAGAGGTTATGTTTATGGCAGTGAGTTTAAATGATTCCATATATTCTGGTCAACTTCGTATCCTCTCAAAGAAAAGTTTCGTTATTTATTATTAATATTTTTAGGAGTACAATTACCATTTTTTAACTCTGCCCTTCATGAATATCTGCAAAATCAAAATAATATCTCCAGTGGGAATTTTGGTGGAAAGGTTTATAATTTAACTGGATGCTTTCACACACCACACAATTCCAGAGATGTGTGATTAGTGAACCTATATATATATATATATCTTGGTGGCGCTTTACTTTAGAAACCCCCAATCTTTCAAAAGACTGTAAGAACAATAGTACTCTAAAAGAGGCTTTGATGTGCCCTCAGAATGAGGTTCTCTATCTAATGATCGATTCTTTTAGTGGGTGGATCGTCTTTTCTTACTTCACACCACTTTTTCCACCTTGGAAAAAGATATCTCAATTTCTCAATAGACTGTGGGCACTATAGGTCCCTAAAAGAAACTTTGAGGTACCCTTTGATTGAAAGAGTCACCTCTTGTTTGATTTCTTTAACGGGTGGATCGTTATTTCTCATTTCCCTTTACTTTTCCTTCTTCTTAATCCATTTGTAGGTCCATGATGAGGATCCAAGGACGTGTACAGCTAGTATACATTACTGGTAGTTACAAAAAAAAGCATAACAAAGTTGGGTTATGCGATGATCTGCCCCCAGACAGATATCTTACACCCCTTCTGCATCCATCCGTTTCTATCCCAAGCCTTTTCCTTAGTCCCTTTGTTAAATCTTTTCCTAATCTATTAACCTAATTCTTTTTTTCCTCGCTTCCATTGCAGTCGTCAAGATTCCATTCCCTATAACCTCATGTTCTAACCACTTCTATTTTTTATCAGTGTTTCCCGTATAAGTTTTCTTTTTTCTTTAATCCTCTTTTTTTGATGATTTATAAAGTTGGATGACTATTGGAAATAAAAGGATTACCTAAATCAAAAAAATTTTAAAAATGAATGAAGTTTGAATCAAGGACAATTTTTAATTCTAATCAAAATAAGGATCCATAATAGAAAAAAAAAAATTATTTATTGATGAAATAGATTATAACAAAATGAATCAACAAAAAAAAAATGCACAATGATTCACATACAAATATGACCGCAAGACCTTTTGCCAGGTTGGCTTTAAGAAAATAAATAAAAAAGAAAAACTGTTCATTTGTAATAATTTTCAATATTAGTAATGCCAAAACTCATACAAAAATCAAAGACGGAATGCTCTAAAAATGTTGCCCTTTCCTATTTAAAAATCAAACTTCACGGCCAACTGTCCTTTAAATTTGAATGTGTTCCAGACATAATTAATCAATTTAGTCCAGTCCATTCAATATACAAATGATATCCTGTTCAATACAATTTTATATGGAAAAAGTAGGGAATATATTATAAAACAGTAAAATATACTGATGAATGTCAGTAACTCATTGTATAATAGTAATAATAATAATGTACCAACGGATGAGTCATTACATTGTGTTTATACAACACTGAGAGGTCCTTCGTATAACAAAATGATTCCACATTTGATTAACCACTTAAACATGAATAGATATGCCCGCATTATATACACAACTATATTTACTCACTCTATTATTGAACTCGCATCTATGTACCGCACGTACATACATCCTATACATCATCGAAATGTCATCTATCACCACTTCAGAGATAATACCATTATATAACCCAGGAATTTGATCCCGGAAAACATGACGATCCTGTGGGTACTACATAACAGGATCCGGAAATGTAAGACAATAAGTAATTTTATTTTGCTTTTTTTATCATTTCGTTTTACATTGTAAGCTTATTACAATGGCACTGTGGTAGGTAGATTAAAGTTTATTCATACCAAATTTATAACATTATATCTTTTTACGGGCATACTTCATTATATTGTATACATAAATATAAAATCTGCTGGTTAGATAAGTGGTTACATTATCAGAAATAAAAGATTTATCGTTCAGTTAAAATCTTAAATAAATGAGGGAGTTACTCAAGGTTCTACTATTGAACCAGTTCTTTTTAATGTGTTTAAATATGACATAACGCGAAAATCGGTAACTTTAATAGAAATCTGAAGCAGAGACTACATGACTTCCTTGTACGCATATTACAGTACATTATTTTTCATATATTTATATTTATTATTACTTTTTTTTTTCAATTTTTTGTTGTTATTATTGAATTATTATTTATTGTACTTTTTTTATAATCACAGGTTAATAATGATTATTAATAAATCAATATATTTAAATTTAACAAAAGGAAATGAAGTCGCATACAAACCGATGTGCCTTCCCCTTGTAAGATCCAAATATATCAATAATTAAAATTTTATTGGGCTATAACTCTGAAACCAATGAAAATAAGTTACCACATATGATATATCGTTTAAAAGCTCTAAATGAAGGCTTGTAACTGTAGTTAATAAAAAGTTACAATTTTTTTTTATTTTGGGCTTTTTGAACACTTTTGATTCAGTAGATTGCAATCAAAAGGGTAAGTGCACAACAAGATACTACAACAGTCCTAAATCCAAAATTTTAATGTTCTACGGCTAATCATTTTTGAGTTGTGTGAGATAAATAAGAAGTGCGTATAGAAATCATACCAAAACTACTCAAAATGGATTCAGGCATGGTCAAAATGGATATTTCCATTGAAATCTGAAAACCGAAATTTTTCACAATTACAATGTAATCGCGAAAAATTACTTCCTTGTATATGTACTTCGTACAAGGACGTAAATATATATGAATTAGAAAAATCAAGGAAAATATTATTATAAAATGCTGGGAAAATTCATGGTAGATTGATATTTTTCTAGTTTTTATCTGGTAGATCCTGAATTCAAAATTAGGATTATAATTTTTTCACACGCTAAAACTTTCATATTTCATAAGCCACTTATTGTTACTGAAAGGAAATAGTACATAATAATTAATTTTTTTTTTTTTTTTTACGAAAGACCAAATTCTTGTGGAAGATTTGGAAAAGATGCGTTACAAAGATCTCTAGTAAAATCTAATTACAGATTAAAATCAAGTTGTATCGTCAATAGTACAGGACTCAAAAATTTTGGATGAAATGAATATAGAAAAAGTAGAATAAATTAACGTAGTTTTTTTTGTCTTCAGTCATTTGACTGGTTTGATGCAGCTCTCCAAGATTCCCTATCTAGGGCCAGTCGTTTCATTTCAGCAAACCACCTACATCCCTAAAAATTTGTTTTACATATTCGAAACGTTGTCTGCCTGCACAATTTTTCCCATCTACCTGTTCCTCCAATATCAAAGCGACTATTCCAGGATGCTATAATATGTGGCCTATAAGTCTGTCTCTTCTTTTAACTATACTTTTCCAAATGCTTCTTTCTTGATCGATTTGCCGCAACACCTCTTCATTTGTCACTTTATTCACCCGTTTGATTTTTAATATTCTCTTATAGCACCACATTTCAAAAGTTTGTAATCTTTTCTTCTCAGGTATTCCAATTGTTCAAGTTTCACTTCCATATAAAAGCTACGCTGCTAACATATATTTTCAAAAATGTTTTCCTGGCGTTTAGATTAATTTATGATGTAAGGAAATTATATTTCTGATTGAAAGCTCGTTTCGACTGTGCTCATCGGTATTTTATATCACTCGTGCTTTGTCTTTTTTTAGTAATTCTACTTCCCAAATAACAGAATTCTTCTACCTCCATAATCTTTTATCTTCTTACTTTTAGATTCAGTGTTCCATCTATATTAATTCTACTACATTTCATTACTTTCGTTTTGTTCTTGATTATTTTCCCGGTATGAGTCCTTCCAGTGGAGGCCTTTTAATGCTACTGCCTGATGGGACCCTAGTTATTGGCGGATGCAATTAATTCCCTTTGCATGTGCTATCCCTTCAAGGAAGTCGAATGTGCTATCGATAAGCCAAGAATTCAATTTATTCAATTTAAATTACGTATATAGTATTATTTTATGTATTACGACTTTCTATTATTTAAATTTTATTTATACCGGTAATTACCTTATTAGATTATCTTGTTCTTTTATACACAATCCTTTGAAGGCGCCTTCGCCTTTCATCCGGAGGAGCCGGGTTTGTATCCCGGTCAGGCATGGCATCAGTGGGGGCTCGTAGCTAACGTTAGTGGGGGGTGCTGCTTCAGAAACATTTTCCTGGACCTTTTCAAGGACCTTTTTATTTTATGTAAAATAAAAGAACCGAAAAAATGAAACAAATAGAATAGCTGGAAGCAGGATAATAATCTAATTCTACACTTTATCGCATACAAGAATATGGTACACGATTTTTAAGCACATAAACCGTATTCGGTTAAACCGAATAAATAATAAAAAGTCAATATAAATAATATTTTTTCTAACATTATTCGATAATAACTTAATAACAGTATAATCCAACGGTGGTTAATTAAAATTTTATGTACACAGAAACAAGCACATAATTATTTTTTACTAATTACCTTCTCTTTCGCCCTTTAAACCAATTTTTGGGCAATTAAAGAGCTCTTGCTTTCCTCCATCTTCTGATCACTACTGAAAAAACAATTAAACCCCTTTCATATTCCTTGCACCTACTAAACTAGAAAAGAGAACGAACAAGAACCGTTCCATACACACGGGGAGTAAAAAAAATCTACCAGCAAACCAGGGTTGGAACTGCGGGAGCGACAGTGCTCTCTGTCCCTTGCAGCCTCGCATGCAGCTTCCTACGTGCGCATGCGCACAACAACCAAACACCAAAAATCTTTGTATGGAACTGTGGCATTCACAGTTCCATACAAAGATTTTTTTTTTTTCATAAACTGGGGGATGGCTACTGACATTAAGCTTAAGGATTATATATTGTACACATATAAAGAAAGAATTAAAGGCAAAAGGACTCATTATATTATTAAATGTTATCGACAATATAAAGTGGAAACAGTGTTGCAGTTCCATAGTGCCTATACGCGAGCCAACACGGCATGACATTTTTCATACTCTACAAAAATTACATTTCATATTTCTTCGCAAAAGCTTTGAGTTTCTGTAGTGAATTTGATCAAGCAAAAAAAAAAAAAATTGTTATTGTAGTTTTTTTTTTGTAAAAGATTCTTTGTAAATAAATTTTATTATGATTCTTATTTATATTTATCAGCTATTTTGCCAAAAACCTTTTGAAAATTTATGATGCGGCTAAGATTCGTAAAAAAATATGGTAATTAGAAATATCTTCTATTTACATAATGAAATCGGTTAAATCTTCTCTAAAATAATTACGAATTGAACAACGCGTTGAATATCCATATGTACATTTATTTCACATGCTATGCAGATATTTTATGAGAACGATAAACTAACAGACAGATTTCTTTAAAGCAGAACAAATATTAAAGTAGATTATATTTGAAAAATTCTTTTAAGTCTTTTTTTTTCTATTATTTCATTTATCAAATGTGTTAAATAATGCTAAGTGAAAGAAAACTGAATACGTAATGGAAATAATAATAATAATAATAATAATAATAATAATAATAATAATAATAATAATAATAATAATAATAATAATTTGTTTTTTATTTTTTTATTTTTATTTTTTTATAATTGTGCAACAGAACAGTTACAAAACCTTTGTATGCCGCACAATATCACATAAAGTTACAAAAGAACAGCCACAAGACAACAACCCACATATAAATTAAAAATACAATATTCAAAACACAATAATAATAATAATAACAATTATGCAGTCAAATACAAAAAATAATTAGAACTTTAAAAATGGTAGCTACGGAGTGATAATAAAAACACATAGATGAAAAGATACAAAAACAAAAAGACAACATTACTAATACATTCCAAATAAAACAAGTTATAAGCAATAATCCTTAAAAAAACAACAATAATTTTACAATCATGAAAGTGAGCATCACACCAAGGACAATAATCCATCGCCACGTAACCCTCTCAAATTTTTAACGAAGGTTGCCTCATCTTCCCAAAAGCTTAGCTTATCCTGGAACTCCACTGCAACACTGGTACACCGCTCAATCGGAGACACGGTGGAACCAACCGGCGTCACAAATTGCCTAAAAGACCTCACTGACCTGGCCTGGTTCCGCAAGACAACATGATAACGCGTCGGAAGTCTGTTGTGCAGAGCTTTATAAAAGAAAACCAAGTCAAAGTACGTTCTTCTATCAGATAACCTGGAAAGGCCTAATTGCCTCAACATATCCTCTCTACTAGCACCAACAAAACAATCTCCAAACTTAAAACGCATCCAGTTCAAGAACCTATCCTGAACACCCTCAACCAGATCAGAGGCAAAACGTCGTGTACTATTCCACACCACGGTCGAGTACTCCAAGCGACTCCTCACTAAAGACTTGTACAGCAGGTTACAAGTGGAAATATTGCTAAACCGTCCACAAATCTAAAGGACAAGACCAAGGTCCCGGCGTGCTTTACCGATAATCCGAGCAACATATTCGTGAAAATACAACTTCGTGTCAAATAAAACCCCGAGGTCCTCAACCAATGTCACAGCGATAATAACGTGCGTACCAATCCTATAGCTGAAAACAGAGCTCGACGTCTTACGAGACAAAGTCAAATGTTTGGTCTTCCGAAAATTCAAGGGCATACAATTGCGGTCAGCCCACTCAACAACCTTGTTAATATTCAATTGTAGCAACTGGTGATCCATACTATTTCTGATCGGACAATATATTTTGACGTCATCCGCAAACATCTGAAAATTGCACGTCAAAAGATGCCCGATATCATTTATAAAAAGAAGGGGACCCAAAACAGAGCCTTGCGGCACTCCAGACCTAGCCAAGAAGGATTCCTCAGACATCTGTCCACCAAAACGAATCGAAAAACGCCTGTCACGAAGATAAGAGGATAGACAATCATTAAAACGATCGCTGAAGCCGAAGCCCTTGGTCTTTGTTAACAACAAATGATGGGGTATCTTGTCAAAAGCTTTGGTAAAATCAAAATATATCACATCTACTTGACCCCTATGCTCAATAATAATAATAATAATAATAAAAATAATAATAATAATAAACTTACCGAAAGTCTATCCTTGGCATGAATGTACCTAAACCTTTGTACATAGTAGAACACGAGCCATGCTAATGAAATTATCATTAACACTATAAATGATATACTAACAAAAAGCACAGATGTTCTGAAACAAAACAAAAAAAAAACCGTTAATACTCATCAAAAATAAGTATATCATTATTAATAAAAATCATTTCTTAAATTAATTTGATAAAAATTATAAACTTAACCTGTTCGAACACGTAATTGCCAGATCTAAAAACCTTTTATTCTCTTTCTACAGTAAATTTATTTCTATTCTCACTAGTATTTTTAATAAAATTAATTTATGTTATTTTATTACAATTTAACACAGCAGAGGCCGAAAAAATCGGGTGGGGCTGTGTCGTGGCGTACGGCTATTGGTTTAAAGTGAAACGTTACAGGCCGTGGATGAAGTTCCTTCGAATTACCGACCGACCAATGGGAGAGCCACCATCGTATTTCTTTTTTAACAAAACTGAACGTATCCAATGAAAAATGTTAGTTCCTTCATTTAGCCAACTTTATAGATAAATTAGTCGGTCTTTATGTCAGCGAATCACTTTTAGTGTAACGGACTGAAATAAAAACGAGATATCGACTGCGTATTAAATTTAATTTTAACATAAAACAGACACTAAATGGTACATGATATTTATTTCGACTGATATTCGACAATTTTGTTCAACATCGGTCTGTGATATGAGAAGTAAGAGACATAAGGTATAATAACCAGCGGTAGAGTTGCTCGCTCTGTCGGCGTCGTTCACTGAGCGCGCCGTACCAGCTTTAATACCCACGGGATGGCAAATCATTCTATATACTATTTATATTCTATACTCTTTATATTGCATATCCCATATCGATTATTAAAATAATTAAGTATTAGCATAATTAAGTAGTAGCATATCGATTATTAAAATAATCGATATGCTACTACAATATTCTTTGATATAAAACATTTTTTTTCCTGTTTAGCCTCCGGTAATTACCGTTCTGATAATACTTCAGAGGATGATATGTATGAGTGTAAATGAAGTGTAGTCTTGTAAAGTCTTAGTTGTAACATTTCTGAGATGTGTGGTTAATTGAAACCCAACCACCAAAGAACACCGGTATCCACGATCTAGTACTCAAATCCGTGTAAGATATATATATATATATACATATTAAAAAAAAAATCTATTATTCAACACATACAATTACATCTATATTACATCGATAGTTGTGTAAGTTGGTTTGTTTTTTTATACTGGTTTTATTTATTTATTTTTTTCTTCCTGTTCTTTCTTACAAATTTCTCTTTACTTAAGAGGAGATATAGACACATTATTGACCCAGTTTTACTCTTATTTCCATCACAAGTCGGGCAACATATAATGATAAGGGAGTGGTCTTACATTTTACACAAGTTTATCGATAATTTTTTTCATCGTTTAAAAATTTCGTAATTTATATTTTGTGTCTTTTGCATTACAATCTAATAGAAATACAAAAAATTAAATTATAAATTTAATACGCAAGATATTTGAGCATATAATTAAACAAATAATAATGATACTGTAAAAATGAATAAAACTTGTTTAATTATATTATATGAAAAAACTATTAAACAAAAAAGATTACGATCAGTTAAAAAACTGGTAAGGAACGTTAAATGTACTGTCTTAAGTCAATTAAATAGAGAATGTAACCGGCGTTTAGTGAACTTTTAATTTAATACTATAGTATATGTAAAATTTAAAGGCGGTTCCTTTCTACAAGCTGTCACTACTGGTCTCCTCTACAACAGTTCTATAACCCGGCATGCGGAACACGTGTTACTGGTTGTCACAAAGTACTGTGTGTGGGTCTATTTAAAAATAATTTTCGTAAATAATTATGCCACGTCAAAGAAAATTATAGCCTGTAATAAATAAACAACTCATTTCTTATACTTTTGTGTTACGTAATTGTTACTGTTTATTTATTGCAAAACCTTAATTTAATAACTTCAAAAAATCATATACTTTCAAGAAACAAATAAATAAATAAATTACTTCATATATATCTTGAATAAAATATTAGGTATAGATAATTTTATTTATACTAATAAATTACAAGAACATTACTGTAATAGTGACGTCATAATTATATATAGTGCAAATTAATTTATGTGGCTTTTGGAATACACTACTATGGCTGCTGATGTGAGGAGAAGTTCCTGAGTAATGTTAAAAGCGGTGGAGGGAATTCCATAGCGTACTATGGACCCACCTTCAGATATTACATACACTATAACGCTGATAACGATATTGGTGTGACATCCTCCAGAATTTAAATAAGAGCTTATATTGAATTTAACCATTCGCTCACTCATAAAGTTGAAACTTGTATTTATTTTTACAATTATATTTCTTATTACCAGACCCGGCAATGCTTTGCTATTGCTTGATTTGAGTATATATATATATATATATAGATTAAATGAACATAATTGAAAGTTTGATAAAACATTAACAAAATGAACATTACGGAACTTCACCAAATTTAACCGTTCCCTTTTCCCCCTTCCCCATTTTCCTTTTACCATTACCATTTGTATAATATCCCCCGTTTTCCGCTTTCCTTTCCCCATTTTTATTTTGTTTATTTCTTTTTCCCTTTTCCTCTTTCCCCTTTATTTGTTTTTTTATTTCCCCATTCCATTTCCTTTTCCCCATTTTCCCCTTCTTCTCTTTTACCTTATTTGATTTTTCCCTTCCTCCCTTTTTTCCCCGCGCGTAAATCGGCCCAGTAGTTTTTGTCTGTAGCGGACACACATATCGGAAACATTCAAATGGAAGGGTAAAATATTTAGTATAGAGTGTGTTGCTTTTACGTCCAACAGGTAGCGCTGTTTTCCAAAAAAAAAAACATGTTTTTACCTGTCACAGGTGTGACATCTTAAGCAATCGGTGAAGAACTTTCAGAGATTTAAGATTTTGAACAAAAAACTTTTCCAATTTTATTTATATAAATTAATTAACTAAATTATTCTCAAATCAATTAAAATAAAGTAATAAAAAAAGCGGTAGTATAATATAGAATAATAAAAATTTAGGTAATTGTTTTTTAAGGCATAAATTTCGGATTTTTTTACTTTCACGGCAAATACAGCTAGAACAGTTATAGTAAAGGGGAAAGTTGTCCTGTTTTGTCATGGCAAAACAGGACAAATAAAATGATCAAATCCCAAAAATTAACTTGATCAAAATATAACAAAAAATGCTTTTCGACTAAAACAAAACTTAAACATTATAAAACTGTAATTCAGCCAGAAGTCGCTGACTCTCTCACAGCGAATATTATGCAAGCAGATCAAATTACAAGGAGCTTGTACACATCAAGTTGGTCCTGTAAATTGCTCATGTTTGTCCAATTTATATGCATGTTAATACCTGTTGTTATCAACGCAGCTAAGTAGTTTTAATTAGGTCTCATTGGGTTGTGGTTGGGAGGGGTTCAAGAAATATTCATTATATATATATATATATATATATATATATATATATATATATAAAAGAATTCAAACATCGAAATTGACATTAAGAAAAGACGAATGAAATTCTTTGGTTATCTCAGTAGACTACCAGAATATCGGTTGACAAAAAAGGTAATAGAATATGTAACCTCGCTCAAGAACTCAACACCTTGGATGGACAAACTTCGAAAAAAACCTAAAAAACGCCAACATAAGTCCAGCAGACATTTTAGAAATAGACACCTTCAGATACAAAGACAAATAAATGGGAAGTTACATCAGAGCAACTAAAACAAAAACAGTATAGACCAAAGTGGTCAGAAGAACGTAAAGAAGCTTTCTCGGAGAGAATGAAAACTTATTGGAGTAACAAGAAGAACCGATAGGAAAGTTGAGTTATTTGCTTAACGTCTTCCATTTAGAGGGAGAATTCGAAAATAGTAATTATATATATATAATTATTATTACTATTTTACTTATTAATTACGGTGGACTTATATTAAAGACGGAAAAAACAACTAATAATCACCTTCGTCGACTTTAAAAGGGCCTATGATTGTATACACCGACCATCCATGCTGAATATTCTGAGAAACCTTGGCCTTTACCCTAAACTCGTAAACATGATAAAATTAACTTTAACCAATACCCAGTCCAGAGTGAAATTCAGAGGTGAACTCTCTTAACCCTTCTACATAAAAACTGGATTGAGGCAAGGAGACGGCCTCTCACCACTCCTTTTTTTAACTGTGCCCTCGAATTTGTCATGAGAAAATGGTATGAAATAAATCCCAAAAATATAAAAATGGGTACTAAGAAAAACATCACACTAAATTGCCTAGTATTTGCAGATGACCTCGCTCTTTAAGCAAATAATATTCAAGAAGCCAAAACACAAATCATGAGCCTTCAAAACCTAGCACAAAAGATAGGGCTTCATACCTCTTTCGAAAAAATTGAACTAATGGCCATAGATCCTCTGGTAATAGAGCACATTACGGTAAACAATCAGAAAATTAAAATAGTAAAACAATTTAAATATCTAGGGGAAATAATAACTTATAATTTAAATGAAAAAGTGACATGGCAAAACAGGACAAATAAAATGATTAAATCTCAAAAATTAACTTGGTCAACATATAACAAAAAATGCCTTTCGGCTAATACAAAACTTAAACATTATAAAACTGTAGTTCAGCCAGAAGTCACCTACGGAAGCGAGACCCTTTTCAAAATCAGTCAGAAAAACCGAATTGAAAAAATTATGAAAATAGAGAGGAGAATTGTCAGAACGTGTATCGATAAAAAACACCAAAAAGAAGGCCGATGGTGGATTGTGCCAAATGAGATGGTGTATCGAGAAATAGAGCCTGTTACTGATACTATGAGGAAAAAAGAATCTCTTTCTTTGGTCATCTCATAAGGACACCGGAAACAAGACTGTCAAGAAATATCAGTGAAAAGATCTGGTTCCAAAAACTAGAAGTAGGATGGATCAAAGAAATTAGTGAAAATATGGAAGAATTGGGAATTTCCCTGACTGACCTACAGAATAAAACTGGAAAAATTACAAAGCTAAAAGACAAAAACATTAGATTCAAACAAAAGACAGACAAACGACAAAATACAACGAAGAGGGTATCTACGGATGAAGAAAAGAAAGCAAGATCTGAACGGATGAAGAAATACTGGGCAGCTCGGAAGAGTAAAATAACACGCTTTTCTCAGAAAAGATCCAACTAAAATTGACTTAAGTGGTCCCATGTTGGCCGTAAAAGCATAATAATAATACTAAAAGTTGAAAGTATGGTGATTATCTCAAAAATGGAATATCGTTTTTTTGGCATATCTTTACGTTTCAGGATCGAACTAGTTTATCTAGACTAAAAAAAATTATATATATGTATGTATGTGCGTGCCTACAGGTTTACGTATGTGTGTTGGCCTTTTGGCCTTTGTGCTTTTGGCCTTATATTCCAGGATTAACCAAACCTATTTTCTTTAATCTGGTTTAAATATTTCTACATATGGGGCAATGACCATATACTTTTCAAAATTCGTTGAGGGGGGATATTGCGAAATAATCAACCTGAAGTTTCTTCAGAGACATTTTAGAAAAAAATTTATTAAAGCAAATTTGTTACCTACAATGCTTATAAAAGTAATAAAAAAAACTTTTTTTCAAAAATCAACCCCCCAAATCTAAAAATTGAAATATATACTTTTTTGTTCTTTTACTCTATTTCCCTTCAGTTAAATTTTTTTTTAATTTTGAAAGTTTATTTGAGATTTAAGCAATAGTAAAATATGCAAAGAGCTTATAACGACAGCCATTGATGAACGAGTTTCGTAGCCTTGACGAGTATCGTAAACTTCGCAAGAATGCATTAATGGCAATTATAGAGAGTTGTATACCCTATTATTTCTACGGCTAAGAAAATATTAATATTAATTTAAATCATTGATAAAATACATAGTTTACGGAATCTTTTTTTTTTAATTTTTTAGAAAATACATTTATATGGCAATAAGTTAATTAGTCATTAGTTCTGCTTTTTCTTTAATATCGATCGGTGTTAAAGACCCTTCATCCTCAGAATCCAACTTAATTAACATAAGAATAAACAGTGTAATATAGAAACTTAGTTACTTATTGGTGTATTTTCAAATTAACCTTTGCTTGCTAACTATTAAATCGAATTAAAATCAAAGTAAAAAAATCTGATGTGAACACCACATGACTTCCTTGTACGCCTATTAAATCACATATATAAATGTTTTGCTGTACTTAATTTAAACATATTTCATTTGAAAGTGAGATACGATTCTCCAATTCTTTAATAAAGTAGACAGTTACACAATTGCAGACACTACATTACACTACATCACTACATTAACAGAGCATTAAAAGATTTAAATGGCAGAAAGGCTCGTGGAATAAACGGAATACCTGTAGAATTACTGTCCAGTGCAGGTGAGGAAGCGATTGATAGATTATACAAGCAGGTGTGTAATAGTTATGAAAAGGGGGAAGTTCTGTCAGACTTCAAAAAAAGTGTTTTAGTCATGATACCAAAGAAAGCAGGGGCAGATAAATGTGAAGAATACAGAACAATTAGTTTAACTAGTCATGCATCAAAAATCTTAACTAGAATTCTATACAGAAGAATTGAGAGGAGAGTGGAAGAAGTGTTAGGAGAAGACCAATTTGGTTTCAGGAAAAGTATAGGGACAAGGGAAGCAATTTTAGGCCTCAGATTAATAATAGAAGGAAGATTAAAGAAAAACAAACCAACATACTTGGCGTTTATAGACCTAGAAAAGGCATTCGATAACGTAGACTGGAATAAAATGTTCAGCATTTAAAAAAAAATTAGGGTTCAAATACAGAGAGATAGAAGAACAATTGATAACATGTACAGGAACCAAACAGCAACAGTAATAATTGAAGAACATAAGAAAGAAGCTGTAATAAGAGAGGGAGTCCGACAAGGATGTTCCCTATCCCCGTTACTTTTTAATCTTTACATGGAACTAGCAGTTAATGATGTTAAAGAACAATTCAGATTCGGAGTAACAGTACAAGGCGAAAAGATAAAGATGCTACGATTTGCTTATGATATAGTAATTCTAATCGAGTACAAAGGTTTTAGAAAGAACAATGAACGGCACGGATGAAGTCCTACGCAAGAATTACCGCATGAAAATAAACAAGAAGAAAATGAAAGTAATGAAATATAGTAGAAATAACGAAGATGGACCACTGAATGTAAAAATAGGAAGAGAAAAGATTATGGACGTAGAAGTTTTTTGTTATTTGGGAACTAGAATTACTAAAGATGGACAAAGCAGGAGCGATATAATGCCGAACAGTACAGGCGAAACGAGCCTTCAGTCAGAAGTATAATTTGTTTACTTCAAAAATTAATTTAAATGTCAGGAAAAAATTATTAAAAGTCTATGTTTGGAGTGTCGCTTTATATGGAAGTGAAACTTGGACGATCGGAGTATCTGAGAAGAAAAGATTAGAAGCTTCTGAAATGCGGTGCTATAGGAGAATGTTAAAAATCAGATGGGTGGATAAAGTGACAAATGAAGAGGTATTGCGGCAAATAGATGAAGAAACAGGCATTTGGAAAAATATAGTTAAAAGAAGAGACAGACTTATAGGCCACATACTAAGGCATCCTGGAATAGTCGCTTTAATATTGGAAGGACAGGTAGAAGGAAAAAATTGTGTAGGCAGGCCACGTTTGGAATATGTAAAACAAATTGTTAGGGATGTAGGATGTAGGGGGTATACCGAAATGAAACGACTAGCACTAGATAGGGAATCTTGGAGAGCTGCATCAAACCAGTCAAATGACTGAAGACAAAAAAAAAGGACTACATTGCATCAGCTTTTTTTGCGATATCCGTATCAGCATTTTATATTAGTTTATATATTAATTTTGTTTCACGTCGCCCAAATAGTTATAGTAGTGAGAACGTGACGGATCCATGACCAAGCAAACATCGGTTCGAATCCGACTTCATATACATGTATTTTTTTTAAACTTTTTTGTTTAATTTAAATATATTGATTTATTAATAATTATTTATTTCTTTAAACATTTTTGAATGAAAATGAAAAGTACATCAAACTTTATTTCACTAATAACTTCTGATTTTTTCGATTTTTTTTTTTTGTTATTATTGAATTATTATTTATTTATTTTATATAATATCAGGTTACAGAGTAATAGCACAGTGACATGATGTCAATAGTACTCTGCAGAGTTGCCAAAGCATCTGTAAACAGTTTGGCGTGCACGTGTAAATGTACTGGTAAATAAGTAGTGTTGAATAAACCCACCGGGTTGGTCTAGTGGTGAACGCGTCTTCCCAAATCAGCTGATTTGGAAGTCGAGAGTTCCAGTGTTCAAGTCCTAGTAAAAGCCAGTTATTTTTACACGGATTTGAATACTAGATCGTGGATACCGGTGTTCTTTGGTGGTTGGGTTTCAATTAACCACACATCTCAGGAACGGTCGAACTGAGAATGTACAAGACTATACTTCATTTACACTCATAATATTATCATCCTCATTCATCCTCTGAAGAATTATCTAAATGGTAGTTACCGGAGGCTAAACAGGAAAAACAAACAAAAATTAGTGTTGAATAGACTCAGGCCGACCACTCCTGAGTCGTGTGGTTAATTGAAACCTAACCACTAAAGAACACCGGTATCTATAATCTAGCATTCAAATCCGAATAAAACACCTGCCTTTACAAGGACTTCAACCTTAGAACTTGACTTCAATATTAGGCTAATTTTGGGATGACGAGTTTAATCACTTGTCTAAACCGGCGAGTTATTGTAAAACTTTATCGTAAAAATCTTTTTACAGTCAGAGGTTAATAATTATTAATAAATAAATACATATAAATTTAAAAAAAGATTTAAAAAAATATATGATAAGAAGTCTATTCGAACCAATGTGCCTTTCCCTTGTAAGATCCAAATATTTCATTAAAATTTTATTTGGCGATACCTGAGGAACCGATGAAAATAAGTAACACTTATGATATATCGTTGAAAAGCTGTCAAAGAGGGAACTGCAGTTAAGAAAAAATCCAAAATTAAATTTTTTTTTTTGGATTTTGACTTTTTTGGACACTTTTGGTCCAGTCGATTGCATTAAAAAACGAAGGTGCACAACTAGATGTTACATCAGTCCTAAATCCAAAATTTGAAGATCCTACGACTAATCGTTTTTTTACGCGAGATACATACGTACGAACAGACGTCACGCCGAATTAGTCAAAATGGAATCGGAGATAGTTAAAATCTGAAAACCGAAATTTTTCGCGATCACAATACTTCCTTTAATTCGTACAAGGAAATAAAAATAGCTTGATAAAATAATAGTGGTAAAAAACAAAATAATATCTTTGACGATCAGTAAAATATAAACTAATGTACTTTAATGGATCTTATTTAGTTAAACTTCCTCAAAAAAATTCCTCTAGTTTGCTCTGTCATCCCACTTACATTACCTGGTATACTAAACATTTGGCACAAATTTTGACTCGCAGCTCTGCTTGCGAGCTTTCTACACTACTTTATTGCGTAAAATACTGCTTAAGTCCGTAAATGAATTTTTTAAAATCTTTTGTAGATACGCATCTGACTTTCGGTTCGTTTTTATCATAGTTCAATTATTGAGTTATCTTTTGAATTATTTCGTCATCACTCCCACACAACTTTAAATAGTTTTACTGTGCAGACGAGTAACTCTTTCAGCTAGCGGTTAAGGAAAAGTTACCTTCGTCCCTATAGATTTTAAACAACCGTTAAAAGGATCAGAAATAAAATTGTATTATTTTATGAGTAAAATAAAATAAAAACAAACATACCAATTAGTAAATATAAGCGGCATTTTGGGGCTTAAATCGGTGAATAATATTAATATGTTTCTATTTTAACAAAACTACCCCAATTAAACGGCTGCCCCGAACAAACGGCAGTCCTATTAATCGGAATTCACTGTATAACTATTCTGCACACAGAGATAGCTTGTTCAAGTAACGTGTCAAGATGTTTGTTAGAACTTCGCCGGTAAGAGTTCGTAGAACTGTACAGTACGGCAAAGTCATCAACGAACTATGTTTACAGTACTAAATATGATCTAAAACTGAAATGAAAATAGGGAAAAAATGAAAAAAATAAGCATGAAAAGATTATATTTCAGTTCAATTAGATCTGCAATAAAGAATCCTTTCAAAAAATACTTCGAATTTTGTTAGACAACGTTTTTTTCTTCCATTTGATGAACCGTGAAACTCGAATATGTCACTTTTCCTCAAAAAGGTGGGTTTACGAATCGCGCCGCTAGATAGCAGTACTTGATATTACTAGATAGCGTACAAAAACTTAATAATGTACTTGAAATAATAAAATTTAAAAGAAAATATACTATAGCTTGTTTTAATTGTAAATACTCTTATGTAAATGAAAGTACTGAAGATGAGACAATTTTTTTAGTTCCCATAACTTCATTAAAAAAAAATAAAAGTGTTAGTTTACAAGAGATTATAGCTGTTAATAAAACAAAAACACGAACAGTAGGAAAGTGTTGCTAATATGGCAACAAAGATTTGTTAAATAAAACAGACATAAATTCGATCGGTAAATTTTTTATTCTACAATTAGAATTATTTTGAATTACCTAATGGAGAAATAAAAAAAAAAATTAATTTATTAGTAATAATAATATAAAAAGTGTGTCGTTGGATACGATAAAAATCGAGGGTTACACTAACACAGTAATAAGTGCAATATTACATCACGGATCTTAGATTCCTGAAGGTCATTATACTAGTTTTATTAAAAAAGGAAAAATATGGTATGAAGCGAATGATATGACTATAAACAAAAAAAAAAAAAAATTGGCCGTGAAATTCAATTTGTTTGTTCTAAGGCAATAAATTTTAATAATAGATCCATAAGATAACAATCAATAATTCATAAAAAAATAAAATAATCTAATAAAAGAAAGTGATATACAAAAAAATTTAAACCGTACGGTAATAGTCTCGCAGATATCACTTCTTCCGCTCAAAAAACAAAAATTTCTGTAATATAAATAAAACTGTTTTTAATAAAAAGAAACTGATATCAAAAAAGGTATGACATTACATTTTTATTATCAAAATGTGTTATTAATTTTACATTTGTTTAAAAAAAAATAGATACCAAATATATGTAGTAGAAAATAGATACACAATAATAGATAAAAAATAATGTTTAAGCGTTCCATGTAAATGTGAAAATAGGAGGAAAAGATTATGGAGGTAGAAGAATTTTGTTATTTGGGAAGTAGAATTACTAAAGATGGACGAAGCAAGAGCGATATAAATGCTGAATAGCAAGGCAAAACGAGCCTTAAGTAAGAAATATAATTTGTTTACATCAAAAATTAATTTAAATGTCAGGAAAAGATTTTTGAAAGTGTATGTTTGGAGTGTCGTTTTGTATGGAAGTGAAACTTGGACGATCGGAGTATCTGAGAAGAAAAGATTAGAAGCTTTTGAAATGCGGTGCTATAGGAGAATGTTAAAAATCAGATGGGTGGATAAAGTGACAAATGAAGAGGTATTGCGACAAATAGATAAAGAAAGAAGCATTTGGAAAAATATAGTTAAAAGAAGAGACAGACTTATAGGCCACATACTAAGGCATCCTGGAATAATCGCTTTAATATTGGAAGGACAGGTAGAAGGAAAAAATTGTGTAGGCAAGCCACGTTTGGAATATGTAAAACAAATTGTTAGGGATGTAGGATGTAGAGGGTATACTGAAATGAAACGACTAGCACTAGATAGGGAATCTTGGAGAGGTGCATCAAACCAGTCAAATGACTGAAGACAAAAAAAAAGCGTTCCACATAATGAGAAAAAAATAGAAAAATTTGTTACAAAACTCTTACCGACCCGATTTCATTTATATGTAATACATATCACATTTACAGAAATAATAGAATTCTTATGATTATTTGTTGTTTAATAAATGAAATTGGACCGGTTAGAATTTTGTAACAATTTTTTTCTATTTTTTGCTTATTATATGTAACACTTAAACATTGTTTATTTACTATTTTATATCTTACATACATATATTTAACATGTATTTTTTTAAGAAAATTGTAAATTAATAACAACAGATATTGATAATAGAAATGCAGTGTCTTACCTTTTTTGATGTTAGCATCGTTTACTTAAAAACAGTTTTATTTATATTAAAGAAATTTTTGTTTTTGTGCGGAAGAAATGATATCTGCGAGACTATTACCGTACGGTTTAAAATTACATTGTAATTTTTTTTGAATATTACTATTTCATAATACAATAAATTTACAATAGATTGTAAAGTATTAAAAATGAAGAAAATAATGCTAAATCAATATGTTGGAACATTAAAATGGTAGAATAAATCATAATCGAATTTTATTATTAAAAATTCAAAGGAGATTTTTATTTTAACGAGATTGGATATAACGTATAACACAACATAATCTTGATCGATTTAGATAAGAAAGAATTGTTTTTAATAAAAAAAAGAATATTTTTAAGATATAAATTTTTTAATATCGTTTATATCTTTTCTGATTAATTTTTTCTAAAATTAAAAAAGAAAAGAAAAAAAATTAACTTATTTATAACATTTCTCCTAAATTGTTATCATTTAATATCATTAATACTGGTAATATTAAATTAAAAAAAAAAATATTATTTTATAATTTGTTCACAGAAATAAAAACAATGAAAATAATATATTGACTTTATTACGTCAATATTATGTAAGAACAAGAAGAGAATTTATCTGTAGTAAAGTGGGGGAAAACATATAAACAACAACAAAAGTGTTACGTCAATTGTTAACGAACGTAAATCTATGCGAAAAATTAAAACAATTATTTAATTTATTTGTGTATGTGTGTGTGTGTGTATGTGTATATGAGAGAGAGAGAGAGAGAGAGAGAGAGCGTGTATATGTATGTATGTGTGTAATGAGATTCTCATACATATTAATTTACGTATAAAATACCAAAAATAATAATTCTTAATAAATAACACGCAAACAAACAATAAAAATTCTAATTTTTAAATTAAAAAAATATTTTTGTTAAAGCAATGCAAAAAATTTTAATTATTTTTTATTTTTTTTATCAATATGCTGTATATGAGGGAATAGAATTTCAATAACAAGAATATATATATATATATATATATTTCATATCCATAGAATTAAGATTTTATACTTAAATTAATAATCAACAACAGAATCTTTTATGTTGTGCAATGTAAAAATTTTTTCTGAAGCGTGCAAAAAAATGATTTGTAAACCACTAGACTGCCTAACACTGTGACTGTGTTCGAAACTATTTGTCATCAATTAAACCTGAATTCAGATGTGAAGAAATACATGTTGCAGTTTCTCCGTGACAATGTGATGAAGAATTGAATTTAGCGGTTTTGCTTATATTCCAGTCGGTATCTGTTTTAGGTTAGACTTTTTTTATACGATCGCTAATTTTTGCTTTAATGCCTCCCGAATATCATCATAAATAATTATTTCGTTATGCGTCATTAAAAAAGATGTGTTAAAATTTTTATTGAAAAAAATTTAAAAAAAAACGTAAAAATATTCATTTTTTCTCCTATCTCCTTAGGTAACTCGATAACTGTTCATGTTAGAGAAAAAGACCGACAGAGAAAAAAAAAATTTTATTAAATTTTACACGGTATTTCATCGGTCCCAAATCGAAAAATACGTTATTATTGATGCAAAAATAGGACAAGGCGGTAATAAACAGCGGTAGAGATGCTCGCACCGTCGGCGTCGTTCACTGGGCGCGTCGTGCCAGCTTTACGAAGTCCCCAAAACAGACTCGTTCGCTCGGCACCGGACTTTGGGGTACCTATGCGTGGCACATAACCTCCCGTTTTCATACATATGCGTAATTGTATTCCCTGTGGCTTTTGCACTGGCTGAGGTTGACATATTGAATTTTTATACTTTTTTACACGTTTACTTTAATCTTTTACACATAAATATTCTCCGAAGTACACTTATTATTACTTAAATTAATTTATCTTGACAAACTCTAAACACAAACACACGAATCACGTCTAAGTCGTGAGCTACACTGAATTGAAATGAGCAACAGCGCCAGTTTTGGCCCATCTACTCTGTGCCATCTGCTTGCCAACCCGCTTCCCAGTGACGCAAACTCAAAGTTGTATCGACGATCTGACCGTGTAAGTTATAAAATTACACCGCATTTACGTTTCTAAGATTAATAGTTAGGGAGTTATTAAGGCAGAACAATTTAGACCTTTTCGTTATGCTACAAATTTCTGTTCTGGTACCTGTAAATTTCGGTGTGATTATAAAGAAGTTTCATGTTAAAATAAAAAATGGTGGAGTATTGTTCTACATATATGCCGAACTTGTCGGCGGACGGCAACGGTAACAGCTCAGATGTCAGCGGGAGCACAGCACACGTACGCGCCGAACAAGCGCCACTTCCGCCGCGCAGTTCTCTCACCATAGCGGCGTTGTGGCCCCACCAGTCTCAGGCTACGATAAAAGAGCGTGTACGAGAGTGCATTTTCAATTCGTCGTCAACCACCACCTGGAGAAAACCAAGAAGAAGAAGAAAAAGATGGAATAAGACAAAAGAAGTTCCCTGGCCGCCTCAACGTGGGACCTTCCGGCGGATGCTAACATCCCCGCCGGAGCAGCAAGCCTTGCTAGCCTACCGAGAGAGCCGCTGGACGCGGACGCTACTTTCCCGCCGGGTTTCAATCCGGCTGGGTCCGGCGGACCCAGCAGCAGCGTAGGATCGGGGAGAACCGTCTCGGCCGCGCCGGCGAAAGACGACCGACGCCGACCCGACACTGCGGGGCTCTGCGGGCCACCACTGCCGCTGTAGTAGGGGCCCCAAGTGCCGCTGAGGGGAAGCTCGGTCTGATTTCAATCAGCCGCAACTCCCCGAGTACAGCCAAGTCAACTTCGCCGGAGACTAGTTTCCGCCCCAACGGCTCTCCTCAGAGCTAACTAAAAAAAACGGCCCTTTTCAGGGCTACCTCAAGGTTATAAATTAAAACGAACCGTCGAAGCCAATCAACGACAACAATAGCCCCTTCTCAGGGTAACTACAAGGTTATACAGTGTCACGTGTGTTGCTATTCGGAAACAGTATACATGTGCGTTAGAGTGTTTGAAGCTTAATAATGTTTGACTGGATGAACAGATTTGACGAAATTTAGTATAAAGCCTACATGAGGCAATTTGTTGGTAAACCTTTCGGTTAAATAGTTCCAGGGGGAGTTTTGGGGGTCAATTTTCTCAAAGTTTTGCAAACATGACTTCACTTTATATTAAACTCAGAATATGCATGCACGCTTATCTTACTATTTTTGAACTAATTTTGCCCCATAATTTACCCTTCCTCACAAAAAAAAAGGTATCTTTTTATTTATTGTATATTTTTTAACCGAATTATTTATGTCTTCCTAAGTATAATAGTATTGTAAGTGGGCCAAAAATATATATATAAATTGGAGGTGAGGAAGCCAACCATAATACAAAAATATCGATTTTTTTTTTTTTAATTTTTAAAAAAACTTTATTAAAAGTTAAAGTTTTAATTATTTATTTAAATTTTTAATATGAAATAATAAACTCTTATCAATAATACTGTAATAAATTTCATCTTCACCACTATAAAAGAAATCTTACGTAACCTTTTAGTGGTTACATATTTTTCAGTGGAATTATTTTTAGTTCTTTTCATTTAACCGAGTAAACGAAGCAAAATAAATAAAAAAATTCTTAGAAGATGATTTCAGAAAAGGGGAGCAGGAAAAAAAACTACCGATTCTTGGAATTTTTAAAAGTTTTTTTTTTGTTTTTTTTTTCTTTTCCCGTTCCTACCACTATAGATCACTTTTGCATACTTCTTTTTCTTTTCTCAAAAGGTTTTAATTCTTTTGATCTGTTTTTATCGTCTTTCTTCCATCCATCTATTCAGGTTTATACCCTTCTCTTTCTTTCTCTCTTGAAACTTAGATTCTTTGTTTTTACCTAGATTCTTAGAAATTTATAATATTTTTAGATCTGTTTCTATATATTTAAACCGGATGTTCATGTAGAAATTAAATATTTGTTTTGTCAATCTTTAGTTCTTCATTCTGCATGAATGTTCGTAAAACTGTAATCTTATTTTCCGGATAAGTTCCCTATTTTTTACAGTACAAGGATCATAAATTACCACCATTCTGAAAAAGGAATCTTAGATAATTTTTTTCATGCATCATTATTTTTCCATTATATAAGAATAAATAACCAATGCTACGAAAGTGTTACAATTTTATTTTTAGCTTTTTTTTATTATTTGTTTCTAGTGTAAAGGTATTTAGATAAATTTCTTTATTTTCGTCATTTTTTAGATCTGTATAGTTTTCTGAGAACTCATCTTTTTATTTTTAATGATTTTAAAATTATTTACATATCATAAAGAATAGCAGGTTTAATTATTTTTTTCTGTAATACCCAATTTTGGTATTAATAATTTTCCTTTTCTTACAAACAAGTTTAGTTAAAAATGCTAATTTTTTTTCGAATTTAGTCAATTTACTTTGTAAGGAATGTTCCAATTTTTTTGATTACTTATCTTAAATATTTAAATTGTTTGACATTTTTAGAGTTTTTTAAATAATTATTTTACGAAAATAAACTAATTAATTCATATAATAATAGGTGAAAGAATAAATTTTAACTAGTATGCAAATATTGTAAAAGTTCAACAACATCATTTAAGGTTTTTTTTTATATTATTTGTAACGCAGTAAAAAGGAAAGAAATAATAAATTTATTAAGATAAATCAAAAGTTCACTAGAATTTACATATCGAGGCATAAAAAACAAATTTCATGGCCTTTTTTTATAATGATTTTTCTAATCAATTAAAAAAAATGAATGAATGCATTTTAGTAAAAAAAAATTATTCTTGCCAAAAAAGATTAGAAAATACAATTTGATAATTAGTAACATTTATAATTAACTGTTATAATCGTTTATTTTTTGCATTTCAGATTAAAGTACAATAATTTTTTTATAAATTATTTTTTACGTGAAACGTCTTTATAATCACACCGAAACATACGGGTACGAGAACAGAAATTTATAGCGTAACGAAAAAGTCTATATAAGAGGTTCCCAAACTTATTTTTCTCATAGACCACTTTCAAAATTTTGCTGGTTCCGGTGGATCCCCTGCAGCTACATTTCTACCATATTTCCAGTCGACGGAAAATGTGAAGATTAGATCTAATTATGAAAATTTGCGTTACGGCTGAGTTTCACGAACTAACAGCTTCCGAAAAAAAAAAAGTGAGAATCGATTGGTTAATTTTTTATTGACTGTGCTGTGAGTGGATATCAAAAAAGTAAAGTTGGCCGATCAAAAAAAATGCTTCTATCCAACTTTACATTTTTGACATCTACTCAAAGCACAAGTAAGCAAACGATTCTCACTTATTTTATTTAGAAAACTTCCCATTCAGAGTGGTAAAAAGCAAAAGAAAAATAGTATATTTTTTGTGTTGCATTTATTCAAATATGTAATCATTACGCTATTAATTATTATTGTTATCATATTGTAATGTAATATAATAAAATTGTCGTAATATAATTAATATTAAACATTAATAACGTAATGTAACTTCTAAAATGACAATCACAAAATAGTTACAATTTTAATGGGAGGGATGTACTTGATGGATTGACAGCAAATTCATCAATATTTGGCTTCAGTTTTGTTAGGAATAAGCGCAAATCTTCGCGTTCTGTGATATTGAATCTGCTAATTTATTTTTGATAAAAGGTTTGTAACAACACTAAAACTTTTTTCGACAAGATATGACGAGGGAAACGCTATCAAACAAGCGTTGCGGACGGCGGCGCTTTGCAAGTCTCGACACGTTCGTTGTACTGAATATGGCATATGCAAGTTTTTACCAATAACAGTCGTTGAGCTTCTCAAAACATTATCTATCTAGATTGATACGCAAAGTCAAGCCAACATTTTAGTTCTTCACTATCGAAACCAGATGAATTTTCGTGGACCCCCGCTTACGAATTGTGAACCCCCATTTTTTTGTCACGCCAACGTTGACCCCCGTCGAGTCTCCCGTGGACCCCTGGAGGTCCACCTGGACCACTTTGGGAATCAATGGTCTATATCAACCTGCCTTAATAACTCCCTAACTATTAGTCTCAGAAATGTAAAATGCGGTATCATTTTATAACTTACACGGTCAGCTCGCCGACACGACTTTGAGTTTGTTTCACTGGAAAGCGGGTAAGTGGGCAGAAGACACAGCAAAGATCGGCCAAAACTGGCGCTCTCGCTCATTTCCATTCAATGTAGCTCACGACTTAGACTTGATAACGTGGTGGTGATTTGTGTATTTGAGTTTAGAGTTACTGGAGATAAATCGATTTGAGTAATAATAATTTTGTACAATATTTATGTGTAAAAATTAAAGTAACACGTAAAAAAAGTATAAAAATTAAATATGCCAACCTTAGCCCGCGCGCAAAACCTTTTTTTTTTTTCTTCTCTACTCCCCTGGGCCGGACCGACTTGATGGTATTACGCCACCCAGGGGAGTGTCCGTTACTCTAATAGGCCCTTCCCGCCTACCGGCTATATACCGGCATGGCAGGTCAGGCCTACCGGTGGCTCTTTTGAGATTTTTTGTTCTCTATTATGTCCTCTATGGAACCACATCATACCTACAAGTCGTGATGTGACCCCGGATCTTTCATAATACTCTCTTGTCCCTCCAGCACACCCCAAGGAGTCCTCAGCGGATCATTGAAACCAGTACACCTAAGCATGCTGGCTCTCACCGCTGAGGCTGTCCACCCAACCTAACAACTAGAAACCCATACTTCTTTCATCTTCATTCTTCTGTTTTAGTACTGTCTTTATATGATCAGCGACCTTCCTCCAGTTCTCCTTACTGCTGAGCATGAAATCCACGGTTTCCTTCGTTTTCCATGAATACCCGCGTCGTGTCTTAGTCTTATCCATTTATTACATACTAAAAACTTATGCTCAGAATCATCGTCCTGTTCGCAGTACATGCACGTGGGTTCATTCCTTCTTCCCACCTTATGGAGATAACCATTGAAACACCCATGTCCCGTCAGGAACTGGGTGATCCAATAGTCAGTTTCTCCATGCCGCCTGTTTATCCATCCTGTTAATTCTCGAATTAAGGTTCTTGTCCATCCAGCCACTCCAGCCTCCGCCCATCTCTCCTGCCAGATTCTATGTATGTTTTCCCTGACTTCATTTTGTGCTCTCTCTAAAAACCTGTCAGTTCTATATCAGGCGATAAGGTCAATCGGTAACATTCCCGAGAGCACACAGAGGGCCTCGTAAGAAACAGTTCTATAGGCAGATACTACTCCCAGTAGTATTCCCCTGTTTGCTCTCTTCAACCTGTCTCCATTTCTGCTAATAGTGAGAGCACAACTCCATGCCGGCACGGCATACATCATTGTTGACACTACGGTTGTCGCTAAAACTCTTCTTTTTTATGCCCGAGGAGCGCTCTGCTTTGACAAAATTATATTTAGGCATTTAGTCAGTTTCTCCACACTCTGACAGACACTTAGTACCTGCTCAGTAAATCTGCAGTTTTTCTGTAAGATGTCTCCAAGATATTTTAATACTGTTACTTCCTCAATATTATAGTCTTCAATTCGTATATCTACTGGCTGCAATACACGTTTTCCAGTGAATTTAATGTATTTACATTTTTCAATCGAAAGCTGCAATCCCCTATCAATGAGCCATCTACAAACTGTCTCTAATGCAGCGTTTGCCTTGTTTTTAACTTCATCGATCGTTCTGGCCTGCACAAGGATTGCCATATCATCTGCGAATGCTATAATTTGTACACCCTCAGGAAATGTTAGCCGAAGCACACCATCAAAGGCAATGACCCATAAAAGTGGTCCAAGGACTGAGCCCTGCGGTACTCCGGCGCTCATACTAAAGGATATCTCTTGCTCTTGCGCCTTGACTTTACAGCTGCGACGTTTGAGGTATTATATCCCGCGCAAAAGCTGCCGGAAATAAAAGTAACGCATATAGTTAGAAAAGGGAGGTTATACACTGGTATCCCGATGTTCGGTGCCCAGTTAGCAAGAATGTTTCGGGAGCGGCGTAAAGCTAGCACGGCGCGCTCAGTGAACGACGCCGACGGCGCGAACACTTCTACCACTGCTTATTATGCTTTATACCTCTTACTTCTCATATCACGAATATCGTCGAATAACACGAGAAATAAATATCATGTACCATTTAGTGTCTGCTATATGTTAAATTTAAATTTAGTACGCAGTCAATGTTTCGTTTTTATCTCAATCCGATATACTAAAAGTGACTCGCTGACATACAGACCGGCAAATTTATTTGTATAGTTGGCCAAATGAAGGAACTAAAATTTTCCATTAGAGACTTAAGTTTTGTTAAAAAAAAAACGATGGTGGCTCTCTGATTGGTCGGTGTGTAGCTCGGAGGAATTTCATCCACAGTCTGTACCGTTTCACTTTAAACCAACGCCTGTGCGCCCCCAAACAACCCCAGCTGATTTTTTTTCTAAATTCTCTAATAAAACCACTTATATATATATCATTATTAATTTTAATAAACACTTTTATAATAGTAGTAATAATAATAATAATAATTTTTTACATGATATATGTAGAAAGTAAATTAAATTACAACATGGATGATTGTAGAAATAGAATCAAATTTTTTCTATCGAAATGATCAACTCATCTTTTTTTTTGTCTTTAGTCATTTGAATGGTTTGATGCAGCTCTCCAAGATTCCCTACCTAGTGCTACTCGTTTCATTTCGGTATACCCTCTACATCCTACATCCCTAACAATTTGTTTTACATATTCCAAACGTTACCTGCCTACACAATATTTTCCTTCTACCTGTCCCTCTAATATTAAAGAGACTATTCCAGGATGCCTTAATATATGGCCTATAAGTCTGTCTCTTCGTTCAGCTATATTTTTCCAAATGATTCTCTTATATCACCGCATATTAAAAGCTTCTAATCTTTTCTTCTCAGGTACTCCGATCGTCCAAGTTTCACTTCCATATAAAGCGACATTCCAAACATATACTTTCAAAAATCTTTTCCTGACGTTTAAATTAATTTTTGATGTAAACAAATTATATTTCTTACTGAAGGCTCGTTTCGCTTGTGGTATTCGGCATTTTATATCGCTCCTGCTTCGTCCATCTTTAGTAATTCTACTTCCCAAATAACAAAATTCTTCTACCTCCATAATCTTTTCTCCTACTATTTTCACATTCAGTGGTCCATCTTTGTTATCTCTACTACATTTCATTACTTTCATTTTGTTCTTGTTTATTTTCATGCGGTAGTTCTTACGTAGGACTTCATCCATGCCGTTCATTGTATCTTCTAAATCCTTTTTACTCTTAGCTAGAATTACTTTATCATCAGCAAATCGTAGCATCTTTATCTTTTCACCTTGTACTGTTACTCCGAATCTAAATTGTTCTTTAACATCATTAACTGCTAGTTCCATGTAAAGATTAAAAAGTAAGGGGGATAGGGAACATCCTTGTTGGACTCCCTTTCTTATTACGGCTTCTTTCTTATGTTCTTCAATTATTACTGTTGCTGTTTGGTTCCTGTAAATGTTAGCAATCGTTCTTCTATCTCTGTATTTGAACCTAATTTGTTTTAAATGTTGAACATTTTATTCCAGTCTACGTTATCGAATTCCTTTTCTAGGTCTATAAATGCCAAGTATGTTGGTTTGTTTTTCTTTAATCTTCCTTCTACTATTAATCTGAGGCCTAAAATTGCTTCCCTTGTCCCTATACTTTTCCTGAAATCAAATTGGTCTTCTAACACTTACAACTCGTCTTAGGAAATAAAAATAATTATTACAAAATAAATGTGTTATAAATATAAAATTATGACATGTCTGTACTAAGTACAAACTAAGGGAAAAACATTTCATATTGATAATTTAAATAATTATTGTTTTGAAATACCGTCACGTATTCTATTTACATTAGATATTTTAATCATATACAATATAAACATGAATTTGAAATTAATTCTATTATTTATAGTTAACAATGATGATAATTACCTCATTACGATTGACAACGTTCAGTCAATTAACATTTTTAATAAGATTACTTAAACACATCTCTATACGTTTAAGTATGCAATAATAGTTTATTTTTTTTTTTTTGGTAGAAATTTTTCTGTATATACATAAAAATGAAGGTATGTTTACATATTATTTAGAATATTTCTACCATAATATCTTTTGGAATAATAAAAAAACGGAAGGAAGTTATTTCCCTTAATATGTAGACATTTCAGTAATTTTTCCCGGCATTACACAAGAATCGATTACTTTAAAATCAACGCCGAACAAAAACTACTGAAGTTAAATTGATAAAAATTGTACACATCCTTCTCATGGAGTATTGCACACTTAAAAAATAACTTTTTAAAATTTCGAGTTTACATGGTCAAAATAGAGCAACAACGAAATTATACTATTTTTTTTTTTTTTTTTTTAATTTTTCGATAATAAAGTTAGATAAGAACTTGAATTTTGGAATATGTAATTTTCGTGCGAATACGTAAAAACCGTTATCTAAATTTTTCGAAATTCGAAAAATTGAAACAATGTTTTCCCCATTTTCTACAAATTTTCCACATTTTCGATTATATTAAATGAGATATTCAGTAGATCTGAGAGTGGAAATAGTCAAGATAAATATCTAAAAACCATTTTCAGATTTTTATAATTTCGATTTTTTTTGGGGGGGTGTGACGGTATACGGCCGCGGGGCTCAACCAACATAAGCACTGTGTTACTATAGTGCGACGGGACTGGCCTGCAGCATTGTCGACGAAACATACTTTCTTTTCCTGTTTAGCCTCCGGTAACTACCGTTTAAGATAATACTTCAGAGGATGAATGAAGATGATATGTATGAGTGTGAATGAAGTGTAGTCTTGTACATTCTCAGTTCGACCATTTCTGAGATGTGTGGTTAATTGAAACCCAACCACCAAAGAACATCGGTATCCACGATCTGGTATTCAAATCCGTGTAAAAATAGTTGGCTTTACTAGGACTTGAACGCTGGAATTCTCGACTTCCATATCAGCTGATTTGGGAAGACGCGTTCACCACTAGACCTGACGAAACGTACTGCGTGGACCGTAGATCTTCCACTTCTGAATCCGTATTGACATTGATGGGGGGAGAGTCCGCCCCCCCAATTCTATCCCCGCCGACAGCTGAGGCTGACATATTTAATTTTTATATTTTTTTACACGTTTACTTTAATTTTTTACGCTTAAATATTGCCCAAAAGACACTGATTATTACTTAAATCGATTTATCTCGTCAAACTGTAAACACAAACACACAAATCACCGCGCTATCACGTCTAAGTCGTGAGTTACACTGAATGGAAATTAGCGAGAGCGCAAGTTTTAACCGATCTGGGCTGTGCCCCCTGCCCATCAACCCGCTCGCTAGTGACGCAAACTCAAAGTCGAATAGACGAGCTGATCGTGTGAGTTATAAAAATCCACCGCATTTTCGTATCTGAGACTCTTCGTTACGTTACAAATTTTGGTTCTGGTACCCGTATGTTTCGGTGTGATTTAAAGACGTTTCACGTCAAAATGAATATCATCAGCTACGATTTGCTGATGATATAGTAATTCTAGCCGAGAGTAAAAAGGATTTAGAAGAAACAATGAACGGCATAGATGAAGTCCTACGCAAGAACTATCGCATGAAAATAAACAAGAACAAAACAAAAGTAATGAAATGGAGTAGAAATAACAAAGATGGAACACTGAATGTAAAAATAGGAGGAGAAAAGATTATGGAGGTAGAAGAATTTTGTTATTTGGGAAGTAGAATTACGAAAGATGGACGAAGCAGGAGCGATATAAAATGCCGAATAGCACCAGCGAAACGAGCCTTCAGTAATAAATATAATTTGTTTACATCAAAAATTAATTTAAATGTCAGGAAAAGATTTTTGAAAGTGTATGTTTGGAGTGTCGCTTTATATGGAAGTGAAACTTGGATAATCGGAGTATCTGAGAAGAAAAGATTAGAAGCTTTTGAAATGTTCTATAGGAGAATGTTAAAAATCAGATGGGTGGATAAAGTGACAAATGAAGAGGTGTTGTGGCAAATAGATGAAGAAAGAAGCATTTGGAAAAATATAGTTAAAAGAAGAGACAGACTTATAAGCCACATACTAAGGCATCCTGGAATAGTCGCTTTGATATTGGAAGGACAAGTAGAAGGAAAAAATTGTGTAGGCAGGCCACATTTGGAATATGTAAAACAAATTGTTAGGGATGTAGGATGTAGAGGGTATACTGAAATGAAACGACTAGCACTAGATAGGGAATCTTGGAGAGCTGCATCAAATCAGTCAAACGACTGAAGACAAAAAAAAAAACAATCACGTCAAAAATAAAGCACAAGTTAGACCTAAACGTAAACTTGAATATTCATTTGGGACGTAGCTATTTAATACTGCTATGCGTAATAGAAGCTATAGTAAAAATTTCAGCTCGATTGATCTAACCGTTTCTGAGATATAACTGTGAAACGTCCAATCAAAATTATAGAAATTATTTTTAAAAAGAACACTGGATAATATAACTTTTCTAAACAATAAAAATTTAAAAAAATCTAATGAATATTTTGTACGTATTTATTTTTTCGTTTTTTTATAAAGAGATTTATTGCACGTACGTAAAGAATTACAGAAGTATAATATAATTGTTAGGAATAATAAATTAAACATCACCTGATCATTGTAAATAGTTATAGAAATTAAAAACAACACTCATATTAATAATTGTTAAAATATACTTTGGAATGTAGCCAAGACAACAATGACATTAAAGCAAATAAGAGTTGCCGCAGTAAAAAACAATAACAGTACTGCTATGAAATGAAACATTGTTAAAACATATTACCCTATAACTATTATTTTATTTATTTTTTATTATTTATTTACGATATTTATATTATTTTTTATTTAGAATAATTTTTTTGTAATAAAATTATCATAATATATATATATATATATATATAAATATACACATATACATTTTTTTTCTAATAATAACTATATCGTTAAAAACATTCCGAGAACTTGTTTATAACTTCAACTTTGTGATAATCAGAATTATCGTTGAAAAGTACTAAATTTGACTTGTTCTTTTATCAAAATAAAATTAGATAATTCTTCAGAGGAAGAATGAGGATGATATGTATGATTGTAAATGAAGTGTAGTCTTGTACATTCTCAGTTCGACGATTCCTGAGATGTGTGGTTAATTGAAACCCAACCACCAAAGAACACCGGTATCTAGTATTGCTGGGGTAGGACCTCTTTTCTTTCTTTTTCCTGTTTTGCCTCCGGTAACTACCGTTTAGAGGATGAATGAGGATGATTTGTGTGAGTGTAAATGAAATGTAGTCTTGTACATTCTCAGTTCGACCATTCCTGAGATGTGTGGTTAATTGAAACCCAACCACCAAAGAACACCGGTATCTAGTAATGCTGTGGTAGGACCTCTTTTCTTTCTTTTTCCTGTTTAGCCTCCGGTAACTACCGTTTAGATAATTCTTCAGAGGATGAATGAGGATGATATGCATGAGTGTAAATGAAGTGTAGTCTTGTACATTATTATTAACCTCTGATTGTAAAAAGATTTTTACGATAAAGTTTTACAATAACCCGCCGGTTTAGTCAAGTAATTAAACTCGTAATCCCAAAATTAGCCGAATATTGAACTCGAGTTCTAAGGTTGAAGTCCTTGTAAAGGCAGGTGTTTTATTCGGATTTGAATGCTAGATTGTGGATACCGGTGCTCTTTATTGGTTAGGTTTCAATTATCCAAACGAATCAGGAGTGGTCGACCTGAGTCTATTCAACACTACTTTTTCTTTCTTTTTCCTGTTTAGCCTCCGGTAACTACCATTTAGATAATTCTTCAGAGGATGAATGAGGATGATAATATTATGAGTGTAAATGAAGTGCAGTCTTGTACAGTCTCAGGTCGACCGTTCCTGAGATGTGTGTGACCACCAAAAAACACAGGTATCCACGATCTAGTATTTAAATCCGTGTAAAAATAACTGGCTTTACTAGGACTTGAACGCTGTAACTCTCGACTTCCAAATCAGCTGATTTGGGAAGACGCGTTAAACACTAGACCAACCCGGTGGGTTAAGATACTTTCTCTTAATAGCATATATCCTAACTTACTAAAGGACAATTGTATGTCTGTCTGCCTGTCTGTGTGTGTGTGTGTGTGTGTGTACATATATATGTGTGTGTGTGTCCGTCTTTCTTAGCTTAGCACATAAAACACCAGTAGTTTGAGTGATGTCCGTACAACAATAAGTAATAATGTACTCAGTTACAGGTACCGGAATGTACCGATCACTAACGGAAAATCCCGACTTGAGGCTAAAAAGAAAAGGGACATGCACGAAATAGCCCGCGGCCAGTCAAAAATTACGTAATCCAGAATCCTAATTCTCTATACTCCGTTCTGGCTAATGGCTCCACAATTTTTATCAGGCCATCCGTGGCCGCATCCCACCTAGCCTGCCAGTCTCTAAAGAGAGTTCTGTCAGCATCCTCTTTAGAGATGCCTTGATAGATTAGCGTTCTCCCCGTCGTCAGTTCAGCAACTGGTGACATTCCAGTCCCACCACCACCACCACCTCGGTCCAGACCAAGGCGTATGCTGATGCCACCCTTAACGCCATTCTGCGGTGGACAGCCTCTAGGAAATTTGTATTGCACCCCATTGCTATGGCCCTGCTTCACACTATAGCGGTGGGGGGTAATAGAAATCTGCTGGAGGGAGTCCAGCACAGAATGACGTTAAGGATGGCAACAACATACGTCTCGGTCTCAACTGAGGCGGTGTTGTTGGGGAGGCGGTGCAGAGGCTGAAAGTTTGCCCCTTGCCAACTGCTATGTCTAGTGTACTATAGTGTATGTAATATCTGAAGGTGAGTCAGTAGTGCGCTGTAACATCCCCTCCACTACTCTTAACATCACTCAGCGACTTCTCCTCAAACCAGCAACCAAAGTAGTGTATTCCAAAAGTCACATCCATTAACTTTCAATAACTTGCACCGTATGTAATTATGACGTTACTATTATAGTAACGAAATGGTAATTTGTTATTACAAATAAAATTATTTATGCCTAATAATTTGTTCAAGATGTGTATAAAGTAATTTATTTATTTATTAAAAGTATATATTTTTGGTTTTTTCAATTACCTTTAACTAAGTTTTTGGTATAAACAAACTGAAACAATGATGTAATAAAAAAGTATATGAAATGAGTGGTTTATTTATTATAGGCGATAATGTTATGATTTTCTTTGACGTGGCGTAGTTATTTAAGAAAATTATTATTAGATAGCGTTTACGCATTACTTTTATAGCAACCATTACTTTTTTAGAAATTGTTCCGCTTGCCGGATTATAGGAGTGGTGGTAGAGAAGGCAGATAGAGTTATCTTGAATAGGCGGGAAGATCCGCCTTTATATTTTACATACACTGTAGTCTGTTGTGTTTGCATTTTATATATAAATATGCGTCATTTTATTTGTAATCTGATGATATTATCTGGTTAGATAGTACAATAAACACCGCTCGCCCGCCCCGGCAATTCCCCCAACAGTTCTGCTAACAAAGACAAGGGCAAACCTTCAGCTCGCTTAATGCATAAATTGAAAAATAAAGCGTTACTTGATCCACATTTATATGGTATATTTTCTTTATTTTTTTTTTGTTGAAAAAATCTTAAAATATATTTTCTTATTTTTCATGATACGTAATTTGTTTAGAAAGGTTTAAATTTAGGCTCTAATTATATATTTTCATATTTTAGCAACCTTTTCATCAATTTTTTAACAAAATTCATTTCACGATTAAATCTGTACCTATATATAAAATATTATTTATTGTCTAAGCCTATACATGTTGTATCAATATTCATAAGGCTTTGTTCATAATTTATATATTAGGAAGTGTAAAGCTCTATATATATGTGTGTATCTAAAACAGCATATTATTTTTTTTTTAAATTCAAGGTTAGAATAAACATGACACAGAAGCTGATTACAACAAAGAAATATACTACTATCGATGTATTACTAACAATGTAATACTGTACTACATAAAGGTAATAAAATGAGACAATAAAAAATAAGATAAATATAGAAGATTAACAAGTACACAATAAATCTATCAATTTATAAAATGTAAGATATAGTAAAAGTAGAAGAAATAACGATACAAAACAGACCTTGAAATAAAAAAACAAAAATAAAAACACGGAATTACAATTTGCCAAAACTTGTAATAACAATTATTTATACCACTCTATTAAAAATAAACAACACTAATATTAATGTAATAATTGATTTTTTTTAACATTTCTTTGTTTCTTTTGTTTTATTCGTTTTTTTTACTTCTTTTTTATTACCTTAGGTACAATCTGATGAACAAAAGATGTATAAATTCAATGTATTAATGTCTGCATCTGATAATGTAGAGTACAATGTCCTTGTATATTAAAATCAGACGTTAGAAAATAATTAAGGCCATTGACATTTTTGTTTTTGTATCTGAAATTATACTTATTAAAATTATGAAATATCTTAAATAACAATTTATTCTATAGAAATTTGGTTGAATTGAAAAAGAAGCATAAGAAAGATTTTTTTTGTTTGTTTTTGTTTTTTTTTACGTAGATTTCGTAAGAAAGCTAGCTATTGTAATGAGTACCATGATTCGACTTTCAGAAAATTTCATCATATCTTCGCGTTTAACATCCTCCAGAACCCATAACCACCGTCAATTCAAAAGTTTATATATATATTTCACTTTCTTGTGGACACGATAACTGCCGTAAATTTACGTCAATCACTTTCAAATTGATACATAACATATAATGACCAAAAATCTCGGTCGAGTTGGTTAATGGGCAAAATTACTCCATGGGGATGGAAATGGGGGGCTTTTTCGAAAAAAAAATATTGCTATAACTTTCTTATTAAGTAAAATATCGAATTCGTTTTAAGTTCATCCTATTTTTTGGATAAGGGCCTAAAAACCTATTTAGATAACGTTTTTTGATATCACATTGGCTCAGGGGGTGGAAAAAAATTGGGTTTCGAAGACAAAAAAAATCATATCTCCCTTAATAGGCACAACATTGATTCAATTTAAAGTGCTAGTTAGTCCTCTAAACATTACCTAAAACTTTTGTTTGAAACAATTTTTGATATGACCAACCCTTACGGCAAGGGATGACCAAAATGTTGCTGGAATTGTAAGAAAATGAGTTTTGACGTATAGTAAACATGCAAAACTATTTTGCACATGCCACCATTGTCGTATTGAGTAGATCTGAAGGTTCTCTTAACTTTAACATGGAAATCTTTTTTAACCCATACTTAGCACCGGTGAAATCTACCTCCGCCTTCCCGCGTGCCGAAAGGGATTGTTTTGTTTTTATATTTTAAAAACAAAATAAATATTATGCACATTATTATTCAAATTATACATTTCCTGAAATTTAGTTTTATATATTTTTTTGTCGTTTCGTCCAACTAAGAACCACGTTTAACACTTTTTTTAGTTTCAATTTCTTACTTTTTCTCCCAGTACTTTTTAAAAAATAATTTTCCCTAAATTCTTCCATGAGTATTCTTCGTAAATATCCTCTTTCTATTTTATTTTTAATTTTTTCTTGATTAATTTCCAGTTTTGCAAGTCTGGAATTGTAACTCCCACTTCAATTAAGTCTTTCTTAATTTTTTAATATTACTATCCGTCTCATCTAGCCAGAACATGGCCCCTCAGGGCCCAGATCAACCAAGGCAAACCCTGGAGCCAACTCCAGAAGCCAACTCCTGAAGCCAAGGGCTTCTCGGAGCCTAACCCAGAGCCGTAGAGCCATTCAGAGCTACGGGAACAGCAAGGTTAATGGCATGTAATTTCGATTACTGCCGAGTCTCGGAAAGTGTAGGCCAAAGAAGAACGAAGAGATCCTCTGCAGAAGGAAGACCCACTACGCGACCCGCCGTCACGGATGGAGTCCGGGAAAAGAGCCTAGCAGAGAAGCAACGTGAAGGGCAGCCCCCGAAGAAGTAGATGAAGATCTTCTCTTTATCCATACCTTAAAAAATTTTAATACTTACAATTAATTAAATTAAATCAGCAATTGCAACTCCCTCCGGAGAAGGGGGCGCATTGCTCCCGACCAACAATTAGGACCCCGTTCTAGTGTATTCCTGCTAGCCTATGAAGCGATAACACCGAAAGGACTTCACTGGACGGTCTGAAGGGGAATTACGTCGGGAGCACAGGTTTTAAAAGCCTAGTCTCCCGCGGTCGGACCCAGAAATGGGTTTGAGAACGCTGCTCCAAACGGATATGGAACGCTATTCACAAATCCGTCCATAGAATAAAATATAACAAAACTTGAAACTTAGACCCGACATTAAAATAAACCCTTGAAACACGCCCGATTACAGAATCATACAGCAGCAAGGGTCCAGGCTCTGTGATTCGAAGGGAGAATTTGTGATACTACCGCCACTTTTGCGTTCCTTTCCGTTCCAGAGTCGTAGAGCTCGCTTCACTTGCCATTTCCGTGTTCCAGGGGACAGTGCCGCAAAGCTTGCTTCATTCTCCTTGGGGGTGAAGAAATAATGAATATTTTTAATATTTTAACCTTCAAGGGAGCTAAGGGCCTCGGTCTGTGGCTTAAAATCTTCTATATTATAATACGAATGTATCCTGAAAATTTGAAAACAATCGATCGGTTTGGTTCTTCGAGATTTTTCTGCATGAAATATATAGAAAAACCTTCTCAGTTATGCCAAGAAACATGGATAAAAAATTGGTTACGTTTGATCGAGTAGTTTTTTTGTTTATCTCAAACAAATGAAAACTCTCTTCGTCTGTATAATAGTATAAATATACGTTTAGGTTTATTTCTAGATAAAAAAGGGAAAATCTTTTGGGGAAATTCTAACATCTTTCATCCATAAAATATGATCTATTTAAAAAAAATCTTCTCTCATAATTAATTATTTTGATTCTTTAAATTTTGTGGTAGCGAAGTTTATATACAGAGTGATTCATGAAGAATGTAATAAACCTTCGTGTTTATTACTCACATGTTTTATTGATGAAAATAAAGAAAAACATTCATACAATCGTAGGTTCGATTCGGAAACGCAACATTAGTGTATCGGCTGGCAAAAGATTTCGCCCTGATTTCTGAGCTTTTAGTAAAATTAAGCCGGGCTGTAATTCTTTGGATCCAAATTAAGGGGTTAAGTTAGGGATTTTATATTTAATCTGACCTGAAACATTGAAAAAAAGGTCCCTAACTGTATCTTTCATCTTTTACAAAAAATATTCTTTCTTTTTTTTAGCCTTCCCAACCACCGTAAGGCATTACTTCAGAGGATGATATTTATGAATGAAAATGAAGTGTAATCTTGTACAGCCTTAGGTTGACCATTCCTGAGATGTGTGGTTAACTGAAACTCAACCACCATAGAACACCGTAAATTTAAATTGCACCGAAACATTCGTAAAATCCTATGAAATGATATAGTAATCTTAGACCGGGTTTTTCTATTTCTTAGAACTATTAATATGTTACACGCTTTTTAATAGTGTTATGTGTTTAAATTTTATTTTCTTGTGTTAGCCGAGAAGGAGCGTTTTACACTCCTCTCGGAGTTCGTTATACAGAGTTATCATAAAAGAATGGTGCGGTTTCAGTAATTCATAGGAAGATTATAGGGAAATTTCTAGATGTTATATTAGTATCCCTGAAAGGCCCCAACCCAAAATTTTGTTTATCAGCAGTTGTAACCACAACGTCAGTTCTTGTATTGTTGTTGCGGTGCGTTTAGCGAGTTACTATGCTCTCGGATAAAGAAAAAGCAAAGTGTGTTTTATTGATGGCTGAATTAAAATCCGTAATTTTAGTTCAACGTGCGTTTCGACGTGAATTCGGAACAGATCCGCCACACAAAAATAACATAACACGTTGGTTCAAACAATTCGAAGAAACCGGATCGGTTAAGAAACAGAAATCAACCGGCAGACCAAGTGTACCAGACGAAACGGTTGAACAAATTAGACGATCGGCAATTAGAAGTCCTGGGAAATCCATCCCCCGTCGAAGCGTCGAATTAGGTATTCCAAAATCAACGGTTCACAAAGTTTTACATAAAAAACGGAAATTACACGCTTATAAAATCCAGATACTGCAGGAATTGAAACCCCATGATGGTGGTGTAAAACGTTACAATTTCGCTGTTGAAATGTTGGACAGAATAAGTGAAAACGAATCATTTTTAGATGATATAATTTTTACAGACGAAGCTACATTCCATGTGAATGGATGTGTTAACAGACACAATTCACGAATATGGGGCTCTGAAAACCCACACGCAATTATTGAGAAACAACGCGATTCGCCTAAAGTTAATGTCTGGTGTGGTGTGATGAAAAATCGTGTAATAGGGCCTTTCTTCTTTGCTGAAAAAAAAACAATTAATGGAGCTGTGTATCTTGACGTGTTAACCAATTATTCCTTTCCTCAGCTGGATGAACTCGGAAACATTCATCGACTTCATTTCCAAGAAGGTAGTGCTCCCCCGCACTTCAATGCATTGGTCACGGACGCTTTGAACGAAAAATTTGGAGATCGATGGATAGGCCGGCAAGGACCCGTACTTTGGCCTGACACCTGCGATTTTTTCTTGTGGTGGTACATCAAAAGTGTTGTTTATTCACGAAAAATTCGCGACCTAAACCGCTTTAAAAACAGGATTAATGAAGCAATGACAACCATTAACGAAGAAATGTTAACTAATGTTTGGAGAGAAGTTGAGTATCGTTTACACATTTGTCGAGCAACTAAGGGCGCACATATTAAAATTTATTAATTATGTAAAAAAATGTTTTAGATGACAAATTTGAAAATAAAAAAAATAAACTGTAAGTAATTCGGTTTTAATTTAAACCATGTTCAAAACCGCACCATTCTTTTATGATAACCCTGTATTTTTACAATTTTTTTTTTTTAATGAATACATAGTTGATTTTATTAGTTTTTAGTTTTTTATCTGTGACAGTAATTTCATTTATTTTTTAGTAATATTAGTTTTAATTTTTTTTTTGTGGTATTTTATGTTATTGTTAAGTTTTAGCTTTTTAATATTTTAGTTTTTAACTAGGATTAGTTTTTTATCTGAATTTCTAGTCTTTCCCTTCCTTATTCGAATAGGGACTCGATTTTTTTTAAAACTTTATTTTTGTTAAATTTTAAATTTTTTAATTTTAACCTTTTTTTAATTTTATATTTTACGGCTGTAATTTAGTTTTAAGTGTTGTTAAAAAAAAAATTTCATCTGCGATATCAGTCGTAAGTTCTTAATGTTTTAGTTTATAAGGCAGTAGTATTTTTTTTTTTACTGTTTGTTTTCTTTTAAAACATTTTATTCCGGGCGATGACAACGCCAAAGCGTTTTTCGCCCATCAAAAACAAACAAAAAAAACCATAGAATACCGGTATCCACGATCTAGCATTCAACTCCGTATAAAATTGAATTAAACATTACAGGTTGTCAATACCATTATCTGCTTCTACCTGTCTCGTTTATTAGTTTGTTTAAGCACCCTCGGGGCGACCAGAACCGCCGTTGAGCAGTATATCAGTCGCGCCAGGGTGCCGTGGCAGTTGACTCCTCCTTATTAATAGGCTACAGGCATCCATTGCACTTACCCATAGCCTCGCTCCCTCAGTTTACCCTTGAGGGTCCCCCATGCCATCATTGGACACACCCCGACTCACTGCTCTTGAGTGCAGAAGAGCCAGGATGGCCTAGATGGCCAACAGCTCTTTTTTTTTTTTTTTTACTTTTTTTTTATTTTTACGGGCATCGACTGCTAAGGTCATTAGCCCTCGTCACATTCTTTAAAAGAAATTATTATCTCCATCAGGATCGTCATATGTAAGGGTGTAAAGGGCCCTTACATTTTATTTAAAAACACAAACTTCACAATAAACATTAAGACATAAAAGACAAGGACAATCACAAACACTTATGGGGTGTAAAGGGCCCCAATATTAAAATTTGAGAGAGGTTCTCAAAAGACCATAAAATAAAAATTTCAGCTTATCAATGCCATATCTTTCTTTCTTTCTTCTACGAGTCTCATTTGTAGTTTGTTTAAGCACCCTCGGGGCGACCAGAACCGCCGTTGAGCAGTGTATCAGTCGCGCCAGGGTGCCGTGGCAGTTGAATCATTCTTATGAACAGGCTATAGGCATGCACGGCGTACACCCATAGCCTCGCGCCCTCAATCCACCCTTGAGGGTCCCCCATGCCATCATCGGACACACCCCGACTCACTGCTCTTGACTGCAGGTGAGCCAAAATGGCCTAGGCAAGAGGGCTACCTCCCGTCACTATACGTGCCACGCTTCGAGACTCCCTTATATGTATATATAAAACTACCGCTTAGAGATTCTTTTGTCACAGCTTTAAACATTCATTTTATAGACTTTTAAGAAGTCCACTGGCGTGTAAAAATGCAACTATATTTTCTTCATTTCCATTATCCAGATCAGCTCTAATATTATTTGTAAGACGGAACCTCTTTCTGAGGTCCTCATATATGGTACACTCTTCTATTAGATGCTTGACTGTCAGTGTTTTATTACAAACACCGCACATTGGTCTCACTTCGCCGGTTAACATATATAAATTTGTTAATCGCGTGTGATCGATTCTAAGTCTGGTCACCGCTACTTGTTCACGGCGAGTCAACTTAAAGTCGCTTTTCCATTTATAAGGAGAAGTTTTTACTGAGTTTAATTTTGTATTTAAACTCTTCCATTCAGCGTTCCACTTATTTCTTACTATGTTTGTTAGACGGTTTTTAACATCTGCCACTCTTACAGGGAATGCATCCAAATCATCGCAGACTGTTGCCTTTCTGGCAGCTTCGTATAGCTGCCCAATAGCTCTTTAATTTTGTTAAGAAGCAAATTATTAGTTATTGTATTATTATTATTGTGGTTGTGATTACTATGATTATTATTGGTTTTATTTTGTCGTTTATTATTAGTATTATTATTGCAATTAAAGTCGAATATATATATCTATAAATAATATTTTAAAATATATTTCAATCACATAGATTTTTAAAAGTTCATATAATTATCTAGATATAATATGTTGTTTTTTTTCCTATTTTAATTTATTATCTATTTGTATTCAAATGACCTGATTTATGTATAACATAGAGTTTACTTTTTTAATAAACAAAAATCGATAATCCAAGATTCAATATAACATAAAAAATTTTAAAAAACTAGTTCTGAAATATACTTCCCACTTTTTACTTACATAATAATAAAACCAGATAGAAATTTCATTTCTGTAACTTGAAACAGAGGTGATTTAGAAAAAAAAAGTTTAATTGACCTCAATAATCATTTTATCATATTGTTATTTGTGTCTACATTATAAATGAATACAGACAAAGGGTATTTAAGGTGGAGTAAAAGGTCGATTAACTGATAAAGAAACACACCTTGAAGTAGAAGATTAATCTAAAACATTATTCGGACACCGAATTCTATATAATCTTCAATCGACAACCTGTTTTCTTTTAATGTTGTTCATTATACAGAAAATAGAAAGTTTAAGTTATCCGAATAAAACAACGATTAAGAAAGTTTACATAAAATAAACCGTACATTCAGTTAATAAATGCGAATTTCAATTATTAAACAATCATCATCAGTAGCAAAACAATATATGTTTTTTGGATTGCATAACATATGATCGTAGACAATCATCTTAAAAGAGGTACGATTTATAAAAGTACCACAGTATAACATACAAGAGTATAATACAATTTAAAGTAGTCAAATAATTTTGCTCTCATCTTGTACCAAAAATCAATTGTTTTTACACCGTTTGTAATAGTAAAATTTTAAATATCTAAACATTTTAAAATCACTCATAGAGATACGGTTACGTATAAACAAAATAATTAATCATCTTAAAAAAAAAATAAAAATAAATATGATTATAATATACTAATTTTTTGTAATAAGGATAAAATCAAAACCTAAACCGACAACGATTGTTAACGTCTATATGCCTACAAGCGCCCATGATGATGATGAGGTAGAGTGTGTATACGAAGAGATTGATGAAGCAATTAAACACGTAAAAGGACATGAAAATTTAATAATAGTTGGAGATTGGAATAAAAGCATTGGAAAAGGCAAGGAAGGAAATATAGTGGGTGAATACGGGCTGGGCAAAAGGAATGAAAGAGGGGACCGACTTATAGAATTTTGCACGAAGTATAATTTAGTAATTGCCAACACCCAATTTAAAAATCATAATAGAAGAATATACACTTGGAAAAAGCCAGGCGATACTAGAAGGTATCAGATAGATTATATCATGGTTAAGCAAAGATTTAGAAATCAACTCGATGACTGCAAAACTTACCCTGGAGCAGACATTGATAGCGACCATAATTTGGTGATAATAAAATGTAGATTGGGGTTTAAAAACCTGAAGAAAAGGTGTCAGATGAATCGGTGGAATTTAGAGAAGCTTGAGGAAGAGGAGTTAAAGAAGATTTTTGAGGAGGACATCGCAAGAGGTCTGAGTAAAAAAGATAAGGTAGAAAATGTAGAAGAAGAATGGGAGAATGTTAAAAAGGAAATTCTTAAATCAGCAGAAGCAAACTTAGGCGGAATAAAGAGAACCGGTAGAAAACCTTGGGTTTCAGACGATATATTGCAGCTGATGGATGAACGTAGAAAATATAAGAATGCTAGTGATGAAGAAAGTAAAAGGAACTATCGGAAATTAAGAAATGCTATAAACAGGAAATGCAAACTGGTGAAAGAAGAGTGGATTAAAGAAAAGTGTTCAGAAGTGGAAAGAGAAATGAACATTGGTAAAATAGACGGAGCATACAGGAAAGTTAAGGAAAATTTTGGGGTACATAAATTAAAATCTAATAATGTGTTAAACAAAGATGGTACACCAATATATAATACGAAAGGTAAAGTCGATAGATGGGTGGAATATATTGAAGAGTTATACGGAGGAAATGAATTAGAAAATGGTGTTATAGAGGAAGAAGAGGAAGTTGAGGAGGATGAAATGGGAGAAACAATACTGAGATCTGAATTTAAGAGAGCATTAAAAGATTTAAATGGCAGAAAGGCTCCTGGAATAGACGGAATACCTGTAGAATTACTGCGCAGTGCAGGTGAGGAAGCGATTGATAGATTATACAAACTGGTGTGTAATATTTATGAAAATGGGGAATTTCCATCAGACTTCAAAAAAAGTGTTTTAGTTATGATACCAAAGAAAGCAGGGGCAGATAAATGTGAAGAATACAGAACAATTAGTTTAACTAGTCATGCATCAAAAATCTTAACTAGAATTTTATACAGAAGAATTGAGAGGAGAGTGGAAGAAGTGTTAGGAGAAGACCAATTTGGTTTCAGGAAAAGTATAGGGACAAGGGAAGCAATTTTAGGCCTCAGATTAATAGTAGAAGGAAGATTAAAGAAAAACAAACCAACATACTTGGCGTTTATAGACCTAGAAAAGGCTTTCGATAACGTAGACTGGAATAAAATGTTCAGCATTTTAAAAAAATTAGGGTTCAAATACAGAGATAGAAGAACAATTGCTAACATGTACAGGAACCAAACAGCAACAATAACAATTGAAGAACATAAGAAAGAAGCCCTAATAAGAAAGGGAGTCCGACAAGTATGTTCCCTATCGCCGTTACTTTTTAATCTTTACATGGAACTAGCAGTTAATGATGTTAAAGAACAACTTAGATTCGGAGTAACAGTACAAGGTGAAAAGATAAAGATGCTACGATTTGCTGATGATATAGTAATTCTAGCCGAGAGTAAAAATGATTTAGAAGAAACAATGAACGGCATAGATGAAGTCCTACGCAAGAACTATCGCATGAAAATAAACAAGAACAAAACAAAAGTAATGAAATGTAGTAGAAATAACAAAGATGGACCGCTGAATGTGAAAATAGGAGGAGAAAAGATTATGGAGGTAGAAGAATTTTGTTATTTGGGAAGTAAAATTACTAAAGATGGACGAAGCAGGAGCGATATAAAATGCCGAATAGCACAAGCTAAACGAGCCTTCAGTCAGAAATATAATTTGTTTACATCAAAAATTAATTTAAATGTCAGGAAAAGATTTTTGAAAGTGTATGTTTGGAGTGTCGCTTTATGATTTTTGAAAGTGTATGTTTGGAGTGTCGCTTTATATGGAAGTGAAACTTGGACAATCGGAGTATCTGAGAAGAAAAGATTAGAAGCTTTTGAAATGTGGTGCTATAGGAGAATGTTAAAAATCAGATGGGTGGATAAAGTGACAAATGAAGAGGTATTGCGGCAAATAGATGAAGAAAGAAGCATTTGGAAAAATATAGTTAAAAGAAGAGACAGACTTATAGGCCACATAGTAAGGCATCCTGGAATAGTCGCTTTAATATTGGAAGGACAGGTAGAAGGGAAAAATTGTGTAGGCAGGCCACGTTTGGAGTATGTAAAACAAATTGTTGGGGATGTAGGATGTAGAGGGTATACTGAAATGAAACGACTAGCACTAGATAGGGAATCTTGGAGAGCTGCATCAAACCAGTCAAATGACTGAAGACAAAAAAAAAAAAAAAAAATACTAATTTTTATATTTGAGATAAATACTATTAAAATCCATTAAATATAAATTTTATTAAGCCTGTAATTAAAATTTAAAAAAATTTTCTACATAAATTGTTGATAAAATTTATTTTTACTTACATATAACAATTATGACCTTTTTTTTTAACATATAATAAAAAATCAAAAAACCAAAGATTCATAGCTGATACAAATGTAAGTAATAATAGAATTTAATCATTAATCAAAAATGCAGGAAATAATGAACCACAATAATTTTCATATATTCTACATAGATAATAATACTAGGGAGCCTCCGTGGTGCGAGTGATAGCGTCTCGGCCTTTCATCCGGAGGTCCCAGGTTCGAATCCCGGTCAAGCATGGCATTTTTTACATACGCTACAAATCATTCATCTTAACGTCTGAAGCAATACATAACGGTGGACCCGTAGGTTTTTAACAAGAAAGAAAAAAATAATCTCTTTGGCAGAGTGGTAGCGTCTCAGTCTTACATTCGGATGTCCCGGGTTCGTATCCCAGTCAGGTATAACAATTTTTATACGCTACAAATTCCCATTTTCACGTCAAGCTTCTGTAATGAATTAATTCATTAAAGCAAAAAAGTAAATAAATATATTTATGTACCATCAGCGATTAATTATATAAACCAAAAATTAAACATTAAAGACGATTTTAAGTACTTATTTAGAAATATTCAGAAGACTGTTTAACGGTATTTCACAAATGTAATAAAAATTATATTTCGCTTGTAAAACATTAGCTAAATAGCAAAACAACAGGAAATGGTACATTTACTTTAAATAATTTATACAAGTAAAATATATGATAATAAACAGTATGGCAGTAAAAAAATTCAGTAATCAATATTTAAAAATTCCCTTTTACCTCGAAAAATTTCCCATTTTTTATTTTTTTATTTACGTGCTTACAACAGCGAATTGCAATCGCAACAAAGTACCATTAAAAAATCAAAATGAATCGGTTACCTACCGTAAAGAAAGTTTTTTTTCATAAATTAAGTAATTATGTGTTCTTAAACTATTCTGCACTTTACAAAAACAAAAACAAAAACTTAGCTTTACTTGTCGTTTTGCAGGCTAATTAGAGGCAATATCATTCAGAATCTGTTTGAACAAAATCGCTATCTTGGTAAAGCTGTCGCCACGTAAACTCAACGAGATAAGAATCAAGCAGTGTTTGAACTTGTGCCGCAGTCAGTTTCATTCCATTTGGTGACCTCTTTTTTTCTGTTTAGCCCCCCGAACTACCATAAGGCATTACTTAAGAGGATGGTATATATGAATCTAAATGTAGTCTTGTACAGTCTCAGTTCGACCATTCTTGAATTTTTTTTTTTTTTTTTTTTTTTTTTTGTCTTCAGTCATTTGACTGGTTTGATGCAGCTCTCCAAGATTCCCTATCTAGTGCTAGTCGTTTCATTTCAGTATACCCTCTACATCCTACATCCCCAACAATTTGTTTTACATACTCCAAACGTGGCCTGCCTACACAATTTTTCCCTTCTACCTGTCCTTCCAATATTAAAGCGACTATTCCAGGATGCCTTAGTATGTGGCCTATAAGTCTGTCTCTTCTTTTAACTATATTCTTCCAAATGCTTCTTTCTTCATCTATTTGCCGCAATACCTCTTCATTTGTCACTTTATCCACCCATCTGATTTTTAACATTCTCCTATAGCACCACATTTCAAAAGCTTCTAATCTTTTCTTCTCAGATACTCCGATTGTCCAAGTTTCACTTCCATATAAAGCGACACTCCAAACATACACTTTCAAAAATCTTTTCCTGACATTTAAATTAATTTTTGATGTAAACAAATTATATTTCTTACTGAAGGCTCGTTTAGCTTGTGCTATTCGGCATTTTATATCGCTCCTGCTTCGTCCATCTTTAGTAATTTTACTTCCCAAATAACAAAATTCTTCTACCTCCATAATCTTTTCTCCTCCTATTTTCACATTCAGTGGTCCATCTTTGTTATTTCTACTACATTTCATTACTTTTGTTTTGTTCTTGTTTATTTTCATGCGATAGTTCTTGCGTAGGACTTCATCTATGCCGTTCATTGTTTCTTCTAAATCCTTTTTACTCTCGGCTAGAATTACTATATCATCAGCAAATCGTAGTATCTTTATCTTTTCACCTGCATTCTTGAAATGTGTGGTTAATTGTACCCCAACCACCAAAGAAACCCACCGGGTTGGTCTAGTAGTGAACGCGTCTTCCCAAATCAGCTGATTTGGAAGTCAAGAGTTACAGCGTTCAAGTCCTAGTAAAGCCAGTTATTTTTACACGAATTTGAATACTAGATGGTGGATACCGGTATTCTTTGGTGGGTTGGGTTTCAATTAACCACACATCTCAGGAATGGTTGAACTGAGAATGTACAAGACTACACTTCATTTACACTCATACATATCATCCTCATTCATCCTCTGAAGAATTATCTTAACGGTAGTTACCGAACAGGAAAAAAACTACCAAAGAACACCGGTATCGACGATCTAGTATTCAAATCCCCGTATAAAACCTACTAGGATTTGAACCATAGAACTCTCGACTTCGAAGTCATCTGATTTGCGATGACAAGTTCACTACTAGACCAACCCGGTGGATTGACCATTTGGCCGACCTACACGCGTATTATCTATAACGTAGCCCACCGGACTGGTTTAGTGATTAACTTTCATCACAAATCAACTGATTTCAAAGTCGAGAGCTCTAAGGTTCAAATCCTAGTAGACAGTTACTTTTATACGGATTAGAATACTAGATCGTCACCCAACGGTTTGGTCTAGTGGTTAACGCGTCTTCCCAAATCAGCTGCTTTGGAAGTCGAGAGTTACAGCGTTCAAGTACTAGTAAAGCCAGATATTTTTACATGGATTTGAATACTAGATCGTGGATACCGGTGTTCTTTGGTGGTGGTTGGGTTTCAATTAACCACACATCTCAGGAATGGTCGAACTGAGAATGTACAAGACTTAACACGTCATTTACACACACATATCATCCTCATTCATCCTCTGAAGAATTATCTAAACGGTAGTTACCGGAGGCTAAACAGGAAAAAGAAAGAAAGAATACTAGATTGTGAAAATCGGTGTTTTTTTACGGTTGGCTTTCAATTAACCACACATGTCAAGAATGGTCGACTTGAGACTGTTTTTTTATATATTGCTAAACAGCTGTTCAAATTGAATAAAACAAGTTAATAATTAGTTATAACCGTGAATAATTATGATAATTATTCTAGTTCTAATTACCATCTGTTTTTACTAATTTTTACCAGCTATTTTGTAATGAATTTGATCCTTCGGAAATTTATTTTTTTATTTGAAAGCCGCCATATTTTTTTCTCTATAAATCCTAGAAGGTTGAAATTTTCACACATCATTTTTAGAACCTTCCTCAAAAGATCTATAAAGTTTCAATCGACTCGGTGCGGAATGGATGAGTGATACTAAATTAAAAGCGTTTACGTTCTTTTTGAGACACAACAAAAATTCCATTCCGCACACCGGAAAGAGGAAGTAAATTTCACCTGTGCTACGTAGAAGATAAAAAGATTTCCACCTTACAGTTAAGAAAAACTTCAAATTTACTTAATACGACAAGGGTTGCATGTAAAAAAATGTTTCATGTTTACCAAACGACAAGCCCCCATCTTACAATTCCAGCAATATGTTGGCCCTTGCCGTAAAGATAGGTCATATCAAAAATCTTTCAATCAAAAGTTTTAAGTAATGTTTATAGGACTAACTATCACTTTAAATCGATTCGATACTGTACCTATTAATGGAGGTATGATTTTTTTGTCTTCGAAACCACACTTTTTCCACCCCCTTGTCCAATGGTTGGTGATATCAAAAAACTTTACCCAAATAAGTTTTAGGCCCTTATCCAAAGAATAATAGAAACTTTAAACGAATTTGATATTTTACTTAATAAGAAAGTTATAGCGATATTTTGTTTTTTTCGAAAAAAGCCCCCCCTCCAATTACCACCTACATGGTCCGATTTTGCCGATTAACGAAATCGACCGAGATTTTTGGTCGTTATTTTTTATGTATTAATTTGAAAGTGATTGGCGCAAAATTACGGCAGTTATCGTGTCCACAAGAAAATGAAATATATATAAAATTTTGAACTGACGTGGTTTTGGGGTTGCGGATGTGAAACGCGAAGTTATGTCGAAATATTGCGGAAGTCGAATCATGATACACATTACAATAGATAGCTTTCTTACGAAATCTATCTAAAAAAGAGAAATTTATGATGTAACAGAAATTTAAGTTTAGAGAAAAAAAATTACATAATTTTTTCCTGTATTTCTAAAATTTCCCGTTTAAGAAAAAAAGGGAGAAACATAAATTAAAAAACAAAATTATAATAATTTTATAAATAATAAAAATAATATATACTAAAAGTTATGTATAATTATCAAAATATATATATATATATATATAGAGAGAGAGAGAGAGAGAGAGAGAGAACTAAGGTTAAGATTGTTTGTAATAACAAAAAGACTGATGGAAAGTTTTCTTTCATTAATGGAAGTGAAAGGGCAAAGCCAGTCGGTATATTTATGATGGTGGGGAGAAACCGGAATCCAGGAAGTTGCTTTGCTACTCGTATAACTGTATACGGGTCAATTCTATTATTAATATTGAATATTACAACCTCTAATGACTGTTAGTTGCAGGCTTACAAAGAAAAAAAATATATAGAAAAAAGGATTTCCTTCCCGCTGTAACATCCAAATATTAAACATTAATTAAAATTTTATTGGGCTATAACTCTAGAAAAAATGAAAATAAGTACAATTTATGATATTTCGTTGAAAATCTCTCAATGAGGGCTTATTATTATAATTAAGAAAAAGTAAAATATCCAAATTTTTTGGATTTTGGACACTTTTGATACAGTCGATTTCAATCAAAAGGGAAGGTGTACAACTAACTAGATGTTACAACATTCCTAAATCTAAAAATTTCAACATTCTACGGCCAATCGTTTTTTAGTTATGCGAGATACATATGTACGTACAGACGTCACGCCGAAACTAGTCAAAATGAATTCAAAAGAGATGAATTCAAATGATGGTCAAAAGAGATATTTCCGTTGTGATCTGAAAACTGAAATTTTTCGTGATTACAATACTTACTTGTACAAAGTACAAGAAGTAAATTCCCGACACCCAGTTTTGGTGACATGATCACCATAATTTCCCTTTAATAAAATTATTCTAGCTACATTCGCCGGAAAAAAAACTGTACTTAAAATTACAAGGTGTAAAATTTTTAATTATTTTGACCACTTTTAAATCAAACATTTTTCAATCCTAATTATTTCGAATTACCGTGGGTTATTACTGTTACAGCATTTAATTTATATTCTTAAGAGGTTTTTTAATGATAACGTAACCTCACTAACTCAATTGTATGTTTTCTTTTAGAAAGGTGAGCATGACCTGCATTTTAAACCGTTTAATAAAGAAACATGCTTAAAATTGCTACCTGGTCTTTCCTTTGTTAATAACATAGTAGCAAATAACATATATTTTTACCATAACATAGTGATTATTCAATACAGAGTACAATGTATCATTTATTTACTGGAAATTCCCAATTTAAAGTATTTCTAAGAAATTTTAGTTAGTTTATAGGTATTACAGAATAATTCTTTCATAAAAGTAGGTCAAAAAAAAATATAATTACAATGGTCTTTTAACAATTAAAGAGACAAATGATTACACAAAAATTGTAAAAATTCGATAACAATGAGACTAACCCTACATTCAGCTCTGGCTATATCTAGGCACTTGCCCCGTTTTTAGGCAATTTCATAAGAAAGCTACCTATTGTAATGGATACAATGATTCGACTTCCGCAAAATTTCGACATATCGCATTTCACATCCTCCAGACCGCAAAACCACCGTCAGTTTAAAAGTTTATATATATATATTTCACTTTCTTGTGAACAGGGTAACTGGCGTAGTTTTGCGCCAATCACTTTCAAATTGATAAAATATAACGGCCCAAAAACTCGACACAGTTCGTTAATGGGCAAAATTGGACCATCATGGGGGAAATGGGGGGGCTTTTTCGAAAAAACAAAATATCGCTATAATTTTCTTATTAAGTAAAATATCAAATTAATTTTAAGTTCCTACTTCTTTGGATAAGGGCCTAAAACTTATTTAAGTAAAGTTTTTTGATATCACTAACCATTGGACCAGGGGGTACAAAGAGTGGGGTTTCAAACAAAAAAAAATCATACCTCCCTTAATAAGCACTGTATCGAATCAGTTTATAGTGGTCGTTAGTCCTTTAAACATTACCTAAAATGTTGTCTAAAACAATTTTTAATATGACCAACCCTTACGGCAAGGGATGACAAAAATGTTGCTAGAATTGTAAGAAGATGCTAAACATGTGAAACTATTTTCATAGGCAACCATTGCCGTATTGAGTTAATTTGATGTTTTTCTTAACTTTAAAGTGGAAATCGTTTTTATCCCCTACTTATCACCGGTGAAATCTACCTCCGCCTTCCGCCATGCCGAAAGGGAATTTTGTTATGGCCTTTCTTATTGCAACAGTAAAATATTTTTCATCTTGGTGATCTTCTGAAACATTATTCACCTGCCAAATTCGGTACCACATAAAAAAAGCTGACAAACAGTTGTCACACGGCTAAAGCCGTTTTGGAAAAATCCTACTAACGTAGGTCGTCACTAATTAAACTAATGTAATTTCACAACTTACATAGAATAAATTTCGCTTTTACAGTGGGCACTTAGTGTAGCCACGAGGCTTAACATACCAGGTACCGAATCGATTGGGCGACCGAATTCGAGACCGAGTTACTTTTTTTTACACTTTAAATATTATTCATTTATTTAATTGTACCGCCCACCTATGATGTTACAACATAACAGACGATTACAACAGCTTACGTCAGTGCTACCAACCTTGGAAATATTAACTAAATAAAATAAATAATTAATATTTTAAGTGTAAAAAATAGATTGGTTGGTAACCCTGTGTAATTTCAAATTTCCCGGCCCAAGAGGACGAGGAAAAAGGAAATTTTCTATAGGGAAAAAGGTAAATTTCAAAATGGTGGACTGCGACACTAGCGCCCCTTTTGGTGACAGAAGGTACTATTGACACAGTATGTCCATTTTGCCACTAATTTAGAACATTTTTTGGGTTCGGAGTGCGATTTATCCAATTTTTTTTCAAAAATATTATTATTTTTTAATCGCTAAGAAATAAATGACCTTATTAGGCAAAGTCTCAAGATACTGAGGATGACCTTGCCTACAGCTTCAGCCCCTTGACCTTTTAAGTTGTAAATTTAATGATATTAATGCTTCATACATAGAAGTAATCTGACCAAATTTGGTCAAATTCAGTCTAGTTGTTCTAAATTTATAAGTGATTTAGAGGTCAACTCTGAACACAAGACGTACATACAAATATTAACATCCGGATAATTTCCATCCGGTTTTTTGGTTGTTCCTTAGGTGTCAAAAGGTCAAGATCTGGTAAAAACTGCAACGCCCAAATCGGATCGATGGCAATACTTTTTCAGTTTAGAGCTATAGGTCTGCTATCTATATGGGAAGGTAAAATTGAAAGAACCAAACAAAAAAAAAACTGATGGAATGAGATCTGAACTGTAAACTGGATATAGCTAAATATCCCGACCAGAGTTTTTGATAGCTTTCCTTCTCTTTTGAGCGGTATTGATGCGGGCGTTAACAATCAGAAGAATTACGTCTTTTGAGAGGAAGTTTCCTGCTTTATTGCGGGGTTTCAATTTATTTCCTAGCATGTCATAAAATAATATTAGGTGTTGATTGTGAGCTGTTCTTCCAAATAACTTCACTAAACCAAAAGCATATAAAAATTTATTTAGGTTACTTACAGATTCGGTTTAGATCTTATTTTATAGCAAAACACATCACGTTTTGAGTTACGTAGTTCATTAGTACTGAATTCAGCCTCCAGCGCTGTCATCAGTTTGTTAAAAATGGACACATTTACTGGTGCGGAACATGTTATGGTTTCAAGATTTATAGTCAGTAACCGCCTTTCAACGTAATTTTCGCGGAGTATGGTAGGGAACCTCCTAGTAGGCATACAAATTACTCTTGGCACAAGACCTTCGTTGAACAGGTTTTTTTCTTTCTTTCTTTTTTCCTGTTTAGCCTCCGGTAACTACCGTTTAGATAATTCTTCAGAGGATGAATGAGGATGATATGTATGAGTGTAAATGAAGTGTAGTCTTGTAGATTCTCAGTTCGACCATTCCTGAGATTTGTGGTTAATTGAAACCCAACCACCAAAGAACACCGGTATCCACGATCTAGCATTCAAATCCATGTAAAAATAACTGGCTTTACTAGGACTTGAACTTGGAACTCTCGGCTTCCAAATCAGCTGATTTGGGAAGACGCGTTAACCACTAGACCAACCCGGTGGGTTAGGTTTTTGTGCCCTAGTAAACAAAGACTGTACGCCAGTTTTTATTACAGCGAGGCAACCGTAAATGGTATCCTTTATCTGACCTTACTTCAAAATTTTCTAATTTCTTAGTTAGACAACCAAAGTGGACGCCATTACTATCAGCAAAACGAGGCTATTTAAACGCACTAAGCAGTCCGGATTGTTGGATATCCGGAAGATCAGTTCAGATAATCGACGTCCCAATGTTTGTTTTTTGGAGTATAATAAATCATTGTTATAATTAAAGAAAAATAAGTTTTGAGGGATGGAAAACTTATATTATTTTATTTGTATAACATATTTTTAAAAAATGTAATAATTCATAAAAAACGTGTAAGTTCATAAAATAATTAGCTTGATTAATACTAAATGAGCTGTATTGAAATAATCTGTAGACTACGCCTTATCTTGACAAATAAAAAAATCAATTAAATTAATCTTAATAGTTTGATAAATTATTTTTTTTATCTTGATTATACACTATTGTACCGCATTAAAAAGAAAAAATATTTACTACTATCTACTGAAAAATGAAACAATTTTAATCTATACTAGTTAAAAAACAGCCTTTTTTTAATAACTGTGATAAAAGATTTCATCCATATATAGTATATTAATTTTATATTATACGTAGTATTGTCTTATTCATTTTATTTATTACAAAAAATACTTTGAGGTTGACTTAAGCAACTAATCGTAGAAATATTTCTTTATAAATTTTTTTCAATGAGATTGCTTTTCAAATTAAAAAAAATGAAGATGAAGAAACTGCAGTTCCTCTTTCCTTTTTTGTTCCTTTTTATTATGCATATAGCTGCCGCAATGAATCTTGAAGCTTGGACTACGACGACTAGTATAGATGTGGGTATACATGTTACCCACCGGATTTATCTAGTGATGAACTCGTCATCGCAAATCAGCTGATTCGAAGTCGAGAGTTCTAAGGTTCAAATCCTAGTAAAGGCAGTTATTTTCATACGGATTTAAATACTAGATCGTGGATACCGATGTTTTTTTTTTGGTGGTTGGGTTTCAATTAACCACACATCTCAAGAACGATCGACCTGAGTCTGTACAAGACGATTTTAATTCATTCATGTATATCATCTTTTGAAGTAATATCTTACAGTGGTTTTGTGTCAAGAATACTGCAAATGAAACATCGGGAAGCGAGGGGGCGAGGGACAGCTCCGTATAGAGCTGCCGTTCGCTCGTGCTTGCACAGGTGGATGGTGGCGATGAAGTGCGGGGACTCTCGAACCCCTGAGCTAAAAGACTGAGTCCCGACGGGGCCGTCACTTTGGGGGTGTCCCCGTTAGAGGCCAAGCACAAAGGACCGAATCCCGGTTGTTGGGTGATGGAGGCCGGGAACGGCATGGCGTTTCCCTCATCTTGTGGGTAGAGGCAAAGGCACCTACCGGAACCGTGTTCTTGGTACGGGGTCTGGTTTAGGAAGGCAGGATTTAAAAAAAAAAAATGAAAACATTAGTTTTCACGCGCAGAAGCAAATCGCTTTCTTGTAAATATAACTTATTATTTGATGTTACCGGATGATATAAAGGATTACTTTTAAATATTTTCTAATATTGCTGTTTATACTTTATAAATATTTTGCCATAAAAACAAATGTTATGATATATTTCTAAACGTTATACAAATGTAGGTCTACTCTCAACCCACCGGATTGGTCTATTGATGAACGCGTCTTCCCAAATCAGCTGATTTGGAAGTCGAGAGTTCCAGTGTTCAAGTCCTACTAAAGGCAGTGACTTTTATACGGATTTGAATAATAAATCTTGGATATCGGTGTTCTTTAGTGGTTGGGTTTCAATTAACTAAACTTCTCAGGAATGGTCGAATTGAGACTGTACAAGACTACACTACAATTACAATCATACATATCATCCTCTGAAATAATACCTGAACGGTAATTCCCGAAGGGTAAACAGGAAAAAAAAAGAAAAAAAGACCTCTTCTCAACAAGTATCATAATTATGTCAGCAAACGCTAAATGATTAATTAACTAACATTATTATAATCATCTGAGATATATAAACATAGTTTATAATCTATCGTGATAATATTTATCGTAAAAATAAAATACGGACAAGCCAAGCGTTATAATTCTGGAAAGAACCACCTTTCTTAGAATCAAATCAAGAGACAATATATCTCTATCTATCTATATTGTTTGCTATTCCTGCATAATTTTCAAATGCAACCAGGCCAATGTCGAACTAAATAATTACTTACAAGCCTGTGTTATTGAATATAATCAATTAGCCAGTTCATGTACTTGTTGATCGTGCGAGAGCATTTATGCAAATTTCGTTTCTTTTTATTCAAGTTTTGACTGCGATAAGTATCACATTTCATAATCGGTTGTAAGTTTTTAGTGATTTATAATTATGAACTTAAGATTATCGTAAAAAATCTGATGTGGACACCACATGATTTTATTTTACGCCTATTAAATTATATGTACACACTTTTAAAAGTAAATAAAAATTTATTTCATTAATAAATATGGATTTTTTTTCATTTCTTTTATTTTATTGTTATTATTGAATTATTATTTATTGCAAAAATCTTTTTACAATCACAGGTTAATAATTGTTTATAAAATAGTACTTTTAAATTAAAAAACTTAACTAGAATTCTATACAGAAGAATTGAGAGGAGAGTGGAAGAAGTGTTAAAACAAGACCCAATTTTGTTTCAGGAAAAGTATAGGGACAAGGGAAGCAATTTTAGGCCTCAGATTAATAGTAGAAGGAAGATTAAAGAAAAACAGACCAACATACTTGGCGTTTATAGACCTAGAAAAGGCATTCGATAATGTAGACTGGAATAAAATGTTCAGCATTTAAAAAATATTAAGGTACAAATACAGAAATAGAAGAACAATTGCTAACATTTACAGGAACCAAACAGCAACAGTAATAATTGAAGAACATAAGAAAGAAGCCGTAATAAGAAAGGGAGTCCGACAAGGATGTTCCCTATCCCCGTTACTTTTTAATCTTTACATGGAACTAGAAGTTAATGATGTTAAAGAACAATTTAGATTCGGAGTAACAGTACAAGGTGAAAAGATAAAGATGCTACGATTTGCTGATGATATAGTAATTCTAGCCGAGAGTAAAAAGGATTTAGAAGAAACAATGAACGACATAGATGAAGTCCTACGTAAGAACTATCGCATGAAAATAAACAAGAACAAAACGAAAGTAATGAAATGCAGTAGAAATAACGAAGATAGACCACTGAATGTGAAAATAGGAGGAGAAAAGATTATGGAGGTAGAACAATTTTGTTATTTGGCAAGTAGAATTGATAAAGATGGACGAAGCAGGAGCGATATAAAATGCCGAATAGCACAAGCGAAATGAGCCTTCAGTCAGAAATATAATTTGTTTACATCAAAAATTAATTTAAATGTCAGGAAAAGATTTTTGAAAGTGTATGTTTGGAGTGTCGCTTTATATGGAAGTGAAACTTGGACAATCGGAGTATCTGAGAAGAAACGATTAGAAGCTTTTGAAATATGGTGCTATAGGAGAATGTTAAAAATCAGATCGTTGGATAAAGTGACAAATGAAGAGGTATTGCGGCAAATAGATGAAGAAAGAAACATTTGGAAAAATATAGTTAAAAGAATAGACAGACTTATAGGCCACATACTAAGGCATCCTGGAATAGTCGCTTTAATATTGGAAGGGCAGGTAGAAGGAAAAAATTGGGTAGGCAGGCCACGTTTGGAATATGTAAAACAAATTGTTAGGGATGTAAGATGTAGAGGGTATACTGAAATGAAACGACTAGCACTAGATAAGGAATCTTGGAGAGCTGCATCAAACCAGTCAAATGACTGAAGACAAAATAAAAAAAAATTTAAAAAAAAAGATAAAAAAATTATATGAAATCGAAATTATATAAATTATTTTATAATTTATTTAAAACAACATAACATTTATTTTTACAACAATAATACTTATTCGAAAAGATTATTATAAAAACTGCGTCACGCTTTTATTTAACTAAATATTTTCATTACTTTTAATTTTTTAATTTAATAATTATTACATTTATTTATTTTTTGTTTATTGGTTATTTATTAGATATTTATTTATTTTTTACTTTTCAGTGCATTTTTATATTTTCCTTTTTTATATTTTATATTTTCCTTTTTTTATTAATGGTAATTAAATAAAAGCTTTTTTAAAAAATAAATTTTTATATGTAATCTTTTGTGAACAAAACGTCATCATAGTCGTAAAAATCCGACGACAAATAACAGAGTTATTGCAAAAAGTAGACCTCAACCGACTAGGCGGTTTTTTTATCTTGTTTTTTTTTTATTATTGTGATTTACTTGATAATTAAACTAAATTTTTATCGTGGTTTGATTGAAATTGCTAATTTTAGCAATTGACGATTTATTTTAAATAAAATTTAAGTATTTATAAGTTATATACAATTATTTTTTTCATCACTTAATGTTTTTTTTTCTAAATTGTATACTTAGGATCTAAATAAAAGAAATAAGTTTTTCCAGTAATGGTGGGGATTTTAAAGCTATAAAATATCAAAAATCTATTTTTTATAAAAAAAAAAAAGTATTTACCATAGATGAGTATTTTAAGTTGTCAAAAATAGAAATCATTAACAAGATTTTAATTTTGTCAATTGTTCTGACAAGAACAACAACACAAGTTTTATTCTGTAAATTAAAAAAATAAATTACATAATTTATACGTAATCCTAAGCAAATATTAAAATAGAGATAATGAGAAAAAAATTTAAATGAACCAAGCTATTTAAGTAAAAGTCCATTTGTTTAGTTTGTTTTTATAAAAGGAAAAGATTAGTGATATAACAAAAGGCATCTTAAAGTAATTATTTACCAACGTGTGAGTTTAATTTTATATAAAAGTAGGCTACATAAACAACAGGCGTTAACAACAATAACATGAATTATCAACCTACTAGTAATTTTTTATAATAACATTGTCTATTAATATTAAAATTGCCTATATTATTCAGAGGATAGTTTATTGGGAATAAATTATAGAAATAATATCTTTTCCACGTTTCTCTCCTAGAAAAACCAAAACTATATAGTTTACTGAATATAATTTAATTATCGAACAAAATATTAATAAAAAAAAAAAAAATGACAACAAATTTGTTATGCAGAGTCGCGCACAAAATTATCCAACATTTGTTTTGGCAATAATTCTTTAGATTAATGATTATACAAGTGATTCAAAGAAACGGGAAATTTAAAAAATTAAATAACGTTAATGAAAAATTTTTTTTAGAAAATGAATTTTATTTCATGTAATTGTACAAATGTTGCCATTTTAGGATACATACATTTTAGTTAATTTTTTAAAGATGAAATCTTCCAGGTGACCTCTTTTACGTAAACACTCACGAAGTCTCTTCGTTAAATTGTTCATGGTTTGACGTAACATCTCGACTGGAATTTCTGCAATTGCTTCTCGGATCTTTGCCTTCAGTTCTTCCGTTGTAGCAGGTCTACTGTGGAACGCTTTGCTTTTAAGGTGACCCCACAAAAAGTAATCACCAGCTGAGAGATCAGGCGATCTGGGAGGTCATCTAATGTTACCAATTCGTGAAATGACACGTTGTCCAAACAATCGGCGTACAGCTGCCATCGATATTCGTGCAGTACGTGACGTTGAAACCAGGCTGTGTTAAGAATCGGTGGAAATCTCTTTTGTTGTTCCACAACAAAGGTTTCAAGCACGGCTACGTAACGAGCCTTACGTAATCGCTTACGTAAGCCTTACGAGGCTTACGTAATCGCAAGACCGTTGTCACCCTCAAAAAATAAGGGCCTATAACACCGTAAGATGACATAGCGCACCACACGGTCACTATCTGGCTGTGCAACGGACGCTGGTGTAGCTGCGTAGGATTTTCTGTGCCTAACAAATGTGCCTAAGAAAAATATGACCTTAAGTAGGCGACATCTCAAGATATTGAGGTGATCTTGCTCTACAGCTTCTACCCGTTGGCCTTTAGGGTTGAAAATTTAACGGCAATCAGAGCTCCTAAAAAAAAATCCCCATTTAAAATTGCCCTATTTACATGAGTCTTCGTACATAATTTCATCAAAATCGGTTTTTGTAGTTAAAAGTTATTAAGCTTCAAACACACCAATGCAAATACGAAAATTATCAGTGCCCCTATAAAAGTAATCTAACCAAGTCTGGTCAAAATCGGTCCAGTAGTTCTGGAGATATAGGGTGATTTAGAGACCAACACCGAACACACACACATATACATACAAACATTAACAATCGGAAAATTTCCATCCGGTTTTTTTGGGTTCCTTAGGTGTCAAAACGTTAAGATCCGATGAAAACCGCATATGGGAAAACCCAGATTGGACCGATTACAATACTTTTCTTTTTAGAACTATAGCGCTATCTACACGGGAAAATAACAATTTTGGGGATTTTTTTAATGGAAAGATAAGCAAGCATGTATGTACTGAGCTTAATATAAAGTTATGTTAGCTAAATATTGAGGAAATTAACCTCCAAAGAAATTATCTACCCCCTACTGGAGATATTGACTCCAAAATGTTACCAACAAATTGCCTCATTTACATGAGTCTTCGTACATAATTTCATCAAAATCGATTTATGTGGTCAAAAGTTATTAAGCTTCAACCACGCCATTAGACGTACGAAGATTATCTCCTGCTGGTTTTGTTTTTTTGGGGTCCCTGGGTCATGAACGTCGAGAAATGAAAAGGGCTTTTTTTTATTAATTTCTGTAGATTCCTTTTCTTAGCATAGCTCTGAAGCTGTGATGATAGAAAGTAAAAATTACGATATACATATTACACGTACATTTAAATTTTTCAACTGATAAAGTTTATTTGAAAATAAATATCGATTTAGAAATTTTATTCTATATAAAAATGGAATTTTAATAAAAGATGAACGTTCAATAAAATATCCATAAAAATAGTTGAGTAGAGGAATAAGCTTGGAAAAAACATTATTATGTTTTTTTTATAGAACATTATCTCGTGGTGGAATAATAGTGTCTCGGTCTTTGATCCGGATATCCTGGCTACGAATCCCGGTCAGGCATGGTACTTTCCATACGTTAAAAATCCCATTTCCATCTTCCAACGAACAAGCTTTCAAACACTTTTTTATGAATTTATACATAAAGTATTAAAGTATATATATATATATATATATATATATAGACGTAAACATATATATAAGATTCGAGTATATATATATATATATATATATATATATATATATTCGACTGTTTCAGTTATGAGAACTACGTTGAATATGTTAGAATAATTTATAACAAATTTACTGTAGAATTTTTAAAAAATTTAAAGTTCTTTAAACTGTTTTTTTAAATATCCAGTTATATAATATGACAAAAAACTTCTCTTACTATTTCCATTTTAATAGACGCAGACAAACATGAAATGAAATTGTACAGAGAAAGTTCTTAAATTAATGAACGATTTATCAAAACCATCTGGAAATATTTTTTTAATATTGAAAAAGAAAAAAATAAATAACCTTATGCGGTCAGAACTTCACTTTCACAGAAAAATTAATAAATAAATTTTAAAAAAATAATAATTTCCTGTAAGTTCCTTTTTCTCCATAAAAGTAACGCGAATATACTTTTTTCACTTATTAAATAAACATTTACAGAAGTTCTCATTGAAAAAATTTAATAAATATAAAATAATTTCTTTATAGCCAATAACAAAAAATTAAAAATCAATCAATAGATACAGATTGAGAAGGTTTACCACCAAATAAAGAAATTAATTAAAAATAATTACGAAAAAAAAAGAAGAAAAAAGCATTAAATAAATAACATAAAATAGTTTCAGCACTTCTAATTTTTATGTTTGTTGTTATTAAAAAAATTCTAAATTTATTTTCAGCAATTCATATGAGATAGTAATTTTAACTTTCGGCCAACTAAAGACAACGTAAGACTCTCCTTATCATTCTATTCGTCTAGTACTTTTTAAATCTGTCAATTGTATTTAAAAGTAATCAATATTATAATGATATACAGGTGTTTAAAAAAAGACGCAACCTAAGATTAAGAAGGTAAGAGTCAAGCATAGGTAAATTTTATTTCTCCCTACATGTCAGTTGGCAACACTGTACTCAAGGTTAGCAACTGTAACATTTAAAATGTCTTCTTATTAGTGGCGGCTCGCGTATAGGCACTGTGGAACTGCAGTCCTAATTTCACTTGATATTATCGATAACATTTATTATAATGAGTCCTTTTTTCGTTAATTCTTTCTTTATACTTGTACAATATATAATCCTTAAGCTTAATATCAGTAGCCATCTCCCAGTTTATGTAAACGATTCAGAACTCTTTATATGGAACTGTGCGCTTCACAGTTCCAGCGGCGTGGTGTTTGTTATGTTCATGCGTGGGTAGGGTAGCCGCGCCGCCGGGGTATGGTAACCCGGGGTTTGGTGTGCCTTCCCTCCATCGGTGGCGGTCTTGATCGTGACTTGGTAATGCCACGTGAGACACCATGATGGGACCGAGTGGGGGTGCGGGGTTTGTCCCCGACTCCTGCGCAGACCGTAATGAGGTTACGATCCTCTTGTTAGGTCACCTAATTGGTCGACTTATCTTGGTATAGGTCTGAATTTTTATGTTGCGTAAGACGTAATTTTGGTTGGCATGAGTGTAGAACTGATTTATCTTTAAACTCGTTCGTTTTCTGAGGCATTCACAGTTACAAACATTGCTGTCAAATCTGGACTAGGCGCGGGGTTCGCGCTTCCGCGTCGGTTAGTTAGCTTGACGGAATCATGTTAGGCTAGATGTGAAGATGTCCGTTTGACGCATATGTGAAGGCAAAATTGGATATGTATTTTACTGTTACAAATGTCTGCCGAGGCATTTACATCGGTAGTATCCCGACCAAGGACTGGCTGATGACTGTGAGATGTAATCGGTTAGAAGGTCTAAAGACGACCTCCGGTAAAGCCCCTCAGGGCTTGGAACGGAGGGGGTGGTGTGGCAACCGGTAATATCACAAGGTGGGTATCTTCCCCCTACGGAGTTGGGATCTGCCCATGCGTACATAGGAAGCTGCACGTGAAGCTTTGAGGGACAGAGAGCACTGTCGCTCTCGCAGTGCCAACCCTGGCGAGCTGGTAGAAGGTAATTTTTTTTTTTACTCCGTATGTGTATGGAACGTTTCTTGTTCATTCCCTTTTCTAGTTTAGTCGGTGGAAGGAATATGAAAGCGGTTTAGTTGGTTTTTTATTCAGTACTGATCAGAAGATGGCGGAAAGCAAGGGCTCTTTTGATCGCCAAATGTGTCCAAAAATAAGCTAGAAGAGCGAAAGAGAAGGTAATTGGTAAAAAATAATTATGTATTTGTTGATTTGTACATAGAAATTTAAATTAAGCACCGTTGGACTATAGTGTTTTTAAGCGGACATTTTATTAAGTTATTATCTAATAATACTAAAAAATATTATCTATTGACATATTATTTATTCGGTTAAACCGTAGATAGTATTTAAGAACAATGTGCTTAAAAACCGTGTACCATATTCTTGAATGTCATAAAGTGTAGAATTAGATTATTATCCTTCTTCCAGCTATTGTATTTGATTAATTTTTTCGGTTTCTTATTTTACAGAAAACTTTAACCATGGACTTGAAAAAGACCAGAAAATAATATTCTGGAGCAGCACCCCCACTAATTTTAGCTACAAGCCGGCACTGCTTCTTATACATTAGTGCTACACCACTATAAATTCGTCTCTATTTTGTTAACTATGTTGATTTCCAAAGACGAATTTAATTTATTATTGAGCGTATAAATATTACGAACGAGTGATAGACGAGTTTCGAAAAAAATTTCCTTATTCTTCAGTTCCGAGTAAATTTGATTAATAAATTTCATAAGACTGGGAGTGTACATGATCAGAAAAATCACAGGTCGACCGTCACTGTTAACAGTAAAAGTTCTGGAGGATGTAAAAGAAAATTTTGACTCGCTTACCCAAAATATCGGTCAAAAGGTTACCTTCATAGACCAGGTTTTTAATATCTACAGCTTTCAGACTACTAAAAAATCACAATCGCATGCTTATCGCATCGGTATCGTACAAGAACTGAAAAAAAAGTAGACCACAGAAAACGTTTACATATCGATAGTTTCGTTTTCTCGTTGATGACATCGGTATTGAAATTTTATTGTTTATTTCAATATCGGTATTGTTTATTTCAGCGACGAAGTATCGTTTCATTCAGTTACATTAACAGCAAAATTTACTGTATAACTTTCACGGATTAATTTATGTACTACAATAATAATAACAATACACTTTGTAACGAAAATCCATGTTGCTAAATATAGATTTAATAATTATATCGCCAAATAGTACAGGCAATTTGTCATCGAAATAGGCTGTATTTGAAAATCCTTACCTACCGATTGATCTTTTGTCTATGCGTTAGGGATGATGAGGGAAGCATAACTCCAGATTTTTAACACCCCCTCCCGTAGATTTTTGAAAAACTCAAAAAGTTTTTGAAATGCGTTTTTCTCTGAATCTATGCATTTTAGAGAAAAGTTTTTCAAACAAAAAATGTAGACGACATTCTCCTCTACAAATAATGTCTTTGAAGTTATGCCGTATAATTTGAAATTGAAATACTAGGTGGCGCTGAAGTTTTAAAAAACGTTGTAAATGAAGTTTTTTTTTTCTATTTTGAACCATTGTTTTTTTTTTTTTTGTATTAAATTGGGGTAATGTTAGGGGTAGCTTTATCTTCTGGTTTTGATGCTTTAAATTGTTAGCTTTTAAGTTTATTTTCATCTATTTTGAAGTTGAAAACGTTGTGAAACGTTTTAAACGACTAGACCGGTTTCGAACACGTGCTGAACATTTTCACACTTTCACAAGTTACAGCTCCAAAACGGTAAGTCGTACAAGAAAATTTTTTAAATAAAAGTTGTCTGTTTTTTTAAGATTAACAACTTTTCCATACAACACAGACGAAAAACAATGTTTTTCCGGTGAAAAAACCGAAAAACAAGTTTTTTTACAACTTCAGCGCCACCTAGTATTTCAATTTCAAATTATACGGCATAACTTCAAAGACATTAATTGTAGAGGAGAATGTCCTCTACATTTTTTGTTTGAAAAACGTTTCTCTAAAATGTATAGATTCAGAGAAAAATGCATTTCAAAAACTTTTTGAGTTTTTCAAAAATCTATGGGAGGTGGATGTTAAAAATCTGGAGTTAAGCTTCCCTCATCACCCCTAACATATGGAAAAAATATCAATCGGTAGGTAAGAATTTTCAAATAAAAAATACAAATTGACTGTACTAAAGAAATTATTTCTAAATTAAAACATTCTGTTATTATTTCTGATAAAGAATTCACTCAAACAAATACTATTTTTATTATATTGAACAAACAACAAAATTTTTATCGTATAAAAAATTTTACGTCTAGTAACAACATATGTGTGCAGTAATCCATTGCCTTATCATTTTATTACTTGCTTTTAATATTACACAGAATATACTGATAACTGTGTCTAGTGAGTAGGGGAGCGGTGTAGTAACAAGTATTACCCACGCGCCAGTTCTTGAATCTTATCAGGATTGCTTGACGTCATGCATTTTTAGATTACGGGAGATCAAAATATTCCGATTTTACAATTCATTAAAAAAACATTTATACTATTTATATTATCATATTATTTCTGGCTAAATATATCTGTCTCTCGCCTTTACACACTTCATTTATTTCTTAATAGTTTTTTTTTTTTTTTTAATATGATACAAATTTAATATAAAAAGTTTAAAGGTTGTGTAGTTCAAATTTATATTAATTTCCCGTCTAGATAGCGCTATAGCAGAGTTATAACTCTAAAAAGGGAAGTATTGTAATCGATCCAATTTGGGCATATGCGGTTTTCACCGGATCTTCACGTTTTGACACTAAGGAACCCAAAAGGTGGATGGAAACTTTTCAGGATGTTAATGTTCGACTGCAGTGAATGATGCGGAGAGACCGATGCCGGACGGCTATGGTCAGCCTTAGGTACTTTTTAAGCATCTTTAAAATAAAGTTTTAAAATTAGCTAAAATCAGAACTTAAATACCTTCGTAAATTACAGAATGGTGGCCATGTTTATTTTTCAATCCGTTGTATTTGCATAAATATTAGTTTTATCAAAATTTATGTATTTGCTAAAATATTAAGCCTTTTATTTTGAACAAAATTAAATTTTATTTTTTTAAATCGGTTGACTAATAGCCGAGTTATAGCAGAAAATTGATGTCGTAATTTTATGTCTGTTTTCATGTCCTCCACTTTACGTTCAATTCGATTAAATATTAATTGTAATATTGTAAATTAGTATCATATAAAGTAATAATTTTCTGACAATAAAATTTAACATTACATAATAACAAAACAATTGATAATAATTTTTAACTTTTGAATAATTTTACACAGCGACTATTACTGCTGATCATGTTAACAATGTACAAATGAAGCTTCTTTCAACAGGAATGATGTTTAAAACTATCACAATAAGCGTATCTCGAGTGATGAAAATTTTTATGTTACCTTCCAAAGTAGCCACTAACAAAAGATTTTTTATGAATATACGGGCAGGTATTTTTAATTACTATCTTTCGTGTTTTGTCATTCTATCAAATAATTTAGATGGAAAAAATTATCTTGCTTAGTTACCGAAAATCTTCCAAATTTTTTGAAACCTCTAAAATTAACTTTCCATGAAAAAATTGAATAGGCCGCGGAGGGCCAGTGCCCTGGCCTGCCCGATCACCTGATTTAAACTCTCCTGACTTTTAACTGTAAGGCTGTTTGAAACATATTATTTATTCAACTCTAATACTGAGGATATTCAACGAAGGATGCAAAATGGATTTCAAGAAATTAGGAATACTGTCGGAATTTTTTTCTGCGTGTATATATATATATATATATATATATACACACACACTAATTATACATTGTTATTATTATTAGTTCATGTTGTAGTTATTATTAGTACTCTACTATTAGTTATATTTATATATTATTAGTAATTCTTTTTATATATTTATCGGGGAATTACTTTTAAAAATACATTAATTTTACAGTCTAATAAATTATTTATTGTTATAAACATTTTAAATGGAATGACCTTCAAAATTACATTCCAAATAAGCAAACAAATATAGTTAAGTCACGTTTGTGAAATATTACATGTAACTTGCAAATGTATTTATAACGTGATGTTTCTGTTTATGTAAATCTCAAGATAAAGGAATTATAACAAAAATGTAAAATATAAATATATATTTTTTTTTTGTTTAAAAAGTTTTAAATTCGTTAATAACATTTTTCTTTGGATGAAAACTTAAAATAAAGATTTGGATTTAGGACTGCTGTAATATCTAGTTCTGTACCTACACTGTTGCTTGCAATCGACTGTACCAAAAGTTTCCAAAAAAGCTCAAAATCCCCCCAAAAAAATGAATTTTGGATTTTTTCTTAATTGCAGTAATAAGAACTCATTGAGAGATTTCAACGATATATCATAAAAGTGGTACTTATTTTAATTTGTTCCAGAATTATAACCAATAGAATTTTAATTAATGAAATATTTGGATCTTACAAGGGGGTGAGGAGGCACATCGGTCCGAAACAGACTTCATCTCGTTTTTTTAACTTTTTTTTTTTTAATTTAAATATATTGATTTATTAATAATTATTAACTTCTGATTGTAAAAAGGTTTTTTACGATAAGTAATAATTCAATAATAACAAAAAAGTATGAGAAGTTATTAATGAAAGAAAATTTTATGTACTTTTCATTTAAAAAAAAAAAATGTATATGTAATTTAATAGGCATACAAGAAAGTAATGTGGTGTCCACATCAGAATTTTTCAGTTTTGTTTTTTATTTCAAAACTGAACTTACTTTAAAAATTATGTTCCTCGTAACATAATCATATTCAATATAAAACAATCATACCATGCCAGGATTATTTCAATGGAAATAATTTTTTTTTCAATTAGTAGTTGTATATTAACTGTGCAATATTCAACCAAATTTAATGGAAATATAATAATGAAAGCCTTACTAAAGAAAACTATATTTTATTTATAAAAATTGACCGGCTATTAATGAACATCATTACTCTTATAAAAAACACAACTATTAATTAGCATCCAGATGTATTAAAGCCATCGGAAAGACTAATATAAATGTAATAAAATAAACAAAAGTTACAATACTTTCTTTTTTTAATATTCCATCGTATAGATTATCTTAAATCAATGTAAGGAGTAATACGATGATACTCGACGTAACAAAGGTAAATCTTTGAATATTTCCCGAGATTTAATTTAAATTAACAATAATCTATAACTTAACAGGAGACTTTTAACATGTCATAAAACTTTTGTTAAATTTTGCTTAAAAAAAAAAAAATAGAGTAACTTAAAGAACGTTTAAACTACCATTCTTGGACAATAAAAGTTAGATTAAATAAAATAGACAAAATTACATGTAGATTATTAAATAAGTGATTACGAGGTAACAGGTCTTTTATAATTTAATAAACTTGCTTTTACACCCGTTATAAAACATTTAATACAGCGTTTTTATCTTTTTTGAATAAAAAATAATTTTTGTCAAAATAAATTGTAGATTATATTTAATTATATAAATTTTTTTTTTTACAATTTACTTTATTAAAACAACCAGACAAAATTTTTGTTTAATTTTTAAAACTAATTTTTTTTATAATAGATTTATTATATGGAAGTGTTTTCGATAATTAAAAAATTTGATGTGGACTACATGACTTCCTTGTACCCCTATTAAATTACATATACACATTTTTTTTTTTAAGTGAAAACTACATAAAATTTTATTTCATTAATAACTTCCGATATATTTTTTTTATTGAATTATTATTTATCTTAAAAAATTATTTTACAATCGGAAGTTAATTAATAAATCAATATACAGGATGATTCAGGAGGATAAGGCAATACTTTGACAACTCATTCTAGAGGCTAAAAATAAGAAAAAAGTTCATATAAACATTGATCCGAAAACACTTCGTTAGCGAGTTATACAGAGTGAAAGATTTTGCCCGAGTTTCAGTTCCTCCGGGTAAATAAAGGCTTTCTGAAATTCTGAGAAGGTTAATTAAGGGGCAAATTTAATTTTTTCTAATTTTTTGAGCTGGAAAATTGAAAAAAATAGATCCTAAAACTGTATCTCTCTTAATTTCTAAGATATCCCATGTCAAACGCCAAAAATATGGTCAAATAACACATTTTTTTTAGGTTTGACGTACAATAACGTTGTTAAATTGGCAATAAATCAGACACTTTTAAACATAAATTGTACAGAATTTAATTATAAGAAGATTGATGTAAATAATGTCAACAAAAGAGAAATAAAATTTTAAACATGTCGACTTTTATTAACAACAAAACCGACGAAAACTTAGAAGAAAATGTATTCAAATTAAAAAAAAAGAAATGAAGTTGGATTTCAACTGTTATGCGCCTTGTAAGATCCAAATATTTCATTAATTAAAATTTTATTTGTCTATAAATCTGAAGCCAATGAAAATAAGTACCAATTACGTATATCGTTGAAAAGCTCTCAATGAGTTCTTATTACTGCAGTGAAGAAAAAGTCCAAAATCCAATTTTTTTGGATTTTGGGCTTTTTTGAACACTTTTGGTCGATTCGATTGCAATCAAAAAGGGAGATGCACAACTAGGTGTTACAACAGTCATAAATTAAAAATTTCAACATCCTACGGTTAATTGGTTTTGAGTTATGGAAGATACATACGCACGCACGTGCGTATGTATCTTCCATAACTCACGCCGTTTTGACTAGTTTAAAATTATTTTAATGACTAGTTTAATGGTTTTACCATTTTGACCAGTTTAGACGTCACACCGAAATTAGTCAAAATGGATTCAGGAATGGTCAAGATGGATATTTTCGTTGAAATCTGAAAACGGAATTTTTTCGCGATCACAATACTTCCTTTACTTCATACAAGGAAGTAAAAAGTAATATTTCGCAAAATTCTCAAATTTTACAAGAATATGAGAAATGTGTTGTTATACTGTGCAAATGTCGACATTTCATGACCCCCCTTTAATCGAAAAAATAAAAAATTCCGGAAGGATGAATACATATGTATATATACGTATTGAAAGGTATACATACGTACGGGTGTCCGAAAAAAGCTCTAGGATTTCAAGAATGTATACAGTTTTTAATGCCGGTATCCGTGGCGTAAGAGGTAGCGTCTCGGCCTTTCATCCAGAGGTCCTGGGTTCGAATCCCGGTCAGGCATGACATTATGCATATCCCACGCACAAGCTTCAAGCTCGTGTGGCGATATCATCAGGTGAAAAAAAAAAAATAGTGGTTTACGCGTAATCTTGAAGTGTCAACAATTAAATTTAGTTTACACATTCTCCGTCAGATTGAATAAGTTAGATATTGCACATGCCAAGCTGTTATGAGCCCGGGTATCAGTATTATGGCGTTGCCACAAAAGAAACAACAATCTGTGTAACGATTAGCAAAAACGAAATCACTGACTGTCATACAAAGAACTTATACGCAAGTCTCTTGTAGAAGCAAAACAAACGATAAATAGAGAGAAAATTGTATTATACTTTTTGAAACTAATAAACATTTTTCGGTGTGACATCATTTACGAACGAAAGGGTCATATCAAACGTGTTTGTTTTCTACTGAACGCCAAGTAAATCATCGTTTGTTTTGCTTCAATTAAAACCGTTTTTTAAAAGGTTTCATTTAATTTTTATTGGCTGTATTTACATTAATTTCCACAGAATTACATTCTATAAAATTTTATTACTAATCTTTTGCATTTATTAGTCATTTAACAAAGCTAATATACTGCAAAACTAAAAAAAAAATTGTTTTTGGACACCGAATTTTGTGTTTTACATCAGATATTTAAAAAACTATTACAGTTACGGTTCTGCGACCTATTTTATCCTATTTCCCAGCTTAAATCACATAAGAAACCACAACTGTACTCCTTAATTTGGATCCCAAAAATTACATAGGGCTTCTTTTTATAAAAAAAAAGCTGAAATACGAGCGAACTTTTCACTAGCAGTAACTCGAAAATAAAGCGTTTCCAGATCTACTTTTATATGAACTTATTTCATTATTTTCATTAGTAGAAAATGATCTGAAAGTCTCTCAGTTTCTTCATTGACACTGTATATTTAAAAAAAATGATTCCTAAAAACTCATGAAAATTCTGTTAAATTTTTATTAAAATCTGTTAAGTACCAGTACTAAAAAAAATTGTGTTTTTTTAAAATCTAGATTAATATTTTTTAAACTGGCTTAACAACCAAATTAGGATAAAGTATTTACCTTTTTTTATTGTTATTATTGAATTATTATTTATCGTAAAAATTATTTTACAATCAGAGTTTAATAATTATTAATAAATCAATATACAGGTTTATCATAAAAGAATGGTGCGGTTTCAGTAATTCATAGGAAGATTGTAGGGATGTTGTATTGGTATCCCTGAAAGCCTCCAACCCAAAAGTTTGTTTATCAGCAGTTGTAACCACAACGTCAGTTCTTGTATTGTTGTTGCGCTGAGTTTAATGAGTTACTATGTTCTCGGATAAAGACAAAGCAAAGTGTGTTTTATTGATGGCTGAATTAAAATCCGTAATTTTAGTTCAACGTGCGTTTCGACGTGAATTCGGAAGAGATCCGCCACACAAAAATAACAAAACACGTCGGTTCAAACGATTCGAAGAAACCGGATCGGTTAAGAAACAGAAATCAACCGGCAGACCAAGTGTACCGGACGAAACGGTTGAATTAATTAGACGATCGGCAATTAGAAGTCATGGGAAGTCCATCCCCCGTCGAAGCGTCGAATTAAGTATTCCAAAATCAACAGTTCACTAAATTTACATAAAAAACGGAAATTACACGCTTATAAAATCCAGATACTGCAGGAATTGAAACCCGATGATGGTGGTGTAAAACGTTACAATTTCGCTATTGAAATGTTGGACAGAATAAGTGAAAACGAATCATTTTTAGACGATATAATTTTTACAGACGAAGCTACATTCCATGTGAACGGATGTGTTAACAGACACAATTCACGAATATGGGGCTCTGAAAACCCACACGCAATTATTGAGAAACAACGCGATTCGCCTAAAGTTAATGTTTGGTTTGGTGTGGTGTGATTTAAAATCGTGTAATAGGGCCTTTCTTCTTTGCTGAAAAAACAATTAATGAAGTTGTGTATCAAACATGTTAACCGATTATTGCTTTCCCCAGTCGGATGAACTCAAAAACATTCATCAACTTCATTTCCAACAAGATGGTGATCCCCCGCACTTCAATGCATCGGTCACGGACGCTTTGAACGAAAAATTTGGAGATCGATGAATAGGCCGGCAAGGACCCGTACTTTGGCCTCCAAGGAGTCCAGACCTGACACCTTACGATATTTTCTTGTGGGGGTACATCAAAAGCGTTGTTTATACATAAAAAATTCGCAACCGCTTAAAAAACAGGATTAATGAAGCAATGACAACCGTTAACGATGAAATGTTAATTAATGTTTTGAGAGAAGTTGAGTATCGTTTGGACATTTGTCGAGCGACTCAGGGCGCACATATTGAAATTTATTAATTATCGTTTGGGGAGCGACTAAGGGTGCACATATTGAAATTCTATATCTAATATAATTTCTATATCTAATAATTCTAATATCTAAAAAAATGTTTGAGACGACAAATTTGAAAAATAAAAAACATAAACTGTAATTCTGTTTTAATTTAAACCATGTTCAAAACCGGGCCATTATTCTATGATAACCCTGTATTTAAATTAAAAAAATTAAAAAGTTAAAAAAAAGGAAATGAAGTTGAATTTCAACTGAAATGCGCCTTGTAAGATCCAAATATTTATTTAATTAAAATTTTATTTGTCTATAAATCTGAAACCAATGAAAATAAGTACCAATTGATACATCGTTGAAAACGATATATAGCATGAGATCTTAATTGGTTTATATTTTAGGGGGAAAAATCCCTAAATGTATTGTTTTTTAGGAAAAAAATCCCAAAATTAGAAGGATTCAAGATAATATTAAAAAAAAAACGAATTAAGATCCAGTGGTCGGAAGAGGGAAAGAAAGATCGTAGTGAAAGCTTGAAAGAACATTGGGAAAAAGAGAAAATAACCGAATAAGGTCAAATAAAAATTGTAATCTGGTTCGTAGTGATGAAATAAAAAAATAAAAATTAGGAATTTTTTTGTAATGAGTCATAATAAATTGCGTAAAAGAAAAGTAAAATATGAAAAAAAATTAATATTTTTTTTCCTTAACAAGTAAAATAAAAAAAAAATATAAGTACATATTGTGTAATAAAATTTTTTGCAAGTTGTGCATATATCATTTTTACGAATCATCATAAACTTATGTAGGCGGATTTACCGTTGCGTAAGAAATTCAAGCTTGTATCATTAAGACAACGAATATATATATAAATGTATGACTATGCAAGTAATCTTTTACTATCTTACACAATATTAATAACCAGTATAAAGTTAGTACCTTAATAATAGAAAGGAAAAAAAAAGATAAACAAAGATAGATTACTGAGAAAGTAAGTAAGTGAAAGCTAATGAAACGGAAAGCGAACGAAGTGAAAGTAAGTGTTCAAATTAAGAGCAAGAATAACCGGAAAAAATATAAATATATTATATTATACATAACGTGCTGGAAGATGGTATTTAAAAATTAAAGAATAAAATAAAATAGCCTTTTAAAGATTAAATAACCGTTGATCATAATTATCAACACATTCAACTCTTTCAAAACAAAAAAAAAAAAAACTCATTGTAAATACTACATGGAAAGGCATTTTAAAGAAAAAAAAGACTAATAACATTTTTTTATTTATTTAAAATAGTAAATTGAATAAGTATTACTTGACCAAGCAAACCGTTTAACCAAACAAAGAAACAGCTACGTTACGTTGTACTAAAAAAACTGTTATCTTATTCTGAAAGATTATTATTTTTTTTTTAAAGTACTACGAAAATTATTACAATAAATAACATTTTGGGTGTACCTATACTATTATACTGATATTAAAATATCGAAACAACTTCATATTTTATAATTGAGGGATACTAGGAAACAGAAATCAGTGTGAATCTACGTTGTTACAAAATTATTACATTATGATACATTTGAAATTTTTCTCCGTCAGACTAAATCCTTCTATTTTTTTATTTCATTTTATTATTAATAAGCCCGTTGATACTGATATAAATTAATTAAATAATCATTTCCACGTACCAAATATTTTTATTATTATGTCCTACCGCTTTCGGATATTAATCCATTATCAGGAACATTTACGTGTTTATTTTTTTTGTCATTTGACTGGTTTGATGCAGTTCTCCAAGGTTCCCTATCTAGTACCTAGACATTTCATTTCGGTATTCCCCTACATCTTACATCCCTAACAATTTGTTTTATATATTCCAAACGTGGCCTGCCTACACAATTTTTTCCTTCTACCTGTCCTTCCAATATATTAAAGCGACTATTCCAGGATGTCTTAGTATGTGGCCTATAAGTCTGTCTCTTCTTTTAACTATATTTTTCCAAATGCTTCTTTCTTCATCTATTTGTCGCAATACCTCTTCATTTGTCACATTATCCAGCCATCTGATTTTTAACATTCTCCTATAGCACCACATTTCAAAAGCTTCTAATCTTTTCTTCTCAGATACTTCGATCGTCCAAGTTTCACATCCATATAAAGCGACGCTCCAAACATGTACATTCAAAAATCTTTTCCTGACGCTTAAATTAATTTTTGTTGTAAACATATTATATTTCTGACTAAAGGCTCGTTTCGCCTGTGCTATTCGGCATTTTATATTGCTCCTGCTTCGTCCATCTTTAGTAATTCTACTTCCCAAATAACCAAATTCTTCTACCTCCATAATCTTTATTCGTCCTATTTTCACATTCAATGGTCCATCTTTGTTATTTCTACTACATTTCATTACTTTCGTTTTGTTCTTCTTTATTTTCATGCGATAGTTCTTGCGTAGGACTTCATTGTTTTTTCTAAATCCTTTTTACTCTCGGCTAGAATTACTATATCATCAGTAAATCGTAGCATCTTTATCTTTTTACCTTGTAATGTTACTCCGAATCTAAATTGTTCTTTAACATCATTAACTGCTAGTTCCATGTAAAGATTAAAAATTAACGGGGATAGGAAACATCCTTGTCGGAATCCCTTATTACAGCTTCTTTCTTATGTTCTTCAGTTGTTACTGTTGCTGTTTGGTTCCTGTAAATGTTAGCAATTGTTCTTCTATCTCTGTATTTGAACCCTATTTTTTTTAAAATGCTGAACATTTTATTCCAGTCTACGTTATCGAATGCCTTTTCTAGGTCTATAAATGCCAAGTATGTTGGTTTGCTTTTCTTTAATCTTCCTTCTACTACTAATCTGAGGCCTAAAATTGCTTCCCTTGTCCCTATACGTTCCCTGAAACTAAATTGGTCTTCTCCTTACACTTCTTCCACTCTCCACTCAATTCTTCTGTATATAATTCTAGTTAAATTTATGTGTTATTGATTATAATAATTTTCTTCACAAATTAATATATTAAATAAATTTTGAATTTTTTAAAAACAAAAAAAAAATATAAATACAACAATTGATCGTCGTAAGGTAAAAATGATATCGTTGTTGTCCGTCATGGCAGTACGAAGTTCTCAATTGTTATGTTTCATAACAATTGAAAAGCTTATGAACTCAAATAAGAACAAACATAATTATAATATAAAGTAAAAAATACTAAAATAGCTAGTATATACTAGCCGGTCGGGGGCTCCGCCCCCTAGACCCCCTGGCCTTGGTCGGCTTAGGGGAGCTCCGAGGCCGATTCCAGGGCCACAGAGCTCGTTTCGCTCCCCATTCCTATCTAGCAAGGACCCCTGTAGTATTAATTACTCGTATGATTGTAAGAGTAACATTGATAATAAATAACAATTAAAATAATCAGGCTTTATGAAAACATGAAAAAGAAACTAAATTACAAAAGACAGAATAATAGTAATTATGGTAACTGCAGTACACAGACATTTGATGAAAAAAATTTCTGAACTTATTTCTGTTGCCAGGGTGACAGAAATTAATCTAATTTTTAATTAATTTTTACTTCTTCAACGAATGTCTTTAACAATTTTATCCCGAAACGGGGCTAGGGCTTCGGTCTACGGCTTAAAATCTTTCCTGGGATAGCATGAATGTATCCTCCAAATTTTAAACAATCGGTCGGTTAGTGCAAGAGCTTGAGCTTGCAAACCAACAGACAGACACATACACATACACACACACACACACACACACACACACACACACACGCACTCATATATATATATATATATATATATATATAAAATACGGTATATAGATATACCGTATTTTTTCGAATTTAAGCAAATATAAATCAATTTTTTTCTGTTTGATATCCAAAAAATTGGGTCGACTCGGATTCGAACTTTTTTAGGTAGATTTCATAAGAAAACTATCTATTGTAATGGGTACCATGATTCGACTTCCGGAAAATTTCGACATACCTTTGCGTTCCACATCCCCCAGACCCAAAACTACCGTCAGTTTAAAAGTTTACATACACACACACACATGGCGGTGTTCGGACACGGCCCGGCCGCTCTCCCAAACGGTCTGCGTGCCTGCGCCACCCCAACCTCGAATACGGTGTGCAGTCCCGCATCGTGGCGAAGAGTGGCGTTTCTGGCGAACCACGGTGCTCCAAAATATGTCTGCAACGCTATGTTTTGGACGACTTCTAATTTCTTTTGAAGCGTGGAATTCAACAAAGCTCCCCATGCCGGGTAAGCATATATTAGAATCGGCAGGACGTATAACCGAAAAATGAGCAGTTTGGTCGCCAGTGGATATGGGCTGGCATTGTTTAGTAATGGGTATAGTGAGGCTCTGATGGCCTTTGTCTTTTGAGTCACATATTTAACATGTTCTCCTAAGGTAAACCGTTTATCCCAGGTATTTGACTGTTTTCCCAAAGGAGATTTTCTCTCCTAAGATTTCCAGGTGCCTGGCTGGAGCACGTGTGTTGTATGTGAACATCACTGCCACCGATTTTTCACCGTTGACCTTGATTCTCCACATATCGAGCCACGGCTCTGATTTTAGTATAATTTTATTTCACTCTTTATCCAGGAATCCGGGCGAAATCTTTAGCTAACCACAACTCGCTAACAGAGCGTTTCCGATCCCATGTTTGTATGAAGGTTTACATTATTTTTACTATTAGAGTGAGCTCAGAAAGCACCAATATCACATTCTCTGTAGGAACTTTTTTTTTATAGCCTCCAGGACCACCCTTATGTATTGTTTGAGAGGATTAAATGAAATGGCAATTTTGTAGCGTGTAAAAATTCCATACCTGACCGGGATTCAAACGCGGGATCTTCGAATGAAAGGCCGAGACGCTACCTATCATTTTATAGGCCGGCTGTACAGGGGCTTAACAGGAAGTTAAAACATTTAGTACAGAATACAAAAAAAATCGTATCATTGTAATGCTATGAATTATGGTGTGTTTTATATATTTTATTTTAAATTAAATTATTGTCTAGCTTATCAAATATCTATTTTTTATACAATTCTTTGACATAATTCGAATTATTTGTTTGTTATAAAAGGTCGTTGAAAATATATTTTATTAATTTTCTTGTTTTTATTTTTTAATTTTTTTCACAAAAACGTTTTGGAAATTTATGGTGGTTTAGAATTGGGGGGGGTCTTATTTGAGACAATACGGTATTTCTGGAAGACAGCGTCTAGGATTGGTTCAGATTAAAGCTATACAATACTTATGTGTAAAAACTAGGTCAATCGTAAGAAAATAAAATAATTAGGATTATTCAGTACATTTTATTTATGTTAAAAATTTTATTTATTTTTTTGTTTAACAATCTTTTTTTCATAAATATAAAATATTCTCTCCCTATTAAATAGGGAAACATGTCTGTAGTAAATCTTTTATTTATCTATTTCATCGATAGCAATACAAATGACAATAATGACGGCGCCAGTGTTTAACTGGTTAGAAACCCTTTTTGTATTACGCTGTATTGATTTGTTCTGACTTTGTCATTTCATTTAATATATATTTTATTTCTTTTATAATTCTTATTTCTCGAATAGGTTTTTTTAACCCCTAACAATTATTAAAGAGATTAAAAATATATTTGTTAAAATCAAATATTATTTCGTACAATTAGTATATTAATATATTGTTGTTTCTAAATACAAAAGAATATCGTGTTAATTTATTCTTATTTACGATATTTTTCAATCAACCTTTAAGTTATAGGATATGTAAAACAAAATTACTGAACAAGAGCCCTTCAATTAGTGCTGCTTTCTCTGATAGTAATAATGTCTCTTATATATAGCCAGACATTTTACTGAATGATACATATTATACATATCATTATTAGGTCAAGTAAAACTTTCATAAATAGGCGTTGCCTTCTTGGAGGGCAAAGTTTTATTCGTAAACTTCTCCTTTCTTTTTTCCTTTTTAGCCTCCGGTAACTACCGTTTTTAGATAATACTTCAGAGGATGAATGAGGATGATATGTATGAGTGTAAATGAAGTGTAGTCTTGTACGTTCTCAGTTCGACCATTCCTGAGATGTGTGGTTAATTGAAACCCAACCACCAAAGAACACCGGTATCCACGATCTAGTATTCAAATCCGTGTAAAAATAACTGGCTTTACTAGGACTTGAACGCTGGAACTCTCGACTTCCAAATCACAGCTGATTTGGGAAGACGCGTTCACCACTAGACCAACCCGGTGGGTTTATTATTCGTAAACTTACATTAAATATTTTTGACGTGATAAAATCACACCGAAACTTACAGGTACCAGAATAGAAATTTGTAGCGTAACGAAAATATCTATATCGTCCCGCCTTAATAACTCCCAAACTATTAATCTCAGAGATGTAAATACGGTGTCACTTTATAACTTAAATGGTCAGCTCATGGATACAACTCTGAATTTGCGTCACTGGCGAGCGGTTTGGCAAGCAGGTTGCACAGCAAAAATCGGCCAAAACTGGCGTTCTCGCTCATTTCCATTCAGTATAGCTCACGACTTAGACGTGATAGCGCGGTGATTCGCGTGTTTGTGTTTAGATTTTGTCGAGATAGTTCGATTTAAGTAATAATAAGTGTATTTTTGACAATATTTATATGTAAAAAAATTAAAGTAAACTTGTAAAAATGTATAAAAATTCAATTTGTCAACCTCAGCCGCGCAAAATCAAACCGGAAATATAAATTACGCATATTGTTGGAAATAGGAGGTTATGGGTCACGCATAGGTACCCCCGATGTCCGGTGCCGAGCAAGCGAGACGGTTTCGGGAGCGTCGCAAAGCTGGCACGGCACGCTCAGTGAACGACGCCGACGACGCGAGGACCTCTACCGCTGCTTATTATACCTTTTGTCTCTTACTTCTCATATCAGAGACCGATGTTTAACAACATCACCGTCGAATATTACTCGAAATAAATATAATATAACATTTAGTGTCTGTTTTCGTTAAAATAAAATTTAGTACGCAGTCAATGTCTCGGTTTTATTTCAATCCAATACACTAAAATTGATTCACCGACATACCGACCAATTTATCTGTAGAGTTGGCCAAATGAAGGAACTAAAATTTTCCATTGGAGACTCAATTTAAAAAAAAAAAAATACGATGGTAGCTCTCCCATTGGTCTGTCTATAGCTCGGAGGAACTTCATCCAAGGTCTGTAACGTTTCACGTTAAAGCAATAGCCGTGCGCTCCGACACAGCCCCACTCGAATTTTTAAATTTTGTTTATATGTTGTATACTATTCACAGGTGCAAAATTCAGTTCTATTACTTCTAAGTACATTGATTTCAGACATATATTGACTTTTTTTAAAATAATCTAATTAAATCGACAATTTTTTTCTATTCAAACAGATTCGAAAACAAGTTCTTTGGGTTTTTTTTAATATTAGTGATTACAAATTTTTTAAACAAATATATATATTAATTAAAAATTCATTTGTTTTCCTATTAGATATACCGATCGATAATTTGGGTTAAATTTTTGATCTAATTGATGAATTAATTCGTCACAGAAGATTATAAAGAACTCTGTACGTGGGAATATGGAAATGGAATTTTGTGGCGTATAAAAAATACGATCCCTGACCGGGTTTCGAATCCGGGACCTCTGGATGAAAGGCCGAGACGACACTACTACTTCGCCACGGAGATCGGCAAGTTCTTTGAGTAGAAAGTTATTTTCTATAATCTATAGCGCCTAAGTCAACAAATTTATCTTCCACGTACTATTTAAAAGAAATATTGTTTATAAATAAATTCGCATTATAAATCGATATTTTACATCAGCGGTAGAACGATTAAAAAAAGGGTTGCCAACATGAATAAACGTGTTGAAAACTGAATATCTAAAAATGGAGCACATTTCGAGCATTCATTTAATAAAGTTATGAAATTATTTAATATTTATTAAAATTTTATATGTTTTTTTACATCCAAGAAGGTTATATTTTCTTTTCAATATGGGTTGCGTAACTTTTCACTCATCCTATGGTTTTCATAAGTACAATTATCTTATAGATAAAACAGAATTATCAATGAACTGCGGTGTATATTTATTATTTACAACAGACACAAAATCAATATACAATTCAAGGATAAATATATGCTACCAGTCCAACACCAACATACACAACTATTTTAGTCTAACTAAAGCATTTTTGTAAAGATTGACGTAATACTATTGTAATAAAATAACAATTAACAAGAAACATGAATGATTTAAACTACAGTGAACACAAATAATAAAATTATAAAAAATATTAATTGAAATTACTGTTTTAATTACTGTGTATAATGACTATATATAGAAACTAAGTTTTTGAAGAAAAAAATTATAATAGAAATTAATTTAATGATGAAATTTATACATACAAATTACTAGTAGAGTAATTTATTAATGAACAATGAATAAGTAGTAAATTAATTAATGAACAATAGGAAATATAAAATATATATAATATAACTATAAAACTATGAAATTTATTTATTTATTTATTACAAAATAAAACGTTAAATTTAATAATAAACACAGGTTTTCACGAAAATAAATCTACAAGTTTCATATGAAAAAAAAAAATTAAAAATAAAGAAATTAAAATATTAAAAAAAAATAAAAGAACGAAAAGGGTAAATAAATCACCCGTGTCTGTTGCTGAATCAACACGGCTTTTAGGTATTCCGCGGACATTTTGCTGCGGGCCCAACGACTCCTCTTGCTGACTGAATTATAGGCGGTTATAGAACAGTCTTGCAGGAGGCAGTCTGTGATATAGCCGGAGTCAAACAAATCTTGGCTAATGACCCGTAAGAAACTCTACTTTTGGAAGGTGAATAACCTATTGACATCAGAACGAAAGCAGGAGATTGAAGACCGGGGCCTTGCATCTTGGCAGGTCAGATGGGACGAATCCCCCACAGGTCGTTACACGCATGTTATATTTCCTAGTCTCTGATTTAGGTGCGATTGGATGGGTCTCCCACAATCGGTATATCACACTGTTTCTCTCCGGTCATGGCGCCTTTCGGGCGATTTTGGTTAGGCTTTGTTTGGTGGATTCGAGTCAATATCCGAATTGCGGAATTGGATGATACAGCGGACCACGTCCCCCACGTCTGTCCCCCGATACATGGTCGAACGTTCACGAGCTGTTAGGGAACTTGAGAGAATACATTCCTTTCTGGATCTCCGTATCAACTGGATGATCCACGAGGATTGGTCTATATGGCTGGTTTTCTTCGCAACTTTGCGGTGTGTAGGTCTGCAGAGAGAGCTTAATCGAAGTACTCGATTATAAATGTAATCGAGGGAAAGGTAAATGGGACAAACTGTGCAGGCAGGCAACGTTTGGAATACGTAAAACGAATTGTTAGGGTTGTAGGATGTACCCACCGGGTTGGTCTAGTGGTGAACGAGTCTTCCCAAATCAGCTGATTTGGAATACGAGAGTTCAGCGTTTAAATCCTAGTAAAGCCAGCTATTTTTACACGGATTTGAATACTAGATCGTGGATATTGGTGTTCTTTGGTGGTTGGGTTTTAATTAACCACACATCTCAGGAATGGTCGAACTGAGAATGTACAAGACTACACTTCATTTACACTCATACATATCATCCTCTGAAGTATTATCTAAACGGTAGTTACCGGAGGCTAAACAGGAAAAAGAAAGAAAGGAAGTATACCGAAATGAAACGAATGGCACTAGATAGGGAATCTTGGAGAGCTGCATCAAACCAGTTAAATGACTGAAAATAAAAAAAAATAACTGAACCTTCTATCAAAGACCGATGGAGGACTAAAAGTTACGTTGAACAGGAATTAGCATGTTTACATCTTTTACTTATTGTACGCCCAGAACATGTACAGTTCTGTTGTAAAAACAACAAAACGTTCAGAATAGAAAGGAACACAAGAATAGCGGGAGACATATATATCTCCATACTAATCGTAGAACTTGGAGAAAATTCCATTGCTGCTGTGTCATTCTTTTTATCGGGCGGAAAATTATTTAAAGGCGGTTATATTTATTTTGTATTATTTAAGGACGGAATTAATTATTGCGTTCCAATCCTTCAGACAAGGTTGAGTAATTCACCGGGGCCTACCTTTGGACATAAGCCGCGTGTGTCCTTCGTTCTCTCGGCTAGATTCCCCTTCAGACCGTCCCGTGAAGTCCTTTCTGTGTTAAACCCTTTCGGCTTAGCAGGAATACGCCTCTTGGGAGCCCTAGTTGTTGAAGGATGCAGTGCACTTCCTCTTTGCCGGAGGAAGTCGCATGTGTTGGCAATGACATAATAATATCTCTCAAGGTCAAAGTAAAAGACATTTAAAACATTCCTCAGATGTGAAACGTCGCAATTGTCATCGTTTCCCGTTGGTATATAACGTTCGAATGAAAACACTGATATATATATATATATATATATATATATGTTGTATGTACAATTTCTCAAGGTTATCTTACCGTATAGGTGTTACTGCGCAGCAACACTTATAGAAAAATAGGAATTTTGTGCAACTATTTTGTGATAACTCCATTCACGAAGTAACCAATCAGGCATAAACAGTAAATCCCCCAACCATGGAATCAATCTAGTAAGTTCACATACCATTGCGCTAAGATAACTTTGACGTACTTATCTTAATTGCTTGTCGTATGAATCATAAGACGTCACACATTATTTTTCATTTGACGTGTTATAGTTGATTCTTTAAGAATTTATTTTATTATAATATTGACATTTAATTATTTACTGAAAGAGATAAAATTTATATTAAATTGGTTTTAGACGAAAGATTACATTAATTTAATTTAAATTATCTGTCAGAAATTTTATTACATCCATGACTAATGTAAAGCCATAAAAGTGACATTAATCAATATGACTTTCTTGATAGTAATAATGAATATTAAACAGTTTATGAGTAGAATGAACGTGTTACAAAATAAGTTTGAAGCTTGTGCGTGAGAATATAAAAACGGAACTTTTGTAGCGTGTGAAAAATGCCTTGACTAACCGGGATTCGAACCCGGGACTTCCGGATTAAAGGCCGAGACGCTACCATTTCGCCACGATATTAAGATTTTTTTTATGGCAATTCGAGAGTAATATTTTACCCTAAAATATTATTTTTATAGTAATTTTCGAAAACATTTTATTAAAACCATATTACTCGGGTATAAAACAATCTTATTTATTTATTTTTTGCTCAATATTTTTTGATCAATTAATTCACCACATAAGCTCGAAACTTGTGCGTACGTATTTGAAAATGGACATTTTTAAGAGTAAGGAAAAAACCTATCGAACTAGGATTCGAACCCGGGACCTCCGGATAAAAGACCGAGACGCTATTACCCTGCCGCGTGGTGGAACGGTACTATACAATTTAAAATAATACGGTGATAAAACAATCTTATTACATTTACTAATTTTTTAATGATAAATTTAAATGGCATAAAGATTTAAATGGCAGAAAGGCCCCTGGAATAGACGGAATACCTGTAGAATTACTGCACAGTGCAGGTGAGGAAGCGATTGATAGATTATACAAACTGATGTGTAATATTTATGAAAATGGGGAATTTCCCTCAGACTTCAAAAAAAGTGTTATATTAATGATACCAAAGAAAGCAGGTGCAGATAAATGTGAAGAATACAGAACAATTAGTTTAACTAGTCATGCATCAAAAATCTTAACTAGAATTCTATACAGAAGTGGAGGAAGTGTTAGGAGAAGACCAATTTGGTTTCAGGAAAAGTATAGGTACAAGGGAAGCAATTTTAGGCCTCAGATTAATAGTAGAAGGAAGATTAAAGAAAAACAAACCAACATACATGGCATTTATAGACCTAGAGAAGGCATTCGATAACGTAGACTGGAATAAAATGTTCAGCATTTTAAAAAAATTAGGGTTCAAATACAGAGACAGAAGAACAATTGCTAACATGTACAGGAACAGCAACAGTAACAATTGAAGAACATAAGAAAGAAGCCGTAATAAGAAAGGGAGTCCGACAAGGAGTTCCCTATCTCCGTTACTTTTTAATCTTTACATGGAACTAGCAGTTAATGATGTTAAAGAACAATTTAGATTCGGAGTAACAGTACAAGGTGAAAAGATAAAGATGCTACGATTTGCTGATGATATAGTAATTCTAGCCGGGAGTAAAAAGGATTTAGAAGAAACAATGAACGGCATAGATGAAGTCCTACGCAACAACAATCGCATGAAAATAAACAAGAACAAAACAAAAGTAATGAAATGTAGTAGAAATAACAAAGATGGACCACTGCATGTGAAAGTAGGAGGAGAAAAGATTATGGAGGTAGAAGAATTTTGTTATTTGGGAAGTAGAATTACTAAAGATGGACGAAGCAGGAGCGATATAAAATGCCGAATAGCACAAGCTAAACGAGCCTTCAGTAAGAAATATAATTTGTTTACATCAAAAATTAATTTAAATGTCATGAAAAGATTTTTGAAGGTGTTTGTTTGGAGTGTTGTTTTATATGGAAGTGAAACTTGGACAATCGGAGTATCTGAGAAGAAAAGATTAGAAGCCTTTGAAATGCGGTGCTATAGGAGAATGTTAAAAATCAGATGGGTGGATAAAGTGACAAATGAAGAGGTGTTGCGGCAAATAGATGAAGAAAGAAGCATTTGGAAAAATATAGTTAAAAGAAGAGACAGACTTATAGGCCACATACTAAGGCATCCTGGAATGGTCGCTTTAATATTGGAAGGACAGGTAGAAGGGAAAAATTGTGTAGGCAGGCCACGTTTGGAATATGTAAAACAAATTGTTAGGGATGTAGGATGTAGAGGGTATACTGAAATGAAACGACTAGAACTAGATAGGGAGTCTTTGAGAGCTGTATCAAACCAGTCAAATGACTGAAGACAAACAAAAAAAAAAAAAAAAAAGATAAATTTATTGGAGTTATATAATTTATGTTTTTTTAGCATTTATCTAAGACCGCACTGAGGTTAAACAAAATAATTTTACTTTATCTTTTGCTTAAAAAGATTTTAATTCAATTTACATAAGGCAGACAGGAAGTGGTTTTACAATTTATACATAAACAAAGATAAAGATAAACTAACAAAATTAAAAACTAACTACATCTGCCTGTATATTCTAGACCTACATAAAATAATACAACTTTTATAAAATAATACAAATTTTCTTTTTAAAATATAAAAATAATAATTAATAAATAAAAAAACTCACAGCATGGCACATTGATGCAATACCATACTGGTACCACATATAGCATTTATAATTGGTCCAGATTTCCTTAACAATGCAACAGTCCCACTAAAGTAGATTCATAACACGTTGAAGCAGCATGCAAAAAATAAAAATATGCATTTATACTAAACATGCATTAATATAAAATACATGCAATTTAAAAATGAATTAACATAAAATTTATACAAAAAAATAATTGTATACATGTATTAACATAAAAAAATATTTAAAAACAAAAAACAACTATTGCATTCCAGGTACGCCGGTCAAGTCATCTAAAATATACCTGCACAGCATTTTCAGTTTGAAATTTCATCACTAAAAGTTTTTTTTTTTTAATTTCATAATAAATGTTTAAATATAAAAACTACAAAAAAATTTCACATTTTTTTAAAAATTTGGAGATTCCATATCAATGGGGCTTTTTTTATAGATTATACTGCAGTGATTCCCAAACTGTGTGCCAAGGGAAGCCGCGGCCTCTTCACAGGGACGCCTCGAAATATTGTAAAAGCTTTATATTTAATTGAACCAAGACATTTATAACTATTAATTTTATGTTTTTTTTTTTTGTCTTCAGTCATTTGACTGGTTTGATGCAGCTCTCCAACATTCCCTATCTACTGCTAGTCGTTTCATTTCAGTATACCCTCTACATCCTACATCTCTAACAATTTGTTTTACATATTCCAAACATGGCCTGCCTACACAATTTTTCCCTTCTACCTGTCCTTCCAATATTAAAGCGACTATTCCAGGATGCCTTAGTATGTGGCCTATAAGTCTGTCTCTTTTTTAACTATATTTTTCCAAATGCTTCTTTCTTCATCTATTTGCCGCAATACCTCTTCATTTGTCACTTTATCCACCCATCTGATTTTTAACATTCTCCTATAGCACCGCATTTCAAAAGCTTCTAATTTTTTCTTCTCAGATACTCCGATCGTCCAAGTTTCACTTCCATATAAAGCGACACTCCAAACATATACTTTCAAAAATTTTTTTCTGACATTTAAATTAATTTTTGATGTTAACCAATTATATTTCTGACTGAAGGCTCGTTTCGCTTGTGCTATTCGGCATTTTATATCGCTCCTGCTTCGTCCATCTTTAGTAATTCTACTTCCCAAATAACAAAATTCTTCTATCTCCATAATCTTTTTTCCTCCTATTTTCACATGCAGTGGTCCATCTTTGTTATTTCTACTACATTTCATTACTTTTGTTTTGTTCTTGTTTATTTTCATGCGATAGTTCTTGCGTAGGACTTCATCTATGCCATTCATTGTTTCTTCTAAATCCTTTTTACTCTCGGCTAGAATTACTATATCATCAGCAAATCGTAGCATCTTTTCACCTTGTACTGTTACTGCGAATCTAAATTGTTCTTTAACATCATTAACTGCTAGTTCCATGTAAAGATTAAAAAGTAACGGGGATAGGGAACATCCTTGTCGGACTCCCTTTCTTATTACGGCTTCTTTCTTATGTTTGGTTCCTGTAGATGTTAGCAATTGTTCTTCTATTTCTGTATCATTGTACATTTCATTACTTTTGTTTTCTTCTTGTTTATTTTCATGCAATAGTTCTTGCGTAGGACTTCATCTATGCCGTTCATTGTTTCTTCCAAATCCTTTTAATTATCGGGAGTGCTAGAAAATGTTTAATTCTCAATGTGGACGGTGGGCGAAAAAGTAAGAGAATCAATGGGTTGAACTTAAAAAATTTAAAGTAATTTGTTAAAAAATGTTATAAAAACACAAAAACCATAAAATATTATTTTTATATTAAATTCTGAAAAAGAAAGATTAAAAAAAAAAATATTACTAATATTAAATTGAAAAATAAATAAAATAAACGCGAATATATAAATTAAAATATGAGTGATTCTATTTATTTATTTTTTGCTTGATTAATTAATTCACCATATAAGCTCAAAGCTTGTGCGTGGGACAAAAAAGTGTTTTTTTCTCCTACCTTTATTTCAATAAAACTAAACACTTAGAAAATATGTTACCTATTTAAAATGCATTAAATTATGTGAAAAAAGTTATAATATTTACCTAGCATTGGTTATTTAATCTTATACAGCGGAAAAATAATGAATGCTACATAAAATAAAAAAGAGTTTTAAAAAATTCAAAAAATCTATAAACTTTGCTGGGCTACTCCCCCCAATATTGCCTCCAAAGTTTTTTTTGTCCCTTGCACTATTATTATGTCTCGGAAAATAAAAAAATAATCCTTTACAAAATGTGCAATACATAAAAAGATAGCTTTTTTCAATTTTTGGGGAGGGAGAAATTTTGAGGGAAATTTTTTTTTTAAAATGCTAAGATAAGCAGGCATTATATATTGAGTTTAATATAAAGTAAGGTTACGTACACAAAATATTGAAAAAATTGACCCCAAAATCCCCTCCCAACTTCTAACTCCCGGTGTAGCGTGTTTCTTGGCACACTTCTGTACTGTTTTGTTGCTCTTTTTAGTTCTTCAGGGTTGTCCTTAAGTTTTTCAGCCGTATCTATATTTTGGGATATTGACTCCAAAGTTATCCACTAAAAAATATACAACCAATAAAGATTTATCTAAAATTTTTTTTGAGTGGTTGGGGTATTTAATTATGATGAAAGTTTATTCCAATATTATTATTAAAAATTTAAGTAAACAAGAAATGTTTAAAAATGCAAAAAAATCGATATTTTTATACTTTGATCGGCTCCCCGTCCAATATTGCCTCCAAAGTTTTTTTTTTAGGTTGCTTGACTACTACTATGCTTAGAAAGACAAATAAAAATCAGTTATAAAATGTGCAATACATAAAAGGATAGCTTTTTCATATTTTTGGGGAAGGGGGATTTGGGGAAAAATTAAAAAAAAAATGGTAAGATAAGCATGCACTCTAAGTACTGAATTTAATATAAAAAGGGGAAACGTATCAATGCTAAAATTCTTCTATTGATTAGAAATGGTCATCAAACGCCAAGATTTGCAGAATTTGATCAGATTAGCTAGCATGCTTTTTCTTATATATAGTTTATTGTATAAATGTGTAGCCAAGAAATTGAAAATTATTCCGTATTAATATTTACTTCCGTACACGAAGTAAAGAAAGTATTGTGATCGCGAAAAATTCCAGTTTTCAGATTTTAACGGAAATATCCAGTTTGACCATTTCTGAACCCATTTTGACTAGTTTCAGTGTGACATCTGTACCTACGTATATATCTCGCATAATTCAACAAAAACCATTAGCCGTAGGATGTTGAAATTTTGGATTTAGGACTGTTGTAACATTTAGTTGTGCACCTTCCCTTTTGATTGCAATCGACTGAACCAAATAAGTCCAAAATAAAAATAAAAAATATATAGATTTTTGATTTTTTCTTAATTGATATAACATACCTCTACATTTAAATAATAATTTTAATTATAATAATTTAAACAACCATGGAAAATCTTGAATGAGTCCAGAAAATACTTCGATGCCATTTTTCAAAGTTACGTTAAAAAGTATACAAAAACTTATGACTTAAGTTTTAAAATTATGTATGAAAAAAAATCCGGTTTTCTTACTAAAAAATATTTATAGTTTTTATTTAAATTTTCCCCATCAATCACAAGTGAAATCTTCTATTTTATAATTTATTTTGAAAAAGGTTAAATCAATTAGAAAAAATTAATATATAAACGGAAACTTTTGTAAAAAAGGACATAATAAACATGTACATAGTAATGAGAAGTGAACCGAATTGATGATAGTATCAATTCAGACCATCCTATTTCTCATTTACTCACTCATCTATCTCTCTCTCACTCTGTCACTCGCTCCCTCAATCACTCTCTCTCTCTCCGTGAATCTTTGTGTAGAATACTTCAATAATAAAACGGTATATTGCATACACAAAAGCAACAAATAATTATTATTAAAATGACCTTGAACGATAAAAATAAACAAAAAAACACACGCGCAAACATACTCCGACTCAAGATCAAAGAAATAAATCCTTTCATAAATTTAAAAAAAAGGAGGATAAAGCATAATTTTTACACAGTTATTTATAACAAAGAAATAATAATGTTAGAGAAAAATGTATAATTATTATATATAATATAAACTGCTTAGCAATATATTATTAATTTACCTCGAGCGCTTTCGGCTATTCTGTCATCTTCAGGAGGTTTTATGATTTATTATTGAAATATATAATATTATAGAATTCACATAATTAAATTATATACGAGTGTAAAAATTATCGTATATAATAATAGTATTGATCGTCATTAGTTAACATCAAAAGTTAAAATCTAAGTCAAATTAACTAAGTCCGTATTGTAATAGTGTCACAACACTATTATTGTATCTTGATAACAATTGTTATATAAAATTTAGTTATGTGAATTCTATAATTTTATATATTTCAGTAATAAATCATAAAACTTCCTGAAGATGACAGAATAGCCGAAAGCGCTCGAGGTAAATTAATAATATATTGCTAAGCAGTTTATATTATATATAATAATTGTATTTTACAAACTGTGCCATGTTAGAAAAATTTAAAATGGATAATTGTCACATCAGTTTATTATAACTAGTATAAAATCATTTTTATTAACACAAAGTGTCCCAAGAGATTTTCAGGAAATGTTCTACTGGTGAAAACGTAGATCTGGAAACGCTTTGTTTTTGAGTTACGGCTAGCGAAATATTCTGCCCGAATTTCAGCTCTTCTAATAAAGAAAAAAAGCTTTAGTGTAATATTTGGGACCTAAATTAAGGAATAAAAGGTTGGTGGTTTCTTATGTAATTTGAGCACTCTTTTTTATCTGTTTAGCCTCCGGAAACACCGTAAGGTATTACTTCAGAGGATGATATGTATGAATCATACATATCACAGTCTCAGTTCGACCATTCCTGAGATGTGTGGTTAATTGAAACCCAACCGTCAAAGAACAATGGTATCCATGATCTAGTATTCAAATTCGTGTGAAGATAAGTGACTTTACTAAGACTTGAATGCTGGAAATTTCGGCTTCCAAATCAGCTGATTTGGGAAGACGCGTTCACCACTAAATCGCAATAGATCAAGACTAGTTCACAACCCGATGGATTTTTTTGTTAAAACCTAACAAAACCTTATACTTTTTTTTAAAAACCTAAGTGAGATATCTGTCTGGAACCACTTTTATTTAATTTCTTAGATAAAATCCCATAAGGAAGCAGCAAATTACCCCTCGATATGTACCCTAAGAATTTTAGTACGGTTTAATTTCACAGAGGGAGCAGAAAGCTAACGAACCGTTTTCTGACTTGTTTATATGAACCTTTTTTTTCTTCTTACTTTTGGTTATAAAATCATCTCCCAAGAGATTGCCGGGCAGTTTGGAATCACTCTGTTAATATATATATTATACAGCTTTTTCAATCTTTTACAAGATGAAACCTCTTCAAGTCTAGTTCGAAAGGTAAGCCTTCAACAGTTCTCGCCATGCTTGTCTGTCCTGCGCCGTTCTCTGCCAGTTCCAACCATCCTTCTAATGCCTCTGTCCCATCGGTCTGGTGGCCTGTCTCTTGGCCTTTGTCGGTCTCTTGGACTCCACTCAAGGACCGCCTTTGTCCACCATCCATCACATCTTCTCGCGATGTTCCCTGCCCATTGCCATTTCAGAGCTTTCACTGTTTCCATTATGTCATGCACTCTCGTTATGGCATGTATATATAGGAAGAATCTTGAAATTGTTTGAGAAACCAGTTTTCGGAATACAGCTTCAATTTATCAGTTCTGAAAAGAGTAGCAACTCTTTTTTTTACTAAGAAAAATATAGTTAATAGTTTTAGCAATGTAACTATTGAATCAAGTTTTTACTGATTCTCTTGATACTGATGATAATTGTTTAATAATCGAAATGCGCACTGAGTTATTATACATTTTTATTATCATAACTGAGTTAAATGTTTTTTAAATGTCGTCACAGTTTTTACGTTATATATAGAAAAAAATTAATTTATATTCGTAAATTAAAATAAATTTTAAGGGTTTAAGTAAAAAAAAAGTTTATTTTTAGTTCCTCATTAGAATATTTTTTTCTTTTTTATAACGGTTCTATAAGACAAGGATAATATAATTAATCTACCGTAGCAAGGATAAAAAGTATTAACTATTACATGTAAAATATATACATAATAGTATTTTCCATCAAATCTTTATAACAATTTTTTTTTTTTTATACAATACTAACGAAGTACGGAACATAGATTATGATAATATTAGCATGACGATAAGCGGTTAATTATATAAACCATTAAATAAATATTAAAGTCGGTTTTAAATATTTATTTAGAAACTTTTAGAAGACTGTTTAACGGTATTTCACAAATATAATAACAACAATTATATTTCGCATGTAAAACATTAAATAAATACCAAGACAACAGGAAATGGTTAATTTATTTTAAATAATTTATACAAGTAAAATCTTTGATAATAAAATTATGGCACTGAAAATATTCTATAGATTACTATTTAAAAATTCCGTTTACCTGGAAAAATTTCCCATATTTTTTTTTTCTTTTTTACCTACTTAGAATATCGAATTGCAATCGCAACAAAGTATTACTAAAAAATCAAAATGGATCTATTCCGTTGGGTCATGAAAGTTTTTTCCAGAAATTACGTAATCATGTGATCTTAAACTACCCTGCAATTGAACAAAACAAAAAAAAAAACAAAAATTAGCTTTACTTGTTGCGTACAGCAATAAGCGACATCTTTCAGAATTTATTTGAACAAAATCACCATCTTGGTAAAGCTGGCGCCACATAAACTCAACGAGATAAGAGTCAAGCAGTGTATGAACTTGTGTCGCAATCAGTTTCATTCGATTTGGCCGACCTCTTTTTTTCTTTTTAGCTTCCTGAATCACCGTAAGGTATTACTTCAGAAAATGATTTGTTTGAATGTAAACGAAGTGTAGCCTTGTACAGTCTCAGGTTGATCATTCCTGAGATGTGTAGTTAATTGAAACTCAACCACCAAAAAACACCGGTATCCACGATCTAGTATTCAAATCCGTATAAAAGTAACTGCCAACTGGAATCTAAACCTTAGAACTCTTGATTTCGAAATCAGCTGATTTGCGATGACGAGTTTACCACTAGACCAACCCGGTGGGTTAACCATTTGGCCGATCTACACTTTTACTATAACGTAGCCCACCGGATTGGTCTAGTTTAACTTGCCATCGCAAATCAGCTGATTTGAAGTCGAAGTCGAGAGTTCTAAGGTTCAAATCATATAAAGGCAGTTACTTTTATACAGATAAAAAAATACTAGATCGTGAATACCGGTGTTTTTTCGCGGTTGGGTTACAATAAACAATACATCTCAGGAATGGTCGAACTGTGATTGTACAAGACTATACTTCATTTACGCTCATACATATCCTCATTCATGCTCTGAAGAAATACCTTACGATGTTTTCGGAGGCTAAACACAAAAAAAAATAAAGAGGGGATCACATGTTCAAACTTCTATCGTTTGAATATGTGCTCCTGTTTGCCGATTACAAACTCTTCCTGTTGATTGACAATTTGGTGTTTATATCTATCCGATAGGTTTCGAATGCCACACTACGCGCCCCACTCTGTAAAAATTACCGTGTGTTTGATTTCACGGCAGACTGCTGGGGTAGGACTCTTTTTTTTCTTTTTCCTATTTAGCCTCCGTTAATTACTGTTCAGGTAATACTTCAGAGGATTGCACAACTGGCGGAGATGCGAGTGAGTATAGCACGTGGACAACCTTCTAAAGAAGCATATGAAGAGATGCTGCGTAATTGGCAACATCGTTGGGATGTAGCCAACACGGGACGATGGACACATCGTTTGATACCTTTGATCCGACCATGGATAGAAAGGAAGTTCAGGGACATAAATTACTGGATAACGCAATTTTTTACAGGGCATGGGTCGTTCAGGTCCTATTTATGTGCGAGACTAAGGGTAGATAACAACAACTGTCCTTACTGTGGGGCTTATGATTCCCCTGAACAAGTAGTATTTGAATGTAACCGTTGGACTGAAAGCAGGCAATCCTGTGTAAGACGTATAGGGCCATTATCTACGGAGAATGTGGTGGATAAAATGCTACTTAACGAGGATAACTTTAATGTGATCTCGTCGTTTATAACCGCAGTTATAAAGAAGAAAGATGAGGAAGCTCGTCAAGAAGAAACCGCTCGCTGATGACGGCTTGTCGTAGGTGGAATTTCCACCTACGAAATAAAAGAGCTAACCGGTGAACTGACCTGCCGTGCCGGACATACAGGTGGGTTTATCTTATGTAAACTGGTCTCTCTCATCTCTTCATCGGTCGTCCCAGGTTTCTTCTATCCTTTAGACTATACTCCTTACTTATACGCGGAATTTTTCTTGGACTCATGCGCCTTATATGACCCAGCATAATAAATTGCACGTTCATATATTATAAATACATATAAAGATTAGAATTTTTAATTTATTAAAATATCGGTCTACATACTGTAATTAACATTTATGGGTATCAAAAAAATAAAACATATTTGACATAACTTATTATAATTAAGCTTCAAATTTAAAGAAAAAAAAACTTAATGACAGGGCATCAGAAGATTTCATAAACGATTTCACAAATTGAAGTTAACAGATTTATTTCCTCTTACATAAAAATATAAATTATATTATTTAAATTACCAAAACTAATTATCAAACCTGTATATACGAGGATATTCATTTTAATGATAAAAAAAAATTGCAGTTTAAATAATAAAGTACGTAACTAATAATTTCATTAATTATGTAATACAAATTGTATTTACAATGACTGACAATTAAAGCTATTATAGAATACGTTATTTAATATCATATCGTTTTCAAATAAATTCCCTTGCAGAGGCAACCCTGACGTAACGACTAAAAAAAAACTTTCTATATATCATGTTATATGAAAAGTACTGTTTATTTAATTAACATACACGACGTCGCTATAATGCAAAATAAAAAGTTCAAGGGAAATTAAGTTCAATGATATTTTTAACAGTTAACAAGATTAGTGTTTTTTAATTAAATAACCATGTCATCAATGTAATTATTACGGCTGAAAAAAAAAACTAAAAAAAGGACTTGAAATAATACATTTAGAAAAATAAAATTAAAAAGAGAATCAGACAAAAGCTATTTCTTTAATTCATAGGATTTATATGTTTTTACTTTTCCGTCTATATAGCACTGTAGCAAAGCTATAGCTCTAGAAGGAAAAGTATTATAATGGGCCACATTTTGGCATTAAATCTTGGCGTTTTGATACATAAGCCAAAAATCCGGAAGAAAATTTTCCGAATTTACGTGTGTATATTCGATGTTTGCCTCTAAATTACCTTATATCTCCAGAACTACTGGACCGATTTTGACCAAACTTGGTCAGATTACTTCTATATATGAAGCGTTAAAACCATTAAATTTTCAACTTAAAAGGTTAAGAGAGCTGTAAAACAAGGTCACCCTCAATATCTTTTCGCTTAATTAAGGTCATATCTTACTTAGGCACATTTCTTAATGATTAAAAAATAGCAATATTTATAAAAAAAATATTTTTTTGCAAAATCGCAGTCCCACCCACAAAAATTCTCTAAACTACAGCTATATTTGTGACGTCACAGATGAGCGGTAAAATTAAATAAATGAATAATATTTAAAGTGTAAAAAATTAACTCAGACTGGTTGTGTCTCGAACTCGATCGACTCGGTATCTGACGCGTTAAGACTCGCGGCTACACCGATCTGCTTACCGTACAAGCAAAACTTGTTCTATGTAAGTTGTGAAATTACATTAGTTTAGTTAATACCGAAAGTCGCCGCTAGTAACGCCACACCCGGGCGAATAAAATACGGTATGCGTCAGCAGTTTAGTTAGAATTACTGAATTAAATAAAGGAAAAAATATTATATTTAAATAAAATTATATATATTTTAAAACGTGTGTACAATCCTTGCATCAGAAATATGTAAACATCAAATGTGTAAGCCGTGGTGTCTGTTTTTTTTTTATACGCCGGTATTATAAATTTGAATTACGCGGCTGGAACCTGTATCATAATTAGGACCATTACGAAACAGATTTTTATTATGATACAAGTGTTTAACCAATCAAAAACCTTCTATTTTCATCCCTGACCAATCGGAAGCGAACATTGTTAAATTTATCTACTGTTTTTTTTTTTTTTTTTTACTTTGATTTTAATCTGTTTTAGCAGTTAGCAAGCAAAGATTAATTTGAAAGTATACTAATATGTAACTAAGTTTCTATATTACACTGTCTATCCATTAGTTAATTACGTCAAATTCTGTGGAGGAAATGGCTTTAACAACGATCGATATTTAAAAAAAAGGCAGAATTTATGATTAATAAGCTATTATCAAAGAAATGTATTTTTTGAAATTTTTTTTTAAATATCCCGTCAATGTATTCTATCACTGATTTAAATCAATTAATCGCATTTTCTCAGCTAATTTTTTTCTCATATTTTCTCAGCCGAAAAAAAAAAACAGTATACAACTCTCTACGATGGTCATTAAAGTACTCTTACTAAGTTTACGACATTCGCCAAGGCCGTGTCGTAACTTTACTTAGCACTCAAGCACTAATAGCTATCATTATGGACTCGTTGCATAATGTACTAATGTTGTATTGATTTAAAATTTTTTTTTTTATTAAACATAAAATGATTTATTTGATTATACAGAGTGATTACAAATTATATATATATATATTTTTTTTTTTTTTTTTGTCTTCAGTCATTTGACTGGTTTGATGCAGCTCTCCAAGATTCCCTATCTAGTGCTAGTCGTTTCATTTCAGTATACCCTCTACATCCTACATCCCCAACAATTTGTTTTACATACTCCAAACGTGGCCTGCCTACACAATTTTTCCCTTCTACCTGTCCTTCCAATATTAAAGCGACTATTCCAGGATGCCTTAGTATGTGGCCTATAAGTCTGTCTCTTCTTTTAACTATATTTTTCCAAATGCTTCTTTCTTCATCTATTTGCCGCAATACCTCTTCATTTGTCACTTTATCCACCCATCTGATTTTTAACATTCTCCTATAGCACCACATTTCAAAAGCTTCTAATCTTTTCTTCTCAGATACTCCGATTGTCCAAGTTTCACTTCCATATAAAGCGACACTCCAAACATACACTTTCAAAAATCTTTTCCTGACATTTAAATTAATTTTTGATGTAAACAAATTATATTTCTTACTGAAGGCTCGTTTAGCTTGTGCTATTCGGCATTTTATATCGCTCCTGCTTCGTCCATCTTTAGTAATTTTACTTCCCAAATAACAAAATTCTTCTACCTCCTTAATCTTTTCTCCTCCTATTTTCACATTCAGCGGTCCATCTTTGTTTTTTCTACTACATTTCATTACTTTTGTTTTGTTCTTGTTTATTTTCATGCGATAGTTCTTGCGTAGGACTTCATCTATGCCGTTCATTGTTTCTTCTAAATCCTTTTTACTCTCGGCTAGAATTACTATATCATCAGCAAATCGTAGCATCTTTATCTTTTCACCTTGTACTGTTACTCCGAATCTAAATTGTTCTTTAACATCATTAACTGCTAGTTCCATGTAAAGATTAAAAAGTAACGGAGATAGGGAACATCCTTGTCGGACTCCCTTTCTTATTACGGCTTCTTTCTTATGTTCTTCAATTGTTATTGTTGCTGTTTGGTTCCTGTACATGTTAGCAATTGTTCTTCTATCTCTGTATTTGAACCCTAATTTTTTTAAAATGCTGAACATTTTATTCCAGTCTACGTTATCGAAAGCCTTTTCTAGGTCTATAAACGCCAAGTATGTTGGTTTGTTTTTCTTTAATCTTCCTTCTACTATTAATCTGAGGCCTAAAATTGCTTCCCTTGTCCCTATACTTTTCCTGAAACCAAATTGGTCTTCTCCTAACACTTCTTCCACTCTCCTCTCAATTCTTCTGTATAAAATTCTAGTTAAGATTTTTGATGCATGACTAGTTAAACTAATTGTTCTGTATTCTTCACATTTATCTGCCCCTGCTTTCTTTGGTATCATTACTATAACACTTTTTTTGAAGTCTGATGGAAATTCCCCTTTTTCATAAATATTACACACCAGTTTGTATAATCTATCAATCGCTTCCTTACCTGCACTGCGCAGTAATTCTACAGATATTCCGTCTATTCCAGGAGCCAATATATATATAGAGCCAAATATATATATATATATTCGATAGCTCATAAACAATTAAACTGGTTATGTGAAAACAATAAATGATACGGTTTTACAGGGAATTTTTTAAAGTTTGTGTTGGTATAACTGTTCTGCTGCAACGTCACCTTTTGATGTGTTACGTTACCGGTCTGGCAAGATAGCCACTACTGCAGTAGAGAAAGCTTTTTATGTACTCGAATTAGCCAAATCAAATTCGGTTACTGTCATGCACCGACGTTTCATAACAAAATTTATGGTAAATCACCACCAACAAAAAAATTAATCTACGACTGGAATAAATATTTTCAATACACAGAGTGTGTCTGTAAATAAAGAATAGTGGTAGAAGATCTCCTGTTTCAGAAGAACAAATCGATCGTTTTCATGATGTCTATTAATATAGCGCAGGCAAATCGACTAGATCAACAAGTTTAAAATTGCAAATTTCTCAAACGACTGTGTGGAAAAATCTGCGGAAACGTTTGAAAATTACCCCCTTATAAATTACAGTTAATACAAAGTTTAAATATCGACGATAAAATCTTACGTAAACATTTTTGCGTGGAGATGTAGGAATGTGTTGAAAATAACGATGGCTTTTTTCATCACCTAATTTTCAGTGATAAATGTCCGTTTAACATTAGTGAAAAGGTTAATAGAGATAATGTAAGAATATGAGGTACAAAAAACCGAAAGGAAAGTTTATAACATATACGCGATTCCTCTGAAGTGAACGTGGTTTGCGTTGTATCACGTCAAAGATTGTTATTTTTTCACGAAGTAACAGTAACTGCAGTAATTTATTTCCGAATAACTAATGCCTCAATTCGAGGAAGACAGTGAGAGCTCGTTTTTGAACAAGATGGAGCTCCTCTTCTCTGGCACTTACAGGTCAAAAATTATCTGGATGAACGCCTACCCAGACGATGGATCGGCCGTGCAAGTAAGGAAAACGTGGTGTTTAAGCGTTGGCCACCACGTAGTCCAGATTTAAAGCCTTGCGACTACTTTTTATGGGGTTATGTAAAAGAAAAAACTTTTATACCGAACTTCCTGTTGACATCGACGACTTAAAACAACGCATCACAAATGCTGTTGCTAGGGGTGCGCCTCCCCGATCTAGTTTTAGTTTTGACAAGTGAGCAGTTAGGATACATAAGCAGGTGGTGAATAGCACCCTGCTTAATCCGCTCACGCTGATAGATAGCTCATTAGAAGCTTTTAGGTATTTGGGTCGCTAAACCGTTTTTAGAGGCACAGTAGCCGTTTCTTGGCACTGATATTTGGTCTATGCTCTAGGGCGACCGAATGGGGTGGTGGCGAGAGAAATGCCAGCTAACCAATTCACTTATCAAAAAAAAAAAAAAAAAAAAAAAAAAAAAAAAAAAAAATACTGTTGCTACCGTTGACCGGCATATGCTTTCACGTGTTTGGGACGCATTCGATTACCGTGTTGATATCTGTCGAATTAGAAACGATGCATATATTGAACATTTATAAATAATTCTTATATATAAACACGTAAGTAATCATCCAATCTCAAAAAATAAATTTTTAATAAGCAATCGAAAGTGTATATTTCATTTGTAATCACCCTTTAGTTAAATCTTTAAATTTTTGAAGCATAAATTCTCAACAAAATAAAGCATTTTTAATACTAATATATTAGCATCAGAATTTTTAAAAACAAGTTTTCGACTTTTTTTTAAATTTGTGGGCTCATGCATCAACCCACTGGATTGGTCTAGTGGTGAACTCGTCCTCCCAAATCAGCTAATATGGAAGTCGAGAGTTCCAGCGTTCAAGTCCTAATAAAGTCAGTTATTTTTACACGGATTTGAATACTATCGTGGATACCGTTGTTCTTTAGTGGTTGGGTTTCAATTAACCACACATCTCAGGAATATTCGAACTGAGACTGTACAAGACTACACTTCATTTACACTTATACATATCATCCTCTGAAGTATTACCTGAAAGGTAATTACCGGAGTCTAAACAGGAAAAAAGGGGTTCATGGATCAGAAAGTTTATTTAATGATTAAAACATTCACTAATAATGATTTTAAATAAATTAAAATTAAATTTATAACATTTTTTTCGATTTTTTAACAAATTTGGGAGCTCTCCCATCAGTGAAGATGTATTAAATTATCAAGAAGCTCGTTTGAACTTCGACAGTAAGAGTCCGCAGAACTGGACGGACGGCGGAACTATGTTTACAGTTCTAAACATGATCTAACCAAAAACTGAAATGAAAATGGGGAAAAAATTAAAAAATAAGCATGAAAACATTTTATTTCAGTTCTATTAGATTTATAACAAATACTTTCAAATAATACCTCGAATTTTGTTGAACTTTTTTGTTCCATTTGATGAACCGCGGGACTAGAATATGACACTTTTTCCTCAAAAAGGGGGGTTTACGAATCGCGCCGCTAGATATCGATACTTGATATTACTTAGGTAGCGTACAAAAACATGATAATGTGCTTGAAATAATAAAATTTCAAAGGAAATATACTACAACTGGTTTTAATAATATATATATATATATATATATATAAGTATTATGTAAATGGAAAGTACTGAAGATGAAACAATTTTTTTAATTCCCATCACTTCATTAAAAAATAAAAGTCTAGTTTACAAGAGGATTATAGTCACTAATAAAACAAAAAAACCCCAACAGTAGGAAAGTGTTGCAAATGTGGCAAAAAAGATTTGTTACATAAAAAAGAAATAAATTTGATCGGTGAAATTATTTTTCTAAAATTTGAACTAATATATGAAAAAATAAAAAAAGTTTATTTAATAATAATAATATAAAAAATGTGTTCATGGATACGATAAAAATCGAGGGTTACACTTAACAAAATACTCTCTCTTTTTCCTGTTTAGCCTCCGGTAACTACCGTTTAGATAATACTTCAGAGGATGAATGAGGATGATATGTATGAGTATAAATGAAGTGTAGTCTTGTACATTCTCAGTTCGACTATTCCTGAGATGTGTGGTTAATTTAAACCCAACCACCAAAGAACACCGGTATCCATGATCTAGTATTCAAATCCGTGTAAAAATAACTGGCTTTACTAGTACTTGAACGCTGGAACTCTCGACTTCCAAATCAGCTGATTTGGGAAGACGCGTTCACCACTAGACCAACCCGGTGGGTTACTTAACAAAATACTAAGTGTAATGTTACATCACGGATCTTCGATACGTGAAGTTCATTATACTAGTTTTATTAAAAAAGGAAAAATGTGGTCCGAAGTGAATGAATGATATGACTAACTATCAACAAAAAAATTGGCCTTGAAATTCAACTTGTTTTTCTGAGGCAAGAAATTTTAATAATAAATCCACAAGATAACAATCAAGTAATTCATAAAACAAAAAAAATAATTTAACAAAAAAAGGCAGTGATATCCAAAAAAATTACAATGAAATCGTAAACCATACAGTAAGAATCTCGCAGATTTCATTTCTTCCGCTCAAACAACAAAAATTTCTGTAATATGAATAAAACTGCTTATAATAAAATGATACTGATATCAAAAAAGGTAAGACATTACATTTCTATTATCAAAATTTGTTATTAATTTAGAATTATATTTTAAAAAAAAATACATATTAAATAAAACTTCAAACCGGACCGATTTCATTTATTAAACAACGAATAATCATAAGAATTGTATTATTTCTGTAAATTTGATATGTTTTACATATAAATGAAATCGGGGCCGGTAAGAATTTTATTTAACATGTATTTTTTTTAAACAAAATCCTAAATTAATAACAGATTTTGATAATAGAAATGTAGTGTCTTACCTTTTTTGATATCAGTATAGTTTTGTTAAAAACAGTTTTATTTATATTACAGAAATTTTTGTTTTTTGAGCGGAAGAAATATCTTCTTTTTTTTTTCTCTACTCCCCTGGGCCGGACCGACTTGATGGTATTACGCCACCCAGGGGAGTGTCCGTTACTCTAATAGGGCCTCCCCGCCTACCGGCTATATACCGGCATGGCAGGTCAGGCCTATCGGTGGCTCTTTTGAGATTTTTTGTTCTCTATTATGTCCTCTATGGAACCACATCATACCTACAAGTCGTGATGTGACCCCCGGATCTTTTATAATACTCTCATGTCCCTAGAGCACACCCCAAGGAGTCCTCAGAGGATCATTGAAACCAGCACACCTAAGCATGCTGGCTCTCACCGCTGAGGCTGTCCACCCAACCTAACATACTAGAAACCCATACTTCTTTCATCTTCATTCTTCTGTTTTAGTACTGTCTTTATATAATCAGCGACCTTCATCCAGTTCTCCTTACTGTTGAGCATGAAATCCATGGTCCCCTTCGGCGTTTTTCCATGAATACCCGCGTCGTATCTTAGATCCATTTATTACATACTAAAAACGTATGCTCAGAATCATCGTCCTGTTCGCAGTACATGCACGTGGGTTCATTCCTTCTTCCCACCTTATGGAGATAACCATTGAAACACCAATGTCCCGTCAGGAACTGGGTGATCCAATAGTCAGTTTCTCCATGTCGCCTGTTAATCCATCCTGTTAATTCTCGAATTAAGGTTCTTGTCCATCCAGCCACTCCAGCCTCCGCCCATCTCTCTTGCCAGATTCTATGTATGTTTTCCCAGACTTCATTTTCTGCTCTCCCTAAAAACCTGTCAGTTCTATATCTGGCGATAAGGTCAATCGGTAACATTCCCGAGAGTACACAGAGGGCCTCGTAAGAAACAGTTCTGTAGGCAGATACTACTTCCAGTAGTAACCCCCTGTGTGCTCTCTTCAACCTGTCTCTATTTCTGCTAATAGTGAGAGCACAACTTCATGCCGGCACGGGATACATCATTGTTGATACTACGGTTGTCGCTAAAACTCTTTTTTTTGCTTTGACAAAATTATATTTAGACATTTAGTCAGTTTCTCCGCACTCTGACAGACACTTAGTACCTGCTCAGTAAATCTGCAGTTTTTCTGTAAGATGACTCCAAGATATTTTAATACTGTTACTTCCTCAATATTATAGTCTCCAATTCGTATATCTACTGGCTGCAATACACGTTTTCCAGTGAATTTAATGTATTTACATTTTTCAATCGAAAGCTGCAATCCCCTATCAATGAGCCATCTAGCAACTGTCTCTAATGCAGCGTTTGCCTTGTTTTTAAACAAGGCAAAACACTACATAGAAATGTAGTGTTTTACCTTTTTTGATATCAGTATAGTTTTGCTAAAAACAGTTTTATTTATATTACAGACATTTTTGTTTTTTAAACGGAAGAAATGATATCGGTGAGACTCTTCCCGTACGGTTTACAATTTCATTGTATTTTTTTTTTTTTTTTTTTTTTGGCAGAAACATCTTAAATTGCAAAAATAACTCATTATAGGCTCGTTGCATAATGTACTATTTAGATATATACAAGTAAACCCATCGGATTGGTCTAGTGGTTAACGCGTCTTCCCAAATCAGTTGATTTGGAAAGTCGAGAGTTACAGCGTTCAAGTCCTAATAAAGCCAGTTATTTTTACACGGATTTGAATACTAGATCGTGGATACCGGTGTTCTTTGGTGGTTGGGTTTTAATTAACCACACATCTCAGGAACGGTCGAACTGAGAATGTACAACACTACACTTCATTTACACTCATACATATCATCCTCATTCATCCTCTGAAGAATTATCTAAACGGTAGTTACCGGAGGCTAAACAGGAAAAAAGAGAGAGAGATATACAAGTAACAATTAACAACAGATAATAAACAAAAATAATAATAATATTATCGATGATAATAACTGCAATCTGTCATTCAGTATTCTCCAAATCTATCATGTGTCAATGAAAAATGTCATTTTTGGTTGATATTTTGCAACACGTTCATAATTTTGTTTATTGTTTTCAGTAAAAAGGAATTATTTTAACATAAACAGTGGCAGCTCGCGTATCGGCACTGTGGACCTGCAGCACCTCCTATTTCCACCTCATATTATCGATAACATTAAATATAATGAGTCTTTTTTCTGTAATTATTTCTTTATACTTGTACAATATGTAGTCGTTAAGGTTAATGTCAGTAGCTATCACCGCATTTATGAAAAAGATACAAAATTCCTTGTATGGAACTTTGCGCTTCACAGTTCCAGCGGCATGGTGTTTGGCCGTTGTGCGCATGCTCACATAGGAAGTTGCACGCGAGGCTGCAAGGGAGAGAAAGCACTGTCGCTCCCGTAGCGCCGACCCTGGCGTGGAGGTGGTAGGTTTTTATTACTTCGCGTGTGTTGTGTTTAAAAACCGTGTACCACATTCTTGAATGTGATAAAGTGTAGAATTATATTATTATCCTGCTTCCAGCTATTCTATTTGATTCATTTTTTTCGGTTCTTTTATTTTATAAAAAAACTTTAACCACGACCTTGAAAAGGCCCAAAAAAAATTTTCTGGAGCAGCACCCCAACTAATTTTAGCTACGAGCGCCACTGTCATAAAAATACAAGTAGAGCTTAAAATGGTTTAACTTGAACGTCATAGCCGGGAAAGATATGCAACAGCCATAGCCGGTTTTATTATTTTTCCTTACGTCGCTATGTAATTATAATAAAACTCTATACAGTATTATGTAATGAAAAGTAATCTAATCAAAGCAAATTGTGCATATTGAAGCTTTTGTAAATCTTGACTTTTATGACCTCCTCTAAACTGTTGATCAATTTTAAAGTAATTACATGTTCATTGATTTGTACATAACAAAATTGATGAGGCAATAAATAATTGATGATTATAACATGAGTATAATATTAAATAATCTAATTGTAATATATATTTAGAAAATGTGTTCTTGCAAAATGAATTTAGACGAATATATATGTGATGGTTTCTCAGTAAATATATGAAATAACATTTATAATTTAAAATCATCTGTCAAACATCGTTAAAATACATCTTAAAACCAATAAAATACGTTGGTTTTAGAAGAAGTATTTCTAAATCAAAACGTAGCAAAATTTAAAGTATGTTAAATGTACAAACGTAAATACATTTGTGGGTGTAAATCAGATCTACCTAAAATTTTTAAGAAATGACCTACGACTTAATTTTATATATATATATATATACATAAATACTATGATATTATGTATCTAAATGTAGATAAATACAGTAGATAAAGCGTTCTGTATCCAGTGTGGCGCGAAGGATATCTTCAGCAGCAAGTATATTTAATTTAATTTTTTTAAATCAGTAATTATATTTGTTATTATTCCACAATATTTATTCTTTTTTTTTGTTTTGTAATTCTGGAAATTTTCTTTCTTTTAACAACTAGTTAAAACATGTTACATTTCAATATGTTTCCTTTTTAATAGACTTCGAAATTCTTATGTTTCCATTTAGTTTCTGTGGACTTTAATCATACCATTTTACTCAGAATTAAATTCTCTACAAGTTTTGTTAAAAACTTTCATGTTTCTATTACCTATTTAACAATGTTATTTTACGCCAAAAATAAAATTAACAAATATGTTATTTCATTTTCCCAAAAAATATTTTAAATATCACAATAGCTATTTCGGTATGAAGTACCTTCCTCAGGTTTACATACATAATACACAAGTTATTGTGTGTGCTGTCTGTAATACATCTCTCTCTTTCTCCGGAAACAACTCTGGAACCAACGTAAGGTATTGCGTCAGAGGATGAATGAAAATGTTATGTATGAATGTAAATGTAATGTAATCTTATACAGTCTCAGGTCGACCATTCCTGAGATGGGTGGTTAATTGAAACCCGACCACCAAAGAACACCGGTATCTATGATCTAGTATTCTGTTTGTAACACCTAAGGAAACAGTTGCAATTTAAGAATTTTTTTTGTAAATCAAATAATATATATTGTTTATTTTCTTTTATTATGATGGATTTCCATCAAAAACGTTTTCATAAATTGATTATGAAATAATGTGTTTTTGGACCACAATATTTTGTCTTTTACCCCAGATTTCCCGTAAACTATTAAGAAAAAACAGCTCAGTAACCTATTTATTATTTTTTTTTTTCAATTTTTCAGGTCAAATTTCAAATAAATGATTAAATTGACTCCTTATTCATTTATTTTTTGTTTAACCTCCGGGACCAACATTAGGTATTATTTCAGAGGATTAGTTGAATGATTTTGTAGCGTGTATAAAAATGCCATGCCTGACCGGGATTCGAACCCGGGACTTTCGGATGAAAGGCCGAGACGCTACTACTCGCGCCACGAAGGCCGACACCCCTTAATTTGGATTTCAACAATTACAGTCTCTTTTTTCTGTTTATCCTCCGGGAATTACCGTTCAGATATTACTTCAGAGGATGAATGAGGATGTTATGTATGAGTGTAGTCTTGGATAGTCTCAGTTCAACCATTCTTGAGATGTGTGGTTAATTTAAACCCAACCACCAAAGAACACCGGTATCCACGATCTAGTATTTAAATACAATCAATAATTACAGTCTTTTTTTAATTTTATTGAAAGTGCAGAAATCACGATGAAATCTTTCGCCAAGTGACACTCGCTAACGAAGCGTTTCCGAACCTATGTTTATATGAACTTTCTTCTTTATTTTCACCAGTAGAACATATCCTGAAAGTTTGTTATATTATTTTCTTCGTGAATCAATTTGTGTGTGCGTGTATATATATATATATATACCGTGTGACCCACCAAGAGGTTTATACTTCTGATTTAGTATCACTCGCCCATTTCCAAACGATTCTTTCGAAACTTTAGCAAGATTCTAAAAAATTTCTATGAAAATTTAAACATTCTAGGAATTATAAAAACTAAATGGTCGCTTTCAAATAAAAACATCAATTTCAGATAAAGATTTTTTATTCATTACAAAATAGCTTGTAAAAAGCATTAAAAACAGATGATAATTAGAAGTAGAATAATTAAAAACAGTTAGATAATTAGTCATGATTATGGCTAATTATCAAGTTTTTTTATTCAATTTGAACAGCTGTTTAATAATACATGATCTGTTTTTAATCATTTTTACCAGCTGTTTTGTAATGAAAAAAAAAATTGTTTATCTGAAATTGATTTTTTATTTGAATACCGCCATTTTGTTTCTATAAATCTTAGAAGTTTGAAATTTTTATAGAAAATTTGTAGAACCTTTGTTAAAATGTCTGTAATGGTTTCAATAGAATTGGTGGGGAAATGGGTGAGTGATAATAAATCAAAAGCGTATACCTCTTCGTGGTACACATGGTGTATATGTATGTGTGTACGCGCGCGCGCGTGTGTATGTGTGTGTGTTTTAGGTACATTTCATTAATCCGATAATTATGCATAATTAACGGTGAATTTGATTTGATTAATCAAATCTCCAATGTTGCAGAATAACATATACGAGGTGTTGAGAAAAGTAATGAGATTGGTTACACTGCGAGCGATCTGACAACGCTGTATCTACTGATGTATGCTGGGCCGGTTTGTTCATCCCTTCCACATGCTCAGTACGAGTTTCAACTCCGTTCAGCCAACACATTATTTTTGACAGCGCCATCAGTGAAGTTGTGTGTTACGAAAATGGAGCATCGGAATTTAGAATGACGTTGTGCGATCAAGTTTTGTGTGTTAAACTTAGTGAATCCGCGAGTGTGATTTTGAAAGGTTGAAACAGGCCTATGGGGAACTTTGCTTATCAAAAGCACAAGTTTTCCGCTAGCACAAATCATTTTTGGAAGGCCGACAACACGTTGAAGATCAACCTCGCTCAGGGAGACCTTCAACTTCAAAATCTGACCAAAACGTTAAGCGTGTGAGGGTTCTTGTAAGATCAGACCGTTGTTTAACAATAAGGGAGATAAGTGAACAGTTAAATTTAAACACTTTCACCGTACATCAAATTTTGACAGACAACTTGGACATGCGAAATTGGTGCCTCACAATAGAACAGAAGGACAATCGAAGAAACGTATGCTTGAGAGGATGACAATGACCAAGAATTCTACAATCGTGTGATCACAGGTGATGAATCCTGGATATGTGAGTACGATCCTGAAACAAAGCGGCAAAGCGAAGAGTGGCACACTCCGTCATCTCGACCGAAAAAATATCGAATGAGCAAATCAAAGATCAAAACCGTGCTGATTTGCTTTTCTAATAGAAGGGGTATCATGCATAAAGAATTTGTTCCTCCAGGACAAACTGTCAACCAAGTGTTTTACAAAGGTGTCCTTGAAAGGCTCAGGAAAAGAGTGATTCGCGTGAGACCAGACATTGCAGACAAGTGGATGATTCAGCATAAAATGCCCCGTGTCACACGGCCATTTCCATCAGGGAATTTTTAACCTCAAAATGCATTCCTACGGTTCCTCAACCCCCTTATTAACCTGATTTGAGTCCTTGTGACTTTTTCCTTTTGCTGAAATTGAAACGTGTATTAAAAGGACCTCTTTTTGGAACTCTGGAGAACATTCAAAAGACTGTGACCGACCGGTTAAAAACCCTACCATTTTCCTTCCAGCGTTGCTACGAAGAGTGGGAACAACGACTCCGCCGGTGTATAGCTGCCCAAGGGAACTACTTTGAAGGCGATAAGGTCTTTGTTTGAAAAAATAAAAAACTTTGGTAAGTAAAAAGTCAGTTTCTCACACACCTCGTGTATATATATATACATTTAACGTTAATTAAACGAGGTTAGCGAGCAAATGGACCGTAGGATATTTTCAATGTTTGCGCTAACCTACACTAATTAACAGCAATGAGTAATGTTTTGATTATTTAAATAATAAATTCAGTAATTACTGCTAATAGACGAGTAGTGTTATTTTAATATGTAAATTATGTTAACACAGAGAATATGTAAAATGTCCGGTATATTTAATAAATTACTGAATATTGCTGTATATTTGTTAAATTCTCTAACATTGGAGTCGATAAATCAAATTCACCGGTAATTATGCATAATCACCAGATTAAATAAATTTACCGTAACATTTATGTATATACGTATAACGTATATATGTCATAAATCACATATTCAGATGTTCTATTAAATAAAAATGAATTTATCGTACATTTTCTTCTAAATCCAACTGAGAACATTAAAACAAGATGACTATAAAATATTCTATGAATTTTCTAAAAAATTATTTATTTTATATATTCGGAAGGTTACATTGCAATTTAATAATGCAAATGTTTCTTTATATAATGTTTATATAACGCAAATCTAATGTTTTTTTTTTTTTATATTCAGAAATTAAATAAAGTTGGCTAATTCCGCGTTATTTGACTTTTTATACATTTTAAAACTTTTTAAATGATAGAATTCTATTAAAATTTTTAAAAAGTCATTTATGTTTGTAAAATAAAAAATATATATATTAAATTAATACAAAAAAAACGTTATAAAAAATAATTATCAATTTTAATCTTTAAATTTAGACTTTTTTATATCGGTTTACAATTATTAAAAAAAAAAATCAACAACAAATATTAGCAGTTTCCTGATTTCAGTTAAGTAAAGTATATGAATAATACGTATTTTACATTTAAAAATTAAAGAATAAAAAAATATATATTACCTGTTAATAGTGTTATAAGGACGTGTACAATGACTAGCAATAGTTACATGAGCATATATTCTGGTGCCATTATCCAATAAATGGGCTAATTCTTCACCCTTCCATTTGTATGTGAAAACTGCACTCATATTACCTACAAAAATAAATAATTAACAATTTTATTAAATTTAAATTTACAAGTAAAAATAATACTATAGATAAATAATCTGATCTCTCTCTCTCCCTCTCTCTATACATATATATATATATATATACAGGATGATTAAAAGAAACGGGAAATTTTAAAAATTAAATAACGTTAATGAAAAATTTTTTTTGAAAATGAATTTTATTTCATGTAATTGTACAAATTAGGATATAATTGCCATTTTAGGATACATACATTTTAGTTAATTTTTTAAAGATGACATCTTCCAGGTGACCTCCTCTTCTACGTAAACACTCACGAAGTCTCTTCGTTAAATTGTTCACGGTTTGACGTAACATCTCAACTGGAATTTCCGCAATTGCTTCTCGGATCTTTACCTTCTGTTCTTCCGTTGTGGCAGGTCTACTGTGGAACACTTTGCTTTTAAGGTGACCCCACAAAAAGTAATCGCAAGCTGAGAGATCAGGCGATCTGGGAGGCCATCTAATGTCACCATTTCGTGAAACGACACGTTGTCCAAACAATCGGCGTACAGCTGCCATCGATATTTGTGCAATATGTGACTTGCTCCGTCTTATTGAAACCAGGCTGTGTTAAGAATCGGTGGAAATCTCTTTTGTTGTTCCACAACAAAGGTTTCAAGCACGGCTACGTAACGAGCCGACGTCACTGTAATCGAAAGACCGTTGTCATGCTCAAAATAATAAGGCCCAATAACACCGTAAGATGACATAGCACACCACACGGTCACTTTCTGGCTGTGCAACGGACGCTGGTGTAGCTGCGTAGGATTTTCTTGTGCCCGATATCTGAAATTTTGCTTGTTAACAAATCCACTGAGGTGGAAATGCGCTTCGTCTGACATCCACAGTTCGTGAACAAACTGTTCGTTATCATTTATCTTCTGAAGCATTACATTACGGAATTGTGCTCGCACAACTGCATCGTTAGGGTTTAGTTCTTGGACGATCTGCAACCTGTACGGATGGAATTCCAAGTCCTTCACTAACATTCTTCGAACACTTGAACTATGCGATTGCTGAGAGATGACGGATTGACCGATGTGGACTTCGTGTGACAGCATCTTGTAAACGTTGAACATTCTGTGGTGTACGGACAGTTCGCTCACGTCCTGGTGGTTTCTTTATCATTGCCGAACCGGTTTCCTCAAAATTAGATATCCATGTTTTAATTGCATGTGCTGATGGAACACAGTCGTGCCGTCCCAGATTAAAATGACGGCGAAATTCTCTACGCGCTCCCTCCACATTGTCATTGTTTTTGTAAAACGCTTTGATAGCAAATGCACGTTGCGCACCACTCCAAGGATCCATGACAACTAAATGGTAGGTTAGGTTAGAGAGGCTGGCGCCACTTAGCAAGTGGTACCAATCGCCCACGGCTACCAACACAACTTTCAAAATTTCCCGTTTCTTTGAATCACTCTATAATTATATACATATTAATATAACCTATGACACTCTTGGTAACGTAACGATTCCAACGCGGGGTTAAAATATAAGTCGGTTCAGTCGTTCAGATGACACGTGGAAGAAACATACATACATACACCCTAAATACATTACACTCCTTTTTGGGCAGTCGTGTAAAAATTGATTCACATATTATTAAAAATTAATAAATTTTACGTTAAAAGTCAATCTGCTTCATATATCTATACAAAGTGTCTCAGGAGTGTACGAAAAGAATTTTTAGGTCAAGTGAAAATAACCCATCGGGTTGGTCTAGTTGTTAACGCGTCTTCCCAAATCAGCTGATTTGGAAGTCGAGAGTTACAGCGTTCAAGTCATAGTAAAGCCAGATATTTTTACACGGATTTGAATACTAGATCGTGGATACCGGTGTTCTTTGGTGGTGGTTGGGTTTCAATTAACCACACATCTCAGGAACGGTCGAACTGAGAATGTACAAGACTACACTTCATTTACACTCATACATATCATCCTCATTCATCCTCTGAAGAATTATCTAAACGGTAGTTACCGGAGGCTAAACAGGAAAAAGAAAAAAGGTCAAGTGAAAATAAAAAAAAATGTTCATATAAACATAAATTAGAAAACGCTTTATTTTACAGGAATGTTTTGAGAAAACGTTCGTCTTGATTTCTTTTTCAAGGGTAAATTGAAGCCATACTAAAATTTTTGAAACTTAAATTAAGGGGTAAATTTAATGGTTTTATATGTTTTGTGACCGGAAAAATTGAATGAATAAAATTAAACAAATGTATTATAATAATGTTTGAGAAAATGCTTGTAAAATATAGAAATGTTTAATGTTATAAAACACAATTTTTTTTAAAGTTTGATATACAATTACTTAGTTAAATTACCAGTAATCTAATAAAATCTCAACAAAATTTGTAGAATGTATAATTCTGAGAAAATCTATGTAAAAACATGGTATAAATATAAAGAAATGTTTATAAAATTTAATTTTGATTAAATACAAGACCAAAATACACACACACACACAAATTTATGTGTATACACACATACACACACACACTCTCGTGTGTGTGTGTGTGTGTGTGTGTGTGTGTGTGTGTGTGTGTGTGTGTGTGTATAATGCATAATGTGCATGTGTGTATATAATATATTATTTATATATATATATATATATATATATATATATATATATATATATATATATTAATTGATATAATTTAATATAAATGTTTCTCGATATACAATCTCATTTCAGTAAAATATCGTGTTTATTTAAAAGATTCATAATTCAGGTTTACTCCATTAATTATGTTAGTAGAACATTACAATGTGTTAATGACCTCGTATTTTTTTTTTCTTTTTTTTTTTAATAACTTTCGATTCATACACCGCTCTCTAGACGAATAATAATTATTATCATAACAATTATAATACTGCGTTATTGTATTCTGATTGTTCAGATAAAATTATTATAATAACAGGTTATGTTTTATTGTTTATATTAAAATAAAATTAAAAAAAAGGTCGTTAAACAATAGTGTTTTGATTTCTATTACTACTATTTTTTTTTGTTAATTATAAATTGAATTAGAAAAAAGTCCTTCAAAGTAGTTAATTTTTTTAAATTGACCGGGATATTATTTTTAAATTAAATTAAAACATTTCAGTAGACGTATTTTAAATAGTTTTACAAATTTAATTGTAGTAAATCAATCATTAAGTAATAATTCAGGTGTTACTTTTCAATAATATCAATTTTTAAATTTAATTTTACACCTGGCATTTTCAGATAACTTAATCATACAAGAATATAAAACATTTTAAAAACTGGATGTCTATTTTTTTAATAAAAAACTATCTTTCGTAAATATACGTAAACAGAACTATTGCTGCTCTATTGTCTAAATAATTCATTCGTTCTCAAAGTGGGCGATAAAGCCCTCTTGTGAGCGCTTTCAGGGGGGGGGGGGTAGAAGTCCCACAGAACATTGGAAGCGTTCAAGCGATCTATGAATGAAGGTGATGGCTGACTAAAAAATAAAAGGGTAAAATTTATTGTTTTCCTGATATTTCAAACTAAAATTAAATATCTACTACACCAGTACAAAAAATTAAAGGGACACCTATATTTTATGATAAAAAATGATTGTATTCAAACTACTTTAACTTTACAACAAAGAGATTTAGAGAGACGAATAAAAAAAAAACCTGGAAAACTTTGCTTTTTGACAGTGTATTTCAGATTTAAAAAATCATCAAATTAAAAAAAAGATCAGTGAGAAGAAATGTTTTAAAAATTTGAAAGTTTTTCTTCGTGTTTGATGGGGAAAACTATGGTAAAACACGATTTTCTGTTAATGCCTTCGTTATCGAGTTTTAAGTACTCGAACATGGCAATCCTTAAGTTGCAGTTAAGGAAAAATCGTGTTAACCATAAAACGAGGTAAAACGCGCTGCATGAACAATTTTATTGCATTTAACATTCATAATGTATACAATAACGAAATTTAAACAGTGTTATATATTGATAATAAAAAACAACTATACCAATTGATATTATTTTCTAAATAAAAATTAACTTCCATTGTTAATATCAGCTGATATTTGTTACTTATCAACTTTTAATTTGGAAAAATGCAATTTGAATTACGTTGAAACAATGGAACTTATTAACACCTCATTTTACTTTATTACTTCAATGGGTTCAAATAGAGAGATAGAAGGACGATTGCTAACATTTACAGGAACCAAACAACAACAGTAATAATTGAAGAACATAAGAAAGAAGCCGTAATAAGAAAGAGAGTCCGACAAGGATGTTCCCTAACCCCGTTACTTTTTAATGTTTACATAGAGCTAGCAATTAATAATGTTAAAGAACAATTTAGATCCGGAGTAACAGTACAAGGTGAAAAGTTAAAGATGCTGATGATATAGTAATTCTAGCTGAGAGTAAAATGGATTTATAAGGAACAATGAACGGCATGGATGAAGTCCTACGTAAGTACTACCATGAAAATAAACAACACTAAAACGAAAGTAATGAAATACAGTACAAATAACGAAGATGGACCACTGAATGTAAAAATAGTAAGTGAAAACATTATGGAGATAGAAAAATTTTGTAATTTGGGTAGCAGAATTACTAAAGATGGAAGAAGCAGGAGCGATATAAAATGCAAAATAGCACAGGCAAAACAAGCCAGTCAGAAATATAATTTGTTACATCAAAAATTAATTTAAACGTCAAGAAAAAATGTTTGAAAGATATGTTTGGAGCGTAGCATTACATGGAAGTGAAATTTGGACGATCGGAGTACCTGAGAAGAAAAGATTAGAAGCTTTTGAAATGTGATGCAATAGGAGAATGTTAAAAATCAGATGGGTGGATAATGTGACAAATGAAGAGGAATGAAATAATTACAAATTGATGAAGAAAGAAGAATTTGAAAAAATATAGTTAAAAGAAGAGAGAGAGAGACTTATAGGCCATATGTTAAGGCATCCTGGAATAGTCTCTTTAATATTAGAGGGACAGGTAGAAGGAAAAAATTGTGCAGGCAGGCAACGTTTGGAGTATGTAAAACAAATTGTTACGGATATAGAATGTAGGGAAACTAAACGACTAGCAGTAGATAGGATATCTTGGAGAGCTGCATCAAACCAGTCAAATGACTGAAGATAAAAAAAAAAACTTCAACATACTTGTAGTGATAAAATTTGATAGTGCTAGCAAAAATTAAGTTGTAACCATATTTATTGACGAATTGAAAAGAAGAATAATTGACGAATCTGGTCGTGTATTACCAAACATTATACAAGTGATAAACAAATATTATTTGAGTATAGGACAATGCCAAGCTGTAGAGGGGAAATATTTTCAACATTTATTCTATAATGGGATGCTTTCAAAATCTATTTCACTAAAATTTATGATAGAAAACATTTATTTAAATTTAAAAATAGATATTGTAACATTTAATGTAAATAAAATCAGTTGACATAGCCGTTTAATTTATTGTTGTGTTTTAATTATTAGTTATTGCCTTTTGTTATCAATATTATAATACTGTTCAAAGTTCGTTATTGTATGTTATATGAATGTAAAGTGCATTAAAATTGTTCATACAACACGTTTTACTTCGTATTATTATTAACACAATTTTTCTATTACTGGAGATTTGAATGCTTATAACTCAATAACGAAGACATTACAGAAAAACGGATTTCACCATTGTTTTTCTTGTAAAATTTTAAACCGAAATCATGTGTCATAATATTAACCTTCCTAATAAAAAAAAAAAAAAAAGTTTGATTCAATATTGTACACAAAAATTAAAACCCCACCATAATGCAGACTTTTTTTTTGACGTGAAACGTCTTTAAAATCACACCGAATCGTACGAGTACTAAAACAGAAATTTTTAGCGTAACGAAAAGGTCTTTTATATCATTCTGCCTTAATAACATCCTAATTATAAACTTCAGATAGGTAAATGCGGTGTCATTTTATGATTTACACCATTGATTCTCAAACTTTTTCACCCACCACCCACATTAAGAATCAAAAATTTTCTAGCGCCCCCAAAATGTTTAAACTTACCATTTTAAAAAAATAATAATTATTTAAGATGCGCTTTTAAAAACAGCAATTGCAATTATTATTTTTAAACGTGGTATATCCCGTTTCTGAGTCGAAACTTAAATTTTGAATGAGAGAAATTAAAACGCATATTTAATCATATTTGGAAGTACTTTTCTTAAAATTACTTTCAAAAAAATAAACCCTATAATTTCCATATTTATTTGAACCAACACTTTGCTTATATGAGATATATGCAGTATTAAAGACAAAAGTGGCCTTTACTCTTTAAAGTGAAATATTTTGGTTCAGAAAGTCGTAGAGTCATAAAAAAAAGAAATTAAAGCTAAAGTTACGACTTTAATTCCTTAAGCTTTTTTTAAAGCATAAGAGCTTTTAAACGACTTTAATGCAGTTTACTGAAAAAATTTCGTTTTCCGCATGCACTCGATCAAACACGAAGAAAAAAACTTTCAAATTTTTAACACTTTTCGCTGAATTCTTTTTTTTTTATTTGATTATTTTTGAAATCTGAAGTACATTGTCAAAAAGTAGAATATTCAAGCTTTAATTTTTTTTATTCATCTCTCTAAGCCTCTTGGTTGCAAAGTTAAAGTAGTTTGAATACAGTCATTTTTTATCATAAAATATAGGTGTCCCATTAATATTTTGTACTAGTGTAGTAGGTATTTAATTTTAGCTTGAAATATCAGGAAAATAATTTTTAATTAGCCATCGCCTTCCTAAATCCCCTTAACACCCCCAATTTTCTGTGGGCCTTCTACCGCCCCCCGTGAAGGCTTTAGCGCCCACAAGGGAGCGTTATCGCCCACTTTGAGAACGAATGATTTACAGGGTCAGCTCGCCGATACGACTTTGAATTTGCGTTACTGGTGAGCGGGTTGATGGTGAGAGGGCACAGCGCAGATCGGCCAAAAGTATCGCTCTCGCACATTTCCATTCAGTGTAGCTGACGACTTAGACGTGTTAGCGCGGTGATTCGTGTGTTTGTGTTTATAGTTTGTCGATATAGATCGATTTAAGTAATATAATAAATGTATTTTGTACGTTTATTTAAAAAATTAAATATATATTTAAATATAAATTATAATAAATATATATTTATGTAAAAATTATATAAAAAATTAAAGTAAACATGTAAAAAGGTATAGAAATTCAATATGCCAGCTTAGACCGCGTAAAAGCCATCCGGAAATATAAATTACGCATAGAGTTGGAAAGCAGAGTTTATGGGCCACGCAAAGGTATCCCGATGTCCGGTGCCGAGCAAGCGAAACAGTTTCGGGACTGTCGCAAAGCTAGCACGGCGTGCTCGGTGAACGACGCGGACGGCGCGAGTACCTCTATCGCTGCTTATTATGCTTTATATCTCTTACTTTTCATATCACAGACCAATATTGAACAAAATCGTCGTCGAATATTAGTCGAAATAAATATAATTTTCCATTTAGTATCTGTTTTATGTTAAAATTAAATTTAGTGCGCAGTCAATGTCTCGTTTTTATTTTAATCAGATACAGTAAAAGTGATTCGCTGACAAACAGACCGATCAATTAATCTGTAGAGTTGGGCAAATGAAGGAAATAAAATTTTTCGTTGGAGATTTTCAGTTTTGTTCAAAAAATACGATGGTGGCTCTCCGATGCAACTCTATAGATAAATTGGTCGGTCTGTAGCTTAGAGGAACTTCATCCAAGGTCTGTAACGTTTCACGTTAAAATCAACGGCCGTGCGTCCTGACACAGTCCCACCCGATTTTTTTTTTAACTATGTTGAACCCCATTTCTGCTTTCCTAAAAGTGCCTGTCAGATTTGCAGTATAAAGCTGTTTCCGTACTTAAATATCACCTGGTATATATCATAATTAAAATTACGAGTAACTAGGAAAAATATTTGTTCAATATTAATTTATTGTAATACAAAAGTTTCCTTTGATTTTTATTTTTAATTTTAATACGTAGCAACTCTTATATCCTAATTACGTATAAATAAATTGGTTAAGCAAATTATTACATAATTGTTTCTGAAAAAATAATTGAAATAATATATCTTTATTACTATTTATTCTAAGTAACCTTTTAAACTTTGTTTTGATGTAAAACTTTCCTCGTTGATTAATATCAAGAAATAAGTAAGCAATTTTATAAACAATGTTTGTTTGAAACTAATCATAATTGCAAAGTTTCAAGTTAATATAATCTTTAAGATATTTTGATAAAATATAAATTAAAAAAAAAGAAAAAAAATTAATGTATGAAACAAAAATTCTACTAAGAATTTACTTAAATTTTTAATATTTTAATTAATTAAAAAAAAGAATATTTTAGGTTGATTTTTGAACTTACCCATTTTTAAAAATGTTTTGATATTTTTGAAAAATTAAAATTTCTTTAGATCATAGTTTTTTTTTTATTGTATACATTAACACAGAGACAAAATTTTAATTAAATAAGCCAAATTGGTTGAAATAGTAATTATCTGGATATTTTACGTATCAAAAGTCCATAATATGTTCGTGCGCGCGCACGTGTGTGTATCTTTAAATATAAAAGAACATGTCATGAGTTATTCATAATCAACGCCCAGCTAAAACTACTGAAGATAAATTGATGAAAGTTTGTATACACCGTTCTTCTTTACAGTGTAAGTATACATTAAGAAACAATTTTTTGAAATTCCGAGTCTAAAGATTAAAATGGTGTAACAATAAAATTTACTATTTTTTTAATTTCTCGATAAAAATTCAAGATATCAGCTTGATTTTTGTGATAGGTTTAATCTATGTGAACATCTAAAAACAAATTTCTATATATTTTTTTTTAATTCCGAGGTTAAAGCGTTAAAATGGATTTTTATTTTTTGAAACCCGGCTATTTTTTTTTAATTTTTCGGTAACAAAAAAAAAATATAACTTGATTTTTGGTGTGTGTAATCATCACTTCATGTGAATATCTAAAATCCAATTTATATATATTTTTTTTTAATTCGGCCTTGAAAGGGGTAAAGAAAGGTAAAACAAAAATTCGAATAATGATTGCAAATTTTCCCTACTAACGGCTACACTAAACGAGATATTGACTAGATTGAAACTTGTAAATAATCTTTAAATAAATATCTTAAAACAATTTTTATTTTTTTAATTTTAACATTTTAAGGGGTTTTTACATTTTTTTGGTACCCCTACTGAACCAATAATTATGAGATTTGGTAATATTATGATGGTAATTTTTTTTTTCCTCCCTACTTCCCCGGGCCGGTTATCCATTCAAGTATGCGCAGCCCGGGAAAGTGTCCTTTAAATTCAAAGGAGGCCTCACCACCCGCCGGCTGTACGTCCGGCACAGCAGGTCAGGCCCCCCCGACAGAGAACCAGGCCCGACAAAGCCGTCCCTAGCCCCCGCCGAGGGAACCGGGTCTCGGTATTTTTATTACCCAGTTGTTATGATCCCCAAACGAAGGAATGATCTTCTCCTCATAGCTGCTTGCCTTAACGAACATATTAAACTACTAAGTTACCACGGGGCCTCAATGGCCTCTTAAAAGGGCTACATCATCTTTAGCCTTTAGCACTATCTTGGCAAACTAGTGCCAAGTTTGCCAAGATGGTAATTTACGTTTGTAATTTTAATTACGTATTTAGCGAACAAAGCCGCGATGGGTAATTTAAAACCAACTAGTGGTCCTGTACTGACAAAACTGTTGTTCAAAAGAAATTACAATATATTGATAATTTTTATAAATTTAACATGCTTTAATTTTTATTTTTCATTATTATTCTTACAAGCATGAATTTAATTTGAAGGTAGGAGTTATAGGGAGCGCGAGAGAAGCCAGTCCTGACCGGCTAAACATTTCCTGACCGCGACGTCGGGAAACGCAAGTAGCCATATTGAGCGGACGAAGCCGTGACGCGGATGCTAATGTATATATATTATTTTTAATAAAAACATATATACAGTCAAACGTCTCTAATTCGAATCTCAAAGGATCCATATTTTTTTCGATTTAGGGAGTTTTCTATTTAGAGATGTAAAATAATGAAACTCAAAAATCGTACAGAAAAATTTCATAATTTAATAAAAAATTTATGTTAATCTATAGTAATATACTACAGTACTAATTTAAGTTAGAAAAGACAAAATGTGTATAGTGTTATGAAGAAAAAAAAAAGAAAAAATGAAATACAGTAAAATACCTTTAATTATTTCTTGAAAAACGTCTGTAATCTTTTTTTGAGTTTTCTTCTGGCAGATTTGAAAATCAATGGTATTTTCAATTTTCACTAATGCACTAAAAACACCATCTTCTATTTCGCTTGAACTTTCGAATAATTTTCAAATGTTATTTATTGCCGATTTCGCGTCTTTCGCTGTAATTGTAATCTCTACTTTTTCATTTTCGTTTTCTTCACCAGAACCTTTATCGATGGTTGAATATGACAAAGACGCGAATATATAATCATCGAAGTAACTGCAGTATCCAAAAAATATGAGAACAAGTCAAATGAAATTTCGTCTTACTAATGTTAAAATTTTAAAAAATTACACTCTATTCTTCTTCTGAAATTGAGAAAGTGTCTACAAATTTATCTTTATTTTTTACGGATGAAATTCACAAGTTTTGAAACCATTAACAATTGTTTCTGGGCAGAAATTCCTCCACGCTTTGTCAGCGAAACGTACAGACTGTAACATAAACTTAACAGTCCATACTAACGATCGGTATACACTATTTAACTGAATTTATTGCTATTTCTGTTTCTTTGGAAATCATATACAGTATGTAAATTCTTTATTGGGAACATTTAAAAGAACGTTTTCATCAAAGAAATAATGTGTATATAAAGTCCTCGTAATTTTCGAGGACTTTTTCAGTCTTTAAAAGAGGATTTTTCAAGACGACAAAGTAAATATACGATTTAGGGAGTTATTCGAAAAAAGGAGGTTCGGTTTAGGGAGGTTTGACTGTAATATAATTTTATTATGGTCTTCCAACAAATTTGTAATAGGAATTTCCTACATGTTTTGCCGCATCAATGTATCAACATCATCAGAGAATAGAAATATCCTGATTACGTTTCGTCAGTCTTACATATAAAAAAACTCATTACATCACACCACACAGTATTACATTTTAAAGTGTTTCAAAATGAATATGGGGGTTTTAAAGCTACGTAATATTTATTAAATTTCACATGCATTGATTAATTATACGTGAAATGAAATAGCGACTCAAATAGTTTTAGCTGTGTACAAACTCGTAAAATAATTCCTGTACCTTCCGCTTGAAAGGGCTAGTTACAAAGATGGCGACTCCCCCATAGAAAGCGTTTTGTGTTTTGCAGTTTGCAAAGTGTGAATCTGTGATTACTGTTCAACGTGAGTTCCTTTGAAATCCCCTAAGTGATAATAACATTGGTAGATGGTAAACAATTTTAAACCGCTAGCTATATTTTTAAAGGAAAGAGTAAAGGACGACCGAGTGTGTCTGAAGACAATGTTGAACGTGCAAGAGAGTCTTTTGTGCGTAGCCTTGGAAATCCGATAGGAAGTCTAGCCGCAAATTATCGATTTCAATGACGTCTGTGCAATGACTTATGCAAGCAAATTGCCGTGTTACCCGATCTAAGTCTAGGCCTGTACCGATTAAAATTCTATTAAACTTTTCCTTATATTGCCAGTGCAGAAAACATGTTATCAGATTCAAAGTTTATTTGTTCATTAATGACTTTTGAACCCATCAATTTTTTATTTTTATATATCTGTAGACTTTCGCATGCATTCATGCTTGTAAATACACCCACATATTCATATTATAGTATTTATTATAAAAATACTTATTACCTTCAACGTTTTATCAATTACATTGTACTCACGTCCCCTGTTAAAAATATTACGTGCATATTCTGGCTGATTCAATCTTATAGCAGCTATATGTTATTTGTACTTATTTTTAAAATTTATTGTTTGACTAATATCTATACTATGACACGATTCGCAAATCATTTTTGTATACACCAGAACAGCTTTACTTATCATTTTTTATCAATATTTGTATTAATTTTCATTTCTTTTTGCTTTGGGGAGTTGCTGCACCGTACACCGTCAACCCCTTAAAAAATCGTAATTTAAAAAAAAAAACCGAAAATGGTTTTTAGATATTTATCTAATACCCATCGGGTTGGTCTAGTGGTAAATGCGTTTTCGCGAATCAGCTAATTTCGAATTCGAGAGTTCCATCGTATAAATCCGAGTAAAGGCAGTTACTTTTATACGGATTTGAATACTAGATCGTAGGTACCGGTGTTCTTTGGTGGTTGGGTTTCAAGTAACCAGACGTCTCAGGAATGGTCGAAATGAGACAGTACAAGACTACACTTCAGTTAAACTCATACATATCATTCTCATCCTCTGAAGTAATACCTGACGGTGATTCCCGAAGGTTAAACAGGAAAAAAATTATCTAAAAAGTACGTGCAAGCTGCAATCTAGTGAATATTTTCATTTAGTATAGTAGGAAATGGGGAAAATTTGCAACATTGTTCAAATGATTTTTTTTTTACCTTTCTTCAACCTTTTTAAGGTTGAATTTCGTAAAATCTAAAAATTGATTTTTAATTATTTATATGAAAATTACACAAACCAAAAATCCAGTTGATATCTTCATTTCTTATGGGGAAATTAAAAAAAAAAATCAACCCACTATACTGGTCCTGCTACTAAATACAGTAACAGTTCCAGAACAGTAACCAACCCAGAACAAAAAAAAGCCATGTTTATTTCAGCAGCCGTGTTTTTTAGTTTTTAATATTTTACTCTTGTTAAGTAAAAATCGTTTTTTGTCAGATATTTTAACTAAAAATCTTTGATTTTTCGATGAAAATATATATTAGACTATTTTTCAACATAATCTCTTTTGAAATCCAAGCAATTCTCAGTACCCAGTACGTGTCAATTTAGTGAACTTCGTCATCAATCTATATCGTTTTCAATTCAAAAATTCGTTTAATTACAGGAAATTATGAAAGACAAATAGTGCCAAACCCGGACTCTAGAGAGGACTGTTCTAGAATGTTTTGAACAATAAAAAAAGGGGCGTGTGTCATCAAGCCGGTAGTCGTATAGTGGGTCCGACATTTTTTGATTCAACAGTCAAAAATGCGTACAACTTTTGAAGAATTCTTCTTAATAGGGTTACGGCTTCTTTCAAGAACACAGAACATCAAACGATTCACTAGTAATCATTCGTTTCACTTTTATAGAACAGAACTATTAGCAGAGAGGATAATAGCCTCCACGTTTCTCAAATTTGTCTAGTTGAGATTTTTTTCCTTAGGGGCTATTTGAAACATAAAAGTTATTAATCAAATCACCACAGTCTCGATTAACAGAAGTCGAACATTCAACAAGAAATCTACAGCGTTGACAACGCAACGTTTTACGTCAGATGACACTCAATATGATCAATCAAGCACAAACGTGCATTCGTTGCGCAGGACTCTAATTTCGAATATCTTTTGTAAAATATGGATGTACTGTATAAACTTTTGCTAATGTAAATAAAGAATTTAATTTACATTTTCATTTATTTTAATTTCATTCATAAAATATTACAAGTTGCAACTGTGTTTAATTGTAACGGTTTGGCATTACTTGCTCGCTCTGTATTATATATTAATTTTAAGTTATGTTATCTATAATTTTGTTTATTTCATCTAATTTCCCCCTAATTTTACTGATGATTATTGTATAAAAACTGAAATGCGTTTCAAGGTTTACCAAATTAAATCTTTTTCTTACTAAAAATTTTAGTAGTTTTATAAACGGTTTTTATTTAGGAATTTATGTTAATAAGTGTAAATGTATGTTTTTATTTGGTGGTTTGTAAGATCAATATTATACGCCCTTCGATTATATAGAATTTTATTAAGGTCATGTACCAGTTCTATTTAATCAATTGTGTAATAATGACTCCTTAATGCATAATTTCAGGAAATTAAAAAAATAATAATTTTCAATACGTTAAAATAAATGTTATAATAATTACAATAATGAAAGCAAAGTTTGTGCGAAAAAATTTGGGTGGACCCCACATGATTTCCTTGTACGCCTATTAAATTAGATATATTAATTTTGTTTATTACATTTTAGTTTCGTATTTTTGTTTTTTTTAATTGAATTATTATTTATTGTAAAATTTTTTTTACAATCACAGTTTAATATTTATTATTAATAAATCAATCAATTTTAATTTAAAAAAGAAAAAAAAATATATATGTATATGAACCGATGTGTCTTGTACGATACAAATATTTCATTAATTAAAATTTAATTAGGCTATAACTCTGAAAAAGTGTTCAGAAGTGGAAAGAGAAATGAATGTTGGTAAAATAGACGGAACATACAGGAAAGTTAAGGAAAATTTTGGGGTACATAAATTAAAATCTAATAATGTGTTAAACAAAGATGGTACACCGTTTTATAATACGAAAGGAAAAATCGATAGGTGGGTAGAATATATTGAACAGTTATACGGAGGAAATGAATTAGAAAATTGTGTTATAGAGAAAGAAGAGGAAGTCGAAGAGGGTGAAAGGGGAGAAACAATACTGAGATCTGAATTTAAGAGAGCATTAAAAGATTTAAATGGCAGAAAGGCTCCTGGAATAGACGGAATACCTGTAGAATTACTGCGCAGTGCAGGTGAGGAAGCGATTGATAGATTATACAAACTGGTGTGTAATATTTATGAAAAACGGGAAGTTCCGTCAGACTTCAAAAAGAGTGTTATAGTCACAAATGACCAAAGAAAGCAGGAGCACATAAATGTGAAGAATACAGAACAATTAGCTTAACTAGTCATGCATCAAAAATCTTAATTAGAATTCTATACAGAAGAATTGAGAGGAGAGTGGAAGAAGTGTTAGGAGAAGACCAATTTGGTTTCAGGAAAAGTATAGGGACAAGGGAAGCAATTTTAGTGCTCGGATTAATAGTAGAAGGAAGATTAAAGAAAAACAAACAAACACACTTGGCATTTAAAGATCTGGAAAAAGCGTTCGATAACGTAGACTGGAATAAAATGTTCAACATTTAAAAAAAATTAGGGTTCAAATACAGAGATAGAAGAACGATTGCTAACATTTATAAGAACCAAACAATAACAGTAATAATTGAAGAACATAAGAAAGAAGTCGTAATAAGAAATGGAGTCCGACAAGGATGTTCCCTACTTCTCGTTAATTTTTATCTTTTCATAGAACTAGTAGTTAATGATGTTAAAGAACAATTTAGATCCGGAGTAACAGTACAAGGTAAAAAGATAAAGATGCTACGATTTGCTGGTGACATAGTAATTCTAGCTGAGAGTAAAAAAGATTTAGAAGAAACTATGAACGGCATGGATGAAGTCCTACACAAAAACTACCGCATGAAAATAAACAAGAACAAAACAAAAGTAATGAAATGTAGTAGAAATAACAAAGATGGACCACTGCATGTGAAAGTAGAGGAGAAAAGATTGTGGAGGTAGAAGAATTTTGTTATTTGGGAAGTAGACTTACGAGAGATGGACGAGGCAGGAGCGATATAAAATGCCAAATAGCACAGGCAAAACAAGCCTTCAGTCAGAATATAATTTATTTGCATCAAAAATTAATTTAAACGTCAGGAAAGGATTTTTGAGAGTATATGTTTGGAGCGCAGCTTTACATGGAAGTGAAACTTGGACGATCGGAGTATCTGAGAAAAAAAGATTAGAATCTTTTGAAATGCAGTGCTATAGGAGAATGTTAAAAATCATATGGTTGGATAAAGTGACAAATGACGAGGTGTTGCGGCAAATTGATGATGAAAGAAACATTTAGAAAAAAATATATAAAGAAGAGAGAGACTTATAGGCCATATATTAAGGCATCCTCGGAATAGTCGCTTTAATATTGGAGGGACAGCTAGAAAAAAAAATTGTGCAGGCAGGCAACTTTTGGAATATGTAAAAAAATTTTTAGGGATATAGGATGTAGGGAGTATACTGAAATGAAACGACTAGTAAGTACTAAATAGCGAATCTTGGAGGGTTGCATCAAACCAGTCAAATTACTGACGACAAAAAAAAACTGTATCCAATAAAAATAAGTACCACTTATGTGGTATTTCGTTGAAAATCTCTCAATAAGGACTTATTACTGCAATTAACAAAAAGTTCAAAATCCTAAAATTTTGGACTTTTTTGGACACTGGGTAAAATCAAAACGGGAGGTGCACAGCTAGATGTTACAATAGCCTAAATCCAAAATTTCAATTTAGTTATAATTTTTTTATTTTTCCTTGTGGTAAAAGGAAGTCTTGTGGTGTACACATCAGATTTTTTAATCTAATAATGTTTTTACCTAAAAAAAAATCGTTTTTCACACCCAATTTTGAGTTTTACGTCGAATATTTTAAAAACTACTGAAGTTCTAGGACCTATTTTATCATATTTCCCAGGTCAAATTACATATAAAATCACTAACTTTAATCCTTAATTTGGATCCAAAAAATTACAGTGATGCTTTTTTTTATTAGAAAAGCTAAAATCCAGGCGTAATTTTTCGCTAGTCGTTATTCGAAAATAAAGCGTTTCCAGACCTATGTTTATAGTTTCACTATTTTTTTTTTCACTATTTTCACCAGTAGAACGTGTCCTGAAAGATTTTATGTTTCTTCGAGGGGACACTCTCTATTTATATATATATATATATAAACGGGAATTTACCTTGACTAATTATTGCAATATTTAAAAACAAGACACAACGAACATAACCATGTAAGTAATTTATTTTATTGTTAAATTTTATTTATTACAACTATAAAACCATGTTTATATATGTGTATACTATAAATATTCGTTATATCTTATTTTTAAATATTACACAAATAATTAGTCAAGGTAGGTTTCCGTTTTCTAATTAAATACACAGGCACTTAACATCAATTATAAAATTTGATGTAATCTAATGGATGACCTCGAATAATCCAGTTGAAGCTATTTAAAAATACATTTATTAACCATAAATCTGTTATTTTACGTACAAAAATTATTATTTGGAAGTCGTTATTTCTCAACAAAACTATTTATAAATTTAAAATAATTAATAACTAAAAAATCATTGAAAACCTTTTTTTTTAAAACCTTTTATTTAACTCGCTTTAGTTATAATCAAATCTTGCAACTGGTATATCTTTTGATCTATCGTATGAAAATCAATGAAATTTGGTACACGTATGTAACTTCGATGACAAAATAGCATTACGGTGTCGGAATTTGATATGACCCACCACCACGCCACCACGCATTACCCCTACGCTAAATTCATATATTTAGTTGAAAATTTTCATTCCTCATGAACTATAGTATGAAAATGATTGAAATTTGGTACACGTATGTAACTTCGAGGAGGTTATGTCAAGAGCTCAAGTTTTTCGGTGGCATAAAATGTTTAGCAAAAGCAGAACGAATGTTGGAGATGGAGACCGCAGTGGACGACCATCAACCTCACGGACAGATGTCAGTTGACATCTGTCAACTTATACGATTTCACGCATCCTGGTCAAGTTTGACCAGGATGCGTGAAATCGTACGATCTGATCGAAGATTATCCGTGAAAATGATTGCAGAAGAACTCAACCACAATTGAGAAACGGTTCGTCTAATATTAACTGAAGATCTTGGTATGAGAAAGATTTGTGCAAAAATGGTCCCCAAAAATCTCACACAACAGCGAGAAACACGGAAAAATGTGGCAGCCGATCTGTTAGAGCAAACGGAAATCAATCCAGATTTGTTGAGCCGTGTTATCACTGGTGATGAAGGTTGGTTCTTTCAATATGTTCCATAGACAAAACGCCAAAGTTCGCAACGGTGCTCAAAGGGATCACCCAGACCAAAAAAAGCTCGCATGTCAAAGTCAAAAGTGAAATGCATGCTTGTGTGCTTCTTCGATTCCAAGGAAATTGTTCATAAAGAGCGGGTGCCTCCTGAACAAACAGTTAACCGATATTTCTACAAAGAAATTTTAGAAAGACTTCGTAAACGAGTTCTTCGTGTCCGTGCCAACATTGCTGATAATTGGATTCTGCATCACGATAATGCGCCATCCCATACTGCTCTGTCATTACAGCAATTTTTAACCTCAAAACAAATTTCAGTACTACCACAGCCACCTTATTCACCAGATATCACTCCGTGCAACTTTTTTCTATTTCCAAGAGTTAAAATGGCGGTCAAGGGACACAATTTTCAAAGAACACAAGATGTCCAAAAAGCTGTGACGAGGGTCTTGGAGGATATTACAGAAGATGAGTTCCAGAAATGTTACTATCAATGGCAGAAGCGCTGGAGTAAGAGAACGGTAAGCAACATTTTTTTTTCACACCAGTTTCATTACTTTATTGCACCTCGTATATATACATATATATATATATATATATATATATATATATATATATTTGTTTGCAGTAGTGAAATATTACGCTCGGATTTCAGTTACCCCTGTGAACTTTTCCCCTACTTGGTAGGGAAAAAGTTTCAATTCTTTTCTTATAGTTTTATGTGCGTTAGAAAATCCGATATCTCTTGCTGTTGTGCTAACTTACGCATTGACGTTTATGGATTTTCTACCATATCGAAATATTAAGCAGCTTCGGTTCGTTTAGTTTAGGTGGTTTTCAGCTTCGAACACTGTGTCTTCAACGGAAGCTGTTGCCCGAAATTTTTCGGAAAGAATTGGAATTGCATTGCCGTAAGTAAAACTTATTTTTAAACTTTTCAGAGAACTTGTGCTTCACTAAATCAGTATACTTGTCACTTTCGCGAAAGACGAGGTCAATGGTAAAAATGCGTTCCTCTGCCGAAAGAACCATTACGTTTCTCGCAACTATTGATTCCGATAAAGAAAAATCCCTTTCGGCATGCCGGAAGGCGGAGGTGGATTTTTCCGGTGCTACGTAGGGGAAAAAAAAGTTTTCCATCTTAAAATTAATAAAAACTTTAAATTTACTCGATACTACAATGGTTAAATGCGAAAAAAGGTTTTTACACGTTTAGCACACGACTATTTTGCAATAGGTGGCGCAAAAATACAAAATCTTCTTACAATTCCTGTAACATTTTAATGATCCGTTGCCCTAATGGTTGGTCATATCAAAAATTGTTACAGACAAAGTTTTTAGGTAATAGAGGACTGAAGAAGACTACTTTAAAACGATTCAATACTATGCCTATTAAGTGAGGTATGATTTTTTTTCATCGAAACCCCATCTTTTTCACCCCCTGGGTCCAATGGTTGGTGATATCAAAAAACGTTACTTAGGTAGGTTTTAGGCTCTTATCCAAAAAATAGTAGGAACTTAAAACGAATTCGATATTTTACTTAATAAGAAATTTATAGAGATATTTTGTTTTTTTCGAAACAGCCCACCCATTTCTATCTCCATGGTCTGATTTTACCGATTAACGAACTCGACCGAAATTATGGGTCGTTATATTTTATATATAAATTTGAAAGTGATTGGCGGAAAATTACGGCAGTTATCGTGTCCACAAAAGATTGAAATATATGTATAAATTTTTAAGCTGATGGTTTTGGGGTCTGGGGAATTTGAAACGCGAAGATATGTCGAAATTTTTCGGATCATGGTACCCATTACAATAGGTAGCTTTCTTATGAAATCTATCTAAAAACAATACGAAACGAAATAAAGCGCGTTTAATCATTACTCAACAACTGATGTCTTAGTTTATTACTGAACAACGCCCATCCAACCTACAGAGATACCAACGTAACCCCGAAAGTTTTCTTTCGGGGTTACGTTGGTTTCTCTGTACCACAGAATGCATAATTCTAAGCATTCTGTACCACATAATGCTTTAGAATTATGTGGTACAGAATGTACATACTGCACAGCGACTTTTCAAAAGCACTGTATAAAAATAATTCGTAATTATTTATTATTTTTTATTAATAAAAAAATAAATAAAAAAAGTTTTTAAATATTTATAAAATTTGTTTAAAAAAATAAATATTAGTAGTAAAAATTTGTGTTGAAGTAATTTGTTCTAGAATATTATGAAACATAAAATAAAAAAATATATATATATTTTAATAAAATGAATTAAAAGAAAATGTTCAACACTTTTTTTTTGTTTTCAAAAAAACAGACCGTACAATGCAAGGTTATTTATAAATAAAAATAAAATTAAATTAAACAAAGAAAAATGTATTGTATTGAATCCATAGGACGTATATCCGCTTAAAGGAGAAAAAAGCATTGCGCTCGAGTCATTGGATTAGTAACATTACTTTAAATTGTTAACTTGAGCGTGAAGGGTATGGTTATTACATAATAAAACAAATGTTTTAATAAATAAATCATTGATTCTCAAAGTTTTTCGCCCACCATTCACATTGAGAATCAAAAATTTTCTAGCGCTCACCAAAATGTTTAAACTTACCATCTTCTGTTAAATAAAACTGAAATTGCTGTTTTTAAAATGCGCTCTTAAAAACAGCCATTGTATTTATTGTTTTTAAAAGTGGTATATCCAATTTCTAAGTTGAAACTTACATTTTATATGAGAACAATTAAAACGTATATTTAATCATACTTGGAAGTATTTTTATTAAAATTATTTCTCTTTAAAAAAATTCGCCTTTTCTCTTTAAAATGAAATACTTCGGTTCAGAAAAATCGTAGACAGAAAAAAAAAAATAAAGCTAAATTCTTAAGCTTTTAAACGATTTTAATGCAGTTTACTAAAAAAAAAAAACGTTTTCTTCATGCACTCGACCAAACACGAAGAGAAACATTTCATATTTTTAAAATTTTTGTACTCATTGATTTTTTTTTAATTTGATGATTTTTGAAATCTGAAGTATATTATCAAAAAGTGAACTATTAAAGTTTTATTTTTTATTTTTAATTCATCTCTTAAATCTCTCCTTTGATTTGCCTTTTGGTGGCAAAGTTAAAGTAGTTTGAATACAATAATTTTTTATCATAAAATATAGGTGTCCCTTTAATTTTTTATACTAGTGAAGTTGGTATTTAAATTTAGTTTGAATTATCAGAAAAAACATAATCATTTACCTTTTTTTAATCATCTATCGCTTCCTTGACCACCTGAACGTCCCCAATTTTCTGCGGGTTTTCTACCGTCCCTCCCCTGAAGGCCACCAGTACCAATTTGAGAACATATGATATAAATCAATTCACCGGTAGAAACTATAAATCTAATTTTTCTTTACTTCTTTTAAATATTAAAAAAATATATTTTTTTAAAAATAAAATTAAAAATTTTAATAAACTGACCACGAAAAATCTTAAAAAGTGAAATAATTAGATAAATGTATTTTTACCTTATGATCCTGTGTGATATTATTTTTAAGAGAATAAAATTTAACATTTTAATTAACCGTCCTGCGTGAGTATGATGATCTTATCTATGCAATCTGCAAGTCACGCACGATGGTTAATCAAAACGTTAAATTTTATTCTCTTAAAAACAATATCACAGAGGATTACAAAATAAAAATACAGTTATTTAATTATTTAACTTTTTAAAGATTTTTACGTCGTGTTTTTTTTAAATTTTAAATTTTATTTATTATTTTAGAAAAATTAGTAGGCCTGTACTCAACAGTGGGACGTTTAAAGGCTGATGATGAAAGTTTGGTATACTTGACCGGCGCAAATTATTGAATAATTCAAACCATAATGTAGCCTTACTGGAATTAGGAAGACCTATTTAAAAGGCGTTTTACGCCTCACTTTTTACAGTATTTGGAAATATAAAAGAATTTAAATAAATAAAAATGTAAATGTTCGTTTGTTGAAAATCTTAAAACTCCGAAAATTCTTCACCGATTGCTTTAAAATTTTGATACAACGTTATATTTAAATACACGCGTGTTTTTATATATCTATTATTTATATAAAAAAAGATGTCACACCTGACACAGATAAAAACATACTTTTTTTCAAAAACAGCACTATCTTTTAGGCGTAAATCTATCTTTTAGGACCGATTTACGCGCGGGGAAAAAGGGAGAAAGGGAAAAATTAGAAAAGGTAAAAATCGAAAAAAGGGAAGAAGGGGAAAATAGAAAAAAATAAAAAAGAGGAATGGGGAAAACGAAATAAGGGAAAGATAAATGGAGGAAGAAAATGGAAACGGGAGAAAATGGTGGAAGGGAAAGGGGAAATGGGAGAAAGGTAAAGTGAATTGATTAAAATTAAAATGGACAAATGAAAACGGGAAAAAGGGGAAAACGGAAAGGGAGAAAGGAAAAATGGGAGAAAGGGTAAAAGGGAAAAGTTAAATTTTGTGTAGTTTCGTAATTTTCATTTTGTTAATGTTTTATCAAACTTTCAATTGTGTTCATTTAATCTATATATATATATATATATATATACACGAGGTGTGACCAAAAGATACGGTGAATGAATTGTTATAGCGGCAACTGCCGACGCTACATCCATATGCTGTAATTTGTCCAATAGCGTGATCAACTGAGACAGGCAGGGACAAGTTGTAACACGTTCGAGCTTGCCAGTCAGCTGCCAGAGCCGCTAGAGTGAAGTTGTGTTAATCGTGTCTGTCGCGCAATATGGATTTTGAACAACGCATTAACATTAAGTTTTGTTTTAAGTAGCAAAAGAGTGCCAAAGAAGCTCACGAAATGTTAGAATCGGTGTACGGCGATAATGTGGTAACTTTGAAGACTGTGTACAAGTGGTATGACCGATTTAAAAACGGAAATGAGTCTGTTGAAGACGAGCAGCGTGCGGGACGTCCAGTAACCTCAAAAACAGTTGAAAATGTGCAAAAAGTGAAAACAATGGTTCGTTCAAACAGGCGAATGACTATTCGAGAGCTATCGGAAGACCTTATTAACATCTCGTACGGATCCGTTCAAATCATTTTAACTAATGAATTGCAAATGAGACGAGCGAGTGCAAAATTTGTTCCCAGACTGTTGAGTGATGAACAGAAGAAAAATCGTGTGACAATTTGCACGGGGTTGAAGGGTCGTCTTCATGCAGATCCGGACTTCATGGCCAAAATTGTAACTGGAGATGAAATTTGGGTCTATGGCTATGACCCTGAGACCAAAATGCAGAGTTCCCAACGAAAAACCAGTTGATCTCCACGTCCTAAAAAGGAACGTCAGTCAAAATCCAACATCAAGGTCATGCTCGTTGTATTTTTCGATAGTGAGAGCATAGTGCGATCAGAGGTCGTTCCAAGGGGAACAACTGTAAACTCTGTATTTTATAAGGGTTTACTGCAACGTTTGCGAAACGACTTACGAAGAAAGCGGCCAGAAAAATGGACCGATGGCTTCCTTCTTCACCACGACAACGCGCCATGTCACACCTCGCTTCACATTCGCGAGTTTTTGGCCGAAAAAGTGTTCCTGTCTGTCCACATCCGCCATACTCACCGGATTTAGCACCATGCGATTTTGGCTCTTCCCAAAAATTATAACTGTGCTTAAAGGAAAACGTTTTGACACCATTGCTGACATTGAGAGGGCCACGACCGAGCAGCTGAAAGCCCTTCCGAAAGACGCCTTCCAGAAATGCCTCCAGTCATGGAGTCAACGTTGGGATAAGTGCATTGCTAGCTAAGGACAGTACTTTGAAGGAGATTAAATCGAATTCTATGTAACCTTATTACTTTTTTTAATAAAAAATTATTCACCGTATTTTTTGATCACACCTCGTATATATATATATATATATATATATATATATATACTCAAATCTAGCAATAGAAATTCTATATAATTCTGTAAAGAGAATTTTAATTTCAACCAATCATTATTAATAGAAAGATAAATTATAAACACGTAAACAAAATATAACGTGTTATGTATATTTATCATAATAAACAATACAATTAGCATTTTTCTAGAAAAATCTATTAATTCGTATTGTTCAATAAATGGAAAAACAATAATAAAAGTAATTTACCACAAATATTTATTGATAATTTTATTATTATATAAAAATAAATAAAATAAGTGAAAGTTATTTTTAATAAATAATGTAATTTCCACGATATTAAGTGAAAAATAATATTTAAAAATTCTGTTTTTAGATTTATATATAATCATTAAGATTACAAAATATGCAATTATTTTTAGAAATACACAAATAAGAATGTTTTTATTATCAAAATATAAAATAAAATATTTTTGTTTTATTATTCAAATAAATATATCTTAGTTAATTTAAAAAATCTTATTTATTGTTTATGTTTTTTAACAGATTCTTAAAATAGTCATAAAATTTGACCTATATTATTTTAAATATATAAACCTTATATACGTTTAAGATACAATTTAATGTGAAAAAACGAAATTATAAAAAAAAGCTGACAACACAGTTGTAGGATTTTCCCGTCACGCTGTTAAACCTACTTCTTCTTCTTTTTCCTGTTTAGCCTCCGGTAACTACCGTTTAGATAATTCTTCAGAGGATGAATGAGGATGATATGTATGAGTGTAAATGAAGTGTTAGTCTTGTACCCTCTCAGTTCGACTATTCCTGAGATGTGTGGTTAATTGAAACCCAACCACCAAAGAACACCGGTATCCACGATCTAGTATTCAAATCCATGTAAAAATATCTGGCTTTACTAGGACTTGAACGCTGTAACTTTCGACTTCCAAATCAGCTGATTTGGGAAGACGCGTTAACCACTAGACCAACCCGGTAGGTTCACGCTGTTAAACCTGCGTTTCGGGAAAGTCCTATATCTGTGGGTTGTTTTTGATGCACGGCTTACACATGCATACACACACACAATTTAAAATGTTAATAATTTAATATAAATAAAACATTTTTTCGTTTATTTGATTCAATGATTCTAACAAAAGTGCGCGCGCATACCGCAGGTATTTAATTCGCGCGGATGTGGAGGTACTAGTGACGAGATCGGCACTAATTAATTCCGGTAATTTAATAACTTACAAGAATAAATTTCACTTGTACGGTCGGCGTACTGGTGTAGCCGCGAGACTAAACGCACCAAGTACCGAGTAAACCGGGCGATCGAGTTCGAGACCCAGCCGGATCGAGTTACTTTTTTACTTTTGATATATTATTAATTTATTTAATTCTACCGCTCACCTGTGACGTCACAACATAGCGACAACTACAACAACAATTTTTGGGGTGGGGATGAAATTTTGCGAAAGTTTTTTTGTAAATATTTTTATTTTTTAATCGTTAACAAATGTGGCTTAGAAAAATATGATCTTAACTAGGCGAAATCTCGAGATACTGAGGATGACCTTGTTCTACAGCCTCACCCCCTTGACCTTTTAATTTGAAAACTTTAATGGTATCAGTGCCTTATATATGTAGAAGTAATCTGACCGAGTTTCGTCAAAATCGGTCTTGTAGTTGTGGAGATATAAGGTGATTTGTAAGCCAATACCGAACACACAAGTACATACGTACATTAACATCTGGAAAATCTACATCTGGTTTTTTATTAAAAATGTGAAGATCCGGTAAAAAACCGCATATATTCTCCTATAGCGCTATCTAGACGGGAAAATAAAAGCTGGAAAAATAATCTATAATTATCCCGGCTAACCCGGTCAAGTAGTGATTACCAAAATAAGATTTAAGCATCAAAATTTTCAAATAAAATAATTTTTGATTTTAGGAGCTTCCTTACTCTGTAGGGAAAATTTAGTAAAAAATTATTTATAAAGAAGTGATCTATAATAAAAAAAGTTAATTTAAAAGACCTGACACCTTGCGATTTTTCTTATGGGGCTACATCAAAAGCGTTGTTTATACACAAAAAATTCGCGACCTAAACCATTTAAAAAACAGGATTAATGAAACAATGATAACCATTAACGAAGAAATGTTAACTAATGTTTGGAGAGAAGCTGAGTATCGTTTGGACATTTGTCGAGCATAAGAGCGCACATATTGAAATTTATTAATTATCTAAAAAAATGTTTGAGACGACAAATTTGAAAAATAAAAAACATAAACTGTAAGTAATTCTGTTTTAATTTAAACCATGTTCAAAACCGCACCATTCTTTTACGGTAACACTGTATTTTAACTATGGAAATTGATGTATGTAATTAAAACATTGTACATTTAAAATTTAAAATACGTAGCAAATCGTGTTAATTTTGTTAGTTATTAATGATTTTAATTTTTTATCAGAAGCAGAGACGAAAATATTATAATTTACAAAAACGCTGACTCATAACAGTAAGCTTTCAAAGATAGAATAATGTCATAACATACATAATAGACGTTCAAACGAGATAACTGATTTAAATTAAAAAAGTTTTAAAATCACGCGTAAATAAAACAATGAAGCAACAATCATTAAAACAATGCTGGATTAGTAGATAAACAATATTCAATTGCAACAGATTTAGATTTAAATTTTAAAACTATTTCAATGTACACATTCAAGTAGATATTGTATAAATACAATTACACAAAATCTTTATACCGAACTGCTTTTCATAATTTTACTTATGCAACTGTTAATATTTAATTCTATTTTATTCGTATTGTTTAATCAATTCAGAGTCTGAGAAAAGATTAAAAAATCCCTTTTCGGCACGTCGGAAGGTTGAGATAGATTTCACCGGTGCTAAGTAGGGGTTAAACCCAAATCAGCTGATTTGAAAGTCGAGAGTTCCAGCGTTCAAGTCGACGTAAAGGCAGTTACTTTTATACGGACTCGAATACTAGATACCGGTGTTCTTTAGTGGTTGGGTTTCAATTAACCACACATCTCAGGAATGGTCGAACTGAGATTGTACAAGACTACACTTCATTTACACTCATACATATCATCCTCTGAAATAATATCTGAACGGTAATTCCCGGCAGATAAACGGAAAAATAAAATAAAAAAATAGAGGATAAAGAAGATTTTCACCTTAAAGTTAAAAAACTTTAAATTTACTTAATACTACGACGGTTGCATGTGAAAAAATGTTTTACATGTTTAGCATACGACAAGCCCCATCTTCTTATAATTGCAGTAAAATTTTGGTCATTCCTTGCCGTAAGGGTTGGTCATATCAAAAATTGTGTCAAAGGTTTTAGATAATCTTTAGAGGACTGAGGACCACTTTAAAATGATTCGATACTGTGCCTATTAAGTGAGGTATGATTTTTTTTTTGTCTTCGAAACCCCTTTTTTTCCACCCCCTGGGTCAATGATTGGTGATATGAAAAAACTTTACTTAGGTAGGTTTTAGGCTCTTATCCAAAAAAATAGTAGGAACTTTAAACGAATTCGATATTTTACTTAATAAGAAAGTTATAGCGATATTTTGGTTTTTTCCGAAAGAGGCCTCCATTTCCACCCTCATAATTTGACTTTGACCATTAACGAACTCGACCGAGATTTTGGGTCGTTATATTTTATGTATGAATTTGAAAGTGATTAGCACAAAATTACGGCAGTTATCGTCTCCACAAGAAAGTGAAGTATGTGTATATATATATATACACGAGCCCTCATTGAGAGCTTTTCAACGATGTATCATAGGTGGTACTTATTTTCATCGGTTCCTGAGTTATAGCCAAATAAAACTTTAATTAATGAAATATTTGGATCTTACAAGAGCAAGGCACATCGGTTCGAATCAGACTTCATCTTTTTTTTGTTTTAACTTTTTTTTTTTAATTTAAATATATTAATTTATAAATAATTATTAACCTCTGATTGTAATAGATTTTTTACGATAAATAATAATTCAATAATAACAATATAAATATGAAAAAATATCAGAAGTTATTAATGAAATAAAATTTTACGTACATAAAAATGTGTATATGTAACTTGATAGGCGTTCAAGGAAGTCATGTGGTGTCATCAGATATTTTATTGTTAAACTACGTAACTAAATCAAATTAAAAGAATAAAATAATAATAATTATTATTATTATTACTGATGAATAAATTAACATTATTCATCGACAAAATATATTCCGTTATGTAACTATAAAAAAAAATAAAATGAATTCTTATATAAACAAAAATGAAAAGTAATCTTTCAATTAGTATTTTTTATCATATTAAACACAAAAAAACTTTCCATTCATTTTTAATAAATATTTAAAATGAAATTTTAGCTATAAAAATATTTTAAATAAAAGAATTTAAAAAATTTTTAATTAATTAACATAATTTCGGAAATTATTATTAAAAAACAGAAAATAAATTTAATTTAAGAAAAAATGCTTTAATTTTTTTCTAAAGTTATTTATTTTTTTCATTTCACTAAACTTAAGATTATGCCATAATCTCTCCCATTAACATGGAATTATTGTACTGATGTTTACCGTATCTATTACGTCATATCATTGGGTTTTACCTAATTAGGTTTAATTAGTAACCAAAATAATATACAATGAAATAATCTTTTGTTATACAATCTGAGCTTAATGGTTTTTTTTTTAAATTTTAAATTCATTCTTCGAATAATAACATTTTAATGGTTAAAAAAAAAGTAGAAAAAAATATCTCTATTTTAATCTTAACTACTTCATCACAAAATTAATAATACATCTAAACTTGATCGGTACAGTGCTGCGATAAAACACCCATCTACAGTGATACCAACTTAAATTTACCCGCAAGGAAAACCAAATCGGACCATAAATGCAATTTTTCCATATATCTCAACCTCAGCGTCATCTAGCGGGTCCATTTATTGCAGATATATATCTTTCCATGTAAGTAAAGCGTATTCTGAATATGAGCCACATCGGACCATAAATACAATTTTTCCAAATATCTCCACCTCACCTAGCAGGTGCAAACTAATTCAGAAACTTTCGCGGGCATGCCCACAACAACTCAACAAAGTTTAATCGCAATCAGATGAATGGTAGAGGAACGCATACGGGACAAACATTCATTTATATATATATATATATATATATATATATATATATATATATATATATATATATAAGATTTTCATTGAAACTTATTTAATTTTACTTTAAATCCACTCTACAGAGTGAGTCAAAAGTATAGAAACCCCTCAACAACTTTAAAACCGTTCCAAGTAGAATATTATGCCGGCCTTCTTGGCGCGAGTAGAAGCATCTAGGCCTTTCCTTACCGAGGTCCCGGATTCGAATCCCGATCAGGCATGGCTTTTTCACACGTTACAAAATTGTCATTTCATCTCATCCTCTAAAGTAATACCTAACGGTGGTCCAGAGGCAAAAAAAATGTTTAGACTACTGTAACTTTCAGGATTTAGTATCGATCAACTAATCGTTATCGATTTGTATAAATACACAATTTCGCAGAACTCAAATCTTCGATCGTAATTATTTTTATTAAGTTCTTGCGCCGGACGAATTTTACAGGATATGAAATTTTCACTTTTTAATGTTCGACACGCTAAACTTATAGGTTAATGTTGTGTTCTCGTGTTGCTGTTCGAATTGAGGAATGAGAATTCTTCATAAATTCTGTCATAATCTCTAACGATTTGTTATTATTTGTTGCCTCCCTGGTTTTCCCTTATTATTAATACTCCCTGTTTCTTGAAATCGTTAGATAGTTTTTGACACTATACCTTTTGAAATAGGATTATGATTATTAAATGTTGACTAAACTCTCACCAAAGCCCCTCATCATTAAAGTGTGACCCTCTCCTGTTAACTAAATGACAGTGAGAGCAATTTTGACAGTAACAACAGAAAAACTTAATTCTGTAAAAAACAATGACAAAAAAAAATTAAAAAAGATGTAATTAACAAATGTGGCTTACAAATGTGGTAAAGGAGACAAAATGACAATAAATTCTCATACGAAACTAACAGTGTAATCATGAAATACTTCTTTAAATGGAATATTACAAGCGATTATCTTTAAAGAAAAAGCCGTTTCATTGTAAAACATTTATTCTGAAAACTTTATAAACATTTTTTATTTCTCTTAAACTACATACCTTATACTACTTCTCAATATAATCGCCACATGAATTAATACATTTATTGTAGCAATTCACCAGCTTCAATATATCCTCGTCGTATTCTACCGCCGCCAGTCCATTTAGCCACTCATAAATAGTATTCTTAAGTTCATTGTACCCGTGAATCGATAATCGCTCAAAAGTTCTTTCAATTTCCCAAACAAATTATAATTAGAAGGAGCAAGTTCGGACTATATGGTGGGTGATCGTAAATTTCCCATCCAAATATCCTCAGTAAATTACGCGTCGGACCCGCAGCATGTGGACTTGCATTATCGTGCAGCAGGACGACGTTATCGATCAGCCGCTTATGTCGCCGATTTTGAATGGCGCGCCGTAACTTACGTAGAGTTTCGCAGTAAGCTTTTTAATTATGGTCGTTCCACGTGACGTGGAATCAATGAACAATATACCAAACCGATCCCAAAATGTTGTGACCATCAGTTTTCGTGCAAATGGTTGTGCTTGACCTTTGTCGGTCTGGTTGTTGATTGAGAATGACGCCATTCACTTGACTGTCGTTTTCTCTCTGGCGTGTAATACGAAATCTATGTTTCATATCCGGTAACAGTCGAATTAAGGAACTCATCTCCTTTTTCTGTATAATGAATCAAAAATTACAAAGCAGATCCCATGCGGTTTTTTTTTTTAAGCGTTCCGTTAAGACGTGCGGCACCCGACGTGCACAAACCTTTTTGAAGCCTAAATGGTCACGAACAATGACATCGATAAAAGGTCTTGAAATATCATGAAAAAGAAGGGCCAGGTCGGAAATCGTTGAGCGACGATCTTTTCTGATTTTATCGTCGACGCGTTTCAACAAGTTCTCGGTGATTATCGAGGCCTCCTCGAACGTTCTTTATCGTGCACAATCTGTTATTTCTAAAGCTTTCACACCTTTTTCGGTCGTTTCTTTCATTTATTATAATATCACCGTACACAGCAACCATTTGCCTATGAATTTCAGCCGGCTTAACGTTTTGATGGTTTAAAAAACGAATGACTTCACGTATTTCACAGTCGGCGGCAACATCGATTTTCTTACTCATTTTATAACGTAATAACTCACATGTAATCAAAGATACAGCGCGACAACTAACAGGTAACAATGCAGCGTGTACATTACTAGGGTGCCCGTGAACGAAACAGGTTCGCCAACCTTAAGAAGAGAAATTTCCCAACTGTCTTTACTTTAGAGATATCCCTTACAAAATGATAATGTAAGCTTCATTTTTGCATCAATGGTAAGAGTCCATCAATGACAGCTGATCGGCACGATTAGGTAACAATATTTATATTTATTTACTCATTAAATTGGAACAAAAACAATTTTTTGTGTTAAAAAATTTTTTTTTTTAATTTTTTAAAATTTAAATTTAATTTTTAAAATAAAATTTAGTTGAATTACATTAAATTTTTATTTAATTGAGATTTATTTAATTTTATTATTTGAACTTATTAAAATTAACAATTTACAAAATCTAAACTTTATCCTTCCACCATTTCGGGTACAGACAAACCTATTATTTATACAATTTTTCTTGTCTAAAAGAGACTTTTAAAATGATTTATCACACAAAGGGAATTACCATTTAAAATATTTGATTACAACCACTGGACCACCTCCCAAGAAGAGATTGAAATTCTATTTCTCGTCAAAAGATAAAGTAGTTTTATATCTTATCCTGAAAGTTACAATATTTTAGCTGGAACAATTTAAATCGATGTGTATATTTTAGGACGATCGGAAAACCTGAGAAGAAAATATTAGAAGCTTTTGAAATGCGGTACTATAGGAGAATGTTAAAAATCAAATGGGTGGATAAAGTGACAAATGAAGAAGTGTTGCGGCAAATAGATGAAGAAAGAAACATTTAGAAAAATATAGTTAAAAGCAGAGACAGACTTATAGGTGTTGTATTAAGGCATCCTGGAATAGTCGCTTTAATATTGGAGGGACAGGTAGAAGCAAAAATTGTGCAAACAGGCAACGTTTGGAATATGTAAAACAAATTTTTATGGATGTAGGATGTAGGGGGGTATACCGAAATGAAATACTGGCACTAGACAGGGAATCTTGAAGAGCTGCATCAAACCAGTCAATGACTGAAGACAAAAAAAATATTTTTCTAACAATGAAAGATTTTTTAATTAATTTTTTTTTTAATTAAAAAAAAATAATTGTTACTTTGTTAATTATTTCAATTATGAGCAATTATATAAGTTGCAACAAGTTGATTTTTTACACAAAAAAAGAAAGCAATAATTGAAAACAAGTACTGACTAACGATTTAGTAATCACTGTAATACCGTGTACATAAAAGTTATGTAATTATTTGGCATACATTCTAAAATATTTAAATTTAGTAACAAAAGCCAACAATTTTTCGTTTACAAGCCAAATAAGTCCTGTCTACTAACATTTATTACAAACACTTCACTTTAAATAAGTAAAGAACTTCAACAGCGAGTTATATACGCTCCTATGGACCTGGTTTTAATTTTACGTTCCCACTGAATGCAATTAGTATAGTTATATTAAAGGGGGAAGGATGGTGACAAGTCAATAAATGGGATATCGATTTTTTTGCATTTCTTTACGTTTAAGGGTTCATATACACAGAAAAAACATATGTATGTGCGTATGTGTGTTGCACTGCCTTTGCATCTTAAGATTGACTGAACCAATTTTCTTCAAATTTGGTCAAATATTTTTACTTCCTCGTACAAAGTAAAGGAATGCATATTTATCTCTTATAACTCAAAAACGATTAGCCGTAGGATGTAGTTGATTTAGGACTGTTGTAACATCTAGTTGTGCACGTCCCCTTTCCAATGCAATTGACAGGACAAAAGTGTCCAAAAAAGCACAAAATCATAATAAATTTACCTTTTATTGTAAAAAAACTTTACAATAAATAATAATTCAATACAAGTAATAGTAATGATACCAAAGGAAGCAGGGGCAGATAAATGTGAAGAATACAGAACAATTACTTTAACTAGTCATGACTTAACTAGAATTCTATACAGAAGAATTGAGAGGAGAGTGGAGGAAGTGTTAGGAGAAGACCAATTTGGTTTCAGGAAAAGTATAGGGACAAGGGAAGCAATTTTAGGCCTCAGATTAATAGTAGAAGGAAGATTAAAGAAAAACAAACCAACATACCTGGCGTTTATAGACCTAGAAAAGGCATTCGATAACGTAGACTGGAATAAAATGTTCAGCATTTAAAAAAAATTAGGGTTCAAATACAGAGATAGAAGAACAGTTGCTAACATGTACAGGAACCAAACAGCAACAGTAACAATTGAAGAACATAAGAAAGAAGCCATAATAAGAAAGGGAGTCCGACAAGGGTATTCCCTGTCTCCATTAGTTTTTAATCTTTACATGGAACTGGCAGTTAATGATGTTAAAGAACAATTTAGATTCAGAATAACAGTACAAGGTGAAAAGATAAAGATGCTACGATTTGCTGATGATATAGTAATTCTAGCCGAGAGTAAAAAGGATTTAGAAGAAACAATGAACGGCATAGATGAAGTCCTACGCAAGAACTATCGCATGAAAATAAACAAGAACAAAACAAAAGTAATGAAATGTAGTAGAAATAACAAAGATGCACCACTGAATGTGAAAATAGGAGGAGAAAAGATTATGGAGGTAGAAGAATTTTGTTATTTGGGAAGTAGAATTACTAAAGATGGACGAAGCAGGAGCGATATAAAATGCCGAATAGCACAAGCTAAACGAGCCTTCAGTAAGAAATATAATTTGTTTACATCAAAAATTAATTTAAATGTCAGGAAAAGATTTTTGAAAGTATATGTTTGGAGTGTCGCTTTATATGGAAGTGAAACTTGGACAATCGGAGTATTTGAGAAGAAAAGATTAGAAGCTTTTGAAATGCGGTGCTATAGGAGAATATTAAAAATCAGATGGGTGGATAAAGTGACAAATGAAGAGGTATTGCGGCAAATAGATGAAGAAAGAAACATTTTGAAAAATATAGTTAAAAGAAGAGACAGACTTATAGGCCACATACTAAGGCATCCTGGAATAGTCGCTTTAATATTGGAAGGACAGGTAGAAGGGAAAAATTGTGTAGGCAGGCCACGTTTGGAATATGTAAAACAAATTGTTAGGGATGTAGGATGTAGAGGGTATACTGAAATGAAACGACTAGTACTAGATAGGGAATCTTGGAGAGCTGCATCAAACCAGTCAAATGACTGAAGACAAAAAATAATAATAATAATAAAAATAAAAAAATATGAAAAAATATCAGCATTTAATGAAATAAAATTTTATGTACTTTTCATTTTTTTTAAATGTGTGTATGTAATTTAATAGGCGTACAAGGAAGTCAAATGGTATCCACATCAGATTTATTTTCTTAAATCAATTACATCAATACTACATTACGCAACGACAGCCTATAATAAAATCCATTAATGAATGAGTAGGAAGTAAATTATGACACTCGCCAAGGCTCGTGTCGTAAAATTCGCAAGAGTACAGTAATGCCCTTTATAAAAAGTTGTATACCGTATTTTTTCTACGGCTGAGAAAATATTGGAATTAATTGATTAAATCAAAGATAGAATACATTCTTCACAGAATTTTTTTTTTAATTTTTCAAAAAAAAATCTCTTTTGTGGCAATAGATTATTGGTTATAACTATTCTTTAATATGGATCGGTATTAACGAAATTTCTTCTTTCGAATTCTTTATAATTAACAAAAGGATAAACAGTGTAATAGAGAAACTTAGTTACCTATCGGTGTACTTACAAATTAGATTTTGCTTGCTAACTATTAAATCGGTTTAAAATCAAAGTAAATAATTAACTGATACATTAAACAAATAGAAAAATGCGGGCCTATGGCCCGACGCAGAAATGTTATGTTTCATTATACATAATTTTTTTTTAAATGTTTTTTCCAATCGTAACTAAATTTAGTGTACTAACGACAACAAAAACGTTTATAACGAAACACGTTTGAAAACTTTTTTCACCTGTTTGTTGTGTTGTGAATTTTTAACACAGCTCTAATCCCGTTTTCCTTTTTTATCTCCAAAATACAAATATAATTTTAGATAAATCGTTCGTGCGCTTAGCGGCTGCGCGCAGCCGCTAAGCGGACCACTAATGGTCTCCTCTGCGTCAATAGCAACTAAAATAAAAATATGATATTGACACCACATGAGTTTCTTGTACGACTATTAAATTACATATACACTTTTTTTTTTTTTTTAATGAAAAGTACGAAGCATTTTAATTCATTAATAACTTCTGATATTTTTTCATATTTTGTTTTTTTAAATTCATCATAATTTTTTTTTTTTACAATCAGAGGTTAATAACTATTAATAAATCAATATATTTAAAAATGAAAAAAAGAATCCTTTTTAGCACACCGGAAGGCGATGATAGATTTCACCAGTGCTAAATAGGGGATAAAAAAGATTTCCATCTTCAAGTTAAGAAAAATTTCAAATTTACTCAATACGACAATGGTTTCATGTGAAAACGTTTCATGCATTTAGCATACGACAAGCCCCATCTTTTTACAATTCCAGCAACATTTTGGTCATCCCTTACCGTAAGGGTTGGTAATATTAAAAGTTTTTAGGTAATATTTAGAGAACTAACGCCCACTTTAAACCAATTCGATACTGTGCCTATTAAAGGAGGTATGATTTTTTTTGTCTTCGAAACCCCTTTTTTCACCTCCTGGGCCAATGGTTAGTGATATCAGAAAGCTTTAATGAAATACTTTTAGTCCCTTATCAAAAGATTAATATGAACCTTAAACGAATTCGATATTTTACTTAATACGAAAGTTATAGCGGTATTTTGTTTTTTTCGATAAAGTCACCACCTTTTCCAATCCATGGACCGATTTTGGCCGTTAACGAACTCTATCGAGATTTTTGGATGAGTTATTTTTAAGGAACAATTTAAAACTGATTGGCGCAAAATTACGGCAGTAATAGTGTACACAAGAAAAAAAATATATATATATAAATGTATACGAGGTGTGATAAAAAAATACGGTGAATAATTTTTATTAAAAAAAGTAATAAGGTTACATAGAATTCGATTTAATCTCCCTCAAAGTACTGTCCTTGGCTAGCAATGCACTTATCCCAACGTTGACTCCATGACTGGAGGCATTTCTGGAAGGCGTCTTTCGGAATGGCTTTCAGCTGCTCGGTCGTCTGCCCTCTCAATGTCAGCAATGGCGTCCAAACGTTTTCCTTTAAGCACAGTTTTAATTTTTGCGAAGAGTCAAAAATTAAATATAAATTTAAAATACTGGTACCCATTAGAATAGGAAGCTTTCGTATGAAATCTAACTGAAAGGATGATGAAGTCTGATTCAAACCGATGTGCCTTCCGCTTGTGAGAACCAAATATTTCATTAATTGAAATCTTTTTTGGACGCAAAGTATTATTAACTTAGTTAATAAAAAAAACCTTCTTCATGGAACACTCTTTATATATAAACATTACATAATAATAATAATATTATAATTTAATTATTTATTTAACTCATGAACCTTTATTTATGTTAGTAACCTTTATAAGCTATAGAATTTAGCCTCTATAATATCTAATTGATATTACAAATATTTAACATCCGGATACGTTCGTGATTACAGAAAAGAACGTTCAATGAAAATAAGTATTTTGTTTTGTATTTTGTAACTGAATATTTATGTTATACGAGGTGAATACGTCGTTAATATAAATTACACTTTTTAGTCAGTTGAAATGAATGACATAAAAGCACAGACAGATTTATTGATAGATATTTTATTTCACTCATACTAAAAGGCGTTTTAAAATATTTAATTGGACAAAAAAAAGGAAAGTAAATATTTTTGTCTGTGCGCGCGCAAACGTGCATGTAATTACGTTATGGATTATTGAAATAAAAATGTCATGTAATGCCAATCTTTTTAAAGACGTATTTATTTATGAAAATATATCACGATTTATCCAGTAATAAATTGTTTTTCATACAGTATATTCACAGTCTATTAACTAAATATATATTCCTACAAAGAAATAATAATTTTGTTTATTTATTTAATTTTTTTAGATTATTTAAATGCTTGATTTGTTACAAGTTTTTATTCTTGTTATTGTTGTTGTTGTCAGTTAAAAAGTCCTCTCTTGTAAAATTTGAGCTTATCTAAATAGATGTTTAACTAAAAATAGAAATTATATAAAAAATGTCCTCTCACGTAAAACCATTTTACTAACATACAGAGTGTTCCATGAAGAAGCGGAGAAACTTTTCAGGTCATCTTCTACTGGTGAAAATAATGAAAAATGTTCATAGGGTCCGGCATAAAAATCTGACGATTTTGTAGTAATTGTAATGTTAGCACCACTGTCGATGATAAGGCGGGAGTGTTGTACATTCATGCTATTTCAGTAGCCAGTATATCGTGGTCGGGTGAATAACGAGTGTTTGTGATTGTAGCCTATTTTAAAAATAATGACTCTTTTATTGTTACACAACGTTTATTTCACAGACATTTCAATTTAAATCGACCGTCGTCTGTTCCTAGTAGGAATACTATATTGTTGTGGGTGAAGAATTTTAGGAACACATCGTCTGCTTTAAAAATGAAACCAACAGAACGAAAACGGACTGTGAGAACGCCTAAAAACATTAACGGTGTAAGGTTAGCTATTCGCGGTCTCCACGACGTTCAGCAACGAGACATGCTACTGGGCTAGCCATTTCTGATCGATGTGTACGACGAATTCTTCATGTCGACCTGAAATTCCATCCGTATAAGATGATGTTAGTGCAGCAACTTAATGCAAGTGATTGGGCGTCTCGTAAAGCAGCTTACGAGGTCATCCTCGAAAATGTCCACCAGGATGCCATTATTCTTTTAAGTGACGAGGCGCATTATCTGTCAGGATTTGTGAATAAACAAAATTAATATTATTAGGCTTCGCGTAATCCACGGCAAATTCTTGAAAAACCACTTCACAGTCAATATGTTACAGTGTGGTGTACGGTTTCAAAGTTCGGCATAATTGGCCGGTATTTTTTGAAGGAATTAAATCGCAGAGTAACAGTAACATCTCATCGATACGTAAACATGTTGAATGAATTTCTACGACCGAAACTGAATGACTTTCAAGGACGTGAAATTTGATTTCAACAGGAAGGTGCCACCGCCCATACGGCGAGAATCGTAACGGATGTTCTACGAAAAACCTTTCCTGGACGTTTGATTTTCCCGATTTGGCGACATTCATGGCCTGCGAGTTCACCTGATCTGGCTATTTGTGATTTTTTTCTGTGGGGGTATCTCAAACATAAAGTTTTCAGTAGTCGACCACAGTGAATTGCAGAACTCATGGAGGCCATTCAACGAGAAATTGAAGCGGTTCCACAAGTGATGATTGAGCGAGCAATGTCAAATTTTAGAATGGGGTTAAGTGAGTGTTTGAGGAGTAATGGAAAACATTTGGACGACGTAATATTCAAATAAAAAAAAAATCTATGTAAGTAATTCACTATAAATTGCAAAAATTGATCTTTAATTTGATATATTAAATGTTTTAATAGTACGAAACACAGTTTAATTATTAACCCTCAAAAATTGTCAGGTTTATATGCCGGACCCTATATAAACAGAGGTCTGGAAATGCTTTGTTTTCGAGTTATGGCTAGCAAAAGATTTCGGCCGAATTTCAGATCTTCTAATAAAAAAAGCATCATTGTAATTTTTGGGACTCAAACTTAGCGAGTTACTATGTTCTCGGATAAAGACAAAGCAAAGTGTGTTTTATTGATGGCTGAATTAAAATCCGTAATTTTAGTACAACGTGCGTTTCGACGTGAATTCGGAAGAGATCCGCCACACAAAAATAACATAACACGTTGGTTCAAACGATTCGAAGAAACCGGATCGGTTAAGAAACAGAAAACAACCGGCAGACCAAGTGTACCAGACGAAACGGTTGAACTAATTAGACGATCGGCAATTAGAAGTCCTGGGAAGTCCATCCTCCGTCGAAGCGTCGAATTAGGTATTCCAAAATCAACAGTTCACTAAGTTTTACATTAAAAAACTGAAATTGCACGCTTATAACATCCACGTATTGCAGGAACTGAAAACGTTACAATTTCGCTGTTGAAATGTCGGACAGAATAAGTGAAAACGAATCATTTTTACAGACGAAGCTACATTCCACGTGAATGGATGCGTTAACAGACACAATTCACGAAGAATATGGGGGCTCTGAAAACCCACACGCAATTATCTAGAAACAACGCAATTCGCCTAAAGTTAATGTTTGGTGTTGTGCGATGAAAAATCGTGTAATAGGGCCTTTCTTCTTTGCTGAAAAAGCAATTAATGGAGTTGCATATCTTGACATGTTAACCGATTATTGCTTTCCTCAGCCGGATGAACTCGAAAACATTCATCGACTTCATTTCCAACAAGATGGTGCTCCCCCCCACTTCAATGCATCGGTCACGGACGCTTGAACGAAAAATTTGGAGATCGATGGATAGGCCGGCAAGGACCCGTACTTTGGCCTCCAAGGAGTCCAGACCTGATACCTTGCGATTTTTTCTTGGGGGGTACATCAAAAGCGTTGTTTATACACAAAAAATTCGCGACCTAAACCGCTTAAAAAACAGGATTAATGAAGCAATGACAACCATTTGTCAACCAATGTTAACTAATGTTTGGAGAGAAGTTGAGTATCGTTTGGACATTTGTCGAGCGACTAAGGGCGCACATATTGAAATTTATTAATTATGTAAAAAAATGTTTGAGACGACAAATTTGAAAAATAAAAAACATAAACTGTAAGTAATTCTGTTTTAATTTAAACCATGTTCAAAACCGCACCATTCTTTTATGATAATCCTGTATAGGTAGAAAATGGTACCATTTTTTTCTGTCTCCAATAAATATTCTTTTTTTTTTAAAAAAAACCCAATACTAAACCAGAGTAATTAATTAAAATACGAAATGCTATTGAATTTATACGAAAAAAAAAAATGAAATTATACAGAAAGACACCGGAAATATTTTACGTCGGGTAGACTGCTGTGTACATTGTAAAGGAGGCAATTTCAAAAAATTACTGAAACATGTTATGCTGTTATCAATTATCATTTTATTTATTTTTTTGCTCTATTAAGAATAATATTTATTAGGTACAGAAAGAATAATAGGATTTTCTGTCTATTCTTTGTCTGTTTTGTTTCAATAGAATACCGATTTCTAAAAGGCTTAATTTTCATTGGCTGTACTTACATTAATTTTATCAGAAAATTAATTCTAGTAGTTTTACTGGTGCAAATAATGGAAAACATTCATATAAACATAGGTGTGAAAACATTTTTTTTCGAGTTACGGCTAGCGAAAGAATTCGCCCGGATTTCAGCTGTTCTATTAAAAAAATTTGTTTTGTTTAGTTTTTGTGACACAAATTAAATAGTAAAATTGGTGGTTTCTTAGTAATTTGAGCTACGAAATAAGATAAAATAGATCCCAAAACTTTAACTTTAGTAGTTTTTAAGATACCCAACGTAAAACATAAAATTCGATGGCGAAAAACAATTTTTATTTTAGGTTTGTAGTTTTTACACAGATTTGAGTATTAGATGGTAGATACCGGTGTTCTTTGGTGATTGGGTTTCAATTAACCATACATCTCAGGAATGGTCGAACTGAGACTGTACAAGACTACATACACTTCATTTACTCATACATATCATCCTCTGAAGTATTATCTGAACGGTAATTACCGGAGGCTAATTAACTCCGGTACGCCTATTAATAACAGGGAAAAGGAAGAAAGTACCGTAGCTTTGTTACATGAATAATAAAAATGCGGAAGCTTTATTAACACAACTTTTAGAGAATTTAATTCTGAGAAAATTAATTTATATACAGCCAATAAAAAGTCAAAATAAATACTTTTTTTTTTTTTACTTTTAATGGATCACTTTAGTTTATTTTTTTTTGGCAAGTTCTTTCTTTTCTTGCTGATTTGGTGTTGTTTTTCAGCTTTTCTTTTTTGCCAGTAATTTCTAAGGGTTTCAGATCTTCTTGCCTTTCCTGTTCAGAGTACACCTGGCTTATTGTTTTCTTGGGTTTTGATAGGAATCTTGTTTCTTTATTTTTTAATTTCTCATAGTTTCCGGTTTTCGTTTTTAGGTTTTCACGGGTTATATCTAATTCCTCCATGTCTTTCTGTACTTCGTATAACCAGTTCGGTCTGCTTTTCTTGTTCCAGAAAATTTCGATTATCCGTCTGATAAGTCTGGTCTCTTCCGTTCTGAAAATATGTCCTAGAAAGGAAATTCTCTTCTTTCTAAATTTATTAGTTATCGGGATGATCGTTTTGTAAATCGTTTCGTTTGGAATAATTCTCCAAATCCCGTCTTTTTTAATGTTTTTCCCGATGTATCGTCGTAGAATTTGTCTTTCAATCTTTTCCAGTTTGTCGGTAAACCTTGTCTGGTACGGTCCAAATATGGTTTCTCATCCGTAAAGTATTTCTGGTCGGATAACTAAGTTATAATGTCTTAGTTTTGTGTTTATGGACATGCATTTTTTGTTATACATGTTTTGTGTTTTTTATTGTGGCTTTGATGAGTTTATTTATTCTTTCATTCCGGTTTGGATTTTCTTGGAGGTTGTGTGTGATATTTTCCTCCAAATATTTAAACTTTTCTGCTAGTTCTATGTCATTATTGTTTATTTTTACTTCGCTTATGTATACTGGGTCTCTCACCATAATTTTGGTTTTTTCGTATGAAATTCTTAGACCAATTTTTCCTACAATCTCTTCCAGTGTTGACAGTTGGTATCTGGCATCTTCTATATTTTGGGATAGTAGGGCTAAATCGTCTGCAAAGCCTAGGCAATTTACTGAGATATCTTTTCCTATTTTAACGTTGTCTTTATTTAATTGTTTTCCAATCCCGTATTATAAATTCAAGGGCACAGTAAATAAATTCAACCTTTATTTACACACTTTCTGATTTATTTTACTGAAATCTATTTAATTTTTTAATTAATCTATATTTACTTTTTATCTAACTTTTTGAAGCCACCTTAATTAAATATAATTCATATTTTAATTATTACCTACTATCTAAGGATATAAGCAAATTTTTCATTGTATTTTTTGTGTTGTACTCTATGGCTAACCCGTATTCCTTCCATTTATGTTAATTTAAGACACTGCTGATAAAACTTACGCCTTAGCGAAACCAATATTGTGCAATTTATGAAGATAATTAAATAATAATTACTATTATTATTATTCAAATGTTATTTTTTTAACATGACATTTCATTTTTTTTTTCAATCAACTCGAATACGTAGGCGATGTAATTTTTTTGTAAAAAAGAAATAAAATTCACTGATTTTACCAGGAAAAACATGCAACAGGAAAAACCATAGCAATAGAAACTTTTTCTACTAATTATTGAGATTATCTGTTTGAAGATTAAGAATTGAATATACCTGGCCAAGTTGTTTGATACCAGAGAGCCAAAATATGAAACCAAAATTATTCGGGGAAAATTTTTTTTAATTTCCTGGCATTATAGTTAGTTATGCTGCAAGAAGGAAAGTTTGGTAATCAGTCAAAAAATTACGTATGGGTTTTTTTGTATTTCTCGACGTTTTATGATTCAGGGACCGCAAAAAAATAAGGGGGGTTGATGTTCGTACGTACATTGACGTATTTGAAGCTTAAATAACTTTTGACTGGATGAATCAATGTTGATCAAACTTTGTAAAAAGACTGGTGGATATGGAGTAATATCTTGGTAAAACTTTGAGGTCAATATCTCCAGCGGGTTAGGTATTTTTTTGGGTTAATTTTCTCAAATTTTTCCAAAAATTAATAACCCTACTTTATGTTAAGCTCAGTATACGCTTGCAAGCTTATGTTACCGTTAAAAAAAATTTTGTTCAAATATTCTCCCTTCCCCAAAAATTGAAAAAAGGGATTTTTTTATTAATTGTATATTTTTTTATGTCATCCTAGGAATAATACTCAAAAAACATTTAGAAAGCAATATTGGAAATGGAGAGCCGATCAAAGTTTAAAGACGAGTGCGTCGGTGCATAGACATACTGCGGAAGCGAAGTTTCTTACGTAATATTATATACATTATTTATTATTAATGACTCAAAATAGCATATACGCAATATAAATAATCACAATTTAGACAAAATTAAATTAACAAGGAATAGAAATAGTGTTACATTACTCCTATTCAATATTGTATAATACAAAGAATGTCTCTTATTAAAAAATAAACTCTGATGTGGACCCCACATGACTTCCTTGTACCATATTAAATAACATATTCACTTCTTTTTATTTAAATGAAAAGTACATAACATTTTATTTCATTAATAACTTCTGATATATTTTCATTTTTTTTATTTTATTGTTATTACTGAATTACTATTTATTGCAATTTTTTTTACAATCAAAAGTTAATAATTATTAATAAATTAACATATTTAATTAAAAAAAAAAGGTATGAAGTCGGATTCGAACCGATGTGCCTTCCCCTTGTAAGATTCAAATATTTCATTAATTAAAATTTTATTCGGCTGTAACTCTGGAAGCAATGAAAATAAGTATCACTTAATACTGCAGTTAGGAAAAAGGCAAAATTCCAAATTATTTGGATTTTGGGATCTTTGGTCCAGTCAATTGAAATCAAAAGGGAAGGTCCACAACTAGATGTTACAGCAGTCCTAAATCCAAAATTTTAAATGTTCTACGGCTAATCGTTTTCGAGTTATGGGAGATACATTTTTTTCCCTACATCCCGGAGCCGAATATACTTAATTGGATGTCCGGCTCTTTGTCCTTTCCGGATCTTTTAATTGCCTGCTTCTAATCTCCGACGGAAGAAACCAGGCCCGGCTATGCCGTTCCCAGTCCCCCCACCGGAGACCGAGTCTCGGTCTTTCCTTTTTCCAGCCTCAAACCGACGGCACAGGAGGCGAAGCGTATCCGGGAACCCACACCGCCGGCCGGGTCGCGGTCTTTTCATTAATTCACACCTATCGGAGCCCAGGAGTCCCCGCTCCATCACGGGAACTCACACACCAGGGCATGTGTGCCCTCAGGAACGGGGCTGTCCGCCCTGCCCTGATATAAACTAAAACCCTCAGTATCCCAGTCGTCTTGCATCATCTTCTTTTATTCTGAGGACTGCTCTTGCAAATATTGCAAAATTATGCCAGTTTCCGGACATAACCAAGAACCACTACGAGAGCTGATCCGGTCGGGTACGCATCAGTCCTGCATTTATACTCTGTCGCAGATCATGGCCACATGACTGGAGTATTTAAGGAGTTTATCCAGTAACAACCCTAGATATTAAAGATACATACGTAGAGACGTCACGCCGAAACTAGTCAAAATGGATTCAGAGATAGTCGTAATGGATATTTCCGTTAAAATCTGAAAACCGAAATTTTTCACGGTTACAATACTTCCTTAACAAAGTAATAACAAATATGAGCGTGATCAAAAACCGTTCACAAAAGAGTAATAGTATCAATCTTGAATGAACTGTTTTATCAGCTAGTGCGTGACAGTTTTTCGTGAGGCTTGTTTTTAGATTCTTTTCTTTAACTCACTTTTGTTCTACGGTTAACGTTTTGGTTTCACGGTGTAGTACACATGCACATTAGGTAGGTATGCACGAATGACTCATTCGTTCGAAAGATTTATACTTCTTTATACGAACGATTTATCTAAAATTATTTTTATGGTTTCTCTCTCTTTTTCTGTTTAGCGTCCGGAACCAACGTACGGAATTACTTCAGAGGATGAATTAGAATGATATGTATGAATGTAAATGAAGTTTAGTCTTATGCAGTCTCAGGTCTAGCATTCCTGAGATGTGTGGTTAATTGAAACCTGACCACCAAAGAACACTAGTATCCACGATCTAGTATTCAAATCCGTATAAAAGTAACTGTCTTTACTAGGATTTGAACTTTAAAACTCTCGACTTCGAAATCAGCTGATATATTATACGATCAGCTTATATACATTTATGGTTTGGGGATGTATTCCCCCTAACAGTATTAATGGACTCAAGGAAATTGATTCCCAGTTCAGTTATTTATCCTGATACATAGAAACCAAATTGTATTTAACTGAACCCATTCAGTTCAGTCTGTAGGTTGAAAAGGCATTTATAATATTGATTATATAACAAAAATATTTTATTTTTTAAAAACATGATTTTCTATATAAACTGAAAATTAAAAAAATATATATTTTTATGCATTGAACTAAAAAGTAAAAAATATTTTAAATAGTAAAAACTACTGAAAAATTAAATTAGCACACGAAATATTTCATTTCAATTCTAGAAAAAGAATTATCTAAACGATGGATTTCTCAGTAAACATAAATACTCGTAGATGATAATTTTATTTTCAACAGAATAATATATATAAAGTTGTCTATTATCGCAAGACGACAATGATAAGCATGGAACGCGTTTTAATATTCAATAACTACATAAAATCTTTAAATATGATAAAGGTTTTGCTGCAAAATGGAAATGATAGCTTGAATATACAATATCTAGTAAATCTCTTTCGATGAGTATAGTTATGGTGGAAAATAGAAGTCAGTATGCGCCGGATGCTTTTTATTCTGATTTTGCGAAAATAGACAACTTTATAGATATTATTCTGTTGAAAACAAAATTATCTTCTATTTATGTTTACTGGATAATCCATTGTTTGGATGATTCTTTTCCTCTAACTGAATTGAACTATTTCGTATACTAAACTTAATTTTTCAGTAGTCCTTTACTATTGAAAATATTATTTTTACTTCCTTGTACAAAGTAAAGGAAGCATTGTGATCGCGAAAAATTTCAATTTTTTAGATTTTAACAGACATATCCATTTTCACCATCTCTGAATTCATTTTGACTAGTTTCGGCGTGACGTCTGTACATACGTACGTATGTATCTCGCATAACTAAAAAAAAATTAGCCGTAGAATGTTAAAATTTTAAATTTAGGACAATCGACTGGACCAAAATTGTCGGAAAAAGACCAAAATTCAAAATATTTGGATTTTGGACTTTTTCTTAATTGCAGTAATAAACCTTCGTTGAAAGCTTTTCAACGATATCATAAGTGTTACTTATTTTCATCGGTTCCAGAATTATGGTCAAATGAAATTTTAATTATAGAAATATTTTGATCATAAAAGGGCAAGGCATATCGGTGCGAATCAGACTTCATCTCCTTTTTTTTAATTAAAATATATTAATTTATTAATAATAATTATTAACCTCTGATTGTAAAAAAAAAAAATTATAATAAATAATAATTCAATAATAATAAAATAAAATATAAAAAAAAAATCAGAAGTTATTAGTGAAAAGGAATTTGATGTACTTTTAATTTTAATTCAACTATTCCTACGTAGGTTAATAATATATATATATATATAATTATTATTTTTTTTTTTTTGTCTTCAGTCATTTGACTGGTTTGATGCAGCTCTCCAAGATTCCCTATCTAGTGCTAGTCGTTTCATTTCAGTATACCCTCTACATCCTATATCCCTAACAATTTGTTTTACATATTCCAAACGTGGCCTGCCTATACAATTTTTTCCTTCTACCTGTCCTTCCAATATTAAAGCGACTATTCCAGGATGCCTTAGTATGTGGCCTATAAGTCTGTTTCTTCTTTTAACTATATTTTTCCAAATGCTTCTTTCTTCATCTATTTGTCGCAATACGTCTTCATTTGTCATTTTATCCACCCATCTGATTTTTAACATTCTCCTATAGCACCGCATTTCAAAAGCTTCTAATCTTTTCTTCTCAGATACTCCAATCGTCCATGTTTCACTTCCATATAAAGCTACACTCCAAACATATACTTTCAAAAATCTTTTCCTGACATTTAAATTAATTTTTGATTTAAACAAATTATATTTCTTACTGAAGGCTTTATTATATATAATAAATTTAATATAATATTTAAATTAAAAAAAATATATATCTATATGAAGTTTGATTCGGAACCGATGTATGCATGTTCACGGATCCAAGACGTTTTCGCTTAAACTACACAACAACTTGAGCGATGTGAATTTGTTTCACATCGCTCATTGTTATGTAATAATATAAAATGCTGATACGGACATTACAAAAAAATGTAATGCGATTGTGTAACTGTCCACTATATTAAATAGGAGGATCGTATCTCACCTTTAAATGAAATAATTTTTACAAAGTGCAGCAAAAAAAATGTGATTTTGTATTTTAATATGAGTACAAAGAAGTCATGTTGTATCCACATCAGAATTTTTTACTTTTTAGTACAATGATTTATTTTTTTAGATTTTCAGTTTTTATTTAAAAGCATGTTTTTAAAAAAAATATTTTCTCAGTTACCTCCCCATCCCGAAGCCTGCGTTATGAAGCTCTGCTTCAAAAATACAATTTTTTTAATTTTTAAACCTTTTTTTATTTATTTTAACATATAAAGATAATTTTACAATAAAACTTCATCTTAGATTACACCCACACAAAAAATAAATCTTAGGTAACTTTTTTCCTTGTATCACTATTTTTTCAACTATATACGAATAAATAACCAATGCCAGGATAATATGACAACTTTGTTGTCAGATTTTTTACTACAAAATATTGATTATAAAAATAATTTTTATTTCATACAATAACGAGCTAAAAACGTTTAACTCGTTTAGTTAATAAATTTAAACAATTTAACTGTTTTATATTATAAAAAATAAATAAATAAGAATGTAATAAAATAAATACAAATAAATCTATTTATCTATATATTAATTAAAAAAACAAATTAACAAAAAACACTTCTATAGGAGGCAATGAACTGATACAAGAAAACATATATCATAAATAAATTTACACGTGTATAATATCAACAATAAAAAAATCTTGCTATGTGGGAGTATTTAAACTAAGTGGGGGAATTGAGTTAAACATACAAAAAAGGAATAGAGAAATAGAGACGAGTGATCAGAGAGAGAGAAACAACTAGATGCGTAAAAGATAAAAACAGATACTAAAAAAAACACACGGAAGTAGATCACATTTGGACCGTTGCATGGTGACAAAAATAAAATACGACAGCACAGAATGTGTTAATAATTAATGAATTTAAAAACCAAACATTAACTTTAAAACTAAAAATAGAGAAACGAACTAAAAACAAAATTAAAATTACCATCACAGATTTCATAATTTACATAATATAAAATAAAATAATAGAATATAGGTTATTAGGCAGTGTTTTATCTTTACGATACTTATGTGTTTAATACATAAGTAGAACATAAAAAAAAAATGTTAAAACCATCATTAATATTTCTTATTCAGTTAGCTAGAGTTCAAATAAACAGACTGCGCGTAGGAGTGTTCTGGCGGCCAATTTATAAGTATCTCCTTTAAATCCTGATGCATATAAAAGAAACTACGCGACGTTAATGTTAAGTATCCACGCGCTATTATATTTTACAAAATTTATACATACATTTCAAATTTAAATAAATTACTAATACATGTTAATGATCAATAAATATTTCTTACCTAGTTTAGTCATGCATCAAAAATCTTAACTAGAATTCTATACAGAAGAATTGAGAGGAGAGTTGAGGAACTGTTAGAAGAAGACCAATTTGGTTTCAGGAAAAGTATAGGGACAAGGGAAGCAAATTTTAGGCCTCAGATTAATAGTAGAAGGAAGATTAAAGAAAAACAAACCAACATACCTGGCGTTTATAGACCTAGAAAAGGCATTCGATAACGTAGACTGGAATAAAATGTTCAGCATTTAAAAAAAATTAGGGTTCAAATACAGAGATAGAAGAACAATTGCTAACATGTACAGGAACCAAACAGCAACAGTAACAATTGAAGAACATAAGAAAGAAGCCGTAATAAGAAAGGGAGTCCGACAAGGGTATTCCCTGTCTCCGTTAGTTTTTAATCTTTGCATGGAACTAGCAGTTAATGATGTTAAAGAACAATTTAGATTCGGAGTAACAGTACAAGGTGAAAAGATAAAGATGCTACGATTTGCTGATGATATAGTAATTCTAGCCGAGAGTAAAAAGGATTTAGAAGAAACAATGAACGGCATAGATGAAGTCCTACGCAAGAACTATCGCATGAAAATAAACAAGAACAAAACAAAAGTAATGAAATGTAGTAGAAATAACAAAGATGGACCACTGAATGAGAAAATAGGAGGAGAAAAGATTATGGAGGTAGAAGAATTTTGTTATTTGGGAAGTAGAATTACTAAAGATGGACGAAGCAGGAGCGATATAAAATGCCGAATAGCACAAGCTAAACGAGCCTTCAGTAAGAAATATAATTTGTTACATCAAAAATTAATTTAAATGTCAGGAAAAGATTTTGAAAGTGTATGTTTGGAGTGTCGCTTTATATGGAAGTGAAACTTGGACGATCGGAGTATCTGAGAAGAAAAGGTTAGAAGCTTTTGAAATGCGGTGCTATAGGAGAATGTTAAAAATCAGATGGGTGGATAAAGTGACAAATGAAGAGGTATTGCGGCAAATAGATGAAGAAAGAAGCATTTGGAAAAATATAGTTAAAAGAAGAGACAGACTTATAGGCCACATATTAAGGCATCCTGGAATAGTCGCTTTAATATTGAAAGGACAGGTGGAAGGGAAAAATTGTGTAGGCACGCCACGTTTGGAATATGTAAAACAAATTGTTGGGGATGTAGGATGTAGAGGGTATACTGAAATGAAACGACTAGCACTAGATTGGGAATCTTGGAGAGCTGCATCAAACCAGTTAAATGCCTGAAGACCAAAAAAACACAGTTTGGCACATTTGATAACCAATGATTATTTTATTGATTAAAACTGTTGTTAACGTAGCTTTCTTGAGTTATTTAAGAGTTATAAAATTGTTCATTGTCCACTAACAGTAAAAATTCCCTAATATTTTATATTAGCCGGCCTCCGTGGCGCGAGTAGTAGCATCTCGGCCTTTCATACGAAGGTCTTGGTCAGGCATGGCATTTTCATACACGCTTCAAATCATTCATTTCATCCTCTTACGCAGTGCCTAACGGTGGTCCCGGAGGTCGAAAAAAAATCATATTAACTTTCTATGAAAAAAAATCGAGAGGGGCTGTGTCGGGGTGCACATCCGTTGGTTTACCGTGAAACATTACAGACCTTGGATAAAGTTCCTTCGAGCTACAGATCGACCAAAAGTTAAATGGGAGAGCCACCATCATATTTTTGAACAAAACTAGAAGTTCCCGACGGAAAATTTTAGTTCCTTCATTTGGCCAACTCTCAGATAAATTGGTCGGTCTGTATGTCAGCGAATCACTTTTAGTGTATCGGATTGCGATAAAAACGAGATGATGCGTACTAAATTTTAATTTAACATAAAAAAGACACTAAATGGTACATGATATTTATTTCAAGTAATATTTGACGACAATTTTGTTCAGCATCGGTCTGTGAAATGAGAAGAGATATAAGGTATTACAAGCAGCGGTAAATGTGTTCACGCCGTCGGCGTCGTTCACTGAGTCCGCCGTGCCAGCTTAGCGACGCTCCCGAAACAGTCTTGCTCGCTCGGCACCGAACATCGGGATACACTGCATGATTCATAACCTCCCGTTTTCAACGAAATGCGTAATTTATATTTCCGGCTGGTTTTGCGCGGGCTAAGGTTGCCATATTGAATTTAAATTTTTTTTTTACATGTAACTTTAATTTTTACAAATAAATATTGTACAAAATGATTATTATTATTTAAATCGATTTATCTCGGCAAACTCTAAACACAAATACACGAATCGCCACCACGGTATCTCGTCTAAGTCGTGAGCTACACTTAATGAAAATGAGTGAGAGCGCCAGTTTTGGCTGATCTGCGCTGTGCTTCATTCCCGCCAATCTGCTCGCCGGTGACGCAAACTCAAAGTTGTATCGGCGAGCTGATCATGTACCTTATAAAATGAAATCGCATTTACGTCTCTGAGACGTTACAGAGTTGTTAAGGTAGGACGATATTTTCGTTACGGTACAAATTTGTGGTACCCATATGTTTCGCTGTGATTTGAAAGACGTTTCACGTCAAAAACAACTAATACATTCAATTAAATTGTTGTCATCTGATTGCAAGAAATCCGTAGTGATGTCAGCATTAAGAAATACAACGGGAGGCTCAATTTTGTTTTCTAAAAAGTAATTTTTAAATTTTTTGTAATTCGAGGTTTAAAAGGTTACAATAATATTGAATTTTTTTTTTTGGGGGGGGACCCGGCTATTATTTTTTATTTCTCTGTAACAAATGAAGATATCTACTTTTTTTTTTTGATGAATGTAATTTTCCTATAAATATCTATAACAATTATATCAATCTATATCAATTTCTAAATTTTTCGAAATTCAGCCTTGAAAATGGTGGAGAAAGAAAAAAAATTTCAATAACAACGAAAATTTTCCTCATTTCCAACTATACTAACCGAGATATTCATTAGATGGAACATGAAAATATTCTTAAGATAAATATCTTATAACCATTTTCGGGTTTTTTTTTTAATTTCGATTTTTTAAGGAGTGCGAATGTACGGCCCAGCGGCTTAACCAACTCTGACACTGTTACTATATATGACGCGACTGGCTGCATCTGCTTCCAGTACTTGACAAAAAACTTAAAGGTAATTAGAAAATTAAAAAAATGAGGAACTTAGTACGGTCGCCAACTAATTGTGTTTGTCTGGTAACGTTAAGAACTAGGCAAAATACGTATTTACCCGTAAGAAATACGGGTAACCAGTTATAACCAATAATTTTAAGATGAAGACCGACTGTTTTGAAACCCACATTCCTAGATCACGTAAATTTCGGGTCTAAACTGTTGCTCTAAATACATTAAAATACACTGATATTTTTTATACATTGAAGAGGTTTTAATTTTTATTTATCGTTATTTTTCTAACTGGCATGATTTTAATGAACACAACGGGGTCCAAGAGGCAGAGCGTTCCGCTAGTCGGGATAGGCTAGCGAAACGAGCCTTGACCGGCTAAATATACCCTCACTGCGACAGGAAACGCAAGTAACCATATAGCGCGGATGAATCCGCGACTGGGATGCTAATATATATATATATACATATATCACGCAGACTGTTCGGGAGAGCGGCCGTGTCCGAACAAGGCCATCTCCGGGACATCTGCCGAGAGGACCGTACTCCACAGGGTATAAGAAAACGGCCTCATGCCGTATTAAACGAACCACCGTGAAGAGGCGGTACGAGAGTCAAAAAACGACAAACCAAGCTTAGGAGCCTCTATATTACGTAACCTATAAATGGAAACCGCACAAAAATTCCGAACGCGAAAGTGACCGTTTTCGCAATTAAATTTTATTAAAACTATAAAAAGCTAGACATCACCCCACACCGTCCCACGAAGAGACCACAATTTCATTTAGTCAGCATATACGCTCCCTCCGGAGAACGGGGCGCATTTCTTCCTCCAAATAACCAGAACTCCGGTAGGCGCACTCCTGCTAGCCCATAGATGCTGGTACCGAAAGGACTGAAGGGGAATCACGCCGGGATTACTAGGCTCAAAAGCTTAGTCTATCGCGGTTAGAACCAGTTAATAAATTTCACCATGATCCATACGGATAGGAACGCAAATTAACAAATCCGTCCATAAATAAAACTTAAAATTTATAACCGCCACTAAATAACCGATGAAATCCACCCGATAATAGAAAGATACAGCAGCAAGAGACATTGTCCAGGCTCTGCGATCTGTAGGGAGAAATATTGAAACTCCCGCCATTCTTGCGTTCCGTATATATATATATATATATATATATATATATATATATATATATAAAAAATAACAAGACATATTTTTCTTAAAAATATTATCTATATTAATCTGTTGGGCTAACCAATCAACTACAGAAAATTATAAATTAAATTTACTGCGTTTCACTTAGAAAATTCTCTAAGCTTCCTCAGGTGACAATACACATCATACAGAATTCTCTTGTGCACTCTTGATCTTTTTACTTTCACCTGTTTAGCCTCCGATAATTACCGTTCAAATAATACTTCAGAGGATGATATGTATGAGTGTAAATGAAGTGTAGTCTTTTACATTCTCAGTTCGACCATTCCTGAGATATGTATGGTTAATTGAAACCCAACCACCACCAAAGAACACCGGTATCCACGATCTAGTATTTAAATCCGTGTAAAAATAACTTACTTTACTAGGACTTGAACGCTGGAACTTTTGACTTCCAAATCAGGTGATTTGCCAAGACGCGTTCACCACAAGACCAACCCAGTGGGTTAAATATTCTTGATCTAGCTTTAAGTAAAAATAGTTTTCGATTTTTGTATTTTATCTGTTTTTTTTTTTTTTATTTTACTTTACTTCTTCATAACTTGTGTCGTATTTTATCCATAATTCTCAATGATATCTTCATAAAAACCATTTTAAACAATAATTTCTTTCATGCATTCCCATTAAAATACTTAAATTAAGCCTTTAACCCGAGTACTAATATGAAATATTAAATTAAATGTAATTTGTTTAAGTTTATTTTTGAATGGATAGAATTAAATATAATAAAAATACATATTTTACTTAAAAATATTATCTATATTAATCTCTTGGGTTAACCAATCAACTATACAAATTTATAAATTAAATTCATTACGTTTCACTTAGAATTCTCTAAGCTTCCTCATGTGACAATACACATTCAAACACAGATCATACAGAATTCTCTTGTATACTCAGTATGTGAAGACGTTGTGTATTTAATTTATAAGTTGGTATAATTCATTAGTTAACCAATCAGGTTAATAAAGATAATATTTTTAAGTAAAATATGTCTTGTTATTATATTTAATTATATCTAATGAAGAGAAAAATAAACTTAGATAAATTACATTTACGTTAATATTTCATATATATATATTTAACAAAGGGAATGAATAGAAAATTTAACAAAAGAAGTCTCTGTTTTCGATTCCAATATTTTTTAACTTTATAACAATTTTTTGAAAATTATTAGATACAATTTCTTTTTAGATCAAAATATCTATTACACGTTTAATTTGTTTTTGTCGTAATCTGTGTCCCAAGGATTTCAAAGTATAACCATTGAAGTAAAAAATCAAACGAAATTTACCAATAATTCAAATAAAAAGGATGTCAAGATCCTATATATTTACAAGAATTTGTTCAAATTAATTTAATCAAAGTAATAATAATACGTGTGTAAAGTTTAGCAGGAATCTTCTAGAATGTTCTGTGTATATATTTTATATATAACTGCGCAATATGATAGCACGAAAATGAAGATGATGTTAAGGAATCAACAATGCGTTGGCTCAACTCCCAACCAACGCGAGTTCTTTGTTCATAATAACATGCTATATATAAAAATAGAATAATTTAAAAAAACTATAACGCATTTAAATAATCGGCTACACATAATCAAAAATATTACTTCTTTGTATAATATTAATTTAATATAAAATAGAATTATATTTTTAAAAATACGCATACGCAAAACACGCGTGCACATTCTCACAATCAGAGAAAGTTAGAAAAATAATAAAAGTAAATAATTCGACCTAATTAAATTAAATTAATTATGATATTAATAAAGAATTGACAACCCTAAAAAGATTTTTCAACAGTTTAATATATCAGGGTGTTCAAAAAGTGACGAAACCTTACGGGAGAATAAGTTACAATAGCTGTTGAAAGTAATCTCCATTATGTGATTCGCATAATGGAATACGACGTTGTTTGCTCTTAAACACATGTTGTAACGTTTGTTGAGAAACTTCAGCTATACATCGTTCAATTTTGCTCTGCAATTCGAGAATGGATGAGTTTTACCCACAAGAAAAACTTAGAAGGGAATAAATGAAGAGATCGAGGAGACTAAAACTCCTTCGAAAACACTTGTCCATGAAAAGACTGATCCAAGAAAGTCATAGTATTGTTGGCTGTATGAGTAGTAGCATTGTTCTAATGAAACCACGTTTAGTTTAGCCGGTCTTCAGGTATAGACTTTATAAATTCTTGTACCACCTGTATATAGCAGTCATTGTGCGATGAAAGAATGTCATGAAGATTTGGCTAAGTGAAATTGGATACCAAACATCCGCTTTTTGTCCGTGCAGCTGATGTGGATTTCCGTACACCAAACGCGTGAATTCTGTTTATTCACGTGTCTATCATGGTGGAAACGTGCCTCGTCAGACCAAAACCAATCATTGAATTCGTCCCCGACTGGTGTTACAGAAGACACGAACCGCTTACAGAAAGCTACACGTTTTCCGGTGTCTGCAGGTAACAACTCGTGAACAACACAAATCTTTAAACACTTTGTGCGATGCTGTATGGGCTCTACTAACGGAGAGATTAAACTGGCTTCACAGGCGTCGCACAGAATCTTGGGACTAATAGAATATGCAGCTTGCATATGGATCATCTTCTCTGGTGTTAGCACTTTTGGTCGACCACTTTTGGCTGATCTGTCGCATTCCCTATTTCTTGGAACTTGTCGTACAGCCGCTTGATTGGGGACTTTTTTGCTGAATTCACACTATAATTTTCTGTAAAGGCATTCTGGGTCTGGGCATAACTGGTACGTCTAATGTATTGGGAGACAAGTCAATGAATGCTTCCTTCATTGTATGACCCATTATTCCTCAATTAAACTTGCAATAAAATAAGGAAAATTGTTCCATAAGGTTGTGTCACATTTTGAACACTGCAGAAAGCTTAATTTTAGCAAATACTCCTACCGTGAAAAATCTATTTTTCGAAACCACCACACCCCCAAACACTCACGGAAGGAAACTAGAAAAGTTTTAATAGAAATCAAAAGACTGTAATAGAGCATTTTAAAGGACATTAAAAAATAAATGTTTTGACGTAAAAATCTTTTGAATACGACAACAATAACAAAAATAGTAGTCATTTATAATTAAGTCCACAATACCTTTTAAATAACTGTTCAGAAGTGAAACAATGAAAAAATAAAATGTAACAAACGGCGTTACCTTCATTACTGTTTTTCTGTTTAGCCTCCGGAACCACCGTACGGTATTACTTCAGAGGATGAATGTGGATGATATGTATGAATGTAAATGTAGACGGTCCTACCTTTCTTTCTTTTTCCTGTTTAATCTCCGGTAATTACCTTTCAGATAATACTTCAGAGGATGATATGTATGAGTGTAAATGAAGTGTAATCTTGTACATTCTTAGGTCGACCATTCCTGAGATATGTGGTTAATTGAAACCCAACCACCAAAGAACACCGGTATCCACGATCTAGTATTTAAATCCGTGTAAAAATAACTGACTTTACTACGACTTGAACGCTGGAACTCTCGACTTCCAAATCGGGTGATTTAGGAAGACGCGTTCACAACTAGACCAACCCGGTGGGTAAACGGTTCTACCTTTTAACCTCCGGGTCCGCACTTAAGCAATTTTTTCTGCAGAGGATGAGATGAATGCTTTTTAGCGTGAGTGAAAAATGCCATGCCTAACCGGGATTCGAACGTAGGACCTCCAGGTAAAAGGCCGAGACGCTACTACTTGCGCCACGGAGGCCGTCAAACGGTCCTATCTAAAGACGTTTAAACACACAATTCTTTTCTTGATTTAAGCCATCTAGGGACCGCGTGAACAACTTTACGTTTTTAATCTTTTCACTTCAGTAATTTTTAGCGGATTTCCAAAGAATTCGGAATTCGCTACTGCGGCCGATCATGTTTACATACAAATGTACGACGTATGTATAAGATTTTTTTCGTCCAGTTTACCAGACGCAAATCTTAACCGATTTTGACGAATCTTGATGAGGGTGATGTAAACCTTTGGAAATCCTTAGGAGTCCTATTGATTTTCAATCGATTCGGTTAACAGGAACCGGAGTCAGAGCCAAAAAACTGAGTTTTTGGTACATTTTTAAGGTTAAATAAAACCGAAAATCCGTCCTATGATGCACTTATTGCAACAGTTTTTCATTTTTTGTCAATCGAGCTGTTTTTTACCCAAAGATCAGGCAAATTGTTATTGAGATATTTCATGAAATTCTTGAGGTTGTCTCAAAATTGTTTTCCGGTGTTGTGTTTCTCTATCGGTGAATGTTTATTTCTAACAAATCTTTACGGATATCGTCAATCCAGGTTTCGTTTTTTTTTTTAGTTTTGGTGTATTTGAAGATATGTTTTATGAGTCTTATGTCATTTATACGAGAAATGTGGAAATCCATAGAACTGGATCTTGATTTTTCGAATTAAATCGATGAGTTTTTCACAATGTGTGTATAATTACTTGTTGGTTCAAAGTTTGCGGTTATTATCAGTTCTCCTTGGACCTTGGAGATTTTCCTAACAATTTTTCTTTCTTTGCGTTTAACTACTTGGGTTTCCCTTTTGTTTGCAATCTCTGGCATTCTGCTTCATATAACCATTCGGGTTGGATAACAGTCTTATAGTCGCAGATATCAGCGTTGATGGAGATGCAATCTTTATTGCACATGTTTCAGATAAGTTAGTATGCGAGTTAGCATAGAGTTTGAGTGCTCATTCGTTCACTGCTTCTTTTTTTTCATTAGCTCTGTTATGATTTCCCCGAGGTATTTAAATTTGTTGATTTTAGAGATTTGAATACGTCTGGGTAGCCTTTAATATTTGTAATGAATTGTGTTTTTCCAAAAGAAACTTAGAGGTCAGATTTAACTGTAATTCTTTGAAGTAGTTCGAGTTGTCGAGTTGCGGTTTCTATGTTTACAGAGAGTAGAATGTCATCGGAAAAAAGTTTCTATATATATATATATATATATATATATACATACACGAGCGCACACAGTGTTATATAATACACATAAACAACCTCTTTTTTTTTTTAAATAAAGGTCGAATTTCTTGATTTTTATTCTTTCTAGTTGACAATTAATATATTGCAATATATACTGAAATTTGTAATATTATTAATATATTTTTACTTCGTTGTACAAAGTAATTGTTGTATAATTTAGTAATTGCCAACACCCAATTTAAAAATCATAATAGAAGAATATTTACATGGAAAAAGCCAGGCGATACTGCAAGGTATCAGATAGATTATATCATGGTTAAGCAAAGATTTAGAAATCAACTCGTTGACTGCAAAACTTACCCTGGAGCAGACATTGATAGCGACCATAATTTGGTGATAATGAAATGTAGATTGGGGTTTAAAAACCTGAAGAAAAGGTGTCAGATGAATCGGTGGAATTTAGAGAAGCTTGAGGAAGAGGAGGTAAAGAAGATTTTTGAGGAGGATATCGCAAGAGGTCTGAGTAAAAAAGATAAGGTAGAAAATGTAGAAGAAGAATGGGAGAATGTTAAAAAGGAAATTCTTAAATCAGCAGAAGCAAACTTAGGCGGAATAAAGAGAACTGGTAGAAAACCTTGGGTTTCAGACAATATATTGCAGCTGATGGATGAACGTAGAAAATATAAGAATGCTAATGATGAAAAAAGTAAAAGGAACTATCGGCAATTAAGAAATGCTATAAATAGGAAGTGCAAACTGGCGAAAGAAGAGTGGATTAAAGAAAAGTGTTCAGAAGTGGAAAGAGAAATGAACATTGGTAAAATAGACGGAGCATACAGGAAAGTTAAGGAATATTTTGGGGTACATAAATTAAAATCTAATAATGTGTTAAACAAAGATGGTACACCAATATATAATACAAAAGGTAAAGTCGATAGATGGGTGGAATATATTGAAGAGTTATACGGAGGAAATGAATTAGAAAATGGTTTTATAGAGGAAGAAGAGGAAGTTGAGGAGGATGAAATGGGAGAAACAATACTGAGATCTGAATTTAAGAGAGCATTAAAAGATTTAAATGGCAGAAAGGCTCCTGGAATAGACGGAATACCTGTAGAATTACTGCGCAGTGCAGGTGAGGAAGCGATTGATAGATTATACAAACTGTTGTGTAATATTTATAAAAAGGGGAATTTCCGTCAGACTTCAAAAAAAGTGTTATAGTTATGATACCAAAGAAAGCAGGGGCAGATAAATGTGAAGAATATAGAACAATTAGTTTAACTAGTCATGCATCAAAAATCTTAACTAGAATTTTACACAGAAGAATTGAGAGGAGAGTGGAAGAAGTGTTAGGAGAAGACCAATTTGGTTTCAGGAAAAGTATAGGGACAAGGGAAGCAATTTTAGGCCTCAGATTAATAGTAGAAGGAAGATTAAAGAAAAACAAACCAACATACTTGGCGTTTATAGACCTAGAAAAGGCATTCGATAACGTAGACTGGAATAAAATGTTCAGCATTTAAAAAAAAATTAGGGTTCAAATACAGAGATAGAAGAACAATTGCTAACATGTACAGGAACCAAACAGCAGCAATAACAATTGAAGAACATAAGAAAGAAGCCCTAATAAGAAAGGGAGTCCGACAAGGATGTTCCCTATCTCCGTTACTTTTTAATCTTTACATGGAACTAGCAGTTAATGATGTTAAAGAACAATTTAGATTCGGAGTAACAGTACAAGGTGAAAAGATAAAGATGCTACGATTTGCTGATGATATAGTAATTCTAGCCGAGAGTAAAAAGGATTTAGAAGAAACAATGAACGGCATAGATGAAGTCCTACGCAAGAACTATCGCATGAAAATAAACAAGAACAAAACAAAAGTAATGAAATGTAGAAATCAAAAGTAGAAATAACAAAGATGGACCACTGAATGTGAAAATAGGAGGAGAAAAGATTATGGAGGTAGAAGAATTTTGTTATTTGGGAAGTAAAATTACTAAAGATGGACGAAGCAGGAGCGATATAAAATGCCGAATAGCACAAGCTAAACGAATCTTCAGTAAGAAATATAATTTGTTTACATCAAAAATTAATTTAAATCTCAGGAAAAGATTTTTGAAAGTGTATGTTTGGAGTGTCGCTTTATATGGAAGTGAAACTTGGACAATCGGAGTATCTGAGAAGAAAAGATTAGAAGCTTTTGAAATGTGGTGCTATAGGAGAATGTTAAAAATCAGATGGGTGGATAAAGTGACAAATGAAGAGGTATTGCGGCAAATAGATGAAGAAAGTAGCATTTGGAAAAATATAGTTAATAGAAGAGACAGACTTATAGGCCACATACTAAGGCATCCTGGAATAGTCGCTTTAATATTGGAAGGACAGGTAGAAGGGAAAAATTGTGTAGGCAGGCCACGTTTGGAGTATGTAAAACAAATTGTTGGGGATGTAGGATGTAGAGGGTATACTGAAATGAAACGACTAGCACTAGATAGGGAATCTTGGAGAGCTGCATCAAACCAGTCAAATGACTGAAGACAAAAAAAAAAAGTACAAAGTAAAATAAGTATTGTGATCGCGAAAAATTTCGGTTTTCAGATTTCAATGGAAATATCCATTTTGACCATCCCTGAATCCATTTTGATTAGTTCGGCGTGACGTCTGTATGTACGTATTTCGCATAACTAAAAAAAAAATTAGCCGTAGGATGTTGAAATTCTGGATTAAGGTCCGTTTGTTGTAACATCTAGTTGTGCACTTTCTCTTTTGATTGCCATCGACTGTACCAAAAGTATCCAAAACAAGTCCAAATTCCAAAACAATTTGGATTTTGGACTTTTTCTTAACTGTAGTAATAAACCTTCATTGAGAGCTTTTCTACAATGTATTGTAAGTGATAGTTACTTTCATTGGTTCCAATGTTACAGCCAAATAAAGTTTTAATTAATGAAATACTTGCATCTTTAAAGGGGAAGGCCAAATCGATTCGAATCCAGATTTCATCACCTTTTTTTTTAACTTTTTTTTTAATTTAAATATATTAATTTATTAATAATATTTAACCTCTGATTGTAAACAATTTTTTTTAACTTTTTTAAATAATTTTTTTTTAACTTTTTTTTTAATTTGAATATATTGATTTATTAATAATTATTAAGTTCTGATTGTAAAAAAAATGTGTATATGTAACTTAATAAGCGGACAAGGAAGTCATGTGATGTCCACATCAAATATTTTTAATATAAATAAATATATTAACAAATAAATTTTTCAAATGTTCAATAATATATAAAAATAAAATTTAAACTTAATTATCTTTTTTTTAAACACTAATTTCTTATAACTAAAAAATAAAATAAAATAAAAAAATCCGTTCAGTGATAATAATTTAATTTTATTTAACAAATTTGTTTTTTTTTTTAAAACATTAAAGATAAAATAATTATCTCGTCAAAATGCAAATACTGTTTTATTATATTATATATATATATATATATATATATATATATATATATATTACTCACAGTAGCTTAAATAATATATAAAATGTTTCTCAAATGTAAACATGTCCAGTTAAGATTTTTTTTTTAATTATAATTTAATAAATGTTTTTTTATGCTAATATTTGATATTTACTGAAAAATTAAACACTAAATAGAATTAGTAAAAGTTCCTACCTTGAAACGTTCCATTATTAGATTTATTTAAAAATTAGGGTGTACCGTAAATCACTTTTCAAACTAGGTGTTCAAAATATTAAATGAAACACATTATGGTGAAGATTATCATAGTTCAATGTTTTAAAAAAAAAAAATTATTTTTAAATGCCTTTTTTCTTTTTTTTTCTCCGTCAATTTCCCCGCCCATTGGAGCCAGATTCGTGATCAATCATAAGCTCAGCTCCAAGGGGTAACCCACCGGGTTGGGTTGGTGGTGAACTCGTCTTCCCAAATCAGCTGATTTGAAAGTCGAGAATTCCAGCGTTCAAGTCCTAGTAAAGCCAGTTATTTTTACACGGATTTGAATACTAGATCGTTGATACCGGTGTTCTTTGGTGGTTGGGTTTCAATTAACCACACATCTAAGGAATGGTCGAACTGAGAATGTACAAGATTACACTTCATTTACACTCATACATATCATCCTCTGAAGTATTATCTGAACGGTAGTTACCTGAGGCTAAACAGGAATAAGAAATCTCCAAGGGGTGTCATCGCCTCAAAATACCTCGGAAGGACCCAAGGTAAGGTCCCTTTAAATGCCTTTTAAAATGATATATCATAAGTCTACATTTTCCATTTTAAATTTTTTAGGTACCCTAATCAACTTTCAGAATTTTAGAATGTATGAACTCATACCGGAAAAAGTAGATTGTTCTGAAATAATAACATTAGTTAAATTTTATTTTTGTATGTTCAACAACTGTAAATTTATTATACATTATGAATATTTTTTAATAATAATATATATATATATATATATATATATATATATATGCAGGATATTAACTAGCTTTTTAATCGACTTCAAAAAAAGGCAAGTTATCAATTCGACATTTTTTTTTATAATGTAGTTACGCAATATCTCCGACGTTAGTAAACCGATTTCGATAATCTTTTTAATCGAAAGGGTATACTTTCGGAATGGTCTCATATAAATTTTAATCAAATTCGATGATAATCATATGATAAATATCAACAAAAAAAAAACCGAACTCCTCTACACCCTTAGCCGCTCACCGCTAGCACACCATAAAAGGAGGTTTTATAAAATAATTTATGAAGTATAAAAATAAAAACAGACTTCAATAAATAAATAGGACTAAAAAGTTACAAATAATTAAATTTTTATTTATTAACGTATCTCGTGGTTAGTACCACGTGATATGTATTAACGAATTGAGATTTTCTGCCAGTGATTAGTACATTTCGGTGCTAAGTTAAGGGACACACACATTTATATATTTATTTATTACAACAATAATTATTATTTATTTATTTATTATATTTATTTATTTGTTACCACAAATAACTATTTTTGAAGTCGGTGCCAATCAACATAAATTAAACATAAACTTAGTACCTCAACAGATCGCTAGGCGGCAGATCCCACATGTAAAATGGGATCTCAAGAGCATGTAAGAGTGAGAATCTCACGATTATAGCTTATCTTGAGCACGCTAAGGCATATACACTTTGTGATGATAATTATGTAGCTAAGCATCTATAAAGTATTGTTATATCATATTTTTGTATGTCGAATTTTATTCTTATATTAAATTTTTGTAAATCTCATTTTATTATAGTAAAACTTCTATTACCAATTTTGCATTGTTTGAAGTAGGATTTGTATTAAATATATCAACGAATTTTTTTTGGTTTAACTTATGTTGGCTGGCATCGACTTCAAAAATAGTTATTTGTTGTTTTAAAAATATAATTATTTGTAACGTTTTAGCAGTATTATTTTTTTGAAGTAGGTTTTTATTTTAATTTTTAAAATTATTTTATCGTAAGTACTAGCTGTAGAGGCGTACCGTAGTCACGCCCTCCGCAGCTAGGTTCTCTGGGCGGGCTGCTCTGGCGGGCGGTGTCTCAGAATTGGATTAATAGATGTCCAAAATTGATTACCTTTTGTGTAAAAATATTTTTTTTTTTTAATGATGAAAATTGATAAACGAAAAGTTAAATTAACTCTAGAAATTGATACTAACGAGTCGGGATTTTCTGCAAGTGAACGGTACATTCCTGTGCCTACTTTTTGGTTATAGTTCATTATTTTATGAAGAAAAACAATCACATAAATAAAAAAATAAATTATTAATATATATTTCGCATATATATCGATATATAAGCGATATATCGATGTATAATATTATAACACGTATACACTTTTTTTTTCTTGTTTAACCTTCGGGACCACCGTCACGTATTGCTTCAGAGAATGAAATGAATGATTTGTAGCCTGAAAAAATTCCATGCCTGACCGGGATTCGAACCCGGGATCTCCGGATGAAAAATCGAAACGCTACCACTTAAAATAATTATTTGTCTAAAAATGGTAAATTATTACAGCGTAATAAGGTCTAATAACTATTTTCTTAAAACTACGTTTGACTTATGTAATTTAATAAATTAAAACATCTTCAAGGTGTAGTAAAAAGATAAAAAGCAAATTACATGGAAAATCTTTATGCAATATTTCTGTCATGTGTTATTATTATTATTACGCGATTGTTATCTTGCTAATCGCGAATATAAATAAATATTCTTTCAAATACGTACAAAATGTAAAACTTAATGACGTAAAAAATTATTTTTATCATACAAAAAAATCTTAGAAAATAATGTTAATTACAAAAAAAAAAATTGTTTAATTTTCATTAAATTAAAATTAACATATTATTAAATAAATAAAACCTATTTTATTCCGTTAAATTTTATCCAAATACCGTACAACCATAACATAAAACTATCCTGAATTTTAATAACTATTAAACAATTTATAAACCTAAACTACGATAACGTAAACTGGAATAAAATGTTCAGCATTTAAAAAAATTAGGGTTTAAATACAGAGGTAGAAGAACAATTGCTAATATTTACAGGAACCAAACAGCAACAGTAATAATTGAAGAACATAAGAAAGAAGCCGTAATAAGAAAGGGAGACCGACAAGGATGTTCCCTATCCCCGTTACTTTTTAATCTTTACATAGAACTAGCAGTTAATGATATTTAAGAACAATTTAGATTCGGAGTAACAGTACAAGGTGAAAAGATAAAGACGCTACGATTTGCTGATGATATAGTAATTCTAGCCGAGAGTAAAAAGGATTTAGAAGAAACAATGAACGGCATAGATGAAGTCCTACGCAAGAACTACCGCATGAAAATAAACAAAAACAAAACGAATGTAATGAAATGTAGTAGAAATAACAAAGATGGACCACTGAATGTGAAAATAGGAGGAGAAAAGTTTATGGAGGTAGAAGAATTTTGTTATTTGGGAAGTACAATTACTAAATATGAACGAAGTAGGAGCGATATAAAATGCCGAATAGCACAAGCTAAACGAGCCTTCAGTCAGAAATACAATTTTTTTACATCAAAAATTAATTTAAGTGTCAAGAAAACAGTTTTGAAAGTATATGTTTGGAGCATCGCTTTATATGGAAGTGAAACTTGGACAATCGGAGTCCCTGAGAAGAAAAGAATAGAAGCTTTTGAACTGTGGTGCTAGAGGAGAATGTTAAAAATCAGATGGGTGGATAAAGTGACAAATGAAGAGGTGTTGCGGCAAATAGATGAAGAAAGAAGCATTTGGAAAATATAGCTAAAATAAGAGACAGATTTACAGGCTACATATTAAGGCATTCTGGAATAGTCGCTTCAATATTGGAAGGACAGCTAGAAGGGAAAAATTGGGCGCTAGAAAATCTTTGATTCTCAATGTGGACGGTTGGCGAAAACGTTTAAGAATCTATGCTGTAGAGCAATAATGCCTTATTTATAAAAAAAAAATAGAATCTAATTTATTCAGTTTCATCCTCCCCAAATCCTCTACATTCGACTATTTTTTTTTTGCCTTCAGTCATTTGACTGGTTTGATGCAGCTCTCCAAGATTCCCTATCTAGTGCTAGTCGTTTCATTTCAGTATACCCTCTACATCCTACATCCCTAATAATTTGTTTTACATATTCCAAACGTGGCCAGCCTACACAATTTTTCCCTTCTACCTGTCCTTCCAATATTAAAGCGACTATTCCAGGATGCCTTAGTATGTGGCCTATAAGTCTGTCTCTTCTTTTAACTATATTTTTCCAAATGCTTCTTTCTTCATTTATTCGCCGCAATACCTCTTCATTTGTCACTTTATCCACCCATCTGATTTTTAACATTCTCCTATAGCACAACATTTCAAAAGCTTCTAATCTTTTCTTCTCAGATACTCCGATCGTCCAAGTTTCACTTCGATATAAAGCAACACTCCAAACATACTTTCAACAATCTTTTCCTGACATTTAAATTAATTTTTGATGTAAACAAATTATATTTCTTACTGAAAGCTCGTTTCGCTTGTGCTATTCGGCATTTTATATCGCTCCTGCTTCGTCCATCTTTAGTAATTTTACTTCCCAAATAACAAAATTCTTCTACCTCCATAATCTTTTCTCCTCCTATTTTCACATTCAGTGGTCCATCTTTGTTATTTCTACTACATTTCATTACTTTTGTTTTGTTCTTGTTTATTTTCATGCGATAGTTCTTGCGTAGGAATTCATCTATGCCGTTCATTGTTTCTTCTAAATCCTTTTTACTCTCGGCTAGAATTACTATATCATCAGCACATCGTAGCATCTTTATCTTTTCACCTTGTACTGTTTCTTCGGATCTAAGTTATTCTTTAATATCATTAACTGCTAGTTCTACGTAAAGATTAAAAAGTAACGGGGATAGGGAACATCCTTGTCGGACTCCCTTTTTTATTACGACTTCTTTCTTAAGTTCTTCCATTATTACTGTTGCTGTTTGGTTCCTGTAAATGTTAGCAATCGTTCTTCTATCTCTGTATTTGAATTCTAGGTTTTTTAAAATGCTGTACATTTTATTCCAGTTTACGTTATGGAATGCCTTTTCTAGGTCTATAAACGCCAAGTATGTTGGTTTGTTTTTCTTTAATCTTCCTTCTACTATTAATCTCAGGCCTAAAATTGCTTCCCTTGTCCCTATACTTTTCCTGAAACCAAATTGGTCTTCTCCTAACACTTCCTACACTCTCCTCTCAATTCTTCTGTATAGAATTCTAGTTAAGATTTTTGATGCATGACTAGTTAAACTAATTGTTCTGTATTCTTCACATTTATCTGCCCCTGCTTTCTTTGGTATCATTACTATAACACATTCGACTATAAACATAAAAATATTTTAAATTTTAACAAATATTTAAATAATTTATAAACTTACATTGAGTTCAAATTTTAAAATAAGTTAAGAAGTGGACTATATAACAAATAACAGATTTAAATTAGCTGGTATTAGGTTCATGTTTGAGGTCATAATAAATACAAATATGTTTTTAAATCTGAATAATATAAATATTATTTTCTTAAATAAAAAATAAAAATAAAAATAACTACACTAATAATTCAATTAGTTACATAAGAGTTATAAAAAAAAAATCATTTTAACTGATTTATATAAAATTGACGTAAATAATTTTGACTAACACAATTCTTTAAACATGAAAAAAATTTATGATGCGATAATTAATTCGGTAAAGCAATAAAATCGCTTATTGACATATAAAAAAAAATAAATGATATAATAAAATTTTGTTACGTAAACTTAATTTCCTTTACGCACCCAATAGATATTAGTAAACATCTAGATTGGATGTCGATTTCTTTTGTTTATATTCATTTATCGGTAAAAAAATACTATATAAAGATTTAAAGATAACAAATTTACCAAAACAAAAATTTTATCGTATTAATTCATAATATTATAGTAATTTTATCAGATAAAACTATAAAATATATATTGAAATGAATAAAAATATAATAATTTCTAACAAAGGCGAAATAAAAAATAATAAAATAAAATAAGTTTACTGATTGGATAGATAGTTACACCTACTACGTATCTAAACTTATTACATTGGTCAGAATCATCTACCGACTCCCTTCCAGTACCGTAATCAATCCAATCAAAAATTAATTAACATTAACAACTATAATAACTGTTCAAAATAATTTAAAAAAAATAGAATTATATACAAGTACGTTTGGTTTCGTCAAGAGTTTTTTTTTTTTGTCTTCAGTCATTTGACTGGTTTGATGCAGCTCACCAAGCTTACCTATCTAATGCTAGTCGTTTCATTTCGGTATACCCCCTACATCCTACATCCCTAACAATTTGTTTTACATATTCCAAACGTGGCCTGCCTATACAATTTTTTCCTTCTACATGTCCTTCCAATATTAAAGCGACTATTCCAGGATGCCTTAGTATGTGGCCTATAAGTCTGTCTCTTCTATTAACTATATTTTTCCAAATGCTTCTTTCTTCATCTATTTGTCGCAATACCTCTTCATTTGTCACTTTATCCACCCATCTGATTTTTAACATTCTCCTATAGCACAACATTTCAAAAGCTTCTAATCTTTTCTTCTCATTATTACTCCATTTTAACGGTTAAACGTGGAATTTAAAAAAACAAAATTTTTGTGTGCAGTAACACCGTAAGAATATGTACACAAATGTTAAACATTTTACTAAAAATTAGGGTTCAAATACAGAGATAGAGCAATTGCTAACATTTACAGGAACAGTAATAATTGAAGAACATAAGAAAGAAGTCGTAATAAAAAAGGGGGTCCGACTAGGATGTTCCCTATCCCCGTTAATTTTTAATATTTACATAGAACTAGTAGTTAATGATGTTAAAAAACAATTTAGATCCGGAGAGACAGTACAAGGTGAAACGATACAGATGCTACGATTTGCTGATGATATAGTAATTCTACAAAATCCTTTGTACTCGATTAGAAAGAACAATGAACGGGACGGATGAAGTCCTACGCAAGAATTACCGCATGAAAATAAACAAGAAGAAAATGAAAGTAATGAAATATAGTAGAACTAACGAAGATGGACCACTGAATGTAAAAATAGGAAGAGAAAAGATTATGGAGGTAGAAGAATTTTGTTATTTGGGAAGTAGAATTACTAAAGATGGACGAAGCAGGAGCGATATAAAATGCCGAATAGCACAAGCGAAACGAGCCTTCAGTAAGAAATATAATTTGTTTACATCAAAAATTAATTTAAATGTCAGGAAAAGATTGTTGAAAGTATGTTTGGAGTGTCGCTTTATATGGAAGTGAATCTTGGACAATCGGAGTATCTGAGAAGAAAATATTAGAAGCTTTTGAAATGCGATACTATAGGAAAATGTTAAAAATAAAATGACAAAGGTGTTGCGGCAAATCGATGAAAAAAGAAGAATTTGAAAAAATATAGTTAAAAGAAGAGACAGACTTATAGACCACACATTAAAGCATCCTGGAATGGTCGCTTTAATATTAGAGGGACAGGTACAAGGAAAAAATTGTGCAGGCAGGCGTTTGGAATATGTAAAACTAATTGTTAGGGATGTAGGATGTAGGGGGTATACCGTTAAACCCACCGGGTTGGTCTAGTGGTGAACGCGTCTTCCCACATCAGCTGATTTGGAAGTCGAGAGTTACAGCGTTCAAGTGAAGTTTTTGACAGCGCCATCAGTGAAGTTGTGTTTTTGTTATGCGTTACGAAAATGGAGCATTGGAATATAGAGCGACGTTGTGCAATCAAATTTTGTGTTAAACTTTGGGAATCCGCGAGTGTGACCTTTGAAAAGTTGAAACAGGCCTATGGGGAACATTGGTTATCAAGAGCACAAGTTTTCCGCTGGCACAAATCAGTTTTAGAAGGCCCAGAACACGTTGAAGATCAACCTCGCTCAGGAAGACCTTCAAATTCAAAATCTGACGAAAACGTTGAACGTGTGAGGATTCTTGTGAGAACAGACCGTCGTTTAACAATAAGGATGATGAGTGAACGGTTAAATTTAAGCACTTTCACCGTACATCAAATTTGGACATGCGAAAGGTTTGTGCGAAATTGGTGCCGAAAAACCTACCAACGGAACGGAAGGACAATCGAAGAAACGTGTACGTTGATCTTCTTGAGAGGATTGACAACGACCAAGAATTCTTCAAACGTGTGATCACAGGTGATGAATCCTGGATATCTGAGTACGATCCTGAAACAAAGCGGCAAAGCAAAGAATGGCACAATCTGTCATCTCCTCGACCGAAAAAATGTCGAATGAGCAAATCAAAGATCAAAACCGTGCTGATTTGCTTTTTTGACAAAAGGGGTATCGTGCATAAAGAATTTGTTCCTACAGGACAAACTATCAACCAAATGTTTTACAAAGGTGTCCTTGTAAGGCTCAGGAAAAGAGTGATTCGCGTGAGACCAGACATTGCAGACGAGTGGATGATTCATCATGACAATGCCCCGTGTCACACGGTCATTTCCATCACGGAATTTTTGACCTCAAAACGTGTTCCTACGGTTCCTCAACCCCCCCCCCATTCCTTTGATTTGACCCTTGTGACTTTTTCTCCGAAATTAGGACGTCACTTTGGAACTCTGGGGAATAGTCAAAAAATTGTGACCGACCGGTTAAAAGCCCTACCAGTTGAAGCCTTCCAGCACTGCTACCAGGAGTGGGAACAACGATACCGCCAGTAGTTGCCCAAAGGAACTACTTTGAACGGGATAATACTGTTGTTTGAAAAAAATAAAAGCTTTGGTAAGTAAAACGGCAGTCTCATTACTTTTCTCACACCTGATATATATATATATATATATATTTATTCCCTTTATATATATAAATAAATAGTTACTTTTATAAAGTTATTAATTTTGAAAAAAAAATCACTGATAAAAAAAACAACGAATTTAAAAATATCACAACTAATTAGCAATTTTAATTAATATAAATTATAGAATTTATTTTTAAAAATATTACAATCTAAAAGAAATAATAATTTTTTAAAAGTCGTTATACGAGTAAGGTAAGTTGCTGACAAAATAATAGGTTAAATATATAGATAAAGAATAACGAATAAAAAATATATATATATATATTAATACCACACATCTCGTAATTGCGTAACGTGAAAATAATTATATACTTAATACAGATTTACTTGCATTAAAAAACTTTAATTAATTATTATTAAAAAAAAATCAGTCCACTGATTTATATATATATAAGTATTAATTTAAAGAAATAATAATAATTATTATTATGAAATAAAATTACACGAAATGTGTTGTAAGGAAACAAAATTTAGAAAAAGGAATATCAGATAAAATCACCACAATATTTTAACAATATTAAAAATAATAAATAAAACAAACTCGTGAACTATGTATTTACTTATCTTTTGGATAATATCGGTTATTAAATAAGATCACTGAACTCGGTTGTGAAAAATAAATTCTATGAAAGTAACAAATGTAACCTAAATAAAACAAATAAAATTTTAAATAAATACAAGGCTAATTTACGATAATGTTTAATATATTTATGATTAGTTATTTCAATGAAATAACCCATAAAAATGTATACATCTAGAACAGTAAAAGCCGATTTTAACAAACAACTAACTACAAGTACAAAGCAACTTCGAAAAATTTTATTTTTGCATATAATTTAACAAACTGAGGAGTCCCGAACGTCAGATAAAGTGAGTTTTTTTTTTATTATGAGTTGAAAAGAAAAGAAATGTATTTTTCTTGAATAGAGAGCATTAAGCTTCCAAAAGGATACCTCCTAAATACTTCAGTTTAATAAAAAATATATATTATACAAGTAAGACCAGAATAGTGATAGACCAAAATATATGAGATAAAACAGGGAAATCCTTGGTACCGGTGGCTTTGTTCAATGTGGACTTGTTCGGAACCCCACCGGATTGGCTTAGTAGTTAACGCGTCTTCGCAAATCAGCTGATTTGGAAGTCGAGAGTTCCAGCGTTCAAGTCCTGGTAAAGTCAGTTATTTTTATACGGATTTGAATACTAGATCGTGGATAACGGTGTTCTTTGGTGGTTGGGTTTCAATTAACCACACATCTCAGTAATGGTCGAACTGAGACTGAGATTTGGAAGTCGAGAGTTCCAGTGTTGAAGACCTAGTAAAGGCAGTGTAAAAAAGCTACTGGAAAAACAACTAAACCGCTTTCATATTCCTTTCACCGAGTAAACTAGAAAAGGGAACGAACAAGGATGGTTCCGTACACACACGGAGAAAACTTCCTTCCAACAGCACGCCAAAGTTGGCACTGCGGAAGCGACAGTGCTCTCTCTCCCTCGCAGCTCACGTCCATCTTCCTATGTGCGCATGCGCACAACAGCCAAACACCACGCTGATGGAACTGCGAAGTGCACAGTTCCGTACAAAGATTTTTATATATTTTTTTATAAACTGAGGGATGACTGCTGACATTAAGCTTATATGTTGTACAAGTATAAATGAAGAATTAAAGAAAAAAGGACTCGTTATATTGAATGTTATCGATAATATCAAGTGATATTAGGGGGTGCTGCAGTTCCACAGTGCCTATACGCGAGCCGTCAGTGGTTGTAAGCAAATAATATTACAAGATGACACTACCTGTCGCTTTTTAAGCGTCATTTTGTTTTCCTGTTACGTTCCAGTATGGATTACATTTCAGCCCTCCTCCTCAATTATCGTATATTAATTATTTAAATTTTCTTAAATTAAACATTAGTTATAATTAATTAATTACATCAATTTTAATTACAGAATTAGATTTTCTAATGTTTTTGTTTGTGAATTGTTATTTGGTTATTACTAATTTAACTAAATTCTTGCCAAATCTGTAAAAGCATGCTTTTCAACTCTAATTTATTATAGTTTTACAATCATTTTCTCGGGTCTACCGAGATAGTTTTTTTCAATATTTAATGTAAAATTATACAGAAAATCACTAATATTTTTCAATAATTTTTATTGGTACCACGGGGTTGGTATAGTGGTAAACTCGTTATCATATCAGCAGATTTCAAAGTCCAAGTTGTAGGCTTAAAATCCAGGTAAAGTCGTTAGTCCTCTAAACATTATCTAAAATTTTTGTCTGAAAAAGATTTTGTTATGACCAACCCTTACGGCAAGGGATGGGCAAAATAAATAAAAAATTGCTATAACTTTCTTATTAAGAAAATATTAAATTCGTTTAAAGTTCTTACTATTCTTTGGCTAAGGACCTAAAATTTATTTAAGTACAGTTTTTTATATCACCAACCATTGGCTCAAGAGGTGGAAAAAATGAGATTCCAAAGATAAAAACGTATACATCCCTTAATAGGCACAGTACCAAATAGGTTTAAAGTGGTCGTTAGTCTTCTAAATATTAACTAAAACTTTTATCTAAAACAATTTTTAATATAACCAACCCTTACGGCAAGGGATGACCAAAATGTTGCTGGAATTGTAAGATGGGGGTTGTCGTATGCTAAACATGTAAAACTTTTTTTTACATGTTTAGTAATGTATTTTTTTTTATATGTATACCTATTAAGATAATTTAACCTCACCGGAGGTAAAACTTAGGACCTTCATTTTAGTAGTACGCAACCTACCACCCACCGGGTTGGTCTAGTGGTGAACGCATCTTCTCAAATCAGCTGATTTGGAAGTCGAGAGTTCCAGCGTTCAAGTCCTAGTAAAGTCAGTTATTTTTATACGGATTTGAATACTAGATCGTGGATACCGGTGTTCTTTGGTGGTTGGGTTTCAATTAACCACACATCTCAGTAATAGTCGAACTGAGACTGTAAAAGACTAAACTTCATTTACACTCATACATATCATCCTCTGAAGTATTATCTGAACAGTAATTACCGGAGGCTAAACAGGGAAAAAGTACGAAACTTATGTCCGAAAGAGACCTACAGCGACGGCAAAAGCTGAGTTAAAAATCTCTGATGTAAATGTCTACCGTGGCATTTATGTCGGTGGCATACCAACCGAGGCCTGGCTTATTAATGTGAGGTATTAAAGCCCATCAGGGCTAGAAACGATAGTGGAGGGGGTGATGACAGGACTTGTTACAAGGTTTTCTCCTACAGGGGTTGGGATGGAGTAGGAAACCTACTGTAATAAAATTTTTATTTAAAAATAATAATTACATCCAAAATTATTTTTTAAAGATTAAATATTGTTAACCTTCATATAACCTTCAAGATGATATTTATTATAGTAGTAGGTATACAAAAACATATTTTATTAAAATAATAATTTATTAAAAAAGAAACGGTTCAAGATTTACATATATCAATAGTATTATTAGTATCTTATATGTAATCCTTGTATTCTTTTAATACTAATCATAATAATACTAATATTAGGACAAGGAAATCGTAAACACAAAATAAAACGATTTATAAGGCGAACAAATTTATAACTGTGTAATAAAATACAGAACTATATACTTCCTAATCAATAAATAACTGAAATATAACAAGTGTTTAATATGTTACAGGACATCCTTGTTTTTATAGAAGTATAAATTAAGTGAAATAAATTTAAGTGAAGATAAAATTAATTTGTTAAATTATAATTAATACTTAGCTAGCAATAAAAGCACGTTGCACGAACAGACTCTTGAAAAATAATGTTGGAAATATTTCTGATTAAAATATAAACTATGCGGAAACGTTTTTATCATGATAATCCCATCAGATAAACAAGACTGGAATTCTCTTTTATGCATTCTACATTTTTATTTTTCGAGTTATTGTATAAATTATATTCTAATTTATAAAAAGTTTTTATACTTTCTATAAATAGATAGGATAAAAATCGGCCAACTTTTGGGTATCCGGAATTTTAAGACCCCCTTATTCTAGAAAAAAAATTAAATAAAATAGTCGACAATGGATTGTTAACTTTCCCGGTTGCGCTGGAAAATAAACAAAAAAGGTTTTTTTTTAATTTTGCGAGCTTCATTACATAAGGAAAATCATTCGGATAAAATTAATTTCTTACAAAATAATTACTTAAGTGGTGTTAATAAATTTTAAAAATTACTTTTTAAAACTGTTTAAAAAATAGTAAGTTACAGCCATATCTAAAAAAAAAAAAAAAAAAATACAAAGAAATTATAAAAATTTATTTGATTACATATAAAAAATTATCTTTTAAAAAAGCTTTTATTTAACTAATATTAATATTAACATTAATAAAAAGGAAACAAATTAGAAAAACCCTCTAAAAAGTAAAAAATTAGAATTAAATCAAATTGAGAATTTAAAAAAAAAAAAAAAATATATTAACAAATATAAAAATGCACTGAAATGTACAAAGATAAATTATATAAATATCTAATAAATAAAAAATAAATAAATGTAATAATTATTAAATTTTAAAATTAAAAGTAATGAAAATATTTAGTTAAATAAAAGTGTGGCTCAGTTTTTATTATTTATTTAAAACAACACAACATTTATTTTTACAAAAATTAATCTTCATTTTCATTATCTATAACGACGCGAGGAAACGGAAAGGTCTGCTGGAACCTCTCCAGTTGAGACCGACTAGCTACAAGTAACAATCTGGGAAAATTCACCCACTCGTTTTCTTTGTACGTGTTCTCACATAGTTGAAGTTCATCTTCGAATTCTGTTGGTAATTTAAGCCAAATTGAACGCACTCTTTCCGCTAAAAGTTTCATTTTAATTAATTATGAATTTTTATTTAACAATTTCATAATTACAATTGCAATTATAATAACGATAATAATTATGAATTTTTCAGATTACCGTCAAAATGTAATAACTTTGTGCAAGATTTCTAAATTTAATTTTTATTTTTAATCTTATTAACCCTTAAAGGTCATCTCGGTGCAAATTTGAACCATCAAAGAATTAAAACTTGAGTTATTTTATTACAGTTAAATAAAGTATATACATAAACTAAACAACCTCGTTAAACAAAAAATATACTTTAAAATACAGCAAATGTCTATAAATACTTATTCGAAAACATTGTTATAAAGACTGCGCCAAGCTTTTATTTAACTAAATATTTTCGTTTCTTTTAATTTTAAAATTTAATAATTATTACATTTATTTATTGGTTATTTATTAGATATTTATATAATTTATTTTTTACTTTTCAGTGCATTTTTATGTACTGAATAATATGTTATATTTTTTTGTTTAAATTCTCAATTTGATTTAATTCTTATTTTTAACTTTTTAGAGGGTTTTTATCATTTGTTTCCTTTTTATTAATGTTAATATTAATATTAGTTAAATAAAAGCTTTTTTAGAAAATAATATTTTATATGTAATCAAATATATTTTTGTAATTTTTTGTTTTTTTTTTAATTTTTCTTAAGACTAAAAAAAAGTAAAAATATTTATTTTTACACATCAAAGTTATATACATGTACCAAATTTCAATCATTTTCATAAGATATTTCATGAGAAATGACAATTTTCAACTAAATACATGACTTTAGCGTAGGGGTAGCGCGTAGTGGCGTGGGGGTGGGCCATATCAAATTCCGACACCGTAGTGCTGTATTGTCATCGAAGTTACATACGTGTACCAAATTTCATTGATTTTCATACGATAGATCAAAAGATATAGCAGTTGCAAGATTTGATTATTCCTAAAGCCAGTTAAATAAAAGCTTTTAATAAACAAAGTTGTAATTTTCTAAAAAGAGGGGGAAAAGTTTTAACTAATTTTTATTTTCATGAAATACTAAAGAGTAAGATTACAAAAAAATTATGAATTTTACATTTCAAATGAACCGGGTAACTTAACAGATAGTTTTAAATATGGTCTAATGTGATCTCGTAGTCGCAAATCAGTTGATTTCAAAGTCGAAAGTTCTAAGGTTTAAATCCTAGTAAAGGCAGTTACTTTTTATACGGATTTGAATACTAGATCGTGGATACCGGTGTTCTTTGATGGTTGGGTTTCAATTAACCCAACATCTCAGTAATAGTCGAACTGAGACTGTACAAGACTACACTTCACTTACACTCATAAAAGACGGGTTTCTAGATCGAGACAACAACAACCCAATAAGATAAGTGAGAATGGAGGGAGAATCAATTGGTGAACTAGATGGACAGACTGATAAAATAACATAAAAGAAACAAAAGAGAGAAGATTATAAAAAATAAAGAGAAAAGTCTCCATAAGTGACACGAAATATTAACATCTGCAGGAGCTTAAAAAAAGTTATAGATAAAGATTTTTGGCCCTTCTATGATGGTCTTTTATTCAGTCTTCCTCTGAAGTAACACCTGACGGTGATTCCCGGAGGCTAAACAGGAGAAAAATAAAAGGTCCCGGAACTGTAGTAACCCGAGTAGTTTTTATGATATTCGATTATAAGTACAAAATTCTCTCGAAAAACAAGTTTTTTTTTAGGTTTTAGTACAATAACTTCGTTAAAGCTATATATATAAAAATGAATGTTTGTCTGTCTGTATGTCTTTTATGATTTCCTAAATCGTTCATGCGATTTTAATGAAACTTTGGTGAATTGTTATGAACCCGCCCGCAAAGGTTTTTGAATTAGTATGGACCCGTTACTTGGCGCTGGGTTCGAGATATTTCGAAAAATTTTATTTTTTGTCCGATTTAGCTCATATTCATAATATGTCAGTTACATGGAAAGAAATACCTCTGCAAAAAATGGATTCGCTAGATGGGGCTGGGGTCAACATATTTGGAAAAATTGCATTTATGATCCCATTTGGCTTATATTCAGAATATATATTAGTTACGTGAAAAGAAATACTTTTTCGAAAAATGGACCCGATAGGTGGCGCCGGTGTCGAGATATTTACAAAAAACAAACAAATATACAAACAGACTTTCTTCTTCTATATATGTAAAAAGAAATGTTTGTATGTGTGTTCGCTGTAGACTAAAAAATTGTTGGACCGATTTACGCACGGGGAAAAAGGGGAAAAAATGGGGGAAAAGGGAAAGGTTAAATTTTGTGACGTTCCGTAATGTTCAGTTTTTTAATGTTTTATCTAACTATCAATTTTGTTCATTTAATTTATAAACATATACTCAAATCTAGCAATAACGAAGCATTGCCGGGTCTGCTAGTGACTAATAAATGCGGAAGATTTAATAACAAAAATTAGAGAGAATTTAATTCTGAAAAAATTATTGTAATACAGCCAATTTTAAAAAAAATTAAAAATTGGGTTTTCATTGAAGCAAAACAGAGGAAAAATAGACAGAAAATTATACTATTGTCAAATATTACGCTAGCCAAATCGTTTCGTCAAAAACAAAGCGTTTCCAGCGAACTTTTTTAATTATTTTCACCAATAGAACAGGTCCTGAAAGTTTCTCCGTTTCTTTGTGGGAGACACACACTCCCTCAATCACTCTCTCTCTCTCTCTCTCTCTCTGTGTGTGTGTATGTGTGTGTTATATTTATAAAACGTTTTATAATTGTGTGTTCAACAAATTAAACAAGAAAATAGAATTAAAATACAAAATTAAGCTTTTCTATATTAAAAAAAAAAGAAAAACAAGTTAAAAACAAGGAATCATAAATTAATGCCCATTAATAAAATGATATTCTAATTGTTATTATTATGATAATGTTAATAATTAAATTTAAAGGAAATGTAATCAATTATCTAGAAGGAAATGTTTATTGAAAAGGTCAATTTCGAAATAAAAAAGTATTCCTTCTAAATAAAATACAACGAGGAACTAATACCAATGTTGCTTTATAAGCTATGATACGTAATGTACACCTGCCATTTGTTTAATTGTGTGTGACAAACAAGGGAAAACCTTGACAAATCGAGAGTATGGTTATGAAATAAAATTAACAAAACAATTTTTAAATTTAAATTTTACTTAAGTTTCTTTGTTTTTAAAACTGATTTACAAAATTACTTCCTTGTACAAAGTAAAGGAAGTATTGTGATCGCGAAAAATTTCAGTTTTCATTTTGACTATCCCTGAATCCATTTTGACTAGTTCGGCGTGACGTCTGTACGTATCTATCTCGTATAACTCAAAAATGATTAGCCGTAGGATGTTGACATTTTGGATTTAGGACTGTTGTAACATCTAGTTGTGTACCACCAGTTTTGATTGCAATCCACTTGACCAAAAAAGCCCAAAATCTAAAATCTAGTTTTGATTTTTCACTTTTTCCTAACTGTAGTAATAAGCACTCATTGAGAGCTTTCCAACGATATATCATAAGTTTCATTGATTCCAGAGTTATATCCAAATACAATTTTAATTAATGAAATATTTGGATCTTACACGAGAAGGCACATCGGTTCGAAATAGACTTCATCTCGTTTTTTTTTATTTAAATGTATTGATTTATTAATTATTAACCCGTGATTGTAAAAAAAAATACAATAAATAGTAATTCAGTTACAATAAAAAAAAAATCAGAAGTTAAAAAAAAAATGTGTGTATGTAATTTAATAGGCAAGGAAGTCGTGTGGTGTCCACATCATATTTAAAAACAATTTCTTTCTAGATAGAAAAGATTTTTTTAAAAATTCAATAATTACTCATCCTTAAAAAAAAATACTTAAGAAATACGACAATTATTTTACACAGAATATTATACATATTATGATACACAGAATGATTCACGAAGAACGTAACAAACATTCTGTACATTTTACTGGTAAATTAAAGAAGTTTATAATATAAAAATAGGTTCAGAAACGCTTCGATAGCGAGTGTCGGTGAGCGAAATATTTTCCCCTGATTTCTGTGCCTTCAATAAAATTAAACCAGACTGTAATTCTTGGAACCCAATTCGTTGGGCAGATCCGCAGTAGCGGAGAACATTTTCAGCAATTTTTGTTTGTTTTTTCTACACTATTTAATTCTTCTGTATATAAAATTGAAAAAAAATATATTTTGTTTAAAACCTGGTCTTAATCTGTCACATTTCGATTTTTTTCTTTAACCTCCCATACAACCTTTAGGTATTGCTTGAGAAGATGAGATGTATAACAATTTTTGTAGCGTACGAAAATGCCATGCCTTACCGGGATTCGAACCCGGGACCTCCGGAAGAAAGACCGAGACGCTACCACGCGCCCCACGGAGGCCGGCAACAGTTTTATATTAATTTCTTTTTTTAAAAATTCGAAATTCTTACGTTTGTATATAGTTCCAGAGGTCTTTACATATAACACATTACTCAGAATCAAATTCATTATAAGTTTTGTTATAAAACCTTTATCTATTTGTTACAACCATTTAACAAAGTTATTTTACGCCAAACATAAAAACAAGCGTTTTTTGACCACAATCTTTTACGCTAAATATTTTGAAAATGTTAAAAAATATAGTTCTGGGACCTAATATTTCAAAATTTTCAGCTCAGATTTCATATAAAACCACTAAATGTACTCCTTACTTTGAGTATTAAGAATCAGAATCCGGTTTAATTTTACCGAAACCGCAGAAATCAGGGCGAAATCTTTCGCCGGCCGACATTCGTTAACAAATCATTTCCGAACGTGTTTATATGAACTTTTTTATTTATTTTTATCGGTAGAACAAGTCCTGAATGTTTGTAATACTAATATGAATTATCTATATACAGAGTGTATCACGATGTTCGGCCGGGTATTTCGTAACCTATTCTACTCGTGAAAATAATAGAAAATGTTCAAATAAAGATATATATCCTAAAATGATTCGTTTGCGAGTTACGGCTAATGAAAGATTTAATTCGGGTTTCAGCTACCGGGGTGAAATGAGGTCGTACTGAAATTTTCAGGTTAATTAAGGGGCAGAATTAATGATTTCTTATGGTATTTGACCTGAAATATCTAATAAAATACGTTCCAAAACGGTATCTGCAGTAGATTTAAAAAAAATATGGGATAAAAACCAATAAATTGGAATAAAAATTCCTATTTTTTGCCTCACGTACAATTTGTTAAATGAGTAATAAACACATAAAATTTTTAAATAAAATTTGTAAAAAATTTATACTGAACAAAACGGTTTAAATTAAGTTGAATAACACAAAGAAAATTTAGAAAAATCGAATTTTATTGTATATAAATTTACTCTATAATAACATTTTCGTAAGCTACAATAACTTGAAAAAATAGCATTCTAGGAATGTTTAGATGAATTTTTTTATTATTTTCATTTGTAGAACGTGTCCTGAACAGTGGAGGCTCGTAGCTAAAATTAGTGGGGGTGGTACTCCAGAAATTTTTTTCAAGGCCATGGTTAAAGTTTTCTGTAAAATAAAAGAACCGAAAAAATAATCAAATAGAATAGCTGGAAGCAGGACGATAATCTAATTCTACACTTTAAAAGATTTTAGATTATGGTACATGATTTTTACGTACAACAAACGCGGGGTAAAAAAAAAAACTAACTTACTAACACACCAGGGTCGGCACTGCGGGAGCGACAGTGCTTTATATCCCTCGTAGCCTCGCGTCCACCTTTCTAAGTGCGCATGCGCACAACAGCCAAACACCACGCCGGTGGAAGTGTGAAGCGCACGGTTCAATACAAAGATTTTTGTATGTTTTTCATAAACTGAAGGATGGCTACTGACATTAAACTTAAGGATTATATATTATACAAGTATAAAGAATGAATTAAAGAAAAAAGGGTTCATTATATTAAATGTTATCAATAATATCAAGTGGAAATAGGGGGTGCTGCAGTTCAACAGTGCCTATGCGCGAGCTGCCACTAGTCCTAACATTTTTTCCATAATTTGTGAAGTATTTCATACATAAATATATATATTTTTTACTAACTGACCTAAAAGAAACCACATAAATCTAGTAAAGAGAAATTCAGTAAAATGTATAATGTATTTATAGAAAAATAAAAAAGTATGTCGATTTAAATCTCACAAGTAAATGATATCAAAACCACACAGCACAGTTATATATATATATATATATATATATATATATATATATATATATATATATACACACCACACATTTCTCTTGTTACGTTGAACATATATATATATATATATATATATAAGAAAAAATATAACTTGATATAATAAGGTCTATAAGGTCTATAATAAGGTCTCTCTCTCTCTCTCTCTCTCTCTCTACATGTATTTTTCTCTCTGTATGTGTGTGTGTGTGTGTGTGTGTGTGTGTGTGAACATTTTTTTTAAATTAACATTTTTACGTAAAGGGAGAGTATAAAAAAATCATTAAACAGCAGTTAAATACATTACATAACATTTTAAAAATAGGTTTATAAATTACCACCCAGAAAAACAAATCAAATAACCGGTTTTAAACTACCAAGATAATTATCATTATTTATTAATACATAAACAGAAAGAAAATAATAGATGATAAATTACATGACAACCGTAATATTTGTAGTTGAACTGACATAACTCCTTAAAATTATACCATTATCAAGAATAATAACAATATAATGTCATAAATGTGAAAAATAAAGTGATTTTACGTTGGCTTTATCAAAATGTCAAGCCTATCGAAATGCTCAACAAGCGACAGTTCATTATTTTAATACAGAGACCAATTGTATCGAGGGGCGTTGCTAGCAGACCCTCTGGCAAGTATGATAACTTGACGAGGACGCATCCCAATTCGATGGATCGATAGTGAAGTTCTAATCTACGACAACCTCGCTGCACAGATTTGACTCCGCTAGATTTTTTCTCTGGGGGTTTCATAAAAGATCGGGTATACCGCCTTTGTCTGCTGATCTTGTTGAGCAAAGACTTCAAATTAACGCCGCAGCTATACAGGTAACGTCCGATTTGCTAACTACAGTCTAGAATGAAATCGACTTCAGATGTAATGTGTGTTGCATCACAACAAATGGAAGCATAGAAAATCAAAGGGATTGTTGATGTGTTTTTCTACAAAATGAGACCTCAATTGAATCTGAACGTAATCTCAATAAAGTTAATATACTTTTAAAGTTGTGAAGTCCTTTTTGAATCTAATAATAAGACACTTTTCTATTGTCACAAACTTTTTCTCGAACTTCAGCACAAATTTCTTTTGTTCTACGATCAAATTAGCATTGAAATCTACCGCGGTAAATGTAATTATAAACAAAATGAATGTAAAGTTGCTCTTAAAAACGACTCGTTCAATAAAACTGGAATAGACGAAATACCTGTATAATTATTGCGCAGTGCAGGTGAGGAAGCGATTGATAGATTATACAAACTGGTGTGTAATATTTATGAAAAAGGGGAATTTCCGTCAGACTTCAAAAAAAGTGTTATAGTAATGATACCAAAGAAAGCAGGGGCAGATAAATGTGAAGAACACTGAACAATTAGTTTAATTAGTCATGCATCAAAAATCTTAACTAGAATTCTATACAGAAGAATTGAGAGGAGAGTGGAGGAAGTGTTAGGAGAAGACCAATTTGGTTTTAGAAAAAGTATAGGGACAAGGGAAGCAATTTTAGGCCTCAGATTAATAGTAGAAGGAAGATTAAAGAAAAACAAACCAACATACTTGACGTTTATAGACCTAGAAAAGGCATTCGATAACGTAGACTGGAATAAAATGTTCAGCATTTTTAAAAAAATTAGGGTTAAAATACAGAGATAGAAGAACAATTGCTAACATGTACAGGAACCAAACGGCAACAGTAACAATTGAAGAACATAAGAAAGAAGCCGTAATAAGAAAGGGAATCCGACAAGGGTGTTCCCTGTCTCCGTTACTTTTTAATCTTTACATGGAACTAGCAGTTAATGATGTTAAAGAACAATTTAGATTCGGAGTAACAGTACAAGGTGAAAAGATGAAGATGCTACGATTTGCTGATGATATAGTAATTCTAGCCGAGAGTGAAAAGGATTTAGAAGAAACAATGAACGGCATAGATGAAGTCCTACGGAAGAACTATCGCATGAAAATAAAAAAAGAACAAAACGAAAGTAATGAAATGTAGTAGAAATAACAAAGATGGACCGCTGAATGTGAAAATAGGAGGAGAGAAGATTATGGAGGTAGAAGAATTTTGTTATTTGGGAAGTAGAATTACTAAAGATGGACGAAGGAGGAGCGATATAAAATGCCGAATAGCACAAGCGAAACGAGCCTTCAGTAAGAAATATAATTTGTGTACATCAAAAATTAATTTAAATGTCAGGAAAATATTTTTGAAAGTGTATGTTTGGAGTGTCGCTTTATATGGAAGTGAAACTTGAACGATCGGAGTATCTGAGAAGAAAAGATTAGAAGCCTTTAAAATGTGGTGCTATAGAAGAATGTTAAAAATCAGATGGGTGGATAAAGTGACAAATGAAGAGGTATTGCGGCAAATAGATGAAGAAAGAAGCATTTGGAAAAATATAGTTAAAAGAAGAGACAGACTTGTAGGCCACATACTAAGGCATCCTGGAATAGTCGCTTTAATATTTGAAGGACAGGGAGAAGGGAAAACTTGTGTAGGCAGGCCACGTTTGGATTATGTAAAGCAAATTGTTATAGATGTAGGATGTAGACCCTCTACATCCAGTATATCATTTCAGTATACCCTATACTAAAATGAGACGACTAGGACTAGATAGGGAATCTTGGAGAGCTGCATCAAACCAGTCAAATGACTGAAGACAAAAAATAAAAAATAAAACAATAAAACTCTTCTATCAAAACAGCCGTGTATATTATATCTCTTACTTTACAATACATGAGCTGACAGTTTGCCCCACGCCAACTGCTTAGTCTAGCGTACTAGTCATTGTATTTTATTAGTCTGTTGCGTTTGCATTTATTTACAAATGTGTAATGTTATTAGTAATCGGATGAAGTCATTTGGATAGATCGTACACGTACAACAAACCCCGCTCGCCCATCCCGCACAAGCCAGCCGAGAGTTAGGTTGACAAAGACAGCGGGAACCTTTAGTTCACTTATTGTATAGCGGGCGGGATATAGCTATGCATATTGTGTGCGAGAGAGATAGATAGATAGGATGAGTGAGTGGAACAGTTAGACAGATATTCGTTCCGTTATGAAAGTATCTCGTATAGCTCCGTATACTTACATAGTACATGTATGTAGTATGTTGTCAGAAGTTGTTCAGGATAGCGTGGTAAGCCAGCCGTCAGCTTATGTGCATAGCAATACGCCGCCCGATATATATCACAAACATAAAAAAAATACTAGGATAAATTTATGTAAATCAACAAATTGCTGTATGTGAAACAATACGATATACATATCGGTATTATTTTCTCGTATATACTATTTAAGCTCAGCAAAATTAATAAAAAAAAATTTTTTTAAATTATTTTCATAGTATGTTTATTAATTGTTTAAATATACGAGTATTTAATTTACAAGATACAGCGATAACAATAGATGACGACATAAACTATTGAAAACAAGCGTAATAACACAATTAATAAATAGCTTAGTTAAAATGACACAAATAAACAAAACGTACGTGTGTATAAACAGATAAATGTCTAGTTTACCAGTTATTTAACATGATGAAATTAACTTTCATTTTTCTTTATTCTTTCCCGGCATTTTACGCAAATTATTATTTTTGCTTAAGTCATCGACCACTTTTATTCATTTTACAAATGTAAATTGAATTATAAAATAAATTTAGAGTGTTATTAATTTAATACGCGTTGAATAATCCGTGACAAGTTCTTTTTAATTTTCGTACTACAGATTACATAAACTATTTATTCAAGAGTGTAACATGATGAAATCAAGAAACGAAACCTATACAATTTCCCCTGGTAATTACAACAAAGATATTAAAACTTTAGTTATGTTCCTTATCTTAACTAACTTTTTTTCTTTTTTTTTAATATAGTTCCTTATCCAGTTATATTAAATAAATTGTAGAAATCAGGGATTCAATGTATGGACCTTGAGCTATTTAAAAACTACTTCAAAGTAAAACAAAAAAAATCGGGTGGGGCTGTGTCCAGGGCGCACGGCCGTTGGTTTAGCGTGACACGTTATAGACCTTCGATAAAGTTCCTCCGAGGTACAGACCAATTTATCTGTAAAGTTAAATGGTTAGAGTAGGAACCCGGATGGCTAGGGACCGCCAGGACAATTTGACTGGCCGAAGGTAGGTCCTTTGGCAACGAGCCAGGATTAGTTAGACAAGTGGTGATTATAATTGTAAACGCTGTTGGCGGAACGGCGACTGTACTGCCAATGGGTATGGGATATAATGGAGCCGTGAGGTGTAGCGGCATCTCGACGATGGTTTACTGAGGTGAATGTCACGCGGGACTCAGCGATGGAGCCGAGTGGGATTAGGAGGTCTGTTCGCCTCTCCCTAGTGGACCAGACCGGAGTCCATAATTTAACCTAAGTTAGTTCACTAAGGGAACTAGGACTAAATTTCGTTGCTGCGATCAACATCTTTGGTGGTGTGGTATGTTAATTTGCCTCGAATTACGAGACATTCACGTAATTGGTTCATAATAAGTAGAACTAGGCGCGGGATTCGCGCTTCCGCGAGCTCAGTTAGCTAGTTCATAGAGATACGACGTAGGACATTCAAGATGTCCGGACGAGGCCTATAACGAAAGCAAACGCTGATTTAATAAATCACCGATGCAAATGTCTACCGAGGCATTTACATCGGTGGCATTCAATAGGCCAGGCTTATTACTATGAGATATAATAAGTCAGAGGACGATAGATAACTCCCGTTAAAGCCCAACAGAGCTAGGAACGTGGGGGGGGGGGTGGTGTGGCGACCGGAACGTCACTAGGTGGGTATCTTCCCCTACGGGGTTGGGATGTACAGTCAAATGGGAGAGCCACCATCGTATTTTTTGAACAAAACTGAAAGTTTCCAATGGAAAATTTTAGTTTCTTCATTTGGCCAACTCTACAAATAAACTGATCGGTCTGTTTATCAGCGAGTCACTTTTAATGTATCGGATTGAAATAAAAACCAGACATTGCGTACTAAATTTAATTTTAACATAAAACAGACACTATGAGGTGCAAGATATTTATTTCGACTAATATTCGTCGACAATTTTATTCAACATTGATCTGTGATATAAGAAGTAAGAGACATAAGGCCTAATAAGCAGCGGTAGAGATGCTCCCGCCGTAGGTGTCGTACTATTTAATACTGATAACGCCGTGCCAGCTTTGCGACGCTCCCGAAACAGTCTCGCTTGCTCTGCATCGGACACCGGGGTATCTGTGTGTGTCCCATAACCTTCCCTTTCCAAAGATATACGTAATTTATATTTCCGGGTGGATTTTGCGCGGGCTGAGGTTGACATATTGAATTTTATACTGTTTTACTTTAATTTTTTCCTCTAAGGCTATGAGTTTGAGAATCAAATTCCCATACGACCGATTAATTAAAGGGAAAAATTCAATAAAAAATGGACACCATTGACAACAACATTCTGCATTATGTGACTTAATCAAGCACTTTTGAATTTCATTACTCGAATTCAAAAGTGCATCACTTCGAACATCTTTTGTAAAAATACAGTAAAATGTAAACTTTTCAGAGGCGGCTCGAGTATAAGCACTGTGGAACTGCAGTATCCCTCTACTTCCACTTTATATTATCGATAACATTTAATATAATGAGTCTTTCTTCTTTAATTCTTCCTTTATACTTGTACAATATATAATCGTCAAACTTAATGTCAATAACCATTCCCCAGTTTATGAAAAAGATACAAATACCTTCGTGTGGAACTGTGCGCTTCACAGTACCAGCGGCATGGTGTTTGGTTGTTGTGCGAATGCGCATATAGGAAGCTGCAAGGGAGAGGGAGAGGGAGAGAGAGAGAGAGAGAGAGCACTGTCGCTCACGCAGTGCCAAGCCTGGCGTACTGGTGAAGGTAATTTTTTTACTCCGTTTGTGTACGGAACGTTCCTTTTTTGTACCCTTTTCTAGTTTAGTCGATGATAAAAATATGAAAACGGTTTAGCTGTTTTTTCAGTAGTGATCAGAAGATGGCAGAAAACAAGGGCTCTTTAATTGTCAATTCTGTCCAAAAACACGTTAGAAAGACGAAAGAGAAGGTAATTAGAAAAAAACTAATTATGTATTTGTTTCTGTGTACTTAGAAATTTAAATTAAGCACCATTGGACTATAAGTTTATCCAAACTTTTGTATAGTATTTTCCGCAATTCTATTTATCATTTACGTAAATATTTAACGTAAATTTCAACCAAATAACAGTTTACTTTGAAAGTTGAAAAATATTATGATTTATGGATTACACGATTCTGATTTTTTTTTTTATTTCTTTGGGATTACATTTTCCGATCCGCAGAACTAGAAATTATGATTTGATATACATTAAATTATTTTAAATTATAAAAAAATAACTGAGGATTATCTTCTTCTCCATACTCAAACGGCTTATCTTCTAATTTATATTAAAAAAAAAAAAATCTAAGCTCATTCAACGGTATATAAAATTAACAGATTTATGTGATGCTTTCAAGTATGCCTTCTCAGAAAAACTTACGTAATTTGGTATAATAGTAGAGATAATGGATTTAAATGGAAACAACAACTCAAGTATCTGACTATGAAGTTAAAACATTTCATTGTGCAGTTTATAGAATTAAAATAAAGATTTCAGTTATAAATATAATTAAATCTATTTTGTACATTCACAACGTTGCTTCAATACTGCATTGCAATTTGGCAGGGGGCGGGAATGCCCTTGAATCTCATACGGGTAAGTTATTTATAAATTAAAAAGATTTCTTAAAACTGGCCTTTGGTAAGACTCGACTGTAAATTAATAAAACGTTTTACTACAGAATGATGAAGGTTATACGTTAATAATGAAATTATTTGATTCTTACAATGTATTACTTTAAAATTAAACATAAGGATTTGAAAAAGTGATTAGGGGGCATATTTTGCAACTAAACCCGTATTTTCGCAAATTTTTGTAAAATAGGAAGTTTTAAATTATCCCAGAAAATAATTTTCGAAGTAAAGCCTTAGTTTCTCAGGGGTGAAGTTGGCAGGTTCACCCCTGCCAACTTCGTCGACATGTTTTTTTTATTTTTAGTTGTAGAATCACCTACCCGAAATAGTGTTCTTACTTGGTGAAGCACTTTGTCAGTATGGGTCATCGTTTTTTTGTTTTCAATTCCATAATTGTTTGTAAAGTAAAAATCAAATATTTCATTTTCAAGATATGGGGATTTTTTTTTTACAAGTTTTCGTAAATATAATTGAATAAAAATTAGTATTTTGTAATAATGATCGATTTGGTTAGCATCATAATTGCATAACTAACTGGTTTATACGGTAAGAAAACAGGAAAATTGGCTGAAAATACAGCGATATGTTACACAGATCCTCAAAATGAAAGAAGAAGAAGAAAGCCGGGATTGGTCCGACTGATAGACGCAAACAGGAGACGGCAAAAACAAATATTTACGCACACGAACAACCGCAGTGAAGTCGAATAATACAGAGCAGCGAACACCCCAACATACGATCGTGGATGATATGTATGAGTGTAAATGAAGTGTAGTCTTGTACAGTTTCAGTTCAACCATTCCTGAGATGTGTGGTTAATTGAAACCCAACCACCAAAGAACACCGGTATCCACGATCTAGTATTCAAATCCGTGTAAAAAAAAAACTGACTTCACTAGAACTTGAACGCTGGAAGTCTCGACTTCCAATTCAACTGATGATTTGGGAAGACGCGTTCACCACTTCATCAACCTGGAGGGTCAACGTTGAAAGGCCTTTCGATACGCCAGAGGAAAATGGACGCATATAAAAAAAAAAGCGACCAGGACGATACGGACTGACCTGCCATGCCGGACGTACAGCCGGCAGGTAGGGAGGCCCGTTAGTCAGAAGAACACCTCTCCTGATGCGACCATGCGACCCTACTTGCTTCATTGCGGACCCGTCACGGAGAGGTAGTTAGGAAAAAAAACTGGTTTATAAAATATAATTAATTTTATTAACCCGGTTATTATTTAAAAATATTAATTGACTTCTTTCAGGATTTTTAAATTTATTTACATCCATTAATAGAAATTTTTAATATTAATAATTCCACATTTCTTCATGCAAAAATACTTTTTCCTACAAAGCGTTTTTTATCATAATTATAGTTATCATAATTATTCGGGCCTACCGTTCTGGTGGTTGCCGGCGTTATACGCATAGCTCTTTTGGCAAGGGAGCGCCAGGCGGCTTACAGGAGGCGACGGACAGGCGAAGACCGGTAGACCATTGCCGAGGAGGAACAAACTCGCACGTTCCTATCCTGACAAAAGATCTAGGATCACGTGACCAGATGATGATGGACCGTAAGGCTTATTCTTCTTATCAAACCGTGGACAGAGCAGCGGCATGGAGAGATGGAGTACTACGTGACCCAACGGGTCATAGGTCCCGTAGGGAAACCGTCCCCCAACTGCCTCTATTCCCCCGGATACAAAGCACGCCTTTTTCAAATATGCTCGGTAGGCGGCAGATCGAGGATTTCGGAGCAGTGAGTCTCCACAACGTGGTTACGATGATTCTCCGTAACCCGAGCACCTGGTAGAGTGTGACCAAATTCGTCGGGATCATTCTCAGGACTGAGAAGGGCGTATCTGGATAGTCCTTAGCTAGGTGAAAATTAGGTAGCGGCCTTCTCAGGCTAAGATAGAAGGACAACGGGGTGATTTTAGTCGGTAGTCTGGTGATGGCGATTGGATAAGACCACTAGTGGGAGCCCGACACTCCGTACGTAAATGCATGTCCACCTCCCTCACAACACAAAAAAAAATTTTATAATATATAGCCCACCGTGCTGGTCTATAGTTAACTTGTATCAAATCAGATGTTTAACAGCTGATTTTCGAAATCGAAGGTTCTGAGGTTCAAATCCTAATTGCTTTTATACGGATATAAATACTGGGCAATGGATACCGGTGTACTTTGATGGCTGGGGTTCAATTAACCACTCATCTTAGAAATGATCGGGTCTAACTGGGTCGTAGTAGGGAGGAGGCATATTATTCACTAGTTGAACAGATTGCAACACACACGTAAGGAAAAATAATATATATTTAAAGGTTAAAAATGCATAAATAACAAATATTTAATGACGAAATCTTTTAACAAGTTTATTTAATTATCAGAGTAATAACATTTAATAATAAAAATAAAATAAAAAAAATATTAACCTATATATTATATGAATATTAATATAAGTTAATTAAATTGTTTTTGCGAGACAAGCTTTTTATAAATAAATGCTGTACGAAAAATAAATTAACAAATAAAAAAGTAGTAATCAATAAATAGAAATTTCAAACCAGAAATAATTTTTATAATTTTTAAATGTTTTTAATTTATATATTAATATTATTTTTTACTCATAAAATTTATATAAAAATTTATATTAGAAAAATAAATAAAAGCTGTAATTTAAATAATTAAGTTTATGAAGAAACCTTGATTTTTATTAGAACGTCTTTCAAATATTATTATATTTATAGTTAATATAAATATAAAATATTATTATAATAAAAATACAAATATTAGTAAATATTTATTATAAAATATTATTATATTTATAGAAATATGCGTTTTTCTAGAGTTCTATCAGACCGATTTGCTGTTAGAAAACTTACCTGGATTATATTTTTCATAAAATTCAAAATATCGTTATTCTCAGAAAATCAACCGGAAAATGCAATCTATTTTCTTAACGATATCGATATACCTTTTTTAATCGATTCCCCGATCCAAAAAAAGGAATTTTTGCACTAGTAGGTGTCAAAACATAAAATCAGTGAACTTTGCCCTAAAATTGTCTTTAGAAATATCTGCAACTGGTAATACTTGACGCTTACCAGTTCCTGCTTATCAAATATAATTTATCATAAATTTTATGTATCTACTCCTTCCTAAATTTAATCAATTCCCACTACTTCAGCCGAGGTTTACATATCCAAGCCGGTAGATATCAACACAGAACTCAAATAATTCAACATGTATTTACTTCTATTGTAGATATGTAACAAATTATTTATTTATTTCCCCATTTTATTTTTTAGCAAATTATTTTCCAAATATATAAAACAATCCTTTTAGAACTGCCTCTCTAAAATTATTTTTTTTAAAACTTCTTTATTTATAATTTAACCTTTTCTTTTATGCTGCCTTATTAAAAATTAAATGAATTTTGATGACGTAAAAATCGAAATCTATATACAGAGTTATCTTAAAAGAATGGTGCGGTTTTAGTAATTCATACGAAGATTGTAGGGAAATTTCTAGAGTTGTATTGGTATCCCTGAAAGCCTACAACCCAAAAGTTTGTTTATCAGCAGTTGTAACCACAACGTCAGTTCTTGTATTGTTGTTGCGGTGAGTTAAGCGAGTTACTTTGTTCTCGGATAATGACAAATCAAGGTGTGTTTTACTGATGGCCGAATTAAAAACCGTAATTTTAGTTCAACGTGCGTTTCGACGTGAATTCGGAAGAGATCCGCCGCACAAAAATAACATAACACGTCGCTTCAAACGATTCAACCCAAAATCTCGGTCAACGACCAAAATCGGACCATGGGGGTGGAAAAAGGGTGACTTTTTCGAAAAAATATAATATCGCTATAACATCTTATTAAGTAAAATATCGAATTCGTTTAAAGATCTTATTATTCTTTGGATAAGAGCCTAAAACTTATATAAGTAAAGTTTTTTGTTATCATCAACCGTTAGTCGAGGGAATGAAAAAATGGAGTTTTGAAGACAAAAAAACCATACCTACCTTAATAAGCAAAGTAACGAATCGGTTTAAGGTGATCGTTAGTCTTCTAAATATTACCTAAAACGTTTGTCTGAAACAATTTTTGATATGACCAACCCTTACGGAAAGGATTGATCAAAATGTTCCAGGAATTCTAAGAAAATGGGATTTCTATGCTAAACATGTGAAACTTTTTTTTCACATGCAATCAATGTCGTATTGAATGAAGTTTTTCTTAACTTTAAGGTGGAAATCTCTTTTATCCCCTATTTAGTACAGGTGAAAACTACCTCCGCCTTCCGGCGAGCTGAAAGGGATTTTTTTTTTTTTTTACTGATAAACTACATTATAAATAAATACCTTATAATAATTCAAAAATCAAATTTTGTACAATATCAATAGTGATACGATATGATACAAAATTAAAATAACCTCAATCAACTTAAGAAAAAAACAATTTTATTTAGAATAATCAATTACTACTGCAATATTTATTATTCTTATTGAAGGAGATTGGGTTTTCGTGTCCTTTCTTAATTCCGGATTAAAATAATATATAACAAGTTATAATAATTGGAATTTCAGGTTATGATATAAATCAATTTATTTAAATTTATTAACTTATTCAAATCTAATCACCGAGTTGACGTCTTCTAAAAGCCATTACAAATAATTTTAACTGTTCGTTTTTAATATTCTATTATTGTATTTTATGTTTTAATATTATAAATAAAAATATTTTATTTTAATATTAAAAAAAATTAAAGTAAATATTATTTGATTTATTATTTTTTTAATAGATTTTAACAAAATTTAAAACAAAATTATCTTCAATTAACCTTGTAATGAAATATTGAAATTTACAATCGATATTCGTATATATAAATATTCAATTCTTTAAGAAAATAAAATTTAATATATAATGCTTATTGACTGCTTATAAAAAGATTTATAAAATACAAGGTTACGTAAAGGTATATTGCAAAAGCATACTTTAATAATTTACAAAATTGTAAATAATTATAGAGTATTTAGGTGTATTTAATTATAGTATATTACTGTCGATAAAAAAAAGAAAGAAATAATTTTTAAAATGTTAAAAATAAACTTCAATATTAAGTATAAAATTCATTTAGAAATTAAAGTGGTTTGTATAATTTAAAATTTTAACTTCACTGTCATACCTGATCGGATAAAATAATAATGTTTTTTTCCAGTCAATAAAATATATCTATACAGTATTACGAGTACATAGGAAAAATATGATAAATGTTATTTTTACGGTTTTTTTAAATCTTGAAATTTTATGTCCCTCTTATTACAGAACAAAATTTTACCACTGAAAAATTCCAGAAAGATGTGTGTTCCTATTATTTAAATTGACCTGTTTTTTGTATAATATCTTCAGATCAAAAGGATTTTGATTTGCATGGCATTACTCCCGCCACCACCCCATTCGGTCGTCCTAAATCATAAGCCCGAATGTCTGTGTCATAAACGGCTACTGAGCCTCGAAACAGTTTAGCGACAAGTGTCCTAAATAGCTTCTAGAACTAACCAAATTGTAACCAACCGGGTTGGTCTAGTGGTGAACGCGTTTTCCCAAATCAGCTGATTTAGAAGTCGAGAGTTCCAGTGAAGTCCAAGTAAAGTCAGTTATTTTTACACGGATTTGAATACTAGATCGTGGATACCGGTGATCTTTGGTGGTTGGGTTTCACTTAACCACATATCTCAGGAATATTCGAACTGAGACTGTACAAGACTACACTTCATTTACACTTATACATATCATCCTCTGAAGTATTATCTGATCGGTAATTACCGGAAGCTAAACAGGAAAAAGAAAAAGAGCTAACCTAATTGCATGAGCGAACTAAGCATGATGCCACACACCAGTTACTTCGTGTCCAACCCATCAATTGCAATATATTCTAAAACGAATAGGCGCACCCCGTCAGCTACTAAAATACATATGGCATTCAATAAAATAAATTAATCTCGTCAAGACAGCAATTCGCTACGCCTAGATCGCCGAATACCAGCATGTACCTGTCCACCAATATTAAAGCACTTAGAGCTTTAATTGGCTGATGGCCAGTCATAACTCTCGGGTAGCATTCCACAGCAGCGAGGTAGAGTCTTTCCTTTAAGTAAACTACTGATGCCGGTTGAACAAAGCAACAGTACCAAGGAACACCTGCACTGTCTAATAATGCGGCTCATGCTACATTGACTCGCCGCTTATGAGTGGCCAATTTTCCCCTTGACCCCTAAGTTCCAGGGTGGCCTGAGTTCTGCCACCAAAGAGCTGGGCAATCGAACATCACATGTTCGTTCGACTGTACCTCCCCGCAGACACAGCTCATCAACTGCCAGGCGGTACCGAAACAAATATTGGTTCAAGTTTGCATGGCTGGTGAGCACCTGGACACCTGTTACCCTTAAAAACGAAGGAGAGGCATACCATCCCCCCAGGTCCTGTATAAATCTATACAAGGACTTCCCTTTGTCGACCAAATAGATCTGAATGAAATTTGGCACGATAATTTCTGTGTTAAGGAGACTTATGTGAAGCTAATTAAATTTTGTTGCAATCTGCCAAAGGGGCAAGGAGTCACGGACCTCATGATTCCTGTATCTCAAAAATTTACTTAAAGTGTAGGTAAATTTTTTCATAGAATGTACGACGCTTCTTCGGCAGATAAGATACTTACTAATGGTGTATGATCTTATCAATTCCTCATAAAGGAAGAGGAGGGGGGGATAAAAATATTTTCTTTTTTGCTGAATCTGGACTTAAAATTACATTCTTGTAATAATTAGATGTTTAGAAATCTCTGTATTATGCAATAGTGGCTCGAGTATAGGCACTATGTAACTGCAGCACTCCCTATTCCCACTTGAAATTATCGATAACATTTAATATGAGTCCTATTTTCTATAATTCTTTCTTTATACTTGTACAATACATATTCCTTAACTTTAATGTCAGTTCCCATCTCCCAGTTTATGAAAAAGGAACAAAAATCTTTGTATGGAACTGTCCGCTTCACAGTTCAGCGGTGTGGTATTTGGCTGTTATGCGCATGCATACGTAGAAAGCTGCACGCTAAGCTGCAAGGAAGAGAGCGAGAGAGCACTGTCGTTCCCGCAGTGCCGACCCTGGCCTACAGCGAAGGCAAAAGATGATTTTAAAAATCACCGATGTAAATGTCTACCGAGGCATTTACATCGGTGGCATCCCAACGAGGCCTGGCTTATTACTATGAGATGTAAAAAGTTAGAAGGCGAAAGACGACTCCCGTTAAAGCCCATCAAGACAGGGAGGGTGGCGACCGGAAGCGTCACAAGGCACCGGGTGTCTTCCCCTAGGAGTTGGGATGTAAAAAAAAAAAAAAGTGTCGACCCCGACGTACTGATGGAAGGTAGGTTTTTATTACTCCGCGTGTGTTGTGCTTAAAAACCATGTACCACATTCTTGGATGTGATAAAGTGTAGAATTAGATTATTATCCTGCTTTCAGCTATTCTATTTGATTCATTTTTTTTCAAAACAAGAAAAATGGATTTAATTTTTAAATGAATAAATCAAACTTGAAGTTTAACGATTTAGTTTAAAGGAAGTAAAATATATTTGATTTAGTTCTTTTAGAATTTTATCAAGTTTCTGAATAATTTTTTTTAAACATGTTTGGTTTCTTTTATACAATTTTAAAACAAATGCTACAAATTTTCTGGAGCAGCACCCCCAATAATTTTAGCTACGAACAGCCATTAAGTAGGATGTTATTTATTTTGGAAATTTCGTATAATTGTATGGAATAACAAGTCTAATTTTTCCATCAGTTAATTATTTTTTTGTATCTTCAGATAGAAAATGAGAGATGGGTGAGGGAGAAGGGGAAAGGGAAAAGTTGGAAAAGGAAAAGGGGAAGGAAAATAAGTGAAAGTAAAATTTGTGAAGTTCAGTTTTTTAATTTTTTTATAAAATGTTAAATTGTGTTCATTTATACTCACTCTCTCTCTCTCTCTCTCTCTATATATATATATATATATATATATATATATATATATATATATATATATATAATATAGAGCAATAGCGAAGCATTGCAGGGCAGCTAGTTATTTATAAATTTATTTATATATTTCTCAGTAGGAGTATTTAAATAGTTAGTAAACTAAACTATTTAAAGTTTAATCTCCTGATTTCCGTTTACCCTTCCTTTAATAATAGTAAAACTTTTTTAATTTCTTCAAGGTCAGCGGAAGTTACTTGTATAGTAGATTTTCTTACAATTAAACCTTTAAAAAATCTTTCCACCAATTTATGTAAAATACAATTAAAAGATTTTCTTATACTGCAACAATAATATTCTATTGATGACATTTAAAAACCGTAATATTCTTCACCCCGTTCAACATGTACGTTAATATAGGCTCAAATAATTTTCATTAACACCTACAAAATTGTGAATTATTTTTATAATTATACATAACTCATCATTATTTCCGTAATACGATATAGGTCATAGACCTTTCCTTTTCTTGTAAAGCCTCCGGTAATTACCGTTCAGATAATACTTCAGAGGATAACATGAATGAGTGTAAATGAAGTGTAGTCTTGTACATTCTCAGTTCGACCATTCCTGAGATGTGCGGTTAATTGAAACCCAACCACCAAAGAACACCGGTATCCACGATCTAGTATTCAAATCCGTGTAAAAATAACTGGCTTTACTAGGACCTGAACGCTAGAACTCTCGACTTCCAAATCAGCTGAATTGGGAAGATGCATTCACCACTAGACCAAGCCGGTGGGTTAGGTCATAGACCTGTTCCGGCGTTCTAACGTTTCCTCGGGTATCCTCTCTCTCCCACCTAAATGTTCCTTTCTACTTATTCATTATACCGCTCTCTATTATAATTTGTTATTACATCAGTTATGGAGGTAACACTAAGGTCTCTTCTAACATCCGCACCGAATATTTTATATTTTTCTGTTATACCTTTAAGACCCCTTAAGAAATTAATTTCGGTAGCCTATACAGAACTTAATTTATTTCTTCTTAAAACCAACCATATAATAGAATAGGTACAGCATTGGTCTTGTATAATTTTAACATACTGTTCGTAGCATTTTTCTTAAAAATTTTTGATTATAATTCCACAAACACTTCTATTAAATTTATTCAGAGTGTCTTTACCATAGAAAAGGAGGGAATACAACCCAAATATTTATAAGAATTTAACTGTTAAAGGGCAGTCTTATAGGTAAAATTTTAGATTTTACTGATCCTTAGAACGCTATAATTTTAATCTTCTCAATAGAGATTTTACAATTATAATCCCCTCCCAACTCAGAGATAATTTAAAAGTACCGTATTGAAATTCATCTTCGCTAAAGTCATTCAAAATGACCGACGTCAGCAAATAGCAAATAATTTAAATATTGCTGACAGAAAAATGTATACTGTTATTACTTGTGGTTTCAATACAGTAATCAATATATATATATTATTTAACTAACATTATTTCATGTATTTTATTTTAAATTTAATATTACATCAGTTTTTACTTTCCGTCTAGATAGGAAAATATTATAATCGGTCCAGTTTGGATGAGATTTTAACCGAATTACGTACTGTCTACTCTTGACGTTTTGAAACCTAAAAAACCCAAAAAATAGGATGAAAATTTTCCAAATATTAGTGTTCATATGTACGCGTGTATGTCACTCTCTCTCTCTCTCTCTCTCTCTCTGTGTGTGTGTGTGTACTGTGTCGGCCTCTAAATCACATTATATTCCTTATATTTACAGAACTACTGGACCGACTTTTACCAAAATTGGTCAGATTGGTTTTATATATTGGGCACTGATGCCATTAAGTTTTCAACTTAAAAGGTCAAGGGGTAGTAGAGCAAGGTCACCCTCAAAATCTCGAGATTTCGCTTAATTACGATCATATTTTTCTTAAGCATATTTTTTAACAAAATAACAATATATGTAAAATAACCTTTTTGCAAAATCGCACCCCCACCCAAAAAAATGGTGTTGTAATCGTTTGTTATATTGTGACGTCACAGGTGAGCGGTAGAGACCACCGGGTTGGTCTAGTGGTGAACGCGTTTTCGGAAATCAGCTGATTTCGAAGTGGAAAGTTCCAACGTACAAATCCTAGTAAAGCCAGATTTACTTTTATACGGATTTGAATACTAGATCGTGAATACCGGTGTTCTTTGATAGTTGAATTTCAATTAACCACACATCTCAGAAATGGTCAACCTGAGACTATACAAGACTACACTTCATTTACAGTACTACATATCATGCTCTGAAGTAATACCTGACTGTAATTCTGCAGGCTAAAAAGAAAAAAAAAGGTGAGCGGTAGAATTAAATAAATTAATAATACTTAAAGTGTAAAAAAGTAATTCGGTTTGGCCGGGTCTCGAACTAGATCGCCCGGTCGACTAATTAGCTTTGTGTTAAGCCTCGCGGCTACACCGGTCTACCTACAATACTAGCAAAATCTGTTCTATGTAAGTTATGAAACTAATTTAGTTTAATTAGTGCCGGCCGTCGCCGCTAGTACTGCCACACCTGCGCGAATTAAATACGGTATGCGCGCGCGGTTTTTCTATAATCAGTGAATTAAATAAACGAATAAATATTATATATAAATAAAATGATAAGTATTTAAATCAAGTTGCGTGTGCGCGCTCTCGCACGTGCGCGTAAACCGTGCATCAGAAACAACCCACTGTTGTCAGCTTTTGTATTTAATAATTAATTGTTTTTTTTTATGCTTTGATTAAAGTTTTACAGTGAATATCTTTGATACGTGCCGGAAACTAATGGAGCAGTTTCTTTTATTTATCCGTAGATTACTATATCTACAAAATTCCTGACGTGATACATATATATATATATAGATGTGTGTGTGTACAGGTGATTCAAAAGGAAAGGGAAAAAATTTAGAAAATAATTCTAAAGTCTGATATAAGGAAAAAAGTTCATATAAATATATGTCCGAAAACGCTTCGTTATCGAAGTTATGGCTGGCGAAAAATTTCGCCCGGATTTCAGTTCCACCGGTGAAATGAGGTCATACTGAAATTTTTAGAGCGTTACATAAGAGGTAAATTTTAGGGTTTCTTATGTTTCTTGATCTGAGGTCCCAGAACTGTAATTTTTCTAATTTTCATGTTATCCAACGTAAAAAAGAAAAATTCAGACGAAAAACAGATTTTTTTTTTTTTAAGTTTGAAGTACAATAACTTTGTTAAATGTTTAATAAATTCCTAAATTTTATTATAAAAACTTGTAAAGAATTTAATTTCGAAAAAAACTGGTGTAATAAAGTCTATGAAAACAAAAAAAGAAATCATATTTTTTCTATTAAAAATAAGACTTAAAGAAAAATTATATGGATTAAAAATTCAAAACCGTAAAAGTCCCAAACCGATTTTACAAATTATTTTGTAGAATTTTTAATAATCTTCATAAGAATGAAACATTTTCCAGTGTCCATGTTTCATTTGATCGTCAACTGATACATGGTGATGAAAAGGAAAACATTTTTCAGGTGGTACCGCGTAGTTTTACTACGCTACGAGCATGCGAAGATTTTCTACGCAACATTCCACAGATTTTGGTCAGTTGGAGGAAATTACATGCTCAAAGACTCAGTCCCTTTCATTTTCAGAAAGTTCAATACCTTCAACGTGGTGACTATGCCAGAAGATTGCAGTTTTGTCAAATGAATTGGACTTAGAGGGCCAGTAAATCGGCCACCTAGATCACCGAACTTTACTCCCATAGCTAACTGTTTATGAGGATGGATGAAATGCAAAGTATACAAGCAAAAAGTAGGCCACGTGATGAACTGGTCGCTCGCATTCTCAATCCTGCGGCCCTCATCAAAGTACGCGAAGAATCATTGAATTGGAAAAGTAGGAAATGAGTCGAAAAGTGCATCGATGTCAATGGTGGAATTTTCGAACATTTATTGTAAATTAATACAATACAATATTATTGCAATACAATATAATATAACTTTAAGTGTGATACACTTGAAACATTAATTGTAATGCAGTCAAACCTTCCTAAATCGAGAACCTCTTTCATTCGAATAACTCCCTAAATCGAATTTTTTACTTTGTCCCCTTGAAAAATTCTCTTTAAATCGAATTAAATCACTTTCTTTATTCGAAAACTTCAAGGACTTGATAATATATACATTATTTATTTGACGAAAACGTTTTTTTTAGAGGATTTCATCAAAGAAAGCGTTTAAATAAATGTTTTCTTTGATGAAATCGTCTATTATTTAATATAAACATTATATTAAATTAACGTTATAAATAAATATATGTATATTAAGACTTCATTAAGAATTGAAAATAGTTGCAATGATTACTAAGTTGCTCGCGTACTAATCCTATTCTGTTCAGAGAAGTACATACATGTTCAAACAAGTTCAAGCAGCGTCCTTTATAAATTCTGCGTTAATCTTTCGTTAATAGTATAATATTTTTAGCTTTTAGACATAAACAATATAAATACGTTACGCACTGTAAATTGTTTGCTAACGAAATTAATTGGGTATTTAACACATCAATTTTATTATCACATTTACAACGAAAATGCTCCCCAAAATTTTGGCGTCCCAGACAAAGTCCGGGTCCCGTCCCTAGAATGGGCGCTGACATTGGACATCATGAAAATTACGCTAACTGAAATCCGGGCGAAATTTTTCGTTAGCCGTAAATGGATAACAAAGTGTTTTCGGTTATGTGTTTCTATGAACTTTTTTCTTTATTTCATACTCTAGATCAGTTCTAAAATTATTTCTCTTTCCTCTTGAATCATTCTATGTGTAATAAACGATTATATTATACATCGATCAGAATAAAAGATTTCTTTATAATCACACAAGGGAGAGAAAGTGCTGGTTAATAATTATAAATTCCTAACGTAATTTATTGATGGACTCCGTAAATATTATATTATGTAATATTTATTCCTTATTATTTAATAAAATATGGATATTTAATTTTTATTAATTTCGGATTAAGTTACATAAAATATATCTTTCTTATTCAAACATCATACACTTTTACTTTGAATATTATCATAAATATATTAAATAATAGACAACATGAATGAAAGAATAAAACTATTTTTTATTATAAGAGTTAAGAAAAGGAAGCGGAAATAAGATAAGATTGGAAAGCTGTATAAAACCAGTTCCATTATTTATGACTAAGAACAAAACGAAGAAGAACCAATCTAAGCCGGATGCAACAACTTATTATGTTTGCGTGTTAGATATTTAATCGCTGTTTCATTTATCATTTATATTAACAGTAAAATCCACTTCTATAAAAAAAAATAAAGATTTTATTTGTAATTAAAACAAAGTGTTTTATCATATTAGTACGCTTTTTTTTAATTTTGTTCATATATTTTCGAATTTTACTTTTCAACTAATTTACTAATCGCAATGATTATATTTTTTTATTACTCATACTTTCCCAACTAGATAGCACTATAACGCTAGAAGAGAAAGTATTGTAATCGATTTAATTTGGTTTACGTTTAGACACCTTTTTTTCCTGTTTACCCTCCGGGAATCACCGTCAGGTATTATTTCAGAGGATGATATGTACGAGTGTAAATGAAATGTGGTCTTGTACAGTCTCAGTTCGACCGTTTCTGAGATGTGTATGTGGATACCGGTATTCTTTGGTGGTTCGGTTTCAATTAACCACACATCTCAGGAATGGTCGAACTGAGAATGTACAAGACTTACACTTCATTTACACTCATACATATCATCCTCTGAAGTATTATCTAAACGGTAGTTTCCGGTAGTTTTCCGGTTTGAATACTAGATCGTGGGATCTAGTATTCAAACCCGCATAGAAGTAACATCCTCAAATAAGATTTGAACGTTGGAACTCTCGACTTCAAAATCAGCTGATTTGCGAAGACTCGTTCACCACTAGACCAAACCGGTATGTTACGTTTTGACACCTAATGAATTTTGTACACGTGTATGTTCGTTATCCGCCTCTAAATCATCTTACATCTCCAGAACTACTGGATAAATTTTTACCAAACTTGGTCAGATTACTTCTGGGCATTGATACTATTAAATCTTCAAATTAAAAGGTCAATGGGTGGAGGCTGTAGAACAAGGTCGGCCTCAGTATCTCGAGATTTCGCCTAATTAAGGTCAAAATTAATTCTATGTAAGTTGTGAAATTTCATTACTTTAGTTGGTGCCGACCGAAGCTGCTAGGACCGCAACACCGGCATATTTATTAATTAAAAAATAACAATATTTCCATAAAGAGATTTTGCAAAATCGCACCACTATCCCAAAAAATGCTCTAAATTTTTAAGAAGCTTTCTGTGATCGCTATGATGGTTGTTCATTGTGTTTTTTTTATTACCGTCTAATTATGCATACAACGTAATCTTTACGAAATTGGAGCCCCAAACCCCACCAACCGGCAAAACCCCGACCAAACGTCATGTATTTATTAACTTTTTGTTTCCCTTTTTATTCTAATGAAGACTGCTTTAAAAACAAAAGACATACATTTTTTAACATTATTCCTCTTTCTTTTTATACTTCCTTGTACAAATTAAAGAAAGTATTGTGATCATGAAAAATCTAGATTTTCAGATTTCAAAGGAAATATCCATTTTGACCATTCCTGAATCCATTTTGACTAGTTACGACGTAATGTCTGTACGTACGTGTGTATCTTGCATAACTCAAAAACGATTAGCCGTAGGATGTTGACATTTTGAATTTAGAACTGTTCATCTAGGACTTTTAGGAACATCTAGTTTTGCATCTCCTCTTTTGATTTCAATCAACATGAACAAAAATGTCCAAAAAAGCCAAAAATCCAAAACGTTTAAATTTTGGACTTTTTCTTAACTGCAGCAATAAGCCATCATTGACAGTTTTCAACGGTATATCTTAAATAATATTTATTTTCATTAGTTCTATAATTTAACCAAATAAAATTTTAATTATAGTAATATTTGGATCTTTCAAGGGAAAGGCACATCGGTTCGAATCCGACTTCATTACCTTTTTTTTTTTAATTTAGATATATTGATTTATTAATAATTATTCTTATCTTATTAATCTTATTTTTACAATCATTTCATTATTTTCTCAAATTAAATATATTATTCAGATGTAAATGTCCTGCCCTAGAACCGTTCTGTTCCTCTAGATCAACGTTTCTTTTAAATCTCTCTTTTAATATTCGGCTATACAACCTCGCCAAAGAATTACAGACACTAAATATTTTTTTTTTAACAGGGAAAAATTTTCCATTATGTTATATAGAAACAATTTAACAACAGAATGGATAAAGGCACTTTCTCAGCAAAAAAAAAAAAAATTCCCATTCGGCACGCCGGAAGGCGGAAGTAAATTTCACCGGTTCTAAGTAGGAGATAAAGAAAATGTTCATCTTAAAGTTAAGAAAAACTTCAAATTTACAAAATACGATAGTGGTTGCACGTGAAAAGAGTTTCACATGTTTAGCATACGACAAGCCCCATCTTCTTACAATTCCAGCAATATTTTGGTGATCCCTAGCCGTAAGGGTTGATCATATCAAAATTTGTTTTAGACAAATGTTTTCTGTCATGTTTAGAGGAGTAGCAACCACCTTAAACCGATTCCATACTGTTTTTGCCTATTAAGATAGGTATGGTTTTTTTATTCTTCGAAACCCCCTTTTTTCAACCCTCTGAGTTAATGGTTTGGGACATCAAAAAACTTTTTTGTTACACCGGTGCTAAGTAGGGGATAAACCTAAATCAGTTGATTTGGATGTCGAGAGTTCCAGCGTTCAAGTCCCAATAAAGTCAGTTATTTTTACACGTATTTGAATACTAGATCGTAGATACCGGTGTTTTTTGGTGGTTGGGTTTCAATTAACCACACATCTCAGGAATGGTCGAACTGAGACTGTACAAGACTACATTTAGATTCATATATACCATCCTCTGAAGTAATACCTTAAGGGGTTCCGGAGGCTAAATAGAAAAAGAAAGAGTTATGCGAGATACATACGCGCGTATGTACATTTGTATATACGTACAAACGTCACTCCAAAATTAATCAAAATGGATTCAGGGATGGTCAAAATGGATATTTCCGCTGAAATTTGAAAACTGAAATTTTTTGCGATCACAATATTTCCTTTACTTCGTACAAGGAAGTAAAAATCAATATAATGAATGATGTAGAAAATACATTAAGTTTCATTTGATAACTTATAACTGAAATATGTATCAGTAATTTTATTCATAAAAAAAACGTTATATTAATAATTCCATGGAATACAAATCACGTTAGGGAATTTTTTTATGACATATTTTATCTTTAATAAATTTTTTTCTATTTGCATCATTACGGTACATGTGAGCAATATGTAACTTATTACTGATAAAATTTTATAATTAACATTTATTCGTCATACATTTTTATTATTTCTTTTGTATTTTAATGAACAAATAATATTATCTACATACTGTTGTACGTTTTAAATCAACTTATTACGTCTGTTTATGATTCACTATAAAATTTTATTTCTCATTAGTGTTAACAAAGAAATTTTATGTCATCAGCAAAATAATGTAACTGCTGTAAGAGGCATCTAAAGTAAAATTCAAATCTAACAGGACCAAACCATTACGGAAGGAACTTGCTGCTGACAAACATTCACAACACATATTCGTCTGAGCACGACAAATCACGCAATTATTTTTCCAAAATCCAATGATAAGTCCACTGCTAATCTCTATTTGCAGAAAAACCTTTAATTTTATTATTATTATATAATAAACCTATAACATGGTAAATTATAACATCTATATATATATATATATATAAAAATGAATGTTTGTCTGTCTGTATGTCTCTTATGCCTTCCTAAACCGTTCATCCAATAGCGATGAAACTTTGGGAAATGGTTGAACCAGGGAAGGTTTCTGAATTAGTTTGGACCCGCTAGGTGGCGCTGGCGTCGAGATATTTCGAAAAATTGTATTTATGGTACGATTTGCCTCATATTCAGAATACACGTTACTTACACGGAAAGAATTATCTCTGAAAAAATGAACCTGCTATATGGCGCTGGGGTTGAGATATTTAGAACAATTATATTTATGGACGGATTTGGTTCATATTTAGAATATGAATAAAAAATATTTTTGCAAAAACTATATCCTCTAGGTGTGGCCGATGTCGAGATATTTAAAAAACAAACAAACAAATATACAAAAGACTTTCTATTCTATATATATTATTATTATTATGCTTTTACGGCCAACATGGGACCACTTAAGTCAATTTTAGTTGGATCTTTCTGAGAAAAGCGTGTTATTTTACTCCTCTGAGCTGCCCAGTATTTCTTCATCCGTTCAGATCTTGCTTTCCTTTCTTCATCCGTAAACACCCTCTTCGTTGTATTTTGCCGTTTGTCTGTCTTTTGTTTAAATCTATTGCTTTTGTCTTTTAGCTTTGTAATTTTTCCACTTTTATTCTGTAGGTCAATCAGAGGGAAATTCCCAATTCTTTCATATCTTCTCTAATTTCTTTGATCCATCCTACTTCTAGCTTTTGGAACTAGAGCTTTTCAATGATATTTCTTGACAGTATTGTTTCTGGTGTCCTTATGAGATGACCAAAGAAAGAGATTATTTTTTTCCGCATAGTATCAGTAACAGGCTCTATTTCTCGATACACCACCTCATTTGGCACAATCCATCATCGGCCTTCTTTTTGGTGTTTTTTATTGATACATGTTCTGACAATTCTCCTTTCTATTTTCAGAATTTTATCAATTCGGTTTTTCTGAGTGATTTTGAAAAGGTTCTCGCTTCCATAGGTGACTTCTGGCTGAACTACAGTTTTATAATGTTTAAGTTTTGTTTTAGTCGAAAGGCATTCTATATATATGTGTGTCCGCTAAAGACAAAAAAACTAATGGACCGATTTACGCGCGGGAAAAAGGTGGAAAGAGAAAAGGGGAAAATGGGAAAGGGTAAAAAGTAAACTGGGAGAGGGTTGAGGGAGAAGTTTGAAAGGGAAAAGGGGAAGGAGGATAAGTCAAAGGTAAAATTTGTGAAGTTCAGTTTTTTAATTCTTTTATCAAATTTTCAATTGTGTTCATTTATACTCTCTCTCTCTCTCTCAGTCTCTTTCATTCACTCTCTCTCTCTCTCTCTAGCGAAGCATTGCCGGGTCTGCTAGTATTTTTATAAAAATAATTATTAAAAACTATTCGGCCAAGGCTTTTCCCCCTTGATCCCCCGTTTTGTTCGTTATCCTCATGATTTTGAAAATAATACTGATAAAATTTCCAAACGAAATCATTTGAAAGGCGTTGTTGTAGGCTCTTATATTGTTTAAAATATCTTTGGATTTTGGAGGACGGTATCCATTCTTCTTTTTCCTGTTTAGCCTCCGGTAACTACCGTTTAGATAATTCTTCAGAGGATGAATGAGGATGATATGTATGAGTGTAAATGAAGTGTAGTCTTGTACATTCTCAGTTCGACCGTTCCTGAGATGTGTGGTTAATTGAAACCCAACCACCAAAGAACACCGGTATCCACGATCTAGTATTCAAATCCGTGTAAAAATATCTGGCTTTACTAGGACTTGAACGCTTGTATCCATTCTACAGTGCTTCAAGTACCTTCGGAGGTAAATGAACCTTTCCTGACAAACAGCGTATCCCTTTTTGGTTTTCCTTTACATTTCCTAATACGATGATATGAACAAACGTTTGTCATGCCACCAATATGTTCATGATGTTAATCTTACTACTATTATTAGTATTATTCTAATTATTATTGGGAATTTTTTTTATTCAGTTATTATTATTATTATTATTAATATTATTCTGATTATGATTGAGGTTAAGATTACTATACTATTTTTTATTATTATTTTTATTTTTATTGATATATCTTTTTTATTTATGTTTTTAAACCAATAAATTGTAATTATATAAACATTTTTAATCTCTCAATATCCTGTTCGAGCCACGAACACGCGACAATACTTTACTTTTCTTGGTTCTATCTTTAAGTAAAAGAATGAACTCATGAAGTACAATCTAATCATATTAAAAATGGCTCATTTCCATCAACACATATTAGGCAATTGGTATGTGCACGTTACTTACACTAAGACTGTTTATGCAACGAATATAATAGGAACATGAGTATACTGTACAAATTACGTATGTTGACAAGTGAATTAGAAAACGTTTCATATGTCATTCTACATTAGGATAATTCTAAGAATAAACAAATATACGTATTTGTTATTTTCAACTGCAACTTATATAACACAATTCGACCGCTAGTTATTTTCTTATATAAGCTTCTTCTGCATATTAACAACAACGGCGTGAAATTTCAAATCAAATTTTTACTTATAAATATATTATTTCAACCGTGAAGTAATTTTTTTTATTTTTTATTTATTAGTACGTAAATTTTCTTACTCAGTTAATCAAAACAAATCTAAGTTTTCTTTTCTTTTCTTATTAAATAATAATCCTTGAATAAAACAGTTGTCATTTGAAAAAATCGATTCATACTTGGAGTACAGAATGTTTAAAGAAAAATACCATTTTAATAAGATGAAAACTATATTTTTTTTTATATAACTTTTTTTTAGATTAACAACTTTTCCAAAATACAATACAGACGAAAAACAATTTTTCCGGTGAAAAAACCGAAAAAAACACGTTTTTTACAACTTCAGCTCCAGCTAGTATTTCAATTTCAAATTATACGGCATAACTTCAAACACATTAATTGTAGAGGAGAATGTCCTCTATATTTTTTGTTGGTAAAACCTTTCTCTAAAATTCATAGATTCAGAGAAAAACGCATTTCAAAAACTTTTTGCGTTTTTCGAGTTTTTCAAAAATCTATGGGAGGGGGATGTTAAAAATCTGGAGTTAAGCTTCCCTCATCACCCCTAACGCATGGAAAAAAGATCAATCGGTAGGTAAGGATTTTCAAATAAAAATATAAATTGACTGTACTATATAGCTGTCATGTAATTAATTCGATTCAATCGGCGCCAATTGAAAGCATCAAACATATATAATTTGTACGCGTATCTTTCGAGACAGTCTATTAAACGCCCCGCGGTTTGTTTACAACTGAATAACTTTTAAGTGAATTGAATTAAAGTGTATTTGTTTGCGTAGATTAATTTGCTATAATGAATAAATTTATGTTCGTCGTTATTTGCTGAAATTATTTTTAAAATGGTACAGGTTTAATAAATCCTTTTTTAAAATTTTATGTGGATACTGCATGACCCCTTGTACGCCTATTAAATTATATTTACACATTTTTAAAAGTACATAAAATTCTATTTCATTAATAACTTCTCATATTAGTGTTTTTTTTTTTTTTTTTTAGTTATTATTGAATTATTCTTTATTGTAAATTTTTTTTTACAAACAGAAGTTAATAATTATTATTAAATCATTATATTTAAATAAAAAAAGGAGATGATGTCGGATTTTAACCGATGTGCCTTCCCTTTATAAGATCCAAATATTTCATTAATTAAACTTTTATTTGACTATAACTCTGGAACCAATGAAAATAAGTACCACTTATGAAACATCACTGAAAATCTCTCAATTAGGGCTTATTACTGTAATTAAGAAAAAGTCTAAAATCCAAACCTTTTGGATTTTGGGCTTTTTTGGACACTTTTGGTTCAGCCGATTGCAGTCGAAAAGAGAGGTACACACCTAGATGTCATAACAATCCTAAATCCAAAATTTTAACATCCTACAGCTAACCATTTTTGAGAGATACATACGTGCGTACGTTATACGTACGTACAGACGTCACTCCGGACTAGTCAAAGTGGATTCACGGATCATCAAACTGGATATTTCCGTTAAAATTTGAAAACCGAAGTAATCGCGAAAAATTTCAGTTTTCAGATTTTAACGGAAGTATTCATTTTCAGCATCGCTGAATCAGTTTTGATTACTTTCGGCGTGACGTTTGTACGTACGTGCATATATACGTACTTACTTACTTTTGCCAATATGGTCATTAAAACATCAGCCTTTAAATTACGGTTAATTTTTAACAAAAAAAAATTAATATTTCTTTCGAAAATGTATTTTAAGTACAATTCAAATCCAAAACGAGCGAAGCCGCGAGCTACATCTAGTAAAGTATATTTTAAAAAACTGTTTTTTGACTTTTCATACGAATATAGATTTGATTACAATTTGTCAACGAAAAGAAAATTATTTATGAATATGGAAGCCTATAAAAGTCTAAAAAGCTTATTAAAACCGCTTTCTACAATTGCCAGATTTTATTTTTAATCAGATAATTATACAAACAAAGAAACACATGACTTTCTTGTATCCCTATTAAATTACATATTCACATTTTTGAAAGTACAAAAAATTTTATTTCACCAATAACTTCTGATTTTTTTTCATATTTTTTTAAATTGTTATTATTGAATTATTATTTCTTGTATATTTTTTTTAATATTTATATTAAAAAATAAAAGTTAAAAAAATATATGTATATAAAGTTGGATTCGAACCGATGTGCCTTGTAAGATCCAAATATTTCATTAATTACAGTTTTATTTGTGTATAACTTTGGAACCAGTGAAAATAAGTACCACTTATGATATATCGTTGAAAATTACTCAATTACGGCTTATTACTGCAGTTAAAAAAAAAAATTGGATTTTGGGCTTTTTTGGACACTTTTGGTCCAGCCGATTGCAATCAAAAGGAAAGATGCTGAACTAGATATTACAATGGACTTAAATCCAAAATTTCAACATTGCACAGTTAATCCTTTTTCATTTATGCGAGATACGTACGTACGTACAGACGTCACGCCGAAACTAGTGAAAATGGATTCAGTGATGGTCAAAATGGATATCACCGTTGAAATCTGAAAACCAGAATTTTTCGCGATTATAATACTTCTTTTACTACGTACAAGGAAGTAAAAAATAAAAATATCTTTTAAAAAACCGGTGCGTGGGGTACATAATAAGTAAATCTATTAAGTTAATTTTACATCACAGAAATAACAACAGCAGAATTGAAGACATAGTAAAGATATGCGTAATACAAACTAATCCATACATAGTACGTCACTAAAATATAACATACCTTAACAATGTAACAACTAAATGGATTTAAAAAAATAAGTCATGTTATGAAGACTATTCCAAGATAAAAATTAAACTGCTGCGAAAAATGAAATTTATCAAATATCTCCTATCTTAAAATAATCTAGTTATCGGTGACCTGACTATCCAATCACCATCAGGAGCAATTCAAAAATTTTTAATCGAAAGAGTACAACTGTGAAATTTAATTTTAAAGAACAAAAATTTCAGGCTACGACAACAAAATGACGGCTATTTATTTTTCGTAGCTAAATTATAAAATGTTTGATTTACCACATGGATGACATGGAAATATGGTGATCTCTTACAAAAAAAAAACAAAGTTACTTTAAAAATAAGAATATCTGTTAAATTTTGTTTGTTTAATATTTCATAACTGAACAGTTATTTAAGAGGTACTTTAGTCAGTTTTTGAAACAGGTGTGAAAAAATCAAATAGCCGTCATTTTGGTTACAAAAGTTAAATATTAAAAATCTGATGTGGACACCACATGACCTCCTTGTACGCCTATTAAATTATATATACACATTTAAAAAAAAAATGAAAAGTACATAAAATTATATTTTGTTAATAACTTCTCAATTTTTTTTTCTATTGTTATTATTGAATTAATATTTATTGTAAATTTTTTTTACAGAGGTTAATAATTATTAATAAATCAATATATTTAAATTAAAAAAAAAGAGGAGATGAAGTCGGATTCGAATCAATGTGCCTTTCCCTTGTAAGATCCATATATTTCATTAATTAAAATGTTATTTGGCAACAACTCTGGAACCAATGAAAATAAGTACAATATATCGTTGAATAACTCTCAATGAGAGCTTATTATAGCAATTAAGAAAAAATCAAAAATCCAAATTATTGGAATTTTAGAGTTTTTTGGACACTCTTGGTTCGGTCAATTACAATCAAAAAGGGAGATTTGCACAACTAGATGTTACAACAGTCCTAAATCCAAAATTTCAACATTCTACGGTTAATCGTTTTTGAGTTATGCGAGATACATACGTACGTACAGACGTCACGCCGAATCTAGTCAAAATGGATTAAGGTATGATCAAACTGGATATTTCCGTTGAAATATGATAAGCAAAAATTTTTCGCGATCACAATACTTATTTTACTTCATACAAGGAAGTAAAAACATGATTGCCAAAAAAAATCTTGCTGATAAACATTGTTTTTTAATATAGGATAATTATTTACAGGACATAATTAAAGAGCATGCGGGTGACGAAAATTTTGTATGTAATATAATCCTTTTTCAAATTTTTAAAACATATTCTAGGAGATATATATATATATACATATATATATATATATATAGGGAGTGCCAAAGGGTATATATATAGGGAGTGCCATAAGCTATATGTATATAGCTTATGGCACTCCCGGTAACATAAGGACGTCAGCTAGGGGTCATACATCTACATCGGTTGAACTGTTGAGCTGTTACGGTGGAACAAACATACTTACATACAACCTAAATACATTAACTCGCCGGGTTAGTCTAATGGTTAAACTTGTCACAGCAAAATCAGCTGATTTTCGAAATCGGGTTTTGTAAGGTTCGATTCCTTGTAAAGGCAGCTGCTTTTATATGGATTTCAATGCTAGACTGTTAATACCAATGTATTTTGGAGGTTGTGTTTCAATTAACCACATTGGGTAAGCAATGGCTAACCACCCGTAAAACATGCCAAGAAAATTCCAATGCCAGCAAAAACATCTATGCCTATGCAATTGTCAAGGGTCGAACACGACTGAATGGCTAAATTTGATTTTTGAAATACATTATACTCCTTTTTGGGTAGTCCTCTAAAACCACTAGTAAAACAAAAAATTCACTCACGTATAAGATACGTGATTTCCGAATCGTTCAGAATGAAGCGTTAAGATGCGAGTTAATTAAAATCGACTCATTCATCTGACAATTTTTTCAATTTTTAAATATTTATTTAAACATATATATATGTGCTCGCTGAGGGCCTGCGTGTGTACCGGCGCGTCCGTAGTCAATACGTTCATGCCATCAAGGAAGCCAAACTCAAGTTTTGGCAAAATTCTATACGCAAGTTGCAGCGCAGCCCCTGGCAGCTCGCAAAATCATGTTACCAGCCAAAGCCATTGAACGTGCTGACCAGTGTTCGATGAGAGTTTGGTGGTGGTGACCACACTTTAATATCTGTGGCGACTTACCAGGCGTTCCTGGATACTCTGTTTCCATATGCTCCGGAGGGTGAAGCAGAAGTCGGCGTCAAGGCGGGTGAGACACCATTCCTTGATGTAGGGGCTGTGGATCCCATGGATATAGACCGAGTAGTTTCTCGAATGGCACTGAGAAAGACACCGGGTATTGACCAAATTGACCCGGATATCTTTTATCATCTGCTGTCTGCCATAAGAGAGCCGCTTGGCAGGCTGTTCTCGGGGTGCCTTACCTGGGGTTGCTTTCCGACTTGCTACTCTCGCGATGGATGCACGACAGCAATAACGGTACACCACGACTAAGGGAAGGTACTTGTATAGATTTATACAAGATTTGGGAGGATGGTATGCCTCTTCTTCATTTTTAAGGGCAACGGTTGCCCAGGTGGTCTCCAACCACGCGAACTTGAACAAATATTTCTTTCGGTTCCGCCTCGCAGCTGATAAGCTGCGAGGATGTCCAGTCGAACGAACATATGATATTCCACTGCCCAGCTCTTGGGGGGGGCCAGAACTCAGGCCACCCTGGAACTTAGAGGTCAAGGGTCAATGTGGCGTGAGCCGCATTGTCGGACCGTGTAGGTTTTCCTCGATTACGTAGCTTTGTTCAACTTCCTCATTCCTCACTTTTATCCATCCATTTTACTTTCTCTAATTTTCTCCATATAGTCACATTAAAAGCCTCAATCCAACTCTCTCCCTCTTTATTATCGACCATACTTCACGCCTATACAAGAAAACGATCCAAAAATAGCATTTGGCTAACTTCTTCCTTTACTCTTAAGTCCAAACTTTTACTACATAGTAACTTTTCTTATTGAACGCTTCCTATGACATCGTTATCCTTCTTTTTATTTCCATTGTGCTCTTCCAGTCCTTAGTCAACCGTAATCCCCAAATATCTGGTTTTTTTTTTTACTTTCTCAACTCCTCCTTTACTTGTTCCTACCACTAAATCTTCTTTGTTGCTATTCTAGTTTTTCCTATATCTATTTTCATTTCATACTCTTTCATTTCTTCCTCCAAGGTTGTAAACAATCTTTGAAGTACGTGTATGCGATCAGGTAGAATTATCATGTCGTCAGTTCTTTTTTCTAGTCATATATTCGTTACTACATCTCCAATGTATATGTTGAACAGTGTAGGTGAAAGGTAGCATCCTTGTGAAAAACCTCGACCTAGACCCATCCCGTCAGTCTTATTAACTTCAATTGTTGCTTTTTACCACATATAAAATTCTTTAATAATCGGCAAGATACATAAAAGGTAAAGTAACAAATCTAATCTGGGATATGAACTCTGAACATTTCGATTTATCAGTTGTTGATCTGCAACTGACCTCTATGGAAATAACATTATTTTAAACAAATTATAACTTTTTTATATCTATTTACTCAACACCTGTTCCGTTATTATAAAAATATAACAAAAGTTACGTTAAATTTAGAACGGAATTGAACTCAAGGTTTTCCAGTATAAAATTACTTTTGTTATTAAAATATTCTCACATAATTACTTTAAAAAAAATTCAGTTTTCCAATTATAGTTAAATAAATAAGATGAATAAAATGTATTAAGCAAATGAATAAAATACACTGTCACCAAAAGTAATATAAATTGGCAACAGTAGACTATGACAAAACTGTGCATCATTAATTCACTTGGAAATGTTTACGTCGACTTTCAACCGTTGTAAATAAGATACTAAAGCTGTTTATCAAAGCGACGCGACGCATTAAAAAGAAAAACAAACAACTAAAGTTTAAAATTATTTCAATGACCCAAACATATTTTTTTAACAACTTTTAAATAATTAATAAACAATCTTAGTCGAATAAAAAACCTTTATATTCTTAAAATTTTAGTTTTTTTTTTTAATTTTGATAAAATATGAATATATATTATGAGCAAAAATAATATTTCTTTAATTTTAACAAAATGTGTTTTTTTCTTTTCGCTTGATGATATCGCCACATTACTTGAATCTTGTGCGTGGAATATGATAATGTAGCGTACGAAAACTGCAGTGTCTGACCGAACCCACCGGATTGGTCTAATGGTGAACGCGTCTTCCCAAATCAGCTGATTTGGAAGTCGAGAGTTACAGCGTTCAAGTCCTAGTAAAGCCAGCTATTTTTTTACACGGACCTGAATACTAGATCGTGGATACCGGTGTTCTTTGGTGGTTGAGTTTCAATTAACCACACATCTCAGAAATGGTCGAACTGAGAATGTACAAGACTACACTTCATTTACACTCATACATATCATCCTCTGAAGTATTTTCTAAACGGTAGTTACCGGAGGCTAAACAGGAAAAAGAAAGTGTCTGGCCGGGATTCAAACCCAGGACCTTTGGGTGAAAGGCCGAGACGTTACCAATCACCCCACGGATTAAAAAAACGTTAACCAATTTTTATTTGTCAAACAACATAGCTTTAAAGCTATGCTGCAGGAAGGAAGATATGGTAATCAGTCAACAAATGAGGAATGGGTCTTTTGCATTTCTCAACATTTCATGACTAAGGGACCCAAAACACCTTGGGGGATAATGTTCGTACGTACATATGTACGTGTGTTGAAAGTATTTGAACTTTAATAACGTCTTACTGGATATATCGATTTTGATTAACGTTTGTACAGAGGCTCGAGTATACGGGGTAATTTGTTGTTAAAAGTTTGGTGTCAATATTTTCTGGGGTGGGGGTAGATAATTTCATTGGGGTTAATTTTCTCAAAATTTTACAAATATAACCCCACTTTATATCGTTATATCACTTTATATATTTTATATTTGTACCTCAGTACAAGCGTACATCCATATCTTACTATTTTAAAAACGAATTGCCTCCAAATTCTCCCCCTTAAATCAAATTTAAAAAACTGTACATTTATTTATTGTATATTTTTTAACCGATTTTTTTTTTGTCTTCCTAGGTATAGAAGAGTATGCGAGCACATGTTTCGCATGAGGATACCCTACAAATCCTAATGCATGGTGAGGCACAGTGGAAGACCGTGGAAAGATTCATCAGGACGGTCATGAAGAAGCTGCATTTATATGAGTTGTCCCACAGAGGGAAATGGCGCCGGAGGGCGCGGGGGCGGAAAGGTTCGGCTGAGTGCCTAGGGAGTCCCCCGTACTATGGGGGTCGCCTGGGTGAGAAGAGGCCGGGGACACTCTGCTCAAGCGTCTGATGGTAGCCACTGGTAAGCGGTGTGACTATTTGAGATTTCTGTCTTGACTGCTGTGTGGGTGTTGTAGATGTTAGAAGCTGTTTCCTGTTTTCTGTATGGTTCTTGTGGAATGTTGTTGGTGTTTGTATTTGACGTGCTGTATGTGTTTTTTCCAATGGTGTTGTTTGTGTGGTGCGTGATATCTGTTGGTTTTTATGACTGTGTGCGACGGCGATTACCCCTTCTTCTGATGAAATGCTTTTATAAGCAGTACCAGGATGGGAGAAACCCAGGGGTGGAGGTTTAGTCGGTAGTGCGCAGGTATACATATGCCCTTGGTTATAACTAGCGGAACCTATTTGCCCGATACTTTTTGGGCGCCCGTAAATGAAGTTCCTCCACCTCTTTAAGCAAACAAATAGTAAAGTACAAAGGACCCAAAATAAAAACGTTGGAGGCAATATTGGGGTTAGGGAAGTCGATCAAAATTTTAAAATGTCGATTTTTAAAATTAAAAAAAAAACAATTTGGTTTATTTTTAGTTTCTTTCATTTAACATATAAACGTGGACAAATAAAAAAAAAATCTTGGGAGATGATTTTGGGGTTGAGGAAATATTAAACGTAAAAAAAATATCGATTTTTTTTTTTACGCTCCAACTGGATGTTACAGCAGTCCTAAATCCAAAATTTCAACATCCTACGGCTAATCGTTTTTGAGTTATACGAGATACGTACTTATGTACGTACATACATACGTTTCATACGTACGTGTAGACGTCACGCCGAAACTAATCAAAATGGATTCAGGGATGGTCAAAAAGAAAATTTCCTTTGAAATCTGAAAACAGAAATTTTTCGCGATCAAAATACTTCTTTTACTTCCTACAAGGAAGTAAAGAGATTAAAATAGTTAATTTTTTTTAATTTTCTCAAGTATCTATGTTAGATACCGTGATATCTTTGTTAGATGTGGATACCGTGAATACTAGATCACTGGATCGTGGATACCGGCGTTGTTTGGTGGTAGGGTTTCAATTAACTACACATTTCAGGAATGGTCAACTTGAGACTGTACAAGACTACACTTCATTTACATTGATATATAATCATCTTCATTCATCCTCTGAAGTAATACCTTACGGTGGTTCCGGAGACTAAACAGAGAAAAAAAGAAGTATCATTGTTAATTTTTATAAATTTTTTATTATTTTACTAATATTTACGTTGCGATCTCTTCAAGTAGTGAACCAACGGGTTGGTCTAGTGGTGAAAGCGTCTTCCCAAATCAGCCGATTTGGAAGTCGGGAGTTCCAGAGTTCAAGTCCTAGTAAAGACAATTATTTTTATACGGATTTGAATACTAGATCGTGGATACCGGTATTCTTTAGTGGTTGGGTTTCAATTAACGACACATCTCAAGAACGGTCGACTTGAGACTGTACAAGACTACACTTCATTTATACGTATCATCCTCTGAAGTAATACCTGAAAGTAATTCTGGAGGCTAAACAGGAAAAAGAAAAAAATAGTAAACAATAAGAAATCTCCCCTTTCGGCCTAATGAGATGAGGATGATATGCGTGGCATGTAAATGTAGTGTAGTTTTCTACAGACTAAGACCGATCAGTCCTGAGACGTGTTGTGGTTAATTGAACCCTAACCACCAAAGTATCCACTGTCTAGTATTGAAATCCGTATAAAAACAATTAGGAGTTGCACCTCAGAACCTTCTACTTCGAAAATCAGCTGTTAAACAACTGATCTGCGATAACGAGTTAACCACTAAACCAGTACTGTGACCTTATAAGATTTTGTTATTATAATTCAATAACTGTAATAAAATAAAAAAGTCTATAAAATGTTATTTTATAAAAAAAATCTATTTTATTTTACATTTAATAAAACATTTTCATGTAAAAATATAATTATAATAATTATGACTTCAAATATAATAGATAATTAACATTAATTATGTATTTTATGACACGGTAAAAAGATTACAGCATAAAACGTATACTATAAAAATAATTTAGTCAAATTTTATGCATTAAATACAATTTAACTGATACTATAATTTTTCATATTTCTTCATGCAACAGTGGTTTTATTTTTATTATGAAAAATAAATAACTAAATTATAAAATTATAGTACAATTATTACTGAGAAACTTAATTTCCTGACATGAAAATTATAATACAATCTACTTGTATCTATAACTTATAAACTAAAGCGAAAAGAATTAACAAAGCAATTATATATAAATATTTCTCATTTTTTAGTGAAATTTATCTACGAATAATTGTTATCATATTCTCGTGCGCTCACGCATTCACATATTAAGTAATATAATAGTCTTCATTTAATATCTATATGAGAACTGACAACATTTATGCAAAATATATTAAATTTCTGAACAATTAGTTAAATTTTCTGCTTTTCCTTTCATATATTTTAATTTTTAAAAAATCCTAAGTCAAGAGTTTCGTTTGTTTATTTACAATTTTTATTTATAGTCGCATCAACAATTAAAAATCATTAGCGACTAATCAAGATTACATTACTAAGTGTAAACGTAGGACTCAGGCCATGATTTCTGAGAAGTGTGGTTAATTGAACCCCAACCACTAAAGTACATCCCAGTACACAAATCCTTAATAAAGCAACTACTTTTACGATAATTTGAACCTTGAATTCTCAACTTTGAAATCAGCTGATTTACGATGACGAGGTTTACAATTTTTTTTAAGACTCCGAGACCACCGTAAGGTATTAATTCATAGTATGAGATCAAATGGCAGTCTAGTAGCGTGGGAAAATGCTACTCTTGACCGGAATTCCAATCCAGGACCTTTGGATAAAAGGCTGAGACGCTACCAGTTTCGTCACGGAGGCCGCAGTAATTTTACTAGACCAAGAAAATCTGATGTGGACACCACATTACTTCATTGTACGCCTATTAAATTACATATACACATTTTTTGCTGCACTTCTTTTTAACTTATTTCGTTTGAAAGTGAGATACGATCCACCTATTCTTTAATAAAGAGGACAGTTACACAATTTCATTGTGGTGGACACCACATTTTTTTGTGGTGTCCGTAACAAAATTTTATATTAGTTTATATGTTAATTTTGTTTCACGTCGTTTAAGTAGTTATGTGGTTTAAGTGAGAACGTGTTGAATTCGTAACCATGAACACATCGGTTCGAATTCGATTTCTTAAACATTTTTTTAATTTTTTTTTATTTAAATGTATTGATTTATTAATAATTATTAAAATCTGTAAATATTTTCGACTTAAAATGAAAAGTACACGAAATTTTATTTCACTAATAACTTCTGATTTTTATTAATTTTTATTGTTATTATTCAATAATTATTTATTGTAAAACATATTTTTACAATCAAAGGTTAATAATTATTAATAAATCAATTTTTTTTTTGTCTTCAGTCATTTGACTGGTTTGATGCAGCTCTCCAAAATTCCCTATCTAGTGCTAGTCGTTTCATTTCAGTATACCCTCTACATCCTACATCCCTAACAATTTGTTTTACATATTCCAAACGTGGCCTGCCCACACAATTTTTCCCTTCTACCTGTCCTTCCACTATTATTAAAGCGACTATTCCAGGATGCCTTAGTTTGTGGCCTATAAGTCTGTCTCTTCTTTTAACTATATTTTTCCAAATGCTTCTTTCTTCATCTATTTGCCTCAATACCTCTTCCTTTGTCACTTTATCCACCCGTCTGATTTTTAACATTCTCCTACACCCCGCATTTCAAAAGCTTCTAATCTTTTCTTCTAAGATACTCCGATCGTCCAAGTTTCACTTCCATATAAAGCGACACTCCAAACATACACTTTCAAAAATCTTTTCCTGACATTTAAATTAATTTTTGATGTAAACAAATTATATTTCTTACTGAAGGCTCGTTTAGCTTGTGCTATTCGGCATTTTATATCGCTCCTGCTTCGTGTATATCAATAAATCTCTTCGATTTGATGCAGCTCTCCAAGATTCCCTATCTAGTGCTAGTCGTTTCATTTCAGTATACCCTCTACATCCTACATCCCTAACAATTTGTTTTACATATTCCAAACGTGGCCTGCCCACACAATTTTTCCCTTCTACCTGTCCTTCCACTATTATTAAAGCGACTATTCCAGGATGCCTTAGTTTGTGGCCTATAAGTCTGTCTCTTCTTTTAACTATATTTTTCCAAATGCTTCTTTCTTCATCTATTTGCCTCAATACCTCTTCCTTTGTCACTTTATCCACCCGTCTGATTTTTAACATTCTCCTACACCCCGCATTTCAAAAGCTTCTAATCTTTTCTTCTAAGATACTACGATCGTCCAAGTTTCACTTCCATATAAAGCGACACTCCAAACATACACTTTCAAAAATCTTTTCCTGACATTTAAATTAATTTTTGATGTAAACAAATTATATTTCTTACTGAAGGCTCGTTTAGCTTGTGCTATTCGGCATTTTATATCGCTCCTGCTTCGTGTATATCAATAAATCTCTTCGTCCAATAAATCAATATATTTAATTTTAAAAAAAAGTTAAAAATAGTATATGTACATGAAGTCGGATTCGAACCGATGTGCCTTCCCCTTGTAAGATCCAACTACATCATTAATTAAAATTTTATTCTCTATAACTCTGGAACCAATGAAAATAAGAACCACTTATGATATATCGTTTAAAAGCTCTCGTAGAAAAAAAATGGTTTATTTTAATAAATTTTTTTTCTAATTTTTTTAATAGACGTGTCCTGACAATATTACAAGTAAAATAATCTAAAAAAAATAAACTTTTGGAAAATATTTTTTTGATATTCATTTTTTTTCTGTTACATAAAATATAACACAATAACTTGAAAAGTAATGAGATTATCAGTAAAATTTTTATTTTTAATCCGACTAAACTACGCTGCAGCCAAACACAACTAGGCACCGTTAAACAAAATAATAAACTATTAAGAGTTCACGGGATCTGCCAGAATATTTTGTAAGCATGTACGATTTAAACAATTTCTGGCACGTGTATCAAGGCTTAAAATTACTAGGGCAATTAAACCGCGTAATACAAAATTTATTTCAGATGAAATTCAACTAAATTAGTCAAATAATATTTCATATTATGTTTTTAACTAATTTTATAAACAAAACAAAAAAAAAGAAAATTATTTACATTCCGTTTTTATTTTTGTTTTATATAAAACATGTAAATAACAATATAAAATATAATAATTAATAATGAATTCATTATACTTTTTAAAAACTCTATTTAACTTGCTTTAGGAATAATCAAATCTTGCAACTGGTATATCTTTTGATCTATCGTATGAAAATCAATGAAATTTGGTACACGTATGAAACTTCGATTACAATACAGCACTACGGTGTCGGAATTTGATATGACCCACCTCCACGCCACTACGCGCTACCCCTACGCTAAATTCATACATTTAGTTGAAAATTTTTATTTATCATGAACTATCGTATGAAAATTATTGAAATTTGGTACACATATGTATCTTCGATGTGTAAAAATAAATATTTTTACTTTTTTTTTAGTCTTAAAAAATATAAAAAAAAATTATAAAAAAATTATAATTTAAAAAAAAAAATATATTTGATTACATATAAAAAATTATTTTTTAAAAAAGCTTTTATTTAACTAATATTAATATTAACATTAATAAAAAGGAAACAAATTAGAAAAACCCTCTAAAAAGTAAAAAATAAGAATTAAATCAAATTGACAATTTTAAACAAAAAAATATAATATATTAACAAATATAACAATCCACTGAAAAGTAAAAAATAAATGATATAAATATCTAATAAATAAAAAATAAATAAATGTAATAATTATTAAATTTCAAAATTAAAAGTAATGAAAATATTTAGTTAAATAAAAGCGTGGCGCTGTTTTTATAACAATTTGTTTCGAATTAGTATTTATAGACATTTGCTGTATTTAAAAAAAAAAATTTTGTTTAATGAGGATCTTTAGTATATGTATACACTTTATTTATCTGTAATAAAATAAGTCAAGTTTTAATTCTTTGATGGTTCAAATTTGCACCGAGATGACCTTTAAGGGTTAATAAGATTAAAATTAAAAATTTAATTTTAGAAATCTTGCACATACATTTTGACGGTAATCAAAATGATTACCGACAAATGATTTGATGATAATATAAATAATAATAAATATAAATAAATAAATGATTTTGACGACAAAATTATTAATTATTATCGTTATTATAATTGTAATTGTAATTATGAACTCGTTAAATAAAAATTCATAATTAATTAATACGAAACTTTTAGCGGAAAGAGTGCGTGCGTTCAATTTGGCTTAGATTACAAACAGAATTCAAAGATGAACTTCAACTATGTGAGAACATGTACAAAGAAAGGAAGTGAGAACAATCATCTGGAAACACTTTCCCAGATTGTTATTTGTAGCTAGTCGGTCGGAACTGGAGAGGTTCCAGCAGACCTTTCCGCCTCCTCACGACGTTATTGAATATGAAAATTATAATTAATTGTTGTAAAAATTAATGTTGTGTTGTTTTAAATAAATTGTAAAAACTGCTTTAATTTAACTAAATATTTTCATTACTTTTAATTTTAAATTTTAATAATTATTACATTTATTTATTGGTTATTTATTAGATATTTATATAATTTGTTTTTTACTTTTCAGTACATTTTTATGTTTGTTAATATATTATATTTTTTTTGTTTAAAATTCTCAATTTGATTTAATTCTTATTTTTTACTTTTTAGGGGGTTTTTCTAATTTGTTTCCTTTTTTATTAATGTTAATATTAATATTAGTTAAATAAAAACATTTTTTTTAATAATTCTTAATATGTTATCAAATATATTTTTGTATTTTTTTTTGTTTTTTTGAATTTTTTTTTTATTTACTCATGAATTTAAACACATAATAACGATGTTATTATATTATTCAGTAATCATTTTTTTTTTTTTTAATTAAAAAACATACGAATATGTATTTAAAATTTAAAAAACGCTACATTTAAAATCTTAAGTTTTAATCTAAATGTAAACTATTTAAATTTTAAAAAACTACTCGTACGTTTAAATAACTATGTATTTAAAATCTTTAAAGTTTAAATCTATACATTTAAGTTACTGTTTGAATTTTAAATACATTTCTATATTTTTATGTTTTGAACTATGTTATCAATTAAAATTTCTGATAAAGCAAAGATTTCTGCGAAACGCTAAACGTTATTTTATTTTATAAAAACAATATTTATATTATTTGAATAATAATAATCAAACATTTTTTTACTTAATTTTTTCAAATTTAAAAAAAAATTGAATTTTCTACATCTTGTGCAATTACTTTACAATTTCCCGTTCCTGTTCAACTATGCACATAAATATGTACTCCAATAATTTTATTAATGCTTTCTGAATTATGAATTATTTATAATTATATTTGCCATGTTCAACATTATTTCCAAATATTTATATTATAAATAATTAATTAAGTCTAATACAAAGTCTAACTTGGCAAACATACAATAAAAAATATCTTTCAAAAAATCGAAATTCACCATTATAACACAGTACTTCCTCCGGTGGTGTTTTGTGCTTGTAAGAATATCTTTCAGATTAAGAATAAAAGTAAAACGAATAAATTACTTAAGAGAGAAAGGCGAATTATCAGAACTTGTTTAAATAAAAGTTATCAAAAGAATAGAGTCTGGCGAATTGCCACAAATGAAACAGTCTACAAACAAGTCGACCCGATTTTCAGTACAATGAAAAAACCGAAGAATTCCTCATTTTTCCACGTATAAAGAATATCTGAGAACCGAATTTTAAAACAACTGGTCACAAGGAATATTAACAGAAAAACCTGTGGTAAATATCTTGGAGAAATCCAAAGAGATCTTTTCAAGAAATTCGCTTGATGGTTGAGGACGCCTGTGATAAAATAAAAATTAACTAAGCACTTCATAACAATAAATTCAACGTTAAAATATTATAAAGGCATAACAAAGTAAAGGTCACAGATGAGATCGGGAAGCAACGATCCGATAGAATGAAGAAATACTGGAAAAATCGATACACTATGGATGACAAAAGTGGTCCAACGTAGCCACAAAAAAAAAAAACATTAAAATTAATATGGACTTTAAATCACGTATAATTTTTTTTTTACTTTTAAGGCCGCAAAGTACCACTTTAGTCAGAATAATTCAATTCTTTTTTGCCGATCTTTTGGCCTTTAAGTTCTTAGCTTTTACTTTCTCCCAATATTTAGTCATTCTAAATGATCTTGCTTTACTCTCCCCTCTTCTGAATAAACCCTTTTTGTATAATTAAAAGTTCTTACTTTAAAGTTGGTATTCGGATCTTTAATATAAAATTTAAATTTTTTCCGATTTATTAAGTAAATCGGAAGTAGCTCTCTCTCTCACTGTCTCTCTATCTCTCTCACTCTGTCTCTTTCTCTCTGTCTCTCTCTCGCTTTCTCTCTCTCTGTCGCTCTCTCTCTCTGTCTCTCTCTCGCTTTCTCTCTCTCTGTCTCTCTCTCTCTCTCTTTGATCCATAACGGCGGATTTTTTAAAGACCAAATTCGATCGATAATTCTCTTAGTAATCCTATCCTGCGGTTATGTTAACAAGTGTGCACAGAAAGAAATTCTCTTCTTTTTCATAATGTCAATTAAGGATTCAAAGTTTTCGTACAGAAATTTATTAGGCGATAATCTGTACTGATTTACGTGTTTATATTTTTTGTTTATGCAGGTTCTAAGAATCCTGAGTTTAACTTTAAGCAAAGGTTCAGTCCTATTTTTCTGATTTAATCTAAATAAAGTCTCGCTCGCGTAAATAATTACCGGTTTAACCACAGTTTTGTAATGTTTAATTTTAGTGTTAATCGAGAGCGATTTTTTATTGTAAGTATTTTTGGTTACTTGTAGCACTTTAAATAATTTATAAAGTCTTTCAGTCCAATTTTGTTTTTCGTTACAAATTACAAGTAATGATCTCTCCAAGATATTTAAATTTTTCTACAAATTCTACTTTGTTTCTATTAATATTCATAGAATTAATAACTAAAGGATCTATAGCCATCATTTCAGTCTTTTCGTAAAATTTTTATATTATAATTAATTGTGTGTTCTGTGATTCTGGTCTAACCAAAGTTTTACCATGGTTTTCCTTGATCCAAGCAGGTAAATTCTAAGATATGTTTTTATCCGTTGATCTATCCATTCCTTCTTTCTTTTCCTGTTTAGCCTCGTAATTACCGTTCAGATAATACTTCAGAGGATGATGTGTATAAGTGTAAATGAAGTGCAGTCCTTGCACATTCTCAGTTCGACCGTTCCTTAGATGTGTACTTAATTGAAATCCAACCACCAAAGAACACCGGTATCCACCATCTAGTATTCCGGGCGATGATAACGCGCAGGCGTTTTTCGCCTCCCCACCCCAAAAAAAAAAAAAAAAAAAGAAGCCATCTAGTATTCAACTCCGAGTAAAAAGAAGTGATTTTACTAAGACTTGAAACGCTGGAACTCCCGACGTCCAAAGTGCAAATTTGGGCAAACGCGTTCACCACTAGACCAACGCAGTGAAGCAACCTGCCAATGCTTGATGTGATTTATTTAATCTGTTATTATTTACCGATTATAACAAATGATTTTTTTTTTTTAATTTTATTTTTAATAAAATAAATATTTCTCATCTTTGCCTCTCTTACAAACAATATTTCTTTTTCCCTTATAAAGATTGTTTTATATTTTATAGACCTAATAAAAATAAAATTTATAAACTATTTAAATTTAGAATTTTAAACACCGGCGTCAATTTTTTCCAATTTAAAAAAGTAATTTAATAATAAAAGTATTATTATTATTATTATTTTTAGTTATTAATACAGTTTTTTTTACATTGGTTCTATTTAATTTTTAAATAATTTCTACATTTAAATCCTATTTTTAAAAAATAATATTAAGAAAAAAGACGGGTTTAAATATTAAAATACATAATATAGAGCATATTATGTATGGGTTAAAATTAATGTATGTAGGATTCAAATACAGAGATAGAAGAACAATTGCTAACATGTACAGGAACCAAACAGCAACAGTAACAATTGAAGAACATAAGAAAGAAGCCGTAATAAGAAAGGGAGTCAGACAAGGATGTTCCCTATCTCCGTTACTTTTTAATCTTTACATGGAACTAGCAGTTAATGATGTTAAAGCACAATTTAGATTCGGAGTAACAGTACAAGGTGAAAAGATAAAGATGCTACGATTTGCTGATGATATAGTAATTCTAGCCGAGAGTAAAAAGGATTTAGAAGAAACAATGAACGGCATAGTTGAAGTCCCACGCAAGAACTATCGCATGAAAATAAACAAGAACAAAACAAAAGTAATGAAATCTAGTAGAAATAACAAAGATGGACCACTGAATGTGAAAATAGGAGGAGAAAAGATTATGGAGGTAGAAGAATTTTGTTATTTGGGAAGTAGAATTATTAAAGATGGACGAAGCAGGAGCGATATAAAATGCCGAATAGCACAAGCTAAACGAGCCTTCAGTAAGAAATATAATTTGTTTACATCAAAAATTAATTTAAATGTCAAGAAAAGATTTTTGAAAGTGTATGTTTGGAGTGTCGATTTATATGGAAGTGAAACTTGGACGATCGGAGTATCTGAGAAGAAAAGATTAGAAGCTTTTGAAATGCGGTGCTATAGGAGAATGTTAAAAATCAGATGGGTGGATAAAGTGACAAATGAAGAGGTATTGCGACAAATAGATGAAGAAAGAAGCATTTGGAAAAATATAGTTAAAAGAAGAGACAGACTTATAAACCACATACTAAGGCATCCCGGAATAGTCGCTTTAATATTGGAAGGACAGGTAGAAGGGAAAAATTGTGTAGGCAGGCCACGTTTGGAATATGTAAAACAAATTGTTAGGGATGTAGGATGTAGAAGGGTATACTAAAATGAAACGACAAGCACTAGATAGGGAATCTTGGAGAGCTGCATCAAACCAGTCAAATGACTGAAGACAAAAAAAAAGAGCATATTTAAATGTATTTTACGTGTTATATAAAATTTAAAAACTAGGAAAAAGTTATTTAAAAAGAACCGTTATAAACAGTATTACTCATAACGTAGAGAAAAAATAGCAAGAAATGATAAAAGAAAGGAGACAAAACAAAAACAGATGTACAAAGATCTATCAAAGCAGTTTTTAGGCATCTAGCCAAACTGAATAACGTTAAATACAATTAAGAACCGGTTTACACCGGATGAATACCGTACATATAATTTATAATTAAGAATAATATCTACCATAACGTGAATTGCCATAAAATAAAAAAAAATAATACCGTTAGATATTTTTACAAATAAATTTATTTTATTAGACCATTACACAAGTAGTAAACTGACAATTTTTGTATATACATTGTAAAAAGTAGGTCATATAATGTAGAAACACAAATAGCATTACACCTATGTACTTTATTGTACAGAGTATCACCTACATAATACGCCTTCGTCTATATCGTAAGTTTTATTTTAACAGGGAAAATATTGTACAGCGAAATATAATTTTAATTTAAAATGTTACTTTTACACCGATAAACTTCAACAATTAAAAATAACAACAATGAAAACTGAAAAAAAAAAACCAATTATGGACGAAAAATCAATAATTTATTTTTTAAATATGACGAATTCCGTGGCGGAGTGTAGCAGCTCGACCTTTTATCCGGAGGTCCTAGGTTCGAATCTAGGTTAGGCAAAGCATTTTTCATACGCTAAAAATTCATTTATCATCTAGTAGCTATAAGAGGGTATAAACCTGTTGTTACTATGTAAATATATAAATATTATCTGTACTTATAAAGCAACTTGTACTGACTGACAAATACATCAACGCACAGCCAAAAATACTGAAAATAAATCGGTAAAATTTATGTTCAATGTTCTTCTTACGGTGTAAGTGCATATTAAGAAATTATTTTGAATTTTTTTTTGAAATCCAACTATTTATTTAAATTTCTGCGTAATAAATGAAGATATCAACTTCATTTTTGGTGCGTGAAATTTTCATATAAATATCTAAAAACCAATTTAAAATTTTTTTCGAAATTCTTAAAAGGGATGAAGAAATGTAAACAAAAAAAATTGCAAATTACTGTAATTTTTTTCACATTTCCGAATATTCTAAATGGGGCATCCATCCCTGAATCCATTTTGATAATTTTCGGCGTGACGTCTATACGTACATATGTATCTCGTATAACTCAAAAACAATTAGCCATAGAATGTTGAAATTTTGGATTTAGGACTGCTGTAACATGTACTTGTGCAAATCTCCTTTTGACTGCAATCGACCGAGCCAAAATTGCCCAAAAAACTCTAAAATCCCAATAATTTGGATTTTGGACTTTTCCTTAACTACAATGATAAACCGTCATTGAGAGCTTTTCAACGACATATCATAAGTGGTACTTATTTTCACTGGTTCCAGAGTTATAGCCAAATACAGTTTTAATTAATGAAATATTTTGATCTTACAAGGGGAAGAGACAATGGTACGAATCCGATATCATCTCCTTTTATTTTAATTTTTTGTTGTTTTTTTTATTTAAATATATCGATTTATTAATAATTATTAACATCTGATTGTAAAAAAAGTTTTACAATAAATAATAATTCAATATTAACAATAAAAAAAAGAAAAAAAATCAGAAGTTATTAGTGAAATAAAATTTTATGTTATAGTAAAAGTGGATATGTAATTTAATAGTCGTACTAGGAAGTCATATGGTGTCTACACCACATTTGGTGAAACATTTGATTATTTTTATATAAATATATAAAGAAAATTATATATATTATAAAAATATATATATATTTTAGCAAATAATATTCAAGAAGCCAAAACACAAATCATGAGCCTTCAAAACCTAGCACAAAAGATAGGGCTTCGTATCTCTTTCGAAAAACTGAACTAATGACCATAGATCCTCTGGTAATAGAGCACATTACGGTAAAGAATCAGAAATATAATAGTAAAACAATTTAAATATCTAGGGGAAATAATAGCTTATAATTTAAATGAAAAAGTGACATGGCAAAACTGGACAAATAAAATGATTAAATCCCAAAAATTAATTTGGTCAACATATAACAAAAAATGCCTTTCGGCTAAAACAAAACTTAAACATTATAAAACTGTAGTTCAGCCAGAAGCCACCTACGGAAGCGAGACCCTTTTCAAAATCACTCAGAAAATCCGAATCGATAAAATTCTGAAAATAGAAAGGAGAATTGTCAGAACGTGTATCAATAAAAACCACTAAAAAGAAGGCCGATGGTGGATTGTGCCAAATGAGGTGGTGTATCGAGATATAGAGCCTGTTACTGATACTATGTAGAAAAAAAGAATCTCTTTCTTTGGTCATCTCATAAGGAAACCGGAAACAAGACTGTCAAGAAATATCACTGAAAAGCTCTGGTTCCAAAAGCTAGAAGTAGGATGGATCAAAGAAATTAGAGAAGATATGAAAGAATTGGGAATTTCCCTGATTGACCTACAGAATAAAAGTGGAAAAATTACAAAGCTAAAAGACAAAAACATTAGATTTAAACAAAAAACAGACAAACGGCAAAATACAACGAAGTTTACGGATGAAGAAAGGAAAGCAAGATCTGAACGGATGAAGAAATACTGGGCAGCTCGGAAGAGTAAAATAACACGCTTTTCTCAGAAAAGATCCAACTAAAATTGACGTAAGTGGTCTTATGTTGGCCGTAAAAGCATAATAATAATAATAATTGAAAATTATAATTTAGAATCGTATTATTTTTGGATTTTCTGAACAAAATCTTCTAAAAATTGTATTTACTTTTAATAAAATTATTTTAAAATTATTTATATATCTGTTTCAGTTTATTTGTTACTAAATATATATAAAATGTAGTAACCTTTTCCTGTTCCGTTTTTTTTAATTTTGTTGATGGTTACATCACAATAATTTGAAAAAAAAAATTGTATTATTTATTTAAAAAGTAATAAAGGCACTATTATTCTATTCTAATATTTCACGCAAGATTGTTGAATTAATAATTGTATAAATATTTGATGTTAATAAAGACTAATACTTTAGCAATTGTGTAACTTTCCACTTTATAAAAGAATTGGAGGATCGTATCTCACTTTCAAATGTAATAAGTTTAAATAAAGTGAGGCAAAAAATGTGTATATGTAATTTAATAGAAGTACAAGGAAGTCATGTGGTGTTCACATCAGATGTTTTTTTTATTCATGTAATAAAATAATGAACTATAACAAAAAAAAGGCACCGGAATTTACCGATCACTAGCGGAAAATCCCGATTCGTTAATTCATTTTTAGAGTTTTATCAGTTTTCATCATTCAAAAAAAATTTGTTTACACAGGTAATATCTATTGGATACCTAATTATCTCATCCGAGACGCCGCCCGACAGAGCAATCCGACCGGAGGGCGTGCCTACGACACGCATCTGCAGCTAGTAATATACTAAAAATGGAAACATATTTCTGTTATATCGATTATAAAATAACAAACAATAGTCAAAGGAACGCAGATCTGGCATAAACTAATTTGACATTTTCGCGCAAATAAAAGTCAGTTAATATCAGATATAGATCTAATTATTAGAATACGTTAGAAATAAGTTTAAATGAATTGCTGCAAAAAATATGTATATGTAATTTAATAGGCGTACATGAAAGTCACGCGGTGTCCACATATTTTTTTTAAAAACTGTTTTAAAGTCTATTTAAAATCTAATAAAATATCATTTATATTATACAATGATATAAACAAAAAGAATTCCTTTTTTTTAAATTAAGTATTTAAAAAATTTTCATTAATGAAACTAAATACATAGGAATTACCATGCGGAAATACTTGAATAGACGGAAATCAGATAATAGAAAATGAGGCAGTAACATTTGATACGGATATCCAAATGCTGTAAAAATTTAATTATTTTATTTGTATAAAATTTACTTATTTAATTATAAACGTTTCAATATTCTGATTTTTAGTATTACTGTTTAGATTATTAAAAAGGAATCAAAAAAATTTTATTACACATTAAATAAAATACTTATTTATATGTTACATATTAAAAATATTTTTAACACCACCAAACCTTTTTTTTTTTAATACAATCAATAAAAAATTTTGAAATTCTATATCAAAAATATACTTCAGAATTTATTTATAAATTCAAAATTACCTTTAAAAAATATATTTAAATTTAATAAAAAATAGTTGAAAAAAATTCAATTTTATAAATTAAATTTTTTAAAAAAGAAGAACGCAGTGTAACATTAAATATGAAATCATGACGTATCATTTTTACTTTCCCGCGTAAAGCAATAGCTTTAGAAGGGAAAGTATTGTAATCAGTCCCAATTTGGGCATATGCGATTTTCACTACATTTTTAAGTTTTAACACCTAAGGAACCCCCCCCCCCCCAAAAAAAAAACCACGGATAAACCGAATGGAAATGTTCGCATCTACGTGTATGTGTGTTCAGACTTAATTCAATATATGGGAAATTGATATCATTAAATTTTCAACTTAAAAGGTCACAAGGCAAAAGGTCAGCTGTAGAACAAGGTTACACTTAACATCTTAAGATTTTGCCTAATTAAAGTCATATTATTCTTCGGCACGGTTGTTAATAATTAAAAAATAATAATATTTGCAAAAAAATATTTTTGCAAAATCACGTACACCAATCCAAAAAAAAATCTCTAAATAAACTACTGGTTAAGTGGATATACTGCATCATTAGTATCCCCTCTTACCACAAAGAGCGCTAGTGAAACAATGACGTACAGCTGCTGTAGTCGACTGCTATACCGTAATGGTGCTGTGCGGGAGCCGAGAATCGACAAACCAGACTTAGGGCCCTCCATATCGCATGAGCCATAAACGGAAAAACGCGTTAGAAACGTTTCCGGGGTCGCGAGTGAATAAGTTTTAAGTATTAATTTAAAACAAGGCAGCAAGTCATACTGTATCGCCAAAAGACAACAGAATGCGGTAAGTTGATTTTTTTTTTCAGACACAACTTCCGCTTTGCAATCGTGGAATTCTGCCACAACAATATTAAGGGTAAGAGAAAACACCGTTTTTTTTTTGTTTTTTTTTTCGTGTGTGTGTTCTGTTTCTTCTGTTACAGGTACTCCCAACAGCCAGCACAACAAACATAAATGGTTTCTTCACTGCGGCCACGCGGTCCCCCCCAATCCCTTCCCGGACACACGTGTGGCTGGAGATTAATATTATTATGTGTAGTAATGAACTTGCTTCTTGCTTCTTCTACAAAGGCGATCGCCGCTCCATAACCGCGACCGCGAATAGGTATCATCAAATATTGTAAGTTCCCTACTCCCTTTCCTTTCAAGAAAGAAGAAGAGGGAACGAGCCCAGCAGCCACTGACTGATCAGAAGAACGAAGAAGAAACCTACACTTTTCCCCGTTCAGCCCTTCGGGGCCACGGGAATTTTTAAGGTTAATGGCATGTAACTTCGGTTACCGCTAAATTCTCGGAAAGTCCAGGCCAAAGAAGAACGAAGAGGTCATCGGAAGGAGAAGAAGATGAAGAAGATAGAAGACCGTCTAATCGACCCAACGTCCCGGACGGGAATCCGGGAATGAGCCCAGCAGAGATGCGTCTTGAAGGGTAGCCAACAAAGAAGTGGAAGAAGAGCTTCTACTTAACCTTTTCCTACATAACTTACAATTAAATCAAACTAAATCAGAAATTGCGACTTCCTCCGGAGAAGGGGACGCATTGCTCCATCCAATTAACCAATGCCCCCCTGTGGCGTGTTCCTGCTAGCCAATAAAGCGTTAGCACCGAAAGGACTTCAGTGGACGGACTGAAGGGGAATCACGTCGGGAGCAGGGGTTTCAAAAAGCCTAGCCTGCTGCGAACTGACCCAGAATTGGGTGTGATGACGCTGGACATGAACGGACGCGGAACACTATACGAAATCCGTCCATAAAATTAAAAGAAACCATTAAAATCATACCCGACATTAAAATAAACCCATAAACACGCCCGAATAATAGATAGATACAGCATCAAGGGACATCGTCCAGGCTCTGCGTTTTCGAAGGGAGAAATGAAACTCCCGCCATCTTTGCGTTCCGTTCCGATTGCTATTTTGTGACGTCTCAGGTGAACGGTAGAATTAAATAAATGAATAATATTTAAAGTATAAAAAAGTATTTAAAGTGGCCGCTAGTACCGCCACACCCAAACGAAATAAATACGGTATGCATCCGCACTTTAGTTAGAATCGCTGAGTTAATAAATAAATAATCTGATGTGGATAACACATAACTTTCTTGAGGCCTATTAAATTATATTTACACATTATTTAAAATGGAAAGTACATAAAATTTTTTTTATTAAAAATTTCTGATATTTTTTTTTTTTTTTGTTGAACTATTATTCACCGTAAAAAATTGTTTACAATTAGAGGTTAATAATTATTAAAATATCAATATATTTAAATTAAAAAAGAAATTTAAAAAAAGGAGATGAAGTTTGATTCGAACCGATGTGCCTTCTCCTAAGATCCAAATATTTCATTAATTAAAATTTTATTTGGCTATAACTCTGGAACAAGTGAAAATAAGTGACACTTATAACATATCGTTGAAAAGCAATCAATGAGGGCTTATTACTGTATTTAAAAAAAAGTCCAAAATACAATTTTTTTTTTGAATTTTGGGAGTTTTTGGACACTTCTGGTACATTAGTTTGTAATAAAAAGGGGAGATCCACAACTAGCGGTTACAGCAGTCCTAAATCCAAATTTTCAACATCCTACGGCTAATCGCTTTTGAGTTATAAGAGATACATACGTACGTACAAATGTCACGCCGAAACTAGTCAAAATGGATTCAGGGATGGTTAAAATGGATATTTCCGCTGAAATATGAAAAGCGAAATTTTTCGCGATCACAATACTTCCTTTACTTCGTGCAAGGAAGAAAAAATATATTATTTAAATAAAGTGATAAATATTTTTTATTGTGTGTGTAGTCCTACAATTCTGTTATCAGCTTTTTTTTCTTATAAAAAAAGATACCATCAACATTTTACGTTTGCTTTGTTTTTGCTTTTACTGAATACATAAAAAAATTTATTTTTACATAACTTTGCGTTATCCAATCCCCATCTAAACACAGACCCTCAAATATATTTTCGATGTAGTTTAAAGAGCATCCTATATGCATTTTGATGATATAAAGAAGTCAACAAAAAATTGTTTGCCTTTTGACAAACAACTTTGTTTGTACTATCTTTACAATATTGTTTGTACTATTTACTATATTGTTTGTACTATCTTTACAATATACTAGCGAAGGCATGAAAGGCCTCACTTTGCTCCTCCGACCAGCTCTTGGACCCCACACAGCTCGCTTCGCTCGCAATTACCGTTTAGCAGTGTTTCATTCCCTGAACCCCCGCAATGTTCGGCACCCTCATGGTTGTGAAAATAATACTGATAAATAACAATTAATGTATTCAGGCTTTATAGAAACCTGAAAAAGAAACTAAATTACAAAAGATAGAATAATAGATAACTAAAGTACACACACCTTTGACGACGAAAAAGTCATAACTTATTTTCTTTGCCACTTGGACAGAAATATAACAACGAAGTAACAACATCAATATTTTTCTTTAATAAATATCTTTAATATACAATTTTACCGCCAAAGGCGCTAGGACCTCGATCTAAGACTTAAAATCGGTCTGTTAGTTCACGCGTGATGCGGAAATATACTACATACTACCGGCAACACGCGTACTCTTAAAGTGTAGCTTGATCTCTTCGATGCTCGTCTGACCTTTAGTTTCGGCAGCTCTGGATGCTGCTTGGAGTTCAGCTCGCTGATTTTTCTGTAGATTGACAATGAACAAGTGAGACCGACAAGTGGAAAACGGGTGAGAAGGAGATAGTAGATGAAATTGTACTATAACTAACAACGGGGTAAAGAACGAAACAGTTATGCCCTAATTTTCAAATCTGTTAATTTCATAACTAAGAACGCTCTATCAGAGCCGGGGAAATTTCCGGCATTTGTAGCAAATTTTATTAGCTTTCAGAAAATCACCTCTATTTTGGTTGATTTCCTCACTGTTTTCAAGATATTCGGGAAGAAACCCAAAACTGTGAATTAAAATTTTATTTAAGGGGTTGAAAAGGGGGATCGGGGTAGTTTTTCAAAATTAAATTTAGATAACAATTTTCCTCTTGTTTGAAACTGTTACTGTACAAACTTCTATTACGAACAGAATGAACCTGAACCTGTAGATTTATATAAATGAAAAAGAAACACGCAAACATTCTTCTTTATGTATAAATTTTATTTTCAGTTTATTTTATTTTCACATTTAAAAAATAAAAAAAATATTTACGACATAGAATGTGGTTAATATATATATATATATATATATATATATATATATATATATATATAAATACGTACGAACATAAACATTTTCTAAATATATCTCTTATCAGTTCTATACTACAACAATTTTACAAAATAATTATTTAGTAAAAACTAAATAATTACGGACTTTTTTTTTACACAATTAAATTCTTTACAAGTTTTGTTTAAAAGTTTTATATGTTCATTACCAATTTAACAAAGTACGTTAAAAATAAAAAAAACACAGGGGGTTTTACTCCAATTTTTTTGGTTTTCACGCCGTATTTCTCAAAACTATTGTTAAGAACGGTTCTGAGACTTATTTTAATCGATTTTTCAGGTGAAAGACCCTCAGAAATTAGTAATTCTGCCTCTTAATTCTCGTCCTAAAAATTTGAGTACGATCTCATTTCACCGGGGTAGCTGAAATCAGAGCGAAATCTTTCACTAACCGCAAACAAAGCATTTTAAAACATATATATATATATATATATATATGAACTTTTTCCATTATTTTCACAAGAAGAATAGATTATGAAAATCCCGGGAGAACTTTGTGGTACACTCTGTATATATATATATATATATATACTCCATTATATATAAGTACTGTATATTGTACTGTGTACTGTATACTGTATATATATAAGTACTCCATTTTATTCTGGCTGGCATCCTATAACAGCTGACGATGGATGATAAAGAAATGAATTTTTCGCAGCGTTTGAAAAAATGCCTTCCCAGATTTGGAGTCGAACCCAGTATCTCCGGTTGGAAGGCAGAGATGCTACCACTTTGCCACGGAGATCGGCTACCTAACATCAATTTAATCTTAAACTAAATAATAATACTAATAAAAGTTCTTATTATTTAAAAATGTGACAATATTTAACTCAAACAAATACATCTACTACAGTTTTTATTTATTATTTTTTTTATCTGACCTAAAAATTATTTCTCAAAAACAAATAATTTACTACATCTATAGAAAAAAGAAAAGAAAACACAAATGAGCATAGAATATAGGTAAACAAATAAACAAATCAGTTGCTTAGCAACCAGATAAAAACATACATTTAAAAGTGTGTCGGAAACATAAAGCTTGTTTTTGCGTGTTGAAAATCGTTAGAACCTTGATATATTTGTACAATTTTAAATTTTAACATTTTTTTTTTTTTTTTTTTTTACTTATTTGCAGGATATCAATATTATTGGGTTTTAATTACTTTTAAAAAAATATTCTTTAAAAACATATTTATACTAAAAAAAAGAACTATTTTAGAAATAAAAAAGCTCGGTACTCTTTCGTTTTTTGGCCCCTCACCCAACTTTTTTTCAAATTTTTTCACACAGAAATTACTTAATATAGCATGTTTTATAATAATTGATGAAGAAAACATTAGAGAAAACATACTAACATGCTGTTTTATATCAGTAATTATAAACATATTAAAAAATTAGTCAATGTTAACGAGCGAAACGAGCGTAGGTTAATGTCACGTGAACCAATAATGGATTGAAAAATGTATCTGAGAGAGGTATGTGTGCTGATCACTTATTAAAAACCCCCAAAACAGTAGATGGTCTAGAAATGACGGTCGAAATAGACGGGTCCTTATTTTCAAAAACAAAGTAAAATAAAGGTAGAATTCTTCCAAAAATGGGTATTTGGTAGTATTTGAAGAGAAATTATAAATATAATTTAAACAAACTTAACCCACGCTCGCTTCATTCGCTAACTTTGACTAATTAACAGTAATGTTTTGAGTGTTTAAATAATAAATCCAATAATTATTGCAATTACTGAATTTATTATTTAAATAATCAAAACATTATAGTAAATTAGTCAAGATTAACGAGCGAAGCGAGCGTAGGTTAAGTTTGGTTATATTATATTTATAATTATAAGCAATAATGCTTATAAATTTTTTCAATATGTAAAATATGTTAGTTTGGAGAATGTTTAAAATGACCGGTATAAAACATTTCTTCCGTGTGCGTTCTCTAATGTATTATTGGGTTATTTTTATTCAAATCAGCTGATTTGGAAGTCGAGAGTTACAGCGTTCAATTCCTAGTAAAGCCAGTTATTTTTACACGGATTTGAATACTAGATCGTGGATACCGGTGTTCTTTGGTGGTTGGGTTTCAATTAACCACACATCTCAGGAATGGTCGAACTGAGAATGTACAAGACTACACTTCATTTACACTCATACATATCATCCTTATTCATCCTCTGAAGTATTATCTAAACGGTAGTTACCGGAGGCTAAACAGGAAAAAGAAAAAGAAAAGTCCTAGTAAAGCCAGTTATTTTTACACGGATTTGAATACTAGATCGTGGATACCGGTGTTCTTTGGTGGTTGGGTTTCAATTAACCACACATCTCAGGAATGGTCGAACTGAGAATGTACAAGACTACACTTCATTTACACTCATACATATCATCCTCATTCATCCTCTGAAGAATTATCTAAACGGTAGTTACCGGAGGCTAAACAGGAAAAAGAAAGAAAGGAAGGGTTATTTTTATTGAGTTAATAGAGTTACTACGATATTTCTCTAATGTTTTATTCATCAAGTACGATAAAATATACTATATTAAATAATTTTTACATGTAAAAATGTGAAAAAAGTGTGGGGGGGCGTAAAACGAAAAAGTACCAAAAGCTCAAATCCAATTACAAGATTTTTTTTTTTTAGGAATATATTTCCGAGTGAAAGATAACAATATTCCATCTCATCAAACTTTTATATTTAGCTATATAAGTATAATTTTGTCGATAGTCGTGGAAGAGTTGTAATGTTTCTCCTTTTTTACCGGGAAGTTGTGGGTTCGAGTATCGGTCAAGCATGACATTTTTTCCGTACGCTACAAAAAACACTTCATTTCATTATCATGCATCGGTAACTGCCAATGTGACGCCAGAATAAAAACGGAATATAGAACAGTTAATTGCGGTTGGGCTTTCTCTTCGGAACAGATTGTAAATATTTAATTGTATCAACAAAAAAACTTAGATTTGAACCCAGAAAATTTTTTATGAAAAAACAAAATGTTACTACTTTACAACATAGATCAACAGTATAAAATATTATAATGTAAAAATTAAAGAAATATTTTTATTTAAATTTCACAAACTAGAACATTATTTTTTTTCTTTTTTGTTGAATTAATTCACCACTGAAGCTTACAGAGAAGTACGTTTTTAGGGATATATGTATTTTATGAAAAACGTCACGTCTGACCGGTATTCGAAGAAAGATGAAAGGCCAAGTCGTTATCTCACGGAGATCGGAAATTTTATTTTGAAATAAAGTAATTTCCCTCCAGAAATGAAAATCGTTGAATAATAAAAAGAATTTAGTTTAAAAACTCATTCAAGATTTATTAATTTTGAAAAATGCTTTTGATAATGTAGATAAAAAATAATTTATAGGATTGTATTAATTTATAAGAACTACTTTTTGCACTTAGCATAAAAACTTTGTATCCAAACACAAGAATAATGATAAAATTAGATCATAAGAAACCGACAAAAATAAAAAGTTCAAGAATGGAGCTTGTCTATCACACACTCTCTCTCTATCTCTCCCTCCACAAGACTTTTTAATATAGTATTCATAAAATACGGCAACAATTCTTTAATTAACTTTTCAACAGTTAAACTTAGAGAAAAGACATTTAACAGATGCTCCTACTTCAAAACGTTCTATTTTAAAGTATGAAATCAACGCTTCCCTAAGTTTCATGGGGAGAGGTAACTACAAAAGTTTAAATGGTAAGGGTAGGGTTAAGTTTAGGTTTTTTTTTACCTAAAACTTTAGGTAAAAACGTTCAGATAACGTTTTAGGTAAATCTAACCCTACATTATAAAACTGTAATAAAAATTTAATTTACTAAGCATTTGGCACTGTTGGTATGAATACAATTGTATAAATTAAATTTCCACTTAACAATTTAAAAAGTGTAAATCCTAGTACTTTCGGAGCTGTTACTCCATCTTCAGGGATTTTCAGGAATGTTAATTTAAATTCAAATCAATAATTGTTTTTAAAATTAAACAGGTATGTTCATAATAGTCGGTCGTCAAGAATAAAATTAATTCGTACGTCAATAAGACAGTAACGTCACGTTTGTAAGATGTTTGTGACTATTATACAATTGTAATAAAATGCTTAAAACACGAAAATGGCAATAACTCGAGACCTAATTGATTTAATGGATCGGGCAATGATTTAAAACGTTCGGAGAATTAATTTACATCTAATGAGAACTCACCCAAAAATTTTCCTTAATTTTGACTCGAGATATGAGCGAAGTTTGGTTCTCCCTATATTATAAAATTATATGAAAAATGCTGGCCGCGAAGTGGCCAAGGGGCAGTCTCTATAGGAAGATTGTAGGGAAATTTCTAGATGTTATATTAGTATCCCTGAAAGCCTCCAACCCAAAAGTTTGTTTATCAGCAGTTGTAACCACAATGTCAGTTCTTGTATTGTTGTTGCGGTGAGTTTAGTGAGTTACTATGTTCTCGGATAAAGACAAAGAAAAGTGGGTTTTATTGATGGCCGAATTAAATCCGATATTTTAGTTCGACGTGCGTTTCGACGTGAATTCGGAAGATATCCGCCACACTAAAATAACATAACACGTTGGTTCAAACAAATTCGAAGAAACCGGATCGGTTAAAAAACAGAAATCAACCGGCAGACCAAATGTACCAGACGAAACGGTTGAACTAATTAGACGATCGGCAATTAGAAGTCCTGGGAAGTCCATCCCCCATCGAAGCGTCGAATTAGGTATTCCAAAATCAACAGTTCACAAAGTTTTACGTAAAAAACTGAAATTACACGCTTATAAAAATCCAGATACTGCAGGAATTGAAACCCGACGATGGTGTAAAACGTTACAATTTCGCTGTTGAAATGACGGACATAATAAGTGAAAACGAATCATTTTTAGACGATATAATTTTTACAGACGAAGTTACATTCCATGTGAATGGATGTGTTAACAGATACAATTCACGAATACGGGGCTCTGAAAACCCACACGCAATTACCGAGAAACAACGCGATTCGCCTAAAGTTAATGTCTGGTGTGGTGCGATGAAAAATAGTGTAATAGGGCCTTTCTTCTTTGCTGAAAAAACAATTAATGGAGTTGTGTATCTTGACATGTTAACCGATTATTGCTTTCCTCAGCCGGATGAACTCGAAAACATTCATCGACTTCATTTCCAACAAGATGGTGCTCCTCCGCACTTCAATGCATCGGTCACGGACGCTTTGAACGAAAAATTTGGAGATCGATGGATAGGCCGGCAAGGACCCGTACTTTGGCCTCGAAGGAGTCCAGACCTGACACCTTGCGATTTTTTATTGTGGGGGTACATCAAAAGCGTTGTTTATACACAAATAATTCGCGACCTAAACCACTTAAAAACAGGATTAATGAAGCAATGAGAACCATTAACGAAGAAATGTTAACTAATGTTTGGAGAGAAGTTGAGTATCGTTTGGATATTTGTCGAGCGACTTAATATTGAAATTTATTAATTATGTAAAAAAATGTTTGAGACGACAAATTTGAAAAATAAAAAACATAAACTGTAAGTAATTCTGTTTTAATTTAAACCATGATCAAAACCGCACCATTCTTTTATGACAACCCTATAGACATAAAAATATATTTTTATATGTTATTATTATAGCCAATTTTATTTTTATAAATTAATTTCGAATAATACTAGAGTCGGTCAATTGTAGAGCAAATGGCAACAGCGAAAAACTACTCGTATATTATAAAATGAAACTGTTTGACATTCACTTTGGCATCCGTTACAAAGAAAATGTCAGTTGTTTGAAAATAATTTCAATTATTATGAAATGTTTTGTTTATTTCAAAATGTTGGCTGATAAGATTTTTCTGAGAGTATAAAACCGGTTGAAATTCACTTGTGGATAACAAAACAGTACGTTAATAAATATTAGCAATGCAAATTTTTATAATTATATTTACTTTTCTTTATTAATAAAGGTTACAAAAAAATCTGATGTGGACACCATATGACTTCCTTGTACGCTTTTTAAGTACAAGTATTGTAATTTTACAAGCACAAAAAATTTTATTTCTGATTTTATTTTTTGTTATTATTGAATATCATTTATTGTAAACATTTTTTTACTATCAAAGGTTAATAATTATTAATAAATCAATATATTTAAATTAAAAAAAAAAAAACGGTAAAAAAAGTGAAGTCTGATTCGAACCGATGTGTCTTTCCCTTGTAAGATCCAAATATTTCATTAATTAAACTTTTATTTTTCCATAGCTCTGGAACCAATGAAATTAAGTACCACTTATGATTTTTTTTTTTGGGGGGGGGGAGGCGAAAAACGCCTGCGCGTTATCATCGCCCGGAATTTTTTTTTAATAAAAAAATAAAAGAAAATAAAGCTAATCTAAAAGATGAATAACATATACAACTAGTATTAGAGATAAAATCTATAATAAAACCAATAGTGAATAGAATTTAACAAAGTCCAAAGATGGGTGTAAAAGGCTCATTCTCGGATAACAGAAAGACTAGAAAGAAAACTAAAAACCACAAAAGATCTAACATAAAACTTAAAACTATTTTAAAAACTAAAATAACAAAATTAAATAAAACTTAAAACTAATATAAATTATATAATAAAAAATTAAAACTAAGTTAAGAACAAAAATTAAAAAAGTGAAATACAACTTAAAAATAATATCACAGACGGAGTCTTTAAAACATAAAAGTATAAATAATAAAAAAAAAACTATATAAAATTTATATATATAGTTTTAATATATAAAATTATTAATTATTTTATATATTAATAATTCCGGAAATAATTCCTATAGGGAGTGTAAAAGGCTTCCTACTCGGATAACATAATCAAAAACGCAGAACCAAAAAAGTTAAAATTGAAAGTAAAATTAAAAAAAAAAATAATAAACAAACTTATTAAAAACTCTTCTAGCATAAAAAATATACACGACAATATTCAATTTTTTTGTATTAACCAGTACTACGCAAAAATAGAAACATCCGGTTTAAAATTTCATTATCATTGTACAAGACACTACTTATGTTTCTGGGTAGATTAAATTTAAGACGCAACGCCGCATAACATACACATCTATGAATATGTGGCGCACAGTCATGCGGCAGTTGAATCGTACGCGTGTCCTCCTGACATCAGGTACTCGTGTATATGATATGATATGTATACCACTTATGATATGTCGTTGAAAAGCTCTCATTGAGAGGGCTTATTACCGAAGTTAAGGAAAAGTCCAAAATCCAAATGTTTTTAGATTCTGGGCTTTTTTGGATACTTTTGGTTCAGTCGATTGCAATCAAAAGGGGAGGTAGGTGGATAACTAGATGTTACAAAAGTCCTAAATCCAAAATTTCAACATCCTAGGGCTAATCGTTTTTAAGTTACGCGAGATAAATACCCACATACGTACGTACGTACGTATAGACGTCACGCCGAAAGTAGTAAAATGGTTTCAGGGGTGGTCAAAATGGATATTTCCGTTGAAAATTGAAAACCGAGATTTTTCACGATCACAATACTTATTTTACTTCATAGATGGAATAAAAATTGTACAAGACCCAAATATAGCTGAAGATTATAATGAAAAGTAGTGTTAGTTTTATTAAATAAAGTTGAATAAATAAAGTTATCTGTCTGTTTAATTAAAAGCCTTTAGTAATTATTTTCTATAATTTTATTTCGATTTTAATATTAGGTTAAAAGTACAAATTTATGAACTTTATTATTTTTTAATCTTTATATTATTATTATTAATTTATTTTTGACTGACATTTTAGTGGTTGAAAGCTTTTTATACAACAAATAATGATGATAATAACAACGAATTAATCTAATGCCAATTAATATGGAAAAAAACAAATACAATAATTTTACTACTTCCTTGTACGATATAAAGGAAGTATTAAAATCGTGAAAAATTTAGGTTTTCAGATTTCAGCGGAAATATCCATTTTGACCATCATTGAATCCATTTTGACTAGTTTCGGCGTGACGTCTATACGTATGTATCTTGCATAACTCAAAAACGATTAGCCGTAGGATATTGAAATTTTTTTAATTAGGATTGTTGTAACATCTAGTTGTCCAATTCCCATTTTTATTGCAATCGACTGAACCAAAAGTGTTAAAAAAATCACAAAATAAAAATTGTTGGACTTTTCGTTAACTTCGGTAATAAGCCCTCATTGAGATCTTTTCAACGATATATCATAACTGGTACTTAATTTATTAGTTCCAGAGTTATAGTCAAATAAAAGTTAAATTAATGAAATATTTGGATGTTTCAAGGGGAAGACACATCGGTTCGAATCAGACTTATCTTTTTTTACCATTTTTTTTTTTTTAATTTAAATATATTGATTTATTAATAATTATTAACCTTTGATAGTAAAAAATAATTACGATAAATAATAATAACAATAAAATAAAAACATCAGAAATTATTAATGAAATAAATTTTATGTACTTTTCATTTAAAAAAAAATGTATATCTGTAATTTAATACTCTTAAAAGTAAATCATGCGGTGTCCACACCAGATTTGGTGAAACATCTATCTGATTATTCGTTTTTGTTTTCATATTGTTGATGGTTACATCATAATAATTTAAAAAAATAGTATTACATAGATATAAGGATTACATTTATTTAAAGAGTAATAGGGATTTTTACACTAACCTAATATTTCTGATAATATTGTTGAATTAATAATAATTGTGTAAATATTTGGTGTTAATAAAAACTAATATTTTAACACTTATGTAAGTGTCCACTTTATTAAAAAATTGTAGGATCGTATTTCACTTTCAAATAAAATAAGTTTAAATGTAGTACACCAAAAATGTGTATATGTAAATTAATAGGCACAAAAGGAAGTCATATGGTGTTCACATCAGATTTTTTTATTTATATGATTGTTTTTCTTCAAAAAATAATGAACTATAACCAAAAAATAGGCACCGGAATTTACCGATCAGTAGCGGAAAATCCCGATTCGTTAATATCAATTTCTAGAGTTAAATTTCTAATTTAACTTTCGTTATATCAATATTCATCATTCAAAAAAAATATTTTCACACAAGAGGTAATCAATTTTGGATACCTAATAATCACATTCGGAGACGCCGCCCGCCAGGGCAACCCAACCGGAGGGCGTGCCTACGACACGCATCTGCAGCTAGTAATATACTAACAAAAAACATAAAAATATAACACAAATATATTTGATTACATATAAAAAATGATTTTTTAAAAAACCTTTTATTTAACTGATAGTAACATTAATAAAAAAAGGAAACAAATTAGAAAACCCCTCAAAAAAGTAAAAAATAAGAATTAAATCAAATTGAGAATTTTAAACAAAAAATATAATATATTAACAAATATAAAAATGCACTGAAAAGTAAAAAATAAATTATATAAATATCTAATAAATAAAAGTAATAATTATTAAATTATAAAATAAAAAATAATAAAAAATATTTATTTAAATAAAAGCGTGGCGCAGTTTTTATAATTTATTTAAAACAACACAACAATAATTATTTATTTATTTTACAACAATAATACTTATACGAAAACATTGTTATAAAAGCTTAGTTAGTTTAGTAATTTAGAGAGACCGGTTCTGTTAATAACAAGGAACACAAAAGATCTGCGTCAGTGTTGAATACGGATACAGTCGCTGAAATAAAAGACCGATTACTCGCCTCGCCAAATAAATCGATCAGACGTTTGTCTGCTGAAATTAATTTGTCTAATGTCTAAATCAACTGTTCATCGAGCGACCAAACGATTACAATTACAACCTTATCGCATTCAAACGGTTCATCGACTTCTTGAGCCCAACAAAGAAAAACGGCTACAATATTGTCAACGGTTCCGTCGATTTCTGCGTGAGGGAATTAATGTTACGGATTCGTTATTTTTCACAGATGAAGCACGGTTTCATTTGGATGGCTACGTAAACAGCCAAAATAGTAGAATTTGGAGCGCTGAAAATCCCCACGTTTATCACGAAAAACAATTACACCCGCAGAAGTCGGGCGTGTGGTGCGCGATATCGCCGAAGAAAATAATCGGTCTTATTTTTTTCGAGTACACCATTAATGTAGAACGTATCAGGATATTTTATTTCAGTTCATCGCACTTTTGGAAGAGGAAGACACTGCCGGCTACAACATGACGGTGCGACATCGCACTACGCAGGTTCAACTTCTGATTTCGTCGAGGAATTCTTTGGTAATCGTGTTATCGGTCGAGGCTTGTGGCCACCAAGATCAGATTTGACTGCGGCGGATTTTTTTCTACGGGGTTACCTCAAAGAAAAAGCCTACAGCAACAAACCACGAACACTTGAACGATTGAAAGTCAATATTGAAGAAGCTGTATTAAATATCCAGCCACAAACTTTGAAAAGAGTTGCAAGAAACGTTGTAAAAAGAATTGAAGCATACAAAATGTATGATTTATTTCCAATTTAACAACGTTATTGTACTTCAAACGTAAATAAATGTGTTTTTTGACCCTATTTTTGGTGTTTTACATAGATTATCTTAGAAACTAAGATAGGTACAGCTCTGGGACCTATTTTTTTCGATTTCCCAGTTCAAAAACCACAAGAAACAATTGAATTTTCCCCTTAATTGACCTTCTCAGTATTTCAGAAAGCCTTAATTTACCCGGAGGACTCAAACTCGAGCGAAATCGTTCACCCTGTATACCTCGCTAACGAAGCGTTTTCGGATCTATGTTTATATGAACTTTTTTGTTATTTTTAGCCTCTAGAATGAGTTGTCAAAGTATTGCCTTATCCTCCTGAATCACTCTTATAAATATAAATTACATATTCAAAAGTTATACAAAATTTCATAATTGAAAATCTAGTTAATTAAATTTTAGTAAGTTAATCTAGTCTAAAGATAAAAATCCAAATAATAATTAATGAAAAAAAACAAAAAAAATTTTTGCTTTATTATAATAATTAATTATGGGTTGAGAAGATATTTACGGGCTTATATCTCAACAAAAAAAAAAATATATATATATATATTTAGGGACTAATGTGACACATTATTATAGGTTTGATTCTTGGTATATCTGGTACTTTTTCACCTTTCATATCAACCATTTCCCTTTAATTATTAAAATACATGTCAAATTATTTATAAGACAGTAATGAAAATAAAAAAAAATACTGGTAAAATATCGCATGACTTTCCAGACTACGCCGGCAAAGCCATATAATAATACCTTCCACAGCATTCTCATTGGAAATCAATATAAATATTAACTTTGATAAAAATAAAATAATTTCACCTTTTATAAACTAATAACAAAAACTGTCACAACCTTAAAGGACGTTAATTTCTTGACAAGAGAATTCTAAAAATAATAATAAATCATTATTATAGGCAACAAAATTCCTGATTTCCTCCGTGGCGCGAGTGTTAGCGTTTCGGCTTTTCATCTGAGAGGTCCGGGGTTCGAATCCCGGTCAGGCACGGCTTTTTTTTCATACACTACATTTCCATATCTATGCACAAGCTTCAAGCTTATGTGGCAATATATATCATCAAGCAAAAAAATAATACATAAAATAATTAAATTACAATGAAATAAGAAATTAAATTAATTAAAAATTACGCGGGGGAGTCACTTTTTGTTTAATCGAATTGTTTTTATTATTTTAAGTATTTCAGTTTTCTTGAATTAAAACTTACTTAAAAGTATTTAAAGTAAGGTAGTTTTAATCTTTACATAGAACTAGCATTTAATGATTTTAAAGGGCAAGTTAGATCCGGAGTAACAGTGCAAAGCGAAAAGATAAAGATGCTACGATTTACTGATGATATAGTAATTAGACCTGATAGTAAAAAAGATTTATAAGAAACAATAAATGACATGGGTACCGCATGAAAATAAAAAGAACAGAACAAAAGGAATGAATTGTAGCAGAAATAATGTAGATGGACCGTAGAATACAAAAGATTATGAAGGTAGAATAATTCTGTTATTTGGAAAGTAGAATTACTAAAGATGAACGAAGCAGGAGGGATTTAAAACACCGAATAGCACAAGCGAAACGAGCTTTCAGTCAGAAATATAATTTTCTTACATCAAACATGAATTTAAACATCAGGAAAACATTTTTGAAAAAAACATGTTTGAAGCGTAGCTTAATATGGAAGTGAAACTTGGACGATCGGAGTACCTGAGAAGAAAAGATTAGAAGCTTTTGAAATGCGATGCTATAGAAGAATATTAAAAATCAGATGGGTGGATAAAGTGACAAATGAAGAAGTGTTGCGACAAATCGATGAAGAAAGAAACATTTGGAAAAATATAGTTAAAAGAAGAGACAGACTTTAGACCACATATTAAGGGATCCTGGAATAATCGCTTTGATATTGGAGGGACAGGTAGATGGAAAAAATTGTGTAGGCAGGCCACGTTTGGAATATATAAAACAAATTGTTAGAGATGTAGGATGTAGGAGGTATACCGAAATGAAACGACTGACAGTAAATAGGGAAACTTGGAGAAATGCATCAAACCAGTCAAATGACTGAAGCCAAAAAAAAATTTATTTTAGTTTTCTGGTATCATAGATGTACAGCTATTACATGATAATCAGTCAAAAAAGGGATACGTTTTTTTTTATTTTGAATTTCGCTGTTTCATGACCCAGTGAACCCAAAAAACAAAAAAAAAGTTGGGGAGAAATTTCCGTATGTATTCACGTGTTTGAATCTAATAACATTTGACTGGATAAATCGATTTTGTCAAAAAAAAAAAGGTACAGAGACTCTTGTATATGTTAGGAAAAATTTGGGGTCAATATCTCCAGGGGGTGGGGATAGATAATTTGTTTGAGGTCAAATTTCTCAAAATTTAGCCAACATAACCCCAATTTATATTCAGCTCAATACATCCGTACATACTTATCTTTCAATTAAAAAAAAAAAATTACTCCTAAATTCTTTCCCTTCCGCAAAACTCGGGAAGAAATTAATTTATTGCATATCTTTTAACAGAATTCTTTTTATGTTTTCCTAAACATAATAGTAGTGCAAGTGACCTAAAGAAATACTTTGGGACAATATTAGGGGTGCGAGAGCCGATTAAAGTTTAAAGATATCGATTTTGGGATTTTTTGGATTTTGTTTTTTATGTATAATTATAAGGAAGATTTCATAAAAAATCTACCGATTGTAATGGGTACCATGATTAGACTTCCAGAAAATTTCGACATATCTTCGCGTTTCACATCCCTCAGACCCCAAAACCAACGTCAGTTCAAAATTTTATATATATTTCACTTTCTTGTGGACACGATAACTGCCGTAATTTTACAATCATTTCAAATTGTTCCTTAAAAATAACATGTCCCAAAATCTCTATCGAGTTGGTTAACAACCAAAATCGAACCATGGGAATGGAAATGAGGGGGCTTTTTCGAAAAAAAAAATATCGCTATATTTCTTATTAAGTAAAATATCAAATTCGTTTAAAGTTTCTTCAATTCTTTGGATAAGGTTCTAAAACTTATCGAAGTAAAGTTTTTTTGATATCACTATCGATTGGCCCAGAGGGGTGGAAAAAATGGGGTTTTGAAGACAAAAAAAATCATACCTCTCTTAAAAGGAACAGTATTGAATCTGTTTAAAGTGGTCGTTAGTCTTGTAAACATTAACTAAGACGTTTGTCTGAAATAATTTTTTATATGACTAACCGTTACAAGAGATGAGCAAAATAAAAAAAAAACAACAAATTATCGCTATAACTTTCTTATTAAGAGAAATATCGAATTCGTTTATCGTTCCTTCTCTTTTTTGGATAAGGGCCTAAAACCTATTTAAGTAAATTTTTTTTATATCACCAATCATTGGCGCAGGGGGTTGAAAAAATTGTATTTCGAACACAAAAATGAATCATAATACTTTCCTTAATAGGCACAGAATCGAATCGTTTTAAAGGGATCGTTAGTCCTCTAAAAATTACTTAAAACTTTTGTCTGAAACAATTTTTGATATAACCAACCCTTACGACAAGGGATGACCAAAATGTTGCTGGAATTGTAAGAAGATGGGGCTTCGCTGAACATGTGAAATTTTTTTTCACCTGCAACCATTGTCGTATTGAGTAAATTTGAAATTTTAAGGTGGAAATCTTTTTTATCCCTTACGTAGCACCAATGAAATCTACCTCCGCTTTCCGGATTTTTTTCCCATTATATACGAATAAATAAAACCACGGCCAGAAAAGTATAACAACTTTGTTATCAGATTTTTTTTTAAGTTTCTAAAATATATTTTTATTTGATTAATAAAAAAAATTATAATAAATTTTAATAATAGATAAATAAATAATGTACTTACTGTTTAAATCCATTGGTGACAATTTCATTTTTTCCAAAACAGCCTTGTCCCGATCATTATATACAATAATACCAGATGCATTACTTCGAAACGCGTTATCAACTTTAACTTGAAAATTACAACCACCTCTTTTAACTAAAGCAATCCACGGTTCATTTGGTAAATTATTATTATTACCTACATGAAATGTATTTTTAAACGGTAAACTGCAGCCAGTATGATCACCTCTAGCTGATGTTATATGTATTAAAACACCTTTTGCAGGATATATATAAGCTCCACCAAATTTAGCGTTTTCTGATTTTTCCGAATATAATTTATTTGAAATCGGATCGCGATAAGTTACATTTATATATGCCATTGTATAACTTTCACTGGTTTCATCGTGGTGTGGAAATGTCGATGCCATACCACCACTGGTCCATTCACAATTACACGGTCGAATTAATAATAATAATGAGATAAATATTGTAAAATAATTATAAAATAAAAATATTAATGATGAATTATCATTTGATGACATTATTAAGTTAATTTAACGAAATATTTGTTATTTTGTTTTAAATACAGTATATAATTTTGAATGATGCACTTATCTCACATCTGACGTTGATTATAATAATGAAGAAAATTATATTTATTATTATTAAAATAAAATAATAAAAGATAATTAATTGACATTTCTGTCACCTAACTGATGGATGTATCCAGTTAGGTCTACAGACTGACAATGGCATCAGTTGTTCAGTAAACCTAAGTTTTAAAACGTGCAGTAATATCAAGCTTCGTTATCCTATTTTGTTATTTATAACAGATAAAGGAAGAAACCTTATAAAGCTGTCGGAATAATTTATTTTGAAGAAAGAAGCCAATAATAATGCTTGTTTAATCTAATTCACGTGTGAACATATTTATTTTATTTTTGTATTTAACACTGTTTACTAGTTAACACATTTTTTTAAATACATTAACACAAAACACAATTAATTAAAATCACTTCACAAAATAAAATATAATAAAATAACTATTATCACACAATTAATTACAAATAAAATTAAACAAACATATATATGTATATGTAATATAATAATAATAACCGTTGAATTATGTCAACTACGAAATAACATTTACGTAAAAAAAAATAACTAATAACGTTAACTGTTATAAACCGTAGCTCTACGAACTGCCTACTAAAGGATCAGCTGACAATTGTGAGGTTATACTAAACACATACAGAAATAATAACCACCCCTCCCCAACTAGTCGGTTCGAAGGCCTATATTATAAGCATAATACGACCAAGTAAATCTATATCCCCACTACCTATCTGGTACCAACTTATAAAATTGAGATCGGTTGCAACGTAACGTTTTGTCGTTCCACTTCTCTTCGCTCTTTTCTTTCTTTCTCTATTTACACCTAGCACAATCCCTCTCTGTAATACCGCAGTATCACAAGAAGAATGCGCCACTGTCGCTCTTTTCACAATCATATTTTGTTCAATAAACTGTTATCGACTATTCACAGTAGCGTAACGAGTATTCTATCTCTACATAGTTTTATGTATATATATATATTTTTTTTTTTAATTAAATAATTATACAATAACGAATTATTTAATTGATTAATATATAATTTAAAAAAATATATATTGTTACTTTTTAACTTAATTTTTTTTTCATTTTTTATATAATAATTAAAATTATTTTGAAATTAACTTACTTATTAGATAAATAATATTTTGGTTTATTTATTTTTTAATTATTATTTATTTTATTTTTTAAAAAGGATTTAGAAGAAACAATGAATGGCATAGATGAAATCCTACGCAAGAACTACCGCATGAAAATAAACAAGAACGAAAGTAATGAAATATAGTAGAAATAACAAAGATGGACCACTGAATGTGAAAATAGGAGGAGAAAAGATTATGGAGGTAGAAGAATTTTGTTATTTGGGAAGTAGAATTACTAGAGATGGACGAAGCAGATGCGATATAAAATGCCGAATAGTACAGGCAAAACGAGCATTTAATCAGAAATATAATTTGTTTACATCAAAAATTAATTGTCAGGAAATGATTTTTGAAAGTTTATGTTTGGAATGTCGCTTTATATGAAAGTGAAACTTGGACGATCGGAGTATCTGAAAAGAAAAGATTAGAAGCTTTTGAAATGCGATGCTATAGGAGAATGTTAAAAATCAGATGTGTGGATAAAGTGACAAATGAAGAAGTGTTGCGACAAATCGATGAAGAAAGAAACATTTGGAAAAATATAGTTAAAAGAAGAGACAGACTTTTAGGCCATATATTAAGGCATCCTCGGAATAGTCGCTTTAATATTGGAGGGACAGGTAGAAGGAAAAAATTGTGTAGGCAGGCCACGTTTGGAATATGTAAAACAAATTGTTAGAGATGTAGGGGGTATACCGAAATGAAACGACTAGCACTAGATAGGAAATCTTGGAGAGCTGCATCAAACCAGTCAAATCACTTAAGACAAAAAAAAATTTAATTGTATAAAAAGTAATTATTTTATTTAATTAAAAGTTATTAATTTTTTTATTAAAAAAAAATGTTTTTAATAAAATTTAGTGAAATCAAAATTTTTTTATATATTACGGTTCATTGGAGGAATTAAATTTTGAAAAAATTAACAACCTGGCAGAATTATTTTTCGTGATTTTTATTTATTTTTTGATAGATTTGATGAAAGTTATTATTATATAATTAAGTTATTTAAAATTACAAAATTTTTGGAATTAGGGATGAGAGAATATTCAGCATTATTTTTAAACACTTTTCACTTTATATCACCGTGGAGGAGTGGTAGCGTCTCGGTCTTTCATCTGGAGATTCCGGATTCGAATCCCAGTCAAGTATGGTATTTTTCACGTGCTATAAAATTTCTATTTCATATTTCCGTGTACAAGCTTTAAACTTATATGGTGAATTAATCACAAAAAAATGATAACATAGTTGTACGACTTTGCCGTCACGCAGCTAAAGTTGCGTTCCGGGAAAGTGTTACAACTATCAGTTGTTTTTGATGCACGGCTTACACATACAACTTAATTTAAAATATTTATTATTTTATTTAAATATAATATTTTTTCGTTTAATTCAATAATTCTAACTAAAACGCACGCGTATACCGTATTTAATTCGCGCAGGTGTGACGTACTAACGGCGACGGTTGGCACTAACTAAACTAATGTAATTTCACAACTTACATAGAGCAAATTTCGCTTGTACGGTTGGCAGACTGGTGGTACCGTGAGGCTTATCGCACCAGGTACCGATTCGACCGGGCGATCGAGTTCGAAACCCATCGAAACCGAGTAACGTTTTTACACTTTAAATATTATCCATTTATTTAATTCTATCGCTCACCTGTGACTTTACATCATATCTACAACAGCATTTTTTGGGGTGGGGATGCGATTTTTTAAAACTTTTTTGCAAATATTTTTATTTTTTAATGGTTAAAAAATTGCTGAAAAAAAATATGACGCTTAATTAGGCGAAATTTCGAGAAACTGAGGGTGACTTTGTTCTACAACCTCACCCCCTTGACGTTTTCAGTTCAGAAACTTTAATGGCATCAATTCCCCATATATACAGAATGATTCAAAGAAACGGGAAATTTAAAAAATTAAATAACGTTAATGAAAAATGTTTTTTTTAGAAAATGAATTTTATTTAATGTAATTGTACAAATGTTGCCATTTTAGGATTTAATTTTTTAAAGATGACATCTTCCAGGTGACCTCCTCTTCTACGCAAACACTCACGAAGTCTCTTCGTTAAATTGTTCATGGTTTGACGTAACATCTCGACTGGAATTTCCGCAATTGCTTCTCGGATCTTTGCCTTCAGTTCTTCCGTTGTAGCAGGTCTACTGTGGAACATTTTCCTTTTAAGGTGACCCCGCAAAAAGTAATCGCAAGCTGAGAGATCAGGCGATCTGGGAGGCCATCTAATGTTACCATTTCGTAAAATGACACGTTGTCCAAACAATCGGCGGACAGCTGCCATCGATATTCGTGCAGTATGTGACGTTGCTCCGTCTTGTTGAAACCAGGCTGTGTTAAGAATCTGTGGAAATCTATTTTGTTGTTCCACAAAAAAGGTTTCAAGCACGGCTACCTAACGAGCCGACGTCACTGTAATCGCAAGACCGTTGTCATCCTCAAAAAAATAAGGGCCTATAACACCGTAAGATGACATAGCACACCACACGGTCACTTTCTGGCTGTGCAACGGACGCTGGTGTAATTGCTTAGGATTTTTTTGTCTGAAATTTTGCTTGTTAACAAATCCACTGAGGTGGAAATGCGCTTCGTCTGACAACCACAGTTCGTGAACAAACTCTTCGTTATCATTTATCTTCTGAAGCATTACATTACAGAATTGTGCTCGCACAACTGCATCGTTCGGTTTCAGTTCCTGGACGATATGCAACTTGTACGGATGGTATTGCAAGTCCTTCACTAACATTCTTCGAACACTTGAACTGTGCAATTGTAAAGATGCTGAGAGACGACAGGTTGACCGATGTGGACTTCGTGTGACAGCATCTTGTAAAGCTTGAACATTCTGTGGTGTTCGGACGGTTCGCTCGCGGCCTGGAGGTTTATTTTTCATTGCCGAACCGGTTTCCTCAAAATCAGATATCCATTTTTTAATTGCATGTGCTGATGGAACACGGTCGTGCCGTCCCAGATTAAAATGACGGCGAAATTCTCTACGCGTTCCCTCCACACTGTCATTGTTTTTGTAAAACGCTTTGTTAGCAAATGTACGTTTCGCACCACTCCAAGGATCCATGACAACTAAATGGCAGGTTAGGTTAGAGAGGCTGGCGCCACTTATCAAGTGATACCAATCGCCCACGGCTACCAACACAACTTTCAAAATTTTCCGTTTCTTTGACTCACTCTGTATTATCCATTTATTTAATTCTACCGCTCACCTGTGACTTCACAACGTAACTACAACAGCATTTTTTGGGGTGGGGATGCGATTATGCAAAACTTTTTTGCAAATATTTTTATTTTTTAATGGTTAAAAAAGTGCTCAACAAAAATATGACGCGTAATTAGGCGAAATTTCGAGAAATTGGGGGTAACCTTGTTCTACAGCCTCATTCCCTTGACGTTTTCAGTTGAAAATTTAATGGCATCAATGCCCCATTTATAGAAACAATCTGACCAAGTTTGATCAAAATCGGTCCAGTAGTTCCGGAAATATAAAATGATTTATAGGCCAACATCGAACACACGTATATACGAACATTTATATCGGGAAAATATCCATCCGGTTTTTTTTGGGGGTTCCTTAGGTGTCAAAATGTCAAGATCCGGTTAAAACCGGATATGGAAAAATTAGACCGATTACGATACTTTCCCTTCTAGAGCTATAGCTCTCCTAAAGGACTATCTAGACGGGAAAGTTAAAAGAGAATCTCGAAAACGCTTTGACTAAAAAAAGTTGAAATTTGTCACAAACAAATTGGCTGTATGTATCGCAATTGGGCCTTTAATACTCCGTCAAACAGCGGAGCATAATGGTATCCATATTTTTTTTATCCTCGGATATCCTAAGAGGTATTGGCCATATTTAAGGAACCGATTTAGGACATCAAAGTAAACAAAAACGTCCCTTTCCTAGCTTTATTTTCTTTCCGTTCGCCAATTTTTTAAAAAAATTTTTTCCCCTGGAATCAGCTATAAAAATTATCCTTAAGAGTTGTCGGCCAAATTTAAGGAGCTCATTCAGGACGTTAAAATAAACAATTTAACGTAGATAAATTTCCTATCTCGCTTTACTTTCCCTCTCATCGCCAATTTGCGTTTTTTCAAAAAAAAATGTTCTTAAAAACGGAGTGGGATATTTTGATAAAATTTGGCGTACATGTACCCAATAACAATTTTTACAGAATAAATACTCCGCTCCGCTCTACACCACAACGGAGTGGCGAAATGGTAGCGTCTCGGTGTTTCATCCGGAGGTCCCCGGTTCGAATCCCGATGAGAAATGGCTTTTTACATTTGCTGCAAAATGCCATTTCTATATCTTCGCATATGTTTCAACCTTTTATGGCGATATGATCAAGAAAAAAAATAAAAAAGATGAACATTTAAATCTTTTAAACATGAATAACTCCGTAAATATTATTTTTATGAAATAATGTTTTATTAGATAAAGTATTTTATCCAGAAAAAATGATATTTTACTTATTCAAATCGGTTGAAAACAGTTGAAATATCATTAAAATTATTAAAAGTCGAACGCAAAAATTATGCATGAAGAAAGTCATAAAGTTGTTAAATTGCATAATTAAAGCCTTTTCTTTTTCCAATTTAGCCTCCGGAAACTACCGTTTAGATAATACTTCAGAGGATGATATGTATGAGTGTAAATGAAGTGTAAGTCTTGTACATTCTCAGTTCGACCATTCCTGAGATGTGTGATTAATTGAAACCCAACCACCAACGAACACCGGTATCCACGATCTAGTATTCAAATCCGTGTAAAAATAGTTGGCTTTACTAGGACTTAAACGCTGGAACTCTCCACTTGCAGATCAGGTGATTTGGCAAGACGCTTTCACCACTAGACCAACCCGGTGGGTTAAACATAATTAAAGCCTGCAACCCGATAGACAAACGGAAAAGTTTGTAACCAATTTCACATTTATTAGGAATGGAATGGAATGCAAAGTTGGCTGGAGTTTATAGATTCTCCCTACGGATCGCAGAACCTGGACAGTGTTCCTTGCTGCTGGATGATTCTATCGGGCGTGTATTTAAATGTTTATTTTATATGACGGGTCTAATTTTTCAATTTTTGTCTTATTTTATATTTTGTATTTTTAAGGACGGATTTTAATTGCATTCCAATACGTTGTTAAACCAGCGTTATCAAACCCATTTTATGGGCCGACCGCGGAAGGGTAGGCTTATGAAACCTGTCCTCCCGACGTAATTCCCTTTCAGACCGTCCACTGAAGTCCTTTCGGTGCTAACGCTTCATAGGCTAGCAGGAATACGCCACAACGGGGCACTAACTGTATGGAGGGAGCAATGCGCCACCTTCTCCGGAGGGGTCGCAGTTGCTGATTTAATTTAATTTAATTGTAAGTTTTAAAGGAAAGGTTAAGTAGAAGCTCTTCGTCCACTTCTGTGATGGCTGCCTTTCAGGACGCATCTCTGCTGGGCTCTTTTCAGGACTCCTGTCCGCGATGTTGGGTCGAGTAGAGGGTCTTCCTTATTCTTCATCTTCTTCCTCTTCTTCTTCAGATGACCTCTTCATTCTTCTTTGGCCTGCACTTTCCGAGAATTGGCAGTAACCGAAGTTACATACCATTAACCTTGGTATTCCCGTGGCCCCGAAGGGCTTTTCCTTTCTTTTTCCTGTTTAGCCTCCGGTAACTACTGTTTAGATAATTCTTCAGAAGATGAATGAGGATGATATGTAATGAGTGTAAATGAAGTGTAGTCCTGTACATTCTCAGTTTGACCGTTCCTGAGATGTGTGGTTAATTGAAACCCAACCACCAAAGAACACCGGTATCCACGAACTATTATTCAAATCCGTGACTGATTCGATCTATTATTCAAGGGCTGAACGGGGGAAAGTGCAGGTTTCTTTTTTCTTCCATGCTGTCAGTGGCTGCTGGGCAGGTGACTGCTGGGCTGATGGCTGCTGGGCTCGTTACCTCATTCTTCTTTCTTGAAAGGAAAGGGAATACGGAACTTACAAATTTAGTGATACCTATTCGCGATCGCGGTTTTGGGGCGGCGATCGCCTTTTGAGAAGAAGTAAATAGCGGGTTCTTTACGCCACATAATATTAATCTCCAGACACACGTGTGTCTGGGAAGGGTTTGGGGGGACCGTGTGGCCGCAGTAAAGAAACCATTTTTTGTTTGATGTTGTGGCTGCTGTGAGTATCTGTAACAAAAGAAACAGAACACACACACACGAGAAGAAAAAACACATTTATTAGTTTACTTCTAATATTATTAAACAGATTTCATATTAAAACGCGAAATTTAATTACAATTTCTCCTTATAAAAGAATTAAACAACAGGTAATTAATTTTTACGTAAGGTAAATATCGCTACGTTTGATAAGTATAGAATCTTTAGAAACACTCTGTAAAAACAATTTCTAAAATTGTTTACTAAATTCGTTATATAAAATAAATTTTTATTTGTATTTTTTACCTTTTTTCATAAATTGTTTTTTATGACTAGTTGCAGGGCATGTCTACGGCACACCTCCGAAGCTAGGCCCTCTGGGTGGAGTCTCGGAATGGGATTATTAGGCGTCCAAAATTGATTACCTCTTGTGTTAAAGTAATTTTTTTTTTTTTTTAATTATGAAAATTGATATAACGAAAGTTAAATTAGAAATCGATATTAACGAATGGGGATTTTTCGCTAGTGATCGGTGTCTACGTTTTGGTTATAGTTCATTATTTTATGAAGAAAAAAACATTCACATAAATAAATAAATAAAAAAATACGTAAAAAAAATTGTTAAAACACCATACTTAAACGTATTAAAAGGTAAAAAATATTTTAGGACGGTATCTCAGAATGGATTTGATGGTGATATGTAAGATTATGTGAAAGTCATAACTTCAATTTAAAAATTTGATATTTTGTCAATTTTTTCGTATACGTGTTTGCACCCAACTTTTTAGGCCATTCATCACGCTTTAAATTTTTAATCTGAATCTATGACTTTCATAATATTACATATCACCATCATAGCTTGTTGTCAAATCCATTCTGAGATACCGTCCTAAAATTATTTTTTACATTTTAGTGCATTTTATTTAATAGTGGTTTTTTAAAAAAAAATTATGTATTTTCAATTTTATACATTTTAGTCTTCATACGTTTATATTTTACAGCTACGCTAGCGCACAAGTTTGAGAGTATTTAGCAAAAGATCGAATCGATACGTTTTACGGTGGGTGAGTGCAATCAAAACAAAGGCCTAAACGATTTAATTTCTGGATAACCAAGATCCGGTCGATCTAGAGTGTATCCGATGCGTTAAACAGTTAGCGCTCGACCTGCTGATACGTACGCCGTTTGAACCGTAAAAATCGGACGAGTGGTTGACGAGATATTACGGAGCATTTCAACGCACCCTCTCCCCAATTTCCTAACGGCGCCCCGGGGACAATAGAAAATATTATCATCCGACGCGTATCACCGGGAACGGATGGGCCATCGTAGAGGAGGGTCGACAAAATTTTTCAGACTGCTAGGACCGATCATTTTCGAGATCATCTGCTGTTTTCTTTCGAAAATTCAAATCCGATTAAAAAGTAATAAATTTTCCCAAAACTTCGATATATATAAATCGGTATATACTTCCCATATATATCGACATATTATAGTATAACAAGTTAATATAATACGAGGGTTATTTTTTTTCAAAGCCCGATAAGTCACGAAATTAAAACCACAGTGAAAATAAACAATTTTTTATTTGTAACAAGTACTTACTAGTTACGCTATTTCTCTACATAGTCGCCACTCCGATTTAGACATTTGTCTTAGCGTGGTACCAACTTTCCAAAACCCTCGTCATAGAGCGGAACCGCCTGTGTTTTCAGCCATGTTTCTACGATGGTCTGCAGCTCGATGTCTTTGCCAAAATGTTGTGCTCCTAGCCAGTGTTTCATGTGAGCAAAGAGGTGAAAATCGGATGGAGCCAAGTCCGGGCTGTATGGTGGGTGAATAAGAATAAGCGGAGAGGAATGTTGTCATCAGGTATTGTCTTTCTCCATGAGAATGCTCGGCCGCACACTTCAGATGTAACAAAAAAGTTCCTGCAGCGTTTTCGTTGGGAAGTGTTTGATCACCTCCAATCAAATTCTAATCAATCCATTTCAATCATACTCTCACGTTATGATTGGTTAAAAAACAAAGAATTCGATTGGTTGGAATTTTGTGCCCTATAATGATAAGAATTACTCTCACCTTAAGATTGGTTAAAAGACAAAGAATTCGATTGGTTAGAATTTTGTGCCCGATAATGATAAGAATTACGATTATGATAAGAAATAAAATTTTTTTTATTTTCACTGTGGTTTTAATTTCGTGACCGATCGGACCTTGAAAAAAAAATATCCCTCGTAAAATAATATATATTTTTTTTTTTTTGTCTTCAGTCATTTGACTGGTTTGATGCAGCTCTCCAAGATTCCCTATCTAGTGCTAGTCATTTCATTTCAGTATACCCTCTACATCCTACATCCCTAATAATTTGTTTTACATATTCCAAACGTGGCCTGCCTACACAATTTTTCCCTTCTACCTGTCCTTCCAAAATTAAAGCTACTATTCCAGGATGCCTTAGTATGTGGCCTATAAGTGTGTCTCTTCTTTTAAGTATATTTTTCCAAATGCTTCTTTCTTCATCTATTTGCCGCAATACCTCTTCATTTGTCACTTTATCCACCCATCTGATTTTTAATATTCTCCTATAGCACCACATTTCAAAAGCTTCTAACATTTTCTTCTCAGATACTCCGATTGTCCAAGTTTCACCTCCATATAAAGCGACACTCCAAACATACACTTTCAAAAATCTTTTCCTGACATTTAAATTAATTTTTGATGTAAACAACTTATATTTCTTACTGAAGGCTCATTTAGCTTGTGCTATTCGGCATTTTATATCGCTTCTGCTTCGTCCATCTTTAGTAATTCTACTTCCCAAATAACAAAATTCTTCTACCTCCATAATCTTTTCTCCTCCTATTTTCACATTCAGTGGTCCATCTTTGTTATTTCTAAAACATTTCATTACTTTTGTTTTGTTCTTGTTTATTTTCATGCGATAGTTCTTACGTAGGACTTCATCTATGCCGTTCATTGTTTCTTCTAAATCCTTTTTATTCTCGGCTAGAATTACTATATCATCAGCAAATCGTAGCATCTTTATCTTTTCACCTTGTACTGTTACTGCGAATCTAAATTGTTCTTTAACATCATTAACTGCTAGCTCCATGTAAAGATTAAAAAGTAACGGAGACAGGGAACACCCTTGTCGGACTCCCTTTCTTATTACGGCTTCTTTCTTATGTTCTTCAATTGCTACTGTTGCTGTTTGGTTCCTGTACATGTTAGCAATTGTTCTTCTATCTGTGTATTTGAACCCTAATTTTTTTTTAAATGCTGAACATTTTATTCTAGTCTACGTTATCGAATGCCTTTTCTAGGTCTATAAACGCCAAGTATGTTGGTTTGTTTTTCTTTAATCTTCCTTCTACTATTAATCTGAGGCCTAAAATTGCTTCCCTTGTCCCTATACTTTTCCTGAAACCAAATTGGTCTTCTCCTAACACTTCCTCCACTCTCCTCTCAATTCTTCTGTATAGAAATCTAGTTAAGATTTTTGATGCATGACTAGTTAAACTAATTGTTCTGTATTCTTCACATTTATCTGCCCCTGCTTTCTTTGGTATCATTAGTATAACACTTTTTTTCAAGTCTGACGGAAATTCCCCTTTTTCATAAATATTACACACCAGTTTGTATAATCTATCAATCGCTTCCTCACCTGCACTGCGCAGTAATTCTACAGGTATTCCGTCTATTCCAGGAGCCTTTCTGCCATTTAAATAATATAACAAAATTAAAAATTTTTTAAATGAAAATCCGTGAGTAACCTGGCCACCTAAAGACGTGCTAATAAATCGGGACTTTCCGCTAGTGATCGGTACATTCGGGTGTACCTAAGGGAAACGTACACACAGATACACATAAAAATGTCGTTTAGTAGGGTTGAATAATAAAATCATTCCTTCATAGTGTTTTACCATTAGGGTTGTTCCTATCACGCTGCTGCTAATCACCTTGTTCTTTCCTTTGTTAACCTCTTTGTTTCTGCATATTTCCGCTTTTCCATAACCCATAATTTGAAATTTCTTCGTTTTCTTCTATTTTTCAAGCCTTCTACGACATTCGCCTTCTCATATGTCTTAGCCAGTTCCTTTTCCTATACTCAATCACGTTTAGTATTTTTTCTATTCTATCTGATTCTCTTCAATACTTTTTCATTTGTTACACGGTCTTGTCATTCTGACGTTTATCATTCTACACCACACCCAGATCTCTAAAGGCTTAATTCGTTTTCTGTCTGCTTATTATTCCCTTTTTATTAAATGCCTCCTTACTTCTTCATATTATTGTTTTAATTTCTATTGTGTAAGTCAAATCATTAGTTATAAAGCTCCATAAGTATTGATATTTTTTTACCTGCTCTAAAACTTCATTTTTCCTATCGTAATCTCAATTCTTTCTTCTTTTCCAACTAATACCATATATTTTGTCTTCTTTTTGTTTAGTCTCACAAAACAACTTTCGCAAGTGTCATTTAAGTTATCGAGATTTCATCTAGTTTACTTGGACTCTCCGCCATGTCATCAGCAAAACGTATACTTTTTATTCCTCTTTTCCCATCAAGACAGCATTTAATTATTTCTAAAATTATTAATAAAATCATTAATAATTAAAAAACTCAATGACGTATTTAAAATAAAAATCTATCGGCAGAGAAGCTGGAAAATTATGCAACATTTTGTCGGATTTTTTATGATTAATATTTTATTTATTTATTTTATTTTTAAAAAGCTTCTTCTTAGGTAATTTCAATTTAAAAAATAAAAATAAATAAATACATTTTTTCATTAATACGACGTGAAGATTCTTTTAAATTTTTTTTATCATTATTTCAATAGTATCGTTTTATTTATTTTTATAGCAAAAATAATAATTATTCAAATGAGATTGTAATATTTAAAATACTTTTAAAAGGATATGCTTATGTTTACAATTTAAAACATATAAACAAAGTTCTGAGAACTTTAAATATATATTTTATTATCTTTATCAAAACACAGATTACTTGTTTAATGATTTTTGCATTAGATAGCTAATGCAAAAGTCCAATTCAAATGCACCCCTCCACCCCCCCTTATTCAACTCTATATTTTTCTATATATTTTCAAAACTAACTCGTCGCTAAATTAAAGTAGATTTCAGTGATTTTTTATTTTTATTTTGTAAGCTTCTTTTATTTTGTAAATCTTATCTCGTGATTATCATGCTATAAGTCTTTTCTCAATAATTTACATGAAAAAGTTTTTAAATGAGAATTTACATTTTCTATAGAGTGGTCACATATAGAAAAAAAAATAAAGATGGATTGATTGGTTTTAATTAATTTTGTTTAATATTTCTACATAAAAAACTTAGTTTAAATTACATATATATGTGTTTCTCCAATGTCCCGACGCAGTTCCAGACACTTTTTAGACACTGTCTACCATATTGAACTATCGGTTGTAAAAAAAACAGTTTCTTACAGCAGTTTTCAGCTCATCGACATTCCTTAGTCACAAATGAGAGTTTTTCTTTCATTATATCCAAAAAAGGGAGCTGTTTCGGGTTTTTCAGATTGTTGTCAGATCGAATAATACAGAGCAATGAACACCCCAACATACGGATAAGGCCCTGCGGACAACGTTGGAAGCCTGGACTTCACCTTTCCACACGCCAGAAAACAATGGGCGTAAAAAAAAAGAGTAATCCAGACGATACGGGATGACCTGCCATGCCGGACGTACAGCCGGCAGGTGGAATGGCCCGTTAGTCAGAAGGACACTTCTCCTGGTGCGAATCTACTTGCTTCACTGCGGACCCGTCACGGAGATGTAGTTAGAAAAAAAAATTGTTGTTAGAGACTTCGAGGCGGCATCCGAATTTAACCCCTACTTATCTAACACCCTTCAAAATTGATTTGAGTGTTATTTACTGCCCTTCCTAGCATTATCACTGCAGGATACATTGCTGAGGGCTCAATGCCTAATATTGATAACGGTAGCAGGTGGCTACGATACGATTTTACGGAAGGCAATCTTGGTGATTTAGGGCGTGAAACCGATAGATTTACTTGCGTCGAGAGGCAAAAGCGTTATGTTGCTAAGAACTTAGTTGAGTTAACTTCTGAAAAAATTCGGGAAATTAAACACCATGGCAACTTTTTGTGGCTTGCCAGATGGGATGAGGCAGTAGGCGGAAGTTATACGCATGATCTTTTTCCAGATGTTAGTTTGCAGGACGCCTCTTGGGTAAACCCGAACAAGTACGTGAGTCAATATCTTTCTGGGTTTCAGCGCTTTTAGGGACAGGCTACAGAGGTTCTACTTGGTGGACTCAGGAATGTATCCGCAATGCGGACAGTTGGATGACGTTCGTCATGTTTTGTATGAAGCACCAAGTACGAGTTGATGCGTACGGAGACTATTTGTCGGCTTGATATTATTGGGTCGGTGTTAGATCTTCGTTTTAATTGGAGAAATCTGGCTGAATGGGTCATAGTGGAGAAATTCATAAATTACTTGGCGAAAGATAGAATTGCTGAGGGGATCTAGAATGCCACTAAGGCTTTCCCGCTTTCTGTTTTTGTTGTTTTGTATTCATGGTTTATGTTTGTTCTCGTATTCTTTTTTATTGTATGTTGAACTCAACTCTTTATCTTCTGGGTAGGTAATGGATTTCGGTTCGTTATTTTTGTTATTCAGTTTTGTTTGAGACAGTTCAGATGTGTTTCTTTTCTTTAGGGTTCCTCATGATAGTAGTACACTGATAGTAGTAGTATACGTGGAATTCGCATCGGTGGTATCCTGACTGAGACATGAACGAGACTGAGAGGTGCCTTTTGCCGAGGTTTTGAAGATGATCTCCGGTACGGAGGGAGTGGTGTGATGACCAAAACTGCCACATGGTGGGTGTCTTCCCCTACGGGGTCAGGATGTAACATTCGTAATATAATTTTGAAGTATGGAGGCATTTTGAAGTACCTCCATTCTGAAAACAACTTTCAGCACTCTTTTAGATTGCTAAAATTTTAAAGTGCTGCAAGTACTTTTGAGAATACAGGTACTACGAAACGCGTCATTTACGGTAGAATGACAATGCTAGGAAAAGCAAAAAATAATACTCAAATCAATTATGATAATCCTAGCGGAAATATAAAATACTGTGAAAATTTTACCCTTCAAAATGTTCATTTAAGTGCTCTTGCCGATCACGCGTAATGACTGGGGCTCCAACTTGCTGTAAAATGGAAAATCTACATGAAAAATGTATTAAATGAAAGTTTAAATCATCTATAGAGTGGTCACATATAAAAAAATAAACGTGAATTGTCTTTAATTAATTTTTATTAACATTTTTACATAAAAAACTTAATTTTAATTACATCTTTATGTGCTTCTCTTTACCGATCGATCGATACATAGGAATAAAATCATTTTTAAGGATTTTAAGATAGGAAATACTCTTAAAACTTCAAAAAAGTACAAAAAAGTTCAAAAAAGTACATTCCTATCTGATGCGTTTTACATATCGCTGCCTACATCATTACGTATGGTGGATAATCTGTAATTTCCTGATGAAAGTATAAGTTTTTCTTTACACCAAAAATACATATTCCTAAATATATTACTCGGGTAAAAGATACACTCATTGGAGAAGAAAACTGGTTTCCATGATTGTACATGGGGAAAACACCTTAGAAGAGCTTTGCAACAAGTTTCCCTTAAAGTCATACCTAGAAAGCGCTTAATTGCCGATCTCCGTGGCGGAGTGGTAGTGCTCCAGCCTTTTATTCGGAAATCCCGGGTTCGAATCCCGGTTAGGTATGGCATTTTTCATACGCTACAAATTTTCGTTTGGACTAATAACCATAGCGGTTGAGTCCGTAATCTCAAAAAAAAGAAAACGCTTAAACAAATCAGTCTTAAAGGTTTAAACCCAAGATATTTTTTTAATTATTTTCTGAAGTATTGAATGAATGGTGAATGAATTTAGCTCTGAAGATATCTTCCTGGTTGACTTAAGAAGAATGGTAAACAGGATTCCTCAACAATATTACAGCTATGACTTAATTTTTTTTTCTGGACGAAAAACACTTTCACGATATTATCGCCCGGACATGATATAAATTCGTTGTAAAGAAATAAATTTTAAAAACTGATAATTAAAAATTAATTAAAAACTAAAACCCAGTAACGTAAAAATACATCTTAAAAGTAAAAAGCCTTAACGTATGCTAAAAGCGAAATAAAAATCCCAAGAAATATCACTTTATTAATGTCAATTAAAATAATAAAACTACCATCTGTTATAAGGAAAATGGCATAAATAGCTGAATCACAGTACAGAAAACACAAATATTTGAATATAAGTGGACGGCCTTAAGATAACAGAATTTCATTATCCCCTAGCATAGTTCACATGTAAGCCCCTGGGTTAAGGTGGCAGGAGATGTGGCTCCTGTCAAGCCGTGGTAGATGAGCACACAGGCTCATTCCTGATATCCGGGAGTGGGTGCTCAGGAGACGTGGGGAGATAGATTTCTAGACGGCTCAGTGGCTCACGGGCCATGGGTCGTTCGGGAAATACCTGTATTTCATAAGGAAAAGACCTACTTCTGACTATTCGTACTGTAGTAAGAATGATGATGTGACCCATACTTTCTTCGAGTTCCCAAGATGGGAGAGCTTTCAACCGATTAACAAGGGTCTTCACTCACCGGAAGCAGTCGTTTGGATTATGCTGCAGGGTGAGCTCAGTTGGAGAAAATGTCAGGAATGGTTTGGGGAAGTTTTTAAGCAAAAGGCCTTGGAGGAGTGAATGGTAGTTGGGGAGTGGTGAAGGTATAGTCCGTGCATGAAGGTGGTGGGGGCCTTGTGTCACCACCACTGATGAAATGTTTGGGACTTATCGATCCACCTGCTCTCTGGATCTTCGATAAGACATAGTTTGGCATCACCTATTGGTATGAAGGTGCGGTAGAGCGGCCTGTCTTCTACAAATTGGAAAAGGACCATATGATGGTGTTTCTGGAACAGTAAAAAGGACTGTGTCTAAAGTAAGTCTTCAAATGACAGTCAACAATCAAATTGTTACCCCTTTGAAATGTAAAATCATTTTCAAAGACAATATTAAAAATATAATATTTATTTTCTCCTCTAATAAAGATCTTCAAGAAACTGAAGAATACCTCAGTTCTCGTTGTCAGGTAATCGGAACAGTCCTAGAAACAAGAACCTTTCACAGTTATGTTCCAACAAGTCAGAAATGTATTATGAAAGTCTGGGCGATCTCTGAATCAGAAACATTTACATTAGTATTGGTACACAAGGACATTAATGTTTCTGATAGCTTTATATATTTACCAAATCCTAAACGTAAAATTTGTCTGCTGCGTATACAATGACATTTGGTGGTTAGGGGCAGTCATTGAAATGAAAATGAAAAGAAATAACAAATACATGTTTTTCATCTGCAGGATCCTGGTACTTCATTCAAGAAATTATTGGGGGATAATCAAACATGGGTTCAACTGGAAAATATTTTAAAGATTCTCACCCTTTCAGAGCTTTTTCTATCAACTACTGGAAGAAGACACAACATTACACCAAATATGAATGAGGACTTATCAGTTCTACTCAATAAAAAATGGCAGGAGCACTATGTTATGTTAGTTAAGTTTGTTATCAAAAAGTGCAAGATTTATTCATAACTTCTATTAGCTGGAGTAAAATAAGGTAAAAGTGACTTTTACCTTAATTTAACTTTTAATTGACTACAAATACCTTAACAACTTGTTAAGGTATTTGAATTGTTTATCATTTTGTAATTATTATCTATCATTCTGTAATTGACTATTTACTAATTATAAACGTATTCATTCTAATGAGTTTGGTTGTAATTTTCATTATCTGAAAAACAAATACATAACATTATTATTTTTGGATATGTTGTTTACGATCAGAAGGAACGATGTTTTTAGTGGTTTTCATGGCTTCATTACTCGTCATCCCCTTTGAGTAACAAGATAAATTTTATATACTTTTAAAGTACATAAAAATAACTTATTGCTGTAAAAATGTAAGATTTTTGCCACTTGTCCCACATGTGGTGTTTGGGTCCCAAAAATGAGCCATTTTCAAAATTGTACGATTTGGCGGCCATTTTTTTTAATGAAAGACACTCGGTAACAATCCAATTTTTATTTTATAAGTACTACTAGTACCTAAGAGTTAAAAGGCAAAAAACAGCTTTGTTATTTTAAGCCCTTCATTATTTATTTTGGCCCCAAAATTAAAAAAAAACAACAATATGTAAACGTAACTTCAACAAGCATTATAAAATTTGATAATGTAACAAAATGAATTTTGAGTAGACTAAGATGAAGTTCCAGCTTTACTCTTTCCAAAAAGGCCTTTTTGACCCTCTGTATGATGTAAAATAAGAATGCTACAGCTCATGGGAAAAGTGACAAAAATAGATGTTTTTACCTGTTTGGATATTCAAAAAATAGTCTATTACTCAAGAAAAAACTTTTTAAAAATATTAAAAAAATATTTTTTGGCCACTACAAGGTGGGTAGTTATCATATATACCAAATATCATTAAAATCAAAAATAGTAATGCACTGATCATTTGTTGAATTATAATGGAATACCCAGAAATTTCCAAAAAATATATGTAAACATGTACACATACTGACCTATATTTTAGTTAATACCTCTGAATTGGCCCGACATAAATTCTTAGAAAATGGCTCAAAAAGTTACTATGTATAGGACACTGGTAGCACAAAAGTTTGGATAAAATTAAAAAAGATGGAAGGTCACCACCATCACCATTCAGCTTCAGCATTACTAATTTTCAACTTTTAATGTAGTAGTTATAGAAAATTGAGCTTTAAGAAAATGTAACTGCTCAAGTTTTTTTAAAATTCAATTGTTTTATGTCAAGTGGATTTAGAGGTGGGTGATATTCAACATTATTTCTAGAGTATTTGCCTCATATCTTTAAAACCTGTTGACCAAATAGTCAGTGACCAATAAGATAAGTAAAATGATACATAAGAGTATAATGATCTTTGGCATAAATATTTGGTTTTATATGTATATATATCCCAGCTTTGGCCTGATTTTCTATCTTCTTGGCAAGGGGGAATTACTTGTATGTATCCAAATTTTATACTTTAACTGTTTTTTAAGTTGTGACTGTTTAAAAATATAAGATAGCTATCGAGTAACAAAGTTAAATAGGACTCAATTTTTTTAAATTTAAAATTGTGATTTTTTTTTTAGCAATCTATACTAGTATATAAAGATGAAGAGAGGTTTTGATTGTCGAAATAAACAAAAAACTACTCGATCATTCGCAAACAAATTTTTACCCATCTTTCTTGTCAGAAGGTTTTTAGATACATTTCATCTCAAAAAATCTCGAAAATATATATGCAGTAGTGGAGATTAACTGGTTGAAGCACAAACTTTAATGAATTGAATTATGAAATGTGATCTGTGAGTCTCTATCACTGTGTGAGCTAGAATTGAACTGAATGATTCGAATCAATTGAATGAATAATATTACAAAAATAATAGAATTAATTTATGTTAAATAAAATAATATTAAATAATTTTAAAAAATCCTGTTTAACAATAATGGGCTTCCTGTGGCCTGGACACTGATTGTGAGCTAGAGTGGTGAGGTATGTGAGCATCTCATATGTGTACATATAATGTTTATCTGTTTATTCTTGCATAACGCGAGAACCAACTGACTGATTGCTTTAAATTTGTAGGATACATTTGTGTTATCCTATAGGGAAGGTTTTAAGCCATAGACCAAGGCCTTAGCTCTCTTGAAGTTTAAGAAATTAAAAATACTCATTATTTCTTCATCAAGGAGGGTGAAGTTGTGAAAAAGGATTAAGGAAAAGAAGTTGATCCTTTTACTTTATTATATTTCTGCCACCATGACAAAGAAATACGAGTAAGTTATGAATTTTTTGTCGTTAAAGGTATTAGTAATTATTATTTATCAGTATTATTCTTTCAACCATGAGGATAATGAACAGTGCAGTGATCCAGGAATTGGAGCTTTCTTGGTAGACTCGGGAATGGCGACCAAAGTGAACTCTTTGGGTGTCCAGGGCATTGGTATCCTTGGCAAAATGGGAATGCCAGGTGAAGCAAGCTCTGCGGTGAGCCCCGTGGCATCCCTGAGTTGGCTCTGGGGTTCACCTGGACTTCGAGGGTCCAGGTTCTGATTTGATAGGCCAGCTCATTAAACCATTAATATAATTTTGATAATAAAAATGTTATTTACTCAAGGGCTGAAATCGGACTCAAATTTGTTTTTTCTGAACATTTTGATTTTTTTTTAATTGTACTCTAAATTTTGCATAATTAAGTGATTAATATTTAAAAACCTGTGGTGTATTTGAAACAGAAATCTGATAAGGGGAAAGTTATATAATTCTGCATGTTTTTTTGAATTGTAAATGTGAAATAATTCTAGAAATGTGATTTTTGTATCGGTAGAATTTCTGACTGCCATAATTGTAGTACTAGAAACAGGCAGTGTTTTCCTCTGCTTTGTGTCAGATTAAGGGATGACAAGGACAGTTGGATTGTTATTTATGTAATGTGGTTGAATAATTTGTATTATTTATTCAATATGTAGCCATTATTATTTACGCGATGTCATGTAAGTTTCATGATTATTGGCTAAAAGAAAATTAATTTTATGAAATAAATTTATATAAAAAATTTCTGTAGTTGGATTGTTTTATATAAATTATTGTAAACTGATATCCATTTTAATAGTATACAGTTTACAAATGAATACAAATTATTATTTTAATTACGCTGTATTCTGCTGATTATGTCACTATAATATAACAGTCACTCTCAAGAATATCAGCATTCCATTCTAGGTGAACCAGGAAAACGTGAGGAATGAAGTAGTTTTGCCATTTTTACTAAATACACCATTTCATATTAACATATCAACATTCTTTTTTGAAATAGGATTTTTCTTTACATCTTTTAATTACTACATCTTTTCAGTTGGTAATAAAAATCAGCCTTTCATACTAAACTAACTAATCTGTACAATATTTCTGTAAAAGCCTCACCAACAAGTCAGTTTATTTCATGTTCTTAAAGGTAATTTCTGTAGAGAATAGGAATATAAAGATAAAACTAAAAGAAGGTTTATCTATTACATTTTAAACATTCTATACTTTCAAAAAGCGCATATCTTTATAATTTCACCTGGTAAACAATTCAGTTAATTAATAATTCCAATTTTCACATTTGTTAAGTTATAAAGATGATAACTCCCATAAAGGATTTCCTTGGGAGTACCTATTTCTCTTTATTTTGCAATCTAAAAATCGTAATATATTAAATAATCTACTTTTATTGTTATTATAATAGTACTATATTATTAAACATATACAGTATATTTCCATATAGCTGTGGATATTTTATTTATATTTGTATAAGTGTGTTTATTTTATTTTAAGTTTGCAAGAATTGTTACTAATTACAATGTAATATTGTCAGAAATATGAACTTAAAAAAAATGAAAATAAAACATTTAACACTGGATTAGTACACTAGCTCAGTTTTTTACTTCCCTGATTGTAGCAACATATGCTGCTTCAGTATCTTTAGCTATAACAGTAAAGTGTATAGATTGGTAAAAAAAAATAACAAAACTGGTGGTCTTCTTTAAGTTTTGTGCTTTAAGGAGACATTTAAAAAAATAAAAATTACAGATTTAAATAAATTGTAAAAAATATGCAAAAAATTTTTTTATTATAATGCTTCGAAGTTTAAAAAATCTATTTTTGTCAGACGGATGTTTGCATATGTGTACTTTTGTATGTTGGCATATTTTCGGACTTATTACTTCTGGATTCTGCTGACTGATTTTCTTCAAACTTAGTAGAAGGTACTACCTTCAGGGGGAAAGAACGTGTCCAATTTTTGTAAAAGTTGAAAAAAGAGTTGGGGATGTTTTAGCCAAAATAAAATTTCAAATTTTTATTGCGGCATTTTAGAAAAAAATATTTCTTAAAAAAAGTTGAAGTTTTATTCACCAAGATCACAAATTACAAAAAAAATATTTTATATTCATCACTTTCTAAAAAAATGACTATAGATTTTTATTTTTCAAGCTATATCTTACTTTAAAAAAGGAGTTAATGGGTGTTTTTTGCATATATATTTTCTACTTCAATAGGTCTTCAAACAACTATAAAAAGCTTTTGCCTATCTCACTCCAGTGGTCTATGGTAACAAAAAATGTTTTTTTTTTTAAATCTAAAACAAATTTTTTGAAATTATTTTAATTTAAAGTCCATCTCGTTACTCGTTGCATTTTAAATGCAAAAATACTAATTTTTTGATAGCCCTTACTCTTTTATATTTCTTGATATATTATTCAGATAAATTACAACTTTGTTAATTTAGAATTATTATTGTCCAATCATTACAGAAGATGCAGATAGCACAAAGAAATATGGAACGATATATGATTGGAGTTATCAGACAGGATTGGAAAATATGTAAATGGATCAGAAAACAGATACATGATACCATCATGAAAATTAAAGAATTAAAATGGCACTGGGCAGGATATGTAGCAAGAAGAACTAATGACAGATTGACTAACACTTGAATGGATGTCACTATATAATAAACACCCACGAAAAAGACCAAAAGCTTATTGAATTGATGATATCAAGTACATTTGACCAAATTGGCAGAAGATCGCACAAGACTGTATTAGTTGAAAACCTGCTGAAAAGGCCTTCATCCTGCAGTGGATGGATAATGGCTGAAATGATAATGATGATGATCTATCGTTGAAAAATTATTGAGAACCTGTTTTGGAGTTTTTCCAAACCTGTTACAAATTACATTTATTTGTTCTATACAAATTTTAATGTAATATAAATTTCACACAATATTACCAAAAGAAATTATTGCATAAAAAATATATCTAAATAATTTTGAAAAAAGAAACGGAGAGAGAGAAATAGAGTGTGAGGAGGGTGAGGAAGAGAGAGAAGAGAAAAATGCCATATTATTTAATGTTATTGTTATTTACTAACCAATCTTTATGGTGTAGTGGTAGTTTCTTTCATTTGGAAGTTCCATGTTCAAGTCTTGGTCAGGCTTGGCATTATTCATACTCTATGAAACATTCATTATTATCAATCAGTAATTGACGAGAGCTGTTGTTACTGTATAAATAAATAGTAAATTATTAAAATTAGTTTTGGAATATTTCCTCTTGTAACTTTTTTTATTCCTTGTTGAGTAGTCTTTTTTTAAATTAAAATTAATAAAATTACATACAGGAATGACAAAAATAAACTTTAAAAAATTGTTTCAGTAATAATTAAAAAATATAAATATAATAAACGAAAATGTAATTATGCTGATCACATCATGGTAAATAAATATATTTTTTAGTCAAAAAAATAAGGAAATTTTAGGAATCATTAGTAACAATTTTAAATATTCCACACTAAAAAAAAACAGACAAAATAAAAAAAAAAACAGCACTGAAAAAATAATTTAATCAATAAACAAAATTTGGACTTGATGACTGGCTTAGAGAAACAGTAAATTTAACTTTAACTATTCATAAATCATATTTACTTACCTTACGATGTAAAATATTCAGTTTTTATTTTTAGATTATTTGGTGAATAATCAAAAATGAAAAAAAAACAAACAATCATACAGGAAAAAGAAAGTTAACATGAAGAAATATAACTCAAAAAAATGACAAGAAGATGAATATGAAGGGGAAGAAAATGCTAAGAACAAGGGAAGAAAAAAAAATAAGAGATGATAAAAATATAAAGAGGAACAAACTTTAAAACCAAAGAAAGAATAAAAACATTAAGAGAAGATGATAAATATAAAGAGAGGGAAAATTTGAAAACTAGAAAACGTATACACAGATTAAGGTCATAAAAATTATATCAAACCAAAGAGCAATTAAATGATTGGCAATAAAAAACAAATAAACGAAATGATGATCATTTCCAACTTAGGGAGTATATTGATTGACAATATCAGAGGATTAATTAACTAAAAGAGATGAATTTTTTGCAATTTATTTAAGGTCAGGTATGTATGCCTCAGTATATGTTGTTCTTGTGAAGGTCTATTTTTCAGTCATGCTGTAGTTAACTTTAATGGAGGTGAAATTAAACAGAAATTCCAGAATAATTAAATAAAATTAACAGAGATTTAACTAGAAAATCCAAAAATAATACAATTCTAAATTTTAATTTTTAATTAATATTAAATAATAAGACGTTTCACCAAATCTATTACATATAAACATATGTAATAATGCCTATTAAATTACATATACACATTTTTAAAAGTACATAAAATTTTATTTCACTAATAACTTCTGATTTTTTTTCAAATTTGTTTTATTATTGAATTATTATTTATTGTAAAACTTTTTTTCAATAACAAGTTAATAATTATTAAATCAATATATTTAAATTAAACAAAAAATTAAATTAAAAGAAAGTTAAAAAAGAGAGAGATGAAGTCGATTCGAATCGATGTGTCTTCCCTTGTATGATCCAAATATTTCATTAATTAAACTTTTATTTGGCTATAACTCTGAAACCAATGAAAATAAGTACTACTTATGATACATTGTTGAAAAGATCTCAATGAGAACTTATTACTGCAGTTAAGAAAAAGTCCAAAATCCAAATTTTTTGCATTTTGAGTTTTTTTAATACTTTTGGTTCAGTCGATTGCAATCAAAAGGGGAGGTCCACAACTAGATGTTACAACAGTCCTAAATCCAAAATTTCAACAACCTATGGCTAATCGATTTTGTGTTGTGCAAGATACATACATACATATGTACACCGAAACTAATCAAAATGGATTCAGGGATGGTCAAAATGGATATTTCCATTGAAATCTGATAACTGGCATTTTTTGCTATCACAATACTTCCTTTACTTCACACAAGGAAGTAAAAAGGAACTACTGCAATATTTGCCGAAGTATATTTAAGAATACCATAGCAAAATGTTGATCAGAGCAGATCACAAAATTCATACAGTGTTCAAAAAGTGACGCAACCTTATGGGAAAATGAGTAATAGTTGTTGAATGTGGCCTCTATTATGTGATTCACATGATTAAATTCGATGTTGTATGCTTTTAAACACATGTAACATTTGTTAAGGAATTGCAGCAACACATCATTCAATTTTGCTCTGCAATTTGAGAATGGTGTGAGGATGGCTTTGTAAGAAGCATCCTTAAGCTATTCCAACAAGAAAACATCAGAGAGGATAATTCAGGAGACCAAGGGAGGCTACAACCCCTTCAAAATCACTTATCCATGATAATACTGATTCAAGAAAGTCATAGTGTTGTTGGCCATAGAGCCAGAGCATTATCCTGCTGAAACTACACATACTCTAGCCAGTCTGCAGGTATAATGTTTACAAATCAGTGCACCATCTGCATGTAGCACTTACTGTTCACTGTGTCATGAAAGAATGTCATGAAGATTCGCCTGCATGAAATTGTGCACCAAACACCCACTTTTTGTCCATACAGCTGACATGGATTTAACAAAACAAATATTTAAATTTTTCAAAAAAGTAAAACCAAAATAAGATAGTTCAAAAAAATTGAAAAAGATCTAAAATCATAAAATATTTACCAAGAAATAATTTTTTACTGACTAGCTTTCTAATATTTTCAGAAAACTAGTGTATGAATCAAAATTTCCAGAGAAATGGAAGTGGATGGACCGAAGAAAGCAGAGAAAAATTAAGGAAAACACTCTTGGAATAAAATTACAAAACATAAGAAAAAAATTAATTCTGAAGAAGGAGAAATCTCTGTGAAAATATTCAATGCAGATACAAAAAAGGAAAAAATTGTAAGTGGAGAAATCTATTAATTAATTTTAATATATATTCTGACACTAGAATGGAATTTATTGAACAGCTAATTAATATTATGTTGTTTTTAAGTAAAAAAGTTATGAAGTGATGTTGTCTAACAAAATGTTATTAATTACAACTCATTAAAGGGATCATTGGCCTTTGTAAAGAGTGTGAGAGGCAAATTATCATTTATTTATTTTATGTTTATTACACCTTGTCAAGACGATTCTTATAAGTATAATACTCGTACATGCAAGTTTATAATTACTGATAAAATAAAATAAATATGAAAAGACAGACAACTAATTGCATAATTCACTATAAAATATTGCACTGGAAAAAATTCACCGACATTCAATATTGTTATAAATAAATAATTTCTTTTTAATTTTTTAAATATTTATAATTATAATTTTTAGAAACTTTTTAAAATATAGTATTAATTGTGTTATTTAATTCAATTTTCTTGAATAGAGATAAAAAACTAATTTTAAGTATCATAATTTAAGACATTGTAATTATTTTTAAACATTAAATCGGTTAATAAAAAGTCAGGTACTTAGTATGTACTATGATACAAAATAAAGAATTTTCCATTATCTAAAATGGAATGGTACAAAGTACTTATCTCTGGTCATATATCAAAAACAATATTTTCTTCTGAGCAAAGAACATTTTTTAGCATATCACCAGACTTCAGAAAACAATAGTATAATTGATAAGAAAATACGCTTAAGTGTAGTAAACAATTCAAGGAATTCTTTTCTCTACATTATTTTATCACCTAAGTATTATATAAAAGGTATTATTGGTCACTATTTTCAAGGCCATCAATGTATTTAAAAGTAATAGAGATTGACTACTTTATTAAATCATAAACAATGAGATGTCTGTTTATTAGTTTTCTATTTTAAATAAAAATGTACTGCTTGATTAAGCAGTAAGTCATTTGATCAAAGTTACCAAATCTTATAATCATATATATTTTTTTTAAAGATTAGTTTCCAAATGTAAGAAACTACTTTGGTTTCATACTGGTAACTTAATTTCATTATCATATATATTCAGTTTTAAATACGGAATACTTTTTGGAAAACCATTAATATAAACAGGAATGACAAAGTTATCAATATTGAACTATACAGTATTTCCTTTCTGATTATTTTTTGAGAACCATGAGTACATTGACCCGTAATAATTAAAAAAATGGTTTGTTTCCTGTCAGTCAATAACGACTGACTTATTTTTTCCTGTCAATAAATAATAATGTAATTATTCAAAGGATTTATTTATCTATAAATCCATAAATCTTTAGCTTTTTATGAAGGTCTTATAGGATCAAGTAGTTTTTTATGAAGCATATTGGGTTAGCACAATCAAATGCTTTTGACACATTACAAAAAATTATATTAGTAAACCAAAAGAAAAGACATCAATTATTCTTATGGATTTCCTGAATGCAAATTTATTTTTAAAAAGTTGTTTTTAATTCAATGATTTTGTAAAGATTACTTTCATTTTTGAAATACATGTGTAAAAATACTTTACAAAACAATAAATATGTAATATTTCTGTTGCATATTGTTTAACATTTATGGATATTTTTATTTGATGAGAAATTCTCTTGGGTTAAGAAATTGTTGCAACAGAATCGTATCAACAATATTGTAATTAAATATTTATTATGACTATACATATCTAAAAATTATTCTTATATGATACGGCTCCTTTGAAAAGTCAAAACAAGTTTTCAAAAAATAAAAAGTCAAAACAAGTTTGGACTCACAAATATAAATTACGTTCATTGATATTTAGCAAAGAAAAAATTGTAACTTTTTCATATATTTATATTTGTGGTAATTGGTGTTATCTTTTGTGACAAGAAATACAAATAGATAATAGAAAAATTCTTAAGGATATCGACCTTCATCAAATAATTAAAGGGAAGAATAAAAAAAAAATAAGAAAATATGATAAATATAGAGGAAGAAAATTTTAAGACCAAAGAAAGAATAAAATCATTAAGAGAAGCTGATAAAGATAAAGAGGAAAAAAATATTAAAACCAAAGAAAAAATAAACAAAATTAAAAGAGGGTGTTGAATATAAAGAGAGGGAAAATTTGAAAACTAGAGAACGTGACAACAGAATCATATTTTGATTATATTGCCTATTTGTGTACCCAAAAAAACAATCATGTTTTTTACTTCCTTGTACAAAATAAAGAAAGTATTTTGATCATGACAAAAATTTGGATTTTCATATTTTAAACATCATTTTGACCATCCCTGTATCCATTTTAACTAGTTTCGGTGTGACATCTGTGTGTACATATGTATCTCGCATAATTGAAAGACAATTAGCCATAGAATGTTGAAATTTTGGATTTAGGACTATTATAACATATAGTTGTGCACCTCCTATTTTGACATCAATCAACTGGATCAAAAGTGTCCAAAAAAAATTAGATTTTGGACTTTTTGTTAACTGCAGTAATAAGCCCTCACAGAGAGCTTTTCAACTATTTACATAAGTGGTTATTTATTTTCATTGGTTCCAGAGTTATAACCAAATGGAATTTTAATTAATGAAATATTTGGATCTTAGAAGGAGAAGGCACATCGATTCAAATCAGACTTATCTCCTTTTTCTTTTTTAACTTTTTTATTTATTTTAAATATATTGATTTATTAATAATTATTAACTTCTGATTGTAAAAAAAGTTACAATAAATAATAATTCAATAATAATAATAATAATAATTTATTTATTTATTTTTATTTGCTTTGTTTGTGCAACAGAACAGTTACACAAAACCTTTGTACGTTGCACAATATCACATAAAGTCACAAAAGAACAGCCACAAGTCAACAACCCACATATAAATTAAAAATACAATATTCAAAACACAATAATAATAATAATAATAATAATAACAATTATACAGTCAAATAAAAAAAATAACAATTAGAACTTTAAAAACGGTAGCTATGGAGTGATGATAAAAACACATAGATGAAACATACAAAAACAAAAACACAATATTACTAATACATTCCAAATAAAACAAGTTATAAGCAATAATCCTTAAAAAACAACAATAATTTTAAAATCATGAAAGTGAGCATTTCACCAACACTGGTAACCTCTCAAATTTTTAATGAAGGTTGTCTCATCTTCCCAAAAGCTTAGCTTATCCTGGAACTCCACTGCAACACTGGTACACCGCTCAATCGGAGACACGGTGGAACCAACCGGCGTCACAAATTGCCTAAAAGATTTATTAATTTATTATAATAATAATAATAATAATAATAATAATAAAAAGACGATATTAAAAAATCACAGGTTATTAATGAAATAAAATTTTATGTACTTTTCATTTTAAAAAATTGTATATTTGTAATTTAATAGGCGTACAAGGAAATCATGTGGTGCCCACATCAGTTTTTTTTTATGAAGCGTAAACTTCAAGCTGTGTGAAAAGGTCAAATTATACTGCCATTATGATTTTTAATTAATTTCTTTATCAAATAATTAATTAATTTTTTCATATATATATATAAGTTATGCCAAATTTAATTGGCTCACTGAAAAATCTTTAATTAATATCTAACCATTTTCTGCAAAAAAATATGTTATTATGCATTTTTCAAAATGGTAAATGTGGCAAGAATTACAGAAGCACTTATGTGAAGCTGGAAGTTGTACAATAAAATGGTATAGCCTACACATAAAATGGTATAACATGCAAATCAAAATGTATTTCATCGAGTGCCGGTGATCCATTTTATTTTCAAACAGATATTCAGAAGTTAGCACAAGATAACAAGTAAATATACTAAATAATGGAATTGGAAATTACAGCAGAAACTAATTATTTTTAAACGTTAGAAAAAATAAAACTATTTCAATTAAAGAGAGTGAACACCATTCACTTCGCAAGAAATATTAAAATTTCCAAGGTTGCTGTCATTAGAATCATTATGGTAATCAAATCTATCACTTTCACTAGTTTCTTGTAAAGAAATAATAAATGATTCCATAGTATTGTCAATAATGTGTTCTTGTTGCATATAAGCTTCTGTTTCCTTAACTGTATCACAATACATCTCCCAATTTTTGTCAGAATGAAATTTTATAGTAGACTTAAGTTTACTAATAATTATAAAATACTAAAAATACATAACCGATTATAAAACATGGTTAACTTTTCTCAATCAAAACTCGAATAAAAAGAAACAGAATTAGCACAAATGTTCTTACAGGATCAACAAATACAGGACCACTATATAATTGGATTATACTCAGGGATTAATAATGTAAGCTTGTGGGTAATTATTTATTTTTATATTAGCCTGTATTTGAAAACTATGAGGACATACACACTATAGCAATATTATTTCTTCATATGATTCTAAAAAAGGTGACTCTTTCCTGAGTTATATTGTTTGGTTTGATCACGTTTATTTTTAAAATAAATAAATCACTTTAGATTATAAACTATATTTATATATGTCAAACAATTATAACATTATTTACTTTATCATTCAGTGTTTGTTTGGTAATGTAATTAATTATAATACTTGTTGAGACAAACCTACATTTTTACAACATTTTAAAATATATCATAACATTTCTTTTTACGGCAAAATACTTAATCATTTATAAAGTATAAACGGCAGAATTAAAAAATATTTAAAAGTAATCCCGTAATTCCATCCTGGAACATAAAATAATAAGTTGTATTTATAAGAAAGCAATTTGCTTCTAAGCGGGAAAACTAAACTGAATATTTTCAGTTTGAATAACAGGCACCGTACTAGCGATTGTAGTCCAAGCTTCAAGATTCGTTGCGGCTGCGATACTTGATTTAAATAAAGATTTTGATATTCTACATTTTCCTGATACAAATAGTTCATCATCAATGATTATTGTTCCAAAACTAGGTGTAAATGAAACATTTTTTATTGTTTTTCTCTATCCTGAACTACTTATTTCTCTGCTTTGTTTTCCTTAGCAATATTTCCTTACATTATTGTTCTTTGTAAATAATTTCTTTTTCTAAAGAAATTTTAATGTTAGTAATTGTATTTAAATTAGTTTCTTTTCTTTTCCTTTTTATATAGTTTTTCCTCTGCTTTCATTCAAACACTTTTATCTAACTATTTTATTCCTTCTAACTTCCTTTTTTTTGTGTAACCTGTGGGACCACTGTTAGGTATTGCTTCGAAGGATGAGATGAATGATTTGTAGAATGTGTGAAAATGCCATGCCTGACTGGGATTTGAACCAGGGACCTCCGAGTGAAAGGCTAAGATGCTACTGCGCCATGGAGGCCAGCAAACTTCATTAAGACTGACATCTCAAAACTTTTCATGTATTTCTTTCTCAAAATCAACATTTTCAGAACCATTATAATTCTACATTCTATATTAAAACAATTAAAATTAACAAATCTTGTCGTTCTTCATGGGGGGAGTGGTAGAATCTTAGCCTTTCATCTGGAGGTCCCAGGTTTGAATTCCAGTTAGGCATTTTTCATATGCTACAAAATTTGCTTGGTTTTTATTAACTTAATATATGAATAGAATTTATTAAAACTTAAAACTCTTAACTTATTTCATTTATATACCTTCTATTTATAAATTTATTTTAGGATTGAACTTTTATAGAATTTTCATAATTTTGAGTACAAGGCTGACCGGTATTTAAAACTAGAACCTGTCACATAAAAGGTAAGATGTTATGACCCTTCACTCCAACATACTGATATTAATATATTTTTTTAACTGTTATTTGACATGCATTATTTATTATTTATAAATGTATTAATATATTTTTTATATATTTTTTTAATTTTAAAATACTGTTGTTTTCCTTGATCATTCCACCAAGTACTTAAATATTTATATTTATGACCAATCTTGATATGTTCTACATGATATAAAGTAATCTAATTGATTTGAACAATATATATTTATGAAGCAATTTTAGGCCTCAGATTAATAGTAGAAGGAAGATTAAAAAAAACAAACCAACATACTTGGCGTTTATAGACCTAGAAAAGGCATTCGATAACGTAGACTGGAATAAAATGTTCCGCATTTTAAAAAAATTAGGGTTCAAATACAGAAATAGAAGAAGAATTGCTAACATGTACAGGAACCAAACAGCAACAGTAACAATTGAAGAACATAAGAAAGAAGTTGTAATAAGAAAGGGAGTCCTACAAGGATGTTCCCTTTCCCCGTTACTTTTTAATCTATGCATGGAACTAGCAGTTAATGATGTTAAAGAACAATTTAGATTTGGAGTAACAGTACAAGGTGAAAAGATAAAGATGCTACGATTTGCTGATGATATAGTAATTCTAGCCGAGAGTAAAAAGGATTTAGAAGAAACAATGAACGGCATAGATGAAGTCCTACGCAAGAACTATCGCATGAAAATAAACAAGAACAAAACAAAAGTAATGAAATGTAGTAGAAATAACAAAGATGGACCACTGAATGTGAAAATAGGAGGAGAAAAGATTACGGAGGTAGAAGAATTTTGTTATTTGGGAAGTAGAATTACTAAAGATGGACGAAGCAGGAGCGATATAAAATGCCGAATAGCACAAGCGAAACGAGCCTTCAGTAAGAAATATAATTTGTTTACATCAAAAATTCATTTAAATGTCAGGAAAAGATTTTTGAAAGTATATGTTTGGAGTGTCGCTTTATAAGGAAGTGAAACTTGGACAATCGGAGTATCTGAGAAGAAAAGATTAGAAATGTGCTTTTGAAATGTGGTGCTATAGGAGAATGTTAAAAATCAGACGGGTGGATAAAGTGACAAATGAAGAGGTATTGCGGCAAATAGATGAAGAAAGAAACATTTGGAAAAATATAGTTAAAAGAAAAGACAGACTTATAAGCCACATACTAAGGCATCCTGGAATAGTCGCTTTAATATTGGAAGGACAGATAGAAGGAAAAAATTGTGTAGGCAGGTCACGTTTGGAATATGTAAAACAAATTGTTAGGGATGTAGGATGTAGAGGGTATACTGAAATGAAACGACTAGCACTAGAAAGGGAATCTTGGAGAGCTGCATCAAACCAGTCAAATGACTGAAGACAAAAAAAAAATATTTATGTAATTATTCAAGTTAAAATAATTATGTAAAAAAAAAATTGTAAAATATTGATGACTAGCAGAACTGGGAATGCTTCGCTATTATCAGATTTGAGTATATATATAGATTAAATGAACACAATTGAAAGTTTGATAAAACATTAAAAAAATGGGAATCTTGGAGAGCTGCATCAAACCAGTCAAATGACTGAAGACAAAAAAAAAATATTTATGTAATTATTCAAGTTAAAATAATTATGTAAAAAAAAAATTGTAAAATATTGATGACTAGCAGAACTGGGAATGCTTCGCTATTATCAGATTTGAGTATATATATAGATTAAATGAACACAATTGAAAGTTTGATAAAACATTAAAAAAATGAACATTACGGAACTTCACAAAATTTAACCTTTCCCTTTTCCCTTTCCTTCTTGTCTTTTCCCCCATTCTACTTTTCCCATTTTCATTTTTACAATATTCCTTCCATTTCCCAACACCTTACCCTTTCCCCCATTTCTCCCTTTCCTCTCCATTCCCTTTCCTTCCTCTGTGTCTTTTTCTTATTTCCTTTCCCGTTTTTCCTTTTCCCCGTTTTCCCCTTTTCTCTTTTTTCCATTTTCCCCTTCTTCCCTTTTCCGATTTTTCCCTTTCTCACTTTTTCCCCGCGCGTAAATCGATCCAGTAGTTTTTTAGTCTATAGCGGAAACACATATCGGAAACATTGAAATGGAATCGTAAAATATTTAGTATAGCGTGTGTTGATTTTACGTCCAACAGATAGGGCTGTGTTTTTTTTTTAAAAAAGCATGTTTTTACATGTCACAGGTATGACATCTTAGGTATATAAAAACACGCGCGTATTCGACATCTAGAGAAGAAGAAGAAAGATGACCCACTACGCGACCCGACGTCACGGACTGGAGTCCGGAAAAAGAGCCTAGCAGAGAAGCAACGTGAAGGGCAGCCATCGAAGAAGTAGATCTTCTCCTTTATCCGTACCTTAAAAAATTTCAATACTTATAATTAATTAAATCAGCAATTGCGACTCCCTCTGGAGAGGGGGTCGTATTGCTCCCACCAAACAATTAGGTTTTGGTGGGAGGAATACGCCCCGTTGTGGCGTATTCCTGCTAGCCTATGAAGCGTTAGCACCGAAAGGATTTCAGCGGACGGTCTGAAGGGGAATTACGTCGGGAGAACAGGTTTTAAAAGTCTACTATCCCGAGGTCGGACCCAGAAATGAGCTTGAGAACGCTGCCCCAAACGGATATGGAATGCTATTCACAAATCCGTTCATAAAATATAAAAAAAACTTTAAACTTAGACCCGACATTAAAATAAACCCTTGAAACAGGCCCGATTACAGAATCATACAGCAGCAACGGACACTGTTCAGGCTCTGCGATTCGAAGGGAGAATTTGTGATACTCCCGCCATTTTTGCGTTCCGTTCCGTTCCGCGTATTCGAATGCAACGTTGTGTCAAAATTTCAAAGCAATCGGTGAAGAACTTTCGTAAATTTTGGTAAGACTTTGTACAAAGGAACATTTACATTTTTATTTATATAGATTGTGTCTATATGAAAAAAAAGCTTTGGATTTAGAATAGATTTTTTAATAATAATTTTTAAATTTAGTAGATGTTATCGTAATATTTCTTATCGTATAATTAACAGAAAATTAAAGATTTCAATTGTGGGTATTCCCAGATTCAAGGTTTATTGCAATCAAAGTGTATATATATATATATATATATATATATATACATACGTTCATACTGAATTTAGTGCATTAAGTAATGTTAAAGAAAAAGTTGCAATACAGGTCTTTGGTCTTTATTGACTTGAGAGAAATTTATGGTGGGGAATTTTAATATAATGTTCAAAGAAGGCGCAACTACTCTATTCAATTCTTTCTTTTACACTCCCCTCCCTCCTTTTTCTACGTTTTAATCACTTACTTTCCCTCTTTTAATTTTTTTCATACATACTTTTAAACATACCACACATGTTAAACATATATTTCATCATAATTGGATTTCAGTAACAAGATAAAGTAGAATACTTAAATGAATAACAAACTTGAATGAATTTTAAAATCTTGTGTGTAACTTTTTTTTCCTGAAACGTGCATATTATCACGTGTAGATTATTACGTCATATAATATTATAATGTAAGTAATTTCATTTTAAGTATGGTACTTTATGATGTTTAACATACAATACCATAAACGTGAATCATCTTCAATAAATTATTTTTTGTATACATGCAGGTGTGATTTTACATTATGTTGCATTCTTTGTTCATATTTTATATTCTATTCATCATCAAGACAGATTATCCACCTGCTGCAAAATTTACTGATATTATTTCTTGACATTGTTATAAGAAATTTTCTAGACGTCTATAATTTTCTTTTTTTCATATTATTTTTATTTGACTTCTGTAGTGTTATTAAGTATTGTTTTCTTACGTAATTTATCAATAATTGAATTAAATATTAACTTTTATTGTAATTTACTTCTTATTCACTTTATTTTATATTATGTTTGATTTTTTTTTAAATGTCACTTATATTTTATTGTAGATTTATAATTTTATTTTGTCAGGTAATTTATCCAGTTAATAGGCAAATACAGAGTGAGTCACGAGTATAAGGCAATACTTTGACAACTCATTCTAGAGGCTAAAAATAAGAAAAAAGTTCATACAAAACATAGATCCAAAAACGCTTCGTTAGCGAGTTATACAGAGTGAAAGATTTCGCCCGAGTTTCAATTCCTCCGGGTAAATTAAGGCTTTCTGAAATTCTGGGAAGGTCAATTAAGGGCAAATTCAATTGTTTTTGAGCTGGGAAATCGAAAAAAATAGGTCCCAGAACAAAATTTCTTATGTTTTATAATAACTGATGAATAAAACATTACAGAAATACTGTAGTAACCCTATAACTCAATAAGAGGACCCAACTCCGACAGTTCTAAGGAAGCGGCCTCACGCCGTACTGGACGAACCACCGTGATGGTGCGGTGCGGTAGCCGAAAATCGACAAACCAGGCTTAGGGGCCTCCATATCGCATGAGCCATAAACGGAATAGTGCGTCAGACGCGTTTCCGGGGTCGCGAGTGAATAGTTTTTTTTTTTCGCGAGTTATATAGTTTGAAGACTTCAAATACGGTAAGTCGCGCACAAAACAAAAACGCGGTCTAAAAAAAAAAAATTTTTTTTTTTTTTTTTTTCTCGCGTGTGTTTTGTTCTGTTTCTCTTGTTTCAGAAACGGGAGAAACGTGGATGTGGAACGACGCGTCGTGCCGTCTCATCCTGCCAGTCGAAAGGAAAGTAAAAATTAATTTTTTTTTTTTTTTTTTTTTTCTCTCGTGTGTGTGTTCTGCTTCTTTTGTTGCAGATGCCAACAGCCACCACAAAAACAAATGGTTTCTTCACTGCGGCCACGCGGTCCCCCCAACCCCTTCTCAGACACACGCGTGTCTGAAGGTTAATAATTACGTGGAGAGAATAATTACTGTTTACTTCTTTCCAGAAAATCGCCGCCCCAAAACCGCGATCGCGAATAGGTATCACCATCTGTAAGTTAAACTTACAGTAAGATAAAATAACCCAGCAATTGCGACTCCTCCGGAAAAGGGGACACATTGCTCCCTCCTTATAGCTAGTGCCCCGTTGTGGCGTATTCCTGCTAGCCTATTAAAGAGTTAGCACCGAAAGGACTTCAGTGGACGGTCTGAAGGGGAATTACGTCGGGAGGACAGGCTTTATAAGCCTAGCCTTCCGCGGTCGGCCCATGAAATGGGTTCGATAACGCTGGTTTAACAACGGATTGGAATGCAATTAAATCCGTCTTAAATTCACTAAAATAATAATAGACAAAACTTGAAAAATTAGATCCGAGATTAAAAAATAACCCTTTTAAAAACAAGCCCGATTAGAAAGATCCAGCAGCAAGGGACTCTGTCCAGGTTCTGCGATGGAGTAGGGAGTAATAGACTCCTGCCAACTTTGCATTCCATTCCATTCCATAACTCAATAAAAGTAACCCGATAATACATTAAAAAACACGTACTGAAATGCTGTTTTATACCGGTCATTTTAAACATTTTCCATATTATCATATTTTATATATTAAAAAAAATCAATTATAAGCATTAATGCTTATATTTATAAATATAATCTAGCCAAACTTAACCTATGCTCCCTTCGCTCGCTAAACTTGACTAATTAACAGTAATTTTTTGATTATTTAAATAATAAATAATTGCCGGTCTCCGTGGCGCGAGCGGTAGCGTCTCGGCCTTTCATCCGGAGGTCCCGGGTTCGAATCCCGGTTAGGCATGGCATTTTCACACACGCTACAAATCGTTCATCTCATGCCATCCTAACGGTGGTTCCGGAGTTTAAACAGGAAAAAACTTGGTCTAGATGAACTACCCACCGGGTTGGTCTAGTGGTGAACGCGTCTTCCCAAATCAACTGATTTGGAAGTTGAGAGTTCCAGCGTTCAAATGGGAACGGAACGCAAGAATGGCGGGAGTTTCAATATTTCTCCCTACAGATCGTAGAGCCTGGACAATGTCCCTTGCTGCTGTATCATTCTATAAACAGGCATGTTTCATGAGTTATTTAGTGGCGGTTATAAATTTTAAGTTTTATTTATGGACGGATCTGGTGATTTGGGTTCCTATCCGTATGGACCAGCCTGTAAATTTTTTACTGGGTCTGACCTTGGAAGGTTAAGCTTTTGAGCCTGGTGATTCCGGCGTAATTCCCTTTCAGTCCGTCCACTGAAGTCCTTTCGGTACTAGCACCTTATGGGTTAGCAGGAATACGCCAAAACGGGACCCTAGTTGTTTGGAGGGAGTAATGCGCCCCCTTCTCCGGAGGGAATTGCATGTGGTGACTGAATTAAATTTTAAGGTTTTAAGATGGTGGGTAAAAGGCGTTCAAGTCCTAGTACAGGCAGATACTTTTATACGGACTGGATACCGGTGTTCTTTGGTGGTTGGATTTCAATTAACCCTACATTTCAGGAATGGTTGAACTGAGACCGTACACGACCACACTTCATTTATACTCATATATATCATCCTCATTCATCCTCTGAAGTATTATCTGAACGGTAATTCCCGGAGACTAAACAGGAAAAATAAAAATATAATAAATAATTGCAATAATTAATAAATTTAATTATTTTTTTTCAAACCTTTTTTAAACTCACACGGTGGGACCGGCATTCATATGAAAGAGGTTACCTCAGCCGCACCTATGAATCGTGGTGGCGACTAAACCCGTCCTAGCCTGGGGCCTTCTCAGGCTCCCCTATCGGGGTCGCCCTTGAATAATCGGAACCTGCAGATCTTCCGCTTGTGGATGGCCCGCCTGTATCAAGAAGGCTTTCTTTCCCTTACCTACCTCTACTCAGGGTCCGAGTATGCACCCCACGCATACCCCCTCGTCCAGCGACCCCTCCCCGCATACCTTGGGGATTCCTTAATTCTTCATCAGGCGCTCCCCGACTCAAACCACTATTGTGTGTGGTTTAAGCCCCGACGCTCTCTACAATAAGGCTGCCCCGTGGCCCTACACGTCCCATGATTCGTGTATCTGGCGATCTTCTTTTTTTTTATTCTGTGCCTCGCCCACTCTTATCGGCACCTTTGTTGGATCGTCCATTCTTAAACATTTGTCCCTCTCTCACTTTTGCCTTGCCAGATTCCCTGGTGTATCAGTAGCAAAGTGTTATATAGCAAAGCGAGCGTAGGTTAAGTTCAGTTAGATTATATTTATAATCCCTGCAAATACCTCCAAACACCCACTGATTTGGAAGAATTCTGCAACTATTGTACTTTCTTTTTGAAAATAAGGGCTCGTCTATTTCTACTGTCATTCCTGGACGACCTTTTTAATAAATGATCACCACACACACCTCTCTCAGGTACATTTTTCAATTCATTATTACTTCACTTGACATTGATCTACATTCACGTCACTCGTTAACCTTGACTAATATGTCATGTAAAATATGTTAATATGTTTAAATGTGCGGTATAAAACTGCATGTTTTTTCTAAAGTTTTATTGGGTTATTTTTATTGAGTTATAGGGTTACTAAGGGTATTTCTCTATAGTTTTATTTATCAATTATTATAAAACACGCTATATTAACTAATTTTTATGTGAAAAAAGTGGGGGACGTAAAAAGGAAAATTACCTTATTTTTAAGTAGAGGTTAAACAAATTTTACTTGAATTTAAGGTAGTTTTTGCTGTAAACCAGTCTTCTTCAAAACTTGAGTGTTGTGATTTTATTTCAACTAAAATTTTGTGTGTTTTTATTTAATTTTCATTAATATTGAATATTGATTATTTATTTATTCTCTCTTTTAACTACTTTATAATATTAATTTTTTGTTACAGGTGCTTTAAATTAAACTGTACCAATATTTATTAACATTCAATTCTTTTATTTCCAGATAATAATGATAGAAACAGAAATAATATCTATTACAATGAATTTTTATTTACAGAATATGCTCAATATGACTACCATTTGCCATCAGGCATGCTTGAACACGTTTTGATATGTTTGAAAATACATACTGAAGAACTAAATAAATAATTATTTTATAACTTATATTATATTTCCAGTTCTCGAATGGGTTGGTCTAGTGCTGAACTCATCATCGCAAATCAGCTGATTTCAAAGTCGACAGTTCTAAGGTTCAAATTCTAGTAAAGCAAGTTACTTTTATACAGATTTGAATACTAGATCTTGGATATCGGTGTTCTTTGGTGGTTGGGTTTCAATTGACCACACATCTCAGGAACGGTCACGCGGCGGTAGGGATGCTTGTATCAGCGCGTCCGTATACTGTATGACAGCTCGCATCTGAGTTGCCATTGTGTTCGCTCACCTATATTAAATATATGTGATAACAATATAAATTTTTGAACTGACGGTGGTTTTGGAGTCTGGGGGATGTGAAACGAAGATATGTCGAAATATTCCGGAAGTCGAATCATGGTACCCATTACAATAGGTAGCTTTCTTATGAAATCTACCTAAAAACCATATTATTTTTGAACTTTTGTAAAAATATTTGTATTTTTCTAATCTGCTGTATATTATATATACACAGTGCATTACTAAAATGTCTCGGGATTTTCATAACCTATTCTACTCGTAAAAATAATGGAAAACGTTCAGACAAACATATGTCCTAAAATGTTTCGTTTATGAGTTACGGCTAGTGAATGATTTCGCTGGGATTTCTGTTTCCGCGGTGAAATAAGATCGTACTGAAACTTTTAGGACGTTAATTGAAAAACGGAATTAGTGATTTCTTATGGTTTTTGATCTGATAAATCGAATAAAATAGATCCCAGAACTACATCTGCAGTAGTTTTTAAGAAATCTGGGGTGAAAACCAATAAATTGGGGTAAAAAAATCCAGTTTTTTATGTTTCACATACGAAAACTTTGTTAAATTGGTAATAAACAAATAAAAATTTTAAACAAAATTTGTAGAGAATTTAATTCTAAACAGTATGGTGTAACATAAGTTTAAACAAGAAATTTTAGAAAAATTCGAATTTCGTTTGGAAACAGTAGTACATTAGTACATTGGTCAAAAAAGTATTTATTTAACGTAAACAAAAACCAGATTTTTTTTTTGGTGATGAGAAAACTTAAAAAACTAAATTTACTGTTAAAGAAGGCTGTTAAAAAATTAAAAAAACAAAAATAACTGGAAATTACACAACAATAGTAAAATAAAAATGACTTAGATAATAAATAATTTTTTTAATAATGTCAGAAATACAACAAATTATGGTAAACGTCGTTTACAGTGACCTCGAAGGAACACGATTTCAGGTCATTATAACCGATGTTTAGGTTGCTTATTGGTACTACTTTATTTGCCATCTACATGGATATTGTAATACAGTAATAATCATTAAAATATAGTAATAATAATTTGTTTCCATAATAAGTAACATAAAAAAACCAAAAATATGCAGTAATAAGTAGAAATACGGTAGAGTAAAAGTAAATAGAAAAATATTGTAAAAATTACTTTTTCTGCAAGTCGATTATTTTGCTTTGTTTCGAACATTTTGTGTTGCAATACAGTTTTTGAAGGGTTTTTTCTAAATAAAAACAAACACTCAGTTTCTTTATTAGCATCTATATATATAAAAATCAATGTTTGTTTGTTCCAACTTAACTCGAGATCTACCGGACAGATTTGTCTAAAATTTTGCACATCTACACTTTGAAGCCCTGCGGTGAACATAGGCTAATTTTTTTGGACCTCCGACATAACGAAATTTTACAACGAAATTTAAAACACTTTATTTCTTCCTTGAAGCTTATTTAATTTTCAAAATGAGTTTGATTTTCAAGAAAATGACTTTGATTTTTCTGTGTGTTAATGTTTTGCTAACATTTTTTTGAATTGATTAATTTTGAAAAGGGCTGAGGTTTTAACGTACAGTTATTCCTAAGTTTCAATTGATTTAACGCACATGCATATGTAATTTTTACGATTCATTCATTTACAATTTTTCACAGCTGTTTAAAAACTAAAAAATAAATAGCTGCTTTTGTTTATCATGTGTGTGTTACTAATTTAAAGTGTGTAAAGTATTTAACTGCAATATTTTTTCAAAACATCATACCATGCCTAAAAGACATTCTTTAATCGGGAGAAATACAAAAAAAAGCATGTATGATGAAAACTGTTCGTGCGGCAGAGGCTGAAGACGTAAGACAGTCAAGATTGGAAAGCGACCGAATACACACAGCCCAATCCCGTTCGACTGAAACAACTGAGCGACGGGAAATACGTTTAGAAGCGACCGAATACTCACAGATCAATCCCGCTCGACTGAAACAACCGAGCAACGGGAAATGCGATTTGCCACCGTTATTGTATGTGCGACTGACTGCACCTGCCTCCGGTTACTTGACTAATAAGTATAAAATAAAAAGATTGGAACCATGAGTTGTCTCGCCACAACTCCGGTCTCTACGGATTTTTTCACGAAACGTTGTAAAACGCCTTGATAGTATATACGGTTCGTAAACCCAGCTTTCGTCTCCGGTTATGATCCTTAGCATGAATTTTCATCGTTACGGCTTGTTCAAGAAATTGCCGACAAACGTCCACTCGATGTTCTTTCTGCTATTCGTTAAAACGAGGAACAAACTTTGCAATTACTCGATGCACATTCAATTTTTCATTCGAATCGAGATGCTAACCTTTTCTGCAAGGTCTTTGACAATCGATCGGTGATATGCATCCACCAAATTGTTAATTTTTTGAACTCTGATGTCATAAGTTAAAGTCGAAGGCTTTCCTGATCAAGGGTCATCTTCAATCGACTGAAAACCTCTTTTAAATCCTGAAAACCATTCGTAATATTGCATATGACCCACAGTATCATCACTGTAAGCTTGTTTCTAAAGTTGAAATGTTTCAATGAAAGTTATCCCCAGTTTCACGCAAATTTACTTTGTATCGTTCTTTTTTCATTCAGTCACACTATACACCACAGGGATTGGCTAAATAATTAACTCTTACTGAATGCAACTATTGATTAGTTTGCTTTTAATTTAATGTAGCTGAATAATAGATATGGTGATGATTGTGGCAGATAGTGTTAAGTAACAAATTAATTTATCCTTATTTACGCAGGAAACAATCCATCACCTTTTACACTGTCTCTATTTAGTAGATGAATTTTTTTTATAAAATTAAAAATAGATTCAAATATTAAGAGTATTAATGAGATATTCATAAAATAAAAGTGTTGTGGAGAAAAAATAATTTTTTAATTCATGTTTTGAGTTTTCTTTAAAATATTTCCTCTCTTGATTTCAGCTAAGCAAAATGTACTATTAGATTTATTTCACAGCTACTCTCTTATGACAATTATATTAACCTATCAATGTTGTAAGTCAATTTTACTATTCATCATTTGTTTTTGTTCAGCCTGAGAAACCACTCATTAGATATAACTGGAATAATTTTAACATCGACATTTAAAATACGTTGTTGATATAAATATTGAAGTATTGACCTCTAATAAAAGTAACTGATCTTTAATTTAAATTTGAATTTATTTTAGAAAGTGATAAACACTTAGAAAGTGTTTATTTTTCAAACTATTTTACAAAAAGCAGTAATAAACTTGCAGTATTGTCTTACTATAAAACTATAAGATTTTTATCAATTAAAGGTTTTAAAATCAGCTGGTACTTTTAAATTTATGTAAAAATCAAATTATCTTCTAATTAATATCTAACTGAAATCATTTCCAATAACTACAAATTTATATACACAGAATGTGTTGGGCAAACTTAAGGGGCAATTTAGGATTTCAAAATAAACAAAAAAGTTCATGTGGACAAATCTCATGTTTGCCACCATTTTGTGTTTTTTTCAGTAAAAATTGATACCTTAAGAATGGATTGAGATATTTTAATAAATTTTGGTATACATGTATCCAGCAACAACTAAAGAATTAATAAGTTTGAAAATTTTACCTTTGAAAATTCCAAAATATTAACCATTTAATTTTTTTAAACATAATAGTTCAGTAAATATTAGTTCTATTAAAATATATTTTATTAGATAAAATATTGTCTTTTATTCTGAACAAATGCTACCTCGATTTGTTCAAATCGGTTGATGAACATCTCAATCTTCTCCCCTCTCTTTTTTTTTGTTTAGCCTCCGGTAACTACCGTTTAGATAATTCTTCAGAGGATGAATGAGGATGATATGTATGAGTGTAAATGAAGTGTAGTCTTGTACATTCTCAGTTCGACCATTCCTGAGATGTGTGGTTAATTGAAACCCAACCACCAAAGAACACCGGTATCCACGATCTAGTATTCAAATCCGTGTAAAAATAACTGGCTTTACTAGGACTTGAACGCTGTAACTCTCGACTTCCAAATCAGTTGATTTGGGAAGACGCGTTAACCACTAGACCAACCCGGTGGGTTCAGTCTTCTCCCCTAAGGGGAGAAGATCCCATCATCGTAGCGTGTCTGGTCACTACACCACCCCATCCATTCCTTGCCAGTAGTGGCTTTAACAGAGGTCGGTTGATGAACAACTGAAATATAATTTTGCGCCTGTTTTCACTCAGTAACAATTACAATCAGCTCTCCTGCAGAGCCATAAGTAAGTTTCCTGACAAAAGCACGTGATAAGGAGATCCTTAAGGAACCTCCAAAATAAGTAATACACAGTAAGTAGTTGCAAGTAAACTTAAAGTCCAATATGAAATTTCAAGCTCAGTCATAAATCACAAACCATTAATTTCAGCACCATATAGTCCACAAAACAAACATTAATAACAAATAAAAAAAGAAAAAGAAAGATAAGTATTAAGAAATTAAATACAATACCACTAAACTTGACGGTGTTAGAATTTTTTGTTTTTGAACATAAAAACTTAAACATTATTCTCAAAAATTTGTTTACCTCATATCCAATAAAATTATATATCAAGAAGAAATAAAAAAAAAGAGAAACAAAATATTTTATTTGTTTGTATATTAATTAGTTAATTAAAATGAAAAAAAGGTAACCATTTATTTCAAATTTAAAAAAGTTTTCATTTTTAAATATGTAGATATGTTTTCAAAAGATATTTTTGGAGGTTTAATGTAGATATTTCTACACAGGGCTGTAGTAAGAGCATAACCTACCATACCATTAAAAACAGAGCTGAGTAATAATTAGAAAGTTCTTCTGGTAGAACAATATATTAGAAAATAAGTAAGTCATCCAAATTTTTTTTCTACAATTAATCTATAATGTAAATGTTATGTAGAATAAATTTTTACTGATTTTAAAAATTTTTATTTTATTTATGTACACAGATATAAAATGTATTCATACTTGTATTTTAACTACTCACTACTATACAAAAATAGTTACACACACACACATACACACACATATATATTTATACATATAATCATGAATATAAATTTTACAATAATATACATTAAAAAAACTAAATATAATATTTTATATACATACCCAATAAAATTATAAATTAATAATTTATGTTTTAATAATTTGGCACTTAATTATTTTAATTTAACTTAATCTAATTATGTAAACTGTAATTTTTTACTTAAACCGATTTTCGTGGCAGAGTGGTAGCATTTCTGCCTTTCATTCAGAGGTTCTGGGTTCAAGTCCTGGTCATGTATGGAATTTTCTCATAAGCCACTAAAAATTCATTATCATCATACATAGACAGCTGTTACAAACTGTCAACTAAAAAAAAAAAAAAAAATAATAATAATAATATAAAAGAGTTAATTACTGTTGGGCTTTCTCTCCTTTAAGTCAATTATAGACATTTAACACATTATTTATTTTCTGAAGAAACAGGATTGTAGATAGATGTTTAATTGTTTTTAAAAAAGAAAAAACTTATATGATAATAAACATAAAATAATTATTATAAATTATAAGTAATAAATACGATTCAAAGCATAATGACCATTTACTATTTTTCAGTAGCACTTTTACAGATCAAATAGTAAAATAGCTATAATTTCATGCATTACAAATTAAGGATGTAAGTACATTATCATGAATAAAAACTTTAAATCTCTGGAACTATTCATTTTAAATGTTTTATTTTAATTTATTACAAAATAAATAAAACACTTTGTACTTAATTTGAACAAAGATTATTTATTCGGAAGATAAAGAAACACCTGTTCATGTTTATATTCGCTGTAGAGAGGTAATCTTATAAAGCGATTCATTAGTGAATTGTTAATACTATGCATACATACAATACACTATCAAAATTACTGCAATATTATAAAATCTTTATTTTTCACGTAAAATTGGTTATGTACTATATTAATATATAACTTTGTTTATTTAAATTTTTTGATTAAAATAAATTATAACAGCATAACAGAACTACACATTATATATATATATATATATATATATATATATATATATATAGTAATGGGTAGAGAAGCCAGAACAAGAAACAGGGAGAAAATGAAGAAAAATCTACAAGAAACGAAATATAAAAGAAAATCATTACTCTTGAACAAAGGATGGATCAGCTACTATTATTTCAGATCAAGCCTAGGCCTGGAGATATAAATACTGTTAAGGATCAGCAAATTTTCAGTTCAGTACAGTGTGCGATAAACACGAGAACAGTTTGCAATAAATGTGATTAGAGTATGAGAACATTTGGAGTGAGTACGTAGTAACATTATTCATTTATGAAAGTGTAAGCTAGTTTCCTTTTGTAAATATTAAATGTAAATAATTTTCATATAAGTGAATTGTTAATTTTGTGATTGTTATAATCACTTTGTTTTTATTAATTTGTATTAGTTATTGTAAGGTGTACAGTAAAATCAGAATTGTGTTTTACTAATTACAACTGACCTATTTTTGTATATTATTTAAGAGTAAATAAATTATATTTGTAAGAGATTTTATGTGTGCTATCTCTCAATATTGTTATCAAACTACAAACACATGACAATATAAACATTATTAAAAAGAAAAATAGTCAACATTAAAAAAAAAATAACAAATTAAATATAATATGTACAATTAAAACACGATATTTTATTGCATAGTAAATAATTAAATTAGAAATTTCAGAACAGTTTTAAAATAACACCAATCGCAATTTTATAGCAATCTATTTTACTGTGATAAAATATTACTCAAGTGTTATCAGATTCATTTTGCAAATTTAATTATTATTTTGGAACTGCATAATTTAAACAATTTCTTATTCATTAAAGTTTTTATTATATATATAAAGATAATTAGGTCATCAGTTGTAGTAGAATGCTAACAGGCCAAGCCTGACCAGTTTCCATAAAGAAAATTAAGGTAGTGAAATTTAAAAAAGAATTTTTGAGTAATGATTTGATGACAGAGTTTTTAAACAAGAAAGACTGAGGATGTTAACTGGGGAAAATTCATAATGCAATAAGGTACAATTTTAATTCTCATCACATTAAAAATCTGAGATGAAAACTTAATAATTAAAAACTTAGTGCGTGAAAATCTTCTATATGTTATTTATCAGTGGATTATGTACGGTCGCTCCCACATATACATATACATATATATTTTGTGTGTGGGTAAGGTCCATCTGTAGAGCTTGTTAGGCATTTGATCTGAAGGAAAAGTTATAAAAGAATATAAAATTATTTTTTTGGTCTGGCTCTTCATAAAACTTTCTTTTATTATATCATTTTTTTTGTACAAAATTCAATTGAATTTTTATTTTATATTATTTGACAGTTTAAATTAATTCTAGTTTATATTGCAAAAAATATAGTTTAATGTCAATTATTACAGCTACTGTTTAATTGTTTAATTATCTATTTTATCAAAGTATGATTATGTTTGTGGGTGGATACTGATAACAAGGAGATTGATAATTCAATGATAAATTACCAACTCGACTGATGGTGTTGACCAAATTTAATTAATTGTGATAAATGTGTTGACATTAAATTTAATGAATTGTTTGTTTAAAAGAGGTTGTTTTATTTCTGTTTTAGTTTATTTTCATTTTTTTTATTCGTTATGGCCTGCTATAGATCATGTTAAGTACTAGTACATTTCTTTTTCAACCTTGTTTTCTTCTAGTTCCAGTACTTCCCATCTGCTTGGATTGGGTTTGTTTTTCATTCTGACCATGTATTCAATTCTGTTTTCTTTTTAATTTTATTATAATGTAAATTTTCTAAAAAATAAATTCATATTACTATTACAGCTACTATTCATAGACAATTACAACTGTTAAGTAAATTTAACCAGCTGACTGCCATTAGGCGCGCATAACTTTAATGTCAACTCAGTTTGCTAATCCATGCATATGATGTATCAAAATATTTATCTTTGAACTATGCTAAAAATAAATTTTTGATTCATTAATCAATAAAATGTTTGTTTCCAAATAATTTGATGATTTTTAGCATTCAGAAATTATTTCTTAATCAAAATCTAAAAAAAAATATTTATTAAACTGAATTTTGTTGAAAATATAAAAGCAACAAACAATGGAAAAGTTAGTTTTTAGATTTTATGACTAATAATAATAAATCTTTCAGCAAGTTATTAAATGTAATATAGTTAAGATTTTGAGTACAACTTTGTTACACGAAGAATATTATCGGTCAAAAACTTAATGTGTGTGCGTTTTAAAAGTAGTATGAATACTATAAACTGGGTCTGAAAAATTTTCATATTCAGTTTATGGTATAACTGAAATAAACAGAGAGTTCTGGGACGTATTCTCCAAACTGATACTGATTCAGGACACAAAAATGAGCACAAACAACTTATGTCTTATTTTGCTTTGTTTTCCTTCTGGACACCATTTTGTGATTTTCAACAAAAAACTTATTTCTCAGGAATGGGTATACCTAATTCAATTAAATCTGGCAAATCTTAAGAGTAGTGTCTTAGTCTACAAAATAGAAAATTTTGAAAACATCACCTTCAAAAATCTCAAAATAGCAGTCATCTTAATTTTTTAATCTTCAATACCTTTGAAAGTATTTCTTTGATCAAATTTTTACGCATTATAAAATTTATTAAGCATTTTATTTTGAACAAAATGATGTCTCATTTGTAAAAATCTGTTGTCAAGCAATCGACTTACTGCAGACAGTTTACCTGGCAGTACGCTTGTGCACTGTAATGCAAACTGATCATCTTTATTAATGTACTATTATTATTTATTAATAATTTTTATTACATTTAGTGGAGGAAATAAAAACAGGCAAAAAATTATCTGCTTGCATATGGATGACTTTTTCAAAATTTTCTATTTTGTAAAATGACAAGTCTTAGAATTGCAAAATTTAATTAAAGTAGGTTTACCAGTTGCTGAGAAATAATTTTTTTGTTGAAAATCACAAATGGTGTTCAGAAGGAAAACAAAGCAAAGTAGGGCTTATGTCGATATGAAATTTTTACATTTTGGTATCCTGAATCATTACCTAAAGTCCAAGGAATATGTCCCAGAATACTCTGTATAGTATGGAATACGTCCTGGAATACTCCATATAGATATCATAGTACAGAATTTTTATAAGATATTACTAACCAAATTTTACTTTACTGAGCATCAACAAATAAGGAAATTATTATTATTAAATAGTAATGATATTAGTATGACACTAAAAATATGATATGGCAATTAACAGAATAAATAAAATCAAAATTCACTATATAACTATTTAATTAAAAAATCAAATTACTATTAAACAGATAATACTATTCATAAAATAAAAGCTGATAATTAATTATACTTATTTCTTTTCTTTTTTTTGATAGAAAAATGAATTTTGTAGCCTGTGATAAATGCCATCTGGGTTTCAAACCCAGAACCTTTTGGTTGAAATGCAGAGATGATGATGCTACCAGTCTGCTAAGAAGATCAGTAATATCACCTTAATTATTATCCTTTGAATGTTAAATGACTGATTCAAAGATAATTTAGAAATTAACAAATTTCTAGTATAACTTATTTTTATTCTGGAAGGAATCTGATGGAGACCAGATACAACTATAAGTTGATAAATTCAAGAAATATATTGATTGGCTGTAATAGAATCAATGACCATGGCAGTAATGGTGGAGTAATTTTAATTTTTAAAATATATCTTTCAAAACTATTTTGTAATTTGTGTTGGTGGATTTAACCAACATGATTGAAAAATAAATTATTAATAATTTGAAAAGATCTACTAAAATATTTATAAAATGCAAGTCATAAAAACCTAATAAATGAACAAATCCTATAAAAATCAACTGTTTTTTTTTTTTTTTTTTAGAGATAGTTTATTCATAACAAATAATTATGAAATCAGTTATTAATGAATAATCATAAGTATCTTTAATAAATGATTATACAAATAATTTATCAGCATGTCTGATGCTGTTAATGCAATAAATTTTAACAAAACGGCTAATTTTTGCTTTAATTTTCATTAATTTAATATAATTATCTTATAATATACAGAGAATTAAAACAAATTACTGTTAGCAGAACAATTCACAAATCAATAATTGTATTCTTTATTATCTTATTTACTTTTAGCTTTTTTTTCTGATGTGATCAACTCGGCAACAGATATTAAGTTAATGTATATGTAAAACAATAAATCAATAACGTTAACAAAATAAAACAATCTAAAGAAATCTATTTTGAGTAACTCTTAACTAATATCAATCCTAACAGGAAAACTCACTCTAACAAAGGCTGTTTAATTTGAATTAACATAATTCTTAATATAAACCCATTATATTTTACAAAACATCATAACTGAGCATAAATAATTAATTAATCAATTAAATAACTGTCAGTATAAGAAAATATTACCATGTATGAGTGACGTAAATATTTGAATTCATATCGTGTTAGTTCATTCAACTAACATAATCTGTTACATGAGTTTTTAATATCTTAAAAATTTTACTTTTAAATTCATTATCCCAATCCATTAACTTCCCTTATCTAAAATGTTTTTAGAGTATTACTTCTTTTTTTTTTTTTTGGAACAACATTATTTTACATTAATTATTACAAAAAAATATTACATTATTATAATCAACAGACATTACATTACTATTTAATTTATGATTGATAATTATATAATGAAGATTGACATTCGTAATCTAGCATTCAGACACATAAAATGCTGTTAATGCAATATTTCTTATTAGAATTTAGACAGACATAACATAAATAAAATTAATCTATAATTAGATGCATCCCAACACTTTTATATCATCCACACTGTAAATTAGTTCATCTGTTTCATCACAGCACTGTCATCAACAATGAAAATACTATTAACTTACGTCATCTGTCATCATAAGTCAGAGATAACAAAAGATTAGATTATTTTATAAATAAATTTTTATATTTAATGAAAGGTTTATAGAATTGAACTCTGCAGCTTTCACTTTAATTTAGTTGTAAAGTGGATAAAAATATCCACTTAAATTGCAATAAGATTAGTCGTGTTTTAATCTTGTTAATTAATTATTTTAATCTCTTCTTGGCGGAGCCTTAGCCTAAGGGCTGGTCACAGGTGGCAGATAGTGAACAGCCCTAAGATATTAGGGTTAGCTGTAAATAAGGTTTTACCAAATAAGCAGTCCCAGACCAAGGCACTAGAATTATCAGGATGAGGCAGGGGTAGATTTACAGTGGAGCTGCTCCTTTTAGAATTCCTCATAATCCTTTCACGGTGCTATGACATGGTGAGTAAGAGCCACTGTTAAATAAGCTAACCATTAAATAAACAACAGAAGAGGTTATTCCTGATGATGCTTTAGGGTGAATGAACTAAGTTTACAGATCATAACTGGGCAACATTCTCAAAGTTGTATGTGGAGTATTTTTCCTTCCATGGAGACAATGGAAGAACATACGAGGTGGGTCTCTGAATGAAACCCAGGGCATGCTCATTAGCTCCAAGATGGCAATCGCATCACTGGACTTACCTGCAACTGGGCCAGTAACCCATCAGGAAATCTCAAATACTAAAAATCTTCCTAAAGAAGAAAGCCAGACTGAAATTTGATAACAAAAATTTAAAGAGTTTGGAATATCAGAAAAATTACGTACTTTGAATGTACAATCTCTATGTACTAAGGAGGAAGAACTAATAAATTTTATGAAAGAAAAACAGGTTCATATATCAATGATAACTGAAATGAAAAAAAAAAAATCAAAAAGGTTCCTATGTCATAGACGATTATACTGTGATTTACAGAGGTGTAGATTTAGAAAGGATCTTCTGGTGAGGCTGTTTGTCTGAATAGGAAATGGAAAAACAGAATTTGTTCATATACTTGGATAACAGATAGAATAGTCACAGTAAGATGCAAAATGAAAAGAAGATATTTATTATTAACATGTGTTTATGCACCTGAAGAAGGAAGAGGAAAGAGGAGACAGAAAAAGTTTTATGAACTATTGCAAGAAACTATAGATGCAAGTAATATGGATGACTATTTGATTGTATGTGGCGATTAAAATGAGAAAGTGGGAAATTTGGCTATAGATGGGATAACATGTTATCATAATGAAATTGTGATAAACAATAATGTGAAAATAGTATGAAATTTTGCTTCGTATAATAAGTTGAAAATAATGAATGCGTACTTTAAACACAAAAATAAACATAAATATACCTGGTGAGCAAGAAAAATTCAACTATTTTATAGCAAATGAAAAGACATGGAATTTGTTTACAAATGTATGAGTTTTTCGAAGGTGTTTCATAACTAGTGATCATTATCACTAGTAAAGAAAACTTAAAACCAAATTTTAATCATTTTTGTTTTTAATTTATTAAATATACCTTTGTCTTTCACTAAGTAATCAATTTATAAGAATTTTAAACTGAATTGGGATGTTTGAATAAATTTTAACAACAAATTAGTCAAATTATATGTTGAAACACTAAATCCTGTTGAAATATTAAAACTAAAGGCTATTTATTATAATTACCATTTTCATCTCTACTAGTTTTTTAATGATTCTAATGATAATTTTGTTATACTATATATTTTTTTTCATTATTTGAATTACCTTTAATAATAATGATTTTGTAAATTTGCTAAATACTAGATATGAGATTTTCTTTAATGTATGTGAAAGATTGTCATACAGATTTAAACTTAATTAGATTCAGAGTTTTTAAAGTAACATACCACTTAAATTGAACAGAAATAGAAAAAGAAGAATTTAGTATATATCGCTCAAATTTTAATAATATAAAATCAATAATCATTAATTACACATGAATAAATGAACTTGATCAAACAGAATTAAAGTTGAAAGCTATAAAATTAAATGTAATAAATATATATATTAACAATTAACTACAAGTAAAATATTAAAAATAAAAAAATAATAATAATAAATATAATATATATTTATACATAAAACCACACATTTAATAATATATATATATACATATATATATAATACACAGGATATAAAATTTCATACATATACATGCAATATGGTAGAATAATAAAAACAATATTTTTTTGGTATAATAATATGCAATAAATCCAGAAAAATTCAACAAGTAAAATGCTCTTATAAAATCAAAGGCTATATTAAAATAATTAAAGTTAAAAAAATCATTTTAAAAAATTTATTGTTTAATTTACGTAAAAAGAGTAATTTATGTTATGTTAGGTTAGGTTTTTATTTTACTAAAAAAGAGATTCTCCCTTGAGCTATGAATTTATTATTAAGGGAAGCATGATGAAGATAATTAATGTCCTGGTACACTTCTACAATATTATTTAAGTTATATATCACAGCTGATGATATGTCTAGATATGTAGGTAGTGACACTAACAAATACATACCAAAAGAAAGTATTCATGAAAATATTGAAAAAAATTATTTCTATGTAATATCTAAATTCAAATGATAATACAATAAACAGATATAGTGTACACTGATTAACGTAACACTTATTTTTTGGATGTCCAATTTACCTCGACTGCTTACCTTACACTAAAAAATTAAAAAAAAAAATAATATACTATTTAAAAAAATTTTAAGTACTATTCAAATAATTCTTAGCTTCAACACGAAATCCATCTTTATTGGTCTTTGTTTTTTCTGGGCTTATTAATTGACTTTTTTTAAAAATTTGTTTGGAATAAACCATACATAAATTTAGAACTATGTTAAACTAATTATAAAATTAACTTCTGAAAAAATTAATGAAAACATAGTAATTCATGCATGAACTATGATTTAGTGATCTGCAACCAGGGCCATCACACAAAAAGCTCAAGAATGTTGGTCTATTCAACTGATTGAAGCAACAAAAATAATGCAATTCTACACAGATTATTTGCTTAAAATATGATCATGCAACACATAAATGAAGATCAAAATTAAAGTGAGTATAAATTACAGATTTTTTTAATAAGAAATAGTGTTTTTAAAGGTACGGTTTGACTATCATTAGGTTTTATTCTATTAAATGCAGTGTAATTTATTCAATTTGTAATTTTTATGAAATGATATTTTTTACAAGTAGTGACTTAAGTTTCAATATGTTCTTGTAAGTTTTTAAACTAAATTTTTTAAAATACAGTAGGATAGCAAATGTTTTCTTTCTTTCAGATAATTTTTGTAATTCTTTTATTACCAAATTTCTAATCATTGGATATTTTATAACGTTTTATTGCATCTGTTTTTTATTACATTGTATGTACATATATTTTCATCTTTTTATTTATTGTGATACCATACCCATTAAAGATTAGAATGATATATCCAGTGTATAATCTTGTTTAATTTTCCAATTATCTGAATTAAGCCTAATCAATCTAGATAATCAGCATTCCACTGTATAAGTGTTTTAATTATATTAACCAGAATATACCAAGTTAATAAATTGACACAGTAAAATATAGGTCATGAAAGCATCTGAAAAATGGAGAAAGCATATAGAACAACTAAAGAGTTCTATAACAAAAAGTGGCTTTCCATAGATTCAAAAACAGATGTTTTTTAACAAAGTATTTAAACAAAAAAAAATGTACACATTGAAATGTAAAATTACAAAGAATGAGCAAGGTAAGATAAGGCTCAAAAGCAGACTGCTTCAAGCAAGGAGAACTTTTATGCGGAAAAGAAGTCTTCTATTATCTTAAATAGATTTAAGAATAGCAAAGATTTCCTTTAAATCATCGTGGAATGTAGTGCTTTGTGGTAGCAAAACATAGATCATTTAAATATCTTAATATAGAAATACAACTGGAATCTTACAAACTGTTCTCCTGTATAAAAAAAAATTGTATTAGTGTCAAGGATATAATTTTTCTCCTGCCCTTTTAATCATAATCTGACTAATGAAAGAAAATTTCATTAAAATGAATTTCAATGAATTTCATCAAAATGAATTCAATTTCATTAAAATGAAATTGAATGTTAAAATGAAATTTTATTTTTTATTTTTTAACTAACAGTAATAATTACTTAGATAGATAGATATGTACAATAAGTTTTACATCCATCTTCTTTATTTTAGTAGCATAAATAAAGTTGAATATAAGTAACTTTATATACTGGACTATGTTTTTATTTATTTTAATTTTATTAAACATAACTTTCTTGCCTAGATGAATATATTAAAAACGAATCTAATAATCGTGGTTCAACTAACTCTAATGCATTTAATTCTTCAACAGATTTAGTACCGCAGTTGGCAACAATTTTCCTTAATGCTGCCTGTAACAAAAAAGAAAATATTATTTATTACATGAATATATTAAATGAAATATACTTAACATAATTATTTTTAATTTATATTAATTTAAAATATCTATTTTAATAAAACAATTGTAGTGTATGCAATATCTGAAGACGTGTCTGTAGTAAACAATGGGATTCCCTCCACTGCTCTTTATGTCACTCAGTGACTTCTCGTCACACCAGCCTTAGTAGTGTATCCCAAAAGTTGTAACAAATGTTCAAGTTGGCACTGTTGAACATAGAAATTAACATTTTTTCATAGAGAATTTATAACCTCTTTTGTTTTCTTCAAAATTTGCTCTGCTTGAAATCTGTACCATGTTGTGATAAGATTTTTATTTTTTGAAGGTGTAAAACAAACCAAATTCACTTACGAATGTTAAAACAATATGGTAAAAAAAGCATTAACTGCAAATTTTTTATAAGTGGATCGACCAGTTAAATCAGACAGAACAAGTGTCACCAGTTTTCATTGTAGTAGAAGACTGGTGGAAGTTTCAACTGATGCTTTGCAAAATTGCATTATTTATCTTATTTGTGAGTACAAACACATAAAACTTTGGGAAACTACTGAAATTTGTAGTCTGGATATTGATGTACTGTCTAAGATCATAATATAATTCATGATAAGCAGGATTACTGCAATATGTGTTCAAAGTGGGTTCTGAGACGATCGACTAAAAATCACCTAAATTTGCATTTGTACAGAACTTAAACAGTCGTTTTTAAAAAAGGATAATGGTTATTTAGATTCTATAACTTGTGATGAAACTTAGATTTATCATTTTGAGTCAGAATCTAAAGATTAGAGCATGTTATTAGAAAAAAATTCAAAACTTACACATCAGCCAGTAAAGTGATCCTAACGGTGTTTTGGGACTATAAAGGTAATTGGGTCTTTAATAAGTTGTTATTAGGATTGTTTGGAAGAACAACATACAATTGAGTACATATTACTTTTTTGATATCGTAGAAAATAAAGTACAATAAGGAAGGAGTGTCTTGAGTCTCTCTCTCTCAAAAGCTGTAACCATTCTGTACAATAATATACTTCCTCTAAACAGCTTGAAAGATATGATAAACTATTGAAAAATCAGGTCGGGAGGTGTTGCCACATCTATCTTACTGTCCATATCTTGCACAATCAGATTTTTTTTTGTTTAATCCTCTCAGAGATTTGCATGGCACTGAGTTTGGCAATAGTGAGCAGATCAATAATGTATTACAAGAATAGCTCAGATACCAAAGTGAACAATTATTTACTACTACAGTAAGAAAGCTAAAGAAAGATGCGACAAGTAACTAAATGTAGCCAAGGATTAAGTTGAAAAGTACCTTAGTTTCATTATCATTGACTAAATAATTTTTCTACAACCACTGATCTCTTTAATTATTAAATGAATTAATTTTGTTTAAAGTGTTTCCCATTATACTTCAATAATTTGTCATTTTTGCTTCATTTATTTCACGTGTGACAAAAGCATAATTTTCACGAATTTATTCTCTTTGGTAACTGCAGGCTGATGCCCAATGACAGATACAAGCCTAAGAGTTATGAAGTATGTGAAATACGCTCAGATTGAGCAGGATTCAAACAGAACTTTCTGTACAAAAACAGACAACGCTGTACTAGGTCTAGACCTAGAGATTGGCAGTATTAATAATAAGACTGGAGTAAAAAGTTTAAGATAATTAATTAATCCAACCCTTTTCATGTATTAAAACATGTAAAAATATATATTTTTTAAATCAGTAATTTTTAAATTTTACAAAAAATATATTTAAAAACTATAAAGAAAAATATACTGACCAAACACGCAACAAGTACACCATCACTGTGATTTCTTTCATTTTCTTCACGACATAGTCGCACTAACCTATTAACACCTTGTAGCTCTACAACTTGTGCAGCCACTGCTGGATCAGTACATATCCTAAAAGAAAAAAAAATTAACTTAGTAAAAAATTTTCAAAAAAGATTATTATTTCAGCAATATAACAGAACTTGATTTACTCACTTTATTTATTAAATAAATAAACATTTTTATTTTAATCAGTAAATAATAATACTTGACAATAGATGAAGATATCTATAAAAAAAGGAACTGCAACTTCATTTGCCCTTGGGACATTAAGAAAAACTACTGCAAAACTTGACCACTTCACGACACAAAATTAAAAATTAATAATGAAGAAAGAAATTGTTTAAATGCCATATTAATAAATAAAAATTAATAGCATACAGAGTTCCTAACAAAAAAAATTGAAAGAATTTCAGTATAAGTTCTAAAATTAAAAATAAAGAAAAACATTTATACAAATGTGAGTTCAAAAACAATTAATTTTCAATTATAACTTGCAAAAAATGGTTAACCAACTTCTTCTCCAAGGGTTAAATGAAGCCATATTTAAATTCTTGCAACTTAAATTAAGGGATAAATTTGAGAGCCTTGTATGGTTTTTAATTTAAAATATTAAAAATTAACAATTCACATAATATAGCTATAAAAAAATAAAGCTATAAATAACAATTAAAATAATAATTAACAATTAAAATAATAGTATAGCTATTATATAGCTATAAGCTATAAAATAGCTCTAAATAAATAATATATAATATAGCTATAAAAAATTATTGTAAAACATAAAAAAAAGTGTCGCTAAACACAATTTTTTAGATTTGATGAACATTAACTTTGTTAAGTTGCCAATAAACAAAATAATTTTAGAGAATTTAATTCTGAGAAAATCTATTAACATCACCTAAACATGAAGTTTAAAAAGGTTCAATTTTATTAAAAATAAAACTAGTATTATGCCAGTTTTATTTATTACCTAATATTTTCTGGTAGAAAATACTGTATTATAATTTTAAAACGAAACAATTATCATTTCAATACTAGAAAATATCTAGATACAAAATCAATTATTAAAAAAAAATAAAAAGATTTATTACAAAGTTGTTATATTACAATTTTTTAACAGGTCCTCCATCACTGTTTTCACAACATTGCAGTTGATTTTAAAATTGCTCGAGTTGCTCTTCTAAATAAGTAAGAATTATTTTGTACAATTTTGTTTTGTACCAAGTAGACACCCCTTAGTATGCCAAATTGGTTAGGATATATGGCTAAGAGAAGTGGAATCTTGACAACTGTAATGGAAAAATAGTAGAAAAAGAAAAGAAGTGAGGAAGAAGAAGGATGAAGTTAATAGACAAGGTAAAGATTGGAAACTACAAAGGGACAAATGAAATGGCTCAAGAAGAAATGGATGGAGACCCTGGTGACGTAGGGCACCTGTTACCAGGCAGAACACTAGAAATTATGAGCCACCTGAATCACTATTTTGCTTTTTGCACAACCCTCAATAGGAAACAGTCGTGGACAGTTCAACAGGACAGAAGATTAGTATCTAAATAAAGAAGTAAAAGACCTGCTGGCTACCATGAAGTGCCAGGACAATGCTACAGATAGAACAAGGGATTAGCTAACTCATTTCCCACAGCACTTATTTAAGGAAGAATTTATAAAGGATAATGGCAATAGAGAAGAGAATGTACACAATCATACATTTTCATATTTTAATTTTAAATTATTATAAGATCAATCCTTCTGAAGATGGCAGAATAGCCAAAAGTAGTTGAGGGAATTAACTAATCTATTTGTAAGCTGATTTTAATATTATATTTAATTTAGAAAATATTACTGTTATTTGAGTAGGGGCAAGTAGACAATATTATGTTTTTAAAAAACTGATCAATTACTAATTTTTTTTTTATTTGAAGATACCACATACAAATATAAATTGATGGAAAAGTTACAATGTTTAATTTATAATTTTATAAATCAATATACACAATTCATAATTATGGATACAAACAATGATTTAAAGTTTAAAAAATGAATAGTACAAAGAAATCCGAAAGTCGTACACATCAAAATTAAAATATCTATAAATAGCAGTATAGTTGAAAAAGATCTATCAGTGACTGCAAGATAGCACTGTGGGTAATAACAAGTTCCTGAGGGCGACGTGGTAGCTGCAGTTGTCCGTTGTCTTCTTTCTGAAGGCATAAACACGTAAAACTATCTCTGGGTGAACTTTACCGATGCAGATGTCCCTCGGGGAATCTGCATCGGTGGCATCTCTGCGGGGCCTGAACTGAAAGCTGTGGTGCGCAATCAGTTTGAGGGCGAGAAGATGTCCTCCGTTAAAGCCACTACTGGCTAGGAACGGAGGGGGTGGTGTAGCGACCGGACACGCTATGAGGTGGGATCTTCTCCCCTCGGAGCGGGAATCGAGATGATGCTAAACTAGCTGAGATTAAGAATATGATGCAGCGTTTGCCTTCAAAAAGCTTGAGAAGACTATCAGAGCACTCTCAGATTTCATATGGAAGTGTTCAGAGAGCGATGAAGAGGTTAAACTTTCGTGCATATCATGTTTATAGTGTTTAGGAATCAAAGGAGCTGGATAAGGAAAAGCGCATAGTGTGCTGAACATGATTTCGGTCATTTGTTGACAACCATGGAATTTCAGAGCTTGAGAATGTTTTCTTCACTGATGAAGTGTAGTCTCACCTTACTAGCTATGAACAGTCAAAACACTAGAATTTGGTTGACTGAAACTTCACATGTGTTACATGAAAACAACTTACACTCTCAGAAAATGGGAGTGTGTTGTACTGTATCATGTAGTCGAATAGTGGGCCCCATTTTCTTCAAAACTACAGTGAACAGTGTTGTGTACCAAGATATCATTACACAGTTTATTGCACTTCTTGAAGATGATGAACATGATTGTTGGTTTCAGCAGGACAGTGCCACATGTCACACATACTATGAAACCATGCATTTCTTGCGGGGTTCTTTTCTTGAGGTATCATCTCTAAAGGATTATGGTCCTTAATCCATGGTCAAATCAGGTGAACGCATCCACGTTCACCCGATTAAAAAAAGGACACCCACATTGGAGGAACTAAAGATGAACATAACAGAGATTAACATCATACATGCTACACAAAGTGGCCTCAAACATGGTAAAGAGTTCGAACATGCTTTACTGAATGGGGCAGCTATTTTGAGCATATGTTGTGAAAATAAATAAATCTTTCAAATTATTACATAATGTCTTATTTTTTTATTATGAATCTCTCTATATAAAAAAGTATCCCACTTTTGAATACTTCTTACAAAGTTTTGTATTCCTTAGAAAGCATGACAGTGTAATTGATAATAATAAATTTAATTGCCTTTTTTCCCTGTAAAAAGCTACTAAAGTTGTTTTTTATCATTATATAGAAATTCCTTTAGATAATCTTGAGTATAATAATTTTTTCATTATTTTTATATTTGGGTGAATAAACTGACAGGTTCTTTATAAAAATTATAAAAGCAGTAAATATAAAATTTACTAAAAGAGATTAAGTGCCATCCATTGATTATATACACATAATCTCTTCCAGATAAGATTCCATCAATTTTAGAAAACCTCCTCCACCAGTTATTATACAAAAATCTCAATACATTACAAAAATTTCTCTTCGATTCAAAGCATTATTTCACAACAGAAAGGTGAACATAAAATTAACTTTTCCAATTTTCTGTGCAATTTCTTTCCAATTTTCTGTCCAAATTATTCTTTTGGTTGTGACAGAAATAAGGCACCAACCAGAACTCAGGTAGTAACGATTATTGATGTTCATTATACATCCAGTCCCCATGGCAAATAGATGAAGATTTTGCTTGTAGAGCTGAATTTTAATAGGGCTGGCTTGTTGATATGCAGTAGAATATTTTTCTAAGTGAAAATGACAACTGGAAAACCAATTTCATTCTCACTTTTTCTCAAGTAAGCTTGGCATAGGAGTACTGAAGTAATTCTTTAAAATAATATTTTTTGTTTTTAGTGTGAACTTATATCAAGTTCTTATATCTGTTATAGTTATAACATTGTACATATACACAGATAAGGTTATATATTTCTGGTACGTGTACATTTTATTGATAAAATGATTCCCTTTTCCCCTTTTTGATAAAAAGGGAATCAGACGAATGATTTTGAATATATTTGTAGCTACTTTAATCAAAAAATTAAAAATTATAACTGAAAATTTGTTATGAAGTTGTGTAAAAAGTTATTTTAATTTTATTTTTACCAAAAAGTATAGATTTATAAATTCTACCAGGTATCTTACATAAGAATATTTACATTACAACATTTATATTAATATTACATTATATTTATATTTGTTAAAACCATTAATCCTTTATGCTTATGAAATTGAAGGATGGACCTCCCCCTTATTTTATTTTACAGAGTCCAGCAGAAATAACTCCCCGATTTCCCACTGCTGCCAGTGGAGCACTAATAGTATAGGATGTGGTGTCGGCATACCAAGCGGATGTCTTGCCATTTCAGTTACAAACATGGCATGGAGTGGTGAGCATCGCACTTTGGTTATTGAAACGTATTTAAAAAATGGTGATTCTGTTATCAATAAGCAGCGATTATTTTGTTCACACTTTTGGCTGGGTCTACATGCCACAGTACCACAGTACCTGATAAGAAACAATTCAGTTATGGGTAACCAGTTTTAGAGCTACCGGTTCTGCTTTGAAGAAGAAATCACCTGGTAGGCCATGAAGGATTCGAATAATCAAAATTATTGAAGCAGTGACAAGCAGTTACACAATCTCCATGTTGCTCAACTCTTAAACATGCTATTGTGTTACAAATTTCTGATTGGATTATAAGGAGAGTTTTACACGCTGACTAACAGTTTCATCCTTATAAAATGATGGTCATGCAGCAGCTAAATAAAGTGATTGGATCAGCCATATTGCTTCTTGCTAGGCTATTCTGGAAAATGTTCCAGTGGATTTGATTGTGCTGTCGAGTCATGAAGCTCATTTTAATTTATCGGGTTGTGTTAACAAACAAAACTTTCGATACTGGACAGAAAATAATCTCCTACAACTTCATGAGCATCCTCTGCACTCTGGGTGTGTTACAGTTTGGTGCGCAGTTGCTGAATTTGTAATAATAGGGCCATACGTTTTTGAGAAAGAAAGGCATACAGTTACAGTAACTTCTGAATATTATGTAAAAATGTTATGCGACTTCTTGCTACCAAAACTTATGAACTCTGAAATCAAGCAGAAAATTTATGGTTTCAACAAGATGGGACACATTGCTCACACAGCAACACAATCAATCAATTTCCTCAGAGAGGTGTTTCCCAGACATCTTATTTCATAATGAGGAGACATCCCACGACCTGCATGTTCACCCAATCCTACAGCTTGTGATTTTTCTTCTCTGAGGACATCTAAAGGTTGAAATCTTTAGAAACAGAAGCCAAGAATCCTCGATTATTTAAAAGTTATTATCGATCAAAAAATCGCTGTAATACCATTGTAAATGACAAGAAAAGTAATGTGGAATTTCAGGGAGAGGTTAAAGACCTGTATAGATAGTAAAGTTCAATGTATAAATGACATAGTTTTTAAAAATTATTAAAAGTTTGTGAAAATAAATGACAAATATTGTTTTTTCAGAATATATTTAATTTTTTTATAATTTTGTTGTAATGTCTATTTTATTTACTTTCAAATCATGGAGTTATTTATGCTGGGCTCTGTATATATATATATATATATATATATATATATATATATTTATAAAATACCTTGACAAAGCAATAGCAGATCTATGTTGTAAACGTTCAGAAGCAGCAACTTCAGCACTCGACTGTAAAGGTGAGTGTCGTACTTGAAGAAAACATAATAAAGCGACAACAGCCCTATGTTCAGCAAGATGTGATCTTGCCTCTGGTACAGCAGTCATATTAGCAAGTAAACCAGCAGCTTGTTCACGTAAAAATACAGGTGCAAATGGACCTTGTCTTCTTATTGCGAGTAATAATGTACCGGCACTACTATTTTCCAACATTGTCCAGATACACTGAGGTTCTAATTGTGATAAATGACATAATGCAGCTGCACACAATAATAATGCACTGCTTGAAGTTGTATTATTAATAATACCTGTAAAAAAAAACATATTAAATTAAATCTTCCAATTAAACTACTACTTTTGTTAAAGTAGTAGTTTAAGAAGTAGTAGTTAGTTAAAGAAAGATTGAGTAAAGTTATTGTAATTTGTAGCATTAAATAAATAAATTGTTATTCTGATTGATACATAATAATATATCATATAAATCATGTTAGTACTGGTAAATGTATTATACTCCATAGACAAAAAAAGGAACTGTCCAAGCATTTGCCTATAAACAATCAAGGGAAACCATAATAAAACCTTGAACAGAGCAGCATCACAAAATACAAAATAAAATAAAAAATAGATATGGTTACAGTTCATGTTTATTTTCTCCAACGAGTTTTTCAGCTACTGCCAGGTCTGGATGTTTGTATGTATAGGTAAATGCAATTACCGCTACCGACTTAACAGTCCTGATGTAGAAGCAGTGTAAGTGTAAATGTACCGATAAACATGTGATCTCAAACAGACTCCGGTCAACCATTCTTAAGATGTGTGGTTAACTGAAACCCAACCGCCAAAGAACACTTAAGCATTCAAATTCATATAAAAGCAACTGCTTTTACAACGACTAACCTTAAACTTTTCGACTTCAAAAATCAGTTGATTTTGCGATGATGACATTAACTTCTAGACTAACCTGGTGGGTTTACAGTTCATATTAATAATTGAAAAATACAAATATATGAAATAATGTTAAGGTAACTGCATAAAGATAATAAATATAAAATACGGATAAAATTTTTTTTTTTTTAATTTTTAACTAGTATTAATAAGAAATTCATTAACAGAATAATATTTTTTCCTTAAATAAAAATCTTTCAATAGTATTTTAAATAAATTCATGGGAAAATTTTTTTTAATGGTTCAGTAATTTATTAAAAATGGCAATGAAAGCAAAATAAAACCCTGTCTCATAATAAACTGAAATATTGTGTTAAATTGTATGAAAACAGTTTGTTGTCTGGTTTAGTAACAGTGGATATGCTATATTTTCACATTTACTTTGTTATTGCGAGTTGAAATTAGTTACGAGGTACAATTAAAAAAAAAAAATGTATGTTACAAATTGTGTAATATGCATCAAACACTATGCTCTGACAACCTAAGGGCCTGAGTTTATTTTATACCTTGTTTTTTAACATCTAGGATTCTTGTTGTACAGACTCTTGCACACAAATAATGCTTTGAGGAGTTCTCACAAATTGTGGTTTTCCAGGAGGTTTATCATCTAAAACTATGTCAGAAGGATATAATTTCTTTATCTTTAAAAGAACTGAATTATGATTTGAAAGATGATTGAAAGAGACACAATTAATATTCTCACTCCACCGATCCATTTCAGTGTGGCTATAAATTACTCCCATGTTTGTCCTTTCATCTTCACTATTTTATACATAAGTCTGACCAACCTTACTCAAATAATATCAGAAAGAAATGTGTCAATTTTTTTTGACTGATCTGAAGAAAAGAATAGAGATGAACATGGTACAATGAATTAACCTCAGGATAGATGACGGTCATGATAGATAAATCTACTGTTAAAATATCTCTGGTTATAAAGATATTAATATAAATAAAGCTCTATATCTAAACTTTATTCATTATTTAAAATAAAATGTTATCCCCCCTTGATAATGCTTAAAATAATACTACTTTACTTTTATGTTGTTACTAATAATTCACTTAAATTAAAAGTTAAAATTATTTATAACAACATATGTTATTTATTGAGTGTTTTCCCAAACCACTTATATAGTTCAGATAATTTCACTTCATGAATTTTTTGTTAACAAATTCATAATGAACTAGATAAGAACTGACTTCCAACATAAATTATAACACAGAAACCTTTTATTTTGTAACTAACCACACTCAAATCTAACAAATAAATTTGTTTTTCAAAACTTATAACTGAGTAACAAAGAATAACTAAATCCAATGTGATGACTTTATGTACAATTTAGACAGATGTTATGGTAGTAGACACTATAGGTTTTCTATAGCATTTAATTTTGAAAGGTAAATTGGTTTAAAAATATTTTACCTTCAATTCAGTAGTTTTCACGATTTTGATTTTTTTAAAAAACTTAAAAATTAAAAATGTAACATTTTTAGAAATTTATTTAACTCCTATTAATTTTTACAAAGGAATAGACAAGGTGGATAGAATCATAATGCAGTTAAGGTGAAAAGCATGCAGGAATTAAGAATTTATGAAAATAAATTTAACCTTTTGTAGTCAGATCACCATGCTCTTTTTAATGTTAATAGACATTATATGATCATTATTTAGGGTTTGATTGTGATCCAAGCAGCATTGGCCAACAGCATTAGCATTAGTTTGCCAATAATCTTTAAATAATACCAGCTTATGATTATTGTGCCCTACTAATTTCGTAACATCCACTATATATACTTACGAGTAATTGATGAGACTAGAGGAGTTAATTGTTGTGTTAATCCAACGACAGTATGGTTATCTTCAATCCAAGGTGCTGTTATTTGTACAATAACAGATACTGCTTCAGATAATTCCATTTCTGATCTTCCATCATCTTGCAAAATTTCTGCCAGTATTTCTATACCACCAGCCTGTGTTAACATAAAAATATTAACAGAATTAATTTTTGATATTTTTCATGACTGTATACTTAAAATCCTGACTATTCATAATACATATTTGTCGGAATTTATTACAGAAACAATTACAAATGTAATATTCCTTTATACAAGAGGAAACTTGTTTCTTCTCATATTGTTGAAAAACTTTCAATATACATCACCACAACAGAATGAATTTTTTTTAATATTTAAAATGCATATACATTACATGATAGAAATGTTAAAAATTAATTTAATAAATACCAGACTACCAGATTCATACTTATTACTAGAAGACATAAAATTCTAAGAGCCTATGTCCACAAAACGTTTTTGAATTTTTAACTAGGTCATAAAAAATATTATATTTTAGAAAATAAATATTTTATAATATAATGATAAGTCAAGTTTACAGATATTACTTAAAACAACAGAACATATGAACAATGAGAAAAACTCTTCAGCAGCTTTAAAAACCATAACATAAATATCAAGAAAACAAATAACTTAAAATATCTATGTGAAAATATAAATATCAAAACTGAAAAAGAAACATTTAGAATAAGAACTGTAAAAATGAAAAACGTCTATATGAAAGTTAGAAACTTGTAGAATAAAACTTGGTTACATTAAGGTATTAAAGACCCTAAAATACAGTTTTAAAACCCAAGAAGTTCTGAAGGTTTAGAAACATTACTTTTGACGGGATGCAAATTAATAAAGAATAAAAGATCTTGAAAAGAAAGAGATAATAAAACTATTAGATCCAATCAAAAACAAGAAATAGCTACATCAATGTTATCTTGAGTTAACCTAAAATAAAAAAAAATTACAAGATTTGCAATTTATTTCAAAATTAAATAACATAATTTGGTCTTATAAGTAAAATAAATTAGATCATCCTTAAAGAATTTATTATCTAATAAGCAACCACCCAAAAAGTTCTTGTAATGGTGATTAAAAAAAAAAAAAACACATTTTATGGAATAAAGTTTAATTCCTGATTTTTGATATGAATGAGATATAACACGATGATAGTGTATCTAAACAATGAAGATTGGTTAAAACCTTCTTTTTTTTTGACTGAATTAATTTCCCACAAAAGCTTATAAAGAAACTTGTATATGAAGAATGAAATTTGAAATGTACAAAAAATACCATGCCTGACCGGTATTAGAACCCAAGACCTCCAGATGAAAAGCCAAGATGCTACCACTCTACCACAGAGATTGGCAAATTTTGTTGTTGTACTCTCGTTAGCTTGTAGTTATATTAAACAAATATAAAAATTTACATTTTTATTATTATTTATGACAAATTATGGGTCAGGAAATTCAATCCATAGATCTAAAAACTCAAAATTCCCTTACAAAAATAAAAATCTAAAACACAACCAGCAGAAAATCTATCCATCGAGGGAATTCTCAAAAATAATTCTGACAGTAACAGAAAAACTTTACAACTTTTCTGATACTGTGTCAAAACTTTTATGGGGGCATATAAACTTAATTTGCATGCTACAGGCTTAGTTTTTAATTTTTTTAATTACACTGTACGTAAGAACTGTCCTAGCTGTTATTTGTAGTAGTGATGTTTTACTGCAATATGTGCAATTGTGTTAGTGCAGTAATGCATCAGATGACTCAATTTGTTAGTCCTCACCAGTATTTATATAATACTTTATCATTCTTCTTTTTTATCAACAGTGATATAATTTTAAATATAGCTGCCATGCAATTAATTCATAAATAACTCAACTCAGTCGGCAGCAAATGAAAACATCAAACATAAATCAGATCATAAATCAAACATAAAACATCAAAACATAAAATGTGCGTACCTTTTGAGACAGTCTATTACAACACAAAATGGTTTGTCTATAACAGGATAGCTCTTAAAGTGAATTGAGTATACAAGGTGTGGCTATTAAATAATGAGACTAATGCTGCTACATAAGAAATGCGCATATACCAAATTTGTATGACTGACAGCTGTGTTTAGTGTGAAGCCTTCTCTTTCAATTGTAATGAATTACAATTCAACTGTCTTTCAATTGTTGCCACTACAGTTTCTGTAGAGATATTAGTCTGGCCATGGGCTTCGTTTGAATAATAACAACTGGTTTTTTTGTTTTGCCAAAAAAATTATAAGTGTTTTATTAGACCAAAGAACTGTTGTGAAATTTCATATGAAACTTGGAAAAATTGTTACTGCAACTTATCTTCTACTAAAAACAAGTATATGACAATCTATGTCTATCTTGTGCACTGGTTTTTGACTGCTTTAAGCGATTCAAAGATGGCTGAAAAGACATTGAGGATATGTTCGTCCAGGTCGCCCTTCCACATCAAAAATGGATAAAAATATTAAAATAATTGGTAATCTGATCTGATCTGACGGTTAAGTATTCTTGACTTTATTCAAGGTCCTTGCTCAACTCCGTGAAAAAATAAGAAAAAAACGACCTGAATTGTGGAAGAACAAGTCATGGGTTCTTCATCAGGATAATGCACCACCTCACACTGCATTGTCTGTCAAAACATTTCTAGCCAAATATAACATCCCAATGTTAGAGCACTCGCCTTATTTGCCTGACCTGGCACTATATGACTTTTATCTGTTCCTCAAGGTCAAATCTGCATTAAAAGAAACAAGATTTCAGACTGTTGAAGCTGTGAAAGAAGAAGAAGAAACACGCATCATGAAATAGCTCACAGTAGAAGACTTCCGCCACTGTTTCAAACAATGGAAAATTCTAATGGAGGATTGTAGGAAAGAGAAGGGGTGTACATTAGAGAAGGGGATAGTAACTAAATAAGTATAAATTTAAAATAAAATATTTTACATCATTAGTCTCGTTATTTAATACCCACACCTCATATATGCTGTGTATTACTGAAATGAATTTAATAAACAGTCAAAAACAGAATTTATAATAATTTTGCTGAGGTCAAGAACCAATCTAAAGAAAGAACAATACATTAATTATATTGTATAAAGACAAATTACCTGCTCAAGTTGTCTTATTGTGTGTGAAGAACAACAAACTGTAGCAAGAGTACGTAATGCTGCAGTACGTACAGAAACGTTTCTAGAGTCAAGACATATTGTTAATATTGATCTTATACCACTACTACACCTAGCTACCAATTGGCTAAGATGTTGTCCCTCTAGCCCTAAACCAGTTAAACATGATAAAGCTGTCAATAATAAGAGAGGAGATGATGGTTCGTCAAGTACTGCCACTAAAATCTGAAATTAAAAAAAAATATAAATAATCATTACACTCTCATTTTGTAATTCATTTTTTTAATAAAGTAGAGAAACTATGATAATATCCCAGAACTATTCTAAGAATCAAACCCAAAACCAATTATTAAAAAAAAACAGTATCAGATCATTTCACACAACTGGTCACCCAGATTGTCAGTAACATATGGTGTATTATATAATTTCTTATTAATACTGCTGGCCTCATATGTTGGAGTGATAGTGTCTGTATTTATCTGAGAAGTTATGTTTTTTAACACCAGTCTTGGTTTGGTATTTTTTGACATATTACAAAATTTATTTTTCATCATTGCAATTAATTATTTTCTTGCATAATTAAACCTTTTAAATTTGTAGTAAGCTTTATTATTATGCAAACTGGAAAATAAATTTTATTATATTATAAAAATTAGAATAGAATGGTCTATTAGTTAACACATACTCTGAAATTTAATGTACAGTCATTTACTCCTTTCATTGTTTTTTTTCTGTGAGTTTGCATGGCATTATCATGAACAGATCTTACAGTAGCCCAGTTGTGCAATAATGTGTCCTAGTCATTTTTAATATGCTTATCTGTATGGTGATGCATTGTTGTGCAATGTAATGGTTATTTTGGATTGATTCGTCAGTCTCATTTTGGTGATTCACATTGGTCACAGAAACTGAACAACTGCAAGATTCATATTACTATAGAAGCTAAATTTTATGGCCAACCTTTTCATAGTATTTTTTTTTTTTAAATCTGGGATCACCGTTAGGTATTGTTTCAGAGGATGAGATGAATGACAATTTTTGTAGCATGAGATTAATTCTCATAGTAATTTGATAACAGTTTTATCACCATAAACAGCTTTTAGATGACAATGGACATCACTAGATTCACTTTTTCTGCAGTTAAAAATTCAATCTGTATGTTTTAGACCTATTGACATAAATGAATGAAACTATACGATGATAGCCAGCTATTGCTTTGGAATTTTATTCTCCAGTGCGCATTACATTTTAGTGTTAACAATTTAATAATTTCATATTATAGTATAATAATTTAATAATAATTATAATAATATTGATTTATTGCTGCAGCACATATGGTTATGGCCATTATCCATTAATAAAATCTAACATAATTCAATAAAACAGCTAACAGCTGTACTAAATTTTTGTAATCTATGGCAACCAATTATTTAAACATGACCTCAATTGTTAACATTATCTTATAACTTAAAACATTCCAGGTATTATGCTACACTTAAGGTAAAAATCGATGTAGTTTTCACTGCTAAATTTGATCAGTGACACTGAATAATAATTGTAAAGAGTAAACAAAATAAAGTTATTATGTACAATCAAATATTGAGAAATTTTATTATATAAATCTTCATCCATCACATGGCATATGTGTTGTTACGCTTCAAAATTTTTTTATGTTGTATTAATGAAATTAAATTTTTATAATGCTGCTGTTCCTTGTATTTCCGCTTAAAAAACTAGCTATTCTTACCATACTATACAGCACTACAATCATCTACTTTCAAATGTTTCTATTAAGTGTACATCAATAAATATACTTCTTAATTATTATTGCAAAATTTATATATAAAACTACTGACAAACACTGTCGGAAAATTAGAATTGTTCAAATGAAGAACCCCATTTTAAAACATTGTTTTGCTTTCTTATTATTTTTTCCCCCATTCAACCATACTCAAAATGTCTGCATTTCAGCTTGGTCATTAATATTTTTCTCATCAAATATCATCAATGTAGGATCAACTTGATAAATAATAATTCTTAAGTAAGAAATATGTAAACATAATGTCTTTCTAACCAATTATCATCATTTTTTTTCATATAACTATTACTAAGTCTACAATACAGATAAGTATATTATCAAATATGAATTTAAGATTTAAATTAATGTTAAGATGAATAAATATTTCAAAAACTGGTTGTACTTTTTCAAGCAAGTTATTAAACCTTTTTCTTATTAGATTTCCCTCATTAAAAATGGGCCTTATGAAAAAAATTAATTAAATTTTTATTACTGAACCGACTTAAAATTAAAAAAATCAGATCAAAATAATGAAAAATAAATCAAATTATGAGTTTCATTAATAATACAATTATCCTAATGCTAACTAGACCCAGATAATTCAGATAGTCTGTTTAAATGTGAGAGAAAAATGGGGTAGTGTTAAATTATATTGTTCATCTAGATATTCAAAATTTAATTAAATTTATGAGGAATTAAAATCTAAAAAAAACTGGGTAGCAAATCTTATTATTATTACTTTGGGACATTCTTTTTTTATTCTTTAAGGGCAAACAATTAGTACTTTTTAAAAAATACATATGATTGAGTTTAAATGTCATAAATTATTTAATGTTTATCCATTTATAAAATATATTATATATATAAAGAAAACTAACAACTATTGGTTTCTGAGCTAACCCTGGCTGAATTTTATTGCATTTGGTTCCTGAATATTGTCGCATTTATTATATAAATCAATGCATAAAACATACTAATCCTTATGAAAACTCAATATAATAAAATTCATTCAGTGACTGTTCATTCATGTGTGTATATATATATATATATATATAAAATAGTTGCTTGATAATGAATAAGCAATAATTAAAAAACAAAACAGTATTAGTGATAAATTAAAAGTTCTAAGTCAAAACATGTTATATATTTGATACTCAAAATGTTAATATTTAGAATTCATTTTAATTAATTTCTAATATAAATATTTATTTAATGTCAAGATATTTAAACAACCAAATGATTTATAAGCATGTTATTGCAGCAATATATTGTAACAATCTTATTTATTGCTTATTTTAAAACATATCAATCTTAACTTTTAATCAGCACAGAGTTAATATTGATTAATTTACACAAGAATTGTTATTATATTTTAATTAAAATATTCTAATTCAACAGAAATAATTATTTTTATTGTATCAGATTATTTTATACTGATTGTATTTACATGCTAAACTTCATGGTTGCAGACAATATGAATGTATCATCAATTACTCCTGAAAATGTCATTGTCATCAATAATAACAAGCATTCCATGCCATGCTTGCAATGAAAATTTATTTCTGAAGTGGTATTCCATTATTCTAATTGAAAAGTAGAGACCTACTAATCAGAGTAGTAAGGTAGGTGGTATTACTAAGTAGTAGGTGGTACTAAGGTGGTAGTAGTACTTAGTAGTAGGTGTTACCTACTAAGGTAACCCACCGAGTTGGTCTAGTGGTGAATGCGTCTTCCCAAATCAGCTGATTTGGAAGTCGAGAGTTCCACCGTTCAAGTCCTAGTAAAGCCAGTTATTTTTACACGGATTTGAATTACTAGACCGTGGATACCAGTGTTCTTTAGTGGTTGGGTTTCAATTAACCACACATCTCAGGAACGGTCGAACTGAGAATGTACAAGACTACACTTCATTTACACTCACACATATCATCCTCATTCATCCTCTGAAGTATTATCTGAACGGTAATTACCGGAGGCTAAACAGGAAAAAGAAAAGAAAGGTACCTACTAAGGTGGTACACATCATCCTTACAACTTGAAGATGACTTCAGAACACATGAAATCTCTTAAGATCTTAAAATTATCATTTTAAAATTCTACTAAGGTGATTTTTTTTTATGCAAATAATAAAATAGTAATCACAAATTCAAAAGTCTATGATAAGGTACTCTGCCTTAATTTTACTTAAAATCTCACCAACATAATAAAATTGTTGGAACCACTCTAAAAATTTATAAATTATCAAATCATTATTTTGTTAATTTAAATTATGACGACAATCAGTTTTTAACATTTTTTAAATGTATATATTAAATTTATATTGTTTCCTACTTTAATTTATTACAGAAGTTTTTTTCTCTGAGAGTAATGATGATCATTAAACAGCCAATCACTATTGTAAACAGAATTAATAATTAAGAACTGAATATCATAATCTTGGTAAACTAGACATGCTGATAGATAATGGTATATTTAGATCAGTAAAGAAAACGGCAGGAAACAATTTCATACCTCACTTTTCCTAGTAATCTTAGTATGGAATGTTTTTCATTCTTATGGAAGGTTATGTCATTTTCAAAAATGGTTTGTTATTCATGTCATGTTGCTTATATTGGTTACAGATATAAAAAAGACACATTTATCATTGTTTTATTATTTTCAAGAGACTTCTTAAGTGTTACTTGAAAAATTTTCTCGTTTTTTTAAAATTGTACATCTTTACTCTTTACCTTACGACAATGATTACTTTTTATTTTTTGGGGATAAATTTCATTAATTATTATTACTTACCCAACTGTGAGGGAGAAAGAATGCTAATTGGGTCAAATTTTACATGTTCGGATTTTTGATAGCTCATAACCTCCTCAAATGAAAAAATGTAATTTTAACTTCTATAAATTCCAGAAGTATACACACACATATATATGTGTGTATGTGTATTGTTTCATATTTTCAGACTGGATGAACTAAGTTTTATGAAATTTTGTATGATGATGACTTCTGAATCTGGGATCACTGATAACATTTAATTTTGGTTGAAACTGGTCAGGGGGATGGGAAGAATGGTCACTATGGTTCCTGTATCTCAAAATTTTACTCAAGTAAAACATATTTTTTCTTTTAGACAATTCAATATCAATTAGTAGGCTTATGTACTTCTGGTTCATATTGTGAAATTTTAATCTTCTTTTTCTAATTTTGGTTTTTCAAATCTTTGTAACTTTTATAAATATCCTTTTTTGATTTTAGTCGTACCCTTCTACTATCTTTCTAGAATCGTAGCTTCTCCTTACGATTTTCCTTTCAATTTGAAGGAAATTTTCTAGGCAAGTTGGATTTGTCATTTCAGCTCCACGTAGGATCAGTAGTCTGACTCTAGTATTATAATGACTCAATTTTCATTTTATAAAAAGATCCTTTTTATGGTAGATTTCTTTGGTTAGTAAATTTAATTTTTCTAATTTGGATATTTGGATTTCCAAAGCTCCTTTACCTGCCCCGTTTTTCTAATTATTTCTCCTAAATATTTAAACTGGATTATGACATTTATATTTCCATATTTAGTTTCTATTGATTTTTTGGGATAATATTTGAGGTTTGTCATAATCTCTTTTTTTGAGAAAGAAATATGTAAGCATGCTTTTGACGTTTATTGAAATAGCGGAAATTTTCTGCTGTTTTCTTAAGGTTGTTAATTCTGGGTTTTCTTTTATTAATTATAATTATAAAGATATGAAAAATAAAGTTTAAAAAGTAAAATTATATTTAAAAGTTTAAATAAAGTAATAAAATATCAATATCAACTGAAACTATAACCTATTAAATTATAATAAATAGATAAATATATATATATATATATATATATATTCATTTTTTTTTCTAAAGTCGATCCTTTCAAGAGTCATATTCCTCTGCACTATACAAATTATGTTAATCCGATCAACCTAAGTACAGAATTAATAAATAAATCAAATAAATAGGATGACACCTACTTTATCCATAATTGATTCAAGAGCGCTTTTGTGAGCTACTCGCATCATCAGTTGCTCCATATAATTTTTTCAAATCATTCATATAAAATTACATATTAAAATTGAAATTAAAAATCATTCTATACTATACATAAGATTTAAAATTGTTAAAAGATCATTTTCCAAATTAAATAAAAATTATTTTATTTTGATTTTATTATTGATTTTAGTTTGAATTTTTAATTTAATTGTAGTAAATGACTTCATATTTATATATATATATATATATATAAAATAAATATTTTTTTTTTATTTGGAAAATGATCTTTTAACAATTTTAAATTATAAATCTTAAGTACAGCATAGGATGATTTTTAATTTCAATTTTAATATGTAATTTGATATGAATAATTTGAAAAAATTGTATGGAGCAACTGATGATTTGAGTTAACTCATGAAAGCGCCCTTGCTTGAATTATGGAATAAGGTAGGTTGTTGGTTTATCTAAACCAATAACTTTTTTGAAAAATTATGCTTAAACATGCAAATTTTTAAAATTATTCAGCCTACTTTATTTAATTTATTTATTAATTCTGTACTTAGGTTGATTGGATTAATATAATATATATATATATATATATATATAAATATTTATGTAAACCTTACAAATTAATTTTTCAAAAGTTTGTTTATTTAGTCTTTTTGGGTTCATTCAAATCATGTCCAAATGAATTTCTTTTGTTTAATACATAAAGTAAAATAACTTTTATTATATAATTTGTTTTATATAAATAAATAAAAAATAATATACATTAACTTTAACCAGAGTTGCATAACTACAATAAATGTGTAAGATGATTAACTATTATTGTATGTAAATAAAAATTTGATTGTTTACAGTTAGTAAAAGAATTTATAACAGTAAAACTTTAATGAGAAAATACCAACTTGTCTATGAAGGCACCAGCTGGCTATTATTATTATTACTACTATTATTTTTATTACTATCGTTCAACAACTCCACAGCTACACCTATTTTATATTAACCTCTATGTTGTAGTAAGTTAACCAAAGAGATTACAAAATATTCATTTATATTATTACTATTATTATCAGTATTATATCTTCTTCATAGAATAATGTTAATTAGATTCAATCTCTTTGAAAAATGAATCACACTTTTGTATCTTTAACAGTGTGGGTCTCATACAAAAGTCAACTACTACTCGGTTACAATTGTTTTGTTATTTTATAAAGGACAATTATTATAGAAGAATGAATGAATGAATATTTTATTTTAAACAATATATGTCCTAGATTATTTTAAATAATTAATGGAACAATATATGAACTACTAAGTGTCAATGTAAGGTAGTCACATAAAGCTTAATTGCCCTCAATCTAAAACTACAAAAAAAAAAAAATTTAAATAAGAAATTTATGTAACATATATAAAATTTTATTTTGACATTATTTTCTAAACGGTTACACAAACATAAAATTTATTAAACATACTGGTTAATTTATTAAATATTTTAGTGCTTGAAATAGTTAGTATTTAAAGCATCTCATTAAAATATTTAAAATTATAAAAAAGTTAAACATAGATTAAAATTATTTTTAAAATTTGCACGTTGAAGCAAAATTTTTCAAAAACGTTATTGGTTTAGATAAACCCACAATGTTTAATTATTTAAAAACTTTTAATTTTCCAGGTATATATAGTGAAACCTACCGGGTTGGTCTAGTGGTTAACGCGTCTTCCCAAATCAGCTGATTTGGAAGTTGAGAGTTACAGCGTTCAAGTCCTAGTAAAGCCAGTTATTTTTACATGGATTTGAATACTAGATCGTGGATACCGGTGTTCTTTGGTGGTTGGGTTTCAATTAACACACATCTCAGTAATGGTTGAACTGAGAATGTACAAGACTACACTTCATTTAACACTCATACATATCATCCTCATTCATCCTCTGAAGAATTATCTAAACGGTAGTTACCGGAGGCTAAACAGGAAAAAGAAAAAAAAAAGGTATATATAGTGAATTCTGGTTAATACCACCGATTATTCACCACTGGTTATTTGGAGCAGCTGTTTAACTGGGACGGTTTTATAAAAACAAAAACTTATTGGTATAATTCAGGTAAAATTATGCTGATTTAACACCTCAAAATGTTGCTTATAAGGTCCACTACTTAGTATGTTTCTTTATTTTACTAGTAAAATAACACAACTTTATTAGTGATGTGAGCTGTTTAATCGTCATTTAAATGCTATACAGAGGGAGGTAACTTCTTAACCATTAAGAGAATGGTTTTGTACGTCCTGGTCTGTATAATTCTTTCAAGTTGTGTGGTCATGATGACAGAATAATCAAAAAGATTATTCAAAAACTGGATGAAGTTGAAGATAAACCAAAAATCAAACACATTTCTACTCAAGATGGAAAAAAATTTATTAATGGACTTCAGCAGTCTTTTATGGAAGAAGACAGTGAAGGAAGCTTCACCAGCAAATTTGTACATCAGGTAATGAAAGGGAGACAGCAGAGTAAATTATAAGAATATTTCAAGAATTTTAACCAATAAGAGATGTTAAAGTACATTTTTTTTTATTTTACTGACCATAAAAAGTAGTCATTATTTTGATTTGTACAATAGCCTCCATGTAACGGCGAGCTTAGATGACCAGCCCGCATATTACTACTATACTGTTGTTGTCTGAAACATTGGCACACCATGATTAGTTATTTCTTAGTAGGATAAACATGAAGCATGATACGTCGAGTAGTAATCATTGCCGCTTCAAGCTCACTGTTACTTGGCGGTGAATGCACCTCTATTTTGTTCATCAAGCTTTGTTTTTTATTGATGTATGACTACAAAAATAATTTAATAAGTTAAATATTTTAATAGTTGTTTATGCAACTTTAATACTGAATTAGAAATAAAATTCTAAATAATAAGATGTTAAATCATGTTTAACTATTACTATGTATTATACTGTATTTGTGCATATCTCTTAATTTTTGTTAATATCACTTAATAGGGCCAGCTGTTTAATAGAGTTGTATAGTCCCAGACACAAAGTGGTCTGTTTATCCTGAATCCATTGTAGTTATAATGTAAAACACATTATACTGTATAAGATAAAATATGCTAATCAGGTTTTGCATGCCAGAGTTTTTGACATTTCATGACTCATAACCAAAAAAAAATTTAGTATAGAAAAATACTGGAAGAATGAATACACATATATACATATGCATGTATTATGTTGATCTGTTTTTTGCTTGATATCTCCAGATTGGATGGATTAAGTTGGATGAAATTTGGTTCAATGATATACAGCATTGATGCCATTTAATTGTGAACCAAATTGGTCAAGGGGACAGGAAGACTTGGATCTAATGGATCCCATACCTAAAAGTTTTATTCAATGGTAGTAGGTAAATTTTTTCATATAATTTAATGTCTCTACGATAGCTACGATGCTTTCTTATAGTATTCAAGCTTAATCAATCCCTGTAAAGGAATGGGAGCAAAATATTTTTTTCTTGTCGTTTTTGGACTCAAAATCAGATTCATGTAAAAATTAAATGATTTCATTATATTAATATGTCATTTTCGTTACATATTCAGTAAGTTTTATACATGAATGAGTGACAGTAAAAGGCTAATTTTCTTGTTTTTTTTTTTATCAGTTATATATATATATATATTTTTTTTATCTTGCTTGATATATTCAAATTGGATTAACCAATTTTTATGAAATTTTGTAAGATTACTTCTGAATACAGTTCAATGACCCCATTTAATTTTGGTTACAATTGGTCAAGGGGGTGGGGTGATATGCTCATGATGGATTCCATATTTCAAAATTTTATATAGAGTAGAATCATTTTGACGTAATTCTTTACTTAATACTTGCAAACATTAATGTTTCATTTTCATCTTAAGTAGTAGTCTATTCAGGGTGAAGCCCTTGGTAGCCAGCAATAGATAATTTTCCCAACAAAGACAGGAACTCTTTGCCGGCTTCTTTTTTTTTTTTAATATTTTACTTCAGCGAGATACTCTGTTGATGATAAGTAAACATTGAAAGTACTAAACAATTTGATATATAAAACTGTGTAAATAATGATTATCAAATATATAATCCATTATATTCAAACTCACACATTGCTTTGTCCTTTTTCATTCTAGTGTTTTGTTTTATTTTTTGAAAAATCAAAAGTTGTTTGTTTTTTAAAAAAATATTTCTGTGTTTGCTCTCTTTGCACTTGAGTTCTTTTTTGTATTTTCAATTTATTCATACAAGTTTGTAGTTTGTTAGCACTTTTTATCGCATCTACATTTCAGATGTTCAAATAAAAATTAGAAAATTTCTTGCCATTTTCTACATATGATGTTCCCAAATACATAAATTCCCTTACTGTTTTCAGTTGAACACCATTAATTATATATCTAAACTTCCGCTCACAAAATATGACTGTAACAATACTTTTTTTTCACTATTAATTTCTAGTTTTAATCTGTATATTACTTTATTCTTTCAGTCTCTTTTCAATTGCATCCTTCTTCCTTCCACCAAATAGCAATTTCATCTTGAAACAATATCCCTGTTATCAGATTCTAAAACATGTTTTGGTTAATTTTTTTATATATTTCAACCATTGTTAACATTAATAGTATTAGAAATAGTTCAGTACTTACGTATTAACGCCACCGCAGCTACAGCTTTATTTAAAAACAAAGTAGTCAATCGGATATTGGTGGAAAATTAACTGTCTCTTTATTAATTTTAATAAATGGTTATTTATATTTATTTATTTTATAAATATAATTTAACCAAACTTAACATACCCTCACTTCGCTCGCTAACCTTAACTAATTAACAGGAGTGTTTTGATTATTTAAATAATAAATAATTGCAATAATTACTAAATTTATTAAATAAATACTCAAAAAATTACGGTGTTAATTAGTCAAGGTTAGCGAGCGTAGGTTAAGTTTGGTTAAATTATATTTATAAAATAAATAAATATAAATAACCATTTACTAAAATTAATAGAGACAGTTCATTTTCCACCGAAATCCAATTGACTACTTTGTTTTTAAATAAAGCTGTAGCTGCGGTGGCGTTAATATGTAAATAACAATAGTTCTATCATTTTAATCCTGTCTTGATTGGGAATTAATCTGTTTTCCTACAAGTAGTTTTACATTTTTCTTCAAATTTTCCTTAAAACCTCTTTATTTCAAGTTCTATTAATTCATCTATCTTTCAACATTTTTCTCTAACATGCTGTTACACCTGTAAAAATATACTGACTGTCAAAATATCAAGTCTTCTTTTTTCTGATTCTCCGGCACTTTTTGCAGCCATAATTGTTCTTATTTGATGCTACAATTCTAAATGGGGAAGTTTCATTGGAAATAAATGCTAACCTTCCTGAGGAGGGAGATAAACAGTTAAAGACCCAACTAAACCAGTTACATTTTAACCCTTTTCTTTCTTTTTTCTGTTTAGCCTCTGGGAATTAACGTTCAGGTATTAGTTCAGAGGATGAATGAGGATGATATGTATGAGTATAAATTAAGTATAGTCTTGTACAGTCTCAGTTCGACCATTCCTGAGATGTGTGGTTAATTGAAACCCAACCACCAAAGAATACCACTATCCACGATCTAGTATTCAAATCCATGTAAATAAAATAACTGTCTTTAATGCTTGAATGCTGAGGACTTGTCTTTACTAGGGCTGAAACTTCGACTTCCAAATCAGTTGATTTGGGAAGACACATTTATCACTAGACCAATCTGGTGGGTTACATTATAACCCAAACAGCTCCTAAATATGATCCTTATTCACCATTCTACATGTTGGGTTATAAGCAACAACACTTCCAGATTATTAATACACGGATGTCAAAAGCTATATAAAATTTGTAATCAGAAACAGAGATCCTTCTTGCTATAAGATGAAACAAGTTGGCAATACTAATTTTAAAAAACTTAATAATTATTCGTTATAAATCATATTTATTCTTTACGTATAAATTATTAACCTTTATTTGAGATCTGTATGAGAGTTTTCGTCTACATTTTTAAAAAATTCTTACATAACGTAAACATCTAAACCAGAAAGTTTTATTATCTTTCTTCATATAAGTAATTAAATTAATTTTATTCATGTACCTTAATCTCAAAAACCTATTTCATATATTGTTTATTCTAAACTAATTTCACACACATTTGTTGTTCATTAAAATCTAAGGTGTAAGTATAATAAAATTTTATAATTCTAAAATTTACCTTAACTTGTTCAAGTAACAATGAATCAACACATTCTGTGAACGCTTTACCAAGATTCGTTGTTTCATTTGCTAATAAGCGTTGATCAGGTTTTGAACATGTTGCAACAGAGCGTAATTTTTCACACGTTTTAATAAGTAATCTTTGATCACTTGTGGATGTATTACATGTATCTAGGAACTCCATTACATGTCCAACAAGACTCTGTACTAGTGGCCCGACATGATCTAATACTCCACTTTCCACTTGCCTGTAAAAAACAATTTTAATTATTATTTTAATACTGTTGAAAATATTCTGTAGCATGTAAAATAATCTACAAAATAAATAATTATATTTGAATCACAAATTTAATTGGTAATTAAATTATAAAATTAAGGTTATTACACGTAGTTTTATTTTGAGCTAGTACTGAAATTGCAAGCTGCTTGTATTTCAGACCAGTTAGGTGATAATTTAGTACTTCAGGCTGGTTGATGAGTATGAACCAACTATATCTATGATGGTGAATAAATCTTTTGCTGTTCTCTGTGGTGAAGCGGCAGCATCTCAGCCTTTCATCTGGAGGTCCCGTGTTTTTATCCCTGTCAGGCATAGCATTTTTAATACGCTACAAAATTCCACTGAACTAAATGACCAAAGCATTCAATGTCCATAATCTCATAAAAAAGATTATAAAAATTTTTCCATTACGTAATCAATTTTATCTCATCAATTTTTTTTCTTATATTTATTTTTCCATCAATATCATATATTTCTCTTCAGTTGCGGGTAGAAAATATTACTATATCTAAATAATACAGTTTTAGGCAAATTAATGAAAATATTATTCTGTAGAGGGAAATTTCAGATGGTTGGTCAAATTCCTGATTATAAGGTCAACTTTGCTGGTAATTTTAAACAGCTGTTCTGATAGTCATTATTTATCTTTTATAATTTAATATGAATTAACATCATATATAATATCATATAGTTTTTATAGTTTCTGCTAGATATTAAATATTTTTTTATTGTGAACATTCAATTAAATTTTTTAAATGGATCTTACAATAAAAAAATCATAACTGTTCATGAACATTATTTATTGTCTTAACATCAAATTGCAGCACAATTTAAAAAATGTTAATTCAATTATCCACCTGAAAAAAAGACTGGTTTTTTTGATTTATGGAAAAAGAGAAAGTACAGACAAAAAGGTAGTCTACTGAAATAATGGAATCTGATTGTATCTTAACTCATATTACGTGTCTGCCTAATTAAAAAAACTATCAATATTAATGTCAGTTGATGACCACTGTAAAAACAGTAGCACTAGTCACTAATCACAACAAAGAGATGAAATGGTTTTTTAAAAATGTCTTATCAAACAATTTGGTTTGATTTGTCATTGTAGAAATTAAAATTTTTAATTAATACGTATAACCTTCAAATAACAAAAAATTATTGTCTGAACCTACCAAAAAATCAGTAGTTAGTCAATTTTTCCTATAAAAGGAAAACATATTTTACCAACAGATTTCTCTTTCAAAATCAACATGATGTAAAAATTGTAAGGGGATATATTTCAACAGTTTTTAAATATTTTTAATGTTAAATATCACTGGAGACCCTTAACACTATTTAGAAGGAAAATTATGAGTTACACTAAATTATATAAAATACAATTAAAGAATTATGTAAAAACAATTCAAGTCTTGAGTAAAATTTTGAGATTCAGGACTCATGTTGACTCTCTTCCATTCCCTTGACCAACTGTAACCAAAATTAATTTGTATCAATGACTTGATACTAAAGTCGGTGAACAAAATTTCATAAAAACGACTTAATCCTTTCTAAATACATCAAGGAAAATGATAAATGATGAAAAAAAAAATAGGCTTATCCTCCAACCCTCACAATTAAAATACTAATGTAATGAAATCAATCATGCAATAAGTACAAGGATGTGGCTTTGGGAACAGAAATGAAAAAAAAAACAAATTTTTTTTCTTAAACTCCTTTATGAGGGAGGGTTGAATAAGATTTAAAACATAATAAAGTGTCTTTCTTATCTACCGAAGGGGTATTAAATTTAGAAAAACATTTATCTATTCCTTGAGCAAAATTTTGAGATATGAAACCCATGAGGTAATATTACCTTGTCTTCTTAACCAATTGTGACAAAATTTAATGGAATCAATGTCCCAAATACAGAGATTATTGTACCAAATTTCATCAAAATTGATCAATCTGGTCTCAAAATATCAAGTAAAAAACACGCCATTACACATATGTATATACAAATATTCTTCTGGAATACTTCACTGATAAAATTGTTTTTTTTTTTTGTTATAGAAGGTCTTGAAATGATTAAGATATGAAAAAACCCTGATGTGTAATACTGTTAACGAGAATAAAAGATTAGTTTTTTATTCTGTATGTGTAGTAATTTATATTTAAATTTAAATTGTAAAGATAATATCTGATATAATACTAATGAAATTAAATGAATGATTCTTACCTGTATAATTTAGAAAATTCAGTCGATATTAATTTGGTACGAAATTGTAAAGTGCGAACTGCTTCAGTAGTAACAGCCGCCATAATGGTAACTTGCGAATTTAAATCTGCTGTTAATGATTTACTTTGTAATGTTGTCATACATTCTGGTTCATAAAGATATCTGATTTCTTTTAACCAATGGTTAAGTGGTTTATAATCAATTATTTCTACATCATAATCATTATTATTATTATTATTATAATGATTATCATGAGGTAATTGATGATGATAATTATTAGTGCTAAAAAACAAAAATTAAAAATTATGTTTGTAAACAATTTAAATATATGATTGATTGATAAGTATAATTTAATAATTAAATGATCATATATCAATAATAAAAAAAAAAGTATACAGAAAACCAACAAACACCTGATACACTCAATCATTCAACCTCACATAAACAAATAAATTATATATTCCAATGAATAGAAAATAAAACATTATATAGATCACATCAGGAATAGGTAGACATGCTACTTCATGAATAAAAAAAACTGCTTGTCTGGATAAATCAAGGGAAACTTTGGTAAAACCTTGATCAGAGCAATGTCAGAAAGTATACAATTATTATAAAATAAAAAAAGCTGAGAACAAAACTGTAATACTTTCCTGGCATTAGTTATTTATTCTTATATTATGAAAAAATAATTATACATGAAAAACAGTGACTAAAGATTTTTTTTTGGGGAAGGTAATATACATAAAATGTCTGAAAAGTTCCTGAACTACATTAAATAAAAATACAGATTTAAAGATAAACGAATTTCTTCACATCACCTTTTTCTAGTTATACACACGTTGTATTACCGGTAGTGTTCGTCAAACGCTCTGGAGAAATCACTTTATGGGATCGCCTTCAACTGCACGGTGCAAGCTTTTGGTTGACCGGAATGTTGTCAAAAAGCGGTATTTCATCTTCAACTTGAGTTTCGGGAACAGAAAATAATCTGCTGGAGCCAAATCGGGTGAATAAGGGGGATGGGAAAAGACGGTGATTTGATATGCGGCGTAATAACGTGTTAAAACTGTTGTCATGTGTGCAGGGGCATTGTCGTCTCTCTCTTTTTCCTGTTTAGCTTCCGGTAACTACCCTTCAGATAATACTTCAGAGGATGATATGTATGAGTGTAAATGAAGTGTAGTCTTGTACATTCTCATTTCGACCATTCCTGAGATGTGTGATTAATTGAAACCCAACCACCAAAGAACACCGGTATCCACGATCTAGTATTCAAATTGTCATCTATGAGACTCCAACTGCTCGGATCCCAGTATTCGAGCTGGATTCGACGAATGCGACGCATCAGGCGTTTCAGTACTTCCAAATAGAATTTAGAATAAACGGTTTAACCAGTTAGGAAAATTTATAATGAATCAGGCACTTTGAGTCGAAGAATGAAATCAACACCGTTTTCAATCTTTATTTTTGTTACCTGACTTTCGCCGGTCTTTATGTTCCGGGACTCAACCAAGCAGCAGATTGACGCTTCGTTTGCGGATCATACATGAACACCAGCTTCATCCCGGGTTAAAAATGAAAAAAATTCGGGTCGCTATCGACAGTTTCAAAGAAAGTCTTGAGCGCAAAGAAGTACGTGTTTTTGTTTTCATTCAAGAAGTTTCGAACGAAAGAAGAGTACACTTTTCGGCGGTTCATTTTTTCTATTGTTCGAGCAGCAATGCTTCTTTCTTCATCGATTTGCCACAATACCTATTCATTTGTCACTTTATCCACCCATCTGATTTTTAACGTTCTCCTATAGCACCGTATGTCAAAGGCTTCTAATTTTTTCTTCTCAGATACTCCGGTCTTTATGTTCCGGGACTCAACCAAGCAGCAGATTGACGCTTCGTTTGCGGATCATACATGAACACCAACTTCATCCCCGGTTAAAAATGAAAAAAAATTCGGGTCGCTATCGACAGTTTCAAAGAAAGTCTTGAGCGCAAAGAAGTACGTGTTTTTGTTTTCATTCAAGAAGTTTCGAACGAAACAAGAGTACACTTTTCGGCGGTTCATTTTTTCTATTGTTCGAACAGCAATGCTTCTTTCTTCATCGATTTGCCACAATACCTCTTCATTTGTCACTTTATCCACCCACCTGATTTTTAACGTTCTCCTATAGCACCGTATGTCAAAGGCTTCTAATCTTTTCTTCTCAGATACTCCGATCATCCAAGAATCACTTCCATATAAAGCGACGCTCCAAACATATACTTTCAAAAATCTTTTACTGACGTTTAAATTAATTTTTGATGTAAACAAATTATATTTCTGATTGAAGGCTAGTTTCGCCTGTCTATTCGGCATTTTATATCGCTCCTGCTTCGTCCATCTTTAGTAATTCTACTTCCCAAATAACAAAATTCTTCTACCTCCATAATCTTTTCTTTTATTAATCTTTGTTATTTCTACTACATTTCATTACTTCAATGTTAAAAAATTATTATTTTTTAATTTACCTATCATTTTTAGTGGGGACCGTATGTAAATTGTTTTATTGCGTCCGACAAAAAGGTGTACATTAATTAAACATTACAATAATACTTACTCTCACTTCAACTGATGTTATTGCTGGATAAGAATTCTTTTTTTTTTAGTTAAAAATGCAATATATTTAGATGTAATTCATGAAATACTTTGTTGAATTTAAATTCAGTTGATCATTTTATTATATTATTGCGGTAAATTCAAATATTTTATAATTTTCAAATGTTTTAAGATGTATTGTTTTCTTTATGTTGCAATATATCAAGATTTATGTCAATGTTAGTGGATTTTTAATTTGTATTGATAAGATGATTGTTAAATGTTGACTCTATGCTGCTGCGGAGTGCTTCTAATTTTTATTTTATTCTTGTTTGGATCTGCATCTCGTTTTGACCAATACAGAACGTTATGCAGTCAAAACAGTTTGGTTTAAATATTGTGTTTGATGATTGTTTTCTGTTTGTATTGATTTACATTGTTTTGTCTGTTGGTAAAAAAGCGTGTTATAACCAAAGTTTTAAAATTTGTAACCTAACCTTTCCTCTGGTTTTTATTTATACATTTTTTTGTTTTGTTTATCTTAGTTTTTATTATTCTATTATATGCCTCATGCCAGAATGGTACCATATCTGCCTTTCATCCAATAGTTTCTGAGTTTAAATCCAACTCGTACTTGGCATTTTTATATGCTACAAAATTCATCTAAAATAAAGCAACCTGTTGTTCCTTTGGGAATAAATAAATAAATAAAAAATTTTGCGGTTAAAAGGTTATGCGGACATTATGCTGTCATATACTACAACATAAATAAATAAATATTCAAATCTCCGATCTTTATAGTGGAGTGGTAGTATTTCAGCTTTTCATCCAAAGGTCCTGAGTTTTAATCCTGGTCAAGCGTGAAATTTTTCATACACTAAAAATTTCCTTTTCCATATTCATACATACAGTCTTCTTTGTAAGCTTCTGTGGTGCATAATTCATCAGTCAATTGATTAAAAATTAGATAATATACAATAACATGTCAGAATGAGGTAGAATTGTATTATAAAACAAATAATAAAAAAGCATTTTTCTGAATTAATGGAAACTGATGTAAAAATCTTTTCCATACCAGTACCATAAAATATACAATTAATTATATAAAAGAAAACTGCAGTTTAAGTTTGTATTAATAAATAAAAATAATAAATTATTCTTTGTCAAATTCCAATCATCGTTCTTAATAATAACAATTAATTATTATTGGCTGATCTTCCATGACAAAGTGGCAGAATCTCCACCTTTAATGCGGAAGGTTCTGAATTTAAATACCGGTCAGGTTTGCCATTTTTCATATATTAAAAAATTTATCTACCATGAAGTAACTTTAAGTCTGTTGTTGCTTTGAGAATAAATAAATAAAATATAGAAGAAAATAAATTATTATATAAATTAATTATAATTAAATTACAATGTAAATACACTTATAAGAAAATGCCTTAAATTGTTTTTTTTTTTTTAATTTATTTTATAAGCAGCGACTGAAATAATTTTTTTTTACGTATTAAAGATTAATTTGCGGGATATTGTTGAGAAAAAAAATGAATATTTTAACCTGAATTCAAACCGGAAGTCAGTTCTTTGATTTAAGATTTTAAACAAAATAATTATATAAAAATCACTATATATGTTTTAAATTAGAGATTAAATCAAAAAAATTACTAATGCAGTTATTAAAATCGTAAATAATTAAAAAAAAATTATTTACTGTACCTGTGTGATAAAAATCATTGCTTTAAATAAATTTTATACGTGCACATACATATATACAAACAAACACACACACACACATATATATATATATATTTTGTGATGCAATATTAATGTTATAACAAAACTGTTCAAAGCAACAAAATTTAGATAAATTAGAATATATATGTACCCAAAGTAAAGTGAATGTTGTTGGTTGGTGGGTCAGTTTGTTGAATTAAAAAGAAAAGAATTAAATTTAATATGAATCATAAATAAAATAAAAGTCAAACGCTAATTGTATTTATTTAATTCTTGTATTTATTCTTGATATAATGTTTATATATTAAACAGGATCATTGTTTAAGATTTGAAAGGAACACGGACTTTCACACCAGGAGCAAGACTGAAGGGTATCTATTATCCCCTCCTTACGTCATCAATACCTCTTTGTCTACATTACCGTGTAATAATAATAATAATACGACTGGCTGTTAGTGAGATTATAAGTTATGACATATCGTCACATCTTGTTGCTAGTCAGTTTAAAATTTATTTATGGATAGAATAAATCTGAACCAAACGGTTTGTATTTACTTTACATTGTACTGGTCTGTATTTCTATACAGTCCATTAAACATTAGAAAGTAAACAAATATACATATATACACAAAATACAGTAATATATATATATATATATATATATATATATATATATATATATATATATATATAAAATCGTTCATCCAATAAATTACTTGATTAGTGTCACATCTTGTAAATGGGTGTTAGCACAGACACATAAAGGCAAATCCTTGGGCATGCGCACGCACACGCACACACACACACAGAGAGAAATAAAAATATTTTTTTATTTGTATGCAGTTCATATCAACATTTATAAAACTCATCCAAAAAAATAAAAATAAAAAATAATAAAATGAAACTATGATTACTTAAGTATTTATTTGGATAAAAAAAAAACTTCTGATAAATTATATAATCCTTTGTATCATTTTTATGGGAAGGACAACTAAAGAAAAAAAAAATGTAAACTCCAATCAAGTAAAACATCATTTTACTGAACGAAAATTATTTAAATTTCAAGTATAATTACCGTATTTATTCGAGTACCCACTGCACTTTTTTTCTTGGAATTGGAGAGAAAAAATAAGGGTGCGGGGCTTACTTGAAACATAACCTTTAGCCAGGATAATTTATGTAAAGTAAACGTTTTCTTAGAAGTACCTAAATTCAATCACATAAATATTACAGTTACATTAGGCTTTCGTTTATCAATACCGGATGCCGCTTATACAGAATACATCCTTAATTATTAACATCCTGTTCATATTATCGATAGGAACGAAGTTACGGTATTTTTATGAAACCGATTCATTCTGTATAGGCTGCATCCGGTTCTAATGACACTAAAGTTACCCAGTATCAGTTACCCATCGTCGTCTTGTCTATTCGCCATAGTCATTGTACTGTTTGTGTATGTGGACGGTTATGTGCATTTTATCTGTTTAGTTTATCTTGTAAACTTTAATACGGTGATTTATTTTAATTACGGCATTAATGAGTACAAAAGGACAGCGTCTACGATCTTTTACAGTAAATTAAAAACTGCGCGTTATAGAAGAGGCTGAACAAATTTGAAATCGGGCGGCAGGAAGAAACTTTGACGTAGATGAAAGGTGCATTCGAGACTGCCGTAAGAAGAAACAACTTCTGGTGAAAGGTACTGGTAATAAAAGGGCTTTTCGTGGCTTAAAACCGAAATGCACAGACATAGAAAAAAAATTGTATGACTTTGTTATGGAAAAAAGGAAATGCGGTTATGCTGTCACGACAGAAATGTATCAATCATATGCTCGTGAAATCGCTAAATCATTTAATAAAGTTGATTTTAAAGCAAGCCGTGGATGGATAACACGATTTTTTGCACGAAATGATTTGTCAATAAGACGAAAGACGAGCATTTCTCAACGACTTTCAGACGCTTATGAACAAAAAATATTACATTTTCACAGATACATAATAAATTTTAGAAAAGATAAAGGCTATTTGCCTTCTTAAATAGGAAACGCTGATCAAACACCCGTATATTTTGAAATGCCATTTGACAAAACCGTAAACAAGAAAGGTGAAAAAAAGTGTTACGATTCGCACTGGTGGTAATGAAAAACAAAGGTGTAGTGTTATGCTTTGCATTACTTCTGATGGATCAAAATTACCTCCGTACATTGTTTTTAAAAGAAAAACTCTTCCTATCGTAAAGGTAAATGGAGTTATTATTAGAGCACAGGAATCAGGCTGGATAGACTAAACCTTAATTTTAGCTCGGATCAGGGTGTGTACGGCAAAAGCGATCAGGAGATTTACTTAAAGAAAAAAATACCGGTATGCTAGTAATGGATAGTTATCGGGGGCATACGACTGATAAAGTGAAAGACATTTTAAAAAAAGCTATGACAGACCAAGTAATAATTCCAGGCGGATTGACATCTCTATTGCAACCACTAGACGTCTGCATTAATAAACCGTTCAAATCTGCATTAAAACAACTGTACAGTAAATGGATGGCTGATGAAAATTTCTTTCTCACGTCTACAGGAAGAATCGAACGCCCAGATTTTAACCGGATTTGTGTTTGGATAAAAGATGCTTGGGAAGGTATTTCCACGGAATTAATAAGGAAAAGTTTTAAAAAAATGCGGAATATCTAATGAACTTGATGGTAGTGAAGACGATCACCTTTGGCGGCAGAGCGACGTGGAGACTACCGGTAACTCTTCTACAGACATTGACAGTGAAACTGATTAATTAAAAATAAAATCCCATATTAAAAAGTGTATTGAAATGGTCCTTTTCAACATGATACTTTCTTTTCGTTTTACTGGCCTACTGATTCTAAACTAGTACTTACGGTAATTAATTATTAATGTAAAATTAATACTGTAATTTAAATGAACGAATTAAATGCTTTACTTTCTAAATATTTTCGTATATTTTTATCATATTTGTTGCCCTTTAAAATACCGGTATATACTCGATTTTTTTTTTTTTAATTTTCGGTCCGGAAAATCGAGGTGCGGGGCTTATTCGAGGGTTGGGGGGTACTCGAATAAATACAGTACTATTTTTCACCTATAGAAAGTGTGGCAAACTTTAAAATACTTGTTGAAAGGAAAATAAAAATATTTATTTTTAAGCCAAAAAATTTATTTTTTATTTATTTTAACAAAGAAATGTTAAATAATAATTTCCTTGATTAAAAATAATTTTCATTATTTTTTTTAAACCGAGTTAGAGATTTATTTCCATTAATCAGCATAGACATAATGCATTGTTTCTCGATCAAATTGTTTGTTATTTTAAGAAATAAAAAAATAAAATGTACTAATCACAGTTGCTTTTGCTGAAATTAATGACATTCACTATATAACCAGTGCAAGTGGTGAAGAACATATTAAAGGCTGAATATCACCTACATTTTAATTCAAATAAAACCTGGTATGATATGCTTGTTGTTCCTGAAGATGGTTGTTACTTTTTTTGCGATTTTTGGTAGGTTACTAAAATTGTTATGATTATACTCAACCGTAATTTCCTTATATTTACTGATAGTAATTCTTTAACAATTGTAATATTAATCTGATTTTATTTATTTAATTTTTTTGTAGAAAATTTATGATAGTTTTTCTATTTATGACTTTTATTTCAGTATCCAAGTCTTATTTTTTAAATACCAGTAAATTTATAACTATTTTGTAAAATAAAAAGGCACTAATTTAAGTGCTTTCTCTGAAAGTAATGATATTCATTATACAGCCAGTACCTGTGGTAAATAGAGTGAAGGTGTCACTTGTTGGACTAAACATAGATTTAGAATTAAGGTGTGTTTGGTACGCTGATATGCTGTAGTTTATTCAAATGAGTGAAGAAGGAAGGCTATGGGAAACCACTTCACTCTTCATTTTCGATATCAAACTTCTGGTATAATGTTTTGGTAAATGTGTGTTACTTGTAGGAATGACTTTTTTTTAATGACTTGCATACCATTTCGCCTATGACCATTCGATTTTATAAATATAACATGAATAAATTTCAGTAGGCAACTATACGTTTTTTTATATATTTGACAAATCATTATTTTATACAAGAACGAGGTATAAACCTCTATATTTTGATTTTTTCCAAATACTTTTAAAATGGTGTATCACTCGAAGGGTATTAGGTTAAACATTTTTGATCAACCTTTAAAAGGAGAATGAATTTACCTGATAAATCAAAAACTGGTTTTCGTTCTTTATATAAATATTTTTTTTTGAGAATCTTTTCTGAAAGAAAAGAATTTTGTATCCAAATTTTAAAAAGTGGAATGTTGGGTAATTCATCTAGTTATTTTATTAAAAGAATAAGCTCATTATTTTAACTAACATTAGGTCCATAAAAGGAGCAAATTTAAATGGTATTTTTCCAATATTTAACATGAGGTAGCTTTAAAATATTCCTGAGCTTTTAATTGAAATAGTAATCATGAAAGGGAAATTATTGTTTTATAAGTTGGCAACATTTATGATGCCACAATACGGCTGACATTGCAATCTTGTTTCCTCTCTTAAAAAAAAAAAAAAAAAAAAAAAAAAAAAATAGCGGAAACGGCGTTGTGTTAAAATTGGTTTGTTTACGTATAATTCTGTCACTGAATACCGTACAAATAAAACAATTTAGCGTTTTGATTAAAACAAAAATTGTCGTCAACATTATGTTTACCTGATAAAGGAATTAAGTTTTCTATGATAAGCAAAAAATTTTATTTTAGAAACGGATTACTTTGGTGACAATATTTCACAAAGGACAACCGTTTATAATAAAAAATGACAATTATAATGAAGTTGTTCCAAATTATAACATTAAAAGTTGAGATAATAATGGAAAGTTCTCCAAAATTACAAAAAAGGAAGCTTAGTTAACGTATTGTCCCAAAACTTTTTCCAGCATATCAAGAAATATGTTAACAAGACCTACCTTGTATTGTAGAAGATATTATCTCTGGTTGAGGTTACAATAGTAAAAAATAATGAAAAATCTATGATAAAGTTGATGAATTATTAATTCATGCATAAAATGACTAAGACAATAAATGTGTAGTATATTTTACATGAATATTTACGTATACAAAAACTATCTGCAAAACGGATGCCACGTTTATTGACAATCGATCAAAAGGATGAACGAGTAAAGATTTCTAAGCACAATTTGAGGCTGTTTCAACGTAACCGATTAGAATTCTTACGTAATTTCTTCCGAGTATTTGAAACTTGGATATATTATTACCAATTTGAAACCAGCAAACGGTAACAGTCGGGGAACTAGCTTCAAAGAAGGAAAAACCGTTGTATCTACAAGAAAGATGATCACAACTATCTTTTGGAATGCTCATTATGTAACCAATTTCTGAATAAGGATTAAACGATAATTATACGAAATGTATGAGAAAAGTAATGAGATTGGTAACACTGCAAGCGATCTGGCAACGCTGTGTCTACCGGTCTGTACTAGACCGGTTTGTTCATCCCTTCCACATGCTCAGTACGAGTTTCAACTCCGTTCAGCTAACACATTATTTTTGACAGGACCATCAGTGAAGATGTGTGTTACGAAAATGGAGCATGGGAATATAGAGCGACGTTGTGCAATCAAGTTTTATGTTAAACTTGGGAAATCCGCGAGTGGGGCTTTTGAAAAGTTGAAACAGGCCTATGGGGAACATTGCTTATCAAGAGCACAAGTTTTCCGTCGGCACAAATCATTTTTGGAAGGCCAAGAACACGTTGAAGATCAACCTCGCTCAGAGAGACCCTCGACTTCAAAATCTGACGAAAATGTTGAGCGTGTGAGGGTTCTTGTGAGATCTGACCGTTGTTTAACAAGGATGATGAGTGAACAGTTAAATTTAAACGCTTTCACTGTACATCAAATTTTGACAGACGATTTGGACATGCGAAATCGGTGCCGAAAAACCTCACAACGGAACAGAAGGACGATCGAAGAAACGTGTGCGTTGATCTTCTTGAGAGGATTGACAACGACCAAGAATTCTTCAATCGTGTGATCACAGGTGATGAATCCTGGATATTTGAGTACGATCCTGAAATAAAACGGCAAAGCGAAGAGTGACATACTCCGTCATCTCCTCGACCGAAAAAATGTCGAATGAGCAAATCAAAGATCAAAACCGTGCCGATTTGCTTTTTTGACAGTAGGGGTATCGTGCATAAAGAATTTGTTCCTACAGGACAAACTGTCAACCAAGTCTTTTACAAAGGTGTCCTTAAAAGTCTCAGGCAAAGAGTGATTCGCGTGAGACCAGACATTGCAGACGAGTGGTTGCTTCATCATGACAATGACCCGTGTCACACGGCCATTTTCCACGACGATGCACCCGCACTCAGCTTTATTAATTCGTCAGTTTTGTGCTAAAAATCAAATGACTTTCCTCCCTCAGCTTCCCTACTCGTCAGACCTGACTCATTAACGATTTATTACTATTTCCAAAATTAAAATCAGTGATGAAAGGATGCCGTTTTGAGACTATTGATGTCATTAAAGCAAATTCGTCACGGACCTTAAAGGCTATTTCAAATGAAGCTATCTAAGATTGCTTCACGACTAGTAAGGTCAGTTATTTTTACACGAATTTGAATACTAGATCGTGGATACCGGTGTTCTTTGGTGGTTGGGTTTCAATTAGCCACAGGAATGGTCGAACTGAGACTGTACAAGACTACATTCCATTTACACTCATACATATCATCCTCTGAAGTATTATCTGAACGGTAATTACCGGAGGCTAAACAGGAAAAAGAAAGGATTGCTTCGCGAAGTGGAAACACCACTGGGTAAACGGTGTGAATAAAGAAGGGTAGTACTTTGAAAGGAACAAGGACCAATAATCTGTAAAATTATAAAAACTAAAAAAATAGAATTTGGTTATTTTCTGAATAGATATAATTATTCCGTTATAATATATCCGATATAATTTAATAATTTTATATAATAATATATAATTGTTAATATAATTTTTCCGTATCCTCCTTGTAGCCAGACATCATTTTCAGACATCTGTTACCAGATATGAAGAAACGGTTTTTTTATAGAGATTCCCGTGAAATAATCAAATTATTACCAATACATCTGCCTATTTTGAAAACTTTGATAAATTATACTGTTAAGATGTGATCGAAAAATTTAAGCATCGTTGTATTAAGACGTGAAAGAAAATTATGTTGAAAGAAATAAAAAAACTTTTCCAAAAAATTGACTTTTTTTAATTTTTTCATGGATTTATCAAATACCTCATGCTTTTTTTTTTAATGTATTTCTTCGTATACTTCTTTGAAGCGACCTCGAATATTTTTTGAAAATATAGTCCATTTTTTGTTATTTATTTATTTTTATTGATTAAGTAGATCCAGAATTTTATAACTGGGGATTATTTTTAAGAAAAATCTTACTGTATTTAAATATAATAACTAATGAATATTATTTTACGATTTAAACTGGAATATAATTCTCTTTTTTTAGTAATCAAACAAAAAATGTCCATGTAAACTTGCAAATAAAAAAAAATAAATGGAAACACAGTGTTAGTTTAATAATAATCTTTTTTTATTTCGCTTTTCACGGTCAAATACATACATTTCTTAAATTCACAAACTTGCTTTGACAGATTTTTCAGTGTGAGATTTATGACAACTATAAGAATTACAGTATTCCTTTATTTATTAGTTCCGTATAATCCTAACAATACAATGGGCACAATATAATAGTAGTTTATCCTAAATTATACCTATAATGTTCATATGTTACACTTATAATGTACAAAAAGAAATACACATGTGCTGTACAACAGATGTACACCATTTTGTATAGGAAATTTCATTTTCTATTGTTACGTTACTCGAATATAGTTATTTTTTGTTGTTATATAGATAACTGTACTAAAGGGCTTTGCTCCTTCTGTATAAGAATATATATTTATATATAGAACTGCACTATTCATAAAAAATATCATCTCCGATAAGTTTTAAAGTTTAATAATTCGTTTCATAATAATAGTAATAAATTACTATTTTTTAAATATTTTATTTCACAATAATTTTTCTTTTAATTTACGTAATATAAATAACCAGGGTCGGGGATGGTTTCGCTCGCTCACCCATCTAGCCAGGAGGTTCCACCCCCGGGACAAAGGATGACCCAGGTAAACCCCGGAGCCAACTTAGGGGCACCTCGGGACCTAACCCATATCCGCAGATCTCGTTTTTCTTGCTATTTATTCCCCCAGAGCTCGCTTCGTTCGTCGTTCCAGAGGGATTGTGAGAATTATACTGATAAATAACAATAAAATATTCACGCTTTACAGAAACGTTAAAATTTTTACTTTCCCGCCTAGTGATACAGTAGAGCTATTATAGAAAGTACAGCACGGTAATCGGTCCAATTTTGGCATATGCGGCTTCTCCGGATCGTTACGTTTTGACACCAAAGGGACCCAAAAAACCGAATGGAAATTTTCCGTATCTTCGTATGTACGTGTGCGTATACCGGATGTTAGCCACTAAATCACTTTATATCTCCAGATATAATGGACCGATTTTGATCAAACTTGGTTAGATTACTTCTATATATAGGGCATTAATGCTATTAAATTTTCAACTTAAAAGGTCACGGAGGCTGAAGAGCAAGGTCATCCTCAGTATCTTGAGATTTCGCCTAATTAAGGTCATATTTTTCTTTGGCAAATTTATTAACAATTAAAAAATAAGAATATTTACAAAAAAAAAATGCTCTAAATAAACTAGTGGCTAAGTGGGTACAGTGTGTCATTAGAATCTCCTTTCACCAGAAAGAGTGCTAGTGTAGCCGTACAGACGCTGAAGTCGTCTTTCTTTCTTTTTCTATTTACTCTCCAGCATCAGCTGTGTTGTAGCGTCACAGGTGAGCGATAGAATTAAATAAATGAATAATATTTAAAGTGTAAAAAAGTATTTAAAGTGGCCGCTAGTACAATCACAATCACGCGAATGAAATATGGTATGTGCGGGCGCACTTTGGTTAGAATCATTAAATTAAATAAACGAAAAAATATTATAAACTTTAATGAATTGAATTAATGAACTGTGAACTGAGAGTTTCTATCACTGTCTGAGCTGGGTTTTAACTGAATGATTCGAATCAATTGAATGAATAATATTACAAAAATAATACAGGATGATGTTTTAGTCCTGTTACCCAATTGTTAATGTCTGGTAATTTTTTTCTAAGAAAGGGAAATTTTTTTATTGTAACACGAAGTTGGTAGCGCTACTCAACCGGTATAGATACGGCAGCGTGAGTTGATTCTCCTTGAGCTGTGTAAACGTTTGTGCCGTTTCCGGTTGTGTTACGAACAGAATATCTTTTACCATAGAACAACAAGTTTTCATTCTTGAACAATATTTTGCTACGAAATCGTACGCAAGGGTAAAAGAATCCCTTCAAATTAAATTTCTTGGTGTTCCTCCGCCAGAAAAAAATATCAATTTCTAGGCTAGCAAACCGATTTCGAGAGACACGTAGTGTTTCCGACACAAAACGTAGCGGTCGGTTGACAGATGATGTTTTAGAGAATGTGAAAACAAGATCGCTCAATTCTCCACGGAAAAGTTTACGAAAACTTTCACGCAAGTCGGTTTGTCATATTCGAGTACTCAGAAAGCCGCTAAAAAATTGAAATTGTATCCGTATCGCGTACGATTAGTCCAAGAGCTTCACCCTCCAGATTTAAACAAACGATTGCAATATTGCCGTCGGTTTAGGTCTCTCGTAAACGACAACGGAATCGAATTTTTAAACACAGTGTTCTTTAGTGATGAAGCTTGGATCCATCTCGATGGTTACGTGAACAGTCAAAACTGTTGAATTTGGGCGGTTGAAAATCCTAACGCTTTACAAGACAAATCTTTGCATCCTGAAAAAATTGGTATGTGGTGTGCGATATCTCGTCATCCTATAGTCGGATCCGTATTCTTCGAACAGACAGTAAATGGTGGAAGTATACAGGAATATTGTACGTTAATTTGTGTCCCTACTGGAACCTCGAGAACGGTATTGCTGGTTTCAGCAAGACGGCGCTACATGCCGCACATCTCGAGAAATCATGGGTTTTCTACAAGAGTTCTTTGATGATCGAATAATAAGCAAGGGCTTATGGCCTCCAAGGTCCCCAGACCTCACATCTACTGACTACTTTTTATGCGGCTATATTAAGTCCGAGGCCTTCAAAAACAATCCTCACACTATTGATGAACTTAAAGTCAATATTACAGATTTAATCACGAATATTTCCAATGTAATTCTTAAAAAGGTTTCTGCTAATATGCTGAAAAGAGTCCGTGCGTGTATAACCGCAAGTGGTGGGCATTTTGAGCATATTCTTTAACAATTATGTAAGTAATAGCTTTTATTAAATCTCTTTTGTAAGTAACAAATACATCTTTTTATTCCACCTAAATTTCCCTTTCTTAAATTACATTTAAAATTGGGTAACAGGACTAAAAAATCACTCTGTAGAATTAAATTTACGTTAAATAAAATAAAATAATATTAAATAAATTAAAAATATTCCTGTTTAATAAAAATGAACTTCTTGTGGGGCGATTGTGTGTGACGCTAGAGTGGTAAGGTGATGCGAGCACATCGTGTGGGGCTAAACCAAATCGTCACAATCAACTGGTAACAAACTGGGTGCCCCTAGGTCGCTGTTTTGGGAGATGCATTAGGATGCTCTTATAATAATATCTCTGAAAAAAATCGTCCGATTTTCAAAATTCAAACGGGGTATTTGTTAATGTTATATAAAATTACGATGTAACTAAACCAGAACAAAAACGGCAATGTTTTTTTTTTTTGGTAGTTGTGTTTTTTAATTTTAAATATTTATCTCTTGTTTAATTTGAGCTATTTAAAAATTCATCAACTAAGTATATTGATCTAGTAAAACAAAATTTTTAATTATATTTTAAATAAATTGGTGGGAAAATCTTTTAAAGTTTATTCAATAATTTATTAAAAATGGCAATGGAAGCATAAGACCCATTCTCATAATCCGAAATAATATTTTGAGTTACAAGAAAATAAGTTACATCTGGTTTAATATAAGTAGATATTTTTTTTAAATAAGAGACCATTCTTTTTTAGCATAGATTGCATATTCATAAAAATAAATACAAGGATAAAATAAAATTCTGAATTCTCTAAGTACGTGTTTATAGACTACGTTAATTTATTTTAATAAACGAGATGTTAAACATTAATTTTTATATCTTTAATATTTTAAATTATGTTTCTTTTTTTATTATTATTAAATATTTAATAAAAACATCGTCTGAAAAAGAACAAATCACTATGAAAGTATTAAAAAAGAACATTAAACAGAAGGAATAAGTGATAAATATTTATTTTAATAAAAAAATATATATCTTTATTCCATTTTTATTTTTTTTCGTCAGCAATTTTTCAACGAGTTACTCATAAATTGAATTTTTATAAAAAAAAATTAGGTAGTAATAAATCTATGGACTTCTTGTTACTAGATGTACGAAAGATTGGAAGTTCCTTAAAAAAATTATGTGAACAAATCACGCATGTTCTGCTATATACGTATATCTGAAATGTTAATAAATTTTAAAACATTTTCAGTTATATAAAAATAAATAATAAACAAGTTTTTTTTTTAAAATAAAAATTTAGAAAATAATTTAGATGTTTACATTAAAATAAATGTTAAATAATTTTTTTTTTATATTCTCTTGATACAATAAAAATTTAAAGAAAAATAAAAAATAATAACAAACATATTAAATAAAGATGTCGTAAGTTTAGTAATAATCAACGAGGTAAAACTGATAATATATATATCCGTCGCAGCTTTGCCTGCGCTGTATGTTTGGTTACTTGCGTTTCGCGTCGCGGTCAATTCTTATTTTATTTTATATTTTTTAGTTAAGTAACTGAAGGCAGGTACAGCCAGTCGCGTCACATATACAGTAAACAGTGGGTAGCTGTGCTGGTTGAACCACTACACCGTACACCGTCGCTTTCTTTAAAAAAAAAACCCCTCAAAAAGACATAAGAATGGTTTTTAGATATTTATCTCAAGAATATTTTGCAAGCTTAAATCTACTGAATATCTCCTTTACTATAGTCGGGATTGGGAAAATTTACAATCATTGTTCAAATTTTTTTTTACTTTTCCTTTACCCGTTTCATAGTCGAATTTCGAAAAAATCTAGAAAGAAATTAGTTTCTAGATATTTTCATGAAGATTACACACACCGAAAATCAATTGATATCCTCATTTTTGAAAAGCAGGGTTTCAAAAAAAAAATAATAAAAAATCCATTTTAACCCGTTAAACTAGATATTTGAAAAAAAATAAAAGTTGATTTTTAGATATTTAAATATCAATTGATATTCTCATTTTTTACCGAGAAATTAAAAAAAAATAGTCGAATTTAAAAAAAAAAATTATCAAAAAACAAAGATCTTTGATATGATATCACAAAAAAAAGTCATGATACCAAAGAAAGCAGGGGCAGATAAATGTGAAGAATACAGAACAATTAGTTTAACTAGTCATGCATCAAAAATCTTAACTAGATCCAGAATTCTGTATAGAATTCTTCTATACAGAAGAATTGAGAGGAGAGTGGAAGAAGTGTTAAGAGAAGATCAATTTGGTTTCAGGAAAAGTATAGGGACAAGGGAAGCAATTTTAGGCCTCAGATTAATAGTAGAAGGAACATTAAAAAAAAAAAAAAAACCTATATACTTGCCGTTTATAGACCTAGAAAAGGCATTCGATAACGTAGACTGGAATGAAATGTTCAGCATTTAAAAAAAATTAGGGTTCAAATACAGAGATAGAAGAACAATTGCTAACATGTACAGGAACCAAACAGCAACAGTAACAATTGAAGAACATAAGAAAGAAGCCGTAATAAGAAAGGAAGTCCGACAAGGATGTTCCCTATCTCCGTTACTTTTTAATCTTTACATGGAACTAGCAGTTAATGATGTTAAAGAACAATTTAGATTCGGAGTAACAGTACAAGGTGAAAAGATAAAGATGCTACGATTTGCTAATGATACAGTAATTCTAGCCGAGAGTAAAAAGGATTTAGAAGAAACAATGAACGGCATAGATGAAGTCCTACGCAAGAACTATCGCATGAAAATAAACAAGATGAAAACAAAAGTAATGAAATGTAGTAGAAATAACAAAGATGGATCACTGAATGTGAAAATAGGAGGAGAAAAGATTATGGAGGTAGAAGAATTTTGTTATTTGGGAAGTAGAATTACTAAAGATGGACGAAGCAGGAGCGATATAAAATGCCGAATAGCACAAGCGAAACGAGCCTTCAGTAAGAAATATAATTTGTTTACATCAAAAATTAATTTAAATGTCAGGAAAAGATTTTTGAAAGTATATGTTTGGAGTGTCGCTTTATATGGAAGTGAAACTTGGACGATCGGAGTATCTGAGAAGAAAAGATTAGAAGCTTTTGAAATGCGGTGCTATAGGAGAAAGTTAAAAATCAGATGGGTGGATAAAGCGACAAATGAAGAGGTATTGCGGCAAATAGATGAAGAAAGAAGCATTTGGAAAAATATAGTTAAAAGAAGAGACAGACTTATAGGCCACATACTAAGGCATCCTGGAATAGTCGCTTTAATATTGGAAGGACAGGTAGAAGGAAAAAATTGTGTAGGCAGGCCACGTTTGGAATATGTAAAACAAATTGTTAGGGATGTAGGACGTAGAGGGTATACTGAAATGAAACGACTAGCACTAGAAAGGGAATCTTGGAGAGGTGCATCAAACCAGTCAAATGACTGAAGACAAAAAAAAAAATTTAAATTAAAATAAATAAGCAAAAATAAAAAAAGAAATCAAATACAATAAAAAAAAAATTGGAAAACAATGATAAATAGGTAACACGTAAAATTCACGAACACAACTTGAACTAATTAAAATTAAATCACGTGAAAATAAACCATGCTGAATAAAAGAACAAATCATAATTCTGTAACAAGCAGATAAAAACACAGAAATAAGTCTTCAACTCAAAATAGAAACAATTAAACAAATCTCAGAAAATGAATTTAATCTAGGACAAGACAAGACATATTCACAACACAAAATAAAAAAATAAAAGAAGGTAAATAACTTAAAAGACCCTTAACAACAAAGAATCTTCGTCTATCCAACCAATCATAAACAATACCAATTAAAAAAAAAGACCAGAAGAAATAAATCCGTGAGCAACCATAAAAGAAATTGACCTTTAACCCTTTAAACAGGATATTTTTTAAAAAAATTATTTTTAGATATTCAAGCGAAAATCAATTTATATACTCATTTTTTACCGAGAAATCAAAAAAAGAGCCGGGTTTTAAAAAAATTATCAATAGTCCATTTTAGCTCTTTAAACTTGAAATTTAAAGAAACTAGAAATTAATTTTTAGATATTCTCATAAAGATTACACACACACACACACACACACACACACACACACGCGCGCGCGCGCGCGCACACACGCACGCACGCACACACGCACACACGCGCACACACACACACACACACAAAATCAAGTTACCTTCATTTGTTACCGAGAAAAATTAAAAAAATAGCAGAGTTTAAAAAAATCAAATATAGAAATTTCGTTTCTAGATATTCTCATGAATATTTTAGGCCATTAAAGGTCTTTAAACTCGGAATCTCAAAAACTCCTTTCTTAGTGTGCACATACACCGTGAACTTATATACAAATTTTCGGCGTTGATGAATCGGTCAGTCAATCTGGACAATTTGCTTTGTAGGAGCAGATATACGAGTATATAAATAAATATATATATATATATATATATATAATATACTATTATAATTATTAACAAACAAATGTCAAGTTTAAAACACTTTGTCTAAGCAAGCATTTAAATAACTAAATCTGTATTAATCAACATTTTATACATACGAGGAGGTATGCAGGAAATGAGAGAAAGAGAGAGATATTATCTCTAAACTATCTCTCTCTTTCTCTCATTTCCTCCATCCCCCTTCCAAAAATTGTATACCTTTATCAATAACAACGAAAATACTTGATCTGTCAGTTAACTGTTCATGTTAACACTTAGACTGGCTGTTATATATCTGCTGTTATCTAATTAAATATATTTTTTATAATTAAAATAAATATATTATAAACAAACCATATATATGTTAAAAATTAGTTTAAACCAGATAAATTAAGAGGAAAAAAATTATACATATGTTTGTTATAAATAAGGAAATGAACTGTTTTAAATCAGTTTAACTTAAAATTAGTTTTTTTGTTAGGTTTTTTTATTATATAAAAAAAAAGATGTATCATGTTCGAATAAATGGCAGCTTATTTAAATATATAACTGTATATTACCTTAGAAATATAAAATAAAAATTTAACTTACAATTTTTTTGTTACTGTTAAATTATATATCAAAATAAATTTTTGCGTTTAAAATATGATATTTTTATAAAAATCTAACTTAAGAATTTCCTTTCAATTAATTTTATTTAGGTTTTTTAATTTGTTTATTATAACAGGATAAATTTTAATAAAGTTTCATAATAATTATGAAGTCTTTTGAAATGATACAACTTTGAGATTGGGAGAATTAATATAAGATACATTACTCTTGAAAACTACCGAAAATCACTATATAGCATAACAATCATCATATACCAGGATTATTTCATTTGCTTACTTCCTTGAGTTGATAAAAACTATTCCTTATTAACATTCCATCTCTTATAATAGAAATGATATTGAGTTTTATAAATGATAAATATTTTTTTTTTGTCTTCAGTCATTTGACTGGTTTGATGCAGCTCTCCAAGATTCCCTATCTAGTGCTAGTCGTTTCATTTCAGTATACCCTCTACATCCTACATCCCCAACAATTTGTTTTACATACTCCAAACGTGGCCTGCCTACACAATTTTTCCCTTCTACCTGTCCTTCCAATATTAAAGCGAATATTCCAGGATGCCTTAGTATGTGGCCTATAAGTCTGTCTCTTCTTTTAACTATATTTTTCCAAATGCTTCTTTCTTCATCTATTTGCCGCAATACCTCTTCATTTGTCACTTTATCCACCCATCTGATTTTTAACATTCTCCTATAGCACCGCATTTCAAAAGCTTCTAATCTTTTCTTCTCAGATACTCCGATCGTCCAAGTTTCACTTCCATATAAAGCGACACTCCAAACATACACTTTCAAAAATCTTTTCCTGACATTTAAATTAATTTTTGATGTAAACAAATTATATTTCTTACTGAAGGTTCGTTTAGCTTGTGCTATTCGGCATTTTATATCGCTCCTGCTTCGTCCATCTTTAGTAATTTTACTTCCCAAATAAGAAAATTCTTCTACCTCCATAATCTTTTCTCCTCCTATTTTCACATTCAGCGGTCCATCTTTGTTATTTCTACTACATTTCATTACTTTTGTTTTGTTCTTGTTTATTTTCATGCGATAGTTCTTGCGTAGGACTTCATCTATGCCGTTCATTGTTTCTTCCTAATCCTTTTTACTCTCGGCTAGAATTACTATATCATCAGCAAATCGTAGCATCTTTATCTTTTCACCTTGTACTGTTACTCCGAATCTAAATTGTTCTTTAACATCATTAACTGCTAGTTCCATGTAAAGATTTAAAAGTAACGGAGATAGGGAACATCCTTGTCGGACTCCCTTTCTTATTAGGGCTTCTTTCTTATGTTCTTCAATTGTTATTGTTGCTGTTTGGTTCCTGTACATGTTATCAATTGTTCTTCTATCTCTGTATTTGAACCCTAACTTTTTTAAAATGCTGAACATTTTATTCCAGTCTACGTTATCGAAAGCCTTTTCTAGGTCTATAAACGCCAAGTATGTTGGTTTGTTTTTCTTTAATCTTCCTTCTACTATTAATCTGAGGCCTAAAATTGCTTCCCTTGTCCCTATACTGTTCCTGAAACCAAATTGGTCTTCTCCTAACACTTCTTCCACTCTCCTCTCAATTCTTCTGTATAAAATTCTAGTTAAGATTTTTGATGCATGACTAGTTAAACTAATTGTTCTGTATTCTTCACATTTATCTGCCCCTGCTTTCTTTGGTATCATAACTATAACACTTTTTTTGAAGTCTGATGGAAATTTCCCATTTTCATAAATATTACACACCAGTTTGTATAATCTATCAATCGCTTCCTCACCTGCACTGCGCAGGTGATGATAAATATATCGATTAACAAATATAAAACTAATATTAGCTTCACAACTGATTGTATATTTAACATCATTACTTTCATAGAAATTATTAAAGATTATTTAATAAATATTATTTTCTGTATTATAATATATAAGTATGAAATTGTTAATATTTTTTTATAAACTTTTTTTAACCTAACGCTTAGTGATTTTTACGGTTAAAGATCAACATCAGAGTTTTTCAAATTTTAAGTTTAAATTGAAATTAGCAAAAAAGGTAAAGTCGAATATTATATTTTTTTACTTTCTTGTACGAAGTAAAGGAAGTATTGTGATCGCGAAAAATTTCGGTTTTCAGATTTAAACGAAAATATTAATTTTGACCATCCCTGAATCCATTTTGACTAGGTTCGGCGTGACGTTTGTACGTACGTATGTATCTCGCATAACTCAAAAACGATTCATGTTGAAGAATGTTGAAGATGATGTTGACATTTTGGATTTAGGTCTTTGTAACATCTAATTGTGCACCTCTCCTTTTGATTGCAATCGACTGGACCAAAAGTGTCCAAAAAAGCCCAAAATCCAAAAAAATTGGATTTTGGACTTTTTTTAACTGCATAATAAGCCCTCATTGGACGTTTTGCAACTATATATCATTAATGGTACTTATTTTCATTGGTTCCAGAATTATAGCCCAATAAAATTTTAATTAATGTAATATTTGGATGTTACAAGGGAAAGGCACATCGGTTCGAATCCGACTTCATATCCTTTTTTTAAACATATTGATTTATTTATAATTATTAACGTCTGATTGTAAAAAAGGTTTTACAATAAATAATAATTCAATAATAACAATAAAATTAAAAAATATTAGAAAGTATTAATGAAATAAAATTTTATGTACATTTCATTAAAAAAAAAAGAAGAAATGTGAATATATAATTTAATAGGTGTACAAGTACGTTATGTGATGTCCACATCAGACGTTTTGAGATTACATATTAACAGGCTGTACTGGAACTAAACTTAAGTGTCCTTACTCAAACTGAAAAACGTGGAAAAATACACTATATCGCTTCATTTTTCTTTGTTCGCCATTTTGTTTATTTATAAAAATGTATATTTCAAGAACAGAGATATTCGTACTTTAATGAAATATAGTGTACACAAGCCGCCCCAAAAATTAAGACAAATGGTACAGAATTGCGAAGAGCAACACTAGCGAACCCAAAGCGTGCAGCCAAATTATTGAAGTAGAAAGAAATATTTTTGAAAATTTACTGTAATCTTAATTAAAAGTATCAATTAAATTTTCATTTTTTTAACTTTATATCAATTGTATGGTTTAACTTCTTGTTCTGTTGTAGCGTCTCGGCCTTTCATCCGAAGGTCCCGGGTTCGAATCCCGGTCAGGCATGGTATTTTCACACGCGCTACAAATCATTCATCTTATCCTTTGAAGCATGCCTAACGGTGGACCCGGAGGTTAACCAAAAAAAATAAAAAATAAAAATAAAAAACTTCTTGTTCTGTAGTTGATGATATTTTTAAGTTTTCATTCGGTACGTGTTAGTGATAAAATCAAATTTCTTGAACTTGATTTTTTTAAAACGCTATTTTACATTAATTTTCTCAGAAGTAAATTTTCTATAGGTTTTGATAATAAATTGTACGCATTTATTAGTCATTTAACAAAGTTTTTGTATTACAAACTTAAAATATCTGATGTGGACACCAAATGACTTCCTTGTACGTCTATTAAATTACATATACACACTTTTTACTGAATTTCATTTAAACTTACTTGATTTGAAACTGAGATACGATCCTCCAATTCTTTAATAAAGTGGACAGTTACATAACTGCATTGTGATGGACACCAAATTACATCACATTTTTTGTGGTGTCCGTATCAGTATTTTATATTAGTTTACTAGCAGACCCGGCAATGCTTTGCTATTGCTTGATTTGAGTATATATATATATATATATATATATATATATAGATTAAATGAACACAATTGAAAGTTTGATAAAACATTAACAAAATGAACATTACGGAACTTCACAAAATTTAACCTTTCCCTTTTACCCTTTTTCCCTATTCGTTTCCCCTTTTCCTTAACCCCATTTTATATTTTACCACATTCCCTTTCATTTTCCCGTTTCCCCCTATTCCCTTTCTCCCTTACTTTCTTTTGTCCCCTTTACATTTCCTTTTCTCGTTTTTCTTTTCCCCGTTTCCCCTTTACCCCCCATTTACCCCTTCTTCCCTTTTACCTATTCCGATTTTTCCCTTTCTCCCTTTTTCCCCGAGCGTAAATCGGTCTAGTAGTTTTTTACTCTATAGCGGACACACATATCGGAAACATTGAAATGGAATTGTAAACTATTTAGTATATTGTGCGTTATATTTAGTATATTGTGCGTTACTTTTACGTCCAACAGATAGCGCTGTTTAAAAAAAACAACATGTTTTTACCTGTCACAGGTGTGACATGTTAGGTATATAAATAGTAGGTATTTACACTCAAACATACCATCCTCTAAAGTAATACCTGAACGGTCATTCCCGTAGGCTACGCAAGAAAAAGAAAGGTATATAGTCGGTCTCCGTGGTAGTGTCTCGACTTTTCATCCAAAGGTCCCGGGTTCAAATCCCGGTCAGGCATGTCATTTTCACACATGCTACAAACCGTTCATCTCATCCTCTGAAGCAATACCTAACGGCGGTCTCGGAGGTTAAACAGGAAAAATAGGTATATAAAAACACGCGCGTATTCGAATACAACGTTGTGTCAAAATTTCAAAGCAATCGGTGAAGAAATTTCCGAGATTTACGATTTTGAACAAACGAACATTTACATTTTTATTTATATACGTTTTTTTTTCTCAATAACAATTATAATTACAATCGGCTCTCCTGCGGAGCCATAAATAAGTTTCCTGACAAAAGCACGTGATAAGAAGGTCCTTAAGGGACTCCCAAAATAAATAATATACAATAAATAGTTGCAAGCAAACTTAAAGTCAAATATGAAATTTCAAGCTCAGCTATAAATCACAAACCATTAATTTTAGCACCATATAGTCCAAAAAACAAACATTAATAACAAATAAAAAAGAAAGAGAAGTAACAAGAAATTAGATACGACACCACTAAACTTGACGGTGTTAGATTCCAAACTGTTACGCAGACCCTAAGTCGAGTACATGGGCTCGTTTCAACCGTCGGACGTCTCTGCTGTTATCGAGTAGATTAATTGCAAAGTGGTTTACGTGATTCTCAAGCCTCTGCAGATATTTGACATTGCGCTGTTTTGCAATCTCACGAACCGATGGGAGCTCTAGATAATCCTGAATCTCATCATTCCGCGTGAACCACGGAGATTCGGCAATTACCTATTTTGTTCTGAAATCGTTGTATAATATCCACATTACTAGTACTAGCCGTTCCCCACAATTCTACACCGTACGTCCAGATTGGGCGCAGGATAGCCTTATAAATTAAGATCTTGTTGGATAGCAAGAGGCCTGAGTTCCTTCGTATCAACCAATGAAGTTCCCTTGCGTTTAGCTGTTTCCTTTTCATCCTCACGTGATACTTCCGGGTCAAACGCCGATCGATTTATACACATACATATATTAATTAATTTTTCAATACTTGAGCGATGTGAAACAAAATGTTACAATTAATGAATTTTTGTACCATTCAAAATGTAATTGATGCATTTAATTAAGATTTCAGTAAAATTTCAAAAAAATATTTTTTTTTTACAATAGGTTAAACCGGTTAGTTAACCAGATAGATAAATTTTTATGTAAAAAAATACCAAACCTAATTGGGATTTGAACGCCTTACAGGTGAACAGCATTTACACTAACCACTCCGACTAAAATGTCAACAATAATTAAAACTTAATAATATTAATAAAATGAAATAAAAATTATCTTACCTTTGGTTTTTATTTTCATAATAACTATTTTCATTAGGTTCATTGAAATTTAATTTTTGCGGTGTTAGTTTATTTTTTGTTAAATCTTCTCCGGTAGGTAATTTTTTGGTATTATTAGATGAACAACTCTTTGGTGTAGAACAATACTCGGGCGGTCCGGGTATCGACCACGTACTTGAATTATTATCATTACAATTAAAATTATTTTTATTATTATTATCACCATGACTATTATTAGAAATAATATCACCAACAAATTTAGCAGTTTCTTCAGTACGACAAAAACTAGAATCAAAGGAACTTACATCTTCTTTTTCACCCGTTTCTTCTTCATCTTCATCTACTTCATAATAATCGATTTCTTTATAATTTTCTTTTATATTTTTTCTTCTTTTATTATAAGCAAATAATTCGTAATCATTTTCACGTTGCGATCGTAAAATTCTTGTTTGTTCTAAACTTCTATTAGGATCGTTTCTTAAAAATAATCTATGTATTGTAGTTTCATTTATTTGTGAAGAACGTAATCTCGTTCTTTCTAAACTTCTATTTAAATCGTTAATTTTTTTATTAGAATTTGTGTTTAATTTAAATTTTGGTTTTGTACCGTTTGTATTTAAATTATTATCACAATTCGTTAAATCAGTATTTGAATTTTCTAAACTATAATTATTTTCTATACTTATCTCATTCTTTATCAATTCATTATTATTATTACAATTTATTGGTAAACTTAAAAAATCTTTTTGATCGATAGATGATAGTTCTTCTTTTGTTACATCACCATCATCATCATCCTCATCATGAAAGATATCATCATTAAAATAAGGTAATGAAGTATTTCTACTTGGATATTTATTTTTTTTATTAACAGTATTAGGTAATGTTTTATTTTTTTTATTATAATTTAAATTTTCCTGTAATGTTATTTTTAATTCTTTAACAACATGATTAAATTTTATTTTATTTTCATTTTTTTCTTCAAAAAACGTTAAGTCATCTTCAAAATCATTGTCATTATTATCTTGACGTAATTCATCATAATTTTTATTTTTTGTTGTTAAAAAATTTCTTTGTTTATTACTATTTGTTGAACTACCATTTTGTAAAATTGTATTTTTTATATCTTTTAATGGATAAGATGTTGTAACTTTTTTTAATGTTTTTATATCCATAGTTTTATTATTATCTATTAAAACTTCTTCTACAGTTTCATCAACGTTTATTATTTCACACTTCTCTAATAAATTTTGATCGATTTTACTATTATCATTTACTTTATTTTTTGGTGATTTATTTAAAGAAGTATTAATAGGCACTCTATTAGTTGTAGGTGAATTTGTTTCTGAATCAGAAAAACCAGAATCTTGACTTCTATGACTTTCTGGGCTGCTTAATGAACCCCTATCGCTTTCATTACCGTTATGATTATCATCATCGTCGTTGCAGTTTTTAACATTTAAATGCCAATTATTTGTATCTTCCTCTTCTTCAGTATCGTCATCATCATCATTTTTATCGTTAGTATTATTATTCTCGTTAAAATTACCCCACCATACTTTACTATTTCTTCGAACAAATTCTTCCATAGTTTTCTTCCTCTGTAAATAAATCAAAACAAATTTATTAATATATTATTTTTTTGTAAATTAAACAAACATAATGTAATTAAATTTTAGTTTCCTGGCATTATAACTCTAGTGCTATGCTCCAAGAAGGAAAGTAAAAATATGAGGAATGGGTTTTTTGCATTTCTCGACGTTTCATGAAAAATAAATTGGGGGTAAAGTTCGCGTGCGTGTAAGAAACCTCAATTTTTTATCGTTGTTGTTATTATAAATTGACTAGCAGACCCGACAATGCTACGTTATTGCTAGATTTGCTATATTTAGAGAGAGAGAGATTAAATTAACACAATTGAAAGTTTGATAAAACAAAAACATTCAAAACATTAACACTACGAACTTCACAAAATTTAACCTTTCACTTTATCCCTTTTTCACTTTTCCATTTCCCTTTTCGTTTGCCGCTATCTACTTCTTTCCAATTTTACAGTTTTCTCTTTTTCCCATTTTCCCCTATTCCAATATTTTATTTTTTATTTTATTCCGTTTTTCCTTGCGCGTAAATCGGTCCAGTAGTATTTTAGTCTATAGAGGAGATATATATCAACACTGCATTTATATATATATAGATAGATAGATAGATAGATAGAGAAAGAGAAGAAGAAGAAGAAGAAGAAATAGAAAAAGAAAAAGAAAAAAGAAAAAGAAGAAAAAGAAGAAGAAAAAGAAAAGAAAAAAGAAGAAGAAGAAGGAGGAGGAGTAGGAGGAGGAGGAGGAGAAGAAGAAGGAGGAGGAGAAGAAGAAGAAGAAGAAGGACGAGGAGGAGGAGGAGGAGGAGAAGAAGAAGAAGAAGAAGAAGAAGAAGAAGAAAGTCTGTTTGTGTATTTGTTTGTTTCGTGAATAACCAGCGCTCCCCTAGCTGATCTATATCAGCTACATAAATAAATGTTGTATCATAAATGTATCATCTATGAAAATAAATGTTTTTACAAAAACTATTTTTTGTAAAAACATTTATTTTTATGTATCATATATATACATATTCTGAATATGTCAAATCGGTCCAAAAAATAAAAATTTTCTAAATATGTCAACCTCAGTGCCACCTAGCGATACTATTTTTTTGTAAAAATATCTCTTTTCACGTAACTAATACATTTTCTGAATATGAGCCAAATCTGACCATAAATACAATTTTATGAAATATCTCGACCCCCAATGCCACCTAGCGGGTAAATTTTTTGCAAAATTTTTTTTCACGTAATTAATATATATTATAAATATGAGCCAAATCGGAACATAAATATAATTTTTCTAAATATCACGACCTCAGCGCCACCTAGCGGGTCCAAACTAATTCAAAAACCTTCCCTGGCATGCTTCCAACCATTCCCCAAAGTTTCATCGCTATCGGATGAACGGTTTAGGAAGGCATAAGAGACATACAGACAAACAAACATTCATTTTTATATATATAGATTATTTTGTTAATGCGATGATTTACGGAGTAAATCGAATGCCGAATTATTTTATTTTATTAAAAAAAATACAGATAATGAAAAAAAATAATTTATAAAAAATTCAACAGAAAAAATCTTTCTCAGAAGGGTAGAAGAAATTTTGAATAAAATTTTCAACATTACCCTCCATATAACAACAACGTAAATATAGTTTTAAAGATCACAAATTAATACTTCGGCTACGTCCTGAAAATTGACATTTGTTCTTAGAAAGTTATACTTAAAAAAAAATCTATTTTGCAACAAGACCCTTTTTTAACTCTAATAATTTTCTTAAAAATTATAAGAAATATAGCTCAGGTACAGTTTTATTATATTTTTCAGATCAAAATTTAAATTCCAAGAATTTTAATATGGCTTCATTTTACCCTTGGAGTAAAAATCAGGGCGAGATTTTTTAGAACCTATAACTCCAAAACAAAGTGTTTCTTGGAGTCATATTTATAATAAAGGTTTTCCGTTACTTTCACTTCTAGAATATGTCCTGAGAATTTTTCTTCCCGTCTCTCATGAGAGTCTCTCTCCTCTCTTTTGTATAATGTGTGCGCGCTTGCTCGCAAATATATATATATGTTACGGTAAACCCCCGAATACCGGTAAATCTTTTGTGTTACCGGTAAATTTCTAACATTTACCAAGTCGCTTGGTAAAAGTCCGAAAAAATCTTGAAAACCACATTTTTTATGACTTTTACCAAATAGTTTTGGTCATTATTGAAATTTACCATAGACTGTTGGTTAAAGTTGACAATTCTGTAATGAAATCACACAAAAGTATGAATTTAAAAATGCTCTTCCCAATTTTGGAATTTCAGTGCACTGCGGGTGAAAAATGAAACAGGTTTTTTTCAAAAGATTACAAAAAACTTTATTTTGCTATATAACACTAAGACATTTCAAAAACTTTACAAGTAATTAATTCATATATACACTAATATTCAGGAATGAATAATTTTCAGCAAACTTCTACAATGGTAAATAGCAATATATTCGTTCTTATAATTAAATGAATTCTTTCGAGACTACAAACTACAAACTCTGTACGCTACAAACTACAAACTATACTGTACTGTACTATACTACTGTACTACTGTACTACTGTACTATACTATACTGTACTCAAACTACAAATTATAAACTGTTAAACTAAAAATAATGGCCATTTCAAGTACTAGATAATAACTCGTGAGATAAGTGAAGAATAAATATGAAATAATGATTTTGAAAGAGTAAATCCTTTTCAAAGGATAAAGCCTGTAGAATACAATTACCATTAAGAATAATCGATTAACTTTTTTGTATAAAAGTTATTCTTAATAATATTAGATAAAATTCAATCACATTTTCTTAGCAGTATGTTTTTTTAATCATGGTATTTTGTAAAAGGAAAGACGAACAAAAAACTGGAAGGCTATATTTTAAAAAACAGAATTTTTAGTTATATTTTTTATATCTTTCCTTAAGTTTTAGAACGGTTTGAACGAACAAAATGACTGTATTTAATGAAAAACGTTCAGCTGGGATTCAAAACTTTTTCACGCAGCAAAAATTGACAATAAATTAGGCTAAAAACAATCCGAATGTTAGACCCCGGGTTGTGTATTTAAGGGTTAACTATTAATTGATTATTCTCAAGTTTGAAAATGATCCATTTTAATGCAATTTATATTAAATTTAAGATCTCAGTATCTTAAATTCAGATACTGAGATCTGAATTAAAGGAGCATTAAAAGATTTAAATGGCAGAAAGGCTCCTGGAATAGACAGAATACCTGTAGAATTACTGCGGAGTGCAGGTGAGGAAGCGATTGATAGATTATACAAACTGGTGTATAATATTTATGAAAAAGGGGAATTTCCGTCAGACTTCAAAAAAAGTGTTAGTCATGATACCAAAGAAAGCAGGGGCAGATAAATGTGAAGAATACAGAACAATTAGTTTAACTAGTCATGCATCAAAAATCTTAACTAGAATTCTATACACAAGTATTGAGAGGAGAGTGGAAGAAGTGTTAAGAGAAGATCAATTTGGTTTCAGGAAAAGTATAGGGACAAGGGAAGCAATTTTAGGCCTCAGATTAATAGTAGAAGGAAGATTAAAAAAAAAACAAACCTATATAATTGCCGTTTATAGACCTAGAAAAGGCATTCGATAACGTAGACTGGAATAAAATGTTCAGCATTTAAAAAAAGTTAGGGTTCAAATACAGAGATAGATTTGGAGTAACAGTACAAGCTGAAAAGATAAGGATGCTACGATTTGCTGATGATATAGTAATTCTAGCCGAAAGTAAAAAGGATTTAGATGAAACAATGAACGGGATAGATGAAGTCCTACGCAACAACTATCGCATGAAAATAAACAAGAAGAAAACAAAAGTAATGAAATGTAGTAGAAATAACAAAGGACCGCTGAATGTGAAAATAGGAGGAGAAAAGATTATGGAGGTAGAAGAATTTTGTTATCTGGGAAGTAGAATTACTAAAGATGGACGAAGCAGGAGCGATATAAAATGCCGAATAGCACAAGCTAAACGAGCCTTCAGTAAGAAATATAATTTGTTTACATCAAAAATTAATTTAAATGTCAGGAAAAGATTTTTGAAAGTATATGTTTGGAGTGCCGCTTTATATGGAAGTGAAACTTGGACGATCGGAGTATCTGAGAAGAAAAGATTAGAAGCTTTTGAAATGTGGTGCTACAGGAGAGTATTAAAAATCAGATGGGTGGATAAAGTGACAAATGAGACGTATTGCGACAAATAGATGAAGAAAGAAGCATTTGGAAAAATATAGTTAAAAGAAGAGACAGACTTATAGGCCACATACTAAGGCATCCTGGAATAGTCGCTTTAATATTGGAAGGACAGGTAGAAGGAAAAAATTGTGTAGGCAGGCCACGTTTGGAATATGTAAAACAAATTGTTAGGGATGTAGGATGTAGAGGGTATACTGAAATGAAACGACTAGCACTAGATAGGGAATCTTGGAGAGCTGCATCAAACCAGTCAAATGACTGAAGACAAAAAAAAGAAAATTAATGCAATTTTTGAACTGAAATCCCGAAACTGAGAAGAGCATTTTTAAATACATGCTCTTTCCTATTTAGAAGTAATTTCGTTGCAGAATTGTCAACTTTTACCAACAGAATATGGTAATTGTCAATAATGATCAAAACGATTTGGTAAAAGTCCGAATTAAATGTGTTTTCAAGATTTTTTCGGACTTTTACCATGTAACTCGGTAAATGTTACAATTTACCGGTAAAACTTAAGATTTACCGGTATTCGGGGTTTTACCGTAAGGTTATATATATATATATATATAAAATTTATCAAAATATTAAAAAAGACGTAATATGTTTTTAAAAATTGTAAAAAATTATGACACACTTTAATTTTTAAAAGAATCTAATGGGATTGTAAAAATGTATTTATGAGATACATTATATGCAATAAACTTAAGTAAAACGGGGCAGCAATGTACACAGAAGAATAGAAAGATACGCACACAAACATCCGATTATGAAATGAAATAATTTACATAAATTTTATAAACAAATAATAATCAGCAACTTGGAAAATAAATGAAATAAAGTTCACGACATAAAACGTGGAATAATAATAACATATTGTATTACTTTAAATGAATGACGTAATAAAACATAAAAATTATTACAATTTTATTGATTCGTGATCGAATGAAACAAAAACAAAAAAACAAATACAATAATTTGAATAATTCGTGAAAATATAACACTTATATTATTTTTTTAATGAAAATATTTATCCCTATCATTTCATATTATAAGGATTAAAATTTATTCGTTCAACAGCAAATATAGGCAACACGAATTGCATATTCTGTAATAAATCTATATTAAAAAGTTAAATCGCAAATAAAATTTAAAAAAATTATATATATTTTTATGGAATTTAAGAAATAAATCAACTTAAGTATAAATATGCAAGTATATAAATGAAATTCAAGCCAGCTGATATTTTAAGTTATCATTTTAGAAAAAAATGTCAATTTTACTATGTTTATGTAGATGGGACATTTTTTTTTAACCTCCAGGATCTACCGTTAGGCATTGTTCAAGCGATGAGATGAATGATTTGTAGCGTGTGTGAAAATGTTATTCCTGACCGGGATTCGAACCCGGGACCTCCAGATGAAAGGCCGACACGCTACGACTCGCGCCACGGAGGCCGACGGATGGGAACTGTAGATGGGAATTTAAAAATAAGATTTCAATCATTAAAAATAGATAAATAAAGTTTAGCAAATGCTCCTATCTCGAATAGATCTATTTCTATTTAGCACTCTAAGATTCCATGAGGTTCCCCCGGAGAGGAACCATTAAATTTTTTAAATGAAAATGGTAGGACTGTGACGAACCATTTTAAAAAGATAGAAAAAAATCTGATGTGGACATCACATAATTTCCTTGTACGCTAATTAAATTGCATTAACACACTTTTTTAAAATGAAAAGTACATAAAATTTTATTTCATTAAAACATTCTGATTTTTTTTTTGTTACTGAATTATTAAATGGTAGAAAGGTTTCTGGAACAGACGGAATACCTGTAGAATTACTGCGCAGTGCAGGTGAAGAAGCGATTGATAGATTATACAAACTGGTGTGTAATATTTATGAAAAAGGGGAATTTCCGTCAGACTTCAAAAAAAGTGTTATAGTAATGATACCAAAGAAAGCAGGGGCAGATAAATGTGAAGAATACAGAACAATTAGTTTAACTAGTCATGCATCAAAAATCTTAACTAGAATTCTATACAGAAGAATTGAGAGGAGAGTGGAGGAACTGTTAGGAGAAGACCAATTTGGTTTCAGGAAAAGTATAGGGACAAGGGAAGCAATTTTAGGCCTCAGATTAATAGTAGAAGTAAGATTAAAGAAAAACAAACCAACATACTTGGCGTTTATAGACCTAGAAAAGGCATTTGATAACGTAGACTGGAATAAAATGTTCAGCATTTTAAAAAATTTAGGGTTCAAATACAGAGATAGAAGAACAATTGCTAACATGTACAGGAACCAAACAGTAACAGTAACAATTGAAGAACATAAGAAAGAAGCCGTAATAAGAAAGGAAGTCCGACAAGGATGTTCCCTATCTCCGTTACTTCTTAATCTTTACATGGAACTAGCAGTTAATGATGTTAAAGAACAATTTAGATTCGGAGTAACAGTACAATGTGAAAAGATAAAGATGCTACGATTTGCTGATGATATAGTAATTCTAGCCGAGAGTAAAAAGGATTTAGGAGAAACAATGAACGGCATAGATGAAGTCCTACGCAAGAACTATCGCATGAAAATAAACAAGAAGAAAACAAAAGTAATGAAATGTAGTAGAAATAACAAAGATGGACCACTGAATGTGAAAATAGGAGGAGAAAAGATTATGGAGGTAGAAGAATTTTGTTATTTGGGAAGTAGAATTACTAAAGATGGACGAAGCAGGAGCGATATAAAATGACGAATAGTACAAGCTAAACGAGCCTTCAGTAAGAAATATAATTTGTTTACATCAAAAATTAATTTAAATGCCAGGAAAAGATTTTTGAAAGTATATGTTTGGAGTGTCGCTTTATATGGAAGTGAAACTTGGACGATCGGAGTATCTGAGAAAAAAAGATTAGAAGCTTTTGAAATGTGGTGCTATAGGAGAATGTTAAAAATCAGATGGGTGGATAAAGTGACAAATGAAGACGTATTACGACAAATAGATGAAGAAAGAAGCATTTGGAAAAATATAGTTAAAAGAAGAGACAGACTTATAGGCCACATACTAAGGCATCCTGGAATAGTCGCTTTAATATTGGAAGGACAGGTAGAAGGAAAAAATTGTGTAGGTAGGCCACGTTTGGAATATGTAAAACAAATTGTTAGGGATGTAGGATGTAGAGGTTATACTGAAATGAAACGACTAGCACTAGATAGGGAATCTTGGAGAGCTGCATCAAACCAGTCAAATGACTGAAGACAAAAAAAAAAACTGGATTATTATTCATGGTAAAAATTTCTTTATAATGAGAAGTTAATAACTATTAATAAATCCACATATTTAAATTAAAAACAAAAGTTAATATATATATATATATATTTATGAAGTCGGATTCGAACCGATGAAAGATCCCCTTGTTAGATCAAAATATATTTCATTAATAAAAATTCCATTTGGCTACAACTCTGGAACCAATGAAAATAAGAACCGCTTATGATATATCATTGAAAATCTCTCAATGAGAGCTTGTTACTGCAATTAAGAAATCCAATTTTTATGGTCCAGTCTATTGACTGGACCATAAGTGTTCTATAAATATATATTGTAAATATATAAACGAATATTGGGTGTCCTGAAAGGTGTGGGAATGCAAGGCAGACCGTCTGGACGTGTACAGGACAACGAAGTGTATTAAACACAAAAAAAAAAACTTCAGAATTTACCTTTTTAGAATATAAGTATTACTTTAATTATAATGCTATTTAAATAATACTTGAAACCGAGGAGTTCTTTATAAACATCCTATATATATATAAATCTTTTAAACTTATAAAAAGTTCACAAAAGGTCCTTGAAATAAAAAAATCAATGACATAAAATCCAATTTATATTGAATATATACATCTAAAAGTAAACTAGGGCAGTACAACGTATAATTAACTGAAAATCAACCAAATAGGCTACCACATTAAAAAAAAAAGACTGTACTATCCAATAAATCGTCTTGAAAAAACTAAAGATTAATTATAACACATAACAAATTTTGTAGAATAAAAAAAAATATACATACAATAATTTAAAAAAGAAATCGATAATAATAAAAAGAACAATAATAAAAAAAAAAATGATAGTCGCTTCTTTATTAAAGTGGTCACTTTGAACAAGAAGAGTAGAATGACCGTTTGTAAAGAAAAGAGATAAAGATAACAGAACAGGGTATTGTATTCATTGTACAAAGAAAGGAGTTGCGTGGCAATGGTGATGATGCCTATGTCCGCAATATGTGCGTAGAGTATTTTATTCTATCATTGTCATCAAAACATAATACTCCTTAACCTACCATCATCATCATCATCATCATCATTATTATTGTCGTCGTCTTCTTCTTTTTCACTACAACCGACCACTGCTACCTGGATTTAATCCAACAATATAATAAAAGGAGTTTTAAAATATACATGTATCCTTTTTGGTACTATATTTATTTTTATGGTGCGAATAATAAATAAACGTAAATGCTCAAGCGTAATAGTTTTATAAAAACTCTAGTTTAGCTTCCTTAATATTTATTTGTATATATTAAAATACAATTATTGAAAATATTTATAAAAAGTTTTAAATTAAAAAAAAAACATTTTGAGTGACAACACATCTATATCAGCTGTTTGTTTTTTTTAACTCCACAACTACTACTTCAGTAACTCCAACAACCACTAATTTTAACTGATTTTCATCAAATTGATTTCAAAGAAGGATTTTGTTTCAATTATTTTATTTAATTCATATAGCAACAGCAGGTTGATACACAGTAACGTTTACTAAAGATAGACAATAAAGAATTTCCCAAATCAGCTGATTCGGAAATCTAGAGTTCCAGCGTTCAAGTCCTAGTAAAGCCAGTTATTTTTACACGGATTTGAATATTAGATCGTGGATACCGGTGTTCTTTGGTGGTTGGGTTTCAATTAACTACACATCTCAGGAATAGTCGAATTGAGAATGTACAAGACTGCACTTCATTTACACTCATACATATCATCCTCTAAAGTATTATCTGAACGGTAGTTACTGGAGGCTAAACAGGAAAAAAAGACGATAAAGAATTAACCCAACGAGTTGGTCTAATGGTGAACGCGTCTTCCCAAATCAGCTGATTTGGAAGTTGAGAGTTCCAACGTTCAAGTCCTAGTAAAGTCGGTTATTTTTATACGGATTTGAATAGTAGATCGTGGATACCGGTAGTTAGGTTTCAATTAACCACACATGTCAGAAACGGTCGAACTTGAGACTGTACACGACTACAATTCATTTACATTGATACATATAATCCTCATTCATCCTGTGAAGTAATACCTGAACGGTAATTCCCGGAGGCTAAACAGGAAAAAGAAAAGAAAAGACGATAATGAAATGGTCGACCTCCGTTATCCTTCTACCAATTCATCAAATGTCATTACCACAAGATTTTTTTTTGGCTTCATGATTTCGCGACAAAGCTTGAAGCTTGTGAATGGGAATAGAAATGGAATTTTGTAACGTATGAGAAATTCCAAGCATGACCGGACTTCGAACCCAGGACCTCCGAATAAAAGGCCAAGACGATACAACTCTGCCACGGAGATCGGCGATTTATATTACATTTATTGCTACAAATATAAAAAATCGTATTAAAAAATTTATAACTCAAATTTATGTTCATTCCTGTCTATTTAAATTTAAGTTTAAGATTAAATTTAAGCAAATTAATTTAAGTTTAAGTTTAATCAAGCATAGCAAGAGAAGTTTTGGGAAACTATTTATGTGAATTCTTATGACGAAAAAAGTGAAAACGGATGATCCGCAATTGCGTTTCAAGCAATTCTGGAAGATATTCCCACTTTTTGATTTACACAATAAATGTATCTGTTCATATACAGGGCGTTTCATAATGTTCTTAGGAGTTACAAAAATTCAGTACAAAAAAGTATTCCAATTACCTAAATGAAAGTTGCACGAGGTGATGCAGGGACTCAAACAGTTTTTGTTAAAATCTATAAACGTTCAATATGTGGTCTTCTGGTGTGACACGGCACCCATCAACACGAAAGTCTTGCCAAACTCGTTCTAACATGTCATTTTCGATAGAGTTGATCGCATTGATTATGCGATCCTTTAGCTCAGTGATATCGTGCGGCAATGGTGGGATAAACGCCTTATCTTTCACGAAACCCCAGAGAAAGAAATCACATGGCATGAAGTCTGGTGATCTTGGTGGCCGCAGCATAATGTGTTGGTCTTCTTCAGACGCACGTCCTATTCAGCGCCGAGGTAATGTTGTGTTAAGGTACTGTCGAACCTCGTTATGAAAACGGGCAGGACAACCATCTTGCTGGAAAATGAAGTCGTTGAGTAGCTGAGGCATAAGCCATAATTGTAACATATCGAGGTATATCATGCCGGTTACTGTCGTTTCCATAAAAAAGAACGGCCCATACACTGCCTCACGAGAGATCGCACAAAAAAAATTTACTTTCGGAGAATCCCGAATGTGTTCCACATAAGCGTGTGGGTTTTCAGTTTTCCAAACTCGCACGTTATGACGGTTTACTTTGCCGCTAATATGTAAAGTAGCTTCATCGCTGAAAATTATCTTGTTTACAAAACCTTCATCTAACAACATCTTTTCCTGTAATTGCAAATAAAAATCGAGCCTACGTGTTTTATCTCCATCAGAAAGACGCTGAATTAATTGAAGACGGTACGGTTTGCACAATAAACGTTTACGGAGAACTCTCCACATTGTTGTTTTCGGAATTCCTAATTCTCTGCCTGCAGCCGCAGTCGATTTTGACGGGCTGAGAATGAAACTTGCACGCACACTTTCGACATCGACTTCTGAGGTTGACGGACGACCAGTTGATTTTCGCTTGCACAAGCAACCGGTTTCACTGAATTGTTTATACCGTGCACGAAATGAATTGTCACTTGGTGGCTCCTTATGAAATTTCAACCGAAACGCACGTTGCACAGAAATTACTGACTTTGACAAGCGAAATTCTAACACACAAAACGACTTCTCGCTTCCCGTTGCAGCCATTTTATCTCTCGTCAACGCCTAGCGAGCAATCGGTTGACCAATTGCCTAGTATATGTAGAAGAAACTATTTGAAGTACTCTTTCGTACAGTACTTGTTTTATTCTTATGAGTGAAAAAATTTTTTTTTTGTTAATGAATTTTCGAAACTCCGAAGAACATTATGAAACGCCCTGTATTTTACGACCAGTTGATTTACGAAGTCCGTGGTTCTGAAGTCCAAATCCTAACAAAAGTAAGCTTATATACGGATATGAAAATTATACAGTAGATACCGTTGTTCCCGTTAAAGCCCATCGGAGCTAGGAACGGGGGGGGGGGGGATGACGACCGGAAGCGTCACAAGTGGATACCTGTGTACTTTGATAGTTAGGGTTCAATTAACCACATGTCTCGGGAATGGTCAGCCTGAATTTGTACAAGACTATGCCTCATTTATATATTATACATATCATCCTCATCTCATTGGGCCTTGGGGAGGTTGCTTATGGTTTACCAGTTGAACATTTGAAAATAAAATTTAATGAAAAATTAAAAATAACAATAAAAGAGGTTTTCAAATATTTTTCCGAAATTCTAATGGAAGTTTCTGCTAAAATACGCATAAAATAAAGGAGGGAATGATAACGGAGGGAATAATAATAGGAAGCATCACGCGAGAACCAACCGATCGATTACTTTCAAATTTTCAGGATACATTTGTGTTATTCCAAGATTTTAAGCCATATATCGAAACCCCAGACACTTTTTTGGGGGAGTATGATTGTGGTATCAGAGCTTCTACGTCAAGAACGAGGGAAATGTTAAAAGAAATAGAACTTTTCTGGTTTTATTTTTTATTTATTAGCATTATTCTTACAACCACTACAGGATAAACATTACACAAAAACAAACGAACGATTACAAGCAAGCAAATGTACACAGCCGGGATCCAAAGGGCTTCGCCCTTTGGATCCCGGTCAGAGCATGAACCGGTCAGAGCATGTTTCCTGTCTAGACATGCTAGACAGGAAACATGCTCTGACCGGTTAGAAATGAATTATAATTTTAAACCAAAACTAGAATCGTTTTAATTTTGGAAAATATCTAGAAATAAAATCAATTTCTGTCAATCAGTTTCTTAATGAAATATATATATATATATATATATATATATATAGAGAGAGAGAGAGAGAGAGAGAGAGAGAGAAGAGACCTGGATTCAGCAAAAATATTAAGAAAGAAAAAAATATGTAACAGATTTTTATTTAAAAAACTTTATAAAGATGAAAACAAGTCCTTCTTTATACAATGTATTCTATGTAAGTATTGTGATCGCGAAAAATTTTGGTTTAAACGGAAATATCCATTTTGACCATCCCTGAATCCATTTTGACTAGTTTCAGCGTGACCACTGTACGTACGTACGTACGTATGTATCTCGAATAACTCAAAAACGATTAACCGTAGGATATTGAAATTTTGGATTTACGACTGTTATAACATCTAGTTGTGCATCTCCCCTTTTGATTGCAATCGACTGGACCAAAAGTGTCCAAAAAAGACCCCAAAAATAAATTTGATTTTGGACTTTTTCTTAACTGCAGTAATAAGCCCACATTGAAAGCTTTTCAACGATATATATGATAACTGGTAATTATTTTCATTGGTTCCAAAGTTATAGCCAAATAATATTTTAATTAATAAAATATTTGGATCTTACAAGGGGAAGGAATATCGATTCGAATCAGACTTCATCTCCTTTTTTTTTAAATTTAAATACAGTGATTTATTAATAATCATTAACCTATGATTGTAAAATAAAAAATTACAGTAAATAATAATTCAATAATAATAACAATAGAAAAAATCAGAAGTTATTAGAGAAATAAAATTTTATGTATTTTTAAAAATGTGTATACGTAATTTAAAAGGCTTACAAGCAAGTCATGTCATCCACATTAAATGTTTTTATATATACAAACAAAATAAAAAAATAATAAAGAGTCCTGATTAAATTATATTTAATTTTGAGTTGTAAAAATAGAAATAAAAAATAAATAAAACAAGATAAGCATTTTAAATACTAAAGATATAAACAGAAATGTATATATATATATTATTACCTAACATTTTAGAATTGATTAAAACAGAAATAAATATTCCTCTTTAAAAAAGATATAATCTCTGTATCTAGTTGGTTTTTTTTTATTTTTGCCCTAATTACAAAGTAAAATGGGTTTACTCATTCATTTTTATAATGCTCATTAATTTAAAATAAAAATACTACTATTCAAAACACACAAACACACACACACACACACACAAATTGACCTTATTAAAAAAATTAAATTCTTTCACTTGATTAGAACTAAGTGAGGTAATAAACAATATTGTTTTTAAAAAACTGGATTTCCATTTGGAAATTATACTGTGATTGATTCCAGGAAGTAAGTTTTTTAAATTGTAAATTGATGTTTTTTTTTTTAATTTTTATTTAGATGAAAAATATAATTAAATTATAAGATTAAACCAATAAGAAAAATTTATATATATATATATATATATATATATATATATATATATATATATATATATATATTTAAAAAATACATTATTTTTAACTGATAATTAATATGTTTTTACTATTTTTCTCACTGCTGAGCGCTTTTATAAAATTTTTAACGATAACATCATTAAAAAATTAATTTATACAGAAGAATAATTTTTTTCCAAAATATTTTTAAATGGTAAGATAACTACTTACCCATTTACTGAGCTTAATATAAATTGGGGTTATATTAGCAAAATTTTGAGAAAGTAGCCTAAAAAAACTATCTACCCGACTTTCTGGAAATACTGACCCCAAAAATTTACTAATAAATTGCCCCATATACATAAGTTTTGTATCTTCTTCTTTTTTTTTATCAAAATCTGTTTACCCAGTCAAAATTTATTAAGCTATCATGTACATACGAAAATTACCCCAAACCTTTTTTTTTTTTTTATTTTTTGGGGTCCCTGGGTCATGAAACGTTGAGAAATGGAAAAAAAGAACCCATACACCATTTTTTGACTGATTATCATGTAACAGCTCTTCAGCTATGACACTGGTAAAGTAAAATACTTTTAAAAGTTTTAAAACAAAAAAAGTAAAATTTAAAATATTAAAAACAATTCGATTAAGAAAAAAGTAATTCCTGAGTCACTTTTTAATTAATCTAATTCCTATTTCATTGTTATTTAATTATTTTTTTAAATAATTTTTTTTTGCCATTTTTCCTACGGATGTTTTTTCTTTAGTTTTAAAAGTAGAATCCGAAAATAAAACAACTTTGTGATAATCTTACGTTAATTATTGTAGAACATTAGATGTAATTAAACAGTTAACAATTGTTAAAAGTTATCAAAGATGTTCAAAGTGTCCATCATTAAAAATTACACAAGTCTCCAGTCTTTTTCTGAGAGATTGTCTTAACCGTTCAAAAATTCCAGCAGTATTCTTAATTTCTTGAAATTATTTTTGGATCCTTTGTTGAAGATCCTCAATGTTAAGTTGAATAAACAATAATATGTTTCAAATGGCTCCACAGGTAGAAATCAAGATGGCTTAAGTCAGATGATGGGGCAGTCCAGGGCACTGGCCCCCCGCGGGCTATCCATTTTTCATGGAAAGTTTCATGGAGGTAATTGGATACCGACTGACTGAAATGTGCTGGACCTCCATCGTGGTGAAACCACATAATTTCTCTTAATTGTTGAGGCAGATCTTCCAAAATATATGGAAGATTTTCGGTTAAATAAGCAAGATCATTTTCTCCATTTAAACTATTCGGCAGAATGAGAGGACCTAAAAATAATCATTAAAAATACCTGCCTATATGTTCAGGGAAAATCTTTGTTGATGGATACTTTGAAAGGTACCATGAGGATTCTTGTCGCTCCAGATACACTAGCTGTGATAGTTTTGAATACCATTCCTGTTGAAGGAAGCTTCATTTTTACATTGTTAACATGATCAATAGTAATAGTTGCCGTGTAAAATTATTCAAAAGTGAAAAATTAATATCAATTGTTTTATTATTAATTAATATTAAATCTTATTGTGAGAAAATTATTACTTAATTTTATATTAACTATAATGCAACAGCGTTTGATAAATCTAATAATTCCTAGGTTAGTTTAAAATAAAGTACAAAATTTTATGGGGTTGTCTCCAACCGTTCTCGAAAAATAATTTTTTCCTTAAAAAAAAAAAAAAAACAAAATAACGGGCAGACAGAAAAATATGCGTTTTTGGACCTATGTTGATGGAACATTTTTTCTTCACTATGTTAAGTAGAATCACTTCCTAGAGTTTGACCTCACCTTTTAAGGATACTGTATATATATATATATATATATATATATATATATATTGATTGATTTTGTATCAAACGAGATGCTCACCTAATTTTAGATTATAAATAATTATGTTTTTAATTCCTTATTTTCAGTTTATTTTTTCTTTAAATAAACTAGAGAACGTGATAAAGAAAATAAAGTATTTCACACTTTTTATCTAATTTATTGCGCGGTATTTTTTTTTAATGCAATTTTAACAGATTATTATTTTTACTGATAAAAAAGTAACTATGAATCATAACTAATTGATCTTGTATGCTATATAGCAAGTATGATAAATGTTAACATGTATTACAGATTTCTGTACAATTACCCACGTGCAATCAATCATATTTTAACACATGCCAATAATTTTGTAAAAATAATAGTTACGTAATTATTTTTTAATTACTCGTACTCCCTTGTAATATTAATTATTTTAATGGTTATTTCACAGTAAAAAAAAAAAATTAATAGAATTTAATATTATTTCTTCTTTTTTTTGTCTTCAGTCATTTGACTGGTTTGATGCAGCTCTCCAAGATTCCCTATCTAGTGCTAGTCGTTTCATTTCAGTATACCCTCTACATGCTACATCCCTAACAATTTGTTTTACATATTCCAAACGTGGCCTGCATACACAATTTATTCCTTCTACCTGTCCTTTCAATATTAGAGCGACTATTCCAGGATGCCTTAGTATGTGACCTATAAGTCTGTCTCTTCTTTTAACTATATTTTTCCAAATGCTTCTTTCTTTATCTATTTGCCGCAATACCTCTTCATTTGTCACTTTATCCACCCATCTGATTTTTAACATTCTCCTATAGCACCACATTTCAAAAGCTTCTAATCTTTTCTTCTCAGATACTCCGATTGTCCAAGTTTCACTTCCATATAAAGCGACACTCCAAACATACACTTTCAAAAATCTTTTCCTGACATTTAAATTAATTTTTGATGTAAACAAATTATATTTCTTACTGAAGGCTCGTTTAGCTTTTGCTATTCGGCATTTTATATCGCTCCTGCTTCGTCCATCTTTAGTAATTCTACTTCCCAAATAACAAAATTCTTCTACCTCCATAATATTTTCTCCTCCTATTTTCACATTCAGTGGTCCATCTTTGTTATTTCTACTACATTTCATTACTTTTGTTTTGTTCTTGTTTATTTTCATGCGATAGTTCTTGCGTAGGACTTCATCTAGCCCATTCATTGTTTCTTCTAAATCCTTTTTACTCTCGGCTAGAATTACTATATCATCAACAAATCGTAGCATCTTTATCTTTTCACCTTGTACTGTTACTCCGAATCTAAATTGTTCTTTAACATCATTAACTGCTAGTTCCATGTAAAGATTAAAAAGTAACGGAGATAGGGAACATCCTTGTCGAACTCCCTTTCTTATTACGGCTTCTTTCTTATGTTCTTCGATTATTACTGTTGCTGTTTGGTTCCTGTGCATGTTAGAAATTCTTCTTCTATCTCTGTATTTGAACCCTAATTTTTTTTAAATGTTGAACATTTTATTCCAGTCTACGTTATCGAATGCCTTTTCTAGGTCTATAAACGCCAAGTATGTTGGTTTGTTTTTCTTTAATCTTCCTTCTACTATTAATCTGAGGCCTAAAATTGCTTCCCTTGTCCCTATACTTTTCCTGAAACCAAATTGGTCTTCTCCTAACACTTCTTCCACTCTCCTCTCAATTCTTCTGTATAGAATTCTAGTTAAGATTTTTGATGCATGACTAGTTAAACTAATTGTTCTGAATTCTTCACATTAATCTGCCCCTGCTTTCTTTGGTATCATGACTATAACACTTTTTTTGAAGTCTGACGGAAATTCCCCTTTTTCATAAATATTACACACCAGTTTGTATAATCTATCAATCGCTTCCTCACATGCACTGCGCAGGAATTCTACAGGTATTCCGTCTATTTCAGGAGCCTTTCTGCCATTTAAATCTTTTAATGCTCTCTTAAATTCAGATCTCAGTATTGTTTCTCCCATTTCATCCTCCTCAACTTCCTCTTCAAATATTAATATTATTTCAATGCAATTAATTAAAATAATAGTATTCAAAAACTGTATAAGTATTTTTTTCTGTAATAAAAAAAGAAGTAATTTATATTAAAAAGAAATTCGACTTGTATATTACAATATTTTTATATTTCATACGAAAAGTACTGAGTTCGAATACAGAGTCAGTTTTCATAGATAACTTATTATACAGGTTGTCTCTAAACTGATGGGCTGCCTAAACTTTTTCTGATTCTACTTGGAAAACTAAGCAAAAAGTATCCTTAGGAAAAACGGCAATTTCTCCTTCTTTTTCCTCTGTCCACCATTTTGTTAATTTTATATAAAAATTCATATTTCAAGTTTGGATAGATGAATCGCATTAATATTTAGTAATCCTCTAGGTAATAATGTTTTAAAATTAGCAAAAAATCAGGACTTAAATACCTTCGCAAATAAAAAATGGCGGCCATGTTTATTTTTCAATCCCTTATATCTCCGTAAATATTAGTTTTATGAAAATTTATGTTATTTACTAAAATATTACGCCTTTTATTATGAACAAATGGACATTTTATTTTTTTAAATCGGTTAACAAATAGCCGAGTTATGGCAGAAAATTGATATCGTAATTTTATGTCTGTTTTCATGTCCTCCACTTTACGTTCAATTCCATGAAATATTAATTGATTATATTTATTGTTAATTCTAGTATTGTAAATTAATATCAAATTAAGTAATAATTTTCTCACAGTAAAATTTAGTACTAAATAATTTGATACTAATTTACAATAATAATTAACAATAAAAAAAAAAAAACCTAATAATTAAACGAGTTGAACGTAAAGTGCAACATGAAACAGACACAAAATTACAACATTTACAACATCAATTACAACAACATCAACATCAACAATTACATCATTACAACATCAAACCGGATGGAAATTTTCCGATGTCCTTATATGTATTTGGTGTCACACTCCTTATATCAGCAGAACTACTGGACCGATTTTGACCAAACTTGGTCAGATTACTTCTTAATATGGGGCACTGATGGCATTAAATTTTCAACTTAAAAAGAAAAGAGGATGAGGCTGTACAGCAAGGTTACCCTCAGTATCTCGAAATTTCGCCTAATTAAGGCCTTATTTTTCTTAGGCACATTTTTTAACACTTAAATAATAATATTTGCAAAAAAGAGCTTTTTCAAAAATCACACCTCCACCCTAAAAAAATGATCTAAACTAGTGGGTAAGTTCGTATACTACGTCAATAGTACTCCTTGTCAACACAGAAAGCGCTAGTGTAACACTGACGGGCAGCTGTACAAAAATATAATCTATATATTTAAAAATCTGTCTGTATGTCTCTTATGCCTTCCTAAATCGTTATCCGATTGCGATGAAACTTTAGTGAGTTGTTGTGCGCACGCTCGCGAAGGTTTCTGAATTAGTTTGGACCCGCTAGATGGAGCTGGTGTCGAGATATTTCGAAAAATTTTATTTACGGTCCGATTTGCCTCATATTCAGGATACATATTACTTACATGGAAAGAATTATCTCTGCAAAAAATGGGCCCGCTTGATGGCGCTGGGGTTGAGATATTTAGAAAAATTATATTTATGGACCGATTGGTTCATAATCAGAATATGAATATTATATATATATATATATATATATATATATATATGTTTGTATGTGTCCGCTAAAGACCAAAAAACTAATGAACCGAAAACGCGCGGGCAAAAGGGAAAAATGGAAATCGGGGGAAAAGGGTAAAGGTGGAAAGAGAAAAGGGGAAAGCGTAAAAAGGTAACTGGGATAGGGGATAGGGGAAAGAGAATAAGTAAAAGGTAAAATTTTGTGAAGTTCCGTAATGTTCAGTTTTAAATTTTTTTAGCAAATTTTCAATTGTGTTCATTTAAACTCTCTCAGTCTTTGTTTCTCACTCTCTGTCTCTCTCTTTCTCTCTCTCTCTCTCTCTCTCTCTCTATATATATATATATATATATATATATATACTGAAATCTAGCAATAGCGAAGCATTGCCGGGTCTGCTAGTATTTAAATAAAATTATAAATATTTTAAATTTATGTGCAACGTGTTTTACTTAGTTTTATTTTAACACGATTTTTCCGTCATTGCAATTTTGATTGTTTATAACTCGATAACGAAGGTATTAACAGAAAAAACGTGTTTTACAATTGTTTTTCTTGTAAAATTTTAAATCAAAATTACATGTCATATGTCCATCTTCCTATTCTAAAAAAAAAAAATTAAATATGATTCAATATAGCGGATAAAAATTAAAAACACACCATAATACAAATTTTTTTTAATTATGTAAAACCCCATTTCTTTTTGCTTGAAAATATCTTTCAGGTAAAGCTATTTTCATAGTTAAATATCATTCGGTATAATAAAAGACAAAAACATATTTATTTTAATAGATAAATACAATGTAATAATAAAATGTATTAGTTATTTTATTTCAGATAAACGCATATTTATATATAAATAAATAATACGAAAACAACTGTCTATCAAACCAGTCTGATTAAAATTACTACACTTAAGAACGAGTAAATGAATTATGGATTTTATTTATAATATATTCGTAATAATAAATATACAATAATAATAATATAAATAAATGACTGACATGTAATTTAACAAACTATTATTTATTTCTTTTAATAGTGCTCGCATGCGCACTATATAAAATCAATTTTATTTTTTTTAAAATATACATGAAGAAATGTCATTTTAATAAATTACTATATCATTATAATAAAAACATTCTCAACTTATATAAACCATAAAAACTTTTACTATATATATATATATATATAAATACAGAGTGTTTCTAAAATGGTGAGCTGGCTGTACTTTTTCGGATTCTACTTGTAAAACTAAACAAAAAATATCCTTAGGAAAAATAGCGATTTCTCCTTCGTTCTCCCTCTGTCCGCCATTTTATTATTTTTATATAAAAATCTATATCTCAATTTCGGATAGATGAATCACGTTAATATTAAAGAAAAGACCCGAACCGGTGAGAGAGAAGCCAGAAATATTGTACCCCCGCTAGAGTGAGCAAAAATCAAAAGAAGAGATCCAACCGCCGACCCTCGTTTGAGTTTTAAGGACATGCCCCTTTGCTGAACCATGATTAACTGTTGTTGATCTACTGTAGAGGTATAAGGAGAACAAAAAAGGAAAAAAAAATATTTGGTAAGCGTCTTGGTAATAAAGTTTTAAAATAGCAAAAACTCAGGACTTAAATACCTTCGCAAATTATAAAATGACGACCATATTGATTTTTCAATCCTGAAACATAACATCATCTCACTATCCTCTAGCATACTTCGTATGTTAGCTCCTAGTTTAAACTTGGGATGCAACGCCGCATAACAGATACAATTCACAAGGATGTGATGCACTGTTAGTTTTTTCCCCCCTACATTCCTGAGCCGGACATCCAATTAAGTATACTCGGCTCGGGGACGAGTCCTTTCCGGATCTTTTAATTGCCTGCTTCTAATCTCCGACTGAAGAAACCAGGCCCGGCTCTGCCGTTCCCAGCCCCCCCACCGGAGACCGGGTCTCGGCCTTTACTTTTGCTAGCCTCAAACCGACGGCGCAGGAGCTGAAGCGTATCCGGGAACCCACACCGCCAGCCGGGTCTCGGTCTTTTCATTAATTCACACCTAACGGACCTCAGGAGTCCCCGTTCAATCACGGGAACCCACCACACACCAGGGCATGTGAGCCCACAGGAACGGGGCTGTCCGGCCAGCCCTGCTATAAACTAAAACCCTCAGTATCCCAGTCGTCTTGCATCATCTTTTATTCTGAGGACTGCTCTTGCAAATATTGCAAAATTATCCCAGTTTCCGGACATAGCCAAGAGCCACTCTGACAGCTGCTCCGGTTGGGTATGCATCAGCCCTGCATTTATACGATGTCCCATCGTCTGCACACGAAAATAGTGTGTTCGGCATCGTCAACCGCATCGCAGTAACAACAGATTGGTGACTCTCTCCTGCCAAACCTATGCAGGTATTGTTTAAACGCGAAGGTATTGAGAAGCGAACCTTCTCCAACAGAAAGTGTACGGTTACTGAGTTCTGGGACCGGAATGGAGTTCTCTTGGTGGAATTCATGGAACGTGGCACGACCATCACTGCAGCCTCATACTGTGTGGCAATTCAACGTCTACGAAGGACAATTCAGAATAAGCGGAGAGGAATGTTGTCATCAGGCATGTTGTCTTTCTCCATGACAATGCTCGACCGCACACTGCAGCTGTAACAAAGAAGGTCCTGCAGCGTTTTCGTTGGGAGGTGTTTGATCACCCACCGCACAGCCCGGACTTGGCTCCATCCGATTTTCACCTCTTTGCTCACATGAAACGCTGGCTAGGAGGGCAATATTTTGGTAAAGACATCGAGCTGCAGACCAGCGTAGAAACATGGCTTAAAAACACAAACGGCTCCGTTCTATGACGAGGGTATTGGAAAGTTGGTACCACGCTACGACAAATGTCTAAATCGGAGTGGCGACTATGTAGAGAAATAGCGTAACTATGTAAGTACTTATTACAAATAATTTTTTTTTTTATTTTCACGGTGGTTTTAATTTCGGACCTTGAAAAAAAATAACCCTGGTAATACCACTCAGCTCCGCAAAGAAAATACTAACGGTTCTGGTAAGAACATACATGTATGTTCTATTGCCATCACATAAACACAACCAACACAATAAACGTTTTTAATACCGTACGTATAAACTTTAGCAACAGGGTTTACGCTATTTACAATATTATAAAATATGAATTTTGGTACAAAACCAAAATTCACGCTTAGGAAAAGCTAGTTCCTTACTACACATGTGCATGTTTGTATGTATAAACAAATATACTAGAATCTATTTAATAATTACCAACTCAAAAGGGAAAAAAAAGAATTATTATAAAAAAAAAAAAGAACGAGAGATTAAAATCTAAATGATTTATTTCAGACATATATAAACAAGTAACTTTGCAATTCTGCCAACTTTCACGTCGGAAATATTATCTTTTAGGCAATCTTTTCTTTTTTGGTTGCTACATAAAAAGATAACTGACATGTTTACATACGCATCATTGTTGTAATTCATTTTATAATTGTTTATCTTAAATTAAGTTTTTATACTTTTTTACACGAATGTACTAAAAAAAAAAAAAAATTGAGATAATTTTTATATACTTGTAAAGACTTATATCATTAGCGATGAGTTTGAAAATACAACTCGTTTTATTATTAATGTTAAGTAGTAAAAAGTAATTTTAATTTTTACATAGTTTACATTTTACCGTAATGTTACTATTCTACATGTATCAATTATTTATGCGAGTAATATAATGATTCATCAGTATGTAATTTATAAATAAATAATTCTGAATATTTGTTATTAATTACTGAATAACTTACATGGCTTTGTTTATATATTATAATGCAAATAAATATTGCATTGAACTGCTAAATATAGAATGAAGAAATAAATAATGAAAACGTGATTACATAATCTACAATAAAAATATAAAATATTTCCTGAAAAGCGTAAACTTCATATTCTATGTTCACATAATAACAGTACAGAGTGATTTTTTAGTCCTGTTACCCAATTTTAAATGTAATTTAAGAAAGGGAAATTTAGGTTAAATAAAAAAATGTATTTGTTACTCACAAAAGAGATTTAATAAAAAGCTATTACTTACATAATTGTTAAAGAATATGCTCAAAATGCCCACCCCTTGCGGTTATACACGCACGGACTCTTTTCAGCATATTAGAAAATATCTTTTCAGCATTGGAAATATTCGTGATTAAATTTATAATATTAACTTTAAGTTCATCAATAGTGTGAGGATTGTTTTTGAAGGCCTCGGACTTAATATAGCCGCATAAAAAGTAGTCAGTAGATGTGAGGTCTGGGGACCTTGGAGGCCATAAGCCCTTGCTTATTATTCGATCATCAAAGAACTCTTGTAGAAAACCCATGATTTCTCGAGACGTGTGACATGTAGCGCCGTCTTGCTGAAACCAGCAATACCGTTCTTGAGGTTCCAGGGGGGACACAAATTAACGCACAATATTCCTGTATACTTCACCGTTTACTGTCTGTTCGAAGAATACGGGTCCGACTATACGATGACGAGATATCGCACACCACACACCAATTTTTTCAGGATCCAAAGATTTGTCTTGTAAAGCGTTAGGATTTTCAACCGGCCAAATTCGACAGTTTTGACTGTTCACATAACCGTCGAGATGGATCCAAGCTTCATCACTAAAGAACACTGTGTTTAAAAATTTGATTCCGTTATCGTTTACGAGAGACCTAAACCGACGGCAATATTGCAACCGCTTGTTTAAATCTGGAGGCTGAAGTTCTTGGACTAATCGTACGCGATACGGATACAATTTCAATTTTTTAGCGGCTTTCTGAACACTCGAGTATGACAAACTCACTTGCGTGGAAAGTTTTCGTAAACTTTTCCGTGAGGAATTGAACAGTCTTGTTTCAGATTCTCTAAAACGTCATCTGTCAAGCGTGTCGGTCGATCGCTTCGTTTTGTGTCGCAAACACTACCTGTCTCTCGAAATCGGTTTGCTAGCTTAGAAATTGACATTATTTTCTGGCGGAGGAATACCAATAAATTTAATTTGAAATGATTCTTTTACACTCCCGCTACGATTTCGTAGCGAAATATTGTTGAAGAACGAAAACTCATTGTTCTATGGTAAGAGATATTCTGTTCGTAACACGGCCAGAAACGGTGGGTTTTGTTTCGTCACAAAACAAAATTTCTCTTTCTTAGAAAAAAATTACCAGACATTAACAATTGGGTAACAGGACTAAAAAATCTCTCTACAGTATATTTAATTTTCATTATAATCATAATCATGTACCAGTAACGTGTAAATGCAGTTGTGTGTAATACATTTTTTTATATACGAAAATCCCCCGCGGCTAAATGCATAAAGAACTTCAAAAATTGGAAATAAATTTTTATCCACGACGGACTGGAGACGGTATATGCGTTTGGGGTAAGAAGTTGTGCGCGCGCACGCGTGTCTGTTACCAATTTCCTCAAAAACTACTGGACCGATTTCGATGCGGTTTTCTTGCATTACTTAGGTATCACCTCATTGCATTATATAGGAATCAACTCAAGACCAAGTTCTTAGAGTGGTTTTACGGTAATAAGATGCCAGGGTGCGCTATAGTACCCACCGGGTTGATCTAGTGGTGAGCGCGTTTTCCCAAATCAGCTGATTTGGAAGTCAGAGTACCAGCGTTCAAGTCCTAGTAAAGGCAGTAACTTTTATACCGATTTGAATACTAGATCATGGATATCGGTGTTATTTGATGGCTGGGTTTCAATTAACCACACATCTCAGGTATGGTCGAACTGAGAATGTACAAGACTACACTTCATTCACACTCATACATATCATCCTCATTCATCCTCTGAAGTAATACCTCTGAAGAATACGGTAATTCCCGGAGGCTAAACAGGAAAAAGAGAAATGGGGCGCTATAGTAGGTATGTTTCTTCAAAACGGTTTTTGAATGTTTCTAAGTCTTCCTAATTAATAGGTTTTACTTTCGGTTTATTTCGTCGTGGGTTTTTAAACATTTTCAAAACAGTCGGCCTCCATCTTAAAAATATTAGTTACAACTGGTTACCTGTACGTAGGACGGGTAAAAATGTGTTTTACCCGATTCTTAACGTTACTCGACAAACACCACTATGAGGTGACCGTTAAGTCACCTCATAAGTAATTTGTTTAATTACTTTTACGTTTTTTAGTCAAGTAACCGGAGGTGGATGAAACTAGTCGCGTCGCACGTACAATTTTTAATACTTTAAACTCGTAATTTCAATAAAATTAGAAATTGATTTTTAGATATTCACATGAAGATTAAACACACAAAAAATCAAGTTGATATCTTCATTTGTTATCGAAAAACTAAAAAAAAAAAAAAAAAAAAAAAAAAAAAAAAAAAAAAAAATAGTACAATTCATTGTTACTCCGTTTTAATCCTTTAAACTCAGAATTTCATAAATCCTTTCTTAGTTTGCACTTACGCCGTAAGAAGAACATGTATACAAACTTTGATTAATTTATGTTTAGTAGTTTTTGCTGGGCGTTGATGAATCAGTCGGTCAGGACATGTTCTTTATACAGAGTGTCCCATATAAAACGCAACCAATCAATCACTCATCCATGAAATTTCAAAAGTCAAGATTACTCCCCTACTCGTTACTGAAATGGACTCGTCCAACATCTGAACATCGCGGCGACGCAGTAGAACACTACCGATTGTAACAACAATGCAATCATAACGTTCAGTGAATTGCTAGAGACAAGATGGTGTTTTCGCTAGATGAACGTATTTTCATTGTCGAGTCGTACTTCAGTACGACTCAAATCAGCGGTTGGAGTGCAAGATTTGTTTCGCCATAAGTACCCAGATAAACCAGCTCCTAACAAAACATCAGTATTAAGGTTAGTCGCAAAATTTAGAGAGACCGCTTCTGTTAATAACAAGGAACACAAAAGATCTGCGTCAGTGTTGAATACAGATACAGTCACTGAAATCAAAGACCGATTACTCGCCTCGCTAAATAAATCGATCAGACGTTTGTCTGCTGAAATTAATTTGTCTAAATCAACTGTTAATCGGGCGACCAAACAATTACAATTACGCATTCAAACGGTTCATCAACTTCTTGAGCCCGACAAAGAAAAACAGCTACAATATTGTCAATGGTTCCGTCGATTTCTGCGTGAGGGAATTAATGTTATGGATTCATTATTTTGTCACAGATGAAGCACGGTTTCATTTGGATGGCTACGTAAACAGCCAAAACAGTAGAATTTGGAGCGCTGAAAATCCCCACGTTTATAACGAAAAACAATTACACCCACAGAAGTTGGGCGTGTGGTGCGCGATATCGCGGAAGAAAATAATCGGTCCTATTTTTTTCGAGTACACCATTAATGCAGAATGATATCAGGATATTTTATTTCAGTTCATCGCACTCTTGGAAGAGGAAGACAGACACTGGTGGCTACAACATGACGGTGCGACATCGCACTACGCAGGTTCAACTTCTGATTTCGTCGAGGAATTCTTTGGTAATCGTGTTATCGGTCGAGGCTTGTGGCCACCAAGATCTCCAGATTTGACTGCGGCGGATTTTTTTCTACGGGGTTACCTCAAAGAAAAAGCCTACAGCAACAAACCACGAACACTTGAACGATTGAAAGTCAACATTGAACAAGCTGTATTAAATATCCAGCCACAAACTTTTAAAAAAGTTGCAAGAAACGCTGTAAAAAGAATTGAAGCTTGTATTCAAGAAGATGGCGGCCACTTCCAACATTTACTCTACATGTAAGGTAATGAATGATAATAATAAAAATTACATTTACATTTACACATGCATTTTTATTATTTCAATACCTACCAATATAAGGTTGGGTTGAGTTTTATATGGGACACCCTGTATATATATATATATATATAAAATTCCGTATTATATTTTATTACGGATTATATTTTTAATTACTATTTATTTCTTCATGTAACCTTATTTTTCCTACTTACAAGAAAATTTATATTAATGTGGATATAAATAAAAAAAAAAGATTTACAAAGTACAAACACATGATTGTAGATAAGAAAAATATATATATATATGTGAATATACAGGCCTACGCAAATAAAAGAAATATTTATTTTCTTTAGTAACTATGGTATATTACAAAACAATCTATTACAAGATTTTAACATTAAATTAAATATATATATATATATATATATATATATATAATAAAGAGGAAATTGTTGATTTATTTTGTTTTGACATGAGTAGGCATTGTATTTTAAAGTGGTATTTTGTTGTTTTTTTTTTTCTTTTAACTTTATTTATTACGTTTTTATCAATATAAATACATAAAAAAATAGTACGTATTATTTAGTTATATTTGTATACGAGTAATGTGAAACTGATACCGTATTGATCCAACAACCATATCTTGGATTTAAGTTCGGTTCATTTTTTTATAATTTTGGTAAAGATATTTTCTTAGAATTTACTTGAATTTTAATATACTTACTTTTCCGGCGAATATAGCTAGAACAGCTATATTAAAACTATGGTGATCATATCAAAAATAAGACATCGGGTTTTTTTGTAAATCTTTTCGTTTTAGGATTCAATTAGTTCATATGGATTACATTATGGATGGTTCAATGGATATCATTACGGTGGGCGCACACAGCCCAAATTGAGGATCAAAAACTTTCTAGCGTCCCCAAAATTTTTAAACTTACCGTCTGTTTTTTTTTGTTTTTTTTTTGTCTTCAGTCATTTGACTGGTTTGATGCAGCTCTCCAAGATTCCCTATCTAGTGCTAGTCGTTTCATTTCAGTATACCCTCTACATCCTACATCCCCAACAATTTGTGTTACATACTCCAAACGTGGCCTGCCTACACAATTTTTTCCTTCTACCTGTCCTTCTAATATTAAAGCGACTATTCCAGGATGCCTTAGTATGTGGCCTATAAGTCTGTCTCTTCTTTTAACTATATTTTTCCAAATGCTACTTTCTTCATCTATTTGCCGCAATACCTCTTCATTTGTCACTTTATCCACCCGTCTGATTTTTAACATTCTCCTATAGCACCGCATTTCAAAAGCTTCTAATCTTTCCTTCTCAGATACTCCGATTGTCCAAGTTTCACTTCCATATAAAGCGACACTCCAAACATACACTTTCAAAAATCTTTTCCTGACATTTAAATTCATTTTTGATGTAAACAAATTATATTTCTTACTGAAGGCTCGTTTAGCTTGTGCTATTCGGCATTTTATATCGCTCCAGCTTCGTCCATCTTTAGTAATTTTACTTCCCAAATAACAAAATTCTTCTACCTCCATAATCTTTTCTCCTCCTATTTTCACATTCAGTGGTCCATCTTTGTTATTTCTACTACATTTCATTACTTTTGTTTTGTTCTTGTTTATTTTCATGCGATAGTTTTTGCGTAGGACTTCATCTATGCCGTTCATTGTTTCTTCTAAATCCTTTTTACTCTCGGCTAGAATCACTATATCATCAGCAAATCGTAGCATCTTTATCTTTTCACCTTGTACTGTTACTCCGAATCTAAATTGTTCTTTAACATCATTAACTGCTAGTTCCATGTAAAGATTAAAAAGTGACGGCGATAGGGAACATCCTTGTCGGACTCCCTTTCTTATTAGGGCATCTTTCTTATGTTCTTCAATTGTTATTGTTGCTGTTAAAAAAAATGTTTAAAAACATTAAAAACATTATGTTTAAAAACATTAGGTTCCTGTACATGTTAGCAATTGTTCTTCTATCTCTGTATTTGAACCCTAATTTTTTTAAAATGCTGAACATTTTATTCCAGTCTACGTTATCGAAAGCCTTTTCTAGGTCTATAAACGCCAAGTATGTTGGTTTGTTTTTCTTTAATGTTCCTTCTACTATTAATCTGAGGCCTAAAATTGCTTCCCTTGTCCCTATACTTTTCCTGAAACCAAATTGGTCTTCTCCTAACACTTCTTCCACTCTCCTCTCAATTCTTCTGTATAAAATTCTAGTTAAGATTTTTGATGCATGACTAGTTAAACTAATTGTTCTGAATTCTTCACATTAATCTGCCCCTGCTTTCTTTGGTATCATGACTATAACACTTTTTTTGAAGTCTGACGGAAATTCCCCTTTTTCATAAATATTACACACCAGTTTGTATAATCTATCAATCGCTTCCTCACCTGCACTGCGCAGTAATTCTACAGGTATTCCGTCTATTCCAGGAGCCTTTCTGCCATTTAAATCTTTTAATGCTCTCTTAAATTCAGATCTCAGTATTGTTTCTCCCATTTCATCCTCCTCAACTTCCTCTTCTTCCTCTATAACACCATTTTCTAATTCATTTCCTCCGTATAACTCTTCAATATATTCCACCCATCTATCGACTTTACCTTTAGTATTATATATTGGTGTACCATCTTTGTTTAACACATTATTAGATTTTAATTTATGTACCCCAAAATTTTCCTTAACTTTCCTGTATGCTCCGTCTATTTTACCAATGTTCATTTCTCTTTCCACTTCTGAACACTTTTCTTTAATCCACTCTTCTTTCGCCAGTTTGCACTTCCTGTTTATAGCATTTCTTAATTGCCGATAGTTCCTTTTACTTTCTTCATCACTAGCATTCTTATATTTTCTACGTCTGTTAAAAATAATAATTGCAATTGCTGTTTTTAAGATGCGCTCTTAAAAGCAGCAATAGCAATTATTATTTTTAAACGTGGTATATCCTGTTTCTGAGATGAAAATTACATATTAAATGAGAACAATTAAAACGTATATTTAATCATATTTAGAAGTATTTTTATTAAAATTGCTTTCAAAAAATTACATTTGTATCTATACATTTATTATATAATTAAGGATTAAGCTGAGAGGGGGTGATAGGTGTTGCAGTCTCAATCTTTAAAGATTTCAATACACAGGAACAAAATGAACAAAAGCCAAACACTGCAACGTTACATTAAAGACCTCACAATTTGCCGTTAATGCTCCATGGTGTACCGAGATGTCTTCGAAAGTATGCCCTCTTTCGCGCCGTCCGTTTGGGCGTATAGGTTGGAAAGAAATCGAGCAGTTATTCAAAATTTAAGAAGTGCCCAGCGTAGAGCCTTAATTGTGTGCACTGGTGTTATTAAAACAACCTCCTACGAGGCTACCACTGTATGGGAAAAGGCCCTTCCAATCGATTTAGCGGTGAAAGTTCGGGAAATTACAAAGAGGCAGGAAGGCCGACGTATTTGGGATGCGGTTTCGAGCCGAGCCTGTACCGGAGCGGAACGGTAATCTCAACGCACCGGTTCTAAATTTCGAACAGTTGTCCATCACCCGCCTGCGGAGGAGGCTTTACAGCGTCGCGATGGATGCATGGCAGCAAGAATGGCATACCACGACTAAGGGAAGGTCCTTGTATAGATTTAAACAGGATCTGAGGGGATGGTATGCCTCTCCTTCGTTTTTAAGAGCAACGGGAGCTCGAGTGTTCTCCAACCATGTAAATTTAAACCAATATCTGTTTCGGTTCCACTTGGCAGCTGATGAGCTATGCATCTGCGGGGAGGTCCAGTCGAACGAACATAATGATCGACTGCCCAGCATTTGGGGGGGGGGTTTAGAAATCAGGGCACTCTGGAACTTAGAGGTCAAGGGGAAAATTGGCACTCACAAGGGGCGAGTCAATGTAGCGACAGCCTCATTGTCGGACCGTGTGGGAGTTCCTTGATGGGGTTGCTTTATTCAAACGACATCAGCAGTTTACCTACGGGAAAGACTCCTACCGCGCTGCTGTAAGAAATGGCTGGCTACCAGCCAGATTAAGTCTCCAAGCGCTTAATGGTGGATAAGTACTTGCTGGCATTCAGCGACCTAGGCGTGGCAGCGAACTGCTATCGTTGACGAGATAAATTAATTATTGATAGTCACATATGTTTTAGTAGTTGATGGGGTGCGCCTACCCATTTTAGTAATATGTGGGTGGTGAGACATGCAAGCGAGTGGTGTATGGTACCATGCTTAATTCGCTCACATTATTAGGTAAGCTCTAGGAGCCGGTTAAAACACTGGTCCCTAAATTGTTTCGAGATTCAGTAGCCGTTTGTGGCACAGACATTAGGTCTTATGCTTTAGAGCGACCGAACGGGTTGGTGGCTGGAGAAATGCCAAGCAAACTAATTTTCGATAAAGCTAAATCGGCTAGATCAAAACCCTTTCATTTTCATATTTATTTGTTTCAATACTTTGCTTAGATCGGGAGATGTTCAGCAATAAAGACAAAAATAGCCTTTTCTCTTTAAACTGGAATATTTCGGTTCAGATATATTGTACAGACATAAAACAAAGGAAATTAAAGCTAAAGTTTTAAGCTTTTAAACGATTTTAATGCAGTTTAATGAAAAACTTTTGTTTTCCCCATGGGCTCGATCCAACACGAAGAAAAACTTTCAACATTTTACAACTTTTCTTCTCACTGATTCTTTTTTAAGTTGATGATTTTTGAAATCTGACGTATACTGTCAAAAAATAGAGCATTCAAGTTTTAATATTTTCTTTTATTTGTCTCTCCAAGCCTCTTGGTTGCAAAGTTAAACTAGTTTGAATACAATAATTTTTTATCATAAAACATAGGTGTCCCTTTAATTTTTACTTCCTAGTACCAAAAAAGAAAATATTGTGATCGCGAAAAATTTCGGTTTTCAGATTTCAACGGAAATATCCATTTTGACCATCCCTGAATACATTTTGACTAGTTTCGGTGTGACATTTGTACGTATGTATTTCGTAATAACTAAAAAACGATTAGAACCGTACGATGTTGAAATTTTGGATTTAGAGCTATTGTAATATCTAGTTGTGTACCTCTCCTTTTGATTGGAATCTACTTGACTAAAAAGCCAAAATTCCAAAACAATTTGGATTTTGTATGTTTCTTAACTGCAGTTATAAGCCATAATTGAGAGAATTTCAACAATATATCATAAGTGGTACTTATTTTCATTCGTTTCAGAGTTATAGCCAAATAAAATTTTAATTAATGAAATATTTTGATCTTAAAAGGGGAAAACACATCGGTTCGAATTCGACTATGGTTTCTTTTTTTTAAATTCAAATATATTAATAATTATTAACCTGTGATTGTAAGAAAATGTTTACAATAAATAATAATTCAATAATAACAGTAAAAAAAGAAATATAAAAAAAAAATCAGAAGATATAAATGAAATATAATTTTATGTACTTTTAAAAATGTGTATATGTAATTTAATAGGCGTACAAGGAAGTCACGTGGTGTCCACATCAGATGGTTTTATCCCATCTTAAATTAGTGTAATTATAATTTTGATTGTTTACTTGGCAGTTAGGTCTATAAAGTCGTAACTTAAAGTTAACATAGCTTCTGGAGTCCCCTGTGATGATCACTTCGAATAACTTACAGCTTAACCCACCGGGTTGGTCTATTGGTGAACGCGTCTTCCCAAATCAGCCGATTTGGAAGTCGAGAGTTTCAGCGTTCAAGTCTTAGTAAAGTCACTTATTTTTACACGGATTTGAATACTAGATCATGGATACCGGTGTTCTTTGATGGTTGGGTTTCAATTAACTAAATATCTCAGGAATGGTCGAACTGAGACTGTACAAGACTACACTTCATTTACACTCGTACATATCATCCTCTGAAGTATTATCTGAACAGTAATTACCGGAGGTTAAACAGGAAAAAGAATAAGAAGAACTTACAGCTTAATCTTTATAAATTAAAATAAGATTGAAGAAACATAAGACCTTTCCTGGTTTTGGGATACCGTCCCTTTATGCCTTTTTTACAGCAATACTAATGATTGGTTACATGATTTTTCGTGTTTAAAAATGGTTCAGAATATCATATATATCCAATAAAAATGTATGAAATATTATATACCCGACCAAATTAGAAGGGAGTACGAAAATGTGACCCCCTTGTCTCCAATGGCCTTCCAAATTCAGTTGCTGGATCCGTCTCTGGTTCCATAGTGATATGTTTTAGCAGGAGGATAATGTGTGTTCTGTCAAAATAGCAAGTGACTCTGGATTCTTCAGGTTTGGTACAACCAACGTCTCGGCCTTTCATCCAGAGGTCCCGGTTTGGAATCCCGGTCAGGCATGGCATACGCTACTTGTTATTCATGTCATCCTCTAAAGCAATACCTAAGGGTAAAAAAAAGAAAAAAGGGATTGCGGAGAACCTCTGAGTGTTGATCGAATTCAACTGTGGAAGAACCGGTCATTTAGTAAGGACTAAACACACGACATGTGGATTGATAGTAACCTATACGGGGATTCATTTGACGTATGGTCATTTGCACGAGAAGTCCAAAAGTTTACATTATCAAATTATACAATTTAGGTTAAAAAGGTTTCTGTGTACGTATGTATAATTCTAAAAATTAAAATACTTTTTAACACCTTTTTCATTTAAATTAGATAAATTCATTTCACTTCTTTTTTTTAAGAAAATAAAAGAGAAAACACAGTACCGAAGAGATAACAATTAGAGAAAAATTGCATTCACACACGTACATATAAATACTGAGTAAACTTAACATTTGACATATAACGTATACGTATAACGACGCTTAATTTTAACGAACAAATTAACCTGCATAACATCATAAAGTCCGTTTATATTATGAACAAAAACATATCTACTCTTACCCTTATCTCTAGCAAATTTCTACTTTTAGTGTACAAGTTAAAACATTTTTTTTATCGCCCGCATCTTTCTTTACATTTATTTTAAACACACATACACACACACACACACACACACATATATATATATATATATATATTAAGTTGCAACCACTGTTGCTTGATACCCGCACCGACACGCAATAATATTGATTTTTAATGTTGAACCATAGAAAAGAAAAATGGTTTTTAAAGAAAAGATAAAACAAAAAAGTTAACTGAAAAAATTCGATATTCTATATTTTTTATTAAGTCATTTTATTTATTCATTTATCTATAAATAATTAAACATTTAAGCGATAAAAAAATTACAAGATCTATTTTCTAATCCTTACATCTATTATTTATAGAAATAAATCACGGGAAGCTTATACGATCATATTTTTTTTTAAAAGCTTTTATTTAACTCGCTTTAGAAATAATCAAATCTTGCAACTGCTATATCTTTTGATTATATCGTATGAAAATCAATGAAATTTGGTACACATATGTAACTTCGATGACAATACACCACTACGGTGTCAGAATTTGATATGACCCACCCCCACGCACTACCCCTACGCTAAATTCACGCATTTAGTTGAAAATTTTCATTTCTCATGAACTATCGTATGAAAATGATTGAAATTTGGTACACGTATGTAACATCGATGTGTAAAAATAAATATTTTTAATTTTTTTTTAGTCTTAAAAAAACTACAAAAAAACAAAAATATATTTGATTACATATAAAAAATTATTTTTTAAAAAAGCTTTTATTTAATTAATATTAATATTAACATTAATAAAAAAAGGAAACAAATTAGAAAAACCCTCTAAAAACTAAAAAAATAAGAATTAAATCAAATTGAGAATTTTAAACCAAAAAATATAATATATTAACAAATATAAAAATGCACTGAAAAGTAAAAAATAAATTATATAAATATCTAATAAATAACCAATAAATAAAAAATAAATAAATTTAATAATTATTAAATTTTAAAATTAAAATTAATGAAAATATTTAGTTAAATAAAAGCGCGGCGCAGTTTTTTTAACAATCTTTTGGAATAAGTATTTATAGACATTTGCTGTATTTTAAAGTATATTTTTTGTTTAATGAGGTTATCTAGTATATATATATACTTTATTTATCTGTAATAAAATAACTCAAGTTTTAATTCTTTGATGGTTCAAATTTACACCGAGATCATTTTATTTTAAAATTTTTCCGGATGTACGCATGTACATGTGTATGTTTTCCCTCTAAATCACCTTATAGTATCTTCAGAACTGTTTGACCGATTTTGACCAAACTTGGTCAGATTACTTCTATATATTGGGCAACTTAAATTTTCAACTTAAAAGCTCAAAGGGTTAAGACTGTAGATCAAAGTTACCTTCAGTATCTCGAGATTTCGTCTAATTAAGGTAATATTTTTCTTAAGTGTATTTATTAACGATTAAAATGTAACAATCTTTTGTAAAAAATTGTAAAATCGCTTCCCATCCCAACAAAATGCTGTTGTAGTCATCCAGTATGTTGTGACGTCACAGGTGAACGGTAGAAATAAGTAAATCATATTTAAAATGTAAAAAAAAAATTGACAATTATCTAGGATTCGAACGCGATCGCCAAGAACTATAATTACTGGTGCCTTAATCCTCACGGCTACAACAATCCATTAAACATTTTAGCAAAATTAATTCTATCTAAGTTGTGAAATTTCATTAGTTTAGTTGGTGCCGACCGTCGCTGCTAGGATCGCAACACCGTTAATTAAATACTGTTTACGCTTTAGTTAAAATAATTTAATTAAATGAAATAAAAAATATTTTATTTAAATAAAATGATAAATATTTTAATTTAAGCAGTGTATGTAAGCCGTGCACCAGAAACAAGTGTGTTGTCAGCTTTTTTTTATATTAAATATTATTATTATTATTGATTTATTAGTATAAAATTAAATAAACTTTAATTATTTCATAACTATTTTTAACAATTTTTTTATATCTATTTGACAAGCATATTTTGCGGGATATCCGAGAATAACAGTTCGGAAAATTCTTTTCAGCGGTTACATTTAGACCGTAGCAACTAGTGTTATTTTTTTTTTTACACTTAAATATTATTACTCCTACTTATGCAATATCTTCATCTAGCGTCAGTAACTTTCAGGATTAAATAAATAAACTTGTTTCATGCGTATTTTTTGGTTCTAATAATAGTTAACATAAGTTTTAGTACTGCTTAAATTATTTTAAATTTAATAAATTACTTTCATTACTGCATACATATCTGTATTACTTTAATAAAATTTTATTCCTCATTTAATATACTTCATGTCTTATATATTGAAAACATCAGAAGCTCAACTGGGGAGAGAATTTTACGGTGAAGGTATTTCTCATCTTTCGCGTCTATGTAGTATAATATTTCCGAAACTGTTAGTCAGCTAACATAATATGAACTCTAAAATACAGATTGAGCAACATAAAACAGAACCACAACGTAACCGATGCAGAATCGGTAAGTTATGTTGGAATGAAATTTTATGAATGATACGGATAAATTAAATAAGAAAAACATACAACGTAATTTAAATGTTGCAGTTATTTACGTTATTGCCTTACAAAATATGTTCAAAATCACCATCCTGGGTATCGATGCACTTTTGGCTAGACTGATCATATTAAGAGTCATCTGACGCAAAACGTTGTTGTCAGTTGCGTTGATTTCTCGTTGAATGTTCACCATCAGTTCATCAATATTGTGGGGATAAACTCTTTCTTTTAAGTAGCCCCAAAGGAAAATATCGTAAGTAGACAATACTGGGGAACGTGGAGGACACGTCCTCTGCTGACACCTCATTCCTTTATGAAAGCTGCATGAACGCGATTCAGTGAAATGTTTGATGTGTGATACGTTGATCCGTTTTGTTGGAAAAAGCTGTATTCTTTTTCATTATCAGTTAATTGCGCATAGAATTCTTCGAAAATGGCTAAAATTTTATTTGTTAAATTGGTTAAAATTTTACTTGTTTTCTGTTGACATTATTTTCATCAATTTTCTTATAATTAAATTCTCTACAATTTATGTTTAAAAGATGTATGATTTATTGCCAATTTAGCAACGTTATTGTACGTCAAACATTAAAAAAATGTGTTTTTTGACCCTATTTTTGGCGTTTTACATGGAATATCTTAGAAACTAAGAGAGATATAGTTCTGGGACCTATTTTTTTCGATTTCACAGTTCAAAAACCATGAGAAACAATTGAATTTGCCCCTTAATTGACCTTCCCAAAATATCAGAAAGCCTTAATTTACCCGGAGGAACTGAAACTCGGGCTAAATCTTTCACCCTGTATAACTCGCTAACAAAACGTTTTCGGACATGTTTATATAAACTTTTTTCTTATTTTTAGCTTCTAGAATGAGTTGGCAAAGTATTGCCTTATCCTCCTGAATCATTCTGTATACCAAGAATTACATAATTTTACCGAAGGAGCATAAATCAGGTAGAAATCTATCGCCAGCCGACACTCGTTAATGAAGCATTTCCAAACCTATATTTATATAAATATTTTTCTTTATTTACTCCAGTAGAACATATCCTAAAATATTGTTATGTTCTTCGTGAATCACTCTGTATATACAGCTGGAATATCTTTTCAAAAAGAATTTGATAATGTATAATAGAAAAAAAAAATTACCAGAAATTTTGAACTTAAATATAAAATATAGTAGAGGGGAGGAGGAAAGAGTTGCATATAATCTTTACATGAATCAGTTATATGAGCAGAAGTTGAAGAAAGCCGAGATCTGATTTAGAAAGGAAGGAGACAGTGTTGCAATCTCTTCCTGTTGCTTTTCAACGTGTACACAGAATAAACAGTACATGAATTGAATATAAAATTTAAGAATAAAGGAAATATGCAAGGAGACAAAAATAAAAATGTTGTTTTAATAGAGACCTGAAATGATTTAGGAAAAATACTGAACAGTATACATTTATTGGTAAGAAAAATATTTACTTTGTAAATAAATAAAACACAGATACGACAGAAAGAAGGATAGTTAAATATTATGGAACAGGATTACAATGTATTAGAAGTGGAAGAAGTTTTTTAATTAGGTATGGTAAAATAAAAAAAGTAGAAATAAAATTCTAATTTTTCAAACTTTTCTTTGTTCTATTCAACTTATCTTACTTATATCAATTTGTTCAGAATTAAATTCTCTACAAGTTTTGTTTAAAGGTTTTACGTGCTTATTACTCACTTAACAAAGTTATTGTATCAAAATATTAAAAAAAAAACAGGGGATTTTACCCGAATTTATTGGTTTTCACCCCAGATTTCTCAAAAACTACTGCAGAAACGGTTCTGGAATGCATTTTATTCGATTTTTCCGATGAAAACCCATAAGGAATCAGTAATTCTACTCCTTAATTAAGTCCTAAAAATTTCAGTACAACCTCATTTTACTGGGGTACCTGAAATCCGAACAGAAATCTTTCACCAGCCGTAACTCGCAAACGAAGCATTTTAGGACATATGTTTGTATGAACTTTTTCCATTATTTTCACGAGTAGAACAGGTTATGAAAGTTCTGGGAGAACTTCGTGAAATATACGTATTTATATATGCAATTTAATTTACAAAAAAAAATTCATTTATTTTTAGAATAGAAATTTTAATATAACTTAAAAAATATTTATTTTATGTACCTATTCCATGAATAGGCATGGATGAAGTCCTACGCAAGAACTACCGCATGAAAATAAACAAGAACAAAACGAAAGTAATGAAATGTAGTAGAAATAACAAAGATGGACCACTGAATGTGAAAATAAGAGGAGAAAAGATTATGGAGGTAGAAGAATTTTGTTATTTGGGAAGTAGAATTACTAAAGATGGACGAAGCAGGAGCGATATAAAATGCCGAATAGCACAAGCTAAACGAGCCTTCAGTAAGAAATATAATTTATTTACATCAAAAATTAATTTAAATGTCAGGAAAAGATTTTTTAAAGTATATGTTTAGAGCGTCGCTTTATATGGAAGTGAAACTTGGACGATCGAAGTACCTGAGAAGAAAAGATTAGAAGCTTTTGAAATGCGGTGCTATAGGAGAATGTTAAAAATCAGAAGGGTGGATAAAGTGACAAATGAAGAGGTGTTGCGGCAAATAGATGAAGAAAGAAGCATTTGGAAAAATATAGCTAAAAGAAGAGACAGATGTAAAGGCTACATATTAAGGCATCCTGGAATAGTCGCTTTAATATTGGAGGGACAGGTAGAAGGAAAAAATTGTGTAGGCAGGCAACGTTTGGAATATGTAAAACAAATTGTGGGGGATGTAGGATGTAGGGGGTATACCAAAATGAAACGACTAGCACTAGATAGGGAATCTTGGAGAGCTGCATCAAATCAGTCAAATGACTGAAGACAAAACAAAAAAAAAAAAAATTCCATGAATATTTTTTCAGTGAGTTGACAATATCAACTGTAATAAATTTAGAAGTCGAGAGTTCTCAGGTTCAAATCCTAATAAACGTTACGTTTGTCTTAAATTTAAATTTCCTTTTTTTTACGAGGGTTTCTCGTAATCTAATTACATTATAAATTAGGATCAAACGATTTTTTTTTTATTTCTAGTTATCGTTTTGATTCCCACCATCTGTGTTTGTCAACATATACAGCCAAAGGTCCGAATAAGAAAATATTTCGGTGTTTCACCGACGTATTCGTTAAGTGTCGGTATTAACCTGAGAATATCGACATTTGTCAGACATCGGTCTTTCACAGTAACATATATATCTTTAAATATATATATTTTTTTAAATCTGATTTGGACACCACATGTCTCTCTTTTACGCAAATAAAATTACATATACATATGTTTTTTAAATGAAAAAAAGTACATAAAATTTTATTTCAATTTATTTAATTATAATGAACCGTGTATACTATCAAGTCGTTTTACAACGGTTACGTGAAAAATCTGTAAAAAGAGACCAGAGTTGCGGCGAGACAACTCATTTTTGTCAGCTTTGAGACACACTCAGCTTTGTCAATTCATCAGTTTTGTACCAAAAATCAGATGACTGTCTTCCCTTAGCCTCCCTACTCGTCAGAACTGGCTCCTTACGATTTATCCTTATTTTCGAAATTAAAATCAGTGATGAAAGGATGCCGTTTTGGACTGTCGATGATATTAAAGCAAATTCGTCACGGACTTTAAAGGCCATTTCAAATGAAGCTATCCAGAACTGCTTCGCGAAGTAGAAACACCGCTGGGAAAAGTATGTGAATAGGGAGGAGAGTACTTTGAAGGGGACAAGGAGGAATAATCTTTAAAATTAAAAATATAAAGTTCGGTTATTTTCTGAACTGTTTTACAGTTCAAAAAATCGTAAATCTTTCAGTAAGGTCGTATTACTCAATTAAATATTATTTTTCGATCAACAGCTATTTTGCTATGATTTTGGATTACTACCTTCTTACCAGTTGTTAATCGCCGGTAATCGGGAGTCGATTGTATATATATATATATAGACGGGAAATTAATAAGATATTATTCAATAATAATTATTCAATTAATAAAAGGTTTATTCAGTAATAAATCGATTAATTACCATTTAATAACATTTAAAGGTCGATGTAATGAATATTTATTTAACAATTATTTACGCTAGTATTTAATTAAATTAAACAAAAGAAAAGTCACTCGTAATATAAGGGTATAAATTTTTATTTATTTTTTTTAATCAGAATTACTGGTTTCAAGGAAAAATAGATATAATTAAATAAAAAATAAAATTCATAAGTATAATTATACAAAGATATTATTTAAATTTTTACAAAATGGAAATATTAAGATAAATTATTTTAAATGTGTAATTATTACATGATTCCTTTTACATAGCTTTATCCTCAATATTTTTTTTTTTCTACGGAATGATCGTATTTAAAAGAAATAAATACGAAAACTAACATTATACAAAAATGATGACATGTTGGAATTATACTAGATTATTTAAAGAGAATCAAAGACATTACTCTCTCGCTCTCTCTCTTTTTTTTTATTTTTTTATTCGAATATTATTATCTAACTATTTATAGTACAATGATACTAAAAGCCACACTATACGTAATGTCACTCGCTCCGCTTGTCAAGTTCACATCTTTGTGGACGTTGACAGTAAAATCAACTAGCAACAATCAGCTCTGTTGCTATCAACTCAAGTACTTGAACTCGTCCTCTCAAGACGTACATGGCCGTAAACACACATTCCTCCACATTTTATTATAACTACATATAATGTTCATACGCGAATCCACTTACGCAAACTTACATACTCATTATATATATATATATATATATATATATATATATATATATATAAATGTAAATAAAGATTTATAAACTTTTTTAAAAAAAATATCTTTAATAAGCTTACATCGATGTACTGGAAGATAACTAAAAATGGAGTAAAAGACTATATACTAGCAATATAATATGTTACCTTAGTTAATATAAAAATAAATTATTTTTTTATTTTATAACTTGAAATATTTATTAAAACTAATCTTAAACAATCCAGTTTTATTTTATATCCACATTTAAAAAATAAAAACAGAATAAAATTATAAATAAACGAAAGTAATATAAAAAAAATACAAAAAATAAAAAAAATATGATACAATTTTATTTATTTATTTATTTATTTTTGTTTTTAATAATATCATAAAAAGGTGAATAAAAAATTAAACAACAAAGAAAGGAAAATAATCCTAAAAACAAAAGTGAAAAAACAGAATTGACCTATCATCAACGAAACATTTATAAGAAAAAAATATTTCTACAAAGAAAATTACGCGACTTGATTACGATAATACTTCCAAAATCGTTTTATCGTTATAAAATGTTTGACAACGATTAAGAAAAGACTTTTAAAATAAATTCGAAGTAAATAAAAACTTTATAAAATATTTGGTCCTATATAAAGGATGATATTTTTAATTTACCAGACTGCATGAGCCAGTTTACATTGTGTGTGAAAATTTAAATGATTTGCTTTGATTTGATTTTAGATTTTGTGTTATTCTTGTTCGTGTATGTAGTGTTAGAGCATTCCAATGCTTTCGATCGCATGTTATCTTCTAAATAGCAGCCCACCGTGTCCGAATGCTGCCTTCTCTAAACTCTCGTGTTTCTTGATCAGTTGATGTAGTACTCCTTAAAAGACCTTTCACGATTGACTGTCAAGGGGTAAACCTGTAGTAGAACTAGGTCCTGAGTTACAACTCTAGATATGATCTAGTGAAGTATGATTTGATGATAAATGAAGCTGTGAAGTTTATTTAGATTCAGTTCACCGGCATTTCTCCTATTTTTTTCCGGATATATCCAGGTGTACCTCGTACACCTGGATCCGACTTTTGATATTTTGGAGAAAAGTTAAAAAGTCTGATGATAAAAATTACGTCTGAAATATCCTAAAAATATCATTTGAAAAGACAGATTATTCCCCAAAAACTAACACGATTAAAAGAAGTTAACATAAACGGTAATAAAATTAAAAACCCGATTTAAATATCCTAAACGAAAAAACCTCGATCCAAATAAGAGGAAATAAACTAGCTAAAGCTCAAAAATTAACTTGATACACCTACAGTAAAAAAGTCTATCCATAAACGGAAAATATAAAACACTACAATACAATTATAAAACCAGAAGCCACTTATGCTGCAGAAAGATTCTTCCACCTGAACGAAAAATCAGACGGACAGATTCCAAAAAAATTGAAAGAAGAGTTGGAAGAATTTGCATCAATAAAAAAGTACCAGAAAGACGAGAAGTACTTGAAAAACACGAAGACAGGATGCAGAGAAATAAGAGAGGATCTGAAGGAAATTGGCCTTACACCAGAAGACACCACAGATAAGCTAAAATGAAACAAGAAAATCAAGAACAAAAACTCTCGCTTTATACTCACAACAAAAAACTCACCAGATATAAATTGTCAACACTAGAAAGGGCAAAAAGATTGGAATATATGAAAAAGTACTGGGAGCACCGCAAGGCTCAAACTGTCCCATCGAAGAGACTTTGATAATGGATTAACTAAAATGATCCAACGCGGTCATAAAAAATTATAACATTAAAGGAGGATATACTTTATATATATATATATATATATATATATATAATCTAAAAGAACATGTCCTGACTGACTGGTTGACTGATTGATTCATCAATGCCCAGCAAAAACTACGAAAGATAAATTGATGGAAATTTGTAAAAATCTTCTAACGATTTAAATGCACACTAAGAAAGAATTTTTTGAAATTCCGAGTTTAAAGGTTTAAAATGGAGTAACATTGAATTGTTGTACTAATTTTTTAATTTTCTCGATAAATAAAGAAGATATGAACTTGATTTTTGGTGTGTGTAGTCTTAATTTTAATATCTTATAAAACTAATTTCTAAATTTTTTGAAATTCGATCTTGAAAGAAGGTGAAGAAAAGGAAAAAAATTTTGAAAAATGATTGCAAATTTTCCCATTTATGAATATATTAAACGAGATATTCAGTATATTTGGGCTTGCAGATATCTTTTAAATAAATATCTAAAAATCATTTTCGGGTGTTTTTTTTAATTTTGAATTTTTAAGGGAAACGACGAGGCAGCTCAACCAACCCAGCCACTGCCACTGTATGTGCGATGTAACTGGTTGCATCTCTCTCTTTTTTTTCTGTTAAGCCTCGAAAACCACCGTAAGATATTACTTCAGAGGATGTTATGTATGAATGTAAATGAAGTTTAATCTTGTAAGATCTCAGGTCGACCATTCCTGAGATGTGTGGAGAAATTGAAACCTAACCATCAAAAAAACCGGTATCCACGATCTAGTATTCAAATCTATATAAAAGTAAAACCTTTGAACTAGGATTTGAATCTTAAAATTCCTCACTTCGAAATGAGCTGATTTGTGATGGCAAGTTTAGCTACTAGACCAATCCAGTGGGTTATTATTGGCCGCATCTGCCTCCGGTTAATTCACTAAAAAATATAAAATAAAAGAATAATTGATCGTAACGAGGAGCGCAAGTAACCAAATAGCGTGGGCAAATCCGCGACGGGATGCTAGTGTGTGTGTGTATATATATATATACACAAAATCGACCATTAAATCTTCGTCCATACAAAATGTTAAATCATAAATTTAAATATTAATTTTAAAAAATAATGCGGAGAATAGATAAGCACACATAAGCCATATTTGAAAAATAAGTGGTAATAAAATTCTCAAGAAAATATCTTGCTCTTTTATCTAGAGAAAAATTGTAAAGTAATAAAGTTAAAAAAGATTTAAAGAGAGGGAAAATAAAATTATTCAAAAAAGATAGCAATTAACTTCTGCACATTCCGTTTTATTCTGGCTAGCAATCTTGTAACGGCTGCCAATTTATATTATTATTTCTTTTTTACCTTATAAAAAATGAAATATAAAAATAATGTATTTCAGAATAATGTTAATTACGATATTATTTCAGTAAAATATAACACAAACTTACACAAACTTAGTAAAAACAATACACGGCCAGTTTAAGATTTTTTTAATCGATCTTCTTCAGAATAATCTAAAAAAAGTTTTATTTCACATCTTTTAAAACATCTCATTCGTAAAAATAGAGACTTCTAAAAAAAATTAAAAAAAAAAACCTGTATAGCTCTGAAGAAAGAAATAAGAAGAATATGGAATGAAAATTTAAAAAAAAACTAAACTAATGGGGAAGTAAACAACAAAGAGGATTTTAGTGGTAAAACCAGCGAAGGAAGAATATAGAAAAAGTAAAAATTTACAGATATATGGAGGATTACGATAACAAAGGAATGGAAGAGTACAATAGAAATAACAGGAAGGATAGGATGACAGATGAAGCCTTCAGTAAGAAGGAATTACTATGTAGTAAAAGTCTGGACTTAAATCAAATGCTATGTTTTGAGGCGTATTGTTGTATAGGAACATGGAAAATGATTTTTTTTTGTTTTTCTGGGCAAAAACCCTCCCAAAAAAAAACATGGATAATGAGGAAGAGGGTGAGGGACTGGATTGAAGTTTTTGAGATGTGAATATGGAGAAGGATAAAGAAACGAGGTGGAATAAGAAACGAGTTAGCAATGAACAGAACTTAGGTAAGAAGTACAAAGAAGAGAAAAGGTAACTGGTTAGAATAGAGGAAATGAAATTTTAACGAATTTATTGGAAGAGCCAGTAAAAGGAGAGAGGAAATTAGAAAGACAAAGGATAAAGTAACTAAATGAAGTAAAGATTAGAAACTAAACAAGGACGAAACAGGTGGAGGCAGCCACTGGCTTAAAAGACCTGTCACCAAATAGATCAGATTCATGGTTTGCTGATATAAAAAGGTATTTTTGATTCAGTGTATAAAGCAATTAATTTACTGTTCTTTATTATCTTTATAAAGCCTGGTATGGGAAGTTTATTAATTTTAAGAGTAGGTCGCCGGCGTCCGTGGCGTGAATGGTAGCGTCTCGGCCTTTCATCCGGAGGTCCCGGGTTCGAATCCCGGTCAGGCATAGCATTTTTACACACGCTACAAATCATTCATCTCATCCTCTGAAGAATGCCTAACGGTGGATCCGGAGGTTAAAAAAAATAAAATAAAGAGTAGCTTTGAGTTTTATTTCATATTAATTCAAATAAACATGTTTAATTTTAGCACGTAATATACTTAAATTTAATTCTTTATTTGACACTGGGAAATATAAAAGACATTTTTAAAAAAATTAATTAACCTTGATTTTCTAGGGAGTTCAAAATTTTATTATTATTATTTCTAGTAGAAAATTATTTTTTTTTACATTTTGGCTGTAAATATAAACTTTTTACTTCCTTGTACGAAGTAAAGGAAGTATTGTGATAACGAAAGATTTCGGTTTTCAGATTTCAACGGAAATATCCATTTTAATTAGTTTTGGCGTGACTTCTGTACGTACGTCTCGCATAACTCAAAAACGATTCGCCGTAGGATATTGAATTTTGAATTTAGGACTGTTGTAACATCTACATGTGCATCTCCCCTTTAGATTGCAATCGACAGACCAAAAGTGTCCAAAAAAGCTCAAAATCCAAAAATGTGGATTTTGGACTTTTTCTTAACTGCAGTAATAAGTCCTCATTACGAGCTTTTCAATGATATATCATAAGTGGTACTTATTTTCATTGATTCCAGAGTTATAGCCAAATAAACTTTTAATAATGAAATATTTGGATCTTACAAAGAGAAAACACATCGGTTCAAATCCGACTTCATCTTCTTTTTTTCCTAATTTTAATATATTGATTTATTAATAATTATTAACCTCTCGTAAAAAAAAAAATTACGATGAATAATATAATTTTATATCAATTTAAAAAAAAGTGAAAAAATATCAGAAGTTATTAATGAAATAAAATTTTATATACTTTTTATTTAAAAATAATGTGTATATAATGGGTGTACAAGGAAGTCATGTGGTGTCCACATCAGATTTTTTGAATATAGTGAGAAGTAAAATACAAAAGCTGATAACAAAGCTGTTATATTTTCCTGGTGGCATTGGTTATATAGAGGTTTATATATATATATATATATATATATATATATATATATATATATATATATATAGAGAGAGAGAGAGAGAGAGAGAGAGAGAGAGAGAGAGAAAGAGAGAGACATTGGTTATATAGGCATTCTTATTTAGAGGAAGAATAATTATGAGAAAAGTTCAGAAAATTTATATTCTTTTTTACTTTTTCTGCACCCCACCCCCAAAATCACACCGAGAAAATTTTTTGATTTATCTAGTTTACTATATTAAGTGGAAGAAACTGAAAAAATTGCACTAAAAAATGTACAATCAATCAAAAAAATTAAATTTTATTGTAATGTTATTATTACAAGTTTATAAATATGTTTCAAAAAATTCCAAAAATCGATATTTTTAAACTTTGATCGGTTCCCTTATCCGCCATATTGCCCCCAAATTATTGTTTTGGTTTGCTATGCTGTACTGTGCTGTGCCTAGGAAGAGATTAATGAAAAAACCGGTTGAAAAATATGCAAAAAAATACCAACATAACATTTTTCGATTTTGTGGAAAAAGAGAATTTGGGGGGGGGGCAAATTTATTTTAATAAATGGTAAGATATAATAAATGGCTTAATATAAAATGGGGTAATATTAGAAAAATTTTGAGAAAATTGATCACAAAGAAACTAATTTACCCTACCCCTTGGAGATATTGATTCCAAACTTTTAACATCCCAACCCCGTCGGGGAAGACACCCGACATGTGACACTTTCGGTTACCACACCCATTCCCCCATTCTCAGCCCTGATGGTGTTTAACGGGAGTCGTCTATCGCCCTCTAACTTTTTACATCTCATAGTAATAATCCAGACCTCGTTGGCATGCCACTGTAAATGTCTACCGAGATATTTACATCAGTGTTTTATAAACTCAGCTTTTGCCTTCGCTGCAGGGCTCATCCGGACATCTTGAATGTTTTACGTCGTTGCCCTCTGAACTAGCCAACCGAGTTTGCGGAAACACGAACCCCGCGCCAAGTTCTACATTTTATACAACCAATTCTTATGTAAATGTCTCATAAATTCGAGGCAAATGAATAATAACATACCACCAAATATTTTGTTCGCAACAACGAAATTTATTCCTAGTTCCCTTAGTGAAATCAACTTTAGTTTATACCCTTGACTTGTTTTCTTTATGGACTCCGGTCTAGTCTACTAGGGAAAGGCGGAGACATCCTACTCCCACTCAGCTCCATCGCAGAGTCCCGCGTGACATTTACTTTCACTTACCACCATCTTCGAGATGCCACAACACCCCACGGCTGCATGGGAATCCATGCCCACAAATTTTTAACTACGAATTCCCCCATACATACGAGTCTGTACAAAATTACATAAAAATCGCTTCATCCAGTAAAACGTTATAAAAACTTTAAATTTGCCAATATATGTACATTACCAGACCCCAATTTTTTGGGGGTTTCTGGGTCATGAAACAGTAAGTATTGCAAAAAAAAAACCTTATCCCATTTGTTAATTGATTACCATACTTTCTAGACCTTAAGCTCTACAACTACATGCCTGGAAAGTAGTATAACATTTTACACTTTAAAAAAAAAATTATCCTTTTCAAAAAGTGTTAAAGCATGAAAGATGCACCTTTCTTTCCAAATTAAATAATTAGTGTCAAAATATATTACCTATATCAGATAATTTGATTTGAAGAACAAACATATTAATTAAACATAACATTAAATTAAAAACAAAACCCGGAATTCAGGAAATAATATTTTTAATTAAAAATGACAAATATCTTTTGAAAAAAAAAGAAAAAAAAAACATAAATCAATCGATATAATAATTTATCGTTTATCTATAAAAATCGATATCTCCTTTATAATCTCTCATAAATTTTGAAAAACATACATTTTTTCCTATTACGAGTAATTAAATATTAAACTAAACTATTATTTTTAGTTCATTAATATGATTTATTTATTTGTAATTTACACCTGTGAATTAATTTTAATATATAATATTAATTATTATTAATATTTACAGGTGTCCTGCATTTTACTGATGAAAATAATGAAAAAAAAGTCATTCACTAGAACGCTTTGCTTCAGAATAGGCTAGCATGGCTAGCGAAAGATTTCGCCCGGATTTCAACTTTTCTAATAAAAAGAAGCCCTACTGTAATTTTTGGGATCCAAATTAAGAAGTAAAGTTGGTAATTTCTTATGTAATTTGACCCAGGAAATAAGAAAAAAATAGGTCCCAGAACTGTAACTTCAGTATTTTTTAAGATATCCGATGTAAAACACAAAATTCGGTATCGAAAAACAAAATTTTTAGGTTTGGAATACAATAGCTTTGTTAAATGACTTATAAATGCGGAAGATTTAATATAAAAATACTTGTAGAGAATTTAATTTTAAGAAAATATTTTGAAAAGAAATTTTTTTATTTTTATATGTTTGTAAACATTTCCATGCATTCATATAATAGAATTTATTACAAACTGTTTTATCTTCAGAGTTTTATCGATTACATTATTTTCATATCCCGTGTTCAAAATATGCATATTTGCCTGATTCAATCTTGTAGCAGCTATATACTTGTACCTATTTTTACAATTTATTGTTTGGCCGATATATATATGTTTAAAATCAATTCTTATAAGAATCATTCTTCTCTGTACTATATACAAATATATTTATTATATTACATTAATCACAGTACAGAATAAAGTAGGATGATTTACATTATTCCACTACATAAGCAGGAGCGCTTTCGCGATTTATTAGCATCATCAGCTATATTATATATTCATCTAAAATTACATTACAAACTTTACAAAATATAATAACTTATCAATCAATTAATTATTTTGTTTTAAATTTAAAACCTTTAATCGTTTTATTTGAAACTTTTATTCAGTTAAATTAAAAACTAAAACCAAATTTAAAAATTAATTAAATTTAAATTGTAAAAATGTTTACTTTACTAAGTAAAGTAAGTTCAATTAAATGGATAAAATGCATAACTGCTTTAATTAAAATTATTTTTATTTGATTTTAAATTTAATTTTTGACTTTATTTAAATTTAATTTTTAATGTTTAATTTTTCATATTTTTAAATTTGGTTTTAATTTAACTGAATAAAATAGTTTAAAGGTTTTATATTTAAAAATATAAAACAGGGTGTATCCTGTCTCCGTTACTTTTTAATCATTACATGGAACTAGCAGTTAATGATGTTAAAGAACAATTTAGATTCGGAGTAACAGTACAAGGTGAAAAGATGAAGATGCTACGATTTGCTGATGATATAGTAATTCTAGCCGAGAGTAAAAAGGATTTAGAAGAAACAAGAACGGCATAGATGAAGTCCTACGTAAGAACTACCGCATGAAAATAAACAAGAAGAAAACAAAAGTAATGAAATGTAGTAGAAATAACAAAGATGGACCACTGAATGTGAAAATAGGAGGAGTAAAGATTATGGAGGTAGAAGAATTTTGTTATTTGGGAAGTAGAATTACTAAAGATGGACGAAGCAGGAGCGATATAAAATTCCGAATAGCACAAGCGAAACGAGCCTTCAGTAAGAAATATAATTTGTTTACATCAAAAATTAATTTAAATATCAGGAAAAGATTTTTGAAAGTGTATGTTTGGAGTGTCGCTTTATATGGAAGTGAAACTTGGACCATCGGAGTATCTGAGAAGAAAAGGTTAGAAGCTTTTGAAATGTGGTGCTATAGGAGAATGTTAAAAATCAGATGGGTGTATAAAGTGACAAATGAAGAGGTGTTGCGGAAAATTGATGAAGAGAGAAACATTTGGAAAGTATAGTTAAAAGAAGAGACAGACTTATAGGCTTCCTATAAGCCTACCTTCCTATAAGGCTTCCTGGAATAGTCGCTTTAATATTGAAGGGACATGTAGATGGAAAAAATTTTGCAGGCAAACAACGTTTAGATTATGTAAAACAAATTTTTAGGGATGTAGGATGTAGGGGATATACCGAAATGAAACGACTGGTACTAGGTGGGGAATATTGGAGAACTGCATCAAACCAGTCAAATGACTGAAGACAAAAAAAAAATATTTAAAAAAAAAATAAATAAATGATTGATAAGTTATTATATTTTATAATGTAATTTGAGATGACTATATAATGCATCTGATGATGAATCTGAAATCGCGAAAGCGCTCCTGCATATTTAGTGGAATAAGGTAAGTCATACTACTTTGGTTGATCTAATAAAATAAATAATTATATATATGCGAGTATATATTATGGCACGATCCGTAAGTCATTTTCTATACACTAGAAACGTTGTACTTATCTTTTTGATCAATATTAGTGATAATTTTCATTTCTATATTATTACTAGTTTTATAAGTTATTTGTTAACCAATCCCAAATGTTTGGTCTCAATAAAAAAAACGTCAACTTCTGTAAGAAAAACATTTTACTAAAATGCCCCAGTAAAGATTTGAAATTTTTTTCTGGTAAAACACCTCCATCCCGTTTTCTAATTAAAAAAAAATTTAATAGATTTTTCTACGAAGTTAATACTTGTATACAAAGTTTAAAGAAAATTGGTTAACGGAGTCCAGAGTTATAAGACCAAATACAGGGCAGCTTACATAGATATACATACGCGCAAACGTCCGTAGAACAAATTTCTTTTCTTTTTTTTTGATTTGGAGCATTGGAATAATTTTTTTTCGCAGATTACTTATAATTCATTTAAAACTTTTTTGTTGTTAAACAAAATTTTTTAAATATCCTTAAGGTACAAAACTTAAAAAAAGATCAATTTGTTTAGATTTTTTTACCGATCTATATAAACTTTTCCGTTATAGCTATAGGTGTTATAACGGTATATGTCGCTATAGCCGGTAAAGTAGTATGAAAAAGCTTTGGATGAATTTCTCCTAATACAATGCAGATCCTTCGGACTGAAAGAAAAAATATTTTTTTATTGGGTAAACGCAATAAGAATTCTTTTATATAAGATCGATCATCAATTTATCTGTTATCTTATTATATAGAACGCTTGAGAACACTTGGAAGACATTCTATTTCTCCAATAAGTTAAACACTATACCTATTAAGTATTGTACCGTTTTATTACAGGCAAATTGAATATGAATCACAAATCACTACCAAAAATTATAAAGCCATTATTAAGAATAACAAGCATACCATGCCGAACTTACTAAAAAAAAAGTGTATATGAACATGACAAACCTACCGATACCTTCATTATGTTCTTCAAAACTGGTCGTGTAGTAAAAAAAAGGGGGAAAAAAAACCATTACTCTCAGAGAAATAAATTTTAACTTGTCTTTCTTATATCACAGAAATTTTACATACATCACAGTCTTAAAAAAAAAAAAAAAACTGGAATAAATAGTAAAAACCAACAGGTTAATGAATTCCTTTCTAGTGAAACAATACATTAACTTCACCGATTCATTTAAAAAAGGAAAACAACACAATAATTACATATTAAATTTTATACAAAACTGGTATTTAAATCAGATAGTAATAATAAGAAGGAGCAAAAAAAAACTTAATCTATAAATTTAGTAAATGAGAGAAAAATAAAAAAAAATAAATTACTAATAGATAAATAGATAACTATAAAGGGATAGAATATTTAGACAAAAAAGGATTTGTATTAAAAATTAAAACAAAGAACAGTACGTCAGGATAAAGAAAGAGAGTGTCTAGAGAAAGAAAGAGAGAGTTAGAGTGAGAGAGAGAGAGAGTGTGTGTGTGAGAGAGAGAGAGAGAGAGAGAGAGAATGAAAGAAGGGGCGGAAAGGTTGGATAGAAAATAATGGTTAAGTTAAAGAATTGAAGAAAGAAAGACTGAATTAAGAAGAATACGGTTAGTTAAGAGAGTAGGGGGAGGGAAATATAAGAGGGTGGTAGTGATGGATGGATATATGGAAGAGAGAGAAAGAGAGAGAGAAGTAAATGGAGAGAGATTCAGCATAATGCATTCTTCCTGTTTAAATAATCTTACGTGCACACGTAATACAAACGTGCAACATTAGAATTCAGTACTTGAATCAAGCTGATATAATGGGACTGAATTACTTACAAGTTTATTACGTTTGAATAAGGAATTAGACGTGAATAATCGGTAATGTTTATTAAAAAAAAAAAAGAAAAGAAATAAAAGAAGACTGAATGAATCAAGTCAGTAATGGATTAATGTTTTCGTATACAATTGATTATGTACTCCTAGTTTACTTTTTATTATTTCTACTAGTTCAAGCTTTGAACTTTTATAGGAAAAAAATAGTTAAAGGAATATAATTTATCTAAAAAAAGGAATCAACGTCAACTAGAATTAACTTAAATTCTAAGAACTGTAATTTTAATATGGAATCCATTCTACTTTAACAATTTATTTAATAATCAATTATAAAATTGATTATAATCAAATTATAATCAATTGACTTTTAATTAATTATTTTTTAAATCATGCAGCCTTTAGTATTATAATTAATATATAGTACATTAGAGGTACAGATGGGTTTTTAATTTTGAAAATTAAGTTTTATTTCTTATTTAGTACCGATTTCATAAAAGCTGACAATACAGTTGTAGGACTTTCCCGAAACGCGGCTAAAACCGCGTTCCGGGAAAGTCCTACAACTGTGGGATGTTTTTCCTGATGCTCGGCTTACACACGCATACACATAAAAGTTTAAATATAATATTTTTTCGTTTAATTAATTCAATGATTCTAACTAAACCGCGTGCAAATACCCTATATAATTCGCGCAGGTGTGGCGTTCCTAGTGGCGACGAACTGCAATAAACTAATGTAATCCCACAACTTACATAGAATAAATTTCGCTTGTACATCGGTAGACTGGTATAACGACGAGGCTTAACGTACCAGGTACCTAGTCTATCGAGAGATTGAGTTCAAGACCCATCCAGACCGAGTTACGTTTTTACACTTTAAATATTGTTAATTTATTTAATTCTACCGCTGACCTCTTCCATTATTTTTCTGTTTAGCCATCGGAACCACCGTAAGGAATTACTTTAAAGAATGATATGTATGAATTTAAATAAATTGTAGTCTTGTACAGTCTCAGGTCGACCATTCCTGAGATGAGTGGTTAATTGAAACCCATTCATCAAAGAACACCGGTATCCACAATATAATATTCACCTGTGATTTCCCAACATAGAAGACGATTACAACAGTATTTTTTGGGACTGGGGTGTGCGATTTTACAAAAATTATTTTTTGAAAATATTGTATGACTATTATTAGTTGTTATTAACAATTATAATAAAACAAAACAATTATAATAAACTATTATAACAATTCATATAATTGTTAAGTGTGCCTAAGAAAAATATAATTAATTAACCGAAATCTCGAGATGTGAAAGTGACCTTACTCTACAGCCTCATACCCTTGACCTTTTAAGTTCAAAATGTGTTTGCGACAAAAAACTCACTTGACAGATGACATTTTAGAGAATGTGAAAACAATTTTGCTCAATTCTCCACGGAAAAGTTTACGAACACTTTCCTCGCAAGTCGGTTTGTCATATTCGAGTATTCAGAAAGCTGCTAAAAAATTTAAATTGTATCCGTATCGCGTACGATTAGTCCAAGAGCTTCACCCTGCAGATTTAAACAAGCGATTGCAATATTGCCGTCGGTTTAGGTCTCTCGTAAAAGATAACGGAATCGAATTTTTAAACACAGTGTTCTTTAGCGATGAAGCTTGGATCCATCTCGACGGTTATGTGAACAGTCAAAACTGTCGAATTTGGGCGGTTGAAAATCCTAACGCTTTACAAGACAAATCTTTGGATCCTGAATAAATTGGTGTGTGGTGTGCGATATCTCGTCATCGTATAGTCGGACCCGTATTCTTCGAACAGACAGTAAATGGTGAAGTATACAGGAATATTGTGCGCCAATTTGTGTCCCTCCTGGAACCTCAAGAACGGTATTGCTGGTTTCAGCAAGACGGCGCTACATGCCACACGCCTCGAGAAAAAAACGTGGATTTTCTGCAAGAGTTCTTTGATGATCGAATAATAAGTAAGGGCTTATGGCCTCCAAGGTCCCCAGACCTCACATCTACTGACTACTTTTTGCGGGGCTATATTAAGTCCGAGGCCTTCAAAAACAATCCTCATGAACAATCCAATTGATGAACTTAAAGTCAATATTACAGATTTAATCACGAATATTTACAATGTAATTCTTAAAAAGGTTTCTGCTAATATGCTGAAAAGAGTCCGTGTGTGTATAACCGCAAGGGGTGGGCATTTTGAGCATATTCTTTAACAATTATGTAAGTAATAGCTTTTTATTAAATCTCTTTAGTAAGTATCAAATACATTTTTTATTCCACCTAAATTTCCCTTTCTTAAATTACATTTAAAATTGGGTAACAGGACTAAAAAATCACTCTGTATTTATAATAAAATTGTGAAAAATATCAGAATATCCAATAAAAGAAAAAATTGAATTCTATTTGACATCCGTAAAAAAAATTGAAATTTTTAATAAAAAAATGTCAGATCCAGGTTACTATAATGCTCGACAACTGAGATAGCAGCTAACATAACATCCATTTTAACATCCACAACTTAATCATAATTTATTGGTTTTCCCCCCAGATTTCTGATACACTACTGCAGATACGGTTCTTGATTCTATTTTATTTTCGGTTTTTATTCAGGTAAAACCGTAAGAAATCAGTAATTCTGGCCGTTAATTAACATCCTAAAAATTTCAGTACGACCTCATTTTTTTGTTGAAATCTGAGCGAAATCTTTCACTAGCCGTAAATCGTAAACGAAGCATTTTAGGACGTATGTTTACATTGAACTTTTTCCATTATTTTCACAAGTAGAATAGGTTACGAAAGTCCCTAAAGAACTTCGTGATACATTCTGTATATGGAGCTAAATATTATTTCAACGGCTTTTCGAGATACGAGTCAAAACGTGTTTAAAAATAATATTGAGTACTTTAACCCTTCTATTTTTAAAACCAATCTACTTAAATTTTGGAATTATTGAAGTTATTTCATCGCATTAAAGCTCATTTTTCTACGATTACTATTCAAAAATAATAAAATAGCAATAATTCTTTCTTTTTTTTTAAATTTAGTATCATTACATTTTCAAATTTTATGTCCCACATATAGAACTTTTGTTTAGCCTATTTTGAAGAATATATGTTGACCCTGTCCGGAGTTAATCAACATACAGGCCAACAAACGTATGTATCAAGATGTTCGGTCGAACTTCGCCAGTGAGAGTCCGCAGAAGAACCGGACGGCACGATGAAGACAACGAACATGAACTAACCTAAAAGTGAAATGAAATTAGAAGAAAAAAATAAAAAAATAAGTACGAAACCATTATATTTCAGTTCAATTAGATTTGTAATAAATAATACTTTCAAAAAATACCTAGAATTTTGTTAGACAACGTTTTTCTTCCATTTGATGAACCGCGGGACTCGAATACGTCACTTTTACCCCCAAAAAACTGGCTTTATGAATCGCGCCTTTAGGTAGCGGTACTTGATAGTACTAGGTAGCGTACAAAATCGTGAACGATAATGTACTTGAAATAATAAAATTTAATAGAAAATATACTACAACTTGTTTTAATAGTAAATGAAAGTACTGAAGATGAACCAATTTTTTTCATTCTCATCATTTCATTAAAAAAAATATTAAAAAAGTATAAGTTTACAAGAGATTATAACTGCTAAATTGATAATAAAACACAAAAAACACGAACAGTAGGAGTATGGTACCAAATCGCGCCGCTAGGTAGCAGTATTTGATAGTACTAAGTAAAGTACAAAAAATGTTTATTGTACAATTAGAACTATTTGAACTAATTGATGGAGAAATAAACAAAGTTAATTTGGTAATAATATAAAAATTGTGTCCACTGATACGATAAAAATCAAGGGTTACACTTACAAAATAATAGGTACAATATTACATCACGGATCTTCGATTTGTGAAGGTGATTATACTAGTTTTATTAAAAAAAGGAAAAATATGGTATGAAGAGAATGATATGACTATCAACATAAAAAATGGCCGAGAAATCCAAAAAAAATGTATATTTGTTTGATCTAGAAAGGTAATAAATTTTAATAATAATTCCATAAGATAATAATCAATAATTCATAAAAAAATAAAAGAGTAATCTAACAAAACGCAGTGATATCCAAAAAAATTACAATAAAATTGTAAACGACATTTTATTTTTTAAGATCGTTTAATAGCCGAGTTACGGCAGAAAATTAATGTTATTTTATGTCTGTTTTCATGTCGTCCACTTTACGTTCAATTCGATTACATATTAATTGTTTTTATTTATTAAAAGCTTTAATTTAACTCGCTTTAGGAATAATCAAATCTTGCAACTGCTATATCTTTTGATCCATGATGAAAGTAACTTTCATCATGTTTTGATCTATCGTATGAAAATTAATGAAATTTTGTACACGTATGTAACTTCGATGACAATACAGCATGTATTGTCATCGAAGATACAATTTGACGAAAAAATTGTATAATTTTTTTGGATATACATATAACTTCCAAAAATTTTTATAACTTTTAAAGTAACTATGGTGGGGTCTTGAAACGTACATATTTGAAAAAAATCATGACATCCGAAATTTTTACAACGTTCCTATCAACAATAGATCTATCCGGGAAAAGAATTTGAATAAAAAAGGGTGGAATCAATATTAATTACACATCTTTAGAAGATTGCCCCTTTAAACAGGTTTTTCAGATTTCATTTTTTGCATTATTTACATAACTACTTTGTTGTATAATTTAAAACCTTTTTATGTGACTTCACAGTTGTCTTTTGAAAACTACTGGAAATCAGTATTTCTTTTACACTGTCTACTGACCACTCCATAGACGCTACGGCCCTTAAAGAACATTTATTTTTTTGTTTCTTTTCCATATTTCTTTCATTTTCTCGGAAATATACCTATTTTTGTTCTTTTATCCATTTTGTTATGGTATTCCTTTTTCTTCATCCACAAGAACCGTTGCGTTATAAATTTCCTTAAACTTCTTTTTATGTAAACGGTCTTCGTTTTTTTATCTTTAGGTTTTGAAATTCTTCTTTTACCTACCTCTGCAAAAAATGGACCCGCTAGATGGCGCTGAGGTTGATATATTTGGAAAAATTGTATTTATGGTCCGATTTGGCTCATACTCAGAATATAATTTAGTTATGTGAAAAGACAAATTTCTGAAAAAAACTATAACCGCTAGGTGACGCCGGTGTCGAAATATTTACGAAACAAACAAATATACAAACAGACTTTGTATATTTATTTGTATATACAAACAGACTTTGTATATATATATATATAAATATACATGTTAGCACATGTTCATGTATGACATGTATATAAATATAAATGTCATACATGAAACTGTTAGCATAATATGAACTATAAATACAGAGTGAGCAACATAAAACAGAACAGAAAAGTTAAATTTGTGATGTTCGAGGAATGTTAATATGGTTTTCTTAACTATGGTTACTAAAATCTTAAAAATAATTTTTTTACATCAAAAATTAGTTTAAATGTCAGGAAAAGATTTTTGAAAGTATATGTTTGGAGTGTCGCTTTATATGGAAGTGAAACTTGGACGATCGGTGTATCTGAGAAGAAAAGATTAGAAGCTTTTGAAATGCGGTGCTACAGGAGAATGTTAAAAATCAGATGGGTGGATAAAGTGACAAATGAAGAGGTATTGCGGCAAATAGATGAAGAAAGAAGCATTTGGAAAAATATAGTTAAAAGAAGAGACAGCCTTAGTAATGTGGCCTATAGGCCACATTACTAAGGCATCCTGGAATAGTGGCTTTAATATTGGAAGGACAGGTAGAAGGAAAAAATTATGTAGGCAGGCCACGTTTGGAATATGTAAAACAAATTGTTAGGGATGTAGGATGTAGAGGGTATACTGAAATGAAACGACTAGCACTAGATAGGGAATCTTGGAGAGCTGCATCAAACCAGTCAAATGACTGAAGACAAAAAAAACTAAAATCTTATTGAGTTTTATAAATTTCTCCTTTAATTTTCTCTGAACTGTTTTTTTTTTTTGTTTCTCTGGGACCATAGAGTTTCCTTAGGATTTTCCTTTTTATTTTAAGGAAATTTTCTAGAACTATTTTTTTGTTTTTTCAATGTCGTATAAGGTCTGATTATATTACTGTAATACCTCAGTTTTCCGTTTATAATAAGATTTTTTTTTTTGTAGATTTATCTCATTACTTACGAAATTTAATTTTTGTAATTTTACGAGTAATTCTTAAATTTCTAAAGCTGCCTTGTTTTTTTTTCCGATTATTTTTTCTAGATGTTTAAACAGGATTTTTACATTTATGTTTCTATACTTTATCTAAATTGTTTTTTTGGAATAATTTTTTGTGGTTTATCACGATTTGAGAAAGAAATTTATAATCATGCTTTTTCAGCAGTTTCTTTTCAGGGTGGGGGGGGTTAATTTTGAGTTTTCTTTTATTAGATTATATTCATAAACATATGCAAAATAAAATTCTAAGATTTTAATATCAAGTGAAATGTAAATTATTAAATTATAATTAGTAAAAAAAAAGAAAAAATAAGACAAACAAATCGCTTATATAATTATAAATCTTACATATTACAGGGATAATTTTTTTTTATGTAGATAATATAAATATATATGTTTAATTTACTTTCTAATTCTTTATGAGCCGTTAACTATCTTGTAACATAAGAATGTTACAGTTTAATAATGTATATAAAATAATACAAGCGAATTATTATTTTGCGGTAGGTCCTAATATCTAGGTAAGTATAATACGGTATAAATTATTAATTATAGGTGCCATTTTTATTGTTATTTGTTTTATTATTATTACTTTTTATTACATATATATATATATATAAAGCAACCGGCAATATTTACATTTATATTATGCACATAATATTGTTCATGTGTAAAATAAAAAAGGGCTAATAAATTATAAAATGAACAAGCATATACAAATAAATAATATAGATTAATAGAACCAGTATAATTATTTGTTGAACCAATATGAAAAAATATTTTCTTAACGTATAATTTAGTTAATATAATCATAGTATTAAAGCGGCTAGCGTAATTTATTGAAGTACGCACCTATATTATAAGTAATTATGCTAAATTTTAAACGTAAAAAAAAAGTAATTTAAGTAATAAATAATTATTTAAATATTGTAATTACAATAAATTTATTTAGCCTTTAGCTACAATATTATAAATTAAACACATATTTAAATAAGACTAATTTTATTTTGGGACAGTAATTTATATACATAATTATATGTGAAGATGTTCCTATTTTATCTTCATCAAATTGTAAATACGTAAATAAATCTTTATTCATAAATTTAATAAATAAAATAAATGATTTTCATATCAAAAAACTATATTAATTTACGGAAAACAAAGTAAAATTTAAAAAAAATTAAAAATTAAAAAAAACAGATAAAGTAATATTCATGGTTTTGTCAGGATGTAACACATCCGACTGGATTTGTTCTCGGCCTTGGCAGACTTCTACTTAGGATGAAAATTATTATTAATTCTTTACCATAAATAGCTTCATGAATTCGGAATCAAAAGATATTGAATTATGTAAAATATATATATATATATATATATATACGAGGTGCGACAATAAAGTAATGAGACTGATTTTTCTTTGCAAGATGTGGCAACCCTGCAGCTAGCTAGGCACACCATCTTTGACCTTGGTCTATATGCTACTTCTAGTCCAAGCGGCACATTGATGCAACTGCTTAGTCGTGAGTTGTGCTGTAATAAGTGAACACGTATTTGTGTCTCTCGTCACAGAAATGAAACCGCAAAATATTGCGCAACGGTATACCATTTCTTTTTGCGTTAAATCGGGTGAAAACGCGACGAAAACTTATGGTAAACTTCAGAAGGCTTTTGGAGAGGAGGTTATGTCAAGAGCTCAAGTTTTTCGGTGGCATAAAATTTTTAGTGAAGGCAGAACGAATTTTGAAGATGAAGAGCGCAGTGGACGACCATCAACCTCACGGACATCTGTCAACTTGACCAGGGTGCGTGAAATCGTACGATCTGATCGAAGATTATCCGTGAAAATGATTGCAGAAGAATTCAACATCGATCGAGAAACGGTTCGTCTAATATTAACTGAAGATCTTGGTACGAGAAAGATTTGTGCAAAAATGGTCCCAAAAAATCTCGCACAACAACAGAGAGAAACACGGAAAAATGTGGCAGCCGATCTGTTAGAGCAAACGGAAATCAATCCAGATTTGTTGAGCCATGTTGTCACTGGTGACGAAGGTTGGTTTTTTCAATACGATCCAGAGACAAAACGCCAAAGTTCGCAACGGTGCTCAAATGGATCACCCAGACCAAAAAAAGCTCGCATGTCAAAGTCAAAAGTGAAATGCACGCTTGTGTGCTTCTTCGATTACAAGAGAATTGTTCATAAAGAGCGGGTGCCTCCTGGACAAACAGTTAACCAATATTTCTACAAAGAAATTTTAGAAAGACTTCGTAAACGAGTTCTTCGTGTCCGTGCCAACATTACTGATAATTGGATTCTGCATCACGATAATGCGCCATCCCATACTGCTCTGTCAGTACAGCAATTTTTAACCTCAAAACAAATTTTAGTACTACCACAGCCACCTTATTCACCAGATATCGCTCCGTGCGACTTTTTTCTATTTCCAAGAGTCAAACTGGCGGTCAAGGGACACCATTTTCAAAGAACACAAGATGTCCAAAAAGCTGTGACGAGGGTCTTGGAGGATATTACAAAAGATGAGTTCCAGAAATGTTACCATCAATGGCAGAAGGGCTGGAATAAGTGTGTGTAATCAGAGGGGAACTACTTTGAAGGAGACCACACTAAACATGACTAAAACGGTAAGCAACATTTTTTTTCACATCAGTCTCATTACTTTATTGTCGCACCTCGTATATATATATATATATATATATATATATACGAGGGTAAGTCAATTATTATCCGCAATGTAATTATAAATTTTATTGCAATACAAATAAGAAACTTACATGTACATCATTTTTCAACATAGTTCCCTTACATTTCAACGCACTTGGTCCATCGTCGCACAACCTTCCTGATGCCCTCATAAAAAATGTTCGGTTGAGCTGCGAGCCAGGAATGCACCACTTCTTTCGTCCAGGGTATCGACGGCCCCTTAATGCCTCTTTGAAAGAACCAAACAAGCGGTACTCAGGAGGGGCAAGATCAGGACTATACGGAGGATGAGCCAATACTTCAAAGTTGAGTTTCTGGACCGTTTCAGCAGTGTGAGCAGCAGTATGTGGATGGGCATTGTCGTGCAACAACACATCTTTCTACAGCAGTCCTCGGCGTTTGCTTCGAATTGCAGGCTTCAGCTTGGCAGTAAGCATCTCAATGTAACGCGCACTGTTATTATCGTGCTTCTTTCCTCATAATAATCCAGTTCTGGGCCTTGTGAGTCCCAAAAAACGGCAAGCATCTTGTTTTCCCGCGGACGGTTGGGTCTTGAACTTTTTTTTTTTCAGGGCGAATTTGGATGTTTCCATTCCATACTCTGCCGTTTACTCTCCGGCTCGTAATGATGGATCCGTGTTTCGTCACCAGCGATGATTCTGTCTAAGAAGATGTTCCGTTCGTTAACGTAGCGATCCAAATGTTTTTTTGGAAGATGTCCATGCGCGTTTGTTTATACGACTGTGTGACTTGTTTTGGGACCCGTCTTGCACAGAATTTATGAAACCCAAGTCTGTTGTGGGTGATTTCGTAGGCAGAACCGTGATTAATTTGCAGACGATGTGCCACTTCATCGATACTTACTCGTCAGTCTAAGAAAACCAAGTCACGTACACGCTCAATGTTTGGAATGCAGCATGTTTGGAACGCTCAATGTCACTGAAACGGTTGGAATATGTAAAACAAATTGGGATGTAGGTTGTAGGGGATATACCGAAATGAAAAGACTGGCACTAGATAGGGAATCTTGGAGAGTTGCATCAAACCAGTCAAATGACTAAAGACAAAAAAAATTAAAAATAAAATATTGTCGAAAAACTATATATTTTTAAAACAAAAAACAGGTATTTTTCCACAAGCAGCAAAAAATTTGTAAAATCAATCAAATCTACAGTTAAATATTGATAATTTACGTAAATCTACGAAGTTGCAAAAAATATCTGTTTTCATTAATCTTTTATAATAATTTGTTTATAGCATTCCTTATCAAAATGGGCGATAATGCCCCCTTGTGGGCGCTGGAGGCCATCAGGGGGACGGTAGAAGGCCGATATAAAATTCGGGGCGTTCAGGAGGTCTAGGAAAGCGATTGCTGATTAAACAACAAAAAAAAGACAAAACTTTTTCCTCATATTTCGAACTAAAATTAAATACCTACTACACTAGTACAAAAAATTAAGAGGAAACATATTTTATGATAAAAATCTGACGTGTACATCATGTGACTTCCTTGTATGCCTATTAAATTACATATACACAATGTTTTAAAATGAAAAGTATATAAAATTTTACTTCATTAATAAATTCTGATTCTTTTTTTTGTATTATGATTTATTGTAAATTATTAATAAATTAATATATTTAAATTAAAATTTAAAAAAAATTAAAAAAAGGAGATGAAGTCTGATTTGATGCGATATGCTTTCCCCTTGTAAGATCCAAATATTTCATTAATTAAAATTTTATTTGGCTATAACTCTGGAACAAATGAAAATACCTTTTATGATATATCGTTGAAAAGCTCTCAATGATGGCTTATTACTTAAGAAAATCCAAAGTTTTTGGACACTTTTGGTCCAGTCGATCCAAAAGGGTCCAAAAGGTTTTGGTCCAAAAGGAAGATACACAACTAGATGTTACAACAGTCCTAAATAAAAAATTTCAACATCCTACAGCTAATCGTTTTTGAGTTAAGCGAGATACATACTAGTTTTCACGTCGAAACTAGTCAAAATGAATTCATGAATGGTCAAAATGGATATTTCCGTTGAAATCTGAAAACCAAAATTTTTCGTGATCATAATACTTCCTTTATTTTGTACAAGGAAGTAAAAAATACTTTACAACAGCTCGAACTTCAATTTTATCCATTTTTCAGAAAATAATAAACTTGTTTGCTTTACTCGATCACCAAAATAAAATAAGTAAACGTGTGCAAATAATTTTTAATGGTTTGTTATCGCAAATCATTAAACCAGCTACCATTTTGAAACGGTGAAACATTTCGTTAACGACAATAATCCCTCCTTACATTCTTTTCAGGTATAAAAACCATTTTTATACAAAATTTCATTTCATTCAGTTGAATTGTTTTCTCCGTGAAAGAGTAACAGACACTATTAAATATATATATATAATTCTATAACTGATATAGAATATTATCACACTATTTTTTTATTTTATAGTTTTGTATTATGATCAATTTTTTCCCACGGTATCCCTTAATCTATTCAGGTAAAAGCAGGGGTAACTCCTTTTATTTGTTCGTGAATAAGCATAGCTACCCATTTTTCACGGGATCTATATAATATATTATTATTTATCGAAAATCTGAAAGAAAGAACAATGGTAACTTCATTAAGGATTTTCTCAAAAAAGATAAATATTATGTGTAACAACACATACAGGAATATTTCTTTAACAAGAGATAAATATTAAAAATTAAAAAACAGAACTGCAAAAAAAAACTGCTCTTTAATATAGGATAATTAAAACGCGTGCGGGTGACAATTTTACATATAGTACAATTTTTTGAAAATTTCTAAATTTATTTAAATATATATATCTGTATAAATAAAAATGTAAATGTTCGTTTGTTCAAAATCTTAAATCCCCGAAAGTTCTTCACCGATTGCTTTGAAATTTTGACACGACGTTGAATTCGAATACGCGCGTGTTTTTATATACCAACTATTTATATACCTAAGATGTCACACCTGTGACAGGTAAAAACATACTTTTTTTGAAAAATAGCGCTCTCTTTTAGACGTAAAAACAACACACGCTATACTAAATATTCTACGATTCCATTTCAATGTTTCCGATATTTGTGTCCGCTAAAGACTAAAAAACTACTGGACCGATTTACGCGCGGAGAAAAGGGAGAAAGGCAAAAATAAAAAAAGGTAAAAGGGAAGAAGGGAAAAAAGAAAAAGGGAAAAGAGAAGAAAAAAGCAAGAGGGAAATGGGGAAATAGGAAAGGGAAATAAGGGAAAGATAAATGGGGGAAGGAAGGAGAAAGTGGGGAAAGGGAATATGATAAAAATGAAAATGGGAAAAGGAAAAAGGGTAAAAGGGAAAGGTTAAATTTTGTGAAGTTCCGTAATGTTCAGTTTGTTAATGTTTAATCAAACTTTCAATTGTGTTCATTTAATCTATATATATATATACTCAATCTAGCAATAGCGAAGCATTGCTGGGTCTGCTAGTATATCTAGATTTATATAGTCTATGGCACTCAGGTAACGTAGGATTCCAACGCGGAATCATACATCAAAATCGGTTCAGCCATTCAGCTGCTATGGTGGAACAATCATATATACATATATCCTAAATACATTACACTCCTTTTTTCGGCAGTCGTGTAGAAATAAGAAAAAAATTTAGAAATATCAGTATAATAAAATATAGATAAAAATAATAAAATATTGTTTTCTAAAAATTGTTAAAATTATTTTACCATCTATTTCGAAATAAATTCTTGTTTCGTCATGAAAATTCCATAATGTGTAAATATTTTTGTTGTTTAAAAACACTTTTCCGTCCACACTCTTAATCATAAAACATATTTACCAGAAAACACAAAATAGAGTAGATAAAAATATGTAAAAAGAACAAAGAAATAATATAATGAAATAGGTGAGCAAAAATATACGGTGTAATAAAAAAGAATGAAATCTAACTAGGACATACACATGAGAAAAACCGTTAAACCTATGAATCACAGCTTTTATCGAAACAAAAAGAGCAAAAGAATATTAGGGAGAGGGTAGAGTATTGCTCTGCCCTTTAGAATTGGTAAAAGAGGGATTTTCTCCCCCTAGGGTTAAATGTCATCCGAATTCAAACAGTACTGCAACTACTATACTAACCCTCTAGCAAAATCACCTATCGTATAATCTGGTATTGTATAATAACGCATAACGGTTCACACAGCAATATAATAAATTCATTCCTGGAATAGCAGTATGTAACATAATCTAAACGAATTTCTAGTTACAACATGAACATATTTGTATTTATTTGTAGTAATTATCTCAATAAATTTTATATTTTTCAGAAACCTTAATTTTCTTTCATATTTTGTCTTTTGATAATATTTTACGGCCATTTCAAGAAGAAGAAGAAATAAATCTCAAATTTCTTTTATTACACGACTGCCCAAAAAGGAGTGTAATGTACTATGTATGTATAAATGTTTGTTCTACCGTAGCAGCTCAACGGCTGAACCGATTTAGATGTATGACCCCGCGTTGGAATTCTTACGTTACCGGGAGAGTCATAGGCTGTATAAATTTGTATATGTCGTAGGTAAATAGGAAAATCAGACTTATAAAGAACCAACAACATCTTGCAATGCGTCCAGCAAATTTGAAAATTATCTACCTATTTCTAATCAGTCTGATATTTTTCAGGCTTATTGTAATGAGCCAATGCAACTATAGGCTAATTAGAAAATGTACAACTGTTTGCTCATTAAACAGAAATAGAGGTTCCATATAAGCATTATTTCTTATAATTATAAATACAATCTAACTAAATTTAACCTACGCTCGCTAATCTTGATTTGCGAGCGTAAGTTAAGTTTGGTTAGATGAGGCTCGGCTAATAAATTTTGCACATGTATGCGTAGCATGGGAATGAAAAGAGATATTAGAATGAAATAAAAAATGAATAAAAGTACAATACCTTAGTTACAAAATGCAGTATTTATTTTTCAATATAATTCTCGTTTACATTGATACACTTTTCCCAATATGAGACAAATTTGAAAATTATCTACCAATTTCTAATCAGCCTGATATTTTTCAGGCTTATTGTAATGAGCCCATACAACCATAGGCTAATTAGAAAATGTGCAATTGTTTGCACAATCTTTCTTCCAAATCAGTGGTTATTTGAAGATATTTGCAGAAAAATTATAAATACGTGGCTCGGATGATAAATTTTGGACACTACTGTGCTACACGGAGACAAAAGTATTATCGAGGTGGACCTTGCAGCACATGATAGCTAAATTCCTCCTCTACAAACCTGCGATAATGCGTTGAAATCCGTTTACCGGTTTGTTTTCAGTAGCAGTTAAAATGGAGACGAGTACCGCCAATATGTCAACACGGATACTACAGCGCGCAGTGATCGAATTTTTAACAAAAAATGTAAAACCTATGAATATTTTTCATCGTCTAAAAGCGGTTTACGGTAGTGAAACTGTTGACTAGATTATCGTGAATTAGTGGGCGAGCCACACGGTGCGCTGGACACCTGGGCAGCTGTGCGCAGCGCACGAACTATTCATTCGTTCGAACGATTTATCAAAAATTATATTTGTGTTTTGGAGATAAAAAAAGGAAAACACATTGGTGTTAGAGCTGTGTTAAAAAAATCGCATTCAAGAAACACATAAAAATGTTCAGAATTATGATGCTTTTCGTTGTAAAATTTTTTCTTAGTACGCTAAATACATGAACGTTATCAAATTACAATCGACAGAACATTTTAACAAAATCAAGTGTAATGAAACATAAACCATGTGACATTTTCACGGCGGGTCGCCTTTTTTCTAATCAAAATAAATAGTATTTAACCGGACCGAGTTGGTCTAGTGGTAAACTCGTCGTCGTAAATCAGCTGATTTCGAAGTCGAAATTCTAAGGTTGAAATCCTAATAAAGGTAGTTGATTTTATTCGGATTTGAATAGTAGATCATGGATATTCTCAGGTGGTTGAGTTTCAATTCACCACACGTCTCAGGGATAATCGGCCTGAATTTTTTAAGACTACACGTTTACCGGTACAGTTATATTACGTTTTAATTGTTGATCCTAATAACTGATGAAGTCGCTAATGACTTTAATTGTTGAAGCCACTATAAATAAAAGTATTAAAAAATAAATCGTATTTCAAATAATTTTGTTTATAAAAGTTAAAAAAAAGAACGTAATTTACTATTATTTTTAGAGAACGGATAAGCATTGTTTGTATAACAGCCATAACAAATTAAACGGGAATTCTTTTGTCATTTGAAGTGAGTGTACACGATAGTTCGCTGTTTAGATGATACTTCACTTTTTATCAGATTATTAGTTAATTTAGATGAGCTAAACGATATCTAAATGATCATACATTTAATTAATAAAAGAAACTGTTTATTCAATTTTGCTAAAATAATGCTCATCATATATTAAAAATTAATACATTGAAAATGCCGGTAAAAAAATTCTAAGGATTTTAATGGACCTAACCCAGTAGACCGTTAAGCACGTACTATATTTATGTAATATGTGGCCGTCATATACATGTATATATATATATATATATATATATATATTGATGGCCAAACAACCAAACCTAACACGTAAAAAAAATTCGTTAATTGTAAACGACATGGTCGATGTAAATGAACAATTGGTTTTTTCCCTGTTTTTTATACATTATTGTTCAATGATTCTTTAAAAAAAAAGTACACAGGCAAATTATACAACAAGTAAACAAAACTCTACAATTAGTAAAATCAAAACCACATCTTAATAACATTTTAACTTGTGCTTGCAAGTGTTTTCGTATACGAATGGTATTTAAAAACAAAAAGTTAAAATAAATAAATAAAAACTGCAATGTCATCACATGACCAGCATACGCCGGCAGCAATATAAACCAATAAATAAAATTCCAATGAATCTCGTTTAATTTACTAAGCGACTCTCATGTTTTATTCACGTATTTTATTTAAAAAAAAAAAAAAACGAAAGAAAGAAAAAATGAAGAATTCTATTTCAAAAAATTAAGTTTTATGAAAATTTTATATAAAAAAAATTAGATTTAATAAATTCAATCATATTTTATTAGGATTAGAAAAATTGTTAAAAATTATAATCCCAAATTTTCATTTGAAAAAAAAAGAAAGAAAAGAATCATCAGTGACTCTCGGAAAGTATAATTTCACCTTACACGAATATAATTCTTATTTTTATCAACAATTTTTGCATATGAAGTTTTTTTTACGGATATCAGTTTTACTTTCCCGCTTTTCCTTTTTTTTTTTACTGTTTAGCCTCTGGAATTACCGTTCAAGTATTACTTCAGAGGATGATATGTATAAGTGTAAATAAAGTGTGGTCTTATACATTCTCAGTTTGACCATTCCTGAGATTTGTGGTTAATTGAAGCCCAACCACCAAAGAACACCGGTATCCACGAGCTAGTATTCAATTCCGTATAAAAGTAAACTGCCTTTACTATGACTTGAACGCTGGAACTCTCGACTTCCAAATTAGTTGATTTGGGAAGACGCGTTCACCACTAGACCAACCCGGTGGGTTTACTTTACCGCCTAGCGTTATAGTAGAGCTGTAGCTTTAGAAGGAAAAATACTGTAATCGTTCCAGTTTAGGTATATGCAATTTTCACCGGATCCTGACGTATTGACACCTAAAGAACCCAAAAAATTCAAAAGCCAGATGGAAATTTTCCGGATATTTATATATACATGTGTATGTTCGGTGTCGCCCTCTAAATCACCTTATATATATATATATATATATATATATACAAAACCACTGAACCGATTTTGACCAAACTTGGGCAGATTACTTCTATATACGAGTATTGATACCACTAAATTTTCAACTCAAAAGGTCAAGCGGGTGAGGTTGTACAGTAAGGTCATAATCTCGAGATTTCGCCTTATTAAGATCTTATTTTTCTTAGGTACATTTGTTAAGAGTTCAAAACTTATAATATTTGCAACAAAAAAGAATGTTTGCAAAATCCCATTTCCAACTAAAAAAAATTATCTAAATAAACTAGCGGCTAAGTGGGTATACTGCGTCAGTAGTACCCAATCTCATGAAAAGGAGCCCTAATGTAGCAATGACGTACAGCTGCTACAGTCGCCTATTATGTTGTGACGTCTCAGGTAAGAGGTAGAATTAAATAAATTAATAATATTTTAATCAATCACAACTGTACAAGAAACTGACCAATTATTAAACAGGAAATTGCAACCAATCATAATCCATGTTTTTAAACCAATCATAAGGTGTGAATAAAAACTACCAATTGGAATACAACAAATGTTGATCGATAAAATACGTACCGCCCCTGGATGGTGTTATCACGGAGTTCGTTAAAATCTTCGTCGGTAAGAGACGACAAAGTCAACGAACTACGTTTACAGTTCTAAACATGACCTAACCTAACAATGAAATGAAAATGGAAAAAAAATAAGCTTGAAAACATTATATTTTAATTCAATTAGATTAGTAATAAAGAATACTTTCAAAAAATACCTCGAATTTTGTTACACGTTTTTTTTTCCATTTGATAAACCGCGGGACTGGAAGATGTCACTTTACTCATTTTTTTAATGTACCTTTACGAATCGCGCCGCTAGATAGCAGTACTTGATAGTACTAGGTAGCGTACAAAAATTTGATAATGTATTTGAAATAATAAAATTTAAAAGAAAATATACTACAGCTTGTTTTAATAGTAAATACTCTTATGTAAATGAAAGTACTGAAGATAAAACAATTTTTTTTAATTCCATCACTTCTTTAAAAAAAAATAAAAGTATAAGTTTACAACAGATTATACTAGTTTTATTAAAAAAGGATGCTTGGCTAGATCGCACTCATGGCGAATTACCACACAACGCAACTCATGTCGGGACATGGTGCGTTTGAACAATATCTGCATAGATTAGGCAGGAGAGAGTCACCCACCTGCTTTTATTGGGATGCGCACACAGTATTTTCATGTGCAGACGATGGGAGGAACATGGTATAAATACAGGACTGATGCATACCCGACCGGAGCAGCTCTTGGAGTGGCTCTTGGTTATATCCGGAAACTGGCATAATTTTGCAATATTTGCAAGAGCAATCCTCAGAATAAAAGAAGATGATGCAAGACGACTGGGATACTGAAAGTTTTAGTTTATAGCAGGGCTGGGTGGACAGCCCCGTTCCTGTGGGCTCACATGCCCTGGTGTGTGGGTTCCCGTGATAGAGTGGGGACTCCTGGGGTCCGATAGGTGTGAATTAATGAAAAGACCGCGACCCGGCCGGCGGTGTGGGTTCCCGGATACGCTTCGCCTCCTGCGCCGTCGGTTTGAGGCTGGAAAAAGGAAAGACCGAGACTCGGTCTCCGGTGGGGGGACTGGGAACGGCATAGCCGGGCCTGGTTTCTTCCGTCGGAGATTAGAGACAGGCAATTAAAAGATCCGGAAAGCACACGTCCCCGAGTCGAGTATACTTAATTGGATGTCCGGCTCGGGGATGTAGGGGGAAAAAAAAGAAAAATGACAGGACTATCAAAAAAAAAAAAAAAAAAAAACGCCGTAAAATTCAATTTGTTTGTTCTAAGGCAATAAATTTTAATAATAAATTCATAAGATAACAATCAGTAATTCATAAAAAAAAATAATAAAAGAATAATCTAACAAAACGGAGTGATATCCAAAAAAAATACAATGAAATTGTAAACCGTACGGTAAGAGTCTCGCAAATACCATTTCTTCGCCGGCCTCCGTGGCGTGAGTGGTAGCGTCTCAGCCTTTCATCCGGAGGTCCCGGGTTCGAATCCCGGTCAGGTATTTTACACACGCTACAAATCATTCATCTCACCTTCTGAAGCAATACCTAACGGTGGTCTCGGAGGTTAAAAAAAAAAAAAGTAAAAAAGATACCATTTCTTCCTCTCAAAAAATAAAAATTACTGTAATATAAATAAAAATGTTTTTAACAAAACGATACTGATATCAGAAAAGATAGACACTACATTTCTATTATCAAAATATGTTATTAATTTAGAATTTTCTTTAAAAAAAAATATATGTTAAATATATGTAATAGACAATATATATAAAAATAATAGATAATAAACAATGTTTAAGCGTTTCATATAATAAGGAAAAATTTGTTACAAAACTCTTACCGGTTCGATTTCATTTATTAAACAATAAATAATCATAAGAATTGTATTATTTATGTAAATGTGAAACGTATTACACATAAATGAAATAGGGATAGTAAGAGTTTTCAAAGATTTAAATATATTTTACTAAAAACAGTTGTTTTTAATTTTTATAAATTTATAGGATTTTTTTTGTTTTTTATTAATAAAATTTGATTTTTTTCGATCATATATTTAAATAAATTTTCTCAGAATAAAATTTTTTACTCGTTTTGATAATAAAATTTACAAATTTATTAGTTATTATTTAAAAAAGTTATTGTACTTAAAACATAAAAAAATTATGTTGCGTCTCCGAATTTTTCTGTTTTACGTTGGATATCATGATAAATATGGGAAATACAGTTTTGGGACGTGTTTTCATTCAATTGTTTAACATAAGAAACCATCAAGTTTACTCCTAATATACCGAAATTTTACTAGGAGAACTGTAATCCGCGCGAAATTTTTCGCTAGTCGGGAACACGATAAAAAAGCCTTTTCGGAAATATATTTATATGAACTTTTTTCTTTTTCAAGCTTTAGAATCGGTTTCCAAATTATTTCTCTTTTCTTTTGAATCACCTGTTTATATATAGAGCCTATAATACTCGCGATAATGTAAGAATTCCAACGCGGGGTCATACATCTAAATCGGTTCGGCCGTTGAGCTGCTACAATGGAACAAACATACATTCCTTCTAAATACTTTATACTCTTTTTTGGACAGTCGTGTAATAAAAAGATTTAATTAAAATAAGCCAAAAATTACACTAATATATTTAAAAAAAATAAATGATTAAAGGAAATTAATGAAGGTTACATAACTACGTTTCTCTTTCAATAAATACACATACATACACATACCTGTGCGGAATATACAAATTAACATAAAATAAATAAATAACGGAAACCAATTACAAATAAGTTATATTTCGTTTCATTTCCTTTGTCGACTCATCGTTATAATATTTTATACTTCCATCTCACTTCCACTATTAGTTAAATAGTAAGATATATTATAAATATATTAGAAATTGCATCTACTATCTCGTTTTAATTTTATAATATATAATCATAGAAACTCTTCATGTGTATCATAGAATGATGACGCTTTTATCATAATCATTCTTATTATTAATGTAAGTACATAACACGGTAGACTGAACATGCGCCAAGGTACCAACAAGGTGGTCTACCTATCTTCCATTCTATTCTATATCCCTTTAATTTTTAAAATACTACTACATATTTTTATTTTTCCTTTTTCTCTATTTCTATTCGATAAATTACTAAGCTCCACTGCTTCTATGATATAGATCATTGGCAATAATTTAAATATATAATACTACAAGCATATTTATGTATATTTAAATTACTACCAATGAGTAAAAACCCGCCGGGTTAGTATAATGATTTAACTCCTTATCGTAAAATCAGCTGATTTTGCGATGTCGAGAGTTCTACGGTGCGAGTCATTGTAAAGGCATTTGCTTTTTTTATGGATTTGAATGCGAAACTGTGGAAACCGGTGTAATTTGGTGGTTGGGTTTCAATTAACCACGCGTCTTAGGAGTGGTCGACCTGAATATGTTTCAGAATATATGTTTACCGGTACATTTATACTTACACTGTAGCTACGTCAGACTTGGCAAGCCGGTAGCGGCAATTGCATTTGCCTACACACACACACCCACACACCTAGATCCGGAAAGTACCTAGAAAACTAGTTGGAAAAATTTTATATAAATGTGATAGTTACTTATTTTAGAACTGTACTGGTTTTTTTACAAAGTAAATCTATTATTTCTTTTCTGACTGTATAAAGTAGCTAAACTACCTCCGTGGAATGAGTGGTAGCGACTCGGCTTTTCATCCAGAAGTCCGGAGTTCGAATCCCGGTCGGGCATGGCATTTATCATACGCTAAAAAATTCCATATCCCACACATTTGCCTACACACACACACACACCCATACCTGACAATAGGTGGAAAATTGGTTGAAGAAAACAGCAATTACGTGTGTAATATCATAACTATATATAAAGAATGGGAAGAATTTTATAATCTGCAATAGATTTTCATTTGGATGAAAAGAAAGCTGGAAAGAAAGGTGTTTTGTATTCCTGACATTGATTATTTATTATATAATGGAAGAATAATCATATATGAAAAAAGTTTTTAAAAAATTAAAACTTTTCTTTGCTTCCTCACCACCAAAATCATCTTCCCAGAAGATCTTTTTCTGATGTGAACACCACCTGACTTTTTTGTACGTCTATTAAATTACATATACACATTTTTTGTTGCAAGTCATTTAAACTTATTTCATTTGAAAGTGAAATAATACGATCCTCCAATTCTTTAATAAAGTGACGAGTTACACGATTGAATTATGGTGGACACCACATGCATCACAGTTTTTTTGTGGTGTCCGTATCAGCATTTTATATTAGTTTGTATATTAATTTTATTTCACGTCGCTTAAATAGTAATGCGGTGTAAGTGGGAACGTGTGCGATCCGTAACCATGAATACTTCCGATAGAATCCGACTTCATATACATATTTTTATTTTTAAATTTTTTTGTTTTAATTCAAATATATTGATGTATTAATTATTATTAACCACGATAAAAATTTTTGAATTAAAATGAAAAGTACATAAAGTTTTATTTCACTAATAACTACTGATTTTTTTTTCATTTTTTTTTTTCAATCAAGGTTTAATAACTATTAATAAATCGATATACTCGTATTTAATAATTTTATAAAACAAGGCCCGTTGGTATGATTATACAATAAACAATTAAAATACAAAAAACACCACCAAATCTTTTTATGCGTTCAAGCGCTTTCGGAAACAAATTTCATCTTCAGGAACTTAAAATTTTTATATTATTTTTAAAAAAACTAAAACTTCGTTGTCATAAACAAAATTGTTAAGTAAAGTGTATAAAATATATAATACTGTTCGTCATGTGTTAAAAATTTTGTCGATTTAACATCCTTATGAATGTCTCCACCGTTATCCACTCCGTGGATAACTGTCCGTTAGATAATGGTGGAGACATTCATAAGGACATAAAGTCGACACAGTCTTAAACACATGACGACCACTATATTTTATATACTTTACATAACCATTTTACTTATGACATCGAAGTTTTAGTTTTTTAAGAATTAAAAATTTTAAGTTTCTGAAGATAGAATTCATTTCCGAAAGCGCTTGAACGTATAAAAAGATATGTTGGTAAGTGGGTTTTATATTTTAATTATTTATTTACAATATATCTAAATAAAAAAAAAATAAAATAAAAAAAAATAGATTCGTACCGATGTGCCATCCTCTAAGATCCAAATATATCATTAATTAAAGGTTTATTTGGCTATAATTCTGGAACCAAAGAAAATAAGTACCACATTATATATCGTTGAAAAGCTCTCAATGAGGGCTTATTACTACAGTTAAGAAAAAATCTAAAATCAAAACAAATTTGGATTTTGGGCTTTTTTTTGGACACTTTTGGTCCGTCCAGTCAATTACAATCAAAAGGAAGAGGTGCACAACTAGTTGTTACAACAGTCCTAAATCCAAAATTTCAACATTCTACAGCTAATCGTTTTTGAGTTATGCGAGATACATAAACGTAACGCCGAAACTAGTCAAAATGGAATCAGGGATGGTAAAAATGAATATTTCCGTTGAAATCTGAAATTTTTCGCGATCACAATACTTCCTTTACTTTGTACAAAGAAGTAAAAAATTAAAAAAAAAAAAAATTAAAATCTGCTCCCCCTCACAAAATCAACTTCCCAAAATATTTTTTTTTAATTTGTCTACGTTTAGTAAATTAAATAGAAGAAACCAAAAAAAATTCCACTGAATTATTTACAACCAATAAAAAATTACCTAAAATCTATTTTTTTGCGAATGAGGTGTAAATTATGATGAAATTTTATTGTAACATTAAAAAGTTTAAATAAACTAAAAAAAGGTTCTAAACAATCGATATTTTTAAACTATGATCGGTACTACCACTCCCAATATGTCCCCAAAGTATTTTTTAGGGCCACTTGCGCTACTACTATGCTTAGAAAGACGTACAAAAAAGAATTCGGTTAAAAATTATGCAATAAATAAAAAGGTAATTTTTTTGATTTTTAGGCAAAAGAAAAATCCTTAGAGGAAATTCTTTTTTTAAATTGTAAAGTAAATAATAATGTAAAATAATGAACCAAGTTTAATAAAAAAAAGAGGTTTTGTTTGCAAAATTTAGATAAAATTGACTAAAGAAATTGTACAATCCAAAGCAGATTTTAGGGATTCAAGACAAATCCCAAGAATAATAACCCAATAAGGAATCAAAGGGAATAATAAGATAATAATAGGGAATAAAGATCCCAGATTTGATCTCAAGAATAAATATCCAATTCTAGGATTGTTTAACAACGATGTAGTCAATTTTTTATTTATTTATGAAGAGCTACCTACTCTAACGTGATCTATATGATTTTTTTTCTAACATGTACGTTGCAATCTGTTTAACTAGTGAAAAACAAGCAATCCCCCACCCCACGACTCAATGTGATGAGGATGATATGTATGATGTCTAAATGAAGTGCAGTCTTGTGTAGACTAAGGCCGACCATTCCTGAGATGTGTGGTTAATTGAACCCCAACTACTAAAGTACACCGGTATCCACAGTATAGTAATCACATCCGAATAAAAGCAATTAACATTTACTAGTATTTAAACTCCAAAACTTTCGACTTCCAAGATTTATATAATTTATCACTATTATCGAACAAAATAAAAAATTTTTTTAAATATTTATTTTATTTTCTGTTGAATCCCTTTCTGACAGAAAGAGAAAGTTATGGGCAAGGAAGTATATATTTTTAAAAGTTTTGTAATATGAAAATTAATTTTTTTTTAATGTCAATTAAAATACACGCACACAAAATCGTAAAACAAATTAATACAAGTAGAATAGGAAGTGTGACTTAATGAACTAAACATTTTATTATTATTATTATTACTATTTTATAAAATTAGAAAGTGAACGAAAAGGAAGGCTCTATCTTATATATATATATATATATATATATATATATATATATATATATATACACACATAGAGTTAAGTAATATATTAAATGAAAAAAAAAAATTGATGCCTGATTGAACCCTGAAGCTGAACTCTCACCTAAATATTTATTTTTCAACTGACAAACGCAAACGTAAAAAAACACAAACGTGCGTTTGATAATTGTGGACCACATATATGAGAGAGCTTACACTGCACATAATAATTCATTATTACGTACGTAACTATTCGATACAGTTAGAACACCTTACGCTTTGGACAGATTTATTACTACAGAATAGCAATACACATAGTTTGTTTAATAATATATCGTAAGAGTTCGCTAGCAGCGTTCTTTTATTGTAGTCTATTTACTGTATAAGTTACGTCAATTTATATTAATATTTCTTTAACGTTATATAGGCCTAATAATTAATAAACCTAATACTTAATGAATTTCTTTTTTTTTTAATTTGCTTTTGTTTATTTCTTTTCAAATGGCTAAGGATACAATAAAATAGGCTGTGAATGCGTGTTGTTTTTATTTTTAATTTATATCATTCTACGACCTCCCGTAGTGTAGTATATAATATTCTGCCACTACATTTAAAAAAAAAAAAAAGTTTATACTTGGAATGATAGTAAATTATGTAATATGTACTTTAAAAATAATTTTAAAATATAGAAATATCACACGTGATAAGCAGAGTATAATTTTCAAGTATACATACAGTAAACATGTTCTATTTCACTTTTCCGTATTTTTTTCCTGTTTAGCCTCCGGGAATCACCGTCAGATATTACTTCAAAGGATGAATGAGAATGATATGTATAAGTGTAACTGAAGTTTAGCCTTGTACAGTCTCAGGTCTCACCCTAAATGATTTGGAACTGATTTAGAAGTCGAGAGTTCCAGCGTTCAAGTCATAGTTACTTTTATATGGATTTGAATACTAGATCGTGGATACCGGTGGTCTTTGGTAGTTTGGTTTCAATTAACCACACATCTCAGGAATGGTCGAACTGTGACTATACAAGATTACACTTCATTTACAGTCATACATATCATCCTCATTCATTCTCTGTAGTAATACCTGAACGATAATTCCCGGTGGTAAAAGAGGAAAATGAAAAAATATCTCAGGTCGACCATTTCAGAGATTCTCTGAAGTAATACCTGAACGGTAATTCCCGGAGGCTAAACAGGAAAAAGAAAAAAGTCTCAGGTCGACCATTTCTCTGATGTATGGTTAATTGAAACCCACCAGAGAACATAGGTATCCGCGATATAGTATTCAAATCCGTATAAAAGTAACTGCCTTTACTAGAATTTGAACTTGGAACTTTTGACTTCGAAAACAACTGATTTACGAAGACTCGTTCACCACAAGACCAACCCGTTGGGTTTACTTTTCTGTATAGCGATTCAAATAAATATTTTTTAACAAAACCAAATGTTGGATTATTTCGTGCGCCAAACTGTATGTTGCGAACTGTTCAACTAACATTAATCAATAATTTCAAACAATAAGCAAATCCACTCCAAAGCGCAATGAATTGAGAGTGATATGTATGACATGTAAATGAGGTGTAATCTTGTATAGACTCAGGCCGACCATTCTTGAGATGTGCCGCTAATTGAACCCTAACCACTAAAGTACATCGATATCTATTGCATTCAAATCCATATAAAATCAACTAACGTTTACTAGGATTTGAAACTTAGAATCTTCGACTTCGAAATTCAGCTGTTAAACAACTGATTTGCGACGAGAAGTTACTATAGGACCAGTTCGATGGGCTCCAACTATTATTTAAAGAAAATAAATTAAATGTGTTTGATCTAAGAGCTACTTTTTTTGTTAAAGCAGTTACTATAATATGGTTGTACAAAAGTAAAGTACAAAAAAATTAATTTTTATCTGCTTTTTACAAGAATAACTGTGTTATGTTTAGTTTCTTAACTACAGAGTTATCATAAAATAATGGTGCGGTTTCAGTAATTCATAGGAAGATTGTAGGGAAATTTCTAGATGTTATATTGGTATTCCTGAAAGCCTCCAACCCAAAAGTTTGTTTATAAGCAGTTGTAACCATAACGTCTGTTCTTGTATTGTTGTTGCGGTGAGTTTCGTGAGTTACTATGCACTCGGATAAACACAAAGCAAAATGTGTTTTATTGATGGCCGAATTAAAATCCGTAATTTTAGTTCAACGTGTGTTTCGACGTGAATTTGGAAGAGATCCACCACACAAAAATAACATAACACGTTAGTTCAAACGATTCGAAGAAACCGGATCGGTTAAGAAACAGAAATCAACCGGCAGACCAAGTGTACCAGACGAAACGGTTGAACTAATTAGACAATCGGCAATTAGAAGTCCTGAGAAGTCCATCCCCCGTCGAAGCGTCGAATTAGGTATTCCAAAATCAACAGTTCACAAAGTTTTACATAAAAAACTGAAATTACACGCTTATAAAATCCAGATACGGCAGGAATTGAAACCCGATGATGGTGTAAAACGTTACAATTTTGCTGTTGAAATGTCGGACAGAATAAGTGAAAACGAATCATTTTTAGATGATATAATTTTTACAGCCGAAGCTACAATCCATGTGAATGGATGTGTTAACAGACACAATTCGCGAATATGGGACTCTGAAAATCCACACGCAATTATCGAGAAACAATGCGATTCGCCTAAAGTTAATGTTTGGTGTGGTGCGATGAAAAATCATGTAATAGGGCCTTTCTTCCTAGCTTAAAAATCAATTAGTTGAGTTGTGTATCTTGACATGTTAACCAATTATTGCTTTCCTCAGCCGGATGAACTCGAAAACATTCATCGACTTCATTTCCAACAAGATGGTGCTCCCCCGCACTTCAATGCATCGGTCACGGACGCTTTGAACGAAAAATTTGGAGATCGATGGATAGGCCGGCAAGGACCCATACTTTGGCCTCCAAGGAGTTCAGACCTGACACCTTACGATTTTTTCATGTGGGGGTACATCAAAAGCGTTGTTTATACAAAAAAAATTCGCGACCTAAACCGCTTAAAAAACAGGATTAATGAAGCGATGACAACCATCAACGAAGAAATGTTAACTAATGTTTGGAGAGAAGTAGTAGGAGAGAAGTTTGGAGTATCGTTTGGACATTTGTCGAGCGACTAAGGGCGCACATATTGAAATTTATTAATTATGTAAAAAAATGTTTGAGACGACAAATTTGAAAAATAAAAAACATAAACTGTAAGTAATTCTGTTTTAATTTAAACCATGTTCAAAACCGCACCATTATTTTATGATAACCCTGTATTTTGTAAGTTAAGAATTAATACTGAATTAACGATTAAAGCGCTTTTACATATTTTTTTTAAAAGATTACGTACGTTATGTAAAATATTTTTATGTCAATTTTTATACTCTAAACAAATAAATAAAAGTACCTGATTGATAAGTTAATATTAGAATTGCCAAATATATATATATACAAATCAATCGTTCTGTATTCTTATCAATAAAAGTTTATATTTCAAGTGTTTGTAAAACACACCTTTATTAGATTAAAATTAACTTACTGTTTTTAGTACAACGACTTTATTAATACATCACGTGTAAATAGTTATTTTTTATTTATTACGAAAGACAAACATAAGTATTATATAAATAAAAATATAATTTTTCCGTATATAATTCTTATACAAAATCACAAAAATACTTTCTCTTTAAACTTTTGCTTTAAATAGAAGAAATATACGCGTCAAAATAAAACAATTAAATACATCTTTATACAAGTTGATATTAGATATAAGTTAAAAATTAAGATGTAAGAAAAAACTCTTACGTATTTCTGAGAAAATAGACAGGCTTTTCGTCATTTAATTAAAATTATTGCAAACAATAGATACCGCATATAAAGAAACGTCAACAATCTAACTTAGAGCATCGTAATGAACCATCCTTCTAACTTGCACCGCTCAAATTCTTTTTGAATTTAACTTGTAAAGTTTAGACACGCGGTCCAGAGATATACGCAGGCAATTCGAAAAATAAATTATTATAACATTTTATAGAAAATTTATCTAAGAAAAACTGAGAAGAAAATATATGTTTAAGAATTTGTTCTTCTTCTTTTGATTAGATCTTCTTGCATTTCCTTTTCCTCTTCTTTGCAGTATTTTCTATTTTTTTCCAAGAATTCTTGTTTTTGCTAATATGAAAATTTTCTGAGGTTGTTCTTTTGTATTCCTTTTCATCTAGTTTTAAATTCTCAATTGTTTTTCGAAATCCTATTCCATTTGTTATTTTTTTTCCAATCTTTATTTAGTTTTCTAGGTCTTGGCTTATTTCTTGGTGCCACCCTATTCTTCTTTTTCTATATTTTTAAAAGTTAAATAATTGTTTCGTAAGTTCTATTATCACTCGTTACATAAATACGACCAAAAAAACTCATTCTTCTTTTCCGCATTTCCGTTTCTAAATCTTTTATTTCTTGCTAAATTTCTTTGTTATATTTTAGCTTATTACCTTCCCATGTTCTTCTGGGTGCAAAAATCTTTCTTAATATTCTTCTTTTAAAAGATTTCTCATGTTTGTTGTTTTCAGTCACTTCACTGGTTTCATGCAGTTCTCCAATATTCCCCACCTAGTACCAGTCGTTTCATTTCGGTATATCCCCTACATCCTACATCCCTAAAAATTTGTTTTACATAATCTAAACGTTGTTTGCCTGCACAATTTTTTCCATCTACATGTCCCTTCAATATTAAAGCGACTATTCCAGGAAGCCTTAATATGTGGCCTATAAGTCTGTCTCTTCTTTTAACTATACTTTCCAAATGTTTCTCTCTTCATCAATTTTCCGCAACACCTCTTAATTTTTCACTTTATCCACCCATCTGATTTTTAACATTCTCTTATAGCACCACATTTCAAAAGCTTCTAATTTTTTCTTCTCAGGTTCTCCGATCATCCAAGTTTCACTTCCATATAAAGCTACGCTCCAAACGTATACTTTCAAAAATCTTTTCCTGACGTTTAAATTAATTTTTGATGTAAACAAATTAAATTCTGACTAAAGGATAGTTTCGCCTGTGCTATTCGGTATTTTATATCGCTCCTGCTTCGTCCATCTTTAGTAATTCTACTTCCCAAATAACAAAATTCTTCTACCTGCATAATATTTTCTCTTCCTATTTTTACATACAGTGGTCCATCTTCGTTATTTCTACGACAGTTCATTACTTTCGTTTTGTTCTTTTTTATTTTCATGCGGTAGTTCTCGCGTAGGATGTCATCAATGCCGTTCATTGTTCCTTCCAAATCCTTTTTACTTTCAGCTAGAATTATTATATCATCAGCAAATCGTAGCATCTTTATCTTTTCACCTTGCGTTATTACTCAGGATCTAAATTGTTCTTTAACATCATTAACTGCTAGTTCTATGTAAAGATTAAAAAGTAACGAGGATAGGGAACATCCTTGTCGGACTCCTTTTTTATTACCGCTTCTTTTTTACGTTCTTAGACTACTTATTGTTGCAGTATGGTTCCTTTAAATGTTAGCAGTTGTTCTTCTATCTCTATACGTGAACCCTAATTTTTTTTAAATTCTGTACATTTTATTCCAGTCTACGTTATCAAATGCCTATTCCAGGTTTATAAATGCCAAGTATGTTGGTTTTTTCTTTAATTTTCTTTCTATTATTAATCTGAGAGCTAAAATTGCTTCCCTAGGCCTTATACTTTACCTGAAATCAAATTGGTCTTCTCCTAACCGTTCTTCCATTCTCCTGTCAATTCTTCTGCACAGAATTCTAGTTAGGATTTTTGATGCATATAATTATCTCCCCAATATACATAAATTTACTTACTATTGTATTTATTTGATATAAAAAAATTCTAAAATGCGAATACTAAAAATTCAGGCTGAAAAAAATTGTAAAAATAAAATTAACTACTAAAAAAAAAATCAGTTTAATAGTAGTTACTTAAAAAAATTAAATTTATGTCAAACATGAAACAAAGTGCCTATTTCGTCTTTAATTATACTCGGCTTTTCAATAATTGCCTAAAAGATTACAGGATATATAATTATGAACCCAATTTTTAACCTTTAGGTAAAAAAAAAAACAATAAAAATCATTCATTTTATTCCACACAATTTGAGCCGTAATTATTTTATGGTTGGAGTAGAGAAATCAGAGTGAAACCTTTCGCTAGCACTACTAACTTAAAAAAAAAAAACACTCCGTAAAAGTGATTCCTGATTTGTATTGAGTGAAATAAAAGTTTCTAGGGTTAAATAACCAGTAAATATGATGATTTGCATTGTGGCCTTGAACGCGTATCGTATTCTACGCATTTCGAAGAATTACTCGTGTTTCAGTAATCACATTACACGAACGATCCACTTATGTTTCACTGAGTCACATTACTGGATGAATAGCTTATAATGCTATGTAACACCAGAAAACTACTTAAACAACGGATAATTACGCGAATGTGTGTGTTTGTGTACGTAAATAAATATAACCCGCATTTTTTCTTTGTTATAAACTATAATTTACCGTGACTTTAAGTTAACTTTTAATAAATAACATAAGTAATATTAATACCGACAACTGAATTAAGTTACGATGCGTGACGATTGTGAACTATTTTAACAGAACGGTTTGCATGGAATACATATATATATATATATATATATATATATATATATTGTGTTGCTAGAATCAGATGAAAAATTATCTATAAAGTCGTAAAAGCAGTTTTTTAAGTGTATCTAATATATATATTCTCAAAAAAAAGGTAACTATATATAAACAAATTTAATAATTATAATTGAAAATCTATATAAATAAAAATGTAAATGTTCGTTTGTTCAAAATCCTTAATCCCCGAAAGTTCTTCACCGATTGATTTGAAATTTTGACACAACGTTGCATTCGAATACGCGCGTGTTTTTATATACCTACTATTTATATACCTAAGATGTCACACCTATGACAGGTAAAACATGCTTTTTTTTAAAAAAACAGCGCTATCTGTTGGACATAAAAGCAACACACACTATACTAAATATTTTACGATTCCATTTCAATGTTTCCGATATGTGTGTCCGCTATAAACTAAAAAACTACTGTACCGATTTACGGTAAAAGGAAAGAAGGTAAAAAACGAAGAAGGGGAAAATTGAAAAAAGGGAAAACGAGAAAAGGAAATGGAAGGGGGAAAGGAGAAAAAATAAAAAGGGAAACATTGAAACAGGAAGGGGGAATGGGAAACAAGGGAAACGGAAATGAGGGAAAGAAAATGAAAGGGAGAAGACAAAGGGAAAACAAGGGAAATGGAAATTGTAAAAATGAAAATGGGAAAAGGAAATGGGGAAAAGGAAAGGGGGGAAATGAGAGGGGAGAAAGAGAAAAGGGAAAAACGGAAAGGTTAAATTTTGTGAAGTTCTATATTGTTTATTTTTAAAAATGTTTTATCAAACTTTCAATTGTGTTCATTTAATATTCAAATCTAGCAATAGTGAAGCATTGCCGGGTATACTAGTTGTAAGATAAAATAATCTCGTACTTTTCACATCTTAACTAGAACAAGCTCGACCAATAGACGGCCCGCGAGCCAGATCTGGCCCCCGTAATGAATTCATGCAGCTTACGAAAAGGTTTTCAAAAGTAACTATTTTTATAAGCAATTGAATAATGGAAAATACTACGGAAATTTAAAAAAAGTTGTCAAGAAATGTTTAATAATCTTTAACTTAATTTATATTTGTAGACAAACTTTTTCTTTAAGGAATCTAAATAAAAGTACAACAAATTCCATAATAAAATTTTGTTTACTTAAATTAATCATTTTTGTAATTAAAATTTTTTTAATTTTAATATTTCGCTCGGCCTGTGAAAAATGTTTTCTTTCAAATTCGGTCCGGAGGCAAAAACTGTTGGCCACGCCTGAACTACAGGTTACATCTGTAGTTACGCTGAGCGTAATTACAGACGTAGTAATTTTGTCTTCAATATGGGGAGATGTACATATACAGAATGGTTCTAAATTTCACGAAAATCTCTCAGATGATTCTATAGCCAAAAATAAGAAAAATACGTTCAAGTTAACATACAATCAAGTACAAAGTTCAGAAAATGGTTCGTTAGAGAGTTTCGGTTCACGAAACATTTAGCCCTGCTTTCTACTCCTTCTGTGAAATTAAACCGTACTAAAATTCTTAGGGTACAAATCGATGGGTAAGTTTGGTGGTTCCTTATTGTTTTGATCTAAGAAATTGAAAAAAAGAATTGGTCCCAGACTTCTACCTCACTTTGATTTTAAGAAAAACAGGGTAAAAAGTCAGGAAATACACTTTTTTTAGATTTGGAATAAAATAACTTTAAAACAAATTGTTAGGGATGTAGGATGTAGAGGGTATACTGAAATGAAACGACTAGCACTAGATAGGGAATCTTGGAGAGCTGTATCAAACCAGTCAAATGACTGAAGACAAAAAAAAAATAAAATAAATAACCAATGACAAGAGAGTATTACAACTTCATTGTCAGCTTATTTATTTATTCGTTTCTTAGAGAAATAAATTCAACTAGTTAAATTTTTAAAAAAGGACTCAATAAAGGTTTAAATTAAAAAAATTCATTTCACGCCGGAAGGGGGAGGTAGATTTCACCAATGCTAAGTAAGGGATAAAAAAATTTCCACAGCATACGACAAACTCCAATCTTCTTACAATTCCAGCAATATTTTGGTCATCCCTTGCCGTAATGGTTGGTCATATCAAAAATTGTTTCAGACAAAAGTTTTAGGTAATGTTTAGAGGACTAACGAGCACTTTAAACCGATTTGATACTGTTAAGGGAGATATGATTTTTTTGCCATTCTTTCCACCCCCTGGGCCAATGGTTGGTGATATCAAAAAACTTTACTTACATAAGTTTTAGGCTCTTCCTCAAAGAATAGCAAGAACATTAAACGAATTCGATATTTTACTTAATAAGAAATTTATAGGGATATTTAGTTTTTTCGAAACAGCCCTCCCATTTCCACCCCCAAGGTCCGATTTTGTCCATTAACGAACTCGACCGAGATTATTGGGCGTTATAGTTTATGTATCAATTTGAAAGTGATTGGCGCAAAATTATGGCAGTTATCGTTTCTACAAGAAAGTGAAATATATATGTATAAATAAACTTTTGAACTGACGGTGGTTTAGGGATATGGGAAATGTGAAACGCGAAGATATGTCAAAAATTTCCGGAAATCGAATCATTATCCATATCCGAAATTTTTTATCATAATCATGAAATGGAGCTTCAAATTAATCGGTAAAGATATAATCTGACATAAGCTTTAATAGTTATATAATCATAAAAAAATAACATTTTTAATTGAAATCATTCCAAGTTTGATTATTTCTTTTTTTTATTATTAATATACTTTGTTATACAAAGTAAAATAATAAAATTATTTGTATGTATTATTGTACTTATCATTTAAAAACAAAACAATTAATTGAATTTTAAACAATTACTGTTCTACTTAGATAATCATTTACGTAATTATAATTTTTTTAATAACAAATATACAAATTAATAAATAATTTAAAAAAAGAGTGCAATAAACTAATAAATAACCCATTAAATTTTCTTTATTAAATACATTACTTATCATTAATGAACCCTGAATTATTCATTTTTTATTGCAATAATAATAATTACATTAAAAAAAATGTATATATATATATATATATATATTCATATTAATTAAAATGTGCAAAAACAGTAATTTGTTTAATTATTAATGACATAAATCCAAGTAAATAGTATTTATTCGTCCTTTTTACTTCCCTGTACGAATTAAAGAACGTATTATGATCACGAAAAATTTGGGATTTCAGATTTTAACGGAAATATCCATTTTGACCATCCCTGAATTCATTTTAATTAGTTTCAACGTGACGTCTGTCAGTATCTTGCATAACTCAAAATACGATTAGCCGTAGTATGTTGAAATTTTGGATTTAGGACTGTTGTAACATCTAGTTGTACACCTCCCTTTTTGACTGCAATCGACTGGACCAGAAGTGTCCAAAATTTAAAAACATTTGCGTAACTCAAAAATGATTAGCCGTAGTTTTGTAACATCTAGTTATGCACCTCCGCTTTTGATTGCAATCGAATGGACCAAAAGAGTCCAAAAATTTGGATTTTGGACTTTTTATTGACTGCAGTAGTAAGCCCTCATTAAGAGCTTTTCAACGATATATAATAAGTGTATTTATTTCCATTGGTTTCAGAGTTATAGCCAAATGAAATTTTAATTAATCAAATATTTGGATCTTATAAGAGGAAGGCACATCGGTTCGAATCAGACTTCACCTCCCTTTTTTTTAACTTCCTTTTTTTAATTTAAATATATTTGAAGCTATAAATATAATTTAAATATATATTTAATTTGAAGCTCCATTTCATGATTATGATAAAAAATTTCGGATATGGATAATGATTCGATTTCCGGAATTTGATAATAATTGTAAAAAAAAATTACAATAGATAATAATTCAGTAATAACAATAAAAAAAAATATATATATGGAAAAAATCAGAAGTTATTAATTGAAATAAATTTTATGTACTTTAAAAACAATGTGTATATGTAACTTAATAGGTGGACCACCGGGTTGGTCTAGTGGTGAACGCGTCTTCCCAAATCAGCTAATTTGGAAGTCGAGAGTTCCAGCGTTCAAGTCCTAGTAAAGACAGTTATTTTTACACGGATTTGAATACTAGATCGTGAATACCGGTGTTCTTTGGTGGTTGCGTTTCAATTAACCACACATCTCAGGAATGGTCGAACTGAGAATGTACAAGACTACACTTCATTTACACTCATACATATCATCCTCATTCATCCTCTGAAGAATTATCTAAACGGTAGTTACCGGAGGCTAAACAAGAAAAAGAAAGAAAGGCGTACAAGGAAGTAATGTGGTGTCTACATCAGATTTTTTTTGAAGTTTTAATTTAACTGATTATAATATCCCACAAGGTTGGTGTAGTGGTAAACTCATCGTCGCAAATTTTACAGCTGATTTTCAAAGTCAAAGGTTCTAAGGTTCAATTCCTAGTAAAATTTAGTTGCTTTTATACGGATCTGAATACTAGACTAGTGGATTCATGTACTCTGGTAGTTGGGGTTCAATTAACAACACATTTCAGGAATAGTTGGCCTCAAACGTCACATATCATTCTCATCTCACTGGGCAGTGAAGAGGAGTTGCTTATTATTCACCACTGGTTGAACACACACATTAAGAATAATAATAATAATAATAATAATAATAATTTCGTAATTTTTACTCGCATAATCGATAATAAAATATATCGGCCATCTTAGTTACCCGGTGAAGGGAAAATTAATAAAAGGGTAAAAAGTATGGTTATCATGTTAAAAATGGGGTTTCGTGGTTTTTTTATAAATATTTACATTTTTAGGATCAACTAATTCATCTAGACCATTGATTTTCAAATATTTTCGCCCACCACCCAAATTGTGAATCAAAACTTTTCTATCCCCCCAAAATTTATAAACTTACCATCTATTAAAAATAATAATTGCAATTGCTGTTTTTAAGATGCCCTTTTAAAAACTGCAATTACAAATATTGTTTTTAAACATGGCTTATCCTATTTCTGAGTTGAAACTTACATTTTAAATGAGAACAATTAAAACGCATATTTAATCAAATTTGGAAGTATGTTTATTAAAATTGATTTCTGTTTAAAAAAATTGGCCTTTTCTCTTTAAAGGTGAATATTTCGGTTCAGAAAAATCGTAGAGATGCAAAAAAAAAGAAATTAAAGCTTAAGTCTTAAGCTTTTAAACGATTTTAATGCAATTTACTGAAAAAAATTTCGTTTCCTCCATGCGCTCGATCTAACACGAAGAAAAAATTTCAAATTTTTAAAACTTTTCTTCTTACTGATTTTTTTTTTAATTTGATTATTTTTTAAATATAAAGTATACTGTCAAAAAGTAGAATATTCAAGCTTTAATGTTTTATTTTATTCGTGTCTCTAAGCCTTTTGGTTGAAAAGTTAAACTAGTTTGAATACAATCATTTTTTATTATAAAATATAGGTGTCCCTTTAATTTTTTGTACTAGTGAAGTAGGTATTTAAGTTTAGTTTTAAATATCAGGAAAACATATAATTTTTGCCTTTTTTTCTTTTAATCAGCCATCGCCTTCCTAGATCGCCCACAATTTTCTTTAGGCCTTCTATTGCTCCCTCTGAAGGTCTCCAGCGCCCACAACGGGACGTTATCGTCCACTTTAAGAACGAATGATCTAAACTAAAAAAAATGTATGTATGTGTGTATGGTACTGCTTTTGGCTTTACCTCTCTGGTTTGATCGAATCGATTTTCTTCAAATTTAACTCAGATATATCCATATATGAGGCAATGATCAAAATTTTTTTTTTTTCAAAATTCGTTTACGGGGTTGAATGTTGGGCAAGAATTAAATAATTACGTATAGTTTCAGCAAGATGGGATATCATCTAATTATTATCTAAGGGCACGGCAAATTTTAAATGAACAATTTCCAAATTTTTTTTATTTGAAGGCGAAAAACGCCTGTGTGTTATCATCGCCCGGAATTTTCTTTAATAAAAAGGTAAAATAACTCTAAAATAATAAAACTTATAAGGTTTAAAATTAATATAAATCACATAATAAAAATTTATTAAAACAAAAGTCAAAAAAGTGAAATAAAACTCAAAACTAATATCGAAGACGGAGTCTTTAAAATATAAAAGTTAAAATAATAGAAAAAAGAAACTATATAAAACTTACCTAATTCCGATAGGTTGTGCAAAAGGCTCCCTTCTCGGGTAATAAAATTAAAGACAGAACCAAAAAAATCAAAATTGAAAGTAAAGGAAAAATATTTCCAAATTGCTAGATAGGTCGTAGAGGAGCCATATTACCCCAAACCTGTCTCCTCCGTATTACTTTTTTTGGAGGTACCTGAAACATAATGTTTACAAAAAAAAACCTACAGACATTGATAAATTGAAAAGAAGAATAACCTGATGAATCTTACTAGTAATCTAGATATCATTAGATATCATTACTAGTAATGATATAAGTTATAAACGGATATTACCTTCAGGTTTTCACACTGCCAAGCTGTAGAGGGGAAGCGTTTTGAACATTTATTGTAGAATGGTATGCTTTCAAAATTTATTTCATTAGTAATTTACGATGGAAAATATTTATTTAAAATTTTAAAATAAATATTGTAATATTTAAAGTAAACAATATGAGGCGATATAGCTGTTTAATTTATTGTTGTGTTGTTAATTATTAGTTGTTGTTTATTATCAATATTATATCACTGTTTAAAGTTCGTTATTGTACGCGTTATGAATATAAAATGCAAAAAAAAACTCGTTAATGAAGCGCATTTTACCTCGTTTTATTGTTAATATGATTTTTCTGTCATTGCAACTTTGAATGGTTATAACTCGGTAACGGAAACATTAACAAAAAAAAAACGCGTTCACCACTGTTTTTCTTGTAAAATTTTAATTCGAAATCATATGTCATATGTCCACCTTTCTATTTAAAAAATAAATTAAGTTTGATTAATATGGCACATCCAATATGGCGGACAAACATTATAAACCCATCATAATACAGATTTTTTTTAATTACGTAAAACCCCATTTATTTTTACTTCCAAATAGCTCTCAGATATACAGTATAAAGCTGTTTCCATAGTTAAATATCACCCGGTATATATATATATATATATATTATAGTTATTGTTTTATTTTTCTGATGATGTACTAATTCTGAAATCGCTCAAATAATTTTCTTTTTCTTTTCCCCCTTGTCGGATTGTTTGATGAACTAAATTTGTTTATAAATGTTGAATTGTACTAGTATAATAACTTCCCATAATAAATAGTTCACATTAATTTTTTTATACGTGATGTCTTTCAATACGTTATTTTATTTCTAAATCTGATACATAAAATATTTATTGTTAGTTTTCAGAAAAATTATGTATTAACTGTATTTTTTTCCAGACGATGGAGTCTGGCTGAAACCGTGTGATAATTTTTTTTTTTTTAAAAGATTGATTTTTATGTATATTTGATATCAAATATTATAACCACATTTAATAAAAAAATTTTAATTAACTAGATTACAATGGAAATAACCTATTATTAAACGGTGTTTATTTTTGTGTAGGATGGATTACCCCTTAAATCTGTTAATTACACATAAATCTTATTGTGAAATAACGATAAGAAAATTACAATTTATCCTCACATGAAATAAATAAAAAAATAAAATCTTTGTATAAAATGTAAATGAAGATTATACATAAAAAAATAAAGATTTTTATTATAATAATTATAATGTACAAGGACAATTAATAAATAAACTAATCGTAAACATGGGTTAAAAAGGACTGTACCACTCTTTTATAAAATTATTAATAATATACAATGTTAATATAATATAAACCCGAAAATCAGTACAGATTATTGCCTAATAAATTTCTGTACGAAAATCTGGAATCCTTAATTGATACTATGAAAAAGAAGCGAATTTCTTTTTGTGTACACTTGTTAAGAATATCGCAGGATAGGATTACGAAGAGAATTATCGATCAATTTTGGTCTTTAAAAAATCCACAATTATGGATCAAAGAAATTGAAGCTAAGAACTTAAAGGCCAAAAGATCGGCAAAAAAGACTTGAATTATTCTGACTAAAATGGTCCTTTGCGGCCTTAAAAAAGAAAAAAAATAAGAAAAATACAATGTAAAGAGATTTAACACTACTCTCACATCTGGATAATATTTTACTTTGTAATTTTACATATTTAAGTATATTCTAAACGATGGAGACTGGCTGAAAGCGTGTGATAATTCTTTTTTTTTTTAAATAAAGATTGATTTTTATGTTTATTTGATATCAAATATTATAACCACATTTAATAAAAATTTTTTAATTAACTAGATTACAATGCAAATTAACCTATTATTCAACGGTATTTTTTTTGTAGGGGACGCATTGCCCCCCTCCCCGGCAAAGTTTGTTTTACCTTTATAAATAATTAAATCAGTTTTATCATAGGACAATAATATATCTACCTATAATATAGAAATGTTTGATAAAAAGTTTATTTATTAAAGGACAAAGACTTCTGTATTTAAAATAGAATGTAAAGAAAGGATAACACTTCAGTTACACAGCTCTCAAATACAATTTATTCTTAGTGTACGGTAATTTTCACTTTTTTTTCATAATAATACGGGTGAATACTAATAATTTTGGCATAATTTTCTCTTGAATACTTTTTAGTTATTTATTTTGCAATCAACTCTCGCTCATTCCAAATAATATATATATATATATATGTGTATGTGTGTGTGTGTGTTTATACACGACTTCTGGTCATGCGCGCGATTCAACTTGCTAACACGAACGAGGAAGTCTCTTCATCGACGGTGGTTCTGCCAGCAATTGTCATAGACATACTAGACAGAGACAAAAGATAATGTAAAAAAAAATAAAACAGAAGGAAGAAAAAAAAGAACTCATCCTGATTTGCATAGTAAAATAAACTTACCATACTAAACCAATAATATACAAGTTAAAACTTTTATATTTTTAACAACCATGAATAATAGCATCAGTAAAATAATATATAATTAAATATTGTATAATAATTTTAATATTATACATATATATATATATATATATATATATATATATATATATATCTGTACCTATAAAACAACTTGTCCTCACTGACTAATTCATTAACACCCACCAAAAACTATTGAAGATAAATTGATGAATACATATTCTTACGGTTTAAATGCACAATAAGAAAGGATTTTTTGAAATTCCAACTTTAAAGGGTTGGTCAAAACCTACTGGGTTGGTTTAGCGGTGAACGCGTCTTCCAAAATCAGCTGATTTGGAAGTCGAGAGTTCCAACGTTCAAGTTCTAGTAAAGGCAGTTACGGATTTGAATACTAGATCGTGGATACCGGTGTTCTTTGGTAGTTGGGATTCAATTAACCACACATCTAAGGAATGGTTGATCTGATACTGTACAAGACTGCACTTATACTCATTCATTCATATCATCCTCATTCACCCTCTGAAGTAATAATCGTTCAGGTATTACTTTAGAGAAATACCTAAACGGTAAAGAAAAGAAAAATTTTTTAAAATGGAGGAACAATGGCATTTTTTATTTATTATATCAACTTGATATGTGTGTGTGTGTGTGTGTGTGTGTAATTTTCATGAGAATATCTAAAAAGTAATTTATAATTTTTTTTTTAAATTTTAAGTTTAAAGGATAAAATGGACTTTGAATTTTCTTTTTTAAACCCGGCTATTTTTTTTTTAACTTCAAGGTAAAAAATTGAGATATCAACTTGATTTTTGGTGTATGTAATTTTTATGAACATATGTATAAATTAATTTATAGATATTTCGAAATTCAACCTTGAAAGGGGTGAACAAATGTAAAAAAATATTTGAACAAAAATGTCTAACTATACTAAACTAGATATTCACTAGATTGGGGCTTGCAAGTACTCTTCACACACACACACACACACACACACACACACACACACACACACACACACACACACACACACACACACACACACACACACACACACACACACACACACACACACACACACACACACACACACACACACACACACACACACACACACACACACACACACACACACACACACACATATATATATATATATATATATATATATATATATAAACGATTTTCAGGTTTTTTTTTAATTTCGATTTTTGAAAGGGTGCGGTGATGTACGGGCGGTGGTTCAACCAACATAGCCACTGTTACTGTATGTTCGATGCGACCGGCTGCACTTGCTTCCGGTTACTTGATTAAAAAAATATAAAATAAAAGTAATTCATTAATTTTTAAAAAAAGAGAAATAATTTCCTAGTAGTGTTTGTCGGATAACGCTAAGAACCGGGCAAAATACATTTCCACCCGTATGAAGAACGGGTCCACCATATTTTAGATAAGTAACGGAAGTATTGTTATCCCGTAAAATTTCGGTTTTTAGATTTCAACGGAAATATTAATTTTCACCATCCCTGAATCAATTTACACTAGTTTCGGCGTGACGTCTGTACGTACGTATGTATCTCACTTAACTCAAAAACGATTAGCCGTAGGATGTTGAAATTTTGGAATTAGGATTGTTGTAACGTCTAGGTTGTGCACCTCCCCTTTTGATTGCAATCCAGTGAAAAAAAAGTGTCAAAAAAACCCAAAATCCAAAAAAGTTTGGAGTTTTTCTTAACTGCAGTAATAAGCCCTCATTGAGAGCTTTTCAACGATATATCATAAACGGTACTTACTTTCACTGGTTCTAGAGTTATACCTAAAGAAAATCTTAATTAATGAAATATTTGGATCTTACAAGGAGAAGGCATATCGGTTCGAATCAGACTTCTTTTTTTAAATTTAAATATATTGATTTATAATTAATTATTAATCTTTAATTGTAAAAGAAAATTACGATAAATAATAATTCAATAATAACAATAAAAAATATAAAAAAATATCAGAAGTTATTAATGAAATAAAATTGTATGTACTTTTCATTTAAAAAAAAAAAATGTGTACATGTAATTTAATAAGCGTATAAGGAAGTTATGTGGTGTCCTCATCAGATTTTTAAAAATAATTGAATGTGTATTTTCCCTCAAAATCTTTTAGGAATTGAGCGATTGAAGTCGGTGTGAGCCCATTTGATGGTGCGTCTTTTAAGATCCGTATACGAATTTTATATCTTAATTAGTTGGTGACATATCTTGATTTGAATGCCACTGAGTATGAGAAAAGTTCCTTTATAACTCCTCTCATAATTGAGTGAGCATATTCAGTGCTTGCTGGTCATCTGCAGCCTAATGTAATAAGTTTTTTAAGATTCTAGCGAAGTCTGTAATTAAATTAATTACCGAGTAATTTCAGAAATACTAATATATTTTTTTTTTGGTTTACAAATATTTTTAATATATAGATTACGTAAGTTAATTTGCTATTTTTAGAGATTTTATTGAAAATAGAAGGTTCTCAATCGATCCGTATATATTTTAAGAAGTTAAAAATAAATAAATAAATCTTTCAGTTTTTTTTTTAACTTCCAACCTTCTACTTACACTTTTAATATTATACACAGCGTTTCATAATGTTCTTCGGAGTATCGAAAATTCATTAACAAAAAAATATTTCACTCATAAGAATAAAACAAGTACTTCAAATAGTTTTCCACATATACTAAGCAGTTAGTAAACCATTTTCTCACTAGGCGGCGACAGTAGAGAAAATGGCTGCCATGGGAAGCGAGAAGTCGTTTTGTGTCTTAGAATTTCACTTGTCAAAGTCAGTAATTTCTGTGCAACGTGCGTTTCGTTGCACAGAAATTGTCACTTGAAGCCACCAAGTGACAATTCAATTCGTGCACAGTATAAACAATTCAGTGAAACCGGTTGCTTGTGCAAGCGAAAATCAACCGGTCGTCCATCAAGCTCAGAAGTCAATGTCGAACGTGTGCGTGCAAGTTTCATACGCAGCCCGTCAAAATCGACTGCGGCTGCAGGAAGAGAATTAGGAATTCCGAAAACAACAGTGTGGAGAGTTCTCCGTAAACGTTGATTATGCAAACCGTAACGTCTTCAATTAATCCAGCGTCTTTCTGATGGAAATAAAACACGTAGGCTCGATTTTTGTTTACAGTTACAGGAAAAGATGTTGTTAGATGAAGGTTTTGTAAACAAGATAATTTTCAGCGATGAAGCTACTTTACATATTAGCGGCAAAGTAAACCGCCATAACGTGCGAGTTTGGGGAACTGAAAACCCACACGCTTACTTATGTGGAACACATTCGGGAATTCTCCGAAAGTAAACGTTTTTTGTGCGATCTCTCGTGAGGCAGTATATGGGCCGTTCTTTTTTATGGAAACGATAGTAACCGGCATGATATACCTGGATATGTTACAATTATGGCTTATGCCTCAGCTACTCAACGACTTCATTTTCCAGCAAGATGGTTGTCCTGCCCGTTTTCATAAAGAGGTTCGACAGTACCTTAACACAACATTACCTCGGCGCTGGATAGGACATGCGTCTAAAGAAGACCAACACATTATGCTGCGGCCACCAAGATCACCAGACCTCACGCCATGTGATTTCTTTCTCTGGGGATACGTGAAAGATAAGGTGTTTATCCCACCGATACCGCACGATATCGCTGAGCTAAAGGATCGCATAATCAATGCAATCAACTCTATCGAAAATGACATGTTAGAACGAGTTTTGCAAGAGCTAGACTTTCGTGTTGATGTGTGCCGTGTCACCAGAGGAGCACATATTGAACATTTATAGATTTTAACAAAAACTGTTTGGGTCTCTGCATCACCTCGTACAACTTTCATTTAGGTAAGTGAAATACTTTTTTTGTACTGAATTTTTGTAACTCAACATTATGAAACGCTCTGTATTATCATCAGTTCTTCTTCTCTATATGACCCCCAAACAAAAAAGCGTTTTTTATGAATTTTTCTGATTAAACTTCTATTTTCCTTCAACCATCATTACTTTATTTTTCATTCTGTTTATTTTATTTTTCCCCATCACTTTCCTATTCACGTTTCAAATTCCTTATTATTATTTTAATTTCTATAACGAAGTACACTCTAAACGTAATAGTTTACAAGACACTTCTTTAAGTCTAACTCCGTCAATTTCCGTGATAGAGTGGTAGCATCTCGGTCTTTCATCTGGAGGTCCCAGGTTCGATTCCCCTGGTCAGGCAAGGCATTTTTCGTACGCTACAAAAATTTCATTTCCATATCCTACGAACAAGCTTCAAGCTTATCTAGTGATATTTTCAAACCAAAATAAGGACCCTCAAAAAGTCAAAAGTTTAGCAAGAAATAGTTATGGTGTGAGGAACCTACCTAAGGGTAGATAAATTTATGAGATATTAGTACACCATAATCTATTTACAATCCACGTTGTAGTTAATATAAAGACCCCTGTTTTGTGAGAAATATAGTTTTTATAGATATAATATTTGTTTCATTTTGTCGTAATAGTTTTAATATATTTTTTCGATGTGTTAAATAACCGTGAAAATTTATTATTGTTAGAAACACTACCCGTGTCTTATTTTAACACATTTATTATGCTATAATATCATTGACCATTACTAATAAATTATTCTATGTAATTTTGTTACTTAACAATACACAGTTATATTAAAATATTTCCTTAGTAAGTTTAATAATAATGGGTTACATGATTTGATCTTTCTGTGGTTTTATTCCATTATACGTGATCTTTGATGAATCACATGACATAAAATATGATTAACTTGTGATATCTGAATCACCATAGTTATTTATGACGAATATTATGTAAATTTTTTTCACGTGTGATCTAAAAATATTATATATGCATATTAAAATATAATTATAATTTGTTTTTTTAATATTTTTATTTATAGTCGCATCAACAAATCATTAACAACTCATCAAGATTACATTTGTAAGTGTAAATATGCAGTACTGAACAAATTCAAGCCGACTATCCGACTATTCCTGAGATGTGTGATTAATTGAACCCCAACTACCAAAGTATATCGGTATCGACGACCTAGTATTCAAACCCATATAAAAACAACTACCTTGAATAATATTTGATCCTGAGAATTCTTGTCGTCTAAATTAGTTGACATATTTTTCAGTATGTTAACTAGATCAACAATTGCAATTATTATTTTTAACACATGGTAAGTCCGAACATTTTGGAGGGTACTAGAAAATTTTGATTCTCAATGTGGGCGGTGGGCGAAATAGTTAAAGGATCAATGATTTAAACCTTTCTTCATATAAATTTAATAAATCTAAACTTCTTTTTTTTATTTTTTTTGGGGGGGCGGGTTTGATGATATCGCCACATAATCTTAGTGGCGTATCATCAAAGTGATATGATGGAATATTGTAGCGTACACGTGACCGGGATTCCAACCCGGGATCTCGGGATAAAAGGCCAAGATGTTACCACTCCGCACATGGAGATCGGTAATTTAAGCATTGGTTTTGAAATAGTTTTTTTCTATCAAACGATTATCCAAAATTACCTTCTCTAATAATAATTTGATTCATTCAATTATTATTTTTTATTTTTTTTGTAGCTAAATGAATAAAATTTTAAACAATTTCGTCATCAGAAGATACAACTGATCGCTGAAGATTTTGTGAGCGTTAGAACACGTCGCTTCATTTTACTGCCAATTATTGATGGTCTTCGCTGTACTGCTTTTTCACATTATGGATATTTCAAATATGTTGACGCTAACCTTAATAAGGTACCCGAAATGTTTTTCATATACCAAGTGTATCATGTTTTTTTGTTTTTTTTTTTTTTGAAAGAGTAATCAAATCGATAAAGTAAAAAATTTAAAAAAAAATTTCTTTATTATATATAGAAATATTTTACAATACCATAAAATATATTATTGCAATACAGTATTCACCAAAACATTAATAATGCTAATAATAGTAAAGCATCCTGTTAATAACCTATGAATCAGTTCAAGGTTATATATATATAGTAAAAACGTAAAGTAGACTTCAAAGCAAAACGATGTGTCATTCATGGTACTAAGAGTTTCGTGTCGTGATTCACCTCTGTTATCATCACTTTATAATTACAATAATTGTATACCGATTTCATATTAAATTTCTATTTAAAATATTTTTATTTCCTGAACAGTATTCTTACATTAATTTTACATTAAAAAAGTACTAGTTAATAAAACACAAAAATGCAAAAAAACTAACTTGCGTGCAAGGTAATTTCCTTTCGTGATACTTCAAAATATTATTTTATAAAGAAAAAATAAACCGATTTTAAGAATATATATTTCAGAATTGAATTCTCTACAAGTTTTGATAATAAATTTTACGTATTTTTGGTCATTTAACAAAATGTTTGTATTACAAACATAAAAAACGCGTTTTTAAACAAAAAGGTTTTGTTTTACGTCAGATATTACGAAAAGTACTGAAAATACGGTTCTGAAAACTGTTTTATTTAATCTTTTAAGCCAAAGCCCACAGGAAAACCATGAAGTTTATATTAGGTTCCCAAAATTCATGCAAGATTTGAATTTTGCGCCATTTTCACGGTAAAGTGTTACCAAAGAAAAAAAAAGAGACAGCGTGGTAGTTGACAGTTCAGGGTTATTAAAAATGTAGCACTACAGAAAGAACAACGCGTTTTCATTTTTGAGAAATATTTTTAAAATAATGAAGATTTCGCAGCTACAGTTTGCAATTTTTGTACAAATTATGGTCGGAATAGTGATTTAACTTCAACTGTAAAGAGAATAAATAAAAATTCAAGGAGACTGGAGTGATTTAATACACTTTGACCGTCTTTCAACAAGTCATTCAACACAAGACAACGAAGCGGTTCGTGAGAGTCCAGGAATTCTTTGACCGTGGTCAAGAATTGGGAATTTCGAGAACCTCTCTACAGCGTATTCTCACGAAATATTTGCATCTTTATCCTTACAAAGTTCAACTGACTTCAGTAGAACTGAAGTCTACTGATCACGCACAGCGAACAGAGTTCGTTAAATAGATTATGGAACAACAAGTGGATGCTGATTTTTCGAACAAAATCATCTTCAGCGATAAGGTTCATTTTCATCTTGATGGTTTTATAATAATAAATTGATGGAATATTTATGATAATAAATTGATAGTTAATCGACAAAATTGTCGCATTTGGGTTTCAGAGAACCCACGAGTGATCGTAGAGAAGCGAATGCATCCACAACGTGTCACTGTTTGGTGCGTATTTTGGGCTGGAGGCATCATCGGACCATTCTTCTTCAAAAATGCAGCTTTAACAGTTAAAGGTGCTCGGTGACATGATAATACAGTTTTTTGTACCTAAATTGTAATGTATGAATGTGGATGATATGTGGTTTCAACAAGACGGTGCCACATGCCGTACAGTTAAAAAAATAACTCAGTTACTGCACGAGTCATTTCCTGATCGTATAATTTGCCGTTTTGGTGATCAGAATTGGCCGCCCAAATCATATGACATAACGCCGTTGGACTTTTTTCTTTGGGGTTTTTTGATGTCTAAGGTTTATGCCAACAAGCCCACGACCACTCACGCCTTGAAGGAGGAAATTGAGTGCCGTATCAACGAAATACAGCCACATTTATGCAAAACGGTCATGGAAAATTTCGACAAAAAAGTGCATATGTGCCAGCAAAACCGTGGAGGTTATTTACCCGATATGTTATTTCATACAGAACCCTATACTGTATACTTTATGAACCAATAAAAAAATTTACAATTTTCAATAAAAAATCTGTATTTTTTTATAAAAATGACTTCTTTCGTGAATTTTGGGACCTATATATATATATATATACACATTCAGGTGGCACCATAAGATTGACCCTAAATCGATGCTAAAAAATGCCTTCCACCGTTTCATGAGGATCTACTTCTGCCAATGTAAGCCCACTGCGTAAGTTGAGACCATTTCGAATGAAATTTTTCTCGTCGTTTAACAAAACATACTTGTAGAGTTGTCGATTTGTATTCCACCAGTTGTAGAATTCCAAGCGTAGCGGACCGTCTCCTGGATTTAAATGTTTAACTTGATAAGGATAAAACTTGTTTCGTTTAAGTGTCCTCCAAACCATCGAATTTGAAACTCCAATCCGCTTAGAAAGACGTCGTATTCTCACGGCTGGACTGCATCTATAATAATTTCATCAATAACAGCGTCGTGTTGGGCAGATCGTTCGTAGCTGGTACGAATAATACTAGGTAGTGAATCTGTTTCCTGAAGATTCTGAAAAGTCGTGGTAATTGTTTTGGGATCTGGAATCCTGCAACTCGGGAAACTTGTTTAATATTCTACTACAGCAGTTATTTCTCTGTTGTCAATAAGGACGGCATTATTTCAATGGCAAACTGATCACGTTCAAAGTAAAATTCACAGAAAACCTTCGCTAACGACAGCATAGTTCACAGCACCCGATATACTTAATGTAAATTACAGAATGATTTAAAGAATAATACAATATTGCGCATTGTTAGTCAGCTGTTATTATTTTATTGCCAACTTTGAAATAATAATTTTTCAAATAATTAATTTTATTTCTGTCATTAATAAAAAAATTATTATGTAATTCTTATTTTACGATTGCGTAATTTCCAGTTTTTTATTTTTTAATTTTTTTTTAACAGCAATTTTAAACGATAATTTTGTTTTTACAAATTTTTCACATCACTAAAAAACAATTTGATTTTTGTTTACATTAAATAATTACTTTTCTGAGAAATCTAATCATGTACCGTTTCTAAGTAAAATTTGAATTTTTCTAACTTTTCTTTGTTTTATTCAACTTATCTTACACCAATTTGTTCAGAATTAAATTCTCTACAAGCTTTGTTTATAAGTATTATGTGTTTATCACCCATTTAACGAAGTTATTGTAAGTCAAACATAAAAACCAGGGTCTTTTACCTCAATTTATTGGTTTTCACCCAATATTTCTCAAATGCTGCTAAAGATACGGTTCTGGGACCTACTTTATTCAATTTTTCAGGTCAAAAACAGTAAGAAATCACTAATTAACGCCCTAAAAATTTCAATACGACTTCATTTTACTAGGATAGCTGAAATTCAAACGAAAATTTTCACTACCCGTAACTCGAAAACGAAGCATTTTAGAACATATGTTTATATAAATTTTTTCCATTATTTTTACTAGTAGAATAGATTACAAAAGTCTCAGGAGAACTTTATGATATACCTGTATATAAATTAATATTTAAAACGGAATAAAAAAAAGCGAACAAAAAAATAAATAACCTAAAGGAAACCGGATTAATTATGTCTACTGATAAGGAAGAAAGGGAGTCCGACAAGGATGTTCCCTATCTCTGTTACTTTTTAATCTTTACATGGAACTAGCGGTTAATGATGTTAAAGAACAATTTAGGTTCGGAGTAACAGTACAAGGTGAAAAGATAAAGATGCTACGATTTGCTGATGACATAGTAATTCTAGCCGAGAGTAAAAAGGATTTAGAAGAAACAATGAACGGCATAGTTGAAGTCCTACGCAAGAACTATCGCATGAAAATAAACAAGAACAAAACAAAAGTAATGAAATGTAGTAGAAATAACAAAGATGGACCACTGAATGTGAAAATAGGAGGAGAAAAGATTACGGAGGTAGAAGAATTTTGTTATTTGGGAAGTAGAATTACTAAAGATGGACGAAGTAGAAGCGATATAAAATGCCGAATAGCACAAGCTAAACGAGCGTTCAGTAAGAAATATAATTTGTTTACATCAAAAATTAATTTAAATGTCAGGAAAAGATTTTTGAAAGTGTATGTTTGGAGTGTCGCTTTATATGGAAGTGAAACTTGGACAATCGGAGTATCTGAGAAGAAACGATTAGAAGCTTTTGAAATGCGGTGCTATAGGAGAATGTTAAAAATCAGATGGGTGGATAAAGTGACAAATGAAGAGGTATTGCGGCAAATAGATGAAGAAAGAATCATTTGGAAAAATATAGTTAAAAGAAGAGACAGACTTATAGGCCACATACTAAGGCTTCCTGGAATAGTCGCTTTAATATTGGAAGGACAGGTAGAAGGAAAAAATTGTGTAGGCAGCCACGTTTGGAATATGTAAAACAAATTGTTAGGGATGTAAGATGTAGAGGGTATACTGAAATGAAACGACTAGCACTAGATAGAGAATCTTGGAGAGCTGCATCAAACCAGTCAAATGACTGAAGACAAAAAAAAAAGAAAAGATAAGGAAGGCGGTCAGCTAACAACGTAGTTTATTTATTGATACCCTTTTGCGGGGTAGTCCCTATTTTAAATCCAAAATGTTAACTTCCAGCAACTTTTTTTTTTTTGTTTTTCCGTAGAAGGAGGAAAAAGCAATGCCAGCCGCCGCCAGGCCCGCTCTGACGGTAACTGCAGAGCTCTCACCAGGTAAAAAACCTCCCCTTCTAGTCACGTAGGGGACAGACCTGATCCACATGGTATGTACACAGCCCCTGCGTAATCACCCGGGCACTCTTGTCACTGAAATAGCGAGAGCAAAGTCCTCAGGGGAACTTCCATGAACTTGACTCCATTTTGGAGTAAACTCCATTTAAAACTTTTTAAATGTTTCGAATAGCTTATTTGTTTATTTACAACAGCAGAGTGGCAAGCATTCCATTCTCATATTTGAGAGTTTGATTCTCCAGATCTTTTCTTACTTAGAAGAACCGAATTAATTCAGATTTTTTTTTTTTTTTTTATTATTATAAATAATTCGAATATTTTCTATGTCAATCTACTTTTGTACATTTTTGAAAAAAAAATAACTTTTTTTTTCTTTTTTACTAAATAGGAAAGTTATTTATTTATTTCTTTGTGTGTAAAAATTATTTTTTATGTTTCGTTCTTTCTCTCACGTTTTTCTTTCCAGTTTGAGTTTAAAATTCTGATATGAAAAACTTTCAGGTTTCATTACTATGTTAAAATGTTTTATTTTTACTTAATGGAAAGGAATTTTTCGTTGTAAGTAATAATTCTACTTATCCTATGCGTTTTCTCAATTTTCTCGATTCTTTTATGGATTACATTTTCTTTTAAAAACTATTTTGCTGGAACGATTCAGCTAAATATTTTAATTATTCAACTTATTGGATCGTAATAAAAACGAATTTATTTTAATACTTGATACTTTGTATATAAGTAATAAAAATATTAATACATAGCAATGCAGTGACATCACAGTTATTTGGTTAAATGCCAGAAATAATAGAAGGAATAAGAAAACAAAAGAAAACGAAAAAAAAAAGAATAAAGGATACAACAAGACTAAAAATTTTTGTCATGTATTACTTGTATACTTGTTAGTATAAAAGATGTAAAAATACGTGATATGTATAGTTTAGTAATAGAAGGCATTAAGTATAAAATGAAACTTAATAATAACAAAAAAATAAATATAAATACATTTCTAAATAATACTCAAATAATGAAGTAAAAAAAAGTAAGTAGCTTAAAATAAATAAAAATATAATTACCTTATAAAAGAAGAAACAAGTTGGTCACAGTTTCTTTTCAAATTATTTTGCAGTCCATCAAAATGTAAAAAAATCGATACATCCAAAGACAAACTGAAAATAAAAATAAAAATTCAATCAAATTAAATTATAATCGGTGACATAATGGATTAATTCATTAAATTCACCACGGAAGTTTTTTTAAGAAGGAATAAGGAAATAGAAATTTTGTAACGTATGAAAAATACCATGCTTTACCGGGATTCGAACCCGGGACCTTAGATGAAAGGCAGATATGCAACCACTCTACCACGGAGATCGGCAAAACAATCTATTTATTTACAATTTTATTAATGTAACACTTTAAAATTTTCTTTATTTTAAACAAAATACTATTAAACAAATGATGACTCTATGACTACAAAAAAAAAATTACTACCGAGATTCGAAGAGGGCCCCCCCTTAGTAGTTAGACGCGCTAATCATCATACAACAATTTTTTTTTAACCTCTGTTTCAAAGGATGAAATGAAATGGCAATTTTATACCGTGTGAAAATTTCATGCCTGAGGGATTCGAAACCGGGAACTCAGAATGAAAGACCGAGACGCTACCATTTGCGCCACGTAAAAGACTGGCAACACAAAATCTAGTACAACGCGTTGAAAAGTGCATTGAACACAACGGTGGCATTTTTGAAAGTTATTAAACCACATGAAATACTACTTGTAAGCAGCATTTTATCATTATCATAAAAAAACAGTAAGTATTCTTTCTTCCTCCAGTTATTTTCTACTGTACATAACGAAAATGTTTTTTCAATCTGTTAAAAACTAATCTGTTTTGTTGTTAATAAAAAGTCGACAGGTTTAAAATTTTATTTGTTTTCTGTTGACATTATTTACATCAATCTTCTTATAATTAAATTCTCTACAATTTATGTTTAAAAAAATGTATGATTTATTGCCAATTTAACAACGTTATTGTACGTCAAACGTAAAAAAATGTGTTTTTTGACCCTATTTTTGGCGTTTTATATGGGATATCTTAGAAACTAAGAGAGATACAGTTCTGGGACCTATTTTTTTCGATTTCCCAGCTCAAAAACCATAAGAAATAATTGAATTTACCCCTTAATTGACCTTCCCAGAATTTCAGAAAGCCTTAATTTACCCAAAGGAACTGAAACTCGGGCGAAATCTTTCACCCTGTATAACTCGCTAACGAAGCGTTTTCGGACCTATGTTTATATGAACTTTTTTCTTATCTTTAGGCTCTAGAATGAGTTGTCAAAGTATTGCCCTATCCTCCTATCACCTATCCTTGCCCTATCACCTTGCATATATATATATATATATGCAAGGTGATTCAGGAAAGTAACAGTAGGTATAAATATATATATATATATTTACCTATTTAGGTGGCTAGTAGACAGCTTCATTGTATCCCGACTATATGATGGAGTTGATAACAACGCTACTGCCACAGATTCTGAGGAAGAATACTAAGATAATTTCACTCTTCCGACTTTTGAAACTTGCATTTTTATTAATTACATAACATATTTTTCAAAATACTTCAATTTGAAAAATATTTAGGCTCTAGAATGAGTTGTCAAAGTATTGCCCTATCCTCCTATCACCTATCCTTGCCCTATCACCTTGCATATATATATATATATATGCAAGGTGATTCAGGAAAGTAACAGTAGGTATAAATATATATATATATATTTACCTATTTAGGTGGCTAGTAGACATGCCGTAGTTCATGCCGTTGAGGCCCACAATTACCGAAAAGGGATAACAAGAAGATGAAACATAAATAAATATTACAAAAAAAAAAAAATATATATATATTTTGTCAAATAAAATGTATAAATATAAAGAAAAATTAAGGGCATTTCAGAATGAAACGAAAATAAGAATAAATCCAGTTCGACAATCTCTTTCAACCGGAGGTCCCGAGTTCAAATCCCGGTCAGGTATGTCATTTTTCATGCACTAAAAAGTTTCTATTTCATATTCCCACGGCAAAAGTTTCGAACTTATGTGGTGAATAATTCATAAAATATTACATCATTATATAATAAAGAATCATAAATAATATAACAAAAAAATAAAATTAAAAAGTAGTCAGAGCAAAGAAGAAGAAACATAGAGAAAGAATGAAAATTTACTGGGAAAATAGAAAACAGTAAACTAGTTTTGTTTAAGTATAATCCAAATCGGTTTATTACGAAAAATAAACTTTTTTTTCCTGTTTAGCCTCCGGGAATCGCCGTCAGGTATTACAAGAGGATGATATGTATGAGTGTAAATGAAGTGTAGCGAAAAAATTCTAGTACCAAGAAATGAATGGAAACTTAGGAAAAACAATGAATTCTACAAAAAAAACAGAGAGATTATCAAATGTGATGAGGAAGACGAAAATCTGTTTCTACAGATACTTGATGATAATTAATCCATTAAGACTGATAAAAATACTTTTTTTCTGGTTCAACAAGAAAAACCTTGAACTTGTAAGTCATCTACAAGGCCCAATAAACTTAACTATCTTATTAAAAGTAACATAATTATATATCATATGATTTATTTCTTTAAAAGAGATAAAATTTTTTATTTAATGATAATTCACTTTTAATAATTTATTTCCAATTTAATTAATTATTTTTCATATGTATTCAAAATATGGTTTTAATCGTAAATCACACAGCATGACCCAATTATTGATAATATAAACATAAATCAAAAAATTCGTCCATTAAGTTTTTTGTTAACTTAATGGACGAATTTTTTTATAGATATTTTACTGGTTCATGGGCTTCAAAATTGAGAAATGCCGCTCTAACTGAACACATTTCTTGTTTTACCTGAATTACAATAATGAATTTCATGTACATCTTTATACGGATTTGAATACTAGATCGTGGAAACCGGTATTCTTTGGTGGTTGGGTTTCAATTAACCAGGAACACCTGAAAGTGTACAAGACTACACTTCATTTACATTCATACACATCATCCTCTGAAGTAATACCTTACGGTGGTTTCAGGCTAAACCCTGAAAAAGAGAATAAAAGAGAGAGGTGTGAATAAGAGGACCAAGGGATCTATTTATAGAATCAATCTAGATGGCTTAAATTTAGATGGCAAGGGAAAAAAGATGTTTCCGAGAGAAAAAAAAACAAAAACCATAATAACAAATAGGGTTGATGCTATAGGGGACTGTTGGGTTACGGTTTTCGTATTATGAGAATCTCTCCCCTAGTTCTTACAAATAGTTATGCAAATAAATGAACTAACGAAGCAACAACGTACTGTATTATAACTCTAATTTTTTGACATTTTTTCTATCTGTCTATGTTTACAATTTTTTTAAAAATACTTATGTGACAATACTTTCTAATTTTTATTAAAATTTTCAGTAATGTTCGTAACATTTCCTGTTAGACAAGGAGTGATAGAAATATGAGTAGTAGGGAGGGAAGTGTCCATGGCTAAAACACTGACACGTGATCTCCCTTCCACTCCTGAATAATTTATCATGTTCAGCATATTTATCAACGGTTATAAGATTAGATAATCCACTCTTTCACGTTTTACTCCATCTTTAATACTTGGGCTACTACATTTTTTTATTTTACCCCGTACTCCCCTGATCCGGACATACAGTTAAATAAAACTCGGTCCAGGGATTCGTTCTTAAATACTAAGGGGGCCTTCCTACCCACCGGTAGTTCGGCCCCCCTCCCGGTTGGATCTTTTCTCTTTTTGCCTGCCTCCAATGGGCTCCAACATGGATTTGTGTTTCGTAACAAATTTAATGTCTTATGATTGTTGCTTACTTGGTACATTACATTCAAAAAAATTTTTTTTTTTTTTGTCTTCAGTCATTTGACTGGTTTGATGCAGCTCTCCAAGATTCCCTATCTAGTGCTAGTCGTTTCATTTCAGTATATCCTCTACATCCTACATCCCCAACAATTTGTTTTACATACTCCAAACGTGGCCTGCCTACACAATTTTTCCCTTCTACCTGTCCTTCCAATATTAAAGCGACTATTCCAGGATGCCTTAGTATGTGGCCTATAAGTCTGTCTCTTCTTTTAACTATATTTTTCCAAATGCTTCTTTCTTCATCTATTTGCCGCAATACCTCTTCATTTGTCACTTTATCCACCCATCTGATTTTTAACATTCTCCTATAGCACCACATTTCAAAAGCTTCTAATCTTATCTTCTCAGATACTCCGATTGTCCAAGTTTCACTTCCATATAAAGCGACACTCCAAACATACACTTTCAAAAATCTTTTCCTGACATTTAAATTAATTTTTGATGTAAACAAATTATATTTCTTACTGAAGGCTCGTTTAGCTTGTGCTATTCGGCATTTTATATCGCTCCTGCTTCGTCCATCTTTAGTAATTTTACTTCCCAAATAACAAAATTCTTCTACCTCCATAATCTTTTCTCCTCCTATTTTCACATTAAGCGGTCCATCTTTGTTATTTCTACTACATTTCATTACTTTTGTTTTGTTCTTGTTTATTTTCATGCGATAGTTCTTGCGTAGGACTTCATCTATGCCGTTCATTGTTTCTTCTAAATCCTTTTTACTCTCGGCTAGAATTACTATATCAGCAAATCGTAGCATCTTTATCTTTTCACCTTGTACTGTTACTCCGAATCTAAATTGTTCTTTAACATCATTAACTGCTAGTTCCATGTAAAGATTAAAAAGTAACGGAGATAGGGAACATCCTTGTCGGACTCCCTTTCTTATTAGGGCTTCTTTCTTATGTTCTTCAATTGTTATTGTTGCTGTTTGGTTCCTGTACATGTTAGCAATTGTTCTTCTATCTCTGTATTTGAACCCTAATTTTTTTAAAATGCTGAACATTTTATTCCAGTCTACGTTATCGAAAGCCTTTTCTAGGTCTATAAACGCCAAGTATGTTGGTTTGTTTTTCTTTAATCTTCCTTCTACTATTAATCTGAGGCCTAAAATTGCTTCCCTTGTCCCTATACTTTTCCTGAAACCAAATTGGTCTTCTCCTAACACTTCTTCCACTCTCCTCTCAATTCTTCTGTATAAAATTCTAGTTAAGATTTTTGATGCATGACTAGTTAAACTAATTGTTCTGTATTCTTCATTCAAAAAATAAGAATCTCATATTTAATTGAATAGAATTTCATAATTTATAATATTGTACAAGCAAGTAGAATAAGCTGTTAATTGTACATTTTTTAAGAGTTTTGCTCATATCGCCGGCCACGATTTGCATGACAAGTGCCTGGGTATACAAACAACTGTACATCCAGTATACCATTACACGAACAGTGCATCACATCCTCTTGATTTTTCCGAGTGGATTTTATTTTTTATATTATTACTAGCAGACCCGGCAATGCTTCGCTATTACTAGATTTGAATACATACAGATTAAATGAACACAATTGAAAGTGTTTGATAAAACATTAAAAATCTGAACATTATGTGATTCACAAAATTTAACCTTCCACGTTATCCCTTTTCCCCTTTCCCCGCTTTACCATTTTCCAATTTACTTTTCCACTTATTTCCTCTTCTCTTTTCCCTGTTTCCGTTTTCCTTTTCCCTATTTCCATTTTTTACTTTACTCTTTTTCAATTTTTCCCTATGTCCCTTTTTTCCCTTTCTCCCTGCACTTAAATCGGTCCAGTAGTGTTTTAGTTTATAGCAGACACATACGAACATTGCCTTTTATATATATAGATGGAGAAAGTCTTTTTGTATATTTGTTTGTTTGTTTCGTAAATATCACGACACCGGTGCCACCTAGCGGTTATAGTTTTTGCAAAAAACTTTTTTTTCACGTAACAAATATTTATTCTGAATATGAGCCAAATCGGTCCATAAATACAATTTTTCAAAATATTTCGACTCCAGCGCCACTTAGCGAGTCCATTTTTTACAGAAATATTTCTTTTCACGTAACTAATATATATTCTAAATATGAGCAAAATCGGACAATAAATTCAAATTTTCCAAATATCTCAACCTCATCGCACCGTGGGGGTTCAAACTAATTCAGAAATTTTGCGTACAAGAACTAAACAAAGTTTCATCGCAATCGGATGAAGGTTATAGGAACGCATTCGGGACAAACAAACAAATATTCACATATACAGGATGCCCTGTATAAAACGCAACCCAACCTTATATTGGTAGATATTGAAATAATAAAAATGCATGTGTAAATGTAAATGTAATTTTTATTATTACCATCCATTACCTTACATTTAGAGTAAATGTTGGAAGTGGCCGCCATCTTCTTGAATACAAGCTTCAATTCTTTTTACAGCGTTTCTTGCAACTTTTTTCAAAGTTTGTGGCTAGATATATAATACAGCTTGTTCAGTATTGACTTTCAATTGTTCAAGAGTTCGTGGTTTGTTGCTGTAGGCTTTTTTTTGAGGTGACCCCGTAGAAAAAAATCCGCCGAAGTCAAATCTGGAGATCTTGGTGGCTATAAGCCTCGACCGATAACACGATTACCAAATAATTCCTCAACGAAATCAGAAGTTGAACCTGCGTAGTGCGATGTCGCACCGTCATGTTGTAGCCGGCAGTGTCTGTCTTCCTCTTCCAAGAGTGCGATGAACTGAAATAAAATATCATGATATCGTTCTGCATTAATGGTGTACTCGAAAAAAATAGGACCTATTATTTTCTTCCGCGATATCGCGCACCACACGCCCAACTTCTGCGGGTGTAATTGTTTTTCGTAATAAACGTGGGGATTTTCAGCGCTCCAAATTCTACTGTTTTGGCTGTTTACGTAGCCGTCCAAATGAAACCGTACTTCATCTGTGAAAAATAACGAATCCATAACATTAATTCCCTCACGCAGAAATCGACGGAACCGTTGACAATATTGTAGCCGTTTTTGTTTGTCGGGCTCAAGAAGTCGATGAACCGTTTGAATGCGATAAGGTCGTAATTGAAATCGTTTGGTCGCCCGATGAACAGTTGATTTAGACAAATTAATTTCAGCAGACAAACGTCTGATCGATTTATTTGGCAAAGCGAGTAATCGGTCTTTGATTTCAGTGACTGTATCTGTATTCAACACTGACGCAGATCTTTTGTGTTCCTTGTTATTAACAGAAGCGGTCTCTCTAAATTTTGCAACTAACCTTAATACTGATGTTTTGTTAGGAGCCGGTTTATCTGGATACTTATGGCGAAACAAATCTTTCACTGCGACCGCTGATTTCGTACTGAAGTACGACTCGACAATGAAAACAGTTCATCTAGCGAAAACACCATCTTGTTTCTAGCAATACACTGAACGTTATGATTGCATTATTGTTACTATCGGTAGTGTTCTACTGCGTCGCCGCGATGTTCAGATGTTGGAAGAGTCCATTTCAGTAACGAGTAAGGGAGTAAGCTTGACTTTTGAAATTTCATGGATGAGTGATTGATGGGTTGCGTTTTATATGGGTCAACCTGTATATATATACGCGTATATAAGATTGAATAAAATATCAAACCGAGAGTGTAAAAATGCTAAAAGTCATAAAACTGCTAAAGCTGGATTTAGAGTTCAAATTTATTTTCTATTTAGTCTTCGGAACCACCGTAAGATATTACCACCTTACGCCCTGTGAGATGTGTGGTAACCACACATCTCAGAAATGGTCGGCCTGAGACTGTTATTTTTCCTGTTTAGCCTCCAGGAATTACCGTTCAGGTATTACTTCAAAGGATATGTATGATTGTAAGTGAAGTGTAGTTTTGTCCAGTCTCAGGTTGACCATTCCTGAGATTTGTGATTAATTGAAACTCAACCACTAAAGAACAGAGATGATGGCACTCAAATCTTCCTGTCCACCAAGTATTCTATTTTAATTTGATTTTTCTGTAAATTATATTTTTCATGTTTTCTAATAACCTAAAATTACTATAACTTTTACTAAAATACTAAAATTACCAAAACTGAAATTCTTATATCTTTTTTTCTAAAAATGGTATAAGCATGATTTTTTTTCTAATGGTAAAGAATTATTTGCTGTTTAATTGGTACCATGGATATATTATTAGATTGAGTTAGAAATTTTCAAAAAAAATAATGAATCTGACAAAAATAATTTTTTATATATTTTTTAAATTTTAAATAAAATTTTACAAAAAGAAAACTTGCATGTTTTTCTATGCTACGAGAAATAAAGCTATTTTATTTGGTTAATTTGTCATATAAATTAAACTGATAGCACCTATACGTCAAAAGTTAAAAGAGTCTAAACCAAACTTTTACCCCTTCCACCTTTATATTATGGGTGTAATTATATTTTTTTGAAAAATAGTTACATGTAATAATTTTTCATATTCTACAGGTAAATGCAGTAAATGATGCGTTTTAATGTCAAAAAAATGTTAATTTTGACTTCCTCCTTAAAATTATTGTTTCTTAAAATACTCTAACAATTCACATATTGCCCAATTTATAATATTTATTTATTTATTTTGTTTTTAAGAAGTCATTTGACTCTGATTTTAGAATATTAATTCTAACTCGTTTATTTATATTCTTCAATTTGATATAAGAACCTGATTGAAATTATAAAAGAAATTAACAAAAGTAAGTAAACAATCGTGGGGTTCGTAAAACCTTTTTAAAATCGTGCAAAAGAACTCATTAAATCGTGAGTGAAACAAGTTGCAACAGCAGTTCGTTGTTCTTTCTTAACTAGCTGTGAAACTGACACATATCGCTTGTGGAAACACTTCATTTTTCGACATACGAGATCAAATTCATTTTTCGACATATGTATCGATCGATCAAATAATCTGAATATCGTTTTAATTTTCGGGTTAATGGACAAAAGTAATAGACTTGGTGAGCTGTTCGTGTCACGCTCTACAGGTACACCCAGCGGTTAGTAAAAAAAGCTGACAACAAAGTTATAATACTTTCCTGGCATTGGTTATATACTTTTATATTGTGGAAAAATAATAATACGTATAAATAAACCAAAAAAAAAAATTTTTTAATTCAAAAATTGACATTTTTACTTTGATCGGCTTCTCCACCCCGAATATTACCCTCAAAGTATATGTTCGGGTCACTTGATTAACTACTATTCTAGAAAGAAATTAAAAAAAATTGGTTAAATAAATGCAATAAATAAAAAAATCCCTTTTGGCACGCCGAAAGATGGAGGTAAATTTCACCGGTGCTAAGAAGGGGATAAAAAAATTTCTACCTTAATGTTAAGAAAAATTTCAAATTTACTCAATACGAATGGTTGCATGTGAAAAAAGTTTCATATGTTTAGCATACGACAAGCCCCATCTTCTTACAATTCCAGCAACATTTTCATCATCCCTTGCTGCCGTAACGGCTGGTCATATAAAAAATTAAAGCGACACTCCAAACATACACTTTCAAAAATCTTTTCCTGACATTTAAATTAATTTTTGATGTAAACAAATTATATTTCTGACTAAAGGCTCGTTTCGCTTGTGCTATTCGGCATTTATATCGCTCCTGCTTCGTCCATCTTTAGTAATTCTACTTCCCAAATAACAAAATTCTTCTACCTCCATAATCTTTTCTTCTCCTATTTTCACATTCAGTGGTCCATCTTTGTTATTTCTACTACATTTCATTACTTTTGTTTTGTTCTTGTTTATTTTTATGCGATAGTTCTTGCGTAGGATTTCATCTATGCCGTTCATTGTTTCTTCTAAATCTTTTTTCTCTCGGCTAGAATTACTATATCATCGGCAAATCGTAGCATCTTTATCTTTTCACCTTGTACTGTTACTCCGAATACAAATTGTTCTTTAACATCATTAACTGCTAGTTCCATGTAAAGATTAAAAAGTAACGGAGATAGGGAACATCCTTGTCGTTTCATATTGTTAAAATATGAAACATAATTTTATTTTTATTGATATTTTATGATATTTGCATTTTTTTTTTTAATTATGAGTATTTTTTCTGGCACTGCCTAAATGTTTCATAATTTAATTATTAAAATAAATAATTCAACTTATATTTCATTTTAATTTTTGTTTTATTAACATAATTTCGTTCAATATTTGTAATTTAAACAAAATAAGCTAGATTTTACTAAATATAAAACTATTATTAGTAAACTCCATGGCGCGAGTGGTAGCGTCTCGACCTTTCATCTGGAAGTTCCGGGTTCCAATCCCGGTCAGGCATGGCATTTACATACGCTACAAAATTACCATTTCATCTCGTCCTCTGAAGCAAATACCTAACGGTGATCCAGAAGTTAAAAAAAAATTATATTTATATTATTTAGGTGGCCTGATTTCTCATTTTCTGGTTTTTTAAAGCAGATGTTACCACATATATTTACATACATCGACAAAGGTAGAATATTTAATCGTATTTATTTTTTTTTTCATTATTATATCATAAATTAATTGAAATGTAAAGAAGTATCCAAGATAAATATCAATATACATTTCTTTTATTATAATAATACTACTTTAATCCAAGAAGTCTTGAAACTTAAGATAAGAAATCTTAAGCTTTTCATATCCGACAATTTTTTTCTTTTTAAATGCCGATGTCCCCGTTTAAAATTCTACATACTATTAATAATAACTAAACTTAAAAAAAAAGTATTAATTGAATGAATAGCATAAAATTTCAATAAACATTAGGTCAATGACCTTATAAATAATAATAAATACATACGAACGTAAAGAAATAATTTCTCATTTAATAAACATACAAATGTTAGTGTTAATAATAAAATACGTAGGTTACATAAAAAATAATTAAGTATATATATATATATATATATACACACACACACACACAAAACAGTAAAAAATTTAAAAAAAGAAAGGCTCAAGTAATTGTATAAAATTATCAATTATTTACGCAGTTTTACTCGCAGTATAATCTTCAATAAAAAAATAATAAAATAAATGGATTTTATTTGCATCTAATAAATATAATTACTTTTTAAACATTCAAATAATTGTGCAATTATTTATATACAAAAAAAAAAGATGTGTTCTTTAGTATAGCTTAACTATAATTAATATATTTTTAAATAAAAAGAAAAAATATACATATGAAATTAAGTTACATAATTGTACATAATAGTATAAAAAAAAAAGAAGTATAATGAACTTCTTTATATCTTTTCCGATAAGTTTGAAACTTAATAACTCATATTACATAACAGAGAAAGAGAAAAACGTAGGATTATTATTACGAGTACCTCTTAATCTTAATTCGGTAAAACACGCAACTTCATTTCCGTTATTGGAATTATTTTCTAAAAAAAAAAAATCCCTTTCGGCACTCCGGAAGGCGGAGGTAGATTTCACCGGTGCTAAGTAGGGAATAAAAAAGATTTCCACTTTAAAGTTAAGAAAAACTTCAAATTTACTCGATAAATGGTTGTATGTGAAAAAAAGTTTCACATGTTTTCCATACGACAAGCCCCATCTTCTTACAATTTCAGCAACATTTTGGTCACCCCTTTCCGTAAGGGTTGATGAAACCAAAAATTGTTACTGACAAAATTTTTAGGTAATGTTTAGAGGACTAACGTCCACTTTAAACCGATTAGATACTATGGCAATTTAAGGGAGGTACGATTTTTTTGTGTTTGAAACATCATTTTTTCCACCCCCTGGGTCAGTGGTTGATGATATCAAAAAGATTTACTTAGGTACGTTTTAGGCCCTTATCCAAAGAATAGTAGATCGTTAAACGAATTCGATATTTTACTTAATAGGAAAGTTATAGCGATATTTTGGTTTTTCGAAAAAGCCTCCCCATTTCCACCCGCATGATCCGATTATTTCCATTAACAAACTCAAGATTTTGGGTCGTTATATTTTATTTTAAATGATTGGTGCAAAATTACGGCAGTTATCTTGTCCACAAGAAAGTGAAATATATATGTGTATATATAAACTTTAAAACTGACGGTGGTTTTGCGGTCTGGGAGATGTGAAACGCGAAGATATGTCGAAATTTTCTGAAGTCGAATCATGGTACGCATTAGAATGGGTAGCTTTCTTATGAAATTTACTTAATAAAATTTCCCTTTTTATGTTCCCGATCAAATCTATATTTCCGTAAATTATGATCGATCAAAATTTTAAATTCGAGAGGAAGTTTCTGCAGATTTCGAAGTACCATGACTCCCTCTCGCCAATAAATATAAAAAAAACCCATGGAAAATTCGGAAGGAATTATACAGAGTGTTTGTTTTAAAAAGCAACCCAATTTAAAGAAAAATAATTTGCTATATTTAATTGGGATTAGTTATAAATATTACAATTATTTGCGCAATACAATATTGGGATCAGATTTTTTTTCATAACAAATACTGAAAGTGTCCATCATTTACATCAGTGCAAGTCATTATTACCTTTTTTTTTTCATATTCTGAACAACCTTTCGAAGTATACTTCTTCCAATCTTCTTAATAACTCTTGAGTTATGTTGGATAAGTAATTATAATTCTGTTAATTTTCCGGATAAAGAGGAAGCGACCTTTTCTGTAAAGTAAGAGCCGTCCAGAAAGTAACTAACGTTTGTGCCTAGCGTGAAGATGGATGGGGATAGAGCCGCCATCTTCATTCGGAGATCCCGGGTTCGAATCCCGGTTAGGAATGACATTTTCACACACGCTACAAATCATTCATCTCAACCTCTGAAGCAATACCTAACGGTAGTTTTTTTTCATAACAAATACTGAAAGTGTCCATCATTTACATCAGTGCAAGTCATTATTACCTTTTTTTTTTCATATTCTGAACAACCTTTCGAAGTATACTTCTTCCAATCTTCTTAATAACTCTTGAGTTATGTTGGATAAGTAATTATAATTCTGTTAATTTTCCGGATAAAGAGGAAGCGACCTTTTCTGTAAAGTAAGAGCCGTCCAGAAAGTAACTAACGTTTGTGCCTAGCGTGAAGATGGATGGGGATAGAGCCGCCATCTTCATTCGGAGATCCCGGGTTCGAATCCCGGTTAGGAATGACATTTTCACACACGCTACAAATCATTCATCTCAACCTCTGAAGCAATACCTAACGGTAGACCCGGAGGTTAAATACGGAAAAAAGCCGCTATCTTGGCATTAAAACGATTCTACACACAGTAAGCATCAAGCTGTCGTAGCGTATGGACTGTGATTTTTCTAGTTTGTTCGTTGTGAATTATTGAGATGTGTGCTTCAATAGAAAATCCCGCGAGTTGTGAGATGCTTTGAATGATTCGTTTTTACTGGCAAAAAACCTCAAACCAGTTGATCGGCAACAATGTAAGGTGTAAGGAAATGGAATAATGAGTGAAGATGAAGTGAGACAATGGTGCATTCAGTTTAAAAATGGCCGCACCAATGTTCATGATGAGGACCACCGCGACTGACGAACTGACGATGAAAATCAACGATGAAATTTGTGAAAATCCCCGTATTATGATTACGGAATTCTCGCGTCATGTCCCCCAAATTTCACGAAGTTTACTGCATGAAATTCTATCGGGGAAGTTTGGTTATGGTAAGTTTTGTAGGTGCCAAAAATCTAAGGCGGCAGAGATGGAAGTGAAAAGCTTGTGCATTTATGATAAGTGCCTCAATTTAAATGGCGACTATATAGAAAAATAGTTTTTAAAAAAATTTTCTTTGTATATATAATGCACTTATTAAATAAATCTAGACTTGAATTTTGATGCGAATATTGGGCAAGCCCCTTATAAATCTCACATAACAAGTGTGGAAATAGCAACAAAAAAAATTATTAGAATTATGGATTTCATAAGCAGTTTCAGCCCATCTTTTGAGGTTTTCAAAAAACTTAATATTTTACCCATAAAAAATCTTTTTTTTCTTTTTCCTGTTTAGCCTCCGGTAACTACCGTTCAGATAATACTTCAGAGGATGAATGAGGATGATATGTATAAGTGTAAATGAAGTGTAGTCTTGTACATTCTCAGTTCGACCATTCCTGAGCTGTGTGGTTAATTGAAACCCAACCACCAAAGAACACCGGTATCCACGATCTAGTATTCAAATCCGTGTAAAAATAACTGGCTTTACTAAGACTTGAACGTTGGAACTCTCGACTTCCAAATCAACTGATTTGGGAAGACGCGTTCACCACTACACCAACCCGGTTGGTTACCCATAAAAAATTTATACAAATACAGAAGTATTAAGAGCATTTTTTAATAGTTTTAAACATCATAAAATAAATAAACATGTGCGATACAAGAAATATGGGTACAGAAAATATGCAAATCCGGCTGTCTATAAAGAACGGTTTCGAAAATCATTTGTCTATTTAGGACCTAAAATCTATAACATGTTAGACAATAGTATAAAGTGTATAACTGTTGAAAATATCTTATTATAAAGAGGTGAAGAAATAGCCTGCTATTATTCAGGACACTAGCCCAGTGTCGAGAGTTCTAAGGTTTAAAACCTAATAAAGGCTATAAGGATTATAAGGATAATAAAGACGTTTATAAGGATTTGAATACTAGATCGTGAATACCGATGTTCATTGGTGGTTAGATTTCAATTAACCACACTTCTCAGGAATGGTCGACCTTAGACTGTACAAGACTATATTTCATTCACATTCATATATATCATCCTCTGAAGTAATACCTTACGGTGGTTCCGGAGGCTAAACAGAAAAAGAGAGAGTATTTAGGACACTAGAATTTTGTTTTCTAAATTAGAATGAATAAAATTAACATAGAAGTGAAATGAAGATAGCGTTCAAAATTTACAATATGATCAAAGGTTTTGTACTACTGTTGTAAATCGAACCACGCACCGCCTTATATGTAATGATTAGTAATAGAATCGATGTGAAAACTTTAGATTAATTATATTTAGATTGGGGTATATTTTAAAACTCATTTATGTATTAATACTTTTAGTACGAGACATGTTATTTTGCTCTAGGTATTCCAGAGAATGAAACTTTATATAATTATTATTTGAATAAATTAGAATTTAAGAAAGGAAAACTTATAACTATAAAAACAAAAAAATTAAAAATATTTAAGAAATAAGATAATAAGAGGAATAAAGAAACATAAACTAAAAGAAAAATGTGACAGGAAAAGAAAGAAATAGAAGAATCCCAGTGAGATTAATTTTAAGTGAAACTGCTGATTCATAAACATTAGTTAATACTTCTCAGTAAAACAACTGATGACAAGCAGCATCTAGTTTCACTTATTAGTTTCACACATCTTTTATCTTATATATATATATATATATATATATATATATATATAAATGAATGTTTGTTTGTCCCGTATGCGTTCCTATACTATTCATTCGTTGCGAAGAAATTTTGGCGAGTTGTATGCGCACGCCTGCGAAGATTCTGAATTAGTTTGGACCCGCTAGGTGGTGCTAGAGTCGAGATATTTTGAAAAATTGTATATGTGGTCAGATTAGTCTCATATTCAGAATACGTGTTACATGGAAAGAAGTATTTCTGCAAAGTATGAACCCGCTAGATGGCGTTGGGGTTGAAATATTTGAAAAAATTGTAATTCTGGTCCGATTTGGATATTCAGAATATATATTACGTGAAAAGAAAATTTTTTTGTTGTAAAAACTATACCCGTTAGGTGGCGCCGGTGTCGAGATATTTACGAAATTAACAAATATACAAACAGCTTTTCCTCTTCTATATATATATGTTTGTCTGTTTGTATGTCTCTTATCCCTTCCTAAACCATTCATCCGATAGCGATGAAACTTTGGGGAATGGTTGGATGCATGCCAGGGAAGGTTTCTTCTAAATTAGTTTGGACCCGCTAGGTGGCGCTGGCGTCTAGATATTTCGAAAAATTGTATTTATGGTCTGATTTGCCTCATATTCAGAATACATGTTACGTACATAGAAAGAATTATCTCTGCAAAAAATTAACCCGCTAGTTGGCGCTGGGGTAGAGATATTTAGAAAAATTATATTTATGGACCGATTTGGTTCATATTTAGAATATGAATATTAGTTACGTGAAAAGAAAGAAGACATCTGACACCTAACGCTACCAAGTTGCTCTCAGGAACTAAGCTAAAAGCCTATTCGCGGAAGATCCAAGACCCCGTGCCTGTCACCTTTAAGCCATAAACTACACCCTAGTACGTAGATGCATCAAGTACGCCACGACAGCATATTAATCTGCCAAAAATTCAGTCACCCGCAAACGAATATCGTTAATTTAAGCGATTACAAATATCACAATTCAATGGAAGTAATAAAACATGAAACTGGGAAGAGAATTTGTTTTAAGTGAAAGAAAAACAATTTAAGTAAAAAGAAAACCATCCAATCTCCATAGCGCGAGTGATAGCGTCTCGATCTTTCATCCGGAGGTTCCGGGTTCGAATCCCGGTAAGGCATGGTATTTTCACACGGTACAAAACATTCATCTCATCTACTGAAGCAATACCTAAAGGTCGTCCCGGAGGTTAAAAAAAAAATAATAAGACATACATCTGAGTCAAATTTGAAGAAAATCAATTCGGTCAATCTTGAGATATAAGTCAACTAGCAGTGCAATACATATATACATGCATACGTGTTTTTAATTTTTTTTTTCCTCTTTAGCCTCCGGTAATTACCGTTCAGATAATACTTCAGAGGATGAATAAGGATGATATGTAAGAGTGTAAATCAAGTGTAGTCTTGTACAATCTCAGTTCGACCATTCCTGAGATGTGTAGTTAATTGAAACCCAACCACCAAATAACACCGGTATCCACGATCTAGTATTCATATCCGTGTAAAAATTTCTGACTTTACTAGGACTTGAACGCTGCAACTCTCGACTTCCAAATCAGCTGATTTGGAAAGACGCGTTCACCACTAGACCAACCCCGGTGGGTCAAAATATGTTTTTGATCTAGATGAACGAACTGGATCCTAAAATGTAAAAATTTGCAAAAAATCCGATACTCCGTTTTTTTTTTTACATAAGTATTATACATTCCTCTTTAATACAATTATTCAAACTTTATTCGTCGGGAAAGTAATATATTTATTTATGTAAACCAGGTTACAGAATAACAGCACAATGACAATGTCAACAGTACTCTGCAGAGATGCCAAGACATCTGTGCGCAGTCTGGCGTGTAATTGTAAATATACCGGTAAATGTGTAGTTTTGAACAGACTCAGGCCGACCACTCCTGAGACGTATGGTTAATTGAAACCCAACCACCAAATAACACCAGTATCCATAGTCTAGCATTCAAATCCATATAAAAGTAATTGCCTTTACAAGGACTCGAACCTTAGGAACTCCCGACTTCTAAAATCAGCTGATTTTGCGATGACGAGATTAACCACTAGACTAACCCGTATATATATATATATATAAATATTTTTTTGTAAATTTAAAATTTTATCGTTAAGTAAATATCAATGTCATTTTATTTAAAAAGAGAAAACCCATAGCGAACAGAAATTAGAATTTGAATGATTTCAATCATGAGTTGTTATACACAATTAAAATAAATGTACTTTGAAAATTTCGTTAAAATATATAAAATAATTTTATGCAATGCCGCACAATTAAAAAAAAAAACACAAGATAGGAACATATATGTGTTATTCAACAAGCTTTTAAACATAAAATTACGTATGGAGCTACATATTAAATGAAAACAATTATTATTAAAGATTATAATTTTTTTTTCATTATTTCTATTACAGTATTTACAGGTATAGATGACGTGAATTCTTGGACAGCAATCAATAAATGATGATAGATGAAAAATGAGGTGTAGCGAGTGCGTCTGAGTCCTTCCAAATGTCTCACGAAGATCTTATCTATACATAATCTAACGAGAGTCAAGAATAATAATCAAAAGGATACCAAGAAATATTTTAACTAAAAATCACAGGTGTGTCTATATCTATGACCTCGTATTGTACGGTGAAAAGAGTTACATTGCCGGTTAAGATCGGGCACGACAAATTTCCACTTCCACCTGTACTCTTGTTTTCAAAAGAGTTGTTGGCGACCTGATATGATATTTAATGTAAATCATTATTATTATAATAAGCATCCCATGCCAAGTTTACTAAAAAAAAAAAATAATGAAATAATGGTTTTATGTTTCACTGAGTCGAAAATACAGTGTCCCATATAAAACGCAACCCATCAATCACTCATCCATGAAATTTCAAAAGTCAAGCTTACTCCCCTACTCGTTACTGAAATGGACTCATCCAACATCTGAACAACGTGACGACGCAGTAGAACACTACCGATAGTAATACGATTGTCTCTAGCAATACACTGAAGTGTATTGCTAGAGACAAGATGGTGTTTTCGCTAGATGAACGGGTTTTCATTGTTGAGTCGTACTTCAGTACGAAATCAGTGGTTGTAGTGCAATATTTATTTCGCCATAAGTATCCAGATAAACCGGCTTCTAACAAAACATCAGTATTAAGGTTAGTTGCAAAATTTAGAGAGACCGGTTCTGTTAATAACAAGGAACATGAAAGATCTGCGTCAGTATTGAATACAGATACAGTCACTGAAATCAAAGACCGATTACTCGCCTCGCCAAATAAATCGATCAGACGTTCGTCTGCTGAAATTAATTTGTCTAAATCAACTGTTCATCGGGCGACCAAACAATTTCAATTACAACCTTATCGCATTCAAACGGTTCATCAACTTCTAGAGCCCGACAAAGAAAAACTGCTACAATATTGTCAACGGTTCCGTCCATTTCTGCGCGAGGGAATTAATGTTATGGATTCGTTATTTTTTACAGATGAAACACGGTTTCATTTGGACGGCTACGTAAACAGCCAAAACAGTAGAATTTGGAGCGCTGAAAATCCCTACGTTTATCACGAAAAACAATTACATCCGCAGAAGTTGGGCTTGGGTTTTTTTCGAGTACACCATTAATGCAGAACGATATCAGGATATTTTATTTTATTTCAGTTCATCGCACTCTTGGAAGAAGAAGACAGACACTGCCGGCTACAACATGACGGTGCGACATCGCATTACGCAGGTTCAACTTCTGATTTCGTCGAGGAATTCTTTGGTAATCGTGTTATCGGTCGAGGCTTGTGGCCACCAAGATCTCCAGATTTGACTGCGGCGGATTTTTTTCTACGGGGTTACCTCAAGGAAAAAGCCTACAGCAACAAACCACGAACTCTTGAACAATTGAAAGTCAATATTGAACAAGCTGTATTAAATATTCAGCCTTCATTTTATTAAATATTCAAACTTTAAAAAAATTTGCAAGAAACGCTGTAAAAAGAATTGAACTTGTATTCAAGAAGATCACTTCCAACATTTACTCTATATGTAAGGTAATAGATGGTAATAACAAAAATTACATTTACATTTACACATGCCTTTTTATTATTTCAATACCTACCAATATAAGGTTGGGTTGCGTTTTATATGGGACACCCTGTATTATTGTACATGAGAATGTACACATTCTCAAACCAATAAAATGTAAACGTTCAGGCCTATAAGTGATACCACTTTGCATTATTACAGATTGTTTTGTTATCAAACTCATAGATTTGCTTGAGGTCTCATTTTATAGAAAAACACACATCAAATTTGTCACCAAACACTCACAGTTCGATACATTTGTAACGCGACATACATCTCACCTAAAGTCGATTTTGTTCCAGATTACAGCCATCAAGTTGGACATTACCTCTGCAGCTGCGGCGTTAATTCTAAGTTTTAACTCAACAAGATTAGCAGGAAAATTTAGTACATAAACCCGATCTTTAATGAAACCCCACAAGAAAACATCTAGTTGAATCAAATCTGGGAAGCGACATGGCTATGCAACTGGACCTTCATAAGCAATCCACTGACCTGGGAATCGATTATCAAGAAACTGTCGGACTTCTACGCACTACTGAAATGGTACCCCGTCTTGCTGATAGTAATGGCGTTCATTTTGGTCATTATCGTCTAACTGAGGAATCAGAAAATTCTGAAGAGTGTCCAGATAAATAGTTGCTTCCTGGAAGAAGAACGGGCCGTTCTATGTGGAAAAAAACAACCTGTCTTAATGAAGGTTTGGTGTCAAGAATAAATTGTATACCTACTAGAAGGCTTCCCAACGTACTCTCTACGAAAATTACGTTGAACTGCAGTTGTTGATTGCAAATCAACCAAATCACACAGCGAACACGTTCCGGACCAGTAAATGAATCCATTTTTAACAACACTGGTGGCCGAATTCGGTACTAATGAACTACGTGAGTCAAAATTTTTATGTGTTTTGCTATGAAATGAGACGTCCACCGATCTGAAAGTTATCTAAATAAATTTTTATATGCTTTTAAAGTTATCTTTTTGAATAGCCGAATATTCTATTAAATGGAATTATAAAACGAAACAAAACAATGATGTTATTTAAAATGTTAATTTTTAAAAATCTTATCATTAATTTTTAAAACCTTACATTTTTAGACATTACTGTTGTGTGTGGGTGTTTGCACACAAAGAGAGAATTAGAAAAAAGAGAGAATGAAAGAAAGAATACACAATAAAATATACGTACATAACGTTTAATTTCCTATCATGGATATACATATGTAGGAGGAGCCTTTTTTTTAATCAGTTATAAAAATAATCATCAATCAAATACGTCTTAATATAACTTAAAAATACCTACACATAAAATAATAATAATAATAATAAGATATCCTTCTGAAATCAATACCAGCGTAATGAACCAGTAATGATTTATCAAAATTCATAGGTACTGGTGATCTAAGAATAAATACCTATCTATATATCAATATAATATTTCCTTATATTAAAAATAAACATAAAATAATTGTGAATGTCTATCTATTTAAAAAAAAATATAGCCTAACTCTTACTTTAATAAATATTAAAAAATGAATAACAAAAATATATAAATAAATAAAAAATCCATTAATCAAACAAATAATTAAAGTTATAACGTTATAATCATTACGATTATACCAAACAATATAACCTAAGGTCAAAGAAAAAATTGTTATTCAATTTCTGGGCTCAAAATTAAATACAAAAATCACGACAAATATTCAACAAAAACTTGCTTTGTGTTTTATATATAAGTATATATATATATATATATATATATATATATATATATATTGACTGCTTTTTTTTCTTTTTTTTACGAAGTATGACAACCCTTAAATAAATTTTTAATAGTTAAAAATAGAAAGATAAGATTTAGCAAATGCTATTACTTCAAAGAAATATATATTTTTGTATGGGTCCACCACAACCCAAACACCCTGAGGATTGAGGGGGGGGGAACCAACAAATTTTAAATGATAAGGAGAGTTGTATCATCATTTTAAAGAGGAAAAACAAAAAAATTAACAAAAATCTTCGGGCTAACCTAAATCCTAACTAAAATTTGTAAACGCATTTAATATTTTTCAATCTACTATCAAATGGGGCTTAAAATACCCCCCCTTCTCTTCCCTAAATAATGGTCACGTACCGAAAAATAGATCGTTTTGAGGTAGGAGCAAGTGAGAAATTTTATTTTATTTCATTTTTTTTATTGTTTCACTAATGATCAGTTATTTAAGAAATCCTTCCTTGTAAACTACATTTGAAATTAACTAAGATAAATGTGAAATGATCACAGTTTTATTAGGGTTGTCATAGTCCGAAGGTTTTTACGTGAAAACTTTTGTTTTTTTAATGCCTTTTAAAATTATATGTAAAAACTCTACCCTTTAAACATTTTTGAGTTATCCTAACTCCTTTAGTTGCTTGTGATGAGGAAGTCTCAAACCTAAAAATAGATCACTGTATGACAGGAAAATTTGGTAAATTTCATTTTTATACACAGAGTGAGCAACATAAAATCGAACCAACAATGAAACCGCTACGCAACACTATTTATGAAAGACTCTCACACAGCTAGCGCGACTAGTGGATGTATATGTTACTACTGATTGTTGCTGTTGTTTGTCAATTGGTTACTCTTTAGTGCAGTAGACGTTTTGTTGCAGTGTATTATTGTGAGTACAGCTGTGTTTGTGTAAAATACCTTATTAAATCCAGGAGAGGATAGCTGTAGTTGAGTCTTGTATTCGTTCTGGATCGTTTCCAGAATGCCTGGAACTTTCCGAATGCTTGTATCCTAGTGAAGAGTAGCATACAAGATTTAGTTAAAAAATGGCGTACAAAAGGTTCAGTTTCAAATGCAAAATGAAATAGGTAACCTATCGTTAGGACTCCACAGACCATTGCCGATACTGCAACGATAATTACTGCAGGTCCGGAAGATGCCATTTTCGAAGAATTCTATGCGCAATTAGTTGATAATGAAAAAGAATACAGCTTCTTTCAATGTGACGGATCAACGTGTCACACATCAAACTATTCATTGTATTGCGTTCATGCAGCTTTCACAAATGAACGAGCGTCAGCAGAGGACGGTGGCCTGCACGTTTCACAGAGTTGTCTACTTGCGATTTTTTCCTTTGGGGCTATTTAAAAGAGAGTTTATACATCTAATCCCCACAATATTGATGAACTGAAGGTGAACATTCAACGAGAAATCAACGCATTTGACTACAACGTTTTGTGTCAGATGACTCTTAATATGATCAGTCAAGACAAAAGTGCATCGATGCCCAGGGTGGTGATTTTGAACAGCTTTTGTAATAATAAGGTAAATAAATGCACCATTTAAATTACGTTTTATGTTTTTCTAATTTAATTTATCCGAATCATTCATAAAATTTCATTCCAACATAACCTACCTACCGTTTCTGCAGCGGTTACTATATGGATTCCGTTTTATGTTGATCACTCTGTATTTGAATGTCCAAAAATTACTGAATTTGCGGAGTTGTCAAACTTTATTAGCACTCAGTTAATTTTTTAATTAATAAATTCTTTCTTCGTAAACGAAATTAAATAATTATTATTGTTTTGATTAAATTTTCAGGAACAATTGAATGACTACCACATTCATGTGATTTCAAATCTGGTGATTTTTATTTCTGAGAATCATCAAAAACATATATTTTCTTCAAATCCATATTATCGGCTCCTAGCGGCCGATTAAAAACTCTCATTTGATTTAATAAAGTTTATCAAAATTTTATTGGTGTGAATGTACAATTCAGTGAATAAAGCAGCAACTAATACATTTAAGGAAAAATAATTCCTCTGATGTAGAATTAGACTAGTGTCAAACACTATTGTTATTTTGGTTTTTACACCACCGCCCAAAAAGAAGGGTAAGAATTTAGGATGTATATATGACGCAGGCTGGAATAAATTATTCAGCATTTTTTCATGTTTTGAAAAAATTAGGGTTCGAATACAGAGATAGAAAAACAAATGCTAACATTTACAGGAACCATACAGCAACAGTAATAATTCAAGAACATAAGAAAGAAGTCGTAATAAAAAATGGAGTCCGACAAAGATGTTCCCTATCCCCGTTACCTTTTAATCTTTACATAGAACTAGCAATTAATGATGTTAAAGAACAATTGAGATCCCAAGAAACAGCAGAAGGTGAAAAGATAAAGATGCTACGATATAGTAATTGTAGCCGTGAGTAAAAAAGATTTAGAAGAAACAATGAACGCATGGATAAAGTCCTACGCAAGAACTACCGCATGAAAATAAACAACAACAAAACGAAAGTAATGAAATGTAGTAGAAATCATGAAGATGGACCACTGAATGTAAAAATAGGAAGAGAAAATATTACGGAGGTAGAAGAATTTTGTTATTTGGAAGTAGAATTACTAAAGATGGAAGAAGCAGGAGCGATATAAAATGCCGCATACCACGTCAGGAAAACATTATTGAAAGTATTTGTGCTTAGTGTAGCTTTCTTTGGAAATAAAACTTGGATGATCGGTGTACCTGAGAAAAAAAGATTAGAAGCTATTGAAGTATGGTACTGTAGTAGACTGCTAAAAATCAGATGGGTGGATAAAGTGACAAATGAAGAAGTTTTGCGGAAAATTGTTGAAAAGAGAAGCATTTGGAAAAACTTAGTTAAAAAAACAGACAGACTTATAGGCTATATATTAAAGCATCCTGGAATAGTAGCTTTAATATTGGAGGGACAGGTAGAAGGAAAAAATTGTGCAGGCAGGCAACATTTGGAGTATGTAAAACAAATTGTTAGGGATGTAGGATGTAGGTGGTATACCGAAATAAAACGACTAGCACTAGATAGGAATCTTCTAGAGCTGCATCAAACAAGTCAAATGACTGAAGACAGAAACAAAATATGTATGTATGTTTCTTCAACCGTAGCGTATCAACGACTGAACCGATTTAGATGTATGACCCCGCGTTGGAATCATTACGTTACGGGGAGTGTCATAGGCTATATATATATATATATATATATATATATATATATATATTTACATAAGGGTGTTTCATTTTAATCGCCCCATGGGATTTTATGGTAAACTACGCATAATACAAAAAACATAAGTTACTCAGATTGGAGAGGGACATCTCATGGTGACCTTATTTCAAGATTAAGACGATTATTTTTTGATAGAATGATCTATTTTTGACCCCACCAATGAAAAGAGCAGAAAATTTTACTTTGGAATATGTAGTCACATATATGACCTTGGACCTTTATTTTGAAGGTTTTTTGAAGGTCATAGGCAAACAACCAAAGACAGTGCTATACGATAGTCTAAAGTCATTTTTACGATCTTCCCCATAGTTTGCGAGATAAATAGCCTGGAATATAAATATTCCAGGAATACTGTATGTCCTTCAAAATTAAGTAACCGTGTAACACTATCTCCGTGTTAACACTATCTCTGATGGTTAGCTGTACGACCTTCAAAAAAAGATCCAAGGTCATATGTTTTATCATATATTTCAGTGTATATTTTTTTGTTCATTTCATTTGTAGGGTCAACAGGTAATTCCATTTGAAAAAATCATGTTAACCTTGAAATAAGGTGAAATTCAAGGTAATATGAGATGTCCCTTTTCAATCTGAGTAACTTTTGTTTAGGTCATTTTTTTGTATTGTACGTAGTTTACGAGAAGCGGATTAAGATGAAACATATGTATATGTAGCAGTGAAAATTTATTGGTTGAAGCACAAATTTTAATGAATTGAATTAATGAACTGTGAGACTCTATCACTGTGTTAGCTGGGTTTGAACTGAATGATTCGAATCAATCGAATGAATAATATTACAAAAAAAATATAGACTAAAATTTACGTTAAATAAAATAAAATAATATTAAATAAATTAAAAATGTTCCTGTTTAATAATAATGGTTTCCCGAGGGAACTGCAAGTTAGGCTAGAGTGGTGAGGTGATGAGAGCGCCTCATCCATAGCTAAACCAATCATTATCATCAACTGCTAACAAACGGGGTGCCCCTGAGGCTCTGTTTTGGGAAATTCAACGGGGTCCTCTTATAATATACCTTCGTAAATTCACCTCCCTAGGTTAAGCGAATTGAGCGGTGTATTTATGAGCTTGTCAATCAGAAAACTTTGTGTGTCTCTCTCTCTCTCTCTCTCTCTGTATATATATATATATATATATATATATATATATATTGTGTATGTGTGTGTGTATGTATATATGTATGTGTATGTGTATGTGTATGTGTATGTGTATGTGTATGTGTATGTGTATGTGTGTGTGTGTGTGTGTGTGTGTGTGTGTGTGTGTGTGTGTGTGTGTGTGTGTGTGTGTGTGTGTGTGTGTGTGTGTGTGTGTGTGTGTGTGTGTGTGCGTGCGTGCGTGCGTGCGTGTAGCAGATTTGAGTGCAAATGTAAAAAAGAGATAAATTCGGAAAACGTAAGATTGATAGGTTGAAGAGATCACCTGTTTTACCTTTAAAAGAATACTAAATAAGATTTATAAATCTAGAAGTAAATAAATAACAATCATTATTTTATAGCATAATGTATTAAACCGTGTATTAGGTTTTTTAATACGTTATAAAATACTGTAAATCTATGTAAGAATATTACCTGTCCGTTTCCAATTAAACTGGAAAGTTCTAGCAGACCATTCTTGGTACAATACGCAATATAATAAATGGAAATATTAAATTTATGAATTATTATTTAAAAAATCATATTAAAGTCAAGCATAAAATATCCAATATCGATAAAATTTTATAACAAATCCATAATGACATAAGATAGAAAGTTATACACGTACATTAAAGGAAAATCATTAAAATGAAATTTACATAGTTTTGCTTTTTGCTTTTATTTAAACTTATACAGAACATGTGTAAATCACTTTAAATGGGCTATTTTCAAGATACCCGATGTAAATTTGTAAAACACGAAATAATTTATAAATTAAAAGAAAAAAGGTAAGACAAATTATTGTTGCATGCTTTTTCCCGGCTACGCCGATCAAGTAGTATCGATAAAAGTATCCCACGAAGAAACACGAGAAATTTCAGGACATATTCTTCTGGTGAAAATAATGAAAAAATAGTTCATATAAACATAGGTTGGAAACGCTTTGTTTTTGAGATACGGCTAACGAAAGATTTCGTTAGCCATACAGTACTTCTTATAAAAAAAAAACTCTACTGTAATGTTTTGAATCCAAATTAAGGAGTAAAATTGTTGGTTTCTTATGTAATTTGAGCTGGGAAATAGGGTAAAATAGGTTCTAGAATTGCAACTTTAGTCGATTTTAAGATATCCGACGTAAAACACAAAATTCAGTGTAGAAAAACAAGTTTTTTTTAGGTTTGTAGAACAATAGCTTTGTAAAATGATTAAAAATGCGAAATATTTAGTAACAAAATTTTTAGAGAATTTAATTTTGAGAAAAGTAATGTAAATATAACCAGTAAAAAGTAAATAAAAAAAAAATTAAAAATAAATTTTTTATTGAAGTAAATCAGACGAAGAATAAACAGAAAATCCTATTATTTTTCTATACCTAATAAAAATTCTTCCGTGTATCAGTATTTACGAACGAAATGGATAATTTCCAACGTGTTTGAGGTTATCTTTTCAACGTGATTGAACAGGAAAAAGAAAAGAGATGAGAAATAAATTTTAAGATACAATTTTTTAAATTATACATATATATGTTAAGCTTAAAAAATTTGCTTGAATAAAGTTTTTATATCTAAGATCTCTTTCAATAAAAACTAAAATAAGAAAAAAATTTCCAAAAAATCTTTCAGAATTTTATATCCGGGGTTTATAATTTTTTTAAATGTAGAAATTTCTTGCTAGCTCTATATATATATATATATATGATGAAAGTATAAACTTTCATCAAATATTTGAAAAATATTTAAACCGAACGGATATACAGTAAAAGAACTAGAAGGTTATTTTTCAATTTGAAGAGGTGAGGGTTAATTTTTTGAAAAACTTTTTTTGTTTTATTTACTCGTATACATGGACTGCATAAAATCAAAATCGCTTAAATAAAGTTATCTTTATAATTTCTCAGAAGAAAATCGAACGAATTGGTTTTTTCACGATATCCCCAACACACCACCTAAAAGACTTTGAACAAAAAATTAATACGATCAATGCCCCATATATATATTTGAACCAAATTTGAAGAAAATCGGTTGGGTTAATCCTGAGATATAAGATGAAAAGTAGTGTATTACACAAGTGTTTTTTGGTCTAGATGAACTACTCACTACCGGGTTGTACTAGTGGTAAACGCGACTTCACAAATCAGCTGATTTCGAAGTCGAGAGTTCCAACATTCAAATCCTAGTAAAGCCAGTTACTTTTACACGGATTTGAATACTAGATCGTGGATACCGGTGTTCTTTGATGGTTGCGTTTCAATTAACCACACATCTCAGAAATGGTCAACCTGAGACTGTACAAGATTACACTTCATTCACATTCATACATATCATCCTCTGACGTAATACTTGACGGTAATTCCTGGAGCCTAAACAGGGAAAAAACCGATACAACATTTTTACACGATCACCTTACTTTCCCCTTTAATTTAACTATGCTAGCTATATTTGCCGGAAAAGAAAAATAATAATTATAATGAAAAAAAGCTGAAAACAGTAGCAGAATTTTCCCAAAATGCGTCTTTAACCACAATTTAACCGTAAATTGTGGGTTGTTTCTGATAAACGGCTTACACATATATACGCACACAACTTATTTTAAAATAATTATAATTTTATTCACATATTTTTTTTTTATTTTATTCAATTCAATGATAACAACTAAAGATCGCGCGAATAGTGTATTTAAATCGCGCGAGTGTGGCGGTACTAGCGGCGACGTTCGGGACTAATTAAACTAATGTAATTCATAACTTGCATAGAACAAATTTCATTTGTACAATCGACAGATTGATGTAGCCGCTAGACTTAACGCACCAGATACCGAGTCAACCGGCTGAGTTCGAGACCCGGCCAGAACGAGTTACTTTTTTTACACTTTAAATATTATTAATTTATTTAATTTTACCGCTCACCTGTGATGTCACAACATAATAGAAGACTACAACAGCATTTTTGGGGTGGGAGTGCGATTTTGAAAAAACGTTTTTTGCAAATATTGTTATTTTTTTTATCGTTAACAAATCCGCTTAATAAAAATATGACCTTAATTAGGCAAAATCTCGATATACTGAGGATGATCTTGTTCTACAACCTCAAACCTTTTACTTTGAAAATATAATGGCATTAATATCCCATATATAAAAGTAATCTGACCAAGTTTGGTAAAAATCGGTTCAGTAGTTCCGGAAATATAAGGCCATCACCGAACACATAAACGTACTTACGAACATTCAAATTCGAAAAATTTCCATCCGGTTTTTTGGGTTCCTTTGATGTCAAAACGTAAAGATCCGGTGAAAATCGCATATGACTAAATTAGTCCGAATACAATACTTTTACTTCTAGAGCTGTAGCTCTGCTAGAGTGTTATTTAAACGGGAAAGTAAAATACCAAGATGTGGAATTAATCCAACACCGGATGCATTGATTTTTGAATAGAAATTTTGCGGTTATTTATTTTCCAACTAATTTAAAATTTCAGTTAAAAATCATTTAAAGAAGAATTAAATATTAAAGTTTCTTATATTTATACTAAAACTTAATGCATTAATGGTAACGTATTTATGCAAATGGACCGCATTTTCAGGAGAATTGAATGAAAGGACATATCCTTACAAGCTTCCTTAACTTTTAAATAATAAAAATAATTATAGTTATTATGATTCGATTTAAATTTTATTAAGTTCAAACTCCATGCGTCCGGTCTAGTTTTCCACAATTACAAGTCACATTGTGGTTTTTAGCCACAAGGGATGGCCAGTGTAACATAATATTATGTACTTAATAACCGGTTTAAAAAAAGTATTAATTTTTTATATAACGTAAATCTGTTGTTGCATGTTGTTTTTATATAAAGCATTTTATATAAATATTATTTGTTTACCGCTGAAAACAAATTTTTCTACTAAAATTGTTAAAAATTACTCAAATTACGTCTATTAATTGTTCAATTTTAAAACGATATTACATAAATCAGAATGTATTTATTTATGTTTGTTTTTATTGATATTTATTTAAAATATAAAAATCATTAGAAGTAAAAGCCGATTTGCATGATTTTAGGTAGAGTTCATAAGAAAGATAGCTATTGTAGTAGGTACCATGATTCGACTTCCGGAAAATTTCGGCATATCTTCGCGTTTCATAACCTCCAGACCCCAAAACCACCGTCAGCTCAAAAGTTTATATATATATATATATATATATATATATATAGATATATTTCTTTTTCTTGTGGATATGATAGCTGCCGTAATTTTCCGCCAGTCACTTTCAAATTGTTTCTTAAAAATGACTCGTCCAAAATCTCGGTCGAGTTCGTTAACGGCCAAAATCGGACCATGGGAATGGAAATGAGGTGGCTTTTTAAAAAAAACAAAATATTGTTATAACTTTCTTATTAAGTGAAAGCTCCTACAATTTTTTTTTTTTTAGGTAAGGGCCTAAAACTTATATAAGTTACGTTTTTAGATATCACCAACCACTTAATCAGGGGGTAGCAAAAATGGAGTTTCGAAGACAAAAAAATCATACCTTCCTTAATAGGCACAGTATATAATCGGTTTATAATGGTCGTTGGTTTTCTAAACATTATCTGAAACAACTTTTGATATGACTAACCCTTACGGCAAGGGATAACCAAAATTCTTGTTGGATTTGTAAGAAGATGAGGCTTGTCGTATGCAACCGTTTTTTCACATGCAACCGTTGTCGTATTGAGTAAATTTGAAGTTTTTCTTAACTTTAAGGTGGAAATCTTTTTTATCCCTTACGTAGCACCGGAGAAATTTACCTCCACCTTCCGGCGTGCCGAAAGGGATTTTTTTTTTGTTTGTTAATATATTTATTCAAATTTTGAAGATGACTTGAGATATTAATTTATCCAAGTAACGTAATTATTATAAGAGCAGTACAACTTAAAACAAAAATCTTATCACACATAACAAAGTAAAATTTCATTCATTAATGTTTTTCTAAATTACTGAATAAATTTTTTGGGAGGTAAGAGTGTGGTTCCCTTAAATTAAAATTAGAAAATACTCCTTATTTTAATTTGGAACTCCATGAATTAAAATCAAAAAACTATTCTATTGAGATCGTGTACGGAAAATTTTACAGTTTTAAAATTTTCTAAAACTTGATTTTTCGTAAAAATTCAATATTTTGTGCATAGTAAAAAGTTTTATATATATTTTGATTAATTATTTATAATCTTGTGGTTTTCCACCACCAATCTGGTGGTAATTTATAGCTGGTGGTTTTTAATATTTTTTGAAAAAATAATATATATATTACTTTCCCGAACAATATAGCTATAATAAAGGCGATAAAGGGGGTTCCGTATGGTGTGACAAAAATGGAGTATCAGTCTTTTAGCAAATCTTTACGTTTTAGGGTCCAACTAGTTTATATAGATAAAAAAAAAAAAAAAAAAACAAGTATTTATATACGTATCTGTTTTGCAGTACTTTTGGTCTTACATCTCAGGATTGACCAACACTATTTTTTCCAAATTTGGCTTAAATATTTCTATATATGAGGCACTGATAATATTTATTTTTTCAAAAATCGTTAAGGGAGTGTGGTGATATCGCAAATAAACCAATTTCTATTTTCTTCTAAAATAAACTTTACTTTTGCGTACGTCACTCTACATTGCATATATAAATAATTCAAAAAAGAAATTTTATTCAACCCCTACGTCTTAAATATATGATTTTTATTTTTTCCTCTATTCCCATTTGATTTCAATGTTTTAAAAGGATTTTGTACATCATGTACCGGGCTATCAAAAATTTCCAAAATTATAAACCAAGGAACACAGAAAAGGTCTTTGAAAATGTTTACATTTTTGTTTTAACTTTAATTGGAGGTAGATATTATAATTAGAGAAAACTTTCCAAATTTGTTCAGCTTAACCTACATTTGAATATTTTTAGAACTTTTTTTTTTTTAATTTATTCCCCACCTCAAAAAAATACAATATTCTGATTTTTATTGTATTCATTCCGCAGAACCTTATCTCATTTTCCTAATAGAAACCTCATTTCGTATCTTCAGATTCTTACTCTTAATTATTATTAAGATACATTTTCGTTTTGGAATTTTTTATCAACTTCCAAATACTTTAAATAAAAATAAAATAAATTAAAAAAATATATATATATTTCTACATTTCGCCATTTTATAGTTAGCGCAAAATTAAGAGTTAATAAATTAATGATATTTATTCTTTTTTTAAACTCCTGTAAACAAAATGAACTCATGGAGGGACAGTCTAGTCATAACAAAAATGACTCATTCTCAGTGACACAGCTGGCGATTATACATTGTTTATTAGGCAACCGTTTTTACAATGAGAGGTTAAGTCTAGTCCCAGAATGTGACACAGTGCACACCCTCTTGATCGTCTGCTACTGTTTGACGACCCAGTTAGAAAACATTTCGTGATGTCACTATTTACATCAGGAAAGCCAATAGTAAATAAGATTTATTTTTAACAAATATTTTTTTCATCATTATACCTGATAAATGATTTATTTTTTAACATTATAATATTTTACCATACGCATAGTATTGTTACATAACCTAATTGTTATATATATGTATATATAATTGTTGCAGAAAGTTTCTACGAACTTTGTAGGCATATAACCATTTATTTTGAAAAATGAAAAAACACTTTTAAAACCAACGTCTGGAAACGATTTGTATTCCAGTGATAGCAATAGATTTCGCTCTAAAAGATAAATAATGTTATACTAAAATTCCACCAATAAAAATTATTTGTTTCTTTTCCTGTTTAGCCTCCGGAAACACCGTAAGGTACTACTTCAGAGGATGGGTGAGGATGATATGTATGAATGTAAATGAAGTGTAGTCTTGTACAGTCTCAGGCCGACCATTCCTGAGATGTGTGGTTAATTGAAACCCAACGACTAAAAAACACCGGTATCCACGATTTAATTTAATATTCAAATCCGTATAAAAGTATAAAAACCTTTACCAAAAATTACGAAATTAATATATAAACTAATATAAAAAGCTGATATGGACACCACAAAAAAATGTGATACATGTGGTGCACCATAGTCGGTCTGGGTGGCGCGAGTGGTAGCGTCTTGGCCTTTCATCCGGAGGTCCCGTGTTTGAATCTCGGTCAGGCATGGTATTTTCACACGCTACATTTATCATTCATCTCATTCTCTGAACCAATACATAACCAGTGGTCCTGGAGGTTAAAAAAAAAATGTGTAACTGTCCACTTTATTAAAAAATTGCAGTATCTTATCTTATTTTCAAATGAAATAAATTTAAATGAAGTGCAGCAAAAAATATATTTATGTAATTTAATAAGAGTAGAAGGAAGTAATGTGGTGTTCACATCTGATTTTTGTATTTTTCATGTATAAGTAAGATCGGTGAGTTCTGAACTGGGGTAAATATCCGGAAGTCATAAGAAAACTACAGTTAAAATTTCATAGTTTTTTGCGAAAATCGAGAAGAAAGGAAGCAATCCCTTTCGGTACGCCAAAGAGTGGAGGTAGATTTTATCGGTGCTAAATAGGGGATAAAAAAGATATCTACCTTAAAGTTAAGAAAAACTTAAAATTTACTCAATAACACAATGGTTACATGTGAAAAATGTTTCACATGTTTAGCATACGACATCTTCTTACAATTCCAGTAATATTTTGATCATCCCTTGCCGTAAGGGTTGGTCATATCAAAAATTGTTACAGACAAAAGTTTTAGGTAATGTTTAGAGAATTATCAACCACTTTAAACCGATTCCATACTGTGCCTATTAAGGGAGGTATGATTTTTGTGTCTTCGAAATCCCATTTTGTCTACCTCCTGGGTCAATGGTTGGTGATATTAAAAAGCTTTACTTAGATAAGTTTTAGGCCCTTATACAAAGAATAGTAGGAACTTCAAACGAATCCGATATTTTACTTAATAAGAAATTTATAGCGATATTTTGTTTTTATTCGAAAAATCCCTCATTTCTACCCTCATTGTCCGATTTTGTCCATTAACGAACTAGACCGAGATTTTGGGTCTTTATATTTTATGTATTAATTTGAAAGTGATTGGTGCAAAATTACGGCAGTTATTGTGTCCATAAGAAAGTGAAATATATATATGAACGTATAAACTTTTGAACTGATGGTGGTTTTGGGGTCCGGGGGATCTGATACGCTAGGATACGTCGAAATTTTCCGGAAGTCGAATCATGGTACCCATTACTTCCTTATGAAATCTGCCTAAAAAGCGGCGTTGTCTCTTTATACGGTAGTAAAATTACATGTGGGTGTAAATAAAATATACACGATCGCCAGCATCAAACAATTTTTTAAATCTTTTTATTTTTATTTCTACTTCTACTGGGGATGCCAATAAATTCAATGCTTCACCTATTTTTTTCAGTTTCAACTTTGAATACGGTGATTCAAAGTTGCAACTTACACACTGTGTGTTAATATTTTACGATTTGGCTAATTCATTAAGAATATTTTTAGCGCTGTGAAAAAAAAAATATAGAATATTATTTTAGGTACTTATTTTAATTTAAAATTTATTAATTAAATTTTGTTATAGAATGTTTATTAAATTCCCAAACTAAATCAAAGCGCACACAACTACTAATGTATTTATTTTTATTTTTTTCAGAATACCAATATATATTTTAACTAAATTCTTATGTGATAGAATTCATTATATTTTTAACGAGTTGGTTTCTGGATGAACTGATTTATTATGAATTGTTGTTATTGTAAGTTGCTATGGTAAACAGTCAATAAAATATATAGAGACAGCTGTGATAAAAGCTGAGTACATCTGTTGTATTATATACATATATATACACCAGGTGTGCATAAGTATTCGATGTTTACTGGCTAAAGCCAGCTGTATATATTTCTATCAGTACTGTACAGTATGAAGGAAATAGTTGTGTTGTTTTATGGTTTTAAGGGACTGCCCTGCTTATTAAGGGATATTATCATGGCACGCTTTAAACGTGTGCCGTGTGTTTATGTACCGTAACGTTATACCACGTGCTCTACCTTACTGACAGTATCATTTCCGTTTGTGAATTTTATATCTGATATTTTTTTTATTATTATTTATATATATATATATATATATATATATATATATAAAATAAATCTAATATTTATCGTTCGTTTGGTATAATCATGATATTAAAAAAATTGAGTTTATTAAACCCCGGTCAGTTTTTTAAAGAAAATATATTTTAATTGTTACAGATTTTTTAGATTGCTGTATACGAGGTGTGGCTATTAAATAACGAGCCTAATGATGTAAAATATTTTATTTTAAATTTATACGTATTTAGTTATTATCCCCTTCAATATACGAATTTTCCATTGTTCGAAACAGTGTTGGAAGTCTTCTTCTGTGAGCTGTTTCATGACGCGTGCCGCTCTTCCTTTTACTGCTTAAACTGTCTGAAATCTTGTTCTTTTAATGCAGATTTGACCTTGGGAAACAGATAAAAGTTACATAGTGCCAGGTCAGGCAAATAAGGCGGATATTCTAACACTGGGATGTTATACTTGGCTAGAAACGTCTTGACAGACAATGCAGTGTGAGCCAGTGCGTTGTCCTGATGAAGAACTCATGACTCGTTCTTCTACAATTCGGATCGTTTTTTCTTATTTTTTCACGGAGTTGGATCTTGAATAAAGACAATAATAGTTAACCGACGGTCAGATCGGATCAGATTACCAATTTTTTCAATATTTTTATCCTTTTTTAACGTGGAAGGGCGACCCGGGTGAATATCAACTTTAACGTATTCTCGACCAACGTGGAAATGCTTAAGTCACTCAAAAACTCGCATACGTGATAAAAATTCATTGCCACATACTTTTTTTAATAAAAGATAAGTTTCAGAATGGGGTTTTTCAAAGTTTCATATGAAATTTCACGATAATTCTTTACTCTAATAAAACATTTATCATTTTTTCGGCAAAACAAAAAACAAATGTTATCCAAACAAAGGCCACGACCAGACTAATACGTCTAGAGAAACTGAAGGTGGAATAATCGAAAGAGAAGACTTCACGCTACACAGCTAACAGTTGTACGAATTTGGCGCATGCGTAGTTCTTGTGTAGCAGCATTAGTCTCGTTATTTATTAGCCACACCTCGTATATAATCAAAACGGCTGGATAAATGTTCTAGCGTGAAATTAATTCTATTTTAAACCAAATTTAATAACTGTTTGCCCAAATATACCACGATAATATGTTAACAGTGATATATCTGTTTATTCTTTAAAAAATACAGAACTGCTGAACAGATTTTAAAAATTTTTATTAATTTTAATTTAACGGCTTAAAATCGAGTTACTCCATCGAGAAATATCTAATAATATGAAGTCTCAAATCAGCTTATGATTATCAATCTTTTTTGTTTTGTTTAACCTTCAGGACCACCGTTGTTAGATATTGCTTCAGAGGATGAGATGAATGATGATATGTGAAAATGCCATGCGTGATCAGGTTTCGAACCCGGGACCTCCGGATGAAAGGCCGAGACGCTAACACTTGCGCCACGGAGGTCGGCAAGTTGGTCTCGTTTCGTTTCAAATAAATTTTTCTTCTTTTACTAAAGATTTCCGTGGAAAAAGGCAAATGATGATTATCAATCTGGATATGAAATATATTCAAAATAGGTAACACGATTAACACAATAGTAATGCAATGCCAAAAATTAGAATGATGAAACTCCCGCAGTTTGATTACTTTTCTGTTGGTTCCCATCGCAAAGCAAAGTCAATAAAATCAGTATTCTGATTTTAAAAATTTTATCTTACGAACACAAATTTTAACTAAACAATTTATTTTATCCGATAAGTGTGAACAGCTATAACTCTGAGAGCAACATCCCATACATAATTACAAAAATACTTTTTCCATTTTTTGAAGTTCTATAAGAATATACGAGGTGCGACAATAAAGTAATGAGACTGATTTTTCTTTGCAAGATGTAGCAACCCTGCAGCTTGCGTAGGCACACCATCTTTGACCTTGGTCTATAAGCTACTTCTAGTCCAAGCGGCACATTGATGCAACTGCTCAGTCGTGAGTTGTGCTGTAATAAGTGAACACGTGTTTGTGTCTCTCGTCACAGAAATGAAACCGCAAAATATTTCGCAACGGTATGTCATTTCTTTTTTCGTTAAATCGGGTGAAAACGCGACGACAACTTACGATAAGCTTCAGAAGGCTTTTGGAGAGAAGGTTATGACAAGAGCTCAAGTTTTACGATGGCATAACATTTTTAGTGAAGGCAGAACGAATGTTAAAGGTGAAGACCGCAATGGACGACCATCAACCTCACGGACAGATGTCAACTTGACCAGGGTGCGTGAAATCGTACGATCTGATCGAAGATTATCCGTGAAAATGATCGCAGAAGAACTCAACATCGATCGAGAAACGGTTCGTCTAATATTAACTGAAGATCTTGGTACGAGAAAGATTTGTGCAAAAATGGTCCCCAAAAATCTCACACAACAACAGCGAGAAACACGGAAAAATGTGGCAGCCGATCTGTTAGAGCAAACGGAAATCAATCCAGATTTGTTGAGCCATGTTATCACTGGTGATGAAGGTTAGTTTTTTCAATTCGATCCAGAGACAAAACGCCAAAGTTCGGAATGGTGCTCAAACGGTTCACCCAGACCAAAAAAAGCTCGCATGTCAAAGTCAAAAGTGAAATGCACGCTTGTGTGCTTCTTCGATTCCAAGGGAATTGTTCATAAAGAGCGGGTGCCTCCTGGACAAACAGTTAACCAATATTTCTACAAAGAAATTTTAGAAAGACTTCGTAAACGAGTTCTTCGTGTCCGTGCCAACATTGCTGATAATTGAATTTTGCATCACTATAATGCGCCATCCCATACTGCTCTGTCAGTACAGCAATTTTTAACCTAAAAACAAATTTCAGTACTACCACAGCCACCTTATTCACCAGATATCTCTCCGTGCGACTTTTTTTTATTTCCAAGAGTCAAAATGGCGGTCAAGGGACACCATTTTCAAACAACACAAGATGTCCAAAAACCTGTGACGATGATCTTGGATGATATTACAGAAGATGAGTTCCAGAAATGTTACCATCAGTGGCAGAAGCGCTGGAATAAGTGTGTGCAATCAGAGGGGAACTACTTTGAAGGAGACAACACTAAACATGACTAAAACGGTAAGCAACTTTTTTTTTTCACATCAGTCTCATTACTTCATTGTCGCACCTCGTAGAACGGGCGAAGCCGCGGCTGGGATGCTAGTTGTTATAATTATTTGTGTAAATTTTTTATGCTCCTTTGGTCAATGTTTGGTCATGGTTTTCAATTTTTTTTTTCAGATTCGATTCTCATAATGAACTTTTAGAAGTTCAAGAAAAACTTCTAAAAGTTTGGGCTACTAGAATTTATGTTCGTAGACAACGTGGATTTACACAAGAGCAATTTTTAGAGTAAAAGAGCAACGTCTCTTTAGTCCTTGCTCGTCTGAAAACAGAGTTTAATCTTTGAGAAATATGTTATACGTTGTGAATAGCAATAAATTTAAGAGTAACGGCATACATATATTATTAAAAAATCTTATGTGGAGACCATATGACTTCCGTGTATGCCTGTTAAATTACATACACATTTTAATAATTTTATTTCATTAATAACGTCTGATATTTTTTCAAATTACTTTTTATTATTTTGTTATTATTGAATTACTATTCATCGTAATTTTTTTTTACAATGAGAAGTTAATTATAATTAATAAATCAATATATTTAAATTAGAAAAAAAATAAAAAAAAGGATTTTTTCTTTTTTGTTGTTTCTGGGCGAAAAACGCCTGGGCGTTATCATCGCCCGGAATTTTATTAATAAAAGGGTAAAATAACTCCAAAATAATAACGTATATAAGGTGTAAACGTAATATTAATCATATAATAAAAATTTATTAAAACAAGCCAAGAAGGCAAAATAAAACTCAAAACTAATACCACAGACGAAGTTGATAAAATATAAGAGTTAAAATAATCTAATAAAGAAACTATATAAAACTTACCTAATTCCGATGGGTTGTGCAAAAATCCCCTCCCCGAATAGTAAAATTAAATACATTGAACCAAAAAAATCAAAATTGAAAGTAAAGGTTAAAATTATTAAAAAAACTCTTCTTACAGAAAAACATATATGATAATATTAAACTCTTTGCAGTAACCTGGTACTATGCAAAAAGAGAAACATCCGGTCCAAAAATCTGTTATTATTGCACAAGATATCACGGATGTTTCTAGGTATATTAAACTGACGACGCAACGCCGCATAAAATATGCAATCCACGAGAATGTGGTGCACAGTCATGCGGCAGTTGCATCGTGTGAATAGGGGTGGGGCTTCTCCTGACATTAGGTATTCATGTGTGATCCTCGTATGTCCTAAGCGTAATCGGCAGAGGACCACTTCAACACGACGAGATTTTCTGCAAAAGGAGCCCCATAGCAATACTGAATCTTTAATCCGTCGGAGTTTATTATCGACGGTAGTCGCCCAGTCACTTTGCCATCTTGCTCTCAGTGATTGTTTTACACGATTAATAAAAATCAAAGGTAGTAACTCGGATGGTGAAAGGAGGTTGAATACACGGTTCTTTGGCAGCAGAATCTGCTCTTACGTTACCTAGAATCTCAACGTGGCTAGGGATCCAGCAAAAACCTACCTCTCTGTTGCGTTTATCTAACTCAGTGATTTTATCATATATGTCAATGACGACAGGATGTTTGGAATAAGTTTTCTAACGCCTGGAGAGCACTGTACGAGTCACTGCAAATAAGAATGCTCCTATATTGGAGCATTAAAAAAGGATATGAAATCGGATTTGAACTTCCCCTTGTAAGATCCAAATATTTCATTAATTAAAATTTTATTTAGCTATAACTCTGGAACCAATGAAAATAAGTACCACTTATGATATACCATTGAAAAGCCCTAAATAAAGGCTTATTACTGCAGTTAAGAAAAAGTCCAAAATCCAAATAGTTTTGGGCTTACGTACGTACAGGCTTCACGCCGAAACTAGTCAAAATGGGTTCAGGGATGGTCAAAATGGATATTTCCGTTGAGATCTAAAAACTGAAATTTTTCGCGATCACAATACTTCCTTTACTTCGTAAAAAAAAGTAAAAACGACTTAAAATTTTTGAAGTTCTATACACATATATAGCAGGGCGAAGCTAGTATATATATATATATATATATAATATATATATATACATATATAATTATTATTTATATAAAATAATTTAAATAAACAAAATACATTTTAAGAAATTAAAAATATGGTGGTCAAAAATAATATAAATATATAGAATAGAGTAGGATCCGTTACAAAAAGATTTTTATAATTTACAAATATATTAATATTAAGATCGAGAATACTTCGGTTTAAAAAATAATAACAACAGGAAGATTTTACACCCGTATTAGTTTATAAAAGGGAGAGAAAGATATTATTTTTGTTATGAAAAAGCGAGCATCAATAGCTATGATCATTAGCCCGGTAAAAATCGGTAGCGTATGAAAATATATCATGCTTGACCGGGATTCGAACCCGGGATCTCCATACAAAATGCCGGGACACTACCTACTCGGCCACTGAGGTCGGCTGAAAGGTAATCAAACTTAAAAGTTTTATATAAAGATTTCTTAAACTAACATTAAGATAAAATCAGAACGGAAAAATATGTATTCTATTTTAATTTTACAGCGGTTTTATTTTGTAATAGGTCTTAAAAATGGATGTACTGTATTTCCAATATGATAAAGATGTAAATTATTACTACTATTTTACATTGATTTTAAATTAATAAAATAATTAAAATTTTGACGTACCTAACTCAACACTTTATAGATCTTTTTATGTAGAATATCTTAAACGATATCTCATACGAAGCTTAGTACTGAAACATAAAAAAAAATAAAATATTTACATGACATAAATATTTATAAAAAATTATATTATAAATTTAAAAATATATTAATATTAAGATCGAGAATATTCCGGTTTAAAAAATAATAAAATACTAAAATAAATAACTAAAGATTTTACACCCCTATTAGTTTATAAAAGGGGGATAAAGATCTTGTTTTTGTTATGAAAGAGAAAGGATCAACAGCTATGATTACTAGCTCGAAAGGAATTCGTAGCGTATGAAAAAATGCCATACCTCAACGGTATTCGAACCCGGAACTCCGCACAAAATTCCGAGAAGCTAACTAATCAGCCACGGAAGTAATTATTAATATGGAGTGAAACTAGATTTATTTTGTAAATAGTTATATATTTTTTGACACTGCTCTGCTTTACCGTGGTTACTCTGCTTCCCCTTGATCCAAGTAGGCAATTACTCTTTTTTATTTCAGTGTACGAAGTAAAGGAGGTATTGTGATCGCGAAAAATTTCGAGTTTTCAGATTTCAACGGAAACACCAATTTTGATAATCCCTGAATCCATTTTGATTAATCTCGGCCGGCGTTACGCTGTACGTACATATGTATCTCGCATAACTCAAAAAAGATTAGCCGTAGAATTTTGTATTAGGACTGTTGTAACATCTAGTTGTGTACCTCCTCTTTTGATTACAATCGAGTGGGCCAAAAAAGCCCAAAATCAAAACATTTTGATTTTGGACTTTTTTTTTAATTGCAGTAATAAGCCCTATTTGAGAGCTTTCAATGATATTTATAAGTGGTACTTATTTTCATTGGTTCCAGAGTTATAGCCAAATAAAATTTTAATTAATGTAATATTTGGATCTTATAACGGGAAGGCACATCGGTTCAAATCCGACTTCATATACATATTTTTTTAACTTTTTTTTTTTAATTTATATATATTGATTTATTAATAAATTATTAACTTCTGATTGTAAAAAAAAATTAACAATAAATAATAATTCAATAACATTACAGAAAATAACTATAAAAAAAAAATTTATGTACTTTTCATTTTAATTCAAATATTTTTACAGAGGCTAATAATTATTAATAAATCAATATATTTAAATTAAAAAAAAAAAGTTAAAAAAAATACATGTATGTGAAGGCGGATTCGAAATGACGTGTGCATGATTACGGTCCGACACGTTTTCACTTATACTACAGAACAACTTTGAGAGATGTGAAACAAAATTAATATATAAACTAATATAAAATTCTAGGGAAATTTTTCGGGCCATTTTTCACGAGTTTAACTGAATATTGCATGTTAGTATTTTGTGATGAAGACACGTAAAACAGTGTACTATTCAGACACGCAATGTGATTCAAATCGGTGTCCCGAAGCGCGCGCGCCTTCCCCTTGTTAGCTACAGTAATATGAACCTCAGGTACCTTATAGTGATTTTATTTTTTATATAAAAAGGTCACTATAGTTATTTTCTTTCAGAATTAGAAATAATTGGCTAACGAAAGCCATTTTTTTTTTTTTTTTAACATTAATATGATCTTAGTATATTAGAATAATTTTTATTTCCAAAGTCTATCTTGTTTTTATCTTTTACACATTCTCAAAAACAATTAGCCGTAGAATATTAAAATTTTGTATTTAGGACTTTTGTTACATTTAGTTGTGCACCTCCATTTTTTATTGCAATCGACTGGGCAATCGACATTTAAAATAATTGAATGTTATGTTGGTAATAACCATTTATATTATATCTGGTTATTTAATATTAATTAAAAATAACTTAAATTGTATTATTTTTGGATTTTCTTAGCAAAATCTTCTAAAAATTGTGTATTTGTTTTAAAAAAAAACATTTTATTTAATTATTTGACAGAACAATAAAATACAGTGTTATGTTGGTACTAACTGTACATTTTAGGTAGATTTAATAAGAAAGCTACCTATTGTAATGGGTACCATGATTCGACTTTCAGTAAATTTCCACATATCTTCGCGTTTCACATCCACCATTTCCCAAAACCACCGTCAGCTGAAAAGTTTATATATACTTCATTTTCTTGTGGACACGATAACTGCCGTAATTTTGTGCCAATCACTTTCAAATTGTTTCTTAAAAATAATACATCCCAAAATCTCGGTCGAGTTCGTTAACGGCCAAAATCAGACCATGGAGTTGGAAATGGGGATTTTTCGAAAAAAAAATTGCTGTAACTTTTTTATTAAGTAAAATATTTAATTATTTTAAAGTTCCTACTATTCTTTGAATAAGAGCCTACAACCTATTTAAGTAAAGTCTTTTGATATCACCAACCATTGGCCCAGGGAGTGGAAAAATTTTGGTTTCGAAGACAAAAAAAAAATCATACCTCCCTTAATAGACACAGTATTGAATCGGTTTAAGTGGTCGTTAGTCCTCTAAACGTTACCTAAAACTTTTGTCTGAAACAATTTTTTATATGACCAACCCTTACCCTATGAACAGTAAATGTAATAAAAATAATGTTTTTGAATAAGTATTTCTAAATTTAATTTTTATTTTTAATCTTATTAACCCTTAAAGGTCATCTCGGTGCAAATTTGAACCATCAAAGAATTAAAACTTGATTTATTTTATTAGAGATAAATAAATACTAAACAACCTCATGAAACAAAAAATATATTTTAAAATTCAGCAAATGTCTATAAATACTTATTCGAAAAGATTGTTATAAAAACTGCGCCACGCTTTTATTTAACTAAATATTTTCATTACTTTTAATTTTAAAATTTAATAATTATTACATTTATTTATTGGTTATTTATTAGATATTTATATAATTTTTTTTCTTTTCAGTGCATTTTTATATTTGTTAATATATTATATTTTTTTGTTTAAAATTCTCAATTTTATTTAATTCTTATTATTTACTTTTTAGAGGGTTTTTCTAATTTGTTTCATTTTTTTTATTAATGTTAATATTAATATTAGTTAAATAAAAGCTTTTTTAAAAAATATTTTTTTATATGTAATCAAATATATTTTTGTAAATTTTTTTTGTATATTTCTTTAAGACTAATAGTAAAAGTAAAAATATTTATTTTTACACATCGAAGAAACTTCAATGTGTAAACTTCGATAGTTCATGAGAAATGAAAACTTTCAACTAAATGCATGAATTTAGCGTAAGGGTAGAGCGTAGAGGCGGGTCATATCCAAATTCTAACACCGTAGTATTGTATTGTCATCGAAGTTACATACGTGTACCAAATTTCATTGATTTTCATACGATAGATCAAAAGATATAGCAGTTGCAAGATCTGATTATAACTAAAGCAAGTTAAATAAAAGCTAATAAAAAGTATAATTTTTGTTTATATTTTCTGTTTATTAAGAAATTAAATTATTATAACTATAATTTAATGAAATAATTAAAAATAACGAGTAGATCCTACACACAAACATCATGTTTAAACTCACCACAGTCTCACTGCATAAACGCGTATTAAAAATTAACCAATACAAAGTCAATATAACCTCAAATTTGATTCTATGTTGTCTATTTTCGACCTTAAATTGAGCATAACTCATGAACAACTCAACCAATCTTCAACAAATTTTCACATCCACAACTTCAGATAAACTACTATAATATATAATATATATATTAATGAAAGTGATCTAGTATTTTTGGAGATTTTTGAGCCGGATATAAAAATATATAATTTATATAAAGAAATTATATTTTAATTGATTGGTAATATTGTAGTTTCATACTTCAAAACGTAAAGAAAACTCAATTTCACCCTCCAAACCCACCGTGTAACCGAAAATAATGCAGTATTTTTTTTCGAAGAGTCATTACAAATCATATAATCATAATAATAACAACTCTTTCACAATTTTCTTCTTAAAAAAAAAAAAACTATCGATTTTATTTAAAGATTATTATCGATTTAAATTTTAAATATTATTTTATTATAATGAATAGTTATATTAATTGGCTAACATTAGCATAGCTTAGCGTGTGAAGGCCATAACATTGACTGACGGTAAAGGTCGTATAATTTGTTAAGCAGGTACAGAGATGAGTAAAGTGTGTTTCATGGACCATAATATACTCGTGTATATATATATATACACGTATTAACGTAATAGTGAATGCAGTGTGTGTATATATATATATATATATATATATATAATGGGAGGCTAAAACTTGTTTATATGAAAGTGGCTGGACATCCGACAATAACTTAAGTTCAATATTATCTTATGGTTCAAGTGATCACTCTCTCTGTCTTACATACACAAACACACACACACACATTTTTACTTTCTCACTCCCGTACAGAAATGTTCATGTTAATGTGCGCGCGCGTACGTTTAGAACACGCGATTGTCTGCCGTACAAAACTCAAGTTACTCCCACCATAAAAAAAAAAAAAACAAGATTTTGTATGTAAATGAAGAATGACCGTATAAACAGCTATTAAAAACAAAAACGTGAATATACTGACGTGAGTATATTGCTTGTCTAATAGTCAATTAAGTTAAATTGACGCCCTCAAACAAGATATATATATGTGTGTGTGTGTGTGTGTGTGTGTGTGTGTGTGTGTGTGTGTGTGTGGGTATATATTTATATAGGCTTATTTTAGTCTCGATTAATCGAGATGCGATTACATTTGTGAACTACTTCCAAATTTTTATCGATAATATTTACTAAATACTTACTATCAAATCCTATCTAAAATAAAACGTTAAGAACTTTCATTATTTTTTTCCTTAAATAACAAATTATCCGGTATTTCTCCAGCTACATAATCTTATTAATTACTCAAAAAGAAACCGTTAAATTAAAAAAAAAAAAAAAAATTCATATGAAAATTTATTTTTAAATCTATAATTCAATAAAAGTGTTTTCCTTCAATCCAATAACTTTTTTTTTAATATATCTCCGACACTTAACTTTTCTAAATATATTTCGAAGTTCTGATGTTCAAATCCTAGAAAAATGTATTTGTTTTTATACGGATTTGAATACTTCTTTTACTGTTTAGCCTCTGAAACAACCGTAAGTTATTATTTTAGAGGATGATATCGTCCCCACTATGTTAAAGTAACAAATGTGAAAAACTCAACTTTTCAGGAAAGCTAAACAACAGTTTCAATGTTAAATTTTGAATAGGAATGCATATTAGTAAAAGTGAAAAGGTTTAAATTAGGCTTCCTAAAAGAGATATGCATCAGATAATTTACCACAAGATGCAGGACGTTCAGATTAGTCATAAACTGACAAATCTACAAAATACGATTTTTCACATTTGTTATTTTAGCATAATGGTGACGATATGTATGAATGTAAACGAAGTGTAGTCTTGTACAGTCTCAGGTCAACCATTCCTGAGATGTGTGGTTAATTGAAACCCAACCATTAAAGAACGCCGGTAACCGTGATCTAGAATTCAAAACGGATTTGAATACTACACCGTGGATATAGGTGTACTTTGGTGGTTGGGATTCAATTAACTAAACGGCCGGCCCGAGTCTCTACAAGACTATATCTCATTTACGTGTCAAAATGTCATCCTCATCTCATTGGGGCATGGGAGGAGGAATAGTAGGAGGTGGAGGAGGAGGAGTAGGAGGTGGTTACTTGTTATTCACTTCTTCTTTCTTTTCCTGTTTAGCCTCCGGTAACTACCGTTCAGATAATACTTCAGAGGATGATATGTATGAGGGTAAATGAAGTGTAGTCTTGTACAGTCTCAGTTCGACCATTCCTGAGATGTGTGGTTAATTGAAACCCAACCACCAAAGAACACCGGTATCCACGATTTAGTATTCAAATCCGTGAATACTACACCGTGGATATGGGTGTACTTTGGTGGTTGGGATTCAATTAACCAAACGGCCGGCCCGAGTCTGTACAAGACTATACCTCATTTACGTGTCAAAATGTCATCCTCATCTTATTGGACCATCGGAAGAGGAGTAGAAGGAGGAGGAAGAGGAGGAGGTGGTTACTTCTTATTCGCTAGTTGAATATATTGCAACGTACTCATAAGGAAAATTAAAAATTAAAAAAAAAAAGTCTCTCACCAGCCAATAAATTACAAAATTGTTGTTCTCGTAATATAGGGGATAAAGCTTTGTTTAAATTTTTTAAATAAATAAAAAATTTCTAATAAATTTCTTATAAATGTTTTGTACATAATTTTATTTGCTTTATGTCTTATTGTTAAAATCTACTATAACGTGTAAATTAGAAATATGTCATTCAAAAGGAGAAGATGGATGAGCTACACACTGTACAGAATTTTTTTTTAGAAAAATTAATATACTTATTACATGATATTATATTTTCCATGTTAATATATCATTAATATTAATGCTATGTTTTGTTTTTTTTTCACAAAATAATTAAAGAAAATCCCTTTCGGGATGCCGGAAGGAGGAGGTAGATTTCACCTAAGTAGGGGATAAAAAAGATTTCCATCTTAAAGATACGAAAAAAACTTCAAATTTACTCAATACGACAATGGTTGGATGAGAAAAAAATTTTCATATGTTTAGCATACGACATATTGCTTCTTAACAATTCCAGCAATATTTTGGTCATCCGTTGCCGTAAAGGCTGGTCATATCAAAAATTGTTTCACACAAAGGTTTTAGGTAATGTTTAGACGTCTAACGACACTTTAAATCGATTTCATACAGTGCCTATTAAGGGAGGTATATTTTTTTGTCTTCGAAACCCCATTTTTTCCAGCCCCTGGGCCAATGGTTGGTAATATCAAAAAATTTTACTTAGATAAAGGTTAGGTCCTTATTCAAAGAATAGTAGGAACTTTAAACGAATTTGATATTTTACTTAATAAGAAGGTTATAGCGATATTTTGTTTTTTCAAAAAAGCCCACCCATTTCCACCCCCATGGTCTGATTTTGTTCATTAATGAATTCGACCGAGATTTTGGGTGGTTATATTTTATGTATCAATTTCAAAGTGATTTTTGAAAGTAACCGTCGAGATGGATCCAAGCTTCATCACTAAAGAACACTGTGTTTAAAAATTCGATTCCGTTATCGTTTACGAGAGACCTAAACCGACGGCAATATTGCAATCGCTTGTTTAAATCTGGAGGCTGAAGTTCTAGGACTAATCGTACGTGATACAGATACAATTTCAATTTTTTAGCGGCTTTCTGAACACTCGAGTATGACAAACTCACTTGCGTGGAAAGTTTTCCTAAACTTTTCCGTGGAGAATTGAACAGTCTTGTTTTCACATTCTCGGATGAATACCGCTAAATAAGTCGGATATGATAAACCGATTTTCGTGGAATTTTTTCGTAAATTTTTCCGTGGAGAATTGAGCGATCTTGTTTTCACATTCTCTAAAACGTCATTTGTCAAGCGAGTCGGTCGACCGCTACATATTCTGTCGCAAACACTACCTTTCTCTCGAAATCGTATTGCCAACCTAGAAATTGACATTTTTCTGGCGGAGGAACACCAACAAATTTAATATGAAATGATTCTTGTAAACTCGCGTACGATTTCGTAGAGAAATATTGTTCAAGAATGAAAACTCGTTCTGTGGTAAAAGACATTCTGTTCGTAACACGACCGGAAACGGCAAAAAAGTTTACACAGCTCAAGGAGAATCAACTTACGCTGCCGTATCTATACCGGTTGAATAGCACTACCAACTTCGTGTCACAAAACAAAATTTCCCTTTCTTAGAAAAAAATTACCAGACATTAACAATTGGGAACAGGACTAAAAAATCACTGAGTATAAGCATTAACTGCTTATTACTATAAATATAATCTAATCAAACTTAACCTACGCTCGCTTCGCTCGTTAACCTTGATTAATTAATAATAATGATTTGATTATCTAAATAATAAATATCTGCCGGCCTCCGTGGCGCGAGTGGTAGCGTCTCGGCCTTTCATCCGGAGGTCCCGGGTTCGAATCCCGGTCAGGCAAGGCACTTTCACACGCTACAGTTTTCATTCATCTCATCATCCTCTGAAGCAATACATAACAGTGGTCCCGGTGGTTAAAAAGAAAAAAATAATTGCAATAATTACTGAATTTATCATTTAAATAATCAAAACATTATTGTTAATTAGTCAAGGTTAGCTAGCGTAGGTTAAGTTTGGTTAGTTTATATTTATAATTTCTCCGCAAATACTTCCAAATACCCACTGATTAGAAAGAATTCTGTCTCTATTGTACTTTATTTTTGATTATGAGGACTCGTCTATTTCTACCATCATTGCTGAACCGCTTACCTTTTTTTGGGTTTTTTAGTAAATGATTAGCACACACACACACCTCTGTCAGGTACATTTTTCAATCCGTTATTGCTTCATTTGATATTATCCTACGTTCGCTTCGCTCGCTAACCTTGACTAATAAGTTAATATGTAAAATATATTAATATATTTAAAATGACCGGTATAAAACAGCATGTTAGTATGTTTTCTGTTATTTTATTCAATTATTATATAACATGCTGTATCAAGTAAATTTTACGTGAAAAAAATGCGAAAAAAGTGGGGGGCTTAAAACAAAAAGGTACCATTTTCTTTAATTTTCTAACAGTAAAACATTGAGCATTATCAAACTGTTTTTCTCTACATTCTAATTTTTTAGTAAATAGTTACCGAGATGTCTCTTTAATTATTAAAATTATTAATTTAATAAATTAAAATTTGATATATTTTTAAAACTAAAAATAATTTTCTACATTTTTTTTTATAACTTAAAACATTTATGACAGTTAAACTAGACAATACCGATGAAACTGAAACTAATGACAAAAGACAGTCAGTTACAGCAGCTGCAACTGACAGATCAAAAATTGCATGACTATAGAGTCACCTACACATCGACTCCCCTATTTTTATTTCAACCCTACATCATAAACCCTTATTCATAATAAAAAAAACCTGATGGTAACATCAAACGTATATAGTTATTTTCATTTTAGAATGCCAGTTGTAGAAGGTAAGTACGTAAGAACCGCATCTAAAATAATTTATATATCCCCACCCCTTTTATATATATATATATATATATATATATATATATACACTTGAAGACAAGTCTTCCTTATTTCACACTACAGTGCAGAAGAGAACAGCCGGTTATTTTCTTCCCTTAATTTTAAATACTCCCGTAAAATAAATTATGCAGGAAGGACAAACATCTTTCATTGCGTCTCGAGCCAGAAGGGATTGCACAGTTGAGTGAAGAAGCTGCTGGAGCGAGTATACCATACACGCATCATGCGCACACCTTTCTATAGTGTAACGTATTTTTTTTAACATCATTCCCTTCGCTTACACTTCATCCTGTCATTACTGTAACCGCAGAATTAAAGATATATTTTATATTTTACTATTCCAAAATAATAATGATGGAAGAAAATCTCCGATTAGTTTTTTTTTTAATCTTCAGCCATTTGACTGATTTGATGCAGCTCTCCAAGATTCCAAGATTTTTTACTTTTTTTTAACTGCAATAAGCCCTCATTGAGAGCTTTTCAATGATATTTCATAAATGGTACTTATTTTCATTGGTTCCAGAGTTATAGCCAAATAAATTTTAATTAATGAAATATTTGGATCTTACAAGAGGAAGGAACATCGGTTCAAATCCGACTTCATCTCCTTTTCTTTAACTTTTTTTTTTTTACATTTAAATAACTGATTTATTAATAATTTATTAATCTGTGATTGTAAAAAAAATTACAATAAATAATAATTCAATAATAACAATAAAAAGAATATCAGAAGTTATTAATGAAATAAAATTTTATATACTTTTCATCTTAAAAAAATGTGTATATGTAATTTAGTAGGCGTAGAAGGAAGTCATGTGATGTTCACATCAGATTTTTGTAAAGAAGGATGGTCTGACGACTTCAGTCATATCAATCGATATGTCACCGTGCTGAAAAAACTTTTTCGCGCCAAAACTAAAAATTTTCCATAAATTATTGACAAGGGCTTGGTTTCAATAAGATGGATTAACATCACGAATATTATTTGCTGCTGCTATACGTTAATCGTTTGACAACCGTATAATTTCGAGAAATATTTCATATCCTTCCAGATATCTTGATTTGTCCATGTGCGATTATTTTCTTATGGAATCATTTTAAAAGCAAAGTATATAGCAGTCAAGCTGTTACATCAAAAGAAATAAAAGCCAAGATCCGAACAGCAATTGCTGAAATGTTGCGTTAACAGATTGTAGAATTTCATTACAGAAGTCCAGGAATGTCATACATAAACGAATTTCACATGCAAGACATCTTCAAAAAAATTAATTTTGTGCATGTATTCGTAAATGATATTTTTTCTATTTAAATTTATTTAATATAATTTTTTCATTATAATATTTAATTTAAAAATGTTTCCGTTTCCCTGAATCATGTCGTATTTTAAGTGTAACTTTAAAGAGTACGTCCAGTCTTTGCGTGTGGTTGAGGGAGAGGTTTTAGTCTGTGAGAGCCCGACACTTCTATGTGTGCGAGCGGAGCCGATATATTAAGAAGAAAAAAAAAAAAAAGAAAAAACTAAAAAAAAAAGTTTAATGATTTAAAGAGAATACAAAAAACGACCAAATTATAGCCTGGATATGCAAACTGATGTAGTATTTTTTAGTAAGTTAAATCAAGTCATCTATATAAAAAATGTAGTTTATTCTACAAACAAAAAAAATTATTTAAAACAGCCCATTAATTGAAAATATATAATAAAATAAATAAGTAGAGTTTGATTTAATAAAAAACTTATTTTTTTTGCCGGCCTTTGTGGCGCGAGTGATAGCGTCTCGGCCTTTCATTCGGCGGTCCCGGGTTCGAATCCCGGTCAGGCATGGCATTTTCACACGCGCTATAAATCATTCATCTCATTCATCTAACGGTGGTCCCGGAGGTTAGAAAAAAAACTTTTTTTTTCTTTTGCTTTTTTTTTGGGGGGGGGGAGATCAATTTTGAGAATTTAGACGATGATTTTTCTTGTGAGTAACAAATAAATCATGGTAGCATCGGTTAAATCAACTTATTTTAATATAAATTTGATAAATTTACATTGTATAAATTGTAGAGAAAGTTATTAACTTTTAAATAATATTATTATTTTCATAATAATTTCAATTTTATTTTAGCCACCTTTAATACAAAATTATTAAGATAAAATTTTAAACAGTAGACATAACGGAATCGTTTGATTATTTTATTTTCTTTAATAGTTAATTTATTTTTTAGTTAATATAATACGTGATTTAATATACAACATGCCACAACACCCATATTCATCGTCGTGCCTGGTTTTAAATTTTTGTTAATAACTATATAAATTCTTGAGAGTATTATCATAATTCTATACTATTATTATTAGAATTATTTTAATTTACAATAAATAATTAGAAAAAAAAACAATGTTAAAATGCATAAAGTTTGTTTGGAATTTACAATTTTATATATATATCTTCTTTTCCGGCTACATAAATATATATATATATATATATAGCCGGGAAAAAAGACGATATTGCAATTTTCACAAGAAATATAGACGAGACTAAAATGAAAACTCAAAAACTAAGCGAATGTGCAAACAAAATTGGGCTTAAAATTTCTTATGAAAAAATTAACTCGTTTTCCAGTGACAAAGAAAACAGAATTTGAACCCTTATAAGTACCGACTAAAAAGAAATAAATAGAGTTCAAAAATTTTAATATTTGGGAGAAATAATAACACCGAATATAATTGAAAAAAAAAATGGGATAAAGAATAGAGTACGAAAAATGGAAACCGCCAATCATCTCATGAAGAACACTTACAACAAAAACATCAGTCATATAACTACAAATTGAGGTACTGTTTAAACTGTAGTCTTACCAGAAACACTGTATGAATGTCTGCAGTTTTTTCAGAACAAGAAATATCAAAAGTAGAAAAAACAATTTTAAGAAGAATTTATAGACCAAAATATGAAAACGGAATTTACAAAGTGATTCGAGAATATTCACAAATATACAGATAAAATAGGGGACTTAATCCGAATAATAAGATTACAGTTTTATTGGGATTTATGCAGAATGAACAATCGTAGATTGACAAAACAAATATTTCCACAAAAACAGAACCACAATGTCCAACCGGTTTAAAGAAATAGAAACAGTTTTAAAAACATTAAACATTTCTAAGGATCTGTGTAATGACATTTAAAAAAGTAATTCGAGAATCTAAGTATCCAGAGAAAAAGAAAAAAGAAGGATATAAATCTGAATAGGTGGATGGAAGAAAGGCGACAACAACAGAGCAAAAGAATGAAAAGCTTTTGTGAAAAAAGAGAAGTCAAAAACTATGAAAACGTGATCCGCAGTGGTCGGAACGAAAATAAAAAAAACCAAAAGTTTGTCTGTTCTTACATCACGCAAGAACCAACCGACCGATTTCTTTCAAATTTGCAGGATACATTTGTGTTATCTCAGGGAAGAATTTAACTCGTAGATGGAGGCCCTTGACTCCTTCGGGGTGAAGTTATCAATTAAAGAAATTAATTAAAGAAAAGGAAATTAATCTTTTTACTTCATTGTATATCAGCAGTATCCCTTACCGAATATCAGAACTTAAAAGAATTACTAGATTCTCTAGTAATTTTAGAAAAGTTATTGAGGTTCCTCTATTTATTTGTTTTTAGAGTAGCATTCCTGACATGATCTAGATAGTGTGTTGGTATTTTGTTTGGAATAAAATCAGTAATTATTTGTTTATTCAAAGTCTCACATACATACGCACTTGCGCACATACATCAGATTTAAGTATGTGGACAAAAAAGATTTCTACGTTAAAGTAAGAAAAACTTCAAATTTATTCAATACGACAACGTTTGCATGTGAAAAAAGTTTCACATGTTTACCATAAAACAAGTCCCATCATACAAATCCAGGAACATTTTGGTCATCCCTTGCTGTAAGAGTTATATCAAAAATTGTTTCCGACAAAAGTTTTATGTAATGTTTAGAGGACTAACGACCACTTTAAACCAATTCGATACTGTGCCTAAAAAGAGAAGGAATGATCTTTTTTATCTTCAAAACCCAAAGAATAGTAGGAACATAAAACAAGTTCGATATTTTACTTAATAAGAGAGTTATAGCGATATTTTGTTGTTTCGAAAAAAACCCTACTTTCTCCTCCGATGAGCCGATTTTTTCCATTAACGAACTCGTCCGAGATTTTAGGTCGTTATATTTTATGTATCAATTTGAAAATGTCTGGCGCAAATTTACAGCAGTTATCGTGTCCACAAGAAAGTGAAATATATATATATATATATATTATTTATTTTACTTTTCAGGCCACAAAGAACCATTTTAGTCAGAATAATTCAAGTCTTTTTTGCCAATCTTTTGGCCTTTAAGTTCTTAGCTTTTACTTTCTCCCAATATTTAGTCATTCTTAATGATCTTGTTTTACGAACCTCTTCTGAATAAAACCTTTTCGTATAATTAAAAGTTCTTACTTTAAAGTTCGTATTCGGATCTTTAATAACAAATTTTAATTTTTCGGATTTAAGTAAATCTTCGTAAGTCAAATTTAATTCTTGCATGTCTTCTTTAATTTCTTTGATCCATAATGGCGGATTTTTTAAAGACCAAAATCGATCGATAATTCTCTTAGTAATCCTATCCTGCGGTAATCTTAACAAGTGTGCGCAGAAAGATATTCGCTTCTTTTTCATAGTATCGATTAAGGATTCCAAGTTTTCGTACAGAAATTTATTAGGCGATAATCTGTACTGATTTTCGTGTTTATATTTTTTGTTTATGTAGGTTCTAAGAATCCTGCGTTCAACTTTAAGAAAAGGTTTAGCCCTTTTTTTCTGATTTAATCTAAATAAAGTCTCGCTCGCGTAAATAATTACTGGTTTAACCACAGTTTTTTAATGTCTAATTTTAGTGTAAATCTAGAGCGATTTTTTGTTGCAAGTATTTTTGGTTACTTGTAGCACTTTAAATAATTTATTAAGTCTTTCGGTCCAATTTTGTTTTTCTTTACAATTACAAGTAATGATCTCTACAAGATATTTAAATTTTTGTACAAGTTCTACTTTGTTTCCATTAATATTCACAGAATTAATAACTAAAGGATCTATAGCCATCATTTTAGTCTTTTCGTAAGAAATTTTAAGTCCAATTTTATTCGCAAGTTCTTCTATACTTGTTATTTGTATTCTGGCTTCTGCGATACTATTAGCTAGTAAAACTAAGTCGTCGGCAAATCCTAGCCAATTTAAATTTAAGTTATCTCTTTTGTATCCTATGTGAATATTTTTTCGATTAATTTTAAACCGTTCGCGCATCAGAAATTCTAGCGCACAATTAAATAATAAAGCGAAAGTCCGTCGCCTTGTCTTAATCCGGATTTTATGTAAAAAGGTTCGGAAAATTCGCCACGAAACTTCACTTTAGATTTTGTATTTGTCAATGTTAAACCGATCATATTTATGAATTTAGGATCCAATCCGAGATTTCTCAGAATTTTTAACATCGAAGGCCTATGTATGCAATCGTACGCTTTTTTGAAATGAATAAAAAAAAATAATCATCTGTTTTTGCTTTCTATTATAAATATCTGTCTATTATATCTATAAATATCTATTACAAATATCTATAAATATTACAAATAGATTTTGGGTCGTTACATTTTATGTATCAATTTGAAAGTGATTGGTGCAAAATTACGGCAGTTATCGTGCCCACAAGAAAGTGGAAAAAACAAAAATATATATAAACTTTTGAACTGACGGTTGTTTTGGGGTGTGGGGGATGTGAAACGCGAAGATATGTCGAAATTTTCCGGAAGTCGAATCATGGTACCCATTACAATAAGTATCTTTCTTATGAAATCTACCTAAAAAAAAAAAATGATAACAGTTGTTTCTAATGCACGGCTTACACACACAACTTAATTAAAAATATTTATCATTTTATTTGAATATAATAATTTTTCGTTTATTTAATTCAATGATTCTAAGTAAATCACGCGCGCATACCGTATTTAATTCGCTCGGGTGGGGCGGCACTAACTAAACTAATGTAATGTGACAACTTACATGAACAAATTTCGCTAATACAATCGGCAGACCGGTGTAGCCGCGAGTCTTAACGCAGCAGGTACGGAGTCGACCGGACGATCAAGTTCCAGACCGAAACAGACCAAGTTACTTATTTACACAATCAATATTATTAATTTATTTAATTCTACCACTCACCTGTGACGTCATAACATAGCAGTCGACTACAACAGGATTTTTTGGGATGCTAGTGCGACTTTGCGATACATTTCTTTTGCAAATATTGTTACTTTTTATTTGTTAACAAATATGCCTAAGAAAAATATGACCTTAATTAGACGAAATCTCGAGATACTGAGGGTGAGGGTGTCCTTGCTCTACAGCCTCACCCTTTGACCTTGAAAGTTGAAAATTTAATTTCCTTATATAGAAGTAATCTGACTAAGTTTGGTGAAAATCAATCCGGTAGTTCTGAAAATATAAGGTGATTTAGAGATCAAAACCGAACACACACGTACATACAAACATTAACATCCGGAAAATTTCCATCCGGTTTTTTGAGTTCTTTAGATGTCAAAATGTCAAGATCCGATGAAAATCACATATGCTTAATTGTACAAATTGCAATACTTTCCCTTCTAGAGCTATAGCTCTACCTAGACGGTACAGTTAAAAATCAAACTGTTAAACACATCACAGAAGTTTGCCCTAGGACAGCTTATGAAAGGAATCGTAAAGATTTCCTGATGGCAACTCCAGAATCAGTAGTTCATGTTAATTTGTTAAATGTTTGTTTGCAATTTTTGATTGTAATTGGTGTTGTGTTTTGGTGCCATACGCTAAAAAAAAAATAAAAAAAATCTGATATGGACACCACATGACATTTTTGTACACCTATTAAATTATATATACATACTTTTAAAAGTACATAAAATTTTATTTCACTAATAATTTCTGATTTTTTTACATATACTTTTTTACTCTTATAATTGAATTATTATTTATCGTAAAACTTTTTTTACAATTAGAGGTTAATAATTACTAAGAAATCAATTTATTTAAATTTAAAAAAAATATATTAAAAAACTTCTTATCGAAGTCTGATTCGATAAGATGTGCCTTCCCCTTGTAAGATCCAAATATTTCATTAATTAAAATTTGATCTGGGTATAATTCTGGAACCAATGAAAATAAGTACCACTTATGATATATCGTTGAAAAGCTCTAAATGAGGACTTATTAGCGCAGTTAATAAAAAGTCCAAAATCTAATTTTTTTGTATTTTGGGCATTTTTTGTACATTTTTGGTCAAGTTTATTGCAATCAATAAGGGAGGTGCATAACTACAATTTACAATTGTCCTAAATCCAAAATTTCAACATCCTACGGCTAATCGTTTTTGAGTTACAGACGACACGCCGAAACTAGTCAAATTGAATTCAGAGATGATTAAAATGAAGAATATTTCCGTTGAAATCTGAAAACCAAATTTTTTCGCGATCACAATACTTTCTTTACTTTGTACAAAGAAGTAAAAATAATTTTGAAATAATATAATTTTTTTTTTTACATTTGAACCTTTGTTGCAAATCCATTAATAGTAAATATAAATTTAAATTAAAAGGAAAAAGAATATGGGTAGACCTCGAATTAATTTGAAAAATATTATCGTATAATAATCAATTATTATTATACGAAGAAATAAAAAACAAATTTTGTTAAAGTTATTAAATTATTGAATGAAATTAAAATAAATAATACTAGGCGAGAAAGATTGAGTTGGAGGGAGGTGAGGGGAGACGTAGAGATGATAGAATTAATGAACAACATAATAATTATCTGATACACATTATAAAAATGACACAAGCTACTTGATTAACTATTGGTGAACAGCTAATAGAAAAAAAAATGTAAAAAGGAAGAACACCTGGCTAGATAACTCATCGGAAAAAACCAATTAAGAGAACATCTAGCCCTACCGGATACAACAAACCCTCTTTTCTAAGCGTTACCCTAACCCCCAAATTCAACCATAAATGTTACCTCACGTAGACAGCAGTGATTTTACTGGCCATACAGCACCGCAGCTGTAGATACACTCTTTCCTAAACATGTGTGGAGTATCGAGTCTGTACGTACGAACGTCACTATACAAACACGTACTAGTTTTATTTCATTGAAAAAAAAAATACAAACAGCTGCGTTGTTTGACAGTTAAAAATCCAGTCCAGTCCAGTGGTAGGGTCTCGGTTTTTTATCTGGAGGTCCCGGGTTCGAATCCCCCGGTCAGGGATGGCATTTCCACACACTACAAAATTTTTATTTTATCTCATTATCTGAAGCAACACCTAAGGTGTTCCCGGAGGCGAAAAAACACAAAACCTAAATAATTACGTTTTATGATACAATTTTTTTCATGTTTTACAATAATTAAAAAAAAAATTAGAGTTCAATTCTGGCCCTGTTTTATTTTAGTTTTTAAATGAAAAACCAAATGAAAATATAAAATTTATTCCATAATTTAAATTCCAAGAATTTCAGTATGACTTTATTTAATACTTTTACCAAAAATCGGGCGAAATTCTCATAAGGTATAATTAAAAATCAAGCGTTTGCAGACAACAATTTGTAATAAAGGTTTTCCTTTATTTTCACTTGAAAAATATGTCGTTATATTTGATCGGTTTCTTCTTGAGACACCCTGTACTTGTTAAGGCTTTACAGGCATAATTCGAAAATTATATTTTGTAGATGAAGTTTCAATTAGGTAGTCCGCATGTGTAGGCTTCTTTTATATAAAAAAAACTTTACGTGATTATTTTATTTTCTAACCCGCCGGGTTTAATTTAGTGGTTAAACTCATCATGGCAAAATCAGCTGATTTTCGAAGTTGATAATTCTTAAGTTCGAGTCTTTGTAAAGGCTGTTGGTTTTATATGGATTTGAATGCTAGACTGTTGATATCGGTGTCCTTTGGTGGTTGGGTTTCAATTAACTACACGGCTCAGGAGTGGTCGACCTGTGTCTGTCCTAGACTGCATTTTTAACCGTACATTTACACTTATGTTGATTATAACTCCATCAGGCCTAGCAAGCCGGTAATGGTAATGTGGGTGTGTGGGTGTGTGTGTATATACACACACCCAGATCCGGCAGTAGCTGGACAACTAGTTGGAGAAAAAATAACATTTTTTTTTATAGACAACAAAAAAATTTGTTTTTAATTATTTGTCATAATTAATGCTTACTACTGTTTTTTTTTTATGTAAGAATGATGTATAACATAAATTCATTTTAATATAACAATGAAAAAACAACAACAAAAACAACAACAAAAACATCGATGTGGATATCACATGTCTTTTCCTTGTACGCTTATTAAATTACATATACATTTTTTTTTTTTTAAATGAGCAGTACATAAAATTTTATTAACTTCTAATTTTTATAACTTCTGATTTAAAAAATTTGTTTTAATTGTAATTTAATTATTATTTATTGTATTTTTTTTTTCAATCAGAGGTTAATAATTGTTAATAAATCAATACATTTAAATAAATAAAAAAAGGTAAAAAAAAAGGAAATAAAGTAGGATTCAATCCGATATCTCTTCCCCTTGTAAGATCCAAATATTTCATTAATTAAAGTTTTATTTGGCGATAATTCTGGAACGAATGAAAGTATCACTTATGATGTATTGTTGAAAAGTTTTCAACGAGGACTTGTTACTCCAGTTAAGAAAAAATCTAATTTTGGAGGATTTTGAGCTTTTTTGGTCAAGTCGATTGCAATAATTTATGATTTTTTTACATATACTTTTTTAACTATTATAATTGAATTATTATTTATCGTAAAACTTTTTTTACAATTACAGGTTAATAATTATTAATAAATCAATAAATTTAAATTTAAAGACCAATACATTAAAAAAAAAAACGGAAATAAAGTCTGATTCGATAAGATGTGCCTTCCCCTTGTAAGATCCAAATATTTCATTAACTAAAATTTGATCTGGCTATAATTCTGGAACCAATGAAAATAAGTACCACTTATGATATATCGTTGAAAAGCTCTAAATGAGGGCTTATTAGCGCAGTTAATAAAAAGTCCAAAATCTAATTTTTTTGTATTTTGGGCTTTTTTTGGACATTTTTGGTCAAGTCTATTGCAATCAATAGGGGAGGTGAATAACTAGAATTTACAATAGTCCTAAATCCAAAATTTCAACATTCTACAGGTAATCGTTTTTGAGTTCGAGATACATGTAATTTTTCTAATTTTGATTTTCGGATTGTCCCTTTTTTACTTATGATTTCTCCTAAATATTTAAACTAAGTTGTCACATTTATTTTTCCAAACTTGGTATCTATTGATTTTTTGAGAAAACATTTGAAGTTTGTTATAAATTCTGATTTTGAAAAGGTATGCTTTTTTTGCTATTTCTTTTTCTTCTTCAATTTGGGAAGCATAGATTTTCTTTTGATCTGCAAAAAAAAGGCAATGAAACTGATTTATAAATATTGGTTTTATGTTCCGATTTCAACCGCTTGAGTCATTTCTTTCCAGAAGGTTTTCATGATTTTGTGTAATTTTGGTGAATACTATGAAGAAAATCCATCTTTTTGTCTCAGAAATGCTTTAATTTGGAATGGTTTACTAATTTTTCTCCAGAATTTTACCTAGGAAATTGCTTGTCACCGTTAATTTGATTAAATTTAGTGTTTCCTGGATAATCTTTGTTCTCTCATTACCTTAAATAATGTTTCTTTATCTATTTAATCATAACCTTTTTGGAAGTCTACAAAGATTGATATTCATTTTCATGCGTAATATTTGAGGGTAAATTTTAGACTCAAAGTTGGTTCTGGGCAGGAGCGTCCCTTTTTAAATCTTTCTTGGTATTTTCCGATTTTGGAGTCTATTTGGGATTTCAGGTTGTTTAACAGCAATTTTGAATATATTTTATACATTATTAGTCGGAGGGAGATACCTTGATAATTATTGACAACTATTTTAGAGTTTTTCTGGTGAAGGGGCATGTACGAGGTGCGACAATAAAGTAATGAGACTGATTTTTCTTTGCAATATGTGGCAACCCTGCAGCTTGCGTAGGCACACCATCTTTGACCTTGGTCTATAAGCTATTTCTAGTCCAAGCGGCACATTGATGTAACTGCTCAGTCGTGAGTTGTGCTGTAATAAGTGAATACGTGTTTGTGTCTCTCGTCACAGAAATGAAACCGCAAAATATTTCGCAACGGTATGCCATTTCTTTTTGCGTTAAATCGGGTGAAAACGCGACGACAACTTACGGTAAGCTTCAGAAGGCTTTTGGAAAGGAGGTTATGTCAAGAGCTCAAGTTTTTCGGTGGCATAACATTTTTAGTGAAGGCAGAACGAATGTTAAAGGTGAAGACCGCAGTGGACGACCATCAACCTCACGGACAGATGTCAACTTGACCAGGGTGCGTGAAATCGTACGATCTGATCGAAGATTATCCGTGAAAATTATTGCAAAAGAACTCAACATCGATCGAGAAACGGTTCGTCTAATATTAACTGAAGATCTTGGTATGAGAAATATTTGTGCAAAAATGGTCCCCAAAAATCTCACACAACAACAGCGAGAAACACGGAAAAATGTGGCAGCCGATCTGTTAGAGCAAACGGAAATCAATCCAGATTTGTTAAGCCGTGTTATCTCTGGTAATGAAGGTTGGTTTTTTCAATACGATCCAGAGACAAAACTCCTGAGTTAGCAATGGTGCTCAAAGGGATCACCCAGACCAAAAAAAGCTTGCATGTCAAAGTCAAAAGTGAAATGCACGCTTGTGTGCTTCTTCGATTCCAAGGGAATTGTTCATAACGAGCGAGTACCTCCTGGACAAACAGTTAACCAATATTTCTACAAAGAAATTTTAAGACTTCGTTAACGAGTTCTTCGTGTCCGTGCCAACATTGCTGATAATTGGATTTTGCATCACAATAATGCGCCATCCCATACTGCTCTGTCAGTAACAGCAATTTTTAACCTCAAAACAAATTTTAGTACTACCACAGCCACTTTATTCACCAGATATCGCTCCGTGTGACTTTTTTCTATTTCCAAGAGTCAAAATGGCGGTCAAGGGACACCATTTTCAAACAACACAAGATGTCTAAAAAGCTGTTACGAGGGTCTTGGAGGGTATTACAGAATATGAGTTCCAGAAATGTTACCATCAATGGCAGAAGCGCTGGAATAAGTGTGTGCAATCAGAGGGGAACTACTTTGAAGTAGACAACACGACTACATGACTAACATGACTAAAACGGTAAGCAACATTTTTTTTCACATCAGGCTCATTACTTTATTGTCGCACCTCGTATTAAAGCTATTTTCCAATTTTCTGGTACTTTTTCTTCCCAGATTCTTTAAAATGATTTTGTGGTTTGGAAAGGAGTTTTTCATTTGCTACTTTGCAGAGTTCTACTATTATTCCATTGTCTCAGGAAGCTTTTATTTTTTAGGGATTATAAAACAACTGTAATTTCTTCTTTGGTTGTAGTTTTGAACTTGAGTTTTGGGATTTTCTCGAAAATCTAATTTTATTTTGGATGTTCCATAATTTAGTAAAATTTTTAAGTATTCGGCCAGAATTTTCCAATTTTCCTTACTGTACATGACTAATGAACCAAACATATATACATATTAGAATTTATTTTATTTTATCAAAATAATTATTAAATATAAATTTCGAAGAGATTTATTTATAGAAATATATATTTACAGAAATATAATTATAACTAAATTTTATCAAAATTGTTAATACCAAATTTAAAGATGTAATTTTAAACGAGCGTTTGTAACCCAGGGAGTTAAGAAATTTTTAAAATAAATTTGGTAATACGAATACGAAAGAACACAAAAGCTCAATTTTGCAAAAAAATACCACCAAAACAAAATATAACAAAAGATGCATCTCAATAGATACCAAATTCAAACATTACAAAACGTAATCAGACCTATAATATCATATAGAAACAAAATATTCTTCAAATTAAGATCCAACATTTCCTACTCAGCAGAGATGCAAAGAATAGAAATAACAATTCTAAGAACATGCATAAATAAGAGACGACTTACTGATGGGAGAGAACGAAGACTCATACCAAACCAAGAGGTACATAAAGACGTAGAACCACCTCTAGAGTACTTTAGAAAGAAAAAATCTCCATCTTTGGACACATAATAAGAACAGAACCAAAAAGGATCGTTAGGAAACTGGTCAAGAAATACTGGAAAATGTCCAAAACACCGACCTGAATAACCGAAATTAAATAAGATATGCAAGAACTATAAATCACAATAGAAGATTTACGAAACAAAACTGTTATAATATTAAAATACTAAAAGAAGCAAACTCCAGATTTAAAATTAAGGGGAAAAAAACAAAAACGAGGGTTTGTTCAAAAGAACTAAAAAAAATCAGATTTAATCTATCAGATTTAAGATCTGATAGAATGAAGAAGTATTGGGAAGCAATCAAGAAGAAAAAGAAAAAGAAAAGAAGAACCAGAGTTGACTAAAGTGGTCCACTGTGACCTCAAAATCCTCATCAAAAAAAATACGAATGATTATAGCCTCATTTTTTAATTTTAAAGGTTTTAAAAATTCTCACTCGTATATCATTTATTACAACAAATAAAAATCGGGTCAGTAGTTTAATAGCCTATTGAATTCAAATAAACAACATTCATACGTTTATAACTCTATTATATTAAATTAAATTACTTTCATTTTTATTATTAGATAATATATTACTCTTCTTATCATGAAAAATAATAATAAGAATCGAACAGGGCCAAGATAAAACAAAAACAACCAGTTAGTTATACAATGGACCTATAATGAAGTAGGTGGATAATTTTTAACTATTAAATTCCCTACTAGAATACAATTTATAGAAAAAAACGAGTTAAAGCAGTTGACATTTAAATTTTAAAAACGAAAATGAATAAATAAAACTAGATTAAAGCTTTAAAGTAATAGAAGTCAATAATAATAATATGTTATTTCGCAAAACATATGTAATACTCAGCATATTAATATACAAAAAGAAAAAAGTATTCTTGTATATAAAAATAATTTAATTATGCTAGAAAACATTAACATTTATTATTCTACATAACAAAATAGTAATAAATAAACCAGTATTAAATATATAATTCAATTTAAAATAGATATTTTCAAATATGTACATACATGAAGTATGTACTTTTACCTGAAGGAAAAAAATTAATTAACTAAACAAATAAATTATATAAGAAAAAGTTAATAAAATAAAGCTCATAAAAAAATATAAAATAAATAATATTCACATAGGATACAAAAGAAATAACTTAAATTTAAATTGCCTAAGATTTGCCGACGACTTAGCTTTATTAGCTAATAGTATCGCAGAAGCCAGAATACAAATAACAAGTATAGAAGAACTTGCGAATAAAATTGGACATAAAATTTCTTACGAAAAGACTAAAATTATGGCTATAGATCCTTTAGTTATTAATTCTGTGAATATTAATGGAAACAAAGTAGAACTTGTACAAAAATTTAAATATCTTGTAGAGATCATTACTTGTAATTTTAACGAAAAACAGAATTGGACCGAAAGAGTTAATAAATTATTTAAAGTGCTACAAGTAACCAAAAATAATTACAACAAAAATCGCTCTCGATTAACACTAAAATTAGACATTACAAAACTGTGGTTAAACCGGTAATTACTTACGCGAGCGAGACTTTATTTAGATTAAATCAGAAAAATAGGACTGAATCTTTGCTTAAAGTTGAACGCAGGATTCTTAGAACCCGCATAAACAAAAAATATAAACACGAAAATCAGTACAGATTATTTCCTAATAAATTTCTGTACGAAAACTTGGAATCCTTAATTGATACTATGAAAAAGAAGCGAATTTCTTTTTGTGCACACTTGTTAAGATTACCGCAGGATAGGATTACTAAGAGAATTATCGATCGATTTTGGTCTTAAAAAAAAACCGTCATTATGGATCAAAGAAATTAAAGAAGAAATGCAAGAATTAAATTTGACTTACGAAGATTTACTTAATAAATACGAAAAATTAAAATTTGTTATTAAAGATCCGAATACCGACTTTAAAGTAAGAAATTTTAATTATACAAAAAGGGTTTATTCAGAAGAGGATCGCGTAAAGCAAGATCATTAAGAATGATTAAATATTGGGAGAAAGTAAAAGCTAAAATTTAAAGGCCAAAAGATCGGTAAAAAACATTTGAATTATTCTGACTAAAGTGGTCCTTTGCGGCCTTAAATGTAAAAAAAAGCTCATAAAAAACTGTATTTAAAAGTTCAAAATTTGAATCATTTTTTAATCTTATAGAATTTGGCAAATTACTACATGAATAAAAATTTTCAAATTTTAATTTTTTTTTTTTTTTAAGCAGTTTCTTACTCCTGGGAGAAAATTTAGAAAAAAATTATTTATACAAAAGTGATATCTAAAAAAAAAATTAATTTAAAAGAGGATTGTTTAAAAATATTGAAGAAAATAAAATATAACTTTTATGAAATTAATAAAAAAAAATCTGATGAGGACACCACATGACTTCCTTGTACGCCTATTAAATTACATATACACATTTTTTTAAAATAAAAAGTACATAAAATGTTATTTCTTTAATAACTTCTGATATATTTTTTTTATTGTTATTACTGAATTATTATTTATTGCAATACTTATACCATCAGAGGTTAATAATTATTAATCTTATATATATATATAAATGAATGTCTGTCTGTATGTCCCTTATGCCTTCCTAAACCGTTCATCGGATTGCGATGAAGTTTTGATAAGTTGTTGTGCGCACGCCCGCGAAGGTTTCTGAATTAGTTTGGACCCGCTAGATAGCGCTGTGGTCGAGATACTTTGAAAAATTGTATTTATGGACCGATCTGGCTCATATTCAGAATACATATTAGTTATGCGAAAAGAGAAATTTTTGCAAAAACGATACCCGCTAGGTGTCGAGATATTTACGAAACAAAGAAAGAAATACACAGACTTTCTTTTCCATAGATGTAAAAGACAATGTTCGTATAGACTAAAAAACTACTAGACCGATTTACGCTACTGGTCCGATTTAAAAGGAAAGAGGGGAAATGGGGAAAAGAAAAAAGAACAAGGAAATAGGGAAAAAGAGAAGAAGGGAAAAGGTAAAAAGAGAAAAAAGTTGAAAGGGAAGAAGGGAAATAGGGAAAAAGAGATAAAGTGAAAGGTTAAATTATATGAAGTTCCGTAATGTTAATCTTTTTAATGTTTTACCAAACTTTCAATTGTATTCATTTAATATATATATATATATACTCAAATCTAGCAATAGCGAAGCATTGCCGGGTCAGCTAGTAAATCAATATATTTAAATTTAAAAATGAAGTTAAAAAAAAGGATATGAAGTAGGATTTAAACCGATGTGTCTTCCCCATCTAAGATTTCCTTAATTGAAATTTCATTTGGCTATAACTCTGGAACCGATGAAAATAAATACCACTTATGACATATCGTTGAAAAGATCTCAATGAGGACTTATTATTGCAGTTCAAAATCTAATTTTTTTGGATTTTGGGCATTTTTTGGACATTTTTGGTCAAGTCTATTGCAATCAATAGGGGAGGTGAATAACTACAATTTACAATAGTCCTAAATCCAAAATTTTGGGCTTTTTTGAACATTTTTGGTCAAGTCGATTGCGATCAAAAGGGGAGGTGCACAACTAGATATTACAACAGTCCTAAATCCAAAATTTCAACATCCTACGGCTAATCGTTTCTGAGTTATACGTACGTACAGACGTCACGCCGAAACTAATCAAAATGGATTCAGGGTTGGTCAAAATGGATATTTCCGTTGAAAACTGAAATTTTTCGAGATCATAATACTTCCTTTACTTTCGTATAAGGGAGTAAAAATTGCTTCTAATTTTTGGTCCGGAATATAATACAGGTGCCAAAGCTACTTTAATTTTAATAGCCCTTTTACTGATGAAGAAAAATATAAAACAAAACTTTTAATAATAAAATTAAAATTGTTACAGTCAGATTTTTTTGAGGTGGGAAATAAATTTAAAAAAATGTTTTTTTCAAAAAATATTTACATTTTCGTTAATCTTAAGTAAAGTTTTCTCGAAATTTATTATCTTCTTCAATAAAGGCTAAAATAGGAAAATAAAAATCTTCAAAAAATTTTTCTGCACCATTTAAGGTCCAGAGTCTATAATTTAAAAAACTGTACACATTTCTTGATAGCTCTATATATAAAGTATGTTAACTTTCAAAAAAAATAAAAAAAATATTTAAACCAAAGGAAGACAGAGAGACAAATAAACAAAAACATATATTTCAATTTTAAGACCTGGAGGTTGAATTTTTGAAAATCTTTTTTATAAATTGTAGGTAACGAATTTGCTTTATTAAAAGTATTCTCTAAAATGCCTCTAAAGAAAATCGAAATAGAATTGTTATTAAAATAATAATTACTATTATCTTTTCTAGGCTCACTATAGTTTATATGATAAGTACTGTTTACCTTTCTTGGCTTCACTTTTTTATCACTTGCTGACGCGTTTCAGAACCACTCCATTGTCAAAACTTACTGTACTGGTACTTTTAAATTTCTGTTAATCTTAATATGGCATTTAGACAACACCCCTCCCATTATTTGACGTCATGCCTTATCAGCTGATTTGCAAAGACGCGTTTACCAGTAGACCAACCCGGTGCGGGTTGGAGCAATAAATATATATATATTGCTTTACCTACCGGGTTATATATATTGTTAGGTATATATATATATATATATATATATATATATATATATATATATATATATCTCGTATCATGATGTATGTTCGGGATAAACTCCGAAACTACAGAACCGATTTTGATCAAATTTCGTAACTATCTGTAATTTGGTCTAACTTAAAAGACAGGATAGTTTTTATCCTAATTATTGACCTCAATATTTGTTAATGGAAATTAAATGTTTATTATACGACAATAGTGTGTATTTATTGGTTAGTTCTATGAATTCCTAATAGATGGCGGTATAAGTTAATTCATCGATACAACTCTCTAACATCGTTTGACATCTAGGTTGCGCAGACATCCGGTAGATGGCGTGATTCGGAAGAAAAAATTGCAGTAAGAAACAAGCTCAACGAATCACAACAGCAGAAATTCGTAGACAAGAATCTCGAGAAGAGCGTGATGAATGTCTGCGACAAAATATCTAAAAACTGTGTGCGGGTTTTACTGGGTTTTAATTTTTTAAGAAGGACGACAATGACTCTACCAACACAGCCCTGCCATTATTACTGTATATGTGACATGACTGGCTGCACCAACCTCTGGGTTACTTAACTAAAAAACATAAAATAAATAATTGACTGCGACGGGAAAAGCAAGCAAACATATTTAGCAAGCGAAGCCGCGACGGGGATGCTAGTATATATATATATATATATATATATATATATATAAAGTTATACTATATCATAATTGTCACCCGCACGCTCTTTAATTATCCTTTATTAAAGAGTAATGTTTGGTTTTTTTTGGCGAGTCGTGTTTTTTTAATTTTTAATATTATATATTTTAGAACATTTTGTCGGATATTAGTACGTCAAATTTCATTAAATTCTCGATCTTTTTTTAACATATAAATTTGTATTTAAAAAAACAAAATAGCGGGAAGGGAAAATAAAGCGAAACAGGTCATTTGTCCACATGAAAGTTTTTGTTTATTTTGAATCAGTCCCGTCAATGTAGTCAATATCACCCGGGATAAACTGTACATACAGGTGTAAAAAGTATAAAAATTTTTGTAATGATTTATTCACTTCATAAGTTCAAAATTTGAGTATAGGAAATTTTGTAGCATATAAAAAATAAACCAAACCTGACCGGGAATAGAACCAAGAATTTTCCAAAGAATTGTTACCACACATTCGACCTTTGTAAAAGAATGTAAAGTGTAATAATTGTTTTGTTGTTTTTTTTTATTTTAACAATAGTAATAATAACATCAGTAACATAAATGTATACATAATTTAATCATTACATCATAGAAATGTGGAATATAAACATGCAACAATTTTTTTTTTTTAAATAAACAATATTTAATTACCGTTACGATTAATAGTTTATTAATTTAAAAAATAAATAAATAAATTTTAAATTATAATATACTTAATATTAATTGATCTAGAACTATTTCTTCTATTTTTAATATTTTATAGTATTTACGTAATAAAATTCCTCTTATATCATGTATTGTTTCTGAATAGAAAAGGTATGTTTGTGTTCGATTATTGTTAATCTATCGCTTAACCATTTTGGACTAGTTTTTTTTTAATAACTATGACAAATATAAAGCACAAAAGTAACTAACTAATCAAAGTTGCTTTTCCTGAGCTTAATGATCCATTAAAAAGTCCCTACGGTAAATATAAACTGAAAATTTCACGTATAAAACGTGATAGATATCTACTACTAGTATATTTAGTGGGGGGATATTATAATATGCGTACCCACCGGGTTGGTCTAGTGGTTAACGCGTCTTCCCAAATCAGCTGCTTTGGAAGTCGAGAGTTACAGCGTTCAAGTCCTAGTAAATTCAGTTATTTTTACACAGATTTGAATACTAGATCGTGGATACCGGTGTTCTTTAGTGGTTGGGTTTCAATTAACCACACATCTCAGAAATGGTCGAACTAAGAATGTACAAGACTACACTTCATTTACACTCATACATATCTAAACGATAGTTACCGGAGGCTAAACAGGAAAAGAGAGAAAAGAGTATAATATGCGTAAGTAATTTAAAGAAGTAAGTTTAATTTTAAAGAAGTTAATTTCTTAATTTAACTTATAAATATAAAGAAGTAAACTTTCAACTAAAAACAAATTTGAACCACTAGGCCTACAACTTAAGTTTTACTAGCACTATCAAATGTTACAATTAAAAAGTATATTGAAGTAAAAAAAAGGTGAAATGAGGAGTTAATAAATCGCATTGTTTCAACGAAATATAAACTGGACTGTTTAAATTAATAGCTGATTTAATCAACTAACTTTTTAAAACATTTTTTAAGTAAGTATTTCCAGTTAGCTAACCGGACTGGTCTAGTGGTTAACTCGTCTTCGTAAATCAGCTAATTTCGAAGTTGAGAGTTCTAAGGTTCAAATCCTAGTAACTGCATTAACTTTTATACGGATTTGAATAAAAGATCGCGGATACCGGTATCCTTTGATGGTTGGGTTTCAGTTAACCACACGTCTTAGTAATGGTCGACCTGAGATTGTACAAGGCTACATTTCATTTATATTCATAGATATTATCCTCTGAATTCCTTACGGTGGTTCCGGAGACTAAACAGAAAAAAAAGAAAAACGTATTTCCAACTGATATGTTTCATTTACGATAAGTAATACAGCTGATATTAACACTAGAAGTTAATTGTTATTTAGAAAATAATATCAGTTGATATAGTAATTTTTTTTTGTGACTGGTTTGATGTAGCTCTCCAAGATTCCCTATCTAGTGCTAGTCGTTTCATTTCGGTATACCCTCTACATCCTACATCCCCAAAAATTTGTTTTACATATTCCAAACGTGGCCTGCCTATACAATTTTTTCCTTCTACCTGTCCCACCAATATTAAAGCTACTATTCTAGGATGCCTTAATATGTGGCCTATAAGTCTGTCTCTTCTTTTAACTATATTTTTCCAAATGCTTCTTTCTTCATCTATTTGCCACAACGCCTCTTCATTTGTCACTTTATCCACCCATCTGATTTTTAACATTCTCCTATAGCACCACATTTCAAAAGCTTCTAATTTTTTCTTCTCAGGTACTCCTATCGTCCAAGTTTCACTTCCATATAAAGCCACGCTCCAAACATATACTTTCAAAAATCTTTTCCTGACGTTTAAATTAACTTTTGATGTAAACAAATTATATTTCTAACTGAAGGCTCGTTTCGCCCGTGCTATTCGGCATTTATATCACTCCTGCTTCGTCCATCTTTAGTAATTCTAATTCCCAAGTAACAAAATTCTTCTACCTCCATAATCTTTTCTCCTCCTATTTTCACATTCAGTGGTCCATCTTCATTATTTCTACTACATTTCATACTCTTGTTTTGTTCTTGTTTATTTTCATGCGGTAGTTCTTGCATAGGACTTCATCCATGCCATTCATTGTTTCTTCTAAATCCTTTTAACTTTCGGCTAGAATTACTATATCATCCGCAAATTGTATCATCTTTATCTTTTCACCTTGTACTGTTACTCCGAATCTAAATTGTTCTTTAACAATAGATTGTTATAAAATAACATTAATTAATAATTATATATTAATTTGTTGTTATATTAATAATTATTAGTTATTGTTAATTATTACCAATTTTATAGCGCTATTTAAAGATCGTTATTGAATACATTATAAATGTAAAATGCAATAAAATATTTTATGTAGTGCATTTTACCACGTTCTATTGTTAACACGATTTTTCTATCATTGCAAATTTGAATGCTATTAACCCGACAGCGAAGGGAAACAGAAAAACGGGTTTCACCCTTGTTTTTCTTGTACTATTTTAATTCAAAATCATGTCATACGTCCACCTTACTATTTAAAAATATTAAGTATGATTCAATATGGCGGATCCAAGATTACAGCCAAAAATTAAAAACCCACCATAATGAAGATTTATTTTAATTTTGTAGAACCCCATTTCGTTTTGCCTCCAAATACCACTCCGATATCCAGTATAAAGCTGTCTCCATACTTAATAATCATTCTGTATATATATAAACAGAGAGAGAAAGTTTGTTCAAAATGATAATACTGTAAAAAACGAATTAATTGCTTCCCTTTTTTTATTTTTTCAAAAACGTGTTTAGTATCAATGCTATTAATAAATCAAGTTATAATATCAAGCTTCAAGAATCAAACTTAAATTCGTTTTTCATATATTAAGCACCTTTTATGAAATAAAAGAATCTATCATATAAATATACATGTACACACACACACACACACACACACACACACACACATATATATATATATATTGAATCTTGATGCAGAAAGTTTCATAAATGTTAATTTATAAATAACAGGAACTCAGAACGTCAAGAAACAAAATTATTTGAAATGGGAAACTATTTTTGTTTTAAACATTCTGACCTCCGAACGGGAAGACGATCCGCGTCTCGACGATCCCGGTCGCCATAACACCAAATTTATTACAGCATCAGGCACCCTCAGACATCCTCTGCAGAATTTTTTTTAAACAACAGAATAGTTTTTTTGTTATACAAGGATAATACATTATAACAAAGGAAAGAATAAAAAAAAAACGAAATATAACTTAAAAAAGCTGACTACACAAAAGTTATATTTCCTGGCCTTGGTTATTTATTCTTGAATAGTCGAAAAATGATGATACGTGAAAAAGATTTAAAAAATCGATATTTTTAAACCTTGATCGGCTCCCCAACTTCAATATTACCCCAAAGTATTTTTTTGGGCAACTTCACTGACTATGTTTAAAAATATGAACAAAAAAATCGGTTAAAAAATATGCCAAAAATTAAAAAACGGCGTTTTTTTGATTTTTGGGAAGGGAAGAATTTGGAGGAAATTTTTTGTAAAAATTGTAAGTTAAGAATATACGTAAGTACTGAGATTAATATAAAGTGGGATCATATTTGTAAAATTTTGAAAAAATTTACTCCAAAGAAACTATCGACCCCATTACCTGGAGATATTGACCCCAAACTTTTTCCAACAAATTTCCCTATATACACGAGTCTCTGTGCCAAATTTCATCAAAATTGGTTTATCCAGTCAAAAGTTATTAAGTTTCAGACACACCAACACAACATATACGTACAACATTAACCACCAATTTTTTTTTTTTTTTTTGGAGTCCCCGAGTCATGAAACGTCGATAAAGGAATAATTCAATATCAATTTTTTGCTGATTACCATTTTTTTCTTCTTGTAGCATAGTTCTAGAGTTATGATGCCAAGAAAATAAAATTAAATATATTTATTTTTACCGTCCCATTATACGCGCACGCGAAACACACTTATAACTTGATTAGTATATATATAATGAAGAATACTTCATTTTACATATTACATAAGTATGAAGTAAAACTATTAAAGGAAAATCTGCATTTGTTAATACCTATGGCAGCAAGACGATGTAAGTATTTAATCAGATTAAACTTTTATTAAAAAAAAATAATAAAAAAATAAACTAATTTAATTTACGTTACAGACTTAATCAAAAGCTGCATATGAAATGCAATAGCGAAAGAAGCCCCTTTAATGAAACCTTTCTGGAAGGATTATAAACAGCGGCTGCAGCTGAAAATTAAATACTGTAAGAAAAAAAAAACCTTTTACGTAACATTATACACAGTTAAGCTTTTTCAAATAAGACTGTCGCATGCACAATTTTTTTTTTTAAATCAATAAATAAATACTGGTATTTTCTAAACATATATATATATATATTTTACGAACTAACACTGGTATCGATGCCAATAAATAAAAACAATACTTCTATTTTTTCCTTTATTCTCTTTCCGGTAACAACAAGCTAACGCCCAATTACCGCCACTATATTTCTTTATTTACTTTCCCAGGATACTGTATAGATATACAATATACAGAATGAGCAATATAAAACCGAATCCATAATGAAACCGCTACCCAACACTATTTATGAAAGACTCTAACACAACTAGCGCGACTAGTGGATGTATATGTTATTACTGATTGTTGCTGCCGTTTATCAGGTGGTTGCGTGTCAGTGCAGTATTGTGAGTGCAGTTGTGTTTATGTTTACCCACCGGGTTGATCTAGTGGTTAACGCGTCTTCCCAAATCAGCTGATTTGGAAGTCGAGAGTTACAGCGTTCAAGTCCTAGTAAAGCCAGTTATTTTTACATGGATTTGAATACTAGATCGTGGATACCGGTGTTCTTTGGTGGTTGGGTTTTCAATTAACCACAAATCTCAAGAACGGTCGAACTGAGAATGTACAAGACTACACTTCATTTACACTCATACATATCATCCTCATTCATCCTCTGAAGAATTATCTAAACGGTAGTTACCGGAGGCTAAACAGGAAAAGAAAGAAAGAAAGTTGTGTTTATGTAAAATGCCTTATTCAATCCAGAAGAAGATAGCTATAGTTGAGGCCTATATTTATTCTGGATCGTTTGAAGAATCACGTCAAGTATTCGTAGAAAAATTTCCGAATGTCTGTATCTAAGCGAAGAGTAGTAAACACGATTTAATTAAAAAATGTCGTACAACAGATTCAGTTTCAGATGCAAAACGAAATAGGCAACCTTTCATTAAACTACACAGGCTATCTCTCATATTGAAAGAACAACTACCAGTTCAAAATAATCAATACGAAAATTTTCCCAACAAGCTGGTGTTGAATGCACATCTTGTAAAATTCTTCATGAATTAAAATTGAAACCGTACCGCGTTACAAATGAAGGGGGCAAACAAACTGAAACGACTTTATTATTGTAACTGACTTCTCGAAAACATTGTTTGTGAAGAGATAGACCCGATGTCGTATTTCATGTCAGACGAGGCATGGTTTCATTTATCGGGCCACGTTCATTTCCAGAACACCAGGTACTGGTTGTCGAGGAATCCTCACGAGATATTCGAGCGTTCACGTCACGTTGAGAAAATTTGTGTTTGGTGTACCGTTTCCGGTAATCGTATAGTGGGATCAATATTTTTTGAACGGACTGTAAATACATAAATTTACCTCACATTTTTTGAAGAATTCTACGCCCAATGAATTGATAATAAAAAAGAGCATCGTGTCGCACATCAAACGTTTCACTGAATCGCGTTCATTCAGTTATCACAAAAGAACGAATTATCAGCAGAGGACGGTGGCCTCCACGTTCCCCAGAGTTGTCTACTTGTGATTTTTTTCCTTTGGGGGCAACTTAAGGAGAAAGTTTATGCATCTAATCCCCATATTATTGATAAACTGAAGGTGAACATTCAACGAGAAATCAATGCAATTGACGACAACGTTTTGCGTCAGATGATTCTCAATATTATCAGTCAAGCACAAAAGTGCGTCGATACCCAGGGTGGTCGTTTTAAACATCTTTTGTAACAATAACGTAAATAAATGCAACATTTATATTACTTTTTATGTTTTTCTTATTTAATTTATCCGTATCGTTGATAAAATTTCATTCCAATATAACCTACCGATTCTGCAGCGTTATGGGTTCGGTTTTATGTTGCTCACTCTGTATTATACAATTTAAAGTATGCTAATCGAGTAAAACTTTACATGGCAAAGTTTTGCCAGATTTTGACGACAACTAACAAAAGATACAATTTTATCATTGAAAAATTTCGTAATGTTATATGTATACAATATATAATACGAAAGGTAAAGTCGATAGATGGGTGAAATATATTGAAGAGTTATACGGAGGAAATGAATTAGAAAATGGTGTTATAGAGGAAGAAGAGGAAGTTGAGGAGGATGAAATGGGTGAAACAATACTGAGATCTGAATTTAAGAGAGCATTAAAAGATTTAAATGGCAGAAAGGCTCCTGGAACAGACGGAATACCTGTAGAATTACTGCGCAGTGCCGGTGAGGAAGCGATTGATAGATTATACAAACTGGTGCGTAATATTTATGAAAAAGGGGAATTTCCATCAGACTTCAAAAAAAGTGTTATAATCATGATACCAAAGAAAGCAGGGGCAGATAAATGTGAAGAATACAGAACAATTAGTTTAACTAGTCATGCATCAAAAATCATAACTAGAATTCTATACAGAAGAATTGAGAGGAGACTGGAAGAAGTGTTAGGAGAAGACCAATTTGGTTTCAGGAAAAGTATAGGGACAAGGGAAGCAATTTTAGGCCTCAGATTAATAGTAGAAGGAAGATTAAAGAAAAACAAACCAACATACCTGGCGTTTATAGACCTAGAAAAGGCATTCGATAACGTAGACTGGAATAAAATGTTCAGCATTTAAAAAAAATTAGGGTTCAAATACAGAGATAGAAGAAGAATTGCTAACATGTACAGGAACCAAACAGCAACAATAACAATTGAAGAACATAAGAAAGAAGCCGTAATAAGAAAGGGAGTCCGACAAGGATGTTCCCTATCAACGTTACTTTTTAATCTTTACATGGAACTAGCAGTTAATGATGTTAAAGAACAATTTAGATTTGGAGTAACAGTACAAGGTGAAAAGATAAAGATGCTACGATTTGCTGATGATATAGCAATTCTAGCCGAAAGTAAAAAGGATTTAGAAGAAATAATGAACGGCATAAATGAAGTCCTACGCAAGAACTATCGCATGAAAATAAACAAGAAGAAAACAAAAGTAATGAAATGTAGTAGAAATAACAAAGATGGACCACTGAATGTGAAAGTAGGAGGAGAAAAGATTATGGAGGTAGAAGAATTTTGTTATTTGGGAAGTAGAATTACTAAAGATGGACAAAGCAGGAGCGATATAAAATGCCGAATAGCACAGGCAAAACGAGCCTTCAATCAGAAATATAATTTGTTTACATCAAAAATTAATTGTCAGGAAAAGATTTTTGAAAGTTTATGTTTGGAATGTCGCTTTATATGGAAGTGAATCTTGGACGATCGGAGTATCTGAAAAGAAAAGATTAGAAGCTTTTGAAATGTGGTGCTATAGGAGAATGTTAAAAATCAGATGGGTGGATAAAGTGACAAATGAAGAGGTATTACGGCAAATAGATGAAGAAAGAAGCATTTGGAAAAATATAGTTAAAAGAAGAGACAGACTTATAGCCCACATATTAAGGCATCCTGGAATAGTCGCTTTAATATTGGAGGGACAGGTAGAAGGAAAAAATTGTGTAGGCAGGCTACGTTTGGAATATGTAAAACAAATTGTTAGAGATGTAGGAGGTATAACGAAATGAAACGACTAGCGCTAGATAGGGAATCTTGGAGAGCTGCATCAAACCAGTCAAATGCCTTAAGACAAAAAAAAAAATATGTATACATTTTTATATTAACCTATATTTTTTAATAATATCTGCAGAATGGATGGATCGATTTGGATGAATTCTGTTAAGTTATTTCTGTATATGAGCATTTATGCCAATTAATTTTGTAAATAATCGGTGGATGAAACCGTTACTTGATGAAAATCTATCATAAAAAAACAAAATAATCAAATATGTTAGTTGATTCACAAAAAAATTATTTAAAAAAACTACAACAGCTGTTTCGGTACACAATATCTTCTTCAGATGTTACAAACAAAATGCTAAAGCTAAACGTATATTACAACGAAAAAGAGAAATTGGGATATTTAATCTCTTTTTTCCCCTTTTTCGTTGTAATATACTTTTAGCTTTAGCATTTTGTACATAACATCTGAAGAAGATATTGTGTACCGTAACATCTGTTGTGGTTTTTTTAAATAATTTTTTATGTGAAAATCAAATAACATATTGGCAGTGGCGGCTCGCGTATAGACACTTTGGAACTGCAGCACCCCCCATTTCCACTTGAAATTATCGGTAACATTTAATATAATAAGTTCTTTTTTCTTTGCACTTGTACAATATATAATCCTTAAGGATAATGTATTCATACCCCAATTTATGAAAAAGATCTTTGTACGGAGCTGTGCGCTTCACAGTTCCAGCGGCGTGTGGTGTTTGGCTGTTAAGCTCGTGTGCACATAGGAAGCTGCACGTAAGGCTGCAAAGGAGAGAGAGAGCACTGTAGCTTCCGCAGGGCCGACCCTGGCGTGCTGGTGAAGGTAGTTTTGTTTTTTACTCCGTGTATATACGGAACCTTCCTTGTTCGTTCCCGTTTCTAGTTTAGTTGGTGGAAGGAATATGAAAGCGGTTTAGTTGTTTTTTCAGTAGTAATCAAAAGATGACAGAAAGCAAGGGCTTTTTGATTTCTCTGTCTGAAAACACGCTGGAAGAGCGAAAGAGAAGGTAATTAATAAAACTAAATTATGTATTTGTTTCTGTGAACATAGAAATTTAAATTAAGCATCGTTGGACTATAGTATTTTTAAGCGGACATTTTATTAAGTTATTACCTAATAATACTAAAAAATATTATCTGTATTGATATTTTATTTTTTTTTTGGTTAAACCGTGTACCGTATTCTTGAATGTGATAAAGTGTAGAATTAGATTATTATCCTGCTTCTAGCTATTCTATTTGATTCATTTTTTTTCGGTTCTTTGAATTCACAGAAAACTTTAACCACGCCCTTGAAAAGGCCCATAAGAAAATTTTCTGGATCAGGACCTTCACTAATTTTATCTACGAGCCGCCACTACATATTGGTTTATTTTCTTTTGTGATTAATTCTGTCACAGTCGATCAAAGAACCAGAGAGATACAGACCTCAAGCTATGTTGTCACATAATTTAATTTCTCTTAGGTAGTTAAGGTACTTTCTCATGGTGCTTGATTTTATTCAAATTTTATAAAGGGAAGGAGGCAAAAAAAACTTTTTTCTTTATTATCTTGTCTAAACTCGAAGGCTTGTTTTAATTCTATTACAAAAATATATGTCACTTTATTTGAGTAATTTTTTTTCTCGATGAATTAATTCACCACAGAAGCTTAAAGAGAAGCATGTATTGGAAATATAGAAATTAAATTTTGTGACTATGTAAAATTCTACGCCTGACCGGGATTCGAACCCGGAACCTCCAGAACAAAGGCCTAGGAGGGTGAGGGAAAAATCTAACTTTTTTCGTTACTTATATTAATTAGCACGATATATTTTCAACTAGATTTTTATCACATTTTATACGATTAGTTCTAATATTGGAGGCGTTTAATTTTCGTTGCGATTGTCAAAGAGGGGGGTCACCACTGATCCTGCATCTCAGAAATTTATTCAAAGAGTAGAATAATTATTTATATGATTCTTTACTGGCATCTTACATACCTTACTGTTCGCTTAATTTTCTTTTTAAGTAGTAGTCTACCATCTATATGAGAGCTTTGCCGGTTTTTTTACAAGCAATAAAGTTTTATAGAAAATGAAAAAATGCCAACCTGATTGAGATTCGAGCCCAGAATCTTCATCATGAAAGACAGATATAATATTATTCTACCAAAGGTCATATACATTTAAATCTATTTATTTCATAATTTTAAACGTTTTTTTTTAATATCGAAAATATGACTTATCTTTTTTAATAAAAGCAATTTAACAAATATTATTTGTAAATTGATTATTTGCTAATAGATTGTTTTACTCAACTTTAAAGACAAGTAATATTCGTACAATCAAATAATTTTTGGTAATCATTAATTGATTTTAATGTATTTTCTACTTACCTATCTCGAAACATCGATTTATAAAAAAGATAATAATTTATCGAATTATGATTAAAATTAAAATGATTATAAATAAAAAATAACAGACAATTAATTAATTTTAAATAAATATATATTTCAGTTTTTAAAATTAATCATCTCTCTAATAAGATAATTTCATTTTATAAAGATTCCTTCCAATTAACGCAAAAATAAAAATAATTATAAAAATTTCATGATAATTAGCTATCAAATTTAGAAAAATTAAAAACAATTATCATTATTAACTGTTAAGATAAATAAAATATAAATTCATGATGTAAATACAAAGCTGACAATAAAAATGTAAATATCGGTTGATTCAAAAAGGATTTCACAACTTCATATAAAACTTCGATTTGGTTGAGGTCTCATTTCATAGAAAAACATATCAAGTTTTTCACCCAAAATTCACTTTGGTTCTACATATAATGTGACATACATCCCATTTGACGTCGATTTTATTCCAAATTGTAGCCAACAAGCCGGGCGTTATCTCTTCCTATTGATTTGCATGGCACTTCTCCCGCCGCCACCCCATTCGGTCGCCCTAAAGCATAAGACCGAATGTCTGTGCCAAAAACGGCTGCTGAGCCTCAAATTAGTTTAGCGACCATTGTTCTAACTAGCTCCTAGATCTAATCTAATTGTGTGAGCGAACTAAGCGTGGTTCCACACACCGCTTGCTTTGTGTCCCACTGCTCATTTGTTATATTTTATAAAATGGGTAGACGCTTCCCCTCAACTACTAAAATATATATGACATTCAATAAATTAAATTTATCTCGTCAAGATAGAAATTCACTGCCACGCCTAGGTCGCTGAATGCCAGCAAGTACCTATCCACTAATATTAAAGCGCTTGAAGCTTTAATTGGCTGATGGCCAGCCATAACTCTCGGGTAGCTTCCCACAACAGCGAGGTAGGAGTCTTTCCCTTAAATAAACTACTGATGCCAGTTGAACAAAGCAACGGCATCAAGGAACATTGACTCGCCGGTTATGAGTGGCCAATTTTCCCCTTGACCTCTAAGTTCCAGGATGGCCTGAGTTCTGCCCCCCCCCCCCCATAAGAGCTGGGCAGTCGAACATCATATGTTCGTTCGACTGGACCTCCCCGCAGACGCACAGCTTATCAGCTGCTAGGCGGAACCGTAACAAATATTGGTTCAACTTCGCGTGATTGGTGAGCACCTGGTCACCCGTTGCCCTTAAAAACGAAGGAGGCATACCATCCCCCCCAAGTCCTGTATAAATCTATACAAGGATCTTTCCTTAGTCGTGGTGTGCCATTCTTGCTGCCATGCATCCGTCGCGAGGTTGTAAAGCCTCCTCCTCATGCGGGAGATGGGTAACTTAACGAAATTTAGAACCGGTTCATTGTGATCACCGTTCCGCTTCGGTACAGGTCCTGCTCGAACGCATCCCAAATACCTCGGCCTCCCTGCCTCTTCGCAACTTCCACATGGCCACCCGAACTTTCACCGCTAAATCGATTGGAAGAGCCTTTCCCAAGATATTTCGTATTTTAACTCCTAGGTTAAACTTCCGAACAACCGATTTAGGTCCACCTTCAAGAAATTCATCGCTGATGAAAGCACAACCACGACGAAATTTTGCAAACCGATTGTAAAATCTTTCCTGATGATTCAATACCAAAGGTTGAATGAAGTGATTCGAGGCATTGTTGTTGTGTTAGGCCTTTACTAAAATCGTAAAAAATCATCTAGTGAAAACCTTTATATGAAATTTCCATTTTTTCACAAAACTGTTTTTTTAAACGCTCATTGCAAACAAACTACACAGCCGATTTCTGAGGTGTTGTAACAATAAATAAAAGTAAATTTTACAAGAGTAATGTCACATCTCAATAGCGCCATCTACTGGTCGTTTGTAAAAATTTTAAAACCGACCTCCGTATACATCATTTTGATTTTCTCATATTTACTATATAAATTATAAAGGTTCAAATTACCAATTAGTGAATTTTAAATTATTCTAGCGCTTTCGGATTTATTTGTCCATCATCAGGAATAATCGATTAGTTATAAAATTTACAGTTGTGCATTTAAATAGTAGAATAGAAATTAACATGAAATAAAATAAATTATTAACATTTGTTTATTCGTAACAGTTGTATACTCATAACAGTTCAAAAGAGATTCTCAACTGTTATGAGAGTTGAGAATCTCTCTCGGAGAAGACGTTTTCATTTAATGTATGACTTTAATTATTTTTAATACTTGATAATCAACTATCATGAATACATAAATTTTAATAATTTATTATATTTCATATTAATTTCTATTCTACTATTTAAATGCACAACTTTAAATTTTATAGTTAATCGATTATTCCTGATGATGGACAAATAAATCCGAAAGCGCTAGAATAATTTAACATTCACTATTTTTGGTAAGTTGAACTTTTATTAAAGTTTATATAAAATACCAACGGTGCCATTCCAAGAAAATTTAATCTCCCATATTTACCAAGTTTTCATCCTTTATTTGTTTATTAGTAAGAATTTCATTTAGTTCTTTTGAAGTTGTACAGCTAACTAGTTTTAATAAGAGATTTATAAAAGTAGACTCTCTGATGAAGTATTATTATAGAGTATTTTTATAATATCGTCGAGAAAATATACATCCTGTCTGTCCTATTTAAAAATTATTACATTCTAAACAACTATATTTGTACTCAATATAAAAACTAATTTTAAATCTTTTAGTTTTATGCTTCGAAGGAAATCAGTGCGGTTTGATTTTTTTTGCAAAAGAATCATCCTAAGAAAATTTGTCATCTAATAAATCAACCTATTTATGAGCAAGAAACATGCTATAGTTATCATTAATAATTAAAATGTTAATACTTTCACAAAACCACTAAAAGAAACTTAATCAAAAACTCGTAAATTGTAAATAATTAACTATACTTTTATTCATATTAACTTAAAAAGTAAAAATAAAATTTTTTATCAATTCCAAAACTATTAAAACAAAACAATTTGTGGTTTAATCTTAAACAAACATTATTAATATTTTTTTTAACACTAACCAAGAACAACCGCTTAAAACTGGTTTTACTGTATTTTAACAGGTATGAAAAATTAAAAAAATTAAAATTAATGTGTTTGTATGCGATTATTTTTAAAAAAACATATGATTATAATTAAAGTTATATATAACATTCTTTGTGAATATATTTCGAAACTACGGCGCCCATCATACTAAAAAATAAAAAAATATTAATAATTTTTCAGTTTCTTTATATTTCCTTTTATCAATTCAAGGAAACCTACATTTTTTTCAGGTTTATTACTGAAGGATATTATAAAAATTAAAATAATAATTTTAAAATTATTTTACTAATTATTTTAAGGACGTAAATTACGACTTATTTTTATTTTTTTAAATACTGCGAATCACACTTTTTCAGAAGGATAATCACTTTTATAAACGATTCCACAAAGAGTTGATGACTCATTCAAAGATGTAACTTTTAAGAAGGTGTAAAAGCACTGATATTTTTATATATATAAAGACGAAGAGGATTTTTGTTTGTTCGGAATAAAAATAAACCACTCGATCAATCGCAACCAAATTTTTACCCATGTTTCTTGGCATAACTGAAGGGTTTTTAGATATATTTTATCTCTACATTCTTTTACAAACCGTACAGATTTGGTCGAAAATTGACCGACACATTTTTGATTTAGCTAAAACGTTTTTTACGTGTTCTATACAACAAAAAAAGATATACCTATTCGAGGATTTTATTTCTTTTCATTTTTTTGGAAATTAGAAAGGATTGAAAATTTAAGAATTTGGTGATTTTTGGATTGTAGTATATTTTTTTAAAAATTCATAACTCTGGTTCTATTTGAGCTACAGATTTCATTTTAAAGGTAAAAGAACGAGCTTTAATAAAAAGTACTTGAAAAAAAAATTATTTACAAATTGAAATTGTTATAAACAATTAAAATGTTTAAATCGATTTTTAACAATTGCCCCCCCCCCCCACGTATCAAGTTTTTAATATTTCTATCGTGTTCTCTGTCAAATTTCCTTTCGAAAACACTTTTTTTATCGATGGGGAAATAATTATTACTATATGAAAAAAATTAATTAATCTAGCGCGTTCTTCGAATCAGTTGCGTATTGGCCGTTTCCGCTCTGTCAGTACTCCTCGTGCGATTCAGTAGCATGCGCTGTGACCCGCGCGCCGATGTGACGAACCGCGCTAGATTAATTTTTTGTCGTATAGAACATGTAAAAAACGTTTTAGCTAAATCAAAAATATGTCGGTCAGAAAGGTGTTCGGTTTGTAAAAGAATGTCCCATATATGTGTTGTAGTGGTTATTTGCAGGTTGAAGAACAATCTTTAATGAACTGTGAACTGTGATTGTCTATCACTGTGTGAGCTGGGTTTCAACTGAATGAGTCGAATCAAAAGAATGAATATTAAAAAAAATAATACAATTAAATTTACGTTGAATAAAATAAAATAATATTAAAAATAAATTCTGTTTAATAATAATGGGCTTTCCGCGATAACTACGTGAGGGACTAGAGTGGTGAGATATACGAGCATCTTTTGGGAGGCTAGACTGATCATCAACATAAACTAGTAACAAACGGGGTGCCCCTGGGAAGCTGTTTTGGGAGAGGCAATGGGATGCTCTTATCTCCGAAAAGAATCGTCTGATCTTCAAAATTCAAACGGGGTATTTGTTAGTAAGTTGAAGGCTAACTTTTGCATGTATCAGGTACACTGTCTATCAAACAGATCATGGTTATTCGAAAACACACACACACATATATATATATATATATATATATATATATATATATATAAAGTTTGTCTCTTTGTTTGTTACCGCATCACACGAGAACCAACCGACCTATTACTTTCAAATTTGCAGGATACATTCGATAACACGAATGTATCCTGCAAGGAAAGGTTTTACGACATCGACCAAGGCCCTAGCTCTTTAGAAAGTGAAAATATTAAAAGTATTCATTATTTCTTCACCCGCAAGAAGGAGAAGTTGTAAATTAAAGATATTCATTAAGGAAAAAAAAGATTAATCCTTTTACTGCATTATTATATTTCTGCCTCCATGCCAAATAAATAAGTTGTGAATTTTTCGTCTTCAAAGGTGTGTCTTCTTTACTTACCATAGCCACCATTGTCCTGTCTTTTGTAACTTAGTTTATTTTTCAGGTTTCTATAAATCCTGAATACTTATTTTTTATTTATCAGTATTATTCTCATAATCATGAGAGGATAACGAACAGTGCAAGGGTCCAGGGGGCGGAGCCCTCTCGGTAGACGGGAATGCCGAAACGAGCTCTGCTCGTGTATAAGGCGCCGTTCCCTTACAACACGGGAATGGCGAGCGAAGCGAGCTCTGCGGTTCTGGGGTAGGCCCCGAGAAGCCTCTGAGTTGGGTTCGGGGTTTGCCTGGGCCGACGTGGGGCCTGAGGGTCCAGTTTCTAGCTAGACTGACTTGTTAGTATACATATATAAATACTATCTCAGATATAACATGTTGACTCTTTTTATATATATATATATATAGAGAGAGAGAGAGAGTGAGAGGTTGTGGGTAAGAGAGGGGGAGTGTGTGTGTCTATCTACTCAGCCGTGGAGGTCGGCAGCTAATATTTAATATAACTCTTTAATAGGAATTTATATAACTTTATAAATAACTATAGTGATATTAACTAATAAAATCAGATTTCGTATTATATTTTATATAATATGCTAATCAAAGTATTAGTAATATAATTAATTTTTACTAAATAATAAAACGCATCATTAGTTATTATTAAATATAAGAGAAGTGCAGCACTTTTTTTTAATAAATAATAAAATAATTAATGTAGCTTTTTATATCAAATTTCTTTCTTATTACGTTTAAATATTTCCAAACTCATAAAATTAAAAAAATTAATGTTTTATAACCAATAATAATAATAATTCTAATTAGAATAGATATATTAATAATTTAATTTTACCACAAAACCACATTAATATTGCATTACAATTATACATATATATATATATATATAAACAAGAATGCAATTACGTGTTCCGAATTACTCAGAAATTTGTCATCATCGATTTGTTATTTAATACTTTTGTTTCTTTCTATTCATAAAGTATTACATGTCGTTCTTTTGTCTTCACTCAGAAACACAAAAATTAATACGCGCGCGCGCGCGCACACACACACACACACACAACGATCTTCACAGAATATTCCAGATGACGATAATTATAAACACTTATCGTGTAATCAATTACGAAGTATTATTTTAAATTCCATTATATTTCTTAACAATTACATTTACAGATGGTTTTATTTATTAATATGTTTTAAGTTAAAATAGCGCAATTTAATTTAAGGTAATTATATACAATTATGATGGACTTACCTCCAACTTTGATCATATTTAGAATATACCTTATTTAGGACCTAATAAATTCGTTATTACTGAAATTATTCGTCATAAATGCCTTTCACCCGAGTTACGTTCCTCATAAATTACACAATATCTTCATCAAAAATTTGGTAATTCAGCAAAAAAATTGAGCATGTCTGGGTGTTTTGTACAGTTTCATGTTTCATGACCCACCCACCCGTCTAAAGAAAAAAAAACAAAAATCAAGAAAGTATGTATGTTCGTTCGTACACACACACACATATATATATTTAGGCCAGTTTTTTTTAATGATATCTTTAGAGTGGATGGATCGATTTGCATTAAATCTGGTACGATGATTTCTATATATGGGGCATTTGGTGATTTCATTTTAATCGCACCCAGTAAAGGAGGCAAGGAAATAAAGACCCTTGTAATTTCTGTACCTCAAAATGTTACTCAAATTTTATATATATATATATATATATATATATATACATTTTTTTTGCATAATTTAATCCCACTTAGGTAGCTAAGCTCCTTTCTTATGATGCCTTATTCAAAAACCTCCATAAGGGATGGGAGCAAAAAAAAAATTTAAATACCCTATTTTTAATTTTTAAATTACGAGGTTAAATCAAAAAGTAAAGGGAAATTTTGATTTCATTCCAATCATATGTATGGCAGCAATGATTGTTCTGCTATAACTCATAACCTCTCAGTTGTTCATTGAAAGTATTGTTTCACAATTAGCTATTTGTGATTGTGTTTAAAAGTCGGTTTAAAATGAGTGCTCCTTTGTTGATGGCACCAAGGAAGAAATGCGAGCAGTGATACGTTTTCTCCGTTCAGAAGGGGTGAACGAGATTCGTCGAACACATCAACAATATGGAGAGAACTGTTTGAGTGGAAGCAAGACTGATTGATTGCTATAAAAATGGTAGGATTTCTCCCTGATGAACAGCGGGAAGGTAGGCCTTCTACTTCAAATACTAACGACAATATTGAGCGGTTAAACAAATGATTCACGGTAATCGACGAATTACAGTTGATGACATTGCAAGGAACGACGATTGCATTGCCAAGGGTATGGTTATCCGTGCAGCCGTGAGGTGTAGCGGCATCTCGACGACGGTTTATTGTGGTGAATGTCACGCGGGACTCTGCGATGAAGCTGAGTGGGAGTAGAACGTCTGTCCTCCTCTCCCTGAAGACCAGACCGGAGTCCGTAGTTATAATCAAATCAGTGGTTCGAACCATAAAGTTGAATTCACTAAGGGAACTAGGAATAAATTCCGTTGTTGCAAACAACATTTCTTGTGGTATGTTTATTGAATTTGTTTAGAATATTATGAGACATTTACTCACAATAACTCAGTTAAATGTAGAACTAACTAGGTGCGGGGTTCATGCTTCCGCGAATTCAGTTAGCTATTTCAGAGGGCAACGAAGTAGGACAGTCAAGATGTCCGAAAGAAACCTACAGCGAAGGCGAAGGCTGAGTCATAATTCACCGATGTAAATGTCTACAGAGGCATTATATTGGTGGTATCCCAACGAGGCCTGGCTTATTACTGTGAGATGTAAAAGGTTACAGGATCAAAAGACGACCTCCGTTAAAGCCCATCACGGCTAGTAACGGGGGGAAGGGATATGGCGACCGGAAGCGTCGCAAGGCGGGTACGGGTATCTTCCCCTACGGGGGTTGGGATGATGACATTGCAAGTGTGTTGAATATAAGCCATGTTCAGCATTTTCAATCATCCATGATTCTTTAAACTTTCGAAAAGTCTGTGCTCGCTGGCTTCTACGTCAATTGACCAGCATCCACAAAGAAAATCGTTTGAAAATTTCCCACAAGCTTTTGAAACGTTACGATGATAAAGGAGAGTCATTTATTAAGCGAATAATAACCGTTGATAAGATGAGTCCATCACTTTAAACCCGAGAGTAAGCGATAAAATTTAGTTTGGAAATATTCTTCTTCTCCTATCTCCAAAAAAGTTTAAAACTCAGATGTTTGCAGAAAAGGTGATGACGATATTCTGGGAAATGGAAATTTCACTTTTGGTTTACTTCACATCTAAAGGTCAATCAGTAAACAATGACTACTGTGAGCTACTGTGTTTACTGAAGCAAAAAAAGCAAAACCAAAAGACGTGGTAAACTTTCTAAAGGTGTGATTTTGTTTCAGTATAATGCTCGACCTTATACGGTCAAAAAAAGCAGTTCTTTGCCTTCAAGATTTCGGTGTTGAGCTGTTGGATCACCCTCCATACAGTTCGGATTTGGCTCCAAGCGATTTTCATCTTTTAGCCCATTAAAAGAAGAGTTACGAGGAAATCGTTATCGATCTGATGAAGACGCCATAGAAGTGTTGAAACATTTTCTGCACACCAGACCGAAAACTTTCTTACAGGAAGGAATTCAAAAGCTCGTTAAAAGTTTGACTAAGTGCATAAAAGTAGGAAGGGATTACTTGAAAAATAATGCATGTATCATTCGTGTAAGTACAAATAAATATACTGATTTTTTTAATTTAACTTTACTTTTTGACTTGCCCTCGTACATACTTTTTAAATCAATTTTTTTTTTTTTTTTGTTACCAAGCAGCAGTTTGCATAGTTAATAAACTAGACTATTTATAATTTAAATAATTCCCTCGTTTTCAGACTATCCATTAATCAGATAATTATTACACGTATTATATGTTTCGTATAAGGAGAATAAAATAAATAACTGTGTAAATTTCCAGAATTTCATCGTTTTTATTTTTTAACGTATTTTTATTTCAAACTAGAAGACCCGGCAATGCTTCGCTATTGCTAGATTTGAGTGAATATATATATATATATATATATATTAAATGAATACAATTGAAAGTTTGGTAAAACATTACGGAACTTCATAAAATTTAAACTTTCACTTTATCTCTTTTTCCCTATTTCCCTTCTTCCCTTTCAACTTTTTTCTCTTTTTATCATTTCCCTTTTCCATTCTTCTCTTTTTCCCTATTTTCCTGTTCTTTTTTATTTTCCCTATTTCCCCTCTTTCCTTTTAAATCGGACCAGTAGCGTAAATCGTTTTTTAGGCTATACGAACATTGCCTTTTATATCTATAGAAGAAGAAAGTCTGTATATTTATTTCTTTTTTTCGTAAATATCTTGACACCGACGCCACCTAGCGGGTATAGATTTGCAAAAATTTCTCTTTTCGCATAACTAATATGTATTCTGAATACGAGCTAGATCAGTCCACAAATACAATTTTTCCAAATATCTCAACTCCAGCGCCACCTAGCTGGTCCATTTTTTGTAAAAATATTTCTTTTCACGTAACTAATATATATTCTAAATATGACCCAAATCCGACCATAAATGCAATTTTCTCCAAATATCTCAACCCCAGCGCCATCTAGCGGGTTCATTTTTTGTAGAGGTATTTCTTTCCATGTAAGTAACACATATTCTGAATATGAGCAAATCGGACCATAAATGCAATTGTTTCAAAGTATCTCGACCACAACGCCACCTGGCGGGTCCAAACTAATTCAGAAACCTTCGCGGGAGTGCCCACAACAACTTACCGAAGTTTCATCGCTATCGGATGAACGGTTTAGGAAGGCATAAGAGACATACAGACAGACAAACATTCATTTTTATATATATAGATTTGAGGAGTCTTGGAAACACATGATGCCCTTATGATAAATAAAAAATGCTTGTAAAATTTTCATCAAGAAAATTTAGATCTTGAAATAAAAATAAAAGAAATTTATGTAAATGAGATAAACAAATTAGTAAACAAGTTAAGCGGAATTTTTTTATCCTAATCTTTCCAGCTAATTTTCTTAAATTTTCATGTAAAAATAGTTAATTTCAATTAAAAAAAATCAGATTAATATAATTTTATAATAATCTAGTACCACGTATGGAATAAAAAAATAGCCAGCAAATTGTAACATAACTTGCCCGACTCTAAACCTTGACAGAATTTTATTTCAAATACGAGTTGAATTTTACTTACCCGTCTAGATAACGCTATAGCTCTAGAAGGAAAAGTATTGTATCGGTCCAATTTTGGCATATCCAATTTTAACTGAATCTTGACGTTTTGACACCAAAGAAACCCAAAAAACCGGATGGAAATATTCCGGATGTTAATGTTCATACATACACGCGCGTTTGTGTGTTCAGTGTTGGCCTTTAAACACTTTATATCTCCAAACTACTGGACCGATTTCGACCAAACTTGGTCAGATTACTTCTATATATGGGACATTGATTCCAATAAATTTTCAACTTAAAGGTCAAGGGGATGAGGCTGTAGAGCAAGGTCACCCTCAGTATCTCGAGATTTCGCCTAATTAAGGTCTTATTTTTCTTAGACGCATCGGTTAACGATTAAAAAAAAAACTTTTGCAAAATCGCACCCCAAAAGATGCTGTTGTAGTGGTCTACTATGTTTTGACGTCACAGGTGAGCGATAGAATTAAACAAGTGAATAACATTTAACGTGTAAAAACGTAACACGGTCTGGCTGGCTCTTGAATTCGATCTCCCGGTCGACTCGGTACCTAGTGCGTCAAGCCTCACGGCTACAACAGTCCGCCGACCGTACAAGCAAAATTTGTTCAATCAAGTTGTGAAATTGCATTAGTTTAGTTAATACTGACCGTCGCCGGTAGTACCGCTATACCCGCCCAAATTAAATACGGTATTCGCGCGCGCGCTTTAGTTAGAATCATTGAATTAGATAAACGAAAAAAAAAACAATTATATTTAAATGAAATGATAAATATTAAAAATTAAGTTGTGGGTATGTGTGCATCAGAAACGACCCAAGTTGTAGGAATTTCCCGGAACGCGGCTTTAGCCGGGTGACAGGAAAGTACTCATGAACATACATTAAATCTTTCTTTTTTTTTAAACTAAAGGACCTTGAAATTTTATCATTTTGCAAAAACCCAAAATTTTGGTTGATGCTTTCTTTATTCGTTTCTTTTATTAGAGGCTTATCTTTTAATTACAGGAGCAATAAAGCTACAGAAGGAAATAAAAATGAAAAATTGCTTTAAATTGTCTATGTAAATGACAATTTTTTATTCAATAAATTGTTCGCTTAACTTTTTGGAAAAATAGGAAGATCTAAGTAAATAAATACAGTTCAAACAAAATTTAATCGACGATCACATATTATTATTTGTATATATATATTGCAGTACTATTCGTCTTTTTCTAGTTAAATATCATTTTAAAATGAACAGTACGAATATAATAGCATAAGAAAAAATTTAATCTTTAAATAAATTGTTAAAAATATTTTAATAAGAGTAGGCAATTTATTTTTTAAATAGCTACGTATAGCATAACAAAGGCTTTTCTTATACGCCGATGTATTCTATTGCGTTACGCGAAAAAGACTGATTCGATAGACAAGAAGTAACACCCGCAGAGGTGGTCACTTACTCTGTTCTATATCATAGTCCCTCGTTAAATAAAATAATATACCAAAACATTGTTGATTTAACTCAAAATACAAGTAAACAGTTCATATAAAACAAAATTTAATTTAAAATTTAAATTTCAATTTATTGACGGTTTTATTTTCTTTAATTACACAAAAATATTTTTTTTTAAATTTAATTTTTTTGTACTACATAGTATTTATAAATATAAAAATTATTTTTGCAACTTTTTTAAAATAAAAATTATTGAAAAGGACCGATTAAAGAATTTTTTTTAAAAAAAAACCACGACAAAATATTTTATCTTTGTCAAATTTTTACTTCCTTGTACGAAATAAAGAAAGTATTATAGGCTAATCGCGAAACATTTCGGTTTTCAGATTTAATAATAATAATCCTTATTCCACAAAATAAACAGGTTAAAAAAAAAACATTTACAGTTATATTCTTAATACATAAGCCTTAGTAGACATATAACCAAACAATATAAAATTATAAAAGTAAATAATTATTACATAATTTGATGGAACTAGGGTACCCTCTATAATAATAACTGTATTTAAGGTACCATCCATTATTTTTTAAAGAATAAAATAATAAACTAACTATTTATTGAATAATGGTTAAGTGTATTTCAACGGAAATATCCATTTTGACCATCCTTGAATCCATTATGACTAGTTTCGGCGTGACGTCTGTACGTACGTATGTATCTCGCATAACTCATAAACGATTAGCCGTAGCATGTTGAAATGTTGTATTTAGGACTGTTGTAACATCTAGTTGCACATCTCCCCTTTTCATCGCAATCGACTGGGCCAACAAAGTGTATATAGTCAAACCTCTAAATAAAGCGGGGTTTCAATTTTGAAACACTTGGACTTTTCTTAACTGCAACAATAATCCTTCGTTGAGAGCTTTTCAACGATATATCATAAGTGGTACTTATTTTCATCGGTTCCAGAGTTATAGCCAAACAAAATTTTAATTTGAATCTTACAAGGAATAGACACACTGATTGTTAAATTGAAGTCGAATCCGACTTCATTTTAACAATAAATAGTAATTAAATAATAACAATAAAAAAAAAAAAAATCAAGTTATTAGTGAAAAAACATTTTATGTACTTTTCATTTTAATTCAAAATTTTTTACAATTAGAGGTTAATAATTATTAATAAATCAATATATTAAAAATTAAAAAAAAAGTTGAAAAAAATATACACATAAAGTCAAGATTCGAACCGATGGGTGAATAGTTACATATCCGACACGTTCTCACTTATACCACATATCTACTTAAGCGACATGAACAAAATTAATATATAAATATAAAATGCTAAGGTAATTTTCGGGCCACTGTTCTATGCAATTATCCACTTTATTAAAGAATTGGAGGATCATATCTCACTTTCGAATAAAATAAGTTTAAATGAAGTATAGTAAAAAATGTGTATATATATATACAATTTAATAGGCGTACAAGGAAATCACGTGATGTCCAAATCAGATTTTTTTTGTTATATTTAACCAAAAAATTGATAACTAATTATATATGAATCTATTTCTTAATCGTAGCAATTTAAAAAGTAAAATAATTTATAAAAATATATTTAATAAATATCGATAAAATTAAAATAACATATACGAGAAATTAATAAAATAGTAATACACCTACATGTTAAGAAAAAAATTGATTACTTACAAATTTGGTCGTAATGTGTAATTCACTTATTCAAAAAACATATATTTGATCACGAGAATTTGTAATCATCAGTTTTCACATACATTGAAACGCACTAAAAACCCATATAAACAATGATATTATCACTTTTACGATCAAGTCGTATAAATATCTACCGGTGTTTCGAATTCGCTTATCGTAAACGGCTTACACATACAGTAAGCACATGTCAACTAATACCAAACCGCCAGTAGACTGAACTGTCCGTGTTGTTTACTTGAAAGCACCGCGTATAATATTGTAGAGTGCAGCACAATACTACGTTGGTTCATCTATGTGTACAACTTTTGCAATTTACCACCAAGAGCGTTACGTACACTATATACGTAATGTTTCGTAGAATGGTATGACTTAACCTTTATCCGCGAGGCATAAAAATATTTTTTGAGTCAACTACATTATTTTTATTCTTTATTTATTAAATTCTATATAAATTTGGTTTCGTATTTACGATACTAACTAAATGTTCTCGGTTCAATGAATATTATGTAAAAAAAACGACGGTATCTGTTGTTATTTATTTCTACTTAATGTACAAAGTAAAAAAAAAATTAACAATGAACCAATTATTAATTTATTGTGTTATAAAATCTATATATACATAAAGTTACATCAGATTTTTTAAAAATTACCATCAGTCTTGTATGATTTTACAAAGAATTATTTACTATCTTTTAAATAATAAATTAAGTGTGACTTACATCAATTTCATTTAGTTATTATTTTCATTATTACTTACTGGCCTGTAAAAATATATATATATATATATATATTGTTACAAATAGCCATGTGATATGTGCACTTAAGTTGTGGTATTGTACAAAAATTTTATATAAAATAAATTATATATAAATATATTTTTTTTTTCGTCTTCAGTCATTTGACTGGTTTGATGCAGCTCTCCAATATTCCCTATCTAGTGCTAGTCGTTTCATTTCAGTATACCCTCTACATCCCTAATAATTTGTTTTACATATTCCAAATGTGGCCTGCCTACACAATTTTTCCCTTCTACCTGTCCTTCCAATATTAAAGCGACTATTCCAGGATGCCTTAGTATGTGGCCTATAAGTCTGTCTCTTCTTTTAACTATATTTTTCAAAATGCATCTTTCTTCATCTATTTGCCGCAATACCTCTTCATTTGTCACTTTATCCACCCATCTGATTTTTAACATTCTCCTATAGCACCGCATTTCAAAAGCTTCTAATCTTTTCTTCTCAAGTACTCCGATCGTCCAAGTTTCACTTCCATATAAAGCGACACTCCAAACATATACTTTCAAAAATCTTTTCCTGACATTTAAATTAATTTTTGATGTAAACAAATTATATTTCTTACTGAAGGCTCGTTTCACCTGTGCTATTCGGCATTTTATATCGCTCCTGCTTTGTCCATCTTTAGTAATTCTACTTCCCAAATAACAAAATTCTTCTACCTCCATAATCTTTTCTCCTCCTATTTTCACATTCAGTGGTCCATCTTTGTTATTTCTACTACATTTCATTACTTTTGTATTCTTCTTGTTTATTTTCATGCGATAGTTCTTGCGTAGGACTTCATTTATGCCGTTCATTGTTTCTTCTAAATCCTTTTTACTTTCGGCTAGAATTGCTATACCATCAGCAAATCGTAGCATCTTTATCTTTTCACCTTGTACTGTTATTCCGAATCTAAATTGTTCTTTAACATCATTAACTGCTAGTTCCATGTAAAGATTAAAAAGTAACGTTGATAGGGAACATCCTTGTCGGACTCCCTTTTTTATTACGGCTTCTTTCTTATGTTCTTCAATTGTTACTGTTGCTGTTTGGTTCCTGTACATGTTAGCAATTCTTCTTCTATCTCTGTATTTGAACCCTAATTTTTTTTAAATGTTGAACATTTTATTCCAGTCTACGTTATCGAATGCCTTTTCTAGGTCTATAAACGCCAATTATGTTGGTTTGTTTTTCTTTAATCTTCCTTCTACTATTAATCTGAGGCCTAAAATTGCTTCCCTTGTCCCTATACTTTTCCTGAAACCAAATTGGTCTTCTCCTAACACTTCTTCCACTCTCCTATCAATTCTTCTGTATAGAATTCTAGTTAAGATTTTTGATGCATGACTAGTTAAACTAATTGTTCTGTATTCTTCACATTTATCTGCCCCTGATTTCTTTGGTATCATGACTATAACAGTTTTTTTGAAGTCTGATGGAAATTCCCCTTTTTCATAAATATTACACACCAGTTTGTATAATCTATCAATCGATTCCTCACCTGCACTGCACAGTAATTCTGCAGGTATTCCGTCTATTCCAGGAGCCTTTCTGCCATTTAAATCTTTTAATGCTCTCTTAAATTCAGATCTCAGTATTGTTTCTCCCATTTCATCCTCCTCAACTTCCTCTATAACACCATTTTCTAATTCATTTCCTCCGTATAACTCTTCAATATATTCCACCCATCTATCGACTTTACCTTTCGTATTATATATTGGTGTACCATCTTTGTTTAACACATTATTAGATTTTAATTTATGTACCCCAAAATTTTCCTTAAATTTCCTGTATGCTCCGTCTATTTTACCGATGTTCATTCCTCTTTCCACTTCTGAACACTTTTCTTTAATCCACTCTTCTTTCGCCAGTTTGTACTTCCTGTTTATAGCATTTCTTAATTGCCGATAGTTCCTTTTACTTTCTTCATCACTAGCATTCTTATATTTTATCCATCAGCTGCAACATATCGTCTGAAACCCAAGGTTTTCTACTAGTTCTCTTTATTCCGCCTAAGTTTGCTTCTGTTTATTTAAGAATTTCCTTTTTAACATTCTCCCATTCTTTTTCTACATTTTCTACCTTATCTTTTTTACTTAGACCTCTTGCGATGTCCTCCTCAAAAATCATCTTTACCTCCTCTTCCTCAAGCTTTTCTAAATTCCACCGATTCATCTGACACCTTTTCTTCAGGTTTTTAAACCCCAATCTACATTTCATTATCGCCAAATTATGGTCGCTATCAATGTCTGCTCCAGGGTAAGTTTTGCAGTCAACGAGTTGATTTCTAAATCTTTGCTTAACCAAGATATAATCTATCTAATACCTTGCAGTATCGCCTGGCTTTTTCCAAGAGTATATTCTTGTATTATGATTTTTAAATTGGATGTTGGCAATTACTAAATTATACTTCATGCAAAACTCTATAAGTCGGTCCCCTCTTTCATTCCTTTTGCCCAGCCCGTATTCACCCACTATATTTCCTTCCTGCCTTTTCCAATGCTTTTATTCCAATCTCCAACTATTATTAAATTTTCATCTCCTTTTACATGTTTAATTGCGTCATCAATCTCTTCGTATACACACTCTACCTCATCATCATCATGGGCGCTTGTAGGCATATAGACGTTAACAATCGTTGTCGGTTTAGGTTTTGATTTTATCCTTATTACAACGATTCTTTCACTATGCGTTTTGAATATATATATATTCAAATCATTGTTCTTTAACAAACAACAGGCTAACATAGGATTCAGTCACTTTATAATAGAAATTATTTGTATAGCAAACTGGCAGACCCGGCAATGCTTCACTATTGCTAGATTTGACTATATATATAGATTAAATTAACACAATTGAAAGTATGATAAAACATTAGAAAAATGAACATTACGAACTTATCCTTTATCCTTTCACTTTATCTCTTTTTCCCTATTTCCCCTTTTCTTTTTCCTGTTTTTTCCGTTTAACCTTTTCCTCATTTTCCCTTTTCCCGCGCGTAAATCAGTCCAGTAGTTTTTTTAGTCTAGCGGACACACATACGAGCATTACCTTTGATATATATAGAAGAAGAAAGTCTGTTAATATATCTCTTTTATTGTTTCGTAAATATCTCGATACCGGTGCCACCTAACAAGTATAGTTTTTGCAAAAATTTTTCTTTTCCTGTAACTAATATATATTCTGAATATGAGCTAAATTGGTCCATAAATGCAATTTTTCCAAATACCTCTACCCTAGCGAGCCCATTTTTCACAAAAAAATATTTCTTTTCACGCAATTAATCTATATTCTAAATATGAGCCAAATCTGACAACAAATACAATTTGTCAAAATATCTCGACCCCAGCGCTACCTATCGGGTCCAAACTAATTCAGAAAGTTTCGCGAGCGTGTACACAAAAACTCACCAAAGTTTCATCGCAATCAGATGAATGGTATAGGAATGCATACGGGATAAACAAACATACAAATACTCATTTATATATATCGATTTTAGAACAACAATATTGCTGTTCTAAAATCGATTCTTTTGGGAATACTACACACAGATTATATTAATCCGATCAACCCAAGTACAGAATTAATAAAATAAAATAAAATAGTTTACCTTATTCCGTAATCCAAGCAAGAGCGCTTTCGCGAATACGTCGCATCATCAGTTGCCCTATAATTTTTCAAATCTTTCGTTGCAAATTATACATTAAAATTAAAATTGAGATTTATAATTGTTAAAGATCCTTTTCCAATGAAATCAAAATAAAACTAATTTTTTTTATATATTCAAAATTTTAAATGTTAATTAAAAATTGCATTAAAAGATTGCATTTAAGATTTTAATTTTAATGCTCTCTTAAATTGCATTTAAGAAAGCATTAAAAGATTTAAATGGCAGAAAGGCTCCTAGAATAGACGGAATACCTGTAGAATTACTGCGCAGTGCAGGTGAGGAAGCGATTGATAGATTATACAAACTGGTGTGTAATATTTATGAAAAAGGGGAATTTCCGTCAGACTTCAAAAAAACTGTTATAGTCATGATACCAAAGAAAGCAGGGGCAGATAAATGTGAAGAATACAGAACAATTAGTTTAACTAGTCATGCATCAAAAATCTTAACTATTATTCTATACAGAGGAATTGAGAGGAGAGTGGAGGAAGTGTTAGGAGAAGACCAATTTGGTTTCAGGAAAAGTATAGGGCAAGGGAAGCAATTTTAGGCCTCAGATTAATAGTAGAAGCAAGATTAAAGAAAAACAAACCAACATACTTGGCGTTTATAGACCTAGAAAAGGCGTTCGATAATGTAGACTGGAATAAAATGTTCAGCATTTAAAAAAAATTAGGGTTCAAATACAGAGATAGAAGAACAATTGCTAACATGTACAGGAACCAAACAGCAACAGTAACAATTGAAGAACATAAGAAAGAAGCCGTAATAAGAAAGGGAGTCCAACAAGGATGTTCTCTATCTCCGTTACTTTTTAATCTTTACATGGAACTAGCAGTTAATGATGTTAAAGAACAATTTAGATTCGGAGTAACAGTACAAGGTGAAAAGATAAATATGCTACGATTTGCTGATGATATAGTAATTCTAGCCGAGAGTAAAAAGGATTTAGAAGAAACAATGAACGGCATAGTTGAAGTCCCACGCAACAACTATCGCATGAAAATAAACAAGAAGAAAACAAAAGTAATGAAATGTAGTAGAAATAACAAAGATGGACCGCTGAATGTGAAAATAGGAGGAGAAAAGATTATGGAGGTAGACGAATTTTGTTATTTGGGAAGTAGAATTACTAAAGATGGACGAAGCAGGAGCGATATAAAATGCCGAATAGCACAAGCTAAACGAGCCTTCAGTAAGAAATATAATCTGTTTACATTAAAAATTAATTTAAATGTCAGGAAAAGATTTTTGAAAGTGTATGTTTGGAGTGTCGCTTTATATGAAAGTGAAACTTGGACGATCGGAGTACCTGAGAAGAAAAGATTAGAAGCTTTTGAAATGCGGTGCTATAGGAGAATGTTAAAAATCAGATGGGTGGATAAAGTGACAAATGAAGAGGTATTGCGGCAAATAGATGAAGAAAGATGCATTTTGAAAAATATAGTTAAAAGAAGAGACAAACTTATAGGCCACATACTAAGGCATCCTGGAATAGTCGCTTTAATATTGGAAGGACAGGTAGAAGGGAAAAATTGTGTAGGCAGGCCACGTTTGGAATATGTAAAACAAATTGTTAGGGATGTAGGGGGTATACTGAAATGAAACGACTAGCACTAGATAGGGAATCTTGGAGAGCTGCATCAAACGAGTCAAATGACTGAAGACAAAAAAAAAAAAAAAAAAAAAAAAAAAAATTGCATATATATAAAATATGAAGCCATTAATAAAAAAAATCAAATTAGAATTAATAATAAAAGTAAAATCGAATTCCATGTAGTCTCACAACTTTGGCTAGCTAGTCTACATGAATTTCTATTTTATTTTTATTATTAATTTTGGCTTTTAATTTGATTTTTTTATTAATGATTTCATATTATGTATATATATGCAATTTTTAATTTTAATTTACAATTTAAAATTTTGAATATAAAAAAATTAGTTATATTTAGATATCCACGAATAAAAAATCAATAAAACAAAATAATGCATGTTTGACAGTGAAATATTTTATAATCATACCTCTCTATAATGGATAATCATTATCCAAATTGTTCTAATTCGGCAATTCCAACGGTAAGAACAATAAAAAACAAAAATTACACCTATTTTAATAAATATTACTTTTCTATATATTTTGTTTGTTGTTTAGGTCATGGCTTTTTTTTTAACGCGTATTGGTTTGCTAGGCATTTCTTCCGCCACCACACCATCCGGTCGCCCTAAAGCATGAGACTGAATGTCTGTACTACAAACGGCTACTGAGCTTACTATACGTTGAAAAACGAAAAAAATCCTTTAATTAAATTTTTAATTTTTTTAAAAATGGTGAGTGATACAAAGATTCTGAGTTCACATCGTTTTCAGCATAAAAAAACAGATTGAAATCATGTTAGGAAACAAAAATTATGTTTATCAGTGTTACCGACAGGCGCCTAATTATCGTACAGATTTGAAATTGGTCGTTTTGTGGAGGATATTAAATAACGTTTAAGGTGGTATAAAACATTTTATTGTACCTGTTCAACTTCCGGACTTTGAACAATTTTAGTACGGAATTTCTCTGAAAAAGGCTAAAAAATTGATACAAGGCAAACAACCACTACCAATGTTTTAAGGAAAGCTTAAAACATTAACCAAAAATCTACTTCGAAAATCGGAAAAATCGCTTCAAGGTGTTTCTGTCCTGAGCCATCTTCGTCGCAAACGAACCTGTAAGTGTAGCGGTCTGTGCGCTGTACCGCACACAGACACAGACATTGCCTTTTATATACATAGATTACTAGAGTTGTGCCTTGAAAATTTTGTGGTCAGTAGTACCTATAATTAGATTGTTTTTTACAATTTTTTTCGGAAAATTTTCTAATTAATTCAGAAACTCCGTTACGATTTTCTTCTCATTTTGTTTTAGCAATTTTGCGTTCTTCGATTTTTTTACTCCGCACCCCGGCACGTAGTGTTCGTCGAGCCCTGCATTTAATTAAAACTAAATAATTTTTACAATAGTAATGTACGGCCATTCATCAAATTAAAAAAGACTAGCTCTGCTGAATATTTAAAAAAAAAACAATTTTTACACACACAGAACACAATCAATGAAAAACACAATGAACCTTTTCTTTTTCTATTTAGCCACTGGAATCATCGTAAGTTATTACTTCAGAGGATGATGTGTATGAATGTAAATGAAGTGTAGTCTTGTAGTGTCAGGCTGACCGTACCCAAGATGTGTGGTTAATTGTAACCCAACCACCAAAAAACACCGGTATCCTCATCTAATATTCAAATCCATATAAAAGTAACTACCTTTACTAGGATTTGAACATTAGAACTCTCGACTTTGAAATCAGCTGATTTGTGATGTCAAGTTAAGCATTAGACCAACCTGGTAAACAGTTAACACAATGAACCTTCTTTCTTTTTCCTGTTTGGCCTCCGGTAATTACCTTTGATTTGAATGCAGTAGATATCGGTGTACTTTGGTGGTTAGGATTCAATTAACTGCACATCTCAGGAATGGTCAGCCTAAATCTATACCTCCGGTAATTACCATTCAGAGGATGATATGTATGAGTGTAGTCTTGTACAGTCTCAGTTCGACCATTTCTGAGATGTGTAGTTAAATTGAAAAACTCAACCACCAAAGAACACCGGCACCCATGATCTAATAGACAATGTTTTACATTATTCAAATGAGATATAGTTTCAAACACATATTCAATAAACACTTAAAAGATTGTTGCAAAAGTAACTGAAATTTTTTTTAAATAAGTTACAATGACATTGTAATAATAAAATTTGGGACAATATGTCATTTAAGCCCACCAGGCTGGTCTAGTGGTTAACTCATCATCGTAAATCACTTGCTTAACAGCGGATTTTCAAAATTGAAGATTCTGAGGTTCAAATCTTAGTTGCTTTTATACAGATTTGAAAATTAGACAGTGGATACTGGTATACCTTGGTGGTTGGGTCCAATTAACCACACGTTTTAGGAATAGTCTGTTCAAGATTACACCTCACTAGTTGCACAGATTGTAACACACACATCAGGAAAATTTGATATTTTCAAATGTTATGTTGTTTTCAATAAAAAAAAATTAAACGACTCCAATCTACAAACAATCCAAAATTATTGAAATTAAAAGAATTTTAAAATATGTTTAGGTTTCTGCATTGTAAGACTATGTTGAGCACAAATGTCATCAAGAAAACAGACCTTTTTCTTCATCATGATTACCTGTTACACTACCTACTTAACTCTTTATCAATATCGCTCCATCTCTTATTTGGTTACCCAAAGCATATTTCTTAACAATTTTCATAATTACATTCTTCTGGTGCGATTCAGCCATTCTTGTTTATATTCATTAATTTTAGAAAAACATGTTTTATGCCTTCTGGCTGGATGTGCAAATCCTGTAACAGCTCTGAATAACCTAATCTAAGTACTTAACCTTTTAGCAGATGGTATGGCCCATATCTCACTCCCAAATAAATGACCTGAGACAATCAATAATTAATATGTAAAGAAATTTAAAATAGCTGACTTGCGTAGTAGATTGATCAGCAACTAAAATCTTTCCATTTAGTGGGCAGTACTGTTGTAAAAGCCATAACTTTATTTTTCATTGGTGAGTTATGTAAATAATATAGTTTCCATGCTGTTTTAGGACACTTGATCGAGACGCCATTTGACGACCAAATGGAAACACTTTATCAATTATTGTAAAAGGATTTTATTTTTATATTATATTTATTCAGTTATTATAAATTATATGTACTATTCGATTATAATACTATTTTTTATTTAGTAAAAGGATAAATTTTCATGTACAATCAATTATATTTCTTCACCTGTCATAAAGCTGAATTTTTGAAATACTGATTAGTTTTTGACCAACTTTCCGATAGAAATATAAAAAAATTACACACTTTCTTCTACTACTTTATCAAAATCTCAAGTTAGAATTTTGAAATTGCAAGGAAAAGTATACATAAGGAATGATTCTAGTAACAAACTAAAAACTCATTGAAAAATAGTATTTTCAGATAATCCTAAATTTATCATTTTTAATCGGTAAAGGTAAACATGAATATTTTCTTACATTTTTAAAAACAAGTATAATTTGTATCAAAATAAATATTGTTCATAAATTATAAAAGGAATAATAAAATGACTAAAAATAATAATTGTAAATACACAGAAACTGATAGTTTTAAAACTGAATTGTTAAACTATACTTCACTTATTATTTTTAACCGGCATTTTAATTAATAATCAAAAATATTTCCAACAATATCCTTTTAGTAATTATCTAATTTGTAAGATTTTAAAGATAAACAAAATTATTATTACAAAAAAGGAAGCATCAATTAAAATTGTAACATTTAACCAGAGTAATTACATTATTTTTAGTAAATTTTCCACGCACTATTACAGATATAATTAAGATATTTATAGTTATTTTTATACAAGTATTTGTATTGATTACAAGTGTTATTACCAGATGACAGGTGAAAGCAGTATATAAATAGGAAAAATCTGATGTGGACAACACATGACTTCCTTGTACATCTATTAAATTACATATAAACATTTTTTTCTAAACTTCATTTAAACTTATTTCATTTGAAAGTGAGATACAATTCTCCAATTCTTAATAAAGTGGACAATTACAAAATTGCTGAAATAGTTTTTATTAACATCAAATATTTATACAATTATTAATTAGAGGGAAAAAAACATTAAGACCAAGGAAAGAATAAAAAGTTTAAGAGAGGATGATGAATATAAAGAGAAAATTTGAAAACCAGAGAACGTGTATACAAATTAAGATCAAAAGAATTATATCAAACCAACTCCGATTTAGGGATAATATTGTCAGACAATATCAAAGGAGTAATGAACTAAAAGATAAGAATTTTTTGCAGTTTATTAAAGATCAGGCATGTATGCCTCAGTGAATATGTTGTTCCTGTGATGGTCAATTTTTCGTTAACTCTGTAACTTTAATTTAGATAAAATTAAACTAGAAAATCCAAAAATAATATGATTCTAAATTATAATTTTTAATTAATATTAAATAATCAGATGTTTCACCAAATCTATTAAATATACAAATACGTAATAATGCCTATTAAATTACATATACACATCTTTAAAAGTACATAAAATTTTATTTCACTAATAACTTCTGATTTTTTTCACGAGTATTATTTTTTATTTTATTATAAAAATTTTTTAACAATCATGGGTTAATAATTATTAATATATCAACTAAAAAAAATGCAGATGAAGTCTGACTCAAACCTATGTGCCTTTCCTTGTAAGATCCAAAGATATCATTAATTAAACTTATTTGGCTATAACTCTGGAAGCAATGAAAATAAGTACTGCTTTTGATATATCGTTCAAAAGCTCTGAATGAGGGGTCTTATTACAGTGATAAGAAAAAGTCCAAAATCCAAATTTTTTAGGAACCAAACTCACCAAAATGCAGGGCTCTACAAATTCATTTGATTCACAACTACCTACTTAATGAACATCATTGAAACAGAGAAAGATTGACTGAAAAGATTAAAAAAGTAAAGGATCAAATAAATACAATAAAAGGAAACCTAAATCAATTCCCTAAGAGGTATTTCAAATGTTCCGTCTAATTAACAGAGCGAAGTTAGCTCTGAATTCCAACTTTCAACTTAGTTATATAAAAAAAAACGTAATTATTATTAAATTATTATTAAAAACGTAAAGTAATTATTTACTACCTTGAGGATGGCTAAATAAACTTTAATATTGCATTGCATCTCATATCAGATTGCCTATAATCATTTGGTTTTAGCACTAATTAACTAGCAATACTATTTCCTTTTGGCTGGTTTCCTCTACAAATCCTTTAATTTGAGACAATTCTGAAAATTTCAAATTAATAATAAGGTATAATAAATCATATAAAAAGGAAATTCACTATTTAACAAATCAGAACAATGAAGGGTTGTAATAGATCCAAAAAAGAGAAAAAATTTAACCAATTAAAATTTACAAAAATGTAATCGTACAGAACTGTAAGAACTTTCTTAAAGAAGTATTGTATTCCCTTCATACACTTGGATCACACCAGATCAACATAATCCTCCCCCAGGTTGGTCTAGTGGTGAACTCGTCATTGCAAATCAGCTGATTTCAAAGTTAAGAGTTCTAAGGTTCAAATCCTAGTAAAGGTAGTTACTTTTATACAGATTTGAATACCAAATCCTGGATACCGGTGTTCTTTGGTGGTTGTGTTTCAATTAACCATAAATCTAAGAAATGGTTACCCTGAGACTGTACAAGACTACACTTCACTTACACATATCATCCTTTGAACGAATACCAGATTGTGATTCCCAGAAGCTAAACAGGAAAAAAAACAGCAAAAATGATGCACATTTCACCAAAATTTCTTTTTTAATTCAAATAAAATTGTAGAAAATATTTACGTATTTTAGGTATAAAACAAGATCTTTTCCTATCAAGTAATTTGTAAAATATAATTCTTCAGACAAGCTTTTTTGTGACGCATAGTTTAGTGGTAATTAAACATGAATAAAATTGTCGCATGTGCTTTTCAGATGTAACATTGCTGACAGTTTGGATATATTTCCCAGTAATAATAACGATAGTATTTCTGGTGCCCAGAAAGTGAAATTTCCAGGTCTTCTATTAAATAACAAGTTCTAGTGGGATGATCAAATTTGTTTTGTTTGAAACAAAATCAAGATGTACTGTTTTGCTCTGATAAGCCCCAATAAAACAATAAGCTTGTTAATTGGGGTTAAATATTTATTATGCTACATACATCGTGTCATTTTTTGGGATCCTCAAAAAGTCAGAACAAGTTTCTACGATAAAAAAATGGGCTGTTAGATAATTATCTGGCATATGAATGAATAATATTTCAAAATTCCCTCTCTTCACTCCACTGAGGGTTGAACCAAGTGAAATATTATTTTCCTGGCTAGTCTCCACAAAGCCAGGAGAAGGATTATGAAAAGATTTTGTAAGTGCCACATTGTTAAAAACTGTGTTTGGCACATTTTTAGTCCAATACTGAACATGATTCACAAAATCTTTTAACTAACGTCTGAATAACACTTCTAACTGGTGCTTCCTTTCCAAATTTCTCCCTGAAATTTAGCAAACACATAAAATGAGATTTCGTCTCTAAATAAGTCTCCCTTCATTACGAATGCATGTTCTTTAAATTTAACATTTTAACAAAAACACAACCTTGTTCAAAAGCAAATACTCAAATGAGCAGGCAATAAAACAATCCATCTAACTCCAGCTCAGTCGTACACTATTTTACCCACCTCACACCAAAACTATTGAGTGGAGCCTCTTTTATGTTGAACACCTTTATATTTAAGTCATCTTTTTGGAGTTGTCTGAATGTTTTCTATGATCGCTTTCAAATCAATAATAGCTTCTTATTTTTGTGAACAGCTTTTAGTAGTTTTAACTAAAAACACAATGAGCCAAAGAAATCAAAGGTGCAATTACTGCTATAGAGCTGCTGCAAAAACAATACAGGATTGTGCTCAAAAAAGAGTAAGAGCCCAAAAAATATATTTTATTAGCATTATATTATTTTTTGTCTGTATCAAAATTCATGTGCAAAAAGTATAAAGTATAAGAATAAAGAACTACATATGAGGGTCATTCAATAATTAAAAACACAAATAACTGTGGAGGCAAAACAGTTCTTAAGAAGATTTCGATACTTTCATAACATTAAGCTGGTTACCCAGTGATGAATTTTCGTTTCATCAACCCTTTAGTAAAATATTTTATTTATATCTTCAACATCTCTTTTTATAATAGTGTCCACATGAAGTTTGAGAATTAGTTAAATGACGTGCAGTGATCAGGTTTTGCTTTCCAAAGTGAAAACCCAGTATTTTCATATGACCAAACAATACGAACAAAGCTGTATGAACCACACAAATGTTTACAAGCAAGTAAAAAAAATTTAAGGACAGTCAAACTTCGTTGACTGACAAGCAGTTCTCGATATCTGACTGAAGTTACAACTCCAACACTTGAAACACGCATACAATTCTTAACTAAGAAGACTAATGGATTTCAATGAATATTACAGCTGAAAAATTTCAAGTGTTTGTACAGTTCATAACATTACCACAAGCACAAGATGGATTTCAAAAGAGCTGACAAGAGAACAGAGCTGATATGGCAGTTATCAGCAGGAAGGTGGTGCTTTTTTTTGCACAGTATTCTTGAGATGGATACAATGTTATGAACTGGAATAAAAAAATAAGCACGAGAGAAAGTACAAAAGTTCACCAGTCAAGAAAAAAAATTTCAAACCTGTCCCAACAGGAAAAATCATTATGACAATCTTTTGGGATGCAAAAGGCCCGGTTTTCATTGATTTTCTAGATCAGCGAATGATAAACAGCGCAAACCACTGTGACATGCTTAACAAAAAAAAAAAAAAAAATGAAACCAGCCGTGTTAAAAAAACACTTCACAATAATGCCCAATTTCATGTATGTGCTCAGGTAATTCGGAAAACCATCAACAAACTGCATTAGGAAATACTACCTTAATCCCCACACAGTCCTGAATTGGTCTCATCAGATTTTCAGTTTGGGTTACTGAAGGAGATGCTACGTGATAAGAAGTTAAATGGTAATAATGACATGAGTGATGGGAAAAGTGCATTAACATTGCTGGAGATTAAGTTGAAAACATAACAAAAAAGTTAACACTGATTAAATAAATAATTTTAGCTCCAGAACAATGTTTGCTAACTATTGAACGACCCTTGTAAAATACAGCTAAAATGAACATAAAACAATTGTTTTAAGTAAAATCAACAGCTTCTTTTTATTTATAAAATAAAATATTAAATATTTTTTCTATTTTCGCTGATGAGAAATGTATTTACTTACATAAAGTCAAAATACTGTAATATTTAGATTTAAAGACTACCGTAATACATACTTAGATTAATATTTAAAATATATTATAACAAAAGAAACATCTTACTTGTTACACTCTTCTGCTTAACTTTCATGTATGAATATAACCCATAACTAACACTTTTAAAAACAAACCCAACACTAATCGAAGTTTATCCAAAGCACCAAAATTTAAGCAAACTAAATGTTAAATACATTATTAAAGGTCTCACACCATTTAAGACTAATTATTAGCCCTTCCAGTAAAACTGCTGTTAGCAGTACCCATTTAAAAAAAATAAGTAAACCATTATTACTGGATAAAATATAAAACCAATGTAATGTTTCTTATGTATTTCATACGTAAAGCTGATTTTCAAATATTGGCCATGGTATCCTTGTTTGTAGGTTACATGTTATAGATATTAACAACAATGCTGCAACGTATTCTACTAAAGAAGGTGCATATAATTAGCTCCAAAAGGTTCTCTGGAAGAAATAATTCCAATGAAACATTTAAACAGTTCATTATGTTTCAACAAAAAAGAACAAAACCTGATCGTCTACAAGTTTATTATAATCTGCTGGATTAAGAGTTATTTTCATATCAGATACACGGTGTAAATACAAAATTATAATTATATATAATGTACATATACGCTTGACATAATGAAAGGTTTTCCAGATTTCTGGGTAAATTAAAATAAAATATAAAAAACCAAGTATTTATCAAATTTTAATTAATTTAATAAAACATAACACAGGAGATGCAAATTAACGGTATGATTTCTGATATCTGGCACGAGCTCCTGGACCACCAAACTTTTTGGGTTCACACCGTCTGGGATCAGCAACAAGCAGTGTTCTATCATACTGAATTAAAATGTCCTTGATTTCCTTCTTTGAAGCTTCATCAATAACTAAAATAAAAAGTTGAAATTAAAATCTACATGTAATATAAGTAAATACAAAGTTTATAAAAGGGATACTCCCTGATCGATTTCATTATGTACATAAGTTGCCTTTTCTAAATATACAGTGAAACTGCCTTAACAATCATGCGATTATGATCACATTGCATCACCAAAATCTATTATCAGGGTACCCGATCAGACCTTCATCTTGGAAGGGATGTAGATTATTGTGACAGTGTAGCAGGGCACATTGTCACACTAATAATATGTTGTGAGCATCCTGCACTAATCATTTTGGACTGACCTCCAAGTTTCTTCAGTATTTTTCAATCTTAGCTTCTACAATCCTACCCGGTGTCACAATGGTTTCGAGTTTCATGAATTTTTACAAAACCCCTTAACAGTAAAAAAAACAATTGTGTCCAACATCCTTGTTTGATAACAGTCAATTGAAATTCTCAGCATTAACTTTACAGCACTTTGAAATTATAATCACAATGCTGATAAGTAGTCAACAGATCTCAGAAGTACTGGCAAATTTATTTTCCACAGGATGTAAATGTTGAATATATTACCTTAATAAACAATACCTAACTACAGACTAATCCATGAAAGATAATAGCTAAAATTACAAGGTACAATTAGGTGGCTGATAAGGATTACACAAAAACAACAGAAAATCCTTACTTCAAAGTCAACAAAGACAATGGACTCCAAATTATTATTTAATAATTGTTATCACTCACTTTTTTAAACAGATGAGAAAATCAAGTAGCAAGTCATTTAATTTAAAATCTAAAAACTAACTACCATAATTGTGTTAGATTCTGTTTTCTTTTTTTTTATGTGGTGTACTACTTGTAACTCATGATCAACTTAATAAAAAATTCCATTTAGAAAATAAATAATTCAACGGAAAAATGTATTATGCAATATAATGTTAATGCTTTTGCTGCAACTTCCTACTAAATTTGTTACTGTCATATGTTAAAACCTAATTAAACAAAATAAGAAAATACTAAATATTGGGAAATTTTTTAGAAGACATTAAAAAAAAGTATATTTTATTACAATTTGAACTTCTCAGTAAGTTACTTTTAAAGAGCCTATCATTCTTACCAAATACACCAATTCTTGTTATACCATGTTGATGTTAAATAGTATCAGTAAGGTATAAAATTTAACATTATTTACAACACACAATAAATTTCTTCTTCACAAATGAAGGTGATAACTGAAGCATTCCACTGAACTATAAAATATATATTTACCGAAAATAAACTACATTAATTCAAAAATACTTTTACTAATAAATGATATAATCACACTCTTTTTCTCACAAAGACCAACAGACCTAGGTTACAACATTTTAAAAGATATGTGATTTAATGTACTTTTGAAGACAATAAAAAAATCTTTAATAAATATAAACGGAACTTATGTATTAACGCCACCGCAGCAGAAGTTGCACTAAAGTGCCATTTAAGAGCAATCTTTTGGATTCCTTGTTGCCTTGTTGTTTGCTGATTTTTGACGCCATTTTTTAGTGCTACGAAAATGCGTATTTGGGATTTGCCAGAAACAGAACAAGATGAAATTTTATTTTTTCAGGAGCGAAATATTTTACCAAAAAAACGAAAATGTACTAATTCCCATGACATGAAACTTTATTTTGGTAAACGTAAGTTTTGGAAATGTAATTTAAGACAGTGTGATCAGCAAGTGGGACTTGCTGATATCATTAAATATCATTCAAAAAGACAGAAATTATGCCCCCAAAACAAATACAATTAAAAGAAGTAAATGTAAACAGTAATAAAATCAAAATAGTAACCAGATTTAAATACCACAGAGAAATAACAACAATAACAATCTAAATGAAAAAACCTCAATGCAAATACAAAGAAACTAGTTAAAGCTCAAAAATTAACCTGGTACACATACAATAAAAATTGCAAACCTCAAACACCACAACAAAGTTATAAAATCAGAAGCCACTTATGCTAAACAATTGAAGACAGACACACCCCAGAAGACTGAAAGAATAAGAACCTGCACCAATAAAAAGTACCAGAAACACAGGCAGTAAACAAAAGTTGTGTAAAAAGAGTTAGAACCCATCACTGATACCATACATAAGGAGACTAAGATTCTTTGGACATAACATGAGGATGCAAGATTTCTGAAACAGCTAGTGCAGTACGATCTCGACTTGTAAAACACCAAGACAGAATGAAGATGGATCAGAGAAATAAGAGAGGATCTGAAGGAAATCAGCCTTGCACCAGAAGATACCACAGGCAAGATAAAATTAAACAAGAAAATTAAGAACAAAAACACTCGCAAGAAAAAACTCACAACACGAACATTTTCAACACTAGAAAGATCAGAACATACGAACTGAGAGAACTGTAAGGCCCAAACAGTCCTATCATAGAGACTTGGATAATGGGCTGACTAACGTGATCTTATATGGTAATACAAAATAAACTCTAATAAAATATAGAAACTAAAAAAATTGTAATATTACAGTTAAAAATGTAAAAACTAATAAAGTTAAAATTAAAAAAATACTTACACTTTTGATAGTATGACACCAAAGACTTAGAGATAGCTTGTCTGATTGCATAAATCTGAGCTACATGTCCACCACCATTAACTCTTACTCTGATATCAACGCCTGCAAACTTTTCCTGCACAAAAAAAAATTCTTTCAACCCATCATTCATATTCATGTATTGGTAAAATTAAAGAGATATTTATGTAAAACAATAAATAAATATTAATTTTTTTTCAAACAATTTAACCCTAGAATCTAACAAATATCTTTCCAAATAAAAAAGGCAGTTTTAGCAACATCATTACTCAAACGGTAAAAAAAAAGTATAATTTAAGTCTTATCGTATAATATATCACATTAAAATACAACAGTAAGACTGCAATGTGTATGAGGCATGAGTATAATATGATCTACAGCCATTGGTCAGTAGAACTATTTTAAAGTGAAGCAATGTATTCATTTTTAACAAACAGCAGAGATTGCCAATAATTTTAATAAAGTTCTACTTTTATCAACCCCTTAATAATTAAAATAGAACTATTTATTGTAAGGTTCAGTTTAAAAATGAATTGTCTTACATCTTAAAGCCAAAATAGCACAAACTACACACACTATATATATATTCCATTTTTTTAATAGATTCCCGAAAGGATCAATTTTAGAAAAATAATATATATAAATATTTTATAATACAGCAATATTGAAAGTGACTAGTGACTATCAGAAATTGTTTTAAATTTCATTAAATGTTAACACATTCATTGCTGCCTTAAAATGACATGACCATTCCAAAAACCCATTCATTTCTTTTTGCTTGTTTATATTTATTGGCATTAAAAAGGTAATTTTTATACACTATACATAGAGATAAACTGAAAATGACGCATATGTGAATAGTAAATGAGAGAAACAGGATGTAATACTTAAGTGCTGACAAGCGCATACGTGGCGGCCAGTTATTGTCGCTGCCCATCACTTAAACAGCTTTATTTTTTTATTACACTACTGCTCTAATTACATCGCAGTTAATGTTTGATGGATGTAAGAAAGCAAAAGAACATTTTATGTCAAAAGAAAAATAACTTTATCAAAATACAGCACTATAATTCATTCTTTAACTAAATAACAAACAACAAATAAACGCTAAGTATGAACAACACTGATAAACAAATAACGTAAGTAGCGTTTTAATGAAAAAAATAATTACAGGTAAACATGACTATGTTAATGATATAAACTACCGATATAAAAAACTGACAATGGCTTAAATATTATATCAAAAAAATTAATAAAATACATATCAAAGAATTACAGAGTATAACTACAATCATAATTAAAATGTTTGCAAATCACTTGAATGTCTCTATCATAACAGAAAGAATTTCAATGTTTACTAATATTTAAAAAAAGAAAATTTATCAAATAATTTACAAAATTTTTATTGTTTATCTTCAACTAGTCTATTTATAATAAATTATTTATACTGCATGCAAATCAAAACTAAAAATACAGCTACTTTTTCAAACAAATTATCGATAAGAAATAACAAACTAAATTTAAAAAAATAATATAATTAAAAAAAGATTTTTATTCACACATAAATACTATGATACATAATACATAAACAGTATCAAATACAGTATTTACTAATATAGAATAATACTATCAAATACAATATTTATGTATGATTAGAGTTCAAAACACAACCCAGGAGTATCAGTACATGTCTTGCAGAAGTACATTGTATCCTTTCTTTCATTATTCTGAGCACACAGAATTTTTTTTGGAGAGCGTGACCTTTCTCACTAGCTTTGCAATTATTATCCATAAAGTGACTTCCCACTACCGATGGACCTGGTTGTTTTTCTTCCCGTGAAGCATTCTGTGGTAATAATTCTTCTATCACGGCTGATCTAAAATCGTGGAAGATATTTTTGTTTTCATTGTTTTACAATAAAATTGCGTTGAATAGTATTATTTCAATAATTACAAACGTACTTCTTGTACCAACAAATGGTTTTTCTAGTTAACAGGTAATAAGAGATCGTTTGGTCTTGTTGGTCAATACTGGGCATATATTTATTACACTCAGCAATAGGCTTTGGCGTTTCTTTAAGTCTGCCACCTCCTGTTGATTACTTCCACAAGTTTGTTTTCATGTTCAATAGTTATAAACGTAACTTCGATTTTTATTTCGCTACTTTTCAATTCCTACTACTTCTAAATATTGGCAAACAGACTGACCAGTTCTCAATTTTGATTTAGAAACGTGTCCAGGATTGTTTCTTCTGCTATTACGCAGAGTACCTGTTGTGTACGTGTCAAGTTCTAATAACTTTTTAGATAAATGTTAAAGAGTTATAAGAATTATCCATAAGTAGTAGTAAATGGCATACATTTAATTTTCCTTCCATCACGTGCAGGACCAACATTAGTAGCATGACCTTTTCTGCCAAAGTCATCCAAAACCCCAATGTACACTTTTACTTTTAAAATTTTTCCATCAGGTTCAGTAAGCAGATAACTTTATGCTGTATTTGTTTTTTATTTTTGATATATTGCCAAAATATCAAACGACGTCACAAAATCACCGACTGAATGCAAAGTTCTATATTCAGATAGTACATTATTCCTTTTTTTTTTACTGAACTCTAGTAAGGGGACTAATTTTGTAAAAACAGTCATTACAAGTTATTTCTTCTGGTTGATTTTGACAAAAATGAAGACACACCTCAAAAAATATCATACATCTTTTTCTTCCCATAAATTTGTGAAAACAAGGAATTTTATATAAGCAATGTGTCAACCAGTAATCCTTCAATCTATTTAACTTAATGTTCCCCATGTGCAGAACAATTCCTAAAAATATTTGGAACTCAGTCCTTTCTAGCAGTTTCCATAGTGAAATTTGTGAGAGAGGGGAAATAATTTTTATTTTTAAATAATTTGCGTAATTATTTGTTTCTACTAAAAGAAGTGATAAGAACTCATCATCAGCTATTAGGAAAAAAATTCTGCTTAACTTGATTTGGTATAGGACAAATAAACCAGGATTTCCAGTAAACAGGACATTTTTCAAACCTGGTAGTAGCTGGGATGTTCATGTAATATTAGCTGGAGTAACTGGAGCTGATGTAGGATTTACTGTCGAGTTATCTGTGTCATTGGTCAAGTTAATTCTATTATCTGGTTCATCGTTTGTTATTAGATTATCATTGGTAAGTATAATTTCTTGTTTTTCACCAGCATTATCAATAGAATTATCACCACAGGGCTTCAGTGTCAGTAATTCTTATTACATTTTCACTGTCAACACCACAACAAAATTCATCATCACAAAAACCAGTCAGCATCACTGCCTTCATTAGCTAAAATCCTTCTCAATTCTATGGCGACTAAATCTGTTTAATGTAGCCTTTTTGGTTGGAATGGACCAGCAATTACATCATTGGACATGATCATAAAAAAACTAAAACCAAGCACAAACTAATTTTATATTTCATACAATATGCATCAAAGAAAGAACCAGCACAACTGAGGTGCCAGTGAAACAGGACAGCGTGAAAAAATATTATTACACCAGACTCACATGTGGCATTGCTGGGAGGTGGGATGACTTGGTGGTGGATATCGCATATGCATCCTTGGCACTGAATGTGTTAAACATATTTTTTTTAATATAAAAATCTCTTAACAAAGTTTTGGAACATAGAAACTGAATTACAACAAAAACAAGTAAAAAAAGAGGGAATTAATTGCATAATGCAATTTAATGCATTATTGTATAAGTTTGTTCTTAAACAAATTTAAACAATTAAGACTGCAAAGAAAATCAAGATTTAATACAGCATTAAACTTCATTCTTTTGCATGAAGTGATTTGTAAAACACAACTCTAAAGCAAGTTTTTTCTTTTGAACTAAATACTATAATTCCCTATCTTCAAAGTAGCTAGAAAGCTGGAAATTTGGCACAATTCATCTTTTACGGGATAAAATGGCTGTGGAATTATTAAGCTTACAACTATTACCATTAATCTAATATTGATTAAATTACAAACAGTAACTCCTATTGATTGATCATATATTATTGATCAGGATAGAAAGGTGATCATAAATTATTCAGCACACTTTGTGTGTTAATAAAAAAAAAAGAAATCGATGTACTTACATGGACTTTTTATTGTTGAATAGGGCATTTCAAACAGTTTTGTTAAAAAGATTTATTAACTTCTAACAAGTTCCGCATGAGCACCTTTTGTGGTGCACAAAATGTCTAGATATTATCTTATTTCGTGTTACAAATTACGAAGAATATTTGGAGCTGTTAATTCATCTTTTTAGTTCAATGATGTTGACAACCTTAATTGCACAAACCCCCAAAAAAAGAACTTTAGTGGCGTAACGTCAGGCAATCAAGGTGGCTGGGAAATTGAGCCTCATGACTGATCCAATGTCAAGGAAATTGTTCATGTAGGTAGTCCCTAACATGTAAACCACAGTGTGGTGGTGCGCTGACTTGTTGGAAGTAAGCAATTTGTGGTACTGCATACTCCTGTAATATGTCCAGATAACTAGTGCTACTAACCATTGGCTGGATGAAGAAGAACAGTCTGAATCAGTTGTCAACGCACACCAAATGTTATTTTTCAGGCTATCATGTGGTATTTGGTGAAGGACAAGATGGTTTTTGCTACTCCAAATCTGAGAATTATGACTGTTAACATATCCACAAACATGGATGATAGCTTCTTCAGAGAAGATTCCTTCTTCTAAAAATGCATTATCGTCAATTGCATGCACCGACTGGATTTTGTACAACCTTCAAGACTGGTCTGCAACCACCTTTGTTTGTATACTACACTTTCTGTATCCTTAAACTGCTGATACAAATTTTTAATTGTGTCTTTATTAGGAGGATCACGTCTGCACTTTAAACAAAAATGTCTATGAACATTAATAACAAAACCGCTTTCATAAAACCATAGTACACTGGCACGTTCATTCAAGCTGAATGAAACCTACATGACATATGAAAACTACTCAGATCACATCTAATAGTTTAACATCTCACATATGAAAAATTACTTACTAGTACAGTTAACAGGTAGATAGAACATATGATAGACTGTATTAAATGAAAATCAATTTTGTTTCAAAAAGAACAAGAGTGTACTGGAGGCCATTCTGGTCCTTCATTCATTTTAGAAAGCTAACTTATAAAAAATGCCACGTACATGGCACTTGAAAAACTGGAAAAGGCTTTTGATAACATAAAATGGTTAAAATAAGGAATATTAAGAGAAGGGAACATAATATTCAACTCTCTCACTTTAAGTGAAAGCGTTATAGGTACTTACGTATTAACGCCACCGCAGCTACAGCTTTATTTCAAAACAAAGTAGTCAATCGGATTTTGGTGAAAAATGGGCCGAAACAGATTCAAAACAAAATATAAATGGTTATTTATATTATAAATATAATTTAACTAAACTTAACCTACGCTCCTAACCTTGACTAATTAACACTGTAATTTTTTTGAGTATTTATTTAATAAATTCAGTAATTATTGCAATTTGATTATTTAAATAATAACAAATAATTGTAATTACTGAATTTATTAAATAATACTCAAAAAATGATGGTGTTAATTAGTCATGGGTTAAGTTTGGTTAAATTATATTTATAAAATAAATATTTATTTATGTTAAACTCTATATCGGCACATTTTCCACCAAAACCGATTGACTACTTTGTTTTTAAATAAAGCTGTAGCTGCGGTGGTGTTAATACATAAGTACCGCGTTATATATATGTATATTTAAGTAGTAAAATTACTAAGGATGAATAAGTAATGTAGATAGAAAAAACGAGTGGGCACAAACAAGTAGATTTCATGGGCGGGAGGGAGGTTTATTATAGTAATATTTATGTAGTTTAATTTTTTTTTTAATACTAGCAAAGTACAGACAACTGGAAAAAAAGGAAATAGAGGCCTCTGTGATGTTATATTACAGGGCGTTGAAAACAACCTGGATTAGAAAAATTTTAAATGAATTCAAAAGAAAAGGAGAGGAATCTTTTGCAGAATCTTGGAAAGAAACAGGATAGATAGATTACCGAATTATTAATAAATTCAGGTTTAGTTAAATGATAGATGGATATGTAAAAGGTAAAAAACTAAACAGGAAATATATATCACAAAAACTGAGTATATAAGCTACATTAAATATTTTTAACTCAATTCCTTTCTTTTAAGTAAGGATTGAGTATAAGATTAACCCATTCAACCTGACTATAAAAAACAACCCGCTTAATCACTACAACATAAAAATAATATGGCAGATTTTAGGATAGAAAGACTTACACATTGTTTTTATTAATATTCAATTCAGAAGAAAACATTCCAGATCCCACAATTTAAATTGTAATTTAAAAACCATCCTTACAAAATCTTGTATAGAAAATGGAAAACCACTACTTTAAATTTTACTTAAATTAAGAAAACTACAATACCTTTCCTAACAAAAGAATAGGTTCTTGTAATTTATACTGCAGTACTCGTGGTTCAACCATTTCAAGCGGCCTTCCATTTACCCGTAAGTTTCCATTTCCAGGTTTACAGTAAGCAACAGCTGTTGCACTTTTCTAGAAAAAAATTAAAATAAACAAATAACAAAACAGTAATAAACAATTTAGATTAATATTTCAAAATCTATAGGAGACTAGAACTTCACATAATGATTTCACTTATATTTTTACACATCTAAAGACTGTACCAAGAATCATAATCTTACATTAGAACAGTTTACATTAGTGCCAATTAATTTTTCAGTTGATAGGTATTTTATATTAACTACTTGAAAAATTGGAAAATTTAATAAAGTATTTTTAAGTTTTAAAATTAAATTCTGCTACTTTTGGGCAATAACCCAGTGCATTTCTAAAAATGATATTTAGTAAAGACAATTGTAAACAAATGGAAAAATTTTAAAAATAAAAAATTCAGTGAAATTGAAAGTTGTCAAAAAGGAAATTTTGAAAAGTGCAAGATGATGATTTAGAGGAATCTAAAAATTTAAACTATTCAAGAATATAGCTGAAAATGAACTTTGGTAGACGTGGATGGATAAGTAGTCAACTACTAAAATTGGATATTAAAACTGTGAAAGTAGGCTAATCGTGAAGGAAAAGATCAAGAGAAAAATAATGTTTGTGTGACTGGGTCATGCAAAACGGTACACTCAACGAATAATTTAACAGATATAAAAGTTAGAGTAAAATGGCACAGAGGCAGTAAAAAAAACAAGAGAAAAAAGCACAATTAATTTTTTTCAGATATTTAAAAAAATAGACTGTTCTTTCTGCTAATTCATTGCAATTTCAAAAAATGACACAAACAGTTTGTTTAGACATACAGTAGTATTTTTGAAGTTTTCCTTGATAGATTTAACCAGGAATCTGGGCATTGTTTTCTTACCAATGATGTAAGTGAAAACCTTTTTGAACAATTGTTGCAGCATATATCTTAAGTTTATGCCTCCTAAATAATTTTGTGTTGAAGTACGTATTTAAGCATATATTAATGGTAACTAGAGTTCATTTGTGTGTTTAATAGAGTTAATTTCGATGTATTCAACAAATTGAATCTATTTAATTCACCTAATTACAGCAGTTACGCTAGGTAAGTAAATTTAAATAGATATGCTCCATATAAGTACATAACTTAGTTATTGTAACAAGCACAACATACAGAGTATACCATAAAGTTCTCCCAGGACTTTCATAACCTATTCTACTAGTGAAAATAATGGAAAAAGTTTGTAAACATATTTCCTAAAATGTTTCATTTGCGAGTTACGGCTAGTAAAAGATTTCGCTTCGATTTTAGCTTCCCCAGTGAAGTGAGGACATACTGAAATTTTTTTTTAATGTAATTAAGGGGCAAAATTAGTGATTTCATATGGGCTTTACCTAAAAAGTCAAATAAAATAGATCCCAAAATCTGCAGTACTTTTTGAGAAATCTGAGGTGAATATCCTAAATTGGGGTAAAAAACTGTTTATGTTTTACATACAATAACTGTGTAAAAGGGTAATTAACACAAAACTTAAAGAAAATTTAATTCTAAACAAAATGGTGCAAAATAAGTTGAATAAAACAAAATTTTAAAGAAAAATTCAAATTTTATTGACAAACAAAACATAAAACCAAAGTGCATTATAAGTACCAGTTTATAATAAATGTTCAAAAATGAGACTGTCATTTTAAATACATTTCTTGGCACGCTTTGCTTGCTTTTGTTGCTATTTTAGATCTTCAGAGCTGTCATTAAGTTGCTCAGCTGCATCTGTAATGCGGAGAAATAATTCCTCACAACAATGACCGTTTTGTATACAATATTTTTCATACAACCCCAGATGCAAAAATCTAAAGGTGTTAGATCAGGTGATCACGGTGGCCAGGAATGTGGATTCTCAAGTTTTGTTTAAAGGTTTTACATGTTAATTGTCCATTTAACAAAGTTATTGAACGTCAACCATAAAATAGAGATTTTTACCCCAATTTAAGAGTTTTCACTTGAGATTTCTCAAAAACTACTGGAGGTTCTGGGACATATTTTATTAGACTTCAAAAACCATAAGAACTCACCAATTTTACCCCTTAAATAACATCCTAAAAATTTCAATATGATCTCATTTCTCCAGGATAGCTAAAATCAAAGTGAAATCTTTCACTAGTTGTAACTTGCAAATGAAGTCTTTTAGGATATATGTCTATATGGAACTTTCTCTATTATTTTCTTGTGTGGAATAGGTTATGAAAGTCCCAGAAAAACTCTATGATACAGTCTGTATAAGTAAACATATATTGTATAAAACTTTAGGTGGTAGTGAATTAAGAGAAAATAACCAATCATTTTTTCCAGATAATTCTAATTGAAATGCTTCTAATATTTATAAGGTTAAACATGTTGTTACAACATAACAAACTTTTTTTTAAATTTACTCATCCATTTTTTTGGGTAAATATCTTAAACATTAATGTCTTAAAATTTAATCACACTTTAAAACTATAAAGTTCACCTACTGTTTATAAAATCTAGACTTATGCAATCAGATGCAGGAATGTTTTAAAATTTTTATAAGATACATAGTTTTTAAAATTATGTATCTGTAATTTATAAAAATAAAATTATAGAATAATAAACAAATAAAAAAACTTAAGAACAATGTTAGTTGATAAATTACATCTGAACACCAGGATTAATTATAACTGTATAGTTTTTCATTAACGTTTAAAATATTATAAACAAAATAAAATCAAAGATTTATTCATCATTTATCAATAATGCTCATTATTTTTTTTTGTTTAAAAAAACTGCATACAAACCTAAATATAGTGATTACCTAGATAATCATGCTTGTTTATAATATATATTTAAAACAAAATTGTCAAAAATACTAAAAAGTAACCATGAAATAATACAATTTAATAGTTTGGATCTTATTCCAATATAGGAGCGGGTGTCTGGTAAGATCATAAATTATACAACCTAAAACTTAATGGCTCTATAACCAAGATGTCTTAGGATGCAATATGATAAGAACTGAAATATGTACAGCACAGTTAAATTCAAGCAATGTAAAATGATACATGTTGATCACCTTAAAATTGCCAGATTAAAATATCTGGCAATTCATTGTTGACTAACAGCCAAAGTAATCTAAGCAATTTAAAACTAACATGTTAAAACATTTCTGGGAAGTTTCTTTCCAGACAAATAACTTAATATTGGCATTTTCTAATGAATCAAATACAGAGTTCAAAGAATTAATCAGCTGAGAGGTTTTTTTTAAATCAGGAATAAGAGAATGATTTGGTAAACAGTTTTACAAACTAAATCATGCAGCTTTAGTTAATTCAATTTTATAACCAGAAAAAATAGATTTACCATTTAGGAAGATTAAACACAAACAGAAAAATGAAAATAAAAAAAACTGTTCCTAACCTAATCTAATCTACCTAAAGTAGCTTCTGTGAAGACTTCCTTTATTCAGAATGAAAAATAAAACGCACACAAGAAACAACTTTAAATAATTCACAAATAGCACTCAAAATTGGACTTAATTTAAATTACTTTCACGTACAGTTATTTAAAACTAGGATGGTAATTCAAATTCTTAGTTTTAACATTTTTTTATTTAAATAAGTTTTATAAAATGAATAACTAAAAACAATGACCCATAACATTTCTGTACTACAAAGATTAACACATATGCCTATAATAGAAATCTTCCCAACACAAAAGTGTCAAATAATTTTGCACCAAATTCAAGTTTGGTCTAGCAAGTATTTATAATCGGTAAAAGTAAAAATATATGACACAAAATAAATCGGCTAGAAAGTAACAAATTACTAAATCATTAAGTTAAAATGTTATAAGTGGAAGATGAATAGCATTCATTTACATACCTTGCGTCCAAAAACTTGAACTGATCGAATTGGCTCTTTCTGTAAACAAAAAAAGAAATAGTTTATCAGATGATAAATCCAAAAATACAAGAAAACAATGTTATTCAATTACAAATGCAATTTAGAAACACTTACCTTTTGCGAAGTACTCATGGTGGTATAATATATCACATATACGCTAACACGTGAAACCTGCTAATACGGTTCAACGTAAAAAGGAAGTTCTCTAACCAAAAAACAGAGTATCCGCTTCGCAGCCAATTTGATAACGTTGTTTATATTAAATACGCAAACAGTAATAAAATTTGCTACTAAAATAATTGGTTGTGTTTGATGTAGTACATTCTAATTATTGAATAAAAATGAAAATTAACGATCACATTTATTTATAAATATCTCATATTTTTAACAATTCAAATATTTTCTTTCTTTCGTACTGAAATATATATTTTAATTTACTTTTCGTTGTAAAGGTTTTTAAAGTTAAATTTTAAGGACAATTTTAAAATTATATTTTTTACATGTCATCAAATGTTACATTACTTTGTTGTTTCATTGTTGCACAGTATATCCCATTAAAATAATAAAGAAGGATATGAAAAGCAGTAAAAAAATTCAGAAAACTTCTTTTATATTTTTAATTCATAACCTTTTAACAAAGCAATGCACAATTCACAGTTCAAAATTAATCACTCCGTATTCATGTAACTAAACATTTGCCGCCAACTTCTTCCAACAGTTGATTCAACTTTAAACTTGTAGTTCGTCGGTCGGATGGTATCTTGGTACTATTAAATAAAAAAATGGCAACTGATATTAAATCCGGTGAAGATTCTGATCACAATATAGTGAATTATGTGAAAGACATCTCTAGTGCTAGTGCTTCAAAAGTAAGTAGATAAGTTTACAGTAATAATGCTTTGACAGTGCTAGGTTAGGATTCTTCTTGTACAGAGCACTGTGTTTAATTTTAATACCTTTTTTTAAGTGATTGTATCAGAATTCTGTGGCCAATATATATTTACATAAATGTTTTCTTCTGCTATATCGACAGTTGTACATAACATAAATCATAACATTGCAGTTTCAAAATAGGATTAACTTCCAAAAAAGTCGCATTTACCGTTCCATTTTTTATCTTTGGATTAACAGTTGGTGGTGAGCAGATTTAAAAATTTCTTATGGAAGGTGGCAACATACACATAATTGTATTTTGACCAATTCAAAAACAAGGGTGCAACAATTTACATATCACTTAAAATTTGAATATGAATGGAGAAAGATTTATGGGAAATATCAATAATGCAATTGTAATATTATTAATATTCCGGTAGAAATAATATTCAGTAGTATTCTGGACTGGAAATCCAATAAAATAAATCATAAAGAAATCCTTTAAAACTTAATTTGGTTAACAGATGCTTGTGCAATATAAAATAAATGTTAAGATGTAGTTTATAAATTTAAAATATGATATGTAGCTGTTCATTTTTTTGAGTATGAAATAAGATATAAATATGAAGCAGTTCAATAGATATTTTAATTTATCTTTTATAATGAACTTAGCTGGTATTGATTAAAATATGTAAGTCTTTTTACAGCAAAAATATGTTGATGGCATGAAATATGATTATGAAAAAGTGCAGGTGGAGGTAAAAATGAAGATGGATGAATTGAAGAAAATCAGGGAATCAAATGCACATCTTCAGGGTATGTACTTAAATATTTATATTCAAAAATATCTATGATGAAATTTTTTTTATCTTGACTATAAATTTGCTGAAGCAGTAAAGTTAAAGGAAGGAGGTTATTCTTATCATATGGTACATTCTTATTTTATATTGTCTGCATCATCAGTTCATTAATAAAATAATAGTGTATTTGTAAATTACTTCTTTATTTTAAATTTCATTTTAAACTACTAAAAAACCTTTAATATTCAAAAGTAATTGAGTTACACTGTCCGTATTTATTATAAAAATTCAGCCAATTATCCCTTCAGTGCTAATTAATATAAACAAAATACCCCCTTTTGAATTTATTTGCTTGTATCTTAGAAATGGTATGTCTTTATAATTGCTGGATTTATTATTACTGGTTATTTCTAAAACTTCTGTATTTTATTTTTATTATTTGCCTATCTTGTTTGTTTGATGTTTTATTTTTACAGATTTTTTATATCCTCAAGTTTTTAAATATATTATTATAAAATACCTATTTAAGCTTGTCACAAAATTTCTGCCCCATTTTATTTATCAGATTTATCATTCATGGTTATGAATAGATTTAAAATACTTTATATGTTTGCAGGCTTAAATGCTGTATTATACAATTGTTTATTGAATATTTTTTTTAATAAAATTTCTGTTGCTTTATTGAATTTTTGTGTAACTTTTTTTTTGTTTTTATTTATATGGACTGTTGTTAAGAATACCATTTAATCTATTGTTTTGGTTTAAGATACAATTAAGATTTGTTGATTTTGTATTTTTTAAGATATTCTGCAATTTATTTCGATAATTATTAATAATACGTACATATAAAGGTACTCAATCACGTGGTAAAATGATTCAAGAATACTCATAGTACATGTATGAAATTTGAGAAATCTTGAGATATTCCTGCCCATTTATTTGTGTGTGCGGGTATAATCATTTACAACCACGTAGGATCACTTTTGTGAGTCCATTAACCAATGCTCCTTGATGGAACTGTTTGGACCTTGCTGTCCTTCCAGTACTTTTTCATAAGTTCTAATCTTTGTGCCCTTTCTAGTGTTGGAAATATTTGTGAGTTTTTTCTTGCGTGTATGAAGTGAGTGTTTTTGTTCTTGTTTTATCTTACTTGTGGTGTCTTCTAATGTAAGGTTGATTTCCTTCAGATGCTCTTATTTCTCTGTTCCATCTGCATCCTGTCTTGGTGTTATTCAAGTAGAGATCGTACTGTACTAGATGTTTCAGAAGTCTTGAATCGTGCATCCTCATGATATGTCCAAAGAATCTACGTCTCCTTATGATTTATGGTATCAATGATCGGTTCTAACTCTTTGTACACAACTTTGTTCACTACGTGTCTTTCTGGTACTTTTAATTGATGCAGGTTCTTCCAATTCTAATTTTGATTTTCTGGAGTGTCTGTCTTCAATTGTTCGTTCAGGTGGAAGTGTTTCTGGAGCATAAGTGGCTTCTAGTTTTATAACTTTGTTGTAGTGTTCGATTTTTGCATTTATTGATAGGCATTTTTTTTGTAAGTATACCTGGTTAACTTTTGAGCTTTAACTAGTTCTTCTTATATCTAAGAATATTAAATTCTAATATCTGTGATTTAGCTTTGCTGATGTCATTCACTAGCAGTGCCAAGTTGTTAGAGAAACCAAGACAATTTGTTTTGATTTTTCCGCATATTTTTACTTTTGAGGGCTTTTTTTTTTTATTCATTACCTCCTTACCATTTCTAAAGCGCAGTTGATTAATAGCAGTGGTAGCCCATTGCCTTGGCGCAGTCCTGTTTTGATCTCAAATGGTTTTGAGAACTCGCTTCTGAATTTTACTTTTGTGTGTGGAGGTCACTTTTATCATGTTTATTAATTTGGTATGCAGTCTGAGGTGTCAGAATTTTTAGTAATCCCTACTAAAACTCTGTGGATACAGTCGTAAGCTTTCTTAAGATTCACAAATGATATCATCATGTGTTTCTTTTCCTGTTTTAATCCATTATTAGCTTGACACTCACGATTTAGTTTGGACAGCTCCGCCATGGTGTGAAACCTCCCTGGTATTCTCCTAGTTCTTCCTAGAGTTGTGAATCGATTCTGTTGAGGATGATAATGGAAAGAATTTTGTATGTTGTGTCTAGGAGTGAGATTCCCCTGTAATTGTTAGGGTCTGTTTTGTCCTCTTTTTTGTGTAGCAGATGGTTGAGGACTGTCATCCACACTGGTAGTTCTTCTTTCATCCAAATGTTGACAAGCTGTAGGTGAAGGGGAATTTTTGCTGATGTTCTTAAATGTTTCCAGATCTACAAAAGTATGATCTTCTCCCACTACTTTGTAATTCCTCATTTCATCCAGTGCTTGGTAGATTTCTTTTATTGTGTGAGGAGGTGTGGGTATTAAAGTTTAGGAGTTATAACGGTTCTTCACAATTTAGTAGTTTGTTGAAATAATTAGCTAGGATATCTGCATTGTGTTTATTGTTATGAGCCAGTTTACCGTTGGGTTTGGAGTTGATTTCTGAAGGTTTTTGGTAGTCTTTTTTGGCTGTGTTATATTAAGTTCATCTATTGACTTCAGTGCGTCTTTATTGTGTTGTCTTTTTATTCTCCTTAGGGTTCAGGTGGTTTCTTTTCTTCACTGTTTTGTCACATTCGCTGTACTACTATTGATGTTTTTACGGGATATTGGGTCTAATTCTTCTATGATTTTTTTGAGGTTGTTGACTAGATCTTCGAGTTTATCCATGATTATTATTTTTTCGGTTGCTTTCTTTGGGGATTAAGTTTAATTTTGACTACATAGTGGTCTAAGCCTGTCTAGACTTTTATGTTGTAGATCTCTTTGTATGATGTTGTTTATCTATGAAGACATGATGTAGTTGCCATTCTCCAGTTTCAGGTTTTGAGTTTTTGAGGTTTCTTCTTGAAAAATGTGGATTTTGGGATTAGGTTGTGGTTTCTGCGGAGATCGACGAGACTCTCTGGCCATTTTTTTTTTTTGGGCAGGCCATTTTCCAGTATGACGTAACTGTATTTTCTTTCTAGTTGAGCATTGAAGTCTCTGATTAATTATTTAACATGGTTTTTGGGGATGTTATTTATAGTCAGGTCGAGTAGATCCCAGAACTTTTCTGTTTCTTTATGGTCCGTTGGAGAGTTATTTTTATTATTAGTGGGTGCATGGGCATTTATTTATAGTGTAGACTTTTTTTATAAAGTCTAAAGGGTGATTGTTGAGATTCTTGAAGATTGTGACAATTCTTGTATGGCGTATATTATTTTGAGGTTGATTATAAAAAGCCTTTTCTAAACTAAGATAGTCACTCTGCCACATTTTCCATTTACTTCTTAAGTATTTTCAGTGCACAATGTATTAAATTGACGGTATGATAATTATCACATTTACCTTATCTTAACAGTTCTTCATAAAATCTGAGAATATTTCTCCAGCCCTTAAATTTTGCTTACTGTATATAAAGATTATTTTCCCCCTCATCCCTTGGATAATATTGTAATTAAAATGTATCTTCAGTTCTTATTTCTTCAGAGCTCTTAAATTCAAAGATTTAATATAGTCTCTTTTGAAATTACCATTATCTTTACCTCCTCTAGTAGTTATCAAATAATTTTTCTCTTCTACATTGTCTTATTCATACCACCTGTCCTGTTTTGTTTTCTTTTCTGTCTGTAGATAAAGTTTTCCCATTCCTACCTGTTTTACTTTATACAGGGAGATTCAAAGAAACGGGAAATTAAAAAAATTAAATAACGTTAATGAACAATTTTTTAATTTTATTTCATGTAATTGTACAAATGTTGCCATTTCAGGATACATACATTTTAGTTTATTTTTTAATGATGACATCTTGCAGATGACCTCCTCTTCTATGTAAACACTCTCGAAGTCTCTTCGTTAAATTGTTCATGGTTTGACGTTACATCTCAACTGGAATTTCCGCAATTGCTTCTCGGATCTTTGCCTTCAGTTCTTCCGTTGTAGCAGGTCTACTGTGAAACACTTTGCTTTTAAGGTGACCCCTCAAAAAGTAATCACAAACTGAGAGATCAGACGATCTGGGCGGCCATGTAATGTCACCATTTCGTGAAATGACACGTTGTCCAAACAACTGGCGTACAGCTGCCATCGATATTCGTGCAGTATGTGATGTTGCTCTGTCTTGTTGAAACCAGGCTGTGTTAAGAATCTGTGGAAATCTCTTTTGTTGTTCCACAACAAAGGTTTCAAGCACGGCTATGTAATGAGCCGACGTCACTGTAATCGCAAGACCGTTGTCATCCTCAAAAAAATAAGGGCCTATAACACCGTAAGATGACATAGCACATGACACGGTCACTTTCTGGCTGTGCAACGGATGCTGGTGTAGCTGCGTAGGATTTTCTTGTGCCCAGTATCTGAAATTTTGCTTGTTAACAAATCACTGAGGTGGAAATGTGCTTCGTCTGACATCCACAGTTCGTGAACAAACTCTTCATTATATTTATCTTCTGAAGCATTACATTACAGAATTGTGCTTGCACAACTGCATCGTTCGGTTTCAGTTCCTGGACGATCTGCAACTTGTACGGAAGGTATTGCAAGTCCTTCACTAACATTCTTCGAACACTTGAACTATGCAATTGTAAAGATGCTGAGACGACGGATTGACCGATGTGGACTTCGTGTGACAGCATCTTGTAAAGCTTGAACATTATGTGGTTTACGGACAGTTCGCTCACGGCCTGGAGGTTTCTTTTTCATTGCCGAACCGGTTTCCTCAAAATTAGATATCAGTGTTTTAATTGCATGTGCTGATGGAACACGGTCGTGCCGTCCCAGATTAAAATGACGGCAAAATTCTCTACGCGCTCCCTCCACACTGTCATTGTTTTTGTATAACGCTTTGATAGCAAATGCACGTTGCGCACCACCAAGAATCCATGACAACTAAATGGCAGGTTAGATTAGAGAGGCTGGCGCTACTTATCAAGTGGTACCAATCGCCCACGGCTACCAACACAACTTTCAAAATTTTCCGTTTCTTTGAATTAACCAGTAATAATAATATTAATTAAAATTAATCAAATCTTTACACTTACTGTTTTTTTCTGATTGATTACTTTCACAAGTACTTACTAAGATAAAAGAGAAAAAAATCAATAAGTAGAAAATTTTTAGTAAATTAGTGGGTACTTTTGCATTAACTGGCATGTATATAATTTTCTTATTATTATGCATTTTTTTACTTACATCACTTTTGTTATAAACTTGTGTATAATTTGTATATTTAATGTCAATTAGACGAGGTTAGTGAGTGAAGTGCGTTGATTATGTCTAGTTTAGATTATGTTGATTCTATGTACTGACAAATCATATGTATATCAACCAGTTATATGTAGTATAATACATTAACGAGAACAGTATAAGTTAGGACTTATACTGTTCTCGTTAATGTACAATTACCAATTGATTAATGTATTTTGCTGCCACCAATGTAATTTAATAAATATTTTAATAATATATTTATATATAGTATCTAAACCTGCCAGGTTGTGATTAAAATCATCGCAAAATCAGCTGATTTTTGAAGTTTCGAGTTGTAAGATTTGAGTCCTTGTAAGGGCAGCTGATTTTAATATAAGACTGGATATCTGTGTTTCTTGGTGGTTGGGTTTCAATTAAACACATGTCTCAAGAGTGGTTGACCTACATGTTTACTGGTATTTTTACATTTGCAGCTTAAGACCCTACAAGCCAGTAGCAGTAACTGCACTTGCCTATACACACACACACACACACACCCAAATCTGGCAGCAAGCTGGAAAAACTAGTTGAAATATAAATATATACTATCTGCAAAATTTTTGGAATTTTGCTTTGTTTGGTTTTCTATAAACAACGGATTTTTAAAACTTGTATTTGGTTTTTATTGACTTTAATTACATCAATTTTACTAGAATTGTTTTCTTATAAAATTTAGTCTTACAGTTTTATTTGGAACACCTGAAAAGGTGTTTTTTTCAATTCAAATATTTTATGTTTCATAACAGTTTTTTCGAAACTTATCATACAGTTATAGGTTTTTTCATCTATTTTTCTTTATGTAAATACAATAATTTTGCTCAATAGAAATGTTTGTGCATTACTTGACCTTTAGAATAGAAATCTAGTGAAATCTGTTGCTCAAGTTCAAAGGGTTTCAAAACGTCTGTTTCTGTGTACATTTTTTTGTTATTTTGTGAGAGGAATATGTCTATAAAATATAGCAGAAATTTCATAAATACAGAAATTTCCTATTTACTGTACATTTAAGTGTACTTAAGTTTTATTATTTATTTTTTTTGGCATAAGTGGTAAGCACTCTGCAGTGCTGTATTACTTCAGACTCATCTTAATGTACAGTTAATACATTTTAAGAATATTAGTTTTTTTTATAATAAAGAAAAAGCACTGTGATCTTTGTCATGCTTTGTTCCTGCTTAAGTTATCTGATTATTTTCTTTCTGGTGTGTTGTATTAGTTTATTTATAAATAAATTATTTATATCTTAAAATGTATCTAGGTAAATTTATTGATTTAATAATTAAATGAGCCATATGAAAAAATTCCTCCTAACTTGCTGTAATCATTAAAATTTTATTATATTATGGTAGGCTTGGCATTTTTCATACTATAAAAGAACTTATCTATTACTATTATCAGTTATTTCTGAAGAAATAACATAATAAAATTATGAATCATTCTTTATATAACTGGAAATATTTTTTCCTCACCACGTTAAGAAACATGTAAACAACTCATCTGTAAGGGATTAGACTGTAGTCTCAAGAAGAAAGTGTACTGCAGTTATTTAAAATTACAATTAAATTTTCTTTGATTTCTGAGCAGGTATATTTATTCACTTTTTTAAGTGATCTGCATTGCTCAGGGCTTGTGTGTGATGCGTAAAAATATTTGATAAAACTTTATTTGGGTTTTTTCCCCATATTTTAGCAGAATTATAAGTAATTGATTTATAATTTTTATTAGTTTTTTATGTGTTTGTTAGTTTTTTTCATTTATTTGCTCTTAATAGCTATTATTTTTTGTTATATTTTATTATTTTTATTTGTATATATTTGTTTTTTTTTTTTATTACCTCTTTTATTGATTTATCTTTGATTGTTGATATATTTTTTTTCTTTTAATCTGAAGGTTTGTAATTGATCTTGTTGTAAAGTCTTAATTTTAGTTGTTTTTTCTTGAAATTGAGCTATTTAAATATTTCTTCCATTATTTCATTAGTATTTTCATAACATTTTATCTCTACGATTAATTTATTTTGTATATTAACACAGAAGTCTGTACTATTCCACATGTTGGAATAGTAGCACCTTAACTTTCATTTGAAAATCCTGTATGAAGTTTGAATCTCATTCTGGCCTATTTTTCATCTTCTAAAGAATTTTCTTATCATATTCACACATCGAAAATTTTTACATCCTATTTGGTTAATTTTTATAGTGATAATGTGTATGGTAAATTATTAAATGTGCAAAATGTAATATTTACTTATACTACATTTTCATAAATTCATTGGAAACATTAATCCGGAATATTTTGAATTGCTTGTTAAAATGATTGCAATTAGCATATATAAAACAATTATTTGACGGCTTGTGCTCTGTATTTTTTTTTTTTTTTTTTTTAAAGTATACTCCTTATCTCTCTACATTTTGTGTATGAGTTTGTAATCCAGGATTAACAAAATATAAAACATATGGTTCATCATATTGTGTTTAGACTCATTTTTTTTTATGAGGTGGATTTAAAGTGACGCATTTATTTTGTCTAGAACAGTTGCAAGAAATCAGTTTTTAAATGTATGTTTCAAGACAAATGCCACCAAAACATATTGGAGTAATTAATCTTGCATAGTTAAATACATCATTTAAGTGAAAATGAACTTATTTTTGTATGTAGATTTGGGATTTACCTGTCATTTGAGTTCAGTTATCAATCACTCATTTTTGACTTATGGAGCTTTTCTATTATCATTAATAGTTTTTTTTCATAAAATTTTACTGATATATATTTTTCTTTGCTCCCAGCAATAATTAAAACATCATACATTGATCTAAATGAGAATTTTGAAAACAGAGTTGCTTTGCTTAGTAATTTGAACTCTGCAGTTTTTTTTCTTAGAACATACCCAATACTATTCATCTCTAATGTGCAGCTTCTTTTCATGTTCATTTATGCAGAACTATTGATTGCATAAAATCTCCTTTTTGTGTAGAAACTGTAATAGCTATTTCTTTATTGAGAATTAATTAGTCCGTTGTAGAAAATTCATTATTTTTTGACCGTGAATTTAGTAATGATTTTAACTTCTGCCATATCAACTGTATTACATATAATTCAATTATAAAAATTGTGATAGAAAGATACTAGAAAGAAAATTAAAAAGATTGTGGAAGTAAAGACAGAAGGCCCCTTCATGTGCTGGGATTTGCTTTGTATGTTAATGACAGTACTACTAAACAAAACCAATTAAGATGATATCAACTTGTATTTTAACTTTTCTTTTTATAAATCTATATATTTACCAACAAAAATTCCATAAACACACCAAAATTAATTGCAAATTCAGTTTAAACTTGCCGGTTTACATAAGTACTTTTTGAATACGTTGATTCATCATCAGTTATTTAAATATTGTATCAGATAATGCATTATTTTCACAATTAATTAAAGCTGAAACCATGATTAAACTTTATTAAAATTTGTTACATCTAAGCCAGCTATCAAGACAAAGTAAATATTAGATTATTAAGATATAATTTTGAAAATTATGATTGTTTAAACTGCTACATTTATTTTGATAGCTTTCCTACCTATAACCAATTTTAATTCAGTTGAATATCAACTATCAATTTCACCTTAATGAGAAAGGCAATCAGTCACTTGAGATAGTATTTAAATAATTTATAATGAATCAATGGATTCAGATATTATTTGAATCCATTGAATATAATTGTAAATTAGGAAGTTTACATTGTGCATTTAGTGAATTTATGATAGTTTTGTTGGAAGTTATTAATAACAATTGCTCCAAATGATATGCTTAATGTAATTTTATATATATTTGTAACTTTTTACAAAGGGATGTCTTAATACAAAGAAATAAAAATTACCAATGGCTAAAAAACTGGCAGTCTTTTACCAATATCAATAATTTTGTCTTGTTATGTTGTACCACCTGAAACAGATGGAAAATTAAATTTAATTTCTTGCTCTAATCCGTTTGTTCACTCTTGTTTTATTACAATAATAATAATACTGTTTGTATTTTTTTTTTTCAGATTACCTGAGTAGTCATAAATTTATGATGGATGAATTGCATAAAACAGAACAAGGTGATACTGATGAGATAAATGAAAATCAAGTATTGGCTAAGTCATTACGTGAAGAAATGGCAAAATTACGTGCAGTTAAGAATGAGGATTTGTAAGTGTTATTATTATTTTTAATAAGTAAGCTAATTATAAAAATAATTTATGTATTGGTTATTATGGTGATATTTTTCATATTGTGTATGTGCACACATGCTTGTTATTGTAACTTAAACCTCTGAGTGACGTTTAAAATGGTTTTAAAAACATTTTAGATATTCTGGTATAAATGTGATTTATAATGTAAAAAAATTGATGTTAGCAGTCTTTTTCATGCATTTTCAGTTTCATTGTTATTACCTCTCTGTGTGAAACATTTGCCATGTTATTCTTTTTATTATCTGCATTTGGTGTAGACTAGTTAAAGCATGGATTTCTCAAACCATGTGATGCTCCAATTTGTCTCTTGGATGTGTAAAGATGTTCTTCAAATGCTTGACGAAGTACATTTAAAGTCTTTAGTCGGTTAATAAAATTCATGTTAAATTTTATGCAACCAATCTGACTACATATTAGTACTAACATGAGATTATAAAATGGTATATGTTCATGGTATAACTTCACTTAATGGTATGTGTTCAGTTGTCATACTGACAGGTTTGGGAATAATGAGCTTCAGCAGTTTTATGGCTTTAAACTAAAGTCCAGGAAATTTCTAATACATCTCATATGTAATACGGTCTATCCATTAACTTATCCTGATTACAATGTGTTGTTAATTTTTATTAACGCAGGTAGTTTAATACAATTTTTACAAAAATATATCTTAAAATTTTTCAATCCTTAACTTTAATGAACCTTGATGTTCAGGCTCCTAGTGGCATGGAGAGTATTGAGATGAAATCTCCATACATTTTTCAGCATTTGTGGTGTTTATCTATGATGATCCATACTACAATGTGTCCAGATCTTCAACATTGTTGTGTAAACAACGACTTTAACGTAATTTCAGGAAAAAATCCATTGAGGTTTTTTCCAGTGAACTGAAAGGCCAGGGAACACAATCTCTGCCAGTCCAGTGATCTTGATATGTTGTAGTCAGTGTGAACGATATCAGACCAGTTAGCAGTTGTTCCATCTTAGTGGAAGATGACATTTGTAAGCCTCTTACATTTGGGGAAATGCATAATTGATGATCTACAACTGCTTTTATCTTTGTCCGCAAAGAAATTATTTGAAATTTTTTTTTATTCATGATCAAGTAAGTTTCACAACTGAAGGATTTTAAATATTTTGCTTTAAACATTTTCTGAACGGTAACAGGTGACTGCTTCAGCTAACGAAACAACACGTTGGGCTTTCTGTTGCTTAAAAGTCATCTTGAATAATCAAGCAATAAAGTGATATTTGAAATAAAACCAGTAAACATAATTTACTTTTGTAATTAATAGACAACAAGAAAATAATTAAATAATTTCTATTTATGACTGAAGAATAATAAATTTTAATCACAGTAATTTTTTATGGACACAAATATTTGTTACTGTCAATTTATATAATCTGTTTATTAATTTTAATTACTGTTATTAACATCCATATAATTTATATTTGTTTCAGACTTTCATATGAAGAAAGAGTTGCTAGTATTACTAGTAATTTTATTAATGGATCAGATTCATTTGTAAGTATTAAAAAAGTTTTTTTTTTGTTTACTCATTGGATAACATTTAATTTTATTTCCCCTGATTTATGATTCATACTACTGAATAATTAAACAAGTCTTGTGTTTTATAAACTCTAAATTAGCTTAGTAGGTAGTTGAGTTGTGATCACCTTTTTGCTAGCTTCTGATAATTTATCTTGGGTTTGATTGTTTTGCAAATTCTTAGACATTTTACATTACATTGTAAGAAGCTTGGGAAGGCTGCCTCTAAGGAAATCTTTACATGGCCAATTTTGTGGAACATGTTATCAGTTTTGATTATATATGGTTTTTTAAGATGTTTACTGTGAACAGTCAATGTGAAAATGAGCCTGGCAGAAGAGTGATGTACAGCTAGCTGTTAATCAGATTAAAGATTTTTGCTGTAATTTTTTAGTACTATACAGTTGCCATGAATGTACAAACAGTTGTGTTTGAAGTATATTATTAAATTCATGACATTTGGTGGCGCTACAATATTTGATAACCTACCACATTACTGTACCTCATATTATTATTGATTGTGAATGTTATGTATCATTGTGTAGAGATTTAAAGTAGTCATACAAAATTGATACTGCTGTATTTTAAGAGACGGTGGCCAATTATTAAAGGCCCTTTTGAAAGTTTGTAACAAAGTAAATTTAAGTGAATTATCTTCATTTGTCGTAATATTTTCTGTTATTATGATATTAATTCTACAGTTTTGCTTGCTGGTTTCATTATGGTTAAAACTGGCAGCTTTTTTTTATTTTAAGGAAGATGTTTGGTTAGAGTGAAAAAAATTACATTCAGTATGAATTTTATCCATTCACCTCTAATATATCACATTCTGTGGTTATGTATTTTCTAATGTCTTTACCAGTGCATTAATGTTAGTTTAGGCTGAGGGTTCAGGATCATCTTTGCTGCATTTTTTCTACAGTAATATCCTCATTGCTCAAATCACTGTAAGATACTTCATTGATGTTTTCTTTTCTCGATTTATCTTCTTCAAATACCAAAATAACTTTTGGAATGTTTTCTTTAATTTTTTTTTGTTTTAAAAACAAAAAAATTGAATGTAAAATAAGAATAAATGTGTATGTTATGTATATAAAATACATAAAACTTAAGTAAATTAATGCAAAACGTTATATACCAGGTGATTCTAAAATCAGTTCACAAATTTAAAAGCATATAAAAATATATTTAGATAACTTACATAGAGGTTGAGGTCTCATTTCATAGCAAAACACAAAGTTTTGACACGCACAGTTCATTAGTACTGAATTTGGTCATCAGTATTGTTAAAATTAGATATATTTACTGGTGCAGAATGTGTGCTCGCTGTGTGTTTTGGTTTCATAATTTGCAGTCAGCAACTGCAGTTGCAAATTCAACTTACTCTGCACCAAACCTTCATTGAGCCAGGTTGTTCTGTTAAACATACAAAATAATTAGGATGCCCATGCATCCCTGATGCTGCTGTGGAACAACTCAGGTAAGACTTTGCATGTAGTCCGAAGAAATCAACTCTACATGCATGACATGAAACTGGCATTCCACAAATGACTGTTTGCGCGTGTTACATAAGTGGTTGGACTCAGTCATATAAACTAACTATGGTTCAACATGTTACAGATGACGAAGTTGTTTTTTGTGTAGAAAGATGGATAAAATTGCAGATGATACAGTTTTTTACAGACAGTGTAATTTTTAGTGATGAGTCAATGTTTCACATCAATATAGTTGATCGACTGAAGCAGAACTTAGATCTCTGCTTATTAAGCAATGGATCATACACATTCGTCATTTTCATCAGGTACATCTATTTATCTATCTATTTATTTTCGTGGATCAGTCTACCCTTGTGTTCAGCAACCTTAACCTTACTTCCTGTCACTTTTTCTGTTCAGCCTCTGGAACCACCATGAGTTATTAACCTTAACTACCACGTCTTATCTGGTGCATTTCAAAAAACTTCTTTGGAAGCGGATCATAGACCGGTTGTAATCTCAGTCTGTACTTGTGATTTGCCTCGGACTCAAACATTTAGATGGGAGGTTCAGAAAGTGGATCGGGTACAAAGATTCCTTTGGCAAGTATGACAAGAACAGTAGGGGAATCGACAAACTTGCAAAGTGTACACACCAGATAATTAATAGAGCGAATGAATTCTACCCTTTAACATTGGGAAAGCCAAGGCAAGGTTGTTTGTTGAATGATTTATGATTTCTTTGTTTTTATACATTTAATATTTTTATATTAAGACAGATAAAAAAGACAAACTATATTTATATATTTTTTATTGAAATAAAGATCAGTATGTAACTGAAGCTAAATTAGAACTTGAATATCAATAATATTTTGAATTATAATTTGCATTATTGGTTTTGGATGTCGAAACCAGTGGGATTATAGTTTTGTAATATTTTAATTTCAGAGTCAGAATGTGCTGTCCGATAGAATGCAAAGATTAGTAGAAATTCAGGAAGAAGTTAAAAGAGAACTCCTTAGTATAAAGAGTGATCTTGAAGCCACACGCAAGAAGTTTAATCTTGAAAAAGATACACTAGTTACAGAACCATTAACAGAGCAAGATATTTTGAGGTAAGAAATATTTTTAAGAATTATTTAGTGTTATTGAAATTTTAGTTATATATTAATTATAATTTAAATCCATTAGTGTTTTTTAATCATAAAGGAAAGTTTTCTGAGAAATAATAAGATGCATGTCATTTTTATAAACCTTCTAAAATTTTATGACAAAAAAACTTAGCTGTTACAATGAAAATCTTTTAAGACAATTAAAATTTGAGTTCAGTTATAAAGATAAATGGGAAGCAAAAGAGATGTTGGAGTTGAAAGGAATAAGGCAGGGCTGAAAATCATCATCATCATCATGATTATTTAATATGTAGATAGAAAAAGCCATAAACAAATTAAGTGTATTGTAGTGCAAATTAAGCGTATTTATAATCCATTCATTATATATGGATTAATAAAAATAACTATTCACAAAATGATTAAACTATTGTTGCTAACAACTGACTGTTGATTGAAATAACTCAACTGTGCAAGTGCCATCATTTTACTTCATGTGTGTAGGCAGCAAATTCAAAACTAACCTTATGTTAAAAAAACCCTTCTTAGTTTAGCCAGACTCTCATTGGAAGCATTTTTATGCAACTTTTTATATCAATTAAATTTACATTATTACATCACTTCTTTTAGGAAGCCTAAATTTGTTAAAAGGGGTTGATAAAAATCTCATTGTTTACAACCCCTTTTAACAAAATTTAAGCTTCCTAAAAGAAATTATGTAATAATGTTAAATTTAATTGATATAAAAAGTAGAAAAACACTTTCATCCATTTCCTGACATTTTAATTTGGTCTTCCAATTAGTATTTGTTTTGTTACTCAACAATTTTTTTTTCAAACTCCATAATACTATTTTCTTATTTCAGTTTTTCTATAATATTACTATTTATTTTGCTCCACTTATTCATGTCAGCTGCTGAAACGAGAACACAAATTATTTAAATTAAAATTAATGGAATTGAAGTATAGCTGAAGATTTATGTACCTCTTTACTAATCACAACCTGGACAAAAGTCCTTTGCTGCTGTATCATTCTTTTATCGAGTGGGTAATTATTTATTTAATAGCGGTTATATTTATTGGTTTATTTTTTATGAACAAAATTATTTGACTGGGGCTGACTTGGGGAGTCTAGCCATGAGCTTCATTCTCTTTGCATGATTTCCCCTTCAGTCCATCTATTAAAATTAACTGGCTAAGGGCTAGATAGTCTGTATTGTTCATCATGAAGCAAAAGAGCATGTATTTGTTGTTTTACAAACCACTTTATAGAGGAAATTTAGTTTTGTATCATTTGTTTGTACCGTGTTCATTTCTGCAGTATTCGTGATGGTTTCAGTAAGTAGGAATTATAGTAAAGTAAAGTGATACTAGTTTTTGCAATAGTGCAACTTCAATATCATATGATTCTGTAAATAAGTTGTACAGAAAGTTAGTGTTTATGTATATTTAAGAAAAGTTTTTCCTGTCAGAGGACTTTTTTTGTCAAACTTTGTATTTTAATAACATTGTTGAAGTATCTGCATAATTTTAATGACACTATTAAAAAAATCTGATGTGGACACCAAATGACTTCTTGTAAGCTTAAAGGTACACATTTTTAAAAAAATGAAAATTACATAAAATTTATATTTTTTTTTATTGTTATTATTGAATTATTACTTATCATAAAACTTATTTTACAGTCTGATTTGAACCGAGTGCCCCTTCCTCTTGTAAGGTCCAAATACTTCATTTATTAAAATTTTATTTGGCTATAACTCTGGAAGCAATGAAAATAAGTACCACTTATGATATATTGTTGAAAAGCTTTTAATGGGGGCTTATTACTGCAGTTAAAGAAAAAGCCCAAAATCTGAATTTTTTTGTATTTGGGTTTTTTTTTGGACACTTTTGATTCAGACGATTGCAATCAAAATGGAAGGGGCAGAACTAGATGTTACAACAGTCCTAAATCCAAAATTTGCAACATAACATACAGACATCACGCCAAAACTAGTCAAAATGGATTCAGGGATGGTCAAAATGGATATTCCATTGAAATCTTGAAACCAAAATTTTTCTCACAATACACCTTTTAGTTCATACAAGGAAGTAAATTGGCTGTGAAGGTATGAAGAATTTCTATTATAACTATTGGGAATCTGTGAGAAGTACATTAGCATGAACTTTATCACATGTAAGACCGGCTATTCTCTCGTTTTAGAGAATTAAGATTCCTTTTTTTTTTTTTTTTTTTAAAGAAAATTCTTTTCTTCATAGCCTCTTCCTATTCCATTTTTAATTGAAATTATGTATACATTTTGTAACAGTGTTAAAACATATAATTTTTTGAAGTGGCGAATATATCAAGATATATACTATTAGGAAAATAAAAAAAAAACCCCATAAATTAAGGATTAATGTAAAAAAACATGATTTAATATGATGTAGAACTTAATTTTGTTTCTTCAAGTGGTTTGTAAGATATATGATGTCTGTTCAGAAAATAGCCGAAAGTTTTTAATTATGTGCTGCCGGATATATCTAATGACATGCAGTTGGCTGCATTGTGTTCCGCATAACCTCCTCTGTAACCATATGTTTTTCGATTGTTGATGTATCATTTAGTTTTCATGTTATTATTATTTGAGTGCAAGATGTTAAGTGTTTGTAGCGATTGTTTGATGATTGAACTTTTGCCTCAGTGTCGTAGCCGTAAACCCAGTTTTCATCTCCCGATATGATCGTTTACATGAATGTTTCATCATTATCGGCTTGTTCAAAAAGTTGCAGACAAACGTCCACTTGATGTTCTTTCTGCTGTTTGGTCATCAAACTAGAAACAAACTTTGCTGCAACTTGATGCATGTTCAATTTTTCACTCGAAATGTCATGGCATGATCCAATTGAGATGCTAACTCTTATGCAAGTTCTCTGACAGTCAATCGTTGATTTTCTGAATGCGGGTGTCATCAGTTGAAGTCAAAGGCCTTCCTGGAGAAGGTTCATCTTCAATTGACTGACAACCATTTGTTAAATCGTGAAAACCTTTCATAACGTTGGATATGACCCAGACCGTTTTCTGTGTAAGATTGCTTCAAAAGTTGAAAGGTTTCTGTAAAAGTTTTCCCCAGTTTCACGCAAAATTTTACATTGTATCGTTGCTCCTGAGAATCGCACATTACAAAAATCACTACTAACACTTTAACTAATCAAGACTTACGCTTTAACTAATCAATGCTTGAGAACTAATCAAGATATCAACAATCCAAGAACATTTGATTACAGAGGAGGTTATATGGAACATAATGCTGTCAACCATATGTCAGTAAATATCTCAGTTGGCACGTAATTAAAAATGGTTAGGTATTTTCTGAACAGACATAATTCTTTCAAGATTTGTTTTATTACGGACGCTACACATCGAGTCGTGTCAGATCTAGTATGTATTTCATCTTATCATTTGTCAGTTACTCTTGAACTGTTAATTTATCTGTAGACTATAACGTATGGAAAAATTAATAATTTAATTTTTTGTTTTTATTTTATCTTCTTTAATTTTTATGTTAGGATATCGACTGAAAAAGAAAACAGATTATTAGCTTCTGATACAGAAAACCTTGATAACCAATTAAAAACACTCGGAAAAATGTCTGCAGGCCTAAAACAAGAACTTCATTCATTGAAACTACAACATCAGTCAATCGATAACTAAATGTTATTGTAATCAATTTAAAAGTCAGGTGGCAATCATTTATTTTATTTTTATATGTATAATTTTACATTAAAGAGTTCCTATTTTACTAAATTATTAATTTAATACAATTTAATCATATACAAAGAAAAAGTTCCTATTTAAGAAGTGTAGAGATAGTTATTTTCTTTTTACATGTTTTTTTTTTTTTTACATTATATTGATATTATACATAAATAAATACATATTAATATTGTTTATTACATATATAATAAAGATATATTTATTAGGTAATATATTAACAGAGCGTCTATTGGTTAACTGGTTTTGATTTTCTAACAAAAAATAATTACCAATAAGTAAATGTATTCTTTAGAATGAATAAAAGTTTGCTTTTATGTAAATATCTACTTTAAGTGGTTCAGGTATGGTTACTCAATTGTATGCTTTGTTATTGCTACGGAAATGTTAAAAATGTTATTATTTATTTAATTATATAGATTGAAAGTTATTTATTATTTCTTTTAATTTATTAATAAAATAAGGATTTTTGTTTTCTACATTGTTATTATTATTTTTTACTAATGGATGTTTAAAAATATATACCCCAATTACATAAATATTGTGCCATTCCATTGTTATAGTATAACATTTTAATGGAAGTGATACTGTTTGAGTCAGATTTTTTTTTAACAAATTAGACAGGCAAAAGAAAGTTTTTAGGGAAAGTAAACAAAATTATACTCAAAAGTTATTAATGTTAAAAACTTAATTATATGCTCCACATTATTCATAATTAATGATTTCAAATTTATTTTTGTTTGATATATCTGACATTTTTATTTGTCTGGTTTTCTTGAATGTTACATACTGAACTTAATTTAGTTTTAAAATTAACAATATAATAACAAAAAAATTCTATTGAAAATTAGAGAAAATAAAAAACTAAATTATTTTTGATAGTGTCTTAATAGGAAAGTAAGGTTTTTTTTTAAATCAGTTTATTAGGTGTTTTTTTTTATTGTACACTTAAATCTTGATTGAGAATTATTTTTTTTTTATTGCTGAAGTCATTTACTAATAAATTTTCTTCTAATATCAGTATTATTCTTCCTTAAGCTGCTCATATGTTGTCTTTACGATTACGTATGTTGTGGAAAAAAAATTTTGAAGAAAAGCTGTAGGAATAATGAAAAATTGTACAAAAAATAATCATTTTTCTCCTGCTTTCATTCAAATTCGATTACTACTTTATTTAACTTTGTTAAAGGATTATATTTTTAAAAATAAATATAATATTGTATATTAAGAAGAGTTTTATATCCATAATTTAAATGTTTTAACAATTCATCTGATGGTCAGTTCTATGTAAATTTTAGTTTCAAAATTGTTATTTCAAGTCGATATAAATACCATGTATTTTAACACTTAGCCCCAATAACTACAGAAGTAAATCTGGAGTTCAGCCATTTCTATGTACAATTAGAAATAAAGTAAACATGATTAGTATTAACTAATATATGTTCGCAAGAACAGTAACAGGATTAATAAGTGATTTTGCTATTTTTATTCATTTTAATGTTTATAGATACTTTTATTGATGTAAACAAATATTTTATTAACATGCTTACCAAACAAACAATCACATTTACATTTGCAACAGTATTTTAGAATAGACCTAACAGATATTTCGAATTGAGAACATAAAGAACATAGTTGTGAAGGTTAATTAATTGTTTCTCTATAGATGTAACTAGTGGTAGTAAATGACATTATTGAAAAGTAATAAAAATATGTATATATAAATGAAAATATGTACAGCAGTACAGAGTATTCTTAATGGTGGGCCGTTCTTGACATAGGTTGCCATAGTGATTTATCTTGATAGTGGGGGTAAATGTATTATCTGCTTGATTATTATGTTTAATTATAAATAAATATATACAGTGTTTCATTTTAATCGTCCCAGGCAATTTTTTCATAAATTACATACAAAAAAAAAATGACCTAAACAAAAGTTACTCAGATTGGAGAGGGAACCTCATGGTGACCTTGGATTTGACCTTGAACTTGACCTGTATTACAATGTTAACATGATTTTTTCATATGGAATGACCTATTTTTGACTCCACTAATGAAAAGAGCAGAAAATTTTACATTGTAGCATGTGGTGTTACACATATGACCTTGAGAGATAGTTTATACAGGTGCTGGATTTTTTTTGTAGATATTTATAGTCACTGGTTTTTAAGTTTTGAGAAGATTGCTATGTGGTGGTGTCCCGTATATTATCTCTAATGGTTAACCGCATAACCTTCAAAAGAGTTGCAAGGTTATGTATGCGACCACATATTCCAATGTAAAGTTTCTTCCCTTTTTATTGGTGGGGTCAAAAATAGGTCATTCCATTTGAAAAAATTATGTTAACCTTGAAATAAGGTCAAGTTCAATATTAAAACCAAGGTTGCCATGAGGTGTCCCCCTCCAATCTAAGTAACTTTTGTATTATAATTAACTTTCAAGTCATTTTTTTATTATTGTGTGTAGTTTATGAGAAAATTGGGAGCGATTAAAATAAAACACCATACATATCTATATATATATATATATATTGTTGGAAAAAATGTTCATTGCCCAAGAAGAAAGTATATTTGTTAGAGTAAAACAGCTATACAGACAAATGTGCGGTCTGTTCTGTATTCTGTACTAATGTAAAATAGTGTGTTCTTATCTAATAAACAGCCTTGTTAAGACAAAGGTCTTCACTTAATTTTTTAAAATAACATTAAGAAAGATGGCAGTCATATTAAAACCTATATTAAAAAAATGTTTTTCTAAAACAGTGCATTTTATGCATATTCTATAATTGTTTGTATAGTTTTGCATTATATATATATATATATATATATATAAATAATACAATATTTTGTAGAATATGCATGATACAGAAATAATCAGTTTTTTAATACTATATAAAATTCAATCTTTTCCATTTTAGTGAATAAGCTAAAATAAAAAGATCTTAAAGCTTTCAGCTTTTTCTTTTGAGGTACCCACTATTAATAATTATTAATTCATAGAGAAATGATATCCATTATCTTTCTCTTAGACAATACAACATTTATCTTAACATTCTCTTTGACAATCACACTGGAAAAATGGTAAATAAATTATTGTGGTATTGAACCATCCATTCAATAAATCTTAAAAGCTACAGTGCACCATTTTACTAGAAAATAAGTTTGTAGTTTAAGCTTATTTATCTAACATATAATAAAAAAAAATCATAATATCCAAACAAGCATTGGCTCATATTGTTAATTAACTAAACAATTTCATTATTAATTTAACTTTTAATGGATTTAATAACAGTATATGAATTATAGAATGATTTAAATAATAATGGTCTTGTTTTTGGCAACATCAAAACTAGTTTACAAATTAGTGATAAATTAACCAACCGATAATTGGTTTCTACATTTTATGAATTCCTGAAAAATGGTTTATCTGCTTTTAATTTAAATTACGTATACTTCAGGCTGCTTTATTGTGCATTTATCACTTAATAGATTTAATTTTTAATAAATTGTTAGTTGTTAATTGTTTTAATAAATAATAAGTCTCTGGGATTAGAATTAATAAGTTCTTATTTTAATATCTTAAGCCGATTCACATAAAATTTAATTCATTTAATTTTAAGTTAGTCGATTCACATAAAGTGTTACTGTAATGTATATTAAACATTTCTAAATATCTTCTAAAATAGCAAATTTGTATCTTAATTTTTAAATGTACCAAATTTAATTATTTTCCAAAGCAAATAAAAGGCATTGTGTTTTTCAGAAATCTCTTTTTGCTTATTATGAAGTTGCATAATAGCTTGAAATACTGATTAAAATGATCTAGTATTTGTTCTTTTTAAAACCCTTGTTTACTGGGAAAAATTGTTTGTACATATTTTGGTGCTATGATTTAAGAAAGATAAACATTGCTTCAACTCACCTTTTATCAGCATTTTGAACTGTTTTGCATCTCTATAACTAAAAAGATTTTTTGAAAATACAATAGACACATATTCAGAAATCAAGCTCTGTTTGTTTTGTCATAATATTTCATTATGGGTTTAATTAATTATAGTTCAGTTTTCAAATAAATGTTATGTCTATATTCTTATGGTTTGTATTTCATATATTTTAATATGTGCAAGTAATTTTTTTGTTTCACTTTTAGAAAGTAAGGGACTTATATTTTCTTTCGTTGTTTTTTTATACGATTCTGTGATTAATCATTAATTGATGGGTATGTATTATTGTTTTTTTTTAATTTAATGTTCTCTGTGATAATAAATGTTACCAGTTAGAAAAAACTATCTCTTTGTAATTATTTTTGTTTTATTTAGATGATAAATTAATTCAAAAATCTTTTTTTAATTTTTAACTCTGTGTTTGAGTATGCTACAAGTTGTATAATGTTAATAGAAGGAGTACTTGCATTCTTATTATTGCCACCCAAATGATGCCTTCATCTCACTATTAATTACTATGATCAATTAGGAATTGTTATAAGAATTGATTGCAATCTACTCAAAATAAATGATTGCATTAAAGTCCACATGTAATAGCATCATCTGTTTTTCTCACTTTGCTTCAATTAACTTTTCATAAGTTTTATTATTACATTAGTTTCTACTATGAGCTTTCCCAAAACTATTGTTCACTGTATGAATAAGGACATTTAACTCAATGAACACGAATGTAGATTTCATTTGAAGATGCCAAAGAAGACTAATTTTATAAAGTAAAAAGAATTAATAAAAGTAGATAAAAAAAGGAATTAATAAAAGAAAAAGAACAGAAAATCTGGTGGAAAAAATGATATCATCTTACTAAAATGATATTAATCGATTTTTGGCTTTTTGTTGAAGTATTATGTGTTTTAGCCAAAGTAAACTAATCCAGAATTTAACTTTATATGTGAATTGTATTTAAAATGTTAAAAGTACTATGAACTTAACAAAAACAAAATTACAAAGCAAACCAACTAAGCAACATTTCAAACTCTTAAAAAACAAAATCAACTGAAAAACCTTTAAAATAGCCTTTTTTTTATATGTTTCTATTTTAATTCCTAATCCAAATTTGATAGAATGTTTTGGATCAGTATAAATACAGTTTACACACACATGGACTGTACATACATTCTTTTTAGATTTTATGCACAATTGTGCAAACAGAAAGAGGTGGTTTCTTCAGTGATTCTACTTTCATTGAAACTAAAAACATGAACATTTATGCTAATCTGGACCTATACTTTATACAGAATCACAATGTTTTAGATAATTTTTTTTTTTTAGTGTGTTGCATCGAATGCCTAGTTGTTTTTTAAAATGTTTTATTTAAAGGGATTTGTTTACCTATATAAAAAACTAGTTGGTCTGTCTAGCCAGAACCTGGACCCTTAGGGCTCAAGTTAGCCCAGGCAAAGTGTGTTGCATCGAATGCCTAGTTGTTTTTTAAAATGTTTTATTTAAAGGGATTTGTTTACCTATATAAAAAACTAGTTGGTCTGTCTAGCCAGAACCTGGACCCTTAGGGCTCAAGTTAGCCCAGGCAAATCCTGGAGCCAATTCAGGGGCTCCTTGAGTCCAAGGGGCATACACTGTATGTTACCCTGATGGTTGTGAAGATATTACTGATAAATAATAATTATAGTATTCAGGCTTTATGGAAACCTGAAAAAGAAACTAAATTACAAAAGACAGAATAATAGTAACTATGTTAACTAAAGTTCACACCTGATAACAAAAAATTCATAACATATTTCTTTGTCGTGGTCTGCAGAAGTATAATAATGAAGTAAAAGGATTAATCCATTTTTTCATTAAGCAGTATCTTTAATTCACAACTTCACCCTTCTGAATGAATATTTTTTTATATTTTAACCTTCAAGGGAGTTAGGGCCTTTGTTGATAGCGTAAAACCTTCCCTGGGATAACAAGAATGTATCCTGGAAATTTGAAAGTAATTTGTTGGTTGGTTCGTGCATGATGCAATAACAAACAGGCAAACTTTGGAAATTGTTTGTATATATATATATATAAATAATTGTGATCTATTAGATCAAAAGTATACCTTATGCATACAGAAGTTAGCCTTTAACCTAGTAACAAATAGCCCATTTGAATTTGAAGATTGGACAATTGTTTGCAGAGATATAAGAACATCCTATTCCACCCCCCAAAACAGTGCCCCAGGGGCACCCCATTTGAAGATGATTGGTCTAGCCTCACATGCAGTCCCCATGGGAGGGAAGTTATTGATAACAGAAATTTTTTAATATTATTTAACATAAATTTAATTCAATTATTTTTATATCATTCATTAGATTGATTCAAATCATTCTGTTCAGACCCAGATTGCACATTGGTAGAGACTCGCAGTTCATTAATTAAATTCATTAAAGTTTGTGCTTGAACTGGCAAATCACTGCTAATATATATATATATATATATATATATTGAAATATATCTAAAAAATTTCCTCAGCCAAGAAACATGGGTAAAAAAATTTGATTTCGATTGATAGAGTAGTTTTTTGATCATCCTGGACAAACAAAAACTCTCTTTCTCTTTAATAGTATAAATATTTGTGTATTTAGAATAAGAAAATACGGACTGAAGAAAGCATTTTTAAGGTGTTAGAAGATATTTACATTCTATACGTTGCTTATGAGATAAAAGTTTGAGTACAAAAATTGAAATAAAAAATTATACTACAGAAAATTAAAATAATCAAAAAAATATGAAGTAACTTTAACAGAAATTGAGAAAAAATATATGGCTTAAAACCGAATTTTGCTGTGAACATAAAGAAAATGCAGACTTCAAAGGAAGGTAGTAAAATTTTCCAAATGAGAATACCCACTAGTTTGGATATCAGCCACTATTATTTCAATAATCAAGGATTATGATTCATTATATCAACAAGGATTTATTATTCTGTAGGCAGTGTAAACATTGGCAAAATAAAAACCCAAAAAAATAAGTAATTTTTTTTTAAGTTTATTTGTTTTCATTTTGTTTTTTCATAATTTTACATGAGAAAAACTATGAATAGGAATATTTGCATGAAATTGCACCCACAGCCTACACAAAATAATTTGTCCTTACCTTGCAACTTTTCAAAGTATAATCTGTAAAGATCCAAGGCTGGCTAGAATTATTAATTTCTTCTCTTGAAAGTTAAAGGAATAAGTTGTCAGATTCCTCTCGATCAAAAGTATCATGAGGCAATTGTAGAATCTGCATTTCTGTGAAAAAAACTGTTAAGTACACACTTGCCAAAAGTTATATTTTAATTTTATTGAAATGCAAACCACCATAGTAATAAAACGAAATTCATTATGCCAAAAACATTTTCAATGATGCTACATGCTCTGTTCAGCCTATAATTAAACTACATTCCGCTGATGTACTCCCAGGGTTTGGTAAGGTTTCATAATGTTAACATCATCCATTATGAATATAGATGATACCTTGCTTGTTTTTGTCGAAAAGCTTTCACCAATCACAACTGCTATGTTACTTTCTGCGTTTTTTCATACAGTACTGGTGTATTTGAAGACACCATTATTTGAAATTCTGCCCTGACATCCAATATCAGCATATATAATTTTGTAGATTGTTTCTGCTAAAACGCTTGCTTGTTTCTAATTTGTTATATGCTTGCCAACCAGATCATTCCAGATCAGTGAGAAAATTCCATCTATTTGAAAATGTGTTATTTTTTCCATTCATTATTTATTGATGGTATCAGAAAAAAAAATTTAGTTTCAATCTGGTATTGCATCTATTTAAACAAGAAAAAGTGTTTTTATTTTTTATGAACATCTCAAGTGTATCCCCCGAAAAAAAAATAAGGGTAATTGAAATCAAGGTGAAGGTGGAAAAGTGTATACCGTAGTATACACTGACATATTCTCTGAAATATTGTTGCCCAGTGGCTTCGATGGCATGTGGCACTTAATAACCTTATAGTAGCCCGGAGAAGAGCGTTGTCATTGATTGGCTTCAACAACTCATTGTAACTAATAACCTTCTGGTAGCCCTGAAAAGGGCCGTTTTTATCATCAACGGCTCGTAATTTATAACCTTATATGATAGCCCTGAGAAGGACTGTTGTCATCGAATGGCTTTGAGACCTCATAATTTATAACGTTGTGATTAGAGCTGTCGGGTCCGGAAGCTAGTCTCCGGCGAAGTCAGGGAGTTGCGGCTCGTCTATTGACATTAGACCGGACTTCCTCTCAGCGGTAGTTGGGTCCCCACTACAGCATGGCAGTGGTGGCCCCCAGAGCCCCGCAGTGTCGGGTCGGCGTCGGTCGTCTTTCGCCAGTGTGGCCAAGCTGGTTCTTTCGCCAGCGTGGTTCTCCCCAATCGCTCCCACGCTGGGCCGGCTCCTGCTGCTGAGTCCGCCGGCCAGGGCGATTAAAGCCCTATGAGCTGGAGTGGGAAGGTAGCGTCGGTGTCCAGCGGCTCCCTCGGCGAGCCGGCCAGGCCTGGTGCTCCGGCGGGGATGTTGCATCCGCCGGGAGGTCCGACGTTGAGGCGGCCAGGGAATTTGTTCTTCTTGGTCTTCTCCAAGTGGGGGTTGATGATGAATTAAGAATTCATTCTCGTGTACGCACTTTTATTAGAGCCGCATTGGTGAGAGAACTGCGCGGCGTGAGTGACTCTTATATCAGCACGTACTTATATTGTGCTTCAGCTGACATCTGAGCTGCTACCGTTGTCGTTTGCCGATATTAAATTAGATATATATGTGATGACAACATATATAATTTTCGGTAATAAAATTACAATTTTTTTACTTTTCAAATTAAATAATTGTCAATTTTTCAGAAACCATACATCATAAAAATTATGCCAATATGAAATTACAAAATTCAAATTGTAAGTAGTTATTTTTAATTAATTTGAAACATTTATAGATTTTGCAAAACAAATTCAGGATTAAGTAAGTAAGAATAATGGGAAGTAAGTAATGGGAATATATTACTTATTTTGCCATGACAGTTGCACGAATGTACATCTACGATTGTTAAAACATTTCTTAGCTTTTTTTTCTGTTTAGCCTCCGGAACCAGTGTAAGGTATTACTTAAGAGGATGATATATAAGAGTGTAAATGAAGTGTAGTCTTGTACAGTCTCAGTTCGACCATTCCTGAGATGTGTGGTTAATTGAAACCCAACCACCAAAGAACACCGGTATCCATGATCTAGTATTCAAATCCGTATAAAAGTAACTAGGTACTAGTTACCTATAAAAGTAACTAGGATTTGAACCTTAGAACTCTCGACTTTGAAATCAGCTATTTGTGATGACGAGTTAAGCACTAGACCAGTTCGGTGGGCTACATTTCTGAGCTGCAGAAATGTAGCTCAGAAAAGCTGTAGAAAGGCACCCCATCATTTTTTAATATAAACAGGTGTATCAATATTTAAAAAAAAAATGCCATTACACAATTCGCCTTACGGAATGGAACTTAGTAATCGGGATCCCACTAAATTTAAACCAATCACAACTCTTTTCGCACCAATCATAGCACAGAAATATATCGACCTATCACAGCGCACTAAATGTCAACCAAACTACCATTCCTAGAATTTACTTTAATTACTTTGGCGTGTTTGAAATTTCTACTTTTTCTGTTTTGTCTCAGCAGTATCTATAATCAGATTTAAGGAAATGCCAGCTATAGCATATTAATTCTCAGATTTTAGTAATATAAATTACGATATGTAGTTAAATTCATAACGATCTAATAAAGGCTAATATTGAAGTAAAAAGATCCTTTGAATCAAGAATACGTTTTTTCAAGAATTTATTATAAAACCTGAAGATAATAAACAAAACCGACTACTTAAAATCATTACATTTAGTTATATACAATTCTTATAGATAGAGCTCACTAACCCACCGGGTTGATTTAGTGGTAAACATTTCTTTTCTAAGGTTCAAATCCTAGTAAAGGCAATTACTTTTATACGGATTTGAATGTTCTTTGATGTTTGGGTTTCAATTAGCCACACATCTCAGAAATGGTCGACCTGAGTATGTACAAGATTACACTTCATTTATATTCATACATATCATCCTCTGAAGAAATCTTGGACGGTGGTTCCGGAGGTTAAACAGAAAAAGATAGCGGTCACTATGTAATTTTACGTCGTTCGACTTAGAATGGAAACAACCAATTCCAATAACGATTATTTTCAACATAAAAAAAAATGTAGCAATATATATTTCACCAATCTCGGACAAAACGTTAAACACGCACTAAATTCTGTTGTTTTTTAACGATATCAGAATACGTTTTTTTTTCTGTTTAGCCTCCGGAATCGCCGTAAGGTATTACTTCAGAGGATGACATGCATGAATGTATGTAATGAAGTGTAGTCTTGTACAATCTCAGTTCGAATATTCCTGAGATGTGTGGTTAATTGAAACCCAACCACCAAAGAACACCAGTATTCACCGATCTAGTTATCAGATCCGTTTAAAAGTAACTGCCTTTACTAGGATTTGAATCTTAGAACTCTCGACTTCGAAATCAGACGATTTACGAAGACGCGTTCACCACTAGACCAACCTGATAGGTGATGAGAATAATAGCTTGGTTTTTTATCAGTGACTAACTGATAATGATACCATAAATGCTTGGAAATTTGGTAGTGTGTAAAATTCGTTTTGATGGTAAAAAGTTTATTCATATGTTTTTTATATTCAATAATCTCTTGATTTATATTTTTCTTGACAGCTTGCGTCATGCCTGGTAATTAATATTTAAAAGAAAAATAAAGCGGCCATTTTAAAAACTAAATTAAAGAAATAATATATATTTTTGCATTAGAGCACGTTCCGTGATTAACGTGCGTTGAAACGTATTGAATATTAAAATGTCTCCTTGAAAATATTGTAAACCGAAGGATTGAAATCGGAAAGTTACAGGACATAATGCATAAATTACTTTTTCCATGTGACAGTTTGAAAACATTCCAAAATTATAGTGTTATATTTTGTTTGTATTAGCAGACAAAGAATTTTAATGTTTTGATGTAAAATTGTACAAGTTTTTGCTAAGATGTCATCGTGCAAATTACTACGTCTACTATAAATAAATTTTTACTTAATGAGTTCTTGTTGACATTTTGCGTTATGACCTAAAATAATTTTAATTTAGGTTTGTACTTGGAACCAACAAAGAACATGCATGTAAAACATGTAATCGAATAAATTATACTAAAAAACATAATTTTTGGCACGTTTTAGTGTGTTCCTAATGTAACTTTGTATGCTGAATTCAAAAATGAAATCAGAATTTTTCCGTTATACATATTTTTAGGGAATTCAACTTATTTTTTAGGGATAATTTATGTACATAAAAATTGCTTTAAATGATTTCTAACAGAGTGGCAGGGTACAAACATAACATGATGGCAATAAGCTATATATGCATGATTCATTTAGTGCAGGTTTTGACACGTCAACACAGAGCAGTCTTCTGAATCGCACCGGTATTTTTAAACATTCGCTGTGTATTCATATGTTACGGTTTCATGGTTTTTTTTTTTTTTTTATTTACGGTTACTGAGAGTTTGATTTATTTAGGTTTTCAAAAAATTGCTACTGACAAATGATGCCGTAAAATAGCATTAACATGACGGCTAGTCTTAACACTTTTAAGCACTAGTCTTGTATTAACTAAAATAGATAAGACAAGTATAAAGTTCTTTCACTGCAAATACGAGGCTCGACTGGTAAATTTTGCTTATATATGCGTAGCATGGGAATGAAAAGAGGTATTGGAATGAATAAAACTTCAATACCTTAGCTACAAAATGCAGAATTTACTTTTCAATATAATCCACGTTTACACTGATAAAATGTTCAGTATTTAAAAAAAAATTAAGGTTCAAATACAAAGATAGAAGAATTGCTAACATTTACAGGAACCAAACAGCAACAGTAATAATTTAAGAACATAAGAAAGAAGCCGTAATAAGAAAGGGAGTGCGACAAGGATGTTCCCTATCCCCGTTACTTTTTAATCTTTACATAGAAAACTAGCACTTCTTGCCGAGAGTAAAAAAGATTTAGGAGAAATAATGAACACTATGGATGAAGTCCTACGCAAGAACTACCGCATGAAAATAAATAACACGAAAGTAATGAAATGTAGTAGAAAGAAGATGGACCACTGAATGTAAAAATAGGTAGAGAAAACATTACGGAGGTAGAAGAATTTTGTTATTTAGGAAGTAGAATTATTAAAGATGGACGAAGCAGGAGCGATGTAAAATGCCGAATAGTAAAGGTGAAACGAGCCTTCGGTCAGAAATATTATTTGTTTACATCAAAAATTAATTGGAACGTCAGGAAAACATTTTTGAAAGTATATGTTTGGAGCGTAGCGTTATATGGAAGTGAAACTTGGACGATCGCAGTACCTGAGAAGAAAAGATTAGACGCTTTTATAATGTGATGCTATAAGAGAATGTTAAAAATCAGATGGGTGGATAAAATGGCAAATGAAGAGGTGTTGCGGCAAATTGATGAAGAAAGAAGCATTTGGAAAAATATAGTTAAAAGAAGAGACATATTTTTAGATCATATATTAAGGCATCCTGGAATAGTCGCTTTAACATTCGAGGGACAGGTAGAAGGGACAAATTGTGCAGGCAGGTAACGTTTGGAATATGTAAAACAAATTGTTGGGGATGTAGGGGGTATTCCGAAATGAAACGATTAGTACTAGATAGGAAATCTTGGAGGGTTGCATCAAACCAGTCAAATGACTGAAGACAAAAAAAACGCTGATAAACGTTTTCCAACGTGTGACAAGTTTTTGTATTCCGTCACTGAAAAATTCTGGCGGTCTTTCTCGGATCGAAGTGGCCACATCTTCGTCGGTGGTATAACGATTACGTTTTAGATCCCTCTTGAGATGAGGGAAAAAGTGGAGGTCGCACGGAGCCAAATCAGGCGAGTATGGCAGATGCGGAATAGTATCAAACTTCAGCTTCCGGAGAGCCATCAGAGTGTTTGCGCGGTACTCATCGTGCACAGATTTTACGGTAACCCAATTACTTCATAATATTGCTTACTCGTTTTTTAGATATGCCTAATTGAATAGCGATGCGTTGATGGTTGATTTGTCGGTCACTTTGAAGCAAATCGTCCACCTCCTTTCGATGTTTCTCGTCATTCACAGAAACTGGTCGTCCGTTGCGAGGTGCGTCCTCAATTGTCGCTTTACCAACTTCACATTCGCGAAATTTCAACGCCCACCTATTCACAGTACTCCTGTCAACAGTTTTATTACCGTAAACCGCTTTTAAACGATGAAAAATATTCGTAGGATTCACATTTTTTGTTAAAAATTCGATCAGTGCACGCTGTTTTAACCGTGTTGACATATTGGTCGTACTCGATTCCATTTTAACTGTTACTGAAAACGAACTGGTAAACGGATTTCAACGCATTATCGCAGGTTTGTAGAGGGGGATTTTAGCTATCATGTGCTGTCACGCCCAACTCGATAGTACCTTTTGTCTCCGTGTAGCAGGCTAGTGTGTAAAATTTATCAGCCGAGCCTCATACCTTTGCTGTTCACAAACAAAACTACCACAACAGTCCATGAATGAAATTTAGTACATTTATCTCTTTCACTTATAGTCTAACAGTAACTCACCGAACCATTTCTTATTTTCCTGTACTGTAATTACTCGTGACGTCACCTTAATTTTGTCGAACTTAAGTCACTAGAAATTCGCTCCTTTACTGACCTCCTCGCAGAATACTCTTGCTTCAAACGCGCATAAAACTCTCGCTGACTCTTTTTTATTTAACCTCCGGGTCCACCGTTACGTACTGCTTCAGAGGATGAGATGAACGATTTGCAACGTGTGTGAAAATGCCATGCCTGACCGGGATTCGAACCCGGCACCTCCGGATGAAAGGCCGAGACGCTACCACTCGCGCCACGGAGGCCGGCTCTCTTGCTTACGTCTTGCTTAGACCGATTGTCAGCTGATCTTCCCCAGAGTATTTACACTCATATCTTTGTTACCTGCAGGATCAGACCCCAGTTGAACGTGACAATGATCGACCGAGCCATTTCTCATCCATTTCTACCCTGGTCTGGTTACTCTTTTCACGGAATAACATTTGTTTAGATTTGTCAGTGGGCATTATTACAAAGGACAATTATTAAATAGACCTTTTACTTTTACTAAAAGGGTTTCTTTTAGCTCCTTTCTGAATTCCTCTCATTATTATATTTTCTACTACTTTCTTCTTAATTGGTAGGTGTCCGTTACTGAGGTCCGTTATACCAGTCTTGTTACAATATGTTCTAATTTGATATTTGCAATACTTCCATCATATTTTTGTGATTGTAGATTTGCTCTGCCAAGCAGAGTTGTTTATTTTTCCTAAATCCACCCTGATGTTCACCTAGTTGAGGTTCAGCACGATTAAGAAGAGTTTTAAATAAATTTTGTATGTAATTTGCAAAAGCAAAATTCCCCTGTAGTTATTTGGGTCTGTATTGGATCCTTTATTGGGGTGGATGAGTGCAGTCTTCCACCCACTTGTTTGTACTTCATTTTATACAACTGTATTATACTATTTGAAAACACTTTTTCTAAACATTGTCAAATGTACTTAGGCTTTAATATAAAATTAAAAATTAAGATTTAATCTTTATAAATTGAATCCATACATCTTTATATAACTAAGTTAATAAAGATAAAAATATTAAAAATAGTGTACCATATAAACCTCGACAGTGAAACTTAGTTAACTCTAAACCATTCGTTCTCAAAGTGGGCAACAACGCCCTCTTTTGGGCGCTGGGGACCTTCAGGGGGGATTGTAGAAGGCCCACAGAAAAACGGGGGCGTTCAAGCGATCTAGGAAGGCGATGGCCGATTAAAAAAAAGGCAAAAATTATGTTTTCCTGATATTTCAAACTAAAATTAAATTACTGTTGTACAAACAAACAGATGTGTATGCCGCGTGACTTCCTTATACACTTATTAAATTACATATACACTTTTTTTTTTGTAAAAATTGAAAGTACATAAAATTTTATATCATTAATAACTTCTGATATTTTTCAATTTTTTATTTTATTGTTGAATTATTATTAATTGTAATTTTTTTTACAATCAGAGGTTAATAATTATTAATAAATCATTATATTTAAATTAAAAAAAAGGAGATGAAGTCAGATTTGAACCGATGTGCCTTTCCCTTGTAAGATCCAAATATTTCATTAATTAAAATTTTATTTGGGTATAACTCTGGAACCGATGAAAATAAGTACCACTTATGACATATCGTTGAAAAGCTCTCAATGATGGCTTATTACTGCAGTTAAGAAAAACTCCAAAATCAAATTGTTGGGATTTTGGAAACTTTTGGTCCAGTCGATTGCAATGAAAAGGGGAGGTGCACAACTAGATGTTACGACAGTCCTAAATCCAGAATTTCAACAACCTACGGCTAATCGTTTTTTGAATTATGCGAGATACGTACAGACGTCACGCCGAAACTAGTCAAAATGGATTCAGAGATAATAAAAATGCATATTTCCGTTGAAATCTGAAAACCGAAATTTTTTGCGATCACAATACTTTCTTTACTTCGTACAAGGAAATAAAAATTAAAGGGACACACCTATATTTTATGATTAAAAATGATTGTATTCAAACTACTTTAACTTTGCAAACCAAAAGGCTTAGAAAAATGAATAAATAAAAAATTAAAGCTTGAATACTCTATTTTTTGACAGTATACTTCAGATTTCAAAATCATCAAATTAAAAAAAAATTCCTTTCGGCACGCCGGAAGGTAGAGATAGATTTCACCGGTGCTAAGTAGGGAATAAAAAACATTTCCACCTTAAAGTTAAGAAAAACTTCAAATTTACTCAATACGACAATGGTTGCATGTGAAAAAAAGTTTCACATGTTTAGCATAGCCTATGACAACCCCCATCTTACAACATTTTCAGCAACATGTTGGTCATCCCTTGCCGTAAGAGTTGATCATATCAAAAATTGTTTCATACAAAAATTTTAGGTAATGATTAGAGGACTAATGACCCACTTTAAACCGATTCGATACTGTCCCTATTAAGGAAGGTTTGTCTTCCAAACCCCAAGGAGTAGTAAGAATTTTAAACGAATTCGATATTTTACTTAATAAAAAAGTTATAGTGATATTTTATTTTTTTCGAAAAAACCCCTAATTTCCATCCCTATGGTCCGATTTTGCCCATTAACGAACTCGACCGAGATTTTTGGTCATTATATTTTATATATCAATTTGAAAGTGATTGGCGCAAAATTACGGCAGTTATCGTGTCCACAAGAAATTGAAATATATATGTATATATACAGGGTCATTCACGGGAACCGGATGTTTTTAAAATAATCATAAAAAATTGAATATTTACTTTAAAAAAGTTTTATTGGTACTGAAACACTTGTTAAATCAAAGCATTTGTTACTTACTCATGAACGAAAAATTATGTCCGGCAAGTGATGTCCATTTTGGGCAATACATTGTTGTAGCCTTTCACAGTAACTGGCCTCAATTCTTTGCAGCATGTCTACATCAATCTGGGTAACGTGATGACGAATTGCGATCTTTAGGTCCTCCAATGTACGCGGTTTATTGCCGTACATACGCGATTTTAGAAACCCCCACAGAAAAAAATACAACTACTCAAGTCGGGGGACCGAGGGGCAAAGGAATGTCGCCGAATCTGGAAATGATCCGTCCCGGAAACAAGTTACGGAGAACAGCCATCGTTGCCCTCGCTGTGTGCGCTGTAGCTCCATCCTGCTGGAATAACACATTTTGAAAATCGATTCACCGGTTTCGTAACTCGGGGATGAAAAACGTATTCAACATCGCAATGTAACGATCAGCTGTTACAGTTACGGCAGCGTCATTTTCTTAAAAAAATATGGTCCAATAACACCGACCTTTCCTATTGCACACCAGACAGTCACCTTTGGGCTATGAAGTGGTCTCTGGTGCAGCTGATGCGGGTTTCTTTCTGCCCGATACCGGCAATTCTGTTTGTTGACGAAGCCATTCAGTTGAAAATGGGCTTCGTCACTCATTAACAATAACAAATTTTCATTTTCTTCAAAAACGGTAAGCATTTGTCGACAAAATTGTAATCGCTGCGTGAAATCTTGCTCGTTTAACTGCTGCACGACGGCTATCTTGTAAGGATGGAAATGCAGGTCTGTATGCAGAATTCGTCTTACCGTACTTGTGCTCATTTGAAGCGCTGCTGAATGACAAGAGCGGCGTGGGCTTCTGACAATGGCTTCCCTTACTCGTCCGATGTTCTCCGGAGTGCTAGTAGTTCGTCGGAGACCCGGTGGGGTTTTCTTCAATATTGAACCGCTTGTTCGAAGGTTGTTTACCCGTCGCAATATTGTGTTACGAGAAGAGACACTTGCATTAGGATGGATATTAAACTGACGGCGGAAATCTCGCTGAACAGCAGTTACGGATTCGTCATTTCGCACAAAACTGTCATACGCGTACAGGCGTTGGTCTAGCGTCCACGGCTCCATCTCAACGACTAAAATGTAAATGCTATGAACAAAGGAAACGTCAGACACCAGCCACGTGCCCCTCCCACCACGAACGCACGAGTACAACCCACTTCAAAAACATCCGGTTCCCGTGAATGACTGTATATATAAACTTTTGAACTGACGGTGGTTTTGGGGTCTAGGGATGTGAAACTCGAAATTTTACGAAGTCGAATCATGGTATCCATTACAATAGGTAGCTTTCTTATGAAATCTACCTAAAATCAGTGAGAATAAAAGTTTTAAAAATTTGAAACTTTTTCTTCGTGTTTGAACGGGCGTATGGGGGAATTATATTTCTGCATTAAAATCGTTTAAAAAAGCTTTTTAGCTTTAATTTCTTTTCTTTTTGTATGTCTACGATATTTCTGAACCGAAATATTCCGCTTTAAAGAGAAATTGCCAATTTTTTAAAGCGAAAGCAATTTTAATAAAGATACTTCCAAGTATGATTAAATATGCGTTTTAATTGTTCTCATTTAAAATGTAAGTTTCAACTTAGAAATATAATATGCCGCGTTTAAAAACAATAATCGCGATTGCCTTTTTCAAAAGAGCACATCTTAAAAACAGTAATTGTAGTTATTATTTTTAACAGATGGTAAATTTAAAAATTTTGGGGAACTCTAGAAAATTCTTGTTTCTGTATGGGCGGTGGGCAAAAAGTTTGAGAATCAATTCTCTAAACGGTGAATATTATTTAATATGTTAAAGAATGACTATAATTTATTTTTTTAAATTTGAACGATGTTCTACAGCAGTAATATATAAGCTTTGTATAGATATTTTTTAAAGAATTCAAGATTGTTTATTTATTCATATATTTTTTTTATCACTATAAATTATTGATACAAGGAAAATTGCATCATAAATTTGATCAACTGAGTTAAAAAGTTATTAGACTAAACAGTTACAATCAATTGAATGAAACTTGGTTCTGTAATGGTATAATAATTTTGTAAACTAGCTCTGTCGTAACCCACACTAGATTTATTATGCTGTAGTTAGTAATAGCACCGAGGGCAGCAGTTTAATTACTTCATATCTATAACTAACCAACATTGCGTTGTAATAGAAAAAAAAAACAGTAGTATTTCTGTTTGTCAGAGTAGTTACCAGAAAATATTCGCCATTTTTATTCCAATTCGGTAAAAAAATTATTCTTGTAAGATTATCGTTTTTAAAATAATATTTATTAAATTGCATTATATCATATTATTTATAAATAATTATAAAACCGATTATAGAGATTTCGATTATCCGGCGATAAATAGTTAATTTGTTTTATTTTATTTACGGTTTCATTCGATTGTTAAACATCGATTGCCTAATTATTTAATAAACCGAAATATATATAATCAAAAATTGATATCGAATACAAGAGTTGAACTCAAAAGGTAGCGGATTCAGTTTTAGATACAGTTTATTATGAATTGATCAGTGATCATTAGCAATAATTTTTACTACGTATATTTATAACTATTTTAATTACAAAAAAGAATATATGTATATCTTAAGTCATGTACCGCGTGATGTTTACTAAAACATTCCGAAGGAAACAAAAATAAATTATTACTACATCGTTAATATAATTAAAACTTTGATAAGATAAAATAATTTATAACCTGTTGCAAAAATTAGTGCACATAACCTTACTTATATAGGTAAATTTAACGTGATGGTTTTTCTTTAATTAAGCTATTTCATTTATCCGATGTATTTATAATGATGTAATATTTTATATTTTTGCACGAAAGCTTTTTGAATTTGATAACGTGTATATATATATATACTAGATTTTCAAAATATCAGTAATTAAAAAAGATGAATGATTAATTGTTTTTTAAGGATTCCACAACCCCTGACCGTGCCACCACGGACGTTCCCAGTGAAACGAGTGTCCAGAAATTCTAAGTGATTTACTTACCCTAAGGATTGTAAAACCCCTGATCATTTCATCAACTTCCAGTTGAGTGAAATGCTCGCCCTGAAAATAGCATCACTTGTCACCTTATATATATATATTTTTTAGGGATAATTTCACACCCTTCGGTATTCTAATTATACATCAAAATCCAGCATTCTCATGAGATTAACCTTTAATTAATTGAATGGGGCTTGAATTAAGAACAATGGATTTTTGTTAGGCAAGAGCTTTTTAGGAGCATACGGTAACCCACCGGCTTAGTCTAGTGGTGAACGCGTCTTCCGAAATCAGTTGATTTGGATGTCGAGAGTTCCAGCGTTCAAGTCCTAATAAAGTCATTTATTTTTATACGGATTTGAATACTAGATCGGGGATACCGGTGTTCTTTGGTGGCTGGGTTTCAATTAACAACACATCTTAGGAATAGTCGAACTGAGATTGTAAAAGATTACACTTCGTTTACAATCATGCATACATATCATCCTCCTCATTTATCTTCTGAAGTAATATCTGAACGGTAATTCCTGTAGGCTAAACAGGAAAAAGAAAGAAAGGAGCTAATGGAAACCATTATTCGCCGTAAGGCGAATTGTGTAATGGCATTTTTTTTTTAAATATTGATACACCTGTTTATATTAAAAAATGATGGGGTGCCTTTACTTCTGTAGCTCAGAAATGTAGCCCACCGAACTGGTCTAGTGCTTAACTCGTCATCACAAATAGCTGATTTCAAAGTCGAGAGTTCTAAGGTTCAAATCCTAGTTACTTTATACGGTATAGTTACTTTTATAGGTAACTAGTTACCTAGTTACTTTTATACGGATTTGAATACTAGATCGTGGATACCGGTGTTCTTTGATGGTTGGGTTTCAATTAACCACACATCTCAGGAATGGTCGAACTGAGACTGTACAAGACTATACTTCATTTACACTCATACATATCATCCTCTGAAGTATTATCTGAAAGGTAATTATCGGAGGCTAAACAAGAAAAAGAAAAAAAGGTGTCAAAATGTCAAGATCCGGTGAAAACTTCGTATGCTCAAACTGGACCGATTACTATAATTTGTTTTCTAGAAGTACGACGCTATCTAAACGGGAAAGTAAAAATTATCTTTATTACTTAATTTTTTTATAAATAAAATATTATATTTATTTTTCAAATTCCTGTTGTAATCCATTATAACACCTCAAAAGAGATAACTTCAGAGTACATGACACCTTGGATAAATTCTTTATTCTTTTTTTTTACTATAAAGATAACGTATACGTTTTTAATTTAGTTCAATAAAACAAAGAGGTTATCAGTTCGACCGGAATTTCTTTTCAAGCCGTAATCTTCAACAAATAGACCGACTTCAATCATTTTTTTTTTTAGTTTTAACATATTTTCCTCTGATAGCCCAGTTGTAAGATATTACGAATAATTTTAGTGGATGATTTTTTAACCAAAAATGAATCATTTACGAAAATGATTATGGAAGGTATCTCTTATCGTTTTAGATATCATTTCTTAATATCGTATTTTTATTGTTTTAATGCCATCATTGTGATATTTTAATTATTACAATGGGAAAATTAAAAAAAAAGAAATTAACTGAAAAATCCTTTTTTTTCAGCCTCCGGAACCACCCTTTGGTATTACTTTAGAGAATGAATTGAAATGACAATTTTGTAGCTTGTGAAAATGTCATGCCTGACCGGGATTCGAATTCAAGAATTCCGAATGAAAAATCGAAACGCTACCGTTCTGAAAAACTTAGGGTAAAACAAAAATATATATTCCTGTACTCCAAAGAGACTTAAATATACTAATTGTGTCTATTCCTTTTCATATTTTTATCAGGATATTTTATATTTTATCCAGGTTTCTTTCTTTCAGTTTTTATTATAAAAGTCTTTTTTATACGGTTAGATTTTTTATAATCATATCCGTATTTAAAAAAAAACAATATAACCAAAAAAAAAAAAAAAAATAAATAAATAAAATCTAAATGGTAATATAATAATTAATTTTCAATGTTACAACTTTCGACTTTTTGACACTTTCTCACTAAATTATAGTTTTTACTCTAATTAAATTTTCTAAAATCAATTCTGTTTGCTTATTTTTACTTCCTTGTACAAAGCAAAGTTATTGTGATCGCAAAAAATTTCGGTTTTCAGATTTCAACAGAAATATCCATTTTGATCATCCCTGAATCCAATTTGACTAGTTTCGGTGTAATATCTTTACGTACATATGTATCTCGCATAACTCAAAAACTATTAGCCGTAGAATGTTCACGTTATGGATTTAGAACTGTTGTAACATCTAGTTGTGCACCTTCCATTTTGATTACAATCAACTGGACCAAAAATGTCCAAAAAAACACAAAATCCAAAAAAATTAGATTAATAAGCCCTCATAGACGGCTTTTCAACGATTTTTTTTATTTGTTTAGCGTATGACACCAAAACACAACACCAATTACAGTCAAAAATTACAAACAAAGCTATAACAAATTAATATAAGCAACTGATTCTGGAGTCGCCATCAGGAAATCTTCAGAATTCCTTCATAAGCTGTTCTTCTGTGTTGTATTTAACAGTTTGATTTTCACCACACTCGCATAGGGGCGTCGGTGTTTTACCCTATTTTTACAGTAAATAGGCGCACTTTCCATGCTGTGTTCGTATTCTGTTTTTGCGTTGGCCATGTCTTACGTGGCAAGACAAAGCCCGGCAGCCTTTGAGTAATGGGATTTGGTTAATCTGCTTTGTGGTCCATTTTTGAGGCCAGGCGTCAGTTAGGTTAAATCCATCCTCTGTGGCAGCAATTGCTGTTATGATAGGTGGCTTTCTAGATCGAAGGCGACCACGATTGGCATCCTCAGTGTTCAACGATATATCATTCCTTAACGTAAGGGTTGGTCATATCAAAAATTGTGTCAAAGGTTTTAGATAATCTTTAGAGGACTGAGGACCACTTTAAAATGATTCGATACTGTCCTATTAAGTGAGGTATGATTTTTTTTTTGTCTTCGAAACCCCTTTTTTTCCACCCCCTGGGTCAATGATTGGTGATATGAAAAAACTTTACTTAGGTAGGTTTTAGGCTCTTATCCAAAAAATAGTAGGAACTTTAAACGAATTCGATATTTTACTTAATAAGAAAGTTATAGCGATATTTTGTTTTTTTTCCGAAATAGGCCTCCATTTCCACCCCTATAATTTGACTTTGGCCATTAACGAACTCGACCGAGATTTTGGGTCGTTATATTTTATGTATGAATTTGAAAGTGATTAGCACAAAATTACGGCAGTTATCGTCTCCACAAGAAAGTGAAGTATGTATATATATATATATATATATATATATATATATATATATATATATACACGAGCCCTCATTGAGAGCTTTTCAACGATGTATCATAGGTGGTACTTATTTTCATTGGTTCCATAATTATAGCCAAATAAAATTTTATTTAATAAAATATTTGGATCTTACAAGGGGAAGGCACATCGGTTCGAATTCGACTTAATTTCCTTTTTTTAACTTTTTTTAAAATTTAAATATGTTGATTTATTAATAATTATTAACCTGCGATTGTAAAAAATAATTACAATAAATAATAATTCAATAAAAGCAATAAAAAATCAGAAATTATTAGTGAAATAAAATTTTATGTACTTTTAAAAATGTGTATATGTAATTTAATAAACGTACAAGGAAGTCATGTGCTGTCCACATCAAATTTTTACGAAGTTAATTTTATTTACGATTATTTTCAAAATTAAAATAGGTCAAAATTATTGGTTTATTTTTTTATTATTTAATAAAATAAAAGAAACAAACTTTAAAGCATGCATAATGTTGTGTTGACACACGAAAGTATGTCAAATATATACGTATATTATACGCATTCCAATTAAATGATGATTTGACTTCATTATATATGAATATTTTGTTGAATTAGAAGTTTATTAGGGTAAGAATTAATAATCAGTTCCTTTCCTTGTATATTGTAAATTTATCAAATATTTAATTTATTTATATCTGCAACACAATACTACTACTAGATTAATTTATTTTTGATTATTTTCTTTATGGAATTATTATTATTAGTATATAAAATTATGTAATTTGTTTTCGTTTGCGGAATAAAAATGGCGGATAACATAGTTATGTACGTATATTGTTTCTTAGATGCAATACGTATTTATATCATATACACATTATTTTTTAATTTTATTAGAAAGAAAACAACAGCGCAACACCCGTATGTCCGTTCACGAGCAACGTGGATCATGAGGTGGGTCCCAGGCTATGCTAAATCGGTCCATCGGTGTCTGGAGGTGAAGGCGTAGCGTCGCCGTACCACACACGTTCGCGCTCGCCAGTAGCGTCTGATACATCTTACCCTTCTGTACACGTCTTATATCAGTCTATAATTGTAAGTAGTTTTTTATATAAATTATATTTTTAGTTATAATTGGAACTAGTAATTCTTATGTTTGTTTTAATTTTTAAAAAAATATATAAAAATAAAATAGTTTTTATTAGATTATAATTAAATTTAATTGAAATACTTCCTTAGTTTCTAAAGTATAAGGAAATATGATTTACGTCTATTTTATATATATATATAGACTACATATTTCAAATACCAGAAAGAAGAAAAAATGTCTTCATTGCATCCATAATTGGTTGAGGGTCAGATTCATTAAACAAAATGTAAATGTTTACAAATTTTTATTCTTTAAATAAATAAGTACATATTTATTTTATAGTACAGAAATTTCTACTTTAAAGGCTAAATATGTAGGCCAACCTTTGAAATGTTTCAATGCCACCTTTATTTGTTAGTATAATTTTTTTTTTTTATGTAGTAAAAATTAAATTATGGCTGCAGTATTTTTTTTAAATTTAAATTTTAAAAAATTGTAATGAATATGTATTTTATTTTGATTGCTAAAAAAAAAAAAAAATATATTTAATACCTTACATAGATTATATTATGAATGGACAGTCGAAAGTTGTAAGATTCAAATCCTAGTAAGGCAGTTACTTTTATATGGATTTGAATACTAGATCGTATATACAGGTCAATGTTCTTTGGTGGTTGCGGTTCAGTTAATCATACAACTCAGGAATGGTCGACCTGAGACTGTACTAGATTACACTTTATTTACATTCATACATATCATTGTGCGCCTATTTCCTTTATAAATGGGGTAAAACACCGACGCCCCTTTGTAAGTGTGGTGAAAATCAAACTGTTAAACACATCACAGAAGTTAGCCCTAGGACAGCTTATGAAGGGAATCCTGAAGATTTCCTGATGGCGACTTCAGAATCAGTAGCTTATATTAATTTGTTTGTAATTTTTTACTGTAATTGGTGTCGTGTTTTGGTGCCGTACGCTAAATAAATAAATATCATCCTCTGAGACTACACTTCATTTACATTCATACGTATTATCCTCTGAGGATAATATCTTTATTCATATTATCCTTTTACAGTGGTTCCGAAGGTTAAACATAAAAAAAGAGAGAGAGAGGAGGTGTAAGTTATTAAATTGATAAAAAAGAAATTAACCCAGCATTTGCCTGAATGGATCAAGGAAAACCGTGTTAAAACCTTGATCAGAGTATCACCACAAAGTTCACAATTAATTGTAAAAATAAAAAACAAAAATATATAAAGTATAAATATGTGAAATAATAATAAAGATAATAATAAATAAAATAATTATAAAATAGACAAGATTTCAGAATGCGTTAATAAAAATGATTTTAAGAATTTTCTACATAAAAATTAAATAAAGATACAAAACTCTGTCATACAAATATTGTTAATGTAAATGAAGGTTTTTAATTTTACTTAAAATAAATTTGTTGAAAGATGTTTTGGATGGTACAGTAATTTATTAAAAATGCCTACAAAAGCGTAATTAGGCTCATCATTGTAAACTGATACATTATCTTGTGATAGATGAAAACAGTTTTGTTATTTGATTTTGTAGAGTTAGATATTATGTTAAGATTAATTGACTATCATTTTTTCAAAGATTGCACATTCATAAATATAAACATATAATTAAATAATTTTTTTTCTTTTTGGAAATTTATAATTGTACAGTATTTAATAAATTTCAAGATCTTTATCAATATTATTTAATATTTAATTTGAATTTGAATTATTTTATCAAAATAGTATTGCTTGGGCATTTTTTTTTTTTTTTTTTTGCTATATTTAACCCATTTATTAGGTTTAGCGATTAACTCATTATCGCAAATCTATTGTTTAACAGCTGATGTTTGAAGTTGAAGGTTCTCAAGTTCATATCCTAGTAAAAGTTAGTTGTTTTTACATGGATTTGAATACTAGACAGTAAACACCTGTGTACTTTGGTGGCTGGGGTTCAATTAATCATACGTCACAGGAATGGTTAGCCTGAGTCTGTTCAAGACTACACCTCATTTACATGTTACACATATCATCATCTCATTGCACCCTGGAGGGGGGGAGGGTTGTTTGCTTATTGTTCACTAGTTGAACAGATTGCAATGTATACTTTACGGGAAAAAAAGAAAAAATATTATTATATTTAAATAATTATTTTTTTTAGAAAAAGGTGCTTCTCGGTTGAACCTGTATTTCATCAATAACCGTGATTTTGATGATTTTTTGTTTATTTTTTAAAATTAAAATGATAGTTCTACTGTAAGTTCTTATAGATAATTTTGGAAAATATATTTTAAGAAAAAATACGTAATCTTCTAAACAATTTAATCATTTCTTATTATTTTTTTGTTGTCATCATCAGTGTTTAAGTATTGATTTATTATAGTATAATTGAGTGAATGAATATTAATAAATCTTTATTTCCATTGTATAAAATATGACATAAAAAAGAATTACAATATATAATTATTAAACAAAATACCTGCTAAGAATAACGTGTGTGCTGATATAAGCCTTTTTTATAATATTAAAATATAAAAATTAAAATTATTTTTAAAATAGATAGTGGTAACTAAAAGTTCCTAATAAATAAATAAAGTTCTTACAAACAAAAACTTAAAAGTTAAAGATTGAGATAAATTAAAATTTTAACTTATTATCTTAAAAAAATAACAAAAAAAAAAACTGAACATAATACTATAACAAATGAACACCCGCACCTATGCATTAAAATTCAATAATTTAGATTTACTAATATCAAAAAGATACAAGAACATGAAGATGATGTAAATAATATTTATATTGTACACTTTTATGTTTAGTATATTGTATAAATTTGAAAAAAGTGAATTATTATTTCTGTTATGAAATAATAATTCACTAATAATAATTTAATACTATACTAACACTATACTGTTAACAATATAAAATAATACTACAAAATAATCTTAGTATTAATATTATGACTATAATTATACTTATAAATTTACCCTTCCTTAGTTTGGATTAGCTCCATTGCACGATTTTATGTAAAAAACTAAAACGTTATTAAGAATGAATTAGAATGTGTATGTATGTATTAGAATATGTTTCATTTAGACAGGATGACAAAAAATGTTTAGAATAGTGATTCCTACTCATTATTTGTTGTTATCCACTCATCTAATTCTTAAAGGAATTTTTTGTTCACTCTGCTATACATAAATTTAGCAGGAATAAAATTTATTAGTTTAGCAGACATATACATGAAATGTCTTCTGTGGACTGATAGGTCATTTTGAGGTATTATAAAGACGATACTAGATAGCCTCAGATTATGTGATAAATCACCAGTATTAAAGAGGTTTATGTTTTTATTAATATATAAAACAATGCTTTTGATGTAGAGTTGTCTCATTGTTAACAGGTAAAATTCCCAGAATAGGTAAGCTGTAGGGTAAAGTCTGGGCCTATTTAAGGCTGCTTTTATTAAGTGTTTTTGAAAGCACAAATTCTTTATTAAAGTGTACATTCCTTGCTCCCCTCCTAAACGTATTCCATACTGCAATATTGATTGGGCAAATGCCCGATGTAAAAATATACAAGTCTAGTGATGCTGTTATTCTTTAGTTTACTAATTAAGTAAATTGCTACTTAAAGATTAAGTGTTTAATTCTTTTGCACGTATTGTTAATGTACACATCCCATTATATATGGAAGCGTAATTGATTTCAATGTAATTTATATAAATTTACATTGAAATGAAAATTTCAATGTAAATTTTCATATAAAGTATTTTTATATGAAATTTAAAGAATTGGTTGGCTATTGATTTATGTTAATGTGCTTTAAAAAAAAATAAAATTCAAAAGACGTAAAATAAATAAACTTTTTTGATATTAATAAAAGTTAATACAACCCTAAGTTAAAAATATAATTCATATCAATTCATTCCTGAGAGTCTTACCTCATTACAACTAGTGGTTGGAGTCTATTTTCCCTAAATCTTGTTTTTCTAGATTCCTCTTTCTTATTTTTATGAAAACAAAAATTTCTCACTTTTTGTATTTCTTGTGAATTGTTTTTTTTTTATAAAGGGATAACTTTTTTTATCTGTTCATTTTTAAATTAAAGAGAATACTAGTTTAAAAAGTCTTTTAAAAAGTAAAAAATAATACTTTTACATTTCTTAAAATAATATATTTTTTTTTTAAATTGGCCCTAAATTATGGATTAATAAATAAATTATTTGTATTTCATTTTATTTTTTTTATTTATTTTTTTTTTAAATTTGATTGTATCAAAAAATGAAAATTAGTTTTATCAAATCGTGTGTAGAGAGATTGTATGGAATTTTTTATTTCCATGTAGAATTAAAATACTTTCTCCTCTTAATTTTTGGATTTTCTCTTCTTACCAATAATTAATAAAATAACCCTGGATATCTTAACACCTACTTGGATACTTCTTCTTGGATACTACTTCTTATATGAAAAAATATTTTGTTCACATCAGTACAAAATAATATGTTACTTAACTTATGCATAATATCAGGAATGGTTAGGTTTGTTATCTCACAAATAATAAAAGGAGTTGTCGTAATACTTGTCTGGAAAAAACAATTGAACTGTGGCAAAAACTATTAAAAAAATTTCATTAATGAAAGAGAAGAAATGTAAATCACTTAATTATACGTATCACATCTTGGTATTCGTCTTGCTGTTACATTTAAATTAGAAAAAAAAATTTAATTTAATTTAGAAAAAGTTTATAAAACTATGATATGAATAATGTACTACCAGATAATAAATTATTTAACAAATATTTATTTTTATTTTCTTATTTTTTACAAGTTATTATAATATTAAGTTTTACTTGTTTGGTGGATTTTTATGACCAGTTATTCTTCTAGTTACACTTGTTATAATAATTTGATAAAAGCAAAGTATAACATAGCTAAGGTCATTGACTTATGAAATAAATATATGTATATTGCTTTCTCCCATTCCTATTCATCTTGTTTTTCATCTAAAATTGAAGTATTTGTTGAAATTTTTCTGGCAAGAATTCAGTCAAAAAGAAGATTCTTGATTTTAAATTAATCTTTTAAAAAATCATAAACTTAAATTATTATTTCTTAATGGTCATCAATCTTGCTTCCCTCTCTCTTACTACACACACACACACACACACACACACACACACACACACACACACACACACACACACACACACACACACACACACACACACACACACACACACACACACACACACACACACACACACACACACACACACACACACACACACACACACACACACACACACACACACACACACACATGCATACACACACACACACACACACACACACACACACACACACACACACACACACACACACTCACTCACTCACTCACTCACAAAAAAAACCATTTCCTCACTAAATCCAAAAATTAAATTAAATTCTGATTACTGGTAACTGAAGTTTTAAATGACAACTGTTTCAAAACTTTTATATTTTTTTACAATAATATTTACTGATTTTACATGTTTGCATGATTTAGATAAAGATTTATTTTAGTCTCATAAATTTTTCAAGATTTATTCTGAAGATTTAGGTTACACAGTTTTTATGAGTACAATTTTATCCTAGAAATAATCATTTTTATTTTTTCATAAAAAATTTGTGGTTTTAACCAACTGCTACTCTGGTTGAGATATCCTAAACCTTAGAAATGAACTGTTGGGCATCTAACCTAAACTTTATTTTGGTTAGATAACAATTCTAATCAAAGTTCTTCAAAATTCCAATCAGGCAGTGGGTGTTCCAGTCTCTTGAAAGATCAATTTAGTTTCCCAAGAATAAAGTATTATGTTACTGATTAATTATTTTTCACCAACCTTCTCAATTTTGTGCTGCAACAAAGTGATTTTCTAAAGATCTACCTAAAAACAGTCTCAAACTTCCTTAAGGAAACTATTGCAGATTCCCAGTATTATGCAGAAATTTTGTATCTCTTCTTTAACGATAAATTCTGGTAACAATAGTTACTTGATTTCATAAGAAATAAAATTAAACAATATTATTTTACTTTGAAGTAACTGTGTAAATTGCTTAGCTCAACATCATTATTTTGACCTCCTTGACAAAGTGGTAGTGTCCAGTCTTTCATCCAAAAGGTTCCAAATTTAAATCCTGCACAGCTTGGGATTTTTCATGTATTTAAAAAAAATGTATCTTTCATAAATGATTGTAATTGCATGGTTAGCCACTTTTAAATTAAATAAATAAATTAATCACAAAATATTTATTATGCATACATATGTTGTTATCTTAAATGTATTGTCTCTTGGGGTTCATTTATAAAGCCAGAACAAATTTTCAAAATTCATAAATGATCCATCAGACCATTATTTGGCATCTATAAATATGAATCAAATAGATTGATCAATACTAAATTAAAATAGTAATTTATTCCTAGGCAATAATAAGGTTTCTGTCCATTAAGCCTCACAACAAAATTTCATAGAACTTTATTTTCATAGAACTCACACAAAACTTTGAAATATAAGAAAGGGTTCCTTTTTGTTATTATTAATAAATTCTTTTTCTTTTGATTAGATTCTTTTACATCTTGTTGCATTTTCTTTCCTCTTTTCCACTTTTTCTGTTGTTTCCACTATTTTTCATCTTCCGTAAATTTTTTTACAGAAGATTTTACTCGTCAGCAAATTTTCTGAAGGTATTTGTTTTTTCCATTTCGTTTAATTTGAAATCCCCATTGTTTTTTGAAACTACTTTATACCTATTATTATTTTTTCCAATCTTTATTTAGTTTTTCTAGGTCTTCGTTTATTGCTGGTGCCAACCTATTTTTGTTTTTCTATCTTTATAATAGTTAAATAATTGTTTTGTAAGTTTATTACCACTCATTTCATAAATATGATCAAAAATCCTCATTCTTGTTTTACACATTTCCGTTTCTAAATCTCTTAATTCTTGGTAAATTTTTTTGTTAGATTTTAGCCATTCTTTTTGGTAAGAAAAAAGATTTCTTTTATTAAAATTTCATAAACACTCATTTACATATAAGACTTCTGGGCAGATTACAGTTTGTAGTGTTGTAGTTTAGCTGTTTAGCTAAAGAATTCCTTATTGTAAACATTCACCATCAGTATATGTTTCCATTTTACAAACCTACTTTAATTCCTTCTTTTTCGAGTACAGTTGGTGTTATTATCTCCCCAAGATATTTAAATTTGTCTACTTTATGTATTTTTGTCCCTTTTCAAAGACTATTTCTTCTATTCAGTTTTTATCATCAGTTATAAATTCTATTTTTACATAGGATATTTCTAAACCTATTTTTTGCTGTTTTCTGCCAATAAATGTACTTTTAATTTTCCTTCTTCTATATTTGTGGTTAGGATAACTACATCATCTGTGAAGGCTAAATGATTAATGGCTAATTTCTTTTTTGTGTTCCTAAATGTACTAGATTCTGAGATTTGATTTTTAACCAGTTCTTTATTCCATTTTGTAATTACTTTATCTAAGGCAGTGTTGTATAGAATTGGGGAGATTCTATCACCCTACCTGTTTTTATCTCAAATGTTTTCGTCAATTCTCCAAGTAGTTTAATTTTTATATTTGGTGTTTATTAGTGTTTGTTTAATCATGCTATACTTTTCTTATCTATTTCTGCTTCTTCTACTGCTTTAAATAACATTTTATGATGTATGGAATAGTAGGCTTTTTTAATATCTACAGAACTGCAACATATTTTTTACTATTTTTGATAAGATAATTTATATACTGAAATTTGTTCAGCGCAAAACTTCTAGGGTGAAAACCCCGGAAGTCCTGCACTGAACAAACCATACTCTCTTAAATAATTCTCAACTTTGTTTTATTCTGTTTTGTTAGTGTTAATAAATTAACTGGGGAACAGAAAAGATTTTTTTTTGTCTTGGGAAGAAAAATATGTGATTCTGATAGTAGTTTTTCTCCTGAATTCAAATATGATATTGTTTTTTTTCCATTACCCAAGGTTTTTGGAGAGACCGGCAATTTACAATTTCAAATATTTTAATACTTTCTGCATTCTTAACTACACAATATTCAAACATTTGACTCACCTAGAAAGTAAGAAATGACAATATTCTGCTATGTTTCACCTATGGAGAGCCCTCTTGATGGTCCAACAATAATCGGCCAGCATATTAGGATTCCATTAACCTTGATACCTCTTTTCTGTAACTGGAATCTCCTGATGAAAGTGTTTTTCATGCTCATTGCTCACTACACCAAGATCTTCTGGAAAGAAATCTAGGTGCGAGTGCTGGAATTGTACTTTTAAGGATATATTACAACCAAAATTTTTATAAGATGTTATAAAATCGTTGACAATATCTTGGTAATTTTCCGCCTTTCGATTTCCCAAAAAAACTGAGTAACATTTTTGAATGCTTGCCTAACTGCTTTCTCCAATGGATTCATCAATAGTTCCTCAAACTTTTCATCATGCATTAGTGATCATATTTGTGGACCCACAAATATTCCTTCTTTAATTTTTGCATTACTAATTTTAGGAAACTTCTGTTTTAAGTACATGAAACCTGGAATAATGTCCATGGCTGTGACGAAAGTCTTCATTAATCCTACTTTGATTTTTAACTGTGGTAGATACACATTTTTAGGATTATACAGTGGGTCATGTCTCATACTTTTCTGTTCAGGAATGATTAATTCGCGTTTAGGCCATTCTTTTTTAATGAGATGGTTTTTTCTGTCCCTACTATCCCATTCACACAAAAAACAACAGTACTTTGTATAACCAAGAGTAAGTGCAATTACCTTCAAATCATCACAAATATTCCATTCATCCACTGCATGTTGATGCTTTTCCAATATAAATTTAAAGATTTCATCTGTTTCTTTCATACTAGCAAAGTGTGCCACAGATACTGATGGGAATTTATTGCCATTATGCAGAAGCACAGCTTTTAAACTAACTTTACAGGAATCAATGAACAAGCACCATTCTGTTGGGTTATGTTCATTGCAAGATGTCTCCATAAGAGAAGAAATGTCATTACAAAACAGTAAACCATTTTCTTCAGAAAAATAGTCTTTAAATTCAGAATGACGATTACAATAAGTACATATCTTTTTATTCTTTTGAAGGAGATTTCATCCTTTTAACTGGGAAACAAGCATTTCAGACTATTGTTTGGATAACTTTAAATCTCAAATGAGATTGTTAAGATTTTCTTGGGTCAGTAAATGAGGCCCAGATGAACTGCTTTGTTCAAAAGTTGTATCACCAGAATGTGTTTCTTTTTCTTCCATCAGACGCTGAGCTCTCTTCATCTAATGTCACATTTTTCTGAGGCTTTGGTATGGGCAATTCTTCGCAGTGTGAAACTGATCTCAGTGCAGATTACAAGTTAGAGTACACCATTGTAAGTTTTGATTTTGTCATAATCCCTTTAATGTTTGTTAAGCAGAAATAACAGTCAGAGTAGTGATCCTTGGGTTCCCTCCAAATCATAGGGATAGTAAATGGCATGTGGCATGTGCCATTTTTCCATGCAGTGAGAAGCCTAAAGCATGATAAACAACACCCAGGTCCTTGTTTGGTCCCTGACATTTACACCCAAAATAAAGTTCATAACACTTTTTTACTAATGTAGAGTAAGGTTTCGCATTTGGAACTTGAGTGCCACTTCACCACATACATAACAAAAATTGTTATGTTGTATCTCACAACTGGCATCGTTCTGATGAATGTATGTTACACTAGATCATGTTTGTACATGTCTACTACACATGTCTGAACTGTACAACAGTAGCAATGCTACTCTTTGAGTTAGCCGATTCGGTTCCATCATATTTAGAATACTTGACATTGGACAAAAAGACAAAAAAACTTTTTAAAGTATTTAAAAAAATTAAAATAACAAAAAAACTGTGGATGATAGAGAAATTCTGAATACTTATTTGAAAACAGGATAAAAAACTGCATTAAGTACACCTACTGGTACTCGTGAGACAAAAATCATGTTGACCAGTGTTATTAATTCATTAAAAAAAAATTTCAATCTCTTTAAAATAAAATTATTTCTTTTCCTTAATAGAAGCCTTAATATTACTTCATTGATAGGTTTAAAAAAATAATACTATTTAAAAAGAAGGAAACCCCGAATTTAATTTACCTTTATGTATACAATTAATTTATATTTAAACAATTTCCTATTGCTTTCTAAATTGTTATTTTATTGCAATTATTTTATGCTGACTTCAATGGTAGAATGGTAGTGTATCTCTTTCAACCAAAGGTTCTTAGATTCAAGTCCTGATCAGGCACAACATTTTTTTTAGACATTAAAAACTCATTATCATCATCAGTAGGTGTTTTAGGGCTTTAGCATGATGCTGAATAAATAGATTTGTTTAGTATCTTCATATATTTGATTTTTTATTATTGTATATATGTTTATTTCTTATAATATTTGAATTGATTTTAACTACTTCTACAAAATTACAATTTTACCACGATTTACATTTATCCATTCAGGTAAATACGGAGGGAAGTTTATCTACGCTCTAGTATACCTATATGTCTATGAGCTACATAGTATATATTGTACTATAAATTGTTCTGATAAACACTCAACCCAGAATATTAAATCTTTTAAAATATAGAAATTATTATTCATAAGTAATGTGTAAGTAATAAATAAATGTTGATCGTGGAATAAGTCCATGTTTCCTGTATATATTAACTACATTCTCCCTATCGAAGGCAAAAGAATGTTGAGAAAAAAATTTGAAGAATTTTTGCTACTATTATTTTTGGCCTGGTCAAGAAAAAGTATATTTATTTTAGTTATTGTGATAACCGAGAGAATGGTTTATTAATAGCTTGATATGATTTATAATTTTCATACATTCTTTAATCTTACCCGTTATTATGCATTTATTAAAAAATCAGTATTATTTATCTATAACAAATATATTATGATGAATAATTATTATGTGTTAACAAAGGACAAATTTATTTGAATGTTTTTTATTTTTCCTATTTGTTTAATGTAAAACTAATTATACATAGCTGAATTTCAATAATTGTTTTGAGTTTATGATAATTTTTGATTTTTAAAATAAAAAACAAACAATTCGGTTAACTACCAATATATTCTAAATATAATATAATATCTTAATAAAATGCAAAGTATCAGCATTTTTTCTTAATTATTATGTTTATGTATATATAATCCAGAGTAAAATGCTGACTTTATCATTGATTTTTTAGTAGAATAAATTACTGTTAGAATGTAGTTTTAATATTATTAAATTATTAATTAAAATTTACGTTTCATATTTCCTTGAGAATTTTTTTCTATACTTTGCTATATATTTAAATGTTTGTGTGTTAAAATTTTTCTCAATAATATCTATCTGTTGTGTTAAACTACAAATTTTGTTTTGCTACCAAGACGTATTTAGTAATTAAGCAGTAATGATTTTAATCATAAAGCGTCATAGGGATTCCTCATCAGTAGGTAATAATCTTTATTTATACTTAAACTATTTTGTGATATATTTTAATTTTATTATCTATATATATAAAAATGAATGTTTGTCTGTATGTCTCTTATGCCTTCGTAAACCGTTTACCCGACTGCAGTGAAACTTTGGTGAGTTGTGCGCACGCCCGCAAAGGTTTCAGAATTAATCTGGACCCGCTAGGTAGCGCTGGGATCGAGATATTGCGAAAAATTGTATTTATTGTACGATTTGGCTCATATTCAGAATATGTGTTACTTATATGGAAAGTAATACCTCTGCAAAAAATGGACATGCTAGATGGCGCTGGGGTTGAGATATTTTGAAAAATTGCATTTATGGTCTGATTTGGCTCATATTCAAATTATATTATTAATTACGTGAAAATAAATATTTTTGCGAAAAATGGACTCGCTAGGTGGCACTGGTGTCGAGATAATTACGAAACAAATATATAAACTGTCTTTCTTCTTCTATGTATATAAAAGGCAATGTTTTTTAATGTTCGCTATAGAAAAAACTACTTGACCGATTTACGTGCGAGAAAAGGGGAAATTGGAAACAGGGATAATAGAAAAACGGAAATGTGATGGGGAAAGGGGAGGAGAAATGGAAAAGGAGATAAAGGGAAAAGAAACAGGGGAAAACCGAGGAACGGGGAGGGGGAAAAAGGGAAAAGTGAAAGATTAAATTTTGTGAAGATCCGTAATGTTCAGTTTTTAATGTTTTATCAAACTTTCAATTTTGTTCATTTAATATATATATATATATATATATATATATAATATACTCAAATATAGCAATAGCGAAGCATTGCCGGGTCTGCTAGTTTGGCCTACTGATGTATTTTTTTTAGCTTTGTTGAATAACATAACAAAATGTGATAATGTTTTAAAATTATTATTAAATATTAAACAATACATATTACAAATTAATGGAAATTTCTCTTCCGATAACTTTTCATTGCTAATTATCATCTTCCTCAATGAAATATCCAAGAATATATAATGGATTATAAAATTTAAAAATAAAAGAAAATTCTACAAAAAAATTGGTTTAATGAATAAACACAGCATAGAATGTATTATTAAATTATCTACTTAAAAGTTTTTTAATATTTTTAAGACGGGGTGCCATTAACAATAATCTTATTATTATTTATAATTCCGTTGAAGAAGATTTTGTGAATTGTCACTGGAAAGGATTTTTAGAGGAAAAAATTCCAGTAATTTGAAAATAAGTTGTTTAATATTTAATAGTTTTTATATTAATCTAGTTGTTAAACCCCTTTTTCGCAAAATCAGCTGATTTTCAAAGTCGAGAATTCTAACGTTTGAGTTCTTGTCAAGGCAGTTGCTTTTGTACGGATTTGAATGCTAGACTGTGGATACCGATGTTCTATGGTGGTTGGGTTTCAATTAATCTCACATCTCAGGAGTAGTCAACCTGAGTCTATTCAAGACTACACATTTACTGTATCTTGACATTTACATGCCAGACTACGAACAAATGCCTTGGCACCTTTGAAGAGTACTGTTACTCTGTAACTTGGTATTACATAAATAAATATTAAGCATTTCTTGTTATTATAAAAACATCATCGGTTTAGTTTTTAAATGTATATGTAAATTCTTATTCCTAAATAATAAAATTTATCCTTAATACTTTTGGAATACCGTACAGTGAATTTTACATAGGACAAACATAGGATGTCTAATAAACAATCTTAAATTGATTGATGATTAAATTCTGAATATCATTATGGTATATGAAAAATAAGATTTAGTTCTTTGCATCAAGTGAATATATAATTAGTTACATGAATTAAAAAAAAAGAAATGATACTGTGAAAAAATAAAGTAGAAATAAAGTTTATTATTAATAAGCAGGTGACTAATCTGATAAGTATCAGTGAATGAAAACACTAATAATAATTTGTTATTAAATATTTTTTTAAATCATAAAATAATTATGTACTATTCCCTGCTTAGTAGAGGGAATGTATACAATCCATTATTTTTCAACAGGAATGTAATATTAAATTATTTCTTTTAAAATTATCTGCCACAGTCCTTATAGCTATAATGCTGTCATACATCTTTGGTACCAGTCATGTTGCTTTTTCTGAGACTAATGACGTTCACTAATCTGACATTCTCTGTGGTGGACAGAGTAAAGGTTCTGCTTGTAAGGTTGAGAACATGTCCTTCATTTTGGACAGCATGGTATTAATATGTTCGGTTTAGAAAAGATCATGATTGAAAACCAATTTGTTGCTCAAAAACCTTAAAAGCTCAAAAAGCATTCCAAAGTATAAAATATATCAATAAAAATGAAATAGAGTTATTTATTTATTTTAAATTGCAGTAACTACAGGTCTTCCTCCCAAATAATAATTACCCATGAGGTTTTTTTTTATAATGAGAAGAGACTTGTTTCATGAAAGGTAGAAGATGCTATCACTCTACCATTAAGGTTGTTGTAATCCATATTTAAATAACAAAAAAAGTGGTTGTATGAAGTATCAATGATGTAACTAGATGAAAATTATAAGTAATTAATATCGGTACAGAAAATGATAGAAATTAAAAAAAATTACATTAGCATTATCATGTAATAATTTGTCGACCAATGTAGTGGAATGGTAGTGTTTTTGTTTTTCATCCAGTAGGTACTGGGTTTGAATCCCATTCAGAATTGGTATCTTTTACATGCTACAAAAGTTCATCTCTTATTAATGGGTGTAATTTGGCAGTTGGCCTGCAGTTGTTTGAAAAAGAAAATAAATACTATAATAAAAATCAGTAATATTGAAACTTATAGGCATAATTTTATGTAGATTACAATAAACAATAAAGTATCTTTGATTTAATATTAATATTATTTTTAATAATCCTCTTCTATTAAAAGACTTGAATATAATAAACTGAAGAGGAGAAGCAGCATATCCTGCTGCAACTTGAATGTCATCATGTCATGTCAGAAAAGAAAACAGGATGTATAAATGCAACAATTGGAATGAAATAATTGTACTTCTTTATCTCGGCAGAAAATGATGAAAACATCTTGGTTCTAAGAAAAAAGTGATGGGGACAGTCTTCATGAGCCTGCATTGCTTCATTTTAACTAATTTACTTGAATAGGGTTAAAAAATAAAAAGTACTCATTATGTTCAGACATTGAAAAAAGCTGTCTACAAAGTTGTAGGACTTTTCCATCACGCAGCTAAAGCCATGTTTGAGAATGTACTACAACTGTAGGTTGTTTCTAATGTAACCACACATAACTTATTTTAATATATTTATCATCTTATTTAAATATAATATTCTTTTGTTTATTTAATTCAATGATTCTAACTTAAGTGTGCACACATATTTAATTCGCTTAAGTGTGGTGGTACTAGCTATGATGGTGGGCCCTAATGCAATTTCACAACTTATATAGAACAAATTTTGCTTGTACGGTTGGTATCTGGTGTAGCTGCAAGGCTTAACGCACCAGGTACCAAGTCAAATGGGTGATCAAGTTCGAGACCGAGCCAGACCGAGTTATTTTTTACACTTTAGATATATTACTCATTTATTTAATTCTACCGCACATCTGTGATGTCACCTGAAATGAATACAACAGCATTTTTTGGAGTGGGGATGTGATTTTGCAATATTTTTTTGCAGATATTGTTATTTTTTAATTGTTAACAAATGTGCCTAAGAAAAATATGACCTTAATTAGGTGAAATCTCCAGATACTGAGGGTGACTTTGCTCTACAGTCTCATCTCCTTAACATTTTAAGTTGAAAATTTAATGGCATCAGTCTATATGGCCCTTCATATATAGAAGTAATCTGACCAAGTTTGATCAAAATTGGCCCAGCAGTTCTGAAAATATAAGGTGATTTAGAGGCCAACAGTGAACACATATACATATTAACATCAACATCCAGAAAATTTCTATCTGGTTTTTTGGGTTTCTTAGGTGTCAAAATGTCAAGATCTGATGAAAACCACATATGGTCAAATCGAACCAATCGAATCAATCGAAGGGAAAAACCACTTTCCCTTCTAGAGCTATAGCTCATGCTGCAGCACTATCTAAATGGGAAAGTAAACGCATAAGAAAGTTATCAGAAAGAAAATAATGCATGCCCCCATATCTAAATATTTGTTTCGGATGAAACAAGACAATCTGGTTCAAATTTAAATTTTAGATTCATTCAAAGATACATTTGGAAGCAATATCTTTCATAATCATCAGTATCACTGATCGGCTCCACTTGATTGAAAGTAGTTAAAACATCTCATTGTAATTACTTCCATTGTAATCCTTAGCATCCTTCCTCACCTGTTTTTCTTTGCTTCGTCTCTTCCTTTCTTTAACCATAGTTCTGCTGCTCTACTATGGTTTAACCATTTTATATAACTAACATTTTAATTTGCTTTAAACAATTCTTTTGTTACATTACTTTCTCTTGGTCAAAAATGTGTTGCTTCTTGTAGTTTCTCATTTGTTGTAGTAAAAAATTAAAAAGAAATTTAATCGGTATAAAATTTTTAATTTTTATATAAAACATTTTATGATACTTTAATTTTTTTAAGTGTTATTATTTCCAAGGGACGTTCAGTCACATTTCATGCATAATGGTCTGCTATCAATATATCTTCTCTTCTCACTCACCATCCAGCTGGCATCTGTTCATTGCCACCAATTATTAGTAGTATTTCAGTACTATCTTGTTAACATGTTTGTAACAATAATAAATTTAGAAGCATTCTGAAAAATATGAATATCTTCTATATTATATAACATTTATTTTAGTTATAAAGTATTGCATACAATACTATATAATATATTCATTTTTTACTACTAATCTGTTTATTTATATTCTGTACATTATCTATTTTTGTTTATTAGTATGTTAAAATATATCCATATCAGCTAATCACGATGCATCTTGAAAAAAATTTATAAACATAGCTTCGATCAGATATATACAAGTACATTCACAAAAATAAATGCTCATCTGTCTACTCATTTATTTCTTGTCACTCTTCTAAAATTTCCATTATTAAGAACATCTTATCCAATTTTTATGATTCTTGCTGAATTATATTATACTTTATTTTTATATTATATTATAATTATATTTAATTTATATTAATTATATTATATTTTCCTGATTTAAAATTAAGCTAAATTTAAAAAGAATTTGATGGAGATATATCTATGATTTAAAAAAAAATATAATTCATAATCTGCATTAAGAAAGGAATTTATATAAGTTTATATTAAATATAATTATTTTAAATTTGTTTTTGTAAATCTTAACTAATCTACATCAATTAGCTAAGTTGGATTAATACTTACCTCCTAGTAAAAAGACATAAAACTACAGTTATTAAAAATTTCCCTGTAATTAAACAACTTTGTTCAAACCACTGGAATTGTCTTCCTTTTGGAATTATTAAGTACCTATTTCATGTGTCATATTTTGCTTGCTGATTTTTACTTTCCCATCTAGATAGTGCTGCTGTAACTTTAGAAGGGAAAGTTCTTTTTTATGTATTTAATTTATTATCATTTCATAGTATGTATATTTGAAATTATTAATTCATACTTTGATCAATTCCATTTCTTTATTTTATAAAATGGTTCTGTATTTTGTGGAAGTACTTTGAATCAGGATTTTACCATAGTTTCTCTAGATACAGCAAGACAAATGATACATTTGTCTCCTTTTATCTGTGTAATTGATGTTATCTGTAATAGTGTTTTATGATTCAGTCAAAATAAAATATTTGTTTTTTTGTAAAACAAATTGTTCCCATCGCCAGGTAAAGTCAGGAAATATAGACTTAATCAGGAAAAATTAGGAATTTTTGGAAAAATTGCCTGTTAGAGGTGGCTTTCCATTAACAAATCTCTTCTTGTGGAAAATTTTCATGAAGAGTAAATAATTTATCAACAAAAAATTTTTGATGCAATTGTCCTTCCCGCCAAGGCATTCTCTTTGCCCCCAAATGCTGGGGGCAAGGAGAATTTTTATTACAAAAAAAAATGCTCACTGCAATGAGAAGTTCTAGAAAATGATATGAAGAATGTCTTGTAGAAAAAAGAAAAACTTCTCTTTAGAAGAACAGAGTAGAGCCCTGAAAGAAAAATGCAAGCAGAAATGAAAAAAACTGGAGGAAGAAAGGGAAACGTTGAGAGTTACAATCTTAGCAGAAGAACAGATAGCCACCAAAATTAAACTTTTAGAAAAGGGCTAACCATTAGGAACCTAAAAACACTGAAGAAAAATTGCCCAGTTTTTTATATGTACATTATATACATTCGTAGTGAGATCTCATAATATTATTTTGGTATAGATTAGAATAATAATAACAAAATAAATTGGTCAGGAAAACTCGGAAAAAAATTTTTTCCTGAGTTTTCCCAATTTTCCAATTCAATGCAAACCCTGTATGTAGATGATACTGTACTGTAGACCTTCCTAACCCACCGAGTTGGTCTAGTGGTGAACGCATCTTCCCAGATCAGCTGATTTGGAAGTTTAAAGTTCCAGTGTTCAAGTCCTAGTAAAGTCAGTTATTTTTACATGGATTTGAATACTAGATTGTGGATACTGATGTTCTTTGGTGGTTGGGTTTCAATTAACCACACATCTCAGGAATGGTCGAACTGAGACTGTACAAGACTACACTTCATTTACACTCATACATATCATCCTCTGAAGTATTATCTGAACGGTAATTACCAGAGGCTAAACAGGAAAAAGAAAGGTCAGTGTAGACCTCCCTAAAATATCATAGGTTGACTTGTTTTAAGCTGCAATTGAGCCTTATGTTTGAAAAAACTACAATGGTATTTTGATTAAAAAAGTATAGCTGATATTTTAATAAAATATATAATGTATAAATATTAAAAGTTACTTATACATTTTAAAATAATTAAGTCTCAAAAAACTATAAAGGATGGATAGTAAAAAAGCAGAAAAGCATTCTTAAAATCTTTTATAGCCTTTTTAATCCAGAAAATAGTAAAACGAAAATTATTTTTATCTGTTTATTAAAATAACAACCCCCAATGATATTAAAATATAAACATTAACTTTTATTGAAGAATTTTGGCATTGACATAAATATTCTTTTCGTAAAGAAAAGGTTGACCTAATAATTTTTGTAAAAAATTTTATTTTCTTTATTTAAAAAAAAAAAATTGTAATGTCAAATTATGATGGAATAAAGTTAAAATTTGATTATGATTGTTTTTAAAGCATTATTTATTTTGCTTTAACTTTGACCATCATAAACAAAATAATGGAGTTTTGTCTGTTTAACCCCATTTTGTTTATATTTCTCTTCTAAAATAGACATCATGTGGTAGTGATATGATAGGGTAATATATATGAATGTGTCCTTAATCTATTTTAAACTCTCCATGTGTTTGTTCCAGTTTCTCTCGTTCAGTTATTAACTAATCAGTATTCTAAAGAATTTTTTTCTTCTTTTTATCTTGCATTATGATGATGGTAATGAACTTCAATTACCTAAATCTTTATTATAAATAAAATTCTGATGTGATGATTACATAATTTAAAAAAAAAATTAATTAATAATATATTATAAATAATATTAAAATGACAAGTCATTATTTTCTGGTTAATTATATTTTTTTTTAAATTTATTTTTTATTCCTAATGTGTACATTACAATCAGTTCATCTTGTGAATATAAGCAACCTTTGTGGCCTAATTAGATTAGAATGATTTGAATGACTTGTAAACGAGGTGTATTGTACTACTGATCGCAGTTAATTATATTTCTTGTTAACTAAATTAAACATAATTATATTTATAAGTTAACCTACTTTTAATTCTATTGACTGCACTAAAAAAAAAGAATCAATAATTGTATATACGAGTATGTTTGTCTTACTCCACCTGAACTTATTGATTTTGGTGATTCATTTTTTATTATTTAGAAGTTTTAGTTATCCCACTGTAAGTATTTATCTAATAACTTGGCTGAAAGACATGTTAAATGAAAAATTATATTCTAAATAGTTGATTTTCATTTTCATCTTTACTGTTCTGGTTGTATAGTTATACTGTAAAGTTGTGTAATATACTTATAAGGGGAAAAGTATGCTTCTGATAATTTTCCTCTTCAAATTTGATCCAGATCAAGTTGTGTCTGGGTCAAAGTTTGCATGTCAGGATTATTTCAGATCTTTATCTAATAAAAAAAAACAATTTCTTGCATTGAAAAATTCTTGAAGGATGTATATACAAATACCTACAAAGGGCCCTAAGAAAGTTTTATAATATGATGAATGGATCATCAAAGGCTAAACAAGTTAGCACTTGTTTAGACAGTCTCAACCTGCACTATAGCTGCTTTAGTCACTCTCTCAGTGGCATTTGCTTTTTAGCTATGTTAGTGAAAAGAGATAGTGATGTTGTCATGGTCGAAAACTGCATACCAGAAACGTTTGCACTTGGGTTAATTTTTTATCAATGTTTAGAGGAAATGCTTGCTGTGCTTGGAGAGAATTGTTCTCATCGTACAGCAATATTTATGTAATACCAAAAGTTTGAAAGAAGAAATTTTGGCCTTGAGAACTTTCCAAGGTCAGGTCAACTGTCTTCGTCCGTGACGTAGAGGAACAACAATGCTACAGTACGAAAAATGCTTTAGACAGATAGGTGTGTGACCTACTATTAAATAAAGGTGTCCTTGAGTATTAATATACCAGCAGTTTGTGCTGCTCAACAAAATCACCTTCAAGTTAGAAAGCTTTGTACCCTTTGGATACTGCATAACTTGACCGAAAATCAAATGACATATGTTTTGTAGTTCCATGAAAAAAAGAAAAAGTTTGAAAATGGGAAATTTCCCTTTCTGAACAGTATTGTGACAGGTGATGAAACTTGGCTGTACTATTATGATGTCTCAACCATGGTTCAGAACAAAGCATGGGTATTCGAAAATGAGGAGATCTTTGTGGTTGTCTGAAAATTCAGATTAGTGAAGAAGAGAATGGTGGCCGTATTTTTTAGTGTAAGAGAAATTTTAGAGCAAGTTATGTAAAGTTATTAGCAAGTTATTATCACAGATATAATGAGGAATGTCTCCTTGAAGTTGTTGAAGCTCTCAAGAAGCTGCGCCCAAACTCAAGGATCGACACATGGTTTTTTTCACCACAATAATGCTCCAGTGTACCTCTCCAATGATTGCTCTGATTATTAGGCCAGCATTCGCATAGAACTGTTACAGCACCCTCTCTACAGTCCTGACCTTGCTCCATGTAACTTTGTGCTATTCCCCAGATGAAGATCAGACTGAAAGGGAATGAATGATGATGTCCTAAGGGCTTGAGACGATGAGTGTGGCCAGATAACCTATGAAACATGGCAGGGTTTCTTTTAAGACTGGCTTCAAATATTGTAGAAGTGTATAATGTGTGGTGGATATTATTTTGAAAAATTATAAAAAATAATTCATGTCTCTAGACTGGATGCTTTAGATAAAATTTGACATCATGATTTCTGTGCATGGGACATTAGTAAATTAATGAGTTCTGATTACTAAGTTGCAGGACTGTTTGTGTAGTTATTAGAATAGATTATTAGTTTAAGTCCCTCACTTTCTGACCATCCTTCATTCTTATATTATGATTCTGTTTTATAAAATAAAATAAAATAAATTGTTGTAATGATATCTAGAACAATATCATTTTTATATTCAAAGTATTATAAAAATTCAAGAAAATTAGTTTGAAAACTTATTAAATATTGCTACATTCTAGAGATCCTTTGTTTACACTTGTAGTAGTCTTTAAATTGTTCCTCTTCTTTGATTTTGTTATTTTTATCAAACACAGGATTTTCACTTTCATGTTTCTTGCATTTTTTTTTTTTTTAATAATTATTTATAAAAGCTTGTATAAAGCCTACGTGTTTTTTATACTGATATTTTTAAAAAAATTATATAAATTAAATTGCTGATCTCCATGGGAGAATGGTAACATCTTGGTTTTTCATCTGGAGGTCCTGGGTTCGAATCCCAATCAGCCATGGCATTTCTCACATGCCACAAAATTCTATTTCTGTATCCCACGCACAAGCTTCAAGCTTATGTGCGTTAATTATGAAATAAAAAATAAAAAATTAAATTTAATAAAACTGCACCAACAATTTTTTTTTAAAGTGGAATTTAATTGCTTATTTCTACGATCACCTATCGTAAACTGAACTCGATTTTTGGCCTAACAAAATGACTTTTACCATCTCTTCTTCCTGTCTGCTACACTATTTACATCTCCTTCTATCAATCGGAGCACATTTGGTTGTCTCAGCAGTCCAGTTATCTGGAATAATAATCTAGCTTGAACATGCTCTGCTTAGCTCAACCTTCTACATTTGATTTTGGCAACAACATCAAGATCTGTATGTAATTTTCTGATTTGTCTGTTTTTCTTCTTTGCTATATACATCACGGACCAAAATATATATATTTTTTAAAATCTTTTTTTTTTCACTTTCATACTAAATTTTGAAAGCTTTATGGCAGTATTTCAGTATTTCTCTGTTACAGGTGTGTACTCCAAGATTCAAATTGCATACTTTTATCTCCTATATATTTTTAAGTTGCCTTGATAGCTGACATTCTATTTTATTCATTAAGATAGAATCTATGTATTAATTATACTAATTGTACATTTGTATAAGTCTGTAGTATTAATTTATGGATTTACCTAACTAATTTCAAGAATTTAACTTACATTTTATCATATAAAACTGAATATAATTCTTTTCATATTATTTTATAAAAAAATATAAGTTTTTATTTATTTATATTAGTTAACTTGTTATTTAGAAAAATTAGGTGAAACATAAATAAATTAATTTAACAGAAGAGTGTTTTTATTAATTATGTAAATATATTACAGGAATAAGTCTAAGAAAAATAGTGGGTATTTATTCAGCATTTCAATACTTAAGTAGGTTTAATTCATATGTTTATCTTGGCATGTTTTCAAATATATATACACACATATATATATATATATATATATATATATATATATATATATATATATATATTCTATAATTTGTTAAAATTGTAATGTTCTTTAATGTGAAATATTTTTTACATTCCTCGCATATTATAAAAAGGGGAAAAGTTTGGTAATCGTACCAAAGTCAGCTGATTGCAAATCAGATGATTTCGAAGTCGAAAGTTTTAAGGTTCAAATCCTAGTAAAGGCAGTTACTTTTATACAGATTTGAATACTACATTGTAGATACCAGTGTTCTTTGGTGGTTGGGTCTCAATTGTCGTTGGGTTTCTATTAAACACACATTTCAGGAATGGTTGACCTGAGTATGTACAAGATTACACATCATTTACATTTGTACATATCATCCTCATTCGTTCTCTGAAATAATACCTTATGGTGATGCCAGAGGTTAAACAGAAAAAGAAGAAAAGAAGAGGGAAGGTAAATTATGTTAATGCTTGTGGATGCATGTGTGGATGTAAGCAAAATGAGGTGAAAAACAGCTGCATATGAGTAAAATGATGTCTGGGTTAATAATTCAGGAATGACTGAACTAAAAATCATCATATTCAACATAGTATATATATATATATATATATGTGTGTGTGTGTGCACACACATGTGTATGCATTGGGAATTAAATATTGCTATTATTATTTGGAGTTTGTCTTAAAGGGATATGGTAGTACGGAAAGGTTGGTGATAGGGTGGGGATATTCCATATTGGTGGGAAAGTTTAATAATGCTCTTGTTTTTTCTTAATTTTTTTTACCATCTACAGTTATTTATTTCATTATTGTAACTGTTAATTTATTTTTATAAATATAAATATTGTGTTTATTTATATAAAAGTACAAGAATATGGTAGTGGAATATATTATCGTTGTTCATGGTTCGACCAGGATATTTAGAAACTAACAACTTAAATTTCTTATAAATTCAATTTATTACTCTAACGATACATAAACAAAATAGATAATAAAAATGGTAATAATAATAATAATAATAGTAATTACAATAAATAGATATAACATACAAAATAGTAAAATAAAAAGCACTTGTTTTGTTTAGTGACAATTAAACTATAAAAACCAGAATACAGTCCAGTTTACTAAAAACATTATAATGTCCGCTAATATTAATACCTAAAATTGCAACGTAACTCTAGAAAAGTCTAAATTTCATACAATTCAATTTCTACAAATATTATTACTTTTACTGTTTAAAATAGAACTTTTCTACACTTTATGAATGAGTTCTCTCATGACTCTTCAAGTGAACTTTATTGTCACTTTCACTCTGTTTACAAATAACTTCCTGCATTCACCCACTGTTTGCAATGGAATGCTTATGATGTACTCTTCATTCATTACCACACGCTTACTGATATCGCCAAACTCAAGCTTGCAAAACTACTCTGATATTTTTTATCACGACTATTCCAAACACAGCCTTGTAGAACTACTGACTTTCTCTACTAGTCCCTGGCAGTATTAGTCTCTTCTTGCCTGCAGAACCAGTATCTGCCTCATCTCTTGACTGTTGAAGCGTAATAATTTTCATTACCTATGTCCGTACATTTTCCCATAAATTCTTATTCCAATCCAGTAATCCTTCTGGTCGAACAATAGCTTCTAGTGGTGCCATTATCTGTATTACAAAGAACAGATCTTCAGACGGACCTGTCAGTCTGAGAAAAGAATTTGTTCCTTCTGGATTCTTCTTTTCATTATTATTTTCTCATTCTTTTTTCTTAATTGAAAGAAATCCATTACCCTGATTCATTATACTTGAGCTGTTACAATATATATATAGTAAAATTGTTGACAACTGGTTTGTGATTCACATGAGGCAAAATGTTGAGATATTTCTTTTGAAACTAGAAAAGAAAGTTTTTACTTTCAGAAAAAATTGCCTTTAACAGTCAGTCCTGTATTATAATAACTGAGGTTTCTTTTTATACATTTAGTTTAATCACTTTTATGAAATGATTGTGTAAATTTAGAGTTTCATTAAAACTAAAGTAAGGTAATGTAAATTGCTGGTGTTTGATATTCATATGGTTTATCTTAAAATTAGCAAAAAAGAAGAATAAGAAATTGTTTTTTAATTCTCTGTTAATACAGTTTGTGGTTATCTTTATGATTTTTAATGCATTTTTTCTTTTTTTACTTTACCAGTTTTTTATAGTTATTCTGTGCAGCTATATAGTAAACTATATATGGGAAGTATACTAATGGGGTAATTTTTTTTTTAATCAGGATATTGCAAATCTTTATGTTTCATAATTTCCTCTGACCAAAAAAGCATGATTTTAGCATAGAAAAATTTATTATTAAACCAATTTGGATGAAATTTGGCAGAATAATTTTTGCACAGAGCATTGATGTTATTTAACTTTGGTCACAATTTGTTAAAGGGCCAGGCAAATAAAGACCTTATAAGTTCCTTATTTTAAAATTTAATTGAACGATTGGTAAAATTTTTCACATAATTTAATGACCCTTAAGTAAGTAAGATACTTTCCGTTGGTGTTTGGTCATATTCAAACCCTATAAAGATATGGAGAAACTGTTTTTTTTTGTTGTTTCTGGACTCAAATTCAAATCTTGTATTGAATTCCATTACATTAGTATGTCATTTTGGTTATATATTTGGATTACTTCAATCTGAAGTAGAACATAATAAGCCTAATTTTTTCCCCTTTTTTTTCATCAGTTATCCTTTGGTTTGAATAACAGATTTTTATGAAATTTTATGCAATTGCTTTAGAATATGGGTCATTGATGCCATTTAATTACAATTAGTCAACGGGTTGGAAAGAAATATTTACCATGAGTCCTGGGTATCTCAAAATTTTACTCAGAGTAGAACAATTTTTTTAATATATTTCTTTACTTATATACTTTGATGTTCTACTTAATTTTCCTTCCTTTCCAAGTAATAATCTGTCAACAGTGAAGCCCTCAGTAGCTTGAGTGCATAACTTAATGGCTAAAAAACTGGCAAAAATAATTAAAAATTATCTTTTTTCAGTTTGCATTTAATTTCCGTAGTATGATCGACAGTATGTATTCATTAGCATCAATGAATGAAAGTAAAAAGATTTTGTATTTTACAGTAATTTAGATCCATTGTAAAAAAAAGTAATACAATTACTAGTTATCACCTATATAGACTGGCAAATAATAAATCAATTAAAATAATAAAAATTATTATTATATATTATTTGTAGATTCCAATACTGATTTTTAGAACTTTTAAATTTTCATGCTTCATTTCTCCTATCATTAACAACAATAAAGTTTACAAATTACTTGTTATATTTATACATACTTATAATCATGTTAATGGAACATATTTTAATACATTTATATGACGAGTTTTTGATGGAACAAAACGTCATTCGTTTATTTGTCATCTCCAAAAACAGTAGTAGAATTATAAAATAAGATTGTAAGATTTATATAAAAATAATAATAATTTTAATTTAAAAAAATTGATTTTTATTAAAACATTTGGTAAAATAAAATCATATCAGTTTGTACTATTGTTATACTGGCCCTGAATTATTATAATGTAATCTTAACCCATCAAAAACAAGAGCAGTATATTAAATGCTCCTTCCTCTCATTATCACTTGATTATTTGTATCTAACCACTGAAAAATTGTTTATTTTTTAATTTCTTAAATTTTTTAGGTATTAATGATGATAACCATGAGAAAAATAGCATGGTCTATAGCATAGCTTTATTATACTGCCACGCCATGACTGTAAAAGTAGCCAAAGATGAGATATCTGTACTCTATAAATAATTATTACGAGTTGCACTTAACGTAGCGTATAATTGTTTTATGCATAAAATTCGTAAAATTGTCTTTTTTTTCCTTTTTTTATTCTCAATGTTTCCTTCCAATATTAAATAAACTAACAATGAATTATTTAATGTATCTCTATATATATATTATATATATATATTATTTTACTAAAATCAATCCTTTCAAGACCCATATCACCTCTGTACTAATAAATATATAATGTAAATCAACTTGATCCACCTAAATACAAAATTGAGAAATATCTTAAACCTTATTTTGTTGTTTTTCTACAAGAGTACTTTCGCAGGGTCCCGCATCATCAGTTACATATAAAAAATTTTAATTTAAATTTTCAATTTTTAATTTTAATATGGTTTATGTTTAATATGTAATTATAAAAAAAATCTTTTACATACAGCTGATAATGCAAGATCCCACAAAAGTATTCTTGTAGAAAAACAACAAAATAGGGTAAGATATTTCTTAATTCTATACTTGGGTGGATCAAGATGATTCACATTATGTGTACATATACACACATGGTATATATATATATATATAGGTGTTTCTAAATTTCTAAAATGGTGGGCTGGCTATACTTTTTCGGATTCTACTTGTAAAACTAAACAAAAAATATTCTTAGGAAAAATGGTAATTTCTTCTTTGTTCTCTCCCTGTTTGCCACTTTGTAATTTTTGTATAAAAATGTTTCTCAAGTTCAGATAGAGGAATCACATTAATATTTGGTAAGCACCTTGGTAAAAATGTTTTAAAATTAGCAAAAAATCAGGACTTAAATACCTTTGCAAATTATAAAATGGCAGCCATGTTTATTTTCCAATCCATTATCTATATATATAAAAATGAATGTTTGTCTGTCTGTATCTCTCTTATGCCTTCCTAAACCGTTCATCCGATAGCGATGAAACTTTGGGGAATGGTTGGACGCATGCCAGGGAAGGTTTCTGAATTAGTTTGGACCCGCTAGGTGGTGCTGGCATTGAGATATTTCAAAAAATTGTATTTATGGTCCAATTTGCCTCATATTCAGAATACATGTTACTTACATGGAAAGAATTATCTCTGCAAAAAATGAACTCGCTAAATGGCGCTGGGGTTGAGATATTTAGAAAAATTATATTTATAGACCGATTTGGTTCATATTCAGAATATGAATATTAATTATGTGAAAAGAAATATTTTTGCAAGAACTATACCTGCTAGGTGGGGCCGGTGTTGAGATATTTACCAAACAAACAAATATACAAACAGACTTTTTTATTCTATATATATATATATATATATAATATATATATAATAAAAGGCATGTTCGTATGTGTGTCCGCTAAAGACCAAAAAACTAATGGACCGATTTACACGCAGGCAAAAGGGAAAAAGGGGAAAACAGGAAGAATAAAAAGAAAACTGGGAGAGGGGTTAGGGAGAAGGGTGAAAGGGAGAAGTTGGAAAGAGAAAAAGGGAAGGAGAATTAGTGAAAGGTAAAATTTGTGAAGTTCAGTTTTTAATTTTTTTATTAAATTTTCAATTGTGTTCATTTAAACTCTCTCTCTCTCTCTCTCTCTCTCTCTATATATATATATATATATATATATATATATAGCAATAGCGAAGCATTGCCGGGTCTGCTAGTATCTCTATAAATATTAGTTTTTTCAAAATGTATGTTTTATAAAATATTAAGCCTATTATTTTGAACAAAATTACATTTTATGTTTTTAAATCTATTATCAAACAGCTGTCAAGACGGGAAATTGGTGTAATTTTGTGTCTCTTTTCATCTCCTCCACTTTACGTTCAATTTAATTAAATATTAATTGTTCTTATCTACTGTTAATTCTAGTACTGTAAATTAGTATAAAATTAAGTAATAATTTTCTCACAGTAATAGACCTAATAATCTGATAATCTTACGTTAATTGTTGTAGAACATTAGGTGTATTTTTTTTAATAAACAATTAACAATTATTAAAAGTTATAAAGATGAAAAGCACAAAGAATATGTTATGATTAATGCTGCGTTCCAATATTATTATGATTATGGTATGCAACCATAAAAATTCCTTATATTAACTGATCTTTAACATATCATATTTCAAATACCTCTTATTGAGACTCCATTATTCATATTATTATCTAATTCAATAGTTTTTGTACTATTATAATAAATAACAACCAATTATCTGGCCAATTAAGTGCAGTTTTTAGCATGCATGTTTCTAAATTAGTCGGTCTCAGGTTTGATTGCTGGCAAATGTTCTTTTCATTTACCATTCCATTCTTCATATCTTCCCTGTTAAATTACATGTAGAAGTATGTTCAAGGATCTTATAATGAATAAATAAATAATAATTCAAGGGAAAATTAATTTTAAAAAAATAAACAATTTTAAAAAATTGAATTTTTAAAATAACTTATCAAACTTCTGTTTCAAATTTTTATGTCATACAGTATATGCTGATTTGAGCAATTTCTATATAGTTAAAATTTGTGAAGCTCGTAACTATTCAGTCTAGAAAATACTTTTCATTAGAAATAATTTGGGTTTCCTCTTCCTTTTATTAAAGATAAAAAGATAATTGGCCAAAATGTACCATTCATTTATAATTGGATTTTTACCAATTTAGATATCTATTTTTTGTGGCTTTTAAAAATATATGTAGATGCAATTTTGCTATACATACCATTTTTTAGCAGTAAAGTAAACTATTGTTTGGCAAAAATTTTGTTTATTTATTACTTTTTGATTATGTGTGTATTGTTGTGTGTGTGTGTGTGTGTGTGCATTATAGGTGCAAAAATGTAAATTATAGACTATATATATATTTTTAGAAGTTTAAATACCATTCTAAAATGATTCATTAAATTTTTTCCTTGTCTTTTTCCTTAAATAAAACTGTTTGAAGAGTCAAGGTCTATGATGAAACATTTAAATGAATACACACATATATACATAACTTACACACTAACATACAAATATATATGCCTATTAATACATGTACACAAGCATCATAGTGGTGTTCGATTCAAGGTTCAGTTTGACAATTGTTGCTGAATAAGAAAAAGAAGAACAACAAAGAATTAGAGAACGGAAGTGCTCACTGTTGCCAATGTTTCAGTGCCAATTACTTGACAAACATCTACCTTCTTTTACTTTTCTTCCTTTAATTAATCTATCTTATATATTATATATATATATATATATATATATATATATATATATATACATAAAAGAATAATATAACATATATGTATGTGTGTGTACAGCTGCAGTTTTAGCTTCCTTTTAATTTGTTTTATATTATGTAATGTGTATCTATGTTTATATTTATACTTTTTATGTTTTTATTTTCATGTTATGTAACATCATATTTCAAAATTATAAATAATTTTTAAAAATAAAACCGTTCTTGTTTAAAAATAATTAAACTTGTCTAATATAATTTTAAAAAACATTAACAGTTTAGTTGTGAGAGATTCTACTGATATATTTCATCATTTTTTTTTAAATGATACTTTGAATTAGGTATGCTTTGATTTATAAGGTTAATAAATCTTTTAACATTCATCTCATTTTTTTCACAAAAGTGTTTATTCAAGACATTTTGAGAAATAAGAAAAAGAAAAAAAAAATTCTCTCTCTCTCTCGGTGTGTGTGTGTGTGTGTTAATATATACACACACTTGTGTGCACTTGTGCACACTTGTCCATATTGACAGTAAAATAATGAATGAATTTATATAGAACTCTAGATAAAGTTCTTATTTTCAAGATAATTTTTTTTTTAAGTTTGTGCACATTTGTCTGATGATTTTGTTGTCACTAAGGGTTTATGGCAGGGCTGTTGTATTTCCCCAGTGTTATTTAAGATTTATTTGCAGAAGGTGCTTAAATATTGCATTCGTAGTTGTGGTCAAATGGGAGTTCTGATGGAAGAAATCTATATTTGCAATTTATTGTTTGCAGATGATAAAGTTATTTTGGCAGAGGATAAGGATGATATTTTGTATATGATGGAGAGCTTAATTACTGAATACAGGAAATAGGGACTGAAATTAATATAGAAAAGACACAGTATATGGTGGTCGGAGGAAAGGAAGAGGATTTAGAAAAATCGTTAGGAAGTATTGTAATCATGAAAAATATCGGTTTTCAGATTTCAACGGATTTCAATCTGTTTTGATCATCCCTGAATCCACTTTTACTAGTTTTGGCGTGACATCTGTACGTATCTCCCATAACTCAAAAATAATTAGCCATAGAATGTTGAAATTTTGAATTTAGGACTGTTGCAACATCTAGTTGTGCACCTCCCCTTTTGATTGCAATCAACTTGACCAGAAATGTTCAAAAAAGCCCAAAATCAAAAAATTTAAGATTTTGGACTTTTTCTTAACTGCAGTAGTAAGCTCTCATTAATAGATTTTCAATAATGTATCATAAGTGGTACTTATTTTCGTTGGTTTGAGAGTTATAGCCAAATAAAATTTTAATTAATGAAATATTTGGATCTTACAAGGGGAAGGCATATAGGTTGGAATCAAACTTCATATACATATATTTTATTTTAACTATTTTATTTTTAATTTTAATATATTGATTTATTAATAATTATTAACCTCTGATTATATAAAAAACAATTTAAAAAAATATTTAAAAAATCAGAAGTTATTAGTGAAATAAAATTTTATGTACTTTTCATTTAAAAAAAAAAAATGTGTTTATATAATTTAATAAGTGTACAAGGAAGTTATGTGTTATCCACATCAGATTTTTTTCTTAAGGATCCAATTTAATACAGACATTTTTTTCCTACAATGAATTTTACAGGATTAATTCAGTAAGAATACAAAACACAATAAAGAATTCTATTTAAAAATAAGTTGTGATACATGTTGTTCATCACATCTCTTTCGTTGAGATCTAATATATAAATGGTTTGAAAAAAAGATATTAGCTCAACATAATTATGTTTAGACATAGAGTTGTATATAGAAAAAAGTCTTATATTGAAATATAAAAGAAATTTCATGTAGTAGGAAAATGATCGAATGAAAGTTTAAGTTTGACAGAATGTGTTTTGATTTGATTTTTTGGATAAAGATTTTGTACAGATGTATATGTAGTGAATAAAAATGATCTTATATTAAAATAAAAATGAAACTATGTAGAAGGGAAATGTTCGAATCAAAGTGTAATCCACAAAGTATTGCCAACTATAAATTCTTACTTGCTCATAAATAATCTTTTTTGTAAAAAAAAAGAATAATCACTAATTTTGAAAATAAATTTGGAGGAAAATTTCTGTTTTGAAAAAGCATGATTGTATGTATGAACATTGTTCAACATAAGTATTAAATAAATCATGAAAAATACTTGATGGGATGTGTTTTATATATATATATATGTCTATGCATAAAATTTTAAGGCATAAAATTCATCAAATTTCTACATCAGTTTCATTGAAATCTAGATATGCATGTTAAAATTTGAAGAAAATTGATTGAGTCGTTCTTGACTGATAAGGATCAGTTAATCTCAGTCAGACCACTTCTGAAATTCGAATATTTTTAGATTAATAACTGTGGGACTATGATACGCTCCAGTAAAAAAACAAGAATGGTGATTGAAAAACTGTTTTGCACATAAAATTAAATTTTTATTCAGGATTCTTAAACACAATTCATATATACAAAATCATTCTTATTTATTTAATAAAATAAATTTGAAGGAAAAACCCTATTTTAAAGATTGTAGAGGTAGTGTCTCTCTGTCAAGTTAACATACTTGCCAGAGGAGGTGCTAACGATGCCCCTTGATAGATTAATTTAAATAATAAACCTAAGCCTAGCCAAATTCTAACTAAAGTGAATAGTTGGTAGGTCATATATTGAGCCAGCAGGGTTAGTTAATTTGACCCACCGGGTTGGTCTAGTGGTGAACGCGTCTTCCCAAATCAGCTGATTTGGAAGTCGAGAGTTCCAGCGTTCAAATCCTAGTAAAGCCAGCTATTTTTACACGGATTTGAATACTAGATTGTGGATACCGGTGTTCTTTGGTGGTTGGGTTTCAATTAACCACACATCTCAGGAATGGTCGAACTGAGAATGTACAAGACTACACTTCATTTACACTCATACATATCATCCTCATTCATCCTCTGAAGAATTATCTAAACGGTAGTTACCGGAGGCTAAACAGGAAAGAAAGAAGGAAGGGTTAGTTAATTTAGTAATAGAATGTAGTGTAGAAGTAAAAAACCGTAGGAGGGGAGTTGCAAGGTTAGATACATAAAGAAAAAATAAAAAATAAATACTTTATTCAGAATGCAGTGTAATTTTATATTACAAAAGACTACGTCAAGAATAGTAGATTTGCTATTGTATGTATAACAGTGAGGAACTGTTTCAGAATTTTTTTGAAAGAATCAGTGAAAACTGCAGCACAACCTTGATCAGAGCCAGTATCACAAAATATGCAATTAATAATAAGTGAAAAGTGGAAAACATTGATTCATACATCCCTCTTCCAAGCTTGCTAGACATATTGGTGACTGGAAATGTCAATGGATGGGGAAAAACACAAAATGTTATTTGCAGCTCATATGACATGTGGGTAAGATAAGGTTAGTCAGTGCCCTAACTAGGTAAAAGCTAATACTGTATTCGTCAAGAATCATGTGCAATTGCACTCAACAGATAAAGTGAGTAGCAAGGTCAACCTAATAGGTTTAGACTTAATTGTTGTTTATTTTGACATTGTTGACTTTCGTGCGGTTGTGTAACGTTGTGTTTTACTGCTTCGGCGAAGTTCTAAATGGCAGATTTTAAAGAGCAAAGTACCTGCATCAAATTTTGCTTCATGCTTAAAAAAACCGGTGCAGAAACCCATCGTATGCTTGTGGAAGCATTTGGTGACAATCCTATGAGTAAAAGTACAACCTTTTTGCGGTACAAACGATTCAAAGATGGACGAACGACAGTCGATGACGATGAGCGTTCAGGAAGACCATCAACAAGCGCAACACCGGAAAACATCGCGAAAGTGCGAGAGGCTATTGTTGCAGATTGTAGACAAACAATCCATGATGTTTGTGCAATCGTACAAATGTCATATAGGTCCGTGCAACGCATCTTGTCGGACAATTTGAACATAAAACGCATTGCTGCAAAATTCGTATCGAGACTGTTGAACAGCGACCAGAAACAAAATCGCGTAGCTGTCTTAGTGAATTGAAAAAATCAGCAAGACATGATCCTAACTTCATCTCCAACATCATAACCGGTGATGAGAAATGGGTGTACGTGTATGATCCTGAAACTAAGCAGCAATCGTTGCAGTGGATGTTGTCAAGTTCAACGCGGCCAACAAAAGCATGCCAAGTTCGCAGCAACGTGAAGTCTATGATGATTGTTTTTTTCGACATCAAAGGCATTAATCATAAGGAATTTGTTCCTCTTGGTCAAACTGTCAATGGGATGTTTTATTGTGAGGTTTTGAAACAGTTACATGAAAGCATTAGACCCAAACGTTCAGATCTGTGGGGGTAAAAACAGCTGGGCATTTTCACACACGCTACAAATCATTCATCTCATCCTCTGAAGTAATGCTTAACTGTGGACTCGGAAGTTAAAAAAAAAAAAAACAACAGCTGGGTTCTGCACCATGACAACGCGCCCGCGCACATATCGCTAACCGTTCGGAATTTCTTTGCTCCCCACCCACCCTATTCGCCTGACCTTGCTCCGTGCGACTTTTTTCTCTTTCCAAAAATAAAATTTAACGTTTTAACACAATTGAGGAGATTCAGGAAGAAACGCAGAACGTGCTTCGAACACTTACACCTCTAGACTTACAGGGATGCATGGAATCATGGGAAAAACGCTGGGATCACTGTATCAATGCCCAAGGAGACAGTGGAAATTATAAGTTATGGCAAGCTATTTTATTTTTATGGTAAAATTCCCCGAACTTTTGGGTTTCACCTCGTATTTCTGTATTCATTGAATGGAGGACAAAATTCAGATTTGAAAAATTTTTTTAATAAATATTATTTAAATATTCATAAACAGAATTATTACATTTTAAATAAATGAGTAGGAGGATTTTTTAAACGGTTTGATAATTTAATAAAAACTTAATACAGAAGCACACCACAAGTTAACATAATGTTAACTTGTGTTGTTATTTTTTTAAGAATAAGTGACTATTTTATTTAAAGAAAAAAACTGCACATTCATAAATTTAGCACACTTATAAACATTATAAATTAATATTTTTAATTTTGTAATTATCGAAGACATGATTCATATTTATTATTTCTGATTCATATTTCTGTTCTCAGTCCCTTGTGTGGAACCTGGTCTTTGACGGATTTCTGGGATTGACATTCCCAGATGGGGTCATGGCCCAGGCTTTCACCAATGACTGTCTCCCATTAGTTCATGGTAACTCACGATGGCAGCTAGAAGATCGAGTGCAGATGGCTTTGTTAACTGCAGAGGGCTGGATAGACTTCCAAAATTTAAAGATTTCTGTACCCAAGACGAAGTACATGCTTCTCAAGGGTGCAGACAAATTATCATACAGTCAGAACCCCCACATTAAGTATAAAGTCTGTGTAATCAGCCGAGTTAGAGTTCATAAGTACCTAGGTATTTTGTTGGATGATAAGTTGCTGTTTAGCAACCACATTAAGCAAGTAGTGGTGGATGCAGTCTCAGTGATGCACAAACTTGGAAAGACTATGGATTGTTGGACCATCAAATGTACATGGTATACCGAGGTGTCTTTGAAAGCATGACCTCTTACGCAGTGCCCATTTGGACGCATAGGTTGGATATGAATAGAGCACTTCATCAAAATTGAAGGAGTGTCCAGCGCAGGGCCTTAATTGTATGTACTGGTGTTTTTAAAACAATCTCCTACAAGGCTACCATCGTATTGGGAAAGGCTCTCCTAATCGATTTAGTGGTGAAAGTTTAGGAAGCCAAGTGGAAATTGTGAAAAGGTCGGGAGGCCGAGGTATTTGGGATGTGGTTTCGAGTCGAACCAGTACCAGAGCAGAACGGTGATCACAATGCAGCCGATCTAAATTTCATTCAATTGCATATATCCCACCTGTAGAAAAGGCTGCAGAGCCTCACTATGGGTGCATGGCAGCTGGAATGGCACACTGCGACTAAGGGAAGATCCTTGCATAAATTTATACAGGATCTGGGGGATGGTATGCCTCAAGCTCGTTTTTAAGGGCAACGGGTGACCAGGTGCTCACTGACCATGTTAATTTAAACCAATATCTGTTTCGGTTCCAACTGGCAGCTAATTAGCTGTGCATCTGCTGGGATGCCTAGTCAAATAAATACCTGATGTTTGACTGCCCTGCTCTTGGGGGGGGCCAGAGACCGGGCCATCCTAGAACTTAGAGGTTAAGGGGAAACGTGGCCACTCACAAGCGATGAGTCAATGTGGCGAGAGCTGCATTGTCGGACTGTGTGGGAATTCCTTGATGTGGTTGCTTTGTCAATCGACATCAGTAGTCTACCTAAGGGAAAAGACTCTTACTGCACTGCTGTGGGAAGCTAACCTAGAGATATATATAGCTGACCACCAGCTAATTAAGGCTCCAAGTGCTTTAATATGGTGGATAGGTACTTGCTGGCATTCAGCAACCTAGGCATGGCAGCGAATTGCTGTCTTGACGAAATAAATTGTAATTTATGGATGTCATATGTATTTTTAGTAGTTGACATGGTGCGCCTACCCATTTTAGCAAATATATGACAAGTGAGCAGTTGGGATATGTAAGCCGGTGGTGTCTGGCACCGTGCTTAGTCCGCTTATGCTGTTAGGTAAGCTGTAGAAGCTATTTAGGATACTGGTCGCTAAACTGTTTGAAGCTCAGTAGCCATTTCTGGCACAGACGTTTGGTCGTATACTTTAGGGCGACTGAATGGGGTGGTGGTGGAAGAAATGCCAAGCAACAACCAATTGAATATGCAGAAAATGTAGGTTTATCTGATTAGTAACTTTATATAAAAATCTAATCAACAAAGTAATATTGTTTTTTTTTTAAAGAAATTACTTTAATATAATTTAAAATAAATTGGTTAGAAATATTTTTTAGATCAATTTCTAAATTATTTAAACATAAAAATTCATTCGTATTAAGGTCCTTTCTCTTAACCTGAAGTAATTTTCTGTTTAATGTAAAAATAAATTTCTTATACCTGGAAATATTTTAATTTTTACTTTCCTGGTGAATATAGCTAGAATATCTGTATTAAAGAGTAAAGTATAGTGATATCAAAAATGGTGTACTGGAGTTTTGCAAATATTTAATTATTTTTTAGGATCCAACTAGTTTACCAGACCAGAAACACATATATTGGTATGTACGTGGGTCTGAACTGATTTTCTTCAAATTTTGCTCAAATATTTCTATATATGGGGCATTAATCATATTAATTCTTTTTCAAAATTTGTTAAGAGGTGGAGGATATTGTGAAAACCGCAATTTTGATTTTCCTCAGAGGCATTTTAGAGAAAATTTTATTAAAGAAATTGTCTTTACTACAATGGATTTATAAATAATCCCAAGAAGACTTTTCAAAAAATTCAACCACCCCCTACCCTTAAAATTAAAATATATGTTTTTCCTCTTATGTTCTATCTCCCATTTGTTTAAATAATTTTCAGAAATTTTTTCAATAATTTTCAAAACACATATGCTTCATATAGAGAGCTATCAAGAAATGCCTACAAGTTTTAAAAAATAGACCTAAAATGTAGAAAATTTTTTGAAAAATAAAATTTTTTTTTATGCTTTGTTGAAGGGAAATTAGATTTAAAGAAAAATTTACTTAAGCAGATTTGATGAGCTTAACCTATTTATGAATATTTTTAGAAAAGTTTTTCTTAAAACTTATTCTCTACCTCTAAAAAATATATTTTTGTTTTTTGGCCCTAACCCATTTAATTTTAATTATAAAAAAAATTTTTTATATATTACTTCATCACGTTAAAGGTATTAAAATTAAAGTAGCTAGTAGCTTTGGCACCTACTTTATATTCTAGAACCAAAATAGAAGTAATTTTTTTCATTACTTTCATAAAAGTTATACTGTTATAGTTGACTAGCATGGCTGGGAAAGTCATGCAATACTTTGCCAGCTTTTTTTACTTTATTAAAATTGAATTTAAATTAATAATCTTTATTGGTATCAAACACAAGTCTTATAGATCTTTTTTATATCCTGAAAATTCACTCTGACTTTCAACTATCTTCACAGTATAATTATTATATTTGAGACAGAAGAATACATAGGCCTAATAAATATTTAACTGGCTTAATAATTGATTAAAACACTTCAAAGTGAAACAATAAGTTTTGATCTCATCACAAAGGAAACTAATTTGATCATCCCACAAAAATGTTCATTTAATAGGATCCCAAAAATTTTTAAATGTGGACAACAGTAATACTATTTTTACTTAGCAGGAATAACATTCATGTAATCAGCATTAGTACATCTATTTGACAACTACATTGCAATGATGTTATTCATATTTAAGGCTAAAGTAGTTATTATTCATTTATTGAATAATTTTTTCAATTTTTATGGCAAAATTTTATTATTCTGCTGAAGGATTATCTTCCGGTTTAGTTATACCAGGGAGGTATCAGACCATGGAGGAGCTGCCCAGACCAGATCATGGGTCTCAAGCTAATAATGGATTATAACAGGAAAATAAACAGAGACATGGTAATAACATTTGTAGATTTCAAGAAAGCTTAAGACTGCATCCACAGAGAATCCCTACTAAAAATTCTAAGACACCCTGGAATGTATGCCAAATTAATAAACATGATAAAACTTACCCCCACAAACATTAAGTTGAAAGTAAAATTCAGAGGTGAGCTCTTGGAACCATTTGAGATCAAAACAGAACTGTACCAAGGCGATGGACTCTTACCGCTATTATTAAACTGCACTCTAGAAATGGTAATGAAGGAATGACTCAAAAAATGCCCTCTAAAAGTAAAAATAGGTCGAAAAATCAAAACAACTGTCTTGGTTTCACCAACCACTTGGCATTGCCAACAAATGACATCGACGAAGCTAAATCACAGATGTTAGAACTTCAAAAGATTGTAAATAAAATTGGCCTCTATATAATATCGTTTGAAAAGACAGAAATTATTCCCCAAAAACCAACACGATTAAAAGAAGTAAACATAAACAGTAATAATATCAAAATAGTAACCCAATTTAATTACCTTGGAGAAATAATAACAAAAACTGAAATGAAAAAAACCACAATCCAAATAAGAAGAAACAAACTAAGTAAGCTCAAAAATTAACCTGATACACTTACAATAAAAAATTCCTATCAATAAATGCAAAAATAAGACACTACAACACAGTTAAAAACCAGAAACCACTATGCAGCAGAAACACTTTTCCCGCTGAAAAAACAATCAAAGACAGACAGACTAGAAAATCTAAAGAAGAATCAGAAGAACCTGTATCAATAAGAAGTATCAGAAAGACGGGAAGTGGTGGATTGTGTCCAACAGAATCGTATTCGAAGAGTTAGAACCCATCACTGATACCATGCATAAGAGAAGACTAGGATTGTTTGGATATATCATAAGGATGCAAGATTCAAGACCTTTGAAACAGATAGTACAGTAAAATCTTGACTCGAAAAACACCAGACAGGATGCAGATGGATCAGAGAATCTGAAGGAAATTGGCCTTACACCAGAAGACACCACAGATAAGAGAAAATTAAACAAGAAAATCAAGAACAAAAACACTCACTTTATACTCTCTTTAACTCACTTTAACTCTCACAAGAAAAAACTTACAAAACAAACATTTTCAACACTAGAAAGAGCACGAAGATCAAACGTATGAAAATGTGCTGGGAGGACCACAAGGCCCAAACAGTTCCATCAAAGAGACTTGGATAATGGACTGACTAAAGTGTTTCTATGCCATCATAAAAGATAATAATAGATGTCATTTTTTTGTAGTAGTAAGGTAGCTAACTAAACTTTTTCATGGTTTTACTCAAAGGTAGTCCACCGATATTTAAAATCTGAGTTGTCTCCAAAGGACATTTAAGAATGAAAACTGAATTTATCTCATTTGTCAATAGTTAATTTTTTTACATCAATTAGTACTTATAAAATCTCAGTTTTTCATCCTTTAAGTTATCTATCTGTTCCTGGACTTTTGGATGTGCTGTCTAATAAAATTTATAATTTTTCTGTTGATTCTACATACGCAGATTTTTAATTATTACATTGCAGTCATTACAATTTAATTCAGATTAATGAAAGTTGCGCATCAATAGGTTTCTTATACGATTCTTCAATTAGATTTTCATTTACATCCTAATTATAATGTATCTCCTTTTTTATTTATAAAATGGACAATAAACAAATTTAAATATTTTAAAATAATAGTTTAGAATATAAGTATTGTTGGCAGTGGTTATAAGTTCTAATTTACAGCATAACTTAACTTCGATGTCACATTCTTGGCATGATACTTATATACAAAAACATACTTACATATACATACAGATTTATACATATATATTATACTGTATACATAAGTTTAAGACGCACATACAAGGCGGTTGAGGGAGAAATTATTTATTTATTTATCTTTCTAGCTTATATTCAAGGTCTAAATTATTAAAACTGATCATAAAGAAAAAAATATGAATAAACATTTGAATGAATGAAAATACTAAATATATTAATGATTTAAAGGTGAAAAAGGTGAAAAATATTGTTCTGTTAATGTATATGCTTTGTTTTTATATTTATGATATTTACTGTGTGACATCTGCATCTGTTTCTTTGTTTAATATAACTGCTTATTTAATTTGTATAACCCTAGGAATTTTAAGGTGTGTAATAACATTTAGAAGCCCGTACAATAACTGACAGACGTAAGACACAAATACAACAAAATAGATTAGTTTAGTAATTTTTCTATGTTAACTTTAATAAGATGAGTACTTAATTTAAAACTCAGATAATTGTAGTGACAAGTGGTATAATTATTATTAAGAATTTAAACTTTTGTCATGGGAAACCAAACCAAATTCTATTATAAAATGTTTTTAAAAAACTTACCTATAATCATCTTCATTGATTGTGCTGTTGTTTTCATAGTGCTGTTAGCTGATGTTACTGCTAGTCGTTTTTTTGAATACATGTATTAAGATTGTGGTTAATTGAGCGTGGATTTGAATTATGTCGATTTCATATAGTGTTGTTTACATATTTCATAATGTTGAAGTGTATCATACTGTTTAAGAGTGTGTGTTTATATATCTGTTGTGTATCAAGGCTGTTTTACTAATGTCAGTATAATTTTCTTTTATTAAATTAAAAAAAAAAACAATGTAGAAATTTCTTTGTATTAATTCATGAAGCTGTTGAATATATATTGTTATTACATTGATATAAATTAATTTAATAAAAAGAGATTTAACAAATTTTAAAAGAGGTAAAGAAGGGATTTTCACTTGTTTTTAAAAAGCTACTAGGAAAAAGGCTACTAGGTAACATTTAGGTGGTTTATGTTTTATTACTCATGAGTTTTGTTAAATGTTTCTACCAACTGTAACTAAATAAAGTTCATGAATTTAGCGTACTAACAGCAAAAATTTTAACAACGAAAAGCTTTAAAATCCTGAACATTTTTAGCTGTTGTTGTGATTTTAAGTTGTGATTTTTTAACACAGCTGTAACCCCAATGTTTTCTTTTTTATTCTCAAAACACAAATATAATTTTAGATAAATCGTTTGTATCAAGAAGTATAAATTGTTCAAACAAATGAATTGTTCATGCGCTTCATTCATTGTAAAAATATGGGCATGTACAGCAAACAAACCAACGTACAGTGTTTTTTATCAGAGAAAAAGATTAAACAGAATAATAAAATAATTCATTAAAAAAATTTAACATTAGTAAGAGTAAAACACACATTATGCACGGATAAAAAAAAAATATAAAAAAAAATCAAAGACAAATGATTCCTAACCTATAGAAAAATTTTTTTTTCTGAATGTCACTTCTTGTAAGATTTATAATATGAGTTGATTTATAAACATAGTATCCAGTCTTAAGTATGAATAATGTTAATTGAAATAAATTTTTAAAAAGCTGCCAAAGAGTTGTATAACCTTGTTTTGCTGGGAAAGTTATAGAACTCTGGCTATTAAGAGCTTTGTCATCAACAGACTACTACTTAAAAGGAAAGTTAAGTGTAATTATGAAAGTATATTAATATGTAGATAAGGAATTATTATACTCTGTATAGAAAATTGTAAGATACAGAACCCATGATAACCATATTTCCCCCTGCTCTTGACTGATTGTAGCCAAAATTAAATGGCATCAACGATCCATATTCACAAGTCAGTTGTAAAAATATTTCACATAAATTGGTAAATCCAGTCTAACGAAAACAAGCAAAAACTGACAAAAAACCTAAAAATCAGGCTTATTCCCCCCCCTCCCCCTATGAATAAAACTGCCCAAATACATATCCAAAATGTTATACTAATGAAATGGAATATAAGGATGTGACTTTAAGGCCCAGAGTTGTCAAAAAAGAAAAAAGAGTTTATTTCCCCCACCCCTTTGTTTTAATAAAATTGTTAACATCATCAGAAAGTATTTTAGTTATCTAAGGGTTATTAAATTATGTGAAAAAATTTACCTAACTTTTGAATGGGATTTTATTTTGTTATGGGACCCATAAGGTTCATATTTCCTTGCCCCCTTGATCAATTGTGACCAAAATTAAATAAAATCAATGCCCCAAACAATCATTGTAATCATTGTCTCAAATTTTAATCAACTCAATCCTTCCAGTTTAAAGATATGAAGCAAAGGACAGGCCAAGATATGTGTGTACATATATATATATATATATCCTTCTGGAATTTTACATGCTACAATTGTGTATTTTAGTCAACGGGAGGGTCGTGATATGACAAGATCTACATAAATCCTGACATACAAAATATGATCTGATTAGCATTAATTCCCAAATATAGTATAGTCAGGTAAATAATAAAATTTTTATCTAAGTTAAATCAATGCGTATTTTATAAAAAATTTAAAACTAAGTAAACAAAACATGTATTTTTTATTTTTTTCATTAACATTAAAAAAAGAACTGAAATAAAATAGTTCTATTATAAAAATACAAAAAGTCCATATAAAATCATCCTAAAAAAAAATAAAATTGTGAGATCAAACCTGGTCATTTGCCAAGAATTGCCATAAATCTTACAGCATTATAAGTGTTGGAGAGAAAAATATGATTTTTTTAATTTTATCAACCACTTCAAAATACAAATAGTTAAGTGTCATGTTTCGTTCATAACACCCATAACACTATAAAACTTATGGCAGTATTTGGCAGGTACCCAAGTTTAATCTCGCAATTTTTTATTTTAATGATTTCTTGGTAGCAACTTTTTGTAACATGAGTTGGTTTTTTTTTTTAATATGTATTTTTAATATTATATATAATTAAATCAACATATATTTTTTTTCTACATCCTCTTTCTTGCCTATTATATTTTATCATATTTTGATTTTGGGATATTCTCTTATTACTCTGTATGAAATGATTTATTAACCTTACTACTCATCCAATAACAGAATTATGGACAAATTTATGCTTAAAACATTTCTAAAAATTGAATAATTACAACAGTAAAAAAAATAAAATCATTAGATCATCCAAACAGTTCCTGATTTTAAACAAGCATCGCTACAAACAGACATTTGTAGTTATATATAAAAATTATAATGTTTTTGGAAAAGTTAGTATTAGTAATTCAAATCCATCTCTTTAAAAAAAAAAAAACAGCATCAACTAAACATTTTATGTAGGCCAAAGTACATGAAGGAATATACTCTATGACATTGGTTTTTCTGAGAAGGCAGGAAAATGTTTAGAAATAAAATCATCAGTTGTAATGATTGTTGTGGATATGCAGTGAAGTAGAGAAAAATACAATTTCTGGTAAGGTAGTTGATAATTACAAAGAAATAAGAGAAAATTCTTTGATATTAAAGCTAAAATGTATTATTAGTTGAGTTGGAAATTAAAAACCTTTACTAGGAGAAGATGTAACCAATGACGGAAATATGAGGAAGACGTATTAGAAATTAGAAAAATTATTAAATGAAATCTTGGATGAAGAAATTAATGATAATTTCATTGGAGACTAAACATCTAAATTTCACAGAACTATGAAAGACTTAAAAATTAAACTGGGCTTCATAGTTTATCATCTGAATTAATATTCCGTGGCATCTGAGAAAAGAGAAAGTGAATAAGATTTACAGATTAGTATACAAAATTTATGAAACTGGAGAAATATTCTCAGATTTTGAGAAAGAGTTTAATTGTTATTATACATTTGAATAGATAGAACAATAAAATTAATAATTGAACAAATTGAATAATTGTTATTATACAATTGAATAAAGAAACAAGAACAGGGAAATCTGAGAATTATTACACAATCAGTTTAATATGTAAAAAAGTAGTGTTCAAAAAGTGATGCAGCCTTATGGGAAAATGAGTAAGTTACAATAGTTGTTGAAAGTGGCCTCCGTTATGTAATTCACATAATTGAATACAATGTTGCATGCTTTTAAACACATGTAACATTTATTGAGGAATTGCAGTGATACATCAATTTCAAATTCACTCTGCAATTAAGGAATGGTATAAGGATGAGTTTTGTAAGCAGCATCCTTAAGGTATCCCCACAAGAAAAAATCAGGAGACCAAAGAGGCCACAACCCCTTCGAAATCACTTGTTCATGAAAACACTAATGCAAGAAAGTCATAGTGTTGTTGGCTGTATGAGCTATAGCATTAATCTGCTAAAACCACGTATACTCTAGCCACAGTTATCTGCGGTATACTCTACCACAGTAGAGTAACCGTGTATACTCTGCAGGTATCATGTTTACAGATTGTTACACCATCTGTATGTAATGCTCACTGTTCACTCTGCCATGAAAGAATGTCATGGAGATTCGTCTATGTGATATTGCACACCAAATGTCCACTTTTTGTCTGTGGAGAGGAGACTCGTCCAGCGATGTGGATTTTCCATACATCAATTAAGTGAATCCCGTGCATTCACATATCCATCAAATGGAACTATCCTCATCAGAGCAAAACCAATAGTTGTGTTTGTTCTTATCTGGCACTACAGATGACATGAACTAGCTATATGTTTTGCCAAGTCTGCAGGTAACAACTCGTGAACAACACGAATTCTGTATGGATGCATCTTTAAACACCTGTGCAATGCCATATGGGCACTATCAATGTAGAGATAATGAGACAATGGTGGTCTCCCCATTAGATAGATTAGTTTACATTAGATTAGATAGGGATCAGACAGACTTCTTGGGACTAACAGAATATGCAGGTTGCACATTGATCAAATTTTCTGGATCATCTGCCACATTCCCTGTCTCTTGGAACTTATTGTACAGCTGTATGATGAAGGAGGACTTGTTTGGTGCATACACACCATACTTTTCTGTGAAGGCATTCTGAGTCCGGGCATAACTGGCACATCTAATGTATTGGGAAACACTGATTATTTTCTGCTGCATTGTGTTACCCATTTTACCTCAATTAAGTCTGCAACAAAAGAAGGAAATGTTCTTCCATAAGGTTGCATTACTTTTTGAATACTCTGTATTACAATAGGGTAAAAGATGTTGTAGAATGAATACTTGATCAGAGAATCTTGATTAGTACAAGGGAGCTCATTCCGATTGGTTTTAGAAAGCAGTGTTAAAAAATTCAAAGTCATCTAAATTACATTTTTAGGTGTACAAAGAATTTAAAAATTAAAAAAAAAATTGGATTGAAATGTAGAGAAAAGACTTAAATAGAATCTGAGCAGCACTTGGGATGCAGTGATAAGAGTAGAAGACAAAGAAAGACGACTTCTGATTTCAGAAAGAAGTAAGCAAGGATGTTATCTGTCCCTATTACATTTCAACATTAATATAGAAGCAATTCAGTAGTTGAAAGATAAATCTTTGATAGTAGAATAACTAGCCTAAGGAGAAAGTATAGAAATGTTAAAGAGTTTCCAAAAACATTATCCTTTTGGAAAAATAAATTTGAAGAAATTCTAAATTTCTGATGTATTGCTACAAAAGAAATTCAGTTTAAAAATAAATAAAAGGAATAATTGTCATCTGTCAAATGTGACAAAAAGGAGGATGAATTAAAAATTAAACATTAAGATAGAGAATCATAATATATCATACCCACTCTCATATGGGTGGATTTTGTTATTTAACTAGTATGTCAAACATTTTGACATCAATCTGACCAGAAACTTTTTTATGCTCCTATATTCATGAATCATAAAACCATAACATACCTTGGTTATCATTAATTTTTCAGAAATATTATTAGATATAATTTTCCAAAATGCCAAAATTAGATCATTCACATAATAAAAAATTTCAGGAGTTGTCACTGTTGAAGGATTCCTTAAACTTGCTTCATCTTCATTCTCAAAATCTCTAGCCTAAAATTTTAGCACAGTACTTGTTTATAATTGAGTGTGATGGACAGTCATAATTTAATGATTGGAATATTACTCACAAATTTCTTTCAGATTTTCTTCAGAAGGAACAAGAACCTAATGATGTACTTCAGAAACTAAAAATGCTATACTCTACACTGATTCTTCTATCAAAGATCTAAAAAAAAATTACTATTTGTCTCACAAATATTAACTATTTATTAAACTATGGGGAAGTTGAGTCACACCAGGAACTTGTAGTATATCCTTATGTTGTAATATGTATGTTAAGGAGTAGATCTTTATTAGTTTCAGATTAACCAAAAAACATTATCATTAATGAATAATATATCATTAGTAACGCCAACTAGAAGTAATTTTATCTTTAACACCAATTGATCAGTAAATTATGTAGTTGTGTAAATAAATATTCTGATTATATTTTATGATAGTTGTTTAAAACTATCAATATTTAAAATGTGAAACCAAATCAAATTTATTAATTTCATAAAGTTTTTTAAACTAATGATACAGCACATTCATTCATTATTATGGCCATCTTCAGCGGTTGGTATTTCTGTTCTTACATTAGCGCATCTCATCCGTTGGTGTTAAGTGTTGATGATTTTTTTATTAAGGCAAACGTATTTAGAATGTGGTTAAAAATTTGTTGGATTTGAACTGTGTTTGCTCATTTAGAATGCAATTACTTTGTGTTTGTATAATTAATTATCTTCAAGTTTGTTTAAATATATGGTTTTTTTTAATGTTTTGGTTGAATTCCATCAATATTTTTTTCAATATTCATAGGCTCTGATTTATATATCAAGGGCGTTACATTTTTTATTATATATTATTTTTAAGAATGATGTTTATTCTTTATCAGATTACTGTGATATGATTGATTAATTTAACGGTACTTTGGAAGTCTCCAGGGATACTTGTGCAGTTTTGTTGATTTTGGCCCATACACTACATCACTTTTCCATGTAGAGTGTATTGTATCTTATATCTTTGGATCAATAAGCCAGATGTTAATTATTTATTTTTGTATTCCCAAAGCAAAAGATGGTTTACACCCAATTACACTTACGTTGCCATAGATGAATTTTTGTAGCTTATGAAAATGTTAAGCGTAATTGGGACTTGAACTGAGAATTTTTAGGATGAAAACAAAGTCACAAACACTCACCATGTAGGTTGGTGGAGTGGTAGAATCTAACAATAGAATGGTGCTCTGGTAAGAGCATTGAGAAATTATTTGGTTAGCATAAAGATTTAACAAATCCAACTTTTCCTGTCTATTTACTGTCCGAGTAGGCAAACACTAATCCTCAACAACATTCTAACAAACATTATAAAAACTAGTGAAGTGAATTTTAAATAAATATATAACTGCATAATTATTATATGGCAGGATTATTAATAAAATAGAACTTTTTAAAGTTTATTAATATTGTTAATTGTTGCTGCTCAACAGAACTTGCGTGTGGCATAACTATTATTATAGCTTCTTACTTTTATCATTTTCGTTTACAACTTCCACCTGTTGTTCATTGTGATTCTTTTATATAACAAAAAAAAAAATTCCTGATCAGTAATCTATACTGTATTATAAAAATTAGTAACAGTGTTAAAGGGAATTAAAGAAGATATAGAAATTAAATAATATTAATAATAATACTATAAAAAAGAAAAAACTATGGATAAACAATTTTGACTGGTTGCCATTTCTTGGTAGTGTTGAAGCATTTTTATTGTTGTTATTATTTTGGTCGGTGTTGCTTGGCCTTTGGCCATTGCTAGTAGACACCATCGTAGAATAATTTCCACTGATACCAACTTAACAAATAAAATTAATAGTTACAATATTACCAATTGCAAATTGTAATTTTTTAAAATACATTTATTCGTTTTAAAAATATTTGTTTTTATATTGGAATGTACCAAGATTTAAGGATTTATTATAAAAATTAATTCATAGGCTTTTGTTTTTTATTGATCAAAAAATTTTTTCAACTTGATAATTCTTATGTATTTCTGGGTGTTAACCTCTGTACCATTCTAAGGTACATTATAAAAACTAATGAAGTGAATTTTAAATAAATTTGTAACTGCATCATTGTTATACGGTAGGATTATTAATAAAATACAACCTTTTAAATGTAAATTAAGGTCATATTTGATATCAAACTTTTCTCCATCACGTAAGGATTTTCACAAAAAGGTTTCAAAATTTTTTTTAAATATAAAAAGCAATTTTTAATTAAATTAAAAATTTATAAGTGATATGAAAAACAAAATTACTTAAAAACTAATGAAAACGCAGTAAAATACTATCTATTGCCCTAAAAGTCCTTATAAAATCTTTTTCTTTTTGTTTTATACTACTTTTGGTGCTTTTTCTTCTATGGTGTCGCAGCAGATGCTACTTTTTTAACATCCAACAGTAATCAGTATAATGGTCATGTTCCATCTTCCTTTGGTATCTTCTTTCCATTTCTTTCATGTCTTGGTGGAATCTTCCTCCCTGCTCCTCACTGCACCAAGATTCTCAGGAAAGCAGTCAAGGTGTGAATCTAGAAAATTTGTTGCCAAGAAACTTTTTAACTGTATCTTTGAATGCTTTCCAAGCTTGTTTTTCTGCTTCCTCAATTTTAGATTCAAATATTTTATCTTTCATAAACTTCCTTATATCCAGCCCAACAAAAACATCATCGTTTATCCTTGTTTCTGATAAACCTGGAAACTAACTGAAAAGATACTTGGAATATTCTCTGATTAATTCATTGTGATTAATTGGAGTTCACTGATTAATTCATTAACCATAGTTTAATATGTAACGAAGGAAGCAAAACCTTTGCTTTTCTCTACTAAACCTTCTCTTTCAATGTTTTTCATACCAACTTTTAAAGTTTGTCTTAGTGGCATTCTTTTTTATTATAGTGCTACTTTCTATCACAACTACACCATTCATACAAAGAAATGGATATTTGTTAAGACCACTTTGTTGTCCAAGTAACAAAGAAAACACCTATTCAATTGTCACAAATTGCCCAATCTTGATCCTTATATGGAAGTTTAATTAAAAGTAAATCAAGATTTTCTAACACTCTTTCGTATGAACTGAGTATCCCACTGGTAAAGAAGCAAACTTACTTCAATTGTACAAAATATTGCCTTAAGACTCCTTTTCAACGAATCAATGAATAGTCAACATTCAGATATCTTGCAGTCAATGCGGAATTGTTCCATGAGTCCAGGTACATCATTACAGTAAACTAATGCATCTTCTTGAGAAAAATATTAAACAAAGTCTTTTTCTTTGTTCCTAAAACAGTAAAAAGTAGTGCCAGGAGCTAACAAACATTTTTCCTTCAACTTTCAACCTAAAAGTTCAACAAGGTCCTTAGGAAGGTTTAAGCCCCTTACCGCTAATCACTTAATTTGGATTGCTTTAACAGTTCTGGTTTATCATTTCCAGGATCATAATCATCATCCAGTTCATTACCACAGGTCTGTGAAACCATTTCTTCCTATATCACCTAATTTTCTGGTGGTAAAAGAACAAGTAATTCTGGTCCATGAAGTATTGAAGGTTTGAATTTCTGTTTTTTTTTTTTGTTTTTTTTTAACTGAATCCCTGTATTACACATGAACAAAAGTAATAATCAGTGCTATGATTGGTTGGTCTCTCCAACTAATAGGCACTCCAAAGTGGAAAAACTATTTTTTTTCTTTGTGACTACTGGCAAAGCTCTTCAACACACACACTAAACAAACCTTATGAGGACCCAAAGATTTATTTTGGTCTCCTAATTTCACACTAACATATGCAAAATATACTTTTTTTTTAACAAATTCTATAATGTTTCTTTCTTGTTTTGTGACATTAAATTTTCCACAAATAAAGCAAAAAGAGTTAGGTACGTTGACACAGCCCCTTAACATAGTCATTATAATTTAATTTAATAAAACTTGTAAAATATAAGTATAGTTACATGGTAAAAATAAGTACATAAAAAAATTATAATATAAGTTGAATGAATAAAATTGTTACAAACTAATAGAACAAAAACGCACACCACAGTTGTAAAAAAGGTATTTTTTTTTTTTTTAGAGTAGCTAATGGTGGTGGAGGGGAGGTAGACTCTGTGTAATAGGAAAATGATCAGACATGTAGTAACAAGAAAGTGGCTGTTTGTACAGTTATGTTGTATATTTATTACTGTTTTTAATTTCTTTATCATAAATTCACTATTTTTTTATTTAAAATATTAACTTCTTGCATTTTCGTATGTAAAAACAATTATGACTGTTTATTTAAACAACAGTGTTACAAAATGTTCCTTTATAATAGGCTGACATCAATAAATAGAACAAAAAAATAACAAATGTTGAAAAAACCTTACGCGATGGAATTTTAAAAATTTCTTTACCTTTTCAGTGCCAAAAAATCTATTGAAATAATTAAATAGATTCCAGACATTTTACCATTGCAAACCAGTGTTATCATTTAAAATCTAAATATCATTTTATCAAATAGTTAACATTAATTATACACACACACACACACACACACACACACACACACACACACACACACACACACACACACACACACACACACACACACACACACACACACACACACACACACACACACACACACACACACACACACACACACACACACACACACACACACACACACACACACACACACACATATACACATACACACACACACATATATATATATATATATATATATATATATATATATATATATATATATATATATATTTGTTTCATTGAAATTAATCGTTAATATTCATATTATACCTCATTACTGTTAAATTATATTTAGATTCTATTAAATAAACCACTTAGTACAAAACATTAAATTAAACATATCTTAATTTTTCATGAAAATACTTTCGCGGATCCTGCATTCTCAGTCATGATTGAAATAATTCTTTATTACATAATAAAAATTTAAAAATAATGATGAAAATTGCCTATTAATTTAAGGATAAAATAAATTAATACGCAATTTTCTTTATTTTAGTATTCTTATTTTTAAATTTTTATTATGCAATAACGGAATTATCTCAACCATGACTGAGGATGCGGAATCCTGCAAAAGCAGTTTCACGAAAAATTAAGGTAAGATATGTCTTACAAGCTCATTCAACATGTAAAAATAAAGAAAAACGTACATGTAAACATCGGTCCGGAAACACTTCGTTAACTAGTTACGGCTGGCGAAAAATTTCGCCCAGATTTCATCTCCTCCAGTGAAATGAAGCTATACAGAAATTCTCGGGACGCAAAAATGTAACTTAATTTGATGATTTCATGAGAAATTCGAGCTGACAAATTGAAAAAAATAAGTCCGTGAATTGTACCTTCAGTGGTTTTTTAGAAAAATGCAAAAACGGTTGTCAAAAAACGCACTTTTTTACGTTTGTCTTGTAATTACTTTGTTAATTGCTAATAAACTGATAAAACTCTTTAATAAAGACTTGAAGTAAATTTAATTTTAAACAGAATAGTATATAAATAAAGAGCAGGGGAATAACAGTTGATAAAATGGACTTTTATTTAGAGTAATATAAAGCTAAATTTAACGAGAAAATGATTTTTAACGATAACTGATTTATTTTTGAAAACTAGGGAAAAATGATAAAAAACAGTCAATGTGGTATTAAAAATTAATAAAAGAAGTTTCAAAATAAATTATTTCATACTGGATAGTACTGGATCATCGATCGTAGCGATGTATTTAAGTTCTTTTAAAAACCAATGATTCTTGTTTAAATCAAATTAAAATAAGGAATAATTTTTATTTAAAAAGTTGGCAATACAATAACAGCTGTCCAACAGATAAGTTTTTTGAATATTTGTGTTGTTTTGTAAGCTTACAATCGAGTTTCAGTTCATTAGTGCAATTTTCCTGTTAGTATAAGTAGATGGCGTACTGCATTTCTTTTTTTTCTGTTTTAGCCTCCGGGAATTACCGTTCAGATATTACTTCAGAGGGTGATATGTATGAGTGTAAATGAAGTGAATGGTCAAACTGAGATACTGAATATACTGATTCCTGACCAGTTTGAGTTTTTGAGTTCAGTTTTAAGTTTTGATTCCTGAGATGTAAGGTTAATTGAAACCCAACCACCAAAGAACACCGGTATTAACGATCTAGTATTCAAATCCGTATAAAAGTAACTGCCTTTACTGGGGCTTGAACGCTGGAACTCTCAACTTCCAAATCAGCTGATTTGGAAAGACGCGTTCTCAACTAGACCAACCCGATGGGTTGTACTGCATAACCCTTTTGAATCTGGTTGGTTATTAAAGTAATGTTTATTTATGGTGTGTGTGAAGGCAGTGCTATGGCTGCTGTTGAAGATTGTCGACAACGTTATCCTAATCGCACGATTCCAAATCCAAGAACTATTAGTGCAGCATTTCTAATGTTACGGGAAACAGGATCTCTTCCTAGCAGTAATCGTATCCCTTATGACCGTCCTCTCCAGTATGATGTTAATGTCGATGAAAACATTATTGTTGCTATGCAGCGTAATCCCAGTGTCATTACATGTAAGTTTATGTCTTTCTAACTGGTTGAGAATTTCACAACTAAAGTAAGGATACTTAATAATAACAGCCTTTATCCGTATCATAAACAAAAAGTACAACAAAATTCTTGACGTTCTACAGTTGGTTAAAAGTATTTATGTTTTGGTGGTTTTTATTCCATATATATACATCAGAAAGTTATGGTAAAACCACAACTTGTATTCTTAATACATAATTGGGAAATTTTCTGTATGATCTTTTTAAGAACTATGATCTAGTCTCTTCCTTGGTGTATTGATTTCTAAATAGTAAAACCATGGAATGAGATTGGATCACGGTCCTGAAAAGATCTTATGAAAATATATTTCCAGTTATTTAGAAAGTAAATTCTGATTTTTTGTTTTTTTAAAAGTATGAACATCAGGTTGTTATGCTGCTGCCATTTTAATTTATAAGAATACTTTGTAATTAAAACATGTCAGTTTTTTGTTTGTGAAAACCTAGGTACAAGATTTAATTAATCACAAATAAATGCTATAAATATACTCATTGGTATATCCCTTAATTGGTAATAGTTATTATCATTAGTTGGTGATCATTATCATTAGTTGATTTCAATCAGCAAACAAATATAAAATTCTTAGGGACTTATAAACATATTTTGAAATAAAAATTTACTTTAATATGTAAATCTTCACTCCTAAGATATTTAGTTATGTTTTAAATATATGGTCTAAGATATAATTTCATTTTACATTCTAAAATATTAGATCGTTTTTTTAATCCCCAAATGAAATTATGATTGGAGAATTTTATTCCTTTTACATTGGACTTACTACATGATCACTGCCCAAGACTCTATTGGAAGTTTGCCACTGGGATTGTGCAAAGAAAGAAAGATGTAAATATGAGCAGTTCATTCTTTTTATCTTTATCTACTAATGAGACGCAGTGTTACTATAGGATAATTGTCCCCTCAAATAGGGAAAAAATATATGAATATTTTTTCCCTATTTGGGTAGATGATTTGATTTTGGGTCACCTTCCATCTTGGTTCCATCAGTTTACATGCTGGTGCTTTCTAATAGCCGTCAGAGTAGCTGCTTCTATTGGGGTTAAGTGGGATGGTAACTGCTTTATACCTGAGCAACTACTGGCCAAGAACTCAGTTTTTTTAATTTAAAGATGCACAAAAAGTCAAACTGGCAAATAAGTTATGTACTGGGTAAAGGTAGGTTTTTTAGTAAAGTACATTCTAATATGTATTTGCTGTTGGGAATGTAAAATTCACAGTTCATATTCTGACCTAATCCCTGTTACATTAAGTTGTTAAAACTGTATATATATTTATAATTTTTATTTTTGTTTCAGATTGTATCCCAAAAAAATAATTATATAAAATGATAAAAGTGGATGAAAATGATCCTGTTGGTGGTAAGTTAATATATTTATATAGTTATTTTAAGTTATTGATCAATTCATTGTTGAAACAAAAATATTGAGTTGTATGACTTTTTTGTTGTTAGAACATTATATTGTTTTTTCTTTTATTGTGATCTCAGATATATATTTTCAATTTATTTTAAGGAAGAAATTGAATGAATACTATAAGTGAAAAATTATCAGACCCTTGCCAGAAATTGTATCCAAGAGTAGCTAATTTAGTATTGATGTGGTGAGAACTTGCATTGTCTGGCTGCAAAACAAAGTATGGAAAAAAGTTTTTCCGTTCAAAATTTTTTAATATTTCAAATAAAAGTTGCAGTTGTCTTTGTCCAGATTTATTGATTAAATTTCTGATGATATAATAATTTCTGTACTTTGTTTTAATGCATAACTTTTTCCCATAGTTTAGGTGGTTACTTGTATGCAAAGTGACAACAAAATTGGTTACTTGTAAATAATTTTAAATCATTTGTGTTAAAAAACCTTATATTATGAATTAGAAATAATACCATTTTTGCAATATTCTCTTTGTACAATCAGTAATGAAAATTTATAATGTTTTAAAGACAGGTAAACCAACTAAAAATTCATATTTTACAGTAGCTTTTTATTTTCAAAATAACTTTTGTGATCTTCATTGTTTCTGAAAGATTGTGGTTGAAATAATATAAATATGCGATAAGAAGTCATCAAGTATAAGCCTTTTTTAGTTTGTGATTAAAAGGTAATAGTTTTTTAACATTTCTAGTATTTTCTAAAGATAAAGACGAGCTGGAATACCAAATTTAAAAAAAGTTCATGTTACCAGCATCAGTTTTTTTAATAAATATAATTATAGATTAATCCTGCTGTGGTATATATGATATATATAATGCCAATCTCCATGTGTCATTTTTCACTCGCTACACAATTTATCTATCAATAACTATTATTGGTCATCAGTTTGTTATTGCTGTATGGATTAATAAATTTTATATATATATATATATATCTATATATATCTTGAAAAGAGTTTCTACATGTGATTTCTAAAACAGTTTTGATATCTGTAGATTACATTTCCTTGGTAAATTCTATTTGCTCCTTTAGTCTTTCATTTTTACATAGCTTCATTAAAAAAAGCCTGTACCAAAAAAGTTTTTAAAAAAATGTTTAATTTTACTTTAAATTTTTACATTTTTAGAAGTTAATGTCAAATCAAAAAACAAATAACCTTTCACAACTTCCTAATTCTTAATTTAAATTTTAAGTTAAAATTTCATTAAAAGAAGAATCAAATGGTCATTATTTTTTTATTTTTTGTATGGTTATTTTAAGTTTATTTTATTCTTTGAGGGTTATTTTGTATATTATTTTAATTAAAACCATTTTTCAAAAAAAAGCCTAAGAAGACTTTCCTGAATTAATATTCTTCTTATTATTATTATTATTACTATTACTGTTAATTATATTTCCTAAGTGATTTAAGAGTTTTGAATAGGACTTTCATTATAATTAATAATTTTCACTATTTTATAAGTTAATTATTGTATATTAAAATTACATAAGTCTTTAAGAGATTATTTTTTTTGTTATAAAGTTCCCTTAGGTCATGTAACCAGTATTTGGTGGCCGATCAAATCAGTCCTCACATATTATGTTAATCATAATTTATAGTTTTATACGACGTTAGTTCATTTTCAGTACCTGTTATAGTTAAAAAGTTATACATTTTTCTAATTTTAAATTGGCACAAATAACTTTGTTATGGTTTTAATAAATCTCTATTGGGTTCCTACATATGCTAAGATAATATAATTTATTTACCTTATGGTATTTTTTATGTGGTTTTATGTTATAAATAAACTTAATGTGGTTTTACGGCATTTTTTCCAATTATTAAAAAGTTAGTTTTACCACCATTTTGGGTGGGGTCTTATACTTGATTTACGAAATGGATGTTTATATATTTTATGCAGTTAGTAAATCATACATTACTGTGTTTGAACCAACTAGATAGCTTACACCATTTTATAATGATTGTTACAAAATTTTAATTTTGGTGGCCATTTTGAGGTGATCTGACAGCCAATCATAACCATTCGTGTATTTCTGTAATCCTCTAACAATGCTCAGTCCGAATCGAAAATCACAATCCAAGACAAAATGTGTACACACACATATTGAATTCAGCAATGAATTGTTTGTTCATTGAAAATATCTACAATAAAACCTCTTGCCCATATGAAAAAAATAATTTTAAGAAAAGTTTTTACAAAGGCAAGAACATTAGTGTTGATAAAGGTAAAAAAATGAAAGGAATGTGAAAAAATGATGTTAAAAGACTTCTGCCATGGATGAGCTAAGGCCCTGCAGTAAATGGAAACATGTATCAGATTTTAATTTAAGTTTCAATAAAAATATTTGTAAGAAAAAACCTTGGAATATTAGATTGACATAAGTTTAAATATTATTGTACTATAACAATCCATTATTAAGGAAAAAAAGGAAAGTGTCATTAAATCATCTAAGTAAATAATAGATATTTAATAGATTTTTTCACAAAAAAAAGTCTTCCACTTAAGTTTTCAACAAAAACATAAATTTGAAACATCAGAGGAGTGAGCTTCTTCTATATAATAAAAAACAAGAATCATTGAAATTGGTCCATTTAGTGAAGAGTATGGCTTGAATATCCAACAAACAAAAAAATAATTTTAAATTGCAAACATTACCTTTTATTGCGCCAGTTAAAAAAATTATCAATGTGTAGTTTTCAAAATTAGATTTTGGTAGTGCATATCTTTAACTTCTTATGTTCTTTTGATTTTGGGATCAGTAGCCAAAATTGCTAGCAGAATGCAGTTCACCCAGCCAATTGAAATTACAGCCAGAATTAATTAACTGCAGTACTGTACAAGAATTTACTAATTCAAGATAAACACTGCTTCAGTTGTTGAAATTTCTTTCTTATTTATTTCATTTTTTTCTTTTTTGTTTAAATGGTACTTCTTGATATAAACAAGAGCTTGTGAAACTGTCAAGTTGTACCAAAATTTTGTTTATTGTGTCTTACCTTAGACCAACCATTTTAATTCTTTTTCATGACCAGTCTGTTTGTTTCCTTGTGGGGGGGGGGGGAGGAAGAAGGATTTTACAAATTTATTATCGACCAAAAAGTTATTAAACAGCATTAAAACATGAAGAGTTCTCATTAACGTTTTGAAAGTATGAAATATTAGAACTTTAAAAACTATATACTGTATATAGCATGTAGTAGAATATGTACTAAATATTTTAAAAACAATTAGAACTTTAAAAAATATGTAATTATAACTTTTCCGCTAAAGTGTTGTCCAATCAACAAACAGTATACATTCATAAGTAGTAAAATCAAAAATTAAATTTTAAATTACAAATTCATTGAATGATCTCATCATAGATAAGATTAAGCTTTTATAATTCTTTAGAGAAAGTCAGTAGGGGACAGTTGGAAATAATGTAGACCATACTTTGTCTGTTGCACCATTGACAACTACCATAACTTTCAAACGTAAAACAACTCCAAAACAATTTGTTTCTGTAATAATAATTTATTTTTAAAAATGAGCTGGTGGAATTTTTTAAATTTGTTCCTTTTTTAAATATTTATCACTAAAACCCCTGAACATAATACGAATAGAGTCATTTTTGCTTCAAATTTGAAATTATATATGGTAGATATCAAAACCATAACGATTTTAGATATCTGATATAAGACAGAATTACCTCTGAAAAATGGCATAGCCAATTTCAAGAATTAAATAATTCTTTACCAGGCTTCTAAAGGAGGGTGAGGTGGTTTCTTTTTAATGAGGAATGAGGTAGTTTCTTTTTACATTCTTCACTGTTATTGTTTTTTCACAATGAACTGAATATAATGTGGTGCTTCAGAATGGCAAGCCAACCTAAATACAATTTATATTTATTCCGACAAGTGACATCTTTTCATTATGTTCATCACAGGTAATAAACTTTATTACTCAAAGAAATTGCATCTCTGACTGTTATTTCTTGAATCTAGAGCTTTTGTATGCATCACAGCCATTAGAAAGAGTTGGATAATAAGACAAGTGCAATATAATAATCTAATCCTTTCTGTTATGAGACAATTTTTTTTTTGTGATATTATCCTGATCAGATTTTTCCATGAATTTGCTCGATTCCTGCAGATATTAGAACAGTTTCTTCTTTACACTATAGTAGTAGCATTTTTATACTTTCTTGAGATGATCTCTGTAATGCATGATTATGCATTAATTAAAAATAATAATGATTTCTTTTATATATAAAATATACTTTGCTATTTAAAATAATAACAGTTAAAAAAAAAAATTATTAATTAATAATGTGACTGGCATGTAGTGAATACTTTATTATTACTTTATTAATTAAAAAAGACTAGGTTAAGATGTTTGAAGCAATGATTGCTGTAATTATGGTTGGAATGTAGCTTGACCTGTTGTAGACTAATATAAGACAGATTCTGGATTTATTTTTAGCATGAGACAGTTTCTTCAGCCAACATTGCTTAAAGGAAAGATTACTAAAAAAGTTTACTATAAACTAATTGCTAAATACAGTTTTATACATATTATATTATAATATATCAAAATATATTTTTTATTTATTGTTTTTTTTTCTTTTACATTCTTTCATTTTATTTATGTCTCTGTTTTATCTTTTTTTTTTATTTCATTGCCTTATTTAATTTCTATTTTTAATCAGTTACTGTTATATATAAAAGGAAACTTATCTTCTAAATCCACCAGTGTAAACAATTTAGTAATTAATGTTATCAAGATCACTAATTTTAAAATAATTTTCCTTGAACTTTTTTTAAAGGTCTATAGCAACACTATGATCAAGAACAAACTGATGTAATTAAATCTGATTCCTTCTCTCTTTCTTTCTTTCTTTCTCATTTTACTCTCATCATCCTTCTGTAACAACATTGTTTTATTTAAATTTAAGTACTGTTGTTCAGTCATCAATTATGTTTTAAAAATACATAATTGTCTTTATTCTAATTTTTACTTTCCTGGAGAATATAACTAGAATAGCTATGTTAAGAGGAAATTGTGGTGATTATGTCAAAAATGAGTTATCAGGTTTTTTACTAATCTGTACATTTTAGGGTCCAACTAGAGATTTATACTAAAACAAACATATGTATTTATGCATATATACATTATACATTTTGCGTTATAATTGCTAAGTAAATTATTTTACACAATGGTAATTTTATAACAATTATCATTCTGGTTAGTTTTATCAGAGGAATGATTCTGTTATATCAATGTTTTCGCCGTATCAAGATAATAAAAATAACATGTAGTTTCCATTATGTTCTTCATCATTCTTAATATCTCATTTTATGAGAGCATAACAGAAATGTTCTTAAGAGCAGTGCTTCATAAGTTGTAAAGAAATTTTCTGTAAGCATATTTCTATAGGATTTTTTTTCTTTGCCTTGACCTTATCCAATTTCATTTCAGGTCACTCACTTAGTTCTCTTATGCTATTCTGTCCTTTCTTTAACAATTTTAGGATTTATTTTCATTGTTGCCATACCTTTTTCTATGGTTCTACTCTATGGCACCTACATTGCCACGGTCTCTTTACCTCTTCTATTGTAAAAACTGTTCTTGTCATATGGTCATCACCTCAAAGCATTAAACGGCTGTACCATTATAGGTAATATTTCTAAGTTTATTTTATATTAGCATGACTGTGAAAGATTCTCAGATGTATTAATTTCCGATCTTGTCCAACCTGTTTACTCTGTAGTATCAGACATAGGCACCTGTGTGTAGTATACAATTTTTTGTTTATTTCTTTTTATATTGCCTAACACTAATCCATAGTGAAGAGTTGGCTGTACTTCTCATTCATGTGTTCCTTTAATTCGAACGGGTAATCTTTTGTCACATTGTACTCCACACAAAGATCTTCATTTGAGCCAACCTGTTTTGGTCCTATTGACTGTATCCTTATCGATACTTGATGTTGAAGTTATTATAAATCTTTTGTCAAGCATACTGTCTTCAATACATCGACTATTGCTAGTAGTTGGGATGCAGACAGTAACTCTTTTGTTTGCTTACTTTAAGTCATCTATGTTCCAATATATCACACCAGATTAAATCATGTTGTACTTCAGATAGGTAGTCCACTGTATGAACTATGCCATCGTTATATAATAATGAAACAAAACGAACGTTTTTGTTGTTTCTTTTTCTTTTAAGCAAAAATTTAAATTATATTTTATCATATTAATTTACGAGAGAGTAACTTGTACATTCTAGGTGTTATTTAACTAAGAAAAAATTGTTAGATTTTTATCTAAGCAAATGAAAAAAGAATTAGTGGGTGGAAGGAAGAGATAAAGAGACAGAGATATTAGGTACAAACATAAGTAAAATAAAATTAATAGCAGTAAGGAACATAGCTACATACACTATTTATAGTGCCAGAATGAATTTCACAACTAAACTGAAATAAAAATTTATTTTCTTTCGTAACTAATTCTGTATTTTGCAAAATGTTTTTATATTTTCTCTTTTACAATATGCTTAGGGTTTATTTTGTATAAATATGGCAAATTGCCAAATATATATTATGCCTATGTATGTATTTTATATATAACTAACTACTCACCACATTTGTAGTCCCATATATACTTATATTTTTTTACATAAATCTGTATGTAAAATTTTCATTATTTAAACAAAAAAAAAAAAATATTTTGGCTACTTAGTTGCTGTTTGGTTAAAAAGTATCTATAGCTAACATTTTACAGTTTTAAAACTAGGACGTTTTGGGCTAATAGTTATGAGTGTACTGAAGCTGTGACCTACTCAATATAAATAATGAACTACATTAGTAAGCTTGCAAATAATAAACATGATTATTCCATATTAGTCCCTTGGGCTGCAAAAAATTAAAAAGTTATAAATAAATTTTAATTTATATTTAATGAATAATTTAAAATAATAGAATAATAATAAATTATTATTTATAATAATAATAAATTATTATTTATAATAATAATAATTTTTTTATTCATATTGTAGTATAATTAAACATAAAATCAAGAATAGTCGATGAGCTTTTTGATGGATAATAAAAATAAACTACTTTAATAAATGTTTGGAAGGATCATGAAGAAAAATATGAAATGATTATAAAACATATTAAAATTATAACTATATAAAGTAATATATGATGCAACTATATGAAAATAGTGAAGAACTAACACAGTACAAAATAACCAAATAATTTTGAAGGTGTTAATTAATAAATATTTGTGTACATATTCCGATCTCGATGATGCAGTAGTAGCATCTGAGGCTTTCATCTAGGGGTCCTGGGTTTGAACCCCAGTCAGGCATATGTCATTTTTCATATGCTACAAAATTCCATTTCCATATTCCCACGTTTAAACTTCTCTATAAGATTATGGTGAATTAATCCATCAAGTAAAAAGGAAAAAAGTAAATGTTTAATGAGTACGAAGGAAATTCAGACGTATCTTGATTAGTATTAGTAAGTAAAATAAAATTTCCAATCTCTGTGGCAGAGTGGTAACATCTTTGCCTTTTATATAGAGATGAGTTTGAGCACGTTATTTAGAGATTGAATTTTTCACTTGTTACAAAATTCATTACCATCCTTCACCAGCTGTTGTTAAATGTAATCCTGTTATATAAATAAATAGGTGAATTTTTAAAATGTTCATCAACATAATTTTGTTTTTTTTTTGTTATAGTTTAATTTTAAAATATTAAATTAGTCAATAGATCTTTTAAATCATTATGTAACTTTTAAAAATAAAATTTAATAATATCATTTCTTGTAATGGTAAAGTATTATGATGTCTAATATAATAGTGGTGTCATTTATTTTAATACAAAGAAATATTGTTGGATTTTTTTTTTCATATAGCATAGGTTGCATATTTCTATGGATATATGAATTGTGTTTAAAAATCCTGAATAAAAATGCAATCTTTTGCGCAAAACAGTTTTTCGATTAGTATTTTTTTTTTTTTAAAAGCTTTTATTTAACTCGCTTTAGGAATAATCAAATCTTGCAACTGCTATATCTTTTGATCTATCGTATGAAAATCAATGAAATTTGGTACACGTATGTAACTTCGATGACAATACAGCACTACGGTGTCGGAATTTGATATGACTCGCCCCCCACGCGCTACCCCTACGCTAAATTCATGCATTTAGTTGAAAATTTTCATTTCTCATGAACTATCGTATGAAAATGATTGAAATTTGGTACACATATGTAACTTTGATATGTAAAAATAAATATTTTTACTTTTTTTTAATCTTAAAAAAAAATACAAAAAAAATTACATAAATGTATTTGATTACATATAAAAAATTATTTTAAAAAAAATATTTTATTTAACTAATATTAATATTAACATTAATAAAAAAGGAAACAAATTAGAAAAACCCTCTAAAAAGTAAAAAAATAAGAATTAAATCAAATTGAGAATTTTAAACAAAAAAATATAATATATTAACAAATATAAAAATGCACTGAAAAGTAAAAAATAAATAAATAAATGTAATAATTATTAAATTTTAAAATTAAAAGTAATTAAAATATTTAGTTAAATAAAAGCATGATCTGTTTTTATAACAATGTTTTCAAATAAGTATTGTTGTAAAAATAAATGTTATTGTTTTAAATAAATTATAAAAATTGCGCCACGCTTTTATTTAACCAAATATTTTCATTACTTTTATTTTAAAATTTAATAATTATTACATTTATTTATTTTTTATTTATTAGATATTTATATAATTTGTTTTTTACTTTTCAGTGGATTTTTATATTTGTTAATATATTTAAATTATTTAATTGGTGATATTTGTTTATTCTTTCATTTTGGATGAATTTTTATCCATTTTTTTATTTTCAAAATTTTGTAAAAATGAAATTAACATAGAATTAAATGAATATATATAATGTATTTAATTCTAAAAAATAATTATATATATATATATATATATATATATATATATATATATATATATATATATATATATATTAATTAAATATGTATATTAGAATACTGATTAATAGTGTACATATTTGTAAGTGAAATGTATAAGAGTATAAGAGCCCATACATATATACATGCAAGTAAGATTGTTATCTCATAGTAGACTACAACAAATTTATGCCCTTTACATCTCATAAACCAGAGACAGATATATAAATTCTCTATCAAAATAAATTTTTACAGAAGATTTCAGCACATGGAAGGTTTTAGTTAATATTTAGCAGTAAATTTGTCAAAGTAGAATAACATAATGTACTAGAAAGTATTATTTTTTTTCTTTTTTTTTGTAAAATTGTAAATGATTAATGAAAGATATAAAAAACAGATTGTCTGAAGCAAAATTATATTTATGCAGAAAATAAGCCAACTAGTATCAAATATATATACATAAATATTTATACAGAAAAAAGAAAGAAATTCCTATAAATATTTGTATTAAATGTAGCAGTAGCCAAAAAATGGATCGTAGAAAAGACATAAAGAAATGAATAAACCCTTTTGCATTATAATTTTACTGAAAGATGTTGAAATTAGGTATGCATAAAGTTTGAAACTTAATGTATTTTGAACTAGAGCTCTAATAAAGGTAATAAAAGAGAGAAATTTGTTGCAGAATTATGTAAATTATTGATTTATGTTAATAAAATGTATATTAACATAATATCCAAGTTAAGTTTATTTCATTACAAAAGGAAGTGTAGTGAATAAAAACTGTAGAGTAAGACTGAAATGTAAAAGCTAATAGCTGAGTATGTAGACTACTAATTATTAAATGAAAAGATAAAGCTAAAAGATAAAGATTATTAAATGATCAAGCTAATCAAAATGATAAAAAAACAAAAAAAAAATGTTGCACACAAAAAGAAAAATTTACCTTTAGAATGTTAATACTAAAAACCCAATGAATTTTTAAAATATGAAATTTAATCAACAAATAATAAACAAATCAAATGCACTCACTCTTCAGTTGCACATAAAAAAAGAGTATTTTTAACACTAGCATTAGCTCTAACAATGAAAGAGACAGGATTTTATTAAAGATTATAAAAACATTTTGTAGAAACATTAACATAATTAAAAAAATGTGTAGTTTGTTTCATTATTATAGTACTTTTTTTTTAATTATCCATGATTTCTTTTCACAACTATCACAGAATTAATAATTTATTATAATATATATATATATATATATATATATATATATATATAATTTTTTTTTTAATTTTTTTCAGAACTGCAACCAAGTTTCCCTTATAGAGATGTATCAATTAAAAGAAATGTTGATATGAAAGAATATTACGACCTTGAAACTGAAATTGGAAGGTAAGTTAAGATTTATTTTAGAATTAGATTTTTATTTAATTTTTTTATTAAAATAAATTTGTACAGTAATAAAAAAATTAACTCATTCCTAAAATTACTTGATGTTAGCAATTCTACTCAAATCTTGATTGGTATTATAAAATAATCTATATTCTGGACAAATAAATGTCATCTTTAAATTAAACATCAATACATAATTTTTTAAATTGTTTAAAACTATCAAAATTTTTAATGATAAACTGAAGTAATTTTAATGAATACAACATTTTCAAAACTCATATCATAATATATATTTTCAGTTACTTTTTCGGTCTTTTGCAAAGTCTAGTGCTGCTAGTGTTAGGTTAGGTAGGTTTTTTAAAATTCAATTAGTATACCATCGCTGTATGTTTATATATTTTATAATGTTCAAGGGTTTTAAGATGTAGAAAACCATGTCTTTTTTGTGTTTGTACAGAATATCAAGACTTTTGTTGATGTGAGAGTAGGAGATCTATCCTCCTTTCCCTGGTAGACCAGACCGGAGTTCATAGTTGAAATCAGACTAGGAGTTTTAACTGTAAAGTTGAGTTTACTTAGGGAACTAGGAATAAATTCTGTACTGTGAGCAACATTTCTTGTGATATGTTATTTACTAAATTGCCTCGAATATTATGAGACATTTACTCACAGTAGCTCAATTTAAATGTAGAACTAGGCGCAGGGTTCGTGCTTCCACGAACTTTATTAGCTAGTTCAGAGGGCAATGAAGTAGGACAGTCAAGATGTCCGAAAGACGCCTACAGCGAAGGTGAAGGTCGAGTCATAATTCATTGATGTAATTGTTTAACTAGGCATTTAACATCGGTGGCATCCCGACGAGGCCTGGTTTACTACTGTGAGATGTAAAAAATTAGAGGGTCAAAAGACGACCTCCGTTAAAGCCCATTGTGGCTAGGAAAGAAGGGGGTGATGGCAACCGTAATCATCACAAGGCAGGTGTCTTCCCCTACAGGGGTTGGGTTGTTGATGTTGATGGATAAAAACATTGGAAGTTTGGTATAAAATTGCCTATATTTTCATATTAACCAAGTTGGTTGATATACGAGGTGTGTGAGAAAAGTAATGAGGCTGACTATTTTACTTACCAAAGTTTTTATTTTTTTCAAACAATATTATTCCCTTCAAAGTAGTTCCCTTGGGCAGGTATACACCGGCGGAATCGTTGTTCCCACTCCTGATAGCAGCACTGGAAGGCTTCAACTGGTAGGGCTTTTAATTGGTCGGTCACAGTCTTTTGAATATTCTCGAGTTCCAAAATGACATCCTTTTAAGACACGTTTCAATTTCAGGAAAAGTAAAAAGTCACAAGGACTCAAATCAGGTGAATAGAGGGGTTGAGGAACCGTACAAATGGGTTTTGAGGTCAAAAATTCCCTGATGGAAATGGCTGTGTGACACGCGACATTGTCATGATGAAGGATCCACTTGTCTGCAATGTCTGGTCTCACACGAATCACTCTTTTCTTGAGCCTTTCAAGGACACCTTTGTAATACACTTGGTTGATAGTTTGTCCTGGAGAAACAAATTCTTTATGCACGATACCCCTACTGTTAAAAAAGCAAATTAGCATGGTTTTGATCTTTGATTTGCTCATTCAACATTTTTTTGGTCAAGGAGATGACGGAGTATGCCACTCTTCACTTTGTCACTTTGTTTCAAAGTGACAAAGTACTCACATATCCAGGATTCATCACTTGTGATCACACGATTGAAGAATTCTTGGTCATTGTCAATCCTCTCAAGAAAATCAACGCACACATTTCTTAGATTGTCCTTCTGTTCTGTTGTGAGGTTTTTTGGCACCGATTTCGCACAAACCTTTCGCATGTTCAAATTGTCTGTCAAAATTTGATTACATGACGAATACATTTAAGCGTTTTAAGTGAATAAGCGTTTATTCACTCATCATCCTTATTGTAAAAAGACCGTCTGATCTCACAAGAACCTTCACACGCTCAACGTTTTTGTCAGATTTTAAAGTTGAAGGTCTCCCTGAGCGAGGTTGATCTTCAATGTGTTCTCGGCTTTCTAAAAATGATTTGTGCCAGCAGAAAACTTGTGTTCTTGATAAGCAATGTTCCCCATAGGTCTGTTTCAACTTTTCAATGGTCACACTCGCGGATTCCCCAAGTTTAACACAAAACTTGATTGCACAACATTGCTCTAAATTCCGATGCTCCATTTTCATAACACACAACTGATGGCGCTGTCAAAAATAATGTGTTGGCTGAACAGAGTTGAAAATCATACTGATCATGTGGAAGGGATGAAAACACCGGTCTAGCACAGACCAGTAGACACAGCATTGCCTTGCCAGATCGCTTGCAGTGTTACCAATCTCATTACTTTTCTCACACACCTCGTATTTAATCATATTGTATTTTCTATCAAGTGATACTTTTTTTTTATTTTGTCTTGTATTTTATCTAGATGTTGTCATTGTATTTGTGGGCAAATATTGGTACATAAACTTATGCTCAGTGTTTTATTACATCATGTATTTAATACTTGGCACTTACAAAACTATGCATGTTTGGGTGTTAGAACATGAGTAACGAAGCTTCGTGTTTTTGTTGTGTGGAGGGATTATTTGGGTTACAGATAAGTCTATTGAGTACAAAGCGTTCTCTACATGTATTTTAATGGTGTGTTCTATTTTAGATATGTTTGAGAAAGTACGTATTAAAAAGTTGATTGTGGTGTAATTTCTTGATAGATGAGAGGAATACGTAACATTTTCTTTGTTATTTATTAATTTCTACTATTGCATAACATTTTATGACCTAAAATACAGTAGGCAGCTTGTTATAAGTGTAAACAAAATACAATACGTAAAATAAAATTAAGACAAGCAAGAGTGTACAAAAAATATTTCAAAATATAGTCATTAAATGAAAAAACATGAAAACCTTCACTAGGTCAGTACATCAACCACAATACAGAACATCAAACCCAATAAAACTTTTTACTAGTAATTAACTTAAAAATATAACTAGGTGCATATTAATTTTTGCTTTTCTCTTAAAAACAATTTTGGCAGACATTTTTTGAAATCATTGATGAAATTATTTTTTTATATTTAGAATAAGCTTATTTATAATAATTTATACCCGCATAACAAGCGAGTTTTTCAAAAGCAGCAGTTCTGTACAGTCAAAATAAAAATTCCTCCAGTGGTTGTTATTTTAGTAATTTATGAATTCAGAAAAATATCTAAATTTGGGTGGATTGGACTAACAAGATATAATTATATTATAAAAATAAATAGTTACAAAATGCTTTATGTTTAAATGTCTATGTTTCAATGCTTGTATGAATGTGTTGTGGATAGAAATGATTAATGACATGAACAATCTTTTTTTTTGTATTCTGAATACTTTCTGACTGTCAACGGATGAACCCAAAAAAATTGGGGTTATGTTTGCTTTGTGCAGAAATACAGTCGTATTCTTATTTTAAATGTACTGATGGCAATTTAATATTCTGTATGCGTGTTTCTCATTGTGTAATATTGAGTATTTTCAAAATATTTATATTATGGATAAACCCATTGCAAGTCTAGTTAAGTGAAGTACTTTTCATTGGATGTAATGTAATTTTTTTAATAGCTTTTATGAAGGTTTCAGTTCCAGTAATACAAATTGGGAGTATTGTTTTACCCATATTGTTTGTTGATGGTTTCTTGTGTAGGTACATTAGAATTACATCAAAGAATAAAAGTACTGATTATCTATGTTGTTATTGTTATCCATAATTTGTTATACATTTGTTATAAATGAGTAATTTTCAAGTGTTCAGTATGAAGTAATGGTTCTACGAGGGTTATTTTTTTTTCAAGGTCCAATCGATTGCAAAATAATAACCCGTGCAAAAATTGGATGACCCTTTGCGCATATGTGTTGCGCAGTGTCTCTAGTATGGCCTTCAATCACGCCGCGTCATTTCGCTTAGTTCTGAACACGCAGCTAGCACGTAAACATGTCTACAACAATATTATCTCCTGCCAAGTGTGAAGTGCATGCGGTAATTCGATTTCTTCAGGCTGAAGGTGTAATACAGCTGAAATTCATAGACGAATAAGTAATGTATACGGTGAAACTTCAATGAGTGACAGCGAAGTGTGACAATGGTGCAGGAACTTTAAAGCAGGACGTACAGATGTTCATGATGCAGGCGGTCAGGAAAGGAAGCGAGTGTAAACCGATGATCTCGTAAAGTAAGTAGATGAGGCAATTCGAGAAAATCGTTGGTTCACAATTTCTGTATTGAGTGATTCGTTTCCTGAAATTTCAAGGTCAGCTCTCTACACCATTGTGAGTGAAAGACTTCAGTACTGCAAACTATGTGCGAGATGGGTTCCCAAGATGCTGCCTGACCATCACAAAACAATGAGAATGGACGCCTCCCTAACGTTTCTCCAGTGCTACCACAATGAAGGAGAAGATTTTTTGAACAAGATTGTCACAGGGGAAAAGACATGGGTCAATTTCGAAAGCGAAGAAATAAAAGAACAATCCAAACAGTGGATGCATTCTCATTCTCCCAGTAAACCAGCCCGAACTTGGTTCCATCTGATTTTCACCTCTTTGCTCACATGAAACACTGGCTAGGAGGACAACATTTTGGCACAGACATTGAACTGCAAACAAGCGTAGAAACATGGCTGAAAACACAGGCGGCTCGGTTCTATGATGAGGGTATTGGAAAGTGGGTACCATGCTACAACAAATGTCTAAATCGAAGTGGCGTCTATGTAGAGAAATAGCGTAACTATGTAAGTACTTGTTACAAATAAAAAATTTTTTATTTTCACTGTGTTTTTAATTTCGTCATTGATCTGACCTTGAAAAAAAATAACCCTTGTATATATGTCTTAATACTTGTTATAGTTTGGCTGCAATGTAGTTGATAGGTTAATTTGTATATCTGGTTTGTATATTTTGAATTATGCTTTTCTTGAAGTTGATGCTGGGTATATTTGTAATTAATACGGTTATTTTAGTTATTAATTTTATTATTTCTTAACTTGATCATTACCAGAGATTTTGATGTAGAATCAGATCTTAGTTCATTTATGCTGTTTTTGTCGTTTATGTATTCTGATATTCTTTATGTAATGTATCATTATTCATTATTATTAAGTTTCTTTAAACTTTTAAGCTACATTATGTGTGATTGTTTTGTATTCAAATAATGTAAGCTAAAAGGTCAAAGACAGGAAGTACAGACAATTCCTTGGCCAAAAATCAAGTAAAAGAATTGAATCCGTGTTCACTTTGACAATTCTAAAACTTCTTAGTCATTAAAACGTTCAAGATTGAAAGAACAATTTATAATGTATCTATTATTTATTTATATAAACCAATTGCTAAATTTAAAAAAAATATTCAAATAGATGAATTAAGAAAAGTTTACCGGTAAATAATATATTGCATTTAACAAATATACTGATTAAATTTTGGATTTGTTATGGCCCCCAAAATATCCCCTTTTGTTACTATATGTGGTATATGTATGTCTATATGTTTGTTTACGTGTCATTAACATAATGTTTGTGAGCAGTGTGATACAACGTAAAGTTACATCCAAAAATTACATTAGCCATTCTTAAGAATAACAAGCACTGTATGCTTAAAAAAGTGAGGTGTGAAGTGGTTTCTTGGTGTCGTCTTCAGAAGCCTAATAGCTTATCGCACATCAGCATGCCAAACACAATGTGATATAGGTGTTTTTAACCCTATGCCTTTATTCTTTCACTATAGGGATTGGCTACATAGTGAACATCATTGTTTTTAGAGAGAACAGTTTTGATTTGTGGACTTATACGTCAGATGTTTTACTTGCAGTTCATTTATAAGAACAGATGGTATAAAGCAATAAATTAATTATCCATTTCTAAAGTAAATGAAGCAATCAATTATATCACATTACATTATCGTTATTTAGAAGAGGAACTTTTGTTGCTATACATTTTTAAATTATAATATAAATTAGAAATTAAATGAAATTATAAATAAAGAAAAAATCTAAAAAGAAAAAATATTCTTATCAACATTTGACTTGGCAGATTATATTTAAAAACAAAACAAGAATTATACTGAAGGAATATCATCATCACTTATTAGAAATGAATTAGATAAAAAAAAAAAAAAAAAAAAATAGATTACAAATATTACAGGAAAGAAGATTGACAGCTAACAAGTTTCCATATAAATAGCGTACCCTAAGAGGTGTAGGCTGACTTAAAGGACCGATTCAGGACATAAAAATAGACAAAAAGATTAAAGTGGACAGATGCCCTGTTTTCCCTCATTTTTCTTCTCTCCACCATTTTGTGTTTTTTTCAGTAAAAATATATACTTTAAGAATGGCTTGCAATATTTTATGAAATTTGGTATTCATGTACCCAGCTTCTTCTAAAAAATTAAAAAAGTTTGAAAATTTTTTCTTTGAAAATTCTAAAATGGGTGGTCATTCAAATTTTTTAAACATTAATTTCTTCAAAATTTTATAAAATTATATTTTATCCTACAAAATCCTATTTAGCCTACAAAATGACACCTCAATCTTTGATAAATAGCTGAAATGACTGAAATACTAGATCATAAAAATTATGTGGTCTGACAATTTTTTATCTGTTTTCACTTTCTTCACTAATTGAATTAAAAATTAATAATAATTTCTTTTATTAATAAGTAAAAAAGCTGAAACACTGTTTCTGATACACGGCTTACACACATAACTTAATTAAAAATATTTATAATTTTATTTAAATATATTATTTTTTCGTTTATTTAATTTTGTGATTTTAACTAAAGTCTGTGCGTGCATACCGTATTTAATTTGCACGGATGTGGTGTTACTAGCGGCGATGGTCGGCACTATCTTTTTTTTCTGTTTAGCCTTCGGGAATTATCGTTCAGTTATTATTTCAGAGGATGATATGTATGAGTGTAGATGAAATGTAGTCTTGTATAGTCTCAGTTCGACCATTCCTGAGATGTGTGGTTAATTGAAACCCAACCACCAAAGAACACCGGTATCCATGATCTAGTATTCAAATCTGTATAAAAGTAACTGCCTTTACTAGGACTTGAACGTTGGAACTCTCGACTTCCAAATCAGCTGATTTGGGCAGATGTGTTCACCACTAGACCAACCCAGTGGATCAAGGTCGGCACTATCTAAACTAATGTAATTTCACACTTACATAGAACAAATTTTTCTTGTACACTCGGTAGACCGGTGTAGCAAAGAGGCTTAACATACCAGGTATGGAGTCAACCGAGTGATTGAGTTCAAGATTCGACCACACCAAGTTACTTTTTTACATTTTAAATATTATTCATTTATTTAATTCTTCTTTTTATTTATTTTGATATCCAGAATCAGTCCCTTAAGTTTAGCCAACACCTTCCAGGTGTACTCTTTGCAAAGTATTTATATGATAAATCTGGGAGTCGTAAACATATTTAAGCTGAAGACTTAGACCCATTTTATACAAGTTATAGTGTTCATATTTTTATATTTCTAATGCTTACAGTATATCTGTTCAACTAATGAACAATAAGCAATCCTTCCTCGACGGTCCAATGAGATGATGATATTAATGAATGTAAATGAGATGTACTCTTGTACAGACTCCGTATAAAAGAACCAACCTTAACTAGGATTTAAACCTCAGAACCTTCAACTTTAAAAATCAACTGTTATTATGAGGATGAGTTAACTACACCAGCCCACTGGGTGTTGCGTTAACTTGAAGCAAATATTTTAATAATTTGTGTAAAACGTATTAAATCAAATTAAATAATTATTTATATACTCATATTTAAATTTATTTAATTCTAGAATGAAGGTTGACATCTATGCTATATTTTATAAAGTAAATTAATAAAAATCAAAATAATAATGAATTTATGATGATGGTCAATCATGAAATGAATAAAATTAAATTATCCATTTAATAGAAATGAATTAAAAGTGGTGGTTATCAAAATAAGAGTTAGAAGGAGGGGTCGTTGTCCAACATATCTACTTAAAAAATTGCTACTTGTGAAATTGTAAAAAAATATTTTTGTGCCATTATTGTGCGGGGATTACGACCATTTTTCTTTATTTTTTAATGCTTAATATTTTTACTTTTTATTAAATATTTATTTAACCTTAGTTTACTTTAGTTCTAGGCAAGTGGTTGAGCATTTCCTTTTTGTTACCCATCTAATAAGTCACCCGTTGTTATTCTTGATGTGATTTATATAATATGTAATTATGATATAATCTGAATTAAGTTATTATTTTATTTATATGAGTACAGTTTTTTTTCTCTACTTAGTAGCATGTTTATTTTTTATTCTTATTTAAAGCCATTTAATTATTTATTCTCTTTGTAAATAGGCGTGATTTCATTGCGTTTATAATTAGATTAACGTACTAATACATCTGGTATGCAGAGTTGAAATACTTTACTTAGTCATACTGTAATGCACTATTTGTTACACAAATAAAATTGAAGTCTTATATGTATATATAAGCACAAATCTATTTATCCTGATTTTTATAATCAAAACTCATTCTGGCCGGTTGTAAGAAATATTTAACAATATTTTTGAAAAAAATTAATGAACGGAAATATAAAAATAGCTTCCGTATGAGTCTTTTGCACTCAGTTTAACCATAAATCAACAACGCTCTGTTTCAAGTTAATCTTGGTTAATGAATTTTCTGAACGTGATTAATTTATTTCGCAATGAACATTACTCTGCTGTACTGTAAGCCAGACTTGAGTAAGAATAAACAAATTATGGGTTTTAATTTTTTTTTAAAAACAGCCCAAAGATAAATCACTGAGGTTAAAAAACCTCTTATAAATCTATATAAATAAAAATTTAAATGTTAGTTCGTTAAAAATCTTAAATTTCCTAAATTTCTTCAGCGATTGCTTTGAAATTTTGACACAAAATTGCATTCGAATACGCGCGTGTTTTTATGTACCTACTATTTATTTACCTAAGATATCACACCTGTGACAGGTAAAAACATGCTTTTTTTACAAAAAAAACAGCGCTATCTGTTGGACGTAAAAGCAACACACGCTATATTAAATATTTTTCGATTCCATTTCAATATTCCCGATATGTGTGTCCGCTATAGACTAAAAAACTACTGGACCGATTTACGCGCGGGGAAAAAGGGAGAAAGGGAAAATCAAAAAGATAAAAAGGGAAGAAGGGAAAAAATAAAAAAAGGGGAAAACGGGAAAAATGAAAAACGGGAAAGGGAAAAGAGGAAGAGAAAAATGAAAAACCGGAAAGAGAAGTGGGGGTAGAAAGGGAAAAGGGAAGGAAATGGGGGAAAGAGAGAATGAGAAGGGGAAGGGGAAAATGTAATGTGGTAAAAGGAAAATGGAGAAAAGGGGGAAGGGAAAAGGGAAAGGTTACATTTTGTGAAGTTTCGTAATGTTCATTTTGTTAATGCTTTATCAAACTTTCAATTGTATTCATTTAATCTGTATATATATATATATATATATATATATATATATATATATATATATATATATATATATATATATATATATATATATATATATATATATATATATATATATATATATACTCAAATCTAGCAATAACGAAGCATTCCCGGTCTGTTTATATATATTTATTTATTTCACTTTTTTGTGAATACGATAACTGCTGTAATTTTGCACTAATCACTTTCAAATTGTTCCCTAAAAAAAACTCAACCCAAAATCCCGATCGAGTTCGTTAACGGCCAAAATCGGACCAGTGTGGTAGAAATAGGATGGCTTTTTCGTAAAAAAAACAAAATATATACTATAACCTTTTTATTAAGTAAAATATCGAATTCGTTTAAAGTTCCTATGATTCGTTGGATAAGAGCCTAAAACTTATGTAAGTAAAGTTTTTTGATATCACTAACCATTAGTTAAGAGGGTGGAAAAAACGGGGTTTTGAAGACATCTCCCTTAATAGGCACAGTATCGAATCGGTTTAAGGTGGTCGTTAATCCTTTAAACGTTACCTAAAACTTTTGTCTGAAACAATTTTTAATATAACCAACCCTTACGGCAAGTTGATACTGCTCTAACAATTCAATTTCGTAAATCTTGAAGGGTAAGGGCTTAATAGGTAAACCTATCGGGTTGGTCTAGTGGTTAACTCGTAATCGCAAATCAGCTGATTTCGAAGTTGGGTGTTCTAAGGTTCAAATCCTAGCAAAGGCAAGAATAACATTTTTACGGATCTGAATACTAGATAGTGGACACCAGTGTTCTTTGGTGGTTGGGATTCAATTAACTACACACCGTGGGAATGGTTGACCTGAGACTGTACAAGACTACACTTCATTTAAATTCATACATATCATCCTCTGAAGTAATACCTTGCGGTAGTTCCGGAGGCTAAACAGAAAAAAAGGATAATAACCCTGAAGTAAAAGGTTACATATATATATTTCTTGTTTTTTATATTCTAATGTCGACATATTACAAAATAGAATCATAAACGAGTGTTTCTGTTTAAAGTAATAAAAAATATTATTACAATTGCTATTTAAAAATTAAAGAGATAAAACATTTCATTTAATAAAACGTAATAATATTAAAAATGCCTATCTTATAAAAACAAAATTTATAAAAAAATACGAATAATACTCGTGTTAATATTATATTATAATACATTAGGAATAGGATAGGGCAGCTTACACTTTAATAACAACGCATCAATTTATATTTAAATGACTTGAAAATAATGATGTGGTATTTAATAATGATCCATCACCCTATATTTAAATAAGTTGAAAATAATCACGTGGTATTTAATAATTAAATGTCCGATGTTTATTCTAATATAAACGAGATCATGGCTTTAAATGGACATTTATTCAAAATCAGTAAAAGATCTTTAATAATTAAAAATAAACTGTTGTTTTTATTTTTATACAAAATATGTATTTTTCAAACCGAATGAATTATCCAATTTTAAGGTGTTGTAAATGGGTAACCCCCCAAATTAAAAAATAGTTTATTTCTGTATGTTTTTGGGCAATTTTAATGTTTTACGTAGATTTTATTATAAGAAAGCTACCTATTGTAACGGGTACCATGAACCACTTCCGCAAAATTTCGTAAAATAGATGTACTAATTTTTACAACTAGATTTTATTATTTTAAGTATTAACATTTGTTAAAAATAAATTTAAGAATTTTGTCTTCAGTTATTTGACTGGTTTGATGCAGCTCTCCAAGATTCCCTATCTAGTGCTAGTCGTTTCATTTCGGTATACTCCCTACATCCTACATCCCTAACAATTTGTTTTACATATTCCAAAAGTTGCCTGCCTACACATTTTTTTCCTTCTACCTGTCCCTCCAATATTAAAGCGACTATTCCAGGATGCCTTAGTATGTGGCCTATAAGTCTGTCTCTTCTTTTAACTATATGATTCAAAATGCTTCTTTCTTCATCTATTTGCCACAACACCTCTTCATTTGTCACTTTATCCACCCGTCTGATTTTTAACATTCTCCTATAGCACCGCATTTCAAAAGCTTCTAATCTTTTCTTCTCAGATATTCTGATTGTCCAAGCCTCACTTCCAGATAAAGCGACACTCCAAACATATACTTTCAAAAATTTTTTCCTGACATTTAAATTAATTTTTGATGTAAACAAATTATATTTCTGACTAAAGGCTCGTTTCGCTTGTGCTATTCGGCATTTTATATAGCTCCTGCTTCGTCCATCTTTAGTAATTCTACTTCCCAAATAACAAAATTCTTCTACCTCCATAATCTTTTCTCTTCCTATTTTCACATTCAGTGGTCCATCTTTGTTATTTATAATACATTTCATTACTTTTGTTTTGTTCTTGTTTATTTTCATGCGATAGTTCTTGCGTAGGACTTCATCTATCCCATTCATTGTTTCTTCTAAATCCTTTTTACTCTCGGCTAGAATTACTATATCATTAGTAAATCGTAGCATCTTTATCTTTTAACCTTGCACTGTTACTCCGAATCTAAATTGTTCTTTAACATCATTAACTGGTAGTTCAATTTAAGAATTAACATTTTGATAATATTTGTATTAACTTTGTGAACCGTAACCCAACGTACTAAAATTAAAATTATGATTTATATAAGACAATTGGTTTCATTCAGTGAAATAATCTGGAGGAAAGTGAATTAGGTTGGACAGGTGTACTATTTCTTGCCAAGACATAAATATTATAAAAGTTTGTTGACAGACGCTAACTGTTCTTTAATCTCAATGGTTTAGAAAATTACTTCTGTCACTTATGCTACAGTATATACATATTTATTACGTATTTATATTAATATAAAAGTGTAGGACCAGTTTGTCGTATAAATAGATAGACGTTGCATTACAATAGAATATTAAAAAAAAAAATATTCACAACTTGTTTTTAGACAAATTTTTTAATCGATTTTAAAAATTCATATAAACATGCTTCCCAGGTTTTAATCCACATACGCAATTCCTTTCCTTTTTATGTGTTAAAGCAAGCAGAACCGATTAATGCATCTATTTTTAAGGTTTTAGGAAACCTTTGAGTGGTCAGTTTTTTTTTTTGTCTTCAGTCAGTTGACTGGTTTGATGCAGCTCTCCAAGATTCCCTATCTAGTGCTAGTCGTTTCATTTCAGTATACCCTCTACATCCTACATCCCTAACAATTTGTTTTACATATTCCAAACGTGGCCTCCCTACACAATATTTTCCTTCTACCTGTCCTTCCAATATTAAAGCGACTATTCCAGGATGCCTTAGTATGTGGCCTATAAGTCTGTCTCTTCTTTTAACTATATTTTTCCAAATTCTTCTTTCTTCATCTATTTGTCGCAATACCTCCATTTGTCACTTTATCCACCCATATGATTTTTAACATTCTCCTATAGCACCACATTTCAAAAGCTTCTAATCTTTTCTTCTCAGATACTCCGATGGAAAATAAATAAATTATGAATTTTCGTCGCCAAATGTGTGTGTATTTTATTTATCATAGCTACTATATTCCGTATTTAGTAATTTAGTTTCTTTTTCCGGTTTCTTTAAAGCCTGAATTCTTTAATTGTTATTTATCAGTATTATTCTCACAATCATGAGAATAACGAACAGTGCAGGAGTCCAGGGAGCGGAGCCTTCTGGGCAGACGGAATTAGTGACCGAACGAGCTCTGCGGATGTCCAAGGCTTCGTCCCTCTGCAACACGGGAATGCCGAGCGAAGCGAGCTCTGCGGTCCTGAGGTAGAGCCCTGGGAGGCCCCGAGGAGCTTCTGAGTTGGCTCCGGGGTTCGCTTGAACCTTGAGGGTCCAGGTTCTGGCTTGACGGACCGGCTAGTAATTAATAAATTCACTAACCCGCCGGGTTAGTCTAGTGGTTAAACTCATCGTCGCATAATCAGATGATTTTTGAAGTCAAGAATTCTAAGGTTCGAGTCCTTGTAAAGGCAATTGCTTTTGTATGGATTTGAATACTAGACTGTGGATACCGATGTTCTTTGGTGGTTGGGTTTCAATTAACCGCACGTTTCAGGAGTGGTCGACCTGAGTCTGTTCACGACTGCCAGTACAATTAATGTTAACCAGTATGTTTACACTTACATTAGTAGCTACAGGCCTAGCAAATCGGTAGCAATAATTACATTTGCCTATACACACACCCACACACACACACACACACCCAGATCTGGCAGCAGCTAAAACTGGTTGAAATAATAACTTCATCTGTCTAAACTGATTGTGCTACAAAAATCGATATTTTTGAGTATAACAATTTAAATAGATTTTTTTTTTAATTAGTATAATCGATACTTTAATAAGCATAATTCAAATTGTTTCACTGTATACTAATTATATCGGTGGAATAAAGTTGGCGCCAAATTATTGCGATTGTACGTTATTATTGCTGTAATTACGTTGTTGTATCTTATTTACGTCTCATCTCTTACTGCGTTTTATTAATTCAAAATTCATTGTTTTTTTTCTGAATCTTTATCTACGTCACAACGATTATTTAAACTCTATATTTACATATGTATGTTCTATTTTAAATTTCGTTCACTATCACTTTAATGTTTCTGTTTTACACTGGTATTATTAGAACGTTCTATAACGTATTTATTAGCCGAACAAGTCAACATAACATCTGGAATGAACGGTTCATCGATTGATTGACGTAACGCATACGATTTTATTGAACGATATAATGTGCGTAAAGCTTTACTAGTTCACGCATATGGCGTCATAGTTCCATTGTTCAATAAATCAATAAACTACTCGAATTCCAGGTTTTTTTTTAATAATAACAATAATAATATATTGTTACATAAATCCTTCATTATATAATTAACTGGAATTTCTTTTCCATTTTTATTTATTTTATGAATGTAAAAAAAGAATTACAAATAAACTAAAACTGATTTTATATGAAAACACTTTCTTTTTTTTTTGATCTCATTGGATCAATTTAGTTAATTTTTTGTCCGTTTTCTTTCGACTTTGTTGGTTCGTTGTTTCTGTCAATGTTTCTTCATATTCTCGGGCCTTGTTCTTTTTTGCTCGTCCGTAATCTTCACATTTGTGGACACGTTGTTCATGCTAAAATATTTTTTGTTTAAAATTTCTTTAGTTTTCGGTTTATCTGTTGCTTCTTCGATTCTCAGTACAATCTCTTCTAGGTCTTTTGTAATTTTCGTAATATATCTTCGCCAGATTTCACACTAAGCGCTCTGGTGGTTACAGGTTGTTTTAACAACCGATTCTACGGCATTCTGCGTTTGGGAAATTCTAAGTTTTTGTTGGACCGTAGGCTCAATAAGATTAGTGACATTTGATGGCACTTTAATAACGCCGCTACATAATTTCCCTATTTGGGTGTGGATTTAGGATTATCAATTAAATATTCTTTCATCTACAAACTTTTTAACTTCTGCTAATCGATAATTAAAATCGATTAAATAATTAACTTCTGTTAATCGATCGAAAAACTAGATCTTAAAAATATTTTTATTATTCTTTATTTTTAAGTAGAGTTCTTAAGAAAGCTACCTATTGTAATGGGGAATCGACTTCCGGATAATTTCGATATATCTTCGCGTTTCATATCTCCCAGACCCCAAATCCACTGTCAGTTCAAAAGTTTATATATATATATATCACTTTCTTGTAGATACGTTAACTGCCGTAAATTTCCGCCATTCACTTTCAAATTTATACATTAAATATAACGACCCAAATTCTTGGTCGAGTTTTTTATTGGGAAAAATCGACCATTTCGAAAAAAAAGAAAATATCGGTGTAACTTTCGTATTAAGTAAAATATCGATTTTAAGATATCACCTTTTTTTTTAATTTTGCTCTTATACAATAAATCAAAATTTAAAGAATTGAAAACCGTATTATTTTTTAATGTAATTGTTGTTATTTGCATAATTTTTTTTAAACCTTATTAATTATGGCTGAAGGTTACGTAAATAAGGTTGTTAAAATAAATTTAGAAAAACTTCAAGAATAATTTTTTTTTTATAAAGGAAGTTTTTCAGTTTCTTTTTATCATTTTTTGTACGTTTTTGATTTTTGTTTACATGTGAAAGCTGTAGGAAATTTACAGAGCTGTAAAATTAAGAAATTTTTTGTTCAATTTTTCCCCTTTTTTTTAGTAATATACAAGCTATATCATTAACAATTTATATTTTCGGTCAATCTTAGTTGAAAATTAAAAATCCAATTTATAACTTGTCCTGGTTTCAATTTCAACGGATTTATTTGACATTACGGTTTATTGGGTATAATTTTGTTACCATTGTGAGATAATATTTATCGTAAAGTTTCTTTTTGCAGAATTAACTTTACGGTGAAGAATATGTGTAGATGTATACAGTAATGGGTCTGGAATTTATAACCGTAAAAATAAGAATACTTTTGACTTTATACAGTATATGGAACGTTGCCACCTTTACAGACTAAAAACATTCAAAATTTATTACTGCGTAACATTTTACCAAAGTTATTTATTTATTTTTCAAATAACTATATACCGATTTGTTTGTTTATCGTAAAATAATTTACATCTCCTGTTGTGTATAATATATAAAATTATCGCTACTTTAATAATTAAAATTAAAGTTGTTATGTTTTGTATTATATATAATACTTACTTAAATAATTTACAAAAATATTTTTCGTTAAATTATATTTATTGTATACAAGGTCAAACGTCCTCTTTCGAAGAATATTTATAAATAAATGCATATTTACTGTATGTATATATTAGCAGTTTTAACATCAAAAAGCCACCCACATGTTTTGTTACGTTCCTGTTGCATTCATTACTGAAAGAGGAATTGACGACACTGAAAAACAGGAACGGCTTTTTGTTACGTCAAATATATTTCAGTGACGTCATTTCCACTCTACATGTTCTCGTTTCTTTGCCATTCACACATAGTGAAAAATATGCGTGAAGTATAGATATCTATATTTATTCTACGTAAATTTGTAGTTGGAATAACACTGTTTTGTGTGTGTGTGTGTGTGTCTAACTCGTGGACGAACTTGTTCCAAATGTCAACCGAAAATACTTTTAACAAACAAAAGTAAATTGGCAAATTATATTTTATATTTAAATATTTTGTTAGTGAAGTTTTCTGTTTGCTCATTTTATATCGCTCGTTTAAAAATAAAAAAATAAAATATTTTATTACGCTTTTACTCAAATCCAACTGTAAATCTAAAAATAAATTTTATAGTAAATAGAAAAATATTTTTTTATACTTTTGAAAACGTTAATGGATTGTTTGATAAAGTAAATTTGTTGTATATTAGAAATCATGCAAACATTTAAAAAATTGTTTATAAATAATATTACTGAATTCTAAATTTAGGTGTAACAACAAATTCTATTTGTTAAATAGTTATCATCACTAGATGAAGAGAAAAAACACACGTATATAATAATAATAATAATCAATAAATAAATTGAAACATAAAATAGAAGTCATAATTAACAATATTTCTAAAATACTATAGTACGATGCGTGATTTCTACGGACATGTTCAACTGGTGAAAAAAAAGAAGAAAATTTATATAAAAAAAACACTTCGTAAGTGAGTGTCATCGGGCGAAAGATTTCGTCCTGATTTCTGCGCCTTCGATAAAATTAAGCCAGACTATAATTCTTGTTCAAATCCTAGTAAAGGCAGTTTTACTTTTATACGGATTTGAATACTAAACGTGGATACCGGTGTTCTTTGATGGTTGGGTTTCAATTAACCACATATCTCAGAAATGGTCGATCTGAGACTGTACATGACTACACTTCACTTACACTCATTCATATCATCCTCAATCGTCCTTTGAAGTAATACCTGACGGTGATTCCCGGAGGCTAAACAGGAAAAAAAGACTTATTAACATGTAATAATTCTTGGGACCAAAATTTAGTGGTTTTATATGAAATTTCACCTGAAAAATTGAAAAAAAAAAAAGTTTCGGAACTGTAATTTTAGTAGTTTTTGTGTAATCCGAAGTAAAAGACTAAAGACTGAGATCGAAAAACACTATTTTATGTTTGGCTAAAATAACATTTTTAAATGGGTAATAAATACATAAAAAATATAAATAAAACTTGTAGAGAATTTAATTCTAAGTAAAATGGTATGAAAAACGATCAGAAAACTATATACAAACGTAAGAATTTTGAAGATTATTAAAAACAAAACATATAATTTTTTTTCTTGGGAGCATAACGAAGTGTCGTTATCACCGCCCGGACACGATATTTATATTGCAAATAAATAAATGTTAAAAATTGGCAATAAAAAATTAATTTAAAACTAAAACCCAGCGATGTAAAAATACATCGTAAATGGTAAACGCCTGTAATATTTGCTTAAAGTGAAATAAAACCACAAAGAAATATTACATTGTTAATCTTAATTAAAACAATCAAATTACCATCTGCTGTAAGGTGAATGGAATAAATAGCTCAAACACACTACAGAAAACTCAAATATTTGAATATAATTAACCCATTTAATATTTCATTATATTAGTTCGCATGTTAGTCCCTAGTTTAAACTCACAGCGCAATGCCGCGTGACACAATCCACAAAGATGTGATGTACAGTTAATTGTCAGTCGTAGCGAGCACAAACGGTTGCATAAGTTTGAGTTGTCAGATATCCGTGAGTGATATCCGTGGTATCCGTGTGCCCTTTAATAGGGCACAATAGACCCCATTAAAGGGCAAAGTATGGTGATTGGGTTTTTTTGTGCACGTCTTTACGTTTTAGGGTCCAACTAGTTCATCTAGACTTCTAGATGATGCCGGCCACCGTGGTGCGAGTGGTAGCGTCTCGGCCTTTTATCCGGAGGTCCCGGATTCGAATCCCGGTCAGGCATGGTATTTTCACACACGCTACAAATCATTCATATCTCATCCTTTGAGGCAATACCTAATGGTGGACCTTGAGGTTAAACACAAAAAAAAAAAACCTTCTAGACAAATAAGCATGTGCGTGTGCGTACGTATGTCTGTCACACTGCTTTTCCCTTATATCCCTTAAATCAAACCGTTTTTCTTGAAATTTGGGTCAAATATTTCTGTATATATGAGTCAAAATTCTTTCAGAGGCTGGGGATATCGCAAAAAAACAATTTCGATTTTCTTCACAGTCATTTTAGAGAAAACTTTATTAAATCAAATTTGTTACCTACGATGCACATATAAAAAATCAAAAAAAGGTTTCAAAAAATCAACCCCCATCTCTTAAAATTGAGTTATATGGTTAGTTTTTGTTTTTATTTGCTCTAACTCCATTTGGTTTTAATATTTAGAACTTTTTTTCTTGGTATTTTATAATACATCATCTATAGGGCTATCAAAAAATGTCTACAATTTTGCAAAATGGTAAATCCTGGACCTTAAACATAAAGTTTTATGAAAATATTTTAGGTTCTTGTTTTAGCCTTTATTGGAGGGGGTGTTAGATTTAGAGAAAAATTACTTTAGAAAATTTGTTAAATCTTAACCTATATACGAATATTTTTAGAAGAATTTAAAAAAAATTTATTCCCCACCTTTTCGTCTTTAATAATTTGACTGGTTTGATGCAGCTCTCCAAGATTCTCTATCTAATGCCAGTCGTTTAATTTCAATATACCCCTACATATACATTCCTAACAATTTGTTTTACATATTCCAAACTTTGCCTACCTGCACAATTTTTCCCTTCTACCTGTCCCTCCAATGTTAAAGCAAATATTCCAGGATACCTTAATATGTGGCCTATAAGTCTGTCCCTTCTTTTAACTATATTTTTCCAAATGCTTTTTTCTTCATCAATTTGCCGCAACACCTCTTTATTTGTCAGTTTATCCAACTATCTGATTTTTAACATTCTCCTATATCATCGCATTTCAAAAGCTTCTAATCTTTTCTTCTCAGGTACTCTGATCGTCCAAGTTTCACTTCCATATAAAGAAAGCTACACTCCAAACATATACCTTCAAAAATGTTTTCCTCACGATTAAATTAATTTCTGATATAAGCAAATTATATTTCTGACTGAAAGCTCATTTCACCTCTTCCATTCGGCATTTTATATTGTTCCTGCTTCGTCCATGTTTAGTAATTCTACCTCCCAAATAAAAAAAATTCTTCTACCTCCATAATCTTTTCCCTTCCTATTTTTTTATTCAGTGGTCCATCTACATTATTTCTATTACATTTCATTACTTTCATTTTGTTCTTGTTTATTTTCATGCGATAGTTCTTGCGTAGGACTTCATCTATGCCGTTCATTGTTTTTTCTAAATCCTTTTTACTCTCGGCTAGAATTACTATATCATCAGAAAATCATAGCATCTTTATCTTTACACCATGTACTGTTACTCTGGATCTAAATTGTTCTTTAAAATCATTAACTGCTAGTTCTATGTAAAGATTAAAAAGTAATGGGAATAGGGAACATCCTTGTCAGACTCCCTTTCTTATTACAGTTTCTTTCTTACGTTCTTCAATTATTATTGTTGCTGTTTGGTTCCTGTAAATGTTAGCAATTGTTCTTCTATCTCTGTATTTGAACTCTAATTTTTTTTAAATGCTGAACATTTTATTCCAGTCTACATTATCGAATGCCTTTTCTAAGTTTATAAATGCCAAGTATGTTGGTTTTTTCTTTAATCTTCCTTCTGCTATTAATCTGAGGCCTAAAATTGCTTCCCTTGTCCCTATACGTTTTCTGAAACCAAATTGGTCTTCTCCTAACTCTTCTTCCACTCTCCTCTCAATTCTTCTGTGCAGAATTCTAGTTAAGATTTTTGATGCGTGATTAGTTAAGTTAATTGTTTTGTATTTTTCACATTTATTTGCTCCTGCTTTCTTTGGTATCATGACAATATCATTCTTTTTGAAATTAGACAGAACTTCCCTTTTTTCGTAAATATTACACATCAGTTTGTATTATCTATCTATCGCCTCCTCACCTGCAGTGCACAGTAATTCTGCAGATATCCAGTCTATCCCAGGAGCCTTTCTGTCATTCAAATCTTTTAATGCTCTCTTAAATTCAGATCTCATTATTGTATTTCCCGTTTCATCTTCTTTGACTTCCTCTGTAACACCAGTTTCTAATTTATTTCCTCCATATAACTCTTCAATGTATTCCACCCATCTATTGACCTTTTCTTTCATATTATAAATCGTTATACCATCTTTGTTTACCACAATATTAGATTTTAATTTATGTACTAGAAAATTCTCCTTAACTTTCCTGTATGCTCCGTCTTAAAAAAAAAGTCCGTATACTCCTTCCCATCTTTAAAAATACAATATCTGTTGTTTTTGTTTTTAGCTCTCTTTTATCTTTTTCATCTTCCTCATTTTCTTTCTCCTTATATTTACTCATTCAATGGAAGTTGTCAAGATTCCACTTTCTCTAACACATGTCTAATCGAGTTCCTCTTTTTTCATTTACTTCCTGTATAGATCCTTCTTTAATCCTGTTGATTTCTTCCTCATTCCTCACTTTATCTGTCCATTTTACTTTCCTCGTCCATCTCCAAATCCAAATCTCAAAATAATTGGAAAATATTTATACAGTTTAAATGAAAAATGTTTAAGAAATATTGAATAGTTAAGTAGGTTTAGAATGAAAAGTCTTCCAAAATTACTATTTGGTTATTTTAATTTTAAATGTTTCTACGTTTTTTTATAAGAAAACAAAACTAATATGAAATATACAATCTACTCATAATTAAAATATTAAAAAAATCATTTTTGAATTAAAAGTTTATGAATTATAGCTGTATACTTTGGATTGCATAAAATTCCACTCGTATTAGTATATTTTTATATCTGAAAATACTAAACCTGGAATTTACCTTGGGTAAATTTTGCTGCTAGGAAATTAAACAATTTATTTAAAAAAAAAAACAAAAAACAACCAAACAGTTAGTAGATAAAAATAATACGATGCTATTAAATTGCACTTTCACTTGTAAGAAATTCTTTATTTTATTTTATGTAAACATGTTAAAGTTATCTTTATTTATTTATATTTTATGATGCCAGATACATTATTTAAATATATACTCTTGTTTTCTCTTAAAATTTAAATGTTCTGCTTAAAATTAAAACTTTTAATTTTATTAATTTAAAAAAAAAGAAAGCACTATAAATAAAGTTATTACTGGATGAGTTAATATAAAATATTAGACTTTCTTATAAAAATTCAAACTGTTTTGATTTCTTGAGCCAACTTTGTTAATTGTTGATTTATTACGTTCAAACAGGTTGTATTAAAACATGTCATAAAATATTTAGTACTGCATTTTCTGCGATCAAGTTTGTTTTATTTATAGAATATTGAATACTGTTACATTTATAAAATTAACATGAAGCATTTTATTATGTTATATTTAAAAGGTAAATGACAGAATTAAAATAAATTTAACTTACAAATTACCAATTTTAACTGTATAAGAAAATTATAAAATTTAATGATAACGGTTATGAAGTAAAAAAAAATCAAGACACCATTATATTTGTGGAATAAATAAGTGAAAATTATCCAGAATATTCTATTAGCATCTTAAAAATAGTGTAATTCAAAGATCTGCAGTAGTTGATTATTAAGATTGCATTTATTGATTTATACACATTCCACATGTCTTAAATGATAGTGTAGCTTTGTTGATTTGATGCCTGTACCTAGCTGCATCCCTTGCTAATGTTTGATTATACCTGTATTGCTTATGTTAAAGTGTACATTTATCTGTTTGTTAATTTACTGTTACTAAAATTAATGCGTTATCTTCTTGAAGTCTAAAGCATAGTTATAAAGTAGTCTTAGTGTTTTGAGCAAGATAAATTGCCCAATCTACTCTAATATATGGCTTTTTCGCTCCTTTTTCTTATTTTTAATAGCTTCTTCGTATTATTTTTTTGTAAATATAATTCTTATCCTGCTAGATTTCTTGTGATAAAGCCGCTGGGATTTTTATTTTCAATTTGCAGAAGTATTCTGTTAAAATTTATTGATGTGTTCTGTCCCTAACTTTCTTACAGTTGTAATGATCCATGGTAAACAATTAAAAATTTCACTAGCCTGAGTCATTTACTTTGAAAGTTGTTTTCACTTGTTTAGTAAGCATTACTGTGACTGTGTAGTGACAGGTTGGTATGTATAACATTGCTGGTCACGTGGGTAGACTTCTCATTAGTAATAATGATAGAATTTTTGTTGCTCATAAGTGAAATTTTGGGAATTTTATTAGATGAAACGTTCTCCTGGAATGATCTAATCGATTTTTTTTACAATAAAATCAAACTGTACTTGAGAATGAGTTTTCAAGATACAAAAATGGACCAACAGATCATTGTTTGGCACCCGAGAGTATGAATCATGTCGATTAATATTAGAAAATTAAAAATATTATTTTATACTTTTGTTTATGATTGTGCAATCTTTGCTAAAAAAATTACCATGTATTCGTTTAAAAAATGTTTTTTGAATTAATCCCCTTTTCAAGGAAGTATTGTTGTAATCACAAGAAATTTCGGTTTTCAGATTTCAACGGAAATATCCATCCATTTTGACCATTCCTGAATCCATCTTGACTAGTTTCGGCATGATGTCAGTACATATGTATGAGTCTCGCATAACTCACAAGCGATTAGCCATAGAATGCTGAAATTTTGGATTTACAACTGTTGTAACATCTAGTTGTGCACCTCCCCTTTTGATTGCAATCAACTAGACCAAAAGTGTCCAAAAAAAACCCAAAATAAAAAAAAATTGAATTAACCAATGATAAATCATAAGTGGTACTTATTTTTATTAATTTTTTTCCAAAATTATTGCCAAGTAAAATTTTAATTAACGAAATATTTGGATCTTACAAGGGAAGGCACATCGGTTTGAATCCAACTTCATTTCCTTATTTTTTATTTTATTTAAATATATTGATTTATTAATTACTATTAACCTGTGACTGAAAAAAAACTATTAAAAAGTCAGAAGTTATTAGTGAAATAAAATTTTTTGTACTTTTCATTTTAATTCAGCAATTTTTACAGAGGTTAATAATTATTAATAAATCAAAATATTTAAATTTAAATAAAATTAAAAAAAATATATGCATATGAAGTTGGATTTGAACCGATGTGTGCATGGTTACGGATCTGACATTTTCATTATACCACATAACTACTTGAGCAATGTAAAATAAAATTAATATATAAACTAATATAAAATGCTGATATGAACACCACAAAAAAATGTGATGCAATGTGCTATCCACTTCAATTCAATTGTGTAGCTGTACACTTTATTAAAGAGTTGGAGGATTGTATCTCACTTTCAAATGAAATAAGTTTGAATGAAGTGCAGAAAAAAATGTATGTATGTAACCAACCCTTACTACATTTTATCTAACAAAAGATTAGCCACTACAGACACAAAAACTTTTATGAAAAACTGCTGCTCATATTTCATGTAATGACAGAGGATCTTAATTTAAAATCAGGAAATACATTTGGCTGTAACTCTGTCACAAATAGAATAATCAGACAAATTCTTGAATGGTTGACTTAAAACTGACCTTCTCCTTTTGCTTCATTAATTAAACTTTTGTCTTTTCTGCAATGATGATTTTTAATTAAACCTTTTTATATGCCTTGAAGGGCAATGGCTCCATTACCCCATCACATGAATTTACGCATGCCAATTACCAACTACATAACCGATTTCCTACTAATCAAATAGTATACCTGTACCCCTCGTGAAAATTTTATTAAATAATTTATAGTTTGGATGATTCCATAGATGAATAAATGTCTATTTTTAGGAAGCTTAATATCTTGGTTTGGCATTTTTATTCATTATATATAGATGAACTTGAAAGCTCATTCAATGGTAGGTAGTTTGTTTGGTCTAATAAGGAAATGAATGTGTTACTTATAACAATCTAAAATAATAGTCATTTACTTTTTAACAGAAATAAATTTGAATTAAAAAAGGAAATTAGTCGGTGTTAATTTGATACTTTAAATACTGTCCGAATCGTATAATATTTAATTTCTTGTCTAACAGTGAGGAAGGTTATATCAAGGTTTAATAATGCACTACTTATGACTGTGGTGTATTCATGGGATTATTGCCAGTTGAAACTATAAAATGTATAACTGTATTGGCTTCTTTTATGTGGAAATGTTCCAATTATACAACAGGTCAACAATGTCTTATATGATACTGCTTGGGATCAATATACTTTTTGAATAATACGTTACTTAATATATATAATTACTTGATACAAACTTGTTCAATTTGTTATGTATATGTTTGCTTATTTTAATTTTTTATCGTCATTTTAACACTGTTTTGAGTAGGTTATACACCTTTAAATGATGTCAACCAGTTAATATTACGTATAAAAAAAAGAATTAAAAATAAAAACACCTGATCAAAAATTGGTAATGAATTTTTAATTATTTATTTCAACTAGTTAAAAATTTTTTGTTAGCTGGATTTTACACATGAACGTTGAGTACAATTGAAAATATTTTGAATGCTATTTTTTTTTTCTAGAATTTTATATTTTTTTTAACTTCAATACATGAGGTAAGATCATTTCCAATCTAGGTATTTTTAGATATGAGATATGGAAAAATGTATTGAAAATTGTATACTACGTTTTTATACAATGTAGCATACTTTATGATTAGTTCTTGTTCTTTATTTGAATAAAAACAAATTAAAAATATACTCAGTTTCGAGATTTTATTAGTGTCATTGTAAAATAAAGTAAATTTAATAGATTGAAATAAAGCTCAAATTTAATTAAATGGTATAGTGTTAGTTTAATTTATTTGACCTGTATGGTGGATATATCCTGTTGTTATTTGCAGCAATCTAATTTTATTCAAGCAATTCTTTATATTTTGAAGGTGTTTATTAAACAATATTTGAATTTTTTTTTGTCTTCAATCATTTGACTGGTTTGATGCAGCTCTCCAAGATTCCCTATCTAGTGCTAGTCGTTTCATTTCGGTATACCCCCTACATCCTACATCCCTAACAATTTGTTTTACATATTCCAAACGTGGCCTGCCTACACAATTTTTTCCTTCTACCTGTCCCTCCAATATTAAAGCGACTATTCCAGGATGCCTTAATATGTGGCCTATAAGTCTTGTCTCTTCTTTTAACTATATTTTTCAAAATGCTTCTTTCTTCATCTATTTGCCGCAATACCTCTTTATTTGTCACTTTATCCACCCATCTGATTTTTAACATTCTCCTATAGCACCACATTTCAAAAGCTTCTAATCTTTTCTTCTCAGATACTCCGATTGTCCAAGTTTCACATTCATATAAAGCGACGCTCCAAACATATACTTTCAAAAATCTTTTCCTGACATTTAAATTAATTTGTGATGTAAATAAATTATATTTCTGACTGAAGGCTTGTTTCGCCTGTACTATTCAGCATTTTATATCGCTCCTGCTTCGTCCATCTTTAGTAATTCTACTTCCCAAATAAAAAAAATTCTTCTACCTGCATAATCTTTTCTCCTCCTATTTTCATATTCAGCGGTCCATCTTTGTTATTTCTACTACATTTCATTACTTTCGTTTTGTTCTTGTTTATTTTCATGTGGTAGTTCTTTCGTACGACTTCATCCATGCCATTCATTGTTTCTTCTAAATCTTTTTTACTCTCTGCTAGAATTACTATATCATTAGTAAATCGTAGTATCTTTATCTTTTCACCTTGTACTGTTAGTCCGAATCTATATTGTTCTTTAACATTATTAACTGCTAGTTCCATGTAAAGATTGAAAAGTAACGGGGATAGGGAACATCCTTGTCAGACTCCCTTTCTTATAACGGCTTCTTTCTTATGTTCTTCAATTATTACTATTGCTGTTTGGTTCCAGTAAATGTTAGCAATTGTTCTTCTATCTCTGTATTTGAACCCTAAATATTTGAGTAAATTACCTATATTAGGTAGTAAACTATCTCAGTCAGAGACAGTTCATCTGTGAATTGATCATACATTTTGTAACCTCTTCATTAACTTCACCCTTTTAGCCTTTGATAAATGTTGTGGGCCTTCATACTTCAACTAGCCAGTAATTTTGCCACTTGTTTATTGAAATTTACCTCGAATACTCTAACAGGTAGAGTTACTTCTCTAGACTTTGTTCGTATCTGGGTGTTAAATAAAAGCCGAATTATTGTACTAACCGAATTTAATTTGATAAAGCTAAGCATTTTATCTTTCCAGAATTCTAATTTAATGTTTTTTTTTATGGATTTGTACACTTTTGTTTTGTTGTTTTTTTAATCTCCGGGACCACCGTTAAGTACTACCTCGGAGAATGAGATGTATGACAATTTTTTGTAGCGTTTTAAAATGCCATGCCTGACCAAGATTCGAACCCAGGACCTCTGAATGAAAGGCTGAGACACTGCACTGTCAAAAAAGTCCCGGGAGTTGTTAAATAAAACGCACAATTTTTATTTATTCACCAAAATTTATTTTGTCGCCTACAAAATAGATCCCATTTGATGCAACACACTATGCCAGTGTTTTTCCAGTCTTCGGAACACTTTTTATAAGCGCTTACCGGTATGGCCTTCAGTTCCTTTCACGAATTTTGCTTTATGGCTTCAATCGAGTCAAAACGGGTACCCAGGAGCGGTAATTTTAACTTCGGGAACAGACAGAAGCCATACAGGGTCACCAGATCTGGTGAATACGGTGGTTGATCGATGTTATTTATTGCGTTTTTCGCCTTAAATTCGGTCACACAATTGTCACTTTTGCGATGGCGCATTATCATCATGAAAAATCCTCGAATTTTTCTTCCATAAATCTGGCCGTTTCTGACGGATTTTCTCACGTAGACGCTTCATTACGGCCAAATAGAATTCTTTATTGGCCGTCTGTCCCTCTGGAATGAATTCGTGATTCACCAAACCATGAGCATCGAAGAAAACAATGGATATCACCTTTACTTTTGAGCGACTTTGACGTACTTTTTTCGGTTTCGACTAGTCTTTTGTGCCCCATTCTGATGACTGTTGACTTGTTTGCATGACAGACTCGTATACCCATGTCTTGTCACCAGTTATGATGCGTGCCATGAATGTGAGATCAAAACGGGCGCGATCGAGTATGTCTAAAGAGACCTGCTCTCGGTACTGTTTTAGAAAAAAGTTGAGCTCTTTTGGAACAAGCCGTACGGGGACGCGTCTCGTGCCCAAAATATCTATTAAAATCGAACGAACAGACTCGTGAGAGATGTTAAGGTCACGAGCTATCTCTCTTAAGCTGGTATGACGATTATCGAGCACAATTTCCTTCCGTTCTTCGATGTTTTCATCTGTTAAAGAGGTCGAAGATCATTCAGAACGAGGCATGTCTTCGACGATCTCTCGGCCCAACTTGAATGCTTTGTACCACTCGTAAGCACATGTTTTTGATAAAACAAATTCACAATAAGCCGTTTTGTAACATCTTTAGCTAGTCGGACCACGAAATTCCGTTCGCAACACAATATTTAAGGCAAACTCTTTGCTCAATAATTTTGTTCACTGTAAAAATCGTGATACACTACTGAAATGGACTAATTCAACCAGCTGGTGCTACAACAAACTGGTGGACAGATCATGCTCATTTTGGGCATAGTAATTAAGTAGTGCTACCATCTTACGGAAAAAAATAATTTAATTATTAGCTTGGCCTAATACAAATTCCCAGTATGTTTTTGACAGAATATATGTATGTTGTTGTTTGCAGTTGATCAGTCATTGTAGCATCAGATTGGTTTGATATCATCTGTATGATAAGAAAATTGATGAAAACTTTTATTAAGTGGGGTTTGAAGATAATTTTCGTAAGACGAAGTATCTAGTGGGGGGGTGCAAAAGGAGATGACTTGACTATAGATGGGATTATCATCAAGGCATGTGAAGTAAGGGTTGGCCCTATATTATCATAAGAAGGAAATAGTGTAAAAAATATAAATCATCATATAGCTTTGGAGCAGTGGAATTCTTTGTGGTGGTCTGAAGGGATATGGAAAGCAACTAATTGTAGGTTGTACAAGAGTGTTAGTTATTAAGAACAGTTTATCGTACGGATCAGAAGCTTGGGAAATTAGAAAAAGAGATGAGGGAAGGTTGTTGGCTGTGGAGATGAATGTGTTGTACAGGAGTTGTGGAGTTTCTAGAATGTGGTGTATGGGAAATGAGATCAGAAGAAGAATCTGAACAACTGGTACAGTGATATTAATGTTTTGAAGGGAAGAAGACTACAATGGTACAGGTATGTTCAGAGAGTGGAGGAGTATATATAGCCTAGGAGGATGTTGAAATGGACTCCAGCAGTGAGGAGGAAACGTGGACGATTTCAAAGCAGTGGATGTCTGGAGTGATGGTGACTATGGAGAGAAGAAATTTGGAGTTGGAAAGTTGGCGGGATAGAAGAGTTTGACAATTAGGATGTGAGAGACGGCCTTTATAACTGTAAAAACTCAGCTAGAAGAAATATTAAAATTCTAAATTATAAAAATAATTCAGTCAGAAGAAGTAACTACTTGAGAAATTTTCATCAGTATTTTTACTGTTTGATGTATTTCAACATTTCTTCCTATTCTGTGGCAGTATTTTAATTCTAAAATGCTAATACTGTAATTATTTTATTTACGTATTGCACCCTTGATCTTTCCCTACAGTTTTTAACTAATACATATTCACTTTTTTTTTAGATAATTTCTAAACCATATAAGCTCAAGAAAGATATTCCTTTCCATTTATTTCTTTCCCACTCTGTACCACTGTTTTTTATTTTATTTTTTAAACAAATTCTTAAGAATGATAACATGATGGATATTATTTATATGATTTCTTGTGAGAGCTTTATATATATATATGTGTGTGTTTCTATTTGAAAAAAGTAGGAAAACATAATGATTGATTTGTTTATTTAGTCAGTTGCAAGTCAGGAGACATATTCGATTCGTCAGTGTGCATAAAAATAGTACAACAGACCTTTAAAACTGTTAGAAAGATTAAATTAAAAAATAATAACATATATTCTATGAGTGATTTATTGTACTTTTGTTATTTCTTTTATTAATATTTAATAAAAAAAATATTATTACGTAATAGAGAAAAGAGATATGTAGATAAAAATATTATTAAACTTTATCGTCCATACTAGAGGATATTGATACATCTATATCATTGCATCAACATAGCAAAGGGAAAGGAGAAACAAGAGAATGAAAGAAAGAGAGAGAGAAAATGGGAGAGAGTTTAGCTCAGAATGACGAAGTTCTGGACTGAAATAGATTCCATTGCTAGTTCACAAACAAAACTATGTATACGTTATATCTCTGAAACAGACGTGAAATGCTGTGAAGCAAGTATGCGCACGTGTGTGTGTGTGTGTGTGTGTGTGTGTGTGTGTGTGTGTGTGTGTGTGTGTAAGCTTGCCAACTATTCTATCCTTTTAGCAATGAAGTTCTTAATTTCTTTTCCTTTCTTTTATTATTTTTTATGTCTCTATTGCTGTTTTTTTCTTTTTTTTAATTCTTTGTTGTTTTTTTAATTACTTTTATTCACCCTTCATTTTTTTAAACATCTATTATACATTTTTTTTTATTTGATCAACAATTCAAATTCAATGGTGTGTAATATCTCATGTAATAGTAATAATTTAAAATGAAGTAAGCAATAATGCATTGTGCATTTAAGTACTTGTGTATAAATTTTTTTTATTGCATTTTTAACGATCATTTTGTTCTATTCAAATTGCATGTTATTCATTAAGATGTGCTCATCATTACAATAATTATTAGCACTATTTGATTTATCCTTTTAATTTTACATTTTAATTATGCAACTAAAATGTTAATGATGATTAAAAATTACATGTAAATCATCTCTTATATTGAAAAATTATGTAATGTTTTTTCATCATTACATGTTTTAATAAACAATATATACTAATTAAATCAAATCTAAAATCCCACAAACAAAGTAAATAAGGAATAGTGTATATATTTACAAAGTAATCAACACATGGACAGAAATTTTATTTATTTTTTTTATCGTTATCCAAAATGAAAAACATATTATTTATATGATCAGCATGACAAAGACTCACTTTTAAAATACAAAACTCTTTCTTCTAAGGACCTTTCATAATTAATTAGCAGCAGTTTGTTATGTTTTCCATTTAGTAAGTTAACTTTTGTAAAAATCTTATTTATCGTACAATTGTGTTGAGATTTTGTTTTTTTTGTGCTAAATGTAAATAGGTATGTTGTGATTATATCTTTTCATATGTGTCCTGTTTTTATAAGTTGATTTGCAGAATGTTATTCGTTTGTGTGTCCTGACTGCATTTATCCTTATATCTATGGTCTTCAGACAACCAGTACATTTGATATGTAGTCCTTAGTGCAATGACTCCAGTATAATTTGTATACCAGTGTGTGCTGCAGTACCTTTACATGTAATCTTGTATATTTTGTTTTTTAACTTTCTTTTGTGAAAATATTGGACATTTGGTATAACTGTTGCAGGGGTAGATCCAGCAACTGAATTTGGGGGGGGGGCATTTGCGACAAGGGATCACATTTTCCTACTCCTTTCTAATTGGGTTGGGTATATAATATTTCATACTTTTATTGGATACATACTATATTATGAAAACTATTTTTAAAACGAAAAAATCATTTAACCAATCATTATTATTGATTTAAAAAAGGCAAAAAGGGATGGTTTTGTCCAAAAACTTTAAAGTGCCTAAGTTTCTTCAACTTTATTTCGATTTACAAAAACCTAAGCAGTTAGTTATTCAAAGTGACCCTCACGGGGGATTCCAGAAGCTAAATTAACTTTAAACTTGGACTGCATAGTCCTAACAACTTTAATCAAAACTGCCTTGCAAACAATCAAAATCATTTAATAATATAAGACTGGATAAAAAATAAGATGAAGATTTAATTTAAATTAAGTTGATTTTTATTTGTTTATTCATTTCAATATTTATAATTAATCCATTACAATCCAAAATATTATACATTATATTTTATACAATAACAATAATAATAATACAATAATTTATTTACAAAGTAAATCAGATGGGTGGATAAAGTGACAAATGAAGAGGTGTTGCGGCAAATAGATGAAAAAAGAAGCAGTTGGAAAAATATAGCTAAAAGAAGAGAGACTTGTAGGCCATATATTAAGGCATCCTGGAATAGTCACTTTAATATTGGAAGGACAGGTAGAAGGATAAAATTGTGTAGGCAGGCCACGTTTGGAATATATAAATCAAATTGTTAGGGATGTAGGATGTAGGAGGTATACCGAAATGAAACGACTAGCACTAGATAGGGAATCTTGGAGAGGTGCATCAAACCAGTCAAATGACAAGACAAAAAAAAAACAAAGTAAATTCATCTCAGTGATTACAAATCTTAGCATACTGTTTGATAATGCAATCTTTATCAATTTACATGTCATTATGAATGTGTATTAAAACACGTGACGTCAGCCTCTTGATTACCTATTAAGAAAAAAAAGATATATTAACGTTAATTACAGTGTTGCAACTGGTTATTTTGTCAGTACAGTATTGGTAAAATGTTTCAATACTTTTCAAATTGGTTTTCAAAATGTAAGGCCTTCGGGCCTTTTGGTGGCCATGGGCCCCCCTTCATCTGTCATGAACTGTTATCAGTTAATAATATAATATTATGTTACTAATATTGTTATTTATGAGAAGTTATCTCTAAAGTAAAGACCGTTTCATTGTAAAAACATTTATTCTCAAAACTTTATAAATAATTTTTATTTCTCTTAAACTACATACCATATACTATTTCTCTTATAATCTTCACATGAATTAAGTCACTTATCATAGCGATACACCACCTCGTCATATTCTTCTGCCTCCAGTTCATTTAGCCACTGATTAACTGCATTTTTAAGTTCATCTTCACCCGCAAATTGCTTACCACCCAAAAATACGATCACCTGATGGGTGATCGTAAATTTCCCATCCAATTGTTCTCAGTAAATCACGGACCCACAATATGTGGACGTGCATTATTGTGTAGCAGGACGACGCCGTCGGCAGCCTCTCAGGTCGCCGATTTTGATTGCGCGACGTAAATTACGTATAATTTCGCAGTAGGCTTCTGCATTTATAGTCGTTCCACGCGGCATGAAATCAATCAGCAGTATGCCAAACCGATCCCAAAAGATTGTGGCCATCAGTTTGCGTCAAATGGTGGCTTGACCCTTGTCGATCTGGTTGATAGTTGAGGGTGACGCCATTCACTTGACTGCCGTTTTCTCTCAGGCGTGTAATACGAAATCTCATCGCCGGTAACGGTCTAATTAAGAAACTCATCACCTTTTTCTGTGTAGCGCATCAAAAATTCCAAAGCAGATCCCATTCGGATTTTTTTGTGACGTTCGTTAAGACGTGAGGCACCCAGCGTCCACAAACCTTTCTGAAGTCAAAACGCTCATGAACAATGCGACCGATAACAGCTCTTGAAATATCAGGAAAGAGAAGGACCAGATTGGAAATCGTTGAACGACGATCTTTCCTGATTTCATCATCGACGCGTTTCAACAAGTCCTCGGTGATTATCGAAGGCCTCCCCGAATGTTCTTCATCGTGCACATTAATTCTGTTATTTCTAAATCTTTTACACCATTTTAGCTCGTTTCTTTCATTTATTACATTATCACCGTTCACAGCAACCAACTGCCTATGCATTTCAGCGACGATTTTGAACCGACGATTTTCTCGAATTGCCCGTCCACTCGCTCAACGAGATCATCGGTTGACACTCGCTTCCTTCCCTGACCGCCTGCATCATGAACATCTGTACGTTCTGCTTTAAAGTTCCTGCCCAATTGTTGCACTTTGCATTCACTCATTGAAGTTTCACCGTACACATTACTTATTCGTCGATGAATTTCAGCCGCATTACACCCCTCAGCCTGAAGAAATCGAATTACCGCACGCACTTCGCACTTGGCGGGAGATGCTATTGTTGTAGACATGTTTACGTGCTAGCTGCATGTTCAGAACTAAACGAAGTGACGCGGCGTGATTGAAGTCCATACTAGAGACGCTGCGCAACACATATGCGCAAAGGATCATCCGATTTTTGGGCGGGTTTTTATTTCGTGACCAATCGGACCTTGAAAAAAAATAGCCCTCGTATTATCAGAATATCCAGCCAAAATCTTTAACCAATTCTAATCCATTCTTTTTAACTTCTACAAATCTTCACCTTTTTTCCTAGTGGTTTAATTTTTATACCGTTGAAGATATAGTACTCTGAAATTTCTGTCCAACATTTCTATTGTTCTGCTAAAAATAATATTTAATGATTTAATTTCACTATTGGTTATGGATGAAAAATGCAGAAAGACTGCTTTCTTAGTGTATCATAAACTATACTTAAAATTGTAAGAGATATTGAAGATTTTGTAGCTTCCAATACAATTTGATTTACCGATCAAGCATCCCTTGTGACTTGGTTACCAAACAGTTTAGTTGGTTAACCAGACAGTTTAAAAACTTTGTAACTGTTGGAATGAAAGTAAGAGAAGTTAAAAGAATTTTCTTACATAAATGAAATTCTTACATATTTTGATGCAAATACTGTTTTGAACTACACCACTGCTAGTCATATACTAAAGCCCCATACATTTCCAACATTCTGTTTTTTTTTAACCTCCTGGTCCACCATTAAGTATTGCTTTAGAGGATGAGATGAATGATTTATAGCGTACGTTTAAATTAATTAATTTTATAATTTAGTTAATTTTTTTTAATAACTCATTTTCTTGAAACATAATATTTTGCTACCAATAATCTGTATTAGTTATTTTATAAAATAACTAAACCACGAAGTATTTTTATTATAATATTTTTTTTAAATAATAACTACTTATGAAGATCCACAAGACAAATTTTAAAAAGAATGCTCTTTATTTTACATAAATATATACAAAATAAAGTGTCTTAACTGACTCATTAATGCATAGCTGAAACCAATTAGCCTAGCAAAGTGAATTTTGGGGGTACATTATTTTTATAATATAGGCACCATTAAAGAATGGTTTTGAAAAAACTTCGTTTATAACAGAGTGAAAAGGGGGGCAAATTTTTTTTTTATAATTCCATATCTCATGACCTGGAGGTGTTAAGATGTGAAAATTGTTATGTAGTCTCTTCTTTAAAAACAAATTGACATGTGTTTCACAATATTTTGAAAAATCCAATTTGGTAGGGCGAGGGAGTGAACCCAAAATTTTGTATGAAAATACTAAATCTAAATAATATGTAATGAATATTACTTGTATTCGAGGAGACGACTCCAGTCCACTTTCTCCATCATTGTATCATTCAGATTTAAATGTGAAATATTATTACTTTGTCACTCAATTAAGATTTTGACAAATTTGAGCGTGAATTGACCAGTTTGTCAATATGCTCAAAAACCATCAATCTTTATATTATATTACAATTTTAAAATAAATATTTTATTTAAATCATAATCAATTATAGATTAAGATTTATGAGTACAGTTCACAATAGGAATAGTAGTTGAGCTCGTATTTTGGCAATAAAAAGGAAAAACTCCAACATTTATCTGGAAGAATCAAGAGACTGGAAAAATTGTGATTATAGTTGCATTGTTTAGAATAAATAAAAAATAAAAGTAATTAATTTTTAATACATCCACTTTAATAAATTAAAATATTAATTTAAAAAAATAACTGTGTGAAGATAATGTATAATAGAAAATTTGGATAGTGGAAAAGTCAATTTTAAGACATTAATTACAAAATTTTTAAGTGTATGTTAAATATCTATGCTGGAAATTCAGTGTTTTGTAATTAGTCTGTTTTTCATACAAGATCTGTTTTAGGTAGATTTCATAAGAAAGCTACCTATTGTAATGGGTACCATGATTCGACTATCTTCGCATTTCACACCCCCAGAACCCAAAACCATCGTCATCGTCAGCTTAATATTTATTTATTAATAAATATTAATTTATTTATATATAAATTTATGTATGTATATATATATATATATCTATCTCACTTTCTTGTGGACATGATAACTGCTGTAATTTTGCGCCAATCACTTTCATATTTTTCCTTAAAAATAACTCGTCCAAAAATCTCAATCGAGTTCATTAACAGCGAAAATCAGACCATGGAGGTGGAAATGGGTGGGGCTTTTTCAAAAAACAAAATATCAGTATAACTTTCTTATTAAGTATAATATCGAATTTGTTTAAACTTCCTACTATTCTTTCGATAAGGGCCTAAAACTTATGTAAGTAAAGTTTTTGATATCACCAACCATTTGCCCAGAAGGTACAAAAAAATGGGTGTTTTGAAGACAAAAAAAATCATACCTCTGTTAATAGGCACAGTATTGAATCGGTTTAAAGTGGTCGTCAGTCCTCTAAATATTACCTAAAACCTTTGTCTGAAACAATTTTTAATATGACCTACCCTTACGGCAAAGGATGACCAAAATGTTGCTGGAATTTTAGGATAGGGCTTGTCGTATGCTAAACGTGTGAAACTTTTTTCACCTGTAACCATTGTTGTAATGACTAAATTTGAAGTTTTTTTTAACTTTTAAGGTGGAAGTCTTTTTTATTCCCTAATTAGCACCAGTGAAATCGACCTCCATCTTTCAGTGTGCCAAAAGGGATCTTTTTGTATTCAGAACTGACAATTAGTCTGTTTTTATACAAGGAAATCCTTAAAATAATTTTAAATACGAGTAAATTGATCAGAAGATTGTTTTAGATATGTAGATAATTTACAAAAAATATATATTTATGTAATAAAAAAAGATAGAAAATGAAGCGTAGTGAGGTCCTTTTTGTAATCCAATATATGATACTTTATAATGTGAAATAGCTGAGTTAACTGTTTTATGCTAGTGAATATTATTATATTTTTAAGGAATAAGTGACTATTTTTTATCAGGAAAGATTGCTCGTTCATATATATATAAATTAAAAATTGTTTAATTTATTAAAAATCTCTGTCGTACTTCTTGGCATCAAATAAAATTCTTTGTATGTTTTTGTATCTTGAAACCAAGTGACTTTTTCAACTAGCTCTGAGATGTAATATTTTATTTTAGATGAAAATATACAGAGGTATTGTAACAATTTAAATTATGTCATGTTTAATGATTGATTATATTACTTCAGAAAGAAATAAAAAAATTAGTTTATAATTTTTTTTCTAAGATTACTATGTTTATTTTTCCATTTGTTCTTATCAAATTTTTATTAAGTTTTTCCTGGCTTTGTTTAGAAGTGCACTATTTTATTATTTCTTTTTTTTCTAAATTCATCTTTTGATGTTTGATTTGAATTTTAAAAAGTCTATTTTTATTAATTATTACAATAATAATTTTAAATCATTTTATTACTACTCATCTCAAGTGCAGATAGAACAGGAATAATATTATTTAATTTTAAAAATAAAAATAAACAAGGATTTTTTAAACTATTAATTAGAATAGTATACGTTATTTCTTGTTTAGCTGTGTTTCTTGTTTATTAAAACCGAATGGTTTGTCGTTACGGTCGTAGTATGTGGGCGACACGGTCAGCAGTGATTTCTTGGAACGTAATAGAGCATTGACCATTCCTAACTACCTAACTAAAACTTAACTAACTAGCTATTTTACTTTACACAGTTTGTAATCTAAAAATAGTTAAGCGTTCAAGTGATCTACTCATCAACTGTTTTACATTATATAACGGCGATGCATTATTATTTCATTTAAAACTTACCCATATGTATGTATGCTGTTTTATAGTGATATAAAATCTTGACTATAATTTTTTTTTAAATAAAATTAATTAGAACATTAATGTTGTTTGGTGTTTTACAATTGCACTCAAGTCTCTAGTTTTTGTTTTATGCGACTCCCAGATATGAATTAAGTATCGTTGGATAGCTTCATAGGTATATAGAGTTCCTCCCTACCAAACTCCATTAAAGAGCAACTGCCCAGAAGCTCCACCCTGGCACCACCGATGGAATCAAGATGGTTAATCTAATTCCCATGATGTTATTCCAATAAAGAAAGAATAAACAGTAAAAAAAGGAGAAATAAGAGGAAGCAATAATCAACCCGCAGAAATCAGGGTAGTTTTCTATCTTTCTTAGGACCAAAATTTAAACATAGTAATAATATTGTTACATTACTGCATTTCATAAATTCTAAAGAGAATAATTTTTATTTTCCCAGCCCTATAATTAAATTGTATAACTATACAATATATTATATTAGGAAAAGTATGGTAAATAGGCAAATTTTAAATGTCTGGATTTTTGTAGAATTTGATGTTTCATGACCCTTTCTGTAATCAAAAAATACAATTTTATTTTGTTTTCTGTTGATGTGTTTTTTGTATGATATCTTAAGATGAATAGACTGATTTGAATGAGTTCTAGCACAATAATTTTTGTATATGGGTCTTTGATGCCATTTAATTATAGTTATAATTGATCATGGGAGTAGGGAGATATGGTTCATAGGCCGTAATTCTTAAAATTTTATCCAAAGCGTAGAATAATTTTTTTACATACTTCTTTATTTGATCCTTAAGTTTTTTTGTTGATTATTTCACCACATAAAGTAGAAACTTGTGTATGGAAATATGGGATGGAAATTTTGTAGCACATGAAGTGCGTATGATTGGGATAAAAACCTGGGACTTTCCGGATGAAAGAATGAGACATTACCACTCTGCTATGGAGTTCAGTGGACATTTTTTAATGTTCTCTTAATTTTTTTCTTAACTATTACTTTGACGAGAGCAAAGCCCTCAGTGGCTAGAGTTGCATAATTTTTTTTTATTAACAGTTTTAAATTGGTAATGAATCAGCTTCTTGACTAAAATTCCAAATCATTCAGTATTTTTCATTTAAGAACTTTTTAGTAAAAATTAATTTTAATTTTTAAAAGAATATATCTATGTTTTTGTTCATGTTGGTCAGTGATAAAAATTACTTAACGTGATCAACTTTTTAAATGACAAATTGATCCAAATTATAAATATTGTATAAATCTTTTTAAAACTTATAAGAGTTTCAATCATTTTTGTAACCGTCTTTGGTACACGTGTTGCCATTTTCACCCTATTGTCAGTTGATATTACTGCTGATAATTTTTTTTACTTAATAGTCCCTGAAATGTTTAAACTCTATTGCTCTGATAGCATGGTGTAGACAGACACAGTGATGCATCAATCTTACCCGGTTGACCATCTCCAAATATCATCAAATTTTTGGTGGAGGCCCCCATGTTTTAAAATGTTATTTCACCAAATTGCAGCTCTTTATCTGCGGTTGGTGATTTTTTGTGGCCTCTTGAAAAATGGGTACTTATGTATAGTTTGTGGACACATGTAAAAATTGTTATCCAACAATTTTGACAGCAATAATAAAGATACAGATTCAAATTTTGGTACTGTTGGTTAACTTTTTATGCTGTATCCGAATATGTTAGTCACAAGTTTTTTTGGATCCTGGTTTTGAGATATAGCAGCTGAAATTGAGCCAAAAACTTTTTGCAACATTGTGGAAGTCAAAGTTTGAACTTTGACTTTCAAGTTTTTTTTTGTTGAGCAGAAAAAAGGATCACATTTTAATGTATTATGATACATATTAACACATAATAAAAGTGTACTAAAACACATATATACACATATACATATACATATATAATTCATATTCTAGCCAATGTTTGTCCATATTTTAAGTGCTGAAAAGAAAAAAAACAGCAATAAAATCAAAGTGATGCCTGGTGGATGAAAAGAGTAGTACCAGTTATTAAACAAGCGTGTTGAAGTGTTATAATATAAATTTTAAAAATCTATTTCATAAATTTGGTTCATTTTATCATAAAAATGCTGGTTATTTCAAGTAGTTTTAGAATGATATTTTACTTCATTAACCCCTATGGGTAGAGATGTTGTTTCACAACAGAACATTTTTTTGTTGTTTTATACTGCCTATCTTAGTAGATCTAAGTATCAGTAGATATTATGGCTAAGTTCTATATAATGCACCTGGGTCCTTGCAGTTTGCTGTTTCTGAGAATAAGGATATTCAAAACAGAATTAATATTTGTAGGAAGGAAAGTGTAATTTTTTGGACTATTATGTGCATATTGATGTACTACAGTACATTTGGCTCAATATAAAAAAGGCAACAGAAAACTCTCACCTTTCGTCAGTATTTTATTTAATCTGGAATGATTCTCTTACTCTTAAGAACAATTAATACATTTCAGGTGCAACTATGTTCTTATCAAACATCTACAACTGTTAACAGTTGTAAAAAACTAATAGAAAAATATACAATTAATAGAAATAACCAAATAAAGAGTATAGGCCATATACTAAGGCACCCTGGAATAGACGCTTTAATATTGGAAGGACAGGTAGAAGGAAAAAATTGTGTAGGCAGGCCACGTTTGGAATATGTAAAACAAATTGTTAGGGATATAGGATGTAGGGGGTATATACCGAAATGAAATGACTAGCACTAGATAGGAAATCTTGGAGAGCTGCATCAAACCAGTCAGATGACTGAAGACAAAAAAAAAAGCTTCTGCAAGTAGGTTGAATTATAATTTGAGCTGCATTGTGGTTTGATTCCATAACTTTCATGATGACACTTAGTGTAATAAAAGTTTATCCTTTCTTCTGAAAGCAGAATAAAAAATAATTGTAAAATGTATTTTTTTTTAAATTTAAACTTAATATTATTTTTATTACAATAAAATTGATATATTCATAAATTTAAATATATGTACAAAAAAAAACAAAACAGAACCCTAGGATTGTAACTTTTCAAATGGATGCACTTCAAAATGTAATAGAATTTTGAATTTCCTGTTTCATGAGCTGTTTTCTGAACTGAGTTCCTTCCTTATTCATAGTCTTCCTGATTGCTACAATAGACATCTTGAACAGTTTCATCTTATTCACATTTATTCATAATATGAATAATTATGAGTCTGATCTGTTTAAAGCTTCCTTCTAAACAGTCGTTTCATTTCATTTATATTATTCACACTTCCAGTACACCACTTTAATTTTCTTTTAATTTAAAATCAGTCAACATTTTAAAACAATTTTATCTGAAAAAAAAAGAAAATTAAAAAGAATTATGGATTGTAGTAGTCAATATATATCTTTTGTGACACCAATGTATAGATTAAATCATTAATATGATGTTTTTCATTTTATTTTCAGAGGTAAATTTGGAACAGTATACAGATGTAAAGAGAAAAGCACCGGATTAACACTTGCTGCAAAATTTGTAGGTATTGCTAGAAGACAAGATAGAAGAAATGTTGAGAGAGAAGTAGAAATAATGCGTACATTACAACATCCTAGATTAATCCAACTTTATGATGCATTTGAAACAAATAATGTTATGTGTGTAATCCAAGAACTGTAAGTTACATCACATTTTATTAATATTTATTACATTCATTATCAATTTATTAATAGTATTATTATTATTGTTTTGAAATTATTTGTCCTTAGCCTTTAATTAACTTACTAATGCTGTTAGTTTTACTCTGTTTATATTTGACTTTCTCAATATTATTTATGGCTTGTAATTTGTTTTTTTATCATTTCTATATGTATTATGTTGTCACCTTTTTTAATTTCCTGGCAGTTATAATACAAGTATAAACTATAACAAGAAGAAAATCTTGCCAAAAAAATTAACATTTTTGGTTTCTTGGACTTAGAGCATCTTGAAACATCAAAGAATTCAAAAAGAGGGAAATAAGTTCTGTATATCTAGTTTAATAAATTATTGTTCGCTGAACTGAAAATCTTCAAATTTGGCATGATGGCTTATACATAAAGAGATTTAATGTTATTAAATTTTGGAATTGGGATCTCAAAGGGTTGGTTGGATAGACGGGGTAAGGGATCACACCTTAGGTTGAGCTGGACTTAAATGATAATCTATTAGTAGAGTTTTGAGCTTTTTTTTAAATAAAAGATGAGAATTCATGTTATAAATTTTTTTTTCCAAAATACTCCCCAATTAAAAATTAATTATTTAATGAAACACTCCAAAAGTATAATTTTTTAATTGTTTTTTATTTATATTATTTGTGTCTGTTGTATTTAATTTTCCTTCTTGAAGTTATCACAACAAAGTGGTGAAAAAGATACATCTTGCCATAAGATTCTTCATGATTTAAATTTGAAACCATATTATGTAACAATATGCAATAACTTAAGCAAACAGATAAACCAAAATGTCTTAATTATTGCTTCTTAAAAACTTTGTCGATGGACAGATAAACCTGATGCTGTATTTCATGTCAGATAAGGCATGGTTTCATTTTAAATGGATCGCACAACACCAGATATTAGATGACTGAAAATTCTCACCAGATGTTTGGGCGTCCATTTCACAATGAGAAAATTGGTATTTTGTGTGTTTTTTGTAATCGTACAGTGGGGCCAATATTTTGTAACCAGACTGTCAGCACATAAGTGTACGTACAATTTTTGATTCTAAGCTCAGTTAATAGAGTACAACTTCTTACAACAGGACGAAGCAATGTGTCACACATCAAAAGTTTCACTACCACATGTTCATGTGGGTTTTACAAAAGAATGTACTGTCAGCAGGAGATGGCCTCCGCATTCCCCTGATTTGTCTAGTTGTGATTTTTTCTTTCCGAGCTGTTTAAAGGACAGAGTTTATAAATCAAATCCCCACACTTTGTTGAACTGAAGGTGAACGTTCAACAAGAAATCAATAACATTGACAACAATGTTTTGCATCAGGTGATTCTCATTAATTGAGCACAACACTAGGCTTTTGCTAATGTAAATACAGAATCTAATTTAATTCACTTTACATTTTCATTTCATTGATAAAATGTTACTTGTCACAATTGTGTTTTGTGTGTAACAGTTTGGTTTTAAGTTTCTCACCCTGTAATATTTCCTCGAACTATTCCCCTGTTATTGCTGCATCACAATAATTATTTCCTATAAAACCCTTTCCTAATCCTAATTAGCATATATTACCATAAATATAATGATTATTGATCTTACACAAAGCAAAAGACACTCCTCAAAATGACATCCTTAAGAATAACAAGTATCCTATGCCAGTATCTAAAGAAAGCAATAAGTGAAGTGGTTTTTTTTGTTAATAATTACCACCTACACTGAATAAATAATGACAATATATCAGCATACTAAGCCTACCGAAAAGAAAGGTGATATTCAGCCATAAAAGCGACATCTTCATTTAGTTCATCATGGGACTGGCTATATAATGAACCCCACTACTCTCAGATTAAGCGACATTGACCTGTACCTCTTATACCATAAATGTTTTTAATGTATCATAGCCATAAGAAAGACCAAGAGAGATTGCATAAAGCAACAGATTAACAAACTGTTGTAAAATAAAGCATATTACACTGTTTCAACTAAGCAGAGAAAAGTTAAACCTTACAAAAGATTGTTTCCTGCATATAATACAACAGTGAGAAAAATAGAGTTAACATTACTATAAAGATTTCATATAAATGTATGAAGTAAAAACAATAAAATTTTGGATTACCTGCCAGTGACAAATATAAATAATGAAAATTGGCATGTAGTTATTTTTGTTATATTTTTTAAATGACTCAATGAGTTAACCTGCATACATTGCAACCTACATGAAATTTATTTTGCTACTAGTCATTATTATATATAATTATATTATTATTATTCATTATATTAATAATAGTTTATATAAAAATGACTATTCGTAAAAGAATCATTCAAAATGATTAACAGTAGATTTTTTTATGAATAATTCAATGATGAAAGTTTTGAATCATTGAGTTATTCTAATCCAAGAAGCAATTTATTAAATTTTATTAAAAAAAAAATCAATTAAAATCATTGTTAATAGTTAGCATATATTTTTATATAATGAGTTATTCAAAAATGACTACACAATTTTAAAAGCAGATGAAAAATTTACTGAAATAATTTACAGATTCAGTTGAAGTCTCATTTTATAAAAAAACACAGAGTTTGTCACCCAACATTCACTTTGGTTCGATATGGTTTCCATTTGTAATGTTACGTAAGTCCCACTTGAAGTTGATTTCATTCCAGACTGTAGACAGCAAGTCAGGCCTTACCGCTGCAGCTGCAACATTAATTCAAAGTCATATCTGAACAAGATCAGCAGGAAAAAGCCGATCTTTAATGTAGCCCCACAAGAAAGAATCTAGTGAGGTCAAATCTGGGGAGCAAAGTGGCCATGCATTGGGCCTTCATGTCCAGTCTAACTACCTGCGAATCAAGTATCAAGAAAATTTTGAACTTGTAGGCGGTAGTGAGGTGGTACCCCATCTTGCTGATAGTAATGGCGTCCACCATTTATTTTTTGGCCCAGTGTAGCCTTTTCTTCTTCATGGCATCTGTAAGAAGTTGTTTTCTTATAGGCAGGCCTTCATGCCGTGTGACTGGTTTCCAGAAATCTTCTGTGTACAGTAGAATTGTAAACTTTCATACCGACTAATTCTAAGTCTTTTTATAAATCAAAACTATTTTTCTGAGGATTAATTCTACTTATTCTACATAAAATACCATCATCTTTTAATGTGATTTTATGTTTTCTTTCACAATGACCTTTTCGTTGGGGTGAAATTGTACTCACCTGAATATTTTGTCTAATTATCGTATTAACAATACTTAGACTAACCTTATGCTCTGCTGCTATCTGTATTTGAGTCATATATTATCTTCCATCTTTTCTTAGGAGTTAAATCTATATTGCTACATTTCTAAATTTGTTTATAAAATCACAAGATCACTTACACTAGAAGAAACTATAATAAAATAGGTAAACTATACACATAACCTCTCAAAACGAACAAGATATTTTACTTGAAATAGAGGAAAACAGCTGTATTACATCTGGAATCAGTGATACAATGTTACTAACTAAAAATTACCTCTTTGTTCTCATTAATTTGCACATGTCATTGATTTCTCTATCATGTAATTGTCAGTGCTCATTGTTGTGAAAAAGAAGATTTATAAGAATTTCATTGATTTGTATGATTTAGTAAATATAAAGGAAAATTCTGTCACCTTTTTCCAGGATATTTAGCACTTTCTTCTAGAATTTACTTAATATAAAGTCGTGTGATAATAATCATGAAGTAAAATTGTGTTAAGTTATATGAGATTAATTATGTAGTTACTGCATGAATAAATAAATAAATGAACCTGATATTTGTGTGTGAGAATATAAAATTAAATTAAAAATTTGTTACTAATGTCATGTTTGCAAATATGGGTTTCTACTTTGAAAATTTGGTGTAATAGTTGCCTCCTTAATAAATCGTAGTTTATTTTACTATATGTATATTTTTTACTGCCTAAAGATTAAAACTGATTGTTTCAGTATTGAAGGAGGGGAATTATTCGAGAGAGTAATTGATGATGATTTCATATTGACTGAAAAAGCGTGTACAGTATTTATGAGACAAATATGTGAAGGTGTTGAATTTGTTCACTCACAAAATATCCTTCATCTTGATCTCAAAGTAAGTATTTAATAATAAATTTCATTTCAATTTTATCCTAAAATGTAAACTTTTAAGCTTTTACTTCTCAAAAAATTAGTTCAACCCCCTTCTTTTTTCATTTCTATAATAAACATTTTTTTCATTTTTTAGACTTCAACAAATTTTTTTTGATTTTTTATTTGGCGAGAAACAATATATAGTCACATTTAAAAAATGGATAATTTGGAATCAATATAACCTTTATTAGTATAAATAATTTGATTTAGGTGTAATATGAGAACAGCTGATTCAGTTGAGAAATAAACTTATGTGGTTACAGAAAACCTCTATTCCAAAGCCATAGAGTTTATCATATCTAGTCTGTCTTTTGTAAATGATTCAATAATTGAATATGAGAAAAAATATACTTGCTTCAAAATTTAATTTAACTCTTAATATTCAATAACACTTTCATTTCCCAGTTTTCGACAATTTTTTCAATTTTTGTTTTGAATATTACTATTTACTGTTGTAACATTATTAGATCCTGGGAAAAACAGTTATACATATAACTTAATGGTTACTTTTATTCCTTGAAGTGGTTAAGGGAAACAATCTGTTTGACTTATCGCCACTGAATATTATGATAATTTAAGAAAATTTCATCTGCTAATTTATCTAAAAATATTTGAAATAACATTAAAAATATGTTGAATATTTTCCATCTTATAATAGGATTATGTGCAATTCATTAATCTTTTTCCTCTTTCATTTTTCTAAAATATCTAATTTTATGTAAAATTGCTTTTTGTTTATGGGGCAAAGGATAGTTAAATATTAAAGGATATTAAATATTTTATATTTCTTATAGGCCTTCGTATGGTCTCTTCCAATCACAATCACCTACTATAATTTACATACATCAACTATCAACTTAACTGATTTATGGAAGCGTGATCCCGCATCTTCCTCTAACTAGAAGGTTTCACACAAAACTCTTCTTATATCTAACTTCAATCAAAAGATGCACTTTCCTACAGATTCAGTTTACTCAGTCCTCTTGATTAACTTAAAAATCAAGAAACTAATTCCCAAATTTAATAAACTTATAATGAAAATACACCCTATCTCTCTCTGCTCTGGTCCGCTTTCAGAAGTTAGATCAATGCCTACACCCTCCCACACTGCAGCTCCATCACAGAGTTCACCACACATCCATTCTCATCCTAACAGTGAATATCTCAGCTAACCATGGCTTGAAGCCAAAACACCTATCTTGGTGAAATAAGCACCTAGACTGGTTCCTAGCCATCTGGGTTGGAATTATAGCACTAACTATCATCTCGTCACAAAGATAAAGTTTTAATATTAATATTTAATATAAAATATTTTTTTTAGTTGCTTTTTTTTTAATCAGCTAGTCAGAAGTCAATTTTGTAACAGGCTTATATAAAAATATTACATGAAGTCATTACTTTTGAATGAACAAGTTAACCTGAATATATAATAATAAATGATTCCTATTGACAAACTCTTAAAGATCTTATTTTTGTATCAAGTTTGCATGTATTTGTATCTAATACATGATACAATTTTTATTTTTGATATTTGATCAAAAAATTATGTGAACTGTAATCTCTATTAAAATCTCTATATTTTCTCCTTCAAACTAGTTCTGCAGAAATTTAACACACTTAAGCCAATGTTTCTTTTAAACATTTGTCGAAAGCATTTTTTTGTCTTAAATTCATGTAGCGATTTTTTTTCTTTATTTCATCTGTCAAAATCATTGCTCTTTTAATGAACTCTTAATCAATCGGAACAATAAAAAGTCGCAGGTTGCCTTGTTGGAGAATTTGGAGGCTGCAGCATCAGTACAGTGGTATTGTCAACTAAATATTCAATATGAATATTTAGTCGAATATTAATAGAGCTGGAACATTATTGTGGTGCACAATTTCTAATTATTTGTCTAAATTTGTGTTAGTTATCTTCAAATTGTCTCATGTCATTCTGTGTACTTTATTCCGTATTTAATGCAATCCTTTTTTCCATCATTGAAAATAATGATTATTTCTATCATTTACAATGATAAAAAAAGGAACAAATAAATATAAATAAATAATGATGGATAAAGGAACAAATAAATTGCGACTCACAATAAAATAGTAATCTATGTGTGGCTGCCAAATTTCACTATCCTGCTAATGCTGAAAATTATGATATACATAACACTATATGCTATCACATCCCACATATGTGTTTCCCATATGCTATCACATCTAACACATGGAAAAAAGATGATCTCTGACATAGTACAGAGAATTAAAAAATTCTCATAATTTTTTGGTTACACCTGATTCATAAAGAATAATACACAGAATAACGCAGAATAGAAGATGATTTTTTATGTCCTATTTTCCGCTTATGTTACTTAGTTTTTATGTTCTGCGTTCATCTTAGTGCAATTATTAACTTACTTGTTTTTTATCGTTGTAATATCAGGCGTGCTAAACAATTGTTTTAATAAGACTGATGATATAATAGGGGATTATCCCTGCATGGCCAGACCCTTGTCAGGAATCAAACTCAAAACCAGCTGATCTAATAGTCAAAGTAGTTATAACCCACCAGGTTGGTCTAGTGGTGAACGTGTCTTCCCAAATCAGCTAATTTGGAAGTCGAGAGTTTCAGTGTTCAAGTCCTAGTAAAGCCAGTTATTTTTACACGGATTTGAATACTAGATCATGGATACCGATGTTCTTTGGTGGTTGGGTTTCAATTAACCACACATCTCAGGAACGGTACTGAGAATGTACAGGACTACACTTCATTTACACTCATACATATCATTCTCTGTAGTATTATCTGAACGGTAGTTACCGGAGGCTAAACAGGAAAAAGAAAGAAGTCAAAGTAGTTATGTGGTGTAAGTCAGCACACGAAAATTTACATTTACAGACCATGCATCATTGTGTTATTATTCTTCTTTTATATAGTTACAATTAAAATTAGATTTTTATTTATTTGTTGTTTACTTTTATTTATTTGTTTTATTTTTTAGCCTGAGAATATTCTTTGTTTAACCAAAACAGGAAATAGAATTAAAATAATTGATTTTGGTTTAGCAAGAAAATTTGAACCAGATAAAAAATTACAAGTGCTTTTTGGAACGCCTGAATTTGTTGCTCCAGAAGTTGTAAATTTTGAACAAATTGGTTTCGGTACAGATATGTGGTCTGTTGGTGTCATATGCTATGTATTGTAAGTATTTAACTGATTGTATTACTCATCAAAGTTTAGAAAGCATACCACGTAAATGTTTAAATGTGCATAGTATGTGATAGATGTGCAACACATAAATGTAACACTATTAGGGTATCTGAAGTAGTACTGATGTTGTTAACAGTACAGTGGAGGGATAATGTACCACCACAGTATGTCGTAATTAGGTAAAAGCCAGTCGCTGGTTCAGCAGTCATCCCCATCCTGCACATCAACTGTGCTTTCAAAACTCTGATGAACAGTACTTTATGTAGTATGATCTTTTTAATTTATTCATAACACAATTCAGTCACTTTCGTAGCCAGATAATAAGTAAAACTACAAATGCAACTGAAAGTATTATGATGTGAATCCATAATTGTGTCCATCAACTGTTGTTTCAGTTAATTTTTTTTATATTCTTGTCATTTACTAAGTCCCAAGATTAAATTTAATGGAATCAGACTTAAAATAACAAATTTATATTTTGAAGCAATCCTTAAAAAATTATTAAAGTTTAAGTTGTTGCTATCCATATATATATATATATATATATATATAGAGAGAGAGAGAGAGAGAGAGAGAGAATATATCGGTATGTTTTAACGAAGTATATTAACAAAACTTTAAAAATACTTTCTTCAGTTAAATATAGAAAAATTAAATTTAGTAAATGCTCTTAACATCTTGAAACGATCTAGTTTTCAATTAAAAATTACCACACCTCAAGCCCCCATGAAGATTGTAAATGGTAAGGATAGGGTTAGGGTTGTGACATATTTTAAAAGCTATTAAAAGTACCTTTTCTAAAGGGCGTTAAACAATGGTGTGAAAACGTAAGGTTACAGCAATCTTAACCAAAATTACAACCATCTAATATTGTTACAACTAGTTTCAAAAGTGGCTTATTACCTCAAAGTAAAATATATTATTTTGTGACAAAAGCACATTTGCTAAATTTTTTTCAGTGTTTCACAACAATTTTTTTTTTTGTTTGACGATATCACCATATAAGCTAGAAGCTTGTCCATGTGATATGGAAATGTAATTATGTAGTGTATGAAAAATGCCATGCCTGACTGGGATTCAAACCTGGGACCTTTGGATGAAAGGCTGAGACACTACCACTCCACTACAGAGATCAGCAATGAATTACTTATGTTGCAGTGTAGATCACTTTTGAAACTAACTGTAAAAACATTTGCTAGTAGAATGAGCTCAGAAATTGGTGGTAACACAACGTGAATCGCTCTGTAAAGTACAAAATTGTTGTAATATGAAACATGATTTTATTTTCATTTCTTTTTTGTAAAACATGATATATTCTTGTATATATATATATATATATATATATATATATATATATTCTTGTACTCAACACAGTTCTGCTCATAATGAAAAATTTATTTAGGTTATGAAATTCTGTTAATTCATATTATATTAATGTTTATTATTAATAATTTAATTAACTTAAGATATTGGTCAATAAAGTATCTTTATATCTATCTGTACATACACTTTTGTAGAAATTTAAAAAAGAACTATAATGATCAATAGACTAGTTAGTTAAGTAAATGGTTCCTGTTGGAATTTCAAGAAGAATTGTTTTAAACATTTACCTTTATTTTAAACTAAAATTGAACTATTTTTTATTTATTATTAAACTTTCAGATTATCAGGATTATCACCATTTATGGGTGAAACAGATGTAGAAACAATGGCAAATGTTACAATAGCACAGTATGATTTTGATGATGAAGCATTTGATGACATATCAGATGATGCTAAAAATTTTATCACAAAACTATTAATGAAAAATAAAGAGTAAGTATTAAAATTGTTTATTTTTTATCTATTTTCACATTCATTATGCATATGTATATTCTGTATATATCATCTTAGATTGTTTTTAATTTCACTCCTACAACTGTCAGTAGTTAGAAGAACCCATTTAAGAAAATTATGTAAGAAAATATGTGGTTTAAATTATCTTGTTTCTTTTACCTAGCAGATTCATTCATTATTGCATATCATCAAACATTTACTACATTGTCTAACACGTATTCTGACTAACAATTATTATAATATATTGAAATGGATTATGTAACAATTTTTAATTGTAATTACACGTTACATTATATATTAAATAACTGGATGATTTCAGGAATGTTAATTTACTGGATAAACAGGTGCCAGGCTGGCTCAATTAGTTTTTAATAAATACTAATTCTTGATTTCTTTTTTTTATTAAGGTTAAAATGGGATATCCAATAATTTATATAAAGTTTTATGCGGATAACATTTACCATTCATTCAGTTCAGAGATTTTTCTAACCTCTGCAAACTATCCAAGACAATTTATAGTTAGATATAAACAACCATTTATATTGATAAAAGATAATATAGGCTGTATATAGTATAAATTACATAAATAAATCTGTATTTGTTTGTGAGTATATTTATAAAATAGGCCACTAAATTATTTTTGTAGTAAAGTTAAGTGTATAAATGTATTTATATGAAAAATACTGAATTAACAAGTGTTCCTTACGCTTCCATTGAATGTGTTATATGAAGTAGAACACATCGACAAGATTCCAAAAGATGTTTTTCACAATAATTTTTGATTGCATAAATATGTTTTGCTAAAAAATTTTCCCCAGAAAGTAAAACATGAAAACCGTTGTTACAAGATTGGAGATCCCCCATCTGAAATTATTAAATATTTTTATATGAATTTCACCAAGATTTATCGTAAACTAGTAAATTACATTAAAAAAAGCTTCCTAAAAATAGATGGAATGCCCACTCACTCCACGTTGGAAATGAAAATGTGAACTTCCAATAGAATTTATTTTAAATTTTATTTTTGCCCGTTGAAGTTATTGTTACAATTCATCCCGCATACAAATTAAAACACTTTTCACCTAACATACTTGGGTTAAGTAAAACTTTTGTTTTTATAAATGCATCCTTATGAGAAAATCTATTTCTTGTCTAGAGGGCCATGCTCTTGTAAATATTTTAAATGTAGAATGCTAAAATCTAATTTGCTATGCCTAGTTGAAGTACGTTAATTTTTTAGTTTGAATAAAATAGATTTTGTATTCATACATAAACCTACACAAACAGAAAAAAGTAGACACTATTCTAGAAAACGTAATGATATCTTTTTCAATCTTACATGAAATGCAAAAGTAAGATGAAAATAAAATATGTTCTTAACAAATTAGAGACAGAATTTAATTAAATATATGTACAACCCTAGCTAAACAAAAAATTATGTCATCTGCCTACTGTTTAAAAATGTAAAATAATATTTTTTATTATTATTTTAAGAATAGTTGATCTGGCTTTTATAAACGAGTCAAAATAAAATGCAATCCTTTTTAAAAATTTCATTTATTGGAATCATCTTGCAAAATATTATTTAATTATCAAATCAAAATATTAACAAATAAAAAACGATTTTATAAAAATTAAAGCTTAGTTTTAATCGTATCCCTCATCCACTAATGGAGTTTTCTCAATAAATTAGACTTAAACCCTCACCAAAGGGAGTGGCTATATGAAATCAGACTAAATATATTATAAAGAGGATCCACCAAAAAATTTCAGAAGAAAATCCTGATATGTTACGTTTAGAAACACAAATTTGTGTTACTGATTTATGTGGGATATCAGTTCACATGATGCAAAAAATTGTAACAAAAAAATAAACTTGGTGAAAATCAAAGTTTCACTATACCAAGAAAATCTCAAAAAAAAATAAAGAAAAAGTTAGTATCAATGATTTTCAAAAATGTGCATTAAGGAACATTGTATACAATTTTCATGTATGCCATAAAAAAATTATCAACGTTAGTGATTTTAAAAAAGAAATTAAAGATTTGGATTTTGAATTTACACGTGAAACATTCACAAAAGTTTTATGGAATATAGGTTTTAGGAGGAAAAAGACTGCTGATAACAGAAAATTGTTAGCGGTAAAACATGATATATGTTTAAAACATGTAAATTATTTACAGAGGAATTGAAACGATGGTCGAGCAATTATTTTTTCTGACGAATTCTACATTCATTCAACTTGCACAAAAAGTTCTGGTCGGACTGATGACTCTGCTCGTGGTTACAAGAAACCTATATCGAAAGGACAGATTGATAATGTAAAACTGGAGAAGTCCCTAATGGTCTTTTAACATTCAAATTGGGTCAGAAACAAGGTGATTACCGTGACAACATGAGTACCGATAACCATGAAAAATGGCTGAAAACAAAATCGATTCCAAATCTTCCACCTTGTTCAGTTTTAATTTACAACAACGCATCTTACCATTATAAAAACTTATATCTGGTTCCGAACTCAAATTGTAGAAAGTAAGTGCTATTAGAATGGTTACAAACTAGAAATATTCCTTGCTTATCACAGATGTTAAAAGTCCAACTTTATTGATCGGTGAAGTTAAATAGTGTGCTACAAATAATTTTTATTTTGACAAAATATTGAAATATTATGGTCACAGTGTTTTATGACTGTCATCGTGCCATCCTGAACTTAACCTGATTGAACTGATTTGAACGAGAGTAAAGATTCAGGTAGCTGAAAATTATATTTTACCTCGGAAAAATATTGGTGAAGTTAAGCAAATGGCAGAACAAGGATTTTCTGAATTAACAGCTAAAAACTTGAAATTATGTTGCAATTATGCTTTAAAATTTTAAAAAGCGTATTCAGAGACGGATGTGGTTGCAGATATGCAAACTGAAAATTTTATTATAGTGACTAATGATAGCAATAATTGTGCCGATGAGTCTGAGATATTAGATAGTGATGATACAGTTATTAATGTAATTGATGATGGTATGGATGGAGTTGAGCCACTTCACTGCCTAAAATAAAACATGGTTTATTAAAAAACAAAATAGTACAGTATTATCTATCTGATTAATACTATCCTATTTTTCTTTTCAGAAAAATGGCATTGAGAATTTAAAAAAAAATAGTTTAAAAATAAAAAAATAAATAAAAAAAATATAAAAATAAATAAATAAAAAAAAATGCAAAAAGAAAATTTTGTGAAAAATAACAAACAGCATGCCTAGTTTTTTCATTTTTCATTCATCACATATGTGAATTAAGTGCACTGATGGATTGTATACCTGCGTGCGGGCATAAGCGTTCATATATATACACCACAGATCCAGTCTTTCACCTGTCTAGCATTCCATACCCATGCTGCATGGTGGCCATGCTAAGTTAAATTTGCTCTACTCTACAGATTCTTTAATTTTTAAAAAAACAATAAAGAGAAAAATTCATTAATTATATTCGGTTAACCAAAGAATTATAGTGAATATGTTGTAGTGTTTCTGAGAGAAAAACTAATAATAACTAAGATTTACTCCTCTTTATCTAAGTATCATTATAAAGATATAACAAATTCTTTTAGAATACAGTTAACGTGTTATTTTTCAATAAATATTGGTTCATTGGTTAAAATTTGATCAATTAAAAAATCATTCTAACCGAAAAATGTATAAAGTGTGCTGTGTGTATTGTAGATTTGTTTTTTCTATTACACATGTTGCTGGATTTCTTAGTACATCTCTAAAGTTCCAACCCTGTATTTCATTAACTACTTATTTCTTACAATTTGACTGAAAATTGATGTATAAAAATTATTATTTAATAATTGTTTGATATTATATCAAGAAATTGTTTATGTGTTATTATTATAAAATTGATTAACTAAAAATGTCATAAATAATAAAAATTAAAAGTAAAATATGTTTATTTTCTTCAGGGGCATATTTTATTTAAATATTAAAAACCATTTAAAATTATGTGGAAATTATTCTTCCTTTTTTGAGAAATAAGAGATCCTTTTTTGGAGATAATTATGTAACTCCTTCTTCAACAGTTAGCAGTTAAGTGGTGCTATATGATTAGCTCCAAAATGAACTTAGTTACTTGAGAGCGCTTTCTGGAATTCCTTTCTCCTGTTTCAATGGAGTTATCAGGATCATTCCACTGAATACGGAATTACATAATTAGATCTCAAAAAGATCCTTTAATAGACAATTTCCATATAATATGAAAGCAAATGGTTTTTTTTAATTTTATCATATCGTGTGCCAATAAAAGTATTATCATATGCCGATCTCCATAGTGGAGTAATAGTGCCTCTGCCTTTCATCTGGAGGTGCTGGGTTTGAATCCCGGTCAGACATGGTATTTTTCACATACTAAAAATGCATTATTATCCATCATAGTAATTCTTATTGGTCAACAGAGCCTGTTGTTGTTATTAATGAATGAATTAATAAATATCAGTTTTTGTCTTGTTGATCAATAATTTTTTTAAGTCTGGTACAAATGTTTTCTAAATGTTTGCCTCAATATAACATTATAATGCTGCCATTCAATACTTAAAGCTATTGACAGCATACAGTTTTGTTGTTAAGATTTTTTTTTTAATTTGTTCATTAATGTTTTGTTTAATTAATACAAATTGTATCGCATTCTCTGCATTAAATGTAAACCTTTGTTAAAATTGTGTAAATTTAAAGTAATTATATATAATTAATATTTAACAATATTAGTTTATAGATGATTAATGTTTAATGTTATCAATAGTTTTTTTTATGTTTGTTTTTTATGATTCTGATCTAAACTTTTACAATTGATATCTTTAAACAATGTTTATTTATTTTATCATTATATTTTTAATTTGGTTTCTTAAATTATTCCATGGATTAATAATTTACAAATTAATAAATGAAAATAATATTAATAACAAAAAAAAAATAATAATAATTGGGGTAAAGACCCTTTCTATGCTTTCTAATTATTTCCTTTTTCATATTTAATTTAGTTTTCTTTTTTTTTACTTTATATTTTGTTTTATCTTTAAGCATTTTGTAACATTTTTGCTTTTAGTTTTAAACTAATTAGTTTATTGCAAAATGTTTGATTTCTCTTCATTAAAATAAAATGTATATTTTTTGTATAATGTTAATTAATGTACATTTAATTAACTTTATTTAAATGTTTGAGTGCAGTAGTTTTTTTTAGTTGTTGAGTAGTTTAACGAGTAGAATAATTTAATTTTGTGTTGTTTTATATTTCTTCGTATTATATAATGTATCTCTCCAATAAAAAAGCATGGTGCATTGGTTTGTTTGTTGTATATGCTCACATTTTTATTTTGAATAAGTGTACAAACGATTTATCTAAAATTATATTTGTTTTTGGCGTTACAAAAGGAAAACATTGGGGTTAGAGCTGCGTTAAAAAATCACAACACAAAAAACAGCTAAAAATGTTCAGATATTGAAGCTTTTTGTTGTAAAAGTTTTTGTTATTGTTAGTATGCTAAATTCATGAACGTTATTTAGTTACAATTGTCAAAAAATTTAACGAAATCATGTGTAACAAAACATAAACCATGTAAAATTTTTGTGGCAAGTCAGGCTCGTCTTCTTTTTAGTATTTAATATTTCATATATTTAGTGTTATAGAATAACTCTTTATGTTGATATAAAAATATGCATGATTTAAAATTAATAAATTTTCTGCTGTATCATCTGTAATATATTACAAGAGCTCCCTGGCTCCCCTTATCAGCACCCTGATAAGGAGTATCAAGTTAAATATTTTTTTTATGCATTTTTTTTTTGTTTGGGGCTGAAAAACGCCTGTGCGTTATCATTGCCCGGAATTTTCTTTAATAAAAAGGTAAAATAACTCTAAAATAATAAAACGTATAAGGTTTAAAATTAATATAAATCATATAATAAAAATTTATTAAAACAAAAGTCAAAAAATTGAAATAAAACTCAAAATTAATATCGCAGACGGAGTCTTTAAAATATAAAAGTTAAAATAATAGAAAAAAGAAACTATATAAAACTTACCCAATTCCAATATGTTGTGCAAAAGGCTCCCTTCTCAGGTAATAAAATTAAAGACATAGAACCAAAAAAATCAAAATTGAAAGTAAAGGAAAAAAATTATCAAAAACTTTTCTAGCATAAAAATAATATTAAATTTTTTGCAGTAACCTGGTACTACGCAAAAACAGAAACATCCGGTTCAAAATTTTGTTATTATTGTACAAGATACCACGGATGTTTCTAGGTAGGTTTAATTTACTACGCAATGCCATATAACATATGGAGTCTATGAGAATGTGGTCCAAACAGTCATGCGGCAGTTGCATCGTGTGCATAGGGGTGCGTGTCCTCCTGACATTAGGCACTCATGTGTGATCCTTGTATGTCCTATCCGCAATCGGCAGAGGACTACTTCCTTTTAAATATTGGATCTCCAGAGAATAATATATGTACTTGTGTATGCATCCACATGTATGTCTTTTTTCTACTTCACACATTCAGTCTGCAGACAGTTATTTAAAAAATAAACAATTTTAACTTATCATTATGTTTATGAATGTACAATTTTTACTAAAAAGTATAGTCACTTATTCTTAAATAAATAACAATATTTACCTCTATCAAACCAAACAACAGAACTGTTTTTGTGTAATTCAATACACAAAAAAGCTTACAAGAAAGGGTCTTATTATGTTTCTGTTTATATTTTTAATAAATTACTGAACTATTTAAAACAATTGTCTCTCAGCTTATTTAAATGCAATTAAAAATTTTCATATACAGAATTACTATTACTGTACGAATAAAAATAATAATAAAAAAAAGAAAATGCCAGAATTTGAAACTATCAGTGGCCAACCTCCACAGCAGAGTGGTAGCATCTTGGCCTTTCGTCCGAAGGTCCTAGGTTTGAGTTCTGGTCAGGCATAGCATTTTTCTCTAAATAATACTAATTCAAATACTGTTCAAAAACCCTGAACGTTTTGAGTTTAACAAATACATAAATATGTGCTCAAATAATTTTCATTAACGCTTTCTGAATTGTGATTTATTTTGTAATTATTTCTTATATTTAGTATCTTCTTTATTTTAACATTACTTCATGTGTTTATATATCAAATAATTATTTTGAACTTTAGTTATATCTAATTTTTATCTTATAATTAATTATGTGTCTTATGATGCTGCTCAGACTTAGTTTTACCAAGGTTTCCTTGATTCATCCAGGCAGTGCTGGAGTAACTCCTTTTTTTCATCTGTGAAGTAGCATATCAACCTGTTCCTGGAATTATCTATATAATGTATTATGAGTATCAATAATAATGAAATATTCATTTATTTATAACAAAACATTTTTGCTATTGTTATATGCTATTTTTATAATTTTTTTACAAAAATGTGAAATATTGTAAATTCATTCTCTTAGCACACCAACTTCTGGGTATTACATTATATTTTCTTTGTGATTTATAATCATCAGTAGTTTGTAATTAATATATTTTTCTTATAAACAAAAATACCCTAATTAATTCAGATATTTGATTAATCTACTGTACTTCAATTATTGTAATAATTGAAATTAAGAATCACTGGCTGTACTTCCACAGCAGAGTGGTAGCATCTTGGCCTTTCGTCCGAAGGTCCTAGGTTTGAGTTCTGGTCAGGCATAGCATTTTTCAAACATTAAAAAATTCGATTGGGCAAAAAGAACAAAGCAATGAATGTCTGTGGTCTTATAAAAAAAGAATCAGTACATTTAAATTCTCATTCTACTTAATAGAAAATGAAAAGTTCTATGTTGAAATATTGCCAGAATTTGAAAGATCTTTCAATAAATTGATATGAAGTATGCACATAATTGCAGGCTCTGTAATTCCCTGTGAATAATAGTATGGCAAGCAAACATTATATGAGCCTATACATGTATAGGACTGATCTTTACCATCCACTTAGATTGTACCTGCTGAGTTCAGTTATCCGTGTTAGTAGTAAACTTGACAAATGAAGCTGTTATCTCAGTGGGCCATTAATTATTTTTCTGTTACCCACATGTCAGCCACAAATCAACAGTTTTTCTTCCCCTCCCCCCCCCCCCACCACTTGCTTGCATTCCCAGTTGCCAATTAAAGTTCAATATGTCTGTCTGAGAGATGCATGAATCAACCCTTCCCACGTAAAGTAAGATTTGATGTCAGAAACAATGAATATTTTTGTTAGGTCAGACGATGGTATAGAGCAGAGCCAATTAATTCAAGCCTCAATAAGTTGTAGTGAGAGTTTTGATGTTATCTCCATATCACTAAGAATTAACAGCTGACAAAATCTGTTTGGTGATGTTGCCGAATAAGTTTTTAAACAGAAAAACTGCAGCTTCCAAATTTAGTACCTTGTTAAGTACTTTGAAACTTTATCCAATGACTTATATTTTAGGATATTGTTTTAGGTTGGAAATTTATCTGCTGACATTCACTTAAAACTAACTGATTTCTTTAAAGATTAAATTAAATCATTCACAAATATATTATCATTTTTTATAAAATTTTTCAGAGCTGTGTTTCAAATAATATCACAATATTTTACATTGAAGAGATTTGTTTATGTAACTTTTTTCATTCTTGTTATTTGTTTTACACACAGGTTTAAGTCAGCCAAATTATGAAACATGATCCCTAAACAGGTGTACAAAAATACATTAGAGCACTGCTAGTGCATTATTGAAACACATAACTTACTGAAATTTTTAAGAACTGTTTAGCAAGCATGAAAATCTGTAATAATATCCAAATTTTGATTATTAAGCTATTTTTAGGAAATAATTAAAAATAAATATTAATACAAAAATAAAGCATGAAGAAAAACAAAAAATAATAATAATAAATCGTTAAAGAAAAACCAACACTTGTGAAATACTACTGCAATTACTATTCCTAATTAAAAAAAAAAAATTGAATATTAAATAATAAAACTTTGCTCTGTATAGTAACTGTCTTTACTAGGATTTCAGTTCTAAGGTTCAAATCCTAGTAAAGGCAATTACTTTTATATGGATTTGAATACTAGATCATGGATACTGGTGTTCTTTGGTGGTTGGGTTTCAATTGGTCACACATCTCAGGAATGGTCAACCTGAGACTGTGCAAGACTACACTCCATTTACACTCATACATATCATCCTCTGAAGTAATACCTTATGGTGGTTCCAGAGGCTAAACAGAAAAAAAGAGGTCTGTAGAGTCTAATAAGATGAAAAAAAGCTTAGTTTAAAATAGTTTACATTTACTACATTGATCATAATGCTCTGTTTCATTCAACTTATTTTATTAAATCAAGGATAAAATCAAGTTTATCTATAGTTGAAACGTCATAGAAATATTTCCTATATTAAATAATATATAAAATTCAATAAATAAAATTTAAATACATTGAATATTAAATGTTAAATGAATTTTTTTTACGAAGATTATCACATACATTTGTTTAATAATTTTAGACTTTAAAAGATCGAAAAGAATATGTGTCTCATTATTATTTAATAGTACATTATTTACTCTTTAATTCCAAATAAAATTAATTTCTCAACTACCTAAATCCTGTTTATTACAGTTGTTTTTAAAATTTTAATTTCTAATAAATTTATTTTTGAATTTTTTCCAATCACTTTGGTAACATCTGATTTTTTTGTCTTCTGCTTTAGAATGAGCCAAATCGTCATAAACTCTAGTTTTAATTTTTTAATTTGCCATATGTACTAAATTACAATTATAGGCTTTAAAAATTATTCAACAAATGCCTGCCCTTTCTTTTTTTTGTAGTTTTACTTATTAGCATTTCTGAAAATAAAGGCCAGTTTTCTAAATGTAATCAAAAGAACATACAAGTTGTTATATAGCTGTACAAGTAGAAATATAAGTTATATTTCTTTTAAAATAATTTTTACATGTTGCTGTACAGTGGGAAGTTTTACTGAATGAAGACAGTATATGTTTCCCATTGATAGGGATACATTAATTTATCACTTTATCTATTATCTATTCTTGTAACTGCAATATATTATACAAATTATCTGAGTTATAATACATACCATAGTAGTATGTTTTACTTTCTCTGAAAGTAATGATGTTCAATATACCCACTCCTTGTTATGATCAGAGTGGAGATGTAGCACTGATTATCACTTGCATTTCTGTTAGCTTGTCATGTTGATATGCAACAACGATTTGGTTCAATAAATTAGACAATGGGAAACCATTTTATTCATTACTTTCTTTAATAAGCCTGGTACAGGATGCTTATTATTCTTGGGATTGCCTCAGTTATTTTTGGAAATGGCCTTATATTTTGTCAGTTGCTTAAAATCATTATGGTTATAGCATTTAGCTGAGTATGAAAATTAGTAAGCGTGTTTTATACAGATTTTTTTAAATAGCTTTATTTGTAACTTCATGATTGCATAACAACTAAAATGAAAATTAATAGGATTTTCATTCAGCTAACTACCATTTATTTTTTTAACAGTTCTTAAGTTTTTCTTTATTGTTATTCTATTTCAATATCCATTTAGCACAAGTTTTTGTTTGAATTCTGTTAACACTGTTTTTCATAACATGGTTGAATGCAGAAAGATGTATTTTTATTTCTCCAAGTAACAATAGTCTGATGCCCAAGTTTAATTACGTATGACAGATGAAATTCATAATATATAAAAGATTTTAAGCCTGACCAAGATTGAAATCCAGATCAAAGACAACCCATTGGGTTGGTCTAGTGGTGAACTCGTCATCACAAATCATCTGATTTCAAAGTTAAAAGTTCTAAGGTTCAAATCCTAGTAAAAGCAGTTACTTTTATATCGATTTGAATACTAGGTCATGGATGCAGGTGTTCTTTGGTGGTTAACCAAATTCTATGGAACGGTTAACCTGAGACTGTACAAGACTGAACTTCATTTACATTCATACGTATCATCCTTATTCATCCTCTAAAGTAATACCTTATGGTGGTTTCGGAGGCTAAACAGAAAAAGAGATATGAAAGAAGGAGGAACTATCATTCTACCATGAAGCCGTTACTTAAATTTACAGACATCACTTATATCCATAATTTTACTTTTTTACTTGCACTGCATTAAACTTAAAACCTTGGATTAAGATTTAAAGCTATTCTATAAAATCATTAGTAGGATAATGTAGCCATCCTCCACCAAAAAACCTTACAATAATCTTAATCTATGTGATGAAAGTCAACTTTAGTGAAAGTATAACAAACTAGTATTGAGTGTATGGGTTGTAAAATATACCAGTGTAAGTAAACAGAGTTCCATTATTACACATAACAATAAAATAAAAAATAAAAATTAGGGACCACATATTTATACAAAAAGAACAAGAAACAAAAGCTGTAAATGAAATGTACTTCAGTTAAACGTTGCTTATTACATCAGAAATTGACAAACGGATGAGTAATCTTTTATTTGTGTTACATGAACCCCCAAGAGTTTGAAGTTAGAAGATATCATGCTATAAAAATGTTTGCAAATTCCTCTTCCTAACATTGAAATTCAATACGATTAAAACAAAAATAATTAATATAAAACATATTACAGAATGTATTAAGAATTATATTGTATTACATGTATTAGAATCATTAAGAAAAAGATAATTAATTTTTCTTTATTCAAAAATGAAAAGTCATATCAAAAAGTTGTATTAACTCAAGGCCATCTCAAGGCCAACTCAAGGCTCAAGGTTGTTTAACTCAAGGCCATCTCTTATAATTATTCTTGCATTATCAACAACATAAAAAATAAAAATTCCTGGTATATTAAATGTGACAGTTTTCTAACAAAGTAACTAACTACATTATACTTTATAAAAAAAATTATTCTTTCTTAATAACAATTCTTAGAGATAAATTACAACAGATAATATAAAAAAGTTCAATTTTATTAATTGTGACATTGAGAAATGGTTTCGATAATGAGATTTCACCATGAACATAATTTTTTTATATTAATGTTTAGTTAAGATAAAAGATATTTTATCAGAACATTTATAGCATGTAATTTATTATATATTCATAATCCATTTTAAAAAACTCTTTAATATTTTTTGTTGACTAAGTTTGTTATTTATACTTGTATTTGGTTTTCAATTTATTTATATATGAAAAGTCTCTGTAATTATGAAAGAAATTAAACCAAATTTATTTAAATATTGTATAGACAGTAGTGATTGAAAGTATTTTTTGTCTTCACTCATTTGACTGGTTTGATGCAGCTGTCCAAGATTCCTTATCTAGTGCTAGTCGTTTCATTTCGGTATACCCCTTACATCCTACATCCCTAACAACTTGTTTTACATATTCCAAACGTGGCCTGCCTACACAATTTTTTCCTTCTACCTGTCCCTCCAATATTAAAGCGACTATTCCAGGATGCCTTAATATGTGGCCTATAAGTCTTGTCTCTTCTTTTAGCTATATTTTTCCAAATGCTTCTTTCTTCATCTATTTGCTGTAACACTTCTTCATTTGTCACTTTATCCACCCATCTGATTTTTAATATTCTCCTGTAGCACCGCATTTCAAATGCTTCTAATCTTTTCTTCTCAGATACTCCGATCGTCCAAGTTTCACTTCCATATAAAGTGACGCTCCAAACATATACTTTCAAAAATCTTTTCCTGACATTTAAATTAATTTTTCATGTAAACAAATTATATTTCTGACTGAAGGCTCATTTCGCCTGTGCTATTCGGCATTTTATATCGCTCCTGCTTCGTCAATCTTTAGTAATTCTACTTCCCAAATAACAAAGTTCTTCTACCTCCTATTCTTTATATCTTTATATCTTTTCTCCTCCTATTTTCACATTCAGTAGTCCATCTTTGTTATTTTGGTTGTTTTTTGTCAATAAAAAATAAATATTCACCAAGCTATTATTCTCCTTAACATCAATTGTTTGATTTAAAAAATAACTCCTCATTGGGCTTAAGCTGAAAAATTTATTTATCAATTGTTTATTTCCTAATTCACAGTCCCTGGAATGGACACAGTTATTCCTTTAGGAATCTGTCATGCTCTCTTGACTACTCTCTGCTGTCACTCTTCTACAAGGTCTCCTGAATTCTTCATCCCATCTGTATTGGTTTTTCCCCTACTCCTCGTGATCTGGCTCAGATACCAATTTAATACTTTCATTGTCCACCCCTCTTTTTACTTACTTTATTTTAACTCTCAATTTTTTTTTTTCAGTAATTTTTTTCATGTTTGTCCTCAAATCTTGCATCTTTAATTCAACATACTTCCTGACATTGCCTACTGATGAAATTTTGCACAGTTACTAAGGTTGGGTAACAACACAATACTCGGCAATTACTTTTGCAAACATTAAAAGCATGCAAGAATTAAAATCAAAATTCAATTATTGATTTATTCTTCTGCTGTTTTTTAACAGTTGTTTTTCATAAATTCAGTTGTTTTTCACTGTTAGTAAAAGAAAAATTAGTATAAGTCCAGATCAAAGTTACATCCAATGTTTTAATTACTTTTTAGATACAATGATTGAAGCTGAGAAATCTTTTATTAAGATAAATAATAATTATTATTATAATAAATAAAAGAAATATTTATGATTGATTAAGTGCATTTAAACTCTTTTTTTTCTATTCCTGCACAGTGAACAGTTGTTCATGTGAACAGTTTTTTTTTCTATTCCTGCATTCCTGTTCATACACACTTTAGTATTTTTTTTTTTGTCTTCAGTCATTTGACTGGTTTGATGCAGCTCTCCACACTTTAGTATAAGATCGATTAAATAATTACTGAAACAAAATAGCAAACAGAAAAAAACACTCAAGAATTATTTAGAAAAAGGAAACAACTTATCGCTAAATACACAATAATTTTAAATTATAACAGTAAAAATATTTTAGGTATAGATTTTTAATTTTTGTATACTGTTAATTTAAATGCATTTTTTTCTGCATATGTATGAGTATATATATATATACATTGCATCCACATGCATTCTCAGTCTCTTGTCTTACTGAGTGGATGTATACATTTATTTAAGGTTCTGATTTTTTTAATATTGAATTTTTTAAATTTATTAATAATAAGTAAAAATAACATTAATATGTTTTTATCAGTTCACTAAAAAGTTTTATGTATATGATTTCTTTGCATGTTTTGTTATTTCTTTATTGATTTTTTAAAAATTATGTTAATTTTATTACTCTTTTATTTTTATTTAAATTTGCAATAATAAGAAATACATTGCTTAAAAACAAAAAAATAACAGTTATTTACAGCTCAAGATATCTTTAGTTATATCAATTTTTTTATTTCATTATTACCAGTTTCAGTTTATAATCATCTTTAGACAATTTTACTTAATTTCTTCAGAAGATTTTTATGGTTATACAGATGTTCAAAAAGTGACAAATCCGTATGGGAAAATGAGTAAGTTATAATAGTTGTTGAAAGTGGGCTCCATTATGCGATTCATATAATTAAATATGACGTTGAATGCTGTTAAACACATCTAACATTTACTGAGTTGCAGTGACACACAGTTCAATTGTGCAATTCAGTAATGGTGTGAGGATGAGTTTTGTAAGCAGTATCTTTAAGGTATCACCACAAGAATAATTCAGAAGGGAATAAATCAGGAGACTGAGAGGGTAACAACCCCTTCGAAATCACTTCCAAGTGATCCAAGAAAGTCATAGTGTTGTTGACTGTATGAGCCGTAGCATTGTCCTGATGAAACCACATGTATTCTAGCCAGTCTTCAGGTATAGTATTTACAGATTGTTTCACCATCTATATATAGCACTCACTGTTCACTGTGTCATGCAAAAATGTTATGAAGATTCGCCTACATGACATTGCACACCAAACACTCACTTTTAGTCTGTGCAGCTGATGTGGATTTTCTGCACACCAAATGTAAGAATTCTGTGCATCCACATATCCATCAAGGTGGAACCATGCCTAAACCAATCAAGGCGAAACCAATCATAGAATTCTTCCCTGTCTGACATTACAGATGACATGAATCACTGACATAAAGCTACACTTTTTCCAGTATCTGCAAGTAACAACTTGTGAACACGAATTCTGTGCAGATGCATTTTTAAACACTTGCGCAATGCCATTTGGGCACTACCGATGGAGAGATAGACTACTGGCTAGATAGGCGTCGCACAGACTTCTTGGAACTAATAGAATATGCAGCTTGCATGTCAATCAACTTTTCTGGTGTTAGCACTTTCATTCAACCACTTTTGGCTGCATCTGCCACATTCCCTGTCTCTTGGTACTTGTCGTACAGTCACTTGATTGTGAATTTGTTTGGTGCATCCACAGCACACTTTTTTGTGTAGGCATAACTGGTACATCTAATATATTGGGAAACAATGAATATTCTGTTGCATTGTGCAACCCATTTTTCCACAATTTTCCTTAGTTAAACGTGTAATGAAAGAAGAAAACATTCTTCTATAAGGTTGCATTACTTTTTGAACGCTCTGTATATAAATGTGTCAAACTACAACTTCACAACGTTTAAAGCTAACTTATTTATCAAATAATGTGGTACAACATTATTTGAAGAATGACATCAAGACATTAAAGATCATAATAAATGTTATTTACTTAAGAACAGTTTTAAAGAAAATAGGTTTTAAAACTAAACCAACCCAATGGCAGTGTGATATCATCTTTCCCATTTAATTAGAAGGTTCTAAATTCAATCTCAGTCTAGCGTGGCATTTTTTACAGATTACAAAACTTATTTCTTATCATTAAATAAAGAAAACCATAATGTAATTGAATGTAAGCCTGTAATTTATTAGAGTAAACCAAATACATCTAACTTGCAGGTATATAATCTAGATCATCAGGTGGGTTTTATAAGTAACTTATTGATGAGAAATATTTTACCAACATGGAATTAAAAGATTATAGTAAAATTATTGAAAAATTGAGTTTCATAAAAATTTAATTATATTTGTATTTAAAATATATCCCGACTTTCTGAATGAACAAGATTAGAAAAATGAGGTTATACTGAATTATATAGTTATGAAAAAAGAATGTAGAATTGTCTGTAGAAGATTTTAAATTAAAAATATAGTAATGAAGTGAAATAGTGCATAGATTATAAAACACTTCCAATTATACGTAAAAAATAAGTAATTCATTTAAAAAATTCTTCACACAGCAACAGTAAAGCTGTGTATACTTACTCTTTCATACCAAAAAGAGTAGATTTTTATTAACAATGCATGATTTAAAAGTCTTATTCTTTTTTTTCTATTACTTTTGCATATTAACAAGGGTCTTTCTCCAATATTTCAGGCATCGTCTAACAGCAACTGAATGTCTATCACATGTCTGGTTGCGGCGGAAACCTCCACCTCCACCACCACCGCAGCAGCCGCAGTTACTACAGAATATTCAACCTAATCTACAGCAAACAAATGATTTACTTGATAATACTAAAGAAAATTTACGTGATTTTGTCGATCGGTGGTCAGAAAATAATGTTAGCCCATCTAAAGTAATATCGGTACCTAATAACGAACCCTTAAAACAAATTATTATTAATCAACCATTATTTGTAAATGATATTAATAAAACTTTAAATTTAATTAAAAGTGATAATAATAATGACACTTCAGTTGTAAAAATGGACATTGAAAGTAATCCTACTAATATAAATACAGAGGCTACTCAAATTAATAATAATGAAAGTCAACCTGGAAAAAAATTAAAATTAGATACTTCGATTAGTAATAATTCAAATCATATTTCAACTAGTGATAATAATACTACTTCAGCTACAAGAGTATCAACTAACGTGAAATTTGATACAATAAATAAAGATATTTCTCTTAATAAATCACAACCAACATCACCAGTGGGAACAATACCAAAAACAACATTAAATAATTCAAAAATAAAATCAAATACTAATGAATATACTGGTGTAATTAAAGATTTATCAGCAGATTCATCTGCTTTACGATTTCCTACAGAATTAAATAATGAAATAACAAAAAATCCTTCGTTAGATCAAAAAGTAGATGTAAAACAACTGATATTAGATTCAAAAGAAGAGTCATTGAACAATAACAATGATAATTTATCAACATCATCTGATGTTTTTAAACCGATACAACAATTACCACCACTTGATCCTGTTAAAAATATTAATAAATCTAATAGCGGTGGGATGTTATTAAATAAAACAACTGATAAAAAATTTGATATTGATATAAATAAACTACTACCACCCCAAATACCTGTTGCTAGTGGTCAAAAACCAAAATTTACACATCAGTTTAGTGTACCTAATGATTTAAGTAAATGTACATTAAACAAAAATATACCAACAACTGATAACATAAAACAACCAAAAGAAAATAGTAATTTTATTAATAATAGTGCTAATAAATTAAGTAAAGAAAATAATTCTTCAAGAAGTGATATTAAAAATAGTTTGAATCAAACTGGCGATAGCAATAAAGAATCTGATTTTAAATTTAATAAAACATTAAATAAACATGTACCACCTAAAATACATGGTATCGTTTTAGGACAGTCAAATGATAATGAAACTAATGATTCGGTTTCATCTGTATCAGATAAAAAAGGACCTAAAGTTATAACACATAAAATAATTGTTGAAGGAAGATCAGAACCGGTTGTTCCACAATCGGTCTCATCATCTTTTGTAAATAATAAAGAAAATAAAAAGAATGATAATAGAATACCTAAACCGTTGTCTAAATCACAAACATCAAGTAAATTAGAATTAAAAGATAGTTCAAATGATTTTAAAAATAGACCATTTTTTAATAAATTTTTAGAAAATGATCGTTTTGATCGGCGTGGTTCTGATATTTCATGTTTTTTACATAATTCTGAAAATTTGGAAAGAATTAATTTTGCTGACGAAATTAAAAAATTGTCATCAAGATTATTTCAAATGGGTAATAGTAATAATAACAATAATAATAATAGTAATACAACAAGCGAAGGATCTGAAAATGATATTATTCATCATCAAATACCACTAACGTCGTACAGAAATGATCCGATCGGTAAATTTTTAGCAAATCATGGTGTTGTAACAAGAAGACCAAAATATAGAGTATCATATTTAAATCGTGATGTACCGATCGGTTCACCACCACCACCTAGTAATCTTTTTTATCATTTATCACATTCAAATAGCGATAACTGGTCAGACAATCAAACACATTCAGCACCACAAAGTCCGAGTGTATCACCAGAAAGAGAAACAGGAAATTTAACAAAAGAAGTAATATTAAGATTATTTGATAAATCAAATGCGAATAGCCCATCTGCGTTAAAAAAACAAGAGGATGAACAGCATTCAACAATAAGTTCTATTGATTCACTAGCATCTTATTTTAAAACAAATAATGAAACCAAAAAGAATATACCTCCTGTTGGAACAACACTAAAATAATTACCATTACTATTATTATTTTATACATATATTATTGTACATATGTTATATATTAATAATATATATTGTTAAAAATAGTTTTTAATGTTATCTTTCTGGATAATATAAGTACAAATTAGATTTATAATTATTAATTATTGTAGTTTAGTAATGTTTATTAATAATTAATTAATTTTATGTAAAATTAAAGATATATCTAATTTTTTATTTTCTGGTACGGTAGGGACAGCTTCTGTCAATGGTTAATTGCAGCCAAGTATTTTTTTTAGGTATATATATATATATATATATATATATATGTATGGAGTATACTGCTCTTATAATTTTGTTATAAAAAAAGTCATATGTTTGTATTGTATAATACTGTGGTTGAAAAGCTTTCTGATGAGAACTTTCATTTTACAACAGCTATTTGTGATGTGGCCAGTAAATTAAATAAATTTATTAAACATAATATTAAATCCTCTTTATTAAACTCATGTAAGAGATTCTTTTATCATCTTTATTAATATCTTTTACTAAATATTAAATATTTAATCCACTGAAATAGTAAAATGATGACACTCACCTGGATAGTATATACTTTGTTGTTTCTTACATCATTAATCTATTTTTAGAAAATATAAATATTAAAACAATTTAATCAGAAGCTTGTAAAAAAGTAAAACTCTGTCTAACCATGTCAATAGACTGAATGGTGATTAAAATAAGATTAGTTAAAAAGTTTTATTTTTAATAAGGTTATCGCAGTTAATTTAAACATATGTATTTTTAAAAACCATTCTGATAAAGTCGCAATATTTGTTTAATAATATTTCCCAATATTTACTCTGGCAAGAATGCATACCTTTTTGTACCTTAATAAAAGCAGTTATGTTATATAGTTTAATGTCAGCTTTGTTTAAATACAGTGGAAAAGAGTACTTTAATTGATTGCTTTACACTATATACATCATTCTTTCTTATGACTGTAATACATATTTGAGGTATAAGCAGTACTTATCAGAATAGTTTTTTCTGTTAGTAATAATGTTCACTGTACAACCAATACGTGCAGTAAAAAGATAAGTATTAATTAGAGCTGAATATTATTTGCATTTCATTCGATTTAAACCATATATCTGCTTAATAAAGAAGGTAACTCGAAATCACTTCTGTCGTAATAAGACTGACATAAAATACTTGTTATTGGAAATGGCTATGCTACTTTCTAGTGATGTGTCGGAAAATGTCAGTTTGACTAAACTGTTGTTTCTCAGAAAAAAATGAACGAACTGTTTCACTTTGGTACAAACTGTTTTTTTTTCCTCTCCATAGTAATAGTGCATAGCAAACACACTGAATCGCCAAACAGAGCAGTCAGCTCACTCTAATAAACATTAAAAAAAAACAAACAAAGTGAATTATCACATATGCGCATATATTAAGACCTATATATTATATTAAACAACTAAATGTTAACTGCTAAGATTGAACAGTTTCAAAAACCACATAAATCATATCCATAAAAATATTGTAGTATTAAAGTACAGAATAAAAGTGTTATAGAACTGTCAAATCTTGTGATAAAATAATATATTGTATCAGCTGGCGTCAACCATAACATTCTGCAGCATAAGCCAATGCATAAAGAAAAATATTAAAATGAAACTGTGTAATAATCAGTCATGAACATGAACAAAATTATAAGTCAACCTGTTTTTTTCCCAACAGTTTGTTTTCCTTTGGCAGAAATAACAGAAACACCCACGTCTATTACTTTCATAGTGAAGTGTATTTCATATCAGTTCACCCAAATTGATGATAACATCTAACAACAAAACACTACCCATGCCAGTCTTTCTCGTAATAATAACAAATATAACACTTAAGGTACATAAAATTATCAAACAGAGTTGTTTTCATCGAGATTAATGATAGTGCGCTGTATATTGAGTCATTTCATATAAGTAAACATAGTGAAAATGCCACATATAAAGCTGAATATCACCTCCAGTTTGGAAAGCCAGGATTTAATATGGTGATTTGTAACAGCATATTTGGTTAACTAAAGAAGGTCAAATCAAAGTTTTTCATTTTCCAAAATTAAGCGTGACATAGAGTGCTTGTTATTCATGAGAATGTTTATACTATTTTTGAGTGTGATTTGTGGCTTATATCGTCACCTCACCTACAATCATTGTACTTAATACATAGTTTAAAAGAAGGTTTTTTTTTATTCTAGAATCTACATACTGACATAACATAGTGATCATTCAAAAATAAACTGTATTGATGTTGTTTTACCTAAGTGATCTGTGTAAAATAGTTTATTAAATGTAAATTTAACTGTTTGCATTTTATATTTACTTCACATTGTCATGTAAATTTCAAGGTACTTTCCTATAGGTAATTAACTGGTATCAATACAACTGAATTTGATTCAGATACAAATGGTTACATTACATACATACGTTCTGTTATAAGTATGACATATGTATTTGCTTAATTTATACTTTAACAGGTAAATAGAATAATCACAACCAGTACAGTAAAAAGAAAATTTAAGGATAATTTTATTTCATTTTGAAAAAAGAAAACATTTTCGAGATCAGTCTTTATAAATTATATGTAAAAATGATTTAAAACTATTTTATTATTTTTTTAGTACTATAAATAATTTTATGAATACAATGTATGTTTTATATTTATTAAAGAAATATATGCCACAGACAATATTGTAGTGATAATTTATCATTCAAATTTGATTATTATAAAACGTATTTCATACATTTGAAGCATGTGCTTCATCAGTTAGTTATAAATTTACATGAGAATTAATTGATAAAGATATCTAACACTTATGCATATATTAATGTATTTAAATAAATTTTTAAAAACAAATATGATAATAAAATTCTTGCACAGTTCTGTACAAGACAGACATTTTGTTTTTTCACTATTTCGCAGTCAGAAACGCACTGATCTTCAGAGTACAGCACACTCATGCATTCTATTAACGAGTACACCCTACACACAAGCATCAAGTTTAAACTCACTCATTGCATAAGTGCATATGAAAAATATACCAATACAAAAATAGTCAACATAACCTCAAATTGAAGATATGACTATCTGTTTTGACATTAAATTGAGCATAATTGAAGAATGACTCAACCAATCTTAATCAAATTTTCACATGCACAACTTCAGATACATTACTACAACACATCTAAATTTCAGTGAAATTGTTGTAATGGAGATTATTGAGCTAAAAATGTTGTAATAAGGACGTTACATTTTAAGTGAATGGCATACCTCAAAATATAAAGAAAATTCAATTTCACCCCCCCCCCCCTCAATTCTTACGTGCAACTGAAAGTAATACCGTATTTTTCTTTGAAATGTCTGTAAAAATTAAGTGTATTCCAGTTTTGTAAATATTTAGTTACTATATGTATTGGCCAGTATTTGTGAACAATTTTATTTATTATTTTGTATTTGTTTATTTCTTGCATTTTATTTGTATTTATTTTTAACTATTTTAAAATACATTATTCTTAATCGTTACATAATCTTATAAATTCATTGTTATTTAAGTTTACAATTAACTGATGATAAAGCATAAGTTTCAGAACAGATTTTAGAATTTAAAATTAATTGTAATACTTCTAGACTTAAAGTGTAAATAGTAAAATGTTGTATAATTTATACATTTTTATTAATTGTTATGTATTAATATACATCAATAATTTATAAATACAATTATATACATACATACATTGTAATGTATTTATACGTAATTATAATATATTCGTACATAATTATAATAATGTATGATGAAATCAATTGTAATGAATGCTATTTTGACATGTGTCCAGCTTTGAGGTATCTGACTGCTTTTTGGTATTGTGTAACAAAGTAGATAAATATTTCATTGATAGTATTTTTATTATTATAATTTATATATACAATATCCAATGCTTCTATGGATGTCATATCATTTCTATTTTTTTAAGATGTGCTGTAATTAATGAATTTATCATATTAACGTAATTTTTTTTTCTATCTATTAAAATTTTTAGTAGAACATAAAATATTTAATCCTGTAATAAAAAAAGATATTTTCATTTTTTTCATAGATCTTTCCATAATAATAACCAGGGGTGCACTGATGTTTGAACGCCATTCTGGCACTGCTTTTTTAAAAGAAATAGATAATTATCACTTTCACATAAATTTTTTTTTAACTTAAAGCTGATAAAAATATAACCTAAATTATAAAAAATAGCAGATTGCACAAAAATGGTCCTTCCTTTTGAATATCCAAAGGCAAATAGTGTCAAAATAAGTTGCTAAAAATCTTATTCATGAAAAAAAGTTAAACATTTGACTTGAACAGTCAAATTTTTCTTCTTCTCACTGTAGGCATCGAAATGAATGTGTTTTTTTTTTTAATTTATGAAATTGTCTTGTAGCTACCTGTGTCTGTGGACTATATTTTTGAAGTCTGCTGCAGTACCAAATCAGACATTTCATTAGTGGAAAATTTATGAGTACACCCCTGATAATAACATATAAAAGATCCCAAAAGTATTTTTTCTTCAAATATAAAGACTTTATTTTAAAAACTCCCAGGTTTCAAATGCAATTTTACAAATTAAAAAACATAAATAATTTTTTTTTATTTCGTAATGTGTACATTGCAATCTGTTCAGTGAACAGATTGTAAGTGAATATTATAGTGAACAGTAAGCAACCAACCACCACGGTCCAATAAGATGAGGATAATATGTATGACATGCAAATTAGGTGTACTCATTTCAGGCCAACCATTCCTGAGACTTGTGGTTAACTGAACCCCAACCAACAAAGTACACCAGTATCCACTGTCTATTATTCAAATCCATATAAAACCAATTAACTTTTACTAAAATTTGAACCTCAGAACCTTCGACTTTGAAAAGCAGTTGTTAAACAAGTGATTTGCAACAAGTTAACCACTAGACCAGCAGCTCGGTGGGCTAAATAAATAATTGAACAGATATTGTAAAGGTTGTACTTTAAAATTCTTTTTATTGTTGCGTCTTTTTGTAGTTTGTTGTTTAGTCATTTTTTTTATATAACAGTCATGAGGCTCTGTGGACATCCCAGTAATATTCAATTACTTGTCATGTCCTTACCACCATGTTATTACGGTTGCTAGTCTGCAATTATCCTCTTTTACAAATGATCTCCTTTGAATAGATCATGTTTTTCATGTACTTCCACTTAAAATAATTAAAGGATGAAATGTCTGAATTTAATGACTGGCATATTATTAACTTTATTCTTTCAGTCCATCTGTTTAGAATGCAGCGTTTCAACTGGCGCAGATAATTACTGTTACTTATTTATTTATTTAGTTTCACATGGATTAACAAAATTTAATCATAAGAAAATAGAAATAGTCATTCAATAGAAATTGAACGGACACATAAACTAGTCAAATATTTTTGTATTCTACAAAATGATTTCTCAATTAAAAAAGCAATTCTTTTTACTGAACTTGATCATAGAATTCATCTGTGTTTTTTTTTTGGCTGGTGGAAAATTGTTAAAAAGTTTACAGACTAAATAGTTTGCATCTTTCTTGAATAAAGTTAAGTTACGTTTTTGGATAAAATAAGGCTTTGTTAATTGTTTTATATGAATTCCAATGATGTTCATTAAAAAAAAATATAGTCATTAAATTTGATCTAAGCACGAAAATAATTCATGTAAATTAATTAATGTCAAAGCTAAAATTATGCTTGATAATTCCCTACAAAAGTATTATATTTTTAATTTTTTAACAATCTAATATAATTTGTTTTCTTTTTTGATAAAGATATTCATTCACATTAATATAAATATTAGTATTTTTTTTTATTAACACCTATTTTCAGATAATTAATATTTAATTAAACATATTTTTTAAGAAATATATGTAAGTATATCTTTCTTAATATGGTTTTCAAACCATACAAAAAAACCATATGGTTGTCATTATGTTGTTTCATGGTTTTCTGTTATATATTCACCTGTGAATATATCACCTCGTTCAAACTTCTTTAAAATATTTTAATGTAAAAATATTTACAAATTTTTAAAATTTTATTTTTATTGTAAAAATTTTGATTTTATTTACATTTTAATTATAAAATTTTATTATACCATGAAATAACATTAATGAAAAAGAAATTATATTAAACATATATATAATGATTAATTTTTTAAAATCATTTTTTAACAATATAATAATGATAGTTAGTATTATTATTATTATTTATGCTTTATCCAGAGAGATAACATTGGTTTGTATGATAAATAAATGTTTTTAATACAATTTAAAATAATTTATACAATGTTAAAATGTAAATTTTATAAAAAAAAGTTATGGTGATATGAATAAATAATGTTTATATAAATAAACTATTACCTATGTTTTTAGTATAAAATATTGCAATGTACTCTTATTTAATAGAGCAAAGTAAAAAGTTTAGTACATAAGTTTAGCCTGTATTTAATTTAACAGGCCTGTAATAGTTTTTCTATTAATACAATGTATTCCTAAACTAATGATGGAGTTTTAAACCATGACAGAAACCTGAAGTATATGTCACAATGAAGAGAAACTCCAAGAATATTATCTGTTCAGTAAATTTTGGATATGCTCCTTTCATTGTCTGCAAACATCAAGGCGATATTCAGCCTCTTAGCATACATGATAGAGAATATCTAGAGTCTCTGAACAGCAAATTCTTTTGTTATTACATAACCCTGCAAATAAAAATCCATAAGGGTAAAATCTGGAAACCATGGAGGCCAGGCCTCTTCTCATATCCATGTCTGACCCATCGCTGGAGAAATATTTTGTTTAAGCAATCCTGCATGAATGTGACAAAATGTGAAGGAACTTTGTCTAACTGGAGAATGGAATTTTTTTATATTTAAGGCACTCCATATCCTTTTAACATTTATAGGAAGTTGTTTCTTCCTGTTTTTTTCAGCAAAAAGAAGGAACCATTAACTTTGTGTCATACAATTTTACATCATAAACTAACTTTTGGGCTGTCGCATCAACGTTTCATATTACATTCAGAATCATTACCGCATGTCATATGAGGTTGAGTAGTACTCTATATTCAAACATTATGCTAGGATATCTACAGTTAATTCCATTCATTTTATTTTGTCCTGTGGATAGATTTTATGTAAAACTTGAATTTTATAATCACATGAGTTCTGAAAATGGAATATGTCCAAAATATGTCAGCATATCATTTAATTATGATGAAGCTAAGAAAGATAGATAATTGGACTCATATAAAAATTATGATGACTTTAATAGAAGAAAAATATATATATTTAATTTTATAACCAGTAAAACCTTTATTACATTAATCTTTCAATGCTAATTGAATGATAACGAGTAAAATTTTATAAAAGTTAAAATAACAATCACTTAGTCTGCTTTTTTTAATGTGAACAGTTAGTTTTTTGGAACACCTAACTATATAACACTTCTGCCCTGATTTTCTTCAGCAATGCAAATAACCTTTTCACTTAACTTTAACAATCTCATCAAACACTGATGACCATCCTGGAGGTGATTGCTTTGTAGGCTACCTATTTCTCTGAGTTATTTATCCTATTAGCAAATGTTGTTATCGTGAGGTAGTTATTCATTAAACAGTGGTAGCTTTAAGCAGTCCTTCATTTTTCTGTGGTAGTTCTTTGTATGACAATATTCTCACCTAACAATTGTAACTGGCTCAAACTTAGGAAACCACAAAACACACTGAACCTTCCTCTGCACCATAATCTTGTTGACTAAAAAGTTTAATACAACTATCAATCTTGTAACCATAGTGCATACTACAACTTTTTCATGTAACACAAAAACTTAGATCATTTTATTACATTTTGACATGTACTTCATGTCTATGTCAAGAGCTTTGTTCCAAAACTCTGACTATTAAACCCCATCATTATTTTATGGACACATTGTATTAAGCAATAGAATATGTATGAGTGGTTCGACGAGATCAGTAACTTCATTACATAAATTTAATAAGTTTGTTCTCCAGTATTTTTAGTAAATAAAAGTATCTGTCACAGGTTGCCGTTGAATTTTAAAAAGACGAATTGTATGATACTGAGCAAAATTAAAGAGCAAGATAATGGCCTTTTTGTTTGGGTTAGGATACTGTTTGAAGAATTATTATCCTCCAAACATAAATAAATAAGATGTAGAAAAACCAGACCAGCGTTTCTTGAAATGAGAAATAGCTTATGTAGCAACACAGCTTAAACTAGCATCTCAAATGGTTCAGTGTTATATTCTCTTCCCTGTTGGTTTGTAGTGTTGAGTTTTAGATTTTATCATAAGCATCATTAAAACAGATAAAAGATTTTGAAATATTAACTTTCAAACCGTATGCAAATTTTCAGCAATGTAGTTACCAGCTTTTTTATTATGGGCCCTAACAAGAGTTACTTAGAAAAAATAGTAAATGTTTATGGAAAAATAAAAAAAAGTAATTACAAAATTTAATTCTTTGTTGGAATTGTACATTTACTCAAGAGAAGAATGTAAAACATAATTTTTATTAATTGTGTATTACCAATGCGGCTGAAACTACATTCACATTACATTATAGGATTTGGTAATGTAAGCGCTACATTAATCTATGTAGAACACGAATATATTAAGATTTTAAATCCATCTTGATTCATACAAAAGAAAAAAATAGTTTGTTAAGGCATAACCTTATTGTGATTACCATATCTCAAGCAAATAGTTAAATAAATTACATGAAGTTATTTAAGTTAGGTTAAAAAAAAAAAAATTGTAAAAAGATCCAAATTGATGATTAATCAATCTACATAAAAATTCTTGTTTTGTAATAGAGCAAAAATTGTGTTAATCTGTTGAATAGCTTTCATAATTTTTGAGCGATGCACGTATTGTTTAACTTATTTGCTTTATATGAATGATAGGAGAACTCAACAATATGTCCAACAGTCCTTGACATGAATGTATTATAAGATATTTTGACAGAAATCATCTGATATTATAAAAATCTCTGGTTAATAACAAATCATTTTTTTTTTTTTTATAAATTATTACACCTAGTTACAATTAACGTAGTTTTTTTTTTTAATTACAAAATCAATTCTTTAGCAAGGGGCAAATACCAAACCTGACTAGGATAAAAATCTGCAACCTTCATATAAAAGATCAAAATAGTATACTATTCTCCACCATGGAGGTCAACAGTATAAGTGATCTCTTGCAGATTTTGTTATAAAGAGAGAGACAGTGGTTTTTTGTTTTTTTTTTTATTAACCCACATTTTAAAGAAAAATTAACAAAAAAATAATAACACTAAATTCAAAAATTTACTTAGTAAAAAATAATATTATTCAATTTTTCTTTAAATTTCCACTTTTTGAAGTCGGCACCAAATTATGTTTAGTGTGTTTTTAAATCAATTTTTAATAATTCTCTACTAATGACTGAATTTAAAAAGTAACATTTGAGCAATAAAATAATTAACAACTTTAGAAGATAAAAATAATAAGCAGGAATTTTTTTTCACTTTTTAAGCAGCCAACTCATGTCATTTTAAAAACAAAGTTGTTGAATCACATTCCTTTGGCTGTTTCATCTTCTTACATTTTTTTTTTTACAAAACATTTATTTATTTCTTTAAATTTTCTCTTATCGAGTTAAAACACAGTTTATAACGTATTATTTCACAATAGAAAGAACATACAATAATTTTGTTTTGCATTATCTGTCTCAATCTTTCTTAAGTTTGTGAACATGTAAAGAACCTGAGGTGTTTTATTTCTCTGTTTAGCCTCTGGAACCACCATAAGGTATTACTTCAGAGGATGAATGAGGATGATATGTATGAATGTAAATGGAGTGTAGCCTTGTACAGTCTCAGGTTAACCATTCCTGAGATATGCAGTTAACTGAAATCCAACCAGCGAAGATGTCATATCCAAAATCTAGTATTCAAATCCTTATAAAAGTAACTGCCTTTACTAAAATTTGATTCTTAGAACTCTCAACTTTGAAATCAGCTGATTTGTAATGACTAGTTCACTACTACAGCAACCCAGTGGGTAAAAAATCCTGAGGTAAAAGACGCACCAATCACTATTGCTTTTCCTGAAATTATTGAAGTTTACTGTACAGTTATTTCTTGTGATGACAGAATGAATGTGGCACTTGTAATCCTAAATGGCATTTGTACTTTGGGGGGCTTGGCAGCTGATGTAACTATGTATTTGGCTCAATGAAGAAAGCAAAGGAAACAACTTTATTTTTAACTTTTCAAAGTTACTCGTGTCTCATGTCAGATTAACATGAGACATGTCTCATGTTAATCTGACATGTGACATAACAATTACAATTTTAGCACTTTAACATAAAACAAATGCCTCAGTATGCAATCTTAGTTATCACCTATGAAGTTGGCAGATGAATTCATCTGCCTTTGAACTACAATTACATTTTTTTTTATCAAACATAACTTTAAAAGTGTCATACTTAACATAATTTTAAAACTTTAATCCTGTTCATTACAGTTCAACCAATCACTTAAATTGTTAGTGTTGCAACTTTTAAATCAAGCCATATCTTTTGAGATTTAAATCTAATTATTATTTAATTAACTAATTTAATTATATAATTTTATTTAATGATTAGTGTGCTATTGCCTTTTTCAATATTTGCTTGTGCTTTTGTAGTGGATAATCTTCAAAGATAAGAGTTGAGCACAGATACTGTTTAAACAATCAGCATCATTTGTTTAGACATATCCACAGTAAAGAATACAGATAATTTTTTTTTTTACAAAGAGGTTAACTTTAGATACTTGCAGTAAACAATTGCACAAAAAATGTATTTTTTAAACCACTGAATTCCTTTTCAAAAAGAAAAAAATGTTTTCAATATTTGCATAACCAGTCATCCACTTGACTGATATTCGAATAACTTACATTTTAATTATTTGAGGCAAATAATTCTTAATTATTTGCCTCATGTCATACAGGGTAGTATGATCAATCTAGTGTTTGATTTTTCCTGTAAAAATAGCATTAAAAAGAAAGTTAAATTATAAATTTGCAATAATCAATTTATGTGTCTTTATTTGAATTATTATTTTTGTTTTTAGCGATCGTCTGTCAGCAACAAAGGCAATCCATCATCCATGGTTAGTTGATAATAATACAGAAATGGCACTTAATAAATCAAAATTAAAACGTTATGTTATTAAAAAAAGATGGATCAAAGCTGTTAACACAATTATAGCATTAACAAGAATGGGTGCAAAACTTGAAAGAGAGTAATTTTATTCATCACTTAATAAGTCTGCATTTAATAGTTTTAGAACAACAAAAAGAACTGTCAATAAACCAGTATTATATGTTAATACATTATATATATATATATTATTTATTACAGAAATAATATGATTTCAGTAAAAATGTTTTATGAAATATTGATATAAATTTGGCAGAGATATAATCTGGTTTCTCTATTGCTTCAGTAACAAATAAACATTGCCAGATTCTGTTTCAGATATTTTGATGCAGCGTAAATGTTTAAACTTTACAGATATTTTTTTGAAGTATCTAAAAAAAGTTTTTTATAGAAGTCATTAAAGAACATAAAATATTTAGTTCTTACTAAAGAAGGATTTTATATAATAACCACATTATGTTGAGTTAAATCATTGTAAAAACTAATAATACATATAAATACCTGAACTTACCGTACTAATCATATACATAGTCTTCTTAGCATTTGAATCCTTTAATGACTAACGCTGTGGTCCTTTTACAAGTGAAAGAAGGACTATTCCTTACAACTATGTATTTATTGAAATGTTATATTGCAGAAGGATGTTAAAAATTAAATAGGAAAATGAAGTTGAAATAAAAAGACATAAAATAATAATATATTAATAAAGTTTTGTGAAAAATAAAAGAGTTATTAAAGATTTAGAAAACGGTAGATAAGACTCATAACCAAATAGATGCTTGAAATTCATTGCCACAATGCAGAAAGTACAGAAATGGATCCAGTAAGGCCATTCATGAAATTTCCAGATAATACTTGTAACAGTGGAAGCAAAACAAAAGAGCAAATATATTACTTCTTAACAGGAACATTATTATGTCTAATGCTTCTTTCTTAATTACTAATATGCCTAACCATAGATTTTAAGAATTCTGAAATGATCATCAATTTTATTATATGCTTACAAATAATGGCATATACTTCAACTCGATCTATCAAATCATACTAAATTCTGTAAGTTGCTACTATTGAAGATTATTTCAAGTCATATTCATCCTTCACAAGCAAAATTCAAGTACAATCTTCTCTACTAATCCTATGTCTATGAAAAACAAAAAAAATCATGTCATGTATCATCCTGATGATTCTATATATCTTAGTTGAGCAACTAATGAAATCTGTGAAAAACAAATTGTTGATTGTAATAATCAAGTACGATTCTTTAAGCTAGGATATGATCAGATGTAACATAATATGAAATAAAATTGATAGAATTGTATACAGCTATAAATTGAAGGAAAAGAAAAGCTATGGAATATTTTTCATATGATTATGAGTTGTAAGTTAGTATTAATTATAAAAAATGATTTAAACATAATATTCATTAGATAATAGAAAAGTCAGCCCTTATAATCGAATATGATAATTCAATTTGGCCTCTATTCCCATACGTCATACAATTTATAGCAGATAAAAAAATAATTACAAAGAAATAAAACTAGCATTATATTCCAAGAAACTAACCTTTTTATTATACTACTAATACAAACTAAACAAAAAAATAAATGCAGTAGTTGCAATAACTAAGCATAAAAAAAAAATTATTCTGGAATAGAGCCCTTTCAGCACACTTCCAACTACCTTGACATTTAAACACACAAAACTTTGAAAAAAGAAGATAATAACCTAATTAAACAAGAAGAATAATGTTTTTATTGAGCAAGACTGTGCTTTAATCATCTTTATCTGATAAACACGTCTCTACTATAAGTTTACTATTATAACTTTTTAGGGAACTGTAATACATATTTTTAAATATTTGACCACTATTAGATATCTCCCAATTTAATTGCCTTAGTAGCCACATTGTCAAAAACACAGGTTCAATAAGAAATTAAATATATTTTATATTTGGTTTAACTAAACCTCAAAATATTTTATAAACTATCCCCCTCGGGGGATGAATAGGCTTTACTTATTCATCCCTATACAGGGTGATTCAGGAGGATAGGGTAATACTCTGACAACTCATTCTAGAGGCTAAAAATAAGAAAAAAGTTCATATAAACATAGGTCCAAAAACACTTTGTTAGCGAGTTATACAGGGTGAAAGATTTCTCCCGAGTTTCAGTTCCTCCGGGTAAATTAAGGCTTTCTGAAATTCTGGGAAGGTCAATTAAGGGGCAAATTCAATTGTTTCTTATGGTTTTTGAGCTGGGAAATTGAAAAAAAAAGGTCCGAGAACTGCATCTCTCTTAATTTCTAAGATATCCCATGTAAAACGCCAAAAATAGGATCAAAAAACACATTTTTTTTACGTTTGACGTACAATAACGTTGTTAAATTGGCAATAAATCATACATTTTTTAAACATAAATTGTAGAGAATTTAATTATAAGAAGATTGATGTAAATAATTAATTTACCCGGAGGAACTGAAACTCGGGCAAAATCTTTCACCCTGTATAACTCGCTAACGAACCGTTTTCGGACCTATGTTTATATTAACTTTTTTCTTATTTTTAGCCTGTGAATGAGTTGTCAAAGTATTGCCCTATCCTCCTGAATCACTCTGTATGTTTATAATAACATTTTTTTAATATTTTGATATTAAAAACTTTATTCTTGCTTTAGTAGTTATATTTTTCCTACTCACTTCTTTCAGAGTAAACAATTCTCTTATGAGGTTGTTCCAATTATTGTAACTCTCCATCACAAAGCAAATAATTGTGCTCTTGAATATGGAAATAGTGAACCTGCCAGTGATAAGGAACTGCCAATATTTTACTACAGGTTTGTTATGATATTGGCCTCAACATTCATCACTAAAAGATGTGTAACTTTAATAGAAGATGACAAGATATTAACATTCAAATCAGGGATTACTTCATTGCATCCAGATATAGCTGTACATTCAAACCTAGTATACGTAGTGCTTTTATCATCTAATATACACATCAAATACGTAACGCCATAACTGTTGAGAGTGCAGTGGTTGGCAGTTGCTTATAAAGCATTTTTGAAAGTTGAAACATATTGCATCAAATAAATGGTGAGTTGACGTTGATGGGTAGTTCAAAACAACCCATCTCTTACTCTTTAAATTCAACTCCTTTCTTAAAATAATCGACAATTTTATCATATGATTTAACCTTGATAAAATGTGCCATTGGGGCTATCATGAAATACACACATATAACTATACGTTAAGAATCAAATGAAATAAAATATGGAGTACCATACTTTGTGCAATTATGGAGTTGGATTCCTATTGAATTATCCTATTCAATTTATTTTCTTGACTTCTTCCTCCAAATCATTGTTAATATATATTCCAAATTGTAGTTCCATTAAATATCTAAACATGAACTAAAATAAAAATTTACTTTAATCATATTTATGCAGATTACATTTAATAAAAATGTTTTCATCGGAATGAATTCTCTAATAAATTTTTAAGAGACAATTTAGTTATGTTGATGTATAGTTTGTAGTATTCGCTCTGTTTAATGTGTTCTTTTTTATACTTACATATACAATTAACTAGAATTAAGGTTTGATTTTTTCCTTTTCTTATATAGAATATTCATTATACAATATTAATTCCAAAGAATAATATAACATAACATTTCCATTTTTATTTATGATTATTCTAATTTTACTTCAATATAATATTAATTTGTAAAAATAAAGACATTATTTATTTAAATAATAATTAATCATAAAAATTCTTATTAATATTTATAAATTAAAATGTTATAATAAAATAAATGTTATTCCTTCTAACGTTGTCATTGGATTATTTTCCTATTCTGATTAGATAGTTACAGAAGTAATCTGTGAGGGCGGTGAATGTTTAGAGTAATCTGCTTTATTGAAGAGTGAATCTGTGTTGTCACTGGTTTATTTGCCAATTCTGATTAGATAGTTGCAGAAGTAATCTGTTATGGTGGTGAGTGGTATTCCAATTTAATTCAACGAACTACTGAACTACTCGCTATAAATAAGGCTCTAAATATCATTAACCCTACATATAGAAACATTCTTATTTGCAGTGACTCATGTAGTGCTCTCCAGGCGTTAGAAAACTTTTATTCCAAACATCCTGTCGTCATTGAAATTTACAGTGCAATCGCTGAGTTAGGTAATCGCAACACAGAAGTAAGTTTTTGTTGGGTTCCTAGCCACCTAGGGATTCCAGGTAACGAACAAGCAGATTATGCTGCCAAAGAAGTGTGCATTCAACTTCCTTTCACTACCCGAGTTACTACCTTTGATTTTGTTAATCGTGTAAAACAATCACTGAGAGCAGGGTGGCAAAGTGACTGGGCGACTACTGTCGATAATAAACTCCGACGGATTAAAGATTCAGTGTTGCCATGGAACTCCTCTTGCAGGAAAACTCGTCGTGAAGAAGTGGTCCTCTGCCGGTTACGGATAGGACATACAAGGATCACACACGAGAGCCTAATGTCAGGAGGAATCGCACACGATGCAACTGCCGCATGACTGTGCACCACATTCTCGTAGACTGCACATGTTATGTGGCGTTGCATCATAAATTTAATCTACCTAGAAACATTCGTGATATCTTGTACAATAATAACAACATTTTTAACCGAATGTTTCTGTTTTTGATAGTTCCATGTTAGTGCAAAAAATTTATTATCATTTTTATTTTTATGCTAGAAGAGTTTTTCATAATTTTTAACCTTTACTTTCAATTTTGATTTTTTTGGTTCTATGTCTTTAATTTTATTATCTGAGAAAGGAGCCTTTTGCACAACCTATCAGAATTAGGTAAGTTTTACATAGTTTCTTTTTCTATTATTTTAACTTTTATATTTTAAAGACTCCGTCTGCGATATTGGTTTTGAGTTTTACTCACACTTCTGTTAACTGACTAATGAAGTTTGTTAAAACTGCACAATAATGATCACTATTAATTGTATTATCAAAAAAGACTGAACCCACAATGCATGTTCTACTCACACCGACCAAATTTCAATTTTCACTTTGTGTAATTCATGGAGATTACTTGTCAACCACAGTCATGTATTTTACAATACACTATTGGCTTCATCTGTAAAAAATGTATGTCGAGGATACCTACAGCATTTTGGTCAATAAAACATTTAAACCATTGACAATTTAGTTTTTTGGCATGATCTGTAGGTTTCAGTTCTTGAACACACATTAATTACTTTGTAAAGAAAAAGTTTCAGATCTTTTCTTACAGCTTTGTGTGTGGTAACAAGTCTGATGTCTTAATGCTGTGCTAATTTACACATTCATTTTGATAGAATTTCAGCCATAGCATCCAAAATATCAAGCAGCTTCTGTTCATTTAGTTTAGGTGGTGTTCCATTTCGATCAGTGTTTTCAACAGAAGCTGTTGCCCGAAATTTTTGATAAGTGTTCAAATTGCATTGTGACTAGGAACTAGAGTATATGGAAATTTTTCAGAAAACTTAAGTTTCACTAAATCAATACACTTGTCACCACCTTTACAAAAGATGTGTTCAATGAGAAAAATGTTTCCTCTATGAAAAGAACCATTATGTTTGATGCAACTACCGATTCTGATAAATGAAATGAAATATGTTCAATCATAATTCAACAACTGACATCTTGGTTTATTACTGAGCAACATCCAACAAACGAACACAGCAACCACCCTAATGCCAAAATAACAGAATTCACCACATAATTCTAACACATACTGCACAGCAACTTTCCAAACGCAGTGTACTTTTGCAGGATCCTGCATCCTCAGTCATGATTAAATTATTTAATTAAACTGTATATTAAAACATTAAAAATATTAAATTAAACCATGCACTTGGTGTAATGTTTATTATGATACTGTATTAAATAATTACTGAATCATGACTGAGGATGAGGAATCCGGCAATCTACATTCATGATAAAGGTAAGATATGTCTTACCTCAATATTCTGTAGTAGGTGGTTTATATTACAAAAATTTTAAACATAATTTAACACAGTACAGAGGAATAATAAAAATCTTAAAAAAATGAATTTCAGTAAAATATATATATATATATATATTAATATTGTGCCACCACATAAATGACAGAGTAGTGAATCCCATGCTGTTGCTTTATGTGGAATTTGACCAGTCTTTACTGTTAATGTGTGCTCTAAGTCTGAATCAACAAAGTTATATTTATGTGTAACAACAGAAAGCTTAGAAGTGGCCAGTGGCTGGACCTACTGCACTTGTGTACACATTCTGATGCTGATAGCCTTGTTCTTCATTGCAGTTGTATGCTTTCCATTCATCTGCTATACTGATGGTACCTTTTTTTTAACCTCCTGGACCACCATTAGGTATTACTTCAGAGCATGAGATGAATGAAAATTTTTGTAGTGTGTGAAAATACCATGCCTGACCAGGATTCAAATCCAGGACCTCCAGATGAAAGGCTGGGATGCTACCACTCGTGCCACGGAGGCTGGCATAATGATACTACCTGGGTGGGAGAATGTATTCTTTTATAAAGGATAGTTGTGCTTCTGATCTGTTTTCTATGCATTCATTTGTTTCAATACTTCATGAAATGTATGGAAATTCCATTTCAAGAACACTAATTGTCAAGTCTCAGTTTACTTAAACTTTTACATTTTTATTTATTATCTTTTTGAATTCAAGGCATTGCACTCCTATTTCATCATAAATATGTATAGACTTTCATTAAAGTCACAACAGTAGTGCCTAACCTTTCATTCATTCATTACTACAAGCTTATAAATTTCACAATGAATTCTCCAAGTATTACAACCACCATTCAACCATTTACACTGAGAAATGAAATCACTCCAGATTTAACTAGCAGGAATGTTTATTGTCACAGTCATATTAAACAATGTCAACAGTACACTAAACAGCAATACTGCTGACAAGATGGCCATCAAATAGCTAAGGGGTTTAAGCTTTTGTGGGTGTGAATTTTGAAAAATTCATCTTATTTTTGAAATGACACACTTCTTGAAATGTAAAAAATGTCAAGCATGACTGGGATTGAGTCAAGTACCTACTGGATCCTACCACTTCACCAAGAAGTTACATAAAATATAACTCCTACTAATACAGGGTGTCCCATATAAAACGCAACCCAACCTTATATTGGTAGGTATTGAAATAATAAAAAGGCATGTGTAAATGTAAATGTAATTTTTATTATTACCACCCATTACCTTACATATAGAGTAAAAGTTGGAAGTGACCACCATCTTCTTTAATACAAGCTTCAATTCTTTTTACAGCGTTTCTTGCAACTTTTTGTGGCTGAATATTTAATACAGCTTGTTCAATATTGACTTTCAATTGTTCAAGAGTTCGTGGTTTGTTGCTGTAGGCTTTTTCTTTGAGGCAACCCCGTAGAAAAAAATCCGCCGCAGTCAAATCTGGAAATCTTGGTGACCACAAGCCTCGACCGATAACACGATTACTAAAGAATTCCTCGATGAAATCGGAAGTTGAACCTGTGTAGTGCGATGTCGCACCGTCATGTTGTAGCCGACAGTGTCTGTCTTCCTCTTCCAAGAGTGCGATGAACTGAAATAAAATATCCTGATATTAATGATATTAATGTTGTACTCGAAAAAAATAGGGCCGATTATTTTCTTCCGCGATATCGCGCACCACAAGCCCTAATTCTGCGGATGTAATTGTTTTTCGTGATAAACGTGGGGATTTTCAGCGCTCCAAATTCTACTGTTTTGGCTGGTTACGTAGCCATCCAAATGAAACCGTGCTTCATTTGTGAAAAATAACGAATCCGTAAATTCCCTCACGCAGAAATCGATGGAACCGTTGACAATATTGTAGCCATTTTTCTTAGTCGGGCTCAAGAAGTCGATGAACCGCTTGAATGCAATAAGGTCGTAATTGTAATCGTTTGGTCGCCCGATGAACAGTTGATTTGGACAAATTAGTTTCAGCAGACAAACGTCTGATTGATTTATTTGGCGAGGCGAGTAATCGGTCTTTGATTTCAGTGACTGTATCTGTATTCAACACTGACGCAGATCTTTCGTGTTCCTTGTTATTAACAGAACCAGTCTCTCTAAATTTTGCAACTAACCTTAATACTGATGTTTTGTTAGGTGCTGGTTTATCTGGGTACGTATGGTGAAACAAATCTTGCACTGCAACCGCTGATTTCGTACTGAAGTTCGACTGAACAATGAAAACACGTTCATCTAGCGAAAACACCATCTTGTCTCTAGCAATACACTGAACGTTACGATTGCATTGTTGTTACTATCGGTAGTGTTCTACCGCGTCGCCGCGATGTTGGACGAGTCCATTTCAGTAACGAGTAGGGGAGTAAGCTTGACTTTTGAAATTTCATGGATGGGTTGCGTTTTATATGAGACACCTTGTATAAATATATATTTCCAGTCTTAATAAGGTATTTTTATATCTTTTTATTTATATATAGTGTACTATGTATTTAATTTTTTTAAAATCACTTCAATGATGCAGGTCTGAAGATGATGGCCAGCCATCAAAAGTCCCTTTCAATGTTGAAAAAAGAATTTAGGTGAATCTGTTTTACTACTTAAATGTATAAACATGTATAAAAATGTAATATAATGTCATACAGATTATCTCTGTCAAATACACAAAATAAAGAAGGTTTTTAATAATGTTTTAATACGGCTTAAAAGAAAAAAAAACAATTAAAAATTAAAATCTAGCCTTTATTATTCATACAAATAAATAATATTTACTGTAAGCATTACTTTTTTACAAAATAAAAAAAAATGCTTTTTTATGTTATATATAGTAACAAAAAATAAAGAAATAAAAGACGAAACATTGAAATACAATGATAAAATTCAATAATTCAAGGTAAACAAACAATAATGTGTTTCTGATCAGTATAATAATAATTTAAAATACTGATTATAACATTACAATAAATACAAAAAAAAAGCACACTGTAATATTTTATTACATATAACATGCATTAAAGGAGGCACCTTTGTTTTTTTTTTCTTGGGCACGTTTAAATTTGTGCAGTAAATAGTATTTATTAACCATTAAATAAAATGTCTGTAAATTGTAATAATCACTTAATTGGTTTCATTTGCCATAAACCATCATTCAGATAATGAATATTTTCTATACCAATTCCTTTATTAACTCTGGCTCTGAAACAGCAACAGAATAAGGCATTTAATTTAAAATACCAATGTTAAAAACAATTTTACATTAAAATTTTCTATTAAATTTTTTACTCTACATACAACAAATTAATTTGAAAAGACTTCTTTCTTTCAATGGAGATACTGAAAAAGTATTTATTGGAACATATCTTGACCGTATCATGATGTCCTTTGCACAATCAATATGGAAAAGTATTTGAAAGATGACATAATTAAAAAATAAACATAAGGTGTATGTATATATATATATATTTTAACACAATGAGTAGTATTAAAGTATACAAACTGCTTCATATTTCAAAACTGAGAAAAACTAGGAGATAGAAACAAGGGCAGATCTACGTAGTTATAAAATTACCATTTTATGGTATGTTTGAAATTTTTGTCTGCCAAATATTTGGATGTGGCATATTGAATCAAACCTTTTTTTTAATTCAAAGCTGGACATGTAATACATAATTTTCATGTAAAATTATTACAAGAAAGACAATGTTTAAAACTCTTTCTCGATAAATACCTTCATTTTCGAGTTATAATCAATCAAATTTGCAAAAACGGAAAAATTGCAATAGTAATAAACCAAGAGAAAATTCCTTGCAGTAACTTATTTTGTATTACCTTCAGAATTACATCCAATAACAAACTTTAAACGGTTAATGTTGGAATTAATGGTCTAAACTCTAATAATAACAGCCTTAACAATAACAAATAACACTAATAATAATATACAATAACTAACAATTTGCAATATTACTACAAATTAAATGGCTGAATTATATATTATTATCTTTAATTATCACAATATTTAATTTTAAAATTTAATAAAATGTTTTCGATCCAAAATTAGTTAACCCTTTGCAGGAGGATACCTGTACTTATGCTGGAAGGCGGAAACCCATATATGAGTCTCTGAATAAGACCGGTTATTTGTCTACATGTAGTTACATATATAAATTCCAAGAGATGGCAGGAGATATTCTTTCAATCATTCTGAAGTGGAAATTCCTGATGCAACGTGATTGGGAACAATTTTACTTCTGTTATATGATGAGTTCAATGACCGTGCGTATGTAACAAGATATATGCATTTTTTTCGTGTTTTTGCTCTTTTTTAAGAAATTTGTTTACAAATTGCTTCTTCCAAAATTTTGTTTTCATCTTGTTTCGTTTGAATTCAAACAAAATTTTTGATACAAAAATTCAGAAGGAAATAAATAAAAATATTTATATTATAATAAAACCATATTATATTATTCCCTGCCTAGGAGCACACTTCAAAATTGTTATTATTATATTACCATCAATGTTACTATTATTATTCAGTATGCTTTACATGAACTCAATGTAAAACAACCAAAATCATCACCTATAGTTTGCAAATTCTAGTGCACTCAGCGAGAGTTGTGCTGTTTTCACGTAAACTTTGTCTCACGAGATAACTAAACAGGGTTCCTTAACAAGATTAGTGGCAAAATTCAGCAAAAACACAAGTTATATGTTGTTTTTATGCATGAATGCATGTTTTAAGTTTTAAATAGTTTTTGCATGAACTTTTTTTTTTGAAAATGTCTTCTGCCTACAGCCATAAAACCCATGAAGGGTTAATACAATAAATTTTGAAAAATTTATTTTACATTTACCTACAATATTTATTCAAGTTATTATTCAATTATACTGCAAATATTCCATACATTTTATTTAGAATTTACTAAATTGATTTAATCTATTTTCTATAAATTAAATTAATAATAAACATACATATCATCTGTCGATAGTGCAGTCGTCCCTACTGCTAAAGCGTGTTGTTTTCCTTCTGCCATAACCGCCTAAAATTCTATTAAGGAAACTCACAATGCTCTTTTATAAAAAATTGATGTAATAGACAAATAAAAATATATATTATACAAAGTGATCAGAAAGAAGGATGTTCATATTTTTTTTTTTGTCTTCAGTCATTTGACTGTTTTGATGCAGCTCTCCAAGATTCCCTATCTAGTGCTAGTCGTTTCATTTCAGTATACCCTCTACATCCTACATCCCCAAAAATTTGTTTTACATACTCCAAACGTGGCCTGCCTACACAATTTTTCCCTTCTACCTGTCCTTCCAATATTAAAGCGACTATTCCAGGATGCCTTAGTATGTGGCCTATAAGTTTGTTTCTTCTTTTAACTATATTTTTTCAAATGCTACTTTCTTCATCTATTTGCCGCAATACCTCTTCATTTGTCACTTTATCCACCCATCTGATTTTTAACATTCTCCTATAGCACCACATTTCAAAAGCTTCTAATCTTTTCTTCTCAGATACTCCGATTGTCCAAGTTTCACTTCCATATAAAGCGACACTCCAAACATACACTTTCAAAAATCTTTTCCTGACATTTAAATTCATTTTTGATGTAAACAAATTATATTTCTTACTGAAGGCTTGTTTAGCTTGTGCTATTCGGCATTTTATATCGCTCCTGCTTCGTTCATCTTTAGTAATTTTACTTCCCAAATAACAAAATTCTTCTACCTCCATAATCTTTTCTCCTCCTATTTTCACATTCAGTGGTCCATCTTTGTTATTTCTACTACATTTCATTACTTTTGTTTTGTTCTTGTTTATTTTCATGCGATAGTTTGTATGTTCATATTAAATTGTTTAATCTTACACAAGAGATGCAAATATTTTGCATCTCTAAACAAAAGGACTGCACACTGATATTATGGCAACGGAAGATTAGTTCAGCAGAAGAAAAATATTCAGATCAATAATAAAGTTACCAAGAGATAATGAAATGAAATTTTACATTGAAAAAAAAAGTCAATTATGAATGATAGTGATAAAGATACTACGAATATAAATGTGATAAAACTGACCTAATTACTTCACTGACCTAATGACTTCATTACTTCTATAAATATGATACAACTGACCTAACTGGCCTTATTACTTCGACTGGTTAAGTATCTGTTCTGAAATTCTTTAAACCACCTCTTTTTAGATCTATCAAAAGTTCTAGTGCCATATGGAAACTGTTACATTTTTCTCTGTAGTACAGTATTTGTTATTAATTTTAAATGGCATCGACTATTTAACATTAGCTAGGGCTTGTTGCAAACCACAATAATTTTGTCCTTGACGGGTCTCCAGAGAGGTAATGCATTTTCAGCGGTGAGGGTATGTGTTTGTTCTGTTGTTTTTTCATTGTCATAGTGTGTTTGTTACTGTGCCTGTATGAATATATTATTTAGTTTCGTTGAAACATTGTGTTATATTTACAAAAATTATCGGCATTGTTATACTTTTTACATTCTCTGTTATTTACAGATCCTGATTGTTTAGATTACAATAAGTTTAACATAGAATAGTATTATAATTTCAATTTATGATCATGAAAGGTAAACGTAATGATGTATGCAAGAAAAAAATTGAAATGCGTAAACTTATCCACAGCCAGACAGCAGAAGTCATGTTTAATGTTTTTAACTTTATGACAAAGGAGGCACAAAGTGGGCCGATCCTTCTTACACAAGTTCAGAAACATGTGACAAACATGTAGCTTGAAACCAAGCTATAAGAATTACATTCACTAGTGTTCAAAAATTTTAAACGGAACAAAAACTAATCTCAATAAAAACTTTAGCACTCGTTGGCACTTTAAAACTATAATGTCTCTGGATAACTCTGAAAAGTGTCATTTGTGAAATGATTTATAATTTTCCCATTGATAAAGGTGAACACGTTACTTTTCAATCAGTACTACCAGTTGTAAAAGAGAAAATCAATTTTCAAGGAAGCTTTTGGCCTTATGGTGCATTATCATAGACATTGGGTTCAAATGGGAAAAAACTGCAGATAGCAGGAAAATTTGAAAATCAGGAACTGAGGCTATGTTGCACTGAACTGTTACAGAGTACCAAAACCGAAGCAGACCTATAATTTACTTGAATCCTTTATACATGCCAGTCATATCAAACTGATATTGTAAAGTAAGTGCTCTGACTGCAACCTTGCTGCTCCGATTTCTAAAGGCAACCATGCTTGCATTGTTCATACCAGCTCTGAAAATGGTTTTGTCAAGAACATGCTTCTTATATTTAAATCTAGTATCAAAACAGGAGATTACCACACTATGAATTCTGTTAATTACAAGTGGTGGGTAAAACAGCTATTAATTCCTAATCTTCCCTCTAACTCAGGAATCACCATAGATAATATTTTATAACATGATGTGCATCTGAACCATACTCCAAATTCAGACATGCGCAAATCAGATGGCTTATATAAAATAACATGTCATTTACTAGTACATTGTTGAAATCAGGACTGCACTATAATAAAACTACATAAACTGCAAGAAATATTATGTAAAATCTATTCAGTTTTAGCCAAGAAAGATCACAATGTTTTCAGACTGCCTCATTCTCTGGAATTAAATCCAACTGAAGAAATTTGAACTGTTTTAAAAAATGTTAATTTTAAATTAGATGATGCTATTTTGCATTAATTGAAAACGAACAAATTCAATTAAGAATTCTGAATGCAAATTAAAGTGTGACTATGTCAAAAAAATATTAACATATTAGTCTCGACCTCAAATACACTACTACATGATTTCTGGATGTTGAGAAGAAAACAAAGAATGATAAATGAGCTGTTCAGTTTCTGAAGATGGTTTCACAACAGTACTTACTAAAATCTAGCAAGTGAGGAATATGAGGTATTAAGTATGTGGTTTGTGAGGGTATTTTTACGTTATAAAACACTTTTTGCAATATAAAAGAAGGGAAGATAATTTATGAAATAAAAAAATGAAGTGATATGAGAAAGATTTAAATGAAATGTTATTAAAAAGAAATGAAATGTAAGACACAACTCTTAATAGAGATCTCATTTAGAACAGAAAATCCTCCATCATGACAAAACAATTCTTCTGTACACAAAATCTCTTATTTGAATTTCTCCGTTCTTTATAAAACTCCAGTAAATAGAAAAAAAATACGGATAAGATTTGAAAAAAAAAATAAAAGGATACAACAATTGTTCCTTTATCAACAGTGGTCATTATCGCACCAGGCGACGTCAATCCTGGACACATAATATTAGCACCACTTAATACAAATCTTATAGCTCCTTTATCGACTTGTTCCCATGGCAAAAAGAATGGATCTGAAACACATAAAATTATTCAGTAACAAATTTCTTGCACATAATCTGACCTTTTATTTTAAAAAATATAACGGACAATTTTATAATTCATAACTGCTAATTTCTCCACATACATAAAAATTTTATACAATGTCATTCTTCTGAATGTAAAATAAAATAAAGTAATCCGAAAAATGAAATGTTAATTTTAGGTAAACTATTATTATATCTTTTTAGAAAGAAATAATTTAATTGAAGTACATTTTTTTGAGCATTATTATTTTATTTTAACATTTTTTGCAGGTTTTTTTTAGTGTTGGTTTAAAATTTTTTTAAAAATTAAGAAAATGATAAAAGTTTTATTTATTCAAAGATATTTTCTCTTTAATATTATAAATTAATTTACAATAATACTAATTGGTCAGGACTCGCTTCTTCATCCTTCCTGTCTAGCCAGTCTTGGATCCCCACTGAAATCATTATCCTCATTGATATGAGAATAATACTGATAAATAACAAAGCCTGAAAAGCTTTCTTTTCTCAGTTTCTTTCATTCTTGATATTCCTTTAGATTCCCCTTTCCATTAACTTGAATACCTTATATCTCAGGAAGGGGTCAAGCTAGAGCTGAAAATCAGGATGTGCTATAAAATTCATAGTCTATTATTTTTATGTAAAAAAAAAAAAAAATTAAAAATCCTATTAGGTTGTCACTGAGAGGAAAAATTTACACCTTCACCCATACTAGGGTCTCAATCTATGGCTTAAAAACTTCCCTGGGATAACACAAATGCATCCTGAAAATCTGAAAGCAATCAGTGTTAGTTCTTGCATGATGATGTTGCAAACAGGCAAAACTACCACAAACTTTCACCATTATACATTAGATTTAGCACTTATAAGAGAAATGCCAAGAATGGTTAGTCTGGTGAAGTTCTTGGGACAAAATTAAAATAGTTGACATTTTATTAGACTAAAAAAATTATGGGAAGATTATCAAAGATTAAGGAGGGATGGACCAAGAGTAAAATAAGAGAGAAAATGTAATAGGATTAAAAAATACATCATAGTTGAAATATTTGACCCTGTAAACTTAGGTCGTATGTTTGAAAAGATAATCAGAAGTTAAATTGATAACAGTCAACAAACTGAATTTTAATACATTCATGGTTCTGCAAATTGTAAATATAAGTGATTTATCAAATGAAGTAAGATCTTTATAACATAGCTTTGCTCTCTGGAAGTTTGACATTTGCATTTGTTCAATCATAACTTGTTCTTTTATCCTTGAAAGTAAGCAAGCACACCAAGAGAAGATTAGTGGATGGACAAACACCTAAAAGCACATTTAACCCAATTTGACAGGTTTTAAACAGATCTAGTTTTTTTTATATAAGTTTAATGTGAAAATTCTTAAATCAGCAGAAGCAAACTTAGGCGGAATAAAGAGAACTGGTAGAAAACCTTGGGTTTCAGACGATATATTGCAGCTGATGGATGAACGTAGAAAATATAAGAATGCTAGTGATGAAGAAAGTAAAAGGAACTATCGGCAATTAAGAAATGCTATAAACAGGAAGTGCAAACTGGCGAAAGAAGAGTGGATTAAAGAAAAGTGTTCAGAAGTGGAAAGAGAAATGAACATTGGTAAAATAGACGGAGCATACAGGAAAGTTAAGGAAAATTTTGGGGTACATAAATTAAAATGTAATAATGTGTTAAACAAAGATGGTACACCAATATATAATACGAAAGGTAAAGTCGATAGATGGGTGGAATATATTGAAGAGTTATACGGAGGAAATGAATTAGAAAATGGTGTTATAGAGGAAGAAGAGGAAGTTGAGGAGGATGAAATGGGAGAAACAATACTGAGATCTGAATTTAAGAGAGCATTAAAAGATTTAAATGGCAGAAAGGCTCCTGGAATAGACGGAATACCTGTAGAATTACTGCGCAGTGCAGGTGAGGAAGCGATTGATAGATTATACAAACTGGTGTGTAATATTTATGAAAATGGGGAATTTCCATCAGACTTCAAAAAAAGTGTTATAGTTATGATACCAAAGAAAGCAGGGGCAGATAAATGTGAAGAATACAGAACAATTAGTTTAACTAGTCATGCATCAAAAATCTTAACTAGAATTTTATACAGAAGAATTGAGAGGAGAGTGGAAGAAGTGTTAGGAGAAGACCAATTTGGTTTCAGGAAAAGTATAGGGACAAGGGAAGCAATTTTAGGCCTCAGATTAATAGTAGAAGGAAGATTAAAGAAAAACAAACCAACATACTTGGCGTTTATAGACCTAGAAAAGGCTTTCGATAACGTAGACTGGAATAAAATGTTCAGCATTTTAAAAAAATTAGGGTTCAAATACAGAGATAGAAGAACAATTGCTAACATGTACAGGAACCAAACAGCAACAATAACAATTGAAGAACAGAAGAAAGAAGCCCTAATAAGAAAGGGAGTCCGACAAGGATGTTCCCTATCGCCGTTACTTTTTAATCTTTACATGGAACTAGCAGTTAATGATGTTAAAGAACAATTTAGATTCGGAGTAACAGTACAAGGTGAAAAGATAAAGATGCTACGATTTGCTGATGATATAGTAATTCTAGCCGAGAGTAAAAAGGATTTAGAAGAAACAATGAACGGCATAGATGAAGTCCTACGCAAAAACTATTGCATGAAAATAAACAAGAACAAAACAAAAGTAATGAAATGTAGTAGAAATAACAATGATGGACCACTGAATGTGAAAATAGGAGGAGAAAAGATTATGGATGTAGAAGAATTTTGTTATTTGGGAAGTAAAATTACTAAAGATGGACGAAGCAGGAGCGATATAAAATGCCGAATAGCACAAGCTAAACGAGCCTTCAGTAAGAAATATAATTTGTTTACATCAAAAATGAATTTAAATGTCAGGAAAAGATTTTTGAAAGTGTATGTTTGGAGTGTCGCTTTATATGGAAGTGAAACTTGGACAATCGGAGTATCTGAGAAGAAAAGATTAGAAGCTTTTGAAATGTGGTGCTATAGGAGAATGTTAAAAATCAGATGGGTGGATAAAGTGACAAATGAAGAGGTATTGCGGCAAATAGATGAAGAAAGTAGCATTTGGAAAAATATAGTTAAAAGAAGAAACAGACTTATAGGCCACATACTAAGGCATCCTGGAATAGTCGCTTTAATATTGGAAGGACAGGTAGAAGGGAAAAATTGTGTAGGCAGGCCACGTTTGGAGTATGTAAAACAAATTGTTGGGGATGTAGGATGTAGAGGGTATACTGAAATGAAACGACTAGCACTAGATAGGGAATCTTGGAGAGCTGCATCAAACCAGTCGAATGACTGAAGACAAAAAAAAAAAAAAAAAAGTGAAAATTACTAGATAAGTTACAAGTAGCAGATACTACTTCAATTCAACTTTTTTCTCATTTTCTTAACCCAGGGTCACTAAAGCAATTATATTGATATGTATATGATATTGATTTTATATCAACTGAATGATTTAGATTAATAATTTGTTAATGTGTATATAGATTTTTATAAAAATTGGTCAATTGTTTTGGAATTATAGGGACATCAGCAACATACAAACCTCCTTTTGAAGTAGTCTTGTAAAAAGTTCTAATAATAATTACACACACACATGCATGCACACAAATTAAATACAATAATCTTAATAATTTCTTATAGTGATGTTCTTTAAACAACTAAATAAATCATTGCTTACATTTATGTAATAACCTAAGCGTAGGCATCCATGGACCTTCTCTATGTCTAAAAAACAAAAGTTCACCACCTCCATTAACTATTATCTCAATGTGATCATGACTGGAAAAAAGAGAATATATAAATAAGTAAAGCAAAAATAAATTCAGTTCCAGTTACTGAAATAGGAGTTTATATAAAATTTACTTAATCAGGCGCTTGGATTACACTTTGTAAATCGATTAAAAAGGATACAGTTCTCTAAAATGTTTAAAGAACATCCATAATTTGTCACTTTCATGAGCATTTGAGTAATGAAATAATATAGGATAAAATTAAAGATAACAGAAATCATGAATATAGCCTATTATGAAAATTTCACACACTGGAAAAAGCGAATAATCATTAAATAATCACTAAATATAAAAAACAAATTATTTTTACACACACAAAAATTATTTTTGCACCAATAAAAATGGAAGCTGGTGCATTAAATGGGGTTGAGATGATTTTCAATAATCTCCAGAAATACTGTATTTCACGACTGTATTAATTTTTTTCTATTTTCCAGCAATTCATGTTTACAACCATAAAAAATGCTTAAATCCACAAATAATAATTTTCTTTTCCAGATCTATATCTGATATCATATTTCTCATACACATGAAAGCTCTCTAAGTTTGTGCCCATTTTTATTGACATCTGTGTTACTTAGTCAGTTTATTTTAATTCTGCTACCTCAAAAACTTTCCCTATGTTAATATCTAATACCTATTGTGCTTCTGTCACTAACACAATGACAAAAAGAAAAATATTGTTTGTTTTGTTTTTCCTTTTAATTTATTAGTTGTTACTTATGAAGAAACCCTATTTTCTTTTACACTTAACAGTATTTTTAAACATTTTTATGGCAATGTGAAGAATGTAATACTATCAATTTTTGATTACATCATTATACATTGTATATAAACAAAGTGCATAACAAATATATTAGCCAGTAATAAAATTTGCTATGCAATGTTGATATTAAGAAATTATAAATAAAAATTACAGCGAAATGAAATAGACTATACTCAATTTTAATTTTTTTTATAAGAGTAGTTAGACATACATTTTTTCACCCACAGAGAAGTGGCAAATTACAGTAGTTATATAGTATATAAAATAAATTAACAGTATTAGGAGAAAATTAAATTACTGAAATAAGTACTTCTAAATTTACATTTTTAAAAACATTTAAAAAATATTCCTTGACTAAGAATTAGCAACTTTAATTTGCTATAATCTTTAGAAAAAATACGAAGGACAATCAGAAAGTAAGTTACACCACCTCTATGAAACAAACACATATTTATAAGACTATTTTTTTGTTACTGATCAAAAAACTACATATTTTTATCTATTTTTCAACATAAGTTCTAAACACTTTCACACCTTGTAACAAGTTTTTCATTTCCACTCTCATAAAAATTTCGTCAATTTCCTTCAACCATTAAAGGGGACCGCTTCCTTAAGTTCATCATCATTAGTGAAGCACTTCCCTCCCAGGTCTCGCTTGAGAGGACCAAACAGGTGGTAGTCGCAGAGTGCTAGGTCAGGGCTGTTAGGCAGACGAGACCACATTTACCATTTGGATTTTTACAGTAATTCCTTTGTCACATAAGGCTGAATGAGGAGTACCATTGTCATGAAGAAAAACAACCCCATTGCTCAATCTTCCAGGTTTTCGATCTTTAATTATGCAATTTGTTTAAAGTCTCACAGTAAGATTCGGCATTGATTGCTGCTCCTCAGGGTGTAAATTCACTGTAAACAATTCCCTCAGAATTGAAAAAGACTGTCAGCATAGCCTTTCAAACATGTGGGGAGATGTTTTCACTTTTTTTGGGTGTGGTGAATTTTTCATTCATGTGATGCTCGTTTAGTCTCAGGAGTGTAATGAAGCACCCAGCTCTCATCCCCTGTGATGATTTGTTTCAAAAACTGTGGACCTCCTGGAATAACACTGAAGAAAAGAAAGAGCAGATGCAAAACATTGATGTTTGTGGTTGTCGGTCAACAGATATGGCACCCATCGTGTACACACCTTACAGTGGTAAACAAGTTGATTGTGAATAATTGCAAACACACTATCATAACTGATGTTAAGTTCAGTTGCAATTTCTCTAATTTTAATGAGCTGGTTATTCAACTTCATTTCATTCACATGTACCACGTTACCCTCGTGTTTGCAGTTGAAGGACGCCAAGCACGCAGTTCGTCACTCACATTTGTTCTTCTGTTTCTGAACATTTGGCATCATTTTGTGATCATCAGGCATGACATTGCATTCAAACCATATACCTCAACAATTGAAATTTTTTGCCCACAAAAATCGGACTACTGAATGCACTTCTATGCTAGATGAAACCTCTAGAGGACACGCTATATTGACAATACTACAGATGTACTGAATGTTGTACAGAATTGCTGCTGGGGGGAGTGTGAAGATAACAATGCAACCAGTGCTGCCACCACAAGACATTAATATATCCCTTTCAGTTCAAGAACATGACAAGGGTGTAACTTACTTTTTGATCCATCTCTCATATATTAAGTTCCAGTAACTGGAACAAAAAAATATAAAACAGTTAGCAAGAGTACAGAATTTAATAATGCTTTTTAGTTATGATTATTGTTATTTCATAAAAGTGCTTTCAAGGGTTTCACTCATCATCAGTTAATAAAACTTTTTCTTTTTTAAAAAAAAAACTTACTTATCAAAACCGCCTTACATAACAGCACATTTCTATAATTTAAATAAAAATTCAAATAATTTTAATACAGTACTGTATGAGTAGATAGCCACATAAAAAAGGTTTTATTTTTTATTTTTATGACAACATATTTAAATATGTTTAAAATGTTAAATTTAATGGGTGATTTTTTAAAAAGAAAACATTTTATTAACTGATGATGAGGGAAACCCTTAAAAGAGATTTTATGAAATAATGATAAGCATAAGGTAAGAAGCATTACGGAACTCTGTACTCTTGGTGGTAAATTGTTTTATACTTTTGTCTTTGCATAATTAGTACAGAGGGGAATATCGGCAAATACAATAAAAAAAATAATAACTGATTTTGCCAAGTTAAGTATATATATTTGTTTATATTTTAACAAATATAAATACATTTTTTAAAAAACATAACAGAAACTAAAATCATACATTGACATAATAAGTATACCTTACCATTTGACAAGACGAAATGTATCTTTTTTTGGTAATATAGCATCTATGTAATTTTCTAATGTAGGAAACTGTTCTAGTAATTTATTTCTTATTCCTTTTTGTACAGATGATTTTAACTGTTGTACACCAGAAACACTTTCCTTTTCATCAAACCTAAAATTTTTAATTATCAAGTAATTAAATAAAATAATACAAACCATGTACACAAAACTAAAAAAAATGTGTAATTTATTAATAAAATGTAGAACTTCCACTGAAAAAATGGAGTATAAGATGAACACACCAAAATTGTTATGTACAAAGCTTGGAAGAATTAACAAGTCGAGCAAATATAAGTACTTGGGTGAAGTTATTCAACCAAATAGAAGGGACGAACAACCAAACATCGTCAGGTTTTACAAGTAAGCATTTTTCTTTTACCTATTTGGAGAATTGTATTGAAAAACCCACAGAGATAGATGAAGTATCTGCTTTACTGTGGACTGTTAACAGTCTAGAGCAAATAACTATTGTCAAAATGTATAATTTTTTATTTGTCAATCTAAATTGATTACATTTAAACCAAATTTCAAAACAATATCTTCCACTGAACAGTATGATAAAACAAGATATCACTTTAGAATTACTCAAAAGCTTGCTTTCAAAATAATGGAAATGTTTACACTTTGAAAGGTACACTGGAAAAAGAAAAAAAACCTTTATTAGGCCCATTTTGAAAGCGAGTCATTGTAATTTATTATCTAGCAAAATCTGAGTATCCAGATATTAGCAGATTTAAAAATAATGGGAATATAAATGTAGTTGTTTATTTTAAACAGAGTTAAAAGTTTGTATTAAAATCTGAAGACTACATCAAATTGCTTTAGCTTCATTTTATAGGTGAATTGGGTAAGATATTTCCATTTCTGTAAAACACCAATTTAAGTGAGACATATGAACTATTTATAGGTTATTTAATTTTTATATGGACTTGAATACTAAATTGTGGATACGTGTTATGTGGTGGTTAGATTTCAATTGATCACACAGGAATGGTCGACCTGAGACTGTAGTAGACTACACTTCATTTACATTCACATATATCCTCATTCAACCTTTGAAGTAACACCTTACAGCAAATCCAGAGGCTAACAGAAAAAGAGAGAAGTTATTAAAAATATCTATTTTATTAATCTGAAAACCTCAAAAAATGATCTATTTTAAAACAAATATCACATGCACCTTTTACCAAAAAAATGTACGTTTTATAAATTATCTGCCACATTTATCAAGTTTTATTTAAAACTACAATTAAAAATAAGACTAATACTTTAATGAACTCATCCAAAATATATATATATATATATATATATCAGCTTGAAATACTTGCAAAAATTAAACCAGTAAAAGTTACATAAACAAAAATAAAAGATACTTATCAGTTGCTATTCTAGCTATAAATATATATATATATATATATATATATATAATAAATTAAAAATAAATTACATACATGGGAACATAAATGAAGAATAAGTTTAAGGCTATGTTTGTATGTGCATACATGTACAGAGTTAGTAATAAAATGTTACAAAATCAGTCTCAAACACAGTAATGAAACGATTAAAAAGAAAAGGAGCACATTGATATTGAAAGAATTAATAGCATTTAAGAATACAGATGACATAATTCCTTAGTAAGTTTTTGTAGGGATTGAGAACAAGCGAAGGTATTGTGCTATCCAACATTTTACTTAATATCTTAAAAGAAATGGAAATTTATGATTGTTCACCACAAATGGGACTGAAAAGATACTAATTCTTTTTTGTAGATGTAAAAGTTAATACTTTAAGATTGCCACTGTAAATAAAAATGCACAAAAGTAAACAAGAACCAAGAATAAATTGAGTCGTTACATTCTTTCTTCTTTAAGTCAGTGGGCAAAACCTGGCAACTATATTCTCAGACTTCTTAAAATTCAATTTCTTTTCTTTCTTTAAGTAAAAAAAATATATAATCCTCTTCAACCATATTTTTCTGAAATAACCAATACTGGTTCAAGTAACTACTGCAAATACATATAGTCAGAAGTTTAAAGTGTAGCCCTAAATGATGGACATCACATCTATTACCCCTTTCACTTTTTATCATTTCATATCAAGGGAGTTAATTCTTTCAAAATGGTAAAATCAGTCAATACACCATATGTTGACTAATCACTTTGTACAATTGCTTCTAATTAGGTAAACACAGTTTCATATAACTTTTCTCATTTATTTAAAAAAATATGAGATTCATGTAAATATTTATTCATTAAAATAATTATTTTAATTATTAGCAGTAACTTTAAGATGCTTATGATATTAGTTCCATCAAACAAAATAAATAAAACTCATTCTAGTCACTATGTGGTATTACTTAAATGATTGCATTTAGAATAATGTGTTATTAAAGGTTAAACATTTTGTATTAAAACTATATATAGTACACATGTTAGGAGAAAAAATAGGTCCCGGCAAATGATATATTACCACATTCTACACGAATGTATTAAAAGGTATTCTAAGACTTTTTTAAGAGGTTTTAAAAAGTTAAATGGAAACCATTTTTTACGGACGTATTCAGTATCCATTACGGGAGGCATGTGTCCAATTAAAGTTTATAAAAATGCGACAGAACGATGAAATGCCGAACCTAAGTAATACGATGTTATCGTCGTCTAATAATTAAAACTATATACTAGAAAAACTAATAATATTCCATAATCAATATTCTGGTATCTTATTTTCATAAGTTTTAAAATAAAATGTCCAAAACTGACAAATACACACGTTAGTCATACATTCAGTGAACAGGTTATGAAGCTAACCTACAATTTTTACATCTTAATTGACTAAAAAACAAAAACTCACTTTTTAAACATCTTTCCTAAATCTAGTTATTAAATATTTTATACACGTAAACACAAAAAACCAACCCAAGTCTAAAAAAACTTAACCAATTTGAAACAAAATGCTGCAATCAAGAGAGTGAATGAAACCAGATTTCATTCACAGGTGTGACAACAGCAAATTGTAAATATTTATTGCATCTCGTAGTGACTTACAATTTAATACTTAATTTACTGATATGTTATAGAAAATATAATATCTTGGAAAGTGTTGAATTTACCTCAGTAAAAAAGAAATTATCAAATACATGGAATAAAATTGCAGTAAGTCTAAACAGCGCAAAAAAAATTGAGCTCATATACTCAGTTTGCATTGTAGTTTTCATGTTTAATTCTTTTTTAATAAGTTTTTAAAGTAAATTACAATATAATTCATTTTGAAGGTGAAAGTTGTCAAGATTTAACCTGTCATTGCTAGCTTTCGCTCTAAAGCTTGATTCTGACTATTTTTAAAGTAAAAGTTACTTCACTAACCAGATAAAATTTTCACAATATTTAATATTTCGGCTAGGATTATCATAATTCATTTGATTTTATTTTCTGAACTTCCAAGTAGAAAATAAGCACTCAGAGTGGTTATTTTAGGACTAAGAGTGCTAAAATTAGTTTTGAGGATGGAGTTTACTCCGAAACGCGTCAACTACAAATGTTAGAGTGACAAAGTTAGGAAGGGTAAAAAACAACACACAGCTCAATTAAAAGTTCATCATATGAAGTTTTTATAACTTTGAAACATAAAACTGTGTACTGTAGCTAACTTAGAAGCCGTTCTATAATATTTTTTGTTTGTTTAATAACCGACGTTATGAATACCAAAATTGTGCTTTTCAGTTTGATTTATTGCACAAAGCAAGAAATTCTATATAGATAATTATTAATATTTTATATCTCTCTGCATTAAATAGAACCCATACTACATATAAACCAACTCAGTGTTTGAATTGAGTAGCCACATGAAATAATAATTACATTATTAAAATAAAAGGAAGTGAAATGAAAACACCAATGTATGACTGAAATCTAAATTGGTATTACAGCCACGTTTGGTTCAAGTACATGAGAAGGCATTAAAAATACTATTTTAAAGGTCTCCCGCACATTAAATATAATTATTCTGTTAATTGGGAAAATTTGCAATCACAGAGTACTCATTAATGATTGCTTTACTGTGAGTTCTAAATTAATTTATAAAAAAGGCAGCACACCATATTATGTTGAGTTGTCTTCTTCTATAATGCTCACATTTAATAAACGATAGCGATCCAAGATAAAAAAAAAATGATTTGGTATTAACAGATTTGAAAGATACGTAATATGTGTTGATAATAATGTATTCGTAATGTGTATATTTACTAAATTGTAAATGTTTTTTGAGTATGTCCTAATTTCGTGATTTCCCGATTCGAATAAACCGCTTTCGGTAAGAATGTGTAAATCAACAGTGTTAGTCACTGAAAGCTACCTAAGCGCAGCATAAATATTTGACTTAAATTAAAATCATGGTTATGGTTAAATCTGGTTCGGAAAGCCTTTAAAATTAAATTTTTTTGTTATTTTAAGCGCTGATTGTCAGTGACTGCAAAATCTTTGAACTTCGTATTTTGTTTAATTTTATCAAAGATCCATGGGAAAAATAAATAAATATCTGGATACTAGTTAGGAAACCATTTAATGTCAAAATATATAGTTATTATTGAGTTACTTAATTACAATTAATTGTAAAAAATTTGAATATTTTATACCGACTACAGCGCTATCTATAGCTTAAAATGTAAACGTAAATTTACAGCTGATTGTAGGTTATTTATCAGCTTTACACCTGTCTGTCTTCTTCGCTTTTACCCGGTGCGAACTGTGATGAGGGTTTAGTTATGCATCAGTTGTTTAGATTTTAAACTGTTACAACAAAATGGTTCAGCCTGTTCCAGAAACTATTGATTTTCCTAAAGAAGAGGAAAAAATTTTAAAACTTTGGAAAGATAATAATGTATTCAAAGAATGTTTAAAACAATCCAAAGGAAAACCGAGGTAGGCCAATCTAAATCGTATACTCATGTCTATGTATCTTTTTTTTTACATAACGCTCCATTTAATTATGGAAAATATTAATTATGTATTTTAAGATCTTTAGGGTTTTTGTTCGTGATTTCATTAAAAGACTATTTCCGATTAAGATAATACATTTTGGCACGTGGTTTTTATTTTTCTGACGTGACTTGTAACAATTTTGAATGATGCAATATGTATGACAGTTAATCCTTAAAGTATGTGAACCGTGTATAATTGTTTACATTATAAACAAATTGTTTTAAGATTAATAAAAATAATATATTGGTGGTGACGAGTCTATTTTAAACACTAAATAGCGTTTTTACTTAACATTTAAAATCATATTTCTTTTTTTACAGATAAATGTTTGGTGGGGCCCAATTAACACACTAAATGAAAAGGGTTTTTACTTAATATTTAGAAACATGAGTAGTATTTTAACAAGTAAATGGTGGTGATGTTGAGATTAATTTACACACTAAATAAATGAGGTTTTTATTTAACATTTAGAAACACCTGTAATGTTTAACAAATAAATGTTGGTGGTCATGACACTAATTAACACACTATATACATGGAGTTTTTACGTAACATTTAGAAACATATTTAGTAGTTTTAGAGATAAATGTTGGTTGTCGGAGTAGTTAACATACTACATAGTGTTTTTACTTAATATTTAATAATGTATTTCCTTTTTTAAAAATCAATGTTGGTGGTGGGAGTAATTAACACACGAAATAATAGCGGTATTTACTTAACATTTAGAAACATCGCTTAGGTTTTAACAAATAATTGTTGGTGGTGGTGAGATGAATTATCACACTAAATAGAGATTTTACTAAATATTTAACAATATATTTAGTTTTTTTACAAATATATGTTGATGGTGGGACTAATTAACACACTAAATAAAAGGGGTTTTTACTTAACATTTAGATCCACTGTAATGTTTTAACAAATAAATGCTTATGGTGGTAAGACTAACTAACACACTACATAACGTTTTTACGTAATATTTAATAATATAATTAGTTTTTTTACAAATAAATGTCGGTGGTGGGACTAATTAATATACTAAATAAAAGGTATTTTTATTTACCATTCAGAAGCACCATTAATGTTTTAACAAATAAATGTTTGTGGTGGTGAGACAAATTTACTACACACAAAATAAAGGGCGTTTTTACGTAACATATAAACTTATACTTATTTTTTTTTTATAAATAAATGTTGTTTGTTGTGAGACTAATTAACACAGTAATTAAAAAAGGTTTTTAATTAACATTTAGAATCATCATTTTTGGTTTTAACAAATGAGTGGTGTTGGTGTTGGGACTAATTAACGCACCAAATATTACGGGTTTTTACTTAACATTTAAAAACATATTTAATGATTTAACAAATAATTGTTGGTAGTGGGACTAATTAACACCCAAAATAAAACGCTGTTTTACTTCACGTTTAGAAACGTCATTTATATATTAACAAGTAACTGTTGTTGGTGGTGGGACCAATTAATACACCAAATAAAACAGGTTTTTATTGAACTTTTATTAACATCTTTAATGTTTAACCAAATAAATGTTGGTGGTGGTGTTACTAATTAACACATTATTTAGAGTTTTTACTTGATATTTAATAATATAATTAGTTTTTTTACAAATAAATGTCGGTGGTGGGACTAATTAACATTTAGAAACATTATTAATATTTTACAAATAAATGTTTGTGGTGGTGATATTAATTAACATACTAAATAAAAGGATTTTTTCGTTAACATTTAGAAACATCATTTATATTTTAACTAATAAATATTGGTGGTGGTAAGACTATTTTAAACACTAAATAGAGTTTTTACTTAACAGTTAAAATCATATTTCTTTTTTTACAGATAAATGTTTGGTGGGGCCCAAATAACACACTAAATGAAAAGGGTTTTTACTTAATATTTAGAAACATCAGTAGTATTTTAACAAGTAAATGGTGGCGATGTTGAGATTAATTTACACACTAAATAAATGAGGTTTTTATTTAACATTTAGAAACACCTGTAATGTTTAACAAATAAATGTTGGTGGTCATGACACTAATTAACACACTATATACATGGAGTTTTTACGTAACATTTAGAAACATATTTAGTAGTTTTAGAGATAAACGTTGGTTGTCGGAGTAGTTAACATACTACATAGTGTTTTTACTTAATATTTAATAATATATTTCCTTTTTTAAAAATCAATGTTGGTGGTGGGAGTAATTAACACACGAAATAATAGCGGTATTTACTTAACATTTAGAAACATCGCTTAGGTTTTAACAAATAATTGTTGGTGGTGGTGAGATGAATTATCACACTAAATAGAGATTTTACTAAATATTTAACAATATATTTAGTTTTTTTACAAATATATGTTGATGGTGGGACTAATTAACACACTAAATAAAAGGGGTTTTTACTTAACATTTAGATCCACTGTAATGTATTAACAAATAAATGCTTATGGTGGTAAGACTAACTAACACACTACATAAAGTTTTTTACGTAATATTTAATAATATAATTAGTTTTTTTACAAATAAATGTCGGTGGTGGGACTAATTAATATACTAAATTACTACTACTTTTTTATTTACTAATTAACACAGTAAATAAAAAAGGTTTTTAATTAACATTTAGAATCATCATTTTTGGTTTTAACAAATGAGTGGTGTTGGTGTTGGGACTAATTAACGCACCAAATATTACGGGTTTTTACTTAACATTTAAAAACATATTTAATGATTTAACAAATAATTGTTGGTAGTGGGACTAATTAACACCCAAAATAAAACGCTGTTTTACTTTACATTTAGAAACGTCATTTATATATTAACAAGTAACTGTTGTTGGTGGTGGGACTAATTAATACACCAAATAAAACAGGTTTTTATTGAACATTTATTAACATCTTTAATGTTTAACCAAGTAAATTTTGGTGGTGGTGTTACTAATTAACACATTATTTAGAGTTTTTACTTGATATTTAATAATATATTTAGCTTTTTGCTAATAAATGTTCGTGGTGGAACTAATTAACATTTAGAAACATCATTAATATTTTAACTAATAAATGTTGGTGGTGATGAGACTATTTTAAACACTAAATAGAGTTTTTACTTAACAGTTAAAATCATATTTCTTTTTTTACAGATAAATGTTTGGTGGGGCCCAATTAACACACTAAATGAAAAGGGTTTTTACTTAATATTTAGAAACATGAGTAGTATTTTAACAAGTAAATGGTGGTGATGTTGAGATTAATTTACACACTAAATAAATGAGGTTTTTATTTAACATTTAGAAACACCTGTAATGTTTAACAAATAAATGTTGGTGGTCATGACACTAATTAACACACCATATACATGGAGTTTTTTACGTAACATTTAGAAACATATTTAGTAGTTTTAGAGATTAATGTTGGTTGTCGGAGTAGTTAACATACTACATAGTGTTTTTACTTAATATTTAATAATATATTTCCTTTTTTAAAAATCAATGTTGGTGGTGGGAGTAATTAACACACGAAATAATAGCGGTATTTACTTAACATTTAGAAACATCAGTTAGATTTTAACAAATAATTGTTGGTGGTGGTGAGATGAATTATCACACTAAATAGAGATTTTACTAAATATTTAACAATATATTTAGTTTTTTTACAAATATATGTTGATGGTGGGACTAATTAACACACTAAATAAAAGGTGTTTTTACTTAACATTTAGATCCACTGTAATGTTTTAACAAATAAATGCTTATGGTGGTAAGACTAACTAACACACTACATAAAGTTTTTACGTAATATTTAATAATATAAATTAGTTTTTTTACAAATAAATGTCGGTGGTTGGACTGATTAATATACTAAATAAAAGGTATTTTTATTTACCATTCAGAAACATCATTAATGTTTTAACAAATAAATGTTTGTGGTGGTGAGACTAATTTACTACACACAAAATAAAGGGCGTTTTTACGTAACATATAAACCTATACTTATTTTTTTTTTATAAATAAATGTTGTTTGTTGTGAGACTAATTAACACAGTAAATAAAAAAGGTTTTTAATTAACATTTAGAATCATCATTTTTGGTTTTAACAAATGAGTGGTGTTGGTGTTGGGATTAATTAACGCACCAAATATTAAGGGTTTTTACTTAACATTTAAAAACATATTTAATGATTTAACAAATAATTGTTGGTAGTGGGACTAATTAACACCCAAAATAAAACGCTGTTTTACTTCACATTTAGAAACGTCATTTATATATTAACAAGTAACTGTTGTTGGTGGTGGGACCAATTAATACACCAAATAAAACAGGTTTTTATTGAACATTTATTAACATCTTTAATGTTTAACCAAATAAATGTTGGTGGTGGTGTTACTAATTAACACATTATTTAGAGTTTTTACTTGATATTTAATAATATATTTAGTTTTTTACCAATAAATGTTGGTGGTGGAACTAATTAACATTTAGAAACATCATTAATATTCTACAAATAAATGTTTGTGGTGGTGATACTAATTAACATACTAAATATAAGGATTTTTTCGTTAACATTTAGAAACATCATTAATATTTTAACTAATAAATATTGGTGGTGATGAGACTATTTTAAACACTAAATAGCGTTTTTACTTAACATTTAAAATCATATTTCTTTTTTTACAGATAAATGATTGGTGGGGCCCATTAACACACTAAATGAAAAGGGTTTTTACTTAATATTTAGAAACATCAGTAGTATTTTAACAAGTAAATGGTGGTGATGTTGAGATTAATTTACACACTAAATAAATGAGGTTTTTATTTAACATTTAGAAACACCTGTAATGTTTAACAAATAAATGTTGGTGGTCATGACACTAATTAACACACTATATACATGGAGTTTTTTACGTAACATTTAGAAACATATTTAGTAGTTTTAGAGATAAATGTTGGTTGTCGGAGTAGTTAACATACTACATAGTGTTTTTACTTAATATTTAATAATATATTTCCTTTTTAAAAAATCAATGTTTGTGGTGGGTGTAATTAACACACGAAATAATAGCGGTATTTACTTAACATTTAGAAACATCAGTTAGGTATTAACAAATAATTGTTGGTGGTGGTGAGATGAATTATCACACTAAATAGAGATTTTACTAAATATTTAACAATATATTTAGTTTTTTTACAAATATATGTTGATGGTGGGACTAATTAACTCAATAAATAACAGGGGTTTTTAGTTAACATTTAGAAGCATCATTAATGTCACAAATAAATGTTGTTGGTGGTGAGTCTAATTTACACACTAAATAGAATTTTTATTTAAAATGTAAATTATATTTATTTTTTTTTACAAATAAATTTTTTTTTTTTGTGGTGGGACCTATTAATACACTAAACAAAAGGTGTTTTTACTTTATATTTAGAAACATCTGTAATGGTTTAAGAAATGGTGGTGGTGGTGGTGAGATTAATTAGCACACCAAATAAAGAGAGTTTGTACTTAACATTTAAAAGTCTATGTATTTTTTTTAGAAATAAATTGTGGTGGTTTTGAGACTAATTAACACATTAAATAAAAGGTTTTTTTTATTATGTAGAAACATCATTTATATTTTAACAAATAAATTTTGGTGGCGTTGTAACTAATTGACACACTCAGTAAAAGAGGTTTTTACTTAACATTTAGTAATATTTGTAATGTGATTTATAAATGTTGTTTGGGTGAAAGTAAATGACAAACTAAATAATGGGAGTTTTTTTTGACATTTAAAAGCATCTTTAATGTTTTAACTGCAGCATACTCGTAAAAATAAGACGAACTTATAGATGCTCTAAAATAATAATAATCTCATTACAACTAATAATAAGATTATTATTTCTTATACAGTTCTTTAATAAAATTGTTACATTTTGTTTCAGATACTCGTTCTATGATGGTCCCCCATTTGCAACCGGTCTTCCTCATTATGGTCACATTTTAGCTGGTGCAATTAAAGATGTTGTTACAAGATATGCCCATCAAAATGGTTTTCATGTTGAAAGAAGATTTGGATGGGATTGTCATGGATTACCTGTTGTAAGTTGATGCAATGTCTGTTACTGGTAAGTTTATGTTTTAACTGTAAAAATTAAGAAGGGAACAACTTTCATTTTATTAACTTCATCTGTAAGTTAACATACCATTTTTTTCTTTATGAAGTCCTTGATGAATTTGCCAGTTTCTTTTTGTTTTAATAGGAAGTGATCATATGCTGTTTATGTACTACTCAAGTGGGCAGGGAAAAAATAGTATTCATTAGGTTTGTTACATATTTCTCTGAGGTCTAACTTATTCTGTTCAGTTTTGTTAGAACTGAATATCAGAACAAACATGGCTATTATTCCCAGCTATTAAGGTATGAATTTCTATTATTCATAACATATTATTGTCTACATTGATTAAAAGACAAACCGCTGATGTAGAAGTGTTCTAAATTCTGAGATTTTAGATTTTAGAAGTGTTCTAAAATTTAGCAGTATTTGGAGATTGACTTACTCTATATTTGATGCCACTTCAGTAGACTCGCTAGACAAATGGTTGTGGCATATTCACGTCCAATACAGAAAAAGAGATCTTCCAGCAACCCCTATCCGACTGAATCGGGGAGTATAAGAGAGCCTGTTAATAATTTAGTGCCTTCTCTTTTTTCATGATATTTACTGCAGAACTATTGTATTCATTGCAAGTTCATCAAAGAAGTTTTTTACTGTCATTGAATTTCTGCCACAAACAAATCTGGGTTTTTAAATGAAAGAAATATTTTTTCTTGATGAACATATCTGCTCTTAGTGCTGTTTATTTCTTGGCATCTCTTTACTCTATGCAGTTCTCATGTATTATTGGCCGAGAGAGTGAGAAAACCTGGTAGTATTTTTGCCAGCTCAGAATTAAATCAATATCAATTTGGTAGTCTTAAGACCTTTCAAATTGTTAGGTTCAATAAAGATAATTATTAAAGTACTATGAAATAAATTTTAACATGAAAAACTGTGACTTAAAAACTCAAAGAAATCTGATAAGGTAGTCCCTGCGTCCTCCCATCAATGTTTGATAATAACCATGGAACTGTCTTTTGAAAATGTGACTGTTTCTGGCTTCTATTTTTCATATTTATAAAGTGTGAAGCTGTGTTTCATTTTATCTGATTTCAAGAATAAAGGCATTAAAAATAAAGTATTTAGCATTAGTTACGCCACTTTTCCATTGTCCTATTTTAGTGAACCCGATATGTCACCAGTATAATGCCAGAAATTTTACTGATGTCCATTAAAAATAATTAATTTATATAAGCAGCCAAATCTTTCTTTTACTTCGTTGTAAATGAAAACATTCTTATCCAAATTTTTTCCATCTAAAAAAATTGACGATGTATAGAAAAATTAATGCTAATCATCTTTTTAAGATCAGTTCATCAACCTTTTAGAGCAGTGGTTTCCAAACTTATCCGAGTCATGGCGCCCTACCCTAAGGAAAAGTATGACTACTCGTAAGTGTGAGATAAAAATAAATAAAACTATATCTTCATTATTTTTTTACTTTATTAACATAAATTAATAACTATAAATGTCTTGGTTTAATTAATTATGAAGCTTTTTAAATATTTTGTTGTGCCCCTGTGAAGAGGCTGCAGCTTTTCAGGGCGCCACAGTGCACAGTTTGGGAATCACTGTTTTAGAGTATTTGTAATTTGCATAAACTAAAATTCAAATCACTCGCAGCATTTTCATTGTAAAATGTACACATCTGAAAATGAATACCAGCTGTTTTCAAGTTTCTTATACTTAAAGTCAAGTAATACTGTATACTTCACAATATATTCTTAAACATTTTAAATATCCTGATGCACATAAACTTCTTCACATGTGGTGCTGAAGTTGTTACTTGTAAATATGCTTATATAATATTCTTCTAGTCATAGTTGTTAATCATCACTGTTTAATCAGAATAGTTTTTTTTTATAATTCTTGTATTACATAAATATTGTTTTAATTAACAGGAATTTGAAATCGATAAAACATTGGGAATTAAAGGTCCAGATGATGTTGCAAAAATGGGTATTGCTTCTTACAATAACGAATGTAGGAAAATTGTTATGAGATATGCTACCGAGTGGGAAACTATTGTTGGACGTATTGGACGTTGGATAGGTATGCTAAAATTTTTTTAGTGCTTATTTTTCTTAATATATTAGGTCTGCCGTCGCCTTTTAAGTTTTAACAAAAAAAATCAAAGAAAAAAGTCTTATGATACAAATCGTTTTATTGTTTCTCAAAATATTTGCCTTTAAGATTTATACACTTTTGCATGCGTTGGAACCAATTCTCGAAACATTTTTTTCCACTCTGAAGTTGGTACCTCAAAAACACTGTTTTGGAAGGATTCATTAGCTACTTGAGGTGATGAAAATCGTTGTCCGCGCATTTTTTTTTTACTTTATGGAGCAAAAAGAAGTTAGGCGATAAATCAGGTGAATGCAGGCAATCGTACATTAATTCATTGTTTTTCTCCATCAAATAAATAGTTATTTGATATGCTGTGCAAGAGCTAGCATTGTCATGAAGAATGATAGTACATTTTTGGTTGTTTTTTTCTGGTTTCATTGTTGTTTTAACAAATTGTTGTACACCATTATTCAGCATTAACTTTTCTTTGACCCTCTAAAGTAATGGTTGCTACATGTTCAGTAAAACTGAACAAACAAGCAATCATTTTCTTGTAAGTGCTTTACAAACTAACGACTTTTGTTGGATTCACTTCATCTTGGAACATTCAAACAGTTGATTGTTGCTTAGTTTTCAGCTTGTACAAATATATCCGTTTTATCTCCTGTTATTATGTTGTATACGAATTTTGAATTTCTTCAGTCAAATTTTTTTTAATGTTTTCTTACACTGATTGACATAAGCTGTTTTTGAGCTTTGGTCAAATTATGTAGAATCCATTGACAACAGATCTTTTTCACAGCTAAATATTTATGTTCTGTAATCTTCGATATGCCTAAGGATGCTTCTATCGCAAGGTAAGTTGTGCTGATCGTGCTCAATCATGTTGTGCCCTGCATTGATATTTTTTGGAACAACTGATTTTGGTTGACTTTCATGAAATTCATCGCCGATAGAAGCACAACCATGACTAAATTCTGCAGACTGACTGTAAAGTCTTTTCTGATGGTGATTTATTACCGAAAGTTGAATGAAATGATTTGAGGCTTTGTTCTTGCTTGTTAGGCCCATACTATAATTGTAAAAAATCATCCAATGAAAACCTACATGTGAGATTTCCATTTTTTCACAAATTTTTTTTTTTTTAACACTGATTGAAAAACAAATTAATCGGCCGATTTCTGAGATGCCACTGTTGTAACAATAAAATAAGTCAAATGTTACATCCGTAGTGTCACATCTCAATACCGTCATCTACTGGTCGTTTGTTAAAACTTTAAGGCAACGTCTGTATGTAAGCTCTTTAAATATTTTCATTGGGTTGTTAAAAGATTTAAATTTAAAGATATGCATGCAGTTCTTAGTTATTCAAGGAATGGCTGAAATGTAATGCACAGTCGCTCATAACTTGCAGATAAAAATAAATAAATAAATAAATACAATAGAAGTACATTTTATAAAAACTTAATCTACTTTTCTAAGTCACAATTTACAGCTACACATTTCTCCGAACGATTAATCACTTTATTCATTCTGTTAATTAGGAATTCTGTTGTTCTTTCTTTAATCCACAACCTTACTGCTTTTTCAGTTTATCGCTTGTGGTGAAATGAGTATCCTTAACATCCTCCTTAATTACTAAAACAAGTGAAAATTGCAGGGGACCAAAACTGGTAACTGTAGAGGGTGTGAAATAGGTTCAAATTTCAACTTCACAAAAGTCTTTGTGGTGACACACCTTGTGTGTGACTGAGCATTATTATAAAATTATCAACTCCCATCAGTGAAGTCTGAGAAACTCACAGATGTACAGTCGATCCGGCTTCTGTTAAATCATTCACGTACATGTGTTTGGAATCCCAGAACACTGTTAGAGAATTTTTTTACAGATTTTTTTCATTATTGTGAACTGTAGTCCTGATTTCATGTTATGCTGTTTTTGTTCTGATCATAATGATGCACTCAAGTTTCATCTCCCGTCACAATATTGAAAAGGAAGCCTTGTCATCTCCCTTATCATGATAACATCTCAGAAGGGGTTCACAATGTTCCTCTCATTGTTTGTTCTTTTCTATGAGTTTGCATGGCACCCACTGCAAACAGATTTTACATTTACCCAGTTATTCAATACTTTGTAATGTTTATTCTTTTGATTTGCCTGTCTGAGTGGTGATACATTGTTGAGTCATCATGCAATTGAATCAATTTATCCACCTCTTTTTGGTACTTCTCATTTGTCTCAGAAACTGGTTGGCTGCTGCAAAGTTCATCTCCAATATTATATTAGCTTTACTATTTTCCGATGCACAAAATTTTTTATTCATTTTTTCTGCTGAAAAATTTAATCACTGCATGTATTATGTGCATTGATGTTTGCAGGTGTTCTTGACGCCGTAACAATGGCAACTGACAGAAAATGAGTAGGTGTGATCAACAAGTTTTGGAATTTTAGTATTGTTGAGAATGAAATTACTTCTACCTACTGTTTTATGCGACATTTTGTTCTTCTATAAAATTTCAACGTACTTTACATTAAATTAGTTTATTTTTTAAAAATAATTATTCTGATTAATTTTTTTGTTTTTAGATTTTGAGAATGATTATAAAACATTATATCCATGGTATATGGAAAGTATTTGGTGGGTTTTTTCTGAACTTTGGAATAAAGGCTTGGTATATAGAGGAGTTAAGGTAATGCCTTTTTCAACAGCATGTAGTACACCTTTATCTAATTTTGAATCAGGCCAGAATTTTAAAGAAGTTGTTGATCCAAGCGGTAAGTTTTGTTTATTCCTCTCTTGTTTTGAGAAGTAATTTTTACTAGTTGTAACAATATAAAGAAATCCCACATGAGACAGTAATTAGAAAATGTAATAAAGAGTAATTAGAACACTAATGTATAAGTTGCAAACCTACAGAGCTAAATTAAATGTTGGTAACTTTACTCATGAGGATACACGTGTTGATAATTAATTATTTTTACAGTTTTGTTTGCATGTAGTTTCTTTTTTCATTAATTAGGGCTGTCCACAATTAAGTTTGGGATTTTTTAAAAATATTTTTCATTCATTTACATATTTATGATAAATGAAATACAAAATACAATGTTACAAATAAAAACAAAATTTATAAATTTTATTCACTTATTATTCTTTTCTAATATAAATAATTATTTTTGTAATAGAAGATATGGTACTTACGTATTAATGCTAAGCAGTTACAGCTTTATTTAAAAACAAAGTAGTCAATCGGATTTCGGTGGAAAATGGGCCAATATAGAGTTTAATTAATATAGGTTCAAAACAGTCTCTTTATTAATTTTAATAAATGGTTATTTATATTTATTTATTATATAAATATAATTTAACCAAACTTAACCTACGCTCGCTTCGCTCGCTAACCTTGACTAATTAACAGGAGTGTTTTGATTAATATTTAAATAATAAATAATTGCAATAATTACTGAATTTATTAAATAAATACTCAAAAAATTACGATGTTAATTAGTCACTAAGGTTAGAGAGCGAAGCGAGCATAGGTTAAGTTTGGTTAAATTATATTTATAAAATAAAATAAATAAATATAAATAACCATTTATTAAAATTAATAAAGAGACTGTTCATTTTCCACTGAAATCCAATTGACTATTTTGTTTTTAAATAAAGCTGTTGCTGCGGTGGCGTTAATACGTAAGTACCGAAGATATTTTATCATCTTCCTTAAACCATTTAAATAGATAAGGGAGTCCATTAGGTTACTCTTAGAAGGTGGCCTAAGGACATATCCACCTTCATATATCTGGGGAAGGCATGTGAATGTGTATGATAGAACAAAATGGTAATGAAATTGAAAGGAAAACTGGAATGAAAGTAAAGAAAAACAACATATACAACCTCTGCAAGAATCGAGGACTAACAATAAAGAGTTGAAGAAAATAAGGAAAGATAAACTGATGCAAGATGCATTGAAAGAAGGACAGAGTCTTCATACGACAGGCCAATGAGGACAGTAGTAAAAGCAGAAAGAAAAGAATAGCATACTTTGAATTCTTATGTTAAAAGAGGATTTTGAAAATTAATTGGGTTGATAAAATATAAAACAGAAGATAAGTAGACAAAGAGAGAAATCTTGGCAAAAAGTTTGAAAGAGTAAGTTGTTTGATAGTAACTGTGGAGAGATGACAAAAAGATAAAAAATTTTAAATCGATTAACCAAGCAAGTGGAATGTAATAGTTACGTTGAGGTTAAAAGATTAACTCAAAACAGAAAGTAATAGAGAATAACATCAAACAAGTTCAAATCACTAATGACAAAAAAAGTTTTTGAAAATTTTATATCAGAAAAATGGTGTAGTGTTTTAATAACATTGATTTTACATTGTGTATTAATATATTAAAGAAGTGATGCGAATGCTGAAACTCAACAATCTTGACACTATCAGCAAGTAAATTATGAATGAAAAAAAAAATGGGCTGACTGCTACTTTGATATAACTGTTACCATGTGGATCTGTTAATATCTGAAAATATATTATATTGAATCTGTTAACAAAAATTACTGAGTTTTTTCCAAGATTATTGACAAGTGCTAGTATTTCTTGATTTACTAGTTTAAATAATGTACGACTTCCTAGTTGGTAAAAAAATATATTTATAAGATTAAATTCATTTTTATGCTTAAAACACTGTTCAGATTATGATTGTATGAGAAATTAATTTTATTTTTGTGTGCTTTTATTTTTTATTAGCTTTCCCATACTCAAGGTGTACAAAAGTATTATCAGTTGTACCAAAACAAAATACTTTAAAATAATAAAATAAAAATAAGCTATCATGTAATTTATTTGTCAAGCACGGGGCACCACTCTAAAGATGCTTGATGCAGTCCATCATTCATTCATTTGCCTTGTCGTGGGCGCTTTTCACTCAAGCCCCGTGGTAGTCTGTTGGTGGCCAGTGGTGAGCCATCTCTTTGGATTAGATGAAAGTAATTATGTGCTCCTATTTGACTTGGATTGAAGCAAAACCTTTGATGTGGTAGGTATTCTCCAACCAACTTGTTAATCTATACCAGGAACAGCCAGTAACTATTATTGCTCCATTAGGCAGCAGATCTCAGCATTTTTTCTCAGCTCTAAATATTCAATTACCTCTAGTCCTTACTGTTGCTTCATGTTACCTCCTTGGTGGCCTTCTCTCGTTAATTACTGTTTTGATCTTTGTCAGCGTAATAAAGAGAATACAAATTTTTGTGAAACAAATTTTATAATATTGTAAATAACGTGAATCCTGATGTTACAGTTTATATGGATAGCTCTAAAAACATTAATTCTTTTGGGCTTTTGAGGTAGGCATCAGAACATACATGTTTGGCCTCCACAGCATCACCAGTATTTTTGTTATGGAGCTTTTTGCTATTAATAAGGCCTTAAGTATAATTAGCCTAACATTTCGACATGTACATGTTTCCTTGGATTCCATGAGTGCATTACAGGTGATTAGTGATGTATACTCCAGACACCCTGTTGTTTGTGAGATTCAGAGTGCTATTTCACAAATGACTAGACATATAACAGTGAGCTTCTGCTGGATCCCCAGACATGTAGAAATTTCAGGCAATGAGCATGCACATAGTGCAGCAAAAGAGGCTTGTTTTCAGTCTACTTTACCAATTCCATTGCTTCTAATGGATGTTGTCTGTTTCCTGTAGAGGGTAGTTCATGATGAGTGGCAAAGTGAATGGGATGCTACCCATTCACTTACAATAACAATAAACTTAGAACAGTAAACTTCACCCAGTTAAGAACACTATTACCATGGAGCTCTTTGTGTAGAAATAACTGTCAAGAGGAGGTTACTATCTGCTGTTTATGAATAGGGCACACTAGGCTCGCTCATGGATATCTGCTGATGTAAACGAATGAACCCCTTTGTGCTCAATGCGACTGCCAACTAACAGTGCACTACATCCTTGTGGATTGTATTTGTTATGCGGCATTGCGCTACAAGTTTAACCTAGGGGCTAATGAAAATGTTATCTTATGTTTTAAGGTTTTTTGGCCATGCGTTTACATTCAAGTATTTGAATTATTGTAGTGTTTCAGGTATTCATACTAATTGCAGATGGTTATTGTATTACTTTAATTGGGCTATATAATGTGATACATCCTTGATTATTACAAAAAATATATTGTGTCTGAGTGATGATAATGCGGAAGTGTTTTTTGTCCTGAAAAAAAAAAAACTGAAAACAAAACTGCCAACTATCGCTTGATTAAATAAAAACAATTGTGGAATATAATTGTTAAAAAATTGAAAAACCTGAAAAGAGCACGGGGTTGCTCTCTAAACACACATCAACTATTTGCCCTGGTCTTCTAATCATAGGCAAGCTTTTAATCTTATACTTGAAGAAAATGATTTAAGTAATCTTTCCCCATGTTTAACTGATTAGACAATTTTAATCAACGCTGCTTAGAAAAATTAAGAGGTCTAATATTGTTGTGTAATTATTCATTAATTTGAGGCATACTTATTTTTTAAGTATAAAGTGTCTTCATGAATATAGATTGAAATTATAGCTTACTTTTTTTTTATGGAAGGCTAAATATTTGTTTTCAGGTCAAAATTGAAACGGTTTACCATAACGGTTTCCTTTCGTTTAAAAATTTCATATGTCAAAATAATTCTCAAAACTGAAAACTTAATTATGTATAAAAGAATAACAGCAAAAAAATTACTTTAACTTAAATTTGTTGAAATAAGATGTTAAATCAAATTTAATAAATCAGAGTTTCTTTTAAAAATTATTTCATTACATTATTTTACAGTGTTCGGTTTTTACAAAAGTTTTGTAATTTTGAATAATTTTCATCGCTGACCATGTTGGAAAAATATAATAAAACAAAAAGTTATAAGTTTCACTGTTTTAATTAATTGTGAAAGTTTTTTTATTTTTTTGAATAGCCTAGAAAAATTAACTTAGAAGAGGCAAGGTAGTCGTCGTAATTAAATTTCTATTAGTGAAGGCTTTAATATCTATCTGATACCAGTTTGCCTTATCCGCTTACAGTTTCTATCTGATTTTTAAAAAGGTATTCATAATCTCTGGTTTATTACTTTGTAAAAAAATCTGAAAACGTGGTCCCACTTTTTAATAATTATTATAAAATTGGTGTAGGCATAGGCTTTGAATCTTAACTTGATTAAAATATTCTCTCATTGTGCTGCTTATGGTATATTCCTTCATTATTATTTTTCCTTCCTCTAATCTGGATTTCAATTTTTGTTTAGCCATTATTCTTACTTTATTGATAATATTCTATGCTATCTTATTTGTATGTAATATTTTTATATTTTCTTTATGTTCACTTTATATGTATTTTTTTCCTTTTACAGTGATTGTTACATTTCCTTTAGTTAATGATCCTGAAACATCATTTATTGCATGGACGACAACTCCATGGACATTGCCAAGTAATCTTGCTTTGTGCGTCCATCCTAGTTCTACATATTTAAAAATCAAAGGTAATGTATTACTTTGTTTTTTTTTAATAACTCTAGATAAGATTTTGCATATGCATGTGATAGTAAGATGAATAAACGCTAAAAAATGTGCCAGACCTGATTTGGAAGTTAAAATCCCTGGGATCTTTTATCAGTTGGTTTTTAAGGTAAGCTTTAAAGCAGGAAGTTTTAAGTAGTTTAGAAAATTTTTATTGTTTTTCTATTTATTTGTAATAAAAAACTATGGCTAGCTTTAAAATATTCAGTGCCATCTCTGTGAGACGATTCTTTTGGTGCTTAGGTTATAATAATAAGCATTTTGCTATGAGAAGTATTTTAGATCCAGTAACCTGTATAGTAATATGCATTACTACAGAGTGATTTTTCAGTTCTGTTACCCAATTTTAAATGTAAGAAAGGGAAATTTAGGAGGAATAAAAAATGTATTTGTTACTTACAAAAGAGATTTAATAAAAAGTTATTATTTACATAATTGTTAAAGAATATGCTCAAAATGCCCACCCCTTGCGGTTATACATGCACGGACTCTTTTCAACATATTAGCAGAAACCTTTTTCACATTGGAAATATTCGTGATTAAGTCTGTAATATTGACTAAGTTCATCAATAGTGTGAGGATTGTTTTTGAAGGCCTCGGACTTAATATAACCCTACAAAAAGCATTCAGGAGATGTGAAGTCTGGGAACCGTGGAGGTCATAAGCCCTTACTTATTATTCGAGCATCAAAGAACTCTTACAGAAAATCCACGGTTTCTCGAAACGTGTGGCATGTAGCGCCATCTTACTGAAACCAGCAATACCATTCTTGAGATTCCAGGAGGGACACAAATTGGCGCACAATATTCCTGTATACTTCACCATTTACTGTCTGTTTGAAGAATATGTCCGACTATACGATGACGAGATATCGCACACCACATACCAGTTTTTTCAGGATGCAAAGATTTGTCTTGTAAAGTGCTAGGATTTTCAACCGCCCAAATTCGACAGTTTTGACTGTTCACATAACCATCGAGATGGATCCAAGTTTCATCACTAAAGAACATTGTGTTTCTAAATTTGATTCAGTTATCGTTTACGAGAGACCTAAACCAACGGCAATATTGCAATCGCTTGTTTAAATCTGGAGACTGAAGCTCTTGGACTAATCGTACGTAATACGGATACAATTTCAATTTTTTAGCAGCTTTCTGAACATTTGAATATGACAAACCAACTTGCGTGGAAAGTTTTCGTAAACTTTTCCGTGGAGAATTGAGCAATCTTGTTTCATATTCTCTAAAACGTCATCTGTCAAGCGAGTTGGTTGACCGCTACATTTTCTGTCGCAAACACTACCTGTCTCTCAAAATCGGTTTGCTAGCCTAGAAATTGACATTTTTTCTGGCGAAGGAACACCAACAAATTTAATTTGAAATTATTCCTTTACTCTCGCGTACGATTTCGTAGCAAAATATTGTTCAAGAATGAAAACTCGTTCTATGGTAAAAGACATTCTGTTCGAAACACGACCGGAAACGGCACAAACGTTTATACAGCTCAAGGAGAATCAACTCACACTGCCATATCTATACCGGTTGAGTAGCGCTACCAACTTTGTGTCACAAAACAAAATTTCTCTTAGAAAAAAATTACCAGAAATTAACAATTGGGTAACAGGACTAAAAAATCACTCTGTATAAAAGAAATGCATATGTAGTACAAGTACAGTAATATAACCTAATGTGTTAGTACAAAATACTAACTAGAGTAATCACATAGGTGAATATGTCACCTGCCTATATTGTTTATGAATAATCATTATTACATAATTAAATTTTTTTATACTAAATTATTGGTTATTTATTTGTTTCCAATTAAAAAGTTTTTTGCAAAATACAACAAATATAGAGGAGAAATTATTCTTTGATTATACTATGTTTTAATATTGAATTATTTTTTTTATTGTGACAGCCTGATTCTAGTTAAAATAAATATTCGTATGTGAAAACATAACACGTTTTTAAATTATTATTTAATGATATTAACTTATTGTTTGTAATTAATAGTTCATATATTTTTTTTTTTTTTTACAGATAAGAATGATAAACATTACATTGTTATGGAAGCAAGAGTTGATTCTGTTTTTAAAAAGGAGGATTATGTTATTGTTGAAAAATTTGTGGGGAAAAAATTGGAAGGAACTCAATATGTTCCTATATTTCCATATTTTAAACATGTTAGTTTTTTAAATATTAATTTTATATTTATTTACTATAATGTAAAGATATTAAAAAGCTTACATTATTACTTGGTTTTTCTCCTGTTAAAATCTGTATAATCCAATCTTTTTAGTTGTTAAGTATAGTAAACTAGATACATAGTAATTATAGTAATTCATTTAAAAAATGGAACCTATAAAAACCCCAGTTAACAACAAGCATTTTAAAATTAAAATGTATCTTCAGTTCTATCAAAAGGATAAATAGTTTTTTTTTCATTAAGAAAGAAGAAAACCATATAATTTTATGATGATAGGTTTTGTTATCTGCAGACGACTGTATAAGTTCGTAATCATTAAATGTTGTAATATTTTGTTCATATTAATTTTTCACTATGGTAAAATTTTTTAAAAATAAAAGTTGATTTTTAGTTCCACTTGTGTATGCTGTTTCAGCTTTTCTAGTGTTTCCTTGACCTGCCTTCCATCTCTCTCTCTCTCCCACTTTATTGATGCGTAATTAGTATCCTGTTAGGAATATTTATTATATTTTTCTTACTTGATATTTCCATCTTTCCTTTTAAGTTACAGATTTTATATTTAAATTTATTAACGTTTTCATTGCACCCTAAGACTTCTTAAGAAGTTTGTTTCAGTGGCCTGAATAACATGTAAAAAAAAAATTTTCTCTTGGTATCATAAAATTTTCACACTTGTGTAACGTAATAGTAGGTATTTCTGTGATCCTGTATAATCTAAATATATTTTAATTTTTGGCCATCTACCTTAAATTCTTCTTTATAACGATAAATAGTTACAAAAATTTTTATTTTTATTGTGAACATTTTCATCCATTATAAAAAAGAGAGTACATCTAAATAATTGAAAGATGGCAACATATGTCGCTTTGTATAAATTTTGTTCTTTTACATTCCAGTGTGCATTACATTTTAGCCGCACCTCATAATATGATGTCAAGAACAAGGAATATATGATGTCAAGGAAGTGTTAGTTGATGACAATTTAAAACATCATAATTATATTATGAAAAGTAACATGTCGTAATTAAATGCCATTTAAGAGTGTTTTTAACCAGAAATTTATCAATGTAAACATTTGTTGGAGCTACTACATGAAGGTACAGGAATTACTACTGTATGTAGGAGGTAAAAGTAGAAGCAAATGTTGAGGTATTTTTATTTTAATGCTCTTAACTTTTAAACAGACCTTTTATTTCACAGTTAGAAACCTAAAATATGTAAAAATTTAAAGTATAATTACATGGTTTTATGATAAATATTTAAATTCATTTATTACATAATTTAGTGCATATATTAATTAATCTATATTACTAGTGGTCATATCATCATAAATAAATGTAATCGCTTGTACTTTTTTTATCAGTTCAATCATTTACAATTTGTTTATAGATAACTACCGGATTTAGAGTACTTGCTGATAACTACGTTACAGAAGATTGCGGTACTGGTATTGTCCAAACTGCACCATATTTTGGTGAAGATGATTACAGAGTTTGCTTAAATTCTGGTGTAATTACTCGAGATCAAGAGCTGATTTGTCCTGTTGATGCAAGTGGTAGATTTACAGAACCTGTTGCTGATTTCTTAGGAATGTATGTTAAGGTATGTTTTTTCAATCTTAAAAATTAAAAAATATGTTAATAAATTTTTTGGGTGTTAAATTAGAAAAGTGTTTGGCACAAGAGTTGATAAGTTAGTACAAAATGAAATGATTGAAATTATAATTGTGATAGAATTTAAAATTTCAAAGATTGTTATCTTTGAATGTACTCTGAATTCATAAACATTCATTGTGAAATTTCCTGAATATCATAGAATATTCTGTTCATAACAGTAAAATGCTTATTATCAACAAATAAGTTCATAACTGAACTTCCTATTAGAATTTCTGTGAACTAAAATTCATGAAGGAACTGATTTAATTATTGAATGTTGATAATTCATGTTTTAAGTTTGTATATTGAATACAATTTTTGAATTCTCAGACAGTATTGAAAATGCCAAATGGGTAATATTTTTTTGTAGGAAATTCATTACATTTTCAAAGTTTTAATTAAAAAATTTTTTTCTACTCTTTGCAGGATGCAGATAAAGAAATTATAAAGTATTTAAAGAATGCTGATAGATTGGTCAATGCTAGTACTATAAAACATAGTTACCCATTTTGTTGGAGATCAGAAACACCACTTATATATAAAGCTGTACCGTCATGGTTCATCAGGGTTGAACACATGAATCAAGAACTTCTAAAAAGCAATCAAGACACTTATTGGTTAGTTCTTAAGCATTATTTAAATATCATCTATAAAGAATTATGTTCTTGAAATTTGTAAATTGACTGTCACTCAAAGTTATGTTGTAAGATCCATTGTGACCATAGAAAGCCCTAATTATTTTGTTATTTATGTATAAAGTTATGCTTTTTAATTGATAATTTACATAAAATAATATTTTAGTAGTATAAAAATATATAGAAATTTTTCCCACTCTGTTTATCTAATACAACTTTTTGATTCAAAGCCTGTAGATAGCTCATTCCTTATTTGTAAAATTTTACATTCCAAGATTACCAGGCCAGAATTTAGTATTAATTAGAACTTGATAGCAAAATGTGGTGGCCTGCAAACATTATTGAGGAGCTATTAATGTTAAATTATAATTGGTTTGGCTAGGTCTCAACAAATTGTCTTATCTCCTTCATGGGAAGGTAAACTTTTATTCTCTGTGCCATTCCAATATATAGTTTAGTAATTAGTTTTGTGGCCTGCAGATAATTTATTACAACTATGAGTGTCATTCAATAATTAAACAGACAAAACATTTTTAGTGAAGGAAACTGTTAATGCAGGCAAATGGAACTTTTGTAAATGTTAGTTGGCAACCTCGCGAAGAGTGTTTGATTAATATTTGTGCAAACATAACCTCTAAAGGCTTAGTTACGAAGGTGTGTCCGTTGGAAGAAAGTACTTTTGAAGAACAGCATTCTGTGATCCGATTTTTACTTTCAGAAAGTGTAGAACCATGAGAAATACTCTCTCAGATGAACAAACAATATGACAATAGTTGCATGACCTGTGAGATTTTTACGTGTGGGTGGAAAGGTTTAAAAGTGGTCACAAAAGCTTGACCGGCAAGTACTGCTCCGGGCATCCGGTAACAGTGTCAATTTCAGTGTTAGATTCTCATATTGATTCACTTATCCAAGAAGATCGACAACATACAGTTGAAAAAATTGCTGAAAAATGTTGATTAAGTGTTGGCACAACTCATTCCATCATTCAGAACAAACTAAACTATCGTAAGACTTGTGTAGGGTGGGTTCCCAGAGAGCTTACCATTCATCACAAAGCCGAGAGATTTCACATTTGCACTGAACTCGATAATTGTTTCAATAACGAAGATGATGCATTTTTGGACAGGATTTTAACCTTTGATGAAACTTGGATACATCATTTTGAACCAGAGTCCAAGCGTCAAAGCATGCTGTGGAAATACCCTGGATCGCCTGACTGTAAGAAATTAAAAATGCAACCATCAGCTGGTAAGATCATGTTAACCATCTTTTGGAGTGCCCATGGTCTGATTTTCTCACACTATTTGGAGGAACAATGCACTATCAACAGCCTATATTACTCAGCCGTGATTTAGAATGAAGTCGAGCCCACATTGAAGAGGAACTGTCCAGGATGGCAGAGGAAAGGCATGCTTCTTCTTCAAGACAATGCTCAACCTCATATGGCACAACTAATGCTGTAAACTATTGGAAAAGTGGGTTGGGAGCTCCTACCTCATCCTTACAGTCCTGACCTTGCCCCTTTGGATTTTTATCCGTTTGGTCCAATGAAAGAAGCTTTGCGTGGCATCAAGTTCAATGACAAAGATGGGTAAAGAAAAAAGTACAAAACTGGCTTTGTGATCTAGGTAAAGAATTCTTCGCTGAGGGAACTTGTAAAAAGATGGGACAAATTCAGAGAAGTTGGTGGGTATTACGTGAAGAAGTAGACAAAAATATTGTATTTATGTAATAAATGATTTTTTATGTACAGCTGTTTATCTGTTTAGTTATTGAATGACCCTCATATCCATAAGTTACCAAAATTTTTATATCATACATATATATAAAGTAATTATTAAATTTAAAATGAATGAGATATATTTTTTTATAGATCTGCTAGGTAAAATAATCTACAAATTATGAAACAGGTATATTGTTTTTTAAAAATTCATAATTGCTTTGTAAAAAAGAGCTAGTGAAAATATTTTTTTAATTTGGATTTAATGATACTTAGAGAATATTTTTACAGTCCTTGGAAGCAGAAGATGAGTTTCTAACTGTAAAAATGAAACTTGATTCCATTACCACCAACCAAAAATGAAAATCCCTGCAAGGAATAGTGCTGTGGTACCTTATCACCACAATAAATTTATATACACAACCATCAGTGAGAAAGGTTACCCTTTTTTTTTGTAAGTAACAAGGGTTTAGGTTAGAACAGTACCAGGTCAAAGGAGGCAGTGTCATGTATACAGAATTTGTCAAGAATTGCCTGCCTCTGGTAATCGTATCCAAATTATGTGAACTTCATATTACAGGAATTATGTTGCAATATGACAGTGTTCAATCTCATAATGGTATTTACAAACAACTAATAGTTGTTACAAACAACTAAGATCTGCCTTTTGAATATTTCTTAAATTCACTATATTTGCTGGATGATGCTTCAAGTTACTTTCATATTTATGGATTATACAAAAAGATGAATGGGAGATAAATGTTTCAGGTCCAACAAAGAAATGAAGCATGTAGTAGTGTATGCAAGAGTGCCTGCCTACATTCTTAGACAAGATTTTTTTCTAGAGTTGTCCTTGCACTTTTGAATTATTGGTATGCAGTACGAGTATTTGAACGCTTGTGTTGGACACTATGGAGATTATGTAGCAAAATGAGTAATTGTTTGCCTTTCTTATTCAATAAATTAAAAGATAAAAAATATTTAACTCCTTTATTTGTTTTACAGTGTAAATAATTTTCAGTTAAAAAGCTATAATTTCAATGGTAAATATTTTCTGTTGTACTTCTAGTTAAATTTTCCATTTCTTTTGAAATTGGTGATTTTTAAGATTTTCCTCAACACTCTTATTTTCTGTATTATATTAATACTTTTATCATTGTTTTTAGCTAAAATTATCTCATTGATTGTAACAACAAATTAAGCTTTCCTTTCTGAATTTTTCAGATTACAAGTCTGTTCATATTTATTCTCATTGTACATCAAGATTCTTTCCTCTGTTTACCTATTAATGTCTTCAAAATTTCAATGCCTCTAGCCCATTTTCCTCTTTTCACTTTGTGTCTAAATTCGCATTCATACAAAAATATGTTTAAAGTGTGAAAGTTTACCCAGATGATTCTTTATGTCTTTATCTCCATTAAATGTCATAATAACTATTTCTTTCTAATTAAACCTTTCTGTAGTTATTGTCATTCTGTATTTTTTATTTAATTTTTAGTTGCTTTACTGCTTTACTCTCCATTTTTAATGTTGCCGTGCACCAGTTCATTGTCTCCTGTCGTAATATTTTTGTTTTCTTAGTTTTCATTATCATTCCATATTCTGTCGTAATGTTTTGTAATTCTGAAATCATGTTGAATATTTTGTACTTCATCTCTTAAAAACCCTTCTTTGAAGGTAATACATTTTATTTCTTGTTACAGTGATTCCTTCATTGACTTCTAATTCATTTTTGACAATAACTTCCTACATATTTATTCAAGAAAAATGGAGATGAGCAGTGTAACCTTGCCATATTTTTCTTACTATATTAATTAATTCTGTTTGTAAATCCTGTTTTTTCATAGGGGTCAATCCATTTGAAGTGTTCCAAAAAAACATAAGCTGGTTGCTTGACCAATTCAAAAAAAAAATTGAAACTTGTTTCCTATTGAAACAAAAACCTATTTATTCTCAAGGTAAAAGATTGGTCCAGTGGTTTAGTTACCTATCTCTTCTTTCTATGAGAAAATTACCAATAAAGTTGAACGTGATAAAACTGTGAAATTTCACTTTGTGTAGTTTTTTCAAGAGGCAGGGATGACATACACAGTTTGAATTATTTTTTTATATTTAGGTATATGTAAAAGTAGTTTTACCATAAATAATATTAATGATTAATATACTTACCCCTAAATTTTTATGAATTTTTGAAAACTGATTTTTTTTAAATTCAAATTTTGACTTCAAGTTACTTTGAATAAAAATCTGGTGATAAAAATCTCAAATTTGCACAACATAGTGTTTTTGTAGATGTTAATTGCAAATAAAAAGGTTTTTTGTTTATTGTACTAATAAAAAAGTTATAACCTCTCAAAAATTATGAAAAACCTGTTGAAAGCGATACCATTTTGACTCTCTAAATAAGTGCTCCAAGAGGGTTCTTGTCTTCTTTGCACTTTACATTTTTTAAGAATTTTTTTTGCATTTAGCCCTAATGTTGTTGAAGTTGATGTTTTCAATATTTTTAAAATATTTTTTTTTTTTGTTATTAATGATAGGTCATATTAATGAATAACAGTAACCTAATACAATTTTTATTCAAAAATGTTGTATTACCCAAAATGAGATTTGAGTAGCCCACATCTTTTTTCAAGAATTCATTTTTATTTTTATACTAGCAGACTTGGGGCAATGCTTTGCTTTTGCTAGATTTGTGTATACACAGTAGGTTTGAAAAGTTCCGAACTAAATCTCTGTAGTCTATACCAGTAGCACCATCTCAACCAAGGAACTATGTAAAGTGATAATTTTAATCCTATCTTCTTTAGAAGCAAGAACATATTATTCTTTTAGGTTTAAAATAAGATCATCATATTCATCTGAAGAAAATTGAACTGTATTTTCATTTTCAGAAACTTTAGTCAAAACACAATTCAAGATTCTTTTTTAATTTTTCAGATACCTTATTTATTTTAAATTTTAATGCTGATGGCCTTTGATCCGTGGTTAATTTTTCCAATTTTGATGGAGGTGATACACCCAAAATATTACAAGCAGCATCCAATTGTTCAATATTGTGATGTGGGGCAATGTATTGCTCTTGGTCTTTGCATTCATATAGTTTTTTGTTCTGCTGAGAAAAAGTACTTTTGAAACAGTTAACACAAAGAGACTTTCCAGGAACTAAATGTAGATTTGGGAAAATGTGTTCTTTAAGAGCTTGCTCTAATGCTATTTGTCTTAAGATTTTCTTAACTGTTTTTCTATGAATTCTCAAAAGGTCACAACAGAACTGCCCATACAAGTGACTGGATTTTGACAAAAACCTTTTTTCATGATATTTACAAACACAAGTGACATCTGAATTACAATAAAAAAATAAGTTGGTTTTCATCACTAAATTCACAAATTTTAATGAGTTCTTCTGGCATTGTACCATACACTGTTGTATGACACTCTTCATTCACATAAATTCCTATGGAACATGGTTCTTCCATTGTTTTATGTGATATTACTTGAAAATAATGTAAATATTTAACTGATTTTAAAAATTTCAAATGTAATATTATTAAGTAAAACTTATTAAACACTTCCAAACACAGGATGAAATTTTAGACACTGTTAAGATGTGAACAAGTTACTGACTTAATGTCAGAATGACCAGTCTGTAACTGCAAAGCTAAATGATGCAACAAGCATAAAGGAGCATGTTGCAACATGCATTTTCCTGACGACTGCAAATGAGTAATAAGTATAAAAATATTAAACTGCCGAGAAGACAAGAAACCCCCTTGGAGCACTTAAAATTGTGAGTCAAAATGGTATTACTTTTAATAGCTTTTTCATGATTTTTGAGAGGATATAACTTTAAGTGCAGTACACAAGAAACATTTTTATTTGCCATAAAAATCTACAAAAACACTAAGTTGTGCAAATTTGAGATTTTTATCACCATCAGAGTTATTTGAAGCCAAAATTTGAATTTGTTTAAAAAATTAGTTTTAAAAAATTTAGGGGTAAGTATATCACCATTAATATTATTTATGGTAAAACTGCTATCATAAATAAATATAAAAAAATAATTCAAACTGTATATGCCATCCCTGCCTCTTGAAAAAAATTACTAAAAATGAAATTTCACTGTTTTTTCATTTCAATTTTATTGGTAATTTCTCATAGAAAGAAAAGAGATGGGTAAATGAACCACAATATCAATCTTTTACCTTGAGAAAATACGAATAAATTGGGTTTTGTTTCATCCTTCCAGGACCAATAGGTTTCTAGTTATGATTTTTTCCATAAACCCTTACAATCACAAAAATAGGTTTGTGCACCATAACAAAAATGTTCGCTACAGGTAAACTGTTTAAATAAAATGTAAAAAAAAAATAATAGTTTGTAAGGTCCTAAGACATGTAGGAAACAAATGGGTAAGTTTCAATTTTGTTTGAATTGGTCAAGCAACCACCCCTGCTTGAGTCACTTCAAATGGATTGACTCGTAGCTGTTTTCTGTTGCGTGTACAATTCTTTAATTAATTTTCGACCTTTCCAGTCTATTTGGCTTTAGTATTTCCATTAGTTTATTTTATTTGATACTGTTAAATGCTTTCTGTTGTAGGGTACCGGATTTTGTAAAAGAAAAACGATTTGGTAATTGGTTAAGAGATGCAAGAGATTGGGCTATTAGCCGTAACAGGTATTGGGGTACACCGATACCACTATGGATGTCAGATGATGGTGAAGAAATTGTTTGTGTCTCCAGCATGGCCCATTTGAAGGCTCGTACTGGTTTTGATGTTACTGATCTGCATAGAGAAAGGTAAATTGATTTTTATATTTTGATTTTTATGAAATATTAAAATTGTTTAATTAATATACCTGTCTTAGTGATTCATTCATTTTCTTTTTAGTATCGATCACTTGACTATACCTTCACTACGTCCTGGACATCCTCCGCTACGTCGAGTTACTGAAGTTTTTGACTGTTGGTTTGAATCCGGTGCTATGCCTTATGCACAACTTCATTTTCCATTTGAAAACAGAAGGGATTTTGATGATAGATTTCCTGCTGATTTTATTGCTGAAGGAATTGATCAGACTAGAGGATGGTAAGTTTTTTGTTTTAGATATTGTAATATAAAAATAAATATTATTGTATTGATATTCAAATATAAGCAGAAATGTTTATAAAATTAATTATTTATAAAGATTTTCAGTAGATCTAATTAGAGCGTTTAGAGTTTCATTTAGAATAGATTGAATTATTATTAAAGATATTGTTTAACATTTTGGCTAAGTAAAATCATGTTTAGCTTGTTAAATCTTTTTTGAAATATCATTATATTTTATTAAAATTTAGTCATATTATAAGGTACAAATATTTAAAGGTAATTGCTAACAACCTTATAGTTAAACAGTTTATTTTATTGCTAATAATAAACTGTATTGCCCAGGGTCTTGAGCAATACAGTTAAACTATCCTAATCTATCCCGATCGGAAACAAATCTATATATGAATTTATCATGATCATTCTTTTTCTTCCTTCTCTGTAACTTATACTTAGTTCTTTTTCTTTTGGTGGAGAGTTGAATTTTGATTTTTTTGTTTTCAGGTTTTATACACTTCTTGTTATATCAACTGCATTATTTAAAAAGCCTCCATTCAAAAATTTAATTGCTAATGGACTTGTTTTAGCATCAGATGGTCAAAAAATGTCTAAAAGAAAGAAAAATTATCCTGATCCAATGGAAGTAAGTATAAATCTTGGAAAAATTTCCATTTTATTCTCCTTCTAATATTATGTTTTATAAATGGATAGTAGTTCAATAATAATTATTGTATAAGAATACATCATATATTATGAGGATCATTAAATTGTTAAAGAACGATTGAATGATACACAGTGTAGAAAAACTGATATTGTTTGATGTTCAGGTTGGCTCTCCTGACATAGTAAATATCAGTTATCCAAAAAGAATTTTCATTATTATTACCTCTTGTTAATTTCAGAATGTTGAAATATGTACTATGGATGAACAGCGTGATGTAATAAGATTTTTATTTTCAGAAGGTCTAAAACCAGCCAAAATTTACTTGCAGACATTAAAACAGTACGGTAAAAAGTGTACTAACTATACTACGTTTTATAAGTGGATCAAACAGTTTAATTGGGCAAAGTATCACTGATTTTCATAGTTGCAGAATTCCTGTGAAAGTTTTCACTTACACTGCAAGATTGCGTTAATGATCTTATTCTCAAGGACAGACTGATAAAAATTTGGGAAATCGCTGAAATTTATAATTCGAATATAGGCACTGTTCATTCCATTATTCGTGATATGTTGAATTACCTCTAAACATGTTCAAAGTGGGTTTCAAGACGATGGACTCAAAATTTCAAAGACATTTGAATTCGCATTTGTGTAAAATTTAAACGATGGTTTTTTGTGGAAGGCAATTGCTTTTGTAGCTCTTATAATAACTTTTGCAAAACTTGTATTCATCATTTTGAACTGAAATCTAAATGGTCAGAGTAGAGAATAGAAACAACCACGTTCGCTTGCTATTAAAAAATTCTATATCTACGCATCAGTTGGTGTTGTAATAGTGTTTTAGGACTAAACAAGCCCAGTTTATTGTGATTATTTGGAAGAACAATGTTTAATCAACAGCAGGTACTATTTTATGAAATGCTAAAAAATAAAGTAAAACCTAAAATAAGATGGAAACATCCAGGTTCTCTCTCAAAAAGATTAATTTTTTTGCATGATAATGCTCATACCTATACCAGTCAAAAAATTCTGAAAGCTACTCAAAAGTTAGGTTGAGAGTTGTTAGATAAATCGACCTTACAGTCCTGATCTTCACCATTAGATGTTTTTTGGTTGGTCTTAAAGAGTTTGTGACACCAAATTCAGCAACAATGTGTAGAACTAAAATGCAGTGTAAGAATGGTTCAAACGTAAAGATGAACAATTCTTTATTAGTGGAATAAGAGGGCTCACTGAAAGATAGGACAAATGCCTAAATGTAACCTGGAATTATATTTAAAAATAATGGATTTTACTGTCTTTCTTATAGCTTTGATTAATATAAATCTTTCAAATTTCATCGATCAGAGGGTCTGTGCGTACTAATATCCATTTTACAACTAACTAGTTCTGTAATGCCCTACGGTAAATAGACAGAAAGTATTGATTGAATATTATTGTACTTCAGAGAATATGACATTGTTATACAATAATATTTTTGACTGTGAAGAAGACAAAAGAGAAATAATTTCACTCCGTACTTTTTCATGTAAGCCTGTCTTGGAATGGTTTTTATTCCTGGAAATTGCTCTGTAGTTTATAACATTAAATTCTGTCCCATATGTAATTACCTAAAACCTTTAGGTTTCAGCAGCTAACGTAATTATATATACACAACTTTTCTCAGAATGTTTTTTATATTGAAGTAAAATTTTCTTTTATTAATCTGATTAATGTAATCAACATAACCAGAAAAATTGTTTACTTTTAAGTGATATTTTCTAAATAAATAATGGATTTAAAAAATAAATAAAACAAGTTAAATATGATTAAAAATATAAACATTCTTAATGTGTCAAAACCTGTTAAATTTTAAAACTTCAAAGATTTGGTTGAAATAAAACCAATACACACACACACACACACACACACACACACACACACACAGAGAGAGAGAGAGAGAGAGAGAGAGAGAGAGAGAGAGAGAGAGAGAGAGAGAGAGAGAGAGAGAGAGAGAGTGTATTGCCCTGAAATATAAGTATGAAATATTGTTCAGGTATATTCAGGTATCCATTAGCTTTGAATAAATTAAACCTTACAAAGGTATCATTTTTGTTTTGATGGGTAAGCTTTTCATTTTTGGCATTTATCATTTAATGTCTATTACAGTTTTATTTAATTTTAAGATTCTTTTATCAGTAATAAAATAATATAAATTTAAATTTTTTTACAGGTTGTTAATAAATTTGGTGCTGATGCCTTAAGATTGTATCTGGTCAATTCACCAGTTGTTAGAGCAGAGAATCTACGTTTCAAGGAAGAAGGAGTGCGTGATGTTTTAAAAGACGTATTTTTACCTTGGTATAATGCTTATAGATTCCTCATACAAAATATTGAACGATACAACAGGGTTAGTATTTTCTTATCTCTCATTTTAAAAACAAAAATTTAATCTTTATTATTTTTTTATCCAGTAATTTTTTTTTGTTATATTTCCTTTTGCAGGAAGAAGAAGGAACATTTGTGTTTGATGAAGACAAAGTTGGATCTAAGAATCTTATGGATAAATGGATTTTATCATTTACTCAATCTTTGTTAAGTTTTGTTAGAAGAGAAATGGCTGCTTATAGATTATACTCTGTTGTACCACGTCTTGTCCAGTTTATTGATAATCTAACAAATTGGTATGTTAGAATGAATCGAAGACGTTTGAAGGTATGTTATTGTTTTAATACTAATCTAGATAATTATAAATAATTTGACAATTTAAATTTATTTTATTGCTTGAATATTTTTTGTTGACTATTATGATCATTAACAAACACCAACAACATTCAGAGAAACTGTACTTTGTATCATTTTAGTGATTGTGAGAACTAGTTTATTAGATGTGACTGTGGGCATTGTTTAATAATAATAGGATTTATCTTCACTTTTTTCAATTTCTGGCATGCTAATTTCTAGGTGATTAGGTTTTGTGAAACCATTAGTTTTTATGGAATTATAATTTTCCTTGATTCAGAGGCAAAATATAAAATTTTAGCTTTTATATAATCCTTTAATTTTTCTGTTATTTTAAAAGATTGTCAACTACATCAAACATTTTATTTATTCAGAACTCACTGTTCTTTGTGAATAATCCCTGTGGAATATAGTTTTACTTTCATGGTCTTGCCTAGGATTTATATAATTCACGTAAATGTAATTTAAAACTACAAGATACATTATTGAAACAAACTTATATAGCAAAGATGAACCTACTTATAATTACTATAATATGGCATAAGTTAATTTAATACAACCATGTCTATGACGTAGATTATGATTTGGGTAGTGGTAGTACAGTTGAAAAAGAATTTTTTTTTCTTATGTTAACAGTAATGTATTTTTTAATGTTATGATTCTTTTTGATTTTGTAGTTTGTTCATATAATATTTTGTTGTTGGGGCAACAGTTAAGCAACAGTATTATAATTAAAAGTGGTTATGAATACAGTTTAAAAAATTTATTAAAAATAGTTTAATAAGAAAGTCATAAAAACGCTTACTGATCCAATGCAGATGATAATAGGAAGGAAACATACTAACTAGTTTTGAAAATAAAGATATGCTACATTTGTCTTTTGTAAGAGTGATAAAAATAGTTAAATAAAATTGCTGTCAACCACCGTATCTAGATCTAAACAGTAGTGAACTTTTTCAGTTTTTTTTTTCATTTAGAAAGTGTATAAAAGTGTACTTTTTTTTTCCAGAGTAAAATCAATTTAAAAAAAACTGACACAATTGTAGGACTTTTCTGTCATGCAGCTATTTATAAATTTAGTATATTAATGACATTGAAAAAATCCCGTGTTATAATTACAAAATAATGTTTGCTTGAGGTTAAAACAGCAAGTTTCAAATCTGGTGTTATGAAAAAAATCTTCTATTTTAACAACTTTAAATAGTAAAATTGTTTTCTGCACCCTTGAAAATGTATAAATTGATACCTCACATGGTCATGTTTGTTACTGTTTGCACGAACCCCAAAGTGGGAGTCAAAGTTCTATTTTATAATTTTTTTTAAGTAGTCTTGATTACCATAAAAAAGGGAAAAAGAAGAAATTTATAAAATGCATAACTTTTGGTGGGGTTGTGGCTTCCAATTTAGTAAAGATTAACTTATATGTGTAATTAGACAACAATAGAAGAAACCACTATAAAATACAACCATCATAGCAATCACAACAAAGCTTTAAAGTTTAGAGCATTTTTTGGAGTGGGGTTGCGATTTTGCTATACATTTTTTGCAGATATTGTTATGTTTTAATAGTTAACATATGTGCCTAAGAAAAGTATGACCTACGCAGCTACACCAGCGTCCATTACACAGCCAGAAAGTGACCATATGGTGTGCTATGTCATCTTACGGTGTTATAGGCCCTTATATTTTTGAGGATGACAACGGTCTTGCGATTACAGTGATGTCAGCTCGTTACGTAGCCGTGCTCGAAACCTTTGTTGTGGAACAACAAAAGAGATTTCCACCGATTCTTAACACAGCCTGGTTTCAACAAGACAGAGCAACGTCACATACTGCACGAATATCGATGGCAGCTGTACACCGATTGTTTGGACAACGTGTCATTTCATGAAATAGTGACATAGATGGCCTCCCAGATCGCCGCCTGATCTCTCAGCTTGCGATTACTTTTTGTGGGGTCACCTTAAAAGCAAAGTGTTCCATAGTAGACCTGCTACAACGGAGGAACTGAAGGCAAAGATAAAGATCCGAGAAGCATGTGTGGAAATTCCAGTTGAGATGTTAACGTCAAACCATGAACAATTTAACGAAGAGACTTCGTGAGTGTTTATGTAGAAGAGGTCACCTGTAAGATGTCCATCTTTAAAAAATAAACTAAAATGTATTTATCCTAAAATGGCAACATTTGTATAATTACATGAAATAAAATTCATTTTCTAAAAAAAAATTTTCATTAACGTTATTTAATTTTTTAAATTTCCCGTTTCTTTGAATCACTCTGCATATACTCTAATTTTTAAAGAAATAAAAATATTACTATGATCTATTATGATGAAAAAACTATAAAAATTACTTTTTAAAAATTTCTTTAGTATTAAGTGATAACATTTGTTTTTTCCATGAAATTTATTATGATGTACATAAAAAGTTACAAAACATAATTTTACAAGATGTTATCCAGAAAATAAGTTTTGAAAAATAAACTATTTAGAAAAATCAAGAATATACAAAAACTGTTTATTGCTCTTTGAAATACAAACCTATTTTTCTACATTGTTCCTGCTATTGTTGAGACACTTATTCATAGTACAGTGCTAAAAGTTATATCCCTTTATCATAGAATGATGAGGCTGAAATGCAAGCCACTTATTAACAACAAGATTGACTGCCATTATCACAGAACTGTTTGCTAGAAAGGAAGACTTTAAGACACAGAAGCAACACGATAATCACTTGGTACAAGATGTAGACTGTACAGAGAGTGGTTGAACTATTTCCGGCCAAAGATCATGAGGAGACATTGCGTTGCAGCAGCAGTTTGTGGGCAGGTATCGTGTGAACTGACATGATGACCCAAGTAAGCAAGCTGTGTTGCTTGCTCTCGGGTCAAAACACAAGAGCAAGACATTGGATTGAATGACTCAAATTTTTCACATTTCACAATAGAATCTCTATTGATTATGCAGGCTTAAGGAAAAAAGTCTACTAGCAAAACCTTTTGTTCCAAAACAATGTGCACCTGAACTTCAAAGTGGAAAACATTGACTTTCATTTTGTCTTTCTACAGTGACATTATCTAGAAACAACTTATTTTCTGAATATATCTCGTACTAAAATTTATGTTTATAGCATATTTAATAAAAATTTATAAAACAAACCGATACTTTTCCAGTCCACTATGGATATTAAACAGTGGTGTACTGGTAAAAATTTGTAGTACCAAAGTGTTTCATTTATTAGAAGTGTCAAGGTCCCAGGAGTTTGACTTTTACTCTTTGTCTTGCTGTACCACAGCTGTCTGAGATTTTCTGATATAACTGTTATGTTGAACAGTATTTGAATCTCATGTGACAGAAATCATTGGATTTAAATCGTATTATTATATTGCTATTTGGTACTTACATATTAACGCCACCACAGCTATAGCTTTATTTAAAAACAAAGTAGTCAATCGGATTTCGGTGGAAAATGGGCTGATGTAGAGTTTAACATAGATTCAAAACAGTCTCTTTATTTATTTTATAAATATAATTTAACCAAACTTAACGTACGCTCGCTTCACTCGCTAACCTTGACTAATTAACACCGTAATTTTTTGAGTATTTATTTAATAATTCAGTAATTATTGTTATTTAAATAATAAATAATTGCAAATTTATTTAAATAATAAATAAAATAAAGAAATATAAATAACCATTTCTTAAAATTAATAGACTCAATAAAATAAATACTCAATTTTAAATAAAGCTGTAGCTGCGGTGGCGTTAATACGTAAGTACCTGCTATTTTAATCAGTATCATTTATATATTTGAGATGTGCTAGAGGAGATATTGTTAAAAATATATAATTCCATGTGTACTAAATAATCCAATTTTCTCATAACTTTTTATACTGAATATATTTAATACGATATGAAGATGTCTTCATATCTTGTCTTTATATGTCTTCATAAGTTTTTTCTGAATACATATTTCATAAGATTATGGTTTTTTTATGTCTACAAAAAATCCCAGTTCTTCTTTGCAGTTTATTATATCATTAGATGGTTACTTTGTGTATATTTTATTGTGTTTAGAAAAATTAAAAATTTTTCTTTTCTAGAAACCTTTATCATGTTTATTGTTACTGTGTTTTGTTTAACTATTAGGGAGAAGGTGGTATGGAAGATTGTAATCAAGCTTTAAGCACTCTTGCTAGTGTCTTATTTGCTATGGTAAGAATAATGGCGCCTTATACTCCATTCCTTACTGAATTAATGTATCAGAATTTACGACATCTCACTGTTAAACCAGAAATGAGTGTACACTGTTTAATGATGCCGCATCCAAGGTATGTTTTTAAAAATATTTTAGTTAATTTGTGTCATCTGTAGTTACAAAAATTATTTTAAATATTTTTATTCAGTTTTTATTTAAAATTTAATAGGTATATGAAAACACTGTCTATATGAAAAAAGTCATTCACAAGAGGCAAAAAGGTTTTGAAATGTAATCTGATAAAAATAAGAAAAGTGATACAGAGAATGGTTATATATTATGACTCAGGTCTTCTAGAATGTCAGAATATATATTGTTTTGTTTGTATTTTAATAAAACCAAGAAAGAGGCGCAAAGAAATGATATAGAGAGGCTGTTAATAAAATTAGCCAAATTTCCTGGAATGCCAGAATATATATAATTTTTTTTTCTCTAAATTTTCCAACTAACCCTTATTTAAATTTTTATGTAAAAATACTACAGGCTGTACATAATTAATGTAAATATAATTTATCTATATAATTATATTTTACCGAAATTAATTTTTTTAAGTTTCATAATAGCTTCAGAGTCTGCCACGGCGTGCCTCTGCAGCTAGGCGCTCCAGGCAGGTTGCTGCTCTGATTGATATCTTCCATTTACAAAAGAGTCACTTCCAGCACATCTGTAACTATATCTTTTAAAGATTGCACTCACTCAACATTTTCATCAAGATAAATAATATATGTATGCAAATTCACTCGCTATGAGAGCTGAAAGCTTAAATATAAATTAAATTAATTTATTTATTTTATATATTATATTCAATTTACGAAACAATTTATCATAATATGAAACTAACTTCCAACAAAATATCAATGTATTCTAAATAGATAATCAATAGTAATCAATAGTATTTTCACTATCGATTTAGTTTTATCGAAAATAGTTATGTTTTAAGATCTGCTATGATATTGAATGAATGAATTAGCAGGTAGTAAAATTGATTCATTTATTTTATAATTATTATTGTTTACAAACATTTAAGAAAAAATCTTATGATTTTTTGACAGGCAGTATGTTCAATCATGTTAGCATGTTCTTATTTTTACTCTTATTTGTTGGTATGCTTCTACTATTGTTTTTTAAACGTTTAAGAAAAAAAATCATGATTTTTTTTTTTCTACAGATATACAAATGTCCTTTAGTAGGGTAGAATTATTCGTTTGTATTGTTAAATTATATTTAGATTGTATTAAATCACCTAGTACAGAATATTGAGGTAAGACATATCTTACCTTAATTTTATCAAGAAAGTACTTTTTCAGGATCCTGCATCCTCAGTCCTGAGGATCCACATCCTCATCCTCATGACTGAGGATGCAGGATCCTGCAAAAGTACTATTGATTTTTGTAATAATTTTAAGTGTGAACTACTATGTGTATATCTTAATTTTTCCAAGGTTGACGCTTGTTACCCTAGTAAATAGAACTTGTTAACCTCACATGATATCCAATTGCTAAAAATGTAGTCTATAGATCACGGATTCTGTATAATGTTTATTGATTGTGGTTGTGAAAAAGTATATATTTTTATTCTTTTGAATTAATACTTGATGAAAGATTGATTAGTTTTATTTTCCTGCATAAACTTTCAATCGGAACAAAAAGACACATGATTCTAAAATTATTTTATTTAATCATAATATAAAAAAATTAACCAATATAAAGAGGTGATCTTGACAGTTAATGAAAAGCTCTGAATTTTTTTTTTCTCTAAAAAATAATAAATATATATTTAAAACAGTAATTAAAAAAAAGTATTTTAATAATATTTAAAAAATTAAATGTATTTAAAGCATAGATGTCAAGGTGAACTAAGTTATTTTAAGTTAATGGAAATGTTTAAAGTGTTGTTCTCCCATTTCAAATTTGTGATAGGATTTAACCACTGAATTAGATTTTTTTTTCTATAATAAAATTATGTTCAAATATCTGAAATCAGCTGGGTTTTCAGTCAGAAGCTGAAGGTGGATATGGTGGTCATTTGTAATTTAAGAAAGTACCTTGACTAATGATTGCATAGAGCAAAAAAATGCAAAGCAGCAAATTAAGCGAACGTAGTATAGCATTCATTCAGGTAAAGTTCAGTTGAAGTAGTCTCAGAGCATACTAAGAAGGGATACCCCATCTTGCTGCCAATCATAGCAATAGCTAATGTCAACATAAGGTTGTTTTAGTTGCTCAGTTATATCTATACTAACCTTAGAACGTCTATAGGAGTGAATCGCCTGTTACATTTCCATTGAAGAATTAAGATACCAACATTCCTTTTTTTTATGACCCCACACTTGAGTATTTACTTTAGACTAATAAACACTATTATCATTTAACTAGGCGTTGAATTTGTGATATGCTTAATCAGATTGTATTACTCAAGCTAGATAAATGAAGAGCTGCTGCACAACAAGTAATAAATACCTCATAAAATTCTTCCCTACTGTAAAAATCATCTTTATAAAATACATGAAAAAAAATCTTAGCTGACAACAGTTAAAATTTAAATATTTTAGAATCTTTAACAATTCTGTTTTGGGTATTTCCAGCCAAACGCAAGTGTTTGTGGCACAACTTATTTGTGGCAAAGACATCACGCAACTTGTTTGTTTCCATCTGATCATAGAACATCTCTAATGCCTCCTATATGTTCAAATTTTATGTCCAGTTTCCAAAAAAATGGAAGGTTAACTGTGAAGAATTAGGAATTCTTCTGGCAGTAGAATCATTATTTTTTCATTAACATTGAGGCATTAAAACTTAATTCCATTATTTTCAGTACAGATACAAAAATGAATAGAATAAAAATTAAATAGTAATTATATTATCTGATCATTGTTAAATTAAAAACCAAAAATTCTCTCTAAAATTGAAATCTGTCTACAAAGAAAACTGGTCTTAAACTTGCTGTTTACATTGATGATTAGAATAAATTTATTTAAATGTTAGGGTTTGCCTTGTACATACTCCCTTTGTGGCTTAGATTCTGTAGAAATCAGAGATGTGTGCTCTTTTTTTTTTAATCTGCACTACACTTTTTCTGTTATTACAGACAGTCATTAATTGATGAAGCAATCGAAAGAGCTGTAACACGAATGCAAAGCATTATTGAACTTGGCCGGGTTATCCGTGACAGAAAGACTATTCCAATTAAGGTATTTTAAAACATTTTTTCTCTATTATTTTAACATTCTTATTTATCTATAGTAGTTAATTATTTCTTTTGTGAAAAATACTAAATTAATTTTTAAATGATATCCCCTCAATGTGTTGCCTGCAGTCTAGTAATAATTTTATTTTCCTGGTTGTGTGAGGAAACTAATTTAAATAAGGCCTGCTAAAAATAAGATTATGCATTATTACTCAAATGAGTTCCATATATTTATATTTCTTTTTTTTAAGGGATGTACCACTATCAGTATCTGTTAAAAACTGTTGCATTAGTGTTATTACTTTCTTTGCTGCGTATCTTATACCATAAAAAATTGTGATCAGCATGCTAACATTTATTAACATGTAATATCCAGTAACTGTGATTTTTTTTTTTTGATGTGTATGTTTGTGTACATATTGTATAGATAACTCGACTTGCTTTTTGCAGATGATATGAGAATGCTGATATTTTGTCTTTAAAACTTGGAGAAAATACAGTTTGACTGATAATCTCTTAATTCATCTGATCTCTGTTGACATTTGTCTCTTAATGTTTTGTATTGTTAACTCTGATGCTATTTTTCTTTTCTGAACATTGAGAGTTTCTTAAGCACTTTTCTTTGGTTTATAACAAAAAATAAATGGTGATCATCGGCAATAGAAGGGATTCTAAAAACACCATCAACCATTTGGAACTGCAGTTTTTATAAGTAATTGTATTGACACAACCCTAATTTGTTTTGTCATTAATAATTATTTTTTCATTGTGATGTTAGATCACAACTGGGTTAATCAGTGCCTTGAACTGTTCATCAACATTGTTGTTCAGTTGATCATAATTTTTTAATTATCACCTATGCGAGTTATTTCTTTAATACCAAAAATAATTAGTCATATAAAAGCGACTAAAATTTATTTTCTTGCATTTGAAAAAAATGCATAAAATGAAAAAAAAAACCAGTAGGAATTATATTTAATGAACAAGTAAAATGTGAACACTCTGACTGCCTTAATCAGTTTAATTTTAATTTTTTTTAAATTTACAGTTAACATTTAAATATGGGTATAAATATAGTTTCATTATATACCAGCAGGTTGTAGTAATAATTTTTTTTTTTTTTCAGTAACTTGATATATATATATATATATATATATATATATATATATATATAAAACTTTAAAGTTTTAATTATTTTTTTAATTCTTTTATTATTTTTTAAGATTCTTTCTGAGGAAGCTGAGATCTCTGCAGAAGTACTCAAAAAAAAATTAACAAATTATTAAAAAAAAGAAATATTTAATAAATTTTGATAAAATAATTATATTTGCTGCTAACGTACAATTTTTTAACCTAATAATATTATTAAGTAATGCTATGTTGGATCTATCTACTCAAAATTTCAGACTGTGAAAATTATGAACAGTAATCCTATATGAAGATTTGATATGATTTTTGTGATTTATAAATGTTGTTCAATAATTAAAGATACAAACTTCCAGTGGTCTTCTGCTATGATGAAAATAGATGACATTTGTTCTGTCTGTTTTAAACTGCTTGATCTACTTAAATATTTACACAGTTAATACTTGTTTTACTATATTGTTTTAACTTTGCTAGTGAATTTTAGCTGGTTTTACATGTTCAGAAAATAAAAATTTTGTCCTTACGTTTCCACAGTAGCGTTTCAAGCAGAGCCAACATTTTGAAATAAAAGAGCTTATTATAATTGAAATTTTTTTTGAATAACTGTTATTTTCTACATCAAGGGTGTCAACTTGAACATCAGATAGTTTCAATATATTCTGTGCAATAGCTTTTCCATTGTTGTTATTTGTCTCTTAATTATTAAATAACCATCGTATTATTCTACTAAAAAATGCATTTTTATTCAGTTTATTGCATTAATATGTAATTTGTTATGTTTTATTTCAGTATCCATTGCCTGAAGTTGTTGTTATTTTAAATAATGAAGAAAGTATTGCTGATGTTGTATCTCTACAAGGTTACATATTAGAAGAGTTAAATGTCCGTAAAGTTACTATTACCGCTGATAAATTAAAGTATGGTGTTTCATTACGCGCTGAACCCGATCATAAAACACTGGGTGCTCGTCTTAAATCTGCTTTTAAGCCTGTAATGGCTGCTATTAAGGTGTGTTTAAATATTTTCACATTTTACATTATATTATGTGTACACTATTATTGTTATTTATCAACAGTTATGACTTTATTTTTATTTTTTGTATTATAGGAATTGTCTGATGAACAGTTACAAGAAATGCAAAAGACAGGAACACTTGAAGTGTTGGGTCATGTATTAGAACCATCTGATATACGTATTATGTTCAGTTTCACTGGTCCTGCTGCTTCAGAATTGGCGCAACGTTATGAAGCTCATTGTGATAATGATGTAAGCATTATTGTAAACTTAAGTTGGTTTATTCTATTTATTTTCAGCAGTGATATAGATAATTAATTTTGCTTAGTATACTAAAAGTTTCAAAATATGAATCGTATACTCTCTACTACCAGACTGGGGTGTTCAGTGAGCATAATTACTCAGTAAAAGCAACTTTCTCTACAACTCTGGCTATACTAAGAACTTTGTTCTCAACATACTACTACTTGAAGGAAAATTAAAGTATACAAGTAAAGAATTTTGTAAACAAATTATTTTACTGTTCGAGTAAAATTTTGAGGTATAGGACCCACAATGACCTTATCAGTGACCTATATTCCAAAGTCATTAAACAAAATTTCATAAAAAATAAATTAATTCAATCTCAAGATATTAAGTAAAATGATAGAAAAAGCAAAAAAAAACTTATCCTCCGTCGCTGAATGAAAATATTGTAACAGAATCATCTGATTAATGCAGAATATGACTTGTTCAACGATAAAAAAAGAAACAGGATTTTTGTCCCTAACCTTCTAAATGGGGTTGAATAAGACCCCATTTAACTTTCTGTTAATACTTTCTGAACACCTTCAGAAAGTATTCTAGCCATATAGTATTCTAGTCCATAATAGTATTGTAGTTCATAGACCCGTTATGATCAAAATTAAATAGCATCAGTGCCCCATATACAGAATTGTTCCAGGCTGATCTATTCACCCACAGGGTTGTTCTAGTGGTGAATTCATCATCATAAATCAGTTGATTTTGAAGTCAAGATTTCTAAGGTTCAACTCTTAGTTAAGGCAGTTACTTTTATTTGAATACTAGATCATGGATACTGGCGTTCTTTGGTGGTTGGGTTTCAATTAATCACACATCTTAGGAATGGTCAACTTGAGACTGTGCAAGACTACACTTCATTTACATTCATACGTATTATCCTCTGAAGTAATTAATACCTTATGTTGGTTCTGGAGGCTAAACAGAAAAAGAAAGAGATGATCACATACAGAGAGAGTATGATTGTGTACATCTTTCTGGAGTTTTTCAATGCTAATATTGTGTTTTTTTGGCTAAAAAGGTTTAAAAAATGCAAAAATACTGAATGCAACGTTTGATCCAATTAGCATACTTCATAAGTATACTGTACTATAAAGTGTAACTATATAACTAGAATAGTTATTTATAAATAATTAACATTTTTACAAAGGGCTTTTTTTCAATTTACTTTGTTAATATGTTAGCTGTTCTTTTTTATAATTCCTACTTATAAAATAAATTTTTTATTTATTTTAAAAATTATGTTTTTTTTCTTTTATTTTTTGATAGGTGTTAGTATTACTCGATATTACACCTGATGAAGAGATGCAGAGTGAAGGTATTGCTAGAGAAGTAATTAATCGTGTACAGAAATTAAGAAAGAAGGCGCATCTTGTTCCAAGTGATTCTATTACTGTGTATTATAACATATCACCACCTGAAAGTAATTTAGCGAAAATTACTCAAAATTATAAACAATTTATTGAAACAACAATTAAAGCTTCTTTAGTTGAAATGTCCAATTCAGATAATGGTTTACCGGATAAAACTATTATACAAGAAGTACAGCAGGTAAGTTATACTTTTTATCCTGTAATATCATTGGTTATTTATATTTTTGTTCATTGTATATTACCGATTTAATGAAAGATTTTATTTGTTAACCTTCTGTCAGGTGCATTTGATCACCTGACCGCTTGGTGGTGTTGGCACCTGGCACTCCTAGTAGCTGCATGTTCATGCAACCTTCGCACGTTTGCCTTGACCTTCACTATGGGAAGTTGTTCAGAGAAGCTTATTGCATCCAAATTCGTCCAGTTTTGAAGGTATGTATTTTCAAAATACTTAAAATCTACTGTAAAAATCATTTATTTAATCATTTTATGAAAATAGTTAGATATATCAGTTGGCTTATGTGGCACATTGCGTCTGAACATGTAATAATTTCTTGTTCCATTCATTTGTTCCAGACTTTTTGCAAATATGTCCTACATAGTTTACAGTTTGAACAACCCAACGGATGTAGAAAATATAGTGGGTTTCCAAATGAATGATGACAAAAATCCAACCTTGAAAATTTTGGAGAGGAAAATGACATTGCTTCTGAGGATGAGGTAGAAGAATGCGATGATTCTGAATCAGAAGAGGGAGGGGATACTGATGAAGACAATGATTCTGCTACAGGCACCAGTGTTTTTTTTTTTTTTTGGGGGGGGGAAATATGCCAAGTGGAATCAAAATCCACCTCTGAGAAGTATGCATAGAGGATTTCACAACTTGATTACTCACTTAGCCAGAGTCAAAGGAAATGAGAGAGTTGCTAAGACTGCTGTTGATTATTGCAATTGTTTGTTTACTGAAGAAATGTTAGACGTGGTAGTATGGTATACCAACCAGTTCATAGAAACCATCAGGGACAAACAGAGAGAGGGACATCAAACTTATGGATGTTATTGAGCTTTTATTAGGTTGTTGTATCAAGCAGGAGGATACTGAGGAAGTTGGCAAAGTCTCAAGGAACTTTGGGGGAAAGACGGTGACAGCTTTGAAAAATTTGAGCTTTTGATGAATATCAAACGGTTCAAAACACTGATTTGTTGTTTTTGCTTTGAATACTGAAACACCAGACAAGAAAGAAAAAAAATTAGATTGGCTTGCTCCAGTTCATGAAATTTTCCATAGATTTGTGCAAAGCTGCCAGGAGAGCTAGATTCCTAAGGATAATTTTACAATTGTTGAAATGCTTCCTGGTTTTTGAAGAAACTGCCCTTTTCAGCAGTACATACCATCGAAACCTAACAAATGTAGTATCAAATGTCTTGCCCTCATTGATGCAGAAATGTATTATACATATAATACGAAAATTTTTGTCTTTCTCTATCAGCAATAGGCCAAGTGAAGTAGTGAAAAGTATGCCTGAGCCCTTATTTGGATGCTACATAACAGCTAATAATTGATTTACTGATATGGATCTCGTTGATTACATGTAAAAGAAGACAGTATCCTATGTCAGGATGTCAGAAAAAAGATACCTGCCTCCTGAATTTGTAGCCACTAAAGGAAGAGTTCACTAGTTTGTTTGGCTTCAGTGATGGAAAGACTTTGGTGTCGTATGTTCTAAATCCAAACAAGAATATGATTCTCATGTTTACGCTTCATAATGACATCATCAGTCCTGACTCCGAAGAAAAAAAAACCTGATGTTATTGCATTGTATAATTCAACAAAAGGAAATGTTGATACTGTATACAAAACATGTGCTTCATTCAGTGTGTCCTGATATATCAAGTGTTTGTAAATGTTAACATTTTTCACGATGCCTGGTATTAACCATTGATTTACCACGGTAATGATTTAGAACCACTGTGCAGAAGTTTGTTTCTGAAAAGATTGGTCCATGAACTGGCAACTGGGAAGATAAGCCGAAAAAGTTAAAAAACTATTGGAATGCCGACTGACCTCTAAAATAAGCTGAAAAGATTTTGACCTCCTTCCCAGGAAGAAGAAAATTGTCTTTCGCCACCCCCTAAAAGAAAACTATGCCCAACATGCACCAGCGAAACCGATTTGAGAAGGGTGACAAATCATGAATGCAAGAAATGCTCCTATCTGCTTATCCCATCCAAATATGGTGTGCGATCAGTGCTTTACTGGAGAAGGGGCAGACCCCCTCCCTCTTGAAAGATTATTGAATAGATATTAATTCTGTGAATGTTTTTAAACTATTTTGTAACTTTACTTTTTTTACTTTATGATTTTACGACTTTACTGTATTTTCACTATTTGATTGTAGGTTATAAATTTCATTAAAATTTCTTTGACTAGTTTTTTTGCAGAAACTTTTGTATTTTTTTTTTTGACATCCCTAATATTCATCACTTGGTCTTTGTATAAAAGAACTTAATTAAAGTTTTATTACATTTTTTTGAATGTGTGCCCATCAAGCACATTGCACTTGAACTCAACGGTTAACACATTGCGTCTGACAGAAGGTTAATGTCTGACATCCTTCTCAAGTAATAGTTTATTATTTATATGTAACATTGAGATAAAGTAAATTCAATTATTAGTACCACACCTTTTATCTGATAATTATTACTAACATATGTTTTACATAAAAAAAAGTATATACATTTCAAATACATGTTTTCATTTAAAAACACATTTGATGAGCATGTTGAAAAGTAGTGATTTAATTCAGTGACTTATTTAACTCAGTAAAACATTTTTTTTTAATATAAATAACTTTTGTAGAACAATTTTAATAAAAAACAATGTTAAACACATTTATGACTACATGAAATGAAACTTTTTTGCGTTTTCTTAGTAATTTGTTTGATTGATTTTATAATAAAATCATTGTAGATTGGATTTTATGAAATTATATTGAATTTTATGAGTAAAGCCTGGCTTAATCTGGTAGGGTTCTCAGACAGATTGTTTTCAGTTTTTTGTTTGTAGTCTTTATAACATTTTCTATCATTGTTTTGCAGTTGTACATAGTACTAATATCTTTTGGAAACACCTTTTACTCCCAGTTGATCTTCAGTTTGTCTGAATCATCCACCTTTGATAGAGTGTTATAGACATCAAATTATTCCTTTTTCTTGTGTACCGTATCTATTGCAAGCTAACATATATTCTTATATTCTGTTTTACTTTTTCAATGGTAATAATTATGCAGGTTGTCCCGGGATATCAGATAAAGATCATGTGGACAAATGCCCCATTTCGCATAATTTTTCCTCTGTCCTCCAATTTGTGTTATTTCAATAAATTTATTTATCTTAAGAATAGATTGAGACGTTTTAATGAAATTTGTGTATAAATATCCGACAACAGCTACAAAATAAATAAGATGTTGTCTTGTACAAATTAATGTGAACAAAAGTATATTTTCAAAAATAATTAAATTTGTTACTTATAAAGAATGTGCAGTGTTTATTACAGTATTTTTTAGTATTTAATATTTCCTCTTCTTCGCTCTTTAATAAACATTTCAATTTTTTTAGGCATTGAATGTATGAGTTTTTTTACATATTAATTTCTTGATCGTAAAACCACACCTTTATCACAGCACAAATCAACTCTTTGGTAATGCTATCCATTTTTCTCAGTCTTTTCTTCAAATTTTCCACAAATTTTCAATCGGGTTCAGGTTTGGAGAATTTCCAGGCCAGTCCAAACACTGAATCCCTTTTTGAGACATGAAAAGCTTAACTTTCTTTGATGAGCGGCTGGGGCCAAATCTTGTTGAAAAACTGCTTTTTGACTCCAAGTAAATCTGTAAGTTTTTGAAGTCTGGCAGGGCCTTATTTTCCAATAACGGGATGTACATTTTGCTGTTCCAGTTACGAGTACTAAAGTTTTAGTTCCAAAGTAGCTGAAGCATCCTCAAAACATATTTAAAGAATGCTTTACAACTTGTTTGATGTGTTTTGGCGAAACTGCTCATCACTTCTTCGCACATGTGACACCCTTATGCCCTGAACTAGAAAATGACTTTCATCAGAGGAAAGGACTTTTCTCAAAATCTAAACACTAGTTTTTGTACTTTTTTGGCCAAAGAAGCTTTTTATTTCATCATAATGTAAGAAGTTTTCTTATAGGCCTTCGTGCCTTGTGACCACTTTCCAGAAGTCTTCTGCATTCAGTAAAATTGTAAATTTTCACACCAACTGATTGTAAGTCTTTTTGTAACTTAAAACTATTTTTCTGAGGATTAATTTTACTAATTCAAAGTAAAGTAGCATCATCGTTTAAGGTGGTTTTACGTTTTCTTCCTCAGCGACCTTTTCGTTCAGATGAAATTGTACCTATTTCAAGATTTTGTTTAATTATCTTATTAACTACACCTAGATTAACCTTCTACTCGGTATTGCGGCAAATAGATGAAGAAAGAAGCATTTGGAAAAATATAGTTAAAAGAAGAGGACAGACTTATAGGCCACATACTAAGGCATCCTGGAATAGTCGCTTTGATATTGGAAGGACAGGTAGAAGGGAAAAATTGTGTAGGCAGTTCATGTTTGGAATATGTAAAACAAATTGTTAGGGATGTAGGATGTAGGTGTAGAGGGTATACTGAAATGAAACGACTAGCACTGGATAGGGAATCTTGGAGAGCTGCATCAAACCAGTCAAATGACTGAAGACAAAAAAAAAATAAAAGAGTATGTTCATTGAGTGTTATTATCTTCCTTCTTTCATTAGTTGTTAAATCTATACTGCTACATTACTAAATTTATTAACAAAATCACAAAAAGAACCCTTACACTAAAAGAAACCAAAATAAAATGGGTAAGCAATACACATAACCTCTCCAAAAAATTTTCAGGCAAGACTTGAAATTTAGGGAAATATCTGGAATCACTGATACAACATAACTATCTAAAAATTACTTTGTGTTCACATTAATTTATACGAACCTGTAGTTGCAAAAATATTTCTCTGCATTGAGCAATAGCAGAGTTGTTTTTGTTTCATGCTTGCTCAGCTTACGTAGAATATGTTATTCGACTTACTGAAGGAAATTCATACATTCATTTACTGTGATTATTTTCTAATTGAAAATAACCATAATAAAATTGCTATGTAATTATTACAACTGCTGATTGGATAATTTAATGATTACTTACAACAAAATTGTTTTAGGGAAGTGACATTTTGTGGGTAGTGTAGCAGTCTTATTAGAATAGTGAATATCAGCAATAGTAGTAACAGTAAATTATTACGCAAAAATCATCGGAAAAATAAAGTGTTGACCAAAATTTTGACTACTCATATACTATTGAATATTGCGCATTGCAATTTGTGTCAATTTCTCAGCTGTGTTAGCCTATAAGGCAGACCACATATATTGTGTGTATATTATATTATCTTTATTTTTTGTTTCTGGTATGTTTTTGTATATTAAAATATTAATTACAATAATAATGTGATACGATTAAAAAATAGATCTGCCTCTGGATCAGTGTATAATTTTAAGCCTGCAGTCAATGTGTTTATAATTAAAATAAAAAATTGGAAAAATCTCAATAATATATTTCAAACTGTTCAAAAAAATATTATTTTCTTAAGTATTGTTTTATTTGAGAGTTATTGTTTTTCGTTTTCTTTTCTAGTTAAAAGGAGCTACTCTTAAACTTATTATTACAGGTAATTTATCCAGTAATAATACGTCAGAACTGTTACCTTACTGCAGGTATGTTTATTTTATATATGTATATGCATAATTATAATTTTTTATTTCTTGTTTTACTGATTTCTTTTACATTTTTCAAGTAAGTTAATGATTTTCTTTGCATATCATCTAGTTTACATTATTATTTTGTAAGATTAGTTTAGTTTTTTATGTCTGATAAAAAAAAAAATAAAAGAACTACTTGAAGAATGTGAATTTTAACTACCCATTTTATTTTTAATTGGGTATAAACAACAAACGCAGTTAACAGTGATTTGAGCATAATGGCACATAATAGCTGTTGTTAAAATATATAACAGTTTTTTGTTTTTTCTTTTCTTTTTACGGTGCTCTTTCTCTACCCATCACTTAGAAATTTCTAATGCTTCTTATTTAGTTTGAAAGTTCTTTGCCAGTTTCTTAATTTTTACCCTATTTTCTTTCATCACTTTTCATTTCTTCATTTTCTGTGTTCTGCAACTTATTAACATCTTCCACATTTGTCTTATTCATTAGAAATAGTTGTATTTAAAGCAAGGCTGAATCCATTCCAGTTTCTGGGTTCATTTGGATCTGTTATGTTTGAATCCATCTGTATATATATATATATATATTTTTTTTTAAAGAAGGTGACTTCTTAAAACAGTTCATATCCTTTTATGTTTTAAAAATTATATTGTTGGCATCTTTAAAAAAAAAAGTACCTTTATCAGAGTCGCATTGAAGTATATAATTTTGATTTATACTCATTTATCCTTTTAAAATTTTGGTATAAAAACATGACATTTTTTTTCATGTTTAAAACTTAATTTTATCTCTTCATACTTATCTGATAAAATTTTGAAGCTAAGCAACACTGTTCTTTAAGGAAGAAAATTTGTGGTAGGTTTTTAGTTTTTTTGAGGAAAAGGAATTTTTGTTGCACATGTATTTAAGTTGTTTAAAAACATTATAAAAACACCCTGATCTCTGAGGTATTCTGCTGCCAAGAGGAGAAGATGGTAGAGGCTTTGAAGTTTTCTCTGAATGTGTTTATTTTTCTTGTATTGCGATTCCTTCAAGAGTAGATTATCCTTTTTCATGTTTTTTTATATTTGTTCACATCTTTATTATTGGTTCTGTAGGTGTAGAAATTATTCTAAGGATGCTGAAATCTCTAGATCCATAGCAGTACCTATTTGGAAAAAGCTGCCTGTGATTCAGGAGACTTTGTTTTCTATTAGATTTCATAGGCTATAATTTCTGACTGAATTATAATACTAGTTTTTAAAAATACTTTTATTCATAGATACTAAAATTTAAAATCCCTATATCTGAATTAATAAATGTAGAAATTTCCATGTTGTATTTAAAACATTTTGTCAGTTGAATGCTCCAGAATCCTTATAATAGTATTTACCGGCATACACAATAATTAACCAAAAGAAATTTATTAATAGTGTTATATAAGTAATAACCAGATAAATGGGATGTAATTATTGATATGTATATTGATTATTGATTTGTTAATTGAGAATGTTTATTTTATTTTTAATACTGTATTTTTTTTAGATATATTAGAGCATGCTTAAAATCAATTGAACCTGGTTATAGTGTTACCAGTAATTCTGGTTTCATATTATTAGAAAATCCCGTTGGCGAGAATGTAATTACTTTACCTCAGTTGTGTGAAGAGGTTAGTAAAATGAATTAATTTGAATTTTTTTATATGATAATTTTTTATGCACTTATTGTTTATTATAAAAGAAATAATCCTCTTTCATTGATATGACGTTCTTTTTTTATCATGATGAAATTTCCAGATATACTATATTGGATGTCATTGTAACATTTCATACAATCTGAGTAGTATTGTATATTTGTCTTATGAGACAAAACTGAAACACTTATAGTTCAGATTATTGTAAAGATTACTGTTACTTAATGTCTGAATACAAAAAATGTAATTTGTGAGCAATTGTCTTAATTTTAACAACATTTAAGTAAAAATAATTATAAAAACAGTAGAAACAAAAGCAAAGAGTTAAAAAAATAAATATTGTAGGAAGATTAACTGTCAAAATTTATTTTACAAATTTAACCCCTTAACAGTTTTTTATTCTAGTGGAAAATCATATTATGCTTTTTTTCACTAAACCTTTGTTATTTTGGCCAATTTTTTTTTATACGTATTTTTTATCTATGCAGTGAAATATGACAAAAAACTAAGGACCTATTTACGTACTTTTTTATCATACAGTGTAAAAAATATTTAAAAGTTTAGATATATTACTATAATTTTCACATGATGTACAGACAATTTTGTATTAATAAATATCACTTACTATACCTAATTGTCATATAAGTAATATTGTAAAACACTAGTAAGTAATTCAAATAATAATACAAAGATCATTTACTTACATAAAAAACTATTAAAGTTAGGGTATAATAAACAACTCTGTTGGTTCTTATTTACGTACGGTCACATCCGCAGACACTATCAGTTGGAAATAAAAATATGACTGAAAATTATGAGAAAATAATAATAAAATTATGAAAACAATAAATAACAAAAAGAAATAATAAGACAATACAAATGCAATTTAAGAAACTATCATAATCAAATGCACGGTAACAGCTATTCAGAAGAATATGAAACAAGACGTATAGAATAGAGAACCGATAGATATTCTACTAGCAGCACTTCACTGCTAAATTAGAGTAAAAATGGAATTAGACTCACTTACATTACAGTAGTTTGTCAAAAATGTAATAAAACAGGTCAATTAATAATGAATTATTTCATCAGAGGCACTTTTCAGCAAAAAAATGGATGATGAGTTATTATGTATATTTTATATATATATATGTATTATTATGAGTTGTTATTATTTACTCATACTGATGAGTTATCTCATCTGTTTTCAGGGTGTTTTATTTTAATTTCCCCAGGCGATTTAATTGTAAACTACATATAATACAAAAAAATTACCTAAACAAAAGTTACTCAGATTGGGGAGGGCAACACGTCATGGTGACCTTGATTCTTTGAAGTTCCTCTTAATTTTGAGTTTTTTTTAAATTCAGAAATTTATTCTAGATTTATTTGCTAAATACATTCCTGCCAGACATTGTTAAATAAACATATTTAGTTAGTTCGCCTTCAGTTTACTTATAAAAAAATGCTTACTTTTTTAATAGATCATTTTTACGTCCTTAAGGATGGTTGTTACATTTAGATTCCTCTGTTCAAGTTATTATTATTTGAATTTAACTCATATGTATCATCATTAAAAAACTAGTTCTTAGTCCTCTTCTTTAAAAAATTGCCTCAAAAATTGTCCATCTGATTTAATTTTCTACTCTTATTCTTTTCCGATCAAGCTTATTACTTTGAAATAGTCACTTTTTTCAATGTGCATTATTTACAGAAAAATTCAGTTATTCCAGGAAGAGTATAAAAAGAGAATAAGATTTATACACAAATAAAAGTATTTTTTTTTTTTTTTTTATAGATTCTAACATAATCTGACTGGTAATTTATTAAAATTAATTTTTATTACGACTTTTTTTAAAAAAAAAAACAAGAAAGAAGCTTAGTAAAGATAATAAAATAATATTTTTGTATACTGTTATATATCAAAACACAGTGTCTCTCTCATTTGGAAGGTTCTGAGTTAAAATCCTAATCAGGTTTGGAATTTTTCACACGCTCACAGAATTCATCTATCATCATCAGTAACTGTAAATAGTTTTAAGAAAAGGTTGTACTTATCAAACAAGGTTTATTAATCTCAATCAATGAGGGTTGAAGAATTTTAAATAAAAAAATATTGTAACATTTAAGAATTTTAAATAAAAAAATATTGTAACATTTTATTGATTATTATAGTATTAATAATACTTTAATGTGATCAGTTTTTAATTTCAAAGGAAAGCACACAACAAATAACAAATATCAGAAAAAAGTCTTTTTTTTTGTATAAATTAAATTTCCACTTACCAATAATTTTTTTTCCATCTTGTTAAGGGAAGTGACCATTCTTAAGTATTGCCAACTTTGTTCAAATGATAAGATAAAGTTTTTGTTAAAACATATCTGTTTTAAAAATTAACATTTTGAGAATGATGAATAAATTAAGTATGTGTATAATAAATACATTAATACTGAAAATTAGTAGAAACCCATTTTTATATGGACGGGTGTATGGCAAACAAGTTAACCCAGTGGACATGCTGTATTGGGCTACAGTTTTTGAAAAGGTTAACAATACTTTCATTTCTTATTTAGTCAAGAAATATAACAAAAAGTAATTAAAATAAAAATAGGTACTGTTTTTGATTAGTAGTAATATGTAGTATTTATCAATCTGTGTAATATATTTTTATTATATAGACAACAAACAAATTTATATATATTCATATAATGAAACTGTTAAATCATATTAATATGTGTTAAGAGATTTCAAGGTTTACAGATTTTATTATTCATACTCTTCTTGTTTAGCATAATTATTTAACAAAAAGTTATATTCTTTTTTTATTTACATTTACTTGATATCTCACAAAATTAAATTAAATTGGAAATATGAAATTCATACATATTTTTTTTTTGCTTTTCTACATAAATACCAAAATGCGATTCACATCTGCCGAAGCAGTAAGTGATATTATTCAATGCATTTAGAACTTTCCAACCAATGAATGTTTTTTATTTAAATGTTTTTTTAACTTCATCAATTGATGATATCCCTCTTGAGATGTTTATTTAACTTTACAAATAATGTCAGATGGGGAGAGATCAGAGAGCTTAAATAAAGTCATGGTTTCCACTGGTCTGATTTCAAAAAAAGATGTTATGATTTCTGTAAAATACAGTCTGCATTGTCATGTTAGAAATGATTCAGTATTAAAGCTCGCCTGGACACGTCCTTCTGAGCGACCAAAAAATTTCTGAAAATTTTTTACCAATGATAATTGATAGTTCCTTGCTCAAAAATATTAGCAAGAATAACATCTGTAGAGAATTTTATTGCTCAATGTCATCTGTTTTCTATTAAAAGGTTCATAAAATATGGATGATAAGCCATTATTAAACATTTCAAATCAATGTGAAACGTACATCCCGGATGTTCATAACATCAATCTATGTGTTATTAATGTTTTGAATATCTCAAAATAGATTTAATTTTTGACACCTCCAAATTAATAGTCGCATACTAATTTTAATATATGATGCAATCTTATTTTTTCGAATTATATTTTCCTCCACTTCTTGGCCAAGAAGATTCAAACCATATTTTGGATGCAGTTTTAAAATGAGCATTACCCTTCAAACATCTTATGGAAGTTTTAATTTTTATTAATAATAAAAATATTATTTGTTCTTTTTTTTCAGGTAAAAGTCTTGTTCGGTTTACAAAGTAGTACAATTATATTATGTGATGCAAAAGGTGAGCCATTAACAGAAGCTTCATTATTGAATCTGCATTCTAGCACTATATATGTTTGGCCAAAGAATAAAGTAATTGAAAATAAACAAATTGAAAAACAGCAAACAAATGGACATATTTGCCAGTATGTATCTATATTTATTTGTCTTAAGATTATTAATTGGTATAATGTAATGTTGAGGTAACACTAAAGATTTATTTGGAGTGTTTCAGAAAGGGTTTAGTATCTTGTCTTCCATCCAGGAAATTGACAGTCTGAAACCAAGCCGGATCATTTTTAATTTTATGCCACCAGCTACTCAGTTTTGTTTTCCATCCTCATCCAATAATAATATATTTGCTGGTCCATACCTAATCATTCTAATTAACAATATATATTAGCTTGTTGAATAATTGTTTCTATTTTTGCTTTCCTGTTTTACAGGAACTCAACATTTAAAAATTGAGTGAAACTCAAGAAAAACTCAACCAATCTTCATCAAATTTTCACATATACAACTTCAGATACACTACTATAGCATATCTAAATTTCCATGAAATCGATGTAGTAGTTTTGTAGATTTTCAATCCATAAAATTTTATACATAGGCCTAAAAATAAATTATACATAAGGAAACCCCAACTTCCCAACTTGTGTATGGCATTTTTCTAATTTTCTTAAATGTAAAGAAAATTAATTTTTTCCCACTCTCATCTTGTGACTGAAAGTAATACTATATTTTTCTTTGAAAAGTCTATAAAAAATCAGTGTTACAAAATAGCAGCATAACAATAATTTTCCATGTATATCGATGTTTAATTTTAATCGCTCCAGGTGATTTTTTCATAAACTACACACAATACAAAAAAATGACCTAAACAATAGTTACACAGATTGGAGGAGGACACCTCGTCATGGTGACTTTGTGTTTGAAGTTGACCTTGACTACTATTTCAAGGTTAATACAAATTTTTTAAAAGGAACGATCTGTTTTTGACTCTACCAATAAAAAGAGCAGATAATTTCATATTGAAATATGTGGTCACACATATGACCTTGGACCATTCAGAGATAGTGTTATACGATATTGTAAAGCGATTTTTATGCTCTTTCCTATAGTTTGCAAGATAAATGGTCTGCAATAAATATTTCAGGAATATTGTATGACGTGTAACTCACAACTTTATCTCCGATTGTTAGCTGTATGACCCTCAAAAAAGGTCCAAGGTCATATGTGTGACTTCATATTTCAGTGTAAATTTTCTGCTCTTTTTGACAAAAATAGGCCATTCCATTTGAAAAAATCACGTTAACATTGAAATAATCATTAAGGTCAAATACAAGCTCACCTTGAGGTATCCTCTCTCCAATCTATGCAACTTTTGTTTACGTAATTTTTTTGTATTGTGTGAAGTTTATGAGAAAATTGCCTGGGGTGATTAAAATTAAATACTCTGTATACTTGCTTCTGAGTATTTTTTTTAAATTCTGGGTACATAACCTTTGGACAATTTTTTTATGATATAATACATGTACAATTTTTTTTCAGATTTGTTAATCTTGAATTTGGAGTAAAAAAAGGAACATTACTAATGGAAAATCCAGAAGGAGTATTATTTGAGTTAAAAGAAGATGAAATACAGAATCGTGTTGGAACAATTTTCCAATTAAAAAACAGAAAATTAAAAATCTCATATGAGAGAGATGGTGTTTATGTTATTTCAACGTAAAAGCTATCTTAACTTATTAAAACTGTGACTTAATAATATTGTTTATTGTATTAAAAAAAAATTAATGAAATAGTTAAAAAGCAAACGTAACTTATTTATTTTTTAGAAAATTGTTTTCTTTTTTGTATCATTTATTGTTTTTTGAAACAAAAATACACTTCATCTTCTTAAATAGTTGTTTCTTTTTGGTTTTATTTTAACTGTTTACACTCATCCTTTAGTACAACTACATAGAAAGAGATACATTGAAGAAAGAAATATGGTAGAAATAAAATTTTATATGGAATATTTGAGAATCATTTACAAAATGTGAAAATCTATAACTGGAATTAATTGTTAATTGGCATCAGTTGATATAAAAAGTAATTATAAATATAAGAGCTAAACATAAGGTAAAATAAAATAGAGGAAGACATGAATAAAAAAGAGTAAGATGCCAGGCCCAGTTATAAATATTTGAACAGCATAAACCTGTCGAAGCAGTTACAGCCTCTTTACTGTAGGCTTCATAACATGCTTTGCGATTAGATTTGTTAAGTTACACAATTAGAATATTCATTCCTAGATTTAAAATTTTATTCTTGTGTGATTGAATAGAAAATCTATCCATTAAATTGTTTATAAATTTGTTAAAAACTAGTGATTTTAATGGAAAAGTTATTTAACACCTTAGAATAGTAGAGAGACTGATACAAAAATTTCTCAGCAGCAAATTGAACAATTATTCAAGAATGATAACAAATTGTTTTACAGGGTGGATCTGCAGCTTATATTATGAGAATATCAACTGTAATTTTATCATATAATAATGATAAATTTTTTTCTTAGGCCTCCAAGTAGTAAAACTAAAATTCCTTCTAATGTAACATTGAACCACGCTACAGTATATTGAGTTAACCTTGTATCTTTTCATCATTATTTTTTCTTAAAGCAAATTTTTCCTCAACTAATTCTTTTTTTAACAATATCAGATCTGCGAGCAACTTAAGTTCATTAGTGTTTCATTCAAACTATTCATCCATATTTTCATTTTGTTCATTTTTTAGTTGTTTTTTTATTGTTGCCGAAAAAGTTTCAATTGGATTTAAGTTTGGGGAATTGCGTGGCCATGAGAGCACTTGGTTTCATTTTTCAAAAACTTTTTCCAGTTTTTTGGCAATATGGTACGGTGCCAAATCATGTTGAAACATTCTGTTGCCTTGTGGGGATTTATTTTGAAGTTGTGTAACAACCCTTTGCTTCAGAATTTGATACATCCATCAGTTTTCAATATACCATTTACTGGAAGTACTGAACAAGGGCCTTCAAATGTGAATCTGCCCCAAAATATTTATTTCTGGGGATGTTTAACTGATTGTTGAATATGAGCCAGTAATGTATTTTTGTCCGATGCTTTTTTATCGTATGGAATTCTTACTCCTGAACATAAAAATGAAGTCACATTTTTGAAGTCGTAAAACATTTTTCCACTTTTCTTTTGGTCCAGTTAACATGTACTTTGGCCCACGAGAGCCTTTTTTTTGCACATTGCTGATGTTAAAAGCTGCCGACTAGCTTTCCATCCAACATCAAACATATGCTATGTGTAAATCTGTTCCATTGGCTGCTAATTCTTGATTTAAGTCCACAGCAAATAACTTTGGATCAACTTTACTTTATCTCACTAATAACTAATCCTGTGTTGGAGTAGTTTTTCTTTTACGAATGCATTTCACTTTCGTTTGAGGTGAGAAAGAATCAGTTTCCTTAAATTTTAAAATAGTATTTTTAACTGGGGACTGTCCCCAGTCCAATATAACACTTAGAAGCTACTTTTTGTTGTGCCATATTGGTATGTTTAGAAAGAGAAATTATGTTTGAATACTTTCTTGGAATTATGTCCATTATTATATATTCAAGACATACAGAACAAAAAATATTATTTTGTAATAAAAAATAAAATCTTCACATTACACAGATAATGTAAAGAATGGGTGTAATCAAACAGTGTATCCACAATATAGAAATAAACAACAAATTCCTTGTTTTGGATTATTTTGCACACTTCTGTAGACGTAACATTGTTGATCATATGGATAGAATTCCCATTAATGATAGTGCTAATATTTCTGTAGCCCACAAATTGAAATCTCTGGATGTTTACATGACAAATTCTTGTAGGATGATCAAATTTTTTTTACTTGTAATAAACAGAAGCCTTACCGTTTTGCTGTGAAACACCTGAACAAAATGCTAAGCTTATCATCATTATTAAATATTTATTAGGCCTACATATATTCTCATCTCTTTGGAGTCTCTTTGAAGTTAGCTGCAATGGGGCTTTCAGATCATAATTTGGCAGCCGTGGAGTATGAATGGTGTAGACCAACATTTCTCAACCTGGGGGTCATAGTGATATGAAAGGGGAGGGTCATGAAATTAGCCTACAATTTTACATGTAAATATAATGAAATCATTTTATGAGAAAAAAATTTTTTTCTTAATTTTAAAAGTTTAAAATAAACATTTTACTTACATTTACAAGTACACTTGTAAAGAAAATAAATTAACATGATGGTTGCGTTTGTTTTCATTTAAAAGTTACTTCATGCTTGGATCTATGTTAGAAACACAAAAATAAATTGTTTTCAAGTTATAAAAGACAATTCCTATATGTAATTTTTAGTGCAACCATAGATGAAAAACCCTTTTCACAAAGATTATACATGACAAAAGGGATTAATATTTTCAATGCTTTTGTGACTCAATTTCCATATTCACTTAGGCATGCAAGCCAAAACATACCTAAATCTTCAGATATGAATTGTAGTTGTAATGTTTTACGTTATTTAATGAGAAAGTTTACAGGTGAAAAAGCATACTTGATTCTTGTTGACAAAACTGAAGGCCAGCATGTTAACCATTACACCAATTTATCAACCAATTAGTATATTGATTAATAATTATTGTGCACTTAATATTATTACATTAGAGGAATATCTAAGGTGGGCCTTTTGGGAAAAACACTGAAAAATGAAGGCTGAGATGGCCCATACTTGTAGAGCAAATGATTGTCTTCAATAGAGAAAGACAGATTAGATGGAATAACATGCAAGGGACCTGTGAGAGAGAAAGAATGAGTGGGAGGTTGAAGAAGCCTAGAATAAAAAGGAATTGTCTTGTAGGATCAAAAATTGTAATTTTTGATTCTATAAAACTTATGATAAAGCAAAGGTAAAGAAAGATAATTTTAAATTCAATTCTGAAGATAATACTAGCATTATATAAAACATTAAACTTTTCAGTTGAATTCTTGACTTAATGGTAAAGTTCATACGTGCCCATTCCTAGAATTTTGTGATAAATTAACTACAGAGTCCAATGAGAAGGGCAGTTAATTAATCCATGGCTTAACCCTAAAATTTTATTCTTAATTCACACTTTCTACTTACACTAGTTACTCCAGAGGTGTGGAAGAAATCAGATTTTAAAAAATGTTTACCGTCTTATTCTTTGTCATTAATGTTATGTTTTAAATGTTTATTTGATAAAACTGTCCATCAAGATGATTCAGTCAGTACATGAAGTCTTAATATTTCTATAGATTGTTTTCTTTTCCTGCTGACTTCAGTTCATAGTTATTGAGGGATATATGTTATATATTCGTGTTAAATATATTTAATCCTTGAAATTCAAAAATCAAATTTAAGTAATAAATTTAATATCACCAGTAATCATACATGTATAATACAAGATATGAGTAACTTAAAACCAAGCCGTGCTAATGCAAACTGTAATTATTTTAGTGCCACCTTTAACGCTGTTACTACTAGTGCCACCCACTATTGGTTGTATATGGTAGTACTTTCGTTATAAATTGTAAACTGTTAATGCTTCAGTGCATAGTTTTGTTGTTTTTATTTGTGTTTTTCTGAAATACCTTATTTGATTTGAGGAAAGGGTTGCTATAGTGGAAGCTTGCATGCATTCTGGATCCTTTCAAGAAACATCATATATTCGCAGAATAATTTCCGATTGCCAGTATACCAGCAAAGAGTAGGTAGCATACATGATTTGGTTAAAAAATGGTCTACAACTTGGTTGAATTCAAATGCAAAACTAAATAAATATTTTGTTATGACTCCATAGTCAATATTCAAACAAAAATTTCATTCATTAAGTATTACTTGTCGCAACTGTGTCTATAGTGATTCAGTTTTAAGTTACTCATGTGGTACAATAGATACCACTCTACCGATTCACAACTGCTCATTCTAATGACCTCCTTAAATGATTGACAGGTCACAGCAAAATGAGATATTTATAACTACCTATTTATATATTTTTGCAATAGTATTTTAAATTATTTTCATTACTTTTGTGACCCAAAACTCACCTTATCTTATCTATATGTTCTTGTATTCCAATATCGACGTAACTGTTTCACTCTTAATCTGTCATTTGTCTTTGCAAATGGATTGTCAATATTTTTATGCCAAAACACAGTATTGTTTTTAACAGTGAACATTTAATCTTTTTAGATACCTATTTTCTTATGCTGTCATTTCATACTTTCTTTGTGAATTTTTTATATAAAATTTATTTCAACATTTGGTTAAAGGTAATGCCCATGTTTTATGCTATTAAAAAGAGTCTGTTACTATTTTACATTGCTTTTTTGTCATCATCTTCATCAAATAAATAACTAGCTTTTAGGCATATAAGATTTTCTAGTCACATAGTGGAATAAAAAAGAAATTCAAGGAAAATGAGATACATTAGAAAAAAACCACGACATCTTGAAACTTAGAAAATCAGGTAATGGTTGGAAAATAAATGAAATAGGCACAAAATATAAATTCATTTGCAAATGATATCTTAAAAACCAGGACAATTATATGAAAAAACCTCTATGAGATCCTGTTGAAGAAAATAAAATAAAACCTTATAACAGTCCCATAACATAAACAGAAATAAATGTGACTACCAACATCACAGAATAACTACCAAATTTAATCAACTTATGCTTTCTTAATGTGTCATATATCTTTGCAAATGGATTGTCAGTATTTGAAGAGTTAAAGTAACAGCTATTACCACATATATGCCTAATTTAAATCAGCAGGCGAACACAGTAGCAACGATGTAAGCTGGCACACAGTATATGTACGCGCTGATACAAGCATCACTCCCACCATAGCGGCACTGCAGCCCCACCACTCTCAGGCTCCAATAAAAGAGCGTGCACGAGAGTGAATTTTCAATTCATCATCAACCACCACCTGGAGAAGACCAAGAAGAAGAAGACGAAAGAAGTTCCCTGGCCGCCTCAACATGGTACCTTCTGGTGGATGCCAACATCTCAGGGCTACCATAGGGTTAGTGACTGCAATGAGCTGTTGAAGCCAATCTATGACAAAACTGTTTTTTTCAGGGCTACGATAAGGTTAGTAAGTGCCACCTGCCATCGAAGCCATTTGGCGACACAGCAATGATGGAAAAGTATTCTGTCAGCAAAGGATTGTGTAACTTATGCCATCATAGATGTTAAAAGTTTAAGAAAAAATGTTTAAAAACCATACAACTATATTTTTTTTACATAATAGAGAGGGATATAGGATTTATTTAATTTACAGGTTTATTTTAATTTAAATACAGGATTTGTTTGGATGATTTAATTTCATCTAAAAAATGTTTTAAAGGAAAATCCTTCAGCAAGTTAGTCTCCAGTGGTATATCTGTGTGGTGGTGCTAAGGGCTCAATTTATGGCTTCCAGATTTACTATTGGTATTTTTGGAAATCTATTTTATTTTGTTTAAATCTGTCACTCACCTGAATTTTTAATGAACATGTGGCTTTCTACAGTTTAGTATTTCCAATTACATATTCAAATATAGTTTCATATTCTTAATGTATTATTTTAAAATATGTTTTTTGTTTTGTCTTTTTCTTAGCACCAATTGTAAGTAATTGAAAAGAAAATATTCAAGTAATTTGATGTAAATTTATTTTGGGATAGATTGGATTTGTATGAATCTCCTCCATATTTATGTAAATATAAATAATATAATATAATTGGTATAATCTTAGCTAATATATACTTCAAAAAACTTTAAACTCAATGATAGTATAGGGTTAGCTACCCTATAAAGCTGTACATAAGTTTTTTATATCACTTTTATTTGATATCCCACTTTCTCAAATAATTTTGTGTTTCCAAACTATTATCATAAAACAAAAAAATCATTGTATTGGTTTAAGCTGATAGTTTCTTTTATTTTGGTAAACAGTATGAAGCCAGTTTGTAAGGCTGAATTTAAAAAAAATACACCATTTAATCGTAAATATTATTTTTATAATTGCCGCCAATTACTAACGGAGTGCGTTATGTGGTACATTTTAGTTTGTACTTGTATCTTCACAGAATTACGGTAGGTTGCAGTGCAGTAGACACTAATGATTGATTCCTGAATATGGTTAGGTTAAATGCTATTACACTTAACCTAGTTTGTTTCAAAAGTATTGTGCAGGTTTTTATTTTTCTGTAGTGTAGTTTGAAAACTATAAAAATGAGACGTCGTGCTGGTATAGGAGCAATTCAAAAACAGAAACTTGAACAAGAAAAATACAAAGATAAAGGTACAGAACTTCAAGAAAATCAGCTGGAACAAATGTCAAAACAACTTGAAGTTTTTAGAATTAACTTAGAAGAATTTGCTGCCAAACATAAAAATGAAATAAAGAAAAATGCTACTTTTCGGCGTCAATTTCAAGAAATGTGTGCTTCTATTGGAGTCGATCCTTTAGCTTCAGGTAAAGGATTTTGGTCAGTGTTAGGTATAGGTGATTTTTATTATGAATTAAGTGTCCAAATAGTAGAAGTATGTTTAGCAACTAATGATAAAAATGGTGGTTTAATAACGTTAGATGAGTTAAGGCAAAGACTGATTAAAGCTCGTGGCCGAAGTAAACAACATCAAGAAATTACTATCGATGATTTATTATGTGCTGCGAAAAAATTACGAATTTTTGGAAGTGGTTTTTCAATAGTACCTATAGGAAAAGGACAATATCTAGTGCAGTCAATTCCTGGAGAATTAAGCATGGATCACACTGCCGTATTACAACAAACTGCCAACCTAGGCATGGGTTATATATCTGCTAGCATTTTACAAAAAGAATTAAAATGGGAAGCGGGTAGATGTCAAAAAGCGATCGATCATATGGTAAAAGAAGGGCTGTGTTGGGTTGATGAACAGAACACTATAGAAAAATTATATTGGTTTTCAAGTATGTTTGCTGAATGTGTTAGTGCTTGATTAGATTTCTTTGATATTTCATTTAAGTTTTACTCCGTTATTTACAGTTGCTATGTATACAATTATGTGATTTATTGCCTTGCATTTTTTAAATACTATATTTTACCTGTATATCAATAAATTTTTTATTAATATTACTGTAATGGTTGTATAATTATAAATTAAAATATCCTATTTTTGATACTGTTGCTAGTGCGATATGAAAATTTTATAACATTCATGTTTTGTGATAGTGTTGTTATATAACATCAGCTTTGTAACTATTATGATTTATAGACATATGTTATAAAGTTCTAATGGGATTAAATAGATGCATACTCCTCTCTCTGTCATACACAAAGATGTATAAACACAACATATAATTAAAGAAACAGTATAGGTCTCAACATTTTTCTACATAAGTAAAGTAATTAATAAATGGAAAATATAGATTTCTTTGCATTTTTTCTTTTTTTAAAAAATATTGGAAATTATATAATTATAATTAAGTATGTGTTATACTACTTGTAGATTATATTTTTAAGTGGCCCATTGATAAATTCATTTTTTTGGTTTTAACTTGAAAAAATGATCCTGCAGCAACTCTGATAAGAAATACCAATGTTAATATTATGCATTGAAATATGATTATTCTAAATTACATAATAAACAACTTTATTATTATTACTTTAAGTAAATGGTATTCAAATTTGTTTGGTATTCAAACTTTGTACACATTAATTTGGATATACTCTATATTAGTGACTTAATTTAACTTGCGCATCGCTCAACAAGCAAGTTGGGCCATGAATATTTTAAGTATTGCTTATGAGTAGTTAATATTTTCTATGTTGAAATTAAGTGTTCAAAATTCATTAATAATAATATGGAGTTCAATCCTGAGTTTTTGAAAGTTCTTCAGTAAAAATTCAAGTTATAAAAGATTGATAGGAGTTTATTTCAGTATCAGTTTTATTTTGCAGAGAATCTGTTCATATTAGAAATTGTTCAGCTATTATTATTATTGTTAAAATTTAAATTGATCTGAAAATGCTAGATGATGTAAGAAAGTTTTTAATTATTAAACTAAATTAAAAAACTACCCTTTTCCAAATTAATGGACTTGTTTGTTACAGAGATTTTTAAGAATTAATTAGCTGCTATCTCAGTAATTTTTCGTTTTATGTCCCCACCTTTTTTCTTTTTTTTCACATAAAAATTACTTAATATAGCATGTTATATAATAATTGATGAATAAAATATTAGAGAAAACACTGTGCTGACCATTTATTAAAAACCCCCAAAAAAGGTAGGTGATCCAGGAATTATGGTAGAAATAGACAAGTCCTCAAAATGTACAATAGAAGCAGAATTCTTACAAATGAATGGGTATTTCCAGGGAAATTATAAATATAATCTAACCAAACTTAACCTAAATTTGGTTATATTATATTTATAATTATAAGCAGTAATGCTTATATTTTTAATATGTTAGTATGGAGAATGTTTAAAATGACGGGTGTAAAACGCAGCATATGTTAGTGTGTTTTCTGTAATGCTATTATTGAGTTATATGTATGCTATATTAAGTAATTCTTATGTGAAAAAATGCAAAAAAAGTACTACTATCTCAATTAAGTATATAGCATCAACTTTGTCAATAAAAGTAGGAAATCTCTTAGTATATAATCAGATGATAATCTCGGTCATTGTTTCTTCATTTAGTTATTTTTTATTGTATTAGTATCCATTCGAGCATTGAGAGCTTGGTTTTTATATCTGTGTAAAATTTATGTCCGACTTATCTTTATTTTTATGACTTGAAAAGCCTGTTCTGTTATGTGCAGTGTTTATACGTGTATCATTTGAATATCTGGGTTATATACACCCTCCAATTGATTGTATTTAGTAGAATCAATGGATTGTACTTAAATGCATATTTCATTATTTTGATATGTTCGTCCTGCCTTTGTCTTTTTTTTCTAAAGCAACATGGTAATTACAATTATTTATTATTTAAATAATCAAATTGCAATAATTACTGAATTTATTAAATACTCAAAAAATTACGTTGTTAATTAGACAAGGTTAACGAGCGAAGCAAATGTAGGTTAAGTTTGGTTAAATTATATTTATAAAATAAATAAATATAAATAACCATTTATATTCTGTCTTGAATCTGTTTCGGCCCATTTTCCGCCAAAATCCGATTGACTACTACTTTGTTTTTAAATAAAGCTGCGGTGGTGTTAATACATAAGTACCATTTTTTATTTTATCCTATGAAGTTTGTTTTCTATGGTTGATAAGCTATTAATCTATGCTAGTTGTTTTATGGAAATGTGGATTTTAGTGTAGTTGTGGTCAACGATGAATAAATTTTTATTTTGATCGCAATTTAAAATATGTTATATAGATCATGTCAATATAAGATAAATTATAAATATAAAAACATGAAATAATGTTAAGTTAAATATATTAATTATAAAAAGAATTATTATAAAATAATTTGCAGTTAGAAATTCAGCTATTGAAAATTATTTAAGCATAAAGCATATAGCATATATTTACATATTAATGCAAGGATTTTGTATTGTGTGCGCATGCACGCGCGCGGTTGTGTTTCTCATTGTTGTTCATTGTCTAATAAGGAACCATTTTTAGTTTTAAAGGAATATTTCAGATGAAAGACTAAAAATGTATCAGAAAATCAAAGCAAATTACTTCATATATGATCCAAACCGATCAATGTTTTCCCTTATGATTAATCTCATAAATGAAGTATTATTGTTATTACTTTTGAAAATACAGTATACTAAGCATTTAAAAAGATCTATACAAAATATTATTCTTAGTTTATTACTTTGATGTTATTAAACTCCTACTGTAGACTATATAGTTATTCTCAACAAAAAATTGAGCCTGTTCGCAGGCTTTGAAGTTGAAATGGAGATACTCGACCCCTGTTCAGCAAGAAAGCGAGGCACTGGGGCTGAAATTAAACTTTGGAGAAACAAAAGTTATGATAGTTGAGCTATGGCGGGAAATTTTCAGCGGGATATGAATCAGGTCGCCAGCTCTCAGACGTGAGAGGAGTCACTCAGAGAAGAAGTTAAAAAATTAAAAATTAAGATTTACACTTATAACAAAAAATACACAAATGTATGAGTAATTTTTTAATAATTCCAAATTTTAATTTTTAAAAATATTTTTGTCTGAAATATTTTAATATGAAATTAAATCCTTAAAATAAAATATTTTTAACGCATTAAACTCTTTTTGCTAACAAAAAAAAAAATCTAAAAGTATTAATATATAGGTTAAGCGTAAGTATATTTTTTCTAGATCTTAAACCCCCCTAAATAAAGGCATTTATTTAATTTATTTAGGTGGAGAAACTAATTTAAATTTATTTATTTAGGGGTCTATAATTAAAAAAAATATTGTAGTAATTTCTTGATATTTGAAGAATAAACGTTCAAAAAATGTTTGAAAAATATTTAAAGGAGACGCAAATAGAACAGAAGAAAAAAACCATATATTTCAACTATAAGAGATGGGGGTTGTTTTTGAAAAAAGATTTGTTTGTATTATTTACATATACATTGTATGTAATTAATTCGCTTTAATAAATATTTTTATAAAATGTCTGAAGAAAATCAAAATTTTTGTTTTCACGATATACCCGTTCCCAAATTTTTAACAAAAAATGAATATGATCATTGCTCCATATATAAAAACATTTGAGCCAAATTTGAAGAAAATCGGTTTGGTTAATACTGAAAATAAAGCCAAAATGAGTGCAACATACATATGTTCTTTTTTTGGTCTAGATGACTCGTTAAGACTGTAAACATAAAGATTTGCAGAAAAATCTAACATCTTATTTTGGATGCAATCTGAATACTTTCACCCTTTAATGATACTGTATAATAAAATCCATTAATGATCATTTCGGTGAAGTAACAAGCTTCATATAAAAACCATAAAGCAACTTTTAAAAACAAATCTCCGCATATTCTACTTTAATTACTGTTCATATATTATCGACAATCATTTATGCAGACAATTAAGGAAATTGAGTTAAGCATGTAAAAAGAAGGTTGTTGAACTTTGATATGTGCAAAATAAATAGTGACAAAAAATGATAAAATTTACTTCTTTATAACTGAAAAATTAAGATTAAGTTATTATATTATAATTATTTTAAAATTTTTTCAGGTAGTTTTGCTGTAATCAACAAACAGAAGACAAATACCCTTACAGAGTGATCAGTGGTAGTGATCCTTTCAGTAATCTAATCGTAACCGAAATAAATATTGTATTATACATTGTTGTACTACAACTAAAGATAATTTTATTATCCTTATTAATACAGGTGATATCCCTTTAAAAGAAATGATAAAACATAATATTCATGTTGCTACACGTGCTTCAGCGATAAAGATGTTAAATCTCTTGCTCAGCAATTAAAATATAGTCAGGTTACTAGCATAGAGCTTAAGGATAATATCTAGCTGAAATTCAAAAATGTAGTCAAATTACTGAAGTAAATCTTAGTGAAAATAACATTGGAAATAAAAGTGTTGAAGTTCTTGCCCAACATCTACACGGTAGTCGAGTTACTGAATTGAATATTAGTAGAAATAACATCAGATATAAAGGTGTTAAATCTCTTGCACTGCATCTAGAAGATAATTGTGTATCTAAGGTGAATCTTAGTAAAAATTACAACAGAAATGAAGGTGCTGTATAACTTGTACCACATCTGAAATGTAGTCATGTTACTTACCTGAATCTTAGTTCTAATAACATTATATATAGAGGTGCTATATTTCTTGCATTGCATCTAAAAGATAGTCGTGTTTCTGAAGTGAATCTTAGTAAAAATGATATTGGAAATAAAGGTGTTCAATTTCTCGCACTATATAAAGTTATGTTACTAAAGTGAATTTTAGTTAAACTAACATCAAAGATAAAGGCGCTAAATTTTTTGCTTATCATCTAAAAGACCGTAAAGTTACTTATCTGAATCTTAGCAGTAATAAGATCGGAGATAAAGGTGCTAGATATCTTTCTGAAATTTTAAAAGGTACTCAAATTCCTAGTGTAGATCTTACAAATAATAACATAGGTATCATTGGGGGCTCGGTACTTACATCTGGCACAAGCTTATACTAAAAGGTGTTCTCTTCATGTTGATGTCCTTTATGGTGGAAATATTTATACTGACTACATTCGAATAATTTCATCATACAATTCTCAAATGCTTTACTTTGCGAGTATCTCTTTGGATAGTTCTATTGATAGAATAGGATATAATATCGCTAATTATTTAAATCAAAGGTTTAAAAATATTCCTATTGGTAATTTAACAGTACATACTTTTGTACTGGATGATACTAATTCTCACTATTTAGTTCATGCTTTTAACAACATTGAAATTATGAATCTTAATGTACACAGTTGTTGCATTAATGACATTCATTGTTTAATTAAAATATTTAGAGGTAGTAGAATTGTTAAATTGAAAATTTGTAAAAAACAACTATACAGTGTAGGTGCAATTATCTAGCTGGTCTTTTAAAAGAGATCAATATTATTGATCTTGATATAGGCGGGAATTGGATAGGAGATGAAGGTATTAAACACTTAGTATTAGGTTTAAAAAATAATACAATTATGAAACTATTACTTTCCAAGAATAATATAAGATGTGGGCACTAAATATTTAGCTGAAATCTTAAAACATATATTTATACAAATGTAAGTGAAATTATGGTGCTAAATATCTAGCAAATGGTTTAAAGAACAGCCAAGTAACCCACCTCAATCTGTGTCAACATATGATTACATATGAAGGATATCAATGTATTATTAATGCTATTGAGGATACCAATTTATCTTGGATTGATTTGCAAGGTAATAGTATAGGAAAAGCAACTAAATTGTATTCTTACAGCGTACTAGCCAATAATATTACTCTTGCAGACAACATAAAAAATTCATTTAAAGAATTGGTTTCACTAAATTCTCTAACTATTGAATTTGAATTTATTGTATCTAGAAGAAATAATTCTAATATTGATTTAGGTTGTTATGGTTTTTAATAAAATCTTTAAGTGATAATACAAATATTAAGGCACATATGTTTGATATAATATGTCGTAATGATAATCACAGTTATGATTTTAATATTATGAGCAAGATAAATGAATTCATAACAAAAATTGAGGATAAATTTATCACTTTTATCCAACAGCAACTTACTACATTTATTACAAGTTTTTGATAATTATAACTATGTAAAATCTTGTGAAGCAGTTTCAGGATATTCTATCGTTCAGAATTTGTTGTTACATAAAGAACTATATTACGTAGATGAGAATCAGATTTTACACCCTTATATTTATAAGATGTTAAATGAGTATAATATGCTGTTATATAGTAGGACATTGAACCTAATAAAAAAGAAGCTATAATTTCTTATTTTACAAATCATTCACAAATTGATGGTGTGCAGGAAGTTATAAATTTACTACGATCTTAACGTTGTTACAAGAGAACCAAAAATTTAAATAAACATGCGGTTAAATCTAAACTTAATTTTATTTTTATACTCGCATGTATGACCACGTTCACATTTAAAATGAATTTTTTTCATAAAAGATATTTCTTACAGAAAAAAAATTAGATTTTAGTTCCCTAAAATTAAGAAGTTAACCGGGAATTCAGCTAAAAGAATATATTTGTTGATGTTTTATTAGTATTAAGATTTTAAGAATTGTTTATTTTCTCAAATACATAGCCATTTTTCTTCAAGACAATCATTAGAGTAAATTCAAACATCATTTAATATGCGATTCTTCATCTACCGACTGCTGAAAATAAATTAATTTTGCTTATTAAATTACTATCTCTAATTTTTTATAAAATATTTTGTATTTTGTCAAAAACCCTGTAAATTTTATTGAATGGTGTAATTTTGAAAAATAAAAAGAAGGAAAAAAATAATTCAAAAGAGAATTACTACAATTTTACAAAAATTAAAGACATTTGTGCTTATTTAATTGTATAATGCTTAATTATATCGGAAGTAAAGAGAATATCAATCTATTTAAAAATGAATTAAATCTATTTTAAAAGGGAAGCTAATTAATTAGTCATCTTATATTTATCAAGTGTTTTTTTAATATTTTACATTGTTTTATTATTATTATGATATACTTAAATATGTTAAGTAACCAAATGTTCTGTGTTCATTTATATGTACCAATATTAATGCATATATTAATCCACATCTAAGTATGAAACATATAACATTAGGTTAAAAAACGTATAATTATTTATACATTTTTTTTTTTTTTTTAAATTTATCTACATTACCTAATAAAATTAACATCATATAAATCTATAAATGAATTTCATGTCATAATCAAGAATAACATGTATTTTGTATTACTGTTTTATTACGTATAGTATTCAACATCTATTATACTGTATATAATTTTGGTTTTGTTAGTAATACTGTACTGAACGAATTTCTAAATAAAATCGTTAATAAAATAGAATTTTCTATGATAAAGAATTATTTTGTGTTTATTTTTAGTCTGAATAAGTAAATACAAGTAGAAAGGGAGTTTAATATTTTATGAAGTATTATAGAATCTAGTTTATAATACATAGGAGTGATTTTGATTGGTGATTCCTTCAAGGAATAATGCTATAAGTCATTTCATCATCATCATCATTTGTTCATTTTTCTTATTGTAAGATTACCTACCCTGAGATTGGTGCCCTGGTGGAGAGTCATATTATTTCAGAAGACAGAGTTGGCGTTACGAAAGCGCTAGCCTGCACAGCTTTTCTTCTACTTCACCTCGAGCTGCTGAACACTTTACACTGTACACATACCACACCAAGAACACTATACAAATTGTAACATATACCCTTGGACAACTATACAACTTTTTTTTTATAGAGGTGGAGGAATCCCATTTATGAGTGCCGAAGCAGTGTCAGACTCACTAACAGGTTTCACAAGATGTTCATATGTGTTCCTGCATGCTACTTACTAAACCTCCACGCCTGGGTTTCTGCTCCTCCTGGGCATCGCTTTGCAGCTTTACTTCAGGAAGGGGGAAATGCCCGCACACACAATCAGTCACTGTTCCAGATGCTCTGGGGGGTGACCCGTGTGGTGGATCCTGTGATGGTGTTTTTGACACAGACCGAGTGGTTTCTCGAATGGCACTGAAAAAGGCACCGGGGATTGACCAACTTGACCCGGATATATCATCTGCTGCCTGTTATAAGAGAGCCGCTTGGCAGATTGTTCATGGGGTGTCTTAGCTGGGGCTGCTTCCTGACTTGTTGGAAAGTGGCTTTGGTGATGGTGCTCTTAAAATGAGGAAAGGATCCTACTGAGGTCTGGAGTTATCGGCCCATCAGCCTCTTGGCGTTAATCGGCAAGTTGCTTGAAAGGCTGGTTGAGGAACCACTCTGGGAAAGTATTGAGGTAAACTGTTTTCTAAATCGAGGCCAGTATGGCTTCACGAAAGGGGTTGGCACTGAGGATTGCATCTTAAATGCTCTTGTGGAGATGGAAAGCGCCGACTGTAAATATGTTTTGGCAATTTTTATAGAAATAGAGGGACCATTTCCTTCCTTGTGTTGGAGTTCTGTCCTCTATGAGTTGGAACGCCACAATGTTCCCGTAGCCCTGGAGGCCGTACGGCTCTGTTTAAAGATACGCACCTAGCTGTGGAAAACTCCGTCACCAGAAGAAACCCGCAGGTTTCCCCTGCTGTGGAACCTGGTATTTGACGGGTTTCTGGGATTGACATTCCCAGAAGGGGGTCACGGCCCAGGTTTTCGCCGATGACTATCTCCTTTTAGTTCGTAGTAATGCGGTCGTGGTACGACCGCAGCTGGATCACAAGCGGCCTTGTCGACTGCAGAGGGCTGGATGAACATTCAAAATTTAAAGATTTCAGTGCCCAAGACGAAGTTTATGCTTCTCAAGGGTGCAGACAAATTATCGTACAGTCGAAACCCTAACATTAATTATAAAGGTTGTGTAATCAGCCGAGTGAGAGTTCATAACTACGTAGGTGTTTTGTTTTATGAGAAGTTGCTGTTTAGGACTAAACAGCAACTTCTCATAAAACAAAACACCATTAGGCATGTAGCGGCGGACGCCGTCTCCGTGATGCACAAACTTAGGAGGATTGCTCGGAAGGACTATGGGTTGTCTGGCCGTCAAATTTACATGGTGTACCACACCGAGATGTCTTCGAAAGTATGATCTCTTACGCGGCGCCCGTTTGGGCGCATAGTTGGACATGAATAGAGCACTTGTTCAAAATTTAAGGAATGCCAAGCGTAGAGCCTTAATTTTATGCACTGGTGTTTTTAAAACAACCTTCTAAGAGGCTATCACCGTATTGGGAAAGGCTCTCGCAATCTATTTAGTGGTGAAAGTTTGAGCAGCCATGTGGAAATTGTGAAGAAGTCGCGAGGCCGAGGTATTTGGGATGCGGTTTCGGGCCAAGCCAGTACCGGAACAGAACGGTGATCACAATGCACCGGATGTAAATTTCGTTCAGTTGTCCATCTCCCGCCTGTGGAAGAGGCTGCAGAGCCTCGCGATGGAAACATGGCAGCTGGAATGGGACACCACAACTAGGGAAGATCCCTGTACAAGTTTATACGGGATCTGGGGAATGGTATGCCTCGAGTTCGTTTTTAAGGGTAACGGGTGCCCAGATGCTCACCAACCGTGTTAATTTGAACCAATATCTGTTTCGGTTCCGCCTGGCAGCTGATAAGCTGTGCGTCTGTGGAGAGTCAAATGAACACCTGATGTTTGACTGCCCTGCTCTTGGAGGGGACCAGAGACCAGACCACCCTAGAACATAGAGGTCAAGGGGAAAATTGGCCACTCACAAGCGGCGAGTCAATATGGCGAGAGCCGCATTGTCGGACCGTGTGGGAGTTCCTTTATGCGGTTGCTATGTTAAACCGATATCAGTAGTTTAGTTAAGAGAAAGACTCCTAACGCACTGCTGTGGGAAGCTAACCTTGAGATATGCGGCTGACTATCAGCCAAGAAGGGCTTCCAGTGCTTTAATATGGTGGAAAGGTACTTGCTGGCATTCAGCGACCTAGGCGTGGCAGCGACTTGCTGTCTTGACAAAGTAAATTTTAATTTATGGATGTCATATACATTTTTAGTAGTTGACGGGGTGCGCCTACCAATTTTAGTAAATATATGACAAGTGAGCTGTTGGGACACGTAAATCGGTGGTGTATGGCACCGCGCTTTCCGCTCACGCTGTTAGGTAAGCTCTAGGAGCTATTTAGGACACTGGTCGCTAAACTGTTTCGAGACTCAGTAGCCGTTTGTGGCACAGACATTCGGTCTTATGCTTTAGGGCGACCGAATGGGATGGTGGCGGGAGAAATACCAAGCAAACCAATGCGAAATATGTTGGGGAACAATGCAGTGATGTTATCGACTGTCTTGCGATTTATAAAGGTCGTGCATCTTGATATAATAATTTTATTATTTATACGGTCCTTGTCAACTGTGTAAATCATTTGGCGGATGGTAATTTTTATTTTTTTAAGTTACTGCTTTAATGTTTGTATCCACTGTGGTTTTTATTTCGCTTTTAGCATACGTTATAGGGTTTTTCGTTTTAACAAGTATTTTTACGTATCTGGGTTTTAGTTTTTATTGTCGTTTATTAACAATTATTTACAACAAATACATCCTATCCAGCGATAAGGTGAAACCGTTTTTCGTCTAGTTAAAAAAATATTTATAAATTAGGAGTAAACGTAAGCTCATAGTCTTGCAGTTCCTGAAAAAATCTTTTAAACGAAAAATAATATTTGGGATCAACAAAAATATACCGGATGGTCTCGTCCACTTCACTGATCCAATATCTAAATAATGCAGAACCTTTAAGAGAAAAATATAATGGGTTCATAGTAATTAACCGTAAAAAACTGTGTAAAAAATTACAAGATCTCTATAAGTCCATGGTTGTATCATTTGAGTTATTTATATCCATTGTAATGGCAGTTCTTAACCTTCAAAATCCTTTTTCTACCAAATTTTTTGTTAAGTGAAATTATGCATGTATCATAATAATATTGTTAAAACACATTTATTTAGTAGGGAAAAAATTACTAATTAAAAGGTGGAAAACTTTACTTTCCTGGCTCTATAGTTAATACTAGTTAAACAAGAGAAAGTATGCAATTTGGATCAAATTTTGCGTATTATGGTTTTTGTAGATCTTGACATTTCATGGTCTCCTCTAACCAAAAAAATATAATTTTATCAATGAAAAGTTCTGGAAGAATGTATGTAATTTGCCTGTGTTCTGCTTGATATCTCCAGACGGGATAGACCAGTTTAGATGTGACTTGCCGTAATAATTTCAGTACGTAAGACACTGATACCATTTAATTTTCATCTGAATTGATCAAGGAGGAATGAACATTATTTAATTCCCCGTAAAGGGATCGGGGACAAAAAATTATTTTTTTATTTTTTATTAAATGGAAATTAAACAGAATTTTGCAATACAATCCCATATCTCAAAATTTTATTCAGGGTTAAATAACTTTTGAACATAAGTTTTTACTTGCATACTTTTAACATTTCTCCAACCTTTTTTTGGCTTCTGAAAGGTCTGGATATGTGCGTATGTGCAAATGCAATTACTGCTACTGACTTGCCAGGCGTGACATAGCTGTAATGTAAGAGTAAATGCATTGGTAAACATGTAGTCTGGAACAGACTCAGGTCAACCACTCCTGAGACATGTGGTGAATTGAAACCCAACCAGGAAAGAGCATCACTATCCACAGTCTAGAATTTAAATCTATATAAAAGCCTTTATTGCCTTACAAGGACTCAAACCTAAAAATTCTTAACTTCAAAAACCAGCTGATTCTGTGTTGATAAGTTGGCAGGTTATACTTTCTTACTTGCATACTTAATATTCCCCTTAATTTTCCTTTTAAGTAGTGTGTAACAATGGTGAAATCTTTTGTACCTGTACCCAGAGTTATTTAATATTTATAAGTCATTGTCTTGAAAAAATTATTATTATTAAAGCTATTATTTTAAACTACTTAATTATATATTTTAATTATTTTAAAATATGATTTATGATAAAAAGAACATTACTTTTAAATATAATTAAACATTGTTATTTTATATAATTTTTTGATAAAAACATGGAAAATTGAAACGAAACTACTGGGAAAGCTAACAAAGCACAGAATAATTAGTCTAATTACATTTAAAAGAGTTGTTAACGTAATTTCAATAGGTTTCCTAGAAATAAATTGCAAGTCGTAACATTAAAACAGAAAAGGATAGATTTTTAATACAGTATAAAATAAAATTTTTTACATCAAGTTCCCAGTATTTTTCTCTAATACGGTCTTCATGACTCTATTTAGAACAAGTTAAATAGAGCTAACATCATCTTTCAGACTCTTGTTTCTATCTGTAGTTTTCCCTTGCACTTTCATAGTGCACTTACACTATGAGATTATACATTTGGTAAGCACTTATACACTTTGGTAAGATTTATCAGTTTCTCAGATATGCCTACTCAAATTGGAGCCCATATTTCTTTTCTTGATATGCTCTCATATGCCTTCCTAAAATCAACAAATAAGCACTGAGCTTCTGGAAAGTTAAAAATTAAGTTTCTCGACTGAATTAAAAACCAAGAAAGTTAATTTTTGCTGCTTACATATAACAAAAAGGAGGTAAGTTGCATATTAATGAACTATTTTGTTGTATTTATCGATCATATACATGTATAAATTGAAATTATTATTTAAATATAAATTCTCTATGGACCTCTTTGATAGTAGTAATCAATCCTTCAGCAGTGAGTAATTTAAAGTTAAGAAACCATTAAAGAATAAAAAAAAAAAACATTTAGAAAAAGGCAACTGTCTCCTTCATTATTTAATAAAATGTTAGTGCTCATGAATCGATCTAAAGGAATTACAGGAAGCAGTAAGCATTTTAGACTGTGGATAGTGATGTTCTTTCATGGTTAGGTTTCAATTAACCACATGTCTCAGGAGTGGTTGACCTGAGTCTGTTCCAGACTACATGTTTACCCATGGATTTACTCTTACATTACAGCTATGTCATGCCTGGCAAGCCGGTAGCAGTAATTGCATTTGCATATACACACACACCCAGAGCCGTCAGAATGTATGCAGGTAAAAACTTATGTACAAAAGTTATTTAACCCTGAATAAAATTTTGAGATATGGGATTGTATTTCAAAATTCTGTTTAATTTCCATTTAATAAAAAATAAAAAAATAATTTTTTGTCTCTAGTCCTTTATTAAATAATGTACTTACCTTCCTTCCTCCTTGATCAATTTAGATGAAAATTAAATGGTATCAGTGCCTTACATACTGAAATCATTACGGCAAGTCTCATCTAAACTGGTCTATCCCATCTGGAGATATCAAGCAGAACACAGGCAAATATACATACATTCTTCCAGAACTTTTCATTGATAAAATTATATTTTTTTGGTTAGAGGAGACCATGAAATGTCAAGATCTACAAAAACCATAATACGCAAAATTTGATCCAAATTGCATACTTTCTCTTGTTTAACTAGTATTAACTATACAGCCGGGAAAGTAAAGTTTTCCACCTTTTAATTAGTTTTCCGTACTAAATAAATGTGTTTTAACAATATTATTATGATACATGCATAATTTCACTTAACAAAAAATTTGGTAGAAAAAGGATTTTGAAGGTTAAGAACTGCCATTACAATGGATATAAATAAGTCAAATGATACAACCGTGTTACTTAATAGAGATCTGGTAATTTTTTACACATTTTTTTATGGTTGACTGCTATGAACCAATTATATTCCTTCTCTTAAAAGATTACAAAGATGGCTAACACTTTTAATTGAGATTCTTCTTACCTTCATGACCTGTTTTATGTTAATTGAAATTATGAAAAAATTACTAGTACAAAGTGTAATCTATTACATCAAGAAGCTCCTATCTTCTTGGAGTGGTATACCTTAACTTATGCTATCATATCTAGCCTGTTATCAACAATGATATTTCTCTTTGGGATTATATCTTTCTTGATATTATAGGTTGATGGTATGGGAAAGGCATTTAAATAAATATAGAAACTTCTTTATGTTTACAAAAATAGTAATTTTTTTTTTTTAAATGGTTACAATCAGAGAAATTAGAAAAAGTATCAAGGGATTAGAAATACTTTGTTCTTAACTCTATTTAAGAATTAAATTTTTATATTATTTCTTATATAATGAAATTATGGAATATTGCAGTTCCACTGCTGGGTAAAAAAAATATACATAATTAACTAAAATATACAACGGGTAAAAAAATATACATAATTAACTATAAGCAGCCCACCGGGCTGGTCAAAGTGGTTAACTCATCTCAGATTAATTATTTAACTGTTGATTTTCAAAGTTGAAAGTTCTGAGATTTAAATCCTAACAAATGCTGGTTGCTTTTATATGGATTAGAAAACTAGAAGGTTACCAGTGTTCTTTGGTGGCTGGGGTTCAATTAATTACACATCTCAAGAATGGTCAGCCTGAGTCTGAACAAGATTAAACCTCATTTACATCACATATATATCATCCTCATCTCATTGTTCTATGGGGGGCAGTTGCTTATTGTTCAGTAGTTGAACAGATTGCAATGTACACATTTTAAAAAAAAATGAAAAGTACATAAAATTTTATTTTATTAATAACTTCTGATATTGTTTCATATTTTTTTTTTTATTGTTATTGAATTCTAATTTATCATAAATTTTTTTTTACAATCAGAGGTTAATAATTATTAATAAATCAAACATGAACTTTATTTATACAATCAACATTATTACAATTAGTATACATTAACTGTAAATAATTAACTTTTAACATCATTTTGCATATATTTTAATGATGAATTAAATAGGAGGATGAAGCGCATCGAAGAAGAGGTGCTGCAGTACAACAGTATTCAGTACTGAATAATTATTCTGTACACTTGGGGTACAGGATCCAGATGCATTGAATTTCATCATACGGTAGATTTTTAAATATTAAGTGATATGAAGCACACTTGGCTTAATGGAAGATGATAAATATAGAGGAAGAAAATATTAAAATCAAAGAAAGAATAAAAGGAAGAAAATGTTGCAAACAAAGAAAGAATAAAAACATTAAGAGATGTATAAAGAGGAAGAAAACGTTAAGACCAAGGAAAGAATAAAAAGATTAAGAGAGGATGATGGATATAAAGAGAGAGAAAATTTGAAAGCTAGAGAACATGCACAAATTAAGCTGAGTACACAAATTAAGATCAGAAGATATATCAAACCGAAGAGCGATTAAATGATTGGCAACAAAAAACAAATAAACGAAATGATGATCAACTCTGACTTCGGGGGAATATTGTTCGACAATATCACAGGAGTAATGAACTAAAAGATAAGAATTTTTTGCAATTTATTAAAGATCGGGCATGTATGCCTCAGTGTACATGTTGTTATTGTAAGTGACTAGTTTCAGTCACTCTGTAGTTAACTTTAATGTAAATAAAATTAAACAGAAATTCCAGAATTAAATAAAATTAAACTAGAAAATCCAAAAATAATATGACTGTAAATTATAATTTTCAATTAATATTAAATAATCAGATGTTTACATAATACAAATATGTAATAATGCCTCTTAAATTACATATACAAATTTTTAAAAGTACATCGAATTTTATGTCGCTAATAATGTCTGATTTTTTCAAATTTCTTTTTTATTATTATTGTAAACATTTTTTATAATCACAGGTTAATAATTATTAATAAATCAATATATTTAATTTAAAATAAAAAAAAATAAATTAAAAAAAAGGTTACAAAATAAAAATGTAGATAAAGTTTGATTTGAACCAATGTGCCTTATAGATCCAAATATTTCATTAGATTATAATTCGAACCACTGAAAATAATTACCACTTTTGATATTTCAATGAAAAGCTCTCAATAAGGGCTTATTACTGCAGTTAAGAAAAAGTCCAAAATGTTTTGGTTTTTGGCTCAATCAAAAGGGGAGTTGCTCAACTAGATGTTACAACAGTCCTGAATCCAAAATTTCAGCATACTAAGGCTAATTATTTTTGAGTTATGCGAGATACGTACGTACAGATGTCACGCTGAAACTTGTCAAAATCGATTTAGGGATGGTCAAAATGGATATTTCATTTGAAATCAGAAAATCGAAATTTTTCGCGATCACAATACTTCCTTTACTTCGTACAAGGAAGTAAAAATTAACCATAAACTTGCAGATTTTTATTCAGATAAATTGCTTTTTAAAATATAAAAAGCAAATAGCAAAACTTTTTTTTTATTTAGTGTCTACATACTATTTTGGCTTAATAATTTTTTATATGTCAAAAAGTTTAATTATAATTTGATAAAACACTTACTTATAAGATTGTTTATTAATTGACTCATCCAATAAGCAGATTATAAAACCATAGTTGTAATCCGCAATTACGCTTCCACTGTACCGTTACTATTAATCGAAATTTGGCTTAGCTTTTTTAACAAATCATATTCCAGTACATTAACATAGCTTTGAACTACAATTTTTTTCAACAGTGGTTTCACCACTTTTAGCGTTTAGTCAGTTGTCATACAAGAGCGAAGTACAAAATTGTAGAATGGTATCTATGATGTCTTTCTTTTTTCTGTTTAGCCTCCGGAACCACCATAAGGTGTCAGTCACTACTTCAGAGGATTACATCTATGATGTCTAGAAAATGATTTCATTCAAATAAATAGTTGTCTTTTCAAAGCACTTATTTCGTAACTATATTTTGCAAAGTTAATTAAATTTTTTTAATAAAATTCTGTTATCTAAATATTTATTACTAGTCAAAATATATTTTACTTACCTTATAATTTTTTTTTTGTGAAAATTAGTTTGACATCTTAGAAAGTTGCTATCATAGACGTTTAGAATTTGATCTAATAGTGAGAAATTAGGTGACTTACGTTGACAGTACTGGTATTCCGTGTTTTGATGAAAGTTTGGCTCCTGCTTTCGCGGCTTCATTTTTTTTTATAATCTACAATTTTTTCTCATCTTTTAAATTGTAGAGGTAGGAATTAACCGGATTATATTATTAATAAATTTATTCGTAATATATGGTTTTCTTACTTTATACAAGGAAAATCTTTTACTTGAATTAGGGTTAGTCTATTTGTTTACTACAGTGCCGAAGTTATTACAGATATATGAACGTAAGCTCTTTTGTACTTTTAAGATTTAGAAACAGTATGTATTTATGAAATCCATAGCAAGAAATAACTTTTTTGTTTTTGTCAGTTATCTGTTCTGAGATTTTATTACATCAAATTTCTTGCGAAAGCTTTACCGATATGTACAAATACTGGCGCGAAATGCTACACAAGGTATTACTGAGCGTGTTATTGTATCTGTTTTTTAGTTTACTGTAGAATGGTTCTTGAATTTTAACGTTTTCATTTACTTTAAGTTTTTTAAATGTAATAATAATCATCCGAGTTTCTTTATTTCGTTTTATAAAGATGTTACGTTCTTTCAGAAAAAAAGATCTGTGTAATGACCATATCAAAATCTATTTTACAGTAAACTTACAGATTTTGGTAGTTAAACATTATTAAATTTTAATGTGCCATTTATTTATACTGATCTGAATCAGTAATCTATTAGGAAGTTAACTGTATTGAACAATGAAGATTGGATAAATTATTTATATTTAGGCTAATGTGAATGCCAAAGATTAATTTGAATCTTAAGAAATGTTCTTTTTAGTTTTGTCTGGAGTTAGAGATTTCAAGTTTTCACTTTGAATCAGTGTTAAATCCTATTCCCAGATTAGATTCATGATGAAATTTTTGAATAATTTGACATCAACTGGTGTAATTAGTGTGCAGAATTCTGTGCAGCTAATTAAAATTTAATTATTTTTAAAATCATTCTTTTAATAAAAAACTAAAGTAAAGGGAATTATTGCAATTCAATCCTTACAGTTATGTTATTAAGGGGATTAATAAATAATTAGAATAAAAGTGATTTATTCAGCTAATTTTAATTTTTTTATTTTAGGGATTGTTCTCAAAATTTGTATATGGAAATCTATAATATTATTCTTCCCAACAACATTTTTATGGAAAAAAATTGTGGTAAGTTTTTTTAAACAGATTTATATTTTATTTCTCATGGGATATTTTAAATTATTGTTACTTTAGTAATTAAAACATTTTAAAAAAGAAATTCATTTTTAAAGATTTAATCATAACAGATGTTTACTTGCCTCTTGATACAGTTGAAGGTATTTTAATTTTGTCACAGAAGGCATTTAATTCCTTAAGATTACTATAACTAACTTCTACTACTTTTAACATAACGGCAGAACTTAAATTCTTGTCTATGAGAGTTTTTCTTTTGACACATTGCCCCAATTGTAATGATTCCAGATTATATAGAGCTTGAGACTATGTTTGATATGTTTTAAGCCAAATTAATTAACAGTTTATGTTTGTGATACTTCTTTATCAAGCCATTCACATGCTACTTAATCTCACACACCTGAAAGAAATCTAGTTTTAAAGGTATTTTAGAATAAGTTTTATTTAGTCTGTGATGTTATTTATGTAGGAAAAACAAATCCTTTAAAATTAGATTTCTTGAACATTATAGAAATTGAAAAAATAATAAATTAGGTTAATCTAATATGACAGACCATCTGATAAACAATATACATTCTATTTCTGATATTTACACAAATTTACAAATATTAGAAATTAATAAAGATGAAATAAGATTAAATATATTTGAAAAATATCACATTTAAATACAAACAAAATTTCAATTTGATAAACCATCAGACAATGTTTGAGGGAGACGGTTTTATAAAAACTGCTACAGATGCAAATTGATATGCAATTTTCATTATTTTAGTACGTTTATTTTAAAATTTTTATTATGCAATAATGTTATTATTTCAATCATGACAGTATATGGGATTCTGTGAAAGTACTTAAATATAAAATTAAGGTAAGATATGTCTTATCTCAGTATTCTGTACTAAGTGGTTTATTTAATAGAATTTAAATATAATTTGACAGTACGGAGGAGTAATATATATATAATAAAACGCAGGGTTATAACAAATGATCTTTCCAGTTACAAACTTGAAGTACTTATGTTTAATAATACTTAGTTCATGAAAGTAGCATTCATGGAAAGATCTGAAAAAATGTTTATTACATTTTGTTTACATCACATCACTATGCTCAATGTGAGCTCACATGATGCATATCAAGACTGTAGTCCAATTCCTGTCATACATGTTGTAACACTGGACTCCACATAATCTCTATGATTTTCCAAATCCCAGATCCTGACATTCTATTTCTGCACGTTGGCTGACAGGTGGAAGGTAGCTTAATCACTGAACACCAGTAATTCTGTGAAACCATCAGTTTCCATTTGTATGTCCTTGCAGAAAGACAGTCACTTTGCTTTGTCATCTGGTTTTAGGGCCTTGAACAACTGCAGACTGTAAGAATGGAACTGCAATTGTTTGTGTAAAATCCTTCACACTGATTTTTGGATGTCTTAATTCTCTGCTGGCTGTTGTGGTGGACTTTGTACGAAGTCCATAGGCAACTCAGACAAGGCAAATCTCTTGCATTCCAGAGTTGCCTTGTTTATGGGTGTTGAGCAGTTGATTTTCACCTAACCCACCAGGTTGGTCTAGTGGTGAATGCGTTTTCCTAAATCAGCTGATTTGGAAGTCGAAAGTTCCAGCGTTCAAGTCCTAGTAAAGGCAGTTATTTTATACGGATTTGAATACTAGATCGTGGATACCGGTGTTCTTTGGTGGTTGGGTTTCAGTTAACCACATATCTCAGGAATGGTCAAACTGAGACTATACAAGATTACACTTCAGTTACACTGATATATGTGATATCAACCTCATTTATCCTCTGAAGTAATACCTGAACGGTAATTCCTGGAGGCTAAACAGGAAAAAAGAGAGTTTACTTTCACTTACAGATGCATTCCCTTGCTTTAAAGTCAGAATACCTCTTTTGGATACTGGGTGTATCTTACTAAACTTCCTTCTAAAATTATGTTGCACAGTGGTAACGGACTGGCAGATGTGAAGATTCAGCACACAAAAAGCCTTCCTTTTTTGTTGGCAGCCGCTTTCACATCTATCGTCCTAGTGATAAACTAAATAACTACAAGACAGCCATTGAAAATTTTTGAGTTCTCCTTTCCATTGATACTACTTTCATATATCTGAATGTTATTAAACAAGAGTTATCCAAATTTGTAATCAAAAAGATCCTTTGTGATAACCTGTATATTAAAATCATTATAATACATCTTCCAATTTTCTCTCAGCATTAAAATAAAATGAAAAAACTAACATTTATATTTTTATAAAATTAATATTTTGCATTTTTGATGGATCCACCTTCATCAGAAGCGTAATTTCCACATATATGTTAAAAAATAAAAATATAAAAAAAAAATTATATTTCTCTTTAGTCGCACAAATTAAAATCAAATGTTATAGTTTTGTCAGTAGAATAATTAATGATTTTTCTTCATTATTGTTAATGGTATCAGCAGTCTTAACACTTCCGTTGCCACCTACATGTTAGAAATAAATCCCTATGTGTCAGTTGTTTTGTTTTTTAAAAATTTTAAATGAAATGCTGTTTGTATCAATTATATATAATTACTTCACTAAAAATTAAAAAAAAAAAAAAATGCTATGTTGAACAGCAGTGAATACTAACACAGGGGTTAAAACTTGTGCAGGATGTTGAAACTTATTTGACAATGTTTATCATTGTCTATATCGTAGATACAATGATGTGTGTTCTATTTTTATGAATTTTTTTTTAGTTTTTTTGTAATAAAATGTGAATATTTGAATTCAATCCCCTTGGTTGCATGCTGTTTGTAATAAAATCAGTTTAGAGAATCTAAAATTTACATAAAACATGAAATTCCATAATATAAAAAAAAATCATGTTGTATTTTATACATTTTTAGCTGCTGCTATGCAGATGAGCAATTTTAGTTAAAGAATTTTTATAAATAGTATCGTGAAAGTGGATTGTTTTTACTAATTTTGAAAAATGTAATGGTAATAAAAATAAAATATCTCAAGCATTGTATAACGATGATTACAAAAAAAATATTTGAAAGTACTTATAAAAATACAAAAATAAGTATTAAAGCCTAAAAAATAGGTCAAAATGTGTGCCTCTACGTGTTTTCGAAAGCATATCGCCAGTACTGGTTATTAGAGGGGGATTTTAATTGGTTGCAGTACACTGTTGTTTACAGCTCGGCATAGTATTACATTAATGTATCCCTATGTACCTCTGCCAAACTAATTATATATATATCTGTTTAAAATACTTAAACAGTTTAAATGGGAAACCCCCTTCAGTGACTAACTAATCAGAAATTTGTGTATTTCCTGGGTAGTTAGAAAACTGACATTTGGCATGGTTATTCCCAAAGGGATTTGTAGTAAAGGAAAGAAATATTACTTTGATCAAGTATTTCTAAGGAGTTAAAATTAATGGGTTGAAAGATGGTGTGTACCGAGTTCAGAGAGCTGGTGTGTTTGAAACATGGCAGGTATAATCGTGCTATGTTCTCGTTCAGGTTTATTTTTTTAACCCTTAACGGATGAAAATTGATAAAACCAGTCTATTTATGTGAAAAGTGTTAAATTATTCTTAACTAATTCTCATATTTCTTGAATAAATATAGAGTTAAAATTGATATATTTAATCCAAACGTGTCCTTTGGAAAAAATAAACATTTATTTATTGTATTAAAAAAATCTGACAACACACAACTTACATGGCTTACACACACAACTTAATTTAAATTATTTATCATTTTATTTAAATTTAATATTTTTTCGTTTATTTAGTTAAATGATTCTAACTAAAGCGAGTGGGCATATCATATTTAATTCATGTGGGTGTGGTGGTACTAGCAGTGACAGCCAACACTAACTACTAAACTAATGTGATTTCACAACTTATATAGAACAAATTTTGCTGTTACAGTCGGCAGCTGGTGTAGCCGCGAGGTTTAACGCACTAGTTCAAGACCCAGCCAGTCTTTTATTTAATTTTACTGTTTACCTGTGGTGTCACAATATAGCACTAGTTTAGAACATTTTTTGGAGTGGGGGTGTGATTTTGCAAAGCATTTCTTTTCTTTTTGCATATATTGTTAGTTTTTAACCGTTTACAAATGTGTCTAAGAAATATGAAATTAATTATGTGAAATCTTGAAATACTGAGGGTGACCTTGCTCTACGGCCTCATCCTCTTGACCTTTTAAGTAGAATATTTAATTGCATCAATGTCCCATATATAGAAGTAATCTGACCAAGTTTGATTAGAGTCGGTCCTGTAGTTCTGGAGGTATAAGGTGATTTAGAGACCAACATCGAATACACACACGTACATGCAAAATTAACATCCGGAAAATTTCCATCTGGTTTTTTGGGTTCCTTAGGTGACAAAATGTCAAGATTCAGTGAAAACCGCATATGCTAAAATTGGACCGATTACAATACTTTCTCTTCTAGTGCTATAGAGCACTTTCTAGACAGGAAAGTAAAAGTGTGTTTTTCTTTTTTCATCCCTTGTGATATAAAGGAGAGAAAACCAGAAAACCAGTTTATGGGTTAGATAGGAAGATTTACAAGCATTAATAAATCCAACATTCTATGAAATACATCTTCCTTAGAACTCTGTCAAAAAAGTTGAAGCTACAGATAAGGATGAATTTCATTCATAGTTCCTCTATATTTTGTGATACAATTATGATAAAGGCTAGAATGTGTCTGTAAAAACGTTACTTAAGTAAAGTAATAGTCTAATATGTTTGGAATTTTATAATAATATCAAATATTCATTGGTGTATTCTATTTGCTAATTTAATTTCAAATTGATTTCATGTTAGAAATTGTGTATTAATTTGCAAATATGGAATTGTTTACTGATATTAGCAGATATGCAAAACGCAGATATATATTTCAAATATTCTGTATTTCTTTATGTGTAAAACAAGTACTGTATGTAGTGTAAATTAGATTATACATAAAGTTGTTTTTTCTTTTTATCCCATTATATATTATAATTTAAGTTCTGATAAGTGATAATTGTCCATACCAATGTTTGTTTTTTTTTTTCATAAAATTATCCTACTTATTGCTTTTTAGTCGATTTGAGTTTACATTTAATTCTTAAAGACTATATTTAATTTTACTGCTTATTTAACATAAAAAACTTTTATGATTTATTTTAATGAGATTATTTTTACTACTTTAACAACAAAACTACTTTTTGACATTTTATAATTTATTGACTACATACATATTCAGAAACTTTATTCTGAATAAAATGAATTTAAATTGCTATTTTTAAATATGATAATTTATTAATAGAGGTGGGCATTAATGTTACTGGAGGTACATTGAACTATTCTTTTGACTTTTATCGACAAGTTGCAATTATATACAGTGGTACTCTTATTGGATTGTTATTTTATATTTTATAACCAGTATTAATATGTATTCTCAAATATGAAAAAAATAAAATTAATAATAAATAAATATTTTATTCAGATTGGTACAAAAATATTATTATATAGATCATATTCAGGAGTGATTAAAAAAAAAAGAGATTTTATCAACATTTCCTTGAAAGGATCAAGAAAAAACTTTTTCATAGCATCACGGAATACAAAATTAATAAATAAAGAAGAGAAATAGTTATAGTTGTTAAAACTGTAATATACAAAAATATTAAATGTATGAAATAATAGGAAATAGGATATGTAAAAATACAATTAAATAAAATCAATACAATAATAACTAAAATAACAATTTGAAAGATGTTAATTAAAATATATTTTTACATTTTAAATTTGAGTGCCAGCCATTTGTTAGCTTTGTTAAGCTCTGAAATATACTAGCAGTAGTTTGAGGAATGGTTCTTAAATAGAATTAAATTTTAAAACATTTTTGGGTACTTGCTTATTAACGGCACCGCAGCTACAGCTTTATTTTAAAAAAAGTAGTCATTCGGATTTAGGCGGAAAATGGGCCGATATAGAGTTTAACATAGATTCAAAACAGTCTCTTTATTAATTTTAATAAATGGTTATTTATATTTATTTAATTTAACCAAACTTAACCTATGCTCGCTTCGCTCGCTAACCTTGACTAATTAACAGGAGTGTTTTGATTATTTAAATAATAAATAATTGCAATAATTACTGAATTTATTAATAAATACTAAAAAAATTACGGTGTTAATTAGTCAAGGTTAGTGAGCGAAGCGAGCGTAGGTTAAGTTTGGTTAAATTATATTTATAAAATAAATAAATATAAATTACCGTTTATTAAAATTAATAAAGAGACTGTTCATTTTCCACCGAAAACCGATTGACTACTTATTTTTAAATAAAGCTGTAGCTGCGGTGGCATCAATACGTAAGTACCCATTTTTGTCTTAAATCCATCTATTACTCAGTATATCGGTAAGAGATATTATAGGTAAGAAATGAAAATAGACTTTTTGTCAGATAATTAATCCTGTAATGATCCAATGATATTTTAGCATTCTACGTGTTACAGAACTTTGTTACTATAACTTACATTAATTTCAGATCACTCATTGCTTTATTTTGGTAATTCATTAAAAATCACATTATCATAAGCCTTATTTGCCATAAAAAAATAATACTTCTGTCACCGGTTGATTAAAATCTTTCTTCTGATCCCTCAGTTTTTGTAACTTAATCATCTCTTGTCATTTAAATATTCTACGAGGCGCAGTTCAATAGTAAGGGCCAATCAGCAACAAAATGAGAACAGTTGAAAAAATGAAAAATTTATTAATGCTTTCAAATACTTACATATTTACTTTATTTTTTAACATTACCACCATTTCATTCCAAACACTTTCGATATTGTGAAACAACCTTTTTCATACTCACTGCATAAAATTCCTCTGCCTGGGATTGTAGCCACTTTTGCATCGAGATTTTCAACTCTTCACTTTCCTCAAATCGTTGAGACGCAAGCCAATTATTGAGGTGTAGGAAGAGGTGAGTCACTGGGTGCGAGATCAGGACTGTAAGGGGATGATAAAAATCTCCCATCTGAATATTTGAATTGTTTCTGTTGTGCAGAAACATGTTTGCGGGGACAAGTGTTACTGTGAAGAAGAACAATTCCTGATCTCAGCATTCCTTGTCGTCAATTTTGAATGGTATGAAGCAGTTTTGAAAAGGTTTCACAATAAACTTAGATGTTCCAAGTTACATGAAATCAATCAAAAGTACACCCTTTTGGTCTCAGAATGTAGTTGCCATGTTTCTCCTTTGAAATTAAACTTGTTTTAATTTTTTCAGTTCAGATGGACAGAATGATACCACTGCATGGATTGTCGTTTCATCTCGGCATTGATGTATGAAAACCACGTTCTGTCACTAATGACAATATGGGAAAAAATTCATCTCCCTCATGTTTAAAGTAGTCGAGAAAGCACATGCAGATATCATTATGTGATCTTTGTGGACCCTTGTTAAAATTGTCAGCACCCATTGTGCACATTTTATGATAGCCTAATGTCAGTCACAATTTTCTACAATGTTGTTTTTGAAACTTTTGGATATTCCGGAGAAAGATTGCAGATTGTAAAACGATGATTTTCTCTCACTTTTGCATTCAGCAATTCAATGAGGTCATCATGCTGGACACAAGGCCTGCCTTTTCTTCATTTCTCTTGAAAGGCCTTGAACATTTAAAAATGAACTTGAACATTAGAACATTTGAAAGACCTTCCTTAAATTCACAACATCATGCCTCACTTTTCCTTTACTCATTGTGGTAGGCCTGTATGTTTCATGCAATTGATGGTGAGTTGCAACTGCGTTATGTCTTCCTGCGTTTAGAAATTTAATCATTGATCAAACAGGTGGGATTTGTTATTGCCACACTCATTTTAAAAAAGTTCTCTCGCAAAGGCAAACAACAGTGAACAACCATGTGGCAATTAAAGCTAGATACTGTGCATAAAACCATTCGGTATTCTCAGTCGCTATTTATAACGAATTGGCCCTTACTGTTGAACCCCGCCTCGTATAACTAATGTTGAGTAATATTCTAAAGCGTTCAGAGCTCTAATATTATGATGGAATTCATTACAAACCATTGAAAATGGGAGATGTGTTACATTTCTTCACTTTGAATAAATTATTGCTGATGAAACAGTATGGCTCTGGCATCTAAACTTTAATAGTTGTCTTCATATTTAAAATTTATATCTTTGTTTTAAACTTTTGATTGTCTAAAAACAAATCTTTTAATTTAATTTTAAATTAATATAAAAGATCTTTTAAACACATCTGTAGTTGATTAAAAATGTTGACAGAATTCATAATTATACTCATAGAATTCATAATTAGACCTTACGTATAAGCTGGAGTACTTTGCTGTGTGATGTGAAAGTAGCTCTGCCTTCTCGTTATTGTTTTATTCATTTTGAAAAAAAATCATAAGGATTGATGTAAAGAAGATAAGTTTCAATAATATTAGTTTTGAATATTTGATTGAGTCCAAATCAGCTCCTTGAGTTGATCTTTACAACCTTGGTCTGAGTCTGTTTAAGAAAATTAGAAAATCAGTTTTTAAGAAAGTTGGTCTTTTGATGTCTTTGTGATTTTAAATAATTTGCTTGTAATTTTTGAATTTTTTTGTGTTTTTAGTTTTAAGATAAAGAAAGATTTCATAATAATTAAAAAATAATAAAATATTGTTAATGCTTATTTCTTTTTTTTTTGTTATCCTGATTCAGTCAAAAAACATACAAAAACTTATCTTTGAAATACACGAGACCAGATTTTTTTAATCAAGCACATTCTGGTTTAGGATGTGTTATTCATTTCTATTTCTTGCTAGTAATGGTCAACAACAATTCTGTTTGAATGAATTTTCAATTTTTGTTACATATTACCAATTTCAAAAACAATTTTGATATTACTAAAGTTTCTATATTTATTATTAAAAAATAAAAATACAAACGAAATAAAAAAATATATATGAAGAAAATCATCCTTTTTAAGATTAAGTAACTGCTTTGATGTCTGAAACCATTTTAATCGGACAAATTGTCTGAATCAGATGATTAGCGCATCAACATCAGTGTCGCTGAGCGTGCTCTTATCTAAAATTATTGGAAATGTTTACCTCTGATAAGGACTGGGTGTTGGAATCTAACTTCCTGCTTGCACTATGAATGTCCCCTTACTGTTACATCTTTCTGCATATTTAAAATAATAATATAGGTTATTGGTAAAATAATATAGGTTAAAATTGGTAGATGAATATTGATTATTGGTAGATTTTTTGTGATGGAGTTATTACATCTTGATAGGGTGGTAGGGGAGCAACTTGTATAAAGATTGGTGCAGTTGGAGGATCCTTAAAAAGTTATATTTATAAAAAAATATTGGACAAATTGAATAAAGTGTAGTACTTTTTTATGGTAAACAAAATGTTATATATATGCACTGAAAAGAAAAAAAAAATTACTTAAAAGTTTAACATTTAACAGAAGATATTAGAAGGAAGAAATTAGAAGAAAGAAAAAAAGTAAGTATAGAAAGATGAAAAATAAGTTGTATAAGGTTTGCAATTATAGTGTGGTATTCTAGTTGATTTCACACATGTACTTCAAAGATTGTTAACAGCTCTGAAGGAAGGACTGAAGAGTACGGAATGAAAATAAAAAAAACAAGCAGTGGGAGTAAACAACAAAGAGAATTTAGTTAAGGACAAGTGAAGGAAGAAGAGAAAAAGTAAAATATTATAGATATTTAGTGAGGACAAGAATTCAATGGAAATAAAAGGAAGGATAGCACTACATATGAAGCTTTCAGTAAGAAGAGGAAATTACTATGCAGTAAAAGTTTGAATTGCTATGCTTGGAGTGTGTATGGAAGTGAAGCCTGGACAGTGAGGAAGAAAAGAGTGACTGGAGTGAAGCTTTAGAGGTGTGGATATGGAGAAAGTAAGATGGGTGGATAAAGTGAGAAACGAAGAAGTAACAAACAGGATTAAAAGACAAATAGTTCTTATGCAGGAAGTACAAAAAAAGAAAAGGAAACTGGTTAGGATATGTGGTTAGAGGAAGTTGAATCTTGACAACTGCATTAGAAGGGTCACGGGAAGGGAAAAGGTTGTGAGAAAGGAGTATGAAGTTGAGGTGAAAATTGGAAACTACAAGAAGACAAAAGAGAAGGCTTAGGACAGAAATGGATGGGGATAGCTTTGGTGTAAGGGACCTGCCGCCAGGTAAAACACCAGATGGTAATGATGAATTTAAAAGTTATTCAAATCTAAAGGTGAAATTAATAGAATTTAATCATTTTCTTTTTGTCATTGCAGTACTTGTTTACTCCATATTCAGATTTGCAAATATAGATAAACTGCTGATTTCTATATAAATCTGAAGTAATCTGCTTTTGAGAACTTTCAAATGTTCTCTCAGCTGATCAGATTTAAAAAATTACTATTTATTTGTAAAAATGCCCAAAAAAACTTTTTTTTTCAATTTAATAGAATAAATTTTTTAAATTAAAAAAAGACTGGCTTAAAAATAACTTCAATAATTTCACTAGAAACTAAAAGTTATTAATTTTTTTTTTTTTAATATTTTAATTTGTTTGTAAGTTGGAGCTAACCTAAAAACAAACAAATATTATCTTTAATTTGGTTTTAATTTCAGAAATTTAATTTTAAAGAATAATTAATAAAGTTATGTTTTTATTGCAGTTTTTGAAAGCTAATTTTTATTCTTTTAAAAAGTATTTCATTTAACATATATTGTATTGTAGCACCACTTGAAACAGTTCTTCGTTTAATTATATAATTTTGTATTAAAAGCAGCGGCGGGTATTCTTTGTTATTTCTTATAAAATCAATTTACTTTTGACGTTCAAAATAAAAAGTGAGTTACACTTTATCTTTTCTCTCAAATATGTATCAGTTTGTTAATCACCTTGTATTAAATATGTTTAAGATCATTTATAAATTACTTACAACTTGCAAGGGACTAGCAGATCCTTGTAAATTTTTTATCCCCTTTATCCCCAATTATTTTTATTTATCTTTGGTCTCAAGGTAGGTGGATCAAGTATCTGGTTAGCTTTACTATTTGTTGTTTTACATTGGTTCTGATAGTTTAGCAGGCAGATGGTTTCTTTATGGGGTTCAGTAGTATTGCTATTTGTATCGAAACCCGATTTCCTATCCATAGGGGTGTTCTAAAGGACCTCAAACTGCCCTAGAGATACCTCTCATCAAACTTTTATAATCATTTTATTGTCTGAATCCATCATTACATTCTAAATTTAAACTTTTCTGTCTTATAAATATAATCAGATTTACTTTCTGTTTCTTTTTATTAATGAATATAATGCACAAATTTTGGAGGGGGAAAATACACACACACACACACACACACTCTCACTCTCTCTCTCTCTCTCTCTCTCTCTTGATGCCAGATAAGCTTAGGGTAAACATAGATGATGAAACATATGCTAAATAATTTGACTAGCTTTCATATCAATTACATTGTTGACTCCTACCACCTTCTGTGTTTTAAGCCAGAATAACCTTTTATCTGTTTTATTATTATAAATATCTAAATCATCTTTTATCCATACTTATATCAGTAAATGAAAACAAAATGAAAAAAACCTTGAAAGATACTTCAGCCTAACTTCACTTGTACAAATCAGATTGGAAATTTTAATAATAGACAATTATTTTAATAGTAGATGACAACAATTGTCATAATAAATAATAATAATTACAGTTAATTAAGTTGTGCATTATTTATTATAAACAATCCCTATAAGTAAGTAATTAAAAAAAAAAAAAAATTCAGAATGCAGTTTTTATAAAAAAATAAATAAAATAAAAATTATCAAGCAATAATATAATGTATATGGTAATTGTCATAATCACAACAATTATATAGATAACTTGACATGAGTTATAAATTACCCCTGAAAATCACAGCCATTCTCAGTAATAAAACATCCCAGGTTTACTAAAGAATTTGAATATAGTGGTTTCCTGTTTTCTTCACAGAAGTGAATATACGATTGTTGCATTTTATTAGTCCCCTAAAAAAAAAATCAATTAATATTCATTTCTGTGAGTGACACCATGACTGTTTTCAGCGCAAAGAATGGCTGTTCTATGAAAATCATTCTTAGACTAGTGTCTCATTTAACTCAGGTGCTTTATCTGTGTCACAGTGTCAAGAATGACTGGGACAGATAGTATGAATGAAGTAACAAATTCTTGTACTCCTTTTTGTTGTGGGAACTATATGTTATTTATTCTGTTTCATCTAGCAAGGGAAAAATTAATAAAGGAGGCTTAAAAATAATTTAAAAAGTTGTAATAATAATGTGTAAAAAAAGTTTTTTTTTTTAATGATACTTAAACGTAAAATACTTTTATATATTAAAAAAAAGTAATGTAAAATATGTTTTGTTCTGTAATATGATAGAAAAATGTAGCATTGAACTTTTGGGTTGGATAAAGCCATGTACTTATTTAATTGAACAATCTAGTTTTACCCGATGAAAGTTAATCACAAAGGTTTTTGCTCTTATGAAAGTAAACTGACTCAGTTTGTAAATACATTCCTGCAGAATCTTGCTGTTCTTTATGAAATTTTTTTATGGTGAACAATTTCATAAGAAGTTTACCATTAATACTGTAAAATGGACTTTAAAGTATTTATGAAACTCATCTGACTGCAGTAAAATATTTGTATGATGTTGAAATTTAATATAGGTAGTTAGGCTGTGTGAGGAGGTTTGTCTCTGTGATGATATATTGCCTTATCTCAATCCTGTCTCCCCCCTGGAGATCCAAACAGAACTTGAAGTTCCGGACAATTTTGAACTGAGCAAAGCCATGGGGATTGTCAAGGAAATATTATTAGTGGTGATATCTGGTTGCCTTCCACTGACCTCCAAATCCTTTCTGCTGACCGACTCAGTTTCCTGCTGGGGTCGGGTCCCGACCTTCCATTGAGTTGCTCAGCTTTATGGGGGGCATCGCGAATTAGTAGGAAGTTTTAGAATTGAGGTGACTGGCTAAGAGAACTCTTTTGTTGAGTTCTTGTAATCACATGAACTCAGTTCTTGTATCGCATGTATATCACATCCATTTTTTCCAGAGTCTAGATATCTTGACTCCACTCCCTTAAGCTACCTATTAACATGAAATTAATTTATTTTACACTTTCTCATTGTTTGCATTCAAGTAGATCTGAACCAGTGTCATGTATATGCATAACTAAAGTTGCATATGCAGAAAATTCTTACATTGACTTGAGATTATATGTATATATATATATATATATATATATATATATATATATATGTACAAGGTCTTCATTCATAAAAGAATGGTGGGGTTTTGAATGTGAATTAAATGAAAACAAGAATACTTACAGTTGTTGTTTATTTATCGAATTTGTCATATCAAACAGCATTTTTACGTAACTAATAAATTTCAATATGTGCACCATTAGTCACCCTGCAAATGTCCAATCGATATTCAGTTACTGCCTATACCCAAATTAACGTATCTCCTGTTACAGTTACAGTTGCTTTATTAATCCTTTCCTTTAAGTGATGTAGGTTATGTATTTTTTATAAGTAAACAATGTTACATATCCCCAAAAGAAAAAAATTGCTGTGTGTCAGGTCTGGACTCCTTGGAGGCCGGATATAGGTCTATCCATCAATGTCCAAATTTTCCGTTCAAAGCCTGGCTGACGAGTGCATTAAAGTGCAGGGGTGCACCATCTTGCTGGATGTATCTTGCTTTGATGTATGTTTTTGAGTTCATCCAATTGAGGAAAACAGTAATTGTTTAACATATTGATATAAACATTTTCATTAATAGTCTTTTCAGAAAAAAAAAAGGCTTGATTATATGACTTTTTATCACACCATGCCAAACATTAACTTTAGGCATGTCGTGTCATTTCTCAAAAAACTACATAGGGTTTTCAGATCCCCATATTAGTGAATTGTGTCTGTTAACACACCGATTAATGTGGAATGTAGTTTCATTCGTAAAAATTGTATTATATAAAAATGATTTGTTTTCATTAATTTTGTGGAAAATTTTTAGAGCAAAATTGAAACTTTTTCTCCATCATCAGGTTTCAATTATTGCAGTAGCTAGATTCTATATATGTATAATCTCAATCTTTTGTGCAAAACTTGGTGAATTCTTTTTTTTTGGATTATCTAATTAAAGGCTTTGATGAGAGGTGGATTTGTTAGAACTTGTGATTGTGGATTGTCTGATTCGTTCAACAGTTTAATATCATACTCGGTTTAATCTATGATCTGCCAGTTGATTTTTCCTTGAGAACAGATTCAGTTTCTCGAACTGAACCAATGTCATATTATTTTCATTAGGTGGCTCTTTCCTATATCCATGTTGAACTAAAATTATGAACTTTAATTCAGTCTGCGCCATAAAACATACTTTGTTTTTTCTTGAATAGTGAACATAGTAGCGAACTAAACACATCTTAGGAACAATACAAAAGTTGATGTGGGGGTTTGAACTGCTGTTACACACAGTCTTTTGGGTTTCTTTCTTTCTTTTTCCTGTTTAGCCTCCGGTAACTACCGTTTAGATAATACTTCAGAGGATGAATGAGGATGATATGTATGAGTGTGAATGAAGTGTAGTCATGTACATTCTCAGTTCGACCGTACCCGAGATGTGTGGTTAATTGAAACCCAACCACCAAAAAACACCGGTATCCACGATCTAGTATTCAAGTCCGTGTAAAAATAGCTGGCTTTACTAGGACTTGAACGCTGGAACTCTTGACTTCCAAATCAGCTGATTTGGGAAGACGCATTCACCACTAGACCAACCCGGTGGGTTACAGTCTTTTGGGTTGGAGGCTATCAAGGTTACCAACATGTTTTAAAATTGCCCTACTGCCTTGATCTGAATTACAAAAACCTACATTCTTTTATGAAGACTGTATATCTGATAAATGTTCCAATTGCTTTTTCAGGGTGTAACTCTCTTCTATCTTTGCAGTCAAGTATGCTCCATATTAATTCTCTGAACGTTTCCAAATTTTAACACATTTATTACCACATTATGATGATGTATATATATATATATATATATGTTTGACAGTCAACATGTTTAAATCCTTTGTTAATATTTTTTTACTGAGTTGGTACCCCTTCTATCTGTGCATGAATAGTCACATTTAAAACCTGAAGTTGTTTTAATTTACAAACAATAGTTCATTATTTTTCTGTAATGTGAAGGTCCTGGATTTAATTCGCAGCTGATATATTATAATGAGATAGAACTTCCACTCGAGGTACTTCTACCAGTTAAAAGTATATATATGTTTAAAAAATAATTATAGCGTGGTTTATTTTTACTCATTTTATAAATTATATTATTAGTCAAGTACAGCAGTAATATCTTTTCAAAACAGTTATGTGAGGAGAAGTTTTGAAAGTAGATTTGCCTATTGAAGTTGTGCCGTTGACAAAGCTTAGCCTAGAGATTGTCTACTAGATAAAATGGCTAATCAATTCTAGTACACCCTTCATCTGTTGTGGGTGGTTCACCAGTGGTAAATGTTTTATCTGTCTGCATAGAAGAAAAGTTATGGTTTGTTGATTGGTTTTTATCAATAAAAACGGTGACTACAATCAAAATCCATCATCCACTTGAAACAGTTTGCACTTCTATCTGATGAGCTTTCAGCAGGTATAAAATTGATGTCATAGATTTGTAAGAGATCATCCTTTATTGTCAACATATTTTGTCCTAAGAATCAGGACAGTTTGATTTGGAAATTATTTGTTTACATTGTTGAAATTAACATTATTTGTTTACATTATTGAAATTATTTCATTACATAATCTTAAAGATTTGGAAGAAAGTTAAGTCTTTTGAGTTGGGGCATTCTGGGGGATTTATCATGACCGTTTAGATAATCAAAAATTTTACCTAAGGGAGTTCCTCAGCATCCAATAGAGAAGCATAAGAAAAAAATCGTGTGGGTTTTTATATCGCTTATTTTCGCAATTTTTAAAGAAGAATGCATTTTTGGACGGAATAATTACGTAGGATGAAACATGAGTGTTTTATTATTTATTCATATGAAAAAGTTCCTGTTATGTATGCTTTAAAAATATATAAATATTTCTGATAAAATAAATTATTAAAAATGTACTGGATGCGGGAAGTATGTTTTTTGACTTCCCCTTTTTTTTAATAATTACTGTAATAATAAGTGACAGCTCTTAAACTAATGATTAATGCTAAACGAAGAAAAAACGTAATCTGTGCAGTAATTTATACACTTAAAATTTATTGCATATATAGGTTATCTATATAATTAACCATATTAAAATTTATCATTTTTATATATATTTACCATAATTAAGGTAATATTATTTTAAACCTAACATAATTATTTTAAATAAATAAATTAAAGATATTTAACTTACTGATTGAAAATATGTTTACACAAGTATCTTTTTTCCAATAAAACCATTATTATATTACCAATTCATAAACGTAACAAGTAATCTAAAAAAAATAATTCCATTTTATTGTATTTCATCATATAATTTTTTGATATTTGTAGGCACTATTATAACTGAAATTAAAATTCAGTGTTTTTATTTAAATACTAAATTAGACAAGATAAAATAAATAAACCATTTTAAACGTAAAATTTTAATACTAAAAAGCCAATAATTTGGACTAAAACTGTGTTTCTCAATTCTCTTTCCATTTGAAAATAGACTATCCTCATCCTCACCCCGTAGGGGAAGACATTTGCCTTGTGACATTCCCGGTCACCACACTACTCTCTCCAATCCTAGTCCTGGGCTTGACCAGAGGTTGTCTTTTAGAACCTCTATGCCACCGATGCAAATGACTCTGTAGACATTTCCATCAGTATATTTACACAATTTAGATGACTTTATAATGATTTTTTTTTTTTTCAACGGCCAATTTACACAATTTTTTATAGTGACCAAATACCATAACTTACAACCTCAACCAATTATTAACCGATTTGTGGAAGCGCTATCCCCACACCTTTCTCTAACACTGAAGTTTCACACAAAAACTCTTTCCTCATCTAACTTCAGTTAAGACTATGTATTCAGATCATTACTTGTTTGATTCTTTAAGTACAAAATATACTATTTTCTTACCAACAAAATAAGTGTTGATCACAAGTGTGATGTATTGTGGGGTCTTTAAAACATGTTACATTATCCTAGGAAATGCTTTGAATATAGCCTTGTACAGGCTATCTTTAAAGTATTGGCTTTGAAGATAATGTCGGGTGTTTACGCCATTCTGGCATAAAGTTTTCCGTTATTTTCTACGAATTCCAAGCTAGGGTGGGTCCCGTTGTATTATTACTGGAATGTTAAACTTCGCTTTGTTTCGAATTTTTGTGTCTGTCAAAACTATCTGTTTTTATTATTTGTTCTTGTGTTCGACCCTCCCTCCGTCATCCTTAGCGACCGCGTCCATTCTTCTATCGAGTTATTTCTGACTACCCTTTTCATACACCCGTTATATTTTCGTCCCCTTACTAATACATACACACACTCTCCTGTCCACTACCTGGAGCTGGTTACCCCCGCTTTTTTTTCGCCATCTTTTCGGCAAAGTAAATCCAACATCTCACCACTGCAGTCGCCTAGGGCAATACTCTCCTGCAAACTTTGTGGTAACATTCCTCACTCAAGCAGAATCTCAAAATCATCACTACACATCTGAGATTCTACACATCACGCTACCACCAAACCACATCACACCTCTGTATTCCTGATTCACCGTGCGGACTACGCCCAGGATTACATAGCTATTCTTCTGTACTTGCTGTTACGAGTTCATCTCTGGATAATATTTGTGTGCTACAGGCAAGTTCAGTTTTTCATTACTTATTACGTTAAACCACTATGGTATCATTCAAATTTGTGGAACATTCCGTTCATCATACCTATGCCGTTCAAGTTTCAATTTCACTTTAGTACAGTCACGACAGGTCACTTACAGAAGGCTGTCCTTGTTCAGCTGCAACCTATTTCATGTGCTCAATTAAGTTCAGTGTGATTATATTGTAATTAACTCTTTTGTACTGTAATTTTATTGTGTCCTTTTCTACGTTAAACTAGAATTACATTTTTACGTTATTTAATGTTAAGTTTGTGGTTCACAAATCAGGAAAGGCTAGTGCCAATTAAGATTTACTGTAATTGATGTTTCTAAGTTAATGACATTTGTTCATTCCTAATTTTTCAATATTACAACATTTGTCAGCAATGCAATAGTTTTTCAGACATACTATGTTTATTGATGTCATATTTTTCTAAAGTTATAATTAAAACTAAGGTGTTTCATGTTCTCCTTCAGGCTTTGTCAAAAACGTATATTGTCAAAATCTGTATTTAGAAGCGTGTACTCATGTATTTTTTCATTTAACTATCATTGTTAAGACGCTGATTTCAGATGATGTATTAAGTAGTTTTTAAGGTTATAATAATTAACTTATATTAATTTGTTTTCATTAAAGTCCAATTTCTTTTGGCAAATACTAGCTGTGTGTTTTTTGTTTTTTAACTTTACCCAACATCGGGTCTATATCTATTTTGTTTTTGAATTTTTTTTTAAAGAAAATAAAAAAAAAAAATTTTTTAATATAAAATACATAGAAAGTGGATATTTAATGCCACAAATTACATGGGCATGATAATTTACAAATTTGTTAAAATATTAAAACAAACAGTAATATATCATTATGTATACATTAAAGTTAGGTCGGGTTAAAGTGTACTTTCTTTTTCTGTTTAGCTTCCAGAACCATCATAAGGTATTTCTTGAGATGACGATATGTATGAATGTAAATGAAGTGTAGTCTTGTACAGTCTCAGGTCGACCATTCCTGAGATGTGTGGTTAATTGAAACCCAACCGCCAAAGAACATCGGCATCCACGATCTAGTATTCTAATCTGTATAAAAGTAACTGTCTTTACTAGGATTTGAACCTTAGAACTCTCGACTTAGAAATCAGCTGATTTTGCGATGACAAGTCCATCACTAGACCAGCGGGTGGATAATGTGTACTGTTTAGTTTAATCTTCAATTACTGTAAATACTTGTTTTACTACATTTACAGTGAAGCTTATAAAATTCTAAATATTTTAAATAATTATTTCTTTGACTACAAAACTCATAATAGGGTATCGGTTTATATATGTGTCATTTAAATTAATAAGTCTGTTTTGATAAAAAAATCCACTTGAATACAAATTAGAGGTAAAATTATGGAATTCTGGCTGTCAAGCAATTTGGAAATTTATGTAACTTTGACAACCAAGGGCTACTCTGGCAGACTATTACTTAGAAGGAAAATTATTAATAAGCTTAGGTTAATAAGTTTATCAGCCGCTACAAACCAATATAAATAATAATGTTTATTTGCTAAGAAAATTTACAGGATTAGTATATTCTTTACCGATCTGAAAATATCAAGAAAATGGTAACCGACAAAATAAAACAAAAAATGTAGACTTATTAGCCGTTACGCCTGGATGAAATTTCACACATACATAACTAAAGACATAGTAGTATTGTGGAATCATCTAATTTGTACAAAAATGTGACTTGAGCACAGAAAAAAGTTATTTTTACTTTATATCTTCCTGCCCCCTAGATAAATAGTGACAATCTAAAAAAAATGTCAGCAGTGAATTTCATAACTTTCCCGGCTATGCATCTAGTTATGCAATTCAAAAAACATTTTCTTCATTTTTGTAGCTCCTACATTAAAAGAAAAGCGTTCAAGTAAAATTAAGTTTTAAGCAAATAAAATCTAAAAAGAGAAACTTTTTAAAATTGTTTAAAAAATACTAAGATATAGTTATGATTCTAAATAAACATTAATTTTCTAGGAAAGGAGTGAAAATGCATTGGGTTACTTGTGAAGTTGATGTGAATTTAAAGTAAATTTAAAAGAGTTTTTTTTGTCACAGTCCATTGGAGTGGAATGGGCAAAGAATTATATAGAAGTTTGGAGACCTATTGATGTAGAAAATGTAGATTAAAAAACTCCCATTAACTCCTTTTCTAAAGCAATATATAGCTAAAAAAAATAAATGTATATAAAGTCATTTTTGGGGAGGAGGTGATTATTAAATAAACGTTTTTGGTAATTTACAATCTTGATAAAAAAAAACTTTTGTAACAACATTTTTTTGCTATAGTGCTCCAGCAAAGATTTGAAATTTTATTTCAGCAGAAACACCCTTACTCCTTTTTCCGATTTTTGAAAAAAATAATGCATTCTTTTCCCCCCCTCATGAAGGAAGTACCTGACTACTGAGTTTGAAGAAATTTGATCAATGGGGTCCTCTATTCTAAGACCAAATATAGGCAAATATATATAAGAACGTACATATGCATAAACTTCCTTCTTATAAAATTATATTTTTGGATTTGGGAGCATTGGAATAAAACATTTTTTTCCGTAGATTGTTTGGTTTGCAATTTATTTTAATTAATTCATTTTTTTGTTAAACTTTTTTGTAAATGTCTCCTTATGGCAAAATAGCTTAAAAAAACCAATTTTTTTTTTTTTTTACCAATTTATATGCTTTGCTGTTATATAAGCTATAGCAACATATATTGCTGTAGCTGGGAAAGTAAAATTGGGATCAGTGTCCCGTATATAAGACCGTCCAGTCTAGAGATATCAAGGAGAAAAATGGTCAACACATGTACACATACATCCTTCCAAATTTTTCAGTGCTATAATTTTTTTTTTTGATACGGGTCATGAGATATCAAGATCTGCAAAAAAACCCTGATAGCAAAACTGACCTAATTAGCATACTTTCTCTTATGTAATTTACTGTAAAGTTATGTTTAATGACTTTGTAGTCTGGAAAGAAAAAAGTATATATGATAATCTACTTGTATACCTTGAAAATGTATAAAACTACAAAAAGCTTATAATAAAAGTTGTAACCAGAAGCCAGAATACAAATAACAAGTATAGAAGAACTTGCGAATAAAATTGGACTTAAAATTTCTTACGAAAAGACTAAAATGATGGCTATAGATCCTTTAGTTATTAATTCTGTGAATATTAATGGAAACAAAGTAGAACTTGTAGAAAATTTTATATATCTTGGAGAGATCATTACTTGTAATCGTAACGATAAAACAAAATTGGACCGAAAGACTTAGTAAATTATTTAAAGTACTACAAGTAACCAAAAATACTTACAACAAAAAATCGCTCTCGATTAACTCTAAAATTAGATATTACAAAACTGTGGTTAAACCAGTAATTACTTACGCGAGCGACTTTATTTAGATTTAATCAGAAAAATAGGACTGAACCTTTGCTTAAAGTTGAACTCAGGATTCTTAGAACCTGCATAAACAAAAAATATAAGCACGAAAATCAGTACAGATTATTGCCTAATAAATTTCTGTACGAAAACCTGGAATCCTTAATTGATACTATGAAAAAGAAGCGAATTTCTCACACTTGTTAAGATGACCGCAGGATAGGATTACTAAGAGAATTATCGGTCAATTTTGGTCTTTAAAAAATCCGCAATTATGGATCAAAGAAATTAAAGAAGATATGCAAGAATTAAATTTGACTTACGAAGATTTACTTAATAAATCCGAAAAATTCAAATTTGTTATTAAAGATCCGAATACCAACTTTAAAGTAAGAACTTTTAATTATACGAAAAGGGTTTATCCAGAAGAGGATCGTAAAGAAAGACCATTAAGAATGACTAAATATTGGGAGAAAGTAAAAGCTAAGAACTTAAAGGCGAAAAGATCGGCAAAAAAGACTTGAATTATTCTGACTAAAGTGGTCATTTGCGGCCTTAAAAGTAAAAAAAAAAAAAAAGTTGTAACCAAGATGTGTTACAACCTTCTTGTATCACCTTATCAGGGGGAATTTTTCCTTGTATCAGTTTATTCTTATGATCCAAATACATCTATTCTGTGTCTCTTGTGGTTTCTTTTTTTGTTATTTATTTTTTACTTTCAAGGATTAATTTTCATTTTTCTTCTTTTGTTTAACGTATTTAAAAGACTGCTAATAAGCAACATATTCTCTTCATCGTTATTGTTACACCTTTTGCACGCAAAAAAATCGAGGGAGAAAGTTGAAAACACTGTTAACTGATTATAAACAATACGACAAAATAATTAACCGTTTTGACAAAATACGAGGCATATTCATTAAAATAAGGGCCGTCGGGTTATATTTAAATATTAGTAGATCTGAACACAGCTTCACGCATGCAGGGGCATCTATCGGCTATTTACGAGGCCACTGCAGTTTTGATTTTGTAGTCGTTTGCCTGCCGGTGAATGCAGATCCCAATGTCCGTGACAATCGTTTCTCCCGCCAGTTGTGAAGTGCGCGCTGTGTGCAAAAAGGATCTGCTGAAATTCATCGGGACTTAGTCCCGATTAATTAGTATATGGATCTACAGTAATGAGTGAAGGAAAGATTAGACGATGGTGTCGAGACTTTAAAAATGGTCTCACAAATGTGCATGACGAAGAGCGGACTGGCAGGCCCAGTATTCAGATCGACGAAATCGTTGAACAATTGAACCGAAACTGCGATGTAATCGGCGATTGACGATTAGTGCTCTGGCTGATGAATTTTCGCATGGACGCAACTCTATCTACACGATTGTCACAGAAAAGCCCGGATATCACAAATTATTTGCAAGGTAGGTACCGAAAATGCTCACCGATCAACACAAAGAGCAAAGAATGTGCAGTGGACGAGCGTTTTTTGACCGCTATCGACAAGATGTAGATGATTTGTTTTCCCACATCGTTACGGGCGACGAGATGTGGATATCCTACAAAGAATCGAAACAACAGTCGATGCAGTGGCACCATTCAGGTTCCTTAAAACCGAAAAAGTCTAAGCAATCTCCGTACTCGAGTCGAAAAATGTTGGCTACCGTTTTTTGGGACGAAAAAGGCGTCATTTCGGTTGATTTCATGGAACGTGGATCAACAATTACAGCTGACGTGTACTGCGAAACGCTCACCAAACTGAGACGTGCGATCCAAAAATTGACGATGCGCGAAACTGTTCTCCGAAAGAAAAGTGTGTCTGATGTTTTTTATCTTTATAATTTCTAATATTATTTATTTATACTGATATGGTTTCAGAAGAAGATTCAAGAATTTTATTGGGACCTTTTTTTTACCATCCTCCATATAGCCCTGATCTTGCACCTAGCGACTACTTCCTCTTCTTGCATTTGAAAAATGGCTTGGTGGACAACGGTTTGAAAACGACGAGGAATTCAAGACAGCTGTTGTCAACTGGTTGAATTCCCAGGCTGCAAACTTCTATGCAAAGGGGTGAAAGAAACAGGTGCAGCGTTATGAAAAGTGTTTAGAACTGAATGGCGATTATGTGGAAAAGTGAATTTTTTATCTTTATCATTTCTAATATTATTGTTTTTATTTATACCGATATGATTTCAGAAGAAGATTCAAGAATTTTATTGGGAAATTTTTTTTTACCACCATCTATATAGCCTTGATCTTGCACCTAGCGACTACCTCCTCTTCTTCCATTTGAAAAGTGACTTGGTCGACAACAGTTTGAAAACAACGACTAGGAACTCAAGACTGCTGTTGTCAACTGGTTCAATTCCCAGGCTGCAAACGTTTTAGCAGAGGTGTTAAAGAAACTGGTGCACTGTTACAAAAAGTGCTTAGAACTGAATGGCGATTATGTGGAAAACTGAAGTAGATATTATGTAGTAAACTAAAACTGTAAGTAAAAACCTTTTCTCACGAGTTAATTTTTTTTAATGACCAAACGGCCCTTACTTTATGAATATGCTTCGTATTTGTAGGGATATATCACTTGCCTATAACTAAGGATTACAATAATTTTGCCGGTAGGTTTTCAAAATTGTATACCGTTGAACAATTATCAAGGCTGATATAGATCTCCTTCACTTATCTTGTAAAAGTTTTAAAAATAAATGCCAATCGTTAGACCCAGTTCAGCCAAGAATGATGTATTTAATTGTAAATAACTTAAATTTTCATGTGTTTTTTGTACGTGACCTTTATTATTATCTACATTAGAAAATTATTGTTATTGTTTGTTTTGTTTTCTTCAGCTGTCAGATACTGCCGGCTTCTATGAAATTATTCTTTTTTTTTATGTAACAAGCGTATTTCTATTTTGTTTTAAACTGTTGATTATTGACTTTTATAATAATTGTTTGTTGTGATTTATGGGTTTTTTTATACTTAATTTTTTCCTGTAATTTATTTTGTTATTTGTATCTTTTGTGTTGAGAAAACTGTTCTTGAACTATAGAATTCCTGTTAGATTTCATAATATTGTAAAATATATAGATAAAATTAATTACCACTTTTCTTTATCATCCAAGTATAACCTTCAAAGATAGGTCTGTTTGATGTTTTTTATCTTTATCATTTCTAATATTATTGTTTTTATTTATAATGATATGATTTTAGAGGTAAATGAGGATTATTCGTTCTTCTCAAACGTTTATGACAGCTGTTTATATATCATCAGTCTTTGAGTTAGATTAGACTAAAGGAACAAACCCCACTCCAATAACCTCGGCTTAAAAGTGGTTTTTATTTTGTATATCTTATTTTATTTTTTTATGTCTTGAAAAAGATTGAAGGAAATAGAAAATTAGCACCATCTACTACTGAAAGAGTGTAATATCTTGTTTACAGCTTTAAAGGCTGTGCCCAGTTCTGCGCTGCGGTAACCTCCTATTATTTACTTATGTAATTTATGATATTTGCTTGAAGATGTACTACAACAGAGTGAAAGCGCCATCAGTATTGCAAGAAGTTGATTTTACCATTATGATCGTTCAACAGTATTGATTAATTTATTAAATAAATAGATAATCGATAGTACGTTCAATAAAATTACGGATGCAGTGCTTACTTTACACCAGTAATCTCCTCACCTTCCTATTAAAATTTCAAGAAGATGTTTGATAAGGTGAATATTAGTGTAAATTGTGTGAGATAATATAAAGGAGGGTGAATCTCTACGATCCAAAGACTTAACTGAATACTTCTGAATTTATTGTTCTTAATGAGAAAAGTAATACCTCAAGCTGTTAGAGATGACGGTGTGACGCAAGGATGTAGTTTATAGCCAATATTTTTTTAATATTTATATTCGAAAAAATTATTAGAGAACATTTTAAAATTAGACAGGGAAATGTAACCGAATGTTTGAACATACTTCAAGTTTTATATGTAGATAATATTAGTTATATTGCTGGGATCAAAGGGTCGTTTTACAATGAGAGCTGGATACATTTAGTGTATTATGTTACGGATAAAATCTGTGCAAAAATTAGGTAACAGCGGTAAGGTAGATGAAATGAAGTAATCTCTGGTTTAGAGAATAATAAAACAAGAATGTTGTAGTCTTTTCTCGTTACTTCTCAACTTGTATGTACAATTGAAGGACAAATTTGAGAATAAACTAATTGACCAGAAGAAAAAATTTTAAAGATAAAATTCACTAATGACATTTTTTTTTGAAAAAAACAAATTAATTTCAGAGTTGAGTTTATTTGCTAAGAGGTAGAAATTCAGATTGAAAATAAATAAAAGAAAACAAAGCTTTTTTAGATAAAAAGAAGGATAATGAGGAATTAAGTATTAAGGTAGGGGAACACTATATCAGGAGTAAAGCAATTTTGTTTTTTTTGTAGCAATATTACAAAGAGAGGAGAAATAATGGAGGTGTAAAAATTAGACTAGCGCAGGTATCTGCTAGTATGAAATACAGGATATCCCATATAAAACGCAACCCAACCTTATATTGGTAGGTATTGAAATAATAAAAAGGCATGTGTAAATGTAAATGTAATTTTTATTAGTACCATCCATTACCTTACATTTAGAGTAAATGTTGGAAGTGGCCGCCATCTTCTTGAATACAAGCTTCAATTGTTTTTACAGCGTTTCTTGCAACTTTTTCCAAAGTTTGTGGCTGTTACAGCTTGTTCAATATTGACTTCAATTGTTCAAGTGCTCGTGGTTTTGTTGCTGTAGGCTTTTTCTTTGAGGTAACCCCGTAGAAAAAAATCCGCCGCAGTCAAATCTGGAGATCTTGGTGGCCACAAGCCTCGACCGATAACACGATTACACAAAGAATTCCTCAACGAAATCAGAAGTTGAACCTGCGTAGTGCGATGTCGCACCGTCATGTTGTAGCCAGCAGTGTCTGTCTTCCTCTTCCAAGAGTGCAACGAACTGAAATAAAATATCCTGATATCGTTCTGCATTAATGTTGTACTCGAAAAAAATAGGACCGATTATTTTCTTCCGCGATATCGCGCACCACACGCCCAACTTCTGCGGGTGTAATTGTTTTTCGTGATAAACGTGGGGATTTTCAGCGCTCCAGATTCTACTGTTTTGGCTGTTTACGTAGCCATCCAAATGAAGCCGTGTTTCATCTGTGAAAAATAACGAATCCATAACATTAATTCCCTCACGCAGAAATCGACGGAACCGTTGACAATATTTTAGCCGTTTAACTTTGTCGGGCTCAAGAAGTCGATGAACCGTTTGAATGCGATAAGGTCGTAATCGTAATCGTTTGGTCGCCCGATGAGCGGTTGATTTAGACAAATTAATTTCATCAGACAAACGTGTGATCGATTTATTTGGCGAGGCGAGTAATCGGTCTTTGATTTTAGCGACTGTATCTGTATTCAACACTGACGCAGATCTTTTGTGTTCCTTGTTATTAACAGAACCGGTCTCTCTAAATTTTGCAACTAACCTTAATACTGATGTTTTGTTAGGAGCTGGTTTATCCGGGTACTTATAGCGAAACAAATCTTGCACTGCAATTACTGATTTCGTACTGAAGTAGGACTCAACAATGAAAACACGTTCATCTAGCGAAAACACCATCTTGTCTCTAACAATACACTGAACGTTATGATTGCATTGTTACTATCGGTAGTGTTCTACTGCGTCGCCGCGGTGCTCAGATGTTGGACGAGTCCATTTCAGTAACGAGTAGGAGAGTAAGCTTGACTTTTGAAATTTCATGGATGAGTGATTGATGGGTTGCGTTTTATATGGGACACTGTATAGACCTAAGAATTAGAAAAAGGTGTCTAAAGATATTTGTATGGTGCTTAGCAGTTCATATTAGTGAAATACAGACAATAGCAGAAAGAATAGAGGTATTCAGAGGGTGTTATAGAAAGATGTTGAAAAATTTGAAAGTAACAACTAACTATAAGATGAGTAGGAAGGGGAGAAATTTGTAATAGAATGTTGTAAAGGTATTAGCTAGGTTGACTGGTCATGTTTTAAGATGTACAGTTCTAGGTAATTTGGTGATGGATGCAAAAAAAAAAAAAATTGTAGAGGAAGATAAAGGTGTAACAGATAGTTGAGGCTGTAGTAAATATGTTGAGGCTAAAAGACTAGTACAGAATAGAAGAGAATGGAAAGTAGCGTAAAACCAGTTGATGAAAAAAAAAGTTGAATTGATTTGTTGTTCAAAAATTGATTTTAAATTTTATTTGAGAGTAGTTATTGGAATAATGTTGAGTAACTCAACTGTTTTTATCGTTAAGTCTTTAGCTTATTTTATAATGTTCTATTTAAAAAATTCATTAATCTAAATGAAGTACAGTAGAAATTTTTTCAACGGAAAGATCAGTGGAAGTACTGTTTAAGAGTAAAGTTATATTAATGTATTTTATGTTACCATTTATTAAACAAGCTATTTATATTTCATACATCGCTATTATTTCATAGCGTCAATTAAAAAAAATAAATGAAGGATAAAGTTATTAAACGATGTGACAACTCTCAATTAAATCACTTTCTTAATTGTTTCGTGACAATATTCATCAAAATTCATTTGTTTTATTACAACCAATTAAATAAAAAAAAAATCATGTTATTATTTTCTTAGTTCTTATTTTACTGTTTGCCTAGGGCGTACGAGTGTTCTCGTCTTGGAGGTGAGCAAAATAAAACTTCTATTATAGAACTAATAAAATTTTTTACTATTCATGGAAATGGCAGTTAACAGCAGACACTATGCTACGGGATTGTTGTCCGGGTGGGGGAAATAATTTAATCCTGACAGCGTTGAATAGTATCGTATTCTACTATCCATTCAGTAATTATTAACCATTGTAAATACAATGCTTTCTGTTGTAATTAATAATTGAAATTATTAAATAAATTATTATTTAAAGTGCGAGTTATTTCATTTACTTTTAGATTTAGAAGAAAAACATAGTAAATATAGACGTGATTTGGTTATTGCAATTCCTTTTTAGTAAATAAATAAATATCTTATGATCAGTATTCAGGGTGTCCCTCGAGGAATCCGACATTCTTCACGGTGTATTTCTTTCATCAAAATAATGAAAAAAATTCACATAAACATACGTCTGGAAATGTTTCGTTAGCGAGTTACGGTTAGCGTAAGATTTCGCCGGGAATTCAGCTCCCACGGTGAAATGAGGTAGTACTGAAATTTTTAGAACGTTAATTGAGAGGCAAAATTAATGGTTTCCTATGGTTTTTGAGCTGAAAAATTGAATAAATTAGATTCCAGAACTGTGTCTCCAGTAGTTTTCATGATATTCAAAGTAAACTGAAAAATTTGTTGTCTGAAAACCGTTTTTTAGTTTTGCAATACAATAACTTCGTTAAATGAAAACGTTTATTTGATTTTTATCGGACTTATTTACATTACTATTTTTAGAACTAAATTCTCTACGAGTTTCGTCAATAAACATTACTTATTTATTAGTCATTTAACAAAGCTATTGTATTTTCAGACAACAAATTTTTCAGTTTACCTGAACGTTTTGGACTTTTTCTTAACTGCAGTCATAAGCCCTCATTGAGAGCTTTTCAACGATATATCACATGTGGTATTTATTTTCATTGGTTCCAGAGTTAGAGTCAGTTAAAATTTTAATTAATGAAATATTTCGATCTTACAAGGGGAAGGCATATCGGTTCGAATACGATTTCATATACACATATATTTTTAACTTAAATATATTGATTTATTAATTTATTAACCTCTGATTGTAAAAAACAACTTTTGCAATAAATAATTATTTAATAATAACAATAAAAATAAAAAAAATCAGAAATTATTAGTGAAATAAAATTTTATGTCCTTTACATTTTAATCCACACATTTTTACAGAGGTTAATAATAATTATTAATAAATCAATATATTTAAATAAAACAAAAAATTAAAAAGAAATATATGTATATTAAGTCGGATTCGAACCGATGTGTCCATGGTTACGGATCCGACACGTTCTCACTTACACTACATAACTACTTCAGCGACCGTGAAACAAAATTAATATATAAACTAATATAAAATACTGATACGGACACCACAAAAAAATGTGATGCAATGTGGTGTCCACCACAATACAATTGTGTAACTGCTCACTTTATTAAAGAATTGTAGGATTGTATCTCACTTTCAAGTGAAATAAGTTTAAATGAAGTGCAGCAAAATGTTTATATATAATTTAATAGGTCGTACAAGGAAGTCAGGTGGTGTCCACATCAGATTTTTGTAAAAAGAATTTTGATTTTTTTCACCGTAACTGCGAATCAGCTGTAACATTTTTTGTTAATGTATTGTTGAATGTACTTGTGAATCTCCATTACTGGAACGGTTGACTATAGTATTGCAAATCGCAAGAATATGGTCCTCAACCACAGACGGCTGGCTGCATGGTAATGTTATGAAAAATGCACATTCATTTCGATGTTTACATTGATAAGAAGCAATAATTATCTTTTTCATGTCAAACGTCTAACCTTTTTTCACGAACTAGATTTTTAGCGACTTACTTTGTTGCCGTTTGCTTACGGATATCCAAAAGCAGGAACCACTTTCGTGCGGTTTGATCTTTATAATTTAGGTTATATTTTTTATCGTCTCATAATTTGATAATTACATATCAATAAAAATAAAAAAAATAAAAGTGAAGTGAGGATTAGGAATCAAACCCAGTTATTTTAATATTCACAAAAACATTTAATACGTGAAAATTTTAACGAGTAAAAATCTAATAGTGGGAAACATTTAAGTACAAAATGTTTTTACTGAAATAATCCAATTTCTATACGCCTTCGTGTCCGTAGTGTTAAGAAAACTTAGCGACCTCAAAAGTGGTTGGTTTTGCTTGTTTGTTCGGGTATCGATGTAATCCCGTGCTTTCTGAGTCATATTTTTACATACGTCTCCAATCTCTTTAACTTTATTCTGCGAGAAATAAACAAACGGGTCATCGACTCAAAAAATGCTTGCTCAGACTTATAGGAAATGTTAAGATAACAGCAGTGTCCTTACATCGCACACCGTCTAACTAAGTGATATGTTTTATTAAGAAATATGATAATGAATATTTAATGTTAGAATATTTAACGTTGTCCAAACCTTAAGTTAAAACAAATTTTACGTGAAAGGAAAATGTTTTATTTCTCGTTAAAAGGAGTATTGGGACATCAGTGCACCTTTGTTTATTAATTAGTAAATTATCTTCACATACTTTTGTATGTGAAGATACAAAAGTAATTCAGAAGTAATTTTGGTCACTAATATTTTTAGTGTGCATTTAAATACCGTATGTAAATTATAATAATAATATTAACAGTTAAAATATTATTAGAAATGTGTTTATAAAAATTGATATCTTGTTTTACTATTACTAATTCTCAGTAATCGAATTAATAATATATAGGAGGTCTGTAAATGAAGTAATGAGACTTGTCCAGAAAAACCTTTCATTTACAATCCAATTATAAATGGACTCTTCCACTTTCGAAATAGTTCCCTTGTGAAACCACGCAACGTTTCAAACGGTTTTCCCACTCTTCACAGCAGTGTTGGAACTCAGAAACCGGAATATCCTTCAGATGGTCTGTTAATTTTTTTTAATACTTTATTGTGTTCCAAAACGGTGTCCTTTGAGGGGTTTTTTGAAGTCGGTAACAGCAAAACGTTGGAGGGACTCGTCAGGTGAATAAGATGGTTGAGGAACTACAGGAATATTTTTATTTGTCAAAAGCTCATTAATTGAGAGTGAAGTGTGACAAGGTGCATTGTCATGATGCAGCATCCAGCTGTCTTTGATGGCTGGTCTCACGCGGGCATCTCATTTCCGCAGTCTTTCAACAATTTCTCGGTAAACATATTGATTTACAGTCTTTCTTGTAGGCAAAAACTCCTTATGGATAATGTCATTACTATCGAAGAAACAAATTAGCATGGCTTTTATTTTTGATTTGCTCATTTGTGCTTTATTTGGGACGTGGTGAGTTTGAAGTGTGCCACTTCTTGCCTGGCGTTTTGTTTCTGATATCCAAGACTCATCACCAGCAATAACATTTTTTTAGAAAATCAGGATCAGTTTCAATTCGCCCTAGAAGATCGCGGCACACTTCCACTCTGTTGTTTTTCTGTTCAACAGTGAGGTTTTTTGGGATCAATTTTGCAAAAACGTTTTTCATGTCCAGTTCGTTTGTCAAAATTGTATGGACTGTGGTGCGGTTCGAATGCAATTGTTCTGCAATCATTCTGATCGTTAATCGCCGGTCAAATCGTAACAAGTCTGATTCGCTTAACATTGTCACTTTTTGTAACGACTGCGTGAGACCAGCCATCAAAGACAATTGGATGCTGCATCATGACAATGCAACTTGTCATTCTGCTCTCTCAGTTAATGAGTTTTGACAAAGAAAAACATTCCTGTATTTCCTCAACCATCTTATTCACCTGACTTGAGTTCCTGCGACTTTTTCCTGTTTCTGACTTTAAAAAAACACCTCAAAGGACACAATTTTGGAACAGTAGAAAACAGAAAAAAATTTAACCGACCATCTGAAAGATATTCCGGTTTTTGAGCTCCAACACTGGTATGAGGAGTGGGAAAACCGTTTGAAATTTGCGAGTCCAGGTACAACTGGATTGAAAATAAAAAAGTTTTTCTGAACCAGTCTAATTGCTTTATTTACAGACTTTGTATAAAGACTGTGTGTCAATTTTAGAATTCCTTAATTTAATGGTGGAAAAGTCATGATTAAAACTGGAAATTGAATCGATCATTATAAACTACAAAAAGGATTCATTTATCGCTATGATATTGTCAAGATCGATATTAAACGTTATATTATTTATTTTCGTAACGTGTATATATCAATCTGTTCAACTAGTTAACAATAAGCAATCCATATTCCTATGGCCAAATGAGAAGAGGATATGATATATATGATGTGTAAATGAGGTATAGTGTTGTGCAGACTCAGGCCGAGAAGTGTTGAACCTTAACTATATCAAAGTATACCGGTAGCCACGTCTAGTACTCAAATCTTTTTAAAAGCAACTAACCTTTACTAGGATTTGAAAGTCAATGTAGTATTTAACCACTACACTGATCCGCGACGACAAGTTAACCACTAGAATAGATCAGCGGTTAAAACATTATACATATTCATTACCAAAAAAGTTAGTAGTACAACGAAAAGTAATTGAATGTGAATTTAAAAAAAAGTGGTTAAATGAAACAAAAACGAAAAAAAATAGTTGTGATTATTTTCATATTTTTTAATATATTCTATGTTTAACAAAATTCTCGATAGATTAATTTCGTTAAAAAAACTTTTATTAAATTTCGGTTCGGCGGAGGAATATAACATTGCGCGAATGAGTTTTATAAGTTTGTAAATAAAATTACCGACTGGAAAAGTTACATGTGAAAGATACGAATATATGTTAGTATTTTATTCCGAAATGTCGTCGATTAGACAAGATAGTCGGAAGTACGTCTAAAGTGGTTAGCAGGTACAGTATAATGAACTCACCGGGTTGGTCTAGTGGTGAACGCGTCTTTCCAAATCAGCTGATTTGGAAGTCGAGAGTTTCAACGTTCCAGTCCTAGTAAATTCAGTTCTATTTATACGGATTTGAATATTTAATCGTGGATACCGGTGTTCTTTGGTGGTTGGGTTTCAATTAATCACACATCTCAGGAATGGTCGAACTGAGATTGTACAATACTACACTTAATTTACACTCATACATATCACATCCTTTTCTTTTCTTTTTCCTGTTTAACCTCCGGTAATTACCGTTTACTTTAGAGGATGAATGAGGATGATATGTATGAGTGTGAATGAAGTGTAGTCTTGTACATTCTCAGTTCGACCATTCCTGAGATGTGTGGTTAATTAAAACCCAACCACCAAAGAACACCGGTATCCACGATCTAGTATTCAAGTCCGTGTAAAAATAGCTGGCTTTACTAGGATTTGAACGCTGGAACTCTCGACTTACAAATCAGCTGATTTGGGAAGACGCGTTCACCACTAGACCAACCCGGTGGGTCATACATATCATCCTGTGAAGTAATATCTAAACGGTAATTACTGGAGGCTAAACAGGAAAAAGAAAATGTACAGTATAGTAACAGGGAGGAGATAAACAAGTGTGTGGTGTATTAAACAATCAACTTTTCATTAACATCATATACAGGAGTGGATTTCATTGTTGTGCGAGTACTTTTACAAATACAGTACTGGTAAAACATTACTAATACAAACGTACTCTGCTCAATACTTTTTACTACTTAGTAGTACTTGAACACGGAGAGTAGATGTATCGTATTTCTCTGCGGAAATATCAAGTCGCTCAACGTTTTATATACCTACAAATATTGGTGTTTAGCGGTATATACCGTAAAAAGTCATTTAATATTCTCTAAACCCAATGTAAAACGTATACTTAAGTAATAAGGGCTTGTATACTTAAGACTGGAACGGACAATTGTGGCCCAAATATAACGGGATTCGGAGTATTTATGGAATAAAATTGAGCCATTTGACCGTAAATAACAGCATAATATTTTGTAAATCCGGATTACTGGTGCACATACCCTGTCAATTGTTTCATGGGCGATCTTCATATCAGAATACAGGAGTTGTAGTTAATTACTTAGGTTGTTCTTCTAAATAGAAGTAACATGTAGTTAGTATATGTAACTCGAGAATAATTAATATTTAAAAAAAAAAATCATTACAAAATTAATAAAATATAATAAACAAAAAATCATATTTAAATATATTTCAATTGTAAAAGGATAGTAATGAGATGAAATATATTTATAAATAAAGAATAAAATTAACAATTAAAATATAAATATAGAAAAGAGAAAAAAACTTTGGATACAAATAAATAAATATGAAAGAATTAAGAGTGAAAAAAGAAAGATAAGCCGAACAAAGGAAATAAAACTGAAACGAAGAGTGGTAAAAAGAAAAACTGTTTAAGTTTACGCGAGTAGTAATGACCTTGAATAAATATAACACGCTAACACGAAATCAGTAACCATCCCCTCTCATTCTAATACAATACTTTTTATTATAACTAGACACTAATGTATTCAGTAATACGTAGAAGGAAATCCTTTAGCTTAGAACTACCCGAAAACTAAATTTGTACACAATAGTTGCAACCAATCGGAGAGGGGTAGTTTATATTGAAGTCGATAAACATACTGTATTGTATGTATACAATAAACCAGTACCTTATAACCCCGACCACTCTCATCATATATATTATTAGTACCATTCTGTGCCGTGACTAAACTTGTATGACCATGAACTGAATTTCAAATAAAACATTAAAAAAAAAATCTTAAATCATATTATCGGACTTATTCGAACACTCCTATATTTTCTTATAAAGTGTTCAAAAAGTAATACAACCTTATGGGAAAAAACCCACCGGGTTGGTCTAGTGGTTAACGCGTCTTCCCAAATCAGCTGATTTGGAAGTCGAGAGTTACAGCGTTCAAGTCCTAGTAAAGCCCAGATATTTTTACACGGATTTGAATACTAGATCGTGGATACCGGTGTTCTTTGGCGGTTGGGTTTCAATTAACCACACATCTCAGGAATGGTCGAACTGAGAATGTACAAGACTACACTTCATTTACACTCATACATATCATCCTCATTCATCCTCTGAAGAATTATCTAAACGGTAGTTACCGGAGGCTAAACAGGAAAAAGAAAGAAACCTTATGGGATAATGAGTAAGTTACAATAGTTGTTGAAAGTGGGCCTCCATTACACGATTTACATAATTGAATAGGAAGTTACATTACAACTTTTACAACATTTAAGTTACATTATAACATATGTTATAATGTTTATTGCGGAATTGCAGCGACACATCGTTCAATTTCGCTCTGCAATTCGGGAATGGTATAAAGATGAGTTTTGTAAGCGGCATCCTTAAGAACACAAGAAAACGTCAGGAGTGGATAAATCAGGAGACTGAGGGGGGCCACAACCCCTTCGAAATCACTTGTCTGTGAAAACACTAAACCAAGAAAATCATAGTGTTCTTGACCGTATTTAGCCGTAGCATTGTTCTACTGAAACCGTGTGAACTGGTCTGCAGGTGTATTGTTTACAAATTGTTACACCATCTGTGTATAGCGCTTACTGTTCACTGTACCATAAAAGAATGTCATAAACAGTGGCGGCTCGCGTATAGGCAATGTGGAACTGCAGCACCCTCTATTTCCACTTGATATTATCGATAACATCTAATATAATGAGTCCTTTTCTCTTTAATTCTTTATTTATACTTGTACAATATGTAATCGTTAAGCTTAATGTCAGTAGCCATTCCCCAGTTTTTGAAAAAGAGAGACAAACATATTTGTACGGAACTGTGCGTTTCACAGTTCCAGCGGCGTGGTTGGCTGTTGTGCGCCTGCGCACATAGGAAGCTGCACACGAGGGAGAGAGAGCACTGTCGTTCCCGCAGTGCCGACCCTGGCGTGCTAGTGCAAGGTAGTTTATATTTTATTCTGCGTGTGTACGGTTGCTTGTTCGTTCCCTTTTCTAGTTTAGCCGGTGGAAGGAATATTAAAGCGGTTTAGTTTTTTCAGTAGCGATCAGAAGATTGTGGAAAGCAAGGGCTTTTTGATTGCCAAATCTGTCAAAAAATATGCTCGAAGGGTGAAAGAGAAGGTGATTAGTAAAAACTAATTATGTATTTGTTTCTGCGTACATAGAAATTTTAATTAAACACCGTTGGACTATAGTGTTTTTAAGCGGACATTTTATTAAGTTATTATCTAATAATACTAAAAAAATATTATCTGTATTGACATTTTATTATTTATTCGGTTAAACCGAATACTATTTTTAAGCACACTGTGCTTAAAAACTGTGAACCATATTCTTGAACAGATAAAGCATAGAATTAGATTATCACTTCCCAATATATTTTTTTGATTTGTGTACTTTTATTATGTTAAATATATACGTTTACTGTGTTAGAAAGTAGTGGTAGCGTCTCGGCCTTTCATCCGGAGGTCACGGGTTCGAATCCCGGTCGTCATGCATGGTATTTTCACACACGCTAAAAAAAAAAAAATGTAAGAAACTAAACAAATTCCACTTAAAAATATGCAAGCGATAAAAAGTTACCTAAGATTTCATTATCGTGGGCGAGGGTGGACTATCTTTTTAAAATTAAAAACGTTTTATACTTTTATAATAATTATTTATATCGTTCACTGTGTTGAATGTAAGAAATTATGACAAAAATCCCCTAAAAAATGTGCAGCCAATAAAATGACTTAAGTTTTCTCTTTTGGGGTGGAGGTGAAGTATGTTGAAATTTTATTGTAATATTATTATTAAAAGTCTAAATAAACCAAAAAAAAAAGAAGATATTTCTAAACTTTGATCGCCTCCTCTACCTCCTATGTTGTCCCCAATGAATTATTTTTGGGCTACTTGCACTACTATCGTGCTTTGGAAGACATAAATTTATGAAACAAATAAAAATATAGCTTTTTTTCAATTTTTGGGGAAGGAGGAAAATTGGGGGGGGAGAATTTTTTTTTTAATTCTAAGAGAACATGTACGTATGTACTGAAATTAATATAAAATTGGGTTATTTTGAAAAAAAAATTAACCCAAAAGAAAATATCTTTCCCACCCGTTGGAGATCCTAAAATTTTACCAACAAATTGTCCAATTTACACGAGTTTTTGTGTCCAATTTCATCAAACTCCGTTCGTCCAGTTAATAGATATTAACCCACCGGGTTGGTTTAGTGGTGAACGCGTCTTCCCAAATCAGCTGATTTGGTAGTCGAGAGTTCCAGTGTTCTATAGATGGTGAATACTAGACCGGTGTTCTTTGGTGGTTGGGTTTCAATTAACTACACATCTCAGGAATGGTCGAATTGAGACTGTACATGACTGCACTTCATTTACACTCATACATATCATCCTCTGAAGTATTATCTGAACGGTAATTACCGGAGGCTAATCAGGAAAAAGAAATAAATAAAGTTAAACGATATTATTAAGCTTTGAACACGCCAACACATGTTTCATACGTAGGTACGTATGAAAATTATCCATAACCTTTTTTGTTTTTTGGAATCCCTGGGTCATGAAACGTCCAGAAACGAAAAAAACACCCCATTTTTTTATTTACCATACTTTCCTTCTTGCAATATAACTCTATTTTTCAGTCACTCTGTACTTAACTTTAATGTAGATAAAATGAAACAGAAATTCCAGAATAATTAAATTAAAAAATCTGATATGGATAACACGTGATTTCCTTGTACGCCTATTAAATAACATATTTTTTTTTGAAATGAAAAGTACATAAAATTTTATTTCATTAAAATCTTATGATATTTTTTCATTTATTTTTTATTTTTTTTTATTATTATTGAATTATTATTAATCATAAAACGTTTTTTACGAGAGGTTAATAATAATTATTAATAAATCAATACATTTAAATTACAAAAAAAAAATTAAAAAAAGATTTAAGTAAAATTAAATTGCAGAACATGATTGTAAAAACCTCAGCTTGCTGTTTAAATTAAAACGCAATTTTCTTTTGAAATGTTTTTTTTTTTTTTATAAAGGGATTATTTTTACTTATCTGTATTTTTTTTTTTTAAATAAAAAGAAACGTAAAATAAATAATAAGAATATCCCCTCGACTTTAATTACCCAATTATAAAATATAAAAAAAAAATAATAATTTTTTATTCTTACATTTAACTTTAAAATGTTGAAGTCGGCGTCGAATTATGGGTTAATAATTTGTTAGTGTTTTTAAATTAGGTCCGAGTTTTAAAAATATTGAAAACGTGATTTTTAAAATTTTATTTCGGTTTTAATATTATTTTTGTAATTCCCCCTCCGCTTTTCACTTGCTATTTCGCTTTCTTTTGTTCTTTTGTTTTATTTTTCTTGGAAACTGTAGATTTTATATTTATTTGTATACATTTCCTTCCTCTTCCTTTACGCTTAGTTCTTTTAATTCTTCTTCAATTTTTTTTAAACCGATTAGGGTTTCTCTTAAGTTTTTGAAAGTAGTAGAATATTTTCTTGATCGTCTGTTTACGCATATTTTTTTTTTGATCGTCCAAAGAAGCCTAATCTCCTTTTTCGTATTGAATCTATAATTTTATTAAAAGTTATAGTATAGCTAATTCTTCGTACAACCTTAATAAATTTTTATTATCCTTGCATATAGGGCCCGTTATTTTATTTTTTCTCTTAAGGATCGCGTAAGTTATATGGTAAATGTAATAAATAATTCACGTTTTTTTTTTGTTTAACCTCCGGATTTACCGTTAGGTATTGCTTCAGAAAATGAGATGAATGATTTGTTTCGTGGGTGAAAATGCCAGGCCTGACCGGGATTCGAACCCGGGACCTCCGGATGAAACGCCGAGACGCTACCACTCGCGCCACGGAGGCCGGCCTTTATTATGTTGTAGTTTGCGATATCGATTTTTTCTTTTAAAAAAAAGTAAATGTAAAAAAAATAAAAAATCTGATGTGGCACTACACGACTCCTTCTATGCCTATTAAATTTTTTTTTCGTCTTCAGTCATTTGACTGGTTTGATGCAGCTCTCCAAGATTCCCTATCTAGTGCTAGTCGTTTCATGTCAGTATACCCTCTACATCCTTCATCCCTAACAATTTGTTTTACATATTCCAAACGTGGCCTGCCTACACAATTTATTCCTTCTACCTGTCCTTCCAATATTAAAGCGACTATTCCAGGATGCCTTAGTATGTGGTCTATAAGTCTGTCTCTTCTTTTAGCTATATTTTTCCAAATGCTTCTTTCTTCATCTATTTGCCATAACACCTCTTCATTTGTCACTTTATCCACCCATCCGATTTTTAACATTCTCCTATAGCACCGCATTTCAAAAGCTTCTAATCTTTTCTTCTCAGATACTCCGATTGTCCAAGTTTCACTTCCATATAAAGCGACACTCCAAACATATACTTTCAAAAATCTTTTCCTGACATTTAAATTAATTTTTGATGTAAATAAGTTATATTTCTTACTGAAGGCTCGTTTCGCTTGTGCTATTCGGCATTTTATATCGCTCCTGCTTCGTCCGTCTTTAGTAATTCTATTTCCCAAATAACAAAATTCTTCTACCTCCATAATCTTTTCTCCTCCTATTTTCACATTCAGTGGTCCATCTTTGTTATTTCTACTACATTTCATTACTTTTGTTATGTTCTTGTTTATTTTCATGCGATAGTTCTTGCATAGGACTTCATCTATGCCGTTCATTGTTTCTTCTAAATCCTTTTTATTCTCGGCTAGAATTACTATATCATCAGCAAATCGTAGCATCTTTATCTTTTCACCTTGTACTGTTACTCCGAATCTAAATTGTTCTTTAACATCATTAACTGCTAGATCCATGTAAAGATTAAAAAGTAACGGTGATAGGGAACACCCTTGTCGGACTCCCTTTCTTATTACGGCTTCTTTCTTATGTTCTTCAATTATTACTGTTGCTGTTTGGTTCCTGTACATGTTAGCAATTGTTCTTCTATCTCTGTATTTGAACCCTAATTTTTTTAAAATGCTGAACATTTTATTCCAGTCTACGTTATCGAATGCCTTTTCTAGGTCTATAAACGCCAAGTATGTTGGTTTGTTTTTCTTTAATCTTCCTTCTACTATTAATCTGAGGCCTAAAATTGCTTCCCTTGTCCCTATACTTTTCTTGAAACCAAATTGGTCTTCTCCTAACACTTCTTCCACTGTCCTCTCAATTTTTCTGTATAGAATTCTAGTTAAGATTTTTGATGCATGACTAGTTAAACTAATTGTTCTGTATTCTTCACATTTATCTGCACCTGCTTTCTTTGGTATCATGACTATAACAACTTTTTTTAAGTCTGACGGAAATTCTCCTTTTTCATAAATATTACACACCAGTTTGTATAATCTATCAATCGCTTCCTCACCTGCACTGCGCAGTAATTCTACAGGTATTCCGTCTATTCTAGGAGCCTTACTGCCATTTAAATCTTTTAATGCTCTCTTAAATTCAGTTCTCAGTATTGTTTCTCCCATGTCATCCTCCTCAACTTCCTCTTCTTCCTCTATAGCACCATTTTCTAATTCATTTCCTCCGTATAACTCTTCAATATATTCCACCCATCTATCGACTTTACCTTTCGTATTATATATTGGTGTACCATCTTTGTTTAATACATTATTAGATTTTAATTTATGTACCCCAAAATTTTCCTTAACTTTCCTGTATGCTCCGTCTATTTTACCAATGTTCATTTCTCTTTCCACTTCTGAACACTTTTCTTTAATCCACTCTTCTTTCGCCAGTTTGCACTTCCTGTTTATAGCATTTCTTAATTGCCGATAGTTCCTTTTACTTTCTTCATCACTAGCATTCTTATATTTTCTACGTTCATCCATCAGCTGCAATATATCGTCTGAAACCCAAGGTTTTCTACTAGTTCTCTTTATTCCGCCTAAGTTTGCTTCTGCTGATTTAAGAATTTCCTTTTTAACATTCTCCCAGTCTTCTTCTACATTTTCTACCTTATCTTTTTTACTCAGACCTCTTGCGATGTCCTCCTCAAAAATCTTCTTTACCTCCTCTTTCTCAAGCTTCTCTAAATTCCACCGATTCATCTGACACCTTTTCTTCAGGTTTTTAAACCCCAATCTACATTTCATTATCACCAAATTATGGTCGCTATCAATGTCTGCTCCAGGGTAAGTTTTGCAGTCAACGAGTTGATTTCTAAATTTTTGCTTAACCATGATATAATCTATCTGATACCTTGCAGTATCGCCTGGCTTTTTCCAAGTGTATATTCTTGTATTATGATTTTTAAAGTGGGTGTTGGCAATTACTAAATTATACTTCGTGCAAAACTCTATAAGTCGGTCCCCTCTTTCATTCCTTTTGCCCAGCCCGTATTCACCCACTATATTTCCTTCCTTGCCTTTTCCTTCCTTGTTTGAATTTATCAGACATTTTCACCATCTTGAAAATTTACCCCAGTGCTTGGCAACAAGTATAGGTACCTCGTCGTCAACAACGCCCTCGTCCAATTTCCTGATTACATCGTCAGCTCCGACCCTTGTGGGTGTCTGAGTGGCCTTATTCCCGCTCTACAAACGCTCAGTAACCTCTGACTCTCAGACCCCTCTCTCTGTGCGGTCGCTTCTGTCTTCCGAGGTAGCTCATCCAGCCAACCAGTTGAAATAAACAGCCTAACCCTCTGCACCAAGCTAACCAGGGCCGCAGACGTGGACGTAACATCCTGCTTAATCTCAGAACACGGTTTGACAAGAGAATTCAACGGCTCAGTTCGGGAACATAGATCGTCCAAGAAAGTTGCAAATCCCGTGGTCAGCAGCTCCGTGCACGTCTCCTGAGCTCCACAGTTCTGGAGATTAGAACCAGAATCACCTTCGGACTCCACAGTCAAAGCAACAGAACTACCATCATCCGTACGCGATCTCCGCTTGACGGCAGGCGAGGACGTTGTCGGAGGAGACAGCGATTTCTTTCGCTTAAAGCTAGATTTGCCTCCCACCACAAAACACTCTTCCATTTAAATCACACAACGGTCCGTGTGATCGGGACTGTTATCCCCCGAAGAAGAGTCTAAACCAGTATTCTCCGCTTCGGCAATCCGGCGGGTTTCCAACCGAGCAACCCTATCTTCCTTCCGTTTAAAATGAGTCTTCCGACTGGTATCCTCCGATACCACCTTCAACGGGCTCGAGCGGTGACCCTTCCTAGAAAGTAAACCAGTTCCACAAACGGAGAGACCAGAATCAGAGTCACCAGACGAACATTTGCGAGATCTATCACCCTGCAACGGCCTCCCCACCTCCCTCGAGACCATACGGCAGTCCTCTTCACTTTTCGGATCTTCGAAATTGGACATCAAGAAACGAAGAGTATAATCTTCTAACGTCAACAGTAAATAAACAACAAACAACTGTTGCAAACAAACTATGTAAATACAGATTTTTACCGGCTAATGTAGACGTAAAACGTTAGAAAATGAATGTAAATATGTATAATAATAATATTTATAATGAATGTAAATATAAATAAATAATAAACGACACCCAACACAACAAAATATAAAGAAGCAAAAATAGAAATAGAAATAGTCACTGTTAACCTACGTTGCTGTTGTAAACAACTCGGATGTAAATAAAGTTTAATTAAATTAATAAAACAATAAAAACGGGGAATATAAACATAAAACATAAAACAGAACTCAAACCAATCCAACAAAAAACAATAAGAAACAAAAACAAGAATAGTAAACCGAAGAACATAAAAACGAACATTAGCACGGAGTTGAAAGAAACATGCCTAATCACCATGAAACTCCTACATTCATTATCATAAAAATATTTCTATTATAAATAATTTAGTGTAAAAAATTTGGAATGTTGAAAATACACGTTTTATTTATTTCAGAAATTTCAGCTATAAAATTTAGAAAATATTTTAAAATTTTATTTTATTTGTCAAGGTAAAGATTTACTATTATTATTTAGATTCTAATTTTTTTAACGAGTCCAATCTCTATGTACTGTATATTTATTAAACATCTTTAAATCGCTTGTTTGCCTTTTATTTACATTTTAACACTGCTATTCCTTGAACTGTAGTTCCGTTTAAAGAAATAAAGTAGGCTTAAAGATTGAAGTAAAATGTGATAGAATTAAGTATCTTACCCGTAGCCGTTTACAAATAGATTATAACCGTTGAATAACGTCAGCATTCGTTCTAATAACTGAGGTTTGACGAAGGAATTTCTTTTTTTACCACACTGCTCTGTTACCCGCCTGTCTAAATATTCGCCATTTTGAAACGGTAAAGTTCGTGAGTTAACATCAGGAATTATTTTTTGATTTATTTCTAAGAATGTGTAAAAAGATAACAAAAATCAATAGTTTATTATGAGTGTTATATATTTAAAAAAAAGCTCGTGTGTAGTAATGTACGCACGTAACAAGTTATACTTCTTCAGCGTGAATAAAAAAATAATTTTTTTAACGCATTCAAACAAATTTGAACTGAGTCCAACGATCGATCGACGACATTAAATACCATGAATTAAAGTTTGAATAAATAACAGTTAAATTAAAATTAAATAATATTTATTTTATAGATTTTAAAAAGTATTGAAATATTCGTTGTCACACAAAACAGAGTTCATCGAATATATTTCGATTATTTTGTTCCATTAATTCTTTGGATGATGATTGAATAGGCACGAAGGTTATGATATGAAAAATGCGATACAAATTGTTTTATTTTATAATAGTGTAGTTTATTAAAAATTTTGTTTTTTTTTGTAAATTTAAAATTATTTATGCAAAATCAAGAATTTATCTGATGTGTGCTATTTTCTGTGTCATTCAAAAATATAATTTTACTCATAAAAAATAGTATTTACATAAATTTAATCTCAAATCTTCATATACAATTTTCACAAAAAAAAAAAATAATAAATATACGCCGCAATATAAATAAAGTTTTATGAGTATGAACAATATTCACAGTTTAAAATATCCGTCTTCAGAAATTCGTTTATATAAATATATATTTATTTCGACTCAATATCTGTTATGTTTACAAGACGTGCTAATCACTAAATTGCATTGAACGACTGAATGAATTAGACAGTACTCGCATGTTAGTGCAAAGTGATCCACTTAGGCCTGCGCAAATCTTCATAGTGGGTTACATCGGTGCGCGCAACTTCCGTAACTTGCTGAAAATACACTGATTAGTTTCTCCTAACGCCACATATTAAGGCATCCTGGAATAGTCGCGTTAATATTGGAAGGACAGGTACAAGGAAAAAAATTGTGTAGGCAGGTCACGTTTGGAATATGTAGAACAAACTGTTTGGGATGTAGGACGTAGGGGGTATACCAAAATGAAACGACTAGCACAAGATAGGGAATCTTGGAGAGCTGCATCAAACCAGTCAAAGGACTGAAGACAAAAAAAAACTGTTCATTTTAAAAAAAGTACACCTAATGTTATACAATTAATATAAGAATTTTAGTTATTATTAGGTCTATTATTGTGAGAAAATTATTACTTTACGTTGAAAATTATTTTATTAATTACCGTTCATATTTGAATTAAAATAATATATATTTTTTTAAACATTTTTATTTACTTTACTAGAAAAGTTATTTTCATTTACAATAAGAATGATTTGTAAATTATTAATTTCTAAATACTTACTCTAACCTTCAAATTTATATTTTAATTAAATAAAAATGTAAGTATCTTTCAAATGACATCTTTTTCTTTTTGTAATGGAGAAGTGGTTCTGGTCGTAGAAAAAGTGTAGTACATATGTCAACTTATAACTCATATGCATATTACGCACTCGTGAAAATACGTAACTTTTTTCACTTGTGCGTAATATGCTTCTTACAACTCTGTCGCGTAATATACTATTCTAGTTCAATATTATTCGTATCTTCGTGAGTTGCTGATTAACAAAATTTCAGATTTATTGTGTGTTGTATAAATAAACGTTAATTATAATTATACTATTCCGTTTAGTGAACTGCTGTATACTGGTTAAATAAAGTTTAACCAGTATAAGTTTAAATGAAGTACAAAAAAAAATGTGTATATGTAATTTAAATAGGCGTACAAGGAACTCATGTGGTATTAAAATGAGATTTTTAGGTATTCATAAGAAAACTATCTATTCTAATGGGTACCATAATTTGACTTCCGGAAAATTTCGACATATCTTCGCGTTTCACATTCCTCAGACCCCAAAACCACCGTCAGTCCAAAAGTTTATACATATATCAGTTTCGTGTGGACACGATAACTGCCGTAATATTGCGCTAATCAGTTTCAGATGCATAAAATATAACTACCAAAAATCTTGGTCGAGTCCGTTAATGGGCAAAATCGGACCATGGGGGTGGAAATGGGATAGAGCTTTTTCGAAAAAACAAAATATCGCTATAACTTTCTTAAGTAAAATATTGAATTCGTTTAAAGTTCCTACTATTTTTTCAATAAGGACCTAAAACTTATTTAAGTAAAATTTTTTGATGTCGCCAACCATTGGCCTAGGGGGTGGAAAAATGGGGTTTCGAAGACAAAAACTATCATACCTTCTTTAATAGGCACAGTATCGAATCGGTTAAAGTGGTCGTTAATCCTCTAAAATTTTTGTCTGTAACAATTTTTGATATGACCAACCTTTACGGCAAGGGATGACCAAAATTTACTGGAATTGTATGAAGATGAAGCTTGTATGCTAAACATGTGAAACTTTTTTCACATACAACCATTGTCGTATTGAATATGAAGTTTTTCTTAACTTTAAGGTGGAAATATTTTTTATTCCCTTCTCAGCACCGGTGAAATCTATCTCCGGCGTACCGAAAGGAATTTTTTTTCTATAGGGATCCTATTTTAATAAGAGGCAGATTGTTTTTATCCTACAACGAATTTGATTGGATGAATTCAGTAAGATACGAAACACTATAAAGAATACTATTTAAAAATAACTTGTGATACATTTTGTTCATCACATCTTTTTCGTTGAGATATATTACGTAAATGGTTTGCAAAAAATATTAGCCCAACATGTTTAGACAGTTGTTTGTAGAAAAAATTGTCTTTTATTGAAATATAAAAGAAACTTCATGAAGTAGAAAAATGTTAGAATGAAAGTTTACGCTTGACAGAACGTGTTTTGATTTCGTTTTTTGCGAAGCGTTGAAGATACAGTTGTCCGTACAGTTTTATGTAGAATTAATAAAAATATCATATTGAAATGAAAAAGAAACTTTATCTAGAGGGAAAATTATCGAATGAACGTTCCTATCACATGACATTTATACATAAAAATATTGGTAATAATATTTAATAAAAAATATTGAAAAAGAAACTTTATATAGCTGGCAAATTATCGAATGAAAGTTACTATCACATGACATTTATAAATAAAAATATTATTATTTCGCGCTGTTGCGACTGATTTATAATATAACTCGTGCAAGCAAATTATCAACTGATTCATAGCATTGCGCTGTGATAACAGTCTTATACAATTTAACAACTGTAAAAAAAGTTCAAACGATTTAAAAATTATAGTTGATCGGTACACCGCAAACGGTTTGAAAATGAACACGAGCAAATTAACTTAACAACATTTAATTTTTACTGATTTACATATCATATTGTCATGGTTTAACAACTAATGATTCCTTGACGTGGAAAGTTTATGTAAACGTTTCTGCTTAAGAAATGACATTTTATCTTAAAAAGAAGCTGTATGTTGTGATAATGTTTGAGGATTTAATACGTATACGTCTAAGTTGGGTACATATTATTTGTGTGTGCATCTATTTTGGTGTACGTCTAATTTAGGGTCAATTTTGAATTATAGAATACTGTTTTCGGCTGATTTTAATCTGTATTTTTGTATTTTTCGAATATAGAAGCGTATAACCTACCAAATATTCTGGAAATTGATTAATACCTTTTTGGAAAGATTTTAAAAATACTATATTATCGTTACCTTGTTTAATGTAATGGAGGTGTTGTATAAATATAGAAGTAGGAAACCACAAGAACAATATAATTTGTCACTGAATGGCTTCGACGGCACGTGGCACTTACTAACCTTATGATAGCCCTGAAAAGGACCGTTTTTTTCGTCGATTGGCTTCGACGGCTCGTAATTTATAACCATGAAAAGGTCCGTGAAAAGGGCCATTTTTTGCGTTAGCTCTGAGAAGAACTGTTGGTCCGGAAACTGGTCTCCGGCGAAGTCGGGGAGTTGCGGCTCGTCCATTGAAGTCCGACCGGGCTTTTTCTCAGCGGCAGTTGGGTCCCCAAACCCCCGCAGTGTCGGTCGTCCTTCGCCGAGGCGGTTCTCCCCGAGCGATTCCACGCTGGGCCGGCTACTGCTGTTGAGTTCGCCGGCCAGGGCGATTGAAGCCCGGAGAGCTCGAGCTGGAGCTGGAAGGTAGCGTCCGCGTCCAGCGGGCTGGTCAGGCCTGCTGCTTCGGCGGAGATGTTGGCATCCGTCGTGAGGTCCCACGTTGAGGCGGTCAGGGAATTTCTGTCTTTCATCTTCTTCTTCTTGGTCTTCTCCGGGTGGTGGTCGACGATGAATTGAAAATTCATTCTCGTGCACGCTCTTTTATTGGAACTTGAGAGTGGTGGGGCCGCAGCGCCGCTGTGGTGGTTGAACTGCGCGGCGGTAGTGATGCTTGTATCAGCGTGTCCGTATACTGTGCGCCAGCTCACATCTGAGTTGCTATACCGTGTTCGTCCGCCGATATTAAATTAGGCATATATGTAGTAACAAATTATACGTAAGACAATATAATTATAACATCCATTGTATACAGAATGTCTCAAACTTAGGAGACTGATTTAGGGCATCAAAATAAACAAAATGGTTCATATAAATAAATGCTTTATATAGTTTCGTTTTTCTTCTGTCCGAATTTGTATTTTTCTTTTTTTTATATTTATATCTTAAGAACGGATTGAGATATTGTAATGAAATTTGGTGTACATTTATCCAGTAACATTTAAAAAATAAGTTTGAAAAAGTTTTAATTTTACTTATTTATCTATTGTTATTTATTAGCATCCCACGTCGCGGCTTTACACGCACTGACGAATTTTGTCGAAAATCTCCAGCAAAGACGAAAGTTATTTCTCCGATTAACTTATTACGTAACGTAAGGTCTCTGAGATTTTGATCAATAGCTTGATGAATCACTGTGCATTCATCCCGTACAGTAAGTTTTTTATCTTTGAAAATTTTACCAAGAGGGCTATTTTCACGCGTTGAGCAAACTGACTCATGTTCACATGATACATTTTACAACTTTGCAATTTAAAACTTGAATGAGCAGGCCTGCTACCAGAGAGGCGCGTCGCAGCGATGCCTGACGATGCTACATCGAGAGCCAAGCTACGTGACCCTTAAACAGATACGAGAAGTCAAAAAAGGTTTTCCCAGTGCCTCCAGGAGTATCTAAACAAAAAAACTTTTTTTCTGTCAGTATGGATATTCCGAATGGTGGAGTCACATGCTGGGCGCCGATCCAGTTCTAATTTAGAAAGGTTAATTAATATTTATGTACTTTTGAAGTTAATATTAAAAAAATTTCGGAACATTGTGTCGTAGGGGTTTCCATTATCTTGATCATCATGAATTGGCGACGGTAAACCGAAATCACGTAAATAATTTTCACCAAGACTTATAACCTTGTCTTCAATTTCAATAAGTTCTCTAATGAAAACATTTGTAGAGAAAAATATCTTGGGAGTGGTTTACCATAAGAAAAGGAGCGGCCTGAATTAGAAGTGCAGCACCGTAACGGATTATCTATTATTTACACGTTTAAATAGTTTTTCATCTTAGTAAAGCTTATGACACACCGGATTACATAATGAAGCTGCTTTAAAAATTTGGTAGCTGTTAGTTTAGCTGTTTGGGTAACGTACAAACAAATGTTTCCTTTTTATATAATAAGATCTAGATGCTATTGAATAATTCGAAAAAATATCGCCAAATGAATTGCAGACCTAATATACCTTATTCCGTAAGAAATCGAATACAACTGCATTAATGTAACTACTATACGTATATCAAATAAACAAATTAAAACTGTTTGATATTCAAAAAAAATCTGTTGTGGACACCACATGACTTCCTTGTACGGTTATTGAATTACATATACACATTTAAAAAAAATTAAAAGTGCATAAAATTTAATTTCATTAATAACTTCTGATATTTTTTTTTATTGTTATTATTGAATTATTATTTATTGTAAATTCTTCTTACAATTAGAGGTTAATAATTATTAATAAATTAATTAAATTAAAAAAGAGATGAAGTCGAATTCGAACCGATGTGCCTTCCCCTTGTAAGATCCAAATATTTCATTAATTAAAATTTTATTTGGCTATAACTCTGGAAGCAATGAAAATAAGTACCACCTATATGATATATATCGTTGAAAAATTCTCAATGAGCTCTTATTACTGCAATTAAGAAAAAGTAAAAATATCCAAATTTTTTGATTTTGGACCCTTTTGGTCCAGTCGATTGCAATCAAAAGGGAAGGGGCACTACTAGTTGTTACAACAGTTCTAAATCAATAATTTCAACTTCCTACGGCTAATCTGTTTTGAATTATGCGAGATACATACATACATATATATCAAATAAAAGCTCAGTTCTATAAAATTTATATTTAGGGAGTTTTTAATATTATATACAGGTGTCCCATATAAAACGCAACCCATCAATCACTCATCCATGAAATTTTAAAAGTCAAGCTTACTCCCCTACTCGTTACTGAAATGGACTCGTCCAACATCTGAACATCGCAGCAACGCAGTAGAACACTACCAATAGTAACAACAATGCAATCATAACGTTCAGTGTACTGTTAGAGACAAGATAGTGTTTTCGCTAGATGAACGTGTTTTCATTGTTGAGTCGTACTTCAGTACGAAATTAGCGGTTGCAGTGCAAGATTTGTTTCGCCATAAGTACCCGGATAAACCAGCTCCTAACAAAACATCAGTATTAAGGTTAGTCGCAACATTTAGAGAGACCGGTTCTATTAATAACAAGGAACACAAAAGATCTGCGTCAGTGTTGAATACAGATACAGTCACTGTAATCAAAGACTGATTACTCGCCTCGCCAAATAAATCGATGAGACGTTTGTCTGCTGAAATTAATTTGTCTAAATCAACTATTCATCGGGCGACAAAACAATTACAATTACGACCTTATCACATTCAACGCAACGGTTCATCGACTTCTTGAGCCCGACAAAGAAAAACGGCTACAATATTGTCAACGGTTCCGTCGATTTCTGGGTGAGGGAATTAATGTTATGGATTCGTTATTTTTCACAGATGAAGCATGGTTTCATTTGGATGGCTACGCAAACAGCCAAAACAGTAGAATTTGGAGCGCTGAAAATCCCCACATTTATCACGAAAAACAATTACACCCGCAGAAGTTGGGCGTGTGGTGCGCGATATCGCGGAAGAAAATAATCGGTCCTATTTTTTTCGAGTACAACATTAATGCAGAACGATATCAGGATATTTTATTTCAGTTCGTCGCACTCTTGGAAGAGGAAGACAGACACTGCTGGCTACAACATGGCGGTGCAACATTACACTACGCAGGTTCAACTTCTGATTTCGTCGAGGAATTCTTTGGTAATCGTGTTATCGGTTGAGGCTTGTGGCCACCAAGATCTCCAGATTTGACTGCGGCGGATTTTTTTCTGAGGGGTTACCTGAAAGAAAAAGCCTACAGCAACAAACCACGAACACTTGAACGATTGAAAGTCAATATTGAACAAGCTGTATTAAATATCCAGCCACAAACTTTGAAAAAAGTTGCAAGAAACGCTGTAAAAAGAATTGAAGCTTGTATTCAAGAAGATGGCGGCCACTTCCAACATTCTCTCTAAATGTATGGTAATGGATGGTAATAATAAGAATTACATTTACATTTACACATGCCTTTTTATTATTTCAATACCTACCAATATAAAGTTGGGTTGCGTTTTATATGGGACACTCTGTGTCCCATATATATATGTATATATATATATATATATATATATATATATATATATATATATGTAATGGCTGTCATTTTGGAGTTTTTAACGGTAAAATTTTCAAATTTATTTATATTGCAGATGTTATTGGGTACGTGTATAATTTTTTTTTCTTTAAACACCCCCAAGGCAACCGGTCTTCGCCGTTAAATAAAACTCAGTCATTTCAGAGTGTCGTGGCAGCAGTCTCTGCCCACCCTAGCTTGCCCCCTTCTGGGGCTTTTCCACCGGGGTCTCCCCATCTTCACTAGGGCACACCGACTTTTTCTTCCGGAGCCGATATGCCCTTCTGCTAAGGAGCTAATTATCCCGTCCCTACTCTAACAGTTCCAGATGTGCGTTTCGCACATCCTTTACTTAGCGACCTACTCATACCTTGAGGGTTCTTTAAGCCATCTACGGGGAGTCCCGAACCCCCCCACTCTTGAATGTGGGCGATCCCGAACACCCTAGGAAAAAATACTTTTTTCTTTCTTTTTCCTACTTAGCCTCCGGTAACTACCGTTTAGATAATTCTTCAGAGAATGATATGTATGAGTGCAAATTAAGTGTAGTCTTGTACATTCTCAGTTCGACCATTCCTGAGATGTGTGGTTAATTGAAACCCAACCACCAAAGAACACCGGTATTCACGATCTAGTATTCAAATCCGTGTAAAAATAACTGGCTTTACTAGAACTAGCTTAACTCTCGACTTCCAAATCAGCTGATTTGGGAAGACGCGTTAACCACTAGACCAACCCGGTGGGTTAAGGCAAAAAGACTACCTTCCTGGCTCTGCACGTCACCACGCTTCGACCATTTTTAAAAAAAATATAACATCCCGTCGCTCGCACATACATGGTTGCACCTCACCCTACTTCTATAAAATAAAAAAAATAAAAATCCCCTTGATCGCGGCATCGTTAAGCATTGCATGACCGTTACTTCTTTATAACAAGCATTCTTCATCAATAAAGTCTTGTTCCTAGCCTCGTAGAGCCGCCTCTCCGAGTCAGCCCTCCTCTTCTTTTGTGCCCAGAATTCTGTCGTCGACCATTTTCTCCACGGCGTTCCATTCCTTCCTGCCTTGGAGCACGTACTCCACGATGTTATCTGGGATACATATGTACCAGATTTTATTAAAATATCTTTATATAGTTTTAAGAAATAATTTTTTTTTTTTTTGAAAAAACAACGGACAGGGAAGATAAAGCAAGATAGGCGTCCAGATGAACGTTTTTGTTTAATTTGATATCCTGAATCAGTTCCTTAAGTTTGCCCCGTATTTCCCGAGATTTATGTTTCAACCGTTCGCCCGTTGAATTATTTTTTCGAAAGCATTTCATGATATATTTTTGCAGTGAGTTTCCTGCTGGGAAGAACGGGTGGAATTTTTCTTATCTACGTAATTTATGGAGTGATTATTATCAAATTGTTTTTTAATATTGATAGACTTCTGAGAATTTGTAAAAAACCTGAGTATTAAATTATATATGTAGCGCGTTGTAATATATTAATATTTAAATATACGTAATAGTTCAGTTTTAAATGTCTATATATTATACGTTAAGTGTATAAATGTTTTTTTTTAATTTAAAAAACTTTTAACTGTAATTCTGTTTGTATATGTACTATAAATACAGTTCACAAGCACTTAAATTTTCTTAAAACATTAAAAATACTTAAATACTCTTAAATGTACATTATAAGTAGATTTTTTTTGTTTTATGCAGTTTTAAGTACTTTTTTTGTTTTATTATGTTTTAAATCAAAAGGTAACATTTTTTTTGTAATTTTTGTTAATTACCGCAAATTAAAAAGTTATTATTTTGGCAATGGCTAATGTAAGGAAAATTGTTAAAATTGAACTGGAACAGTTAACAAGTGATAAATGTTAAAAATTAAAAAAAAACTACTGCCAAAAAGAACATTGCTCTTTAATATAGGATAATTAAAGAGCGTGCAGGTGACAATTTTTTATATAGTATAATTTTTTTTCAAATTGTTTTAGTTATTTTCACTTTTATATAAATATAGGTAACGAGGTCTTTAAATAAAGTAATGAAGCTGGTTCAGTAAACCTTTTATTTGCAGCAATTATACATGGACAATCACCTTCGAAATATTTCCCTTGGGAAGCCACGCAACGCTTCAAACGGTTTTCCTATTCTTTATAACAGTTATAGAACTAAGAAACCGGAATATCCTTCAGATCATCGGTTACATTTTAAAAAAAATGATTTTTACTGTTCTAAAATGGGTTTCGTTGCGGTTAACACTTTTAGTAGGAAAGTTGTTGTAGTGGTTTAGTTTGCCTAGAATCTGAGACATTCAATGAAATTGGCTCATTAAATGGTTAGAACTAGGCGCGGGGTCTTCAATCCGCGGTTAGGCTTTTAGCTTAGTTCCTGAGGGTGACGTGGTAGCTGCAGGTGTCCGTTGTCTTCTTCTGAAGGCATAAACTTAAAAAATTATTTCGGGGTGAATTTACCGATGTAGATGTCCCTCGGGGCATCTGCATCGGTGGCATCTCAACGGGGCCTGAACTGAACGCTGTGGTATGTGATCAGTTTGAGGGCGAGAAGATGTCCTCCGTTAAAGCCACTACTGGCCTTGAACGGAGGGGGTGGTGTAGCGACCGGACACGCTACGAGGCGGGACCTTCTCCCGTCGAGGGGGGAGATTGAGATGTTCTAAAATAGTATTATTTGAGGTGTTTTTTTTTAAAGTCGGGAACAGGAAAAACTCGCAGGAACTCAAGTCAGGTGAATAAGGTGGTTGAGGAACTACAGGAATGTTCTTCTTTGCCAAATTCATTAATTCACAGTGCAGTGTGACAAGGTGCATTGTCATGATGCAGCATCCAGTTGTCTTTGATGGCTGATTTCAACTCTTTAACGCAGTCTTTCAAGAATTTCTCGGTAATCATATTGATTTACAGTTTGTCCTGTAGGCAAAAAATCCTTATGGACAACGCCATTACTATCGAAGAAACAAATTACCATGGTTTTGATTTGCTCATTTTTGCCTTTTTTGGGACGTAGTGAGTTTCAAGTGTGCCATTTCTTGCTCTGACGTTTTTTTTCTGGGTCGTACTCAAATATCAAAGATTCATCATCAATAATAACATTTTTTAGAAAATCAAGATCAGTTTCAATTCGTCCTAGAAGATTGCGGCGCACTACCATCCTTTTGCTTTTCTGTTTAACAGTGAGGTTGTTTGGGACAAATGTTTCATGTCCAATTCGTTTGTCAAAATTTGAAGGACTGTGGTACGGTTCAAATTCAATTGTTCTGCAATCTTTCTGATAGTTAATCGCAGTTCGTACCGTATCAAGACTGATTCGTTCATCATTGTCACTTTTTGACGTTCATGGTCTTCCAGAGCGAGCGTGGATCATCCGCAACTGACTCCTGCCCGTCTGAAAATGCTTTAAACCATCTAAAAACTTGGGCTCGTGACAGAGCGTCATCTCTATACGCCTTTTTCCATTTTGAAAAAGTTTCAGTAGCATTCTCACAGAGTTCAACACAAAACTTGATTGCACAACGTTGCTCATAATTAGTATCACTCATTTTTGTAACTTACGAAACTCGTTTCATGAAAAGTTTATTTACGTCTCACGTGGTAACAATAGACTAAAAATATTATTAATACCTAATATGAATCAGCTAATAACTTTACAGTGTTGCCACTTTGACTACCAAAAAAAATAAATAAATAGTTTCATTACTTTATTTACAGACCTCGTACATGTAGTCTAAGACACTCCCGGTAAACCCACCGGGTTGGTCTAGTGGTTAACGCGTCTTCCCAAATCAGCTGATTTGGAAGTCGAGAGTTACAGCGTTCAAGTCCTAGTAAAGCCAGATATTTTTACACGGATTTGAATACTAGATCGTAGATACCGGTGTTCTTTGGTGGTTGGAAATCATATACATAATCGGCATAGATTTGACTTTCAACTTGATGTTGATATTTTCATAACGCCTAAGTCGTGCCGACTTCGCAGATGAGAAGAAGAACTTTTAAATCTAATCGAATTTATGATATCACATTGTAAACAACGTGAATCTCGCCAAAGCGTTCTTTTTAGACTTGGAAGAGCAACGTACACGCTGGGCTCAAAACGAGTCTTCGAGATATATGTTAGATCTCAAATCGGCGTTTTACTATCACCCTGAAATTGAAAGATATTCACATAGGTAACAGGATTAAAATTTGTAACCGTTACAATGACAAAAAAATGGAATGATGAAACTCCTAGATTTTGCTGTGCTTGAGGGATATAGTTTATGAAAACTTCAGTTTTCTTTTGATTTTATTAAAACTTTGATTTTGAGAACACATAATTTACCTACAAATTTTACTTTTTCTCATAAACTGTGAATAAATTAACTTTGACAGCAATACGCGCTATATAATTATTAAAAAACTATTTCCAATCTTGGAACTTCTGTAGGCATATAACACGGGTGAATTCTTGACGGGGTGCTATTAAGACATGTTATTAAATATATTTTTTTTGTGCATTTCACAGAAGCGTAAATTCGAGTAAGGTTTAAATGTAGTTAAAAAGATTTTTTTTTGGGATCAATTTAAGTGAATGAGATTTCATAAGTTAATAGAAAAATCATTGTAGATTAAAGATAAGACTATTTTCAATTTTCTTTTTTCATTATAAAGCTTCAAATTCATAAAAGATATTCTGTATACAATATACGTCACTGGATTCCAAATTTATGGAAATTCATTTGTAGGATATTAAAAGTTAAAGCATATTCCGAGTAAGTAAATAAAAAAAAGCTGGCAAAGAGTTTTCCATAAATAATTTTTCCTCCAAAAAACCCTCTTTTTTCGATTCTTATTAAGTTTGAAAATTAGAAGATTTTTCTATTTGTTCTTCTTTTTCGGATTTTGAATTTAGTTCTAATTCTAATTCTTGTGTTTTATGTCGGATACAACAAAAGAGTATTTTAATAGAAAGAAAACCGGCAACGAATTACATTTCCTTGCATATGTTCAATAATTTAAACTCCATTTGTATACGATAAAAGTGATTCCTTTTTATTAAAAAACGATAATCAAAGTTGTTAATTCTTTTATTTCACATTCTTATATGAAAATATTTATTTCCAATTTTACAATTATCAGCTGGATGGAGAGAGTTCGGAATGAGGATGTGTTTCGTGGAGTAGGAGAAGAGAGGCGATTATCGAAATAATAAAAAGAAGAAAATGCAGTTGGCTGGGATATTGGCTTAGACGTGACTGCCTGTTGGTAACGGTGTTGGAGGGATTTGTAACAGGGAGGAAAGCAAAAAGGTCGGAGACGAATGAAGCTGATAGACAATATAAAAAGGGAAGAAAGTTACTATAAAATGAAACGGATGGCACGGAATCGAGCATCCACAGCCAACACAACAGAGGATTCTTCTTGACTGCGGCCAAGCGCCGCAGTCAAGAACCCAACCCCTTCCCGGACACACGTGTGTCTGGATAATTTATATGGTTATGATGTGCGAAAACTCCGCTTCCTTACAACTTCAATCATCAAAGCGAACGCCGTACCCAAACCGCGACCGCAAAATTTAACCTCATTGTAAGTTCCTGACTTTCTTTTACCTTTCAAAAAAGAAGAAGAGGGAACGAGCCAAGCAGCCACCAGCAGCGGGCCGAAGAGAGAAGAAACTTGCACTTTTCCCCGTTCAGCCCTTAAGGACCACGGGATTTTCATGGCGTGTAATTCGATTACTGCCAACTCACGGTAAGTGTAGGCCAATGAAGAAAGAAGTGGTCAACGAAAGAAGAAATAAGACCCACAACGCGACCCGCCGCCATGGACTGGAGTTCAGTAGAAGAGCCCAGCAGAATAACTGCGTGAAGGGCAGCTACGAAAGAAGATGAAGATCTGCAACCCTTTTACCCACCATCCTAAAAACTTACAATTTAATTCACTCAGCACATGCGATTCCCTCCGGAGAAGGGAGCGCATTGCTGCTTCCAAAAAAGTAGGGCCCCGTTTTGGCGTATTCCTGCTAGCCCCAAGGTGCTACCAGTGAAAGGACTTCAGCGGACGGACTGAAGGGGAATCACGCCGGGAGCACCAGGCACAAAAAGCTTAGACTCCCATGGACAGACCCAGTAATCAATTCAAAACGCTGGTCCATACGGATAGGAACGCAAATCACCAAATCCGTCCATAAATAAAACTTATAACATACAACCGCCACTAATAAACCCTTGAAACACGCCCGATAAAAGAAAGATACAGCAGCAAGGGACATTGTCCAGGCTCTGCGATGTGTAGGGAGAAATGTTGAAACTCCCGCAATTCTTGCGTTCCGTTCCGTTCTTGAGTAGAGCAGAATGGAGGACAGTCATGTGAAAACCTGCCTTTGGACAGAACAAATTATTATTATTATAATACATAATTAAATAAATAAATACAAAAAATTGATTATTTCTATACTTTTGGAGGAAAGTTGAACGGTAGGAGTATTGTTTTGTGTTCCATCCCGGAAAAATAATTTTTTCGAGAAAATAAGCCTTAATCGTGATAATAAATTTAAAAAAGGAACTTTTTAATCTTCTTTTGGTAATTGTAAACCTGAACGTCCTCAAACTTAATCTTTTTTATGTCAAAAGTTCATACAAGGTTCAAAAATCGGAATAATGAAATTACTTCATTATTCTTCATCAGAATCTGTAATAGCAGTAGCGTTGTTCACCCCTACTGAATTCCAATTGTTTGCGTATGCAAAAATAAAATCACCTATTCGTATAACTTATTGTATATAATTTTTATTTTTAATGTTAATCAGACGAGGTTAGCGAGCGTAGGTTATGTTTGATTAGATTATGTTGATTCCGTGTAATTACGTATCGCGCACTATATCAATATAACCTAACCAAATATAACCTACGCTCGCTAACTTCGTCTAATTAACGTTATTAAATATCAAATTATATATATATATATATATATATATATATATATATATATATTATCTATTTAGGTGGCCAGTATACAGCTTTATTGTATCCTGATTATACGATGGAGTTGCCCAAAACAGTTGATAACAGCGCTACAGCCATTACTGATTCTGAGGAAGAATAATGAGGTAATTTCATTCTTCCGAATTTTGAAACTTGTATTTTTATTAATTATATGACATATTTTTCAACATACTTCAATTTGAAAAAGATTAAGGTTGAGAACGTTCAGGCTCACAATTACCGTTTAAAAAAAAAACAATGCAGCCATTTTTTTAAAAAGATGCAGCCATAATTCCAAAGTTGTAATTTTGTAATTACGGGTGAAAACTTTTGACTAATTTTTTTTTTAAAGAAATACTAAAGAGTAAGGGCTGCCAAAGAATGTAAGGTGGTGTGGTAACCGGTAACGTCGCAAGGTGGGTGTCTTCCCCCTACGGGGTTGGGATGTCAAAGAATTAGGATTTTTACATTTTAAATGCAATTGCTAATTTGCGAGACGGATTTAGATTTAATTTTTTTTTTTAATTAAAAATTTTTTTTCTACCACAGACCATTGAATTAGGTTGGGCAAAATATTTTAATAGTGGTTTTAAGACCTATTGATCTAAAAGATATAGATGCAAAAAAACTCCGATTAAATCCTTTTCTGAAACAAGTCATAACTGAAAAAAAATAAAAATATGTAGTTATCTTTTTGGGGAGGAAGATTAATAGATAAACATTTTAGTAAATTTTTTATCTAAATAAAAAAACTTAGGCTTTTGTAAGAAATGTTTTTTTTTGCTAAAGTGCCCCAGTAAAGATTTGAAATTTTATTCCGGCCGAAAAACCTTCCACCACCCCTTTAACCAATTTTTGACAAAAGATTTAACACATTCTTTCCCCACGAAGGTAGTACCTGTTTACAAAGTTTGAAGAAAATCAGTCAACAGAGTCCACAGTTATCGCCAAATACCGGGCCAATATACATACATACATATGCACTAACATCCGTCTGACGACAAAAATAGTTTCTTTGGACTTAAGAGATGGAATAAAACATTTTTCTCCAGATTATTTACAATTTGTTTAAATGTTTTTATTATTTTTTTTTGTTAAAATTTTGATATTAAATGTCACTTTAATACACAAAACCTTTTTTTTTTTTGTTATACAGATGGAGGAACCTCATTTACGGGCAGTGTCGTACCTCATTTACGGCCGAAGCAGTGTTGTATTCTGTAACAGTTTCCGCAAGATGTTAAGTGCGTATGTGTTCCTACGCACTACCGACTAAACCTCCACCCCTCCTGGGAACCGAGTTCTAAGAGAGTACCTCTTTTTTGGCCAGTACGGCCAAAATTAGACAGATTTAGGACATCAAAATAAACAAAATTGTACGTGTGAATAAATGACATCCGCAATCCTTATGTCAATACCCCCAATTTTGATTTTTTTTCTATAAAATTTTTATTTCTTAAGAACGGTTTGAGATATTTTAAAGAAATTTGATATATATATATATATATATATATATATACATATACGAGGTGCGACAATAAAGTAATGAGACTGATGTGAAAAAAAAAATTGCTTACCGTTTTAGTCATGTTTAGTGTTGTCTCCTTCAAAGTAGTTCCCCTCTGATTGCACACACTTATTCCAGGGCTTCTGCCATTGACGGTAACATTTCTGGAACTCATCTTCTGTAATATCCTCCAAGACCCTCGTCACAGCTTTTTGGACATCTTGTGTTGTTTGAAAATGGTGTCCCTTGACCGCCATTTTGACTCTTGGAAATAGAAAAAAGTCGCACGGAGCGATATCTGGTGAATAAGGTGGCTGTGGTAGTACTGAAATTTGTTTTGAGGTTAAAAATTGGTGTACTGACAGAGCAGTATGGGATGGCGCATTATCGTGATGCAGAATCCAATTATCGGTAATGTTGGCACGGACACGAAGAACTCGTTTACGAAGTCTTTCTAAAATTTCTTTGTAGAAATATTGGTTAACTGTTTGTCCAGGAGGTACCCACTCTTTATGAACAATTCCCTTGGAATCGAAGAAGCACACAAGCGTGCATTTCACTTTTGACTTTAACATGCGACCTTTTTTTGGTCTGGGTGATCCCTTTGAGCACCGTTGCGAACTTTGGCGTTTTGTCTCTGGATCGTATTGAAAAAACCAACCTTCATCACCAGTGATAACACGGCTCAACAAATCTGGATTGATTTCCGTTTGCTCTAACAGATCGGCTGCCACATTTTTCCGTGTTTCTCGCTGTTGTTGTGTGAGATTTTTGGGGACCATTTTTGCACAAATCTTTTTCATACCAAGATCTTCATTTAATATTAGACGAACCGTTTCTCGATCGATGTTGAGTTCTTCTGCGATCATTTTCACGGATAATCTTCGATCAGATCGTAAGATTTCACGCACCCTGGTCAAGTTGACATCTGTCCGTGAGGTTGATGGTCGTCCACTGCGGTCTTCATCTTCAACATTCGTTCCGCCTTCACTAAAAATTTTATGCCACCGAAAAACTTAGCTCTTGACATAACCTCCTCTCCAAAAGCCTTCTGAAGTTTACCATAAGTTGTCGTTGCGTTTTCACCCGATTTAACGCAAAAAGAAATGGCATACCGTTGCGCAATATTTTGCGATTTCATTTCTGTGACGAGAGACACAAACACGTGTTCACTTATTACAGCACAACTCACGACTGAGCAGTTGTATCAATGTGCCGCTTGGACTAGAAGTAGCTGATAGACCAAGGTCAAAGATAGTGTACCTATGCAAGCTGCATGGTTGCCACATCTTGCAAAGAAAAATCAGTCTCATTACTTTATTGTCGCACCTCGTATATATATAATTAATGAGTTTTAAAATTTTACTTTGGAAAATTCCAAAACGGCGACGATTCAATTTTTTTTTATCAATAAGTAAAAATTAGTTTTACTGTTTATTGTTTTATTACATAAAATGCTAACCTTTTTATTATAATAAAAATGACACCTCGTTGATGTGATAGCCGAAATTATTAAATGGTTCGAAAAAATTATGTTCATAAATTTTGTGCCTGTTTTCATTTATCTCACTAATTTGAATTAAAAATAATTAATAATAATAGGACAGATACAAAATTGACAAATTTTAACAGATTTCGTTCACAATAAAAGGTTTAACGTTTTCTTTAATGAAATATCATTCGATAAAACTAATATTTACGGAGCTATTAATGATTAAAAAATTTTAATCGCCGCCAATAAGGAATTTTTTAAAGGTAAAATTTTCATATTTATTCATTTTGCAGAAGACAGTGTTGCATACCTATATACAAAAAAAAAAAAAATAATTCAAATATATCATTCCGCACTCAAGTAATAAATTTTTATTTAAAAATCACAAATTGTGGACAGAGGGACAATTAAGGAATGTAGGACGTATTTGTCCTTGTCCACCGGGTTGGTCTCGTCATCGCAAATCAGCTGATTTCGAATTAAAGAGTTCTAAGGTTGAAATCCTAGTAAAGGCAGTTAATTTTATACGAATTTGAATTCTAGATAGTAGACATCGATATTCTTTGGTGGTTGGTTTCAATTAACCACACATCTCAGGAACGGTCGACCTGAGACTGTAGAAGACTACATACTTCATTTATCATCATACCATGAACATACATATCTTCATTCATCTTCTGAAGAAATACCTTACGGTAGTTCCGAAGGCTAAACAGAAAAAAGAGAGGGCATATTTGTCCACATAAACGTTTTTGTTTAGTTTGATGTCCTGAAATATTCTCTTATGTTTGGCTAACACTTTCCGGAACAGATGTCTAGAAGGTATGGAGGTCATCAAATTTTTATTTTTACATTCCCGGCGAATATAGCTGGAATATAAAGGGAACATTTGTTAAATATAGCTGGTTAAAGGGAACAGAAGTATTGTGTTCATAAATGGGATATCTGATTTTTTTGCAAATCTTGATGTTTTAGGGCCTGGCTGGGTCTCGAACTCGATCGCCCGGTCGATTCAGTATCTGACGCGTTAAGCCTCGCGGCTACACCAGTCTGCCGACCGTACAAGCGAAATTTGTCTAATGTTAGTTGTGAAATTATATTAAGTTTAATTAGTGCCTACCATCGCCGCTAATAACAGTACACCTGCGCGAATTAAATACGTTATGCGCGCGCGCGCTTTAGTTAGATTCGTTGAATTAAATAAACGAAACAATATTGTATTTAAATAAAATTATAAATATTTTTAATCAAGTTCTGTGTGTATGTGGTTGTAAGTCGTGAGTCAGAAACAACCCGCAGTTGTCAGTTTTTTAAATTTATTATTATTATTATTAATTTGTTTAGGATTACTTCTTTACAAACAAATTTTTTACTAAATTGTCCCCACAAATAAGGGAGCTCCCAAAATTAAAAATTTCTTTATTTGAGATTTGGATTTGCTGCTTAAATCTTATTTTAGTAATCATTATAATTAATAAAAAAAAAACCTGTATAATTTTAATATTAAAATAAATCGAGTTTATGTAACTTTTTATTTATTAAATTTTGATTAGAATGCAAAAAAAACATTGATGTCATCACACATTTAGTAGTTATACGGAGAATAACATTTATTTTATTAAACAATTCGATATGTTACATAAATGTATTATGGCAAAGGTTATATAATTTGAGAGGGAGTTCGTATGATGTAATGCGAGTCAACTTGTCTATTAATAGTTTATGTATTTATGTTTTCATTTAATCGTATTCAAAGATAATAATATTTACAAAAAAATTATTATTATATGTTTAATATTTGTATATATATATATATATTACCCCATTTATTAGGTCAATTATGATCCTAGCCTACTTAATATTATAATTATGTAATAATTTTGTTTCTTAATTATGTATTTTTTTTTTTTTAATTTTATTTTCCTAATGTTTACTTTGCACTCTGTTTCAACTAATGAACAATAAGCAACTCCCTCCTATGACCCGATGAGATGAGGATGGTAATATGTGTGATATGTAAGTAAGAAGTAGTTTTGTACAGACTCAGGCCGACATTCCTGAGACGTGAAGTTAATTGAACCCTAACCACCAAAGTACACCGGTATCCACCGTCTAGTATTCAAATCCGTGTTAAAATCAGCTAAATTTCACTAAGATTTGAACCTCAGAATCTTCGACTTCGAAAACTAGGTGCTTAACAAATGATTTACGTTGACGAGTTAACCACTAAACTAGCCCCGTGGGCTATTAATTTTATTGAAAAAAGTATTTTACGATACTTTAATTGTTTTGTAACTTCAATTATTATTATTTTTATTACTAAATTTTAAAATGTGTATTTAATTTTGGAATGGGCTTCTATTTTTGATTTCAACTTTGACTTTAATTTTAATTCTACTGTTAATTAAAGTTTGGTTAAGATTTTCATTTTACTGGTTGTTTAGCTCTCTCTATTGTTGCTACAGTAGCACGGTTATAAAGACAAAATATAACGATCGGACAAAATTTTGGGTGTTAGGTTATCGTAAATGTTGATATTTTAAGATTCCCTTAGTACAAAAAAACAACGAAATTTCTAGAAGATATTTGTGTGTACGTTGGCCTGTATTTTGATTAATATCTCTCTCTCTCTCTCTCTCTCTCTTGTTTCCTGTTTAGCCTCCGGTAACTACCGTTTAGATAATTCTTCAGAGGATGAATGAGGATGATATGTATAAGTGTAAATGAAGTGTAGTCTTTTACATTCTCAGTTCGACCATTCCTGTGATGTGTGGTTAATTGAAACCCAACCACCAAAGAACACCGGTATCCACGATCTAGTATTCAAATCCGTGTAAAAACAACTGGCTTTACTAGGACTTGAACGCTGTAACTCTCGACTTCCAAATCAGCTGATTTGGGAAGAACCACTAGACCAACCCAGTGGGTTGATTAATATCTCTGGACTGGCTCAACATAAATTTCTTCGAAAATTGGTCATCCCAACCCCGTAGGGGGAAGACACCCACCTTGTGACGTTACCGGTTGCCACACCACCCCCTCCGTTCCAAGCCCTGAGGGGCTTTACCGGAGGTCGTCTTTAGATGCTCTCACTGATTACATCTTACAGTCATCAGCCAGGCCTCGGTCGGGATGCCACCGATGTAAATGCCTCGGTAGACATTTGCATTAGTAAAATCCATATCAAATTTCGCCTTCATGTAGGATTCAAACTGGCATCTTCAGATGCAGCCTAACGTGATACCCTCAAACTAACTGACCGAAACCGCGAACCCCGCGGCTAGTAAAGATTTGATAACACCGTTCGTGACTGTGAATGCCTCAGAAAACGGAACGAGTTTAAAGTTAAATCAGTGCTACACTCACACCAATCAAAATTATGTTTTACGCAACAGAAATTCAGACCTACACCCAAATAAGTCGGCCAATTGAGGTAACCTAACAAGGGGAAAGCAATCTCATTCCGATCCGCGCAGGAGCCGGAGGCAACCCCGCAACCCCATCCGGTCTCATCATGGTGATTTCCGTGGCATTACCAAGTCATGATCAGGACCGCCACCGGCGGAGAGAAGCCACGCTTCCGATCGCTCAGGCTACCATATCCCGACAGCGCGACCACCCCCACCAGTGGGAGCCCAAACAATACCGATATAACCGTGGCACGATGTAAATGCGCCTAACCTCCAACAAATCCAATGCCTAAGCCGGAATCCTAGCCACCCGGGATCCTACCACGATCGAGTACCCCGATTAAAATCCCTGTGCAGGCCTACACACCGCACGGGCGTGAAGAAAACCAGCCACTATAGACCACTCCTCGCGGATCATCCAGTTAATACGGGGATCCAAAAAGAATGTATTCTCTCAAGTTCCCTAACAGCTCGTGAACGTTCGACCTCGTATCGGGACAGACGTACTGGACGTGGTCCACTGTATCATCAGTCCCGAAATCCGGACATTGACTCGAATCCACCAAACGAAACCTAGCCAAACTCGCCCGAAAGACACCATGCACGGAGAGAAACTGTGTGATATATCGATTGGGGAAGACCCATCGAAAAATGGTCAAACATTTTTGTATATAGGGCAAGAAGACAAACGGCAATGATCCAGTAATTCGTAGGTATTGAAATACCGAAGCAAACGTTCTTTGGCCTGGAATCCTTCTATTCAGAATTCTTTTAGTGATATTTTATATAACACAAAAACTGTGCAGCTCTTGCGTTTCTGTTGCAGAATCCATAAACAAAAATTATATCTGCATATTTTTCATAGGAAAATTCTTAAGGCATCGTTAAATAATGACCTACACGAAATATTTCATTAACTTATTTAAATATTTGTTGCTACTCAAATGCAATAAGTGGCGCTTTGTCGAAATATATGAGGTCTTTTGCTCTTGAAAGAATTGCCGAGGGTTTTTAGGAAAGAATAGTAGTCTGGGTGGTTACGGACCCGTTTGGGTGATTTTCCGCCATAGTAGGCGCTTTTGGCAATCGTGCCCAGTTAGTTCGAATTTGGATGTTATTAATGGATGCGATAATTTGGCTCGCGGTGGGTCCTTGTGGGCTTTATACCGGTTGAGGTCGGAACAGGAGGTTATTTTCTGAATGAGAATTTCATGTAGTAGGTCTAAATTGCGATGAAAAGAACAAATAAATTTTAGGGGCATCAGATTAGCGTTTGGTTTTATAAGGCTCATTTCGTAAATTCATATAAGTATATTAGTTAATACTAGTTTTTGGTGAATCAATAGAGTATTCCTTCGGTGAAAGTTAAGCACGGGATTCATGCATCCCCGGGGGCGGTTAGTTGTAGGAAGGGTATAAGTTTTAGTTGTAGGAAGCGTATGCTTAGAGTTCTATCTAACACTAGTTCGGGAGCCGATCATGTATGCATATTGCGCTTGTACCGGACTCTGGTCCGTTCCCGTTTAGACTACGGCCGCGTGGCATATTCGTCGGCACGGGCCACCGCTCTAAAGAAGCTCGATGCAGTCCATCGAGCTTCCTACAGGTCCGTTTCGCTGAAACCCTGTAGTAAATCTGCTGATGGACAGTGGTGAGCCATCTCTTTGGAATAGAAGAAAGCAAATGATGTGCTCCTATCTGGCTCGCATTAAAGCACAACCAAATCATCCAACCTTTGATGCGGTTTTTTCCAACCAGCATGTTAATCGATATGAGAACGGCTATCATCTACTGATCGACTAAGCATCAGAGCTCAGCGCCTTTTCTTAGTTCTAAATATATAATTACCTTCCTTTCTTACTGTTGGTTCATGTTATTACCATACTTGGCGGCCTTCTCTGGTAAATTATTGCTTTAATATTTGTCGCTATGATAAGAAGAACACAAATCCGGTTAAATTACGAGAAAAATTCTGTAATCTTATAAATAGCCTGAATCCTGATGATATTGTTTATACGTACGGCTCTAAAAACGTTAATTCTGTTGGTTGTGCTTTTGTGGTTGGCAGCAGAACATACATGTTTGACCTTCCCAGAATCGCCAGTATTTTCGTTGAGGAGCTGTGTGTCGTTAATAAGGCCTTACATAAAATTAGCCCACATTTCTACATATACAGTTTTGCTCAGATTCCATGAGTGCCTTACAGGCGATTAGTGACGTGTACTGTAGACACCCTATTGTCTGTTGAATTCAGTGTGTTACATCGCAAATGAATCAACGTAATGCAACTGGGAGTTTCTGCTGGATCCCCAGCCATATTGGAATTTCACTCTGATAGTGCGTGTGGCAAAAGAGGCTTGTTTTCAGCCTCTTTTCACCAATCGCGTTGTTCTGAAAGATCTTGACTGTTTTCTGAAGAGGGGTGGTTTATGATGAGTGACAAAGCGATTGGAATGCTATCATCGGCAATAAACTTCGCCCAATTAAGAACACTGTTTCACCTTGGAGGTCCTCGTGAAGGAATAACCGTTGAGAGGAGGTTATTATTTGCCGTTTGCAAATAGGGGACACGTCTTTCTCATGGATATCTGATGACACAAAGAGATGCATCAGTTTGTGCCCTCTGCGACTGCCAACTGACAGTGTACCACATCCTTGTAGATTGCATTTGTTATGCGGCATTGCATCGCAAGTTTAAACTAGAGGCTTACTCGCGAAGTATGTTGGGGAACAGTGTTATCGAATGTCTTGTGATTTATAAAGGCCGTGCATTTTGATTCAAATGCTTGATTATTCATACAGTCCTTATCGTCTGTGTATACCATTTTGCGTATGCCGAATGGTAATTTTGTCCTTTTAGTTACTTTTCTAATGTTGTAGCTAGTGTGGGTTTATTTCGCTTTTAACATACGTCATGGACTCTTTCCATCTTTTTAGTTTTTTAATTATTTTTTTAAAATTGTTTCTTTTAAGTATTTATATGTGTACTATATAAATACCATAAATGGGCGCTTTAATCTAGTTTTAGTTTTTGTTTTGTTATATGTTTTTTCCGGGCGATGATAACGTGAAAACGTTTTTTCCTCAAAAAAAAGGTATACGTTTTTAATACATTAGGAGTTCGATGAAGAGTGAAGTAATCTGATATGAAAGCTAAATAGTTTTAAGGGTTTTTATTTATACCGATTGAAATGTTTTTCGAGTGATTTATATCGGCGCTATCCTGACAGAGGCCAAACTGATGACTGAAGTATGTAATCAGGTTTAGAGGGTCTGGAATATGACCTCTGTAAAAGCTCATCACGGCTATCAACAGAGGGGATGGTGTGGCGACTCTGATCATGACAAGGCGGCTGTCTTCCCCTACGGGGTCATGTGTTCAAATGCAATATACAAAAATTTAATTGTTGGAATCAGCTGTTAATATTGCCAATTTATGAAATAAAGTATTTCAAACAGATTTAGATAAAATTAATTTTTAATTAGCTTTAAAGGTGCATAATAATAACCAGACGTCTCAGGAATGGTCGGCCTGAGTTTGTTGAAAAATAGTTATTTTTACCATCTTTCTTTCTGTTTAGCCTCCGGAACCACCGTAAGGTATTACTTCAGAGGATGATATGCATGAATGTAAATGAAGTTATAGTTGCAGGTCGACCGTTCCTGAGATGTGTGATTAATTAAAACCCAACCACCAAAAAACACCGGTATTCACAATCGAGTATTGAAATTCGTATAAAAGTAACTGACTTTACTAGGATTTGAACCTTAGAACTCTCGACTTCGAAATCAACTGATTTGAGATGACGAGTTCACCACTAGACCAACCCCGTGGGTAATATACATTCACCGGTACAGTTACGTTACATTGATCAGTTGCTAATGACTTTAATTGTTGATGCGACTATAAATAAATATGTTAAAGAAAATTTGTTATAGTGATGTCATGTTTTATTTGATTTTTCATTTTTTTACTTCCTTATACGAAGTGAAGGAAGTATTGTGATCACGAAAAATTTCGGTTTTCAAATTACAATGCAAATATCTATTTTGACCATCTCTGAATCCATTTTGACTAGTTTCGGGGTGACGTCTCTACGTATGTACAGACGTACCTCGTATCTCGCATAACTCGAAAACGATTACCCGTAGAATGTTGAAATTTTGAATATAGGACTGCTATAACATGTAGTTGTGCACCTCCTCTTTTGATTGAAATCGACTCGACCAAACGTGTCCTAAAAAGCCTAAAATCCAAAAAAACTTGGATTTTGGGGTTTTTCTTAACTGCAATTATAGGCCCTCATTGAGTGGTTTAAAACGATATATCATAGTGGTACTTATTTTCATTGGTTCCAGAATTACAGCCAAATTAAATTTTAATTAATGAAATATTTGGATCTTACAAGGGGAAGGTACATGGATTCGAATCTGATTTAATTTCCTTCCTTTTTTAAATTTTATGTATATTGATTTATTAATAATTATTAACCTCTGATTTTAAAACAAGTTTTACAATAAATAATAATTCAGTAATAACAAGAAAAAAAATCAGAAGTTATTAATGAAATAAAATTTTATGTACTTTTAAAAATGTGTATATGTAATTTAATAGGCGTATAAAGAAGTCATGTGGTTTCCACATCAGATTTTTTTTTAAATTATGGTCAGTCATTTGATTGGTTTGATGCAGCTCTCCAAGATTCCCTATCTAGTGCTAGTCGTTTCATTTCGGTATACCTCCTACATCCTAGATCCCTAACAATTTGTTTTATATATTCCAAACGTTGCCTGCCTACACAATTTTTTCCTTCTACCTGTTCCTCCAATATTAAAGCGACTATTCCAGGATGCCTTAATATGTGGCCTATAAGTCTGTCTCTTTTTTAGCTATATTTTTCCAAATACTTCTTTCTTCATCTAATTGCCGCAGCACCGCTTCATTTGTCACTTTATCCACCCATCTGATTTTCAAAAATTTTCATGTAGCACCGTATTTCAAAAGCTTCTAATCTTTTCTTCTCAGATACTCCGATCGTCCAAGTTTCACTTCCATATAAAGCGACACTCCAAACATATACTTTCAAAAATATTTTCCAGACGTTTAAATTAATTTTTGATGTAAACAAATTATATTTCTGACTGAAGGCTCGTTTTGCCTGTGCTATTCGGCATTTTATATCGCTCCTGCTTCGTCCATCTTTAGTAATTCTATTTCCCAAATAACAAAATTCTTCTACCTCCATAATCATTTCTCCTCTGATTTTCACATTCAGTGGTCCATATTTGTTATTTCTACTACATTTCATTACTTTCGTTTAGTTCTTGTTTATTTCCATGCGGTAGTTCTTGCGTAAGACTTCATCCATACCATTGATTGTTTCTTCTAAATCCTTTTTACTCTCGGCTAGAATTACTATATCATCAGCAAATCGTAGCATCTTTATCTTTTCACCTTGTACTGTTACTCCGAATCTAAATTGTTCTTTAACATCATCAACTGCTAGTTCTATGTAAAGATAAAAAAGTAACGGGGATAGGGAACATCCTTGTCGGACTCCCTTTCTTATTACTACGGCTTCTTTCTTATGTTCTTCAATTATTACTGTTGCTGTTTGGTTCCTATAATTGTTAGCATTCGTTCTTCTATCTCTGTATTTGAACCTAATTTTTTTTTAAATGTTGAACATTTTATTCCAGTCTACGTTATCGAATGCCTTTTCTAGGTCTATAAATGTCAAGTATGTTGGTTTTTGTTTCTTTAATCTTCCTTCTACTATTAATCTGAGGTCTAAAATTGCTTCCCTTGTCCCTATACTTTTTTTGAAATCAAATTGGTATTCTCCTAACACTTCTTCCACTCTCCTCTCAATTTCTAAAATATTTAATTATTTATTTGATAATATTGAAAAATTCTATTTTGTTTAATACCTAGTTAAAATTTTTATTTGTTAGGTTTTAATAAATTTCTAGATTCTTATATTTGTATGTAGGTTCTGTGAACTTTATTCATACCATTTTACTCAGGATTAAATTTTCTACAAGTTTTGTTTAGATTTCTTTACGTGTTTATCATTTAACAAAGTTATTTACGGTAAACATAAAATAGTGTTTTTCAATCTCGATTTTTTGTTTTTTATCCAATATTTCTCGAAAATAACTAAAAATACTATGCTGGGATCTATTTTTTTTATAAATTAACAGGTCAGATTTCATGTAAAATGACCTAATTTGGGTCCTGTGAATTACAATGTGGCTTAATTTTACCAAAGTCGTAGAAATCGGGGTGAAATCGTTCGCCAACCGACACTCGGTAACGTATGGTTTTTATGAACGTTTTTTTTATTTTCACCAAGTCCTGAAAGTTTATTACATTTTTCATGAATCATCTATATATATAAAACTCCTAACTTTGCTCTGATTTTATCCCATCCGGGGAAGGGAGCATCACGGAATATATCCCTTGTGTATTTTTTTAAGTAGACTAAATCTTTTTTTTTAGCTTTGTTGAATTACATTGTAGGTAATCGGGCCGACTTATTAAATAACGTTTTAATGCCCTTGACACATATTTATTTCAAATACGTTTAAGGTTTTAATGACCTAATTGTTTACATTATTTAAAGAATAATTGCGAAAAATATCAGTTGGAAATTTGACTATCTAGTATTAATGCAGACAACATGGAAACGTATTTAAAAAATAAATATCTCTACCCGAAATAAATAAATAAATTGGGAAATAAAAATAGATAAATAATAAAATAAATAAATAAAAATAAATGTGAACCCGGCTTATGAATTTTTTTTTGTAATTTCTGATACTTTGATTTTCAAATGGTTGCTATAGAGCAAGGGTCAAATTATATCCGCTTTTTTATTAAAAATTTATATATATATACATACTCATACTATATATATATATATATATATATATATATATATATATATATATATATATATATATATATATATATATATATATATATATATATATATTTCATAACATATATAAGCAATTACACTCTAAATATATAATTTACATAATAATAACGTCCTTTGCATGGGGATTAAATTGCTCTCAAATGTGTTAACTAAACATTTTGAACAATTAAAACATTAGAATTCAAAAACCTTAAACATAAATGATTTAAATATATGTCAAGGACAAAGCTGGAAAAGTTATGTAATTCTTTGCCGGCTTTGGCTCTTTTTTTTCCTTGTACGAAGTAAAGGAAATATTGTGTCGTGAAAAATTTCGGTTTTCAGATTTCAACGGAAATATCTATTTTGACCATCTCTGGATTCATTTTGACTAGTTTCGCGTGACATCTGTGTACGTACGTACGCACGTATCTTGCATAACTCAAAAACGATTAGCCGTAGAATGTTGAAATTTTGGAATTAGGACTTGTAATATCTAGTTGTGCATCTTCCCTTTCGATTGCAATCCACTGGTCCAAAAATGGCCAAAAAAGCCCAAAATCCAAAACATTTGGATTTTGGAGTTTTTTTTAACTGCAGTAGTAAGCCCTCATTGAGACATTTAACACGATATATCATAGTGGTACTTATTTTCATTGATTCAAGACTTATAGACAAACGAAATTTTAATTAATGAAATATTTCGATCTTACAAGGGGAAGACACCTCGGTTCAAATTCGATTTCATTTCCTTTTTTTTTAAGCTTCATTTTTTCTATTTAAATATATTGATTTATTTATAATTGTTAACCTCCGATTGAAAAAAAGTCAGAAGTTAGTGAAATAAAATTTTATGTACTTTTCATTTTAATTAAACATTTTTGCAGAGGTTAACAATTATTATTAAATCAATATATTTATATTACAAAAAAAAAAAGTTTAAAAAATATTTGTATATGAAGTCGGATTCGAACCGATGTGTCCATGGTTACGGATCCGACACGTTCTCACTTACACCACGTAACTACTTGAGTGATGTGATACAAAATTTACACATAAACTGTAATATAAAATGCTGATACAGAAATGTAAAAAAAATGTGATGCACAGTATGGTATCCACCACAAAGAAATTGTGTAACTTTCCACTTTATTAAAGAATTGGAGATCGTATCTCACTTTCAAAATGAAATAAATTTAATTGGAAGTGCAGCAAAAAATGTGTATACAGGATGATTCAGGTGGATAAGGCAATACTTTGACAACTCATTCTAGAGGCTAAAAATAAGAAAAAATTTCATATAAACATAGGTCCGAAAACGCTTCGTTAGCTACTTATTCAGGGTGACAGATTTCGCCCGAGTTTCAGTTCCTCCGGGTAAATTAAGACTTTCTGAAATTCTGGGAAGGACAATTAAGGGGCAAATTCAATTGTTTCTTATGGTTTTTGAGCTGGGAAATCAGGATTCAGGAGGATAGAGTATCCTCCTGAATCACTCTGTATATAATTTAATAGGCATACGAGGAAGTCATGTGGTGTCCACACCAGATTTGTTTTGTTTTACTGTGTTTCACAGTAAATTAGGATATTTTAACTGGTTATTTGTTTTAGTACAGGTCGGCTGAATTGGTAATAGTGCTGGCCTGAAAATAAACACTTGTTACTCAACGCTCGCGTAGTTCTTCGGACCCAAATTCGTCAGTACATTTCTTGTAATATTAAAACATACAAAACAATCTACTATAATGCATTACTTCAAACAAACTCCTCTTGTACGTATAGTAAAATAAAAATTGGATTTTTTATTGTATCACCATCATAATATATTATTTTATATTTTCCATTTTCGAAGAATTTATATTGGGGGACTTCGGAGATATAAATTAATATTAATTTACAGCCTGAAAATGCAAGTACTTCTGTAAGAAATTTTCCGGAAATTTCTGAATTTTTTTGTTGAATAATAAAATCTTAAAAGATATCGACATTTGTAAAACCCGATACCTAGAATTTTGGCGTTGTGCTATACTTGTTTATAGCGATAACATTATGAAAATAATAAATGGCTCTACATGATAGTTTAAAGTAAAGTAACATTTTGGTTTGGCTCAGTTGGTCATTAAAAAAAAGTACTACAACTATGAATTGTTTCTGATGCTTAGACACACAACTTAATTAAAAATATTTATCATTTTATTTAAATATAATATTTTTTCGTTTTTTTAATTCAATGACTAACTAAAGCGCGCGCGCATACCGTATTTAATTCGCGCGGGTGTGGCGGTACTAGCGGCGACGTTCGGAAATAACTACACTAATGTAATTTCACAATTTATATAGAACAGATTTCGCTTGTACGTTCGACAAACTGGTGTAGCCGTGAGGCTTAACGCATCAGGTACCGAATCGACCGGGCGATCGAGTTCGAAACACAGCCAAATCGAGTTACTTTTTTTACACTTTAAATGTTATTCGTTTATTTAATTCTACTGCTCACCTTTGACGTCACAACATAGTATTTTAGAGCATTTTCTCGATTTTGCAAAATTTGTTTTTTCAGATATTGTTATTTTTTATTGTTAACTAATACGCCTAAGAAAAGTATAAATAATTAGAAGAAATTTTGATGGTGACCTTGCTCTATAGTTGAAAATTTAATGGCATCAATATATAGAAATAATCTGATCGAGTTTGGTCGAAATCGGTTTAATAGTTCTTGAGGTATAAGGTGATTTAGAGGCCAACACCAAACGCGAACGTATATACGAACATGAAAATCCGGAAAATTTAAGTTTTGGGTTCCTTAAGTGTTAAAACGTCCAGATATGGTGAAAACCGCATATGCCCAAATTGGACCGGTTTCAATACTTTCCATTGTAGAGTTGTAGCGCTATCAAGACGGAAAAGTAAAAAAAAATAAATAAAAAAAATAAGCTTTTTTGATTCGTAATTCTTATTATATACCACTTCGTATTACATTGATGCAAGAAAATAACTTTGTACATCTTTTATAAAACGGGTAATGAATTTTGTAAGTTTATATTGCATGTTTCTTTTATGATAATATAATGCACGAAACCGTTTGAACTATACAACTTTGATCAATATTAACTTAGATGAACGGGGTAACGTCATAGTGAAAGGGATAAACAAAAAAATATTTAACTTTATTGTTTTGTTGTAAGTTAAAATAGCGTGATAATTCATTCAAAACGGAATTCTGTTACGCTAAGTTAATAAGTATAACGTAGTCTGTAATTAATTACTAACTTTTTTTTTTTAAATTACTATTGAAATATAAATTTATTATGGTTTGTTGATTATCAGGGGTTAAAAATAATCATATTTTTAAACTACATTAGAAAAGTGATTTGTGATAGACTAGAATAGACCTGACTGTGATACACACACACACACACACACACACACACACACAAAACTTGGGGGAAAAGTAATAATGAATGTTTTTAATATCTTAAACTTCAAAGGAGCTAGGACCGTGGTCAGTGGCTTAAAATCTTTCCTGGGATAATACGAATGTATCCTGAAAATTTGAAAGTAATCGGTAGGTTGGTTCTCGTGTGATGCGATAAAAAACTTCATATATATATATATATATATATATATATATACATTTCCAAATAACCATGATCAGTTAAATCGACACTACACTTGTTACATGCAAAACTTAGCCATCAACCATCTAACAAATACCACATTTGAATTTTGAAAATCGGACGATTGTTTGCAGATATATTATAAGATCATCCCCATTGCACTTCCCAAAACAGCGCACCAGGGACATTCAGTTTGATTGATGGTGATGACTAGCCAAACCTCCCACGAGGTGGTCGCATACCTCACCACTCTAGCCTCACACGCAGTCTCCCCGGTAAGCTTATTATTGTTAAACAGAAATTTTTACTTCCTTGTACGAAGTAAAGGAAGTATTGTGATCGCGAAAAATTTCGGTTTTCAGATTTCAAAGGAATATATATTTTGAGCATCCTTAAATCTATATTGACTAATTTCGTAGTGACGTATGTACGTATGTATCTCACATAACTCAAAAACGATTACCCTTAGGATGTTGAAATTTTGGATTTTGGACTGTTGTAACATCTAGTTGTGGACTTCCCCTTTTGATTGCAATGTACTGAACCGCAATGTCCAAAAAATCCCAAAATCCAAAGAATTTTGATTTTGGACTTTTACTTAACTTCAGTAATAATCCCTCATTGAGAGCTTTTCAACGATATATCATGAATGGTACTTATTTTCACTGGTTCCAGAGTTATAGACGAATGAAATTTTAATTAATGAAATATTTTGATCTTACAAGGGCACAACGGTTCGAATCAGACTTCATCTCCCTTCTTTTTTTTTTTAATTTAAATATATTGATTTATTAATAATTGTTAACTTACGACTGTAAAAAAATTTTTACGATAAAAAAGAAAAAGTGAAAAAGTTATTAATGAAATAAAATGTTATGTAATTCCCATTTCAAAACAAAAAAGTGTATATGTAATAATAGGCGTAGAAGAAAGTGATGTAGTGTCCACATCAGATTTTTTTAAAATTTAATATTATTTTATTTAACGTAAATTTAATTCTATTACTTTTGTAATATTATTTATTTGAATCATTCAGTCCAAACCCATCTCACACAGTGATAGACTCACAGTTAACAGTTCATTAATTCAACTCATTAAAGTTTGTGCTTCAATCTGCTAATCTCCACTACTACATATATGTATTTATATATATATATATATTAAAGATTTTTCGAGATGGGTAAAGATTTTGCTGCGATTGTAGTACACACACACACACACACACACACACACACACACACACACACACACACACACACACACACAAAGCGCGCACGCGAACCTAAATTATTCAACGCAAAGCAATGTAGCGCGTTGATTTTTTCCAGCATTAGTGTAGGTATTAGAGTTACTAACACTCCGGCGCAATATAATGAACACTCCGGTACACTTAATGAACACTCCGGCGCAATATAATGACAGGTGGGTCGACAGTGTAGCAATGGCCAATGGCTGCCATGGAAGAAAATCAAATTGCGTATATTATAGTTTAATGAAAGCGAATCTGTTATTACTGTTTATAGATATTTTCATTCAGAATACGGCCGTGACCCTCCTAATAGGCTATTAAACGTTGATATATCAGTTTAAGGATACAGGAAGTGTAATACACAAAAAAGGTTCTCGTAGACCTCTCTTTTCTCCTCCCTTCATTCTCCTTTTTTCCTCCTTGAAATATATCTATAAACGAGGAAGTCGTGGATCAAGTAAGAGAAACTTTTCTGAGAAGCACGGGTAAATCGACTCGTCGTGGAGTTTAGAACTGGGAATATCGCAGTCGACAATTGTGAAGTTTTAACATAAGCGCCTAAAATTCATGCATGAAATCGAAGGTGAATACAAATCACGCCGATACAATTCTGCCGGGGACATTCTTGACAAAGTGAACGAAGATAATGCGTGATTAGAAAAAGTAATCTTCTCTGACGAAGCTACCTTCCCATGTTACTACTGGTCACGTTAACCGTCAAAATTGTCGGACTTGGGGTAGCGAGAACCCTTATACCGTTCGACAAACACAACGTAATTGCCCAAAAATTTAATATTTGGTGTGCTTTGACTGCTTATGAAGTTATCGGACTGTTCTTTTTCCCCGAGCCAACGGTAATTAGTGCTAATTATTTAGACATGTTACAGAGTATGCAGTATCCTAAATTGAATATCGGCAAACCAACGTGTATTTCCAATAAGATGGTGCACCATCTTACTGTAGTTTATATGTTAGGGAAATGAAAAACATGATGAGATATCCTAAACGTTAGATCGGCCGTTATGAACCAGTTCCCTGGCCACTTCGATCGGCTGATATTACGCTACTCGATTTCTTTCTTTAGGGATTTGTCAAAGACGGTGTGCCCAACTAAGGTTGTGAACATTAAAAAAAAATTGAAGGTATAACTAATGGAATAACTCCAGATATTCTTGTAATGTGTGGCGTGAAATTGAATAACGTTTAGACGTTCTACGCTCTACAAAAGGTGCTCATGTGAAACTTAATACGCGTTGTAAACAAAACCGTTTGAAATGCCCTGTTCAAAATAAAACATGTGTGTAAATACATTACTTTGTTATTTTTTATTTACTTATGTAATGATTTCGTTTTCACTCGTGTTATTTACATTAATTTTCATTTAAGTTTAGACTCTAAAATTTAAAAATATTCGGCTTCGGTCGAATTCACTCGGCTCTTTACAGTTCACACGGCTCCTTTCGGATGCACTCGGCTTCTGTCGGCATCACTCGGCTGCTGACAATTCAGCAGCTCCGTATAATTAACACAGCTTCTGACAGTTCTCTCGGCTTTCCTTAGGGCTACATGGTAACCCATCGGGTTGGTCTAATGGTTAACGCGTCTTCCCAAATCAGCTGATTTGGAAAGTCGAGAGTTCCAGCGTTCAAGTCCTAGTAAAGCCAGTTATTTTTACACGGATTTGAATACTAGATCGTGGATACCGGTGTTCTTTGGTGGTTGGGTTTCAATTAACCACACATCTCAGGAATGGTCGAACTGAGAATGTACAAGACTACACTTCATTTACACTCATACATCCTCTGAAGTATTATCTAAACGGTAGTTACCGGAGGCTAAACAGGAAAAGAGAGGGCTACATGGTAATATTAGGTGTCTGATGTCTTCTTTGAAGGCAAAATTTACTGGGACGAAATTACTGATGTAGATGTTCCTCGGGGCACCTACATCGGTGGCATCTCACGAGGCCGGACTGAGCACTGTGGAATGTAATCGTAATCAGTTTGAGGGCAAGAAGATGACCTCCGATTAAATCATAACTGGTAAGGAACGAAGGGGGTGGTGTAGCGACCAGATATGCTACGAGGCAGGATCTTCTCCCCTCGGGGCGGGGGGGGGGGATAGAGAGTTCACTCGGCTTCCGGACGAGGCCTACAGCGAAGGCAAAAGCTGAGTTTAAAAATCCCCAATGTTAATGTCTACCGAGGCATTTACATCGGTGGAATCCCAATGAGGCCTGGTTTATTAATACGAGATGTAAAAAGTTAAAGGACGAAAGAGCTAGGAATGTGGGGGGGATGTGGCGACCGGAGCGTCACAAGGTGGGTGTTTTCCCCCTACGAGGTTGGGATATAGTTCACTCGGCTCCTTTCGGATGCACTCGCCTCCTGACGATTCAGCGGCTCCATAGATAGGATATAAGCAAGCTCCTCACTTCATTCTGGCAGGAGATTCCAACCTTGGCTTTTGTAGTGGAAGGTTGTGATTTATAGTGTGTCTCTGCGCAGTGCTACTAGGACCGGATTCTGCAGTACTTTATACGTGGATCAACTGGCTACCTGCTGACCATGTAGAGGAGTGCTGTTAGAACACCCGCCGGGCCGTACCTGCCTGTATAGCAGGCCTTTGTCTTCGTACAGCTAAGACTATAATAGATTTTTATTTTTATTAATTTTTGTATTATGTAAATTTAACTTTTCTAAGTCGTTAGTAATGCATTTTTAATAGCGTATATAAATTTTGTATAGGTCTATTGTTAAGTCATATAAAGGAAAGACTAACTTTCCAATTTTATCTTTTGTGTATTTTATTACAGGAAGTGTAGTTTATAAGAAGTGCTAATTTAAGTTCTAATTTTAATAAGGCCTCCCCCACCCCGTTCTCCCTTCCCGGAATTGTCTGACGGTGGAGAGGAAAGCGGGGCAGGCGCTAGGAAGCGCCAGAAACGTCGGGACTCCGTTCCTCCTATGGAGACGGAGCCCGTAGCGGGCTGCAGCAAAGCTGCAGCAGCCGTCGCCCCGCAGGCTGATGATGCTGGCCCATCGCAGCCTGCTACCGTCAGGCGGGAGAAAATCCCGCCGATAATGCTGGACTGCCCAAAAGAGTGGCCAGCATTAGCGCGGGATATTAAGTCGAGGATTGGGGGGCGCCTGGTGGCAAAAAGCACCGGGCTCTCGATAAGGCTGCAGCTGGGCAGCGAGGCAGACTACCGGGCGGTGCAGAGTTTTCTGCATTCGAAGGGAGTCGCTTTCCACTCCTTTCAGCTCCCGAAGGACAGGGAGCTGAAGGTAGTTATACGGGGGATCCCCTATGGGGCTACCCCGGAGGAAGTAAGGGAGGAACTGACCTCCCTTGGCTTTGAGGTGACTTCGGTTAAGAAGCTCCTCACAAGGGATGGTCGGGAAACCCCGACCTGCCTAGTGGCCCTTAAGAGGACCCCTATGGCGCGTACCATTTACGACCTTAGCAGTATTTTTTACTGTAAGGTCACAGTGACTGCTTTTGTGTCACGAGGGGGGCCGCCACAGATGCCAGAAATTTGGGCACTCCTCCAATTATTGCCAGAGGGCCCAGCAATGTGTTAAGTGTGGTGGGGACCACGACACTACCACTTGTGTCAAGCCGCGTGAGGAACCAGCCTCATGCGTCAACTGTAAGGGGCCGCATCCGGCTAATTACAGGGGCTGCCCCTATTATAAGGAGCAGATTAACAAGGTCAAGGGAATTAAAAAGCCCGCGACTGTTGACGGCCACAGCTGGGCCCGCGTTGCCGGTGGGGGGAAAGCAGTCCCTAAACCGGAGGTGCCAGCACCTGTGGCTAAGGCGGTGGTGAAAAAAGGGGAGGTACCCTCCCCAACACCCGCCAAGCCAAAACCGGCGGCAACCACCAAAAAGGTGGTAAAACAAAAGGTTGCGCCAAAGCCTGCTCCGGCTGGGAAGGCCAAGCAGGCTGTTAAAAACAACCGCGGCCCCTGTGGCCCCGCGCCCCACCAAAAGGGCGGCCGCATCAAAAGGCGCCTCCAGCGGCAAATCGAAACCGGCCACCCCGTTGGAGAGTACTGGCATGGATTTCCTGTCACAAATGACAGTGAGGGATGTCCTGCCAGATATTATGATGGTTTTGCCACGCCTGCTCCAGGCAAAATCTCTGAAGGACTGTATTCAGTCCTTAATAGAGTGCCTCATGGCTGTACTGTCTAGGTATGGTTAGGCCCACCCTCAGACTCTTGCAGTGGAACGCCAACTCAGTAGTAGGCCGGACGGAGGAACTATGCCGTCTGGCCGAGGATCTACTGGTAGACGTAATACTGTTGTCTGAGACGCGCTTGAACCTAAACAAGACCCTTCGGAACTATTTCACATATAGGACGGATAGGCCAGTACGACCCGGACACAACTCCGCCGGTGGAACCGCGGTATTAGTCCATAGACGCCACATGCATACGCGCGTTGTTCTTCATACAAACGTGATGGAACAAACGTGTGTGCATGTGGAGCATCTAGGCACGGTGTATCAGCTGGTTTCGGCTTATAGCAAGCCGAAGGATGCGGTAACCGGCGCAGATCTGGATGCCGTGCTGGAAAATTGGGATGGGCCCATGACCACAACACGTGGGGCTCATGGGCGACCTCAATGCCAAACACGTCTCATGGAACAGCAATCTGATAAGCGCGAATGGCAGATTGCTGTACGAAAGGCGAGAGCCCGCCGATTGGTCGTGAGGTCGCCGATAGGCCCTGAGGTGCCCACGTACGTGCATCGAACAGGCAGAGCGAGGCCTGACGTGCTGGATATCGCAGTCATGAAGGGGGGTTACCCTCCCGTTCATGATTGAAACGATAGAAGACCTCAGCTCGGACCATTCCCCTGTCCTGTTGGAACTAGGACAGGCAGGGGTGGCCGAGATCCCCCACCTATACCCCGAAGGTCGGTTAACTGGAAAAGGTTCTACGAGACCCTCCCAACGGGAATACAGGCCGGTAAATCCTGAGCTCCTGAACAACCCGGAGGAAATCGACGACACTGTCGGGCGTGTCACATCGTCAATGACCGAGGCCCTGGCAGGCAGTTCATCGGTCAAAACTCGAGCGGTTGTTCGAAACGACCTCCCTCCTCATATCTCCGACGCCATAGCGGAGAAACGACGACTGAGGAGGAGATATCGAATCACCCTGTCCCCCGCTGATAAACGGGCCTTTTATAATCAAACGTACAGGGTGAAACAACTGCTGACAAGCCATCGAAAGGATTCGTGGAAAGAATACCTCGCCTCGATCTCTGACGACATGTCCTCGGTGTTCGGGTTGAACAGGAAACTGCGAGAAGGGAAGAAGCCTCGCCATCCGGTTGTGGGGCAGCGAGGTTTTCTTGCATATACGGAGGCGGAGAGGGCCGAGGTTTTCGCCGACGCCTTGGAGGAGCAATTTACTCCAAACCCCCCTTCCGCCCCGAACGACGAGCACACAACCGAGGTGGAGTCCTTTCTTGTAGATTATTTCTCACAGGTGGAGGACGCCCCTCTAGTGATTGACCAAGTCACTGAAGCGGAAGTTTCTGCAGCCATTAAAGCCACAAGGCCCCGGGTGTCGACGGGATCAGCGCCCGTGCATTCCGGAACATACCGGCCTCCGTGATTACAACAATTTCGGTGATATTCACGTCCATTCTGTACGTTGGATATTTCCCGAATTGTTGGAAAACGGCCAAAGTCGTATGTTTACCCAAACCGGGGAAAAGTTTACTTTTCCCACGGAATTATAGGCTAATCTCCCTGTTACCGGTATTGTCTAAGTTGTTCGAGAGAATTTTCCTCGAAAAACTGAGGCGATACATGGAGGGAGAAGTGCGGCCGGAGCAATTTGGGTTCAGGAAGGGTCACTCAACGACCCTCCAACTAGTAAAAATAATAGATGACCTTGTCGGAGGCCTGAACAGGAAAGCGGTGACTGCAGCCGTTTTTCTGGATGTGGCTAAGGCCTTTGACAAAGTTTGGCATAGCGGGCTGCTTTATAAACTAGCGCGATCGGCGATTCCGTACCGCTATGTCAGACTGATGCGGTCATATTTGCTAGACCGACGTTTTGTCGTACGCGTAGGGGAAACGATTTCCTCTACCAGAGAAATAGCCGCTGGGGTTCCCCAAGGAGCAGTGCTTTCCCCGTTCCTGTACACTTTGTACGTAAACGATATGCCACTGTTGGAAGGGGTCAAAACGGCCCTTTATGCAGACGACACGGCATATTTCTACGTATCCGCAAATGTGGATTACGCGGTCCGGAGGCTCCAAAGGCAACTGGACTTAGTGGAACCGTGGCTCGATATGTGGAGAATCAGGGTCAACGGTGAAAAATCGGTGGCCGTGATGTTCACATACAAGACACGCAAACCGGCCAGGCAGCTGGAAATCTCAGGGGAGAAAATCCCTTTTGAGAAAACGGTTAAGTACCTGGGGGTGGTCTTGGACAGGCGGCTTACCTTCGGCGAACATGTAAATTATGCGACCCGAAGGGCTAAGGCCGCCAGAGCCTCGCTATACCCAGTGCTGAACAGTGCCAGCCCGTACCCACTGGCAACTAAGTTACTCATGTTTCGGCTGTACGTGCTGCCGATTTTGACATACGCTTACCCGGCATGGGGGGCATTGTTGAGTTCCTCGCTTCAAAAGAAGATCGAAGCCGTCCAAAACATTGCGTTGCGGACAATATTTGGAGCTCCGTGGTTCGTCAGGAACGCCACTCTCCGATCCGATGCGAGATTGCAATCCGTGTCCGAAGTGGTGGTGGCGCAGGCGCGCAGACTGTTCGGGAGAGCGGCTGTGTCCGAACACAGTCATCTTCGGGACATCTGCCGAGAGGACCCAACCCCGACAGGTGTAAGGAAGCGGCCTCACGCCGTCCTGGACGAACCACCGTGATGGTGCAGTGCGGGAGCCGAGAATCGACAAACCAGGCTTAGGGGCCTCCATATCGCATCACAAACGGAATAACGCGTAAGAAACGTTTCCGGGGTCGCGAGTGAATGGTTTTCGCGAGTTATACGGTCTCAAGACATCAAAATACGGTAAGTCGTGGTCAAAACAAAAACGCGGTCCTCACTTTTTTTTTCCGCGTGTGTTTTTGTTTCTCTTGTTTTAGAAACGGGAGAGACGTGGGTGTGGAACGACTCGTCGTGCCGTCTTGGGAAACGGCCTTTCTTCCTTAATCCTGCCATCCTAAAATTAAAAGTAAAATTTTTTTTTTTCGTGTGTATGTTCTGTTCCTTTTGTTGCAGATACCAACAGCCACCACAATAAACAAATGGTTTCTTCACTGCGGCCACGCGGTCCCCCCAACCCCTTCCCGGACACACGTGTGTCTGGAGATTAATAATTATGTGCAGTAAATAATTTCTGTTTACTTCTTATAAGGAAATCGCCGCCCCAAAACCGCGATCGCGAATAGGTATCACCATTTTGTAAGTTCCCTATTACCTTTCCTTTCAAGAAAGAAGAAAGAGGGAACGAGCCCAGCAGCCATCAGCCCAGCAGTCACCTGCCCAGCAGCCACTGACAGCACGGAAGAACGAAGAAACCTGCACTTTCCCCCGTTCAGCCCTTCAGGGCCTCGGGAATTTTAAGGTTAACGGTATGTAACTTCGGTTACTACCAATTCTTGGAAAGTGCAGGCCAAAGAAGAATGAAGAGGTCTTCGGAAGAAGAAGAGGGAGAAGAAGAAGATGAAGAAGAAGGAAGACCCACTACTCGTCTCAACATCACGGACTGGAGTCCGGAACAGAGCCCAGCAGAGATGCGGCAGCCAATAACAGAAGCGGATGAAGAGCTTCTACATAACCCTTCCTCTAAAACTTACAATAAAAAAAAACACAAATCAGCAATTGCGACTCCTCCGGAAAAGATGACGCATTGCTCCCTCCATATAGTTGGTGCCCCGTTGTGGCTTATTCCTGCTAGCCTATAAAGCGTTGGCACCGAAAGGACTTCAGTGGACGGTCTGAAGGGGAATTACGTCGGGAGGACAGGTTTCATAAGCCTAGCCTTCCCCGGTCGGCCCATAAAATGGGTTCGATAACGCTGGTTTAACAACGGATTGGAATGCAATTAAATTAAATCCGTCCTTAAAATACTAAATAATAAACAAAACTTGAAAAATTAGACCCGCCATTTAAAATAAACCTTTTAAAAAACACGCCCGATTAGAATCATCCAGCAGCAAGGGACTCTGTCCAGGTTCTGCGATAAAGTAGGGAGTAATAAACTCCCGCCAACTTTGCATTCCATTCCATTCTGGCAGTCCGATTCCAGTCTCCGACTAGTCTGATACAATCTTTAACAATTATTTCTATCATTAATACAATAACTTATCATTACATTTATGGTTACAATAACTTATATAAAGATTCACATATATACGAGTAATATTTACAATTCACAATAAAATAAATTATACTCGCAACTGCATAAGACTTAATTTATTAATTGAATCGGCAGCAATTTTTGACAACACCTAAAATGCGCTGAATAATTTATGATCACTGTATATTTATTTATACATATTTACCGTATTTACTCGCGTAATTCACTTTTTAACCAACATTTTTTATTTAAAGGTAGCTGCGTGATTTATGTGAGGAAAGAATTTTACGTAGGTTTATAATGTAACTAAAATGTGATAATCAGTGAGAAAATTATATTCATTTGACTGAATATTTTATATTTTAAGAATATTGTTTAAAAATTGAAGTGCGTGAATTATGCGAGTAAATAACGTATATTTAACTGATTTGTAGTTTTTTACTTTTCTGGTTTTATTGTACGGTGTAGTTATACAGTTTACTATGTAAGATCATGTATACTAAACAACTGAAATTTTGTGGTTTTTTTTTAGATCTTTTAGTTTCATGACCCTCCCAGACTGGATAGATTGATTTGATCGTTTCTGTATATGGGGAACTGATGAAATTTAATATCGGTCAAAATCCGTCAACGGGGTAAGGAGATACGGACGTTATGGGTTTCGTATCCCAAAATTAATGATTTCGTGTTTCGAGTGTTTTTTTGTTCCCGATATTTTATTTATTTTTACCCCAGATTTCTAGAAAAGAACTAAAAATACAACTGTGGAATCTAAAATTTTCATGTCGGATTTCATTTAAAACCACTAAATCTACCCCTAATTTTACGTCCCAAGAATTACAGTCTGGCTTAATTTTATCAAAGGCGTAGAAATTAGGACGAAATTTTTTACCAGCCGACATTCGCTAACGTAGCATTTTCGCTAGACGAAAACCGGGCGGCTACGACATCCTGACAAAAAGTTCAATCATCAGAATGTATCGGCAAAGGATCTCCATGCCCTAAGAGAACACGTCAGTCTCGATCCAATGTCGAAGTGTTTTTTCGATTTTAATGGAATCGTGTATTTTGAATTCTTGCCTAAGGTGAAACAGTGAACCATGTGTACTGTCAAGACGTTTTACAATGGTTACACGAAAAAATTCGCAAAAAGAAACCGGAGTTGTGGCGAGACAAGTCATGATTCCTTCACCACGATAATGCGCCCGCACAATCAGCTTCGTCAGTTTTGAAAAAAAAAAAAAAAATCAGATGACTGTCCTCTTCCTCCTCCAGCCTTTCTACTCGCCAGACCTGGCTCCATGCGATTTTTTCTTATTTCCGAAATCAAAATTAGTGATAAAAGGACGCTGTTTTCATATTATTGTTGACATTAAAGCAAATTCGTCACGGATCTTAAAGGCCGTTTCAAATGAAGCCATCCACGACTTCTTCGTTGTCCGAAGTGGAACTTCGCAGGGGAAAATATGTGGCAAGGGTCAATAACCTGTAAGATTAATAATAAAGATCAAAAAAATAAAGTTCAGTTATTTTCTGTACAGATCTCTTACTAACATATATAGTTCAGGATGTGGATTGATGTGGTTATGTTGAAATAAAAGATTAGCGAATTACAGAAATAAATAAAGGATAGCATCAAATCAGCCAAGCAGGCTAATCACTCTACAAATATATATATATTTGAGTGCCATTGATAATGGTAGTTTTTTTTATGAAGGTTTTTGAAAAATTGAAGTTATTCAAGTGCCGATCAAATTATTTGAAAAAGAACCTTGAATATAAAGCGATTCTGTTGCGATGTCCTATCCGTAAACTGCGTCATCGATGTGAAAATATTTTTAGGTAATTAAATATATTCGATAAGATACTTGTTTAAAAATATAAATGGTGTAGTATGTATGTCATCTTAATACGTTTGCAGTTAAAAAATAAATAACCTTTAATTTATAACGATTTTTTATAATTATCATTCGTTTTTGTGAACCTTGTGCTATAAGGGAAAATTAGTTAAAGTAAGGTAAATTTTAATTTCTTAGGTTTGTCACACTAGTTATTTGCAATTCGCGCGTTTCTTTCGTTCTTTTCGTTCAGTATTCCTATTGATTCACCGATCACTTACATTGAATTTGCACATGTAAGAAGTTACCGGAATACTTTTTTAAATTTGTTTTTTTTTTTTTTTAAATTAAAACTTTGTTTTAAAACAGCTGAGTGTTTTATTAAGCTTTCGTAAAAAATTATTTATTTGAATAAACAAGTGTTTTAATTAAATATTCTGTGATTTATTTGTGAAAATATTTTTTTTTTATATATATTTTTCAGTAAGTATTTTTTTTATACGTATTTAAAAAATGTTATTTAATTTTACATTTTTTGGTTGTTTTGTGTTATCGTTTATTTATTAACATTCTTTTTAAATGAAATTTTATTAAAATAATGAGAAATTAAATGTAGCAATGTAAAACAATATTTCATCACAATTGTTTTATATCTTTATTATTATTATTATTATTATTATTACTTTGTTTCTAATTTTTAAAGCTCTCTCAAGTACCACTTTTACTTTGAGTAGTTTTTTCAATATTTAAATTATTTTTATTTTTTTTTCCTTTTGATAATATTGCCTAATGAAAGATTACAGTACTTATTGCATGATTTTATATCTAAAGATTTTTTAAGTCTATATGTTATTATTTTAATCTTCTGTTGAAAATTAATTATTGATATTGTTAAATATTTTTATCTTGCATTGTAAATATATTCTACCATATTTTTTTATTGATTTATATTTTTTATTGATTAAATATTAATCATAATTTTACAGAGTATGATTAATTAAATCAGGAGTAATACTACATCTGCTACGGTCTACCTGCATCTTTTTTATTTTTATACTTACACTAGCATCACCGACACGGCTTCGTCCACGCTGTATGGTTGCTTTTCTTTTTGTCGCGGTCAATTTTTTTTATTTTTTAATTCAAGTAAAAACCGTACACCGTCGCATTCCTTAAAAAATCGAAATTAAAAAAACGGGAAAATGGTTTTTAGATATTAATCTGAAGTGCGTTTTCAGGCCCAAAAATAGTGAATATTTCGTTTAGTGTAGTCGAAATAGGGAAAATTTGAAATCATTGTTCAAATCTTTTTACCTTTCTTCAGCTCTTTCAGTGTTAAATATCGGAAAATCTAGAAATTTTAGACATTCACTTGAAGATTACACACACCAAAAATCAAGTTGATATCTTCATTTGTTAACGAAAAATTAAAAAATTGTAAATTTTATTGTTACTCCATTTTAACTCTTTAAACTCGGAATTTCAAAAATCCCTTCTTTTTGTGCGCTTATACCGTAAGAAGAATGTGTTTACAAATTTTGGGTCTTTCGTGTTTTCCCCCATAATGGTTTTTTTTTTTTAAATAACTATTTAACTCGGTTAGAAAATAATAATTGTTATTTTTAGTAGCTTACCTACACATTGGCTTTAAAAATTTGTTTTATTACATGTAATACATCCCATTCAATGAGTACATTCTTTTTTGGAATCCGACAGTCACATTTTTCAATTTTTTCTTCCGAATTAGTGGATATTTGGAGAGAAATTGCAAATATAATCTAACAAAACTTAATCTATGGGCGTTCATTACGAATCACTCACAACATGTTTTAGATACATCGACTATCTCCCTTCGTAGCTTCGTCCGCGGTATATGGTTACTTGCGTTTCCCGTCACGGTCAATTTTTTTTTCATTTTACGTTTTATCGTCATATAAACGACGGCAAATGTAGCCAGGCACAGTGGCAGTGCCTGTGATTGTTGCAAATACCCCGTGTGAATTTTAAAAATCGGAAGATTGGTTACGAAAGTATTCCCTAATAACTGTGATCTGTTATATCTAGAGTATACCTGATGCATTCAAAACTTAGCCTTCAACCTACTGACAAATACCCCGTTTGAATTTCGAAAATCGGACGATTGTTTGCAGAGATATTATAAGAGAACCCCGTTATACTTCTCAAAACAGCGCCCAAAACAGGGGCACCCTGTCTGTTACTGGTTGATGATCGGTCCAGCCTCCCACGAGGTGCTCGCATACCGCATTACTCACGGGAAGTCCGTTACTGTTAAACAGACATTTTTTTAAATTTATTTAATATTATCTTATTTAACATAAATTTAATTCTGTTATTTTTGTAATATTATTCATTCTAATCGTTCTGTTCAAACCCAGCTCCCACGTAATAGAGGTTCACAGTTCATTAATTCAATTCATTAAAATGTGTGCTTCAACCGGCAAATCTCTAATATTATAATCTTCTTATTCTATACAAATATATAAATCTTTTTTCAAGATTTTTCGAGATGAAAAATATCGAAAAACCTTCTCAGTTATGCTAAGAAACATGGGTAAAAATTTGGTTGCGATTGATCGAGTAGTTTTGTTTGTTTATCCCGAACAAACAAAACCCCTGTAATAGTATAGATATAATTATAAAAATTGATATTGTATCATTAAAAATTATATGACATTTGATCATTTTTGCTTACTTTTACGAAAATAAGGAAGCATTGTAATCGCGAAAAAATATCCTTTTTCAGATTTCAACGTAAGTATCCATTTTGACCATTCCTGTATCCATTTTCACTAGTTTCAACGTGACGTATGTATGTATCTCGTATACTTGTATATCTTGAAATTTTGTATTTAGGACTGTTGTAACATCTAATTGTGCACCTCTCCTTTTGATTGAAATCGACTGGACTAAAAGTGTCCAAAAAAGCCCAAAATGCAAAAGTTTGGATTTTGAACTTTTTCTTAACTGCAATAAAAAGCCCTCATTGAGAGCTTTTCAACGATATATCATAAGTGGTATTTATTTTCATCGGTTCCAGAGTTATAGCCAAGTAGATTTTTAATTAATGAAATATTTGTATCTTACAAGGGGAAGGCACTTCGGTTCGAATTCGATTTCATTTCTTTCTTTTTAGCTCCTTTTTTTAAATTTAAATGTATTGATTTATTATTTTTTTATTAATTCTTTTTTCAATTGGAGGTTAACAAAAATCAAAGTTATTAATGAAATAATATTTTATGTATTTTTCATTTTAATTGAAAAATGTTTACAGAGGATTGTAATTATCAATAAATCAATATATTTAAATTACAAAAAAAGTTTGACAAAAATAAATGTATATGAAGTCAGATTTGAACTGATGTGTGCCTGGTTATGGATCCGACACGTTCTCACTTACACCACTTAAAGCACTTGAGCGACATGAAATATATAAATAAACTAATATAAAATGCTGATGTGGACACCACAAAAATTTAATGCTATGTGGCAATGCAATTGTGTAACTGTCCACTTTATTAAAGAATTGGTGGATCGTATCTCACTTTCAAATGAAATAAGTTTAAATGAAGTGCAGCAAAAAATGTGTATATGTAATTTAATAGGCGTATAAGGAAGTCTGTGGTATCCACATCAGATTTTTTAGTGTGATTTCAGATTGATAAAATTTCATTTTATGATAAAGTATAACATGCTTTACTCTTTTTAAACAAATTTTTTTCACCAGTTTCTGATATTGTTATAGAAACAGATTTTCAGGAGGACTTAAATGTTATTATTATGAAATAAGAAATTCTTGGTATATTTTTAATTTTTGATAACTCAGGATTTAAAAACTTTTTAAAATCTCGGGATCTCATCTCATTTAAAATCTCAGGATTTAAAAATCTCGGGACTTAAAAACCAATCCTTTATCAGGTTTTGGTATAAGTTTTTTTTTTTAGAATAAAATAGTGTAAGGAAAAACTAAAAAAAAATTGTTCTTAACTTTTGTCTTAATAGTTAAATTTCAAAATATCTAGTTTGATAGAAAAAAACAAAAACGGCTGTTTTTTTAAAAAGATTTAATGTACTTGTATTCATTTCAACATGATTTTACCAGGGTTTGTATTTATTTATATCACAGAACATACTATTTATTAGAGGAAGTTGTTTTACATGTTAGTCTTAATAAATGAATCATGAATCATTGTACAAGCTGTTTAACCACAAATAACTACTACTTCTTTTTTTTGAATCGATACTATTTTACCATTGTATTAATGAGATAACTGTTTGTTAAGTCCTATGACTAATACAAGTAAATGTATTTATACTCAGTAATATATGGCCTGTCAGTATATATATATATTACTGATTAAGAATTTTAAAAAAATTTCCACCAATTTTAAAATAATATGGATTACGGTAGATAATTATTTTCATCCATTGTAAATTTTTCTCCATAAAAAATAGTTTACTAATAATTTCTTTAAAGCTGATACATTTATCAGCTTTTCTTGCCATATATCGACACTGAAAAGGGAATATTAAGTATCATCCAGGGCCAGATTGACCAGGAGAAAAATAAGATATGGCTAGGGTCCATAAATCAGACTTGGGCTCAGTTTCAGTTGAGGAAAAAATAAAAATATTTTTTTTAAATTCAAAAAAGATTAATTATAAATAATGTTTAATACAAGTTTTGTGTTAAATATAACACTCCACGTACAAGTTTATCTTTAAAAAGTGGTATTCATACACTTGTATTATTGCATATATTAAAGAGTTGTTTATCAAGTTAAATTATAACATTTTTGAAAGAATTTTCATAATCTCATTACCAGTACTATGCTATAAAGAAATCTTAAAATGGCGTCTTCACCATCTTAACTCTCTTTGAAAATGGAGCATTTTATACAGGAATTAAATCATATAAATTTACCATATATGTTTTAAGATGAGGCAACATAAGTAATCTGGGTACTTTGTACCAAAAATCTTTTATTGCATTAAGAAATATTTCAAAATAAGTTAAATTGTAGTAAAAAAAATTCTACATTTTGATTTAGTTCCTTTATGATTTATAAGTGAATTGTTTCTCATTTAAATACATCAGTTGAAGATTAATTTTACCTTTGATATTATTGTATGTTGTGTTACTTTGTTATACTAGTTTATAATATTTGATGCCGCTTATATTTACTGATATAAAATTCATTAGAAAAATAAGAAAAAGTATAAATCAAAAAGGTTTACCAAGAATGCTAGAGATGAAATCTTGAAATATAGATGGGCAGTTCCTCTTGACACGAGAAGAAATTTTTCTTCACTCTTACCTAAAGAGGTGAAAAAGATTGTAAATATTTACTTTAAATTTGGGAACTTTACAAAAACTGACTTTAAAAGAGTTAAATTTGTTTGATTTAATTTGTATCCCTGAACTTTAAACTTCACCTTGTAAATTACTATTTAAACTAACATTATGTCATCATGTAAATTAAACTTCAAACTGTTAATTTACTCTTCTATTATTGTTTTTGTAGAGTTGTTATTTGTAAAATTATATTGTTTTACATATCGTCTATAAAATGTAAACTTTTTTTTACATTTTTATACTACTTGAAAAACTCAGTATGGACAAATAATGTTTCATTTAATTTACAATGAACGTCTGATGTTAATTGATTTGTTCTGTTGTCTGTTTTTTTATGTATTTATACCAGTAGATTTTTTGCTCATGGTTTTTAATCATTTAAGCATTTTCATAAGTATTAATCGTAATAAAATTAAACTTGTAAAAAACATTTAATAAAGTACAATTAAAATTTTATTTTATTAAATAATACTTCAAAAACTCGAGTTGCTTTTAAAAAAAGCTGGCAATGAATTGCATAACTCTCCTGGCTATCGAGATCAAGTTGTGCAATACATTTTTGAGCTCAATTCAGTCATTTTAAGCTCTGTTTGTATATAATAAAAATACATTTCCAGCATTTTGAATATTTTGGTGTTCATGTGTTAGGGAGCTTTTTTAACAATTAAAATATTCACTAAAATGGATTTTAAATTAATTAAAATCGAAATAAAAAAAAATAATTTTTCAAAAATTTGGAAGCTTCCCCATCAGGGGAAGTATTAAGTTATTTTTGTGACTTTATTGTTTTGAGCATTCAAATTTGAAATTGCAAAAAAAAATTAATTTTGGGGACTCCCATACTCAAGAGGAAGCATTTGGGTAAAATTAATCTTTAAAAAATATAATTCCCAACAGTGATAATAAATTTAAAAAAATAACTTTTTAAAATTGTTCAAAATTGTAAACATACAGCTATAATTCTAAAAATAGTGTTGTCATTTTCTAGGAAGGAAGTGAACATTTTTTGCTATTTTTTTTCCAAGAAATACTAAAGAGTAAGGACTACAAAATTTAAACTTTTTAAATTTTAAATGCATGGGTAAATTGCGAGACGGATTTAAATTTAAAACAAACTTTTAAAAAATTAAAAAAATATTTTTTGTTGCCACAGATCATTGGAGTGAGAAGGGCAAAAAACTTTTACAATGATTTTAAGGCCTATTGATGTACTAAATATAGATAATAAACAACACCTTCTCTGAAGCAAGATATAGTTAAAAAAAGAAAAATGTGTAGTCATTTTTTGGGAAGGGAGTATGAAAATGAAATAAAATTTTTTTGAAATTTATTATCTTGATAAAGAAAACTCTGTTTATAAAAAGACATTTTTGCCTAAGTGCCTCCAATAAAAATTTGAAATTTTATTTTGACCAAAACATCCCACTCTCTTTTCCAGTTTTTGTAAAAATTTATTATCTTCTTTTCCTTTAAAGAATGTACTTATCTACCAAGTTCGAAAAAAATTAGTCAGCTGGGGTCCAGAGTTGTATTATCAAATGCAGGCCAACATATGTACATACGTACAAACGTCCGTCTGACAAAAATAGATTTTATGGACTTGGCAGCATTGGAATTGGTATAAAAATTTTTTCTCAGATTATTAACAATTTATTTAAATCTATTTTTTTTTTGTTAAAGTTTTTTTTAATTGTCTCCTTAAGGTACAAAACTTGACCGCTCTATTTACTTTCCTGCTATAGTTGTAGATACACTAGCAAAATATATTGCTGTAGCCAGGAAAGTAAAAATAGAGTTGGCACGATATTGAAAAAATAATTAGTGATTTGAAAGATGTCAATACTATTTTTAATGATTAGAGAAAAATAAGTGTAGTTTTCAATTTAAAGATTTTGTATTTTTAATTTTAATATATATATATATATATTAATGAATTCCTTATAATATCAATATATCAGTATACATATATGTAATATATATATATGTTGTTCCCTCCCTTCACACTTAGTAATTCATTATACCCTACTGTACCCTGATAACATTACTCCTATTTTATATGCAAATCATTATTTCATATAAAATAAGGAGTACATTAATGTGTTTATTTACGCTAGTAATCCCAGTTTTTCTTGCCATTTTAATGTATATAAACCATCTGAGTTACTAGAAAGGTGGTCTGAGTTGATTTTTTAGAAGTTACTGATGTTCACTTCACAACCAGTACCAGTGGTGAAGAGAGCAGAGGTTCATATTTGACTGTTTGTTGCTTGTATTTCAGTTGGGTTTTATTTATTTTTTTGCATCTTTTGTAATTATTCATAGAGAATAAATATGTCAATTAATTTATTACAATAAATATTTAAAATCAAACAATATTACAGTTACTTATTCATAATTAAAATTACAATTTGTCAGCAGTTTATTATAATTAAATCAGTTAAATAATTGCCAATATAAGAAATGAGTAGATGATCGATTTTATATCAGTTAATGATTTGTGAAGTTTCATAATTCACTAACTGACTGAAATTAATTTTGAAGTTTTTTAAAATTTTGGTGCATTTTATTATTGCAACATCATCATCATCAATATCTGGTGTTCTGCCTAACAGCAGATTCCTTATGACACCACTTTCTTCATCCATTTCTGGTCCAAACCTTCTCCTTTGTCCACTTATAGTTTCTAATCTTTGCCTCATCTATTAACTTCAGTCTTCTTCCTCACTTGCTTTCTCTTTCTTCTGACCCTTGTAATGCAATTGTCAAGATTCCGTTCCTTCTAACCACATATCCTAACCAATTTCCTTTTCTTTTTTTGTGCTTCCTGTGCAAATACTATTTCTTCTTTAATCCTGGTCATTACTAACTCGTTCCTTACTTTATCGATCCATCTAACTTTTTCAGTCCTCCATATCCACATCTTAAATGCCTCAGTTCTGCCCTCTCCCTCTTCTTCTCGTCCATGCTTCACTTCCACTCAACAAGACACTCCATACATAACATTTGGCTAATCTCTTCCTTAACACTAAGTCCAGACTTTTATCGCGTAGTTATTACGTCTTTGTAGTAATTTTCAGTTATTGCACCCTAATTAATACAAATATCATGTAAGGGGAAATTTTTTTTTGTTTTTTTTTACCTTTTGTGTGATCCATGTAAATTGATCTATTAAATACATTTTCAACCATTGTCATTTTATACTTATTCATACCTTTTAATTTCCAGCTTGCCACGGAAGATGTTTCAGTTTTTTTTTTTAATTTTTCGTTTAATTCATCAAATAATTACAAAACTTAAGGGAATATGGAATTAAAATTTTTCACTGGATGAAAAATACTATTCTTGTCCTGGATTCAAACCTGGGACATTCTTGGTGGAAGTGTTGAGATGTTACTACTCTACCATGGAAGTGCTGACCTCTACAGCAAAGTTTTAGAAGTACAGTTTAGTTTGTTGCAATTTATTATCGTATTTATGATATAAAAAATTTAGTTATTTTATAACATTTTAAGACCTGTTTTCATTTTTTTTTCCTACAAAATTGCCTTATTTTATGTTTTTTTTATTGTATTATCTTAAAAATTGATTGTCATTTATTTATTTTTTATTCTATGCATAGCGGTAATGTGAAAATTTAAGTTGAATTTTCTTTATCATAACTTTTTATGAAATTATTAAGATATCTGAAGTGGTATAATTTCTTTGTTTATTGACTCTTGTAACGGAAAAAGATCTTAATTTTTAAAAATAATTTTAATTGTTAAATAGTTTTATCTTTTCAGAAAATTGAGACTACTAAACATTTGCAGAATTTTTATTTGCGCTAATATAAAGATAACTAATACAAGATGCTAGTAATGCAAGTGCTAATAGAAGATAACAAACTACCTTTTTTTATATAAGATATGATGTGCAATTATAGAAGGCTAACAGAATTTCATAAAATTACTGCTATTTAATTATACTTTTATTTATTTATTTTTCATTATGTGGCTTTAAAAAAAGAAGATAACCTAATTATTGATTTTTCTTTTGAACTGTGATGTAAGAGTTTATGTGGGTATTACAAGTAACATAAGATATAAATGATTAAGGTTTTTTTTAAAATAGTACTTTAAAACATGATTGAAACGCAGTTAGAATTCACATTTAATAGAAAAAAAAATGAAATGCTTATCAATGTTTCATGGCTTATAAGCTTAATGTAAGTGTATCAAAAATCATTTTATTTTATTTAAGGTATTTTGTTATGCCTTTCCTTCTTTTCTTTTTGAGAAAATCATAAAAATAGAAAGTTTCTTTGTTTGATGCTTAATTGATTAAAATGTTAAATACTACAATTGCTTCTGATTTCTAAAACTTTCCAAGTTATTCAGTTAGATATGATTTTGTAAACTTACTACATCTTCGTTAGTTCATTATTACGGTTTTATTTAGGGGTGATTCTACTTTTGAAATTTATCTATTTTGAACTAAGAAATGAACTGTACAATTATTCTTTTAATAATTAAATTAAAATCTTACATCTTAGTTAAATTAAGCTTTTAAATCTTTTAAAAGCTAACAACAATATCATGTGGAGAGCTGTTCAAAAGGTATAAATTTCTTTGCCTTATATGTATATCTTACATTTTGTGAGTTATACGTTTATTTATTATTCTGTGCAGGGATTTCTTATAATGATTAATAATCAGTATAAACAAAGCAGAAATGATATAAGGAAATTGTTTATCAAAAACTATGTAAATTGCGTGAAGAAAGAGAAATACTGTTAATTATTTAGCAGTTAATAATAAATATGATGTATTTTTTGAACTTTTTTTGTATAATTTACCTGGTTGTAAAGTTAAGACATGGTGAAACATAGTAAAATATATCAGTGTTTTTTGTTTAGTTTTCCTGCTTTTAAATGATAAATTATAGGTATGAAATGAAATTGTTGAGCAAAATTGTAGTTTAATTACCCAATAAAATATCATTTCTCTCAATTTTACTTTCCTGTAAATAGCGTTAGAGCAGAGCTATAGATCTACAAGGGAAAGTTTTGTAATCAATCCTATTTGGGTATTTGTGGTTTTCATCGGATCTTGATGTTTTGACACCTAAGGAACCCAAAAAACCGATTGGAAATTTTCCAGATGTTAATGTTTTTGTACTTGTGTGTGTTCAATGTTGATGTCTAAATCACCTTATATCTCCAGAACTACTGGACCGACTGTGACCAACTTGGTCAGATTACTTCTATATATGGGGCATTGATGCCATTGAATTTTCAAAGGGGTGAGGCTGTAGAGCAAGGTCACCCTCAGTGTCTCGAGATTTCGCTTAACTAAGGTCATGCTTTTCTTAAGTCCATTTATTAACTATTAAAAAATAACAATATCTGCAAAATTTAGAATAAAATGTTTTGTAAAATTACATCCCCACCCCAAAAAATGCGGTTGTAGTCGTCTATTATGTTGTGACATCACAGGTGCGCGGTAGAATTAAATAAATTAATAATATTTAAAGCGTAAAAAAGTAACTCGGTCTGGCTGGGTCTTGAGAACTCGATCGTCCAGTCGACTGTGTACCTGGTGCGTTAAGTTTCATGACTACACCAGTTTACTGATCATATAAGCGAAATTTGTTTTATGTTAGTTTAGTTACTGACTGTCACCGCTAGTACCGCCAAACCCGCGCAAATTACAATACAATATGTGCATGCTCTTTAGTTAGAATCATTGAATTAAATAAATGAAAAAATATATTTAAATTTAATGATAATGTTTTAAATTAAGTTGTGTCTGTATAACTTGCATCAGAAACAACCCACAGTTATAGGACTTTCCCAGAATGCAACTTTATCCGTGTGACAGTCCTACAACTGTCGTCAACGTTGTTTTAATGTTATGAATTTAATTCATTAAGCTTCAAATTCATTTGCAGACACTTGCAGTTTTAAAGTTTTAGATTTCTTTTTCTTTTGTAAATTATTTATGAAAATTTTCTATCAATGATTTTTTTTTTATTATCGTATATTATGTCTGCAGATGATTGATTCACCATCTATATAACTTTGAAGGTTTTGCATGGGAATATGGTGTATAAATTTTATAGTGTATAAAAAATCCCACGCCTGGCTGTAATTTGAAGCTGCTGGGACCTTCCAAATGGAATTTGTATGAACATTTTAAGTTCCATATCCATAATAAATAACAGAATAACGAGCATCTTAAGTCAGACTTAATGAAAATGAGGAATGAAATGATTTTATTTTTTTGTTCTTCACTAATTGGGATATATATTTGTATGTAGGCAAACTAAGGCGACAGAAATAAAGTCCATTCCATTCACTATAAAGAGTAGCAATTAAATTAACATCATTACTTTCATAGAAAGCCACTTTATCTTGTGCCTCTTATATCTTAGGTGGTGCTTGACATTTGTCAGCTATAAGAAAAACTGGGATAGCTAATGTAAATCAAAAAATTGTTGTGTTTCCTTCTGTTCTGAAATAACATTATGTTCAGCTGTGGATGTAAATTTTGAAATGAAACAATTTCATTGATGATTTTAAAATTACTCAGGATGAAATAACTTAGATTTTCCTCCACTTTGCCTTAATTTTATAAACATACAATAATTAAATGTTTATACTGTTATTTATTTTAACAATAGTATGAAACAGCTTGTTTCAGGGATTCAAAAACAGGTAATGGAATTGAGCTTACTTGAAATATATTTATAAATTAATCAGTTTGTAATTTCAAGAAATCTATTATGTAATCTTCTGACATCTTAATATAGATTCAGAAAAATACTGTGTGATAATGTTCTGTTTAAAATTTGTATACTGGTGATGTTAAATAATAATAAAGTTTCTCATATTTAAGCATATAATATACGTCAGTGCTAAAATATAATGACATTATATGATTTTATTGCTATACATAAATGTTTATATTGTTATTTGCTGTCATTATTTACGCAATATATTGCTGTAATCAATTAATTTTGAATGATAATTTATTGATTAGTCATAATTTGATTATTAATTTGTGTTTCAATAAAGCAGGGGATTTTAAAGATTAAATAATTTTTTTTGGTTCTATATTTAAACTACAACTTGTACTAAAAATTGATGTATTTCATGATATTTAATTATTTGAATTTCTTAAATACATTTAAGAAAATCATTTTAAATCTTAAGCACTACTTCTGAAGGTTCAATTTTTCCAAAATATTATTACAAAAACTTTTCAGGATTTAAAAAAAAAATGCTTTTTACTTTTTAGTCATACTTTAATCAAATTATTATACATTGCAAGAGTTTAATTAGTAGGTTAATTTGGATTTCAAGAATAACATCATATATTGAAATTTCTAGTATATTTATAAAATATATGAATTTATGTATTGTTACATTTCTTTAATTTACCCCCATACAGGGGGATGTTTGCAAAAGTATGGTAGAATATTGTATTGTCACCCGACCTTAGTAACTTTGCAAAATTTCATCAGTAGGCAATATCAGGAAGTATGTTAAATTAAGGATGCAAGATTTGAGGACAAACATGAAAAAAAAGCATTGCGAGTTAAAAAAAAGCAAGTAAAAAAATTTTTTTTCCTGATGGTTTACGAAATTACCTTCATATTTCAATTCACAGATTCTTCAAATCAAGTCTTTATATTTTCCTGCACACGATGTAAATATTCTTTGGAATTGTAATAAGTTAACAAATATATTTCTTTGAGATCTATAACATTTCATGGGAATGAATCATTAAATGCCTTTCTCTTCAAATAATCCCATGAGAAAAAATTGTATGTTGTGAGATCCAACAATCTTCCCGGCCCAAGGAACATCTTTATGTCTGGTGATAATGTGATCTGGAAACAATCGAATAATTGCATTAGTTGATTTCCTAGTTGTATGATTGGTTGCCATCATCCTCTCAGAACCACATATCTGAGTTGTTTCAGATTTTTCTGCTATTTGAGGAGATCTTCTTTCATTAACATATATTGTTCTGACTTAACAGTAACAATATTCTCATAATTGTTCTAAAAAAAAAAAAATTACCAATTATTTTAGGGGATGGTGATATTTCCTACCACATGATGACTTTTGTACAATGCAGTAATATTTTTCATCAGGTTGTTTGTTATTTGATGCTGGAAGTTTTGTTCATTTACTCGATTAGTAACATTTAATGACTATAGTTATTGAATTTTATGGGTGTATGTGCAAATTCTGATGAAGAATCCTTTTGAACAAGTGATCAACAAGTACCAGTTTTTTTTTGTCTTCAGTCATTTGACTGGTTTTATGCAGCTCTCCAAGATTCCCTATCTAGTATCAGTCATACAATGTTTCCCTTGTACCTGTCCCTCCAGTATTAAAGCGACTGTTCCAGGATGCCTTAATATGTGGTCTGTCTCTTCTTTTAACTATATTTTCCAAATGTTTCTCTCTTCATCAGTTTTCCGCAGTACCTCTTCATTTGTCACTTTATCCACCCATCTGATTTTTAATATTCTTTTATAGGACCACATTTCAAAAGCTTCTAATCTTTTCTTCTCAGGTACTCCGATCTAAGTTTCACTTCCATATAAAGTTACGCTCCAAACACATACTTTCAAAAATGTTTTCCTGATGTTTAAATTAATTTTTGATGTAAACAAATTATATTTCTGAATGAAGGCTCGTTTTGCATGTGTTATTTGGCATTTTATATTACTCCTGCTTCGTCCATCTTTAGTAATTCTACTTCCCAAATAACAAAATTCTTCCACCTCCGTAATCTTTTCTCTTCCTATTTTTATATTCAGTGGTTCATCTACATTATTTCTACTACATTTCATCACTTTCGTTTTGTTCTTGTTCATCTTCATGCAGTAGTTCTTGCGTAGGATTTCATCCGTGTGATTCATTGTTTCTTCAAATCTTTTTTACTCTCAGCTAGCATCACTATATCATCAGCAAATCCTATCACCTTTAATCGTAGCAACAGGTCAAATAAAACTGAATGACAAGGCTGTTCACGGCTTCGTAACATTGCACCTCTCCTGTTTTTTTTTTAGGTGTATGTACATTCTTTTTTATTCAAAACTGAAGTAATTTTTTCAAAATTTTTCAACTGAAACTTTATTGTTACGGGCTGATGACATCGCATCATTACAATTTATAATGAAATAGCTTTGAAACAATTGTTGCTCAGCCATAAAACGTGCCACTTTATAAGAGTGCTTTAATCGCAAATATATGGTGTTCACTTGTTCATTGTATCATCTAATTCAGTGTTTATAAAAAGAATAATCTATTGTTACTGAACATTTCCGAATAATAATAAATAAAACAATATTACCGATGTATCTGACCAATTTTTTTTTTATTATGTATCTGTACTAGTCTCTTTATAGTTGAAATCCATGTAAAACATTTGTGAGCATATAACATCAGTTACGAATTGATCTCTTTGAGAAAAATGATTATTACATAGTGTTTTTGGTGAACAAAATGGCATCTACAGTAGGGCTGAATATCACCTATATTTTAGAGATTGGGATACTAATTTACATACTGTTTGGCTCTGTGACAAGATGGCAGTTAATCATTTCACTCCTCATTTTCCTTTATAAGGAATAGCATTGGTTGCTTGTTATTCTTTGGGAATGACTTTTCAATTTTTGGAAATGATTTGTCTGTAACTAATACATAAATAAAAAAATCTTTAGTCATTTAGATTGAAATCTCAAAAGTTAATAAAAATATATAGAGCTTTTATTGTTATGTCTTGGATAGTGTTTTAAATTATTAAATATGTTTCTGCAAGAAATTCCTAACTTGATAAAAGATATGGGAATAGGTAAAGTTTAATAGAAAAGCAATATACATACTTACATGTACAAGCTTATTCGTACTAATACAAATTTTTAATCAAGATTTTAGTATTATAAAACATCATTAAAATATCAAGAAATAGAAAAGTCTGTGAAATTAAAATTACAAAAAAAAAATTAACTGAGGTAGCACATTTGCTTTAAATGTTAATAGACAGTATATATTAGATAAATTTTGTTGAAAATAAAGTAATGTATAAAGAAATTTAATAATATTACTCAGTTACGCAAACTATTATCATGGCGCAACAGCACTCCTCTAACCAAATCCTTAGTTATAGTAGAGATAAAGCATGTTGGATGTTTAGTTTTTATCAATTTTTTTTAGATTTTAAAGCATTCATATATTTCTATTTACTTTCTCAGGAATCATTGTTAATTTTTTAATGCTTTTTCAATTTTATCAATAAAGATTTGTATTTTTTGAATGGAAAAAATTACAATTAATTAAAAAAAAACTTTTTTCAAAAATATATTGTGAAAGTATTATTTAACATAAATATTTGTATTGTAAAAATTTTAATTGTTTTTAAATTCTTTTTAAAAAGCAAGAATAAATTTTAAAAATATATTGCAACATTTTCTGTGTTGTGAGAAAAAGTACAAGTTAAAAATCATAATTCTCAAAAACACATTTGAAGTTTAGAATTCTTTGTATTTTAGAATAGATTTGAAGGCTCAGATTACTCGATGAGTGATTAAATTGTGTGATAATTAGACTGAAAACAGAATTTCTTGGTTATATAGAATTTCTTGGTTGGACAGAAGATGATATCCAATGGGAAAACGAAGAGGACAAAGACTGGATTCTGGATCATAAAATTGATAAGAAACTGAAGAAGAATGTGATTAACTGGGATGTTTACAATTTTAAATAGTTATTTATTCATTTATAATAACATCTATGCTAATATATAAAGAGGAAGAGGGTTTTTGTTTGCTCGAGATGAACAAAAAAACTACTTGATCATCCGCAACCAAATTTTGACCCATGTGTCTTGGCATAACTGAGAAGGTTTTTAAATATATTTCATCTTGAAAAAATATATATTTGTAGTAGTGGAGATTTGCCGGTTGAAGAACAAACCTTATTGAATTGAATTAATGAACTGTGAACTGTGAGTATATCACTGTGTGAGATGGATTTGAACTGAATGATTCGAATCATTGATTGAATAATATTACAAAATAATACAATTAAATTTACGTTAATTAAAATAACATTAAATACATTTAAAGAATCTCTGTTCATTAATAATTGGCTTCCCGTGTGGACTGCGTGAGAGGCCAAAGTGGTGAGATAAACGAGCACCTTATGGGAGGCTAGACCGATCATCACCATCCACTGGTAACAGAGTGCCGCTGGGGCGCTGTTTTGGGAGGTACAATAGGGTGCTTTTATAATATATCTGCAAACAATCGTCCGATTTTCGGCGTATTTGCATCCAACATAGCTACTGCCACCATTACTGTATGTTCACCTGCCTCCGGTTACTCGGTGGCGAAAAAACGTAAAATAAAGAAGATTGCGACTGGTAACGCAAGTGACCATACAGTGCGGCCGAAGCTGCGACGGGAAACTAGTTAATAAATAAATTTGTGAAATTGAGTGTTGTTCATTTTTTATTAATACCAAATCTTACTTTTATTGAAGTATCTAGGTGAAAACGAGTATATATTTTAAAGTTTTTTTCTTACTCATTAATTTTAAAAGTAGCTTGTGGGTTTGATGCGGTGGCGGTTCTTATGTGGATAGTTACGGTAATTTTGTTTGTAAGATGAGGTAAGCATAGGTAAACTATTATGTATAACTGATTCATGTATTTCTAAGTCATAAATTTTTTTATTATTCTCTTTTGTATTATTTTTGCAAGTGATAAAAGTTTTAGATCGTCTTAAAAATTATGTAATAAAACATTGTTTAATTTTCTTATCATTTAATTATGAAAAATTTTTATGGTCATTCTGTCACAAATTATCTTCGATTGCCAAGTTATTTGGCACTGGAATTTTATTTTAGCCATTTAATTCTACTTTTATTCTAACAAAATATATATATATATATATATATATTTTAATGTATTTCTTTTGCCTCTCATTACTTCTGCAGATGAATCCCCAATTCTTTAGGTTTCTTTACTTTGTAGGTTTTTTTTATATAACTCCATTATTGTGTATATGACTCTTCCAAATGATTTTAGATAATGTTTAATAAGATGGCTGTCTCAATCCTACTCAAGTTATTTGTTAAATTTATAATAATTATTTTTTTTTTTATAATTGAGGAGGAAAAATCCGGTAGCATCATCAGGGAACTGATGACGTACTCCCCGGTGTGCGGTACTCCTACCCATTAAAAAAACCTAACCTCTGTTCGCAAACAATTAATCCACCTTGGAACCGCTTATCGCTTTACTTCGGGTCCCTAGATTTGACTTCTCATGTACCTGCTGCTATTTCTTGCTTATTTTGTCCTGGCTGAACTGTTCATTTTCAATCCCAGGTCCTTTTTCTTGCTTCTTAGAATCGATTTTACAAAACTCGTAATCTTCTGCTAATTCCACTCGCTGGTTAGCATCTTCTCCGCCAGACTTTTCGGCGTTATATCACAAATATCAGCTTGCAATTAGTTTCTAGTGCTCCATCTGCCGCATACAAAAAAGAATTGTGCTCTGCCGTCATCTTCTCTTGCATCACCGTACGGGCATTCAGGATTATTTAGTTTTACCCATCAAAAAAAGATATCTGTTAAAATTTCCGTGAAAAATACCTGGAATTAATAAAAAATAAATAAAATAACCGGAATAATAATAACACCTTTATTGATTGTTAAGAAAAAGTAGTACAAAGAAAACTGAGTTGGCCAAATACTCATAGACAATGTCTGTCTAGGGAGGTTGAGTTTAGTATGGCATAAGGAAACGAGAAATTTTGAAGTAACTTTAACAAAAGTAAAAAAAATCTGATGTGGACACCACATTGACTTCCTTGTACACTTATTAAATTACATGTACACATTTTTTAAAAGTACGTAAAATGTTGTTTCACTAATAACTTCTGATTTTTTCTAATTTTTTTTTTATTGTTATTATTGAATTATTATTTATTGAAGAATCTTTTTTACAATCAAAGGTTAATAAATCAATATATTTAAATTAAAAAAAAGGAAAAGTAAAAAAGGAAGAAAATGTTGCAAACAAAGAAAGAATAAAAATATTAAGAGAAGATGATATATATAAAGAGGAAGAAAACGTTAAAATCAAGAAATGAATAAAAAGATTAAGAGAGGATGATGAATATAAAGAGAGAGAAAATTAGAGAACGTGTACACAAATTAAGATCAGAAGAATTGTATCAAATCAGAGCGATTAAATGATCGGCAACAAAAAACAAATAAGCGAAATGATATTGAACTCCGACTTACGGAGAATAATGTCCGACAATATCAGAGGTATAATGAACTAAAAGATAAGAATTTTTTTGCAATTTGTTAAAGATCGCGCAAGTATGCCTCAATGTATACGTTATTCTTGTGAGGGTCTATTTTTCAGTCGCTCTGTAGTTAACTTTAATGTAGAAAAAATTAAACAGAAATTCCAGAATAAAATTAAAGTAGAAAATCCAAAAATAATACGAGTATAAATTATAATTTTCAATTAATATTAAATAATCAGACGTTTCACCAAATCTGATCTGGAAATCACATGACTATTCTTCTACGCCTATTAAATTACATATGCACATTTTTAAAAGTACATAAAATTTTATTTCACCAATAACTTCAGATTTAAAAAATTTTTTTATTGTTATAGAATAATTATTTATTGTAAAACCTTTTTTACGATCACAGGTTAATAATTATTAATAAATCAATATATTTAAATTAAAAAAAAAAAAAAGGTTGAAAAGAATTTTAAAAAAAGGAGATAAGTCTGATTCCAACCCATGTGCCTTCCGTTGTAAGATATTTCATAATTAAAATTTTATTTTGCTTTAACTCTGGAACCAATGAAAATAAGTACTACTTATGATATGTGGTTGAAAATCTCTCAAAGAGGGCTTATTACTGCACTTAAGAAAAAGTCCAAAATCCAATTTTTATTTTTATTTTGGGCTTTGTTGGACACTTTCGGTCCAGTCAAAAGGAGAGGTGCACAACTAGATGTTACTAAAGCCCTAAATTCAAAATTTCAACATCCTACGGCTAATCGTTTTGTAAGTATGCGAAATATATACATACGAACAGACGTCATGCCGAAACTAGTCAAAATGGGTTCAGGGATAGTCAAAATGGATATTTCAGTTGAAATCTGATAACCAAAATTTTTCACGATCACAATACTTACTTTACTTCGTACAAGGAAGTAATTATAAGTAGTAGGTGTCAGCAGGAAGAAAATAGTTTTTAAATGGATCTTTACGATGTGTATAAAATTGGCGATAAATCAATCTCAAGGTACAAAGCGTAATCTTCAGTATTAGCGGGCAAACGAAAAAACTTTTTAAAAAGAAACAAACGACTTTCTCCGTTCAACTTTCGTACCGTTTGGCACCCCAAACCTGGGCCCCCATAACATAATGTAGGTCGGGAGACGGCATTAAAGATGTGAAGCTTAAATTCAAATGAAGTATCTTTATTTAACCTAAATTATTTGAAGCCGGCTTCGCCGACAATTTTTTAAAAAATTAAAATTGTTTTTAAAGATAATGTAGAAGTTAAATCTATTCCTAAGACCTTGTAATAATCAACGACCGCTACCCCTTGATTATTAAACCACCATTTTCGAATTTACTCGATCTACCGCTATTTCTGAACACAAATAAACTCTTCGATTTATTCAACTCAACAAGTAGATTCCAGTATTCGACAGTACTTTTCCACTTATTTTTCTCACTTTTCGACTTATGCATTTTAACGTAAATCTATTAAGAGTCAGCAAAACAATATCATCTGCATACGCTAATCATTGTTTAAGCTTACCGCGTATATTAATTCCACTTTCTAAGTAAGCATCTACATCGTTAATAAATAATGCAAATACGAGGTGTGTGAGAAAAGTAATGAGATTGGTAACTGCGGGCGATCTGGCAACGCTGTGTCTACCGGTCTGTGCTAGACCGGTTTGTTCATCCCTTCCACATGCTCAGTACGAGTTTCAACTCCGTTCAGTCAACACACTATTTTTGACAGCGCCATCAGTGAAGTTGTGTTTTTGTTGTGCGTTACGAAAATGGAGCATCGGAATTTAGAGCGACGTTGTGCAATCAAGTTAAACTTGGGGAATCCGCGAGTGTGATCTTAGAAAAGTTGAAACAGGCCTATGGGAAACATTGCTTATCAAGAGCACAATTTTTCCGCCGGCACAAATAATTTTTGGAAGGCCGAGAAGACGTTGAAGATCAACCTCGCTCAGGGAGACTTTCAACTTCAAAATCTGACGAAAACGTTGAGCGTGTGAGATCAAACCGTCATTTAACAATAAGGACAGTTAAATTTAAACACTTTCACCGTACATCAAATTTTGACAGACGACTTTGACATGCGAAATTGGTGCCGAAAAACCTCACAACCGAACAGAAGGACAATCAAAGAAACGTGTGCGTTGATATTCTTGAGAAGATTGACAACGACCAAGAAGAATTTTTCAATCGTGTGATCACAGGTGATGAATGCTGGATATTTTAGTACGATCCTGAAACAAAGCGAAGAGTTGCACACTCCGTCATCTCCTCGACCGAAAAAATTTCGAATGAGCAAATCAAAGATCAAAACCGTGCTGATTTGCTTTTTTGACCGTAGGGGTATCGTGTATAAAGAATTTGTTCCTTCAGGACAAACTGTCAACTAAGTGTTTTACATACAAAGGCGTCCTTGAAAGGCTCAGGAAAAGAGTGATTCGCGTGAGACCAGATATTGCAGACAAGTGGATGCTTCATCATGACAGTGCCCCGTGTCACATACGGCCATTTCCATCAGGGAATTTTTGACCTCAAAACGCACTCCTACGGTTCCTCAACCCCCTTATTCACCTGATTTGAGTCCTTGTAACTTTTTCCTTTTCCCGAAATTGAAACGTGTCTAAAAAGGACGTCATTTTGGAACTCTGGAGAATATTCAAAAGACTGTGACCGACCCGTTAAAAGCCCTACCAGTTGAAGCCTTCCAGCGCTGCTACCAGGAGTGGGAACAACGACTCCGCCGGTGTATAGCTGCCCAAGGGAACTACTATGAAGGGGATAATATTGTTGTTTGAAAAAAATAAAAACTTCGGTAAGTAAAAAGTCAGTCTCATTACTTTTCTTACACACCTCGTAGAATTGGACTCAACAAGCACCCCTGCTGTACTCCTGAAAACGTATCAATTACATCAGACAATCCTTGCTTACTCCACACCCTGACAGTTGTACACATCTAGATATTTTTGAGTATTTTTATCATTATAGACGATAAACCTAATTCTATAAATTTGTAAAAAAATGACGGACAATCTACTCGGTCAAACGCAGAAGGGAAATCAACAAACAAAGGCATATACTTTCTGCCTCTTGGTATACTCATCAGATTGAAGATGTGATCGATTGTAGACTATGTTTTACGGAACCTATCTTGGAACTCTTTCAAAACTTAATTTCGATAGCATTAGTGCTCACGTGTATCCGATAGCTAACCAATAGATATCTTCCCTGAAGTGTTACAAAATAATATTCGATGACACTTCATTGATATCGCCTTTTTAAAAGTTGGGAAAATAATAAAGAGATCTATTATCTTTTAAAGTTTTCCAAGTTGAGCCCTGAAGTTGATTATAAATTTCCACCATATTTTCTTTGAAATTATCTGGTGCATATTTAAAATACTGTTAGGAGACTCTGTCGTCTTCAGGAGCCTTTCCGACTTTAGCCTTTGCAAAAATCTTATCCAAGTCTTTCTTCAAAAACGATGCATGCGTTCTTTTAATCTTAATAAATCATTCCACAGGTCTAATAAAGCACAGGTAATAAGGATTTAATAACTGTTTAAAAAGACGTAATCAGTTTTTCGTAACTATCAAGCCCGATAAAAATGGTTAAATTTTCAAACGTCGTACTAACGAACAGAAATCTTTAGTATCTTCAACTGCCTTAAAATCATCAATACAATTAATCAAATATTTATTTTTCATCTCCGCACAGTCGTTTGAATTTACTTTTAGTTTCCAAAAATTGATCCTAAATATTTAAATTAATCTTCAACAGTCTAAAAATCGTACATCTTTCCTTTTGACATTCGCGATCAAACCACTCCTGCCTGTTGCAAATAGTATATGTATTACAACTAAAGTATTTTTCGGAAGATGCATAATCATAAATTATACTAAGAAGGTAATTTAGGTTCTCGTCTTCTCATTAGGTTCTCATCAGTATTCAAAGCCTGACAAGATGCTCTGACATGTTCTTGATATTTGGTTTTATTTTTGGAATACTACTTCGATTTGTAAAGAACCGGTACAGCACAAGGAGTCTCATTATTCGCTTCCGTTAATTTAAACTTCAATTTAATAATCGGTAAATGATCTGAGATTATTTTGGGACACACTTCAAATGAAATAACCACTGGCCGTAAATCAAAGGATAGAGCGTAAAACTTATTACAGATGATCTCTGAGAGCCAATGATGGTGTACTCGCCTTGATTATCTTTTACCATCCGTCCATATAGTAAGTAAAGTTAAAATAATCAAAAAAGGACAACAAAACTTTTAGAACCATATCCTTTGAATTCCTATTAAGTCACTTCAAATGATGAATACTAATGACAATTTCCTCCGGGATGACCTGTTTATCCCCGAATCTTCCATTAAAGTCACCCAGTAATAAAAATTCGATGTATTACCTCAATACCAGATCTATAAATAGATTAAAATCTTAAGACATTTTGTTGCAGTTGAGGTATACTGGAATTAAATAATGTTGTGAGAGTGTAGATTCATCCTGACCCCCGAAGGGATAGCCTTGTGACGATCCCGGTTGCCATTCCATCCCCTTCGTTCCTAGCCCTAATGGGCTTTACTGGAGGACGTCTTTTAGATCTTGTAAACTTGATAACACAACACTATCATCCTGACAGAGGCCAAACTGACAGAGATATCAAAGTGTGTAGGTTCAATTTTATAATACTATCATCGGCAGTCTTGCCAGATCTAACGATTCTATCGTTATTTTTTACTTTTCTTATACCATAAATAGAGCTTCCACTTGTCTGTCTGAACAAAAAAGTCTTAATAGCCGGGATGCCAACCTATTTAATAAATTGGAAATTTATTTTTAAAATGTCTGCTTCATCAGATACGAAAGTTTCAAACAATAAAATAATATCGTGCTTAGGTAAACAGTAAATAAATTCAACAAGTTTTAATTTTCCTAAAATACTCGCAACATTAAAATAAATAATATTTATATAATCCAAACTATTGATGTTTTTTTTTGTATTAGGTTTACGATCATATCATTAATTCAGTAAATGAACTGCCGGGAGAAGCTGATCCACTTCAGGTCAAAAAAATCGCCAATACTCGCCACCGGAGTCCCTTTTTTTTCACTTTCCCAGGATTTTTTCCTCTCCCGATCGAATTTCTTGAACAACATGTTTGTGGAGCGATTAAAACATTGTTCATTTTGTTAGCAGAATTTAACGTCTCTCACAAGTCTATTGTTTCTAATAGATACAGTATGACCTGATCTCTGTAAGGAATTTTTTTTTTTTTTTAAGTAAAACTTTTCGATTGGTTCTCCTTTCTTGGTCGTGATCTTAGGAAACACATATTTTACCACCCTATAATTGCAGTTAACTTTAAATTGGATACAAGAGCCAATATAATAGGGCGATTCTTATCGGATACAGCACCTAATCTTGTTAAAAAATTAATTTCAGAATGTCGTAAGTTAACCGTAGTACACAAATACAAAATTGTTTCTTTTAGCTTCCCATTGCTTTCATCCCTATTTTCAGAAACAACGTAAAATATTAAATCCCTTTTCCCTTCTTATTGAATCCATCATTAAGATAATTGTAACCGGAGACTTTCATTCTCCTTAAATCGTTTATCCTTTTGTTTTACTCCTGGAATAGAGAGAAGCAATATTTAAAGAAACGATCTCCTGTTTAATCATTTGTAGCGTATTCGTGTTGCTTTCCTCTTTCAATTTTTCTAGTAATAATGATAACTGTGCGAAATACATTGGCATTTTAAAGTATGATAATGAACCAATTGTACAGAGAGGAAATAAATAACAATGGTTATTAATATTACACACTTTAGTATAATCTCAAAACAGAGCAATAGAGTTTTATAATACTGAATATTAACCATCAAAATAATCAGTTCACGTACAAGCACTTATCAGAGTTGTCAGTAAAAATAGACAAACAATAACGAAAATAAACAACAGTTCTACTACTAGTACATTTATCGTACTATGTTAGCGCATGCACACTACCCCAATTAATTCATGCTAGCACCAACTGCATACATTGCGTAATATTAATACTCAATAATTAACCAAAAAATTTGAATTTTGATAAAAGTACAAGTTACCTGACTCGGTTACTTTTCACAAACAAAGAGTTTAACAAAAAACAATTAAGAAAAACACATTCAATCAAAAAAAACAAAAATTGACGGATCTTTCTAGAGACGTCTTTTCTCTCTCCGATCAGAAACTCAGCTCTTTGAATTTATAAAAAACTAGCATCCCCATCGTGGCTTTGCCTGCGCTGTGGTTATTTGCGTTTCCCGTCGCGGTCAGGGGAGGCTATATATGAGTATTAGAAGATTTTTTAAGATTATGTCCGTGATGTATTTACGGGAGACATGATGAGATGACATGTGCATGTTAACAAGTGGCTGTGTACTAAAATGTAATATATATAAAACGTTTGATTTGAGAGCCCATAGGGTATGGGACAGTCTGCCAACTGCTTTGGCCGTATTAAAATTGTGGAACCTTTAAGAGTGGTATTTTTCAATTTCTTATTGAGAAAATGTAATTTTATTTATCGGTTTATTTCTGAAATCTAATATAATAAGATATCTTGTACATATCATAATACTGTGATATGCATTTTATCAAATAATATAAGAGGGTCCAAAAAATGTACTTACTGTTTGAAATTAAATAATATCTAAACAAAAAGGTTTTACACTCACTAATCGAATGTGTAGTGTAGTGTAATGTATTAAATTTGTCGTGTAGGCGGAGCTGGCAATTTATGTCGCGCATGCACGGTTGGTTGGTGGTGGAACGAGCCAGTCATATTAACCAATGCAGCAGAAGACAGTCGACTAGCAACAATGGTTGAGGTTCGCTTATCGTTTGTTGAACGCAAGGCTGTACTAAAGTGGTATTGGAAGTACGAGAACATTCACGAGGTACAACGGCAATGGTAGAGAGAGTTTGAAACACCGCCACCAACAGCCACAAATCTGGCGCTGCGGTGTTGCAACATTTCACCCGATAACCGCAAAAATCAATGAACCAGGAAGCACGTGAAAGTGGGGTGAACTGGTCTTTGAAAATACTCACGTTCATGTGGACAGGGCAGTGAATTTACTGGGAATTACTGTATGATGTGGTCTATCAGTGCGTGGTTTGATCGGTCAATTCTTCGAGGGTACCTTAACTGGTGAGGCGTATCTTGATATGCTTCAGACGAGGATTTTACCTGCCATCCAAAACCTGTATGGTAATGAACTTTTTTACGTGCAACAAGACGGAGCCCTGCCTCAATACCATTGAGATGTCAGGTTGTACCTCGATAAAACTCTTCCCCCCTGGTGGGTGGGTCGAAGGGTGTTCCTGAGTATCCACCTCGGTCTTCTGATTTGACACCTCTGGACTTTACCTCCGGAGGACCGTCAAGAATGATGTGTATCGACAAGCTACGTGAAAAAATCGTAGTCACGTGCTGCCATTACGCCAGATGCACTAACAGCCGTAGTTCGGTGTGCAGTTCAGTACCATGGGCATTTTATAGAAGCTGCTGGTGGTCATCTCGAACACATACCATAACCCTCTCTCAGTGCCAAAAATTGTCACGTCAAGTCAAATTTGTCGCAAGATATGGACTAGCAAACAATGAGTACATTTTTTTTGGACTCCATTTGTTTATTTATACTATTATATAAAAACGATGATGGATTTTATGTGTTCAGGATAACTAAAAAATCTTTTCGATCAATCGTAATCAAATTTTTATCCATGTTTCTTGGCATATCTGAGAAGTTTTTTGGATTTATTTCATCTCGAAAAATTTTTTAAATAAATATATATATATATATGTAGCAGTGGAGATTTACCGATTGAAGCACACACTTTAATGAATTGAATTAATGAACTGTGAGTCTCTAACACTGTGTGAGCTAGATTTGAACTGAATGATTCGAATCAATTGAATGAATAATATTACAAAAATAATAGAATTAAATTTACGTTAAATATATTTATATCTATACTATTATATAAAGAAGAGAGGAAGGGTTTTGTTTGTTCGGGATGAATAAAAACACTGCTCGATCAATTGCAACTAAATTTTTACCCGTGTTTTTTTATATATTTAATTTCGAAGACCAACCGATTGATTGCCTTCAAATTTTCAGGATACATTTGTATTATACCATGGAAGATTTTAAGCCGCATACCGAGGCTCTAGCTCCCTTGAAGATTAAAATATTAAAAATATTCATTATTTATTCACCCTCAAGGAGGGTGAAATTCTAAATTAAAGATATCTATTAAGGAAAAAAAAGATTAATCCATTTATTTTATTATTATATTGCTGCCTCCATGGCAAAGAAACTAAGTTTTGAATTTTTTGAACTCAAGGTGTGTGTATATTTTAATTTCCATAGCTACTATTATTCTACCTTTTAAAATTTAGTTTTTCTTTCAGGTTACTATAAAGCCTGAATACTTTAATTGTTATTTATCATTATTATTCTCACAATCATGAGAATAATGAACAGGGAGGTGGACCAGATTTACTATCACCTTCTTTGCTGTATCTTATTTCATACAACATACATTTACGTCTGCTTTTATAATCTATATATATAAATATAAAAGCTTTTATTTATATATATATAAAATCACGTCATAAGGTATAAGCAGTTCTAGGTATAGAGTTGCTTTCTCTGGTAGAAATGATGTTCCTTATACTATTAGGAGCAAAAATTCTATGTATTGAACAAATATAAAAATGACACTTTTAAGATTAAATATTATCTGCATTCATTGGGTTAGGTACGTTAATATGTAATAATGTATTCAGCTTATTAAAGAAATGGGAATACTCTTCTTTGAAACCCTAAATGGGATGTTTGTTTTTCTGAAGGTTTGGCCTATGTTTGATCATTATTTTGTGCTTTACTAACTTTTTTATCACATTGGAAATTACAGGGTGATATTTTATTAGTTATCAAAAATTTTAATTGTTATAAGAAATGAATTTTATTTTTGTATGTGAATTTTTTTTTTACATTAGTTTTTTTTCGTAAGTGAAAAATGTCAATTTTGATTTGGATATGAACCCAGGATCTTCCTTGAAAGATGAAGGGGATATTACCCTAATCATGGATAATTAAAAATATTTATTAATTATACTCGCAATTGGAGGGTGAACAGTCGCTATTTTTGAATGAAAGATTAATTTTTAGCCTATAAGAAAACAAAGGCCTGACCCGGATTCAAACCCAGAACTTTCTGGATGAAAGACAGAGGCGCTATCATTACGCCACAGAGAAAGACATCTATAAAAGTATAATTATTAATATATGCGTAAAAATAATTGTATTTCTTTTTAATTGGAAAATGTCCCTGTTAAGTTTTCATTTCGCCTTGTAAAAGGAAATTTTTCTGTCATTTTTAAGAGATTTTTTATTACTGTTAATAAATCAGAAAAATTTAGAAAATTCCTAAAACTTTCTCTCTACCTGTGTGTCATCTAATTATTCTGATGCATTTGTTTGTGGGTTATTATATAAGATTAATTCTTTTAAAGCCATTCCATTATATATAGATGTATTTTATAAGCGTTTTTTTTTCTGTTTTCGAGTAAACAAAAAAAAGATTTTAGTAGCCTATAACAAAGAAGGGTGTGGCTTTTATTACTTTTTAAAGAAAGACTCATACGTGTTAATTCCATTACAAACTATAAAGAGCTACCATTTAAATAAATATTTTTTTCACGTGTACAGATTTATTTATTTTATATGTAACTGATAAGGTATTATTTTGATAATTAATGTCTCGTCTCGACAGTTTTTTTTTTCACAACTAAGTTACATATAAAAAAATTGCAACTTGTAAAGGGTATTTACCTCTAAAAATCTTATGTATTACGCAACTGTTAATTCCTCTACTACTGATATAAAAAAGTCTACTTCCCGATTATCTGGAACTTTGGAATTTTATAAATATACTACCTAATAACTAAAGATTTCCTAATTTTTTTTATAAAAGCCACGCACATTAAAAAAAGTAGTAAATGCTTGGCTGATATTTAAAGCAATTGCTTGCTACACTCATGTATCGGCCACAGAGCAACTTTATTGTTCGAAAACATTGTTTGAAATATTTCTCTTTATCCTTTTTTGCATGTTTTGCTAATCTGCTATTTTTGCATGCCTTTCTATGATTTCTGTACTTTTTCGTTTTACGCCTTCTACTTTTTACGCATTTTTTTCACAAAAAATTACTTAATGTAGCATGTTTTATAATAATTCATGAATAAAATTTAGAGAAAACACACTAACATGCTGTTTTATACGGTTATTTTAAACATATTAGTCAAAACCCGTAGGGTTGGTCTAGCTGTTAAACTCGTCATCGCAAATCAGCTGATTTCGAAGTCGAGAGTTCTAAGGTTAAAATCCTAGTAAAGACAATTACGTTTATACGGGTTTGAATTTTAGATCGTGGATACCGGTATGCTTTGGTGGTTGGGTTTCAATTAACTACAAATCTCAGGAATGGTCGACCCGAGACTGTACAGGACTACAACAATTCATTTACATTCATACATATCATCTTCATTCATCCTCTGAAGTAATACCTTATGTTGGTTGCGTAGGCTAAGCAGAAAAAACATATTAGTCAAGGTTAATGTCAAGTGAAGCGTTAACGGATTGGAAAATATACCTGAGAGAGGTGTGTGTACTAATCATTTATTAAAAAACCCAAATAAGATTGGTGGTCCAGGAATGGCGGTAGAAATAGAGCCCCTATTTTCAAAAAAGAAATTAAGTAGGACAGAATTCTTCAAAATCAGTGGGTATTTGCACAAAAATTATAAATTTTTTTTTTTGTCTTCAGTCATTTGACTGGTTTGATGGAGCTCTCCAAGATTCCCTATCTAGTGCTAGTCGTTTCATTTCAGTATACCCTCTACATCCTACATCCCTAACAATTTGTTCTACATATTCCAAACGTGGCCTGCCTACACAATTTTTTCCTTCTACCTGTCCTTTCAATATTAAAGCGACTATTCCAGGATGCCTTAGTATGTGGCCTATTTTTTTAAAATGCTGAACATTTTATTCCAGTCTACGTTATCGAATGCCTTTTCTAGGTCTATAAAAGCCAAGTATGTTGGTTTGTTTTTCTTTAATCTTCCTTCTACTATTAATCTGAAGCCTAAAATTGCTTCCCTTGTCCCTATACGTTTCCTGAAACCAAATTGGTCTTCTCCTAACACTTCTTCCACTCTCCTCTCAATTCTTCTGTATAGAATTCTAGTTAAGATTTTTGATGCATGACTAGTTAAACTAAATTGTTCTGTATTCTAATATAATCTAATCAAACTTAACTTAAATTATACTTATAATTATGAGCAATAATGCTTATATTTATAATATGTTAATACGGAGAATATTTAAAGTGACCGAGATCTATGTTCATGTTAGTTTGTTTTCTATGATGTATAATTGGGTTATTTGTATTGAAGTATAGGGTTACTATGATATTTCTCTAATGTTTTATTCATCAATTATTATAAAACATGCTATGTTAAGTAACTTTTATGTGAAAAAATGCAAAAAAAGTGGGGGGCGTAAAACGAAAAAGTACCTTCATTTCAAATCTTTTCCTCCTGATTTTATTGGGAACAAAAAAATAAATCATAGGATCTATTTGAAGTAAATGTGCCCAATTTTATCATAAGGCATGACATTTCAAGGTCTTTCAATAATATTTGCTGGTCCAGAATGACCTTATAGGTTTACAAATATTGTAAACAATTTCTTGTGATAATTGTGAAATTTGGCTACATTTGAATTTATGATGAAAAGTAAACGGCTTTTAGTTCGTCTTCTTCAGTGGTTATTCCACTGTCTTTGAAATGCTTAAATCACTTGTAGATTTTAACTGAATTATAGCTCCATTACAGAACATTTCTTTTAACGTATATTTTATTTCCACTGCTGTCTTTGAAATAAAATTAACACCACCTTTTGCTTATAATCAGTCCATGTCAGCTATCGTGAAAAACTGAAAACATAAACTCAGTAAAATTCAAAATGTAAATAAAAGATTGTTTATGTGTAAACAGTAAGTGAAAGATTGATTTCTTAAGTTGTAATATTTAAGTAGACACCTATCGGCATCCTTTTGAGCAGGATATTTCAATTTCAGGAAATATCTGGTAGCAAATTACCCATGAATCAGTAAAGTACAGCACTGAAAAACATTCAGATATTAGTGTATTATTATTATTATTTTTTAATCAGAAGTTTTAAAATTTACTTGTGTACACTGTTTTATCTCCTGAATTAAAATCTTAAATATCAAATGAGATAATTAAAAAAAATTAAAAACGTTGATTATATTTTCAAAATGTGGTGTTTGTTTATATCATTATATTAACTGTCTATATGAAAAAAAGCCTTTTGTAAAAAGTTAGAAACTATGAACTTATGAAAAATAAAAGAAACAGAAGGAAATGTCAAAAGTAAATACAACAGTGGGTTCTGAGTAAAACGGTAACCTCTCCCATCTATCATAATTGATATGTCTTTTCTAATCATTCTTCCTTTTCCTTGATACATTCTTCACCATTATCAATTCTACAAGTTTAGATTTGACCTGCTACATCCTCTTGGGGGTATGGATGACTCAACGTGAACAGCCAATGCATCTTTGGTGTCTAGTAGGGGAACTGACTATGGACTGATCAACAACTGCTTTTGATGATTGGCACAGATCAATAAGCTTAAAGAAATGGTATTAGGTAAAGTCAATAAAAAACTAATATATGTAGAATGATTTATGAGGAAAGGGAAATGATGGACAGGATGTCCATGAAGTCTTTCTATGATAACTAAAATTTGTTACAAAAAGACTATTACAGTTACAGCTGTGCAATTTGTGGCAAAAGAAAGAAAAAAATTATCAAATTTTTCTTAGCATGCCAATAAACTTCAACATGTGTGCCTTTTGTCATTCGTAAAATGTCCAACTGATAATCAATTTCATGCCGTGTGTTGGGCTACATTTCTTCGGTAACACTAGCAATAGCTTCAGTTATCCTCTGTCTCAAGTGTTCAGATCAGGTACGGATGTTGCGTAGACTCCAGAGGAACATAATCCCAGAGGAAATATCTAAGGGAGTTATGTCTGGTGATCATGATGGCCAGGGAGTGGGACCATGATGCTCAATCTGTCTGCCATGAAATGATTAATTCAGAAATTCTCAAACTAGTAATCCCCAATGAGGTGTTGTGCCATCCTGCTGGAAAACCATCTAGATTGCAAATCATTTACTTTAGGTATGGCAAAGTGTTGCAGCATATCCAGATAAATGTTAGCTGTTATTGATTGCTCAATGAAAAAGAAGAAACCAATGATTCTGTTGTGCATCAAACCATACATTCACTTAACGGGAATCTCTAATTTTTTCCCTGATACAATACAGATTTTCTGAGCCCTACATTCTCACATTATGCCTGTTTATTTTTCCTGAGCTGTGGAAAGTAGCCTTTTCTGAAAAACGCACACGCTGCAGGTATTCATCATCAATACATTGCAAAATCTTGGTCGCAAAAGCAACATGACAAGGACTGTCATCTGGCTGTAGATGTAGCAATATCTGAACATATTATACAAGTGCAACCTTAGTCTCTTGTGCAAAAGTTTTTGCACTGTTGACCAGGAAATCCCTAGTTCATGAGATGCACGATGGGTAGATTGGTATGTAGAAATGCTTGCTGCAACCTCAACCTTTTCTTCACTAACGGATGGCCACCCTGTTCGTGGAAGGTCAACTACATTTCCACTCTCCTTAAACTTTGCATACCACGCAATAATACTCCTGCTATCTGGTGCTGGTCGTTCATATTCCCTTCTAAAATTTTGTTGCACAGTAATTGATGATTTTGACTCGTGATACTTCCGAAGTGGAAGTAAGAAAGCACATTGTGCTTTCTCCTGCGTTGATGCCATTATATAAAAAATTTATTACAGTGCCCTCTACTCTGTCTCTACCTGCAACAAACCAATATAAACAAATTTAATAATTTTTTCTTTCTTTACCACAAATTACACAACTGTAATTGTAATAGTATTTTGTAATAAATTTTTTTAATCATAGAAAGACTTTACATAATTACAGTATTTCATTTGGTGATCTAGGTGGCCGTTTTACTGGTCCTCTATGTCTAATATATTTACCAGTAAATTTTTCATCTAAGAATTGTCTTTCTTCATTTGTGAAATGTGTTGGTGCACCATGAAGTTGATAGTATATTTCAATTCGTTTTGTCAATGAACAATTTTCAAGCACTAAAAGAGATTTATTGTTTAAAATTGGCAAATAATTTCTCGGTGTGACATATTATTTTAGTATGAAAGGGCCTATTAATTGGTCTTCGATCATTGTACACCAAATGTTCACTGAAAATCAATGCTGGAAATTTGATTTAGCTATAGCTTGTGGGTTTTCTTCAGACCGCTGATGTGAATTTCATGCGTTATTTATGCCATTATGAGTAAAAGTAGGTTCTCTAAAAACAGTATGAACAGAATTAAGTGGTAATTATTGTTAACCCATTTACAAAACTGCAGTAGTCTGGCATGGCCAATAAGTTGGAGGTGTTGAACTTTCTGAACATGATAAAGACGTAGTCCCTGAGCGTGTAATATCCTCTATACTGTACCTGGCGGAATGTTGAGCCATTTAGAGATTCTTTGTGTGCTTGCTTGTTGTAGAACTAAGCTGTACCACCTGAAGAATATGTTCCCTTTCATCACCATCTACCAGTCTACATTCAGATGAAACATGAGTTGGAAGTATACCATTATTCTCAATAAGATTATTAAAAATTCTATAAAATACTCTACAGTCTGGATCTTCTTGTCCAGGATACCTATGTCAGTATTCTTCTACTGCGGCTGGAGCACTTCCATTGCAAAACCCATAAAAAATCATATCAGAATATTCTGCATGAATGAAGGACATGGCATTTTTCAAAACAAAGAATTCACAACAGAATTTCCCTTTTTTGAATTCAGATTCAATTGGAAAAATGTAGTTACAATTTAGTGTACAACAAACACAAAAACGCTACATAACTTGATTCTCAAAAATATTAAACTGTATATAAAATTACGCCAAACAGAAATAAACCGTCTGAGTTTATTATTAACACATAACCACAGCTTTATGATAACAATAAGTAGTTTTCAAATTAATTACAAAGCATACAGTTATTGTTTTCAACCACTAATTTATATAAATTCATAATATTTTTTTTGTTAAGTTTTGTTCTGTTATGTTTTTAATTATAAAAACTAATTTTTTTTTTGTTTTTCACAAACTTTATTACATAACTTTTCTCAGATTTAAATTCTCTACAAGTTTTTATAATAAAATTTATGCATTTTTTAGTTATTTAATAAAGTTGTACTTCAAACTTAATAAAAGTGTTTTTCATCGCCAAGTTTTTCTATTTTACTTTGGGTATTATGAAAACTATTTGATATATAATTGTGGGATTTGTTTCATCCAATTTTTCAAGTCAAAAGACATAAGAAACCAAAAAGTTTATCCCTTATATAAAAATTTCAGTATGACTTCATTTAACCGGAGGACTGAAATCCAGCTGAAATTTTTCACTAACCAATAATAAAATGTTTTTAGACAGATGTTCATGAACTTTTTTCTTTATTTAAAGCCCTAAAATCAGTTCAAAAATTATTTCCCTTTCCTCCTGAAACACTGCTGTATATTAGGTGTTTTTGATAAAGTAGAGATACAAGATGAATACAACTCTGTCGCTGAATATACTTTAAATGTTCTAACAAGGACAGTTTCAGTTAAGTAGGTAGTTGTTATTGTAGGTAGATGTCATTTAGATTAAGTAACTTGCCAGCCTCTGTAGTGCAAATGGTGTCTCGGCCTTTTACCTGGAGGTCCCAGGTCCAAATCCCAGTGAGGCATGGCATTTTCACAAATGCTAAAAATCGTTCATCTCATCCTCTAAAGCAATAACTGTGGACCTGAAAGTTAAACAAAAAAAAGAAGATATTAAGTAACTTGGTTGTAACTAGAAGAACATGTAAAAGTGAAACAACCTATTACCATTTTCTCACAGATGTTAAGATGTTTGGTTTAAAAGAACCTGTAACCGTTATGCTAGGATTAACATTGAGCTTTATTGATTGTCTTATTATTAAATAATTATTTATATTGCTTTTATATTTTATTACTAATATATAATTTTTTTCAGGTATTCCAGACAAGAGTTACTTTTAAAGAAAAATAATGGTTCATGGCTTAAAATTTAAGCGTAATTTCAGTTTTTCTGTAACAAGTACAGAAAAACAAGACTGGTATGTAGTAATTTTTTTTAACTTCATTCTTAGTTTTTTTTTAGAATTACAAATTATTTGATCCTCATTATTTTTCATTCTGTGCAGATCTTCTAACTTTAACGTACACTATCACATTCTATTTATTTCATTTTTATCTTTTTTTCTGTTTTTTCACTGTCAGCTAGTCCAGTAAATTCTGTACTTTTGTCAGTATCCTTAATTCTTTTGCTCCTTTTCCTCTCTTCCTTACTATTTTTCTAATTTATTGTTTTCATTCTACCCTTGGTCTTCTTCCTTTTTGGCTTTGCTTCAAACAAATGTTTTCACTTCCTGTAGACATTCATTTGTGTTATGTGACCATACCATTGTAATTGCTTTTCCCTTTCAACTGTTTAACATTCCAAATTCTTGTGTTACATTTTGTGTTCTAACTCGTCTTTTTTCACCACAATTTTCTTTTGAGTTTTTCATCTTCGAAACCTTCAACGTATTCTTGTATTTCTCCCAAGATGGTTTAGAGATTCAAATACCATTCTAAGAAGATAAACTGATTTATATATTCTTAATTTGGCTTGTATTCAAAGTTCTCTTTTATTAAAAATGGTGTTTAATTTTAATGTATTTGGTTATGCAATAATATGTTTTATATATTCCAAGCTTTGAATATGTCTATATTTCATTACCGTAAGGTGCTACAATCAACACAAATATTTCCGTAATTGATTCATGTTTTGAACTGGTAGAGTTCTAATTTACATGAAAGCTCTCCTTGCTTTTACCAATCTGTTTTTAAGATTTACCTGACTTTTTCCATTGTTTGTTATTTTATTACGTAAATAATAAAATTCTGCAATTTTAGGTATATTGTGTTCCAGTTTCTTAATAATAATTAACATTTTGTTATCCTCCTTTCAGTTGCATTTCTGTACCTTTGTTTTAAGTTGTTTTAAGTATTTAAAAACTGAATTTCTCTTCCAGCAAGAAATCCATATGACCCAGTATTTTTTCTAAAACATTTTGACTTGCCAAAAAAAATAAAAACATATCATCAAAACTTAAAACTCTATTTTCTCTTCTCGGATAGTTACTCATTCTCAGATTGATTTTTAATTCACATATTAAATTTTTCTATGCACAAGCTGAAAAGTAATGGGTCAGACCATATCTTATCTCATCTTTTCTGCATGAAAGCTTTTTTTCTTCAACTTTATTCTTAATAACTCCCCCCTTGATCTTGTATAGATTGTAAATATATCTTTTTTGATATATTCAAGTTCAATATTTCTAAAAATATATTTATGTTTTTTTATTTGTCTTGTTATTTTCTACTAATCAGAGTATCATAGTAGTTTTTAATAGTAAATGGTCATTTCCTATAGTCTGTGTGTGATAGGTAATTATTATTATTATTATCATTTATTTTTTTATTATTATCATTTATGACTGCATAGAATCACTTTAGTCAGTCCATTATTCAAGTTTCTTCGATGGACTGTTTGGACCCTGGAGTCCTCCCAGTATTTCTTCATACGTTCTGATCTTTGTGCCCTTTCTAGTGTTGAAAGTATTTGTGTTGTGAGTGTCTTTGTTCTTGATTTTCTTGTTTACTTTTATTTTATCTGTGGTGTCTTCTGGTGTTAGGCCAATTTCCTTCAGATTCTTTCTTATTTCTATGATCCATCTGCATCCTGTCTTGGTATTTTTCGAGTCAAGGTTGTACTGTACTAGCTGTTTCAGAAATCTTGATCTTGCATCCTCATGATATGTCCAAAGAATTCCTCTTATGCGCGGTATCAGTGATGGGTTTTAACTCTTTGTACATGACTTTATCGAACACAATCCAGCATTGCCCCTCTTTCTGGAATTTTATTGATGCAGGTTCTTCCAATTCTTCTTTCGATTTTCTGGAGTTTGATTGTTGTTCGTTCAGATGGAAGATTGTTTCTGGTGTGTAAGTGGTTTCTGGTTTTATAACTGTATTAGAGTGGCTTATTTTTGCATTTATTGATAGACATTTTTTATTGTAAGTGTACCAGGTTAATTTTTGAGCTTTAGTTAGTTTGTTTCTTCTTATCTGGATCGAGGTTTTTTCGTTCAGGTTATTTATTATTTCTCCGAGGTATTTAAATTAGGTTACAATTTTGATTTTGTTACCGTTTATGTTTACTTCTTTTAATAATGTTAGTTTTTGTGGCATAATTTCTATCTTTTTGAATATTTTGAGGCCAGTTTTATTTGCAATGTTTTGAAGTTCTAATATCTGTGATATAGCTTTGTCAATATTGTTTGCTAGCAGTGCCACCGTTTTCGGTGAAACCAAGACAGTTTGTTTTGATTTTTCGACCTGTTTTTACTTTTGAAGGGCATTTTTTAATCCATTCTATTATAATTTCTAGAGCGTAGTTGAATAGTAGCGGTGAGAGCCTATTGCCTTGGCACAGTCCTGTTTTGATCTCAAATGGTTCTGAGAAAAATTGATTCAGTGAATTTTACTTTCTCTTAATTTTACTTTCGACTTAGTGTTTGTGAGGGTCAGTTTTATCATGTTTATTAATTTTATATGTAGTCTGAGGTGTCTTAGAATTTTTAGTAGGGTTATTGGTAATAATATCAGAAGCACTATGTTCTGTGTAGATTAAAATTCATATGGAATGACATATGGTGTACTATTGATGCAATCATTAAGTGCTGTATCAGTGTAACGTATAATGGAAGTAGGTAAGATGTAAAAAAGAAATCAAAAATTTTTATTGGAAAAATGTTAATTAGATAGTAAAAATGGTAATTAAATAATTATAAAAAAAAGATTATTATATTAAAGTAATAAAAATTATTACCATTTTTTAGTCTGTAATCTCTAGTAAACATAATTCATGTATATTACTAACCATGTAGATAACATTCCATTAATGATAAAGTAATTTTTTTTTTTCTCTTAGTTTAAAATTTTTGCGTCTTATAATTAATCTTCATGGGATGACTAAATTAAAAATACTTACAAATCGATCAAACTGTATTGTTTTGCTTTAAACCGATTTATCCTCAATCATTAAGCTTGGCATTATTGTTAAATATTTTTATGCTTGTTTTATATTGTTACATCTTGCAGCTACAGAAAAACTCAAAACATGTTAATACAAAAATAGGCTGTCAGATTTTGTTTGATTCTGGTAAATGTGATTCATGTTCACTGATTTTTAATAAAATAAAAATTCTGAAATTTCCATTCAAAATAATTGTCAGTGGATTTTATGATATACAACATAATATTTTGGTTTTTGAGAAAGTACCTTATTATGCTTCAGTTTCAGTTTTTTGTAAGTTATTTATTGGTACAAAAAACCAATCAATTTATTGAAAAAAAAAAATTAAAAGATTTCCTTTAACAGGGAATAATATTATTTTTAATTTGTTTTTAAATAGTAGTTATTACTTAGATACCTCCATTTTTTTCATACTTTTACTTTACTAAACAAGGTCAAATAATTAACAATTATCTCCTTAAATTGTAATTCTGTTTTGTACTGTTTTATTTATTCAGTACGTTCATTTTGTTACATCCTTATTATTTGATAAAAAGTCATTTTCATGTATTAATATGGACTGTATACACTTCTCTTTTTTATTCATTGATTTTGTACTTTTTAATGCGCTCTAACCTAAGAGTTTTTCTGTATCTTTTCTTATCCTTATAGTGGAAATCTACCATTCCAGGTGTAACCTATATTATGTCTTATTACATTATGTTCTAAGTAAAGTATTTATTATTTTATTATTACTTTATTTTGATATTAATTTCAGAGTTTATCATTTGTATTACTCTATTTTCAGGTCTGTATTGACTTTCATTGAATATTCTAAAACTTTTCATTACATCTAAATCTTTGCTTGTAGTTAAAATAAAATTGACAAGTTAAATAATTTTAAATAAATAAAACTAGTGGAAAAAACACAGACATTATTTTCTTTTTCCAATTTTTTATTATGGATTTTCAGTAATTAAAGGCATCATCCGTTGATTTTTAAATAATTTTAGATGCAGTAAGCTGTTTCTATGCATTCGTGATGAGTTCTCCTGTTGTAGAGTGATGGTTATAGTTTACATAATGAATCTCTTTCTCTTGTTTAGCCTCTGGTTAAACCTTTCAGATAATACTTCAAAGGATGACATGTATGAGTGTAAATGAAGTGTAGTCTTGTACAGTCTCAGTTCGACCATTCCTGAGATGTTTGGTTAATTGAAACCCAACCACCAAAGAAAACCAGTATCCATGATCTAGTATTCAGATCTGGATAAAAGTAACTGCCTTTACTAGGACTTGAACGCTGGAATTCTCGAATTCCAGATCAGCTGATTACCAATAGACTAACTCGGTGGATTTTATATAATGAACCTGTATTAAATATTTGTTATTCCTAATGTTAATTATAATTTTTCCTCTGTTTAGTAAGTCTAGTTTTTTACTTTGGGGAATAATTTTAAAAATTTTATGCTTTTATTGATCTGAAAATATGTATGCTCCACTTGAAAAGGTTAATTGCAAATGTTGATTTTTTTTTTAAGTCTGTATTTATTAAAATATGATATTATATACAACAATTTTATGTTGTATATTATATTACTATGTTATAACCTGATTATTGAACATTTTATTTTTTTTGTAATTGTGTGTTAGATAGAATACAAAACTTTAATTAATTGATGCCTCAAGATGGGCACTAAGCTTCAAAACTGGTAGCTGGATAAAATATGGCTGGATGCTAAAAAAAAATTTTTTAAATTTATATATTACTTAACATTATTCAATCTGAATGTAAGATCAGAAAGAAAAATTACTGCTGTTGGGTGGATATAATTAAAAATGTATTAAAGTATAATTAAATTCTTATCGAAAATTTTTTACTTTACTTTATATAAAAAATTCTTGTGAGTGACCACTAGTGATGTTGATACATACTGTAGCAACATTGCACAGTGACAATTGCATGCCAACATCCAATGTAATTCAACTACCACATCAATAAATTTTGTGACTGTAATCTGATAAAAAATCCTAAAGCTTCTGTAATAATTACCATACTTTCCATTGAAGTAGGAATTATCTTCAAATGTTGGTGCGCTCTTGTCATCAATTAATGTTGCTGTTGTATTATCGGCTTATGTAAAATACAAGAAAGCGGTCTTGTTTCATTCTAAAGTTCAATTTTGACTTCCCTGTGCTTTAAAATTCTTTGAAATTATCTATTGTATCTAGATATAATTATAAATAGTTAAAAACTTATTCAAATGATGATTCTTTAAATATTTAAACTTAATAATAATGCCGACAAATAATTACAGGAAAAATTTGTCTTATACTTGGAAATTCTGAAGTTAATCTTGTCTCAACAGGTTTTCATTATTTTCTTAGCAATTTAATTTTTTTTTGCGAGAATTAAATAGATTATAAAATTAATTTTTATAATAATAATATTGTTATGTTTGATTTTTTAAATTTATTTACATGCATTTCTTTATACTTTGGAGGATTTCATAATAGGTGCTAAAAGGTATATAATTATTGTATTCTAATTATGGATAGTTTAACGCAATTACTTTGTTTACACTTATTACTTTATTTATATAATTACTTCATTGATTTGTTTAATATTTATATTTTTGTAAAAATTATTATATTAAATGAGTTTAATTGTCAGCTGTTCACTCATTTCCTTGTAATTGTTGGTAATCCATGTAGTTAATACTGATAAAGAATAAGTAATGTTAATATTTACTGTAATGCTAATATAATGGGTATTTCAAAAATGATGCAATCCTGATTTAAATAATATATGGTTCATATAGACTTTTGCCAGTATAATATACAACTTACAAAAATATTTAGAACACATTTATCTTTATTTCATAGTAATTGTTGCCAACATTTTATACTTCTATATTTATTAACTAGTCCATTTTTGTAATTAGATTTTTTTTAAGTTGTTGCAAGTGATTAATAGTGGTGGAATGCCAGGTGTTGGAGGTATTTTAGCACCTCATAAGAGTTCTTTAGTTAAAATGATGGAAAGTGTAACACCATGCCAAATATGTAGACTTTTTCTTAATCTTTAAAATAATATATTTTAAATTTTACACAATGCCTAGTCATAATTAATTAATCTTTGTAAAATTTTGTTTTATAGGCTGTTTTGGATATAAAAAAGTCATGAGATGACCCAAAACTGTGAGTACACATGAAAATTTTAGGAATGTGCATGATTTAATTGCTCTTCCTCAGATTCCTAAACATGTTTTAAAAAATGTTTAGGCACTTGGATTAACAAAATCTAATGTTAACCATATGCTGGATATTTGAAGAAGCTGTACCCATATAAAATGTTGATGTTGGAAGATCTATATTTCTTTTTTTTTTTAGAAAACAAAAACTTCTTAGAGCTTTGCAGGATATTCTTGAACTAAAAGAAACAATTTTTGTGATTTTAATATTTAAGAGTGATGAGGCTAAGTTTTACGTTAATGATGGCAAAAAAACAAAATTATTAATACTTGGTACTCAGCAGCCCAATCTTAAATTGACTTGTCAAAGATGCTTCCACTTAAGATAATATGTGGGTACAGTTTTAGATTCCCAAATTATAAACATATTTGAAAACAATAATGGATAAAAAATTGTAACCATTATAGTTGGTTATTATTTCTCTACAGTTTTAGGAAAGTTTTGAGAAGATATAAATCTAATTAGATAAAGCTGTGAGCAGTATTGCTGGTGTACTGCTCTTGACCATCTTATATAAAATGTTACCTGCCATTTTTTGTTTTATTTTAGCAATCTTTCTTGATCAGTCACCCCTCAGATTTTTTGACCAATGAATTTCTTTCTAAAGGGATATTTAAAGTCAAAGTTTATTCTATCTGACCTCACTCTGTCAATGAATTTAATTGAAAGATCTATTATAAAATATAAGATCATGAAAAAAGCACACAAGTTTTAGGAATTCTTTTCCAAAAAAAAAATAGAAGACATTTTTATTAAATTGTTGAAATTTTAGAATTTTTAATGTCTTTATTTAAAATTTTTTAATTGTTTTCCTTCTTGAATAAACTAACATTAATCCCTGTTTTGTTACTGTATTATGTTTAAATAATAACAGGGTAATGAAATTAACCAAAACTAATTTTTTTTTGTAGTGTCACAAAAGGTATGGTGAAAGGATTGCATTTTGAACTCCAAAATGATGATAACACAAGATTTAGGTAAGTTAATAAGTGATAAACCTAATACAAATTTAATATATTAAATTCAATTACTGATTTTATAGAGTAAGATGCCCGGCTATACAAACTATGCACTTCAGCTACTAGACTCTTTGTACCCTCCCCAGATAGATGAATCCTTTGATTGGTGTAGAGGGATAAAGAAGTTCACTACTTCACAGTGCTTCAATAAAGAAGTGGCTGTCTTGCTGGCTACCCACCATAGATAGAACTGAGTTGGCAGTAATCCATGGCATGCATGAAAGGAAGAATAAGAGGAAGATCAACCCCCAAGAGTAATTGACTTTGATTAGAGTAGATTGGTGTGGTCTTGCTCAAGATTTAAAGAGATTAACATAATATTTATTTTATGTTTATACGAGGGTCATTCAATAATTAAACAGACAAACATTGTTCGTGAAGGAAACCCTTAATGCAGGCAATTGAAACTTTTGTAAGTGTTAGTTGGCAACCTTGCGAAGAGTGTTAGCTGTTTGATTAATATTTATGTAAACATAACCTGTAAAGTCTTAGTTATTAGCGTATCCGCTGAAAAAACTACTTTTGAAGATCAGCATTCTGTGATCTGATTTTTACTTTTGGAAAGTGTACAACCGTCAGACTATTGGATGAACAAACAATATGGCAGTAGTTGCATGAGTTTTTAGACAACAAAAGTTTTGGAAAAGTTTAAAAGTGGTCACAAAAGCGAGACCAACGACCACCGCTCCAGGCGTCCAGTAACCGAATTCGGCATTTGATTCTTGTATTGATTCACTTATCCAAGAAGACCGACAATGTACAGATGAACAAATTGCCGAAAAATGTCGAATAAGTGTTGGCACAACTCATTCCATCATTAAAAACAAACTAAACTACTGTAAGACTTGTAAAAACTGGGTTCCCAAAGAGTTTACCGTTCATTACAAAGTCGAGAGATTTCGCATTTGCATTGAACTCAAAAAATCATTTCAGTAACGAAGGTGATGCATTTTTGGACAGGATATTTACCTGTGATGAAACTTCGATACATAATTTTGAACCGGAAGCCGAAGCATCAAAGCATGCAACAAACACCCTGAATTGCCTGTCCATAGGAAATTCAAGAAACACAACCATCAAGAAACCAAGATGGCAGAGGAAAGGCGTGCTTCTTCTTCAAGACAGTGTTTGACCTCATATGGCACAACTGAGGCTGGAAACTATTGGCAAAGTGGTTTGGGAGCTTCTACCTCATTCTCCTTACAGCTCTGACCTTGCCCCTTCGGATTTTTATCTGTTTGGTTCGATGAAAGAACCTTTGCGTGCCATCAAGTTAAAAAAAAACGAATTGGTAAAGAAAAAAAGTATAAAACTGGCTTTGAGATCAAGGTAAAAAATTCTTCATTTAGGGGATAAGAAGATTCTTAAAAAGATGGGATAAAGCAGAGAGGTTGATGGGGATTACGTAGAAAAGTAGACAAAAAAATTGTGTTTATTTAATAAACCATTTTTTCTGTACAGCTATGTGTCTGTTTAATTATTAAATGATCCTCGTACTAGAAAATTTTACAAAGAAAAATTATTTACAATTATCAAGACAGATTTTATTTTCCTTTTCACACTCATAACATTTGTGTAGTTATATAGCAATTGTAAATGGTAGATTTATAAAACTCATTTGATTAGAATTTTTATGAGGTTACAGATATAGATAAGTAAGTATTTTTTTGTTCATATCATATTGTTTTTCAACTGAATTGGATGGTGATCAATTTTTCAATTACCTATTAGTTACTTATACAAAAACTATCCAGTAAATAACTTTAATTTTAATTTGTAATGAAAATGTAGTAAGTTTATTAATGATAAATTGGTTCATAATAATTATAATATATTTTCAAAGAACTATATCATAATAATAATGATTATAAAATAAATATTGGTTATAAAATAATAAGTAATAGTAATAAAATTTTTGTCATGTGTATATAATTAAATTTTAGTGGAATTTACTGATTATCATCTCATGCCTTTTTAACCACAAAAGCTAATTATGAAGTTAATGCTTATTGACTACTAATTCACATGTTACCAACTGTCACGAGTTGTTCTAAGATATTCTCAGCAGGTGATGTTCTTAAAGTGTTGTAAAGGTTTTGTCAAATATTACACTTTTTCTGTGCTCTGTTTACCATTTTTTTCATTATTTTAACAAAAAAGATATTTAATGAGTATCAATTTTGTCTTGATTAAATAAATGTTAAGTCAGTTAATTTTTTATGCTACATATAAAGTCATTTCTTACGTGTTTCTATGAGGTGATATACAAAGTTTGGTTTTGATGTATGTGATGCTTGTATATATTCTTTTTGTTTGTGGCTGAATGTATATCTCGTTTGTTCTACATAATATTTAATGCAACCACATTTGTTAATAGTTTTGTAGACATTAACCGTAATCTTTTCTAAACATGCTAGTAATTTTGTATGAATGTTTGTTGATGTATGTTAGTTTTATGTATTTATTGTCAGTTGATGTTTCATTAATTTTTTTGTTTCATATTTTTGGAATATGTCATCTGTAAGTAGATATGCATAGCTGTTAACTACTGTAAGGTATTTATTTGTATAGGGATTCTTCAATACAGTTGTCAGCTGAAATGGGTGTTTGCTACAGATAAGCAATGTGTGAAAAAGCAACATGTGTATATTGTGTAGGGCAAATTACTCGTAGATTTGTTGTGGATAAGTCTACTTTGTAGTACCAATGTTCCTGTCTTTTTGGTTATGAAGTTTTTGTTTCTTTGATGTTTTATCAAACTTTCTTTGACTTTAATATATATTTTATTCAGTGTTTTATTTAAAACTAAATTTAAACACTGTTTGTGTAGTCTCATAAAGTCCTGACATATTTTTTCTGGTATAATTTTACTTAGGTTGTTACGAGTGACTGAAGTCATGTTTACGAAAGCTGTAAAATAGCTTATTTCCAGCCATATTCATCGGTTAATAAGATGCATTGATGGAGTTTGCAACATCACATTATGTGTTTTGAGTATTTATTTCAAAATGAATCAATTACAGAAATAATGTGCATTTTAATCCCTGAAGTGTACCAAATCATATTTTGAATATCATATGAGTTGGAAAATTTCATTTTCCATGATCAGTTTTGTATGGCAAACTATCAGAAGACCACAAAGTGTGAGAACCTATGGAAAATTTCGTTTGTGTACAGAAATCAATCATTTGTTATTTTCTGGTGACAAATGTGCACAAGTCTTTTGATTATTTAAGTCTTATGTTTGGTGCATTCTATGTAGTTTGAAACTATAATCTTGCAAAACTGCATCCACATCAAAATTGAGTGATTTTTTGCAGTTCTACAAAGAATTGCAAAAATTGTTAAATGTAAGAAATGAATCCTGGTGTTTCTAAAAAAAAAAAATTTTTTTTAATATCGTGGGTTCATACCAACTTGAAGACAGTGATGAAAGAGTAATAACTATTGTAGATAATTGTTACAGACACGTTGATATATTTTATAATCTAGTTTGATTTAATGGAGAACTAGAAGAAGAGAATTTTTCTTGAAGTTAAGATGCTTGATATTTTCAAGGGTTATAGATAGTTTTGTGTATATTATGTGTAAGAGTGTATCGAGAAGGCAAACGAACGTTTGTTGTATATGATTTTCAAATTGTGAGTGTGAAAATCTATTTGATGTACTAATTTTATTAGTATTAAAAATCTATTAGATTCACTCTTTCAAAGTTATATGTTCATTTGGACAAATTCTGTACTTTTAATTGAAAAGCGGTTTATAATTAATAATACTTATATTTATTTATTTCAGTCTACTCCTGTCGATCAGTTGCACTTTTATATTGATTATATCAAAATTTAATTGAACCTTTACAGTGAAGTGGTAGCACCTCTGTCTTTCACCCTCAAAGTAGTGGATTCAAAACCCCGGTGAAGCTTTGTGTAATTCACATGCTATAAAATTTATTTCTCATAAATTATGCAAAAGAAAAAAGTAACTGTGATGTGCATTTCTTATTGTTATCATATGTATACATAAGTAATTTGCTTATTGTTAATTTAACTATTTATTCTACATTTATTATTTTCCAAATTTTTTTTATAAATATTTAAGGTAACATTTCCTAGTTACATCTAACATTTGTGGATAGGATTTTAAATCCGTTTAATAATTCTGATCGTATCATAAATTATCAATATGTGATTAACCGTTAATTCAACTGTTTGTTAGAATGCTGATAAATTTTTCAAGACAATTAATATATAAAATACTATATATTATATATAAAGCATAACGTTTGTTTGTTCAAATCAATTATGAAATCTGATTTGATTTGTAATTATAAATTAACTATCATTGCTAGTTCAATTTTTGTTAGTATCATTCATTATTATTGATATTATCTTCTTTTTTCTACGTTATCATTTCTGAGTAGTATAAATTGAGATATAATTTATATAAATTGATAAAATTTATTTCTCTGTTATGGCAGTAATAAAACAGTTTTATTTTTACTTTTATAATTTCAGGAATACCACAAAAGGAGATAAATTTGTAGATGAAGATATTACAGATGAATGTAAAAGTTTATCACATAGCAATGTAAGTGACACTTAAAAAAGTTATTTTTCAAACTATCTCTTTTCTTCCTCCGTAATTTTTGTTTTAGTTTTAATATTATGATGGATTTGTTTTTATTTGTAGAAATTCATTATTGAATCCATAGTGTTTGGCTTTAAAGAAAAATAAATCGCTAAATAAATATTTTATTCTGATTATAACGTAATTGTATCCTACATAGATAAATTGCAGATTTGTTATTCCAGTTCCAGTTCAAGCAAAACTGTTAAAAAAAATTTGATTAAAATAAGTACAAAATTATAATTAAAAATAGGAGAGTAGTTATAAATAGTCAATATAAATTAACTAGAATGATTACATAAAAATCAGACTATTTTTGCAGTTGTGTTATGCACATATTTTTGTGTGTGTATCACCAGGTGACTTGACTATTTTTAAATTGTTTTATTTATTTATATAATAACAGAAATAATGATAAAAGTGTGGCTATGAATAAAGATAAACAAAATAGAATCATTTAAATTAACAAAAATTCATAATAATATAATGTAAAATTAATTTTACTATATCGTATTATAAAAAAGAAAAATAATTGAATAAAATTAATAACCTTCTTTATTTATGGCATCACAAAACCTGTTCTCTGGTTAATAAGTCTATAAAACAAATTCCCTCAAAAAAAACAGAGGCTTTATTCCATCTTCTAGAAAAAAATTTAACTAAGTAAATGATTAAAAAAATCTCTTATTGTTTATTTAAATATCCCAAAAAATAAAGCATTATTTCATCATCTTTTAATAGAAATAAAACAAAGTATAATAAAGTAAAACTACAAGAAGGTTATGCCTAATAATTAAATTCACAATTAGTTGTATATTGTGTGGTGCTTCTCATATAATCCACTAGTTTTAACCAATCTAGCCAATTCAAGTATTGTACATATTATTAGCTGTATTATATATATACATGTATGTATACTACTAGCTAAACATACAACCATGAGTTCTAAATATTACAGTCATAAAGTTTCATGAATACTTAATCCCAATATAAGATTTATCTAATAAACACCTATTCAATCTATGGTAAACCAAATGAAAACTTTATCTACTTTTCCTTATTAACTACTTGCATATCCAGTTTCTTCCATGTTTATGTCCAATTTTTGATCTAACTAATACTTCCGTTATCTATATTTTGCATCATAAAATCAACTGGGCAGTCATATTCAACACTCTCTCCATATCTTGTATAAACCCTCTTTTTCAGCTGTTTTCACAGAGAAGATTCTCAATAGCCTACTGTACTATATATTTCATAGATAGCACCTTGCCTGTGTAATTAGAGCGATGTCTGAAAACATGCATAAGCTAGATGTAGAATCTGTTTCTTAGTAAATAATGCAGTTTGAAGTATTTTAGGAAAGATCAAGTTTTTTTAATATATTTCTGATCCTGCTATTCCTGTAATTTCTGATGATCCTAAATATCTGCTTCATATAAAGCTACAGTTTTGATTAGAGCATTAAAGACTGTCATTTTTGTAGAGTATGACTTGTTATTGCTTAAAATAAACCCATTCCAGATACTGTTTATTAGAAATTTTGTGGATGTTAGTTTTTCCTTTAAATGGTACGAGTATGTTAGCAGAAGTGTAATTTATAAATAGTTGCATCTGTTTAAAAGTAATCTGTATACAGCAGATTTCTGATATTAATATTGTCTATTTGTAGACCTTCCTTGACCTCATCATTAAGATCATTGATGAGCAAAAAAAATAGTTATGGTAAAAAATCTGAAGTAGTAGGAAAGGAATGAATTTGCTCTCTGTTATACCACACAAATGATTCAGTTTAATTACTAAATTCATTAAAATCTTTATGAATTATTGTATAATTACAGTATACTGTATAATTTATAAAATAATGCCTATCTGTGTACCCTGTAAAAAAGTTGTTTTGAAGCCAATAAAAAAGCAATAAATTTTTTTCTGTCTTTTCTTACTTTTAAATTAATTATATTGTAAAAATTAAAGATATCTATTACTGAATACCGAAGGTGAAAACTAACCTGGTATTCATTATTATGCTTATTGTTCCGGTTTATAATAGTGAGTCTCTGTAATAATAATCTGTAAAAAGTAGTAACTGAGACCAGAAAAGATATACCACAATAATAATTCATAACTAAGTTCAAAGCCTTTTTTATGCAGAGAAAATCTCACTGAATTTTTAAAAGCATTGAGTACACTATACATCATTTTTATTTTGGATAGCCTAACACTTAATTGAAGAAACTCATCAGGGGCTGCCTTGTAAAACTTAAAAAGGAATTCTGTTTATAGTTGGCAGTTTTTTGTTTTATTTACAGCTGCACTCACAATTCCATCGAAGTTATTTCTGCATCTAAATCCCTATTTTTCACACATAATGCAGTGTACAGTATTATATGTGGAGTTTCTTCCCTGTTATGTAGTGCATTGAAGTACTCAACCTATTCAGTTGATTAAATATTTGCATTGCAATTAAATTCTTGTGTTAAGTTCGTTCCTGTATCTCGTATATTTCTAAAACTATTAAATCTGCTAGATAATTTTATGATTTTAAGTAATTGATTCTACTCTCTCTTTGCAATTGTATAATTCTGCCTTAAAATATTAAAAATATTATTTTTACACATAACCTAGCTTTCTCCATTCTACACTTACCATCAAACCACAGTGACTTTCTTATACAGCTTTTATTATTATTATTATTATTTACAATCAACTTATCATTGGCACAGGCCAGAACTGTGCATCTGACAAGAAGTGCTAAATTCACATCCTCAGACAGATCTCCTGTTCGGGGACACCTGTCAATCTAGTTCAAAAATATTTCTTATTATTTCTAGTCTGTTTTAACTTTGGAAGCAGTGGTAAAAACTTCTGTACATTTACTTCCTTCTTAACTTGAATTTCCAATTGTAATGGCATGTAAGCAGAAAAATTTGTTCTCCAACTCTAACTTATTGTAAGATTACCGATGAACCAGTTGCCCCAACATATGTAAATTTATCATCTTTATTCCCAACTCTTTATCATTGAGCATTGCTGCATTAAAATTCTTATAAACCTATAATTTTATTATTTATTATTCCATCCTTAGATAACTATTTTCCTATTAATACCACCTTCAATCTCTATTTCCTCAATAGGTATTTATTTTTAAATACTCTGTCCTTCCATTTTCATCACCCAACAAAGTAAATTCTCTATTCTCATAATATTCCTCAAAGAAAATATACAGATTTAAAAATCAGATTGCTTTTTCTGTTTTTGTTTTCAGTATCATTTGGTCTTTTTCTAATTATTTCATTTATACATTTATCCCAGCGTTTCACTAGTACCCGGATACACACAATGTAGAAAGATTTGTCGTTATATCGAAACCAAGATAGGACTGACTGCTTCACCTCATCTTTGCTCTGAACAACCTCAACCAGGATCATCACGCACTGATGTACAGCCTTCTTTAAAATGTTTGCACCACTCAAATGTTTTATTGCATCTGAGAGTCTTATAACCATACTGTGCGAGGAGTCGCGAATAAATCTCACAGGGTTGTACGCCTTCATTCACAAAAAATTTCATTACAACGTATATTCATTCTCTACATTCAATGCCATGTTCTTTACAACTGACTGTTGTTGTTGTTTAATGTTGTTTCACACCAGTGAGCCATGCAATAATAGCTGACACTTGCACCTTATGTGTACATCTAATAGAATTTACAGGAATCTCCATTTAAATTTTATTCTAACAATGGTCCTGAATTGACGTGAACATCCATTGTAATATTGAATTAACAATAAGATACATAACAATCGAAACATTCACAATTCACTCTATGCAAATATTATTCACTTTTACTGTTTACAAAAGAGAACTATCATCCTACAATTTATAAATAAATAGAAAGAATAATGTCACTGTCTTGCTCACAAATAACTCAGTGAACAGCTTTTTATTTTCAACCACTGTCCAATATGGAATATTCGTGGTGCACTCTTCACTTGTTTCTTATCAAATACTCCAAATGCTCCTACACATCGTAATCTCATTTATCACACACATGCGTGTGCGCACCTAACTGAACTCGAACTTGAAAACTGTCATTCTGCTGGTCCCTGGAACTATTTATATTTCCTGACCTGCAGTACTAGTACCTGATCTCTCCTTTTGATTGTTCAAGTGAAATAATTTTCATTGTTCACACCTTCTACACTTTTCTATAAGTCTGTTTCTAGAAAGAATCCCGTTGTCGTTTCTTCTAGATTCTTTTTTTTTCTCTCTCTTTCTTCCTTCTGGAAGCTTTTCTACTCGTTACAATATATTATATGGATTATACCAAGAATGGATATATATGCTACTCTATAGATAAAAAAAGGAACTGCCCCAGGTTTTATCTGGATAGATCAAGGGAATTTTAATAAAACCTTGATCAGACCAGCATCACAAAATACATAATTGTAAAATAGATATGATTAGATTTCATATTAATTATTTAAAAATATATGCACATAAAATAGTGTTCAGATAAATACATGAAGTTATTTTTTATACTAAGTAATTCTGAGTTAATTTTTTTAACCACAAAGGATTCAAACTTCAGAAGGCATTAATAAAATTTATTTGAGTCCTTGTTACATACATGTTGAATGGAGATACAGAATATTAACACGGAAAAAAAAATAGCAAATGTTACTAATTTGAAACAATTTGTTTTTTAGTATGAAAGTACCATATTTCCAGGCTTTCATAGGGAAGCAAATCAAACATTTTTAGTGGAAAGGGTAGGGCTGTGAAGCATCACACTGAAAACAAATTTAATTTAAAAGGACACTAAAAAAAATGTGAAAACTTTAGGCTATGACAGTCTATGTTTAATGGTTAAAAAGTTATTTTTGGGCTCATAGTTTATCAACTACATGGAAAAATGAAAAGTTAATAACAATAATTGTCAGTTTATCTTGAATTGAAGCAATCCAATCAAGGTGATGTATCAGTATTTTATTGTACACAATTTGAATTAAATTTTATTATCTATAAAACAAAAAATAACAAAATTTACTAAATGGGTAAATATTTCTCAATTAACTTTGATATATATATATAAATTTAAGTCTTAAATTTAATTTAAGATTAAACATTAACAAAATAAATGACTAAAAATAAAATTAATGTTTAATGAAAGCATTATCATAAATAATAAAATTGTAAAAGATATTTGTACCATAAAATAACTAATAGTGAGAATTTGTAAAAAATAAGAAATATTTTACTTAGTAACATTAGTATTTAAAATGTGAACTTTGTTCACGTGAATTGAGTTGCAATCATGTTAAGTTAACTAACTGAATTTTAGCCCATCTCAGGGAATCTTAGATTATTTCTCTTCCTTTATTTTATTATTGTTTCTGTTATAGGTGTTTTATCCAATTAAATTCAGACATATTATTGTGCATCATTTTGTTTCTTTTCAGTTCTCCACTTGTTTTGAAAAATTTTTGTTTGTACTCGGTTTAATATTGGCTGTAATTGCGGGTACAATACAGCCTATTTTGAATAAATTATACGGTGAATTCTTGTCATTACTCATTGGAAGATTTACACCAAATGCTGTAATTGAAAAACCATTTTTTCTTTCTTATTTTGGAGGTGGATTTTACAAGTAAGTACTCTTTAAAACTTTTTTCATGATTATTTATTTATTTATCCATGAGAAAAGAAAAATGTTGCTTAATATATATATATATAATCTAAGGTTATCTATGAATAAATTTAAATAATTAATTCAATAATACATATTTATTTAAATAAATAAATAAAAATTAACTAAAACTACTCAGTAGTTGTACTTTTATACTTTACTTATAAAAGTATGTTAACAGATCTTTTCTTTTGTACAATGTCTGTAGCAGTGATGTTGATAGCACAATAGTTGTTGATGTCTGTTTTGAAGGCATTAGGAAATTCTTTAGTATTTTGTTGAACATTATATTTATTTATATCATTTTTATTCATTAAATATAGTTTTTTGTCAAATTTAATTATGATTTAGGATCTCAGAATCAAGCAGCATCGACAAATAACTGATTGATTAATGTCAAATATGAACAACTGACAATATTTATCAACATCAAAACAAACATGATTATATCACAAAGACATTCATCTTCTTTTTATTAGCGTTAATAGATTCAGTAATACAGGCTTATTTAGATTGAATTGCAATGACTAAAACAAATATAACTTAGACAGATGAGTGGCAAATTTATTCATAGATATGAATAATATCAAAGAAGTTTTGTTCATCAGTTCGTAAATTAAATTGCAGTGGTTGCACTATTTAGTCTGTTGGGAAAGTAGGATGCAAATTTAGCCACGGATGTAAATAGCATATACAAGTGTGTAAAAAAACAATTATTTTTTACAAACCATATTATGAAAACAATATTTACTTACATACATTACCCACTACATGCAAAAATATATTTAGCACATCAAAGTCATGAAATTACCACATTCAAGAACAAGGTGTATTAAAAAAACATAAAAATTTGTGTAATTACAGTTTTTTATAATATATTTAGAACTCCATATAGCTTTGTCTCCCTTTCAGAGTAATTCATGATGCTGGCAAAACATTGTTCATAATGTTTGTTCCATTTTTGGAACGTTTACTGGATGAACTGGTACTGCATGAGCTGATCCATTGTCATAGTGGAATATTCAACTCTGGTTTTCCCGCTGCCTAAGCCAATTTCTCCATACAGCATTCCTCAAACACAGTAAAACTTCTTTTTTATAGTCTTCAATCTTTTTAGAAGTCTTCGTTTACTATCTGATTACATGGAATAAATTTATAATGTCCAGTAAAAAAAAATTATGCAATTCATTGGGTAAATTTTCCAGCTATGCCAGTCAAGTTATACAATTCATTAAAATCAAAATTTAAAAAAATATTTTTCAATTTTTTATTTTTTAAATTTAGAAGCTTCCCATCAGGAGAGGGGTATTAAATTATTTTAGTTATTTTAATGTTTAACAAAATCCATTATGAGCATTAAAAATTTGAAATTCCCAAAAAAAATTTCCATTTTGTTAGCTCCCATACTCTAGGGAAGGGTAAAATTAATTTTTAAGAAAAACATCCCTAAACGCTGATAATAAATTTATAAAAAAATAACTTTTTAAATTTGTTTAAAAAATACTAAGATATAGCTGTTATTCTGAAAAAAAACAAGTTTGTAATTTTCTTAGAAGAGGTGAAAATTTTTATTAATTTTTTTTTTCAAGCTAAACTAAAGAATAAGGGCTATCAAAAAATTAAAATCTTTTCTCTTTAAATGGAATGGGTAACTTGCGAGATGCATTTAAAATTAGAATACATTTTAAACAATTTTTTAAAAGTTAAAAAAATATTTTTGGTTACCACAGACCTTTAAAATCGGTTGGGTAAAAACTTTTTATAGTGGTTTGAAGGGCTATTGATGTAATAAATGTAGAAGCTAAAAACTCCCATTAAGTCCTTTTCTGAAGCAAAATATAGCTGAAAAAATAAAAATACAGTCATTTTTTGGGGAGATGGTTAATTAACTAACATTTTTTATAATTTGTGATCTCGATAGAAAAAACTGCAGTTTTTGTAAGAAAAATGTTTTGTTAAAGTATACAAGGAAGGATTTGAAATTTTATTTCAGCTAAAAACTCCCCTACCCCTTTTTCCAATTTTTATAAAAATTTAATACATTCTTTCCTCCTGAAGATAGTACCTGTTTAGCAAGTTTGAAGAAAATCAATGTATGGGGTCCAGAGTTATACGACCAAACAGAGACCAACATACATACAAATGTATGAGCATGTTACTAAAAGAGATTTTTTGGAACATTGGAATAAAACATTTTTAACAGATTATTTACAATTTATTTAAATCTATTTATTTTTTAAATGTCTCCTTTAGGTAATTTTCTTTTTTAAAACGACCAATTATTTTTAGAATTTTTTTTACTGATCCATGTACTTTCCTGTTAAAGCTATAACTGCCAGAGCAGCATATATCGCTGTAGTTGGAAAAGTAAAACAAAATCATTAACATCATTTTCATGTTTTATTTACTTAAGCAGGCTTTTTTGGGCCAGGTTGATTCTTTTCCACCCGAGTGATAATTGCATCTTGGTTTCCACTTTGTAGCCATAAACTAAAACTTTACCTTTTATTATGTTTTCAAAAGATTTTGGTCGGCATGGTGCAATTATAAAGGTGATTTTAGCCCGATTCACTTTTTGATCATTGGTTAGCAAATTTGCACAAAGGTTGTAGAGATGTGATGCACGTTAAGTTTTACCATTATGATTGTGTAGCTTGATCATATATACTGATGTTCACCTCCTCAGTATTCTCTTCAACAGTTAAGCAGTGATCTTGATGAACTTCATCAATATTATTATTTTTTATTGATGTGGACGGTTGACGAACATTGAAGTCAATTTGATGCTCTTCCCAATTTTAAAATGATTGAACTATTTTTAGCACTGCAATCTGCCCTATTGTATTCCCCAAGTTCTTGCTGAAGCATTTTGAATGTGTCTCTGTGAAAGTTTTACATTGTGAAGAAAAGTTTAAAAAAATACATTGTCTTTTAAGATTTTTAAAAGACATTTTGTTAAAAAAAGAAGCAAGAGGTTAGTACAGTGTTTACTCCAACTGTTGTAGCTTAAACACTACCAGTGATAGCGTGACACATCAAATACCATTTGGTTTCAAAAAGTTCACCACTAACCAGTGTCACTTGATGGAACATATTCCATGCACTGGTTGGTACGCTATTATTAAATTTTGGTAATTTTATAAACATATCTCATAATATAAAGATTGCACCCAAAACAAAGACACAACACAGACAAAACATATAATATATTGTTATATTATGTTGTATTAGGAATTATAACAATGTATTTAGATCAAATATATTGTCCAATCAAATAACCTTACGCTCTTAAATTAGAAAAATTGTTGCATAAAGACTGATCAGTTTCATTAACTGTTTGAACAGATATTTTTGACTTAGATTATTTAAAATTAATCGGTATTTATTTTACTGTTGCAATAAAATATTTTTTCCTTTTTTCACATTAGTAAAATACATGAAGACCATACCTACCCTTGTGTCCCAAGCTTGTATGGATGATAAAACTACTGGATTATTGAAGAGGATAAATCAAATTAATTTAATAATGTTTTTTTTTAAGTTTGTTCTAAAGAGCATTTAAAAATTTTTTTCAATTTTTTTTTTCAACTCAGTATTTCGATCATGAAAAAAATTATTTAATGTAGTGGATTGAATTAAATGGAAAAATCATTATAGTAAATGAGTTAATTTGATCTATTAAACAGCTTGTTCATTTTTTATTTAAAATTCCGTTGTTGCAGTCTCAGTTTCACCAAACTCTGCTTCACAAATCTATCGCCACTTTAATAAACACCCATTAAACATTTTCTTTAAATGCTATATTTGAATCATAACTTTATCGTGAAATGTTTTATTAGATCACAAGAGATTAGCTGCAACAGAAGAACTAATATATTGAAAACAAAAAAAAAAGAGCTGACAGTGTTGCATGACTTTGCCGGCTAAACTGGTTAAAAAGAAATGTTATAAAAAATTCTACAAATTTATAAAAAAGTATTATTGCAAAGTTGTAAAAAATCATAATAAAGTGTAAAATAAAAAATTTTACAAATTTAAAAAAAAACTAAAATAATTTTTTAAAAATTTCAAAGTTGTAAAATAAAATTACCTTAAAAAGTCATTATGTTCTCGCACAATTTTTTCATATTAAAAAGATTTTTAATAATGCTAATATTTGCCAAAATTATTTTTATAAACGTAAAAAAAATAAAAAATTTTTCAGAATTTTTAAAAATGTTGAAGACCAAGTGTCAGTGGGGCTTTTTACTTCTGTGTATGAAGGAACCAGAAAGTATTGTAATTGCAAAAATTTTGGTTTTCAGATTTCGATGGAAATATCCATTTTGACCATCCCAATATATATGTATGTATGTATGTATGTACATACGTATCTCACCTAACTCAAAAACGATGTCGTAGAATGTTGAAATTTTGGATGTAGGACTGTTATATCCAGTTGTGCACCCTCCCTTTTAAAGGCAATCGACTGCACACAAAATAACTAATTGTTCAACATATTTCAGCTACCAGTTACAAGGTTAATCAAAAATAAAAATGTATATACCATATTAATATTAATATTTAATATTAAAATGTAATATTAATATTTTAAAATGTATATACTATAAATAAATCAATTCTGTATTTAATTTTGATTTCTGTTACTAATAGCTAATTGGTTAATTATTGTGCAGGCCGAATGCAACAGAGAAAGAACAAATGGAGTTTTTGATAAAAGATTCTCATGCATATTTTATTATCACCATTGCCATTGCTATATTTCAGTTCCTAGTGTGCTTCAGTATGGTTGTATTGCTTAGTTATTGTGCGTTAAAGAAGTTAAGTATTTATATGATGAAAATATGATATATATCATATTTTTAATTATTTTAAGTTAAATGTTTTTTTTTTTTTTGTTTAATATTTAAAAGTCTGAGCCAAATATGACTTGATTGCTACTCCTGAGAATGTTGGTAACATTTTTGGAGTGATTGGTGTTATATATCAAGACATCTAAATTTCATTATGGCGTGTATTTATCTTATTTATTGTATGGTATATAGATGTACTGTGTCCAAAATATTAAAAATAAGCACTCAAACAATTATAATAGCAAATGTATATATAATATTTCATAGGTGTAATTATAACTTGTAAAGGCAATTACTTTTATACAGATTTGAATACCAGATCATGGATACAGATGTTCTTTGGTGGTTGGGTTTCAATTAACCATCTCAGGAATGGTCAAACTGAGACTGTACAAGACTACACTTCATTTACACTCATACATATCATCCTCATTCATCCTCTGAAGTAATACCTGAACGGTATTTCCCAGAGGCTAAACAGGAAAAAGAAAGAAGAAGGTGTAATTACAAATTTCAGTTCAGCTGCAAATTATCCAGTTTTTTAGATGTTGAATTTCAAGTGTAGGTAGCATATAAATATCTAGTGAGTCTCCCTTGTATCCACACTGTGGTGAGTACTGGATTAGTTGTTCAACAGTTTAAGTCACCACACTCACAACCAATAATAGATAACACGTCTCATTTTCATGAAGTAATTACATCTACCATGACCAGTTCTTCTACAATTAAGTCTTCACCACAACCGTTTGGTTGACTAAAGCCCGGAACTTGTACATGCACCATCTGTATCCACTGGCACCCTTAGTTTTTGTCCCTTGAGATCTGTCCAATGCAACAACAATTTGTTTGATATTAAAATCCTCTTATGTAAGCTTTTAGACCAGTTCCCAAGCAGGTTTTCGGGCTTTCAAATGTCGATTAGTTATTCCACTGATGGTCATGTTGATTGGTGTTGCTGCAATCATAATATTTTAACAGAGTAATGTACAAGAACATTCTGGCACCTGAGATGCGATGGAGGTATATTAGCTGATACTGGAAGCCATATAATTAGGGCAAAGTAGACTGAGACTATACCAGTAATTGTTCTCATGATTTTATTTAACTCAATATTCCGCTTATCAGTATGGCAGCTATTCAACCATAAGATGCATAGTACACAGATGCAGAGTAGGCCAAGGCTAATGTTGTAGTTTGAACTATGCTTGCATTCGCTCACAAGGTGCTTTCAACCAGCTTATGAATTATATTGTGGGGTGTAAATATCTAACATATGTGTGTGTATTTAGGAAATTGCAAAAAGAATTCTGTTCATTCCAACTTTGTTAAATGTTGACAAAAAGGCACAATAAATTTTATTCAAACTTTTATCTAAAAGTACATAGAGTACAGTTCGTTTTCACATTTTTTTAAAAATTATATTGTTCACAGATATTTATTTATTTGTACACACATTTATTTTAGTCAGTTTCTAAAGTTTTACATTACTAAACGGGTTATTTCTGGTACTATTTGCAGTTTCTTGGCATATAATAGTTCTAAGTAGATTAAGAGTTCTTGGAATAAATTATCTGTTGACCTCATTTCTCAACTAGCCTCAGACAAAAAATCGCAAGGGGCAAAATTAGATGTAGGCCACCAAACCTCACTGCTTTACGAGATCAATTATCCTGGGAACATTCCTGACAGAACTTCTGTTGGACTTTTTTCTGTGTGAGAAATAATCAATTCCCATTGAAAGTGGGATGAGTTTAGCTCTATACATGTGTGAAGTTAGAACTTACACAAGTAGATTTCCAAGTCTGGGAAGTTTTGGTTCTGTAGCATGTACACGAATTGACTGGAAGTGATTATTTGGTCTTCATTCTCAAAAAAAGAGACAAAAAACACCAAAACCTGCAACGGTACATCAAACAGTGACATATTTGGCATGTATAGATGTTTTATGGATCTATTGAAGACCTCTTTAGTTAGTAATGAAACTTTGCTTTTTAGTGTCAGACAAATGAACCCACCAGGTTGGTAGAATGGTAAACTCGTCATCACAAATCAGTTGATTTTGAAGTTGAGAGTTCTAAGGTTCAAATCCTAATAAAGGCAGTTACTTTTAAACAGAATTTGGGTACTAGATTGTGGATACCGGTGTTCTTTGGTGGTTGGGTTTCAATTAACCACACATCTCAGTAATGGTCGACCTGAGATTGTACAAGACTACACTTCACTTACATTCAAACATATCACCCTCATTCATACTCTGAAGTAATTAATACCTTATGGTGGTTTCGGAGGCTAAACAAAAAAAGAAAGATAAATGAAAATGAGCTTTTTCATTCACAAGGTGAATAATTTTTCCAAGAAAACTTTGAAGGATATACTCACAACATGCAATGCAGTTTTCCTAGTCATGATCATAAGTTCCTGAAAAAATATCAGTTTTTTATACATGAGTTTGTACAAGTTTTTGTAAAAATTTTTCTGTAATTTTAATCAGACAACTCCAAAGAAGAACTGTGTTTTTGGTTGGAATGTTTGACAGATTTCAAAATGGATTGTCACAATTTGGAAATTTTTTTAGATATTATTGTTCTAAGGTATTCCAAATGCTTTTCTTTTTAACACCGATTTTATACCCTCATCCTGTAGCAATATGGTTCTAGAATTCATAACAGCAGCATATTGATTGATTATAAAGAGGATATGAAAACCTCTTTGCATTAGGATCACAGATTGATTATGTTTTATAAATCATTTTGATATATTCTTCAGTAAGGGGTTCACAGTATTTATCTGTAAGCCATTTAACCTTACTAACTAAGATGATGTTTGTAAAAATTACATGTATATTAATTTTTTAAAAGAATAAGTTTTGGGTTAATAAAATAATATCTTTGTTTTAGATGTTATTTAAAAAGTTATTATGGTACTACAAAAAAATACTCAGGTTCGTTTTGTGAGAGCTTATGTAAAACTGCTCTCTTCCAATTAGCTGTTTAAAATAGATTGAGTAGTAATCACCAGCAATCTATCATACTAAATTAGATTCATTCTTTTAAGTACTAGTAAAGCATCATCGATGATTGTGCCATGTTTATGGTAATATTATTACAAGTTACTGCATTGTGAATGACTGATGTCAAAAGTTTTAATGGAAGGGAAGTTTTGATGCGTATGATGAGAGGGGAAAAATCAAGTACAGACTATTAAGCCAGAAAATGATGACCACACTGTTATACTTCCTAAACTTGAAAATTTTATTCAGATAATTTGTGGAATCTGGGATCACAATCATTTTAGAAGTTTATTGTGAAACTCTGAAGAAGAAGCTACAAAGATCAATCTAAAACAAGTAGCATATACAAATAGGAGATTTTCAACCATTTCCCTTACAATCTAAAATTGGTGATGAGAAAATATACCATTTTTCCACTAAGATGAAAGTCTCTGGTTTCTAACCAGCATTTTGAAACACGTGAGAGGTTGCTCATGAATATAAATTGTGGGTAATCTGGTTTTAGAGCTCTTCAATAAGGCCCTGCAAAAGATGATGAAGAAGTACAATGAATCTGTGAATTTTGATAGTGATGTATAAAGAAGTAATGTAATTATATATGTAACATATATAAAATTCTTTTCTTTTTTTTAATTGCCAGTTTTGAAATAACCTTTGTATAAACAACTGCCAGATTTAGTGAATAAGTAATAATTATTTATATCACTGGAAATTCATCATGATTTTTAGTATACTATAAAAACATATTTATGGCAATATCAATCAATGTTTTACCTGTATGTATTGTTATACTTAGCCAAACTATTTATAATTGTAATATTTTATATAATAATAATAACATATTAGCTATTTTTATTATAGGTGGGTAGAATGAGACGATATTTTTTGAAATCTTTACTTCAGCAAGATATGACATGGCATGACATGCAAAATTCTGGAACAGGTTTATCTGCTAAGATGACTGAGTATGTTTTTTTAAATATAATTTATTAGATTTTTTATATTTAGATTAAATCTCAATCAAGTACCTTTATTTTAAAATCAGCATGTTGCAAGGTTCTGTATTCCTCATATATATGTCCTGTTTTCCATGCATTTTCAAATATTTAAAATTTCTTTATTGTTGTTTTATATGTTTATTTTATTTTTAATTTTTATAGTATAATTTTTAAGTGAAAAAGGAAAGTTTGTAAATAATAATGTCTGTATATGTAATGCAATATCTAGCTGATTTTTAATTTTATATTCATAAAATAAAATTGCTCTGTAACTACTACTGGTCTTAAAATGTTGCATATCTTTCATGTACTGTTATACTTTCATTAACACTATGTGTGATCCTTCAATTAATACTTTTGTTCTTTTCACATTCTCTTTGAGTTCATTTTATTATGTTTTGTGTATAATTTAATGTGCTCTAATAAAATATGTTAATTCAACAATTTACATATAATTTACAATTTTACATAGTCATTGATAACCAGAAAAATTAGACAAATGTGTACATACTGCATAATAAACATCGCTAGCTTATTTCTTGTGTAGATAATAGTATATATATATATGTACAGTTAAATAAAAAAAAATTAAAAACATTCTTTTAAACAAATTTTAAAAAATTGTTTGAGTAATTTAAAAATTACTCAGTAAACATAAATAAAAGATAATTTTGTTTTCAACAAAATAATATGTATAAAGTTGTCTATTTTCACAAACCACAATGAAAAGATTGGGGTGCGACCTCAGTTCTATTTTGCACATTAACTATTTATCCAAAGAGATTTACTAGATATTGTTTATTGAAGCTATCATTTCCATTTTGAATCAAAATCTTTGTCATATTTAAAGAATTTATGTAGATATTGAATATGAAAGTGCGCCCCATGCTTTTCATTGTTGTTTTGCAAAAACAACATATAAAAAGATACAACATATAAATTTATGCATATTATTTTATTAAAAAGAAAATTATTTTCTATTTATATTTACTGGGTAATCCATTTTTTAAATTTGTTTAAAAGCATGTTTTTAAAAATATTTTTTATTTTATACTTTTTATAAGTACAATGTTTAAATGTTTATTGGAGTTTTCAATATCTCATACAAGGGTGTTCAAAGCATTACATTGTTTGATGTATTGTATAATGTTGTATATTACATTGATGTTCATCCCAAAAACCTATTGTGCTTGGGTACTACTCTCCATATTCTGCACATGTATACTGCTCCTCTCCATCTTGTGCGCATGTTTATTATTCATTAACCGATAACCGTGGAACAGAAGTGAGCTAAAGAAAAGCATGTAATTAGTGTAGATGTTTCACAGTTTTTAATTAAGGGTAAATTGATTAGAGCAGTCTTTCTCAACCTGCGGGGTACGCTTCCCTAAAGGGGCATGATAACACTAACAATGGGTTTTTCAAAGGAAGGTTAAATATTACAAATAGACACTCTTGAGTTCATTTTCTATATTTAGCCGAGATTTTTATTTTGTACTCAAAACAGCACCGCAGAAAATCCGGTTTTGCAAAGGTAGGATGTTGAAAATGATAGTAGTATATGAAATGTTCCTATTTTCAATACAAAAACTCATCATCCACTCCTGCCCAAAATTCAAAGAGTGATTTATTATTAAATTGTCTTTTAATTTCGCCACTTGCTGTGAAGTCAATGAAAATTTCTTCTTTGCCAGTCTCAACTGGCAGCCCTTCTGGAGTATTTTGAAATGGATCTCTAACCCACTTGTAAATTACTAACAAGTTGTTATCAGCAAGAAAATACTTTTTAAAATTCTTTGCCAGCATGGCTAAATGATTTTCAATGATTACAAAAACTTTTCACATGTTCTTCAGCCTTGTAAGTTTAAACACATTCATTCACATTTGCAAAAATTTCTGCTTTAATGTGTATGAATAGGGGAAGGAAGTGAGTACTCTGAAGGAAACAAAGACTAATAATCTGTAAAATTAATAATAAAGATTAAAAAAATAAAGTTCAGTTATTCCTGAGCAAACCTCATACAGGTCCAAAATTAGAAACAATTACATCCCTTAAACAAGTTTATTTTTAGGACTAGAAATACAATATTAACTTTACTCTAATCACACAGTTATAAGCTATAAATTGATAAATATAAAACAAAGTTAAAATAATGATAAAAAAAAATCAGGAATCATTTCAATTAAATTTTATATGTTAATTGTTATAAAAGTGCATAAATCAATATTTTTAATGTATAAGAATATAAAACAAAAATATGAAGCACCGATTAATAATAAAATTATTCTCTATTGTTTTATGAGTACATTTGTAATTCTACCTTTAAAACTAAATTTTCACAGGAATTTCTAATTAACAAAAAATGGCTTGAATATTTTGTACAAGATTTTTTTTTTAAATCATGACTTTTAGAGTCATCTTGATGGTTTTGTTGGTAAAGCCAACTATTGTTTAAATGAGAGTCTCAGGTTCAATTGTTGGTTTGGGCTTGTTTTTTTATCATTCACTGTTTATCTCATTAACTGAACTCTCAAGTAAATTTTTTTCTGAGAAACACCTGTTTAGTTGAGGAGGAAATATGTATATATTTAGTAAAAGTATCATCTTTATTATTTTTTCAGGCTTGATAAATTACCGGATAGTTTAAATGAAAATTTAGGAATGGCTGTATTCTTAATTTCATCATTCATAGCAAATCTTACTGTTGGTTTTTGTCTTGGTTGGAAGTTAACGCTTATATTACTTTCTGTAGCACCTGTATTTGTAGGTGGCGCTGCCCTTGTTAACAAGGTAAGTGATTAAATGTTTAATTTTTTTTTTTTTTAATATTGAACACTCTCAATGTTCACCTCTTTTAAGTAGAAAACTGTATTTATTAAAATATATAAGTATTCTTATCTGATTAAATATAAAAATTCAATTTAAAAAATAAATTCATGAACAAAATTTACCTTTAAAACATTTAAACTAAATTTTTCTATGTTTTATATGAAATTAGATTGAAAACTTTTTTGTATAATTTGATATTTATAGTTAAAATATGTTACAGTTTTCTAGATATATCTTTCCAAATATTATTAAGATTGCCCAGGATTCTATGCTAGAAGAGTTGTTACCAACTTAAGTTTGATTGCGTTTAAATATTACAAAAGTAACTACATAATGGTAATGGTTATATTACATGAATGGTGATATATTTTCACTCATACCTACACACAAGATATAATTTAACTATGTCTATATCTATAGACCAGTTGTTAGAATTATAAACTAATTTGTAGAGATAGTGATAGATTCTGATGTAATTTTCACATTCATTTTTAATTTGATTTAATTCTTTGTATTAATATCTTAGATATTCAAGTATTCCTACCAATCCTTCTCCAATAAATTAATATGTATATATTGTGTGATATTTATTTCTTTTTTTTTAACAGAAAAAGAATACTATGTTTATTAAAGAAAATGAAAGTTGCAAGAATGCATCAGCTGTAGCTCAAGAGGTGATATCATCTATACGTACTGTAGCAGCATTTAATGGAGAAGAAAAAGAAGTTAAAAGGTATTCAAGTTATTATATAAACATATTAATAAAATAGTTAGAAACAATTTTTCTAAAAACCAATCAGACTACTTCATTCAACTGTTAACGAGATCAAACATAGTAAGAGGTGTTTCTGAAAAGTATAAAATATTGCGCTTATATTGTGAAAAAATTATTTTTTGTTGGTGTGGGTAATATTTTATTACTAGTCATTGTTGATTGCATTTCAGAAAGAGAATAAACTTTATTCGAGTAGTTCATTTTGACATTTTTTTTTAAAAATTCAGCATTGATCTAAAATCCTACAAAATGTGAAGTTTAATCGGTAATACATTTTCACAAAAAGAAATCTGTGCTAGTAGCAGCATCTTGTTTGGACCACAACTTTTGGTACTGGTACTCCTAAATGTTTTAATAATTCAATAGACAAAACGTTGTTGAGTATTTCAACATAATCTATGAAAATCACACTGATGCATGTACAGAAAGTGACTGCATTTTCTTCAAAAGATAATCAACCAGTGATGCCAAATGCTGAAACACCACACAAGTTTTTTTTTTATCACTGTCCAGACATATTGTAAGAATTTTTCTGAGTTGCTTTTGAGCCTGGAAATAATAATTTTTTTTATTGACATCGTCTGATAAATGAAATACCTCATCCAACATAAACAAATTATTAACAAATTCAGGATTCTCTTTCAACAATAGTTGAAAAGTTGCAAAAATCTATTCTCATAAAAACATTTTGAAAATTCTACACACAGTTTTATCTGGTAGTTCAATGATTTTACATAATTGCTGATTATTGAGAGATTTCAGTTATTTTTGCTTCACTCTCAATATTTTTTGCCATCTTTAATTTTTTATTTTTTATTTTTTTTTTATTTTCATTGACAACACCATCACTGGATTTAAATTTATGGTATCGATCTAAAATTAAACTGTGCAGTGGAATTTTACTTAATGGCTGAATATGATACAAGAAACTTTTTCAAATGAAAGTTATTGGTTTATTTCTTGTATAGGCTATATCATGGAAAATTCATTGGTTCATAAACCAGGGGTTATTGTATATTGAAACCTTAAATGATCCAGCGACATCATAAAATTATTTCTCTTCAATCCTGTGCGATGACAGTACTCCTACATTTGAAAAAAAGTACTGAAACCTACTGTTGCTTCTGTTGTTTTGTAGTTGCCTTAAAAATTTACCAATAAATTAAATTGAAAAAAGTATTAATATGTTTTATAAAAATATATTTAATGATTAAAAATATTGGTTGTTATTAATATTGCAGGTTTAAAGATCAATTGTCTGTAGCTCAAAAATTATCAGTTCTCAGTTCCATATATAATGGTTTAGGCACTGGAATATCTTGGATGATGATGTTTTTCTCTTATTCAATCTGTTTTTGGTATGGAACACCTCTTATACTTGATGATAGACCAAATGAAGTAAAAGAATATTCTCCAGGAGTTATTGCAGGTGTAAGTTAAATACTTAATTAATAATAGTTTCAATATCTTGGAATTTTTGGTATGTTTTTATTAATATTGGTCAGATACTGATTTAAAAATATTAACCTTTGCCATTGTAATGACAAACTGGATTAAGTTATGTAATAAAATTTTTTTATTTGTAGATTTCAACTCATCTTGGTGTGTTGTGGTTTACTGTGGCTATGACAATGGTTTATAATAATGGTTAAGATATTTGTTTATACATATCTGATTTAATTTGTTATGCAGCTTGGTTCAGTTTGTGGGAAAATCTTTATTTTTATAAATCATCTTGGAATTTGATTCTCAGTTAGGTTGAATTTAATGTTGAGTAGGTATGCAGATTTAACTGAGGCAGTGGTGTTAAAAAAATAAACACCTGATTTTGTATGAGCAGGCTTATGTATATGGCAGATCATCCTATCATAAATGCGGATGGTATGTTCCATGTTTGCCATTTACGTATGAAATCAGAGTTAATAAACAGTTAACCCAGTATTTCATATTATAGGGAGTCAGGAATGTAAGGTACTCCCTACTTTTAAAAATTCAAAAATTGACGAAAAAAAGATTTTAGTCATGGTTATAAAGCATTACCAAAAACAACACTATTGTAGATCCTTCACTTATGAAATAGTTAAATTCCAGAGATTTTTCCACATGTTGGAATTTGCATAAGTAAAACAGGACATACAGTTTAAAAAAATCCACTAATAAGCATACATGAAGATAAATTTCAGTATTTTTTTATACTTTTATGAAATTGAGATTAAAGATGAATGATTTTGTTATTTGCTTTATATAATTTTTTTTAAAATTTAATAGCATAATTACTGAAAATACATGTACAATACATTACGATGATTTTTTAATTACTAATTTTTGAAGTAAAATCCACAGAATTATTAGATCGGGTTGTAAAATGAGTAATTAACGATATTATCAATTATATTAAATCATCGGTTAAAAAAATGTAAACATTGATCACAAACAATAACATTAAATATGGTGTTTACAAAACATATTGTAACATCATATTGTGCAAGGTAATATTCCAGGTTGTGTTCTGTCATATTTTGTAGAATTCCCATACCTATTTAATATGCTGAGTAGGTGTATAGTGGCATCAAGAAAATTGTAAACTTTGTTTTTAGTAAATCTAGGAATGTTCATAAAAAGTAGGGCATATTGTTATTTTGCTTTAAAAAAAAAAAAAAATAACAACATTTATTGGACTGATCATTAAGTTTTACCTTATTTTTATTTTGAAGATTTTTATTTGTTTGTGTTTCTATTTACAGATTTTATTCTGTATTGCCATGGGTGAATTAAATATTGGAATCATTGGTCCATTTATAGAATCCATTATCAAAGGAAGAGTAGCGGCAAATAATGCTCATAGAATACTAAAAAGAAGATCTGAAATCAATCCATTTTCTAATTCTGGTAAAATTATTAATGGTAAAGTTGGCACCATAGAGTTTAAAAATGTTTACTTTAATTATCCAACAAGACCTGATGTCAAAGTAAGTAAATTTATGCTTTTCTTTTTTTTATTATGTTATTATATAAGTGCAGCTAATAATTATAATTATTAGTAATTATTCAGATAACTTAATCAAGTTGTCTTCTTTTATACTGTTTTTAAAAGTTCTTTTTTTGATTCTGTTTCAGTTAATCTATTTATTCAATTGTAGGTTTGCTTTTGAATTCTTTACTTATTTTATCCACCGAATAATGCAGTTGTAAGAGTGAGGAATTTCTCCCTGCAATAAATAAAAAAAAAATTTTTAAACATATTTTCATTGAACATAACTCTCAAAGAAAAGAAGATATTATGCCCATTTGTTTGATCTGTTTATTGCTTGAAGCCCAGTATTTGTGTTTTCTCAAGTGCTACCTACATCATGTAGTATCTACATGGGGATTGAATGTAGTATATAGAGTATCCCATTTGAAATGCTCTATTTTTATTTAATTATACCCCCAAAAATATTAAACATATTGACATTAACAAAAATTAAATTAAAGCCTGTCTTATCAACTTATAACAAAAAAAATCACACTACATCACATCATTTCCACATGTGCCCCATCTTTCTTGCCATGTTTGTTGAAGCATTTCTGGTGTAACGGTTGAAATGTCATTCCTTTTGCTCTTATGCAACTCCTGGATGTTTGCTGCTTTTGTCATACACACCCTATCTTTGACATAATCCCAGAAGAAGTAGTCCAGAGGGGTTATGTCTGGTGATCTGGGTATGTCTGGGGACTAGGGAATTGAACCAACTCTTCCAATCTATCTACCAGGAAAAATTTCATCAAGCCTTTCTCTTATCTCAAGGAGCCAGTGGAGGGGGAGCTCCATCTTGCTGGAAGAGGATATTAGGATGCTACGCTCAATTTGTGGGAATGCAAACTGCTCCACCATGTCAATATTCGTGGTAGGTGGATTGGAAGAGGTGTTCCAATTCCGTGGCCATCCAGATCACCAGTCATAATTCTTCTAGACTTCTGGGGTTATGTCAAAGGCAGGATGTATATGACAAAAGTAGCAAACATCCAAGAGCTGCGTGAGAGCAATCAGAATGCCATTTCAACCATGACACCAGAAATGTTTCAACAAACATGGCAAGAAATCGCCTACCAGCTGGATATTCTTCGTATGACTGGTGGGACACATGTGTAAGTGATATGATGTATTGTAATTTTTATTATAACTTGATAAGACAAGCTTGAATTTAATTTTTTTCATGTCAATATATGTAATATTTTTGGAGATAAAGTTAAATAAAAATAGGGCATATAAAATGGGACACTGTATTTTCATTAATGCATAAAATAAGGTTTCATTTGTTTGTTTTTTACGTATAATAACCAATTCTTGAAATAATTTGAAAATATTATTCAGTGAATGATAAAATTGAATGTCATCTATACATATAATAAAAGTTATAACTAGAGTCATCCCTAAGCGTCCATCATGCAAAAACTACTTTACAAATTTTAATAACATTTGCAGATTTGTCTCGTAGAGGCTTTGGTCATTATTTTCAATTAGAATTATCACACTATTCCTAATGGGGATTAAAAAAAAAATGATCCTTTCACTTCATTATATTTCTGTTAGTATGATAAAAGTAAAAGTTCTCTGATGATGTAAAAGTAAAAGTGACTGATGATGATTGACTGAAGACTCTATGGTTGTAAATTAACAGAAAAAATATTAAAACAAAATAATAAGTGAAAAAGTCATATTTTAAATCACGGTAAAGAAATTATTTTGAGTCCATCAATATCCTAAAAATCTGTAAAGATTTCAATTGAAACTAATTATGCTACTGAAAGCACTGGTTTTTAGTACTTATTTATCTAGATAAACAAACTTAAAGAAAAATAAAATTTGTAGTCTGCCCATGAAGAGGTTAACAGTGTGATTGGCAATGGTTTTTTAATTTACCAGCCAATTTGGATGAATTCTTTCATTTATGTTATAACAACTCAGATATATACCATAAATACCAGTCAGTTTTCAGACACTTCAGTTATCAAATATTTTCATTACTTGAACTCATCTGATTTTGTTAAGATGTCAATTTCATGGGGTTATCCAGAAAATAAGTTCCAAAGGTCTATTAAAAAAGATCTAGAATGTACTGTCTTAAAAGTTTTTTCTCCTTGAAGAATGAATTGTACTCTATTTTTCTACATATTTCCCACCATTGTTTAGGCATTTATAGAAGGACATCAGAAGTTTCATCCCTTTGTCTTAGAATGATACCATCTGCAGTGCAAGCTACACAATAACTTATTTGACCTTGTCATCTTCGTGGAACTGTCGGCCAGTGATATTCACTTGGTGCAAGGTCTGGGCTATACAGGGGATGATCAACAGTCCCAGTCAAAGGTTATGCAAAGATGTTGCATTGTGGCAGCAGCATGTGGTCAAGCGTTGTCATGAATCAACAGGTATCCTTGTTTGTTCTCAATCACATTATACAAATTTTTTCAGCGTTTTGCAGCAGATATCACTATCGATTGAGCAGCCTGTAGGCAAAAAGTAGACAATCAAAATTCCTTTTATGTTCCACTGCACACATGATTATCATAATGAAAAACATCGACTTGCATTTTGTCTTTCTGAACGATGAAGAGTGTTGCCATTTCATAGTTGTTGTTTCTTTTTTGGTAATTCATATGACATTCTTATGTTGTTTCCGGTGACTTTACAGTGCAAGAAATCATTCTCTGCTGTTTAATGTTGTAGTTTTCTAGTGTGGGAAAAATTTCTAATAATTTGATTTCTTAGACCCAATTTCCTGTAGAAGCAGAATGAAATTTCTGGAAAATGGATGAAAATATGAGAGATTTTTAATCATTTATTCTCTTTATTCCTGTCATTAGTTGGATGCACCAAATTGTTGGTAATCAAAGACGGTCGCCTGTTCCATTCATCATGCACCAAATCGTGCCCTTCATTAAACAGTTACATTCATCTCCATACCATGGAATCACCCATTACATTTCAACATAAACATTGCAGATCTGACATTGAATTTCAACCGTTTTAATGTTGAATAAAGTCCTTGCATTCAAGAAACGATTCACGAACCAAAGTTCACACACATTGGATGTCTTGTTTTTTTTTTAAATATAATAAAAAAATTAAGAAGCGTACAGGCTAGACAACTGATTATGAATGCTATCAATCGCTTCTTAAGAGATCAGGGACACAGTATGTTGTGTCACTATCAGGAGTATAAACTCCTGATAGTTGTGCTATAATGCCAATATTTAGAAACTGAACTTACTTTCTGGATGTACATTGTATGATTTAGGTTATATCCACCGAGCATATTTTTGAATATTTGTTATTTATTGAAATATAATAAGTTTACTATAATTTTGTTAATTTGTATAAAAATATTTTCATAAAATGTAGCATAATCAATTGAGGGAAAGTCATCATGGAAAAATTTCAGATTAATTGATAAATAAAATACCAGTGGAACATCTGCGTGTTTACCTTACAAATATAAAAATATTTAGTAAAAATTTTGATAATTTAAATATATATATTTGGAAATCATTTACTTTTAGATGTATTTTATTGACTATTTAAATGAATTTACAAGGGTTACTTTTTTTTCAAGGTACGATCGGTCACAAAATTCAAACCGCAGTGAAAATAAAAAATTTTTTATTTGTAACAAGTACTTACATAGTTATGATATTTCTCTACATAGTCGCCACTCCAATTTAGACATTTGTCGTAGCGTGGTACCAACTTTCCAATACCCTCGTCATAGAATGGAGCTGCCTGTGTTTTCAGCCATGTTTCTACGCTGGTCTGCAGCTTGATGTCTGTGCCAAAATGTTGTCCACCTAGCCAGCGTTTCATGTGATCAGAGGTGAAAATCGGATGAAGCCAAGTCTGGACTGTATGGTGGGTGATCAAACACTTCCCAACGAAAACGCTGCAGAAGCTTCTTTGTTACAGCTGCAGTGTGCGGCCGAGCATTGTCATGGAGAAAGACAATGCCTGATGACAATATTCCTCTCCGCTTATTCTGAATTGCCCTTCGTAGACGTTGAAGAGTCATGCAGTATGAGGCTGCAGTGATGGTCGTGCCACGTTCGGTTGACACTTGCTTCCTTCCCTGACCGCCTGCATCATGAACATCTGTACGTCCTGCTTTAAAGTTCTTGCACCATTGTTGCACTTTGCTGTCACTCATTGATGTTTCACCGTACACGTTACTTATTTGTTGATGAATTTCAGCTGTATTACACCCCTCAGCCTGAAGAAATCTAATTACCGCACGCACTTCACACTTGGCAGGAGATGCTATTGTTGTAGACATGTTTACGTGCTAGCTGTGTGTTCAGAACTAAATGAAGTGACACGGCGTGATTGAAGGCCGTACTAGAGATGCTGCGCAACACATATGCGCAAAGGTTCATCCGATTTTTGTGCAGGTTTTTATTTCACGACCATCGGATCTTGAATAAAATAACAACCCTCGTATTTAATGTTTTCAATTGCTTTCATAAATTCATTTACTCCAATTTTTTAATTTATTATTATTAAATTATTATCAAGCATCCTATCTGTAGAATAATATTGAAATTATTTTTTTAATAATAATACACAAACAAATAATAATTATATTAAAGCAGGTCGATGTAAAATAGAAATGTGGAAAAAAACATTTGTGTATGTATGAGCAATAGAACTTCAAAAAATATTTTTGGGAGCGTTTTAGGTAAAATAAACAAAAATCTAAGTTTGAAGTTCATATTAAAAAAATGAAAATACTTTTTTAAATGGGAGAATAGCAGTATTAAAAGTTAGTGATTACAAATTTAAATGTCTTATTATTGAAAAATAACTTAACAAATGAGCAATTATATTTTATTGATAATTGCATCAAAGATATTATAAATTTAGTAAAGTAATTATTTTAAGGTTTATCACTAAAACAGCTGCAGTATTAACAATAGGTAATCAATTTTATCAAGTGGTGAAATACAAATGTCAGTTTCCTGTATTTTAAAGTTAATATTTTTTAATTAATATACAACTCATCTGATGCTGTAGCAACTGTAATAAAAGTGCTATGAGCATACTAATAAAAAATATTGAAAAGAAGTAAAGTAGATTAATTATATATTTATATATTTTTCTTTGTGAATCTATATTTAGATTTTTTTCTAGGTATTACAAGGTTTTGATTTGAAAATTAATCAGGGTGAATGTATTGCTTTGGTCGGATCATCAGGAAGTGGTAAATCAACAACTATTCAGTTACTGGAAAGATTTTATGATCCTAATAGTGGTTCGGTAAGACATAATTATATTTTATTTATTCTTGTCAATTGATTTTAATAAAAAATTACATGTACACCATCCTATGCAATACAATGACAGAATAATTCAATAAGATGTTTGACTATGTACATCTAACATCTACATGCACTTATGTACAAATTATGTAGTTTGTAATTCTTATTTACTTTTTTCTTTTCAACATTGTTGTTCATGATTTGTATTGGTTCAGGTAGTTTTGGCGAATGTGTTGTCATAAAAATAAGAGCACAGATTGTTTGCAACATGATTTATTAATGTTAATTCTTTTTAATGAATTTTTTTATTTACTGTTTTGTAGGTATTACTTGAAGGTGTTGATATAAGAGACTTACATATAAGTTGGTTAAGGCAACAAATAGGTTTAGTTGGTCAAGAACCAGTATTATTTAATACGACTATTGCTAAAAATATCTGTGGTGATTTAAACATTTCTCATGAAGATATGGTTAAAGCAGCGCAAGATGCTAATGTTCACGATTTCATTTGTTCACTTCCAGAGGTAAATTTATGCTAATCAATCTTTTACATGTGTTTCTTTTTGTTTTTTTTTTTTTAGTAGACAGATATTAAGTTTTAATCTGAATATTTTTATGTTTAAGTCCTGTAGCTTTTTTAACTCAAAAAAGGAGTGACCAAGTTTGGTCTAAACAATAATTTGTAGGATTAAGAATGTTTATTCAAGAGTTACGTTGAAAGTAAAATTTATTAATCTGCAAAAAGCTGATTTATTTTAACCAAAAAGACTTCTTTATTATATTATTATCACTGATAATGACGCACATTCAATAGTGGTCCCTAATATATCAAAAACCGTTAAGCAATATATATATATATATATAGAGAGAGAGAGAGAGAGAGAGAAAGAGAGAGAGAATGTATCACAAAATTCTCTTGGGACTTTCATACCTCATAAAAATAATGGAAAAAGTTCATATAACATACGTCACAAAATGCTTCATTTGTGAGTAACAGCTAGTGAAAAATTTCACTTGGATTTCAACTTTAATTTCAGATTTTTGTTCATTCAGGTGAAATGAGGTCGCACTGAAATTTTTAGGATGTTATGTAAGGCCACAATTAGTGATTTCTTATGTTGACCTGAAAAATCAAATAAAATAGGTCCCAGAACTGTATCTACTTTTGAAAAATGTGGGATGAAAACCAATAAATTGGGGTAAAAACCCATGTGTTTATGTTTGACATACAGCTACTTTGTTAAATGGATAATAAACACATAAAACTTTTAAATAAAACAAGTAGAAAATCTAATTCCAAACAAAATTGTATAAGTTAATTTGGATAAAATAAAGAAAAGTTAGAAAAATTTGAATTTTATTTAGAAACAGTACACAGGACCCATTATTATTATACTAGACCCATTATTAATTCAAAGTTGAATTTGTGATCATTTTAAAGTTGTGCGAGTTTTGTTATCTAAAAATGAATTATTTCCTTTCTTTCACACACAATAATAATAAAAAAATTGTACTTCTAGTCCAGAATTAATTACTTTGAATTTAACCATGGTTAAAACAAAGTTTGTTTTATGAAAAAGGAAACTATCGTTCTATAATTATTTCCTTTATAATTTACTATATATCATTTACTAATTTACTATAGATTATGAACACGAGTTCATGGCAATCATAACCTATTTAATAAATTAGGTTTTTCTAGTGTTGCAGACCATCTAATAATAAATAAACACTCTATTACTGTCTTAGAAACTAACTTGAAAATAATTGAAATTAAAAAAGAAAGTAATAATTGAAAAATTGGGCATCTTTGAAAAATACCATATTTATAAATATAAAGAAAAATTTTGCCTAATCAATCTGCAGACAGAGTTTGATAATGATGCTACTATCAAAGCTATAGATAGCAGCACTTTTGGCAATATTAAATTTATAGTGTAGTGGCTAGGCACAAAGATGTTAAAAAATTTTAATTATTTGACCACATATTTTATACACATAATAACTTGGTATTTTAATGTGAAATTTTAATCAACTGATGATGAGGAATTCCTCGAAAGTGCTATTGATACTTAAGGTAGAATAATAAAAATGACAAAATAAGTTAAGAGCTCTTATTTGATTCTGTACTTCATGGATTGCTGAATTTTGTTTTTGCTTTTGTATTAAAACGTAATGTACTTAAGGTTTTTAATGAAGATATGTTGAGGTATAGAAGTGATATTCTGGTAATATGCATATAGTAAAGGTATGAATATTTTTAATCAAGTCTGTGAGATTTGAATTTTTAATGAATAATTAATTATATGAATGTTGGATCGGTTATTTTGTTTTATTTTTTTTCTATTATAGGGATATGATACTGTCGTTGGCGAAAGTGGGTCAAGATTTTCTGGCGGACAGAAACAACGTATAGCCATTGCCCGTGCATTAGTAAGAAACCCATCAATATTGTTATTAGACGAAGCGACATCAGCTTTAGATGTGGCAAGTGAAGCTATAGTACAAAACGCATTAGATATAGCGAGTAAAGGTCGTACTACTTTAATTATTGCTCATCGTTTGTCAAGCATACAAAATGTCGATAGAATTGTTGTAATTGATAAAGGATATGTTATTGAACAGGGTACGCATGATCAGTTAATGGAAAAAGAGGGAAAATATTATAATCTTGTCTCTGCTGATGCTACACTTCAACACAGTAAGGATTTGTTTTTTAATTTTTCTCTTTTAAGTAATCTTACTTTTTAATATAATTAATCAAAATTTGAAATCTGATTAGTAACATTTTATCTTGACAAAAATGATAATTTTTTTCTTTAAATAGTTTGGGTTGTTGGATCCATCCAGAAAGATGTATACCATAATAATTTCAGAGTAATTTTATTAATTGACTCAGTCTTTTCATGATAAGCATTTCTATTTAATGATGATAATATCTATATTATAAAAATAAGTTCAAAAGACAACAAATCCATATATACGACGTCTGTTCAGAAAGCTGTTTGTCTGTTAAATTATTATTATTAAATAATAATTTAATATTTTAAATTAGAGTAAAAATGGAACTAGACTCACATATATTGCAGTAATTCTTCAAAAAACAGAATAAAACAAGTTAATTCATAATGACGAATTATTTTGTCAGAGCCTCTTTTCAGCAAAAAAGTGGATGACAAGTTACTTTGTCAAGGGCAATTTTTATCAACATTTTGACAACTTATCTCGTCAAAAACCGGTAAGGGGTTAAAATGTAGTATTAAAAGATTTATTTTTACTGAACATTATTACTCTGTCAGTGAATTTTATAATAATAATAATTTTTTTTAAATCTCTGAATTTTCTACATCTTGTTCAACATGAACAACTTGTTTAAGCACATAAATATGTACTTAAATAATTTTCATTAATGTCTTCTGAATTGTGAATTATTTTTTGTTTTAAGTTATATTTTTATTTTTAGGATCTTAATAATTATCTACCTTAATATTATTTCATATGTTTTTATTTTAAATAATTAATATAGAATTTGATTGAATCAATTTTTTATTTTGTAATTAACTTTTATTTTGATACTTTTATGATCAAGGTTTTATCACAGTTTCCCTTCATCCATCCAGGTAAATGCTGAGACAATTTTTTTTAACCATGGAGTAACATATCTACTCATTCCTGATGTGATCTATATAATACATTGTTATATACCAATCAGAATAAAATATTTATTTATCCTTGTGTGTCATTGACTAAAAATTCAGTTACTAGATTTTCATTTTGTTCCATAAAGTAAATTACAATGAATTTGTACACTGTGGTTCAACTAGTATTTTTTGTTGGCATCTTACAAAAGTGATGTTAACTCACTGCAACATTAATGCATTTATACATTAAAACTACTCACTGAGCTATAAATAAAATACAATTAATCAAACTTACTACAGCACAGCTATTAAATATACTGAATTGTTAACAAGTAGCATATCTCTCATCTTTCTCCTTAGCTATCACAAGTAAGTGCATATATATTGTTAGGCCTGTGCAAAGGATTGAAATATTTTTTTAATATCATAACCTGGTGATTACTTTATTTAGGGCAATCCAAAACTTAAATTTAATCCTCTAATTTATACCTAACATATATGATAAGGAACGATAAGGAAATTCCTTCTCCCTGAGGAAAAGGAATGTTCAATTATTTTATAAATTCTTTTTTTCAATTATAAAGTAAAAAAATTACAAAATGTCAACAACCTGACTACAAAAAAATTCTTCATCTGATACATGCTGTGTCACCCTAAATGTTGTACAAAATGCTGTATGCCCTGAATGTTAGAAAATGTCTTGTACACGTGCTTTCCATGTGAAAAATACTCATTATTTTTCCCTACAAGTATTTCATGATATGTTTAAAAGCATTTCTTGAAATAATAGTATACCTCCTGAATGTAAATGAATAATAGAAATTCAATTCCATACAGAACAGTTTCAATAAAAACTTTTGTACAGATTTCTTGGTTCCTCCATTTACTATTATACAAATTAATTATCCTTATAGTATATTACATTCATTAAATTATAATGCCTAAGTAAATATTTACTAACAAAATATATATATATATATTTACTAAAAAAATACTAATTCCAAGAATTCATATTATATTTAAAACTTAATTTTCAGAATAATAGTGAATTTCATTTTATACAGGTATTTTCTCAGATTTTTATTATGTATATAAAATATTAAATTAAATATAAACCACCAAAACACAGTAAATGGTTAAGTTAAACTTACCATATTAATTCCAATATGTGATTACATGGGATGTTAATTTGTATATTTGTCCGTAATAAATGTCAAAATCTTCAAAAACAATTTTGTCAAATTAAAAACTCATAAATAAATGTTTTAATAAAATTATATAATTTAGTAACAACTGAAGATGTGGGATCCCTGAAAATTGATTCTTGGAATTAATGTCGTAAGTTTATTTTATCTATTTACTCTGTTTTGGTAATTTATATTTCATTTAATATTAAATTGTATTAACACAGTTGTCAATATATATTAATGAATTAATATACATTCATTTTACTGAAACTTAACCACCAAAACACAATAAACAAAAAATCGTGAAAATCGATTATTGATGTTAATTTATTAAGTCCCCTTATTTGTTTACTTTGTTTTGGTGGTTAAGTTTCAGTTAATTGAATTTAATTAGCACAGTGGTTAGTATGTTGATGAAATATATATATAAGTATATAATAAAACATCAGAGATCAGAAGTAGAATGTGTGTAAAAATTGCATCCAAAAGAGGAGATGATAATTTATACTACTCATTCGGCATTTAAAAAATTAATGATATATTTTTTAATCTACATTTTGTTTTCAGATTTAAAAAATAAGGTAGTAAATGGTATCACTTGTAATAATAATGATATTAAAGATCCTGCTGATGTACTACTAGAACCAAATACCAATGAAAATAATAATGAAGAGGTCACATTTAACTCTACAGTAAGCAAAATTTTATTATTACTATTATCATTTATAACTTTTAAGTTAAGTTGTCATATTATTAATTTTATCTCATTTGATTTTTTTTTCTTTAATTTTTTTTTTGTCCAGTCATTTGACTGGTTTTATGCAGCTCTCCAAGATTCCCTATCTAGTGTTAGTTGCTTCATTTCGGTATACCCCCTACATCCTACATCCCCAACAATTTGTTTTACATATTCCAAACGTTGCCTGCCTACATAATTTTTTCCTTCTACCTGTCCCTCCAATATTAAAGCAACTATTCCAGGATGCCTTAATATGTAGGCTATAAGTCTGTCTCTTCTTTTAGCTATATTTTTCCAAATGCTTCTTTCTTCATCTATTTGCCGCAACACCTCTTCATTTGTCACTTTATCCACCCATCTGATTTTTAACATTCTCCTGTACTACCACATTTCAAAAGCTTCTAATCTTTTCTTCTCAGGTACTCCGATCATCCAAGTTTCACATCCATATAAAGCTCCAAACATATACTTTCAAAAATATTTTCCTGACATTTAAATTAATTTTTGATTGTATATATTAATTTATATATACATATTATATATTAATTTTTTTTAATAATGAATTAATTCACCACAGTAACTTACAAAGAAGCTTGTGCATGGGAATATGAATATGAAATTTTATAGTGTATGAAAAATGGCATCCCTTATGGGGTTCGAACCCCGGAACTCTGGATGAAAGGCTGAGAAAATATTACTCTGACACAGAGATTGCTAGAGTGATATGATTTCATTAATCATATTTTTTCCTAGTTAATCATATTTATTAATTTTTACAATATTTATTCAAGGTAATTTTACAACTTGTGTATTACATCTTGTGTATTTGTATCATTTAAGTTTTGGATTTGGTTTCTCATAGATATATATTAATCTCGTAAAATATAATCAGTTAACCACTTAATTAATAAATTAAAAAGGAATTCTAAGATGAAAAGATTTGGAAACTCAAGCGATTTTGTTTCTCATTCATCCATATGAGTGTGAAAAGTGATTCATATTAATCTAAGAATACAGAAAGATAGCAAGGTAGAAGTTTAAAATTTTATGTAGTTGGTACTTCTAAATTTCTTTAACACATGCTGGCCTCCATGGCGCGAGTGGTAGCGTCTTGGCCTTTCATCCGGAAGTCCTGGGTTTGAATCCCGCTGAGACATGGCATTTTCACACACACTACAAATCATTCATCTCATCCTCTGAAACAATACCTAACATTAGTCCTGGAGGTAAAACAAAAAAAAAAAAACACATCACAGATGTTACCATTTAACCACCCCTAAAAATAGTGGAGCTGGATTAAGAGTGGATTTAATGACTTGATCTAATTTAATGATTAGATTGCCCTTTTATAGTATCTACTTCCTTTTTACTCTTTTTCTTCATCAGTTTTTTAGGTGCAAGTGTGATTATTCTAGTATCTACATGCTGAGAAAAATAGGACTGAAAAGGCAGTGCATCCTTGGTTTCTAAGGACTGACTGAAGTGCCTATCAGTTAAACCAGGCTTCCTTATCCCCTTCCCAATAACCAATAGGAATAGATTTCATAGTCTTATATTTTGAAATCCAACTGTGTAAAAGATAAAATTCAACGGTAAAAGTATTTCTGATAGTTTCTATAAATAAATTTAGATTCCCTTTTTAATCTACCGAAAAGGGTTGTGAACTATAAAACAAAGAGAATTATTATAGTAATTGATAAGATTATTAATTTTTACTTCTAAGACAAGTTTATTAAGTAATTTAGATTCTAGAAATAACAAATGCTGATGTAATAGAATAGGTTGAAGAACTCCATTGAAATGTTATAAGTTGCCATACAGATCTACTTCAAGATATGAGATATACTTCTTTTGTCGAAAACTTCTGTTCTCCTTGCCATTATTAAAACAGTTCTTAACAAATGAACTTTGTACATTAAGATATTTGATTAAATTTGATATTTAATATAGTAATTTAAGTCTCTGATGATGCGTTTGTCAAAAAACATTTAAGATAAATATTAGATAATTAAATAAAATTTTTTAATTTCTGTTTTGATAATTTACTGATGTTTTTACATTTGAACAGAAGAAAGATATTTAATAGAAATACTTGTATGATGAAGTAACAGTTGAACAGTTAGGTTTCACAGTGAAGAGTTCCTCAATGGAAAATTGATCCTCCGTCATAAATTTTGACAACTTTATTTTAAAGAAATTGTTTATAATCTAATTTAGATTTTGCGTTATTAGGAAGATGATTTATAAAGTCAAATACAAGCACACTAAGTCAAATTGTCTAAAGCTTGCGAAAATAATATTTCTTTAGAAATAGCCGTATTCAAATATTAAAAAAAAAGTTATTTCATAAAGAGTAATAAATCATAATCTTTAAAAATCAGAATACTGGATAAATGTTATTCTGCCGGATTTTTTTTAAACTTAAAATTGTAGACATTAACAGGATTACTTGTATATCACCCCTTAAATTGCAGGCTAATTTGGTAATGCTTTTGTGATATATTGAAAATGATTGGCTTGTGTTTTAATTTTATTCAGATTTTAATCATTAAACTATACTGTTGTTCAGTGAACAATATTGAAGCCATTCTTGTTTTCAAAAAAAATAAGGGCCTATATATTATACCATATGATGACACAACACTACACATTGTAATTTTGTTGCTGTGTAGCGGTTGCTGGTGAAGCTATGTGGAATTCTCTTGTGCCCAGAAACAAACATTTTTTTATTAACAAATCCATTAAGTTGAAAAAAGGCTTCATCCAACATTCATAGTTGGTTAACAATCATTGCCCTTGTTTGTCTTTACAACCATTTGTTCACAGAATTGATGGCACATTATATGTTCGTTTGTCCAGTTCTCGGACAATCTGCAAGTTCTACAGATGGTAAAGTAGGTTCTGCAACAGTATTCTTTGAACATTTGAACTATGCAATTGCATGACAACAAACTAAACAGTGTGGGGTTTCTTATGACTGCAGTTTGAACAGTTTTGATACTCTCTAACATACAAACACCACCAGAAAGGTTTTTTTTCATTGTTTAACCTGTTTTCTCAAAGTTATATATCTATATGTTTATTGCATGTGCTTAAAATATACAATTATGGCATCCTAAATTAATTTGCTGATGAAATTATCTACGCGCAGCCTCCGCAATTATTTTGTTTTATAAAATAAAATAATTGCATTTATTTTATTTTTATAAAAAGTTTTGATAGCAAAAGAACATTGCGCACTACTTCAAGAATCCATACTAACTAAATAGGAAGATGACATGAAGTAGCTTTTATTAGGCTTATTCAGTGCTGACACTTTTTCAGGACTACCAACACAAATTTCAAACTTTCCTGTTTCCCTAAATCATTCTGTATATTCCACTCATTAAAACATAAGTTTAGTCTTTTAAGCATATATTTGAGATATATTTGTAGTTAATTTGATATATTTTGTAAATAATTTTTTTTTTTGTCAGGATCACAGACCTTCTTGGACAAGATTAGTGAAACTGAATAAACCAGAATTAGGTTATGTTATAATTGGTTCAATCTGTGCTCTGTTGGTTGGTATATCATCACCTGTATCTTCTGTATTATATGGAGGTTACAATGGTGTAAGTTAGAATTTTAATTTATTAAATTGTTCAGTAACCAGTAATTTATTTACCATTGTTTATAATTACAGATTATTTATTTAATGAATGTTAACAAACAATCGACAGTGCTGTTTAATTACTTACTGATTATTATTAAATGTTTTTTTTTGCTTTTGAAGTAGTAATTGTTGATTTTTTTCAACTTATTTATTTGTTCTGAAGTGTTAATATTGATATTTAGATGTAATAATTTGATCACATATATAGTTATAATTATAGTCCAATAGTTTTTTAAATTATTATTATAGTTGCCTTGTTTTATACTATACAGTATATTGAATAAGGGAAAGTATGCTAATCAGATCACATTTTGCAGGTCGAGATTTTTTGCAGATTTTGATGTTTCATGACCCCCTATAACAAAAAAACAAAATTTTATCATTGAAAAATTCCAGGATATATGTACACACATACAGGTATGTACAAGGATGGGCTGATAAGTTTCCAGCCTGATAAATGGAACAACAGTTTTGGGGGATTTTTTGGTGATATTTTTCAGTATAATCTCCACAAAGATCAATACATTTTTCATACTCGTGCTCTAATTTAGTTACCATTTTTTATAATGCCATTCATCAAGCTCCTCAAAATACCCATTTACAGCATCAATAACTTCCTTGTTGATATTAAATCATTGTCCACCAAGCCAATTTTGAGGTTAGGAAATAGTTGGTAGTCGCTGGATGCTAAATCTGGCAAATAAGTTGGATGAATAAGAAATTTGAACTTTAGTTTGTTGATTTTAACCATTGTGATGACTGACAAATGTGCCGCTGCATTGTCATGGTGAAACAAGATTTTTTTTCACTAGATGCGGTCATTTTTTTAAGCTATTTAATCTGTGGTCTTCATGAAAACTTTTATGGATCTTTTCTATCATTTTGGGAATTGTCACCTGAGCTGGGCATCTACAGCGTGGTTCATGCTCAGTGCTCTTATGACTTGTTTTAAATTCAGAAACCCACGTTTTAGCTTTGAATATGATGGAGAAGAATCTTTTAGTATTGAGTCCATTTCTTGTTTGATTTGAAACTGCGTTAAACCTTTCAAATGGAAGTAATTTATAACCGCGTGTTTTCCTATTTTTTCATTTTTGTGAGAATAACTAAGGCACCTCGCTCCAAATTCTGTAATCTATAATAGGCAAGATATTGACCTGAAATTATATTTATAAGCTAGTGAAGGTTAGTACTATAGAATGCCAGTAAGATATTAGACCTGTTGGCCCAATCTCTATGTCAAGCCGGAGACTTATCAGCCGATCCTCATATGTTGACCTGTTTTTTACTTGATACCTCTAAACCTTGAATGAAACCTGAAGTTGGGATGAAATTCAGCATGATGATTTCTTTATATGGGGGTATTGATGATGTTTAATTTTAATCAAGAATTATGAAAATTACTGGTCCCATACCTCAGAATTTTACTTGAAGGATAGGTAAATTTTTTTACATAATGTTCATGACATACTCAAACTCAAAACAGAATAGGGCAAAAAATCCATAGTTTTCTGTTTTGTTATTTTTGGTTTAATCATATTTTTGTTCAAATTAGATTATTCATCTAATTATTGGTTTAATCATATTTTTGTTCAAATTAGATTATTCATCTAATTATTTATCTTTGCCTATACATTTAGACTATTTCATTCAGAGTTGGGAGATAATAAGCCTAATATTTTTCATCGGCTATCATTTTACTTGATATGATATGATTGGATTAATTGATTTTCATGAAATTTTATTTGGTTATTTCTAAATATGAATAATTGATGCTACTTAGTTTTGATTACAATTGTTCAAGAAAAGGGAAGTAACAGTCATTATGATCCTGTATCTTAACATTTTGTTAAAACATTAGCGCAATTTTTCTTATAAAATTCTTTACTTGCATTCTTACATACTTTAATATTCTATTTAATTTTTCTTCTAACTATTAGTTGTCGAAGGTTGTCCTTGGTAACTAGAACTCCCAGCGTTTTAGTTATTTTATGTAGTTTAAAAAGCAAACCAATCAAGAACATACATGGAAATTGTAAGAATAATCTTTATGATTTAAATATTATATAATATCTATAGATTTTAGCTATAATAAACAAAAATGTTTACTCTTTTGTGTAAAGGTAACTGTTATCAATATTGACAGCTGTTCATTTTATATGTACTGGAGTAATAACTGTGTATTATTTGTAATTTTAACTTGTAAAATGTAATTGTATTAACATTAATTTTCTAGAGATGAGAGTGATATTAATAATAAGTTGGCAGTGTTATTGGTTTCTCAGCGTAAGCCATTTCTCAGACTTCATAATCAAAGATTTAGATTTCAAACAAATATTCTGTAACAGAAGAAATTTTTCTATAACTGAACCAGCCTCTTCAATAGTTACTTTTCTAAAGCTTTTTGTTCATTTTTTAAAGGTTACAAATTTATTTTTATTTATTTTTTTTGTTATAAATCAAGGAATTTAATTTGTATTTCAAATTTTGCCCTAAATAATCAAATAAAATACAAATATTACATTTTTTCAATGTAATTACATAATGTTCATTTTAAACATACCACTGTTAGGATTTCTGAAAATGAGCTACAAATAGTTAAAAGCCTAACATGGAATGCTTATTATATTGAGTTAATTTGAAAAAATGTGATTTATTTATCTCAAATTTTTTTATTGGCAGGTATTAGCTAATGAAGATAAAGACTATGTCATAAAGATGGCTAACTGGTATTCATTCTGTTTTGTGTTTGTTGCTGTTATAACTTTTTTGGCTATATTCATACAGGTTAGTATTATTATTACTATTTTATATATATACACATGGGGGGTCCCACAAAGAAACAAAGAAACTTTCAGGATATGTTCCATTGGTGAAAATAATGAAAAAAATTCATATAAATATAGGTATGTAAAAACTTTGTTTTTGAGTTACAGCTAATGAAAGATTTCGACTGGATTTCAGCTGTTTCATAAAAAGAAGACCTACTGTAATTTTTGGGACCCAAATTAAGGAGTAAAGTTGGCGGTTTCTTAAGTAATTTGAATGGAGTAGTATAAAACAGGTCCCAGTACTCTAACACCCGTATTTTTTAAGATATCCGACATAAAACACAAAATGCAGTGTCAAAAACAAGTTTTTTTTAGGTTTGTAGTACATACTTTTGTTAAATGACTAATAAATGTAGAAGATTCAGTAACAAAACTTGTAGAGAATTTAATTCTGAGGCCATTAATATAAATACAGTCAATAAAAAGTAAATAGAAGGGTTAAAAACCAGTTTTTTATTGAAGAAAAGCAGATGAAAAATAGGCAGAATCATAATATTTTTTCTGTACCTAATAAACATTAGTCTTAATATAACAAAACAAAAAATAAAGCACTTCTTTTTATTACTGTAGTTTTTTATTATAATTGGGATTCTTTTTATTAGAAGAGCTGAAATTCAGGTGAAATCTTTCACTAGCCGTAACTCGAAAACAAAGTGTTTCCAGGCCTATTTTTATATGAACTTTTTTCATTATTTTCACCAGTAAAACATATCTTGAAAGTTTCTTCATGGGACATTATCATATATATATATATATATATATATATATATAATATATATAAAACTGTCTAAAAAAATATGGTGATAATTTGAAAAATAAACAAAAGATATACTATTTACATTTCTTGTAGGTTTTTTAATGGAAAATCATTTTATGCCTTCCATCTTTAAATTTTCAACATCCTATTACCGAGATATACTTACATTTCATGCAGTTGAGTTGTGTATCTACTGTTTATTACAAAACATCACATTTATAATCTAAGAATTAATAATAAAATGTTAAAACATGTTTCACACTTCTATGTAGAATAAAATTTTCAGATATATTTATATAAAATATATAATTACAGAATTCAACCGGAGAAAAAGTGATATGTAGAGAGAAATAGTTTGCTCCATCTATTTATCACAAATGGATACTTGAGAAGAAAATTATGTTTCTTAACCTTTGCAGGTTAAGTTGTTTGAAATGAAGTACTGTGAAATTATCAACCTACTTTTAACATAAATATGATTTAAATTTGTAAATATTTCTAATAAATTTAATTTTCAACCCACAATTATAGATAAAAAGTTGCTAATCTGTAAAAGGTAATAGAGCGTAAGATATTTTAAGTTTTTTGTTTAATATAGAAGTCTGAGAAAAAATCAAAACTAACTGAAGTATTATCACTTCATTTTCAAAGAAATGATTAATTTTTATGAAAATAACAAAATTTATTTTTTTAAATTTAGAATAAATGTTTGTCAACTTCACCTAAAATAGATTTTTTATAGAATTTTTTTGTGCAATTTAAGCCTGAAACTTTGCGTTGAGAACATTCCAAATTATCATATCAGAGTGTAGTCTACACCACTTTCATCTTTTTTCTGCTGGTATGTAAATTAATGATTAAACATCATCTTAAAAAAAAACAAAAAAAAAATAGATTATCTAATTATCTAAATATTCTTGTATTATTACTTTCCTGGCTGTAGCAAAACAGTAAAGTATATAGATCATTAAAAAAAAGTATAAAAAATTTGTTGTTTCTAAGTTTTGTGCCTTAAGGAGATGTTAAAATAAGATATTTTAACAAAAGAATAATAGATTTAAATGAATTGTAAATAATTTGTAATAAAGGTTTTTTATTCTAAGTGCAAAAAATCTATTTTTGTCAGACAGACGTTTGTGTATATTTATGTAGTGTATATAGTGGAGACCTGTATTTGGTCTTATAACTCTTAACCCTGTTGATCAATTTTCCTCTAACATGGTAACGAGGAACTATCTTTGAAGTAGAAAGAATTTATTAAATTTGCAGAAATTGCAAGAAGGGTGCAGATGTTTTGGCTGAAATAAAATTTCAAACCTTTACTTAAGCACTCAAAAGTTGAAGCCTTTTTTATGACCAAACATTTATTTTTATTTACACCTCCAAAAAAAATTATTTTATATTTTTCTTTTTTTAGTTATATCTTTTTTTCAGAATAGGAATTAATAGGAGTTTTTAGGATCTATATTTTCTACATCAATAGGCCTTCAGACTACTATATAAATAATTTGAAATGTAAATTTTTGTTTGGCTCATTCTACTCCAACAATTACAAAAAAAGATTTAATTTCTTTTAGATTTAAATTCATCTTGCAGGTTACTCATTGCATTTAAAATGTACAAAATCTTTATTTCCTTGTGGTCCTTACTATTAGTATTACTTGAAAAAAGATTATCCAAAAATGTTTACCCCCTTCCTATAAAATTACAACTTTATTTATTAATTATGGCTATATCTTTATATTTTTTAAACAATTTTAAAAATTTATTATCACCACTTAGGGATTATTTTCTTAAAAACTTTTATTTTAAATTAATTCAGTTTTACAGACATTAAAATTAAGCTTCCTCTTGAGTATAGGAGCCTTCTAAACGCAAAAAAAAATTTTTGCAATTTCAAACTTTTTAATGTTCAAATACATTTTGTTAAACAATAGTCACTAAAATAATTTAATGTGGGACTGATAGGTAGCTCCCAAGTTTTTTAAAATATCAAGAAGTTTTATAAACTTTTCTTTTTTTTACTTTTAAGGCCGCAAACGACCACTTTAGTCAGAATAATTCAAGTCTTTTTTTCCGATCTTTTTGCCTTTAAGTTCTTAGCTTTTACTTTCTCCCAATATTTTGTCATTCTTAATGCTCTTGCTATACAATCCTCTTCTGAATAAACCCTTTTTGTATAATTAAAAGTTCTTACTTTAAAGTTTGTATTCGGATCTTTAATAACAAATTTTAATTTTCCGGATTTATTAAGTAAATCTTCGTAAGTCAAATTTAATTCTTGCGTGTGATCTTTAATTTCTTTGATCCATAATGGCGGATTTTTTAAAGACCAAAATTGATCGATAATTCTCTTAGTATCCTGTGGTAATCTTTACAAATGTGCACAGAAAGAAATTCACTTCTTTTTCATGGTATCAATTAAGGATTCCAAGTTTTCGTACAGAAATTTATTAGGCAATAATCTGTACTGATTTTCGTGTTTATATTTTTTGTTTATGCAGGTTCTAAGAATCCTGCGTTCAACTTTAAGCAAAGGTTCAGTCCTATTTTTCTGATTTAATCTAAATAAAGTCTCCCTCGTGTAAGTAATTAACCACAAAACTGTGGTTAAACCAGTAATATAATAAACCTTGTATTATAAACCTTTATAATAGGATAAAAATCTTAAATTATTTTATCGTAAAGATATAGATTTAAATGTTTTTTTTTTTTTTAGATTATGTTAAGAACGTCACTTGCAGCTTTAGCTTATGCAATACAGTATATTGTACAAATTAATAAATAATTAAACCAGTTTAAAAAACTACAAAAAATACTTTTCAGTTGCTTCAAATTTGACTTTTAGAAACTGATTAAAAATGGCTTAATAACTTATTAATCCTTTATTTGATACAGACTTCAAAAAGTGAAAATTTAAGAAAAATTTTATAAATATTATTTTTTAGTTAGTTACATTAGTCTTATTTTTTAAATCAAAATTCAAAAAAAAAACTTTTGCCAGTATAAAAAAAGTGTTTGCAAGAAATAAAAATACAAGAAATTTGTACCTTGAGAAATAAAAAAAGAAATGCAAAGAAATGATATAAAGGTACTGCTCATAAACACAGGTCAATAAATTTAACTATGAATGTATATATTTTTTACATCAAGTTTTCCAGTTAATTTTCTTGAATTTTTATATAAAAATACTTAAAGGATCAAAATAACATCAGGCAATAATATTATGTCATAATAATGTAATACTAAGTAGTTAGGATAAAAGAATGAATGGTTTTATAGGTCAAAGTAAGAAACTACTTTTTTCATCTTATATATATATATATATATTATATAAATATATATATATATATATATATATATATATATATATATATATATATATATATATTATATAAATATAAATTAATGTTTGTTTGTCCCTATGTGTTCTTATACTATTCATCCGATTGTGATGAAACTTTGGCGAGTTGTTATGTGCATACCCGTGAAGGTTTCTGAGTTAGTTTGGACTGGCTAGGTGGCCTTGGTGTTGAGATATTTAGAAAAATTGTATTTATAGACCAATTTGGCTCATATTCAGAATATATATTAGTTACGTGAAAAAAAAAAATTTGCAAATACTATATCCATAATATATTCCTATAAGGGGAAAAGAGAAAAGGGGGAAAGGGAAATATGGAAAGTGGGAAACTGGAAAAGAAATAGGGAACAAGGAAACAGAGAAATAGGGGATATATATATACTCAAATCTAGCAATAGCAAAGCATTACCAGGTCTGCTAGTAATCAATAAAAACTTACCAATTTTGATTTAACATTGAAATTTTCTTTTAAATTAATAGATTTATTTTAAAATTACAGTTTTCCTTCTTGGGTATTGCTGGAACAAGATTAACAAACCGATTACGTATAACGTTATTTAGTGTTATACTGAAACAAGAAATTTCATGGTTTGATGATGACCAAAATGGTGTTAGTGTATTAACTACAAGATTATCAGCCGACACAAATACTGTACAAGATGTAAGTTATTTTATTTATTCATAAACTAATTATGACATTATAATTTTGTTATTGTATAGACAAATAGAAACTGTGTATCCTTCATCAGTTTTATATTTAATTAAAAAATTTTGACATAAGTTTTGTATCTATAATAGAGTAATTTGACAGTTTGACTGGCTTGCATATTATTTAAAGTATACATGTTTGTAAGAAAGGTCAGTTTACCAAACGATCATTATTACTGTATTTTTCTTCAGTCAGTTTATGAGAAGAAACTTTCTGGTTTCAGTTTCTATTAACAGATTAAATGGTTAACATTTTCTTATTATTATTAAAATACATGAATTGGCCAGGGGGAAATAAATATTTTATAAATAATAATAAAATAAATAATAAATATTTTTACTGACGGATGTAAACTGTTAGGTTTACTTTTCAAGAGTTAACAGTGGATAGAAATTTTTCTGTAGTAAAAATATATAAATGACTTGAATATTTACCATTTCAAAAATAAAATAAATTTTAAAAATAACAAAACAATCTAGAAAAACCTGCATAAAAAGTAAAACATAATGTTTCTCAATTTTTCTTTAAATTTTAAGTTTTTGTATTCTAGACTAGGTAGTTTAATTGGTAGAGTTTAAATATATATATGTGTGTGTATGTATTTTATTACTCTAAGTTTTTAATTATAATTTTCTTGAACTTTTGCATGAAAATATTTTGAATATCAGAATGACATCAGCCTAAACACATACACACACACACAAATTGTCTCAACAAATATCATGCCACTCCTCAATTTTCTGACATTTTTAGGTCAACCACTTGAGCCTGTAATAACTTTAATGGTCAGGAAAGGTGAGACTTTTTAAGGGAAACCTACTTCCTGATTGTGTTAAAGAACAACAAATCATATGTTCTTATACTGTGGACGGGATACATCAACAGCTAACTTGTTCTCATCCACAGCACTTCTATCCTTATCAGACAGCACTGAATGAGGTCTTTTCACTTGACTTCAGGTGGTGGTTTTTTTCAGATGGGCCATCAACCATTATAGTTTCTTGGGGTTTATTAGGAATTTTCAGATGGTTCCCATGTTTATTGGCAATATATAACAGACCACTCCAGCAGAGCACATGCATACTGGAGCTAGAGTTGCATACAACTGGGTTTGCCCAGGTGCCCAGAGGACATCATTAAAAACTCACTACATAGAGCCATCCACAGATCAGCATGATAGTTTCCACCTTCGGTTATGGCTGCATTTTGTAAGGTGTCACAACACCAACAATTTTTTCTTCTAAGTGCAAGAAAAAATAGTGTAGAATGTTGTGTAATTGCGTAAGGTATATATCGTAATTTGTGTAGTGTTCTTGCCATTGTGTAAGTGTATGGTGAGTGTAAAGTGTTCTGTAGCTCTGTGTGTAGTGGGAAGAAAATCTGCAGAGGCTAGGTTCTGTTGACACATTGCTTGTGGTCAAAAATCGAATCACAGAACATATTTCACAATCGGTGGGCCGCTCAATTATTTGAAACGTTTCAACTTCACAATGTATGGTTTACATTGTGACCCTATGACTGAAAATGGCATCTGCATTTGTGCAAAGCATGCTGGGAGCTGGGGCGCATACGCATTTTGACAGCTACATAAAATTTGCATAGCTACAGCTAATCACACCTTACCTAAAAATTAGCCCTTACATATACACATGAAAAGTGGATTCTTTTAAGATATATATATATGAATATAATTACACTATAATAAGTCAACTCAAGTAATGATTACAACATAAAAATAAAATAAAAATCAAACATCTTAAAATCAACATAAAAATCAAATCATCTTAGACAGTGTAATTATTTTTAAAACATTGCATTGATATAATTATAATGTGACCATCATTGAAACCTTCTCTGAAGAATAACAAGATAATTTAAATCAGTTCTTTTGATGAAGACACTTAAACCAATCATACTTTCTTTATACTTAAATAAAGAATAAAAAAACATATGGTTAAATTGAGAACCTACTTTTTTAAGTTGGTTAATTTTTATCATTCTAAGTTTTAGTAATAAATTAATTATTTAATTGTGATCATTGTTTTATACAGATCTTAAGCGGTATTGAGTTCCATGGACAATAGCCATTAATAAATGCATTATATATTACTTAATATGCACTATTATTTAACATCCGTGAAATATAGAAAATGGTTTGTTTAAACATGGCTTCTTCAGCTGTTAACATTTTATCTGTACTTTCTTCTCCTTAGTTGTTACTCTCTGAAACATTTTAGCCCCCATTCTACGTTCAAGTAGAATGTAAAGTAAATTACAAGTAGTTTTGAGTAAACCATTTCTTTTGGATTATAGTCATTTCTGTCTTCAATAATGACTAAATTACAGATTAGTAGTATTGATGTTCAGTATTTTTTATTTGTTTTTACTTTTTGCAGGCAACAGGTAGTAAACTTGGTGCACTGATGCAAGCTGTAGGCACGCTAATCATTGGAGCAGTGATGTCATTATTCTATTCATGGAAAATGACGTGTGTTTGTTTCTTAGGTGTACCAGTGGTAGCCAGTTCATTAGTGATTGAGTCAGTTTTAACAAGAAAAGCAAATGTTAAAACAAGACAATATGTAGAACAAAGTACCAAAGTAAGTTAATCTTTTTTTCTACTTTCTAATTACTGTTTTTTTTCTTTTTTTTTTTTTTTTTTTTTTAATGTTCAATGATAATTTAATTTGATAGTTCAATTGTCAATGTTTTTGATCAACTTATTCCTTTACTTTTTCTTCTAAAGTGAAGTGAGTTAATGAAAATTATTGTTTAAGATTCTTTAGGGTAAAAAATCTAAATGTAAAGAATTGTTGAGTAATTTTATACACAATTTTATATATATATATATATATTTAGATTAGATTTTTTATAGTCCATTTTTTCTTTTTCCTCTGTACGTTAAATAATTATACATAATATAATATTTTTTCAGCCTCCGCAAAGTACAGAATTAGAGAACACTCTTACCTTTACTGGTAAAACAATTGTCACAGTTGTTGCATTTTATTTTATAAATATATATTATATCCTTGTCCAAAACTAACAGGTCTCCCAAAATTACATAAAGAAGGTATCCCTATGAGACCATTAATCAATTTCAGAACAGCCCCAAGTTATATAATTACCAAAATTATTCATAAAGTAATTAGATCAAAGATAAATTTAATATAATATAAAAAACAGTTATGAATTTATTAATAAATTAATAATAAAACTAAAATGATTAGCTTTGATATAACTAATTTGTACCCATATATACCCACTGATTCTGCAAAGCTTGGAGAGAGGTTAAATGTATCACACACAATGATTGAAATTCATATCAAATGTGTTGGACTTGTTAAGAAGCACAGGATTTGGGTTTTGCATGAATTGAAAGAGATTAGCTTAACACAATGAATTGATACATGCGAAATGCATCTGAAATGTAATGAAGTCGACCCTATTTTGAAATGAACCTTCAGTGTTGATAAAAGTGGATCATCTTCAATAACATTGATCAATTGATCAAAAACAATTATGATAAAAGCATGATGAAACAGGACTAGCCACATTGGAAGCTGAATTGCATCAAGAAAACATCATACTGTCAATTTGGTGGATTACAAAGGTGTTGTGCATTTTGAGCTACTTTCAAGGAACCAAACGATCAATTCAAATGTTTTCTGTCAATAACGAATGAAACTGGAGGAAGCAATCAAAGAAAAATGGCCAAAATTGGCAAATCACAAAGAAATTGTGTTCCACAAAGATAATTGCAAAGCCTCGCGCATTTTTGGTAACTTGTAGAAAACTGTTATTGGAGCTTGGTTGGGAAGTGATGTCTCATCCCCCAATCAGACATATAGCCCTGATATTGCACCATCAGATTTTCATTTATTTTAAATTTTACAAATCTCTTTGTATGCTAAAAAAATGTTCACTATTGATGATGACCAGAAATCGCACTTGTTCAGATTTTTGCTCATAAGGAACAGAAGTTGTATGAGTGCAGAATTATGAAGTTGCCAAAACATGGCAAAAGATGATTGGACAGAATGGATAATATATAATTGATAAAAAAATGATGTATATTGATATATCAATTGATATGTAATTGATTGAAAATATGTAATATATAATTAAAGTTTGTTCTTTGTTAAAAAAAAAAATTGAGTTGTATTTCACACCACAAAACTTGCTAATATTAAAATCATTAGCAATTATTAATCATTCTTTCCAATATTATTTATGTATATACGAGTTGTTGGGCTTTTCAAGCCCAACTATATACATAAGTTTAATGTATACTATTATTCATAAAATGCCAGAAATCGTAGTATTCATGCCTCATGGATGAATACCCAAATATTTTCACATTTTTACAGGCTTGTTGGCCACCTTGAGCAATTGCCATTAACTGACTGCACTAGACTTTAGAAGTGCATGCCTCTCAGCAACCTATGTTCAATTTAAAGAATGTTTTTAAAAGTGACAAAGCATTTCAGAAGTCTCTGTAGCCAATTTATGTTCACCTAAAATTTGATCCAGACAAAAAGTTTTAATTTATCTGCTATCATAAACTGAAAGTGTCATGAGATTATGAGATCATATGTTTACTGACTGAACATATGCACACATATGATTTTATTTAGAAGTAGTGATTTCCAATACTAATACAATCCAACAATTAACAACAAATAATTAACAAATTAAACAAATACTAATACAATTAACAATGATAGTACATTCTGATACTATCTCATATGTTAAAACTAAAGCCTAAAGTAAGATAGTTCTGTATAATATTCACCTTTTTTTCTAACTTTTAGCAAATGTACAGACACTTTTTACTTCCTTGTACGAAGTAAAGAAAATATTGTGATCGCGAAAAATTTCAGTTTTTAGATCTCAACGGAAATATCCATTTTGACTATCCCTGAACCCATTTTGACTAGTTTTGGCGTGACGCCTGTACGTGCGTAAGCCCAAAACCAAAACTATTTGGATTTTGAACTTTTTCTTAACTTCAGTAATAACCCCTCATTGAGAGCTTTTCAACGATATATCATAAGTGGTACTTATTTTCATTGGTTCCAGAGTTATAGCCAAATAAAATTTTAATTAATGAAATATTTGGACTTACAAGGGAAAGCACATCGGTTCAAATCAGACTTCATTTCCTTTTTTAACTTTTTTTTAAATTTAAATATATTGATTTATTAGTAATTGTTAACATCTGATTGTAAAAAAAAATTAAAATAAATATTCAATAATAACAATAAAAAAAAAATGAAAAAATATCAGAAGTTATTAATGAAATAACATTTTTATGTGCTTTTCATTTTAACAAAATGTGTAATGTAATTTAATAGACATTCAAGGAAGTCATGTGGTGTCAACATCAGTTTTTTTAAATACTGTCTGATGGTTTATTTATTTTTTTTTTATTTAAGATGATTTTGAAAAATCAAGAAAATATAAGATATATTGCCTACTTTTGTTTTTTTAATTTCAGTTTGTAAGGTCTAAAGGTTTACCTTTTTTTCTGTAGTAGACTATTATTGATAAAAAACTGATTTTTCACCAATAAATGGTTATTATAATTAAACAAATATATAATATTTATTACAACTAATAGATTTTTTCTGTTTGTTTTCAGGTTGCATTAGAAAGTATAACACATATTAGAACTGTTGCAAGTCTTGGTCAGGAATCGCTCATGTTAGAAAGATATAATAAAGCGTTAAGCATATCAGAAAAATCACAATCATTTGTTTACAAATTAAGAGGTGTTGTTCTTGCATTAGGTTATTCTGCTTTGAATACTGCATACTCATTCGCAATATTATATAGTATTCACTTAATAACAAAAGAGGGTGTACCATTTCAAAACACTATCATGTTAGTATATGTTGAAAACTGTTGCTATTTTTATTTGTAGAAATATGTTGTTCATTCTTTATCTCTAAACTATTTATTGCATATTATTACTGACCAATTGTTGTTCTTAATGATAAATAATTTCCACGTTACTTAACTTTGCTAAAACACTTTTCTCTAAAATTAAGATTTCCGTTCATAATACATAGTCCTTTACTTTAAATGCTTTAAGTATAATATAACAATAGCAGTAATTTCAAGTATTTTATCTTTCTTTGGATATTGCATAGAAATATTTATCAATATTTCTATGCAATATTATTCTACTTATATTTTTATAAAATTTCACATTTATTTTTATACAATATTAAACAAAATAAATCTTAGGTATAAGTTTCTAGTATCAACAAATTTTTTTTGTGTTTTTGACCTTTGTGAAAACCTTTTAGGTCTCTGAGTACAAATGTGTACTCTGAGTATAAAATGAGTACAATTGTGATTATTATAATACTACCATAGATTTTGAGAGATTTGAAAAATATTATTTAATTTTAAGAAGCTACCACATTTTGAAATTGAAATTCATGAAGATAAATGCATCTTAAAGTATCAAAGTTTGAAGTAATGTATTATCTAAACTACCAGAATGGTATATGTCATGTATAATGCAATTAATTGATATCATTTATAAATTATTATTGTTATAATGTTTCAGAGTTGCAGAAACTATACTATTTGGCTGTTGGTTGGTGTGTCAGCTTTTATCATTTGCACCGAACATTTCCGCTGGTCGGGAGGCTGCCGGTCGTTTATTTAGTATAATTGACAGAAAACCACAGTTGTATAATGCACCACATGATACTGGAAAAGTGGTATGTAAATTAACAGTATTTTCATTCAAAGTTAGGTTTTTGTTTTTGAAAACCTAAATTAGACTTTTAAAATTGTTATTTAATCTATTGATTAGATTGGTTTAGCATTATTGACAGTCAACTGTTATTATAGCTGTGAATGAACTGTCATTTGCAACCACATACTGTTACTTCAGTAATTATAGTTGTTTTCATGCTTATTACCCACATGCTTACCCTCATGCATGTTGTTATCATGCTTATTACCCTCTTATTGCTCCAGATGAATAAAGTTATCACGATTCATTAGAACTTTGATGGTAAGAATTCACAGAACTGGACGGGTGATGAAGTCAACGAACTATCTTTACAGTTCTGAACATGACCTAACCTAAAAGTGAAATGAAAATGAGAAAAAAATAAAAAAATTAGCATGAAAACATTATGTTTCAGTTCAGTTAGATTTGTAATAAAGAATACTTTCAAAAAATACCTCGAATTTTGTTAGATAGCTTTTTCTTTTTTTTTTTTCATTTAATGAACAGCAGGACTCAAATGTAATTTTTTATGGTGACTACGAATCGTGGGTGTGGGTGTGTGTGTGTAATGATTTAGCAAAATCAATTCTTTTTTTGCTATTTTATCTGTACCAATACAATTGTTATTACAGTTGTACCAGTTGTTATTGTTTCTATACCAATTATGTCAAAGACAAAAGTATAGCACAGTTTTCCACCAACAGTACAATATTCAATAATGCCTCTTACCTTATTCTTATTGTTTTTCCATTTTAAGAGCCCTTTCAAGGGTTTCCTTCATCATCAGTTAATAGAAACTTTTCAAAAACATTAAAATTGTTACATATTATGAAAATATGTAGCCAAAAAATTAAAATAAAATGTTTCATGTGGTGTTGCTCTTTGACTATTTAGAAATTTGCATGTTATCAATAGTGTTTTGAGAAAGTTTATTTCATTTTTTGTTACAAAATCATATTTTTGTATTTGTGTTTTGTGCGTCTTGAATATATAATAATGGACATAACTCCAAGAAAGCATTTAAAAATTGTTTTTATTTCTGAGCATACCTCTATGACAAGAGAAATATTTTCTGAGTAGTTGGACTAGGGGCAGTGAATGGTATTTTAAAACAATTTAAGGAAACTGCTTCCTTTTCATCTCAAACAAAAGGCAAGTGTGGCTGTAAAAGGAAAACTACTTCAACATAGGATCAGTTATTAGTAAGAAAAATAAAACTTGATCCAAAATTATCTACTGTGGACTTAAATAAAAAAATAGCAACCATTGGAACAAATTTGCATTTGACAACTTTCAACACCAACTTTTTACAGCTACACAGAAAGCTTGTCAGCCAGCTAAAAAGTAGCTTTTAAGACCAGCAATGTGCAAAAAGGCTCTTGTGGGCCAAAGCACATGCTAATTGAATCATAGAACACTGAAAAAATGATATGTTTTCTGACAAGTCACATTTTTATGTCCATGGGCAAAAGGTTCCCATGTGTTAGGAAACATCAGATGAAACTACATCACTGGCTCATATCCAACAATCAGTTAAACATCCCCAGAAAAAAATATTTTGGTGTTGTTTCACATTTGAAGGCCTTTTTTCATTATTTCCAGTAGATGGTACGTTGAAAATTGATTGATATATCAAGATTCTGAAGGAAAGGGTTGTGACACAAATTCCCACAAGGTAATAGAGTGTTCCAACAAGATTTGGCACCATGCCATACTGCCAAAGAAGTGGACAAAATTTTTTGAAGAACAAAACATTAAAGGGCTTCTGTAACCAGGCAACTTCCCAGACTTAAACTCAAACGAAAATCTGTGGGCGGTAGTCAAAGAATGGAATAATTAATAGATAATTTTTTCTCTCAAAAATGGATTAATTAATAGATTATTTTGCATACTACTTAATTTTAATTAAGAATTATAATTATTAATAAGTAATAATTTTTTTATTTGATTTTAGGACTCAGGTGATGTTACATTTTCACAAGTATCATTTGCTTACCCTAAACGTCTTGACACAATTGTATTAAAAAATTTAGATTTAAATATTTTAAAAGGACAAACAATTGCATTAGTTGGATTAAGTGGAAGCGGTAAATCAACGTGTATACAACTTTTACAAAGGTTTTATGATCCTGTTTCTGGTACCATTGTAAGTTTTTAATTTTCTCTTACTTAGTTGTATATTAAAATATTGAATCCCGTTGAAATCATTTATTAGTATGTAATGTTGATGAGATGTGAAGTTATAACATCGGTTTGGTTAATGTGGAATAAAAGGTTATAGGATAATGTATACCATGTGTTTTTTTGTCAAGAAAAAACACATTTTAGCTGTTATGCATAACTCATTTTTTTTTAATAGTGTTTGTGACCTCTTCATGTAACCCATCGCATTGGCCTAGTGGTGAACTCATCATCACAAATCAGCTGATTTCAAACTTGAGTAGTGTCACTATCTAAAGTTCAAATCCTTCTAATACCTAGCTTTATACAGATTTGAATACTACATCATGGATACCAGTGTTCTTTGGTGGTTGGGTTTCAATTAACCACACATCTCAGGATTGATCGACCTGAGAATTTCCAATGTTTTGCTGTGATACTTTCTCTTGGGTATGGTAGGTCAGTTTCACTGCTCACCAATGATGCGCTTGAACACTTTTAGGTCAGTAACACTGACCACGAGACTTCATTAGCCAATAAAAGTAGAATTCATCACTACTTATGCTTGTGAAGTGCTGCCGTCTATAGATAAATTTTTGAACTACGTGCTCTGTAAGTTCAGGTTCAACAATGTCCTTAGTTTGGCAAATAATTACGCTTTTATGAGGTTATGAAAAAACATCTTTTGTGTGTTTTCTGGTCATATTTTGTTGATGTTCATGTTTATGTGTTTTCCTTTAATTTTGGTTTGATATACCACCAAAAATTTATTATTAAATATGGCTAGGCTTATTAAAAAGATATGAAAGAGTGTTAAGCTAAGTTTAGATGAATTGCGTGCTATTTTAGATGACAGTGACCAAGAAGTAATTAATGAATCTGATCATGACAGTGATATTCATTACAAATTAGTTGAAAAGATTAACAATATTATTTTGAATGAAATAATTGAAAATGTGTATGAATCTGAAGGAAGTTAAAATATACAGTATGAAGAAAATTTGGGGGAAGGATTACTAGAAAATGATGCAGACAATGCTGATGAGCAAAGAATGAGAATGATTGGAAGGAATGGAATGAAAATGACGTAAGTTTTTCTAATATTTATGGGTCAAATAACAGTGGTTATAAACTCCACCAGAGTACAAGCCCCAATAAGAAATTGAATTTTTTCAACTGTTTTTTACCGATCAATTATTAGAGGAAATAGTTAAGGAATCCAGCAGGTATACAGTAGAAAGAATTAAAAAAAAACATGTTATTACTGAAAAGTTCATTTTGATGGTCTGGAAAAGATATCACTCTTCAAGAGTTTAAAGCATTTTTGGGTGTTTTAATAAATATGGGCCTTCATGATAAGCTCAAAATTGATGACTATTTCACTAGTGATTGGATTGATTGCCAGCCTTTTTTTAAAACTATTTTTTCAAAAGAGCGATTCAAATAAATGTTTTGGTGCTTGCATTTAAAATCCCCATCACCTAGAAGTATTGTAGGATCATTATCTCGCTCTACTAAACTTAGAAACTTAGTGCAATTTTTTGACAAAAAATATAGAAAATATTATATTCCCACACACAAGATAAGCACTAACAAAAGCACAATAGGGCTTAAAATGAAAGTAATTTTTAAGGTACATAATAAGGATAAACCCACAAAATGGGGAATAAAGATTTTTGTTGCTTCAGAATCATCTACTGGTTGTATTTGTGCTTTGGAGCCATACTTAGGCAAAGGAACAGCAAACAATATAGTGCACTTGATCTTGGAATAACGAGTCGAGTTATCTTACACTTAGTATATAAGCTCAAACAAGATAATGGTAACATTGAAAGTATGCATATTTTCATATTTTTACCGACCACTATTATACAAACTTAGATGTAGCATCAGCTCTGTTAGACATGAAATTTCATCTCATAGGTACAATAATGAGAAACTGGAAAGGTTTGCCAAAAGAAGTAAGGCATGTGAGGAAAAGTAAAAATAAAAAGAAGTTATTCAAATTAGATTGAAAAAAGTGGAAATGAAATGTTATAGAAAAATGCAGATTCTCTTCTGTTGTGGAGAAACAAAAATGAAGCTAAAAGTTCTGTAAATAAAGTAATGCGACTAATTTTTTTTGGCAGCCAAAGTGGCAACACTGTAAGTTCCTAGTGAGCATATGATTATATGAACAGCTGACTTCTATTAGGTATTAATATTTTTAGTCTAGTGAAATGAGCTTTTGTTGTGTGTTACAAAAATGAGTGATACTAATTATGACCAACGTTGTGCAATCAAGTTTTGTGTGGGATGGAACTGGGCGAGAATGCTACTGAAACTTTTTCAAAATTGAAAAGGGTGTATGGAGATGATGCTCTGTCATGAGCCCAAGTTTTTAGGTGGTTTAAAGTATTTCCAGATGGTTGGGAATCAGTTACAGATGATCCACACTCTGGAAGACCATTAACGTCAAAAAGTGACGACAGTGTTGAGCGAATCAGAGACTTGATACAGTATGACTGGCGATTAACTGTCAGAATGATTGCAGAACAATTGAATTTGAACCATACCATAATCCATCAAATTTTGATAAATGAATTGGATATGAGAAACATTTCTAGTTCCAAAATACTTCACTGTTGAACAGAAAAACAATAGGATGGAAGTGTGCGGCGATCTTCTAGGGCAATTAAAACTCATCCTGTTTTTCTGAAAAATGTTATTACTAGTGATGAATCTTGGGTATTTGAACATGACCCAGAAACAAAGTGTCAGAGCAAGGAGTGTCACACTTCAAACTCACCACATCCTAAAAAGGCAAAAATAAGCAAATAAAAATCATGCTAATTTGTTTCTTTGGTAGCAATGGCATTGTCTATAAGGAGCTTTTGCCTACAGGACAGACTGTAAATCAATATGCTTACTGAGAAATTCTTATAAGACTGCAGAATACAGTTGCCCACGTGAGACCAGCCATCAAAGACAACTGGATGCTGCATCATGACAATGCACCTTGTCACACTGCACTCTCAATTAATGAGTTTTTGACAAAGAAAAACATTCCTGTAATTCCTCAACCACCTTATTCCCCTGACTTGAGTCCCTGTGATTTTTTCCTATTCCTGACTAAAAAAACACCTCAGAGGACACTATTTTGAAACAGTAGAAAACATTAAAAAAATGTAACCAACCATCTGAAGGATATTCCGATTTCTGAGTTCCAATACTGGTATGAAGAGTGGAAAAACCATTTGAAGCATCGCATGGCTTCCCAAGGGAACTATTTCTAAGATGACAGAGTCCATGTACAATTGAAAATAAAAAGTTTTTCTGAACTAGTCTCATTACTTTATTTACAGACCTCGTACAATGCTCTGTAGTCTATATGATGACACAAAATGTCAAGCATGATAAAAAAGATTGTGTCGAAGGTGTTTCCAAACCTGTAGTGGTTTGTAAGTACAACTATGGGAGGCATATATATTTCCGATCAATAAACATCATCTTATAGTTCTACTAGGAAATCAATTAAATGGTGGAGAAAAGTTTTTTCTGATTGCTTAAGACAGCAATTGTCAATGCATTTATCTTGTTCAGACAAAATATCCCTCAAGAACAAACAAAAGCTTGCCAAAGAAAATTTAGAAGGGAATTAATAATGTGGAAACTGGTAGAAAATATCAGAAATGTGCCTAAACAAAGCAGATGAAATGTTGACGAAAGTAACCATCTGGATGGAAAGTTGCATCACATTTCTCCTCTGGAAAAAGGGAGAACAAAAGATTGTGTTGTTTGCATCAGTAAAGGTAACAAAAGACAATGGAAAAGGACAAATACTTATTACAAAACTTGCAAGAGCCATCCTGGAGTTCATATTGGATACTGTTTTGAGAAGTTTCATATAGTACAAAATTTTAAATGAAACAAAAGAAATTTTCTCATGTAAAGTAACAAAAAAATAGCTTTAAGATTATTGCATATTTTATTAAATATACAGTAATCACAGTGTTTTAAGTTGTATGAAATTGTAAAAGGAAGGACTATATTTTAAACGATAATCACATTTGATGTTTTTTATTTAGTTTAAGAAGTTTCATATAGCGGAAGATAATAAATAAAACAAAACAGTAGCTGCAATTTTACTATATTTTTATTTAATACACATTAATCACAATGGTTTTAAATTCTATAAATTGTAATAAAATATTTTTCAATAATGATATTTTGTATTTTTTATTTTAAGCTCCTTAAAATGATATAGGGGATTTAAAATAACAGGGGATTAACTTAAAACTAAGACAAGCTGTTCCCGAAAACAACTCAGACATAGCTGGGCCGATAAGACAAGATGGCTGTAGATTGGCGAGAACAAAACATAGTGGACAGTGTGATAGTCCAATAAGACCTGACACGACAGTGTTGTATGTATGAAACAATATGAGTAGAAGGGAATTATGGTGGCCAGTGTGACTGCCCTTAAGTCCGCTAAGTGTTAATATTGCTGCAAGAACTGTTTTATGTTCATTTATACCACATACTGATATAGTTTTATAGATATAGGGTTGTTTCCATTTTGTTAATATATTATACGGATTATGAATGTGTTGTGGATAAGTGATTAACCACATCACACAGCATCTTTTGTAAAAGTTACATTGCCTAATGGACAATCTCTGTTATTCTTAATAATAAAATATCCAGTGTGCAAGTTAATGGCCATCTACCTATAATTAACCTGACTCCATACATGAATTAATGAATGTTTTAGTTTATCTTTAAATATTTGTGTATAAACATTCGTGTATAACTGTGTGGTAATTTACTGATCCTGATAGAAAATATCCATGTTTGGCTAAGAATACTGAATAATCATTAACGAACACAAATATGTGGAACTGGGGTTACAAAAATAAATATGTCTACATAAAATATATAATTAAAATAAAATAAATACACCTAGTGACTGAAAATGTATCATGATAGCAATCATCAAATTCCATATAAAATTGCCAACGTTTTTAGAAAATAATATTGCTGTTTTGTTTTCAAAACCAAAAACCAATAAAACATACACCTATAAACACATCAATTCACAACTGCATGCATTAAATTGTAGTGATTGCACTAAATACTATGTTGGATATACTGTTTACATATTCAACCACAGACAGAAGGAAAGTAGATAGACAATTGTTACATACAAGAGAAACAAAACTTCAAATCATTCCATAGAAACATGACACACATAATCGTATAATAACCAAGATCTTATTTGAAAAATAAGATATTTACACACAGATTTTAACAAAGCAATATATATTAAACGAACAAACACAACATAGATAGACTACATTATTTGTTTACATACTTATGGTTTTTTTTAAGCTTTCTTCTAGGACAGCCACTGTTATCAACAGTATTATTTGATATTCCATCTGAGAAGGAATTAATAATCAGCTTTAAAAGAAAGAAATCCATTAATTTGAAAGAGAATACTTTAATCTCTAGTGATTTTAAAAATAGATTTTTATTTCATTTTTACTTATTGTAATTTAACTTTTTTTTCTCTCTTATTGTGAATAACATCACTACTTTTCATGTGATGCAATTTATCATAATTTTTTTTGATAACTAGGATGAAAAATATAGAAAATCTGTCTTAAAACTGATAAGTCTAATACTTTCACCTAATGAATTGAACAGATTGTACATTTATTTTTTATTATGCTCCAGATGGTTAAATTGATTTATTTTATTTTTGTAATTAAAATTTTTGAAAATCTTATCTTATTAATGCACAAACATTAAAACATATTATTCATAATTTTGGTACAAACATGGATTTATTAAACAGATCCAATACTTCTGACAGTATTATGTTGTCAGCCACATATCTGGGAGATGTTTCACTTTTGCTGACTGATTGTTTAAGAATCTTCCTAGTAAAAAAAAAAAAAAAAATACAGATAAACAAACTGTTGTGTATTATACATAAATGCAATACGTTAATAATTAGCTAGACATCAAATGAAATAGAGAAAAATACATGTATTTAAGTGATCAGTAGTTGGTTTGCTTATGTATGAGAGTGGAAGGAAAGAAACAATGATATTATAATAAAGTAAATAGAAAGAAGATATTTTTTATTATAAATAGCAAAATAGTAGTACATTGACAAATCTTCTAAAAACATTTTGTGGATTATTACTTATTAAAACTGATAATTATATTTTTATCAAGTATACTTATATGATTAATAATTATAATTCTTTTTATTTAAATTTCAGAGTATTGGTGATAATGATATTTTACAAGTTCCGTTACATCGTTTAAGAGCAGAATTTGGCATAGTATCACAAGAACCAGTATTGTTTGATCGTACTATTGCTGAAAATATTGCTTATGGTGACAATTCACGTGATATACCATTGGCAGATATTATTGAAGCCGCTAAAAAAGCTAATGTGCATGAATTTATATCCTCATTGCCAGCAGTAAGGAAGAAATTATGGTTTATATATTTAGTTTACAGTTTTATATATATATATATTGTATGGTTTTACAACCACACGAATGTATTCATGATCAGATGGAAATGTCTAAATTTGACAACCAGTCCAGAGAATTCAGAGTCACTTGATGTAACCCCAGATCACCGTCAAATGGTCAAACTGGATACTCCATAACAATATGTTCTATTGTCTGCTCCTCCGCTCCGTAGTCACAGACGCAGTCAGCAGATGGGCAAAAACCCCACCTCTTCAAGGTATAACCACACCTCCCTTGATCCTAATGCAGTTCAGCCTCGACCAGGTTTAGCATGGTAGTTGGAATTCCTCAGCCTTCTTTGTACAAAGTAGATGTAGAAATAGATGGGAGAAATATAACAGTACCAGTGACAATCCTCATGGCTTTGTTGAGCTGCACATCAATCTTTGTTGTGTGGGTGCTGTTTTCCCATACAGGGGTGCAATATTCACCAACCAAATACACAAGAACAAGTGCAGCAGAGCGTAGAGTATTGGCGTCTGCACCTCAACTGCTTCTGGCAATCTTGCGAAGTAAATTCACTCTTGAGCCAAGTTTCTTAGATAACCTGTTGCACTGTTGTTTGAATGTCAAGGACTGATCCAGAATGATTCCCAGACATATTGGATTGTAATTATGGGCCACTTCGATTCCATCAAAAGTCACATGTAGCTTACTTAAGACTTCTTTATTATTTAATGAAATGCAGTAACCTCAGCCTTATTTGGGTTAGGCTGAAGTCTCCATTTATGGAAGTAATCATTCAATTTCGTCAGATCACCTGTCAGCACACACACTCCCACAGTACGTAAGATCCATACTCTGAAAGACCACTGCTAGATTATGTGCATACTGGATTTTCATGGAGTCCATGTCTGGCATGGCATGGATATACCGGTTAAACAGGGGGTCCAGAACTGATTCCTGAGATAGCCCATTATTCAGAGTCCTCCATCTACTAGCTTATCTATTCAGGGACACCTTAAAGCATCTGTCAGAGAGCATGTTGCTCACTAGAAACACCAGTCTTTGACATGGAATGACCTCAATAAACTTTGACATCATTTCCTCCTTCCATGCAGTGTCATAAGCTACCGTAAGATCAACAAAAACTGCAGCCGATTTGAGACCTCACTGAAATCCAGCCTACACTAGAGTTGTCAATTTTAATACCTGGTCACAGCAGCTTCGATGCTTTCTCAATGGTCTTTTGAATGCAATTTAGAATAAGACTTTATACTAGCTTAAGGTCATGCTGAGTAGTGGTACTGTTCGGTAGTGAGAAGCATCAGTTTCGTCTTTGCCTGATTTCAGGATGGCAATTACCTTAGACTGTTTGAAAAGTTTCAGTAATCTTCCGGTTCTCAGAATCTCATTGAAAAATTCAATGTGCCACAATCTAGTTTTAGATCCAATGGCCTTAAGAAACTCCAGATATACGCCATCAAAAGCCAACAGCTTTATTTACCTTTAGCATATTCAAGGCTATATCAAGCTCCTCAATGCAGAAGTCACGTAAGTAGTATGGATGCGGTTTCAGATTGGGCCTCTTTATGTACAATTCATTTTTCACGGTTTGTGTGTGCGCCTTGTCTATTTTAGTTTTCGAAATCTTCATTAGTCTGGATGCAACATCAATGGCATTCACACGTGTGACTGTACTTGACAACCTTGGATCTGTACCAAGCTTCCTTATAAGGTCCCAGGCCTTTCTAATAGAATGCGTAAAAAGTTGATTCCTGCCAGTTTTCTCTCTTGTTCTTATTGAGAGCTCTCAAGAGGTCATCAGCTGTTGTGTCATTGTGAGATTCCTGATATTCAGCATATAATCATCGGACTCTTGAGACTATCCAGGGATGTACTCCTTCCAAAACCCACATGGAATACATCTCCTGGCATTAACTTTAACCGCATTCACAAATCTCTCATAATTGGATGGAATTGAGGGAATTCACTGAACGGTATTATCAAGTTCACTATTTATGTGGTTTATAATCAGTAAACTAGATAATTAAGTGGTTTGTAATCGATTTATCTGGTTTATAATAATGTTCGGTTCTGAACAATAATATTCTGTTTGTTGTGTTGTTCTACAGATAAAATTTAAGTTCTCATAAGGCATTAAAATTGATTTCATTTGTAACAAATGAAATCAATTTTATATTTTGCTTTGAAAAAAGCAAAATATAAAATCAAACCGTACTATTTTGCTTTGAAACACCTTAATAAAACGCTAAGTTTGACATCATTATTAAATATTTATTATATTTAAAGTATATTTTTGTCTAACATATAATGTCATCTCTTATAAAAAGTCTGAATGAGTTTTTGTAATACAAAAATGGGCTGACAGATCATTATCTGGTGTCCATAAGTATGAATCGTAGAGACCAATATTTAAAAAATTAAATATTTATAAATTTATCATTGTGTTTATATTTAAGAATATACAATGTTTGTTAAAAAGAATAGTCATATATTCTTTAAAAAATTATACTAATATCCACCTATACTAAACCAGACTACACAAGTGTAAATAATTAATATGGACTTTAATCACATATATATTCTTATCTTATAATTTTTTTAAATTATAGTTTATCTTATATTGATGTGATCTACACAATGAACTAGCTCGGTTGCCCGGCATTTCCTGGGTTTTGCGCAAAGTACAGTAAAGAGGATTTATTCAAATTTTTTGTGTGTATTTGAGTATCTGAGAAGAGGGATGTTGGCATACCAACAACAGTTTTATTTATCTCAAAACTTTTATTGTAAAATTTGACACTACACTATGTTTTTTGTTTGTCCATCTGGAACACAAATAAGTAAATTATTAGGCATGCCAACTCTTCAGCAAGCTATATATAACTGGCCATGAAAAAAACATGGATTTACCTAGTTAACGTATGTCACATAAAGTGATTGCCTTTGTGCCTTATTGATACTCATAGCAGATGTAAGCCAGATGATAAACTGCAATCATTCAATCATTTGAACTCAAAAGGCATATCTGTGTCACTGAGTATCAATAGAATGTATATTAGAAATGTATATTAATAGATAATAAAGCATAATATGTATAATTATGTATGTATATTAATAGAAATTAATAAATCCATCTTCTGTGTCATTTCCCATGATTATGATTTCTATTATGTTGGACAACAGATTCTTTACAATAAATCTTGTTCCATTGTACAGTTTTGGGTGGGTCGATGTTAAATAATAGAATGATAATGGATCCTTTTTTTAAAGTCAATTTGTGTGGCAGCATTCCTGGGGTTCCAGAGAATTGAAGAATTCAATACGATAATAAACAGCTTGTTTAATATCCATTATTGTATTAATAGATGAATAAATAGTAGAGTTGCCAGGAAACATATCCTGTTTGAGTTCATTAACATTTTAACGCTGTCATTTTTGGGAGTTAAAAATTTTCCTTTCGCACAGCTCTCAGTAACCCACCGCTTTTATTGTCTAACGCATGTTTAACGCGTCTTCCCAAATCAGCTGATTTGGAAGTCAAGAGTTACAGCGTTCCAAGTCCTAGTAAAGCCAGTTATTTTTACATGGATTTGAATACTAGATCGTGGATACTGGTGTTCTTTGATGGTTGGGTTTCAATTAACCACACATCTCAGGAATGGTCGAACTGAGAATGTACAAGACTACACTTCATTTACACTCATACATATCATCCTCATTCATCCTTTGAAGAATTATCTAAACGGTAGTTACCGGAGGCTAAACAGGGAAAAGAAAGGAAGGCACAGCTCTCAGTGCAAGTTGTAATTTTTGTGATTTTCTAAAATTCGATCTTCAGTTGTAATTGTCTAAAAGTTTCAAAGCAAAATTTCTAAAATTGTCAATTTTGCAAATTCCTTTTTCCAACATATTTATTTTCCCACTTCTAATTGTCCTAATCTTTGAAAATAATTTTTTCAATAATCATATTATTTCCAACATCATAAGTATTTCCAATAGTTCCATAGTGATGACTCTACATTGTTGCTTCATTTTTGTTAACTAATCGCAGAATTTGAGGTTGATTAGAGAATACACTGAGTGAGTGAACAAAGGGGTGGAGGTGTTTTTTCAAATTGAAATATTTATAGATAACAATTTTTCTCTTGTTTGGAAACTGTTAGTATGAAATAAAACTAGATCTGTATCAAAGATAAACGAACACCAAATATTTTTATTTATACATATAGATTATTATGTATGATCAGAATAAAAGTTTATTTATCTCTGTAGTTAGACAATAATCCCATAATTTGGTTCACTGTCATTTTTTAATTGCTGCAACTGAGCCATTTCTTTTAATGAATGAATAAATGGCTATTGCTCAGTGTAAGACTGAAGCTATAAGAAAGGTGGTAAAAATTTCCCAATCAAACCTTTCCATTTGGAACTGTTTGAGATCAGGCGCTCTTTTGTAAAACCACAACCCTACAGAATAATATATTGTGTTGTTTATTTTAAATAGCACATCTAAGTTTCAGCAGGTTTATACAGTTAATACATATAATAGATACATCAACAGATAATCAGTCATTCCATTCCTGAAAAATCAATTAAAAAATTGCCTTTCTTATACCAAAAGAACAGTCATGATTTTTGAGACAGAAAAAGGTTAATTTAAACTTTGCTTACATAGATGATAAATGTTGCCATTGCAATGACTGTTTTTCTGACTAGTGATTTTTTTTTCTCATTTTTTTTTTACACATTTGTCTAGACTGTTGGGCAATCACTAAGCCCTTCCATATTGTTCTGATGTGACCACGAGTGATTTTCTTTTGTTTTTGAAGCTAAAAGAATTTTTAGATAGCAGTATTTTAGAAGTATTAATAAAACTCACAAAAGCTAGCAAAATTCATGATAGATTTTTGTGCATATAATTAATTAGAGTTCATATGCAGTTGATAACTAACGCACAGGGTTCACGCTTCCGTGTTTTCGGTCAGTTAGTTTGATAGAATCATGTTAGGGTGGATGTGAAGATGTCCATTTGAGGCCTATGTGAAGGTGAAATTTGATAGGTATTTTACTGATGCAAATGTCTGCCGAGGTATTTACATCGGTGGCATCCTGACTGAGGCCTGGTAATGATTGTGAGATGCAATCAGTTAGAGGGTCTAAAGACGACCTCCGATAAAGCTTCTCAAGGCTTGGAATGGAGCGGGTGGTGTGGCGACCAGTAACTTCACAAGGTGGGTGGGTGTCTTCTCCTTACAGGGTTGGGAGTTGATAACTAACTATGTACGAGGTCTGTTCAGAAAATAACTGTACATTTTTAATTATGCGCCATCAGAGATATTTAGTGACATGCGGTTGTCAGCATTGTGTTCCATATAACCTCTTCTGTAATCACATGTTCGTGGATTGTTGATATCTCGTTTAGTTTTCGTGTTATTATTTGAGTGCAACTTGTTTGTGTTTATAATGATTTTTGTAATGTGCGATTTTCAGGAGCAACGATACAATGTAAAATTTTGCATGAAACTGGGGAAAAGATTTCAATTTTTGAAACAAACTTACAGTGATGATGCTCTGGATCGAATGCAATGTTACAAATGGTTTTCACAATTTAAAAACAGTCGTCAGTCAATAGAAGATGACCCTCGACTAGGAAGGCCTACTACTTCAACTGATGACACCCACTTTCACAAAATTAACTGTCTGGTGCATGCAAATTGCCAATCGGCTGTCAGAGAACTTGCAGAAGAGTTAGCATCTAAATTAGATCATGCCATGACATTTTGACTGAAAAATTGAACATCCATCGAGTCACAACGCAGTTTGTTCCTCGTTCTATGGCCAAACACAGAAAAGAACTTCAAGTGGACATTTGTTGGCAACTTCTTGAACAAGCCAATAATGATGAAACATTCATGCAAAGGATCATAATGGAAAACGAAAGCCAGGTTTATGGCTATGACATCGAAACAAAATTTCAATCATCATAATAGTTCAGCAAAGGATCTCCACACCCCAAGAAAGCACATCAGTCTCTATCCAATGTCAAAGTGATGCTCTCTGTTTTTTCAATTTTAATGAAATCATGCATTTTGAATTCTTTCCCAATGTGAAACAGTGAACCAAGCTTATTACCAAGGCGTTTTACAACAGTTTCATGAAAAAACCGCAAAAAAGAGACTGCAGTTATGGCGAGACACCTCATGGTTCCTTCACCACAACAATGCACTTGTTCAGTCAGCTTTGTCAGTTTTTTGTCAAAAATCAGATGAGCATCCTCTTCCCATGGTCTCCTACTCACCAAACCTGACTCCTTGTGATTTTTTCTTATTTGCGAAATTAAAATCGGTGATGAAAGGACACCGTTTTGAGACTATTGATGACATTAAAGCAAATTCGCCAAGGAGCTTAAAGGCCATTTCAAATGAAGCTATCCAGGATTGCTTGAGAAGTGGAAACTGCTAAGAAAAGTGTGTGATTAAGGGAGGGGAGTACTTTGAAGGGAACAAGAATCTAAAATTAATAATAAAGATTAAAAAAATAAAGTTTAGTTATTTTCAGATCTCGTAGTAAAAAATAAAGAGAGTTGTTATTACCAGATAAATATGTTTAATTATTGTTTTAATCATACATATTTTTATAGTTAAAAATAATTATATAAATTTATAGCAAAATGATCTTTATTTTATGATGTGCTCCCATAAGAGCAGTAAACACAAATAATTTATCAAACATAAATAAAATCTTAAAATATAAATATCTCTGATTAAAAAAGCATTAACTTAATACTAGACTTTAGAAAGAAATTAAGTAATAATTATAAATTTATAATTTTGACTCATATTTGGTGTAATCAAAATGACCAACTTTTTACCGATTAATTTTGGTTTTTCTAAACATTCATTATTGCAACCATAAAAACAGAAATAAGGAGACAGATCATTTTCAAACGACCTTGGAAATTTATTTTAAGTCCTGCTGTTGATGACAAAGTGATAACCCTGTTTATTTCTGTGTTGTGGAATGAAGACCATGTGTACAACTGAATGCGCTGTAATCAGTCTATAGTTTATTGCCAATTTGTGGTCATCAACATGATATTCTATAGTTGTGATAAACGCCAACACATTTAGTTCATAGAAGGGAAGGGTGTGGAATTCTAAGAACAAATTCAGATTCCCTCCTTTATAATGACCACTTATGCTTAAACTTTACATTTAGCAGATACAGAGTTTGTATAGAAATAATTTACTTCTATATGTATTAAGTTGTCTATTATAAGCACTACATTTATAATATATTCATCTGCTCCATGATTAAAATTAGATATATTATATATATATATGTAAGAGTTTTGCTCATTATATTAGTTTGATTATTTTATATCATTACAGGGATATGATACTAGATTAGGAAGTAGAGGTATGCAATTATCAGGAGGTCAAAAACAAAGGATTGCTATTGCAAGAGCATTAATACGTAACCCTTCTATACTTATACTCGATGAAGCTACATCAGCTCTTGATACACAAAATGAAAAGGTAATTTTTTTTACTTTTTAATATGTTTTTTATTCTTTGTTTAACCATATTGTTTCTCTTTGAGGTGGTTTAATCAGACATTAGACTTAGCATCATTATTAAATATTTTTATGTCTACATAATTTAAATGTGATATTTCATCTTTGAGCTTCTTAAAATTTAAATTTCAGGAGAATAAAATGTCCAGTTAAGTATATTAAAAATAAAAAAACAAACATATTGTGATGATATGATTTCAATGTACAGTGATTAATCTTGTGAGATATTATGCTGTAAGTATGATCAAATATTGTCATCGGTCTGCCTTTCTTGTAAGAACTAAACGTTAAAAATTGATACTATATCAAGTATTAATCGATTTTCTTGTGTAGTATTTAGTATTCAGATAATGCAAAAGTTAAGACATTTGTAATAAATGTAGATTAATATATCTATCGGTGTCAGTACATCAACTGATTAGAAGATTAGCTTCTTGGTCATCTGATCTTTTAAGTCTGATATTTTTTCAATTGGAATTTTATTCATGGAATTAAAACACATGAAAAAGCATGTCTAAGGTCATAATAATCAAATCTTTAAAATATTTTACTTTTAAAGGAGTTATGTGAAAAATGACATTTTATTAATAATAACATAATTTTAAATCATTGCTGAAAAAAATGATTAAAATTATCATTAAGAATTATATCCAAGCCTTTCTTGGCAGATTGATTTCCATTCAATATTTACATAATATTAATTAATATCATTTTCCCCTTTTTTTTAGCTGTGATTTTATAATTAGTTAAATTAGCAAATTAATTACACTCAAACCATTTAGAAATTTAGTCAAGATCATGTTAAAATTCACAGCATCGACAGAAGGATTAATTACATAAATTTTGAAATAATCTGCATATGTAGGGTCACAAAGATCATGGAAAAATTATGACCTTATCACGTTGATACTTTAGATCCTTGCATATAGAGTACAGGATCTTGATGTCGGTGACAGGGTGCTCCAATAATCCTGAGAGCTATGTTAGTGGTAGATTAGCTGCTATTAGAGCCTCCAAAGAAGTTGAGTGTTACTAGCTATACTAAGAAGTACTTCACAGAAGCATCTATCCTTAACATTAGGGCTGGCTTCAACAAAGTATAGGATGAAAACAAAAGTAATCAAAGTAGGAGACAATAAGTCAATGAATATCTGCACTAAAGAATTGAACAAGTGTAAGTGTTAATACAAGGTTGCAAAAGTGAAAACAAAATAAACATAATGACTAAGTAAGAATTTAAGAGAAAAACAATTATGTAGTAATTGGAGTTAAGACTTGAAGAAATATTTTGTGAAGGGTTGTGTTTGGAATGTATTTTCTCTTTGGATGTGAAACATAGAAGAAAAAAAGAAAAATGGCTGAAAAACTGGAAACAGAGCAGACTGGAGAAAATTAAATGGATAAAGTGAAAATGATAAGTGAAAGTAATGAGGAGAGTAAAGGAAAATAGGCACGATACCGAAGAATTCCTCGACAAAATCAGAAGTTGAACCTGCGTAGTGCGATGTCGCACCGTCATGTTGTAGCCAGCAAGCTTAATCAAAACAATTCAAAGTATAAAAAGTAACTGGACAGGACATTTAACAAAAGGAAAAATAAAACAGTGCTAGAAGAATCAGTTGTAGGTGCGAAAAAGAGGAAGGAAAAAAGAATAAATATAGACAGTGTAGAAGGAAATTAGTGCTAATAGAAACTTAAAAGCTAAACTGAGAATGGAGATAGATGTAGTTTAAGAGACCTGCCTCAGGGCTGATAACTGTAATGATTACCCACAATCAGAGGTAAATTACGTATTTGTAGGTTTAAGAAATTAGAGAATTAGATCTCATTTTAACTTTTGACTCATTCTATAATCTGTGCTGTCACTAGGGAATGGTATAACAAATAATTATGCATTGTCTTTAGGGAAAACATTTTGTTTCCGGTTTCCTGGTAGATGCTATAACTCTGGTAACATTAATCAAATCTGTCAACACTGCATACTTTTGAAAGGTGGCTTTATCACTTGAGTATTTTTAGAATGATTATGATTATATTAATGTATTTATTTCAGTTATTTTGTCTTGAAAATGAGTGAAAAAGGAAGAAGAAATTTGATAACTTTACAAATGTTATTACAAAAAAGGGAAGAATGCTGCAACTCAGGCTGCTAAAAGAAATGATGTTTATGGAAATGATACAGTATCAATACGTGTTGCACAAAACTGGTTTAAGTGTTTTCAAATTGGAAATTTTGATTTCAATGAAGCACCTCACTGTGGTTGGCTAATGACTGAAAAAGTATATAAAATCGGTGAAAAATTAACTAAGATTGACATTTGTGATATCAGTAATATATTAAACATCAATCACAAAGCAGTTTAAACAATTAGAAGAAGGCTGGATGTAAAAAAATCTCAATATTTGGGTGCTACATGATTTAACAATGGAAAATTTAATGGATAGACTTTCCACCTACTATCATTCCTAAAATGGAAAAAATCGATTCATTTTTTAAACAGTGCATTACAACCGATGAAAAATGGATCACGTATGATAATAATGTTCAGAAAAGATCACAGTTGAAGCAAGGTGGTGGTGGTGATCTACAAATGGTGGAAAAGCCAGGATTGACGCCAAGAAAAGTGATTCTGTGTTTATAGTAGGAAGGGAAAGGAATTGTTCAGTGAGCTGCTGCTCTCTAGTCAAACAGTTATTCTTACTTCTACTGTTAACAACTGAAAAGATTACAAGTAATTGGGATAAAGCGTCCAGAATTTATCGATAAGAAAGGTATTGATTTCCAACAAATCCCATCCATCTTTGGTAACCCATCAAAACTTAAGACAGTTTAACTGCAAAGTTTTGAAGTACTCACCACACGCACACAGTCAGAATACCATTTGTTTCGGTCTCTACATAACTCTCTTATAACATAAAGTTGCCTTTCAAAAGAGGCCTGTGAAAATCAATTATCATAGTTTTCCGCCCAGGAAACATAGAACTTCCACAGCGACAGGATTATGATTTTACCTCAAAAATGACAAAAGGTGTTTGATTAAAACTGCACATATGGGTTTAATAAACTTCATTTTAAATATAAAAAACCTTGTAACTAAATCATTGATGCCGGCCTCTGTGGCGCAAGTGGTAGCATCTTGGCCTTTCATCCAGAGGTTCCGGATTCGAATCCCGTTCAGGCATGGCATATTCACACATGCTTCAAATCATTCATCTCGCCCTCTGAAACATGCCTAACGATGGACCCGGAGGTTAAAAAAAAAAAAAAAATTAAATCATTGATACAAATAATATAGGGCATAATTATGATAATGTAGAACACTGTATGAGATAATAATTTTTTTTAGATTCTAATTCATAAAGCTTTACAATTTGAAATCTGTTACTTGAGTAATACTAATTAATTTATCATCATGAATAATAATTAATTAGTTTTATCATCATTCATGAAAGTGTAGAATGATTAATACTTTGAAAAATTGTTTTAAACAATAATTATTTGATATAAATTACCAAAAGATTTAGCAGTAGTCACAATATTTGGAAATATTAACAATGAATTTATTTTGTAAAAATGTTTTCTTTTACAACCTCAAATAATTTATCTGTTGTAATATTATCAAATTTATGAATAGGGTTATAATCTTGACATTGTGTCTCCAATTTTAAAAAGTTAACAAAAGATGTTTCCAAACAGTAGGAAAAATACTTATTCAGAGTAAATAAATTCAAAAGATTAACAGAATTTAAAAAAGTGAATGTTATTCCATATCAGTCCATCTGGTTTAATTTGTTTACAAAGAGCAACTGAAATTTTGGAATCAAAACAGAAAACAAAATGTTGCACAAAGCGACATGTGTTGCCATTGTGTAGTTTCATTTTAAAACATTGCAAAATTTGTTGATCCATGTCCTCTCATTAACTAATGAGAAGCACCAGAGGGGCGGTGAATGAATAGATTCAAAATGACTGTTGCAGTACATAAAAATGCATCGCTATCAAATAGGCATCTCAAATTGGGAACATTTGCAAACTCACTGAAAAGTATTAACAACAATGAAAGGAATGTTGTGAACAGCTTTTGAGATGTTACGACAAGGTAATATGACATGTTATGACTTCCTTTTCAATATTGATGAGAGAAAAAACTTAGGTTATTACAACTCAGAAGAAAAATGGCAGAGAATGCAGTACTGGAAGTACGGTTTACCACAATCAAAAAATTTCAAAACAAACCTTGCAAAAAAATTGTGTTAGTATTGTGGGATTTCAAACATGAACACATGACTGATAATAACTACCTCGAAGCCAGGTGAACTGTAAATATTGTGCGACATAGAAACATTAGAACACCTTAGGAGATATATCCACAGAGCTGATAATTCTGCAACAATATGATGATCTCTCAGCCAAGTAAAAAATTTCAACCTATTCCACACTTTCCGTAACCACCAGATTTGGTTCCCTGTGTTTTTCACTTCTTACCACAATTAAAGAGAGATATCAAATAAAGGGATGTTAAAGAGAGTGTTCATTTCACTATAGATAAACATGGAGAACAGAGTGTGGTTGTGAAACAAGGAAAGACCAACAGAATTCTTTATAAATGGAAGGAGAAAACTGGAACTGTAAATTGTGATTATATGGAAAAATAAAGTTTTGTAGCAAATAAAATGAACTTTTATGCCATATTAGTTTTGTTTGATTATCTCTTTTCATTTGTGAGTTATGAGCAACTGTACACTATTTTAGCCATCTCTCGTAAATAGCATTAATTACATCTTTTTTATTAATATTACAATTTAATTCTAAATGATTTAATAAATCACACACTTATTTTTTATTTGGAATTATTATTTTTTATTTTGTTTTAGATCGTACAAGAAGCACTTGAAGGAGCTATACATGGTAGAACTTGTATTATGATTGCACATAGGATGAGTACTGTTGCAAGATGTAATATTATATATGTTATGAGTAACGGAGAGGTTGTTGAACGTGGAACCCATTCTGAGTTATTAAAACTGAATAATTATTATGCTCAATTAGTCAGACAACAATCTTAATTTAACCTTTTTTTTTCTTTTTACTTTAATGGCAAGTGTACATATTTATTTTAATGTAAAAGATAAATTAGAAATTACAATATGATATTGAGGATTCAGTCCAGCACCTTCTTTATATCAGGTTTTTTTACCAGCTGAAGTGCCTTTAAAAAATCAGTTTTATAGTTTTTTCTTTTCCCGGCAATTTTTCAGTTATCCTTTTTATTAAAAATGTACTTATAACTTAAATATATATATATATATATATACTTATTGTGTTATCTTATAATGAATTAATAACGTAAATTATTTATCCTTATTCATTATAGATACCACCATTTAGAATTTCTTTTCTAAATAAAAAATCTTTTTTGTTTTTCACAGACACGTGTAATAATTGTACAAACATGATTCGCGCAGTTCTACATCTACTCTAATAAATTCCAAGGAGATATTTTAATTGCTGTCTTTATGTCAATTTTTTTATTTTTATTTGGCTGTACTTTAAACATTGTTAAATTTTGGATTGATTTAAAATTATAATATTTTCTACCTTGTTTGGATCTATTTTGTTTAGGTAAAATTTAAACATCATAATCTTGTATTTCTTCCAATTAACTTTACTTACAAAAATTGTTTTACAATTAAATTTAATAGAAATTTATATTTTGATATTTACAGTGTTTACAATATTTACCTTTACATTTTTTTTTATAAATTATGAAAAATACAGTTCTAAGACTTATCTAAAATAATTCAAATTTGAAAAATTTGAAAAAATCAAATGAAAAATGAAAATTTTTCATTAATAATTTGTATTTCAAGAATTTTGCTTTTGAAACAACAGAAATCAGAACAAAATTTTACATTAGTATTAACTAAAAAATAAAGGGCTTTGTACTAAGCTTACTTTTTTTTCAATGACTCCCAAAAATAAGAGTAACACTTAGTGAATATTTATGTAATTTAAATTTAATTTGAACCTTTGAAAGTACAATTATGATGTAACTTGCAAAATCAAAATTGTACACTACACTAATATAAATGTTATTTCAAGTTTCTCAATTGATATTTGAAGAGTTTGAATTGACTTATTTAGGCTGTGTATTTTAATTCATTTTTCATATTTAGTAAGCATTATACTCTTGTTATTTATTAATACATCAATCGTTAAATTAAAATTAGCTCTTAAGTATTAGCTAATATGGACATTATTACCATAGTATTACTAGTTCACATAAATGTAGTTATTATTTAAGTCTTAAAGATTAATTATTACAATAAAATAAATATATATAATAAAAATAAAAGTTTATTTTTTAGTCTTTCCTTTATTTAAAACATTTTAAAAATAAGATATTACAGTATTAATTTGTTGATTAGTGTGACAAAATATGGCTAAACCTTAAAACAGATTTAAAATATAAAATTTGTTTTTGTAAGTAAAAATTTGCTTCCAGCTCTTTTGGAATTATTATGCAACTCCATCAGTGGTATTGCAGTCTATGCTGTTAGGGAAGCACTATTAACCAAAGCCACTGACAAAATAGCTACATAGTAGCACTAAAAGTATTTATTTTTTTAAACACATTTCAGATATTTAGAAAGCAATTTTTTTTTAATTTAAATTATTTATTTTCATTATTTTATCGATTATGTAGAGTAACTTACAGCTATTCTGTATAATATGTTTAAATTTTGTACAATTACAGTAACATACAATTACTGTAGGATGAAAAACATTTTGCTGTTAACTTGCACAGAATGTAATCTCACAATCGTGAATTTTATATACGTTGACATGAATTCCTTTGATTTTTATTAAGCATACAATTATAAAGAAGAAAAATCACAAACATAATATTGACATACAACTTAGATTCACGTATTATAACAGAGAATATTACAAAGATTCATACGGATTATAACATGACAGAATATTAGCAAAGTTCACACAATAAAGATTCATGAGTATTAAAACATAACATAAGATACTTCATAATTAATTGAAACATAGAATTTTTTAACTACAAAACTTAATTTTAGAGAGAACGTAACAAGAGAGTTTTTACACTGTGTAGTGTCTTATACATAAGATTGAAGTGTCAAGAGAAAAACATGGTTTAAAAATGTGAAAAGAAAACAATAAAACAATCTAAAAAATGATTTTCTTTTATTTTAATTAAAATTTCTTCTTATTACCATTTAAGATATAAACACATGAAATAATAAATATCTTAAAGAAATAATCAGTACAGAAGGCATAAATGAAAACATCAGCTGAGCATATATAAATATATATGTTGAATGGAATACATAAATCCCAGTGTATGAAAAATTTCTTATTTATAGTTGAAATTTTCATTTTAATTGAAATGCTGTTAAATTTTAGATGAAAATAAGTTAAATATCAAGTTGAATTAAAACTGCTTTACGCATTGACATAAACAATACTGTTCAATAAAATATTACAATTTAACAATGAATCATTCATGGATTCCACTATTTGCAATGATGTCTGAAGTACAAAAAAAAAAAAAACTGAAAACATAATCTTGAATCTCACAATTGCAAAACATGTTGATAACGGTCTACATAACAACCACAACTGACATTCATATGTAATCACCTCAATGACTTATAATCACCTCATGCAACATGAACTTTCAGCATTTAATTACATGCCAAAAGACTACACAACAATTTTCTTTAAAAAAATACTATACCGTACAAATTAAAATTCATTAGATGTTGATCAACAAAGGATGCAACTCTCCTCCTCCTCCTCCTCATCCTCTCCTTACACAAAGGATGCAATAATGTAACAGCTGAAGCAAATAGATAGAACATAACACACAATGAACAAATTTAAGAAAAAATGAAATAAATACAAATTCATAATATTCAGTTACATTAACAACAAAATTGAAAAAAAATAAATTAAACTTCAGCAGGTTTCAGTATAGCATGCAGAACCACAAAAAAATGTAACAGTAAAACATTCACACAAATAATTCAGTAAATTTTATTCATCTTTGGTATACAAACTAGCCTGCTCTTGCTAAAAACAAGCTCTATATAGGACAAACAGAGTACTGCTTTTCATAGCAATACAAAGAACATATAAAAGTTTTACACTCCACTACAGGAACTACTTTTGTAAACTACTTTATTGAAACAACTTGCATGTGAACAACAAGAAAATCTTACTTATAAACAACAAAGGATACAATAAAAAATAATTAAATATGAACAAACATAATTTAAACATGTGCTGTCTCTATATAAATATAAAAAAGGTGGAATTAACCATCAGAGTGTGTATAGATGATTTTCTGTATATTATTTGTATAAAAGCATTTCCTAATATTTTATAGTTTTTAGTCTACAGGCTTTGATAATACAACACTGAAAGATACAAATTGATGATGTGGGATCCCAAGAAAATATTATTGTAGGTGTAATTTACATGGTTTATTGAAATACAACCTGGAATTTGTTTACATAGCTTGATTGATAATACATAAAATTACAAATAAATTACTTTATTTTTCTACATGGTTTCCATCAACAGAAATACATTTTCTCTAATAGATAGATAAGCTTCCTGACACCCTCATTAAAAAAAAACAAAATTGCTGGCCTAACAACCAATTGTGCACATAATGTTCGACTATGGCATTGTCTTCGAATCTTTCCCCAACTAAAGTGTCTTTCAACAAACCAAACATGTGGAAATCGCAACGTGACATGTACGGTATGTGTTCCAGTGAGGAGGTATCCAGTGAATTTTTGCAAGTTTTTTGCAATTCTGAGCTGCTGTATATGGCAATAAGTTGTGGAGGAGGACATTGTGAATCAGTTGTCGGCATCTTTTGTTGCGATAAGCAGCCCTTACGTTATCTAACAACTGGCAGTTGTATGCCACATTTATCGTCCTTTTTTCATGCAGGAAATCATCACCAGAGTCCCAAAACACAATTGCCAGAACTTTTCCAGCTGACAAAATTTCTTGGCTTTGATCGGAGCTCCCTCCCCACTCTTTCCCACCACTTAATACTTATTTTCTTGCTTTGTGAGATGTAGTGGAACGCTCAAATTTCGTCGCAGGTCATAATATGGTTCAAAATTGCCTCTCCTTCTTCCTCAAAGCTATTCAAAAGCCACTCACATATGTCCAAACATTTCTTTGTAGCTCAGTGAGAAGATGTGGAACCCACCTCGCTTACACTTTTTTGTTACAAAGTGCTACAACCAAGAGTTGCCCATCTCTGATGCAATTTCAGCGGCGGTCTCCTTCCACAACATCACGAACGGCCTGAATGTTTTCATCATTGATGCTGGTGTGCGGACGACGTTTGTGACTTTCGGTCTTCGGTAGATCACGGCCACTTCAAAATTTGTTGACCTAATCAAACGCTTGAGTTTGATTAGGGAATATCTCCGAACTATGCCTCGAGTCGAGTTGAAATTTTAGACGATTTGAGATCTTCGTTGGTGAGAAAACGTATTTTAATTCGTTGAGCAACGGATGGCGTTATCTCATACTGAGTCAGTCTGCTCTGTTGTGAGAACGTGACAGTAGCTACCTTCGATACACATCCAACTACCGGCAGCGCCCTCACATTCACTGATCTTCCTCGGTCCTCGCGGCAAAATTCCGGCTTATATTTGAATGACCCTCGTATCTTAAATTCAGATTTGTAATCTGGTGGCTAAAAAAGAGCGTTTCAGATGATGGAAATGACTGATAATTATAACTGCAAACGAGCATTTTTGTGGTTAATCTATCATTTCTTTTATTTTAGCATAGCTTACTTGTATGTATTATACTCGAATTTAATGAGGAGTATAATTTGGATGAAATTATAAAAAAATGCCATTTCCTTGCCGGAAATTGTATCTGAGGCTCGCTCTAGAATCCACCATTGTGACTACTTATTTCTTTAGACTCAAATATTTTATGTAGATAAATTATAAACATTTTTAAATGTGCATTTCAACAAATCTAAATATATTGTGATTCAAAGAAACGGGAAATTTAAAAAATTAAATAACGTTAATGAAAAATTTTTTTTAGAAAATGAATTTTATTTCATGTAATTGTAAAATGTTGCCATTTTAGGATACATACATTTTAGTTTATTTTTTAAAGATGACATCTTGCAGGTGACCTCCTCTTCTACGTAAACTCACGAAGTCTCTTCGTTAAATTGTTCATGGTTTGACGTAACATCTCAACAGGAATTTCCGCAATTGCTTCTCGGATCTTTGCCTTCAGTTCTTCCGTTGTAGCAGGTCTACTGTGGAACGCTTTGCTTTTAAGTTGACCCCCACAAAAAGTAATCACAGGCTGAGAAATCAGGCGATCTGGGAGGCCATCTAATGTTACCATTTCGTGAAATAACACGTTGTCCAAACAATCAGCGTACAGCTGCCATCGATATTCGTGTAGTATGTGACGTTGCTCAGTCTTGTTGAAACCAGGCTGTGTTAAGAATCGGTGGAAATCTCTTTGATTGTTCCACTACAAAGGTTTCAAGCATGGCTACGTAACGAGCCGACGTCACTGTAATTGCAAGACCGTTGTCATCCTCAAAAAAAAAAGGGCCTATAACACCGTAAGATGACATAGCTCACCACACGGTCACTTTCTGGCTGTGCAACAGACGCTGGTGTAGCTGCGTAGGATTTTCTTGTGCCCAGTATCTGAAATTTTGCTTGTTAACAAATCCACTAAGGTGGAAATGCGCTTCGTCTGACATCCACAGTTCGTGATCAAACTCTTCGTTATCATTTATCTTCTGAAGCATTACATTACAGAATTGTGCTCGCACAACTTCATCGTTCGGTTTCAGTTCCTGGACGATCGACAACTTGTATGGATGGTATTCTATGGAAGTCCTTCACTAACATTCTTCGAACACTTGAACTATGCAGATGTAAAGATGCTGCGAAACGACGGATTGACCGATGTGGACTTCGTGTGACAGCATCTTGTAAAGCTTGAACATTCTGTGGTGTACGGACGGTTCGCTCACGGCCTGGAGGTTTCTTTTTCATTGCCGAACCGGTTTCTCAAAATTAGATATCCGTGTTTTAATTGCATGTGCTGATGGAACACGTTCGTGCCGTCCCAGATTAAAATGACGGCGAAATTCTCTACGCGCTCCCCGCACACTGTCATTGTTTTTGTAAAACGCTTTGATAGCAAATGCACGTTGCGCACCACTCCAAGGTTCCATGACAACTAAATGGCAGGTTAGATAAGAGAGGCTGGCGCCACTTATCAAGTGGTACCAATTGCCCACGGCTACCAACACAGCTTTCAAAATTTCCCGTTTCTTTGAATCACTTTGTATAATATTTTAAACTAACTATGCGTTGAGTTTGCATCTTTTCGTTAAGTTGGTATTGAAGGCAATAGCGATTGCGTATTGAGGTATTTTTGTTAGCATAATTAGGCGTTTAAATTTTTTGAATAATTATGAAACTCTGTGTTGGCTAAATAATTTTGTGCGTTAAGTTTTTAGTTGTTTGAACTATTTTAAAATTTTCTTTTTGATTTCGGAGAATCATGTTTCAAGGCAAGTATTTATTTGAATTACTCCGTCCGTTACCTCGGAATTTGTATGGTTACAGTTTTGATGTTAAAAATACGATTTATAGTAATTAATTATGAACACATGTGCTATACATGTTTAAGAAATATTTTGGTACTTTTAAGTGATTTTCTTCGTTCTGAAATATTGTATTGAGAATTTTAGGTTAGGTTTTTAAATCGTTCAAAACACAATGGGTTTTGCAATTTTCGTTGCACGATATTTCATTAACTGTTTTGTAACGTTTAAATAAATTACTATTATAGTTAACTATTTTTGTATTTTACTATTAACAGTTATCATTGTGAAAATTGATATTTTGCTATATTACGCAATGCGAAAGTGGTGCTCATTGCATAACATTGGCATCGTCACTACTTTTTTTAACTAATGAAGAGATAATGCATTTTGATGTAAGCTGTTAATATGTTATAGAAATGTATTTAAAAAGTAACTTTTCCATTTATGTATTGGCATTTATTTATAGGAATAATTAAAGAAATGAATGTAGTAAATAACTATTTTATTCAACTGATAAATAATAATAAATGATGGTCATATCAGGAATGGGGCATTGAATAAAGTAACTTATCCCAGAATTTATCTATATTGAACAAGGAAAACAGTAAAACCTTATCAGTGCAACATCAGAAAATACATATTATAAACAAAATTTTGTTAAAAGGCCCTTATTGTTTTAAAATAGTACATTCCTGAAAGAATAGTAATGAACATATATTTATTTGTACACATTAATAAAGATGCAGAAAAGCAAATTCTTTTTTATTAATTAATATATTTTTAATTATTTTTTCCCTAGTGTAAATGTTGCAATCTGTTCAACTAGTAAATAAGCAACCTCCAATGACTGAATAAGATGAGGATGACATGTATGACATGTAAATGAGATAGTCTTGTACAGACTCAGACCAACCATTCCTTAGATGTGTAGTTAATTGAGCCCCAACCACCATAATACACCGGTATCCACCGTCTGGTATTCAAAGCCATAGAGAAATACTTGTTTTTTAGTTTTGTGCTGAGTTGCGTGGAAATAATTCTGTTGTCTTGTTCGGTAGAAATAAGTAGGTTTTCTTTTAATAAGCTACATCTTTACTTTAAAAAATTGTATTTTTTCTATTTCTAAAAGAAGTAAAATTTTGGAATTTTTTTAAATTTTTGCTTGAATTTTTTTTAAAAATAAATTAAAAATATCTTAGCAGAATTTTTAATTTTTTTCCTGAATGCTTAATTTGAATTATTTATTGAACATTATTTCTTACAATTAAAGTACAAAATAATATTGATTCTGAGTGATTATTTAAGTAGAGATTTGATCATAAAATATTATCTATAAAGTGTTTCGTTATTGATGAACATTATTTTGTATGTATAAGTGATGTTAATGTCATAACTGCTTGTTAAAATACATTATCAAAATTTGTTCAAAAATAAATAAAAGATCATTTAAAATGTTAGTGATGGGGTAAACATTAGCCAGTCTCTGTAATGCAGGTATTCATTAGTTGAATTTTTGTAAGCCCAGCATGTCCACGTATCCACCCTTTCTTTCTTTTTCCTGTTTAGTCTCCGGTAACTACCGTTTAGATAATTCTTCAGAGGATGAATGAGGATGATATATATGAGTGTAAATGAAGTGTAGTCTTGTACATTCTCAGTTCGAACAGTTAACAACGTGTTAACGGTCTTCAGGAGAGATCGTTCATACAGGAGGATCGTCCTTTCATAACGATCCTCCTTTACAGGATTTAAATCCTTTCAGGGGGATTTCCTTACAGGAGGAATCTCCTGAACAGATTTCTAGGATTTTTATTTAAATCCTAGTACAGGATATATAGTATGATTTTATACACATTTTTTGGGTATGCATTTGGGGAATATATTACCAGTTCTTATATGCCGTGTACTAGTTTAGATGTTTCAAATGAGAATTAAGATATAACTGAAAATTGTAAAATTTAGTCGGTTAATTACGAACAAAAACTTTCAACAACTATTTACACCTGGTGAAGCTGCACGTACAGATGAATCTATCACGTTATACGAATCAAACTCTGACACGTTCTTTGTAGCTTTATTTATCCTACCTGTTTGAAAATCCACAATAACATATCGCGGTTTGTCTAATTGTGATGATGTTTTCACGTTCCACGTCATAGATTTTGTTTGCGGGACTGCTGGATTTTCGTGAGGTTCCCAAATTTTAAACGGCATACACAACTCTTCATTTTTCTCCCTCAATTTAGCCAATTACAACTGGATATTGAGGTGCCGCCTTTAAATACGGTACAAGCCATGCGATTTCTAGTCTAGATTTATGATTTGAAACTGCAGCCAGTGTCGCGTTCACATCACTTCTACGTTTTAAGAATAATTCTTGTCTATTGTTATGTATATCGATAACGATATACATAAAGTTACTGTCATCTTCAGTATCAATTTTGTTCCCTTTAACCCATCCGGCTAATTCGGATGATGAAATTAAACAATTTGTCATTGAAATCGCGTTTATCATAATAGAGGTCACACCAACATTTCTCGTGCTGGCCACCTCTTACCCGTTTATTTTATATTGTATCTCGTCGAATAGAAAGGCACCCGCAAAATTAACTAATTCTGCTGTTGTTAATTGTTTACCGTATTCGCGTACAAGCTTCCCGCAAATAAGTAGAAAACTATCGGCCGGAACAGTATACACATCCCGGTTGATTTATTCTTATTGTAATCTTATCATCCTCTTTAAAGCTATTTTCAAACGGAGCGTGTTTGTGGAATTGCTTATATGTTAACGACTCATCTCTACGCGCGACTTTTTTAACATTTAAATAATTCATCTTACAATCTATGTAAAAAGGATTTAATTTTTCATTTCAATAAGATATTGGCGCTTTTTAGTTTTCAAATCGTTGATGGGAAACTTAAAAGCGCCATACGTTATTGAAATAAAAATTAAATCCTTTATATATAGATTGTAAGATCAGTTATTTATAAATTAAATCCTTAATTTCTTAATGCTTTCTTCAGTCAATTTATAACGTTTTTTTAACATCAAAAAACGCATATCATTATCACTTTCATGTATAAAAGGCATCTTTATCTATAATAAAAAAATTAAAATTCAATTACAATAGTTTATTTAGATTGTCTCAATACTAAAGACATGCTTACTCGTTCGCCACGTACATTTAATAACCGATCATTTTCATCAGTTAATTGTATTATTAAGTTGTAAATGAGTCGTTTAGTTTCATAACCAGACACATCACAATAGGAAAATTTTTAGTAAACAATAAAAACATTTTTTTCCATTATCTTGCAAACTCAAAATTTGGAATTATGTTACCTTATTGAGTCTCGTGATCACTATTATTTGCCTAAATTTTAAGGAAAGAATTATAATTATTTTTCCAGAAAATTGTGTTTGACGTGTCTGGTTTTGAACCTAAATAATTGATGTGTCTGGTTATGAAACTTAATATGTGGACTTCTCTGGTTATAAAAGTAAAACATTGTTCACAAAAAGAAAATATTGTAATATTATTACCACTGAAAAGATTACAAAACATTACAGAAAAGTGAAAAATTTTAACTGAAATTTCTTAAATATATTATCATGAATTAGTCGTTTTTGAAAAGCTTAAAAAATACAATATAAGTATTATAAAAGAAAGTGTTTTTCATTAGATTCCAATTATTATTAAAAAAAAGTTAAGCAATTAATTCATCCACCTCACAATTAAAATTATCACATGAATAAATAATTTCGTCCTCGACATAATCTTCCTGCAAATTGTTATTTTGATTTTCTATAATATTCTTATAATACTTTAAAGAATTTAAATCAACCCAGGATTCACCAAAGTGTTTTGCCAGCAATTTCTTAACATCATCTAATTTTACTTGTGGTACGGTTTTACCAGCTGGTATTATCTTTGGAAATACAATGTCTTTAAATGTTTTTGAACGTTTACACACACTTTTGTACACTCCTTCTTCTGTTCTATAATGAACTTCACCTTTTATGAGGACATTATCTCTCTTATGATTAAGTTTGAAAAAAAAACGTTTCGAAGGATTAAATTTAAAAAGTCACTGACCAGGAGGGCGCATTACTTCAGAGACGGACTGCTTCCAATCAAAAACCTTATCGTGTAAAGGTATTACAGTTCCAAAGAGGGAAAAAATATTTGTGTACTCGATTGCATCTAAAATAATGCTGAATTTTTTAATTAACTTTTCAATTCGTCCGAAAATTCTATTCGGTGGTAGGAACGAATGTCCAACCGTAGGAAAAATATATTCAATTAATATAATATTTTTTGGAGCATTATTTAATAACCAGGCACTAAGCATTCCCATCATAAAATGATTTTTATTTTTGCTGCTACACCCATCTGACGCAAGGCGGACAACTTTGATGTGCTCCGGAATTTCAATGAGTGAAAGACAATGGCATACAGCTGAACATATTTCAGTAAAGCTTTTTTTCATGTTCACTTTTGTTCCACTGATAGATAAATGCATTTCTGTTAGTTTGTCTGCTTTTTGAATCACCCAGAACTACAGTAAGATTGTAATTGTAAAGCTGTCGTGAATAATAAGCGCTTTGGTCTGGGACCTTCGGTAGCACTTGATTTTTCTGCATATAAAATGTTACTGTCAATAGGTCAGCACGTTTTTCTTTTAAAATTGAATAAAACGCTTTGGTTTTTAATTTGTGACTAACTGAAACTGACTAGCAAAAACAAAAGCTTTACCGACAATTAATTCACAATTGTTGTAGAGCGCAGCACTGTGGATGGATGTGTCTGGTTTTGAAAAAAAGCAGCTGATACTTGTCTGGTTATGAAACTAAACATACATTTTAAAGCGATGTGTCTACGTTTGAAAAAATGATTTTCACATATGATGTAAAGTGTTATAGAGATACTAAAACTGTAAAAATCCGAATTTCGAAAAAAGTGATGTGTCTTGTTATGAAACTAAACGACTCAAATTTCCTTCACATCTACGGGTACGAATGTAATATAAAATGGATATTCTTCAATTATATCGCCCGGATCAGCACTTAATGGGCAATCGTACAAAATATTATCTTGTGGTTCATTTTTATAACCGCCCGATACAATATTACATTTTATACTTATTATATTTACAGGAGCTATATTTATTATTCGATCTGAAACATATGTTATATTCGGTTTGAGAATTTCGCTCCGTAACCCAACAGACTGCCGATACTAGAATCTGTATACGAAAAATCGATCCATACAGTGCTTTAAATTTCACACTGTAACGTATTGGTGTTTGCTCTCAAGGTGAATGGATTGATTATTTTTTCCATTTCACTCTGTGTATATTCACCGATATCTTCAATTTCATAACTACCCGTCGGTATAGTTATATAATTTTTCTTTCTAAATACATAATTATTATTATTTTCATCTTTTTTAACATTCTTATCGAACGCAAACACAATTTATTATTTTTATTCTCTTCCACATTCGGAATATTTCATCAAATATTTCTATACAAGGTGTAATAATTATATTCGTTTTTTTTTTAAATTCGTCAAGGGAGATTAAACTAATTTCGATTTTTTTTTAATGCAATATTTGCAGTCGTTTCAACAATTACAGTCATTAGCGACTACCGTAACACTATCATGTTGTGTTACATAAAAAAAATAAAATAAACAATAAAGAAACAGGAACAATAAATAATAAATATAGACAAGTGACAACAATAAATACAAAATAAAATACAAAAATCACTAAATTTTATTCTACATTCCACTGTAGGAGAGGAACCGCAACAGTCGTTTTATACCTTCGTTCTGGTTTAATAGAAATTTCATATTCGAACGATATGAAATACCTTTAAAGGTATCTAAAATACCTTTAAAGAAAATTTTTATTTTCTTTAAAGGTATTTTAGAGAAAACTTTATTAAAGCAAATTTGTAACCTACAATGCATATATAAATAATTCAAAAGTCTTTTTTTTTAAATGTACCCCATGTTTTTAAATTTAAATATATATATTTTTTGGGGTTTTTTTTGCTCTATCTCCCTACGGTTTAAATATTTTTCAAACATTCTTCGGAACTTTATATGTTATATATATAATTATCAAGAAATATCTAATATTTTTTTTTTAATTATTAACCCGGACCTAAAAAAGATTTTTGAAAACTTTATTTTTATAATTTTAGCCTTTATTGAAGGAGGTGTTAAATTTAGAGAAAAATTTATTAAAAAAAATTTGTTAAGCTTAACTTTTATATATGAATATGTTTACAAATTTTTTCTAATAATTTATTCTCCATATCAAAAAAAATATATATCTGTTTTTTTGGATATACTCGTACATCTTAATTTTTATTATTAATAATTGTCGGGGAAGTCATACAATACATCGACAGTTTTTTTTTTACATAATTCATTATATGATTTATACTTATATTTTCCTCTAATAAGTAATTCTTCTAAGTAATTTCTCAAAAAAAAAAAAAAAAAAACACCTCAGTAGTCAAAGTTGCATAATTTTCCTGGGATGCATACTTTCTTTATAAAGATTTATAAAAGATTTCCACCTTAAAGTTAGTCACTCCAAATTTACTCAATACAACAATGGTTGCATGTGAAAAAATGTATCGCATGTCTAGCATACGATAAGCCCCATCTTACAATTCCAGCAATATTTTTGTCATCCATTGTCTTAAGGGTTGGTCATATCAAAAATTGTTACAGACAAACGTTTTAGGTAATGTTTACACGACTAACGAACATTTTAAACCGATTCGATACTGTGCCTATTAAGTGAGGTATGATTTTTTTTATCTTCAAAATCCCATTTTTTACACCCCCTGGGCTATTGGTTGGTTATATAAAAAAACTTTACTTACGTAAGTTTTAGGCCTTTATCCAAAGAATGGTAGGAACTTTAAACGAATTCGATATTTTACTTAATAAAAAAGTTATAGCAATTTCTTTTTCGAAAAAGACATCCCATTTCCGATTTTGTCAGTTAACGACCTCGACCGAGATTTTTGGTCGAGTTTTTTTTTAGGGAAAAATTTGAAAGTGATTGGCGCAAAATAACGACAGTTATCGTGTCCTCAAGAAAATTAAACATATATATATATATATATATATATATTTTTTTTTTAACTTTTGAACTGACAGTGGCTTTGGGGTCTGGAGGACGTGAAACACGAAGATATGTCAAAATTTTCCGGAACTCTAATCACGGTACCCATTACAAGAGGTAGCTTTCTTATGAAATCTGCCTAAAAGAAATAAATAAAATAGAAATAAATTCGTTTGGTAAAATCGAATTTAACGATAAAAATCTAGTGTTACACTTATAAAGAAATAAGTGCAATAGTAGATCACGGATTTTCCATTCGGAAAGGTCATTATACTAGTTTTATTAAAAAAGGAAAAATGTGGTATGAAGTGAAATCATATGACTATCAACAAAAAAATTGGCCGTGAAATTCAATTTGTAGTTCTAAGGCAATAAATTTTAATAATAAATCCATAAGATAACAAGCAGTAATTCATAAAAAAAAATAAAAATCTAGCAAAATGCAGTGAGATACAAAAAAATTACAATGAAATTGTAAACCGTACGGTAAGTCTCGCAGATATCATCTCTTTCGCTCAAAAAACAAGAATTTCTGTAATATAAATAAAACTATTTTTTATAAAACGATACTGATATCAAAAAAGGTAAGACACTGTATTTCTGTTATCAAAATCTCTTATTAATTTAGAATTTTCTTTAAAAAAATGCATGTAATTGTTAGTAGATATAAAATAATAGATAAAAACAATATTTAAGCGTCCATATAATAAGTAACAAAAAGAGAATAAAAATTTATTATCAAACAATTACCGGCCCGATTTCATTTATAAGTAATATATATCACATTCACAAAAATAATACAATTCTTATGATTATTCGTTGTTTAATAAATGAAATCGGGCCGGTAAGAGTTTTGTAATTTTTTTTCTTATATCGAACGCTTAAACATTGTTTATTATCTATTATTGTATATCTATTGTCTATTAAATATATTTAACGTGTATTTTTTTTTTAACAAGTTCTAAATTAATAACAAATTTTGATAACAGAAATATAGTCTTACCTTTTTTGATATCAGTATCGTTATGTTAAAAAAAGTTTTATTTATATTACAGAAATTCTTGTTTTTTGAGCGGAAGAAATAATATCTGCGATATTCTTACCGTATCAATTACAATTTCATTGTAATTTTTTTGCATAAACATATCTAAAATTATTCTTATTAAAAAAAATTAAAAAATTGACTTTTCCCTGAAATGAAATTCAAAATTAGAATTTCCAAAAAGAATACCATTTCATTAAAACTGTTTTTTATATTTACCGAAAATATATGTTACGGATTTTCTTTGGGATTCGTAAAATGAGAGTAGAAGAAGAGACATCTCAATAACGTCGGTTCAAGTTAAATAGAATTCATTCATAGTAACTAGTAACGGAAACGTTAGATAGTTTAAACTGTATACTGTTTCAAACTACAACATAATGAAACTAAGTTGTTTATTGGAAACTAATCTACGAGAAATTTGAGGTTAACAAAAATTCAAAAGTTTGAGTAAAAGAGTTTTTTTTTGTATCGTAGAATTTAAAAGTAGTATAAAAGTTTCATTAACAAATAATTACTAATTTTCTGTCGAAAAAATAAGGGTTGTTATTGTAATAAATTAACAAATAGCCTTTTTTCTAATATACTTTCTTTATTATTATTATTATTATTATTATTATTATTATAGGTGCGCACCGCAGCCTTGCGAGTCGCTTCCGCGTATCGGACGGTCTCCGAGCCTGGAGTACTTGTGGTCGCCGGCGTGATACCCATTGCTACTTTAGCAAGGGAGCGCCAGGCGATCTACAGGAGGCGACGGGCAGGCGAAGACCGGGTGACCATTGCCAACGAGGAACGTTCCTCGCATGGCAAGAGACCTGGGACCACGAGACCAGAGGACGATGGACCGCAAGGCTCTATCCCTCTGGTCAGACCGTGGACCGAGCAATGGCATGGAGAAGTGGAGCACTATATGACCCAATTTTTAACGGGTCACGGGTACTTCCGCGCTTACCTCCATGTCATAGGGAAAGCGCCGTCCCCCGACTGTCTGTATTGCCCCGGTGTACGGGACGACGCTGAGCACACCTTTTTCAAATGTGCTCGGTGGGCGGCAGATCGAGGGACACTAGAAGCGGATCATGGAGCACTGAGTCCCCACAACATGATTGCGATGATGCTCCGTGACCTGAGCAGCTGGGAAAGTGTAACCCGATTCGTCGGCAACATTCACAGGGCCAAAAAGGTTGACCTGGATAGTCCTGAAAATTAGGTAGCACCTAATCAGGCTAGTATAGGAGGACTCGACCGGAAGTAATGTGTTAAACGGTTCCGGGTCGAGTCCTGGTAGAAAGGGGGGTGGTTTTAGTCAGTAGTCTGCTGATAGTGATTGGATAATACCATCAGCGGGAGCTCGACACTCGGTGCGTAAATGCATTTCCCCTCCCATCACAAAAAAAAAATTATTACTATTATTACAAAACTTTTATTGTTAACTGATTTTAGAAAAAAAAAGAAATATATTACATTAGAACTGTTTTATGTATATACTGTATGTATAACACATGTGACTTTTACTCTGCACGATTTATTATTGAATTATAAAATAAGAAAATCTTTACAAACTTTTATTTGCTCTTTATTTTTGCTAAAATTAAATTTGGTAAAATTGCTCTTTAAAATTTGGTAACGTTTAGTTTAGCGGTTTCTAAAATTTTAGCCAACGTACAAACAAACGTTTCCTCTTGTAAATGCTAATCAATAACTCGAAAAAATGGATAGCATTACAGAACCAATGTACCATATTCCGTAAGAAATTGAATATAACTGCATTAACGTAACTACTATTCCTATATATCAAAGAAACGAATTAAAATTGTCTGATTTTCAGTAATTAATAGGTATCGGCAACATACATTCTCGTGATTAAGTAGACTGAACTGTGAATTTTTGCATGAAACGCACCACGATGTGCCCCACAAGCGGAGAGACAACACCCCTTTTAAATTTGAATGCCAACACCCCTAGCAAATACCCCATTTGAATTTTGAAAATAGGAAAATTGATTGCGAAGATGTAACAACATTTCCGAATATCCGCGATCTGTTAAATTGAGAGTGTACCTGATGCATGCAAAAGTTAGCCTTCAACCTACTAACAAATACCCCGTTTGAATTTTGAAAATCGGACGTAGATCTAATTCCACCACCACTGGAAGGCAATCTCTCGAGGTCCACGGTCAGTCTAAAGGTCTTTCTATCCTTCATGATGATTTAAGTTACATTCATGATAAAATAATTGTGGTGCTAAATGTTACAAATGATAAAATAATTTAAGAAACGAATATTCTAATTAAAAGAATATTCACACTTATGAGATTGGACAATAAAGTAATGAGGCAAATTTGAAAAAAAAAAATTATTTACATTTTTAGTCAACTCCAAATTAATTTCTATTTGTAATTTATTATAGTTTTCTATCTGCCTTACCATATATATACTCCAACACTTCTGTTATTAATTGTAGCACGCGTTGTTTTTTCTTTTTTTTATCTAATACTTTTTGCAGCTGGACCTGCTTTGAATACAAACATAATTTCCAGAGAAAACCCGGAAGGAATTCACTCTTAATCTTCTTCTACCATCCCTGGAAGGTCATCTCTGGAGGTACAGGGTCAGTCTAAAGGTTCATCTATCCTTCATTGACTGACCCCATCTTTCTTGACTCTTGCAAACAATCAATTCTTCCGCATCCGCCTTACTTACCATCTAGTACATTGCTTCCCTCTCCCGAACAAAGAGATCCAGGGGTCCAAGTGTGGTCACTACACTGGTGCCATCACCCAAGGTGATCCTAAAACAGCGCAGTACCATGTCTGGAAATTTTCTTGTGAAAACTCATTTAAAACCCTTGTTACAATCTGTTGGACATATTTTATTTGAAAATGGCATCCCTTGATCGTTAATTTGACTTTCAAATATAGAAAAAAAATCGCATGGGACAACACCTGGCGAATAAGAGGGCTACAATCGTATTGTAATACTTGACTGAAGCATAAATACTTTTTTAGGGCAAAGATAACTAGACAATTACTGCCTGGTGATCGGTTTGAAAAAAGAACTTAAATCCTGGAGTTAATTACCGAAGCCGGTTATGGTAAACACTCATCAATAAACATTGTATAATCCACCCCAAAATTTCAGCTTACAAGAAAATGTCTTACACATCCATATCCATCTTTAATAAATAACGTGATCACATTTTCATAAAACCTAGGATTGGTTCCTGCTTCACAACAATGAGCCAACTCACACAGCAACATTGTATGCCAGTTTTGACTGAATGGAGCCAAGTCCGGGCTGAATGGTGGGTGAATAAGAATAAGCGGAGAGGAATGTTGTCATCAGGCATAGTCTTTCTCCATGACAATGCTCGGCCGCACACTTCAGCTGTAACAAAGAAGCTCATGCAGCGTTTTCTTTGGGAAGTGTTTGATTACCCACCATGCAGCTCGGGCTATGCTCCATCCGATTTTCACCTCTTTGCTCACATGAAACGTCGGATAGGAGGACAACATTTTGGCACAGACATCGAGCTGCAGACCAGTGTAGAAACATGGCTAAAAACACAGGCGGCTCCGTCCTATGACGAGGGTATTGGAAAATTGGTACCATGCTACGACAAATGTCTAAATCGGAGTGGCGACTATGTAGAGAATAGCGTAACTATGTAAGTAGTTGTTAAAAATTAAATTTTTTTTATTTTCACTGTGGTTTTAATTTCAAGACTGATCAGACCTTGAAAAAAAATAAACATCGAACTAATGAAAAATTAAGTGAATAAAGAAACCCTAATTTATGATAAAGACTCTAAAAGACTGTCTTCTGGATTACAAATTAAAAAATATAAAATAAAAATGTTTTAAAGAAATACTTGTGTCATGCATAAAGCTATTAAAATAAAACATTTATCATAATCAGTTTTTCAAAAAAATTAAAAAAATATTATTTACCTATTACTAAAGATGTATTCTACTTAAAACAATTTGTTTAAAAATAAAAGTAAAAATAAATTAAATAAATAAAGGTCCTCAGCTGTAATTTAAAAATTTAATTCATTATTCCCTTTTTTTTAAAAGATAAAGCATGTTTCAAATAACTAACATTTTCTATTTGTCCTACATAGGAGTGACTTGGTTCTGTAACAGTACTCTTATCAAAGTACAATCTGCTTTCAAAATCATATCTGACAAAGTGCAGGATTTCTCTAGAATTGCACAAGGAACATAACCTGCTACTATCCTCACAACTCTTGAGTATAATTAAGAGGAAGCATTCCACTTTCAACTAAAAAAAAATTTTTTTTTGTCTTCAGTCATTTGACTGGTTTGATGCAGTTCTCCAAGATTCCCTATCTAGTGCTAGTCGTTTCATTTCGGTATACCCCCTACATCCTACATCCCTAACAATTTGTTTTACATATTCCAAACGTTGCCTGCCTGCACAATTTTTTCCTTCTACCTGTCCTTCCAATATTAAAGCGAATATTCCAGGATGCCTTAATGCCTATAAGTCTGTCTCTTCATTTAGTTATATTTGTCCAAATGCTTCTTTCTTCATCTATTTTCCGCAACACCTCTTCATTTGTCATTTTATCCACCCATCTGATGTTTAACATTCTCCTGTAGCACCACATTTCAAAAGCTTCTAATCTTTACTTCTCAGATACTTAACTAAAAAATAAATAAATAACTAAAAAATAGAATACATAAATCTCTTTCAATTGTATCTTTGATGACTTGTTGAGATATGCCACTTAAAATTCATAATAAAGTGAATTTTTAAATAATAATATTATATATCGCTGTGATAATCCTCATCAAGTGTAATCAGTCAATTTTTTTTATTTTCAGTCAATTTTTTTTTTTTGGGCATCTGATAGCTGTTATTTTTAGCATATTGTGAATTGTGCATAATTTTTTTGCACTTGTTATTTTATGGTAAATTTTAACATGGACTGCAAAAATGAACATTTTTAACATATTTTACTTTTCTTATTTCCATAAAGGCAAAAAGTTGCTGAGGTTCTCAAAGAGATTTGTAAGGTTTATGTTGTTGATTGCCTAACTAAACGCATGTGTCAAAGTTGGTTTAAAAAATTCTATTCTGAAGATTTTTCACTCAATGACCAACGTTCTGGTCAATGAAGGCCAAATCAAAGCTGGTCAATGAATCAACGTTCTGGTCAATGAAAGCCAAATCAAAGCTAAAATTGAATCGGATCATCATATAACTGCGCAAGAGATTGTAGAGAGTTTAACCGCTCTGTATCTCGCACAACTACAAATCGCACGTCTTGGAGTCATTAAGAAGCTTGCTAATTGAGTTCAGCTTAAACTGAAAGAAATTCACTTAACACAATGAAAAAATATTTGTGATAAATCTCAAATGAAATTAAGTCAATCCTTTTTAAAACGAATCATCACCGGTGATGAAAAATGGATCATCTACTACAACAATAAAAAATGATCATGGTTCAAGCTTGAACCAGCACAAGCTACATTAAAATTTGAATTGCATCAAAAAAAGATTTGCTGTCAGTTTTGTGGGATTTCAAAGGTGCTGTTTATTTTAAACTGCTTCCAAGAAACCAAACTATCAATTCAGATGTTTACTGTTAGAAACTAATGAAAACTAATGGAAACGATCAAAGAAAAACAGCCAGAATTGGCAAATCACAAAAGATTTGTGTTCTATAAAGATGATGCAAGGCCTTACACACCTTTGATAACTCATGAGCTTGGTTGGGAAGTGATGTGTCATCCCCCAATTACCCATATAACCCTGACCTTGCACCATCTGATTACTATTTATTTTGAAGTTTGCAAAACGTGTTGAACAGTAAAACTTTCACTAATGATGATGACCTGAAATCACACTTGATTCAGTTTTTTGCTAAAGATCAGAAGTTCTATGAGCACGCAATCATAAAGTTGCCAGAAAGATGGCAAAAGGTTATTATCAGACAAAATGAAAAATATATAATTGATTAAAGTTCACTGTTTGTAACAATATTGAGTTTTATTTCACATTACAAAACCAAAATACTTTCTTGCCAAGAAAGTATGATACTAAGTATCATGTATTGTTAAAATAAATTATACTTAATTATAGTTCATTAAATATGTTTTATTTTTTGTTTGATTTCTCATTGTTAGTTTTTTAGTCATCAGAAATATTATCATATTTACTTTTAAGGGATAACTGTCATATCTAATACTATATTATTATAATATCTAATATGGTATTATTATAATGTTTAAATTGTCAAAAACATATTTTTTTCTAAAAATTGATTAATTTAAAACACTACAGTAGTTTTAGGTGATCCAAAATCTTTTTACAGACCATTCATGGAATTCATTGGAGAATTCATATGTCTTCCCATATAGTAATAGAAATTCTTTACGATCAGTTATGATCATTAATTTTCCAGCTATTATAATGTAGTTATCATAAGGAAATATATTGTGATGAATTAAAAATTTTGAGTACTTTTTTTGCATTTTTCAGTGTTAAATTACCTACTTACAAAAAACTGTAAAAAGTCTAGGATGTGATTGTAAAGTGTGACTATGTGATGGTAACTATTCTGTAAAATAAATTTCCAAGAGGTGATTATATAATCATGAAATCTAGATGGTGACATATGTCAAAAACATAACTTTTTCTAAAAATTGATTAATTTGCAACATTACAGTAGTTTTAGGTGATCTGAAATCTTTTTTACGGGACCATTCATAGAATTCATTGGAGAATTCATATGTTTTCCCATATAGTAACAGAAATTCTTTACGATCAGTTATGATCATTAATTTTCCAGCTATTATAATGTAGTTATCATAAGGAAATATATTGTGATGAATTAAAAATTTTGAGTACTTTTTTTGCATTTTTCAGTGTTAAATTACCTACTTACAAAAAACTGTAAAAAGTCTAGGATGTGATTGTAAAGTGTGACTATGTGATTGTAACTATTCTTTAAAATAAATTTCCAAGTGGTGATTATATAATCATGATATCTAGATGGTGACATATGTGTGAGCACAAAAGGGATTCACATATATGATATAAGGCAAGGGGAGCTGTAGTTTGCCTTCAAGTCAAGGTTGGGTTTAAATAAAGCCAGAATGATTTTACAACTAGAAATAAGTATTCAAATTATTTGGCTTCTTGTTTCAAAGGTTAGAATTTATCTGCTTCATTTTCAGGCATCTTCTGTTATTTCATATATTTTAATACGTTAAAATTATTTTTTTCTTTATTAAAAAAGAAATTAAGATTTTGTTTTTTTAATCTTACATATTTTTCAAATTTTTCATAAATGTCCATTTTTTCTTTGGATTATAATTTTCTATTATCTGTTTCTGTTAGGTAATCTATAATCTTTGATTCCTTAATTCAACTTAATATATTGTTCTAGAAATTATAGTAACATGATGATGTTTGTCCGTTATAATATGTTGCATATTGGAAATAATTATCTCTATAATGGAAGTCAAATAATATAATGTTTCATTTTAGAAAATAAAATTTAAAAAAAATAAAAATTTTAAAAAGTTGAATTATTATCAGTGATTAAAAGCTGAATAATAAAAGTAATAATTTTTAAAAAATAATAAATGAATAACTATTCTTACAAAACACTGAAATAATAAAGAGATAAAAATGATTTCAAAATTATCAATATCCCTTTTAAATAGTCAGCCAAAAATATGAAATCAGCAGTCCAAATAACTTTGTATCCTCTTAAGCTATTTTACACTTTCAACTTTCAATGTATAATCAAAATTAATCATTTTCAACAGACTTTGCAAACAGAGATTCTCAATTTTAATTATACATACGTTTTTATGTTTCAATCATTACCTCATTACCAAATATTCCAATTTTTATTTTACAGAGAAAGTTACATTATATCTACCAAGTTACATTATATGTACCAAGTTTATGTTTAAATAATTTAATGACAAGTGTTTTTAAATAAATAATTAAATTGTTTATTATACAATGAGAATGTTTTCTGTATCATCAGGTTTTAGTACTTGTATTGTTTTTGCATGACATATAATTTTTGTCATTTTAATACTCAGTTTTTAAAATGAAATTCTGTTTCCTTTTCTAATTTTTTTTAAAGGTGTTTTTAGTTTTTTTTTTTTTTTTTTTTTTATAAAGAGGTTTTTTTATTGGTCATCCACTTTACCAGCCTCCATGGTGAAGTGTAGCGTCTTTGCCGTTCATCTAAGAGTTTGAATTTCAGTCAGACTTGGTAATTTTCATATGTACTATATTTATTCCATATTGTACATTTGAGAGTATTGACAGTACATTCCATATTGTACTGACAATCGGAGTATCTGAGAAGAAAAGATTAGAAGCTTTTTAAATGTGGTGCTATAGGTGAATGTTAAAAATCAGATGGGTGGATAAAGTGACAAATGAAGAGGTTTTGCGGCAAATAGATGAAGAAAGAAGCACAAAAAAAAGACAAAAAAAAAACTTGTACATTTATGCATAAAATTTGGGCTAAGCACTGAATTAATTACAAAAAAAAAAAAATCTACGCCAAATTAATGAGGATAGTAAGATGTTGATAGTTTTTTTTTAGATTTAATACTTTTTTCTTCATTCAAGGTATAAAACAACTAATAAAAAACAATTCTAAAGAGATTATTTAAACTGAGTTTATTTCTCTTTTTTTTAATTTTTTTTTTTCATAGAAAGTTTTTTCTTTTATATTTTTTCTAAGGAACGTTTAATTTTTAATTTTGTTTATGTCTGATTTGTTTAAAACACTTTGTTTTAAATATGCATCCTTGTTTACATTGTTGTTGCCTAGCAACAACAAACATCTCAAAATTCAGTATGTATTTCATAAAACACAAGGACAACACCAATTCATAAAAAATTTTAAAAATACAATACACCAATACAACACCACAAAATTACAAAATAAAACAAGTGAAACACCACTTTATTAATACAATTTAATTCATTTTCATTACACATACTGCGTAATCATAACCCAAGATGCCTACTGAGCTGGAATTAATTGCTCTGAAGACTGAATTTGAATTGTATCTTACGTTTACTAAGCGTTTGGTATTAAATCTACCAGACTCAAATGGTGAGTTCTGCAGTTTTTGTTTTAGTTTAGTTTCTATTTACTGTTATTAATGGAACATAAAAACATTAAAGCACTATTTAATGTTTTTAATTGTTACAATATTAATTGTTAAACTATTAATTGTTAACTCTATTCATAATGTGTTTCTCTTAATTATAATTGGATACAGATTATTTCCTTAGTCTTTATTTTATTAATATCTGGCCACTTAATACAACTTAATTTACATTTTCTTATATGCTACATTTTACATTCCAATGCAATATGTTATCTGCTTTGATAAAGCAATAAAAAAATAACTGATTCTTTTTTTTGTAATTTATAAAGTTTTGTGTCAACCCTTCTCAAGGTAGTTACAAATATATCTACCAAAGAACTAATTCATCAGTCGTAAAACTTTTTACTTAAGCCCATTGATAGGTATACCAATCTCTACTACATTTGATTAATATAAAAATAAAATTCATATAATGTTTGAGGTGATGTTATTTGACAACTAGTGCCTCAGTTCTAAAAGATTTAAACTTATGCTGTAATTTTTAAAGAAACCGCTTCAATGTTGATAGAATAAGGTTAATTGTTTTGTTTCAGAGTACGTTTGCTGTAGTAAAGTGAACATATTTTCATTTATTTAGTTTGTATTTTTTGTAAGCTTTTAGTGATTTTTATTTTATTTTTTTTTAATTTCCTTTAATACATTAAATTTTTGAGCTTCTATTCTCAATATCATATTCAGTTTCAATTAATATTTTCCTGAATTCATCACTGTTCAAAATCTTTTTTTTTATCAAACTTTAAAACTGAGATCCTTTTCTACCTTCTGAAATCATTTTATATTTCTTCGACTGATTTTAATTTGCAAAAGCTATTAATAATGAATGCTGCTTATAAGAATAGAGTTTTTAGCTCTAAAATTCTCAGATTTAGTTGAGGTTCTCTGCTAACTAAGAACATGTAGCAGACTTTATTAGTCCCATATCTCAAAATTTTACTCAAAGGTAAGTAAATCTTTTCACAAAATTTATTGCTGCTTTAGTAATAAATGTTAAAATAATTATATACACAAAACATAATTTTTTAGGTACTTGTTTGTTATCGCACTGACATTTTTTTAATTTTTTTTTTGTACGCAACTTGTCAAAAATGCATTAAACGTAATATCGCAATGTATTAAACAAAAAGTACGTCTGTTAGCGAGCTTAGGTTGCTTGTTTAGATTGTTGACTCCTTGTACTGACGAATCCTTCATTCATCAACAAGTTAATCTAACAAAACCTACGCTCGCTAACCTCATCTAATCAACGTAAATATACATATTATACGCCATTTAATGTTAGACGAGGTTAACGAGCGTAGATTTTAATTAAATTAATAGGTTTTAATAGATTTGCCAGTACACCGAGTCAACATAATCTAGGGTTCATAATTATTTTTCATTAAAAAAAGTACTTTTTCCTACTTAAAGTTCCATAAAAAAAGTGTCTGTGCGATAATAAAGTACCTTATTTTATTTTTGTTGTAAAACTTTATAATTCACAATATAAGTGCATCATTTCTTCATAAATGTGGTGAATGTCTTTTAAAATATTTCAAAATTCTTATATAAATTACCAAATTTTTAAGTATAAAAATGTAATAAATAACAATTTAAATACTTTTCATTCCAGATCGTGTGCGTGCAGCTATGTGGTTGCAGAAATTACGGTCAATAGAGGATGACAATTTTAAAAAATTACGTAATGAACATCTAAAACTGTTATTATTTGCCCTTCATCGTCGTAGTATGGTTGGCATTTTTGAAAATAAACCTCCTGATGAATTGGAATCTTTCCACGATGGTCTTACCGTATGATAACTAAGATTATTTTTTTAATAGTTAATCTGCTAAACTTTTGATATACTTGACACATTTTAATAGCTATTCAGGTATTAGTAAATAGATACGTTATAAATTCCATGGACTGTATGAGTAATCCAAGAGTTAATTCTATTTAGAGTATAAAAGGAAAACCTTCACTGACAAGAAAACTTGAATATTTTTAAGCTCAAAAACATACCACTAATCATACAAAACAGGATTACAGGAGTGTTTCTGCCAGACATGTGAAACATATAATTTAGTAATATTTTTTAGGATTTGGTTAAACTTGTACATTTGGATGGGATCTTAAATAATTCCCACAGGGATACCAAACTACCACAAGGAGATGATCCTTAGAACTTATGATTTATTACATGGGTGTTTTTCTTATGCTGAGCCTGCTTTGATATTAATGCAGTCCTAAGGTGGATTATTCACCTATGTACCTTTTCTGCAATCTTTCTTACAGATAATCTTCTCAACATCATGGATTTCAGTGTGCCACATAATTTGGTTCACCGCATATTCCCCATGATATCAAAGGAAATTATATCAAATCCATTCCAGCGGGAACTGATAACACCTGAATATAGTGTATTCTGTGGTGGCCTCCCCATAATAGTTGCATTCTGCAGAGGGTCTCAATATCTGCATGCACAGGTGAGCTTTGAAGCAGCCATTATTGGTAAGGAACTGGATAAACTTGTATCCCAATTCCTCAAGCTTATGTTCCAACAATCTCTAAAAATCTGAGATAATCCTTTGAGTCCATCTGTTTGCCATCACTGACTGATCCAATCTCTTCAGCCACCTGCAGACAAGCAATGCCTCTGCAAGTGCCTTACTTGGTTCCTTGTACATCTCCTTCCTCTTCCAAATGAGGAAATCAAAGGGTGCAGGTCTGTCCACTACACCAACCACATTGCTTGAGATGGTCCTGTACCTACAGCATATCTAAAGACACTCCTCTGCATCCTGCTAATTATCTTTATTTTTCAGTTTAGCCTCCAGAATCACCGTAAGATATTGCTTCAGAGGATTGATATATATGCATGGGTTCTATCTGCTGCAGAGAAGTGTTCTGAATGATAGGTGACCTGTTGTCATAAAGAAGAAATGTGATCCTGCTTTGAAAGTTTTTCTTCAAAGCATTAGATACTTAATTATAATAATCACTATTGAGGCTAAATTAGTAAAAAAAGAAATACACAATACTTGGAAAAATTTTTGCATATATTCTTATTGGACATGGATGTATTTTTCATTATTCCTTTTATACATCTAGTAATGGTTGACTTAACCTCTCTGATCTCCACACAGTCGCACCTGCAATCATGCTGTATTTCAATGTATGACACATATATGAGGTCTGTAAATAAAGTAATGAGACTGGTTCAGAAAAACTTTTCATTTGCTATCTAATTATACATGAACTCTATCACTTTTGAAATAGTTTCCTTGGGAAGCCACGCAACGCTTCAAACTGTTCTCCCACTCTTCATAACAGTGTTGGAACTCAGAAACCGAAGTGAGTATCCTTCAGATGGTCGGTTAACATTTTTTTAATGTTTTAAACTGTTCCAAAATGGCGTCCTTGAGGTGCTTATAAAGTCGAGAACAGAAAAATGTTGCAGGGAGTAAAGTCAGGTGAATAAGGTGTTTGAGGAACTACAGGAATGTTTTTCTTTGCCAAAAACGAATTAATGGAGAGTGCAGTATGACAAGGTACATTGTCATGATGCAGCATCCAGTTGTCTTTGATGGCTGGTCTCACATGGCTAACTCTTTTCTGCTGTCTTTCAAGAATTTCTCGGTAAACATATTTATTTACACTCTGTCCTGCAGGCAAAAACTACTTATGGACAATGCCGTTACTATCAAGAAACAAATTGGCATGGTTTTGAATTGCTGATTTTTTATTTTTTGGGATGTGGTGAGTTTGAAGTGTCACTCCTTGCTCTGACATTTTGTTTCTGGATCATGTTCAAATATCCAAGATTTGTCACCAGTAATAACATTTTTTAGAAAATCAGGATCAATTTCAATTCATTCTAGAAGATAGTGACACACTTCCATTCTGATGTTTTTCTATTCCACAGTGAGGTTATTTGGGACCAATTTTGCACAAACTCTTTTCATGTCAAATTCATTTGTCAAAATTTGTTGGACTGTGGTACAGTTCACAATTGTTCTGCAATCATTCTGACAGTTAATCGACAGTTGTACCATATCAAATCTCTGATTCGCTTAACATTGTCATCATGTTTTGACGTTAACGGTCTTCCAGAGCATGGATTGTCTGGAACTGATTCCCAGGCCCATTGTTGAGGTAGTTTCATTCAGTTAACACTGAGCATCTTGGTCCAATGGGAGCGGAGCTCCATCCTGTTGATAAAAATGAAGTCTTGTAATCTTCATTTACAAGAATGTCGTGTATGTTATTCCAGTAACCGTACGTTCCGTAAAAAAGAAAGGTCCATAAATCTTTATTTACAAGAACCTTGGGTATTTTGTAGACCCCATATGCAATTATTGTTTCCACTGAGATTGAACACCACTTCGTTGCGGAAGAAAAGTATCATCTTCCACGTTTTCAAGCATTTGATCACAAAATTCAGCACACTTTGGTTTGTTACATCTGTGAAGACCATGTAAAAATTGTAGGCAGTATGGCTTGAAAAAAGTAAACAATGCTTCAAAACACACCCATTGGTTGACGTATTCTCTGCTTGCTCTGTGGGTTGACTTTTTTCAATTTCTCATGTTGCTCCTCTGCCACATGCAGTCAGCCCGGGCTCTTACCTTTACAGAAAGACTGTTTATTCAAACTGGTGAAACCAATGACTAGGTGTTCCTTAATGGAGCGCCAATCTTAAATCTGTGTTTAAACACATGCTGCACTGCAGTTACTGACAGAAATTTGCCATACTCAAGAACACAGAAAATCTTGTGTTGCATTGTAGTCTGTAGAATAAACAACTTACATGTAATGGTGGTGAAAGAAATTTACTGGTCTTTTACACAATAGGAACATCAATTTGTATAAAACATCTGCATAAATTATTTCCGTAAGATTAGCAAAAAAACCATTGCTTTCTATAGAATATAGTTTTACCTTATAAATTTCTAAATGAGGCACTGAGAGGAAAAGCGGCCTAACTCCCAGTTTGGCCAGGTATTGTATTTACAGTAAAATGTACTATATTTAGTGTAATCTTACCACTGTAAGTAGTGGTAAGGTTTAAGACACCTTTTAACATTTTTCAACAAATTGTGGTGCTGGTTGTCTTGTTTTTTATTTCTATTATTATACAATTTTTACTAGTAAAAGTGGTCTAACCTTTATTAAAAAGCGATAGATTTTATTTATAAATTTCCCTGCATGAGTCTCATAATAACAAGCAGAAAAATCCGAACAAAAAATATCTCTCTGGACTTAAACTTGACTATAATGTATAATTTGTATTGTGGATATGTAGTCTCTGAATCAGTTAGACTTTTTATTTTTAATACAAAATTTAACCTGTCCTTTCACCCTCCATTGAGTGATACTTGCAGAAAGTGTGATTCATTCAACATCAAATTAAAAATATCTACTGGGGAAGAACTTAACAATCAAAACAGTTACATCTGTTGAAACCTGACTCTACAAGAAGTGAAAGTAAAGCAATGCACAGAAATGTCCTGATACTACTGCAATAGCTTTCAACCTCCAAAAAACACTTCCAACTCTGGTTTTATCTGTTGGAGTAAGGTATTACAAGCGACAACTATGAACTTACTATTTCTCAATCCATAATATAGTAAATAATAGCTATATCTGGAGTGAAGCAGATGCATCAAAAGGCCCTCAAATTGGATCATGTCAATTTTATTAAAATTATATTCAAACATCGAAACTTATAATGTATTCTGACCAATGTGGTCAGAATATAAAAATAGCTGCATTGTGTAATTGTGTAGTAACTCAACGAAGAATTTTTTCTTGAAGAAATTCATCGTAAATTCTGGACTCAGGGCACTCTTATTTGCCTTGGATCGGGATTTTTCTTATTTTTGAAAAAATAAGAAATTCTATTAAGATGTGCATGTCGATTTAACCAGGAAATAGAATCCTTTTCTTATAATGACTAGCGAAGATTTTATATCCACTAAATAAATTAACAATAGAGAAAGAAAAGTTCACTGGATGAAAATACAATGGTTAAAACACCGAAAACTTGCATTATACATTTTAAGAATTCTAACAACGAAACTGCAAATATATATTTTGAATTTATTGATTGTTTTCACCTGTATGGCTCATCCCACATAATTTTCTCAAAAGGCGTGCATTTTAGTGGCCTAACCCACTAAAAAGATTTTTTTGTAAAAGTTTTAAGATTTTTATAAAAAGTTTTATAGTAAAGCAAAACTATGAATTAAAGTGATGGAATAAAGAATTCAATTTCATTTTTTTTTTGTAAACTTTGTTCGTGGATTTGGTCACTTTTCTGTTCAGCACCTCAATATCTAAAATATACTCAAATTATAAAGTAATTTTTTAGTAACAAACTCGATAGTGCATATCGATGCTGACTGTTTAGTAGATGAATTATGAATTTAATTTTAGATTACTAGTTTTTAGCATAAGTTTTTTGCTATGTATCTTATATTAAAAAAAAATAATTTTTAATTACCTTATTTTCAGTTGATGGAAATGACCAGGGAATTGATTGAATTAACTGAAAAAAAGGCAGCAAAAGATTTAGCGCCTGGTGAATGTCCATTGCCAGCTGTAAGAACCAGTATATCGGCAGATTTAAAAGAATATACAGCTGCACAAATGATACCAAAATTCGGTGCCCATGTTTATTATGCGGTTTCTTGTGAACCGATACAGTTTTGGAAAAAATCGGGCAACACCAGTTATCCTGGTTCTGGAGATATACCAAATCCACAGCAATGGGAGAATGTGTTTGCTAAACTCAGTGATCATGTTCTTGAACAACAGTAAGCTTTGTTCTTTCTTTTTTTATTATAATAGTTATATGTAATGACTTATTTTCATATCTAAGTATGAAGTGTAATTGAAAATACTTTGTACATCTAATGTTCATAAACTAAAAGTAGTACACAAATAAGCCAGAAAAATTATGCCAATTTGTTTTTGTTAAGCTGAATTTTGCTGCTTATTCATTAGTAAAAAAATTACTTTTTCTGAAAATGTACACTGTGTAGTTCTACAATAATGTTATGATTGTATAATGATCCATCCATTTGTGTTTCACCTCCTAAACTATCCTTTCTGCCTTTCGGCATTGATCTTTGTTCTGTGAATTAACAAAAGTTTTTCTCAGTATGGAATATTAGCCCTACAACCCGGTACAAATGGAAGATTTACCTTCTTAGGCCTCCAGACTTTTCTGAATGTCCTTCAAGGCTTTCTGAAGAGACTCTCCATTCACCTTCAAATTTGACCAGTTTCTGTCCTCTGCCTTGTCAGAATAATTACTAAATAATGATCCAATTTTATTAAAAGCCTCCACTTTCTGTGATATCTTAAACTGAGAACCATCAGATGATTGTTTAGCTAACTTATCAATGTATTTACTGGAACAATACCCTTTTCATTATGGCATTTTGTATGTTTAGGTTTTCCCCTTAAGTACTCCCATCATGCCTCAGATACTGCTGTAACTTAGTTTCTCCTTACTCACAGTTACCCATCTTACATGACTTCCCCTACCCACAACCCAGGGACATATCCTGATGTCTACAGTTAGGCTCCCAACCTATGTGGCTCCACAAACAAAAACAACAAAAAATGTTGTAATTATGATTATAAAAGATTAACATTAGAAAGAAATTTGCATTTTTTCTCATTCATTTTTTACACTCCTTAGTTTCATCAGATGCATCTTTCATCTTTTCTTTTCCTCTTTCATTTCATTTTTCCATTCTTTCATTTCATTTTTCACTCTTTTATCTCTACTAAAAACAATTAAGAAGGATATGCTCAAACTAAAAATTTTTCCATTCCTTATCAAACTTTCCTTCATCTATATTCTTCTCAGCATTTCCTCATTTGTTGTCTATTTTATTTCCTACAACTGCACCTCAAAGCTGGCCATGCTTCTCATCCTTTGTGATTCTCATTTGTGATTCAGATCTATATGATTTTAACATTCCTCACAAAGAATCTGAGCAAACTTTTCATCCTTACTTAAACTTGATCCTTCTTACTGTCAGTTGCTGTTCAAAAGCTGTTTTCCCCATAAATATACTACTTTTCCTTTGATCAGTTTCAGTTCTAAGTCACCAAACTTCTCAAATACTGAAATGATTTTACCTGTTCTTCGTTCTTTTCTTCCAGCAGTATCTTGACAAGAATTCTCTTTTTTGTCAACTCTGATCACTTTTTTTTAATTTTTATCCTGAACTCTTCCCCTGATTTTAATATTTTCCATTATGACCTGCATTATAATAATATCCTTACTTCATATCTTTCTAATTCTGAAGATAGTAAGTACTCTAGATAATTATAGATGTTAAACAAATGAGTTGCATTTATTAATCTTAGCCTGGTGAGAATGAAAATTAATTTTTATACATATAGAAACACATTTAAATCTATTAATATTGAAAAAATTATTTGTTGCTATAGTGATCAATCAATAAGAAAAATATTTTCATTCATAATTGATAAAAAAAACTACATACTAATGCAGCATCCCTTTTACACATTTTGTTTAAGAGGAGCCCTATTTTTACTTCCTGATCATGTTAGTCTTAAATTTGGTATTTAAATAAATTCTGAATAGGATAATCACCAAACAAGTACATCATTATTAATCTAAGGATTTAACCAATAAACATTGCTCTAATGGTTTATTGTTGACAGAATGTAATAAAAATTGAGCCAGTATACCAGTTTATACTATACCTAATAAAGTAAACAGAGAAGAAAGAATAAAAAAATTAGAGCTTTCTTAAACTTCAGTACACCTACGAAAAAGTCATAAAGTAAAAAACCTTTGGTAACAGCTACAGCTATGTAGGCTTATATTTATACTCGTTGCATAACTGATATGAATCAGTATATACTGTTATGAATCTGTACATACTGATAGTTTTATCCTATATAAGTGAATTAAATACTACATAAATGAATCATATCAGTAATAAATAAGTAGGTGTATTTTAATCAGACTAGCATCACAAAACACTAAAAAAATTAATAGAGAAGTGTATTTTATTTATTAACATGTAATATAATCAATCCCAGATGGGCCCCTGATTACACTAAGTGAAGATTAATGCAAAAAAGACTATAAAAATTGGTTCTGCAAAAGAAAATCTTTTTAATATGTAATTTCTACCAATTTAAAATTAACAGATGGAAAAATATTTTAAATTGACGCCTACTATTAACACGGAATATTCAATTTTTAAAAAATAGTTTCAAAATTTTGAAAATTAAGAGTTTGATATTACTTTGAAGGTCTAAAAAGTAGATAAAATTGATGTTCAAATACATTGTTCATATTGATATTAATGAAGTACTTCGTTTAAAAAGGTTTAATCCTGACAAACATAAAAAAGGAGATTCCACTGTAAAGGATTCCTCTTCATTTTTGATGACAAAAAATTTGATTGCTGAATTTAAACGTAATAGAACATCTATTTCAGATGATGAACCTTGGAACCCTTAAAACTACTATGACTGATGAAATGTCACAAAAATCCACAATGCCGAAGTGAGTAGTGATCTGCCGACTGATTGTGCAGAATCTTACTGACACCACAAACATCTTGATAGATCATGTCTACTGCATTTTATATGTATAAAAACCTATTCACTCATTGGATGAATTTAACTGAACACTTCTCAAGGGTGTTACTTAAACTGTATTCCACAGTTTCTTTGATATTTTATGACAGTCGATTAAACATTGAATCACTATTATAAAACGTATCAAACAATGGGTGGGAGCAGGTGAAAGTTCACTAATGAGAGTGAAAACAGTTAAGTTAAATTTGTAGAAAAAGTCATTTGTGTGGGTGATAGACTACTAATAAAAAGATAGGATCATTGCCAGGGAGTATTAAGCTTCACTACTGGACCAGTTGAAGAAAAATATTTATACTGAACACCCACATTTGATCAAAAAGAAAGCGCATTTTACTAAGGATAAAAAGATGGGAAGATTTTCTAGATGTATCAAACTGTAAGGTGACAGAGTTAGAAACCTTGTAAATAAAACAAAACAAATATTTGATCATCATGATTTCTTAAATATTTTATTGAGTATCAAGAAAAGCAAAGCTTTTATTAAAAAGTTTGTACTTTTTTCAAGCATCAGTTTCTTTAATTATAAATTATTACAGAACCAGTAAAAAATGTATCTCTGAGCAAAACAGTTTTGGTTGTATGAGGGCGGCCCAGAAAGTAACATAACGTTTGTGCCTAGCATGAAGATGGATGGGGATACAGCTGTCATCTTGACGTCAATATGTTTGTTCATTCAGTATGCATCAAGCTGTCATAGCATGTGGACTGTAATTTTTCTACTTTGTTCATTGTGAATTATTGAAATGAATGTGTTCAGGTGCGTTCAGTGATTAGGTTTTCACTGGCAAAAAACCGAAAAAATTGTATTTATCAGCAACTTTGTGAGGCATATGGAGATGGAATAATTAGTGAAGGTGAAGTGAGACGGTGGTACATTCAGTTTAAAAATTGCCACATCAATGTTCATGATGAGGACCGAAGTGGTCAGCCTAGCCTTGTGACTGATGAACTGATGATGAAAATCAACAATAAAATTCATGAAAATCGCCGCATTACGATTACGGAACTCGCTTCATTTTCCCTAAATTTCACAAAGTTTACTGCATGAAATTGTATCAGGAAAGCTTAGTTATCACAAGCTTCGTCCAAGATGGGAGCCAAAAATCTAACGCAGAAGATTTCTACAGAGAAGGAATTGAAAAGCTTGCGCATCATAAGCTCTTCAATTTAAATAGTGACTATGTAGAAAAATAGTTGTCATTTTCAAATGTATATAATAAATTTTTTTTTTTATTTGGTTATGCAAGTTACTTTTCTAGACAGCCCTCATAATAATAAATTGATAGGGTGGCAGATTTTTAAAAACTGGCTCTTTTTTTTTTAGATTTATTATAAGTAAATAAATTTGTGAGAACCAGTGCTTTTATTGAATGGAAGTAATATGACAAGACTTGATTAAAAATGAATTATCACGACCATACTGTGTTACATAAAGTAATGAAAGTTTAACAGAAGAAATTCTACCTTATTTTGAATATGTAATCATATATTATTTTACATAGAGTATGAATTTTAATATTACTTTGATGCTTATACTTAAGTCATAATCCAAATAGTGAAGTACAAATTCTTCAGTTTAAAGAATTTTTTTTATTACAGGGCTGCTGTTGATGCTGCAATTGAGTTAGCTAAAGCTATAGAGAAGGGTGAAGCATCTGAAGATGATCTAAATCCTGATATAGATTTTAGCAAGAAGATTGAAGTAAAAGGTTGTGATCCTATTGTATTCAAGTGGAAGAAAGATTCCAATTTGAACCTACATCAAACTTATGAGATTTACAGTGAAGGAGAGTAAGTTAGATCTTCTATAATTCTTTAAATTAATGATTATTCTGACAATTTTCTAATTATATTATTATTTAAATTATAAAGTCCCAGGTGTAAATTCTAGTAATTCCATAATAATGCTCTCGCACACAAATTCGAGCACAAACACAGTCATCATGAGTTGTCATTTTTTTGAACAATGGTGCTGTTTCCCTCTATGATTGTTCATATAATCTGTAAAACTGTGAAACAAATTTGTTTAAAATACCTGTTTAATATTCTTTGAATATTTAACTTATTTTATAATGCATCATAAAATCTAGACCTGTAATTTGATGAAATGCTGAACCAGATTGCAACTGTGGATCAATTTGTTGTATTAATTTTGTTTTATTTAATTTACCCACCTTGGGCAATTCTGGTAACCCACCACCCCTGCAGTTCTTGGCACAAGCCTTAACACCTCTGCAGTTCTCAAAATGCCCTCAGATGTTTTGTGTTGTAGCACTTGCCAGGTTAATGTCCTCCACTCAGCAATCCTCGGCATAGCCCCAGGTTTCTTCGGGTAATGTCTTGAGTTGTACACAAATACTGACCCAGTAATCTTTTTCAATATCAATCTGCCACCTTGCTGGCCTTTATTTTTTCTGTCACATGATACCTAAAGTGTAACTGGAGCCATATGCCTCGCATACAAACTTTATAGTTAAATAAAAATTTATAAGCTATAAGCTGTTGTATTATGCAAGTACCTATATGTACTTTGATAAGATGAAATTTTGTTGACTTTCCAACTCTAAAATGGAGAGAATGCCCAGCAAGAAGCTGCCAATGTGTAGCTAGACATTAAAGTTCTTTGGTGTAGTTTAGAAAGCAGTTTTTTTTCAGCTGATTTGGAAGTAGAGCTCCAGCATTCAAGACCTAGTAAAGGCAGTTACTTTTATATGGATTTGAATACTAGATGGTGGATACCAGTGTTCTTTGGTGGTTGGGCTTCAATTAACCACATATCTCAGGAATGGTCAAACTGAGAATGTACAAGACTGCACTTCATTTACACACATACATATCATCCTCATACATCCTCTGAAATAATACCTGGATGGTAATTCCCAGAGGCTAAACAGGAAAAAGAAAGAAAATTTGGTCATTCAAGAGAGTGAAAATTGTATTTTTCCACCAATAATTATGATTGTGAATGTTAATTAAAAATAAGTTCTGAATAAAATCTTAAGATAAAATCTGAAATTCCTAATCTAATATTATGGACAATTTTAAAAAATAAGAAAGAGTGCTAAGCAAAAGAAAATAAAAACAGGAAATCTTAACCCAACTAGAAACTTCTACAGTCACACCATGAAGCCTTTAGCTTAACTACCAATGAGTGGGATGATTGAAATAAAAAGCAAAGAAAATAAATGATTTTCGTTGGTTCCATTGATTGAATGATTGGCTTAAAACCACAACATACCATTTTTTACTGTCAGCGTGAAGATGTGTGGAGTCTATAAATGTAGGCACTGAATCATGTACAATACATTTAAGCTGACATTGTATTTCTCATATTGATACCAGACAAATAGCTGCTTGCTTATAAAAATGGCAAATATTTTATTGGAAAGTGGATGGATTGCAATAAATTAAATTCATCTCAATAAAAGTCGCCTTGAATAAAAGTTGTTTTTCAATCTACTAATAGTAAAAGTAAGTTGTAGCCTATGGACTAGGAAATAATAAATCTATTGAAATAGCACTGTTTGCTTGTATCTAATTGCTAGGAAATAAGGTTAATAAATCACTTCAATTTCTGAAGTGTTCTTGATACAATAAATTAGATCACAATGGCACTGGATTACAGAGTACAGTCTGTAACTAAGAACTGTGTTAAGTACTGTACTGTCTGTTAAGAACTGTATTAAGAATGTCAAATAGCTACAAATGAATTATTATGGGAATCCAATGACATCATCAAAGAGGATACTGGTTTTATAAATTTTCACAAAAAGAAGTGTAAGTGATAAAATTGTAATGTTTACTGCTAATGCTGCAGTGCATGAAAGGGACGATGAACAGTTTGTACCATTGCCAATTAGAGCCAATGTATTGAGAATTTCAGATGGTACCATTAGTAAAAATCAATTATTTAGTAATATTAATTCTAAAATATTAAAATTTATTCCATCTTTTTGTAATTTTTATTGGTGGCTTTAACTGTATATTGTAACAAGACATTCTAAAATTCATGTCATGACTACAAGCATCGTGTAACTGTCACTTGTTATTCTAGTTAATTTATATTAAAAGGGTTTAATTATCAGAGATTTTTTAAATTTTCAGGTATCCTATCAACTTGCATGGATAAGTTGTACTAAAAATATAATTTTTAAATGATTATATATAAAATTTATCATAAAATTAATTTAGCAATAAAATCAAATATTACAACTGAAATTCCTGCAAACCTTTTCCCAAAGGAACTCAATCTTACTGACTTACACTGACATGTCTAAGAACTATAGGTTTTCATTTTAGCAGTTTATATGTTCAGTCAACCTTACTAATAAAATATAATTGAAACTCATGATTGGCTTGTGATGAATTTACCCACAATTTTTCATAATGTTACTGAATTGCTATATACAATGATATAATGTAACATTATATCAAACATTATAACATTATGTAACATTATATACTTACATTATATCATTGTATATAGCAATTCAGTAAGTACTCTTCAAGCACTACCTGACATGTTCATTATACATCAAACAAGTGTGGTGGCTCACGTATAGGCACTGTGGAACTGCAGCATATCCCCTATTTTCACTTGATATTATTGATAACATTTAATAAAAGTCCTTTTTTCTTTAATTTTTTTTTATACTAGTAAAATATATAATCCTTAACTTAATGTCAGTAGTCAAAGATACAAGTTCATGTAGTCATTCACAGTTCATGAAAAAGATACAAAAATCTTTGTATGAAACTGTACGCTTCACAGTTCCAGCGGTGTGTTTGGCTGTTGTGCACATAGAAAGCTGCACTTGAGGCTGCGAGAGAGAGAGAGAAAACACTATTGCTCCTGCAGTGCTGACCCTGGCATGCTGGTAGAAGGTAGTTTTATTTTTTACTGCGCATGTGTATGGAACGTTCCTTGTTCATTCCCTTTTCTAGTTTAGTCTATGGAAGGAATATGAAAGTGGTTTAGTTTTTTCAGTAGTGATCAGATGATGGTGGAAAGCAAGGGCTCTCTTTGATTGCCAAATCTGTCCAAAACACGCTTGTAGGGCAAAAGAGAAGGTAATTAGTAAAAAATAATTACATATTTGTCTCTGTGTACATAGAAATTTAAAATAAGCATCATTGGATTGTAGTGTTGTTAAGCGGACATTTTATTAAGTTTATTATCGCGTATCTTTTCACTGACTGCAGTATCTAATAATACAAAAAAAAATAAAAATATTATCTGTATTGACATTCAGAAAAAAATTTTCTGGAGCAGCACCCCCACTAACTTTAGCTACGTTGCAACAAGTAAAGATAAAGACCTCACTCCAACTTTGTTAGAAACTGCAAATTTTGATTTTAAAAGAGATTTTGATTTTTACATATAAAGAAACGTTTTAATAATTTATATTTGTCTTTTGTTATAGTATTGATAATATTGAAAAACAAGGTCGCCATCAATTGGAGTTGGATGAAGAGGCATTCTCTATACTGGATACAAGTTTACCTGGTAGACAGCGTATTGTCATTCGTGATCCGTATTATAGAGATGTACCACATGATTTAGCTGAGCGTAGGATGCATGGTGTTGTAGAAGGTAATAGACAATAATTGTTGTTAAATATTGAAGAATTAGTAAATATTAAGTATTATTTGATTAGGCCAATTTTCTAGGGCTATATTAGTACATTTATTTTAACATTTTGATATATTACAGGTATACTCTCCTCCTACCTACTCCCTCTTCCCTCCCCTTTATTTTCTTTTTTCTTGCTTGTGTAGAAATGCCTTGGTTACATATTATAATATTAGTAGAAACTCAAAGGCATTGTAAAATTACAGTGACTTTTTTTCATTCAGATCAGAGTTCTACTTCTGTTCATGTGGCCAGCATATTAAGAAAGATCATTGATCATTGCTTGTACATGTGGATGCTGTTATCTAAAACAAGATCAATACAGATGATGATTTGTTCCCCTTTTCCTGTCTTAGTAAAAAAAAACACCTCATTTAATACCTGAATCCAAATTTCTCTGTTATCCATATTTCTCCTATATTTAGGAATAAAACTTAACAAATTCATTAATAAAATATTGTTCCATAATTTTAACAATTTGCTCCTAATTTCATAATTACAATGTAGTTTTATTACATAATTAATATTTTATCAGAAATTTTTTTACAAAATGTGGAAGAAATTGAAAATATAAAATCTCTAGACATAAATATTAAAAAGGATAAAGGAAAATTAAAATTAGGAGTATCCTAATTTTATTAATCCTAATTTTATTAATAACTATAAATAACATTTGTCCATCATTCCATCAAAAATTTGCAACATATATATATTGCAAGCTTTGCAATATATTGATGAAAATATATTTAAATAAATAGCAATTGAAAATAGATAAAAACATTATTAATAATTTAATAAATATACAAATATAGCAGTGATAAGACAGCTTGTACTAGGTGGTTAATGTTAGTAGAATTTAAAATATAATTTTACAGTGCAGAAGAACAATATGAATCTTAAAAATATTATTTCAATAAATATATAAATATTTATAAAACTTTTTCTTTTGGCCTGAGCTTTTTTTTTAGAACAATGAAGGAGTTATAATTATAGGCAATGCAGAGTGCTGAAGTATGATACTGACTCTTCTTGTGGCCACATTAGACAAAATTAATGTAGTCAATGTTTATTTTCAGCAGAATGATGCTTAAAGTTAACATAGGTCACTGAGCATTATTGCATGAAAAATTGGCAGGATAGGTTTTCACAAAATGAATAATCAATTCGCCACCTAGATTGTGCGTGTATATATATATATATATATATATATATACTGCTGTGACTAAAGCTCCCTGAAAATCCAGGTCATTTGCCATCAAAAATTACCCTAAATTGTTTGGTGCTTAAGATCTTAGACTGCATACTTAAGTGAAGGTGACACCATTAGTAAACATATCATGTTTTATGGATGCCAATCCTCTAACCACAAGATTATATTTTCATATTGTGTGATTGTCTATTGGTACTAGAAATCCAGGCAGGTGCACTCCTGATTTTTAGTTAGGAGACAATTTTTCAGTTAGTTATGAGACTCATTTTCAACTGAATGGCTTTGTTAACAAACAACTGCCATGTGCAGGAGTGTCTAAAAAACCAAAGACTAATTTTTGAGCCTTATCTCTATTAAGTGACTATTTAGTTACAGCTTTTGGGCTAGCATTTTTTCTTTTGGACTGAGTTATTTTTTTTTTTTAGAACAATGAAGGAGCTACAATTATAGGTAATGCAGAGTGCTAAAGTATGATACTGACTCTTCTTGTGGCCACATTGGACATAATGAACGTAGTCAATGTTTATTTCCAGCAGAATGATGTTTAAAGTTAACACAGATCACTGAGCATTATTGAATGAGAAATTCCCAAGATAGGTTGTTTCACAAAATGAATACATCAATTCGCCACCTTGATTGTGCGATCTAAACCTCTTGACTTTTTCCTTTGCGGCTTTGGAAGTAACAATCCTACATCTATAATCTACAAACAGTTGCAAATATTGAGTATATTCAAGCTGTTGTTCAAAAAATAACACTGCATTTATGTGAAACTGATGCAGAACTTTCTTCACAAGAAGGAAGTTTCTGTGAACAGAAACTGAAGTGCAGTTTATCAGATATTTAATCAGGAATTCTGTATTTCTTGTCATCTTTATTTAAAAGATGACAATTTTCCACAATAATTGTTTATTATTAATATAAAATTGCATATCTTAATTGAAAGTTCTTTATATAAATTTTTATATCAGATATTTTTAAAGGAATTAATGATTCATATACTAATTTGAAACAGAAATACCGGAACCTATCGAAGAGGAGGATGAAGATGAAGAGGAGCCATGTCCTTGTGATAATGTTTGTGCTACTCCCAGTAGTCCAGCGTCCAGCCCTTGTCCATGTCCTAGCAATGATAACAGAACTGGCAGTACCACTGGATATTCACCTTCCTCACCGTTAGCATGCTCATTGCTTAGTCCAACTAGTAGTTCCAGATTGCCAGCTCCTCAATCATCATCCTCCAGGCAGCCTACTACTAGATCACTTCGTACACCCGAGAGCTCGCGAAGTGTATGTACACCTCGAAAATCCCAAACACCTGATCAAATCAGTCTTCGTACAGGCCGATCACCTGCAAGCAGTATACGTAATTGCTATTCACCAGCTGAACAGTCTTACAGTCCTCAACAGATGGAGTATTCTGTACCAAATTCGTATGGAGGCTCACAGATAGATTTTGATACTTCTAATATGTATCCAATGCAACCCAGCGTTGGAAAAGTTAACAGACCCTACAGCAGCAGCAGTTCACGCAAGTAAGTATTTTTTTATTTTGTTTATTATTTTTGTAAACATAATTTCAATTAAAGTCTATAATGCTGAATATCTTAAACAAATTTAATTTAGTGAATACATATAACTAATAAACCTCAACCACTTTATGTAGGACATTAATTTTGTGAAATAAAATAAGAATCCAACATAACATAACTCATTCGGAAGCTAAGTTATATTATATTTCTTATTTAATAATTTGTATGTCTGATAAGATATCTGTAGAATGTGGTACAAAAGGAAGAATCTATTTTTGAAGAAATACATCTTATGAGAACCTCTTTCAACATTTAAAATTCAATGTTGGAATAATATGTAAAATTAATCTTTTGAGTAAATTAAAGAACAGGATTTTGTTGTTAAACTCTACGGTGGCCAAAAATTAAAGTTTTTTAATCACTGTTTACATACTGTGTACCAGTGATTTAAAACAGGGTGAAAAAAGTGTAGTAAAAAGGAGAATTACCAGTAAAACAGTTTGGAATTAGCTGACTTTTTGAAAGATTAGTTGATTGATTTCAGTTATACTCTGGTCTTACTAAATGGAAAATCAGTAACAAATTGGATGATTGTAGATTGGAAATATTTAGATATTTTTATAGGGGGTTGTCCTTTCAATGAGAGTTGTCCAGAAAGAAAAAACAAAGGTAATTAGAGCAGTGGTTCATAATTGATCCTGTTAAAAAGTACTGCAGAATTAAAATGCTGAAAAAAAAATTAAGGTGAGATGGACGAGTTGAATAGGACATGTGAAGATGATAAAATAGTCGTGTAAGAAAACGTCCTGGAAGAGGTAGACTTGAGGGATTGCTTAAAGATGCCAATGACCTCTGAACAGGTTTTAGAGCTTGTAAAAGGAACATGGCTGATAGAGAGTATTGTGGAATGGCATAGTATTTGAGTCAGGGCCCTATTTCGGCTGAATTACAAAGAAATAAGTATGATTGCTAAACATGAACATAGAATACTGCTGGAAACTCACACACCATGAAATTTCTGTATTATCTGTTATAAATTTTTCCTTCATAGATTTACAGTGGCCTTGTATTGAAAATTAATTCATGAATTTATATTTTTAAAAGAATAATTTGGTATTGTGTTGTTTTAAATAAATTTTTATGATTAAATCAATTGACTTTTTTTATTTGGCTCCTTAAACTATGTGTAATCATTGTATGTAGTTGATTCACTCCTCTGGTGATATTCATATATAACAAGCCATTGACTTTTATGTTCACTGCTTATATGATCTACGTAATTCAACAAAAATATTTGTGATTAAATTATCATCTGTAATGACAAGCTGCTACAGACCCATTTTTTTATCATATTGAGCTCCCTGGTTATACTATACATTTGTTTCAACGTGGTTTTGGCTACAATGTGACTCGAAGTATTTCTTTGGAATTTCATAATTCTATTCATGTACTTACTTAGACGATTCCACTTTGAAAATACACTTGAAGATATTCAAAAATATTCAACTAAAAAATAAGTTTTCAAGTGAGAGTTTCCTATCATATATATCTGAGTTTCAATTTCATGGTGTATGAGGTTCCTGCATTAATCTTGTAATATCAACCAAACCAAAATTTGCATTTTGCATAGTAATGTGTAACATTTTGATATTTTTACTGAAATCTTCATTCAAATAAATGAATTTAAATAAGATTGAGGTTATAGTAAGATGAGAATATTTTAAATATTCATTAGAATTTCTCTTCTTTTCGATAACATTTCTGTGATATGCTTTGCAGTTACTTCTGTAGCCTATCATATATCTGAGCAAGAAATATGCCAAATGCAGTATTTGATAAACAACATTGAAATTAATTGAGCACACATTTTTACATTTAACTACTTCAAATCTATTAATGCTTAAAAATAGAATATTATATGCAACTTTAATGTACAGAGCGAGTCAAATTTTAAACTGTCCCAGATAGAATACTGTAACTTTGAGCATAAGGTGTTAAGAAATAGAATATGAACCCCTTCTCAAGGATTGGCCCAAGGGTAGTAACTCAAATATTTTAAATAACAACCTTTGTGTGATACATCATTTTAAATTTTCTTTAAGACAAGAAAAATTGTATAAAAAAAATTTGTACAATATCTATGCCCATTAAATAGATATCAAATAAATTATTTCTAAAAGTCAATTTTTAGATTGGTAAAAAATAGTTTTAACTTAGATGGTGGATGATAAATAAACACAAAATTAATAATGGATAAAATTAACACATAACCATGGAGTATGGTTGTTATATTTGATATTCAGCATATATTAACATTTGTATACAGCATATATTGTAGTTTGTGAATAGTCTATTATTGTTTTATCTATTTAATAAACTTAAGATTTTATAGAATTAACAAAGATTGAAAATGATTTTAAGATGAACAGGAATCTGTTTGAAATAGGATAAATTATGTAGTATTAAAGTAATTTATGTATTGTAAGTAATAAGTCTTGTGATTAAACTTAAATATTATGATTCATGAAGCCAAATCAGAAGTTACATAAAAATACAAAAACTTTGTTTTTGTAACCATAAGAACATTTGTATACAGCATATATTAATTGTTGTTTCTGAATAATTTATTCTCGTGTTTTATCTATTTAACTAATAAAATTAAAATTAACCAGATACATCTAAACTTTCCTTCATTTAATGAAAAGATCTGGCTAAATTTTTCTGAAAGTTTTTCTTCTGTTTTATTAGAATATTTTATAATTTCTCACATAGAGTTTAAAAATAATAACAATTCTGAACAATTTAGAGAAAATTCCTGTAGATCTAATATGCTTGATAATACTAAACTGTACTATTTAGTTTTCGTGTTGTTCGTTTCTGTTGTAGCATCACTGTTACAATATTTGTCATAACGTTTGCTTTCTTCTTTGCCATTTGGTTTCGTTGGGTGCTCAATTAATGTGTAATGGGTTAGATGACATTCTCGTAGTATGAAGAAAAATACCATAATTACGTTAACTATAGACAAAAGAACAACAAAAATTGTAAGTGTTGGTTTAATTATACAAGTAAATAACCAGTTATACCAGTAAATAAAATTGTTAGAATGTAAAGACAAACGAAAAAAGTAAACAAAGTAAATCTTTATTTATAAATTTATAAATTTTCATGTAAATAAAAAAAAACACATTTGGCACCTCAATATCAATAATAGTGAAGCCACGTTGTCACATAACCTTTTAGCATTTCATCCAATTGTTCATAAGTTTATGATGTTGTAGTTAATGGCCAAACACAGTTTCTGATTATGAAATTTTATGAAAAAATGTACCTACAATAATTTATGAAATTTTTTGAAAATCACAGCTGTAAGATATGATGTGTGATGTATGATGGTGGAGCATTAAGCCACCAGTGTGTCTCTTGTTCACTTCTGATCCTACTTACTCCTGACCAATTTTATTTACTCTGTTACCTGCGTATTAGATATTTTTAATTAATTAAACATTTTACTTCACTTTTAAGTGTAATGTTTGTCTGTTCAAATCGTTCTAATATACTATTATCTTTTTCCATATACTGTTAATTAAATACTTAAATCTTAAGTTTATTTTAATAAACTTATGTTTTCGTAATGTTCCAATTTGTGAACTTGATTAAAAAAACTTCTGTATAAAATGATTACGATCTACTTCCTTATTTTTCTAGCAATAGTTAGTTTTGCTCATAACAAAATTTTAATTTTGCTAAAATTATAGTAATTAATATTGTAATTACTTATTGTAGTAATTAATAATACTTAATAAATAATATTTTAAACAGGCCATGGAAAGAATTCTTTCAAATAAAGTTAACAGCTTCTAGGAATCTTGAAAACCTATCATTGGCAAATCAGCTTGCATAACTTGAAGATGCAATTTAAACTTTAGAACTTACCTATGTTTAGAAACTAGATTAAACTGAAATAGAAACTTGTATTTCTTTTCCCCTTACACAACAATAAAAGCCCTAATATATTAGTAGGCTATTGATGTAATCTGTAACCATTACTAATAATATATTCAAGGTCAGTCATCCACCTTCTCAAGAATACAGTTTGAAATTTGCAATATATATATATATATTATAAACATGCAAAAGTACAGATAACAGAAATGGAAATGGAGTTAAAATGTTCAATGTTACTCATAAAATGAATAAATATCAAAAAATATTTTAACAATATTGTAAAAAATGAGTAACCTTGTTTATTATATATTATTGCTACCTATGAATATACAAAGGGTGATGATAAATCCATGCAAAAATAGAGCAACAATTTTTTGTGAAAAACTTTTATTTCTCAACGTATTCTTTTTTCAAGTCTAGTCAACTTAGTTCAATGATTCTCAATTTTTAAAATGCACCCTTTCTACAGATACAGCCTTTTTAGGGAGATCTCTTATGAAATCTACCTATAAAGGCTGTATCTGTTGTAATGGATACCATGATTTGACTTAGGTAAAATTTTGGGAGTTGTGAAACATGAAGATATATCAAAATTTTACCTAACTCCCAGACCCCAAAACCAGTCGGCTCAAAAGTTTATATATATAATTTCACTTTCTTGTGGCCATAACTGCTGTAATTTTGTGCAAATCACTTTCAAATTGTTCCTTAAAAATAACCTGTCCTAAAATCTCAGTCGAGTTCGTTAATGGCCAAACTTGGACCATACGGATGGAAAAATATCGCTTAAGTAAACTTTAAGTAGATATTGAATTTGTTTAAAGTTCTTACTATTCTTTGGATAAGAGCCTAAAACTTATGTACTAAAGTTTTTTGATATCACCAACCATTGGCCCAAGGAGGTGGAAAAATGGAGTTTCAAAGACAAAAAAAAATTATACCTCCCTTAATAGGTACAGTATTGAATCTGCTTAAAGTGGTTGTTAATCCTCTAAACATTACCTAAAACTTTTGTCTGAAACAACTTTTGATATGACCAACCCTTACAGCAAAGGATGACCAAAATGTTGCTGGAATTGTAAGAAAATGGGACTTAACTATTGAAACTATTATAACTTTTTTCACATGTAACTATGAAGTTTTTCTTTTCTTCAAAAATCTTTTTTATCCCCCTACTTAGCATTAGTGAAATCTACCTCTGCCTTCCAGTGTGCAGAAAGGGATTTATTTTTCTTTGTTTTCTTATTAGACAATCCAGTAAAGATGCATGAACTTTACTACTTAATTGGTCCACTTCCAACCCTTCTGGGCAGCCTATCTTCACTCATTTGTAGACATACCAGCTTCTTTAATTGATCTTCTGCCCTCTAGATTTGTATTTATAGAAAGATATATGATATACGGCCCAGTAATAGTTTCATCCTTCTCCAGAAACTCATGAAGATTATGCCATGAGCATCCCAAAAGGCAGTGCCAGTCACCTTATCTGTTGTTGGAACAGTTTTTGCCTTCTTTGGAGTGAGTTACCCCTGTTTTGATTATTTCTTGGTTTCAGGTCAGTAGTGATGTATTCAAATTTCATTAATTACTACGTAACTGCAAAAAAATCCCTTTCAGTTGCATGGAACAGACCCAAACTGCGCTTAGAAATAAATGTTTACCAGTTTGCCTTTTTAATTTTACAGATATTAATTTTTGTTATAGACATAAATTTTAAACATATAAAAATCTTTTAAATATTCATTGGGTGGTCGAAATGGAAAAACTTCTCAAATCGAAAACTGTTTGTTTTTCAATTAGTTTTCATTTTTACAGAACCCCTCTTTATCTATCGTTATTTACTGACAGTTTAAATATTTAATTCATTTAGAATTATATTCTATTCAAGTTATTTCTCTGAGGGACATATTGTCTTCATTTGTCAATATTTCTTTTTAGCCGGCAACCTTTACAATTCTTATGTTATTTACTTGCAGTGTAGTTCAGAGATTATGCTATAAGAAAGTGTTTGAATATATTTACTTCATTACATATTTAAACATTGGGTGTAATCTTTAGGTTCAGACTTTGTAACCTTTCTCCAAAATAAATATCCAGCTCAAGTTGGATTGAGCCTCCATGAGGTGCACCTGAATATATCCAGAACGAATATGAGAAATTTGTCCAGTGAACTGAACCTAAACAAACTTCACAGCTTCATTTATTTATTTATCATCAAATCACACCTCACTAGATCACATCTAGAGTTGTAACTCTGAACCTAGTCCCCCCACAAGCAATTCCTTGACAGTCAACCATGAAAGGTCTTTTAAGGAATACTCCAGCAGCTGAACTAAACAACACCAAAGTTCAGAGAAGGCAACAATCAGATACGGTGGGCTGGTACTTATTAGAGAATATGCAATTTGAAACATTGGAATGCCCCTCCAATACTACACACACGAACAAGAAAAATACAAAGTCCAAAATCAAACCAAAGCAAATCACTTACCTACATTTCCACACACAATGTAAACTTGCTCATGCAGAAACTGGCCTAATGAATCAACACAAAATTCTCACATGGTCTGCAGGAAATAAGAAACACCGACCAGATACTTTGGAATATCAAGGATATATAGGCTCTGCAAAGGTTTACCTGGGAAGAGAGTGATGAAAAATGTCCCACAGATAGGAACAGGCTTTTTAGTCGGTCTCAAAATAATGAACTTCATACAAGAATTTGAGTCACAATCTCCAGAAATCTTAACTCTCACCCTAAAAGCATCTTAATAAAAACTACACTATAATAAACACCCATGCACCCACTAATAACAAAAATAACTCTTCAAAAGATCGTGTTCGAAACAGAAAAGTTCGACATCTACTAAACCTGACTACAAATAACATCATCCTCAAAAACAAAGTTCAATAATTAATCAGACTTCAATGCTCAACTAGGCAGAGAAAGAAAATATCGCATCATTGGAAAATGGCCCAACCAAAGGAAAACAAACAAGATCTACAATGTAAAAGTTCTCTGAGGAGTACACAGGCTCACATCATTATGTAGTCAAACAACAATCTTAAATAAATCACAGAAATAGCTAATAAAATCTTTTAATTATAAGTAAAACAGTGGAGAAAAGACATTAAGCATGGCTATTTCACCAATCCCAAAGGTCAGAAACATCCTTCCAAAATCTAGTAAAACAAAGAAAAGAAACCACCCAATTCATAAGGAGAAAAAAGACACACCAAAAACCAAGCTGAAATTAAGAGAATTCAATAAAACATAGTCAAGAATGAAAACTGTAAACTGGCCTATAACAATAAAGACAATGCAGAGATCTTAGCTAAATATTTCAACTAACCTCCTAAATTGTGAAGGGCAACAGAACTCCTAAACTTCCAACTCAACACCACCAGAAGACATCAACCCTCCCACAATAAGTCTACCAAGCACTGGGTGAGATGAAGAATTAGAAAGCAGTGGCAGATCAGACTTATGTAAAGAACTGGGAATATGCAGGAAGCTCAGCAATAATTGCCCTTCATCAACAACTTGTCAACATCTGGATCAAAGAACGACCAATTTTTTTTATGCCAATTTTATTTTCAATGTTTTGAAGTTCTAATATCTGTAAGGGATATCACTGGATGACACCCCTCATCCATCTACTACACAAAAAGGGGACAAAACAGACCCTAACAGTTATAGGTGAATCTCACTTCTAGATACAATAAATAAGATTCTTTCAAGAATCATCTTCAACAGGATCAGTTTACAACTCTAGAAAGAACTAGGAGAATATCAGAGAGGTTTTAGACCCTGGAGGAGCTGTTCAGATCATGAGTCTCAGATCTTAATAATGGATTAAAACAGGAAAAAAAACAGAGACATGTGATAGTATTTGTAGATTTCAAGAAAGCTTATGACTGCATTCATAGAGAATCCCTACTAAAAATTGTAAGACACCCCTTGGACTACATACCAAATTAATAAACTGACCCTCACAAACACTAAGTCAAAGGTAAAATTCATTTTAATGCTTTTTTGAAATGGTCTCTGAACAATGTGAGATCAAAACAAGAACTGCACCAGGGCGATGGCTCTCACCATTATTATTCAGCTGCACTCTAGAAATGGTAATGAAGAAATTGCTTAAAAAATGTCTCCAAAAGTAAAAATAGTCTCCAAAATCAAAACAAACTGTCTTGGTTTTGCCGATGACTTGGCACTGCTAACTACATAGATTAAGCTAAATCACAGATATTAGAACTTCAAAACATTGAAAATAAAATTGGCATAAAAATATCACTCAAAAAGATCTACTTATGCAGCTGACACCTGAAATACTCTTCCACCTGAACGAACAATCAAAGACAGACTTTGATAGTTAACATAAGGGAATCTAAGCAGAGGGAATCCAAATGACTAGTTCATATAAATTTATTTTATGATATAATCATCAATAAAGTAAAAGTTATTTTAAATAAGAGATAATGTAAAAATTACTATAATTGGTATGTGTGATCATTTAATGCAGTAATTTTTTTTAGTACTTTGGTTCTTTGTATGCAGTGCCAAAATTTTGAAAAACGTTCTAAACTATTAAATAAAACAACCTTACCTTTTCTTGAATTGTTTGGTTCATTGCAGTTTTAAGAAGCAGACCTGAATTTAAGTTTATTAATCACTTTTCTAAATATTTCTCCTTGATCGTTTTATTCCATGTCTGCAAATGAATTTTTTTAAACCATCCATAATTTTGTTTATGCTACACAATGCAGTAGCAGCAGATCTTAGTACAACCGCCTAACATCGATAATGGAAGCAATTGATTGAGTCTTAATAACAAAGTATTTTGCAATTCAAATTTAATTTCAAATCATCTATAGACCATCATAAACTAGACCAACCTACTGAGTAAGTCTAGTGTTAAATTCGTTATCGTAAATTAGTTAATTTTGAAGTTAAAAGTTCTCAGGTTCAAATCCTAATAAAGGTAGTTAACTTTTATTCAGATTTGAATACTAAATCATCGGTACTGGTGTTCTTTGATGGTTGGGTTTCAATTAACCATACTCCTCAGTAGTCAACGTGAGTTTAAGACTATAAATTTACTGGTACAGTTGCATTACTCTCTCATTACTTTCTCTTCTTTTTTACTGTTCTGACAGTTTTAATCAGTCCTCCTTATGACATATCCCAGCCAAATTAGCTCAACTGTTCTGATTAAACTTCCTGTTCTCATTCACTCTCCTAATTACTTCTCATTTTTCACTCTTAATTTGTTCTTGCATAGTATCTAATCTTCATGCTTACATTTCAAATAAATAGTTTTCATAGTGATTTCTTTCTTGTATTAATCAGGCAATAAAATAATCTTAATGGTTATTCACAGCCTTTTTTTCCTCATATTTCTTAGCTTCTACATTTCATATCTATACAGAAATAGGCACACTAAACATAAAAAAACATGTTTTAAGTTCTAACTCCATTTTATTAAATAATTAGTAAATGCTTACTTATACAGTTGATTTACAGAGAAGTTGTTCATTTCTTCCTTCTACTATCTAGATGTTCACTCCTAACATCATTGATTCTGTTTACTTAACATTCATTTTCATTCCATAATCTGTTATATGATTAATTTTTTGTGTATGAATAATCAAAAAGTTTATAGAGCATAATTGTTGCATTATTTTTGCATTTGCATTATTGTTTTGTAGTTACATTAAAACTCTTTATAACTGAGAAATATTTTCAATTTATATATCAGTGAAAAAATTTTTATTTGATGTTTTGATTATCAGAGAGATAAGGAGCTGTTTTACCAAATAGACTTTAGCGATTATATCTAGTTACACATAGAAAAATAAGAGTTCCTGCATCTCTTTGTAGGTAACCCACTCATTATATCATTAAGAATGGACTGGATGAAGATCTGACATCTTTGGCATGGACCTAGCAGACTTTGATCTACATAGGCTAAAATGTTGTGATCTATCCAAGGATTCACAGACACAAAACTGATAATAGAATCGTTTGGTGGAATGGAAGCCCATACCTGAAAAATAATCAAAATATTTACTGTTATGTAAAAATACCTTAACTATTTACTGTAAAAATTAGTGTCGTGTGTGTGTGTGTGTGTGTGTGTGTGTGTGTGTTTGTGTGTGTGTGTTTGTGTGTGTGTGTTTGTGTTTGTTTGCAACTGAACAACTAATTAATCCAGAATCTCCACCACTCTCTAGTATTAAAGTTCATTCTGAATGTAATGTTTTATGCATCCACTTTTTAATCTTTTAGAAACTTTTACAGTAATTTTAGAATATTACAACAAAAATTGATGGACTCAAACTTTTTCTTTTTTTATAAAAATTTTCTTATTAAAAAAAATGTACGCTTTCTTTCAGCAATGCACCTTCACAAGAACCATGTTGTCAGTTTGAACAAGCTCAAGATCCGTGTTGCCAATTTGAACCACCTCCAGAAGATACATGTTGCCAATTTGAACCACCTCCAGAAGATACGTGTTGCCAATTTGAACCACCTCCAGAAGATACATGTTGTCAATTTGAACCACCTCCTCAAGATACGTGTTGCCATCCTTCACTAGAACAGCGTTACCAATATGAACGATCTTCTGCTTCATCAGCCTCACCACCACCACCACCCCCACCATCACTAGAACAATTTCGCCAATATGATCCAAATCCATACCGAAATTATGATACCAATGTATATAGCAATGCTAGTAGCATGCAAAGTGAGTATGTATGTGGACAACCTGTTTGTGCCCAACGTCAGATGCCGCCTAACAACTATGCTAATACCCAAGGTTATGGAGCACAACCTAATTATGATTATACTGCAGCATACACTCAAGATATGAATTATAATAAGAATACAAAGAATACTAATTCCAATAGAGGTTATGCACAACCAGAATGGGCACAGATGAATGTTGAAGCTGATATTGGTAACAATGACGAGTGTTGTCCTGATGAGTATGATGATGGCAATGATTATGGCAATGATTTTTCTCAAAATCAGACAAATTACAACGATGATGATTGTTGTTGGTCTTGAATTTTTAAAATTAAGTTGAAAATAATATATATATTACAAATTTTGTTTTTAATTAAATACAGACAACAGTATGAAACTGGTGTATTGTACTTACATATCAGATTGGATTGTACATTTTTTTTATACATATACATTAATTTTTAACGTATTATGGTACATTTATTGTGACAAATATATTTATTACAATACTTATATTGTTTTATTTTTATTCATTTATTATACTTAAATTTCTATATTGTGTAAATGGAATTCATTAGTGCAACTATTGAATTAGTTTGATAACTGGAGCTACATGGATAAACTTAATGAAAAAACTGATAGATCCTTGCTGAGAATCAAATTTGAGGCAAACTTGACACATAATGGTAGATCATTTTGCAAGGAGAAAGGATTGCGCTGGACTGGTTAATGCTATTGATCTTTGAACTGATTGATACTTTATAAACAAATTAATGTATTAATTCGTCAAAGGCATAAATACTAATGTATTTTTATAAAGTTCAGCATTATAGTCACCACTTAAATTCAAGTATTTTTGAAAAATTACATACCTGAAAACATTAAAATGCTATCACTAAAGCATAGCAAATTAAAGACTTTTAAAGAGAAGGAAAAAATCATAATTCTGCTTAAAGAAAAAAATTAAAAAGTAAAATACTTGTTTTATTTTTAAAGCTCATTTTGGAAGCCTTTTATAATAAAGCCTTTACCATATCTGGAAGATAAACTATAAACTTTACTTCCCAAATATACTTTAGAAGTATGAAATGTTTTATAAATAGAAGTAAGTCAGAGTTTCTAAACTTGTGGGTGCGCCACCCTATGGAAGGTGTGATAACACTAAATGGGGGTGTGAGCATATGGAAAAGAAATTATTTAAAAAATGTATTAATTTACTGAAAGAAAAGCGAACAAAATACACTGACATATTTAAATTTTTCAAAATTAAATTAAAAAGAAATTTAATAATTATTAGTGATTTACTTGGGCCTGTCTTGTAGAGCAAAGTTTTTTGAAGGAAGGTTTAATAGAAATACACACTTTTCTACATTTAGATGTAGAAAATCCAATTTTGAAAAGGTAGGATGTTGAAAATTGTAATGATATAAGAAATGATTTTGTTTTCAGTGCAGAAAACTCATCATTCACCCCTGTCCAAAACTCTTGTGATTCATTACTAAATTTTTGTTTGATTTCACCACTTGCTGTGAAGTCTAAGATTTCTTTGACAGTTTAGAGCTCTTCGAGAATATTTTGAAATTGATGCCTAACCCTCGTAACTTGCTACAAAATTGCAGTTGGCAAGACTAAATGATTTAAATGATTACAAAAACAACTTTCACATGTTGTTCATCATTGTAAGTTTTAACACATTCATCCACATTTGCAAACATTTCTAGGTTTTTGTGTTAAATTTCTGCTCCACAATTCCAATTTTCTACAAAAAGTTATCACTCATATCCAAAATAAACCATCTTGGCTTCGGGTCGGTTTGCTCTTTTAGAAAAATGATTTCATCTCTTTTCATAAACACATTGCAAAAATTTCCCATGTGAAAATCATCTTTGCTTGTAAGAAAATAGTAACACTGAATGTACTGCACCCATGTCTTTACAAAGTGCAGAAAACATTCTTTATTTTAGGGGTCTTGTTTTTATATAATTTACAACAGTTACATCTGTCATTAGCTGAATATTCAAATCAAGACTAATTTCTTTGGAAGCCAGAGCTCCTCATGCAATATGTCCAATACACTGTGGAGATTTTTGTTCACAAGTGCTTGTATACTTTGGAATCTTCCAGACATTGAATGAGCACATCTGTGCATATTCTGATGCAGTTTTTGCCATTCTGTTTGCCTCGTTTATGAAATCATTTAAGATAGCAAATAATACAACTGCTGTTGCTTTGAGTTATACTGGTTTGCAGAATAGTTCTACTGCTGACATATTATCACAAAATCGTACATAGCCCTATTAATGCGTACATAGCTCCTGTTAAGTAGAATTTGGTTTTATATATTATAGTAAAATATTATATTTCACTTTCACTTGCTTTATATCTACCCAAAACTTTGGTAGAATTTGTTAATGGGCAAAATCAGACCATGGGAGTGGAAATGACGGGGCTTTTTCAAAAAACAAAATCTCACTATAACTTAATTATTAAGTAAAATATCAAATTTGTTTACAGTCCTACTATTCTTTGGATAAGGGCCTAAAACTTATATATCGCCAACCATTGACTGAAGGGGTGGAAAAAATGGGTTTCAAAGACAAAAAAAATCATACCTCTCTTATTAGGCACAGTATTGAATCTAAGTGGTAATTGGTCCTCTAAAACTTTTGTCTGAAACAATTTTTGACATGACCAACCCTTATGGCAAAGGATGATCAAAATGTTGCTGGAATAAGAAGATGGGGCTTGTCATACGCAACCACTGTAATATTGAGTAAATTTGAAGTTTTTCTTAACCTTAAGGTGGAAATCGTTATTTATCTTCTACTTAGTACTGGTGAAATGTACCTCTGCCTTCCAGTGTGCCAAAAGGGATTTGTTGGTTTCCTTTGCAGTCTGCATAACTAGGATGCAGTAATGTAGTATACATTGTTGTTTTTAAAAAAATTCCTTAAGGCTTTGATATTTAGGCCTATTACACCTGGTACAATTAAGTTTAGCACAGTTGTGACATTTGGGACTTTTCTTATATAACCTACCACCCATCAAAGGTCTTATTATACCCATCATAGATATTATTTGTTTGTAAACACAAATAACAAATATTCTATGTTTTTAAATTATTATAATTGGACAATCTATTGCACAATGTAAAAAAATAAAAAACAAAATAATAGTAAAGTATAAAGCATCAAATTACAATTAAAAATAATACTACAACATTGATAGAACGAGTAGCTTTAAAAAAGTGTATATGTTGAATGAGAATTAACACATTTTTCACTAGAATGTAAGTTGCCAGTAAAAAGGCAACTAATTTATGTTGCTACATAAATTTTTTTGTATCTTATTGTTATTCAAACTTATTCTTGTGTTAAACTTTGACATGAAACTTTTTGAAGCAGTTTGATTGTTTAAACATAATTATAAAACACATTTTTCACAACAGTTATGGTTTCGGCTTGTACACTGTTCTAGCTGACAGGTACACAAAACCTTTAGCTCATCGTTCACTGGTATTGGCAAAGGTATGTATTGACTACTACATAATTCAGGAAACTTTATTTACATCATTGCCTAAAGTTTCTTAAAATTTCTTTTCCTCGGTCCATGAATCAAATATTCAGATATTGCCAAACAAATAGTAAGTGACCTGTTTTTTTAGAAAGTGAAATTTTTACATTCAAAGCGATATTCCATCCAACTATAAAGAATAGTGGTTAGTATCTTGGTACTGGTTTATACTCTGTGAAAGGAGATCTTCTGGAGCATCTGGAACGTGCTTGTTAAAGATTCTTTTTGACCAAGAAGATCTGACGAGGGAGTTTGTCTGTTTGCTGATACTTGTTCTTCTTCCTCATCTTCTGAATCCAACTCAGCAGCTGCTGCTGCTTCCTTGAGAAAGATTGGATCTGGTAGATGTTCATCATCGGAATCACCACCTTCTAAATCTGAATTAAGGTAATCCAAAATGGAGATAATTTCATTCTCATCAATGTAAAGGGTTTGCTGCACTTCTAGAAAACAAAAGAAAATGTGCAGAAATAAGTACTATGGGAAACCCTATCGGGTTGGTCTAGTGGTGAATGTGTCTTCTCAAATCAGCTGATTTGGAAGTTGAGAGTTCCAGCATTCAGTCCTAGTAAAGGCAGTTACTTATGTACGAATTTGAATAATAGAGCGTGGAAACTGGTGTTTGAATGGTCAAACTGAGACCGTACAAGACTACACTTCATTTACTCACTCATCCTCTGAAGTAATAAAATCCTAATCCTCAGATCATTTATAATTTCATGCTCATCTATTGATGACTGTTCCCTATAATTAAAAAAATAATGGAAAATATGTGTACGAGTACAATATACAAACATTTTTACGTATAAAGTTCCTTTAAAACTTAGTGACATTTTGCTACTTAATGCATTACAGCAATCAGTTATGGTTTAATGGAACTTGTTTGTAGATAAATATCAATTTTGTTTTTAGTATCCTATGCTTTAAGGTGACTGAAAATAATTATATATCATTTCGTTATAATGCTTTTTTACTGTCATATGAGAAGATATTTGTGAAATTCAACTCGTTCAATTCCAGCCAGCCTCAGTTGAGTCGACACACATATAATTTTCGGACCACGCTTATCTGTACAGTTGTTGATGCTTCACTATCGTCTAATGCACACTTTTGCCTACTATGGTAATTACCTCTGGTAATTACCGTTCAGGTATTACTAAAGAGGATGATATGTGTGAGTAAATGAAATGTAGTCTTGTCGCTTATGCCACTTAAAAATTTATCCATGATTCTGTATAAATCTCTACCGTGAATTGCAATTAATACGCAAATTACAAGATACATATTCACGATGATTCGATAGCGATAGAAGGATCGACTCAATTGAGACTGGCTGGAATTGAACGAGTTGCAGCATTTATACACGTTTGCGCAGACGTTCCAAGATGTTCGAGACAAATCGGAACTTCTTGCGAAGCCGCAAGAATGTCCGGTATATGGTTGACGTATACCGACAGAGAGTAATACAGAGGCGTCAACTCTGGTTTTGTCAACACAACAGTCGGTGTTAAATATTAATAAATTTACTTATTCTTGCTAATTTGTAAGGTTTATAATTAAGGCCATAATGCAGCTTTAGCGTCAAAATATTCGAAATACATTATTGTTGTATACATTTTTATTGTATGAAAGGGGGTCGCGATGAAAATTATGATTTAAAATCGGGTCGCAAATATTGAAAGGTTGAGAAACGCTGCAGTAAGTGAAGGAAAAAATGTCCAAGGTCAGCAGAATAAACTATAATGTGCACATCCATTAAGCTCTTGCACACAGTCAGTCTGCCTTTGTTCTTTGGTATATTGTGAAGCTTCTTTTACAGAAAAATTTAACGTTTTGTTGTTGCTTTTTTTTGTAGTTAATAAGTTTTTTTGTTTTGTTTGTCTTTTTATGGGCGTAAACGCTTCGGCGTTATCATTGCCGGAACACGATGTATATGTTTAAAAAAAAAATAAATGTTAAAAATTAATTAAAAACAGAAACATTCTAAAAACAATACATTTTATAAGAAAAAATTGCTGAGTAAGTTAAGATTAAAATAAAAAAACAAAGCTATATCGCGCTGTATATCTGATTACAGGCGCTGTATATCGCGCCTGTTCTAATGGTTAAGCCGCCCCGACAAAAAGACAAATTACCGCCCCTTAAGAATGTATATTTTCTCGTATTTTTAAAATAAAGGTACATATTTTTTTATTTTCAATAAAAATCAAATCATTTTATTTAATAAAAACATATATTTAGAAAGAAACATGTAACATAACATAATATTGATAATAGAGCAATACAAAACAGTAGAAATATCTGTATATAGCCGCAAATTGTAAACCGTATAATTTTTTTACATTTTCAAATGCTATTAAAAATGTGTATTATTGCACAAACAATCGAAATGCCATTACTTTAGAGAAAAAAACAAGGTAACATCAACTACACTAAAATTTCTCACTTTCAGTTCTGCAAACATTTTTATTACATCTTTTAAATTTATTGATCAGCAATTTCATGCTCAATTGCCAAAATGGTCAAACCATTAAGACGATTTTGTGTAGTAGTCGAACATAAAAAGTTCTTAATTAATTTTTACTTAGAGAAATTCCTTTCGCTACTTGCTACAGTTATTAGTACCATTAGCAACATTCTTAATTTTTCATCAATTATATATAAAAAACATATATTTAATAATTTTTTCACAAATATCTTCTCATATGACAGTAAAAAAGCATTATAATGAAATGATATATTATTATTTTCAGTCACCTTAAAGAATAGGATACTAAAAACAAAATTGATATTTATCATCAAACAAGTTCCATTAAATCATAACTGATTGCTGTAATGCATTAAGTAGCAAAATGTCACTAAATTTTAAAGGAACTTTATACGTAAAAATGTTTGTATATTGTAATCATACACTTATTTCCTATTATTTTTTTAATTATTGTGAAATCATCAATAGATGAGCCTGAAATTTTAAATTATCTGAACTTATCTTAATCATACAGTCCTTCAGAGAAGAGTGATTTCAGTTCAGAAGAATATTAAAGTCCTGCAAGAAAAAGAAAACTGTAAAGCAAGGTAAGGTCTCTGCAGAAATTCATTGCCGTGTCTTCTTTCCTCGATAATTTACTTTTCCTAACATTCCTCTTCATTCCATTATTACCACATTATCGATCTATTTTTTTTAATCATTTGTTGAATATTCTATGCTTAACCGTTAAAAAAAACATCACTATAAAGCTTATAATCTATTCTCCTTTCTCCTACTCATATTTCTTCGTTTTCTAGAACATATAGATGTAAACAGGCTTCCAAAAGGAGCTTTTAAGGTAAAACAAAAATTCTTTTTAATTTTTTTTTTAAGCGATTTTTAATTTTTCCTTCAGTCTTAAAAGTTTTAATTTGCTGTGATGAGTGACAGCACCTTAGTGTTTTTAAATATGTAATTTTTCAAACACTACAAAATTTCCCTTAATGTTAAAGTATATTACAATTTATTATTATGATATCACAGCTCCACTGCAAATCTATTTATACTCTAGTTTTCATCAGTTTTTAAAAATAAATTGTATAGTGCTATATAATACAGTGCTGATCAATGATCAGATTTCTATCTGGTTGAATTTATGTGGTGACAACAATTTAATAGTGATGAACTTTGATAAAAGTACATTCAGTTTCAGATTCTTTACTAGTCAAGTACAAGCATTTATTTTGGTAATGGTTCTTAATGTTAAGTACTAACAAAATACATTGACTGTTAGATGTGCGTTGTATCGGCTACAAATAAATAATTGATCTAAAAATATTTATGTAGTAATTAAATATCAGTTGGTCTCAGGTTTAATTCCCTTCAAGGGTATGAATTTTTTCATTAATAATTTCATCCATATTACTTTCCTGATGATAAAACGATTAATTATTTTTCCTATTATAATATTTTACTGCTGTCAACATCTAAACTCTTTCTCATCACCCACACATTATATTATATTATATTGGTTTCAGAGAAATATCTTAAAATATATTAAACAGATTTGCTGCTCCATTGAAATTAAAATATAATAAATGAATAAAAATAAAACAATAAAAGTATTATATAAATATATTTGTCACAACAAATGTATCATAATATGTTAAAAAAATGTATGTGTTTAACAAAAATGTACAATTCAATCCGTTATGCAAGTATGTGCAATACACCAGTTTTATAAGTACTGTAATATGTATTTTTCAACTTACATTTTAAAAATTCATGAATTATCAACAACAATCATCATCATTGTAATTTGTCTAATTCTATAAATAATCAATAATTGCCACCATCATTCTCGTCAATAGGATAACTCTCGTCATTGTTACCAATATCACTATTCATTTGCGTCCAATCTGGTTGCATGTAACCTCTACCGTAATTAGTATTTTTCATATTCTTATTATTATAATTAAGTTCTTGAGGGTACGCTGCTGTATAATTATAATTAGGTTGTACTCCATAAACTTGGTTACCGTAGTTGTTATTAGGCATCTGACTACGAGCACAAACATGTCCACGTACGCACTCACTTTCCGTGGTACTAGCATTGTTATAGACATTGGTGTCATAATTTTGGTATGGATTCGGATCAAATTGATGAAATTCTTCTAGTGATGGTGGTGGTGAAGATTGTTCATATTGGTAATGGTGTTCTACTGAAGGATGGCAACATGTATCTTGAGATTGTGGTTGAAATTGACAACATGTATTTTCTGGAGGTGGTTCAGATTGGCAATATGAATCTTGAGTTTGTTCATACTGATAACATGGTTCTTGTGGAGGCAGATTGCTGAAATAAAGCATACATGTTTTTTTTTAAAAAGAAAAGTTTTAGAAAAAAAAGTACGAGCTGTCAATTTTTGTAGTACATACCCAGATTGTAAGATTTTCTAAAAGATTAAAAAGTGGAAGCATAAACGTTATACAACAGAATGAACTTATGATTAACACTAGAATATGGTGGAGATTGAGGGTTTTTTTTTTTTTTTGTTTAACCTCTGAGTCCACAGTTAAGCATTACTTCAGAGGATGAGATGAATGATTTGTAGCGTGTGTGAAAATGCCATGCCTGACTGGGATTCAAACCCGGGAGGAGATTGAGGGTTAATCAATTAGTTCCTCACTTGGACACACACACACACAAACTACAGGGATTCATAAGTTGTTTATTTAAGAAGACTAACTTCTACAGTAAATATTTAAGCTGGTGGAATTGGAAGTCCATGACCTGAAAAATAATCAAATAATTCTCTTAACAGGTTTGTGTCTGTGAATCCTTGGGTAGATCACCAAGTTCTAGCCTCTGCAAATCAAAGTTTGCTAGGTCCATGCTAAAGATTCCAGGACCTATACATCCAGTCCATTCTTAATGATATAATGAGCAGGTTACCAACAAAGAGATTCAGCAACTCATTGTTTTTTATGTGTAACTAGATATAATCGCTAAAGTCTATTTGGTAAAACGAGCTCCTTATCTCTCTGAAAATCAAAACATCAAATAAACATAAATGAGAACTTTACTAACATCAGCATTTCAGTTCTAATTTTTTTTATTCGTTTTTTTCTTGTTTCGTTAACTGAATTTTATCTGTTCAAACAGATAAAATATGGATTTTAATTTTTTCTGTACTTTTTTTTACTCTGGTTTAAATTTTTTATATAGATGTAAATTTTTTTTTTATAGATTAGATTCTTGTTACCTGTTCCTGTAATCTGTTGGGAAAAGAACCCCAACAACTTGTGTCTTCCACAAGGATTTTTGATTCATGAGAACTTTTAAGTAAATATACAGAGCAACTCTAAAGTATAGAAACCCCTCAACAAGTTTAATATCGTTCTGGATAGAATACTGTTCTTTTAGGATGAGCTATCCTAAAATAGTATAAATAAAACGTTGGTATGATGTCTGTATCAAAAATAGTTGCAGGATAAAGTTTGGATTTTGAAAATTACTAACTTTAGTAAGTAATGAAGTTAAACTAAATAAAAGTTTAATTTAATTAAAATTTATTTTAAAAGTTAAATTTAAATTTAAAAAAAAATAAAAATAATTTTATTTTTAACACGAAACATTGTTTTTGATCCAATTTAATGAAACAATGAAGCTTACTTCATTGTTGTGTAATACTCCATTTAGAGTGGTCCATTACTGTACAAATGACTCCATTCAGTTCTACTGTTCATATTCATATTACATATATATTTATTTAATATATATTATAATCAATGTTGATTATTCCGACATTGAATTTTAAATATTGAAATTGCATTATTAATAAAATCGAATATTTTCCATGACTTCCAAAAAAAATGCTTTTTGAAGTAAATTTGCAAATCATTGTGTAATACAGAGCAATATTTAAATATAGCATTAAATAAATATTGTCCATGAAAAGATTCATAATATATAATTCTTCAAAAATAGATTTTTCCTTTTGTATCACATTCTACAGATATTTTATCAGAGATACTGATTATTAAATAATAAATCTAATAACTTAGTTTTCGAATGACTTAAACATGTAATCAAGTTTTTTAAAATTATATTATGTTTGCTTCTTGAAGATTTGATTTCATAAAATTAATGGTCCTATATAAAGCGGTTGAAGTTTATCAGTTATGTGTATTCACTAGATTAAATTTGTTTAAAATATACAGTATTATAAATTTTAATTGAGTTTATGTTAACAAAAATAATAAAAATAAAATAATACTTACTTGCGTGAGCTGCTGTTGTAAGGTCTGTTAGGTTTTCCAATGGTGGGTTGCATTGGATACATATTAGAAGTATCAAAATCTACTTGTGAGCCTCCATAGGAATTTGGCATAGAATACACCATCTGTGGAGAATTGTAAGACTGTTCGGTTGGTGAATAATAAATATGTATTCTGCTTGGAGGTGATTGGCCTGTACGAAGTGATCGAGTAGTAGGCTGCCCAGTGGTTGGTCGAAGTGATCGAGTAGTAGGCTGCCCGGAGATTAGTTGAAGTGATCGAGTAGTAGGCTGCCCGGAGATTAGTTGAAGTGATCGAGTAGTAGGCTGCCCGGAGGATAGTGATTGATGAGCTGGTATTCTGGAACCACCATTTGGATTAAAGAATGAGTATGCTAATGGTGAAGAAGGTGAATATCCAGTGGTATTACCAGTTCTGTTACCATTACTAGAAAATGGATATGGGCTTGACGCTTGGCTACTGGGAGTAGCACAAACGTTTTCATAAGGACACAGCTCTCCATCTTCATCCTCCTCTTCAATAGGTTCTGGTATTTCTGTTTCAAATTAATATATTATACATTAATTCCAATATAAAAATTTATATAAATTACTTTCCATTAAAAGATGACATTTTATATTAATAAAAAACATTATTGTGGAAAATTGTCATCTTTATTCAATTTAAAATAAAAAATTCCTGATTAAATATCTGAATATAATTTTTATCTATAGTAATGTAGTTAAATTTAATAATAGATTAAACCATATTAAACCAGATTAAAAAATTCCTGATTAAAATCTGAATATAATTTTTATCTATAGTAATGTAGTTAAATTTAATAACAGTTAAATTTAATAACAGATTATCATTTTGTATATTTTTACAATCATCAAATAGATTCCATTAGACAATAGTGTATATTATCAGTGATAAATTTTCTTTCAAATTACCATTAACAAAATCTGTCTACAAGGGGGACTCCTTTTTTTTAATTTTTTAATAAATCTAATGAATTGGCATGCACAGTGAAAGTGCTGATGTGAATTTTTAAAAAGAATAAGCAGTAAATGATTTTTTTTAAATTTATTTACTTATTTTTTTCTGCGTGTTGTATCGACACATAAGCTTGAAGCTTGTGCGTGGGATATGGAAATGTAGCGTATGAAAAATGCCGTGCCTGACCAGAATTTGAATCCAGGACCTCTGGATGAAACGCTGAGATGCTACCATTCGTGTCATGGAGGCCAGAAAATATATTATTGATATTATTATTATAACAGAAATTGTTACTAGTTTAAAAGAAGTATTATATGTTTTACAAATTTTTATTGGAAAGGACAATGTAAATTTTTGGATGTACAAAAGCGTCACTCTTGTGATGCTTTCACTGGAAGAAAAACTTGGATATATTACATGGAACAGTAACTGCCAGAAATACTAAAAACATCTTTGCAACCCTTAAAATTTATTATTGTTGATACAATTGGCAATACTATACCCAACATAATTATAAAAACAAGAAGCGCATTACAAAAGATATGTAATAATATACTTCTAGAATTTTCTTTTGATGGAAAAAAAATGTTGGCATTATTTGGGAGTGATTTTCCTTATTTTTTTTAAAGAACAAGAAGGGAACCAGTTAACCTGTTAGTAGTTTGGAAATTAAAGACATTAGAACTGAGAAAATAATTATTAAATATCTCAATCAATTTATTTTTTCTTGGATATTAGTATGAAATTATTGAATTTGTTTCATTTGTACAAAAAAAAAGCGTTCTCTTACTATTTTAATATAGATTAAGCAGAAAATGACAGCAGTTTTGGCAAATCAAGAGAGATAATTACAATGAAACAGTTAAGAGTAAATAATATTAAACAGAAGTCTGCAAAACGAGGCGATTGGCCTTAATATTTATTTCTTAGAACCTGTTAATAATTACACATTGATAATTTGAAATAACGAACACTTTTAGCAACCTCATAGAAAACAAGAGAATAAAAATTATAAAATTTGGTACCTTCTGAATTTTATATTCCTTTCCAATTCATTGATCTTATACATTTTTGTTTATTTAAATAAACAATGAGATAAAACATTTCCTGTAGGTAATTAAATCACTAACTCACTGGGTTGGTCGTCTATCGGTTAATGCGTCTTCCCAAATCAGCTGATTTGAAAGTCGAGAGTTCCAGCGTTCAAGTCCGAGTAAAGGCAGTTACTTTTATATAGATTTGAATACTAAATCATGGATACCGGTGTTCTTTGGTGGTTAGGTTTCAATTAACACACATCTCAGGAATGGTCGAACTGAGACAGTACAAGACTACACTTCATTCACATTCATACACATCATCCTCTTAAGTAATACCTGAATTATCATTCAGGTATTACCATTAAAAAAGTTAATTAAATCAGAACCCATTAGTTAGTGTAATACACAGTGGTCCCACACTTTTAACTTTAAAAAAGCACATTCATTTATAGTTGATAATTTTTAATAATATTCAAAAACAGAAGTTATTTGTAAATTATAGAGCAAATTTATTAAAATTATGGAAAAATATTTTATTAAAGAATTCCTTCTAAGTTGATCATTATGTTTTATGCCTAAATGTAGGAGAAATATGCATAACACAGCAATTTGGATTCAGTGTAATCAGATATTAGATGATATGTTATTAATTTTTTAATATGACGAAAAGGAAAAAAAATCATTTGTATTGAACTTATTTTACACATCATCCATGTGTACAATGATCAATGATCATCCTTATTATGCTTGCCACAGTTACAGAAGTAGAATTCTGAATGAAAAAAAGTAACTGTAATCTTACAGTCTTGTCAAACATCCAATACTATTTTAGATATTACAGTACCCTTGAGTTTCTACTATTTTGTTACCCAGGCTTTTCTACACAAGCAAGAAAGAAGAAAAAAGAAAGAGGAAGGGGATAGAGAGAAAGATTGCTTGAGAGAGAATACCTGTAATGTATCAAAATTTGAAAATAAATGAACTAATATATCCCTAGAAAACTGTCCTAATCAAATAATTACAACAGTTAAGTTATTACCTTCTACAACACCATGTGTCCTTCGCTCAGCTAAATCAGGTGGTAAATATCTGTAGTATGGATCACGAATGACAACACGCTGTCTACCAGGTAAACTTGTGTCCAGTATAGACAGTGCCTCTTCATCCAACTCCAATTGAAGGCGACCTTGTTTTTCAATGTTATCAATACTATAACAAAAGACAAATATAGATTATTAAAACATTTTTTTATATGTAATAATCAAAATCTCTTACATGATCTATGCAAGTCAGCAGAGTAATACAAACTTCTGTAGTATATATAACTTCTGAAATACTTATATAGCAAGGAATAGAACACAAACTTATGTATTGCAGTTCTAAGAATAAAGTCGGAGTGAGAATGTCTTTTTAATTGTTGAATGTATAATGAAAAACGTCAGGTAGTGGTTGAAGAGCACTTACTGAACTGCAATTCATCTATAAAATTATGAAAATTATGACTAAATTCATCATGAGTTCGGTAGTTAACTATATTGTGTTAGTAAAGTTGGCTGAACATGTAAACTACTATAAAGAAAAACTATATTTCTTAGACCTATCAGTATAAATTACTAAAATTATGTTCCTTTGGGAAAATGTTTGCAGGAATTTTAGTTGTAATATTTAAATTAATTAAAACATTAGCAGTTTATGATTACTAATACCAAATTCTTACAATGAAATTTTTGGAATGTATTTTGACATGTTTACAATAAATTTTGTACGTAATAATCAATTAAAACTTATTTTTAGTATAGCTTGTTTCTAAGATACATTATATAAAATTTATCACTAAATTATGACAAAAACTCAATACTTTTCAATTTCTTTCTTATATTTTACAATTGTCCATAGTATTAAATTAGAAACATTCAGTTCTTTTATAAAATTATAAACTTTGAGATCTTAACTATTTCCATTTGATATTTTATCTTAAGATTTTATAGTTTTATGTAATTCAGAATTTATTTTAATTTACAACACAGTTCAACATTACTACAATATTATTAACATTTCATCAAATTACACGTATAGATTTTAGGTTACATAATAAAATAAGTTAAAATATTCAAAGAATATTAAACAGAAATTTTAAGCATATTTCTTTCAAAGTTTTACAGTTTATACAGCACTGTCATTCAACAAATTACTATTCATGACTGCGTTTCAGAACACTTTGGTATCTGTACTTCTTTAAAAGTTGTAACATTGAAAACATCATTATGTATTGGAACCACAAAGACAACTGTATGAAATTAACAAGTCATAAGATTTGTCTTGTACTGGGGAGTTTGGTAACTAATGGCATGTGACTATTTTTATTTTAATCAGATAAATTTTTAACTAATACATATTTAAAAATTCTGATGAGAAATATGCTGGTTTTATACTTTTTCCTTAGTACAGAAGATATGTTAAAAAAATATCCAACCTTATAATAATAAATGAATAACAGTTAAAAACTAATTGGTTCTTAACTCCTTTGAATATGATCCTTGTGGTCACATGGTTAATTAATGGCTGCCAGTATTTCTGTAAATTTTGTAACATAAGGTGTTGTTCATTTGCAATGATATTTCTCAGGAGTTCTCAGCTTCCAAATCATTATCCTTTAAGCAGAATTTCACTCAAATGAAAAAAAAAAAAAACAAGAAATTACAGGGTTATATTCACAGACTCCTCTATAACAAGACTCATATAATAAAGGTGCTTAATGAACTTGGAAAATTACTTAAATTCTAGACTAGGTGTACTGGAACATTATCATTGAATTACCGGAATTTACACCTTTTTTTGTTTCTTTTTTATTTTTCTGTTTAGTCTCTGGAACCACCATAAGGTATTACTTCAGAGGATGAATGAGGATGATAAGTATAAATATAAATGCAGCGTAGTCTTGTACAGTCTCAAGGTCGACCATTCCTGAGATATGTGGTTAATTGAAACCCAACCACCAAAGAACACCGGTATCCATGATCTAGTATTCAGAATTTAGACCTGGGACTTAATAATAATAATATAATTAGAAAATTGTCAGAATAACCATTCATTTAAATAATTAAAAAAGATCTAACTTACTCTCCTTCATTGTAAATCTCATAAGTTTGATGTAGGTTCAAGTTGGAATCTTTTTTCCATTTGAATACAACAGGATTACAAACTTTAAGTTCAAGCTTCTTGCTAGAATGTTTATTAGCCCTGTAATAAAAAAAGAATTCTTTAAAATGAAAAATTTGTATCACTGTTATGATCTTAGTGTAAGGTATCCTTACGAATCTTACAATAGTATTAAAACTTATACTCCAGTGTAAAATAATTAAATGATTACCTATACACAATAAGGTAGAATTCTTCTGTTAAACTTATGTTACTTAATGAAATACAGTATGGTTATGATAATTCATTATTAATCAAGTTGTGTCATGTTACTTTCATTCAGTAAAAGTACTGGTTCTCACACGTTTAATTTATGTTTATCAATAAATCTAAAAAAACCGCCAGTTTTTAAAAATGTGTCATACTATCAATTTATTATTACAATCAAATTATTTTGCTCACAGGGATATTTTTTTTTACTAGTTTTATAAATAATTTATAAAACTGCTACTTAAAATATTACAATTTTCTAATAAAAGCTTTGCTTTTCTTAATATTCATTAATAAAATATTTAAGGAATCATGATGATCAAGTATTTTTTTTGTTTCATTTTACTTCTAATGTAACAGCCTTTACAGGAGCCATTTGGAAAGTGAACTCTTAAAGGAAACACAAGAGTTTTCATAAATCTTTTTCTTTTTCAACATAGTTATCTTGCAGTTTAATACGTTTAGAACAACCTCCCAACTTTTTAATATCCTAAGTATAATGCTATTTTGTCCAACTCTGCACAATAAGCAGTTGTCTCAGTTTTGACATAATTTGAACTGAATCTTCATCTAGAGAGCCATTTCTTCAGGTTTGGCTAATGGAAGTAACCACTGGGAGCCAAATTTGTCAAATACGATGCAATGTGAACGTGCTTATAAATAAGCATATTTCATGGAGGTTTTTAGCAATAACCAGAGATTATCAAGGTGAAAGAGCACTTTCTTTTTGGTCAGATGTGGATGTTTAACATAAATATTTCTCTTCAATTAGTCCAGTAGTGAAGCTTAATACTTACTTAGGTGATGACACTTACTTAGGTGATGATCCTATCTTTTTCTACGTAGTCTGTGATCATCCACACAATGAGAATTCCAAAAAAAACCATTGCCATGACTTTTTCTGGAGATGGACTGTTTTCATTCTTTCTAGTGCACTTTTACCTGCTCCCACCTATTGTTTAATGTGGCATATAATAGCGAATCCATATTTCATCTATTGTTATAAAATGGCTAAGAAATTCAGTGGAATATAAATAAAGTGGAGTTTAAATAACATCCTTGAGAAGTGTTCAGTTGAATTCATCTATCGAGAGGAAAGGTTTTACATACTTGTACCTAAAACATCATGTAAAATGTAGTGGAAACAGTCTATCAAGATGCCTGAAGAGTCAGTAAACTCATGTTCCATCAGTCAGTGATCATTCATTGAGGTATTGTGGATTTTTGTTACATTTCATTGGTCATAATGGTTTTAGGGGTTCTGAGATTTATCATATTAAATGGATGTTCAACTACATTTAAATTCAACTATCAACTTTTTACTTCCTTGTCTGAAATAAAGGAAGTATTGTAATGACAAAAAATTTCAGTCTTCAGATTTCAACAGAAATACCCATTAACATTCCCATCCCTGAATCCATTTTGACTAGTTTCGGTGTGACATCTGTATTTTTTAAATTCAATACATTCAGTTTTTATATTATGTTATTACCATTTTTAAGTAATTACTGGAGTCAATTTAAAACATTTTTTCACTTGTTAATTTTAAATTTGTAAAAATATTTTATTAAAAAGATTTTCTTTTTCAGAACACATTTCACCCTGTTAAATGAGTATTTAAATAATACTAATTAAAAAATACCTTTTTCTTTATATTTTAGCATGTAAAAATAATATGTTACTTGTACTTATTAATTTCCATTAATCAATTATAGTCTTTTTTGTATTAATCTTCAGTTAGTGTAATCAGAGGCCTATCTGGGATTGATTACATTACATGTTATTAAAATGCACTTTTCTATTAATTTTTTAGTGTTTTGTGATGCTGGTCTAATTAAAACACACCTACCTATTACTGACATGATTCATTTATGTAGTTACATACTGATATAAATAAGATATTCATATATGTGTATGGTAAGTGGCAAATAAGCCTACATAACTGTGGTTGTTACCAAAACCTTTTTACTTTGACTTTTTCATGATCAATTATTTTCATTAAAGTGCTCATAGTAATAGTGTGCTGATGTTTAAGAAAGCTCTTTTCCTAATTGTTGATTGTTTCTTATTTGTTTATTTTATCAGGTGTTAGTATAAATTGGTATACTGGCCTAATTTTTATAATCATTCTGTCAACAAGAAACAATTACAGCAATGTTAATAGTTAAATCATTTTTTTTAATAATGATGTACTTGTCTGGCAATTATCCTATCAGAATTTATTTAAATACCAAATTTATGACTAAGATGATCAGAAAGTAAAAATAGGACTCCTCTCAAACAATAAAATATGGAAAAGGGATGCTGCATTAGTATGTAGTTTTTTATCAATTATGAATTTACATGGAACTTAAAAGTACAGTGTTCTAAGTAATAAAAAAATGTTGTTTCATAGTTTAATTAAATAATACGAGTACATACATGAATAAAAAGAATTAAAGAGAATTTAATTGTTTAAGTAAAATTTATGATGTGTGATGACATTCCTAATGGTTAAAAGACAAAAAAAAACACTGGAAATATTTTTCTCATTTATAAATCACCATAGCGACAAATAATTTTTCAATATTAATCAATTTAAATGTGTTTTTACATGTATAAAAATTAATTTTCATTCTCACCAGGATAAATAAAAAACTATAAATGCAACTGTTCGACACTAATAAATATCTAATAGAGTACATACTATCTTCAGAGTTAGAAAGATATAAAGATATGAAGTAAGGATATTATGTAATGCAGGTCATAATGGGAAATATTAAAAGCAGGGAAAGAATTCAGAATAAAAATAAGAAAAACAAAGTGATGAGAGTTGACAAGAAAGAGAACTCTGTTAAGATACTGCTGGTAGAAAAGACTGAAGAACAGGTAAAATCAGTTAAGTATTTGAGAAGTTTGGTGGCTTAGAATTAAAACTGAACAAAGAAAAAGCAGTATATTTATGGACAAAACAACTTCTGAAAATCTTCAAGAAGGATCAATTTTAAGTAAGGATGAAGTTTGCTCAAATGCTTTGTGAGGAATGTTAGATGATATAGATCTGAGTTATAAATGACCATAATGAAGGAAGAGAAGGAGAGCCAGTTTTGAAATACAATTGTAGAAAATGAAAAGGACAAAACAAACAAAGAAATGAAAAATGAGGAAATACTTAAAAGAATAATGGAAAAGCAAAATTTGATAAGGAATAGGAAAAAATTCTTATTTGAAGCATATTCTTAAGTGTTTATAGAGAAGGCGAAACAGTGGAAAAGTGAAGGGATGAAATATGAACACCTAAGTTAGTTGTAGTTTTAGTTACCATGATCCGTAAAATATTCAGATTTATTCGTTAGCTCAGTGTTTTTTTTTCTACAATGTCCAGACCTAGTAGACGTCTTACTGATGCAGAAATTAATAACTTTTTTGTTGATGATACTGATAGCGATTTTGAATTATCTAGTGACAGTGGGGCTGAAGAAGATGATGAATTAATCACAAGTGATAGTGATGGGGATTCAGAAAAAGAGAGGCATACAGAAACATTACTGAACCAGAAGATAATGTGCCTCTTCCACATCAATTTTTGGAACTCAATTGAAATGGTACCTACGATATATATACCAGCAATAAACAAATATTTTAGTAATGGTACTGACATAAAAAAGTTATCCACAAAAACATGGTAACCTTTATTCAGATAGTTATACGTAACTAACAATTTTTTAACTACACAATAACCTAAACCTATCTAGCAATTTCTTGCTTATCTTCTTGACTTTTAGCCCCTTTGTAGGTAAAGACAAACGCCCATAACATATGCCTAATCCAGGTTCCACACCTATAATTTATTTTTATTCATTATTTACACTTAATTTATTTGAACTGATGGTGAAAGAAACCAATAGATCAGTCAATCAATATTTAAATGCAAGTAGAGATAGGCTGTCTGAACCATACCGAAAATGGAAAAATATTACCATTTCTGAAATGTAAGGTTTTATAGCTTGCATACTGAATATGAGGATAATTAGAAAACTACTCTTAAGAGTTACTGGAGTACAGTATCACACAGGCAACCCCTTAATTTGGTAAAATGTTTTCAGCGCACCATTTTAGAATTATTTTGAAATTTTTTCATTTAGTTAACAGTGCAAGTTGTCCCCTGTCTGGCCATGCTGATTATGACCCCTGCATGAGGTATCAACCAATTTCTAAATACAATTTTTCAGCATCATTATACTCCTCATGAACAAAACAGTATAGATGAGAGCTTAGTTGGTACTAAAGAGTCACACTTCATTGTTACAATACTTGCCAAATAAACATCACCACCGTTGAGGGATAAAAGTTTGGAAGCTATGCGACTCTGTTACTAATTACTGCTTAGCTTTCTTTACCTACAAAGGGACTAAAAGTCAAGAAGATAAGCAAGAAATTGCTAGATTAGGTTTAGGTTATTGTGTAGTTAACAAATTGTTAGTTATGTGTAACTATCAATTGTTTATTGCTGGTACATATATCATAGGTACCATCCATAAAAATAGAAAATTTTTACCTCAGCGATTTAAAAAATAGTTTTCTGTTGGTGAAAAGCTGTATTGTCATTCTGGTCCGGTACTTGCTTGTGCGTATAGGGAAAAGAAATCTCAAAAAGCTCCTGTTTACTTCTTTCAAGTAAATGCATGGCAAGAAATATTGAAGTAAATGTCCCTCTCAGGCAAGAAATTGTATCAAAGCCGGCTATAATACATGAGTATAATAAGTGCATGGGAGGGATAGATATGTCAGATATGATGTTATATTCATACTTGGATAAAAGGAAAACCATGTGTTATTGAAACAAGGTGACCTTTAATGTAATGGGGAGAATGCTTTTGAATTCATATATTTTGTATCAGCAGCATAAACAAGACAAAAAATTAAATCAAGACTTCAGTTCAACATAGAAGTTATTGAAGCACTGGAGTGGTTAAAAATAAAAGCCATTCTTGAAGATTCACAAGGGCCACCTGGGTTGAGAAAATTACCCGATAAAAAGGAAGCAAGGTGCTGCGTTTGTACACATGAAGGAAGACATAGAAGATCAAGAACCTTTTGTATCCGCTTAGTAAAGGCTTACACAGAAAATGCCTTTCAAAGCATAAATGGTAACAAAAATTTCAATAACTCTGTAAATAATATGAATTTTTTATGAAATTTTTTTTATTTTGTTTACAAATAATTTTATTTTTTAGAAACAGTGATAGATTAGATATAAATAGCAAAAAAATTTTTTTCAAATAAAGAACAAATTCTATTTTTTTTAAAAATGAAAAAAAGTTGAATTTAATTTTTTAAATAATTAATCAAGGGTGTAACACCATTTTGGATTGCAGCACCACAATCTGTATAGTTTACTGAGTAAGTGCAATTTTTTTCATAATTTTATTGTATATAATGTTATTTCTGTGGCATTTCTACCAAACGTCAACTTTTTCTGAAAAACGAGCTTGAGGCTTTTAACAAGAGGCTTGAGGTCGTAAGGGTGAAAGACTGCCTTAGTATCTAATGGCACCATTACATAACACTAGGAAATCAGCATAATATTTAACTTCACCAGAACTTCTAATATTATTTATAACTATTTGAATTTTGATGTTTTATTGCAGTTCTCTTTGGTTTTAACTGAAGATTATTTTTAAATAGTTTTTTCTTTTATATAGTACTGCAATAAAAACTGATAATCATAACTGAAACCTGTCAACAATAGAGATTTCTAACGGTTATTAACATAACATTTCTCATTATTAAAAGAAAGAAAATTAATAACAAACGTTTTGTGATAAATAACAATTTTTCTTTTTAAACAATTTATCTTTATATTAAATGGTCTTCCTTGAAGAAATAGTACAACTTATAATTGTTAGATTATGTACAATAAATTTTATATTTAGCATAAAATATTTCAAATTTGAATGCGGGATGAGATAAATCTACATTCCAAACAATTAATGTCATGAAATTGATGATAATAAAATCCTTACAGATGTAACTGCAGCAATCATTAAGGTTACTGTTCTACGGGCTACAAAAATATTCAATGATTAAATTATTTTTCAAATGAAACAAACAAACTGAATGGGGCTACAAACCATCAGAAATTATCTTGTTCCAAAGTCGCTTAACTCTAAAACAACTGAATTTTGAATTTCCTTTTTGCATCCAACAATACTGTTCATTTAACTTCTTTATAAATTTTATAATAATGCCAAAATATCAAATATCACTGTCAGCAAAAAATATGACAATACAGTTTTTTTTTTAATCAATACATAACTTATTATTACTGAAAGAAGTGTGTGTTATTAAAGAAAACATATAAAAGAAATTATAATCTGCTTTCATAAACAAAACAATATATAAAAAACCGAGCAGTGAAAAAGATCAACTGATATTTACATTCAAAGAAAAAGATTCTTACCAATAACTGAATAATTACAATTGACAGAAATATTTTATTTTTAAAAAAGTTCAATATTGATAAGAACAATAGAGAATGTAATCTTTCACTTGCTTGGAGAATAGCCATTAGTTTTTTCTTTAATTAACATAACTTAGTTTATACTTGTAATTACATGCAAAAGGGTTAAAGTATCAAAAATATCTCAGTTTAACATCATGTTTCCAAGTAATATTCTTTATTAAGTGGTTTATTTAATAGAATTTAAGTATGATTTAATATACAGAGGAATAATATCAATCTTAAAACAATTAATTTCATACATATATTAAAAATGCCATTTCATTTATATGGCATATAAGGCTATCACAGCCAAATATAAGACCAGATTTTTTTTTAATATAAAAAAAGATTGAAAATTCACATCGTCGATTTCTTTCTATTTCCTTGTATTGAAAACAGCTTAATTATTTATTATAAAAGGGAAATATAGTAAACATTTTTATTAATGTAAACATTAATTATACACAGAAGAAACAGAATTAGAAAAAAAAATTACAGCAGACCAAATTGAATTTAGATGATACATTATTAAAAACTTCAATAACTCCATTTGAAAATAAAAAAAGCATTATAAACCTAGATTTATATTACTACATAATCAATAAATAAATTAACAAAATAATTTAAAATTATTTATTTACTTTTACAACAGCAGAAGGTTGAAGCCCTATAACAGCTGCTGACTGATAATTAATTTTTGTAGCATGGGAAACATGCCTTGCCTGACTGAGATTCAAACCTGAAAACTCCAATTGAAAGGCAAAAACACTACCAAGATTGGCAAAGTAGTAGGTATAGTAATAATAATAAAAAAGATTATTGTAAAGATTTGATTATTGTAATCAAATATATATTTGTAAAAATAATACATTTCTTAAACAAGATTTTTAGAATATTTAGAAGGAAACAAAAATAAAATGCGTGAATTTTTCAAATTTTGTAATCACTTCATTACACATGAACAGATAATAGATAAATAAAGAATAATTTAGAAAAGTTAGATTATTTAATATTTAGAAAAATATTACATTTAAATTTAAACACACGCTTTTACAGAACGAACAAGATGAATTAACACTGACAATTCTGTTTTCATGGTTAGTTATAGTATAACCAATACTTAATTATTTTTTATTCTATGAATAATAATTACCAGTTTTTACATGACAACTGTAATACAATACCTGCAATAGTATTTTATAAATGATGATGATGAATCTGTAAATATGAAAAGCTTATTATACTGAGTGGGCCAGAAGTTACTACCATTATAAACATTAAGATAAATTTGTGTGATCTTCCCACTGATTTTAAATTACCACTTTTTGTTTTTATCAAATAGTTATTGATACAAACACCAGAGTGCACTACTATTCAATCAAACATCTGTTGAATGCAGCTGTTATGTCCAATGGACATTGTTGATTCTAACTTGTTGTGAAGATGTTTATTAATGAAGAAAGAGTTTTTGTTTTAAAAACCTAGTACAAAGGTGATTATAATTGATTATAATTCAATAATAAATGTGTGGAACAATCATTTCAACACTGTTCCATCAACACAGAAGACTGTCTACAATTTACAAAAATGTTTTTGAGAGAAATACATCTGCAGTGGACTGCCACAGATCAAGTAGGCCATTTAAGTAATCAAACAAAACTTGAAGTTTTACAAGCGGTTATCCAGAGCCCTGAAAAGTCTACCTGTAGGCTATTTCTCGAATAGAATATTTCTAGAACTTCTGTTTAGAGAATTCACATACGGATCTTATCTCATACATGGCCTATTGGAAAACAATCCTGATTGTAGGCTTCAATTTTTTGAGACATTGTTAAATGAAGTAAGAAAAGGTGATAATGAGTTGTTTTTTAGTGATAACAACTGTATCTATAGTGATAACACTGATAACAATTGTACATATTTGTATTCAGAGAACCAGGGAATTGTTTTTAAGAGACAGCTAAATCAACCTGGTGTTACTTTATTGGGTGGTATCTCATGTCATGGAGTAATTGGGTCTTGGTTTTTTTATAAAGTAACTGGAAATGTTGGCAACCATGCCATTCTGGGTTTACAAATTAACTACGACAACTTCAACTTACTGTACTTTCGATATGATGGAGTCCCACCCCGTTACTCAAAAGCCATGTGAAACTACGTTGATGAGTTATTTGGTGGAAAAGTTATTGGACGGTGAAGGGCAATAGAAATGCCATCCAGATCTCCAGACCTTACATCTCTGGATTTTTTTCTTTTGGGTAATTGTTAAAGAAAAAGTACAAAACTACAAAACTACAAACAATTACGGACTTTTTGAAAGACAATATTCAAAACGCTTTTGATGAAATAAATTCCAATACATGAATGTGCAAACAAGTATCATCTGCAGAAATGTATCAACAAAGATGGAAAACAATTAGAAAAACAATGTAATAAATAAATCATGTTGCTTCAACAAATTGTTAGTTATGAATTCAATCCGATTTTGTTTTGTATTCAAATAATGACCTTTATAAGGGGTAGTGGAATTAGCCCATCCATTATAAATTGGTAAATTTAAATCAAGTTCGCTACCTTGCAGTATTTATTAATTATTATATAATTATTAACATTACAGAGCAAATGATCTAAAACTTAAACTTTATTATTCTTAACTTGATTTGAATTTCCTGTGTCTAATTGTTTAATTTAATTTAATAGCACTGTCTGCTATTGATTTACAAGACAGTGGTATTAAGTACTAATTTTAAAATCTGTGGTGAGGTAGTATAATTTTGAAATAAAAGATATAGGTATATGACAAAATTGAAGAAGTGTTAACATCTAATCGGTTATTTAGAATTTAATAATGCATACCTGCTGCCAAAGCTAAAAGCTGGAGCCCGCCCTCTTTTAGAATCATTCGTAATTGTACCTGCAAAAAAGTAATATTAATAATTACATGAAAATTTAAAATTTACAGAAAAAGTAAATTACAATTCCATCTGGTTCAGAAAGTGGCTAATGCTTCTTTAACAGGTTATAATTCAGATTAGTATACATTTTTATCTAATAAATACATATATCATTAGTAAGAATTAATATTATTAAATATGTAGAAATTTTCAATTTACTTAAAAAAATTCCTTTTAAAGATACAGAGGTTGCCTAAAACATTAATGGTGAAATAACAATGAAAAGAAAAAGTCACATTAGTGAGTGAACAAGTGTTTCTGTAAGGATCATGTTAGAATTGATGAAATTAGTTTCGACTACCTAACAAAAGGATTACAATGCGGGGTCATACGTCTAAATCAGTTCAGCCGCTGAACTGCTACGATGGAACAAACATACATTCACCCTAAATACATTACACTCCTTTTTGGGCAGTCGTATAATTAGTGATGAGTAACAACAAATAATATTTCTTTGATGTTTAAAAACAGTGAACTCACATGATTTTTGACATCACATAGGTACAGTCAAGAGAAAAATGATTTTTTATTTTGTTAGTGAGCTTGATATACATTACCTTTCTTAAACTCAAAGAGAATCACCTATATAAATTAGTTTAAAAAATAAATAAAATAAAAATTACTTATACATACCAAGTAATGTAGGCAATGTTACACAGGCTTGAGTATTCTGCAGCAATTGGTCCTCGTCGTTTCGTTGAGAGTCCATGGTCTCTGCTGGAAACCACCCATCCTGCATAGTAAAAAGAAATTATTATTAGAACAATTTTTATTATAATGATGTTAATAGAACCTAATGATATTATCAAAATAATAGCTCTAATCTACAATAATAGATGGAGTAATGTAAGTGAAGTTTATTTAATATTTAATAAACTGAACGCAGAAGATAAAAATTAAAAGTGAGTGTATTAAATTATCATATTTTTACTTAAGATATTGTAAATGAATACAACAATAAAAACTGTTTAATTTGTCATCGTTTAATCCATCACATATCTAAATGTGTGTATCTTTTTTAACCAAACTCATACAACAATGTAAAGAATCACAATTTTTATTCTTTATCTTTAATTTTTTAATAATAACAAACATTGCAATATAATGTTAACTAATATTATTTGCAGTTTAATCCTGCATTGTTTGGGCAAATCCTTTAGTGAACATAACATTTATTAGTTTATATATTTTTTTTTTAAAGGGAGGTATATTTATGAAAAATAAATACTTCATCTTTTCATTTATATTGGAATAAAATAATATGTAAGAACAAACATGCAACTAATAAAAAATCAGACAATAAATAAAATGCACTAGAGAAGATGCTACATGCGTGTTGGATACAAAATTTTAAAAACTAAAAACATTTTGCTTGTATTCTTTCTAAACTTTGAAATTCTTAAATTTATATTTAGTTACTATGGTCTTTAATATAATTTTACTCAGAATCAAATTCTCTACAAGCTTTGTTTAAACTTTTATGTATATTATGCATTTAACAAAGTCATTTAGTATCTTTTGACCCTAATCTTTTGTCTTTTACTGGTGCTTACTTAATATTCACCTAAATATGGAAAATTTTATTTCCATATTAACTATTAAACCTGCATTTACAAACTAATGATATAATAAGTCTAATAAAGAAACCATAATATAATAATTATACTTGGTTATAAAATTGTATTCACAGTAATTATTATTTATGTTCTCGTATTAAACGTTAAAAAATTATGTACTTTAAGGAGTTTTATTATGTTATTATAAGTTTTAAAAAATAATCACTATACTATTTATAAGTACACGTTTTTTATTTAAAAAAAAAAAAAAAAAATATTTAAATTGACCTAAAATACGACAAGACAATTTAATGACCTTTTTAAAAAATATTAATTGCCAATAAAAGAAGAAAAAATTGAAAAACAGTATAATTTAAAATAATATTTAAACGAATAAAGAAAATATGTATGTACACAAATGTCACAACACTTTCTTCTGTATGTTAACGAGTTTTTTAAAATATAAATCGCAACTGGTTTATTTTTAATACATAAAAAAATCTGTTATAAGAACCAGTTAAAATAATAATAAATAAAATATCATATACATAAATTTATTTCAAACCAGTTTTTTATTTTTAAAAAGTTATTTTATAAAAAAAAAATTGTAAAACAATTTTCTTTCTACATTCAAATAAATAATTATAAAGAATAAAATTTCATGTCGGTTCATATACAAATAGCAAGTACTTTCACCTTTCACCTATTATTTTAGCATATTAGGAAAACAAGTGAAATTAAAACATAACCTTAAATGAAGAACTGATTTCTATAACACCATATATAATAATAATTATGCATGCACATCGTAAAGATAAGGAGAATAACAAGATTTATTACAGATGAATGATGCATGATAATTGTACATGCAATTCTAAGAAAAAACACACACACACACCATATAATGTAAACAGGAAATAAAATCATTTATACCTTCACCGCAAATACCATTTTTAAAGATGTGAAAATAAATAAAAGAGAATAATTCTATTTGGAAAGATTATTTTAAAATATTTTAATATTATTTATCATAGATTTAAATTAGATAGTTATAACATGTTATAAATCCAAATGACATTACAATACATAAAGTATTTACACGTGAAAATCTGTGGTAAAAAATTGCGCATTTTTCCTATAGTATTTATTCTCAGCTTAATAATTCTAGCACTGACTATCTCTCAGGATTCCTTTTAACAAGAATGATTTGTTTTAACAAGATTAAAACGAAACATTTTCTTTATTTTTATGTTTGTACTCAAGTTTTACTATTCACCACGTGAAGTTAATTACTTTTTATTTTCTGAAAGAGATTGCTATATATAATGGTTCCAAAGTAGACAATTTTTAAGCTTTTATTTTGTTATAATAATTTCACTCAACTGAATGATTTGATTCTATTCAAATTTATTTCTGTCCTGTGGTGATCTTCAACATTTTATTACAGATTACATCATCAATTATTATCTGTTTCATATATTTTAATTTTCATTTTCCTCCACATGTTTTTACTTCTACGAGTTTCCACTTACCACCAAAACTTAACTATGAATGTCTTACTTAATACATGGCACGTCTACATAATCAATCTCTTTAAAAGATTCTATCAAAAAATTCTCTCCTCTCCTATTTGCTTTAATATTTATTTATTTCAAATTTTATAGATTCAATTTTCAATATTCTCGTCAAAGGACACTATTTTTTCATTTGTTTTTGCTATCATTCATGTTTCTCTATCATAAATCACTAAAATCCCATACAAATGTTTTTTAATAATCTTTTATCAACTAAAATTAATAATCGCAATCTGTTCAACTTATTAACAATAATCTATCCCACGACCCAATGTGCATGACATGACATGTAAATGAAGTGTAGTCTTGTTTAGACTCAGCTCAACCATTCCTAATATTTGAACCTCAGAATGCATGCAAGAAGAACATCTCACCACAGTGAATTCAACTGCCAGAAGAAGATTCTTTACAACCTAGATTTCCTAAACTTCATTTATTTTACACTTATTACCTTATAAATACCTCATGTGTCTCCCATCACAAAGGGAGTGCGTTGGACTCTATGCAAAACTAGGGCACTATTGGGCGTATTCCTGCAAGATCAAAAGCCACTAGCATCGAAAGGCCTTCAGTGGATGGACTGAAAGAGAATCGCGTTGAAAGAAAGACAAAAATATCTTGCTAATTTCCCAAGTAAACACATTTTTCAAAAACACGATCTACAAATGACTGGGATGTAATCTCAAACTCTTTCTTTTTCTGTTTAGCCTCCGGAACCACCGTAAGGTATTACTTCAGAGGATGAATGAGAATGATATGTATGAAGTGTAGTCTTGTACAACCTCAGGTCAACCGTTCCCGAGATGTGTGGTTAATTGAAACCCAATCACCAAAGAACATCGGTATCCACGATCTAGTATTCAAATCCTAATAAAAGTAACTGCCTTTACTAGCATTTGAACCTTAGAACTCGCACTACGACATAATCCCAAAGTCAGTCCATCTTAAAAACAAAAAAAAAAAAAATATATATATATATAACTGCCATTAATAATAAAATACCCGTCAGATAAATAGAGAGATCCAGAAGCCAGGGAATGATGTCCAGGCTGTGCAATAAATAAGGGGATAAAAAGTCCCTCTACATCCTTGCATTCTGTTCCGTATCTTCCAGTTAGGTAAAGTCTTTATTAGTTAATTTCTTTCATAAAAATTTACAAATAATTTTATAATAAAACTGATGGTAAATAAAATCAGTAGTAATTAAAAGAAAAAAAGAACTGAAAAAATATTGTAAGTTATAAATTTTATTAATTTTCTTAAAGCTCATAATATTATGATTTTAATAAAAGTTTATTATTTTATTTATATAATTAGATCTAAGAAGAACAACTAAATTATTAGTTAACCTCAAGTATTTAAATATAACACAACAATAACACGAGAACTTAAATCCAATTAATTACAAATAATTGTACGTTAAATTTGATTTAGCCAATCGGGCTGAACTTGTAGTAAAGTGGTCATCGCAAATGAGTTGTTTAAAAGCTTAATTTTGAAGTCGAAGTTTAGGTTCTGAGATTCGAATTTTAGTAAAAGTTAGTTACTTTTACATGCAATTGAATACTAGACAGTGGGATACCAGTGCAATTTAGTTGTTTCTTCTTTTTTTTTTCACCCCACTTCCGGGCTGGATCCACACCAAAGCAAAACACAGCTCAGGGGGTTGTCTACTCAAACGGACCTCCCCGTTCGCCGGCCATAAGTCTAGTCAGACAGGTCAGCCCGCCGGTTAGATCTTTTCATTGCCTACCTCTAACCCTTATGGCGGCGTATTCAAGCCCGATTATGTCGTTCCTGGACCCCACTACAGAAGCCGAGACTCAGTCTTGACGCCAATGCCTCTAGTAAGAGCACCCTGTGCAGGGCATGCACACCGGGTCTCAATCTTTTTCACGAAGGGATGAGAGAGTCCCAGTGCCTCATCACTGCCGCCCATCCATGCAAGCACAGACGAACGGCAGCTCCGCAGGGGGCTGTCCTCAACCCCACGCCACCCCAGCCTCCCTGGCTTTGTGCTGGCGTATCCGTGTCACAAAGTCAGTTATCGCACGAAACCTCTCTGCTCCTGATAACATACAGTCTATGACTGTGTCAACTGTAAGGGGTCCAGTCACCAACTCACAGCAGCGACGTTCAGCATCCCAGTACTTTAGAACTTTGAGGTTCGATTAACCAAACGTTTCAGGAATGGTTGGCCTGAGTCTGTACAAGATTCATTTACATGTCGTACATATCTTTATCTAATTGGACCGTGGGGAGGGGTTGCTTATTGTTCACTGGTTGAACAGATTGCAACGTACACATTGAGAAAAAAATTGGTTTCAACATTTGTCAACAATTATTAATTTTTATATTTTGCTTTTGAAATAATAAATTTATGTAAATATAAAATTATAAATAAATAATAAATTTAATGTTGTAAAAACCTTTTTCACTGTCCATTCAAATAAATCAAAATCTCGGTAAATTTATTGAACAAATTTTTAGTAAAAAGAATAATATTTTACTATTGATTAAAAAGAAATGCATAAATTAAATCTCTGTAACTTTAAATAATAATACTATTGATTTTGAAATAAACATTCCTTAACACCACAATCGATCAAACAAACGTTTTACTAGATTGCTTTTTGTTGTCAAGATTACAACTACAATACTATACAGCATGATATTTAAACAATAAGTAAACAAGTATCACGCTTATTTCTTTCATACTTCGTTGTAACAGTATTTTTTTTATATAAAATATACTCTCCTAAAAACATTTTCCTTTTTTATTTCCGTTCTTCTGACAGTAACAATCTAACGTTTTCCTTACCTTTCATCCTTTAAATGCGACGTGATTTCTAAAAATAATTTTACGTTATGTGTGCTCTGTATATTTATATATATAACCTTTCTAAAGACAGTACAAATAAAACTCACTAGCATAAGTAAAATTAACTAATTTTTATTGATCTATTATTATTACATGACTTGATTAATTATATATTATATATATATATATAATACAATTATTATACGATATATAATTTGATATAATAATATCAAAATTATAATTATACAAACCTGCAGGTTATCTTTAAAAGCATATATTGTAATTTTTAAATTTATAAATAAATACGACACCTGTAAGTATAATAGAAAGAAATACTATATATTTCACTTAAATCGAAAAATTAGATGACTTGTTTCAATAGTTAAACAATCATGTCTAGTTTTAAATATTTTTCTTTTTAGTCAGCAACGTTTACAATTCTTAAGTTATTTGATAGCAGTGTAGGTTATGGATTATACTATATGAGAGTGTTTGAATATATTTACTTCATTACGTATTTAAACATTAATTTAACATATCATTTATAAAACACGTTATTTAATTATAAACCTAAAGGATTTTCTAACTTCCCTTAATTAACATCAGTGTTAGAATAAACTATACTAAATAGTCTCATAACTGCTTCAAGAGCCTTTGGTAGAAAAAATTTCTTTTATAATTTTTAATAGTTTGTAAGGTGTCATCCAGTAATATTAGTTAATACAAGGGAATCTAATGCAGAGGGAATTTAATGACTAGTTCATACTTACTTTTTACAACATACTGAATTTCCAAATTGATATGTAAATTTATTTTGTGATATAATCTTTGACATGATTATCAATAAAGTAAGAGGTATCTTTAAAAAATTGTTTAAAATCTAATCTAAAAATTTGCAATCATTTAGTATAGTGATTTTTTATCAGTGCTTTGTTTCTTTATTTGTATGGACTCCCAAAAATGTGAAAAATGTTCTAAAGTATTAAATGCAATAACCTAACTTTTCTTGGTTTGTTGGTTCAATTCAATTTGTTCAGTTGGTTTAATTGCAATTTTACCAAAAAAGTGTATATAGAAAAGTATTAATCTAAGTTTAACATTTTATTTAAAACATTTTTCTAAATAGGTTATTATCAGTGAAATTTCAAGTCTAGAATCAATCCAGAAATGAATTTTCTTGAACCATCCATAATTTTATTTAAACATAATGGTACAGTGCATCAACAATTATGAACAGATCTTTTTCCTTACATCTGTCATTTGTTGTTTTGATTCTAACAGCACATACTCGTATGATGCTAAAGGTATGCGATTAACCTGTATATTCTAATTAAGTGAAACTACACCTAACTTCTGACAGAAATCTAAATTATTATAATCATCGTAAAATTATCTGCCCTTAGGTTATAGGTTCTTTACATCACATCAGTCTCCAATTTCTCGTCTAATTATAACTATAATTTTTAACGATAACAAAATGTTAAAATTTTAATCTTCAAGAGTTAAGTATTTATAGTTCCCATTTCATTTCAAATCATCTACAATTTTTAATACTTGTTGGCCTCTCTTATTTACTGCTATTCTGATATAGTTTTAATTAGTCCTTCTCCTTATGAAATATGGCGGCCAAATTAGCTGAACTGTTCCGATTAGACTTCCCGTTCTCTTTTACTCTCCTAATTACTTTCTCATTTTTTGCTCTAATCTGATGATTTAATCTTATCCAACCTCCTCCTAAATTTCAAGAAGCTTGAAATTTTTATTACTTAATCATGAAATTACAAACATCTTTTTCAATTATCCTGTATGAAAGAAAAATGTTGATGTTCAACAAACAGATTAAAAAACAAATTAAATGATGCAAATTAAAATTTGTTAAAGCAATATTCCTTTTATTTTAATTCATGCCGTTCTTTTATACCAATTGTGCAATATACATAATCATTTCATAATAATAATAATAGTAATAATATATAATATAAACATTTTGTTTACGATCTACTGGCAAAATAATTATAACAATATATTTGTTTGTTGTTATTATCATAATTCGATTACAGTATTATCAATTATTGTAATTTCTCGTTATAATTTTTTTATATCTATACAAATATAATGAAAAAAGTAAACAGATTATGTTAACAATCAAATATTAACAATATAATATATAATAACAATTTTATAACAAAAAAATTTTAAAAAAATTAATGAAAAATATACACGATATATTTTTAATGTAAATTTAAAAAAAATTACTCATTTTTTAATAATTATTGTACTACATTGTTTTCTATAAATTATGCTGTAAACATTTTTATAATAGGTAAGATATAAATGTAATTTATATTATTATTTATATAGGCTGGTCCCAGGTAATTTAATGAAAATAGAAAAGTGATAAATGAGCTGTTACATACAAAAGAGAAATTGTAGGATCACAATAATTGGAGAAGATACTGATATTAATGAAGGACACACTCAAACTGATTAACGACTACACTATATGAAAATAATCGTTGTAACAAATTTTTAATAGTTCTTGAAGGAACAAAAAATTCACGATTATATTTAGTAAAAATAAACATTGTCTTTCTTTACAATTTATGTTTTTTCATAAAAATAAGTAAATATTATTTTATACATAATATAAACGTTTAAGAGCTTTATCATTGTTTCCAACCCATGCTAATCTGAGAGATAAAATAAATTAATTTTAAGTTAAGTATGACAACATACTTTTTCATAATAAAAATAATCATGTAGGGATACGTTGTTTCCAAGAACCATATAATATCTTCACAGTATTTTTCCCATTTGTTGTTAGAGATAACTAAGTAGATAGTTTTACCCTTTTTCATTAAATAACTAAAAGCAGCAGATATATCGCGTAACTACTACTATAGAAAATCACCAGCAAAAAAAAAGACAGTCTAACTAAGAAAAAGTCCTGTCATTTATCACCAGTACAATTGAATTTTTATTAGATTCAGAATAACAATGCCTGTCTTACATTATGATATTTTTATGTAATAACATAACGATTATGAAAAAATTTGTGATAATTGTTAGACCATTAGAATTTTGAATGAGAAATAAATAGGTATAATCAAAAGACAGCAAGGTACAGCACATCATTTAAGAATAAAATAACAGCTTCTGGAAGGAGATCAGGAATGGAATGGAAAAAAAGGAAGAAGTTGAAAATAAATAGAAACCGATGAACAGAATGAATGAGACGATAAAAGTTTTGAGATAAGATAAATAAGATTATACATATGAAAGTTATATAATATAAATCGCACAACTTGGCACATAACTGAAAAAAAAATTTGAAGGAGTCAAATTCGAATCAATTATTATTTTTTGGAACATGGTGTGCAAGACAGAAAGGTAAACACCAATCACATTTTTTTTTTTTTTTGCCTTAATAAAGGATCCCATGTTAGCTTTCATTTTAATTCTTTCAAAACTATAAAAAATATGACACATTTTAATTTTCATCAAGAGATTTTATGTCCTATAATGAATAGCCTATTGTTTTATTTAATTCTATATCACATTGTAAAAATTTACTACAAGGCATAATGTTAGACTTATTTATTAATAAAACATTTATTTTCTTTATCGATTAAATATGTAATATTTTTTCTCATATTGTATTTTGTACTTAATTTATTGTAAAGTGTTAAATCCTTTCATGAAACTTTATGTTCCTGGTTGTCAGTCTCAATCCAGGTTCACATTATATCAGGTTAGCAAGACTGTCACAGTAACACAAATGTACAATCCCAATTCTATTAAATCCACAGGAAATCCAAACTTTTCCTTATTCTATTAGATCTATAGGAAGTCATAAAGACTAAAGTGACATTTTTATTTAAAATTTATTAGGTAGTAATGGTTAAAATTAAAGTTATTTCTTTTTTATAAGCTGGGTAATCGACCTATTTTTTTTAAACAATTATTCCACGAGTATAATTAAAATAATAACAAATGCTCCCAGACATCACACACAATTTTTAAATTAATGATGCCTTTCTAGTGGCATGTCTCTAGCTGCTGGATATTAATTCACAGAGTATAAAAGATTTTATATTCCATTTAATAAATTTGATGTGTTTGTAAGGTTTAACATAAGGTAATTAGAAATCTGAAAGCCAATAGGTGCACAAAAAGCTTTTTAAGTTTTAAGGATATAGGGCACGATCCCACACATTTTAAAATGTAAATTTAAATCCTTTTGTTTAGATCTAAGATGATGCCAATCAAAAGAAATTTAAAAGCTCAAAGAATTTAAAAATATTAAAAAGGTATATAAAAAAAGCAAATTACGGAGAAAAAGACTAGGATAAAACGTTCATTCTGAAATAATTAGTTCAAAAAAATACTTTTGCAAACTCAATTTGTTAAATAAAGGAGAGGTAAACCGCCTCGTTCAGAGGCAATCTCTCTTCTGTTATCTCCCTTTCTTTATCCTTTACCTATTTTTCTTGGTTCCTTGGATACTTATCAAAGGAACTGTGTCAACTATCACACTTGCCCGTCTATGACACCATACAATATCTCTCATCAGAATATTAGGTAGCTATTTTATTGGGACAGAGTTTTCTTAGAAACTCGATGTTTGGTGTTGTACGGGGATTCTTTCATGTAAAGCAGTTACAAAAAAAAAGCCCAAACTAATGACTGAGGTGACTTATCAGATAAAAATGGGCCATTTTATTCTTCCTAAAATCTAAACTTATTTTATACTACAAACATCAAAGTATTTTATAATTTTTGGCTATCCCTAAATTCAGGGGCCGTAAATATTTAACGACATTTAAAGGAGTGAGGTTTTAACACCAAAGAATATTTCTAATGTAAGGTAGTGATGATGTGATATTTTTTTTCTTAATCTAGTCGCCTTTAATTTTATAAATCATGAACATTTTCAAGTACCAAACTGAGGTTAAGCAGATTGGAGATTTGTACACTATATCATAAATTTTAATGCTAAGAGCCGGATTTGAAAAATCTCATTTTTGAATTAAAAAACTATTCTAACCCCTGAGCTAAACTAATCTCTTAATATAAAATAAATTGTAGACCTTAGATGACAACTATAAAAATCATGAACATCAAGATCCTGAGACCTGCCCAGTTATTTACAAACATGATTAAGTTATTACCTAAAATTTAAAATGACATACAAAGCAATTTTACAATCTATAACTTTTAAATAAAACAATTATGTATACATACATATATAGCAGATTGTCAATAATCCAAACAATTCGGAAATAAGGGGTTGTTATTGTCAGGCATAAAAAACACAGAGTGAATATGTACCAACTAATACTCTAATCCCAACACTTACAAACTTCTAATGAATTCTACAATAGTAATTAGAACTACTTTATAAGTGTTTAAACAACAGCCAATAAATTTCATAATGCCCAACACAAACCACTAGTAAAAGCCAACAAATCAAGATTTAAATACCATTTAACTTATTGTACGAGCCAATCCCACTGTTGATGATAATATACATTTTGGTAGCCATACCATTTGGTAGTCAAACTTTCCAATATTACATTTTTCACGATATTGACATGACAGAACCAGAAAATATCCAAAAGAAATGAACCTTTTGCGTGGTAAGACAAATATACTAAAGAAAAAAGGCTTATCATTACAAAATATCTTTGTGTGTAATTGGGTCCTCTGCAGCGATTTCTATTATTATTATATTGTTTATACTCGTTTAGTATAACCCTTAAATCTCTCATAATTTCATCCCCAAGATACATCTAAATATCTTAATAAATAAAATATCCTCGAATCCTTGTTTGATCTAAGTTGGGTAAAATTTGATTAAACCTTGGATAATGTAGATCCTTACAACCTGAAGTTTACATAACATCTTAGAGAATATAACATAACTGATATAGAAAAATGAGAAATATCAATGGTCAAAACCTTATTCAATGAAATGATTCTTGTGGAAAACTAAAGTTATACTAGGTGTGCAATCTGCGTACTGTTGTCATTTTTTAGTGGTTAAAAATATTGTAAGAGATCTATAAAAATTACTTGAATACATTACCGATTACATTAGTTAGTTTTTTATTAACTTTACTAAAAGCTTATTTATATCAATTTGACAAGTTTTGTTACATTAAGGTATAATTGTACAATTTAATACATTCTTATTTTTCAGAACAGTAACGCAAGTTCATTCATAAGAATTTTCTTTTTGTTACTAGGTTGATAAAAATTATTAATATTCAGCTATTATAAAAACCAAAGTTATAAGTTTCTACACAGAGCTTTCATCCATTATTAAGTTTTACTTTCAATTTAAACATTCAGAGTAAAGAAAACAAGCTAGGAAGTTTAAGCATAAAAAATAAATCGTCAATTGACTGCCCAACAAATAATAAAGGATTCAGTAAACGTTTTACTTCAAGTTTGAAGATTTTACAGCCTATTAATTAAGTCAAAATATGGTCTTTACAATTCAATTATTAATCAGTGGAAACTCCCATCTTAACTGAAATTTGACCCAATGTTGTCATAAAATAATTTTAACTATGTGCTTGTAACTTTTATTAGATTTTATAAATTAAACCTGCCAGTTTCTTTTTTTTTTAATTTGAAACAGTTGTATGGGTACTAATGGCCATAACAAAAAATCAATAAATGTTACTTGACATGAAATACAGATGACATTGTAATTTATTGTTACGAGAACTTTCAGAATGAAATTTCAAAATTAAATTCTGTAAGTATGGTATTAAAGACATTAATGTGGTGCATTTAAATTTTGTCACCAATGTTATGAAGTAACATTGTTCTCTGTCTATTTCACAGAGATTTGGGTTCAAATTCTGGCACAGCACTGCTCATATTTGACAAATTTTCATAACGCATTTTTTTTAGTAGATTGAATCAAGATAGGATATTCAGTGGTAAAATTCCTCAAATACCATTCACCGATAAAAAAAAAAAAAGAGAAAATGCTGATGTAAAAAAAAAATGAGAAAAAACTTATTTTTTTATGGCTAATGACCAGCTGTTGATGCCCACTCTTTCATAACAAACAAGAGAAGATATTAGAATAAATTATTTCTAATTTTTTTTTTTTTTTTTAAGAGTGAAGTCAAATATTTAATATTTGGATCAATGACGAATCTACTACACAAAAAGTAATTTAAAAATAAACAATATCATCTGGAATAAAGAATAATAAACACCTAAAACATAAAATAAACTTAATGATATGCTAAAAGAAATATTAAACAATACCTAACTACTTTTTTAAAATTAACAACATAAAATTTTATTCTATAATATATATACAATTAGGTTTTTAGTTAAAAAAAAATGAAATACTGTAATAAAATATATACTATATATACAAAATAGTGATATATTATAAAAAAAAGATGTAATATTACACAACTGTTTCAACAACTTTCATCATCAGCCATAACATTTACTTACCAGTATTACCAACTTGTGTCATTCCAATAAATAAATAAATAAATTACTGTAATTATTATTAAAACTAAATAAGTATACAGATTTAATTTTTATTTATCTAGTTTTTATTTTACTAGCGACAATAAAAAAATTATTGAAAAATCTTTATTCTTCATTTAAAATAGATATATTAGCAGTAAAACCTCACAATAACAGATCTTTTTTATAAGTATTTTTCTATAAGAATGAAACTCGCAGATTGATTGCTACAAGCATAATTTTACCACTCGACTTTATTTTATTAGTAGAATATATTTTATATATAACACCCAAAAAGCAACCAGAGTAACAAAAGCTACACAGTTGTTTTGAGAATATTATAATATTGTACTGCATTATGTTTTTGAATTCATACACAACATTCTCTGGTATGATCCCTACTGTTTGAAATAATAATCGCGACTGTGAATTTTTGTTTGTAAGTCGGCACAGTTGTTTTGAGAATAAGAATAATATTATACTGTATTATGTTTCTGAATTCATACACAAGGTAGCTCAAAAAAAAATTCTCTGGTATGACCCCTACAGTTTGAAATAATAATCACGATTGGGAATTTTTGTTTATAAGTTGGCAACATGCATGACAATATGGTTAACATTACATTTTTATTTTCTGTCTCAACAACAGCAAAAAATATGTTTGTGTAAGATCCTTGTATAAACACAACAGTTTAAAATTCCCGCTGGTGAATAATGTAAAAATCCAAATTCTGTCTTTTGCTTTAGACAATTATTTTTTTAATAAACAAATATTTTCTTCAAATTACTACATGTAATTTAATGCAGATAATATCAGGAACATATAGATGTGTTCCTCCTTTTGCTTAAAAAAAAGAATGTCCCAGATTTTATATACATAGAAATTATTAAATTACATATTAGTAATTAAAAGTAATAAATATATGAAATAATATTAAACATATGAAAATAATAATAAATAAGTAACATAACAAATAGCAGATTTAAATAAATAACAATTCAGAAGGCGTTAATGAAAATTATTTGGGAATATATATGAACAAATGTAGAAGATTTGGGTTTTTTTATTATTTAAAGGCTCATTTACAAATAGTTAAATAAATTAGGCAAAAAAGTATTTAAAACAGCAAAAGAAGGATTTATTTCAGTACAGAATTATCTTATTCCTACTTACTTTTTTGTCTGTTTTAGAGGATTTAATGGCTTGTGGTTGTTGTTTATTTTGTACACTGCATTCAAAATATAAGAATACTCATATTCAATAGATAAGAATTTGATTAGATAAAATTATACAAGGTAATAGAAGAGGCTGTTACTTGTGCATTTTTTGAGGTTTAATCATTCTGCATGTTGGTCTGTTGATTTACTGTGGATGCATTTAATTACGATAGACTGATTTCTGTATGTTTTATAACATATCATAACATCATTTATAAACTTCAATCTTTCATTGAACAGCTCAAATATATGCTGCAACAAATAATTTTCCCTGAAGATAATAAGGAAACTCCAAAAAATAATAAAAACTAACTTCTCTAAGGGGATTTCTTCTGCAAACCTGCAGGGTAAAATTAGAGCAGTGTTTCACAAAGCCTTTTTACGAAAAAAAAACTTTTAATATTTAGTAAAAACAAAAAAAAATCTTTCATAAAATAAAACATACTGATTGTCACTGCTGCAGCTTCAACTAGTATATATATTAATTAACCTTCTCAAAAATTTCATCATAATAAATTCATAACTTCATGAAAATATTTATTTAAAAATCTCTTTTTTCGGAGGATAGAATCAATGCATTTTTCATTTGCCCACTCTATTTTACAATCATTTGTTCTTTAGTATTTTTGATGATACTGAATTATGCACCAATATAATGTTTCCAGTACTTTGGGGCAAAGCCAATTTCCCACAATGTAAGATATATATATTTACATCAGTTTAACGGTAAAAAAAAATTAATATTAAAATCCTGAAATTACAAAGTTATAGCAGTACTTGACAAAAATAATTATAAAAATAATTTGACAATAATACAATCATTAAGAAAACAATGGAGAAGTGGGTAGCAATACACCTTCAAATTAATTAAAACACCCTATGCTATAAAAAAAATCTCTGAAATGCTTACTATTGAAATCATATTAAACATTTAAATAAATATAGCTGTAGACAAAAACAACCCTTTTCACAAATATATATTTTTTAATTCTGTTTTATCAAATTTTTAATATTTTTTTACTGTTAAAAAAAAACTACAAATCAGTAAAGATTCTGAATGCATAATTAGTAAACATTTTTATACGATAACCATTAACAATTAGCTCATTTTTTCTTAAATCGCATATATACCAGTTAGATGCCAAAAGTAAATGAATATAGTCAATTTTGAGAAAAAAAGTCACTTTTAAAAATGGTACCTCCATTTACAAGATAACATTAACCCTATTCCAGGCTGTTCTCCTGTTGTATTCTTCGCCGTGCCAAATATTAAATTGCACATTAGCACAGTATAATCCACTAGAAGTTTTATACCTTTGTTCTATTTACCACAGAAAGTGACTGTATAGTACGCATTAATATTTTCAGAATAAGCAATTCTTCCACTCTTATTTGGGCGTAAATTATCTGATTTATATCATCCCCAAAAATGTAAGAGCAGTTTTCAAAATCCCATACCAGGCTTATAAGAAAAGTGAGGAATGAAGTGGTAGTCCATTGTATTCTTTACAAAACAGAACATAATGCTACACATTATTACCTCAAGTTCTCTAAAATTATGTTTTTATATGTCCCTATATGTAATACCTTCACCCCGCTCATCACAGAGACAAGATTTATAATGAAGATAACATTCAGAGAAAGTAAAACGAAAGACTTTAGTACACCTGATATTCTTTACATGTATTAGAGCAGTAAGAAGAATATTGCAACAAATTAATTAGCAACCCACTGCGCTGTTGTGGAATAAAGCATTATATAAATTGCTTTATCTACGGAGAATTATTTTTTTTTATAGAATATTTGAAATTAACAATGCACATTACGTTGGGATATGTAAACACAAAGGTATTTTATAGGTTCGTCTGAAGCTTTACTGATTATAACTGCTGATAATCTGAATTATTTATTAAATTAAATAATATTTATTTGAGCTCTCTTCATTTGATGGAAAATTTACTAGTAACCTTTCTGTTATATGGAGATTTCACTGCAGATTTCATTTAGCATAAAAATTAATTTGTTCTATTTTAAATAATTACTTAGTATGATATAACAATGATATTTTTTTTAGTTGTATAAATTTGTGACTAAACTTAAATTAAATAATTACGTAAATTAACTAAAGTACAATATGGGAATAATAAACTATTAAGCAGAACAATGAGTATACAGATGAATAAATAATTAAATAATTATGTACTATATAAATAATAAGACCAAAATACCAATTAAAAATAAAAAAAAACATAAAATTAAAAATTATATGTCATAAATCAAAATAGATAAAAAAAACAAGTTTTTAAATATTTATAGTTTTAATTATAAGAAAAATTAAATTATATACTGTTAAAATAATTCCAGTATTAAATTAATTATAAAAAAAGAAAGAAGTAATCAGTATTATGAAAATTTAAAATCATTCATTTTCGTTTCATTTATATCACATATCTCAAAACTTAAAGACTGCCTTAGTATCTAATGGCACCATTACATAACACTAGGAAATCAGCATAATATTTAACTTCACCAGAACTTCTAATATTATTTATAACTCTTTGAATTTTGATGTTTTATTGCAGTTCTCTTTGGTTTTAACTGAAGATGATTTTTAAATAGATTTTTCTTTTATAAAGTACTGCAATAAAAGCTGATAATCATAACTGAAACCTGTCGACAATAGAGATTTCTAACGGTTATTAAAATAACATTTCTCATTATTAAAAAAAAAGTAAATTAATAACAAATGTTTTGTGATAAATAACAATTTTTTTTAAAAACAATTTATCTTTATATTAAATGGTCTTCCTTGAAGAAATAGTACAACTTATAATTGTTAGATTATGCACAATAAATTTTATATTTAGCATAAAAATTTCAAATTTGAATGCAGGATGAGATAAATTTACATTTCAAACAATTAATGTCATGAAATTGATGATAATAAAATCCTTACAGATGTAACTGCAGCAATCACTAAGGTTACTGTTCTGCGGGCTACAAAAATATTCAACAACTAAATTATTTTCAAATGAAACAAACAAACTGAATGGGGCTACAAACCATGAGAAATTATCTTGTTCCAAAGTTGCTTAACTCTAAAACAACTGCATTTTGAATTTCCTTTTTGCATCCAACAATACTGTTCATTTAACTTCTTTATTAATTTTATAATAATGCCAAAATATTAAATACCACTGTCAACAAAGAATATGACAATACAGTTTATTTTTAATCAATACATAACTTATTATTACTGAAAGAAGTGTGTGTTATTAAAGAAAACAAATAAAAGAAATTATAATCTGCTTTCATAAACAAAATAATACATAAAAAACCGAGCAATGAAAATGATCAACTGATATTTATATTAAAAGAAAACGGTTCTGGCAAATATCTGAATAATTACAATTGACGAAAATATTTAATTTTAAAATAGTTCAATATTGATAAGACCAATAGAGAATATAATCTTTCACTTGCTTGGAGAATAGCCATTATTTTTTTCTTTATAGTTAACATGTTTTTAAAAGCAGCTCTAACATAACTTAAGTTTATAGTTGGAATTACATGCAAAAGGTTTTGTAATGTAATTTTTATTCATATTTACCCATTATACAGATGTTAAAGTATCAAAAATATCTCAGTTTAACATCATGTTTCCAAGAGGTAGAACATTTTGCCAACTGTATTTTTTCCTGATATCTTTATGTTTTACTGATGAAAATTTGTCAGGAGATCTGGAACTCATTCCTGCATTTTTTCTAGAAAGTTGTTTTGCAAATCTATCAAACAATATGGGCTATGACAAAGTTACTGAAGCACCATCCACATATGATTCATGAAATGCTTTTATTATTGGAATACCAGGTGATGATAATGCAAATGTGTTTTTCACCCAGGAAAAACAAATTATTGTAACCAGTTAAGAAAAAAAGACTCCAATATTGGCAATGGTTTGCCTGTTTTGCTAACTAAAATAACATTTATTTTATTGATAAGGTGTGGCTTCAACTCAGAAAATATTGAAAATAAGTAAAATTTAGAGTTCAATGAAAATTGGATATCAATGTACCTTGTCTTAGAGAATTGCCATATTTTTGCAAACAGAGAAATGTTGGTGTTATCAAAAAATTAAAACATTAATAAAGTCTGACAAAGTATTTTGGGAGCAAAAGGGAAATACAAAATTCAATTGTATACAGTTAAACAACTTTGGAACAAATTTGATTTCTCACAGTTTACAGCCCCATTCAATTTTCAAACCATATTCTTGCCTGAATTTTTATTTGTGGAATTTTTTTATTTTTAAAAAGAAATGTTATTAAGAGGACCTCCTATACGCTTGAATTGAAAGTAAATAATCAGAACTACATTACTACTATTTTGAAAGTTTATAGTTAAGTTAAGTTAAAGTATTTAAGGTTTCAACCGGCATGAAAAAATAAGTCCAAAAACTGAGATAAACAGCGAGGACTTTCAACATTTGTAAGAAGCACTTTCATATTTAAAGTAAGGATAATCAAGATTTAATTTTTTTTAAATATCCATTTATATAAACTTAGGCAGGTAATTAATTCCTTGATGTCATTAGTATCTAAGCTACTTGGATTAAGTGACTTAATTATTATATTTCAGCAAAAATTACAGCTACTTAGCTTCTATATCTATCTTCTTTTTTTTAGATTAAAGTGTATTACTCCTTTTAATAGTCAATTCATGTAAGTAAAAGATTAAAAACAATTCAGGGTTCAAATACTGGCATGTCTTGGCATCCTTCATACAACACAGTAAACACCTCTAATCATCACTTTTTATCATCTTTCTGGTATAACTGCAAACCTACACCTGATTACAGCAGACCCATTCTCCTTTTTCTTATGATAAGAAATGAATTTTTAGTTTTTGAAAAAATGCCAAAATTGACCAGGATTTGAACTTCCAGATAAAAACCAAATTTAAATTTAATGTAACATTGCAGAGACCAAATAATTTGTTTCATGAAATAATTAAAGGACTCTTTAAGGCATTAAAAATTATTTTTAATCCCAAATAGTTAAGATATCACGTACAGTTGAATATTATTTCACGACTCTAAAATTTAGATATCTCTTAAAATACTGATAGTTAGTTATGTGGTCCTAACGATATTTATTATTTAGAGGTTTGTTGTATTATTAAACTTTATACATTTATTCGGAAAAAAACCATAATGAGCATATGTACACAGATTTACTCATTTTTTCTCTTATTAAATAAGATTCCAGTGTAATAACTGATGGCAGTCCTATCTAGTACATCAATGAACTGCCAGTACAAAAAATGAATAATTAAAGAAAAAATAATACAACAAAGAAATATTTTATTATATACATTTGGCTTAATTACTAATATAAAACATTAATAATACTGTGTCATTAATAATAATAATAATATTTAGTTTGAGATTATCTACATAAAATGTACTTTTTTTAATAAGTTATTTTAAATATCATCTTTTGGAAAAGGTAATAAAACATATTACAAAACATTTATTTTTAAAATATTAAACCGATATTTCTCAATTTATAATAATTAAAATTTGTTTTTTTTATGTAAATTTTCAATGAAAAGTACACTCTAAAAATTTGTTCTACATTGCTGAGAAAATTTAAACTCTTATTAGACAGTGAACCTTGGTAGTAAATAAACAGGATTTATTTTCATTCTTTCATGTTATTCCATAATACCAACATAATGTGTTATTTGCAGATTATAGTAGTAAATAATTTCATTGTGTTTTAGCCAAAACCACTAACCAATGAGATTCAATGATCTAGAAAATTACGGAATAAATAAATAAAAGATGATCGATTGGTTTCTGTTATCAACAATTCTGTTATTATTATTTTACATCCCTTTAAAATCTTTACTGCCAAATTTAAAAAAAAAAAATTTTTTTTAAACTGAATTTTTAAAATTTAAGAAAAATATACCATTCAGTACGATGTGTAAAATATTAAATAAAAAGTTATTGTTTTATTAAACAAAAACCTTTTATTGTTTTAATTTATAATAACATACGAGATAATATTTTGGTAAAAAAATAATTACAATTTAATTTAAAATTTTGTTAAAAGTCATTCAAAACTTTCAAAAGGTATACAAAATTATTCAGAAACACATCTATATTATTATATTTATAACAATTTTAAATAATTGTAAAGGATATACCACATAGACTGGCTGGCTATGAATGACTTTTTATTTCATATCTTAAAAAATTTTGAGCGATGAAAAAATATTTTTTTCAAAATAGAGATATACAATTTAATTATAGTTGGTAATAATATATCTTTCTATACAAGCTGAAAGTAATAGTTTATTATGATTGATAAAGGTAGATTTAACAGTAGAATGATTTTAACTTAAAAATTTAATTTAGAAAATCCTTTAATTAACATGTTGACCGCCAAGGCTATCAATTGGCACTAGTATGCAGTTATATATCAGGGGCTGTTGTCATATGGTGGACTATGCTCAAGTGATAAAAATGCATTTTACTTATGCTTACCTTTCAGTTCAGCAGTTAAAATTTTATGTGGTGTGTTAGTTGAACACTTAAGTGCTATAATATTGTTTGTGATCCCAAGATTTTTCCATCATAATGGCTGATATTAAAATCCCAGGTCAGTTTCAGTCAAAGTAACAACGATTTAATGTTAACAAGGAATTATCTGTGGAAGTACTAAAACATATTTTGGAAAATGAGAGTAGCAACAGTGTATTTAGTGCCAAAAGTGACTCTGAATATGAATATTTAGATCACAGCGATGTTGAATCCGGTAGTATAAGTGATTTGAGTGAAGATAAAAATTTTACTGACATTTAACTATGCAAACTGTAGACAGAGAAACTGAAACCGATGACAATGATATTTAGTTAACTGAAAATGACATCGATACAAATATACCTGTACCAAAAACCACTAGACATACAACAAATACAAAAGTAGCAAGTAATGTCGTGCGGATGACCGGTCCACCAAAATGTAAAAAAACTGATTTTATTGAAAATCCTGGTTTTCGTATTCCTATTCAATTGTTCATAAGGTATAACCTTTAATTGATTTTTTTTAACGAAAGAATGGCTAATTTTGGACTATCCTAAAAAAAATAGTTATGTATACAGTCCATGGTTTTGTAGCATAAGCGCCTAATTTTTTGATAGTGTATTAAGAATTAAAAAACATAAATATGGGATTAAAAATGTATAAGATAAGTAAATAGTATTTTAAAAACAATAATAATTTTCATAATACGGTAATTATATTGCACATAAATTAACATTGATTACTTAGAGAACCATTAAATCCAGTTGGTGTCAATGGTATGTGTGGTCCTATAGAACATGCATTCATTCAGGAGGTCAATGGAACGAAGAGGCATTGTACACATTTTTGACTTTATAAGTGATATTAGGGTAAAAATGTTAGTACCCCCTCTGATGTTTTATCCAAATTATTATTACAACTAAAAAAATTAAGTCGGGTTTTCAAAAACATTTTGTCACACCGAATGGCACTCTATATCAAAATTAATAACAATAAACTCATTTTGATATTTCAATAGATAACAAACCTAGATGGTTTTCACCTAATTCAAATGATTTGTAAAAAAATATCAAATCTACATAAAAAAAAAATATGTAGTCGGATAAAAAAATAAGTGTCACATTTAAAACCAAAGCATATAATGCAACTTCCTGTTATACAATGATGCAGCAGAACATTATGTTACACTCTATGTACAAACTATGTAATGCTTTACAGTATACTGCAGTCGTTCATTAAGTAATTCCATGTTAGTAATTTGACTAAACACAGTAAAAAAAATTTACATATAATTTTATTTTTCATAATAAATAACCTTTTCCTAAACATTAAAACTTAAAAATAGGTTTTAAGAAATTAATCACCAAAATGTTTAAGTCGCTACTCTTTTGGGATTGATTTTTCTTTTTTTTTTTTCATTTTGATATACTGTTTAAAGATTATGCACAAAATATGCATACCAAGTTTGTATGTTCAAATATTTACATCAGAATTTATTAATTATTAATTTTTTTGTAAAGAAAAAAAGATATATGGGCAGATAGAAAACTATTGTACATTTACTGAAAATATTTTCTTCAGTCTGAAATGTATAAACATTTCAAAAGTTCCTGTTCATAAAAACTTCTGTAAGCAGATTTTTTTTTGACTTGATTGTTTTTTTAACTTAAATTGTTCTTAACATAATAAAAAATAATACAGCATCACGTGCACGCGCACACACACACATATCTGTATATACACATATACAATTTTGGAACCAAATTTTTTTTTTATTAATAGTACAAAAAAAAATTGGAATTAATAACAAATTTTATAATTTCAATGAAAAACAGAAAAAATTTCTGAAGCAATGAATTTCCATTGTAGACAGGTTTAACAGTGAATCTTTTCCATATTCTGATAACAAAATTAAATCACATCGCTAAAATAAATTGTCATATGATTTATACAGTGAATTTTTTGTCCAAAAATAATATTAGAAAACACATTCACAAAATCATAATTTTCAATGGATAGATGAGAAAGTTTCAACAATAAGGTATTTTTTCTTTTCTTAGTACAATAATTTAAATTTTGTTTATCAATGTCATCAGAGAAACATGAATATCTTATTATGTAACATAAAATTTTCAACTCGCCTCCACTTTCGATGAAGTCTGTAATACACCTCATTTAGGACTTCAGTTATACATTATAATTAAAATTATTTATCATTAATGCCTTTCAACCGAGTAATATCCGTTGTAAGTTACACAGTGTCATCATCAAAAATGTTGTAATTCAGCACTGTACAAGTCTAATATACATTATTTTCAGACCAAATAATATGGTTTCAGTGAAATTAAGTTAAAAATGAGATTAGATTCACTTAGACTATAAGTTAGGTTAAGCTTAAGGTGTGGGTTTTGGTAAATGTGCAATATACAACATTATTTACAGGGCAAATAACTGTTTAATTGAAATTTAGTTTAGGTCAAGGTTAAGGTTAGGTTAGGTTATGTAAGGTAACTAACAGTTCCATGTACTGAACTTCATATGATATAAATATAACATAATGCTCGCTAACATCATCTAATTAACCTTAAATATTAAATTTGCTAATTCTTAGACTAAGTATATAATTGTACACAATAACCAATTATTCAGTTAGAATATAATGTATATTAAACTTGTACAGGGCTGAATTACAAAATTTCTGATGACCATACTGTATAACTTATGAGGTATCTAACTAAAATGAAAGGAGTTTCTGATGAATAATTTCAATTGTAATGAATTAACCTAGGTCCTAAATAAGGAATATTCCAAATTTCATAAAAATCAGAGGCGAGTTCATCATAATCATATATAATTTTCGAGCCTACACTCAAGAATGAGAAAAATTTTCAAATACTACCATATGAAAATATAAATCTTTCAGTTAGTTGTTTTCAGTTTCTATTTCTTCTTCTGACAAAAATAATTTTCTTTAAAATAATGTCCAATCAGGTTGAAGCAGACCACGATAGAAGACCACTAATATACCTTCAATGGCAGTAATGAGTCAAGGTAGTATTTTTCACAGGATGATCATAGAAATAAACAATTACATTTACAACACTAAAAATTACCCGGACAAAACAATAAAAAAAAGTCCAAGAAATAACACAATGAATGAGATGAAATCACAATAGATCATTTCATTCATTGACTTTTATTTTCAATTTTTTTCAATATAAACAGCTGCATATCTGTTTCCATACATGTAACATCATTTTCCATGATATATATTTTTTCCAATTAGTTAAAAGAAAAAAAATTAACAAAAAATCCATATTTTAATTTTGGTCACTTGGTTTTTGATCAGACTATGTATTTATATAAAGTGTTCTTCTGATATTTATATGAGGAATCTGTAGTAATACTTTACAGTAATCTAAAAACTATAAAACATCTTGATGTTTTGATGAATTACAACCTGTTGTGAGCTGTAATGCTAATCTGAATAACTCTGCATGCTTCTTACAGCATAAGTTTTACAAATATTTATTTCTACCCTGGATACATACCATATTCACAGATAGTTGTTACTTGTTCATTCTCAATTATATAACTTTCTTTTTTATAGAGAAGTATTTAAAGATGTGAAATTTTGCTTTTATGGTTTTTAATAAATTAGGAGCCAATTTTTTTTCTGGGGCAAATGATAAATTATTTTCACGCCATTACTTATATAATCAGAAATACTGATAAGAATAAATTACAAAAATCAAGCAGAGCTTATTCCTCAATTTTATATGATACATTTTTTAACTATTTTCAACATCAATATTTTATGCTTAGAAAAAAAAATCAAAAATTGTACTAAAACTCATCATCATAAAATCAATTGATTTTCAAGTCAGGAGTTCTAAATTTTGAGTCCTTGTAACGGCGATAATTAGTTGCTTTTATATTTATTTGAATGCTAGACTGTAGATACCGATGTTATTTTATAGTTTGGTTTCAATTAATCACACTTCTCAGGAGTGGTCAACCAGAGTCTGTTCCAGACTACATATTTACCAGTACATTTACACTTACACTGTTGGCTTGGCAAGCCAGAAGCAGTAATTGCATTTGCCTAAACACACACACCCAGTCCCAACAGTAGCTGGAAAACCTGGAGAAAAACCATAAAATTTTTTCTACTATATTAATTTATATAGAAATTTATCTACACAATTGTTATTTTTATAAATTTATTTATTTTCTATTTGAGGACATAATTTAAAAAAGCAACAAATTTCAAGTAACAAAAATGATTGTAATGAATTTTTATTGTGTGAAAATTTAATATTTCCTTTTTATAATTGTTAGGAGTGCTCTGAAAAACTTAGCACTTTGCAATGTTTAAATTGGTACACCTGATATTAGCTAAATGATTTTATAAAATATCACTCATCATATCATGGTAGATGATAAGAGATATAGTAGAGAATTTATTAAAACAGTATATACATACTGATCAAATTTATTTCAATTAACATGTAATTGACTGCTGAACGGAGTTACCAGTCTGAAAGCTTTACAGTTGTGTAAGTGTTCTTACCTTTTTATTCAGACTACGTCTGGTGGTTTATAAAATTTTAAAGCTCATATCCCACTGAATAAATAATCAAACAATCCTTAACACTAAGTACAAAAAAAATTTTCATTTTTAAGCATAGCTACTAATATTTAAAATAAAAAGTTTTATTTGTATTTTTCATATCATCTTACTTTTGAAACATTTCTCATAATAATTTAGTAAATAAAAATTCATTTTATTTATTAATTTTTAGTAGTATATAGAGATATATACATATACAAATAATGTACACAAACGTTTTTTCACCTTTTCACTATAAGAACTACATTGTTACAATATGTTACTCATGCAGACCACGAGACATAGGATGGGCACTATTATATATTTATAATGCATTTAATATATTATATCTACAAGTCGTATTTTTTAATAACTATAATTATTCTTATAATTATTATTACACATAATATTTTCATAAACGCACACCTCTTTTCCTTTTTTTTTTTTAATAATTTATTAAAATACATAGTTATATTTTCTTTTTTATATATAATTATATAAATATAGCAGCCTTTCTGTATTTACACTAAAATTTATTATAATTAATAATTTTATTATTGTGAAAATATAAATTGTAATAATGCTAATTAATTATCAAGCATAATTTATTCATATTAAATTATACATTAAAATATTTTAAAGAAATATTTCGTAATTATAAATAAAGAAAAAATTTACGTAAAAATAATCTTGGCTGAAATGAATTTTTAATCTTTTTAAATATTATTGTAATACCTAACAGATGCAGGCAATTAAAAAAAGTTTTTATCAGATTATTAATAATATTTTTTTATCTGTTATACATTCTGTAATTAAATATATTGTGGTATTCAGAAATAAGCTACATAAAAAAAATAAATCCTTACAGTTTTAAAGATTGCACAAAATCTTCAGAAAGGAGCAAAGGAATAAGAGCAAAGGCGTCATTCTAGATATCTGTTCTTGTAAAGATATCATCTAGAGATATCTTGCACAGATTAACTGAGAAATCATCAATGTACTCTTAAGGTGTCAAGAAGAATAAATCTATAAAACATTTTATAATTTATTAATCTTTCAAAAAATAATCTGTTATATAACATAGCAATTAATCAAATTGCTTGAATATTAGTGGTCTCAAAGATATCTTGTGCAGTTTTATTTACTAGAACCATCAATATTAACGAATTGATAGTATATATATTTATTTAATCCTCTGTTCATCAAATTGTCTTAAGAAGACAATTGTTGTCTTAAGAAGGTAACAAATAAGTGGGTGACAAAATTGAAGAACTAATATAAAAATTCAATCAGCAATGCTGCGCTCAACCACACAGTACCACCCTAACTAAATTTTGTAATAAAATATTATTAAATCTTATCTACGTTATTTGCCAATCTTCATAGTGGAAAGGTAGTGTCTCAACCTTTCAACAGGGGCCTGAGTTTGGATACTGGCCCGTCATGCAATTTTTTATACGCTACGATATTCTATTTCCATATTCCCACATAGAAGCTTCTAAGCTTCTGTGGTGAATTATTTCATCAATGCCAAAAAAAAATTAAGTATTAACTTTATAAATCAATTTTAATTTAGTAAAACCTACAACATGAACAAGTTAAGTTAGTTAATCCTTCTATAATGCTTTATATGTAATGGAAATTTCCTCACTATTTACAAAAAAAATTTTATTTAACCTTAGACGAGATAGATTTAACTCATGCAAATTTAATTTAAAAGAAAAATGATCAATTTATAATTTATCTCTAAAAAGATCTCTTAAGATATAACATCACAGTAAATAATTATTTTTTCTTCATCAAAACAGAACAAATTTATTTACTGTATTTGTACTATAAGAAAAATAATGAAATTCCTTTACAATCGTATAATTTTGTAATTTTATACAAGCATAAAATAGAATACTCATATATGAGTAATTTATTGTAATTGTAAAATTAATTTTCATGGAGAACACAGTTGAATTTTTGTTTATATAAGGTATATTTAACCAGTTCCTGGTTTTGTCATAGTATTACAATGGTCACAAGATGTTCACAGAAAGGGCCGCTGTCGTAATATTACGACTATGCTTTTAGTGCTTAATTTAACCATTATCAGCGCTATTATAGACTTTTAAACTAGATCATGCTTCATAGCAATGAGGATATGAATAGTTTTGTTTACATTTGTATGGTGTAGCATGTGAAGTTTTGCCGTGATGTTTGTTTTCAGTCTAGTGATTATTTTTGAATTTACTGTTTGAATATTTCTATTAGTGTATGTGAATTATCTTATTGGTATATAAGGACAGTTATATTTTACGCATCTGATTCTATTAAAAATCTTTAAAAATTTTTTCAGGTAACCTACAATTTTTCATATTACTAGTCTACCATTATTAAGTTTAGAAGATCATAATTTAATAATACTGATTTCTGAATTGTTTTTAAAATCATGTTAAAAAATATTAATTTTTATCTATTTTGTTAGGGTTATCGTTAAATCATAACAAGAAACATTTTTAAAGAATTTTATTAAAGTTACAATTTTTTTATAATGAAGCAGTAGGTGGTCATTAGCCTGATGGATATTGGTAGTGTATGAAAAGATGCCATGCCTGACCAGGATTTGAACTCAGGACCTCCACACGAAATGCTGTGACACTATCAAGTACTACTAATACTCTTATCAACATACATTACAAAAGGAAAAAATTATTAAAACCGTAATAAATAATAATAATAAAACTTAAACACATACTGATAAATGAAATAATATATTAAAATAAAAATCAGTTGATCCTAACAAAAAAAAAAAAAATATATATATATATTTATGCAATGCATATCTATTGAAAAGATGGCACATTAAAGAAAAAAAGATCATTATGAAGCTACTAAACAGAGCATTTCAGCTATGAAGGAGTACTGCAAAAGCAACCAAATTCAAATGGCTGTTGGTTTGAGCTCTCTCAAATAATAGTTACATTATACATAAAAATGTAAATTGTATGCTGCTTATCTGGAATCAAACAAGAAATTCTGTAATTAGATGTTCTTTTGGAACACCCAAACTTTTTTTATTAGTTTTTGCTTTATATTTTTATGGATCAATTATAAATAATTAATGTTATGAATTTGACCGTTTCTACTGATAACACAACACAACACAACTACCATTTATGATTTAAAAAAATGTTATGACTAAATGACATAATTTATAGAATTTTTAAATAGTGTAATTTGTAAAAAAAAATGTTTTCTATATACGCAGATGTTTGTTTTTACACTCCAAAAAATGAACAAATATTTATTTAAAATAATAAAATAGGTCAATGTACCTTTATTATGATTTTAGGTAAAAGGGGTTTCTTTATTTTATTTATAACTAAATAGTATGAAAATTAAAAAAATTAAATCTGAGAGTAATAAACTAACCTCACTTTGAAATTTCCGTTACTTCCTGTTATAATACCATGACGTAGTACAATCATGAACACTACAAATGCAATTTAAAATAAATTTTCAGCATTTTTGGGAAAAATTTTTTAACATATTGCTATTGTTTGTCTTCTGTTACATAGAAGATTGCTTTAGTCTAATTAAATTTAGTAAAAAATTATTGGTACATTAAAAAAAAAATGTATTTTTAACATATATGATTTTTTTTTTGCCATTTATAACAAGAAAATTTGTATTTTAACTATAATAAACAATTTCCATTAATATTATCATATTAATTCATGTATACTTTTTTTAGACAACTAATTTTCATTACAACTCATATTTCTACAATTCTATATATTTTTTTTTCTACAGAATTGATAGAGAGATTGTGAATTTTATTTTCTTGTTATATATCAAAACTGTTCTGTCCATAAAAAAAAGTGACAAATGGTTGTTGATAGGATTTGTTTGCAATAATTATATTAACGGCTACCCTATCGCCCAGCAGTCTTTAGATTGCTGCAGTGTTTAGTTAAAAATGCTACATGTATAAATGTTACAATGCAACATTTTAACTAAATACTACATAGTAACACAATATATATGCATGAACTGCCACTTAAAAAATTCAAACAAAAATTATAACTTCATTAAAATTTAAAAGTATTTAGCTACTAAATTTGATCACCTGCCAGTTTGATTTAATAATTAGTATTGCTGGTTATCTATTATTAGTATTATCTACTATTAGCATTGCTGGTGATTATTTACTCTGATTCTAACAAAAATCAGATCAGATGTTTTATGAAGCTGCATGGCTTACAAACTGGGCCTATAATACTTTAATACTGACTACTAAAAAAATCCCAATTCAAGAACCTAATATTAATATTTATATACCAGTTATTAGCAGATTGGAATCTAAATCTTAACAGAAAAACAGATCCTTGTAGAGTATAAAAACTTCTATAATACCGCCTAGTGCATAGATAAGATGGGTTCCACCTCACGACACTTATAAATCTAAAGAGAAAAAATAGCGATTTAAACTTTGTTCAACATTTCTAATTTGTTTACCAATGGTCTTTTATCATGGGAAAAATGTTTAAAAATAATAGAAGTGGCAAGTTAAAAAAAGAAGTATTTTTATTCTTTATTAACACATTAGAAAGTTTTAATGCGTAATATAAATAAAGTTTTTAATATAAATAATTTTATAATTCTATGAATTACACATTAATGATATGAAAATGTAAAAAGAAAATTGCAGAATATTAACAAACCAGTTCTATGTCATTAAAGTTAAACAATGGATGCAATTACAATTAATCCATTTTGTATTTATTAAACAACAGACTGTAGCAGTCAATTTGACTAAGATTATAAATAAAAAATAATATATTAATAATCAGCCAAGATTACACTTTTTAATAAAAGAAAACTACATAATCAGAAAGGTAATATTATGTTTTATAAAATGAATTGTAACTAGCTGACAAAGAATCTCAAACATATTAATAAAGATCCGCTAATTAATAAAAAAATTTACTTTAAACAATAGAATTAATTATAATACCATAATAAAAATAATAAAACTTAATTTATTTTCATTATTTGCACATTTTTATGTATTATTTAATCAAAACTTGTAATAATAATTATAATCTCACAATTACAACTTAATTTATCAATATACATATAATATAATCAATTATAATATATTCTTATAATAATTGTAATAACAATGATAATTAAAATGTTTATTGTTTTTTGTTTTTTTTTTTTTTGTATACAAATAACACTAAACTGATACACAATAATTAATATTTATAAATATAATATATATTTATGATATTTTTTTCATATTCATTAAACAATGATGACTCAAACAATAACACAACACATAAAATAATCGCCGTCTCATTCAATTGTTAAGGAACATTAATTCTGATTACATTATAATCATATCAAATTTGTTACTACAAAGATTTTGATATAATTATAAATAATATTAATATCATAGGTACAATGTATTGATTTCTGTTTATTTTGTTGATGAAAAAAATTATTGTTTTCTTTTTATTTTTTATTTTTTTTGAATTTATAACTCCATGAGATCTCCATTGTCCGGTGGTTGAGATACAGTGACTCCCGGTAGATCAAGGGGAGTCAATGGTTCCGGTCAGTCAGAAATTGCCCTTCTTATTCTTTTCAACGGTTGTATAGATTCATCTTCTTCTTCTTCATCTTGAAAAGATTGTAAATACGCATCATATGCAAGTGATGGTACCCATTTTTCTAACATAATATCCAGGTACTCTTCTAATGTTTTAGCGTCAGTGAACACTTGACTCTCTTTCTAAAAAAAATTTAAAAATAATAGATAGATAAAACCAGTCTTTTATTTCTATTTTCATTTAAATAAAATTTAAATTTAAATTTAATTTAATTTAAATTTTCACACACACACACACACACACACACACACACACACACACACAAATTTACATGCATTCAATATAATTTCTGACAATGTGCCAGAATGGTAGAATAACATTCTAACAATTGCATTTTGATACGCCAAACCTTGTACAAAAGTAATATATGTAATTTTACACAAGGTTTGATATAAAAAAATACACAGATTTTAGTTATTAAAAAATCTTTATTCATTAATATTTATTTTGTCACTTTGAAAGAAATCATTTTCAGATATAATACATTTGTGCCAGCACTTTTCCCAATCTTTGAAGATACTCTGGACACAATTTCCAGTATGGTGTTTAGCTTCTTCAGCAATTCTGTCTTTCCATGTTAGCAAAATGTTGGCTTTCATGGTTTTTTTCAGCTTGCAGAGCAGGAAGAAATCACAGGGAGCCGTGTCCAGTGAATGTGGAGGTCAAAGCACCATAACGATGTTGTTTTTGGTAAAAAATTCATGAACAGGCAGTTAAGTGTGAGCAGGTGCATTATCGCAACCCACCAGGTTGATCAAGTGGTTAAACTCTTTTCGCAAATCATATACTTAGAAGACGAGAGTTGTAAGGTTCAAAACCTAGTAAAGGCATTTACTTTTATAGGAATTTGAATACTAGATCATGGATGCAGGGGTGTTCGTTGGTGGTTGGTTTTCAATTAACTACACATCTCAGGGATGGTCAACCTGAGACTGTAGAAGACTAACTTCATTTACTTTCATACATATCATCCTCTGAAGTAATACCTTATGATGGTTCCAGAAGCTAAACAGAAAAAGAAAGAGAGAGAGAGAGGTGCATTATCATGGTGCAATGAAGTGCGAGTAGGTGCATTATTCTAAACTCACCGGCTTGGTCTAGTGGTGAATGCGTCTTCCCAAATCAGCTGATTTGGAAGTCAAGAGTTCTAGCGTTCAAGTCCTAATAAAGTCAGTTATTTTACACAGATTTGAATACTAGATTGTGGATACTGGTGTTCTTTGGTGGTTGGGTTTTAATTAACCACACATCTCAGGAATAGTTGAACTGAGACTGTACAAGACTACACCTTATTTACACTCATACATCATCCACATTATAAGTATTATCTGAAAGGTAATTACCGGAAAATAATAAACAGGAAAAAGAAAGAAGGTGCATTATTGTGATGAAACTGCCATGAATTGTTTTGTCACAAATCTGGGCATTTCTTCAGTTTGCTTAACACAAACAGCATGGAACTTCAGGTAGTAATCCTTATTGACTCTCATAGTGACTTGGCGATTGTCTGTAATCATTTTCCTCCCTTTTTTGACATTGTCATCAGTTGTTGATGTGGTGGGACGTCCAGGACGCTAATCATCATCATAGTCTTCAAAATCCTCTTGGAAAAGTTTGTACCACTTGCAAAACACTTGTTTTATTCATATAAGAATTGCCAAAAGCAACATTCAACATTTCTAATGCGGTGCTGCACTTAATTCCATTCTTAAAGCAAAATTTAATGCAAATTCTTTATTCCATTTTTCCCCACACTTAAAAATCACTGGCCGTATACCAAAACACATATAACCTTTGCGACACCCAACAATAAACTACGCATCCAATATTATTATGACTGCTGATGTAAATATACATTAGGAATAAGTGTACAAACACAACAAAAATAAAATCGTGACAATTGGACTTATACAGCCTCGGCAATTTAAAGAATTTACAATTTTTTTTATAAAACCACATAAAACACCAGATTGATTTGAAATTATCAGTATCAAATCCAAACTCTCTCCTAGCTAGTATTAAACTAATAATGATAATAAATTTACTGATTTTTACAACCATTAAGAAAAAAAACTGTATATAAATATATTAAGTGAGCACTGGTTAACAAAATCAAAGCCAAGTTCATTCAGAACATTAACCTACTATCAGAAAGGATATTTTCAGTCTTAAGTCTTTCCATCTAATTCATTGTTTAAGTCTAATCATTTACAGGTTCTCTTATGTACAATTTATTGGTAAACCATTAGCATATGCTTAACTATATGAAGTTGGGCAATTTCTTATATGACACATAATGGTAGATATCTTCAGTTTAAAAAAATATCTGAATTAAGACATTTTATAAACTTGTATTAATGCAATAATATGTGTAGAAATTATCATTTTAATAATGGCTTATGAGACAACTTGTTATAAATGTAAATAAAAACTTTTAGAAAGTTTTTACCATACTCTACTTTATAGACATATTCCTCACATAAAAAAATATTAATTGGTCTGGAAACACTTTATTTTCAAGTTAAGGCTAACAAAAGATTTCACCTACATTTCTGCTCTAAAGATCAAATATAATGTTACACTAAAACTTTATGGACACAAACTATTGAGCAAAATCAGTAATTTTACATCCAACCTTACATAAAAAATTTTAAAATCTAAAAAAAAAACACTTTTTAGGTTAATATAAATTTATGATTATTACCAATATAATTATTGTAATATATTATTACGATATATTACCAATAGCCATAACCAAATAAAACTTCAAAACAAAATTTATAGTCAATTTAATTCTAATAAATTGGCTTAAATTATACTGCAAATGCCTCCTGTGCTTTAGAACAAATTTAAACACAATACTAAACCAAAATTTACACTGAAATTGTGTTAAAAAAAATATTAATTCTTTTTATTTTTTAATTATATATTCAGAATAAAGCATCAGTGTAGTATACACATGTTAGTCCACATACGGACTTAAAAATAATATTTCAACAAATTATTGAGTTGGAAACTGCAGGTTATTAATCTGCAAAATATACTATAAGATTCATATAAACTGAATTCTACAACAAAGTTGCAAAATGTTGGTTTCTCATAAATATTAAATGAAGTGTTACTATACCAATATATAATCACGTAGCAACATATGGTTATAATAAAAAGTTTGAAATGAAACATCTTAACAAAATCATTGCGTATAAATTTTCTAAGATTTAAATGTTAGAAAAAAATTTGCAACAATATAGATATATCTATATGATTTTCGTCCTCCAGTTAGAATTGGAGGACGAAAATCCAACTTATAGCATTACTTGGTTGATTCTGGTAATCTCTTTACTTATAAATAGGTAGTTTGAAATTCAGATGTCACAGAAGGTTTAGTGGAAACTCAAAAACTGAAAAACAAACACTCAAACACCTTGGAGAAAAACAAACGCTGCAGTTTTCTAATAAGGGAAAAGTAAGTAAATAAAAAAAAAAAAGATTAATTTTAAGTTTAATTAATTTGGTAGGATACTTTTTATTTATTTTACAAATTAATATTAACAGGCAAATTAAATAATTAGTGTAATTTATTATGTTTGTTTTTTTATGCTCTCAAACTACATATATGTAGGAAAACATGTTGAATTACTTTTCATAGAGATCTTTTACTATCATTGATTACTTTAACAAGAAATAATCTGTTCTCTGAAAACCTTTTCACAATATATGTATACAATATATTATTATATATTATTATAATATTATATATGTTATATTATTTAATATTAATATAAAATTATTTTTATTTTAACTGTGACCTTTAAATTATATTTTTATAATATTTGATTTAAAATAAAAAATTGTAAATTATTCTAACATGTAATAAAATACATTTTAAAACAGTAATACTTACTGGGTTATATAAATAAGCATTTCTAAAAACTAATTTGATATCTCTAACAACTTCTGCCATACTCTGATATTTTTCAGTTGCTTCATTAGTTGGATCCAATTTTGACCTTATTTTATCAAATGACATCGGTTTCTTAACAATTTCATGATAATTTTCATTCTGTATTCAAATAAAACAATATATTATAAATTATCTATTGTTATATAGAGGCATTTTTATTAAAAATTGAAAACAAACATACTACACCAATATAATAGATTATTTTTTTTAGTAGAGGGACCTAAGTCAGACTGTAACTTCATCTCAATTTCAACCATAAGTTGAAAAAGAGATAAAGGGGAAAGTTCTGGGTGTTATATTTTCACAAAACTTGAAACATCTCCGGGAATAAGATATGAAAATTGAAGGATGCAAAGAATGGTGAAAATATTCTAACACCAGAAACATATTAAATGTACCAGTTGTAAATCTTAAGTTTACTGCAATATTGTTGAGAGACATATACTAGTAGCTAATGACAACTGTAACAGTTTAATGCTACATAAAAGAATTGACCTAATTAAGTATGTAAACAGCACCCCTTCTAATCTAATTAAATACATAACATCAGGGCCATCTTGTAAAGTAACAACCTGAAAATTTAATCAAAGGCTGAAATACAAAGTAATTGGTTTCTGTAGATCAACGTGAACCAAACCAATCTGTATGCTTGTATTCTGTTGGCACTTATTAGACATAATGACAATAGCAACATTAATGTACGGTTAGAAACCAAAAGAACTAAAAGAAACATGCATAACCTATTTCTAAATGATGGTTCATTTACATTATAATTTTAAAAATATTTTGTTGCTTTCTCTTCTTTTGTCAATTAATTTTGATTATCAACTTATCTAATTGAAAATTTGCATAACTATTAAAAATAATTCAGACTGACTTGTCATAGTCATACACCTGCTTTAATTAATTAATATTTACCAAAAAAATAAACGTAAAAATATGCTTTTAGTGCATTTTTAAAGATTGAATATTTGTATGAAGAAACAGAAAATATCTACTTACACAAATTTGAATTTATGATAAATCCAATTGCACTAAAAATTGTTATTTTTCATAAGTTTATTTGCATTTTTTTTTTACTTCTGTTTTTAATCTCTTCTACTGAAAAGGTAGTACACATAAATATAATGTGGACTGTTTCACAACAGAAAGGGATACAATTTTTTGTTAGTCTTTTCCTTTGACAATTAATAACAACCTGAAGTAAAAAGAGTAATTAATCAAGAATTGTTATTTCTGCAAGTAATAGGTACTTATTATAAAGCCAGTTCCTGTTGTAGAGTGAAAATAACCCCTACTAGCATTTTACTTGAATTTTTAGCGAGCTCAGTATGCTAATGTAAAGCAGTAGATTTGGTTGAAGGAAGAAGTCAGTGTTTCATTTGAATGAAACTGTTTCATTCTTATTTTTCCCCTAGTAAGCCTGCATAGAGTAATCTGTTATGCAGTTTTCAGGGCTAACTTGTAACTGTCATAACACCTAAAATTAATGGTTATGTCACCTAACAAATTTTTTTTAACTTAAATAAAAAAACCAGCCAATATGCACAATTTACATGAATGAATGTTATACCTAAAGAAGAGTAGTTGCCAAATATTTCTAATCTGAAAATTCTTTGTTTTTATTGATGGACTTAAGTAAATCGTGTGATAAAGTTGTCTTAATAATTAGTATACAAAATATATTAAAATCATCTTCACTTGAAGAATTCCATACAATTCATACACCTTTAATGAAATTTTTCTAAATAATTATTTATATATGGCATCTTTATGTTTTTATCTATGTAATTTTTTAGATTATATAATGATTACATCGATACCATTTAATGCAAGAGAAATACCTGATGACAAATTGCATAATGTCTTTTTACTCTTTGTAAAAAGAGATCCTGTTTATGTAAGATAAAATGTTTAAAATAACATTTAAGAACAATTTTAACACTGATTGATGGCATGCAAATCATATTTCTATCTATGAAATAATAAATATCAGAATTGCTTTTATGGTAAGTCTTTTCTATTGTAGATCTGCTTTAAAATGAAAAAAAAAAAAAAACATACTTGAGCATGATTTTTAGTGTGCAGGAACTACAAATCCTGCACTTTATTTATACAAATACTTCTACAATATTGAATTATGTACTCTCAATAAATGTCTTATGAGCTCAAAAAAAATTTGGTACCTGCAAATCAAAATGTCATTTATAAAGAAAAATAAGATCTAACAAAATAAAAATATATATAAATAAACCATAAGTAAATATTTAAGAAAAATGATACCTCTGGACTGACCTCTGGTCCTACAATCTCTCTAAAATGTAGACTTGGATCATACTGACAGTATAATTCTAATAATATACGTTCCATTAACTTTTGTTCTTCTTTTGTTAATCCAGGTCCTAATGCTTTTCGTTTTTCACCAACTTCAAGCTTAGCTGATAACGGTACGACATCCATGCACAAAAGACATCTCCACGGATCATTTTCACTGGATCAAAAATGTTAAGTTCTCATTAACTTTTTTAGTTCACATAAAATGAATTTTTATTATACATTAATTAAATTAAATGTTCAACCTAGTAAAACAGCTTATAATTGCTTTTTTGTTATAAATTGCGAGCTTACTTCCAAATTAAAAAAAAAGAAAATTTAAATTGAAAAGCTCATTGTAGAATCAATATAAAATAAAAGCTCAATTATAAAACAATTCAAATTAAGGGGGGAACAACGAAAAAATGTACTAGGGCTATGTAGTCTGATACATGTATATTATTAAAAATAAAAAAAATTAACATTAACAATACAAAAAATAATTTTTTTAACATTATTTGAACATATTAAGCATATCAAAATTATATGGATTCATATATTTTGAATCGTGTATATGGAGTCATAGAAAACACATTTCCACAGTACTAGTCTGTCATATTTAAAAAAATAAAATAATTAACATTAACAATACAATAAAATAATTTTTTTAACATTAGTTAAACATATTATTTATATCAAAATTATATGGAATCATATATTTTGAATCATAGAAAATACATTTTCACACTACTCGTATGTCATATTTAAAAAAATATCTTATTAATTTTTCTCTTCATTATACATAAGGATACTTTCCTGCACGTATAAAAATAATGATTACCTCGCATCGAATACACCTATTTACCCAGCCTCACTGTCCTGTCATATTGAACAAAGATCACCACCATCACTTCCGTGCGATCTAACTTAAAACACGTCTCCACTCCATGACTGCTAAAATTCACACTAGCCCCGAAAACAAAGAATGTCAGTCTGGCTTCCCCCGCCAGACGCCTGTTCGTATTTATGCACGTACACACTTTTTTCTGAGAATGTGTACGACGCACTCACCAGTCCACGATGACATCACCGTCTGGCTATCCAGACCATGTCAGACATCAAAAAACGAAGTTATGTAATAAAATTTCTTATCAAACTAATTACGTTTATCTAACTATTAAAAAATATAATACTATTTTGCCTATTTTCTGTTTTTAATATCAGCTAAGCCAAATGAATATTAACTACTTTTTAAAATATTGAAACTTTTTTCTTTATGACAGAATATATATTGTTCGTAACCAACAAAATTTAGAATGGTTACAAAATTAAAAGTTTATTACAGGATTGACAATTTTTGCCTGCTTTATACTTGTGATTATTTTTCAACACTTGAGATTTAATACCTACAATGACAGTTTTGGTATATTCAGGCTAAGAATCTTTTGATTCTTGAACAAATACAAAATTAATTATTTCATAAAATACACAGCCATATCTGTAAACACATACGGTAAAATAAAAAGCACAAAGCATATGCATAATTAGAGTAATAAGAAAATTTTCCAGTGATGTACTGGATAATTTTATAGAAAATTTGGGGTCATAGATTGATGACAGCGATGTAGATATTATTTATATGCCACGAGAAAAGTAATTCAGTGATGATTCTGGTTCTATTACGTAATTTTTTTTTCAGAATCTACAAACAAGTACATTCTTGAAAATTATTTTTTTTTTTATTTTAGTAAGATGTAATATGATTGGAAAGAACAAATTCCAAGCAGGAATTAAAAAAAGAAAAAAAAACAGTAAAAAATTAGTCTGACATATAAAATCATGTTAGAAACATCAGACCTGAAGAATTACAAAAAATACACCTTTTTCTCTTTTAAACCTTTTTCTTTAAACTTATGTAATGTAAATTGTACACATACACATATGGACACCATTTCTACTGTTGCCAGGTATGGGTATCCACAAGCTCCTCAGTATGGGAAGGTATAAAACATCCCTACATCTTTCATTCATCTTTTCTTTTGCCTGCTGTCATTCATATTCTCTTCTCTCTACACTACATTTAACTCTCTATTTTCTAACTGGCCACAATTTGAACCTTCTTCCATTAATCTTTAGTTAGTTCTTCCATCTTCTTTATTCTTTATAACTGCTCTCCTCACTTACTCTTATTATATTATACCTAACCTCATTTCAACTTTCTCCTCATAAGCATTTATTTTAGAGCATCACACTCTTCACTACTTCTCTGCTTGTTTTTTCTTTTATTTCTTTAAGGAATTTCATTTCTCTGACTTATATTCCAATTCGTTATCCTCCATAATTCTGCTATGTATGTTACTGCATTCAAATAGTAAATTTATAGATAATCTTTGTTATAATCTAGTCATTGTTGTATTCTATACTAAATGTTTAACAGTTTTTGACAAAACTTTCCTCCTCTTTGCACCAGTCTTGAAATTTCATTCATCATTACTCCATCATCTGAGATCTCAATTCCTGAGTGTAAGCTTTTTATCTACCTTAGGAGGTTTCATAATCAAAATAACTTCCTCTCTGCACTACAATCCAAGCATCAAACAGAATCTGCACATCTTTCACTTTTTTCCTAAGACATTTCTAATGTATCTTAATCCTATTCCTTTACCACCACCTTAATTTGCATGTTCAATCCCATCACAACAAAACAAATTTTAATAACCATTAACAGTAAAATGTTAAAATTAAACAGCAATATTAAATTAAAATTTCATAAATAATACAATAAATTTTTTAAGCTGTTAATAATAATGAAGATTTTTAAATACTTACTCAGGAAAATCAGGTATACGAGGTATATGACATTTTAAATGAAATACTTTCGGGCAAAAATCACAGCACAATACAGGTTCACCACCATCCAGACATACTGCACACCAATCTTCGTTAGGATCATCTTTCTGGCTTTCTGTAAATAAATAAAATAATAATAAATGATAAAACACACAAGCACACAAATTTCCTTTAAAAATAAATAATCGGAACTTGTCAATGAAGTTCTTGAAAATGACATTATTGAATAAAATATTCAGCTTCATAAAATTTTGGAGGTTGTGTAATTCATGTACACATGTGTTATATCTCTGGTTCATAGAAAAGGGATATTTTATAAATTCTTTTCTAATAACAGAATAATGTCAGAAAATAAATAATACAAATTAAAAGCATTAAAATTGGAATTAACTGATCAAATTGGTTGTAAACAACTAACCCTCAATACATAAAGATCAGCACTAAATCCCTCCTAATGCCATTCACACATACATCATTCTTTATGCATACATCAAGCCTTTATGCATAAGAGATAATTTTTTAAAATTTTTGTAAGTTCTGTTAAGATTAAAAAAATTTCCTAAATTTGATTTCTGACAAAAACATTGAAAATTTTTTATTCTATTCAGAAAAAAGAATATCTCTTAAGTATACAGCCAAACAGAAGACAATTTCATCGTACAACTATAGCAATGGCTTCTGTAAATTGAGGAGGAAATGAACACCAAATACTCGTACAAGGCGTGTTTTAAAAGTAAAATCAGTTTTGAAATGAAAACAAAACTGAAAAACATGAACAAACCTTTCTTTTCTAACGCATAAACTATATTTATTTACTACTTTTTTATACAGCTACCTTCAACATCAACACATTTTCATAGTTTCACTAACTTCATAGTATACCACTATTTAAGGTGTAAAAAAAAGTAAATCACTAGAGCAAAGTCAGGGGTGTAGGGTGGATGATGATGATTTTCCAATGAGATATTTCCAATCATCTTCTGATTTGTGTGGCCGGGCATTGTCATTCAAAAACAAAATCCCAAAGGATTAGCATCCCACAATGCTCGTTTTTTATAACGCTTCTATGATTTTTGTTGAAATTTCACAATACATATTGGCATTCATAGTTCTGCGATCACTAAATTCGATGAGCAAGACACTCTTTTTGCCCCAAAAAACAGTAGCCATAAGTTTCTTTACTGGACATTCTCATTTGAACTTCTTCAGTCTAGATGGTGAACGAAGCCATCACACTCACTGCTGCTTTGTCTTTGCTCAAATGAAATCTAGTTTTCATCTCCAGTAACTGTGATCAAACAATTTATCACATTCATACCGTAATGCCACAGAAATTTATGCACTGCACCAAGAACTATTCCTAGTGTGTGTGTCTATCAACATCTTCACTACTCATCTGGCAACAATTTTTTATAGCCCAATTTTTCAATCAAATCACAGATCAGGAAACATCAAATACAATTTTGACACTTGTCAAACTTTTTCCATTAAATAATCTGTTATCACCGACGGCCCACTGCTAGATTCTACTTCATGAATGTCCAATCACATCGCTGTCTTTTTTTTATAAACAGACGAAATACAACACCTACTATTAAGAACCTCACTCAAGAAATCAGAGCTAACAGTTTTTTGATTATGTGTAACTTAAAGTAAACGGTAATAATTTTTTTTTATTATTCATATTTACAAAAATCTTCATGATACAATTTATATCAGTAAATGCATGTTGTAAAAAAATTTTAGTTAAACATTCAAAAAATAGTTCCATAACATTGATAATAGTCACTCCTTTATTCAGCGTTTGAGGAATATGCAAGTAAAAAAGTATGAAAATTACATATTAAAAAAAAGATTACCCTGACGAGAATTAGACTGTGGTGTGCTTGCATTTGATTGTCCTGTTATAGCAGCATCAGTTGAACTATCCACCTGCGGTTGATTGCTTTCAGTATGGCTTGCTGTTGTTTCCGGTATAACTTTTGTACCATGGCTGTCTAATTTTGCAATAGTCATCATTAAATCATCAACAGAATCCTGTAACAAAAAAAATAATACATACATACACAGCACTGCATAAGATAATTATAAGAACGACAAAAACTATCAGCAATTTATATTCAGGAGGCTTACAGCATTTAATTCATTTTTAACAATACTAGTACAACATATTCAAATAAATTTTATGTTTATATACAACTAGCTCAAAATTAAAAAGCCAGATAAGAAATCAATATTGAGTAGTAATTTATCACAATGATTTAGGTTCTGTAACATGAAATGGTTTTATCTTACACTTCCTAGTTCTGAAAGAAATAAAAAAATCCATCAATATCAAAGTTATCTCAACATATTGTTGCACTATATTATGAAGTTAAGTTCATTTATTTAGCTGTACTCTGTACTTGTTAATTAAAACTATTTACTTTTAAAAAATAAGACTTCATAAAAAAATTTTATTTTAATAATATTAATAATTAAAAAGCTGATTTATTGTTATTCCTTTTCACTTACTTGTCAGAGAGCTCTGACAAACAATTTTCTACTTAAATTAATGCATCAGAACTACTGCAAAATGACTTTTCTCAGCACAATACACTTGTATTCATTGAACACATTTATATGTAGCCTTCTCTAAGGAAAATTGAAAAACCTTTCAGAGCAGAGCGTGTTTAGATATATACAAAAACTATTTTCTCTTTGTAATAATTTTTAGAAAGAAGATAATTTTGTTGTCATTTGCACATTCCAACCCATGCAATAGAATACTCTGACTTCATTGTGGTTATTTATTTTCAATGTAAGTTACTAAACAGATGTTATTCATTTAATTTACTGGAGATTGTTCTTTATTTTGTGAAAATATTTTTCAGTGCTTTGTTAGCAAGTGCTAATTATGTGCATCAGGTAATTTAGGTTTGATAAAGATTTTATATGTGGTAGTTCATACTACCACAGTAATTTTAGTGATTTTTGTAAAACTTTTAAAACGTGGAACAAATTAAAGTGAATCCTAACACAGAGACATCCAAAAGTCATGCTCATCAAAATTAAAGTGCCTATAAATAGTAGTTATTCTCCTTTTTTTGGGGCGAAAACGTTTTCTCATTATCATCGCCCAGGTCAAAAAAAATAACAAGGAGCTTCTCAAATAATAATATATTAGTATTAGTAAAATAGGGTTAAAACTATGACGAAAAATTAAAATAATAATAGGAATAAAATTGAAATAGTAAAAGAAACAACAATTAGGATAATATATGTAACGAGAAATAACAAAATAACATCAAAATTTATGACTGGTTAAATCTAATTTGGTATATTAATTCATCTTAGAAGTAACAATATCTGGTGTAATGTTACTCCAATACAGTACATTTTTTTTAGTTTCCTAGGATGTGCCATATGTCCCTCAGCAATTTAAATTTGTGACAAGGCCGCATATCATACGCAGTCCACAAGGATGGGTGCACAGTCAAGCAGCAGTTGTATCGGACGCACAGTGGTACGTATAAATAGTAGTATAGTTGAAAAATTTCTGTTGGTTACTGCAAGATAACACCATGGGTATTAAAAACAACAAAGCTAGAAGCGATTGTGACGTGTACTGATCACAAGATGCTTGCAGTAGTGCTTTGTTTATTGCTTGATAAACATGTAATTTTCCAGAGAGCAACGACTCTTTGTGGTTGAACATTATTTTTCCAATCGTTCGTGTTGTAGATAAATTTCATGGAAAATATCCAGATATGGCAGTGCCAGACAGAAACCAAATTAATCGCCAGTTTTAGAGAATGTGGATTTCAATTGCAGACAAGAAGAGAACTGCGAGAGACCGGCCACATTGACTGATGCTAAACCAACTGAAAATAAGAATGCGATGCAGCATTCACCTTAAGAAAGCTTGAGGAGACTATCAGTGCACTTGCAGATTTTATATGCAAGTGCTCAGAGAGCAATGAAGTGGTTACAAGTTCGTGCATATCATGTTCGCAGGGTTTTGAACACTGTTTTGTGCCATGGAATAGCAAGGCTTGACCATGTTTTCTGATGTTTCACTGATGAGGCTTAGTTTTAAATCTTAGCGGCTATATGAAGAATCAAAACACTAGAATTTGGTCAACTGAAAATCCACATGTGTTACATGAAAATCCCCTTACACTATAAGAAACTGGGAGTGTGGTGTGCCATAATCACACTGTCGAATAGTGGGTCCCAGTTTCTTTGAAACTACAGTAAACTAGTGTTGTCTACAGAGACATCATTACACTGTTTATTGCACTTCTTGAAGATGATGAATGTGATTGCTGGTTCCAGCAGGACAGTGCCACATGTCACATGTTTAATTAAAACATGCATTTCTTGTGCATGATTTATCTCTCTTAAAAGTTTATGGCCACCACGTTCACTTGGTTTGACGTCCCCCAGACTTCTTCCTGTGAGGTTATCTTAAAAGAAGATAAACCTAACAGGCTACACCCACTGGAGGAACTAAGATGAACATAACAGAGATTAACACATCAGTATAAACAAGCTCCACACAGTGGCCTCAAACATGGTAAAAAGAGTTTGTACATGCGTTACTAAATAGGGCAGATATTTTGAGCATTAAAATGTCTGACATTTTATGCTGAGAAAATAAATAAAACTTTATTAATTAATAAAGACATTAATTACTTAATGTCTTCTTTTTTTTTACTTTGATGTGTGCAACTTTTGGATCTCTCTGTACTAATACAAGATTGGAGTTTGTGGCCCTACTGCTTGAAACTCTTGAAGATAATAATGAAACACCAGTTTTTGATGAAAGTGAAGCAAATTTTCATTTGGCTTGGCCCAGAACAATCAATAGAAACACAAATAATAGCTCTGATCTAAAAATCACACACTAATTGTAATATTACAGTAAGGGTAGAAGACCATTACTGTAAAGATCCGTAAGATAAAACACACGAAAAATTAAGTAATATACCAGACAAAGTGATAAAATAGCTAAAAGGTGTAAAGTGTATTCTATGGAGAAAGCTTGGATGAAAACAAAATTCTAATAATACTCTTTGAGAGTATTGTTTAGTTTAATATGCTTTTAGTTTAGATTGTACATGAATATAATCACATTCATGTACAGGTCACCCAACCCAATAATGACTATCAACTTACAGACAATGTTTTGTAATTTATTCTATTTTTCCATATGATATGTACTTCACTTCAAACAAGCATAGAATACAACACTGACTGCATCTAAAAAAAACTGTTTCCCACATCCAGCTTTTAGAAACAATTGTATTCTTTCCTAAAAAAATAGCCGAGATTTCCAGTAATTATAATAAAAATTTTTCCTTCTCTCAAAATTAAACTACAGTGGAGTGTCAACTATCTATCTGAAAACCAATTTTCTGGATGTCCAACTGTCTGAGCAGCTTACATCCACACTACTAAGTAATAATTTAATACATTATTAAAAAAAAAATTATAATACTATTCAAATTAAAGCTTTTTCTTCAACAGGAAATATATTTTTATTGATCTTTTTTTACAATTTTTAACAAAGTTTGCAGTAAATAGCACAAAACATACGTAAATTTAGGTTTAAGTTAAACTAATTGTAGAATTAATTTCTGAAAAGACTGATGCAAACATATTAATTGGTCAAGCGTCAACTATGATGCAATGATGAATATAAGTAGATCCAGACAAATGACATCAATACAGTATTCTTTACCTCATCTAAGTTTCATAACTTTGTGCAGAGTAGGCTGTATAATTTTTATGACATTATGATGGTGAAATCACACAGTTTATTCACTGAGATATTTTAAGCATATAAATTCACTGTTCTTAAAAAGTTCTGTTCGCAAAATTAATTTAACTTTAGTGCTGATCAAAATAGATCTAGTACAACCTGATTATTAGGATAGTAACTTTTTTTTCAGTTAATTTTGTTAAGTCTGTTCATTTATTTACAAATTTCTACTCATTGGATTTTTTATAACACATAAAATAATATCTGTTTTTTTATTAAACTGTACATATGTAATGAGTATTTTTTTAAATTTTATTGAGTAGATTTATTTTTGTAATATTTTTGTCTTTTTATAAAGTGTGTTTAACTTGTTAAACTAGAATGATACATCCAGTATGAAGATAAACATTTTTTTAATTTTTCAATTATTCAGATTCAGCCTTGCAAATGCAAATTAGCATTCCGCTGTATATTCTACATTTATGCAGACTTTCAGTTAGTGCATATGAAATACCAGAATAATTACTTAATAAGATATGTTTACACACAAATAAATTTGACTAAGATAAAAAATAAATAAATTACCTGACAAAACTTATCCAAACTCTTCTCTGCATCATCAGTATTATTTTTATTTAATGTATGCGGGCTAGGTGTTTTTGGAACAGATGATGTCGGTTGCTGTTGCGTATTCTGCGTTGGCTGTGGTGTTTTTTGCTGTTCAGGCCGATGATTTGCAGGTTGATTGTTACTATTACTACTAGAATTATTATTACTGCTAGTATTATTGTTATTATTGTTATTACTATTACTGTTATTACTATTTGTATTATTACTAGAACTGTTACTATTATTACTGTTATTACTGTTATTACTACTACTACTATTACTACTACTGCTGTTACTGCTACTATTGTTATTACTGATAGTATTATTGATCTGCTGAGGTTGCTTCAAAGTTATTTTATACGAATCGTCTACGGGAAGTTGGATTAAAGGGGGTGGTGCCGGATGTTTCATAGCAGCACTTCCTACTACACCAGTACTTCCAGGAAATGATCCCTGTCCTGTAAATGAAGATGTTTGCTGAGGTATGTGCCATGATATTGCGGTATTACTTTGTCCAGATGATGTCTGTAATAAATACAATGATATTTATTTACTATCAATATAATAAAAACATTAAATATTATTAACTATTTATATTCTTTTAACATATTCCTACCAACTTTTCTAAGTTCATTTTATAAAAAATATTAACAAAAAAAATTTTTTTTTAATTATAATACTTTACTAAAAATAAATCTTAATAAAAACAAAAAAAAAAAATTAAAACTTTTTAATTCTTTAATTTTAACTTTAAGAAACATGGAAAAAACATAATAACTGTAATTTTAAGAATGAATAAACGATTAAACTAAATAATTTACTCACAAAATGGCCAGAAAAAATCCAAACAATAAAAATAACAATAATAAATATAATAAAAAGACCAGTAAATAAAATAATAAACAAAGTAAATGTGATTGTAAGGTGGAGTTGTTTAAATTTCGAATAGACTTATTAAAATTCTTGATATCAATTTACACTTTCACCAAGCAAAGCAGATACTAACATAAAATTTATTTAATATTGGGACATTATTCAAGATGTTCCAATAAACAATTGTATAAAGATTGTTTATACAATCTTTATACAATTGTATAAAGAATTTTTATTAAACAATAAACATTGTTTTCTTCCATTGACACTTTCCATAGCAATACCATGTTTTTTTAAAATTCTATTATCAGACTATTGGTTTTAACACTGGGTTTTTGAATAAAAAGAACACAGTCCATGAAAGGTAGATAAGTAACAGCTGCTTTTGTAAGTAAGTTGACATTTACTCTTTGGAATGCACATTAGTAATTTTGGTGGACACAAATAAAGGAAGTAAAATTTAAAATCTGATCTTAGGTTCCTTTCTAAGAAAGAATTGAAACAGGTAAGAATTGGAACTCGAGAATAATTCACCTCATAAATAATAATTTAACAAAAGAATATGTTTTATCAGAAAATAAAAAAACCATAATAAATCTTATTAAAATGACCTGAGGAGAAGCTCGTTGCTGCTGATTAGAGCTGTGAGGACTCTGAACACGTTGAACCAATTGTCGTGCAGCAGGGCTATATGAGCTGCTGCTCTGACGTGCTGCAGCTGCTGCTGCTGCCTGCTGCATCAGTGATTGCTGCTGTTGCTGTTGTTGGGCTTGATTTCCACCCTATAAATGAGAGAAAAAAAACAATTGAAGGGAAGAAAATAAAAATAAAATATAAACTGTTGATCAACAAAGAAAATATCAAAACATAAATTCATAATTTATATACATTGTTAAGGAGCTAGCCCTCAGTAGGCCCATATTTCTCAACATACAGTAGTACTCAGTACCCAGAGTTGTGTTAGGATGGAGAGACACCACATCATCTTCAGTCTATAAGCACTTGTAACATTTTCATTTATATAAAGAAAAAATTGACTAACGATTAGATGTGCAAAATTACCACAGCTGTTTCACAGAAAACCGTTATGTTTTTTTAAATTAGTAGTTTAGTTTAAAATGTTATTTTTATATCTCTCAAATTATACAAGATATAACTACTACAATGGTCATCACTTTAAAACAGAAAACTAGTAACAGATAGGTTCCATCTAATAGCAAGGAAAAGATGCTGGAAAACTGCATAAAAATCTTTGCTTTAACTACATTACAAACAAAATAACATAAGGTAAATTTAAAAACAGGACCTCACTTTACTCAAGCAAAAGTCAGTTTTTCTTACCTACTCCACTTATAGCACAGAGGTTACATAGTCAGACATAGGTAGTAACCATAATCAGCTTTTACAACATATAAAAATAAAATATATATTATGATGAATAAAATCTACTGTACTTTTAATCTGAACAGTGAAGACTGTTTTACATTATCTTTTTACTTAGTTATTTATTTTCATCGGTACAAACCTCAGTATATATGAAGTTTTATGTATTTAAATAAATGTTGTATAACACTGGAAATTACTTTTTACTTTACCCCAGCAACAACGACATATACTGCCTACAGCTATAACATCTGGTAAAAAAAGTTGGTCTTTAGTTTTGTACCTCAAGAAAGCATTTTAAAAAAATCAACAAAAAAAATAAATTGTAAATAATCTGTGTAAAAATATTTTACTCCAACATCCCCTAGTCTCAAAAATCTATTTTTGGTCAGACAGACATAATATGAGGTCTGTAAATAAAGTAAGACTGGTTCAAAAAACCTTTTTATTTACAATCTAATTACACATGGACTATCACTTTCGAAATAGTTCCCTTAGGAAGCCACGCAATGCTTCAAATGGTTCTCCCACTCTTCATAACAGTGTTGTAACTCAGAAACCTTCCTATCCTTCAGATAGTCAATTACATTTTTTAAAATGTTTTCTACTGTTCCAAAATGGTGACCTGTGAGGTGTTTTTTAAAGTAAGGAACATGAAAACGACCTTGCATGTATGCATGTATGTATGTTGGCCTGTATTAGTTCTTACAACTGTAGACCCCCATTAGGGGGTGGTGGTGTGGAGACTGGAATCATCACAAGGTGGGCGTCTTCCCCTAACGGGGTTGAATGTGGACCCCAATGACTGTTTGTCTTCAAATTCGGTAGGCAGGTACTAATCTTAGGGAGGAAAGAATGCATAGGTTTTGCAAAAATTGAAAAAGGGGTGGGAAGGTGTTTTGGCCAAAATAAAATTCCGTCTTACCTGCGGCACTTCAGCAAAAACATTTTCCTTACAACCAACATTTTAAGTTTTTTTTATCAAAATCACAAATTACTAAAAAATTTTTATTTAATATTCACCACCCCTTCCCCAAAAAGGGATTGCATATATATTCTTCTTCAGAAAACAAGTTTGGGAGTTTTTTGCAGTTATATTTTCTACATCAATATGCCTTCAAACCATCATAAAATGTTTTACCGTCCCAGTCCAATGGTCTATGGTAACAGAAAATATTTTTTCAATTAAAAAAATTTCTTTTTACATTTTTAAATCCATCTTAAGTTATTCTGCATTTAAAATGTAAGTCTTAACTTTTTAATAGCCCTAGTGTTTACTGCAACACAAATTTAGTTAAAATATTACAGCTTATTTATTTTTTTTTATAAAAAAAATGCATATGAACAATATTATCAAAGTATTTGAAAATTAGAAATTTTAAATTTCTATGGAGTAAGTTACCTTTTATGGCAGAGAAAATGTGGGAAGCCAAAAAAATAAGAGTAAAAGCTAATTAATTGCAGTGTATGGTTTTATAATTAAAGAATTAATGGATTTTTCACTAACACTCAAAAGTTACATGTCTAAACATCTGAAAAGAAGAAGTACTTAGCTTAGCGACCTTCTGCAATATAAAAAATATGTTTCATAACATGAAAAATACTCTGTTTTTAAAAAGTTAAAATATTTCTTCACTGATAAAACAATATTCATACATAACATAATGCAATCCAAACACAAAAAGATACACATCTAATGAAAAACTTACATTAGTAGAGAATGAAGATAAAGAGGAACGTTGATCAGAATCTTTATATAGGTAAGGAAGATAAAAGTAACGGTGCAGAATGGAAGTGATAGGATATGAAGAGGAATCTTTAGTACGAGACATCTGGAAAAAAAATTAATTAAATAGCAGCACATAAAACATTTACGAGGTCTGTTCAAAAAATACGTAGACTGTTAGAATTGCACAGGTTTGGTTGGTTCCAGTCAAATCTGCTTGTCATCACCATGTTCGTACAGATCAGCTTATTACACACAGTTTTTTGATTGCAAATATCATAATTGGTTGCTTAACTATGCAGTTGTTTGTGAAGTGTTTTTTTGTTTGGTGGATTTTAGAATGAGCAACTTGAACAAGCAAAATTACTGTGAAATTTTGTGTTAAACTCAGAAAATCTGCAAGTGAAACTTTTGATATGCTAAAAACTGCTTACGGCGATGTTGGACATTTTAAAGATGGTCATCAGTCGATAAGACAATGAGCGTCCTTCCACATCAACTGACAACTCACACGTACACAAAATCAACACCCTGGTTCGGGTAAATCAACGTCTGACCATCAAAGAAGTTCATTGAAGTTCTCAAACGTCTGCCGCGACGCTATCCGGCAGAAAAGGCCAGAAATGTGGAAGAGTGGTGACTGGTTTTTTATCACAACAACGCTCCAGCCCATTCAGCCCTCAGAACTTGTGAGTGTTTGGCCAAACACTCTATCACTATTCTTCACCACCCACCCTACTCACCTGACCTTGCTCCTTGTGACTTCTTCTTGTTCCCCAAACTCAAAAGACCTTTGAAAGGAAGAAGATTTGAGATTATTCCTGAGATTGAGACAAATGCGACGAAGGAACTGAAGAACATCACAAAAGAAGCGTTCCAGGATTGTTTTCAAAAGTGGAAACACCGTTGGGATAAGTGTGTGTGTTGGGGAGGAGAGTACTTTAAAGGGAACCCAGACACAAGTAACTTCTAAATAAATACATTTTGTTTTATGACGTTAGTCTACATATTTTTTGAACAGACCTCGTATGTATAGGCAATCCAACCATTCAAAGTAAATTATTGAAAATTTAATAAGCAAATACTTTATGAAACAATGTGAAAATAAAAATAAAAATTTAAAAACACAACAAAATCAAGTTTTAATTTGAAATATTTACTCTGTATATATAAAATAAAGCAATCAACATCAATCACACTTTGAGAACAAATCTAGCAGTTTAGAAGTTGTGATTGAATTAATTTATCTAAAAATAAACATCAGCTTAATGTAGATAAACATAACTAAATTTCTAGGTTTAAAATTTCACACGTAATGGTGTGCTGACTAAATAAAATAACTGCTGGTTTGTTAATCTCCAGTACACACATATAACATGCAAATTATTGATAATCAAATTATAAATTACTACTATTAATAAACTACTTATTATTGTATTTATACAATTAACATATTTCAAATTGATTGGTGCAAAACAAATTATTCACATACCCCAAATTGAGAACAAGCATTTCAAAATATTTTGTCACAAGATTCCTAGCCATTTATCTTTGACTTACCATCTTTGAATAACTACCTATATATTTAGAAGACCCTTTCTTTCAACTACTATGGCTAATAATCTTTGTACTTTCCCATTTTGAAACTTTGTAAGTTATAAAATGTTCAGTACTTAAGCTACCATATAAAAATCATTTATTATCAATAAACATTGCCTTTTACTCACTTTCTTCTTTATTTTCTCTTAAGTCAACGGTAATTAATTGAAATTGGTCTGATGTTATTTCTCATTCTTTTCTGTTCTGTGTTAGTAATTTAACCTTCAGCATCATAAAATATATCATACATCCTCAGCTATTTGCCAATTTTATTTTTTGTTTCCTCTACATTTCTTCACCTTTACATATCCCTCTATCACTAATTAAATTAAGTAAACCTTTCAATGCTTAATATATGATTTACCTACTTACTTTGTCATAAGATTCTGCCACAAAATTTTGTCTTCCAATCATCTTATGATCTTTTCATTTTACATTTTATCATCTTAGCTATAATTTCCAACAACCTCCTGTAACACCACATTTCAAAGGCTACTATTCTTTCCTTAATAGTTTTTCCTACAGTCACATTTTTGCCATAAGTGCTACAACCCAAACAAATTGTTTAAAAAAATCTTTTTAATTCTTAGATACTAATTTGGATTTAATACCTAAATATTAGCAGACTTCTTTTCAACATAAAAACTCTACTTGTATGAGCCAGTTTATTTTTGGTCTAACTTTATCTACTCTTTCATTTTGATTTCTTGTCAACTTTTATTAAAATACTTATAAATTTCAAGATTTTGTAGTATTATGTTTAACAATCATAATATTTACTTCACTTTTATCCTCTATTCCATTACATTTCATTACTTACATTCTATTTCTCTCTCTGCAATAAACCCAAGCTGTTAAGAACAATGTCACTGGCGAATCTTAAAACAATTTTATTTTTTCCCTCTGATAGTTACTTCACTCACAGATTCTTTTGAGAGAACATCAATCTTTTATAATTCCTGAACTGCATTTATAAGTCCAAAAAACAGGTAAACATAATTCTTTTCTTATTTTCTGAATCTCAGCTTGCCTTTCTTCTTGTATGCGACTGTTCTAATTCACTGTCCACCATACCATTTTATTAACTTGTAAATTATCCTTAGTATATCTCTGGTATAATTAATTGACAACTATACTTTTTAATCATATATTTCAAAGAAATTAATAACTCTGTGCAACAACCAGTAAATATGAATACATAAAGTAAATATTGCATAAAGGAAGAGGTTTAATTATAGCCAAAAGTTAACACCTATACTTGTTATTACTGATTTTTTTTACCTCACCCATTTTTTATGAGCAACTTTTCTTTCTTTTAATGTGTCAAAGCATCAAGCACAATTAAGTTAAAAAAGTATTAGGTCTTATGTAGTAAACTTTTACAAATAATATTCCCAAATCTGAATCAGGCTTCCACACCAAACCTAACCAAAACCTGAAGGTTAAGATTTCCAACCGTGCAAGACCACAGAATTAAAAAATCTACCAAGTGATGACAACAGGATTTGTACAAATGATATTCTACATGGATAATCTGTTGACTTCAATATAATGATAGCTTAATATGATAAAGTAAGACTATAACTACCACTAAAAGTAAGACTATAAAGTTACCACTAAACTATCCAAGTCCAACAGCTATTCTGGCACAAAGGCTTCTTTTTTTCATTTATGATATTACAGTAATATGGATAAATAAATAAATCAATTAACTTATGCTTAAAGTATAACAAAACTCAGAAAATACATGAAATACAAACGAAAGTATGGTGGTTTAATAAGATGAATATCAAATAACTTTTATCAAAAGTTATTTGATAAAAAAAGTTAATTATAAAAAAAAATTACTTTTTATTTAAAAAAAATTCATATATTTTATAGCTTTTTTTAAAAATAAGTTCTACAAAAATATAGCAATGAAACAAAAAGCAATAGCAATATCATAAATTTTGATAAAAATAAGAAAAAGAATGTCATAGAAACAAGAAAGAGAACACCACCAAATATGAATTATTATTTCTGAAGAATGTGGGGAAATACATATTGTATTTTTATTTCAGGTTTTCCAATCAATTTTCTTGAATTTTTCATTTGTCAAAAAGTTTTGAATATCCAAGTAGGCTTTTCATCTTTATAATTTAAAAATGCAAGACAGCAACAAAAACAGAAAAAAAAGAGAGCGACTTTTCAAATTGTCCACTAAGATTGTTCAGAAAAACTTACACAACAGAACCACCAGAAGAACTTCTTCTAGAAATAAAGAACAATGAATGAGAAAAACTGAACCACTTAGGGAGTTAAAAAAAAGATAAATAGAAACACATACATTATATAGACAGGTTTTATCGCCATGAGAACCTCCTACTCTTTTGATGTCTGTAAATAAAAGAAAATAATCAAAACACAAGCTATATAACAATAAAAATAGTAAAATAAATGAATTACCTGCCCTTGATAAGAAGCACTTGGATATCTTGGTGGGGGCTGTCCTTGTCCTAAAGGGGCCATGGGAGGAGGAAGATAATTACTGACAGGCTGGGATGATGTAGCTGTTACTACTGCATTCGGTGGTGCTATTCTATGATGATATATTGACTGACCCTGAGGAGAGGTGGACCTTATACCACCCTGTCCCACAATAAACTAAAACAAAAGAAAAATATAAAATTAATCATAAAAACTAAAAAAAAAAAAAATACATTTGTAAATTTAAAAAAAAAATCTTAAAAAATTGCATCATATTTTACTTATCATTTTTAATATAGTAAAATTTCAAGTTGCTAATAGAATCACACACTATATAATTATTGATGAAATTTATGATTTCTATTTTGGTTTATTTATTAAAATTAATAATATACTGTTTCTTGTGACATCACCTACGAACTGAAAATTTTGTTGTAACACTTTTCATAGGTAGAAAGTGATTTTTTTTTATTCGAGTTAAATCTGTAAAACGTTAAATAATGTTACATATTCAGGAATAACTTTTCTTTCTATAAGAAATTAAGCAAACAAGATTTTGCTTCTCTAGCTTTTTCTATTTCAATTTGTGTTAATTTTCTCAATTTATTTTGCTGTTTATACAGGACTGCATATAATAAATGAAAGAACCTAGTTTATTTAAATTTCCAATTGATTTATTATGAGAGGTAGCTGAAATATAATTCTCATTGGACCACAACTAGAGAATAAGATTTAACACAAAGTGAAAGGTGCTGCTGTCTTATCCTATTGCAAGCATTCATGCCCTCATGGAATGTTGAAAATAGTTTCTGAAACTTGGATATAACATTATGACCCTGAAGAAAAATGGCAAATCATGGGAGTACCTGCACTATATTTTACCACAATCAAAAATATTCAAAGCACAACCCTCTGCAAAACAAATTATCTTTGACAGTGTTATGGAATTTCAAACAGATGTATTTGAGTTTACTACCTGGAAGGTAGGTCGACATAAATTCAGTACGAGACTTAGAGATGTTAAAACACCTTAAGCAAGTATGTATGTCATGTTCTATAATGTGATAATGCTCAGCCATACACATCAGGTGTAATTGTGAAGGCTCTTGTAAAAATCTGAACCTATTCAAACTCTTTCTACTCACCTGATGGGTGGCATAACCATCACCATCAGGTTGATCTAGTAGTGAACTCAGCTTATTTTGAAGTCGAGAGTTCTAAGGTTCAAATCTTTATTTAAAACTTTTATGTGGATTTGAATCATACATCGTAGTTACCAGTATTGCTTAGGTGGTTGGGTTTTAATTAAACCCACATCTCATCCCAGGAATGGTTGACCTGAGACTGTATAACACTACACTTCATTGTATAGTCTTGTACACGGTGGTTCCAGAGGCTAAACAGAAAAAGAAAGATTTGGTGGCATGCTATTTTTTTAATTCTTTTCATAATTTAAGAGAATATTAAGACTGTATATTTCAGCAAGGACTATGAACTAAACGTTGCAAAGAAGTTGTGGATCAAGAAAAGACTGTCAGCATTTTTCACTAATGGAATGAAAAAAACTGCTATTTCTTCACTTGAAATACTGACCAAAATGTATAAGAGTATCTCCTGCTACACGTTCCCTTTTATTATATTAAACACACCTCCACTCGTTTCTTTCAATTACTTATTTTACTTCACCACTCCAAATTCTGCATGATAACTTTATTTACGTATCCATCCAGAATATTTATTTTAGTTATTTCCTCAACATTTGTGTTCAGATTTTAAAATTTTAATTTAACAGAACTTGATATAAATTAATCACGTTATAAAACTCTAATTTTATTTCACTTGCATAGTAAGTTAAAGACTTTAAATTTGATGCTTGTCTAAATTGTTAATTGTACACCACCATAAAAATAAAATATAGGTTAATTTCTTAAAAATAAACTGTTTTACTCAAAATTTCAATATTAGTGTTATAAGAAAGTTGTGGATTATTTAGATTAGTAATACTGTATGTAATACACAATTATTTCAGAGACAAATCCCAGAAAAGCCTTTCAAATATGATTATTATGTAAATATTCTTTACATACTGTTTTCTATTTAATCAAAAAACAAATTTTGAAGGCCTACTTTACTTTTTTCAAACTGATAACCATTAAATTCAGAGAATTAAGTTTCAATCACAACACAATTGTAAATTATAACAATTATTTCTGTGAGGATTGTGCATCTAAATTATTATTATGTAATTACTGGAAATCCAGATAAAGTTATTTCAAATAGACGAGTCATTATTTATAAAAAGAAAATATAATGTTGTGAATGAAGTTACAAATTCGGCAATGGATATTCATTGGAATAAGCAAGAAAAAAATCAAAATTTTCCCTTTTCGCAGTTGCAGATTGTAGGAATAATATCTTAATGCTAATCATTTTTGATCATATAACCCAGGAAAACAGTAGTGATGTGTGTGACAGTGGAATCAAAACTCATTTAGAAACTTTACATTGCATCAGAAAATTTTGTTGATTCAATATTTGATCGACAATCATAAACCATTAAACAAGATAAATGTCTGCCAAATCACAACATTAACAACGGCACAGTAAATGCCACGTTGGAGCTACTCATGTGGGTTCCTCTACAATACCATAATTTTCCTTAAATTTTTACAATTTCTTTTTTATTTTTTATAACTTAAGTCACACATCTTTTCTCACACCTACATATATTCCCATCAATATATTGTTAAATTTAAATTCTGTATGTAAGAATCAAAATAAGCTTGTTTGTCAATGTGCTTTTAACTAATTGGAAAATGTATGACAATGTTCATCAAGATTAATGAGCCAAATTACATTAACATCAATCAAATAAAAACAGAAATGAAGTAAATAAATAAATACCAGTTCTGCTTTGAAGTGCTTAACATCTACAATTGTCATCATTATTAAATGTTTAATATGTTGACGTAATATTTCCATCTTACTGTAATAACATCTCTCGGGCTCCCTCAAAAAAGTCAGAATAAGTTTTCATTCATGAGTTTTCAACAGACAATAGCTAGAAAAATGGAGGCGACTACGTATCATGTTAGGTGGACTTGGAGACAAGCAGTAGAGAAACAGCAGCAACTGTAGGTAACTCAATGCCAAATAAAGTAAATAATATTTACATTATTTCAAAAGCTTGAGATCGGCGGAGTGGAGAACCTCAGAGAATTGCATCAAAGCTATCAGAAGAAATCTTTTGTAAATCATAAATGAAATACATAATTACATAATCATGAAATACCAGATTTGAATAAACTCTTATTAATATTAATAATACTTAAATCAGCACCAAATTACCGAAATTTTTAAATTTCAGACCAATTCTATTTTGTTACTGTTAGTGGAATTTTATAATCTAAAAGAATACTTATCAATTCATGAACCATTCACTCTTTAGAGTGGAATACTACTAATAAAGATAATATTATTATACAAATGTTAAGTATATTAATGTAGCTATTTTATATTCATAATGTTACTTTTAATATCAAAAGTTGATACTTATTTTTAATTTGACACAAACTTCTGAAGTCAAAATTATAGACCCATTTTACTTTACTTTTTTAAAATTAAATTTGTTTGATGCTTTTTAAAGTTAATTTAATATAGATTTTATTTAAAATAATTATTTTAATTACTATTTTAAAATTTATAAAAATTTATTACGTATCTATGTATTGTATGTATGTGTATGTGGTGTTTTTGTGTATGGATGTGTGTGTGTGTGTGTGTGTGTGGGTGTGGGTTCATAAGTGTATTACTTCAAATAAAAACCAGATAAAACATTTAGGTGGCAAAATTATTGTATAAGATATCTAAATTTCATATCTAGAAAAAAATTAATAAGGTGGGGAAACTACCATTATCATTATGGTTCAACCAAGTTTATTACTAAATTTTTTTGAACTTTTCATATAAATATCTTTTACTATTTAATGCATTATTTTCTTTATCTCCTATCATTATTTATTCTTGGTTTTCTTGAATTTTAGTTAAGAGTTTTTGCTGATAAAGTAGATCTTCCTGTAAATTTTTCCTTACACACAATTCTTCCATTTTTCTTATTTATAACTAGTTTTTAGTCTAGTTTTAAAAACAACCTCAGTTACTAATGGTTGGGCAATAGAGATATCATGGAATATACTTCTGTCATAATTTCAATATAACTGAAATAAAAATTGAATAATTGTTTGTTAGTTATCACTATCATAGTATAAAGAAATAATCTAAACAATTAAATAATATAAAAACAATTAATTTAGACAAATGAATAATATAAATTGGAAAACAAGAGATAATGCTCACCCTTGCTTAACTTCCACGTGTTTATATTTACAAATATGCTATCTTTTCTAAAAAAAATTAGTCACTTATTCTGAGAAAGTAACAATATTTACCTCTGTCAAACCTAACTGTTTTCAGAATAACTTAACGCATCAGCATACTAACACTTAGCTTAAAAATCAGTGGAAATTTACTAATAAAATGGGTGGAACAGTCTAAATACAGGCAGAATAAGTGTGATTGATCTCCATCACTCTGGAAGACCAGTTGAAGTTTTTTGATGCTGCAAAATAACAATCTTATTTGTGAAGACAGGCGGATTCAAAATTCCCAAAATTGCTAGTTTGTGTAATATTAGTGTTGGAACTGCACGTTCAATCATTCATGACATGCTGAATTATCGAAAAACATGTTCGAGATTGGTTCCAAGACTCAAGCCCGTAAAGATACCTTGATCCGCATTTGTTCTGAGCTCAATGAATGGTTTGAGGCGGAAGGTGACTTTCTAGATCGTATAATAACAACCTCTGATGAAACATGGATTACACCATTTCGAGCCTGCCAAAGGGCCATTTCCAAAGGGCAAAGTCTTGAGTGGAAACATTCAGATTTGCACACCAAAAAAATGTCAAAACTTACATGTCAGCCAGTAGTGATTTTGACCATCTCCCGGGACTTGCAAGGCTTAATTTTTTAGTGACTATTTAGAATAATGTACCGTGAACAGAAAGTACTATTCTATTCTGCCCCAACAGAAAGCGAGTCCCACAATAAGGTGAAAATGTCAGAGCACTCTCTCAAAGGGTGTGATTCTGTTACATGAAAACATACATCCCCACGTCGCTCAGAGAACGGGAGAAACGCTCAAGAAGTTGGGTTAGGAAATGTTCGACACATCCTCCTTACAGCCCAGACCTTGCGCCCCCCTCAAATTTTCATTTTTTCGGCCCACTCAAGATTTTTTATGTGCCAAAAAGTTCGACGACAATAAATCAGTCAAAAAAGTGATAAACAAATGGTTCAAACAGAAAGCTAAAGACTTCTATGTTGCAGAAATCAGAAACCTCACAGAACAGTGGGACAAGTGGTGTCTAAATGTTGCTGGAGACTATGTTGAAAATCAGTTAAGTTTTATTGTCACTGAATAAATCATTCTATCAGTATGTCTCATTAATTGTTGAACGTACCTCATAAAAACCCCCTGTTTCCTGCATCCCATTCTCACCATGTATATAAATATGTGTTTAAAATTTTGATTAATACCTTGTTAAGTATGAATTATTTTTTTTACTTTTATATGACTTCATGCATTTATAATTTAAACATCTGAGCTTCAACCATATGTATTTTTTTTATTTTGTAATCAACTGTGTATTTGTGATGCTGATCTGTTCAAGGTTTTGCTATAATTTCCCTTGAAAAATCTAAGTAAATTGAGGGGCAGTTCCTTTTCTATCCATCCCTGACATGATCTATATAATGATAATGAATTATTATGTACTGATCAAATTTATTAATTTAATAACATATCAGTTGTAATAGTGTACAGCACATACAGAGAATACATTAGTAGATGTGAAAGGTAAACATGCATTTAACTTTGAATTATCACTTTTTAATTTGACTTAACTAAAATAAAGAATCATATTTAACTGTAAACAAATGATTAGTATGAATGAATATATATATACAAACAAAAATAATAAGTTATATGATAACAAAATCTGAGTAAGTCATTATATGTGATTAAACTTAACCAGTCACCTTCAAAAAAGAAAAGTCCAGAAAACTATGGTTCACCGGCTATAATAATATACTAGGATAGGGTAAAAAGTTTCTTCATATTCTCCTGGTAGACGGCTTCAGGATCCCACAACTCTGGTAATATTAATCAAATCCAACACTTATGTGCTTTTGAAAGATGTTATATCACCGAGTACTTTTAGAAAGGTTATGATTTATAGATTAATTTAAAAGTTATTGGATCTTGAAAATGAGTGAAAACAGAAGAAATTTGATACATACTGAAATATTATTACAAATAAAAGGGAAGAATGCAACACAGGCTTCACAATGCTGTATCAACACAGGTGCTACAAGCTGGTTCAAGCGTTTTCAATCTGAAAATTTAGATGTCTATGATGTACTTCTTAATCTGGCTAGCAAATGACTGAAAAAGTCATGATATCATGGAAAAAACTGAGCAAGGCCGGCATATTAGCAGTCATGATGTCAGTAGCAAACTAAAAATCAACCACAAAAATTTTAACAATGCCATACCAACACATTTTTGGTGACGTGTTGAAAATTGAGAAAGCTTGGCCAGGAAGTTTTGATGACCATCGAATTATATAGTCCTGACCTTGTACTATCAAACTACCATTTGTTTTGGTCTCTATAGACCTTTACCAGTAGTTTTAAAGGTCTGTGAAAGTCACTTATCACAGTTTTTTCCCAGAAAACAAGTTTTATAATAACAGGAATGTATAAAACTGCCAAAGGTGGTCTATCAAAATGCCACATATTTGCTTTAATAAACATTATCTTTTAAATGCCAGACCTATGATGCAAGTTTTTACCTCCAACCAAACTGTATATTTAGCAGTGCTCTCAGAATTCATGTATGTATCAGTTTGATACACATGGTCCATACAGAAATATCACTATCTATCAAAATGATACACACAACGCTGAAAGTGTTAAAGAAAAGCCTTATTTTACTTTTGGATTAAAATATGAATAAGCCTTTTCCTCCCTGAAGCTATATTTTATGTATCAAGAAATATGTAATTACTTCTCAATATATTCTAGAATTTTAAATAGTACCTGTTAAATATTCTTCAGCATACCAGAATTTTTAATGTTCATAGATACCAGCTGCATAATTCTACATTTATATTACACATAAATAGGAAAAACTGAATAAATTCAACCATATCAAGATACCTGCTGCTGCTGTTGATGTAACTGTTGCTGCTGCTGCTGCTGCTGTTGTTGGTACTGAATCGATGATAATAAACCTCTTAGATTTGCTTCAACCTGAGGACCAGCATTATGAGGATGAGTAGATGAAGTCACTTGTTGATGAGGATGAGGATGATGCTGAGGGTGAGGCATACCAGGACCACCTCTGACCATACCGGGACCACCTAAAATTCTTAAGTTATAATCGTTTGCTTCTTGCTTTCTAAAAACAATTCATAATTAATAAATTAAAATCCTAACATTCCATCTGTTGTAATGCTCCCTAAGCAAACGTCAACCGTATTTTCAATGTCATATTATTCATCAGAATAATACAACACATAATATTATAAGACTGATTGATTATATTTTCGGATAATATTCATCAGAATTTTATTTAAATTTCATCAAATGATTCACACAAATATTCTCTTTATATATGTGCATATGAGTTTGCTCTGATTTTCCAGCAGGTCTCAATACATGACCAAAGTCAAAGCTAATCCATTCTCTGCAAACTTTTCTTTGCCCGTACTTCTCCACCTTGATATCAGTTGAATGAAACTTTTTTCAATTTAATTATTTTTAAAAGTTTTATGTTAACTACTAAAAATTATTATCTGTGATAATTTTTCATTATTATGTACCAAACAATTTTTTATATAATTGTTTTGCAAAATTTGGATAACCTGTTTTTACAATAAAAGATCAACCATTTGCCTCAACTTTAGTACACTATTAACAAGCACTTTATGAAAACAGCAAAAAACACTGGACCAGAGAACCCAGCAACCGGGTAAGACCTGATTCACAGAACTCATAATGAGAAAGAAAAGATTCAAGGGTAAAAATAAGGTAATAGAACAGATAGTAAGAAAGAATGATAAATCAGTGTACCATCTTGTCCTTGATTCATAAAGGTAAACTTCAGTAATCTATAGGAAAAACAGTTCATAACAAAAGGGTTTTCTTTGTAATTAATTAGGACTAGTAATTCATTAATCATAGCTTCAGTTGTTGGCGTTTTATACTAACTAAACACCATTAATTTTGAAAATTCCAGGTGTTGTAGAATCAAATTAAAAAGATGCTGTTTAATATTTTAAACAGAAAATTATGTACATTGTTGTTTGTATTTAAATTACAATTTAGGTTTAAGTAGTAGATTTTTATTTGGTCAATTTTATTATACTGAAAAACATAATGTAAAATTAAAATATTTACTTTTAATTTCTACAAAATTATTTTCCTCCTTTTAATTTAATTCACATTGATGATTTTTACCTCATCTGATAAGAAATAGCATAAAGTACAAATTTAATTAAATACTTGTATCTTATCTTAACAATAGAAAAATTATAAATAAATGTTATTATAATGAAACTTTTTTTGTTTGGGATTAGACATAAAAGTGCAAAATAAACCACTAAGTAGAAAAGACCAATAAATGATTACAAACAAAATGGAATTGTTTAAAAATTAAATAAAAATGTCCAATAATGAAGAGAGCATATCTCATCAAAATGTCATCTCGTCTCTCAACGTGGAATAAAGTTTTAAAATATCAAAGCAAATAATTAATGATCAGACAGATTAGCAGTATCTATTTTTTAAAATTGTAAGTTTATACTAGTAATATTTAATGAAAGTACATCAGATGAATTTAATTAAACTGACAGAATCTTAATTAATAGTACATGTGCTTTAGATTTTATTTAATATAAACCACGTAAATCTAAGTGTGTACATAACACTTTGATTACCTTGACTATGAGGATGGGGTCTCTGATGTAATGTTCTAGCAATCTGATTGGGCATCTGTGCCATACTTTGTAATGGCGATGACCTATTATGATAACCGGGTGCGACAATATTTGGTTGCGGTGGGCTAGTATAATGTCTTGAATGCGGTGGATGAGACTGCTGTTGCGGATGTTGCTGTGGATGTTGTCCGGACATCGGATGGCCAGTATTATTAGTTGCTATGCTATCATATGGCGGTGGATGTTTTATTTGAACTTCACCGTGATGTAATTTACTCATATTCGGCAAACCGGGTCCACCCATACCACCACCAGCACCACCTCCTCCTCCACTAACACCACCCCCACCCACAGGAACCATGTTATTTCCAGGAACTCCTCCTCCACCTGGATTTTGTGATGGTGGATACATTCTTCCATCGACCACTATTGCACCAATTGAAGAGGCCACTGTAAATTGAAAATTAAATAAAGTTTAATAGAAATAATATTAATCATATTTAAAAAAAAAAAAAAAACAACTTTTCATGTACAGCAGGTAAACAGACAAGATTCTGGAAAAAATGTTTGAAAAAATTGATTATACATTAAAATTTATGCAGTACTTCTATTTTACTATATTTTTTCTATTTTTAACTAGTACATAAATTATTTCAGATTGCAACTCCTATACACCATATCTAAGTACATGTCAGGTAATGCATAAACTGAACCTGTTGAAGAAAGTAAAGACAAATGTTTCAATTCACTAAATACCTTCAACTGAGAAGAATGTACAAAATGCTATTCAAGTCATTATTTGAACCTGAAATCAGCACAATAAGTGAAAGTAGGATGAAAATTTAATTAAAGAATTCATAAAGACGTTTAAAACATTACAGGAGGGCATTAATTTTAGTATAAAACAATTAGTTGTGCTTTTTATACAGTTCTAGTTTTCACTTTGTAAATGTGCATTTTAATCATGGAAATGCCAGGGAAAATTTTGTTAAAATAGCTGAAACAAAAACAATAAGAACCTTATTCTTTCTCACTCAGAATTATCGACCTGCTGCAGCTTAAATCTGATAATCCACTTTTTTTTAGGGGAACACTTTACAGTAGTAATCTCTTGGTCAATATAGAATTTCTCTAGTTCTGATACTGTTATTGTTCATTCTTAAAACATTTACCTAATTCCTTCCATTTTCCAATATTTTACCATTAAGGTTATATATATATTCAAACTGTATCTTACAACATTATCCTTTCTTGTAAAACTACAATTTCTTCTAAAACAGTAAATTTCTTGCAATCTGTGTTCTGTTACATTACTGGTTATAAGAACCCAACTAACTCCTCTCAGTTCAACATAATCCAGATAAATATTATGAATACCAGTTATCACACATCACTTTCACATAATAAAAGAGACCTGGCCAAATCAAACTTAAATCCCAAAAGGTTCAAAGAATGGTTTAAACTGTTTATCATCAAAAACAGCAGCAACCATATTAATATCACACTGGGTTTTCTAATGTTTCAGAAGGATTAAATAGTTTTAAGCATTACCATAATTTCAGTTATGCAAATGTGATATTTTCCAGTCTTCTATTTATTTTCTGATTATTTCCCACACACTGTTTACTTTTTATTATATTTACCAGCTTTTTTTTTGCTATATTAATGTACTTATATAATTTCAATCTCATATCGGCAATAAAATTTAAATTGGTACCCAGCTATACTTAACTCATATCTATCAACAATTCAAAAATATGGGTTATCTTTGGCAAATAGTTGTAAAACATCCTTTTTAACAATTACAGTAATGTTCTATTATTTCCAACTAACAACTGCAATGTAGATTTTCTTTATTAATAAGATATAATAAAATAACCATTTCCCCTATTTTTTCGCTTTTAGAAAAACCTAACAAAACTTAATTACAGCTTTTGTTATTATTTATAATCACTTAACAATAATTAAACTTTTTTAAGTTGTACAATGTTGTTTTTGTATTAAGTTCCAGAGTTCCACACTGTGTCTGTCATGCACCTGACTGTAGTAGAGTTTTAAATGCCATGCTGCAGGATTATTATATAAAAAAATAGATTTTCTATAATATTTGCTGTTAATTATAATAAGAATATACTCTTTTTTTTTTTTTTTAATTATTATTTCTTATCATCATCATCATCATAAGCCTTTTAAAGCCAAATAATAAATCCATATGTTTCAGGAAATAAATGAAAATAGTATTAATAGTAATTATTATTAATAAATGAAAATAATATTCATTCATTAATTAAGCACATGAAAATTTAATGATGTAAGATTAGTTTAATTACTAACAAATACCATAAGTGAAGGTATAAGTAATTAGTTGAGAGTTTCTGTAAATAAATTACGAAGCCTTATTTTCATTATGATAAAAGAAAATGTAAGAAGAAAAACTCCTGTACTGTACTGCACACAAAGACAAGACTTTTCATTTCCACGACCTTGCTATTTTGCAATCAGAAGCGCACTGAAGTACAAGACACTATATAAATTCAATTAACCAGTAGACCCAACTCACAAACATCAAGTTTCAACTCATCTCCAATGTGACTTACTGCATAAGTGTATGAAAAATACACAACTACACAGTCCTTAAATCCTTTTTCGACTCGACCAATCTTCTATCAAATTTTCACATGCAAAACTTCAGATATACTGCTACAGTAAATCTAAATTTCAATGAAATTTAGAGATTTTAAGTAAGCCATAAAATTTTAAACACAGAAATATATAATATAAACCACTCAGTTCAGAATACTGAGATATTTTACCTTAATTTTATAATCGAAGTACTTTCACAGGATCCTGCATCCTCTTCATGATTGGATACAGGATCCTGCAAAGGTACTTTCATGATAAAATTACGCTAAGATTTAATATTACCTCAATATTCTGTACTAGGTGGTTTATATTGTAGAATTTAAAATATAATTTGACAGTACAGAAGGAATAATATGAATCTTAAAAAGATGTTTTGCATATGTAAGTGTAAACTTTATTACTTTTTTTTTTTTTAAATTCAAACATACTCATTAACATATCCCAGTGCTGGACAGCAGAATTTGCATATTTGTCCATAATAATTTCAAAAGTTTTAAGACAGTAACATTTTCAACAAATTATAAAAATAATTTATTTTAATGTAATTATAAAATTAAATACAAACTGAGGAGTAAGTTTAACTTACTCTATTACTAAAACTATTTACTGTATTTTAGTGGTTTAAAACCACATAAAACCCACTTATACCAGTTATAAAATCCCACTTATACCAGTGAATGGTATTTGTGTACTCATCACTTCAAAACCTAAGAGAATTCATTTTCACCCACCATACCCACCATGCGACTAAAAGCAATACCGCACTTTTCTTTGAAAACTCTGTAAAAAAAAAAACATAACCTTTTACAAAAAGATTAGCAGGATTGTGATATCATGGAAAAAAGTTACAAGAGTGTGAAATTTTCTGCTGTAAGCAACTTTAGAAGAAATGTGAACAATTAAGCAGTCTTAATGCGTAAAATGTTAACTTTACTTCTATACATAAGAAGCTATTAAAGATAGTGATAGTTATTTATGAAATTTACAATAAAATATTTAATTTTTATGCAAAAAGTAGGTATCATATTGAAACTTCATATATTTTTTGTTGTTTATTTTAAAACATTTCTACTTTTAATTAAAAAAAGATATTAGACTCAATTACAATCAAAGACAATGACAAAGAAATTAATGAATGTAGAACACAAAAACTGACAATGTGATGAGCATTTGAGTCCAGAGAACTTAATTATAAAGGGATAGATAAAAACACTGTCACAGAGCAGTAAAATAGTAATTTAATTTAATTTATTCACATTCCAACACATAAGAACGGGCAAGAGATCTAATCTTTCATGGAAGAAGGAAATTAATGAAAATAAACTCATTAAAAATAGCACAACATGTAAATTATCCAGGTTTTTTCCTTAATTAAGCCATAGCACCCCATCTCACAACTCTCAGAGAGCAATTAATTTTGTATTAAATATGGCAAAAGGTAGAAATCAGTAAAATCGCCTACTACCAAAATTTAACTCATTGTATTATTCATAACCGTAAATGTTTTACCAATAGAATTATTGAAATTTAATTTGTTCAGTATTACTATCAGTAGTAAGTAGTAAGCCTATAATTTTGCAGTACTTAAAGCATGACAATGTAGGTGGACGTTTTGGTAAAAACACACTTTACAACACAGGTTCACTAAAACTACCGTACCTGGTTCTGTACAAAGCAACAAAAATATCAAAAGTCTGAAACATAAAACAACCATTGTCCATATGTACAAATAAAATAGAAATTAATACCACCAGAATAATTAATAATATATCAAATAAGCAAACATGCTAGAAGATAGATTACACAAGGTGCAAAAACCCACAAAAATTTTAATAATAATTTATAACTTAATAGCATCGAATAGTTTTTTAAACCCATATGAAGCCTACCATGCGTAAATTTTTATATACCAAATTATTAATGTTAAAAAAGTATTGGAGAAAAATAATAACTAAATATTTTCAAGTTTTTAATTTTTAATGTTGCAGTGTTTTGACAGTTGAATTCTTTTGGTGAAAAATACACAATTTGAAGTCATACAAAGAATTTGAATACTGTAATTTTTTGTGGTTTAAGTTTTGTTATTTGTTTTTACTCTGTAGTTGTGCTTTTTGTTGATTAGCACGTAAATATCAAGTACTCAGCAGAAACTACGCCGATTATTAGAGCACTCTAGACATGCCTACCACTGGAGCTTTCTTTATTTTTTTTAGCTTGTACACTGTACACTACCTTTTATCAATTAACAGCTAATTATAACATTATAGACCCATCAAAGTGTATCACTACAAAACTATCCACTTTTAAAGATATAAAAAAATAATCTCCTATAACCTAAAAGTTATTTGAAATGCTCATATCCTGCCAGAGGATAAATAATAAAAGAAACAAAAAATATAAGCAGTAGTCCTGCAATCATCCATAGGTGATAAATTGCACAAATTACCCTGAATATATAAATTGCATAGTATGTAAAAATTCAATCTGCAACTTTTACTTTACACAGCAATGATAAGAGAATTACTATTTCATCATAAGTTAGCAGCATTCATGAGGTCAAAATATGGTCAGCAATGAATCTGTTTTTAGAGATATTACAAAATATATCTTATATCCGTAGTTAAACGAAGTTATATTGTAACTCATTCAGCAGCACACAAATCAAATTTTCTTTGGTTCAAATAACAATCATCACAGACTACAATATCATTTTTTTTAAATACATTACGAAAGAACAACAACAACAAGTCTATAACAGAACAAGGGTGGTGATATTGGGTTGATGATGATGACTGGTAATCCCATTGATTATGCATTTACTGTGACAAAAACATTGAGTACCTTCAAAATGATAGAAGTTAATTTATTGCAGAAATAGCTCAAAAGTTGGGACACCAGTAAGAAGTTGCTCAAATATTCTCTAAGTAATCTGAAAATTCAGTGTTTGTTAGCATGTTGTTCCCCTAGAAAGCCGAACACTGAATAATGGAATACACATATATATCCTTCATTGCCTACAGAATGCAATCTTAAGAAAGCATTCTGAAAAATGTAAAATAATAAATAATTGAATTCTTTTTTTCATAATCGCACCCTATACATGAGAAAATGGATAGTTCAGGATTTCAAAATTAATTATTGATATCTGGCGGTGGTGTCTTATGCATCACTACCGTGATGATTTTGTTTTGGATGGATGACTAGTAAAAAAAAATGTATTGTACATTAGATTTTCTCAAACTATAATCTGACTGATGAAAGAAGACACCTGAATTTGAGCTATTATAACTTTGTAAAAAGTTATAAGTTGACAATTTACACCATATTTCCATTGCACAATATTTTATTTTCAAAAAATAAATAATAACAAAAACCTTTTTAAAGCTAGAAATAAGATTAAAAACTTCCAGAAAAATTTAAGAGAACAATTTTTTTCCCTTTGTATATGGAGTTTCCAAGCCCAGTAACTTCAAACCAACATACTCTGTATGTTGAAGTATGCAACTTCAACCCAACTTTTTGGTTACATATTTTAAAATATGGACTTTTATCCTTTATACTCATCAATTTTAAACGGTTTTGATAATTATTTAAGTGATACAGGCATTATTTTAAGGAAAATACTACCATAATCTTCATTAATCAAAATAATTTTTTGACAGTAGCAGACAGTTTTAACAGAAATTAAAATATGTTATAGTCTATTAAAATTAGAATCATAATTATTAAGAAATTGGAAAAGGTATTTTTTTTTTAATTACGTTTAGATAGCACAATGATTGTTTGGTTAAGGGAAGCGAACAAGTAAAATCTGTACATAACCTGCACACAGAATTTACTTGGAAAAACTAAACTAAAATGTGGCCAGCATTTGTAATAATCAGTGCTTTACGTTAAGAAAAAAATAGTACAAAAATATTTCATTTATAGCCTATAGAAATAACATGTCAATTGAGAGAGATCATAGACACTGAGAAATTGCAATAGGTGACAAATTTATTTATGTCATTATATTCTGGCAAAAATACTTTAAACTTATTGAGTGCAGGCAAGTCACAGTTAATATAGCAAATATAGGAGGATAATCATATTATAATTAATCAGTAAATGTTGGACTCTTGCAAATGAAGACATGAAATGTTAATTGTGCATAATAATTAAACACTGTTCTACGTGTAAAATGTTTTAACCCAAATCCTCACCTGTTAAAGTAATCTCAAAAAACTCTAAAATGCACGTATGATTTGACACTTTTTTAAATTATCAAAGATCAATTACTAGGTCACAATACCAGATTTGTTTGCTTGTCAACATTACAGACATGTAATAGTAAAAAATAATTTATCACTGCTATCAAATGTTAAAATCCATACCAAGAATGAGAACCCTTTCTAAGCATCCTAATTATTAAATTTTTTGAAATAATTAAGATTTTGATAATGAATCGACACTGAAGTTTGGGTGTATGTTAAGGCTTCCAGATTTAATTCTGAATAAAAATCTGTAGGCATATTTTCACTACTCAGTAGGATAGATATGTTTAATAATTCAGGTATGAAGCATTTTAATGCAACCTGAATTGTATTGAAAATTGAATTTATTTTGTACCTTAGTGAATAATATTTTAATACCGTACAACTGTAAAAGTAGTATTCAACATATTCTACAAAAGTAAAATGATTATATATATATATATATATATATATATATAATACAACAGACTGATTTTGCATCGAAATATTATTTCACATGAATCTTTGAATTAACATTTTTTCATTAACTATTCTAAAGGAGAATAAAACAAAATAATGATCTAAATTTTGAAGGACCTTTAACAGCAGATCGATTACCATTCATCTAATGAGGAACATAAGTTATTTGCTGATATTTTGGAGAGCCCAGACTTTTTTAACCTTAACATTATTTTTTTAAATCACTTAACTTTCATAAAGCCACATGAATTATATCTTTCTTTTTTATTTAAATTATGATAAATAAAATCCAGTGCAGTTTTTATAATAATCGGGTACTGCTGTATATAACAATTTTATAGTTATTACTTGTTTAATAAATTAATTTTCTTAACTTTAAGCGATATATAATTTAATGCTGACAAAAACAACTAATACATACTTTTATTAAGTAGCATTTTAAAGAATTCCTTTATTTAATTTGTTCATATTTTATTTTTTATTACAAATACAGTAGGAGCCTCACTAAAAAAACCTACCGCCGTGGTCAAGTAGCATCTCTGCCTTTCATCCGGTGGTTGCGGGTTCAAATCCCGCTCACACTTGGCATCTTTTCACTATGCTACAAATCATTTATTAAATCCATAATTAGCCTCAGGTACAAAGTCTGAAGTACAGTAAAACTAAAAAAAATGCCATTTACTCCATGCACGAATTTTATTATAGCCTATTACTGAAGATTATTCACTGTACATAATAATTACTGTTGCATATTTACAGCACGTGGCAGTAAAGCAAAACAATAAAGTTTCTTTAGTTTCTGTTACCTATACATATAAAAATCTGTCTATATTTTGTGAGTGTGTGTATCTGCTGTACTGAAATACAATGTAGTAGTTGTAGTGTGTTGTGTTGTTTCCTTGTACGTTCAATATTGTGACTATTGTGTTATGTTAATTTATTATAATGTCTAGTTGTAGAGAAGACATTACTACTGATACAGAATGTAAGCAGTGACAGAGAACCTTTGGAATACAAGCATCTGGCCCTACTTTGCAAGAAAAAGCTATCCAACTAAACAAAAAATTGAACAGTCCAGATACATTTTCTGCCAGTAAAGGCTGGCTAGAGAAATTTAGAAATTGTCATGGCATAAGGCAATTACTGCCGATACTGACAACGCTGCTAATTTTATCAAAAAAGTTTATTTTCTTGTTCAGTCAGAAAATCTGCAACCAGAATAAGTATATAACGCAGATGAGACAGTATTAAATTTTAGAATGCTACCGTTGAAAACCCCAGCACCAAGGGACGAAGGTTCTGCACCTAGCTTTAAAATTAGTAGAGAGAATAACTGTTCTTGTCTGCAGTAACGCTAGTAGTGATGACAAAGTACCTCTTCTTGTGATCAGTAAAGCTAGGCCATTAAAAAATTTAAAATTAGATTCACTGCCTATTAAGTATGCTAACCAAAAATCACGTGTGGATGAATGCAGACATTTTTGAGAATTGGTTTAACAGCTTCATCTGGCATGTGAAAAACTATCTACAAATAAAGAAATTATTAGAAAAAGCAGTTTTGATGGACAATATGTCTGCCATCTATCTGAAGATGTTCTAATTTCAGGAAACATTAAGAGAATTTTTATTTCCACCAAATGTTACACCAATTTGTCAACCTATGGATCAGTGTATCATCATAGCAATAATAAAAAAAAAAAACATAAATGAAAGGTCTAGCATCAGAGCTTAAAGTTACACCTGCATTACATTACATTAACCATAAAACATGTGATTTACATGCTGCAGAATCATGAAATTCAATTGATCAAACAACAATCAATAAATCATTTATAAAAATATGGCCAGAAATTAGACAGGTTAGCAATCAGAAAATTTTGCATTATATACCATCAAATGAGGGGTTTTGTACTTAATATGCCCAGGATGTGAAATCAAAGGAAAATGAAGGGCAAAACTGGTTAGAATTGGATTCAAGGAAACCAACATTTAAATTTTATGATGACAAGATTGTGAAAGTTATGATAGAGGTTAATGAAAGCTCCAGTGACAAAGATAAATAGATTGATGAAAATTAAAAAGTTAACCACAATAAAGGGGTTGTATTTTCACAAAAGCGCTCCAATATTTAGTACAACAAAACTATGTTCCTTTCCTTGACTTAATGGTAGTATGAAACTTGCGTGATTATGCTGCTATGGACCATGTTACTCAGTTAAGGCAAAAGAACTTTTCGTTAAAAAATCACACTAAATTTATGCGAGTCAATGTGAGAGAGTGATTAGTGACTATTGATTTTATTGGAACGGAATGCAAGGATAGCAGGAGAGTTAATTATCTCCCTACTAATCGCAGAACCTGGACGAATGACGACCCTTGCTGTTGTCTTTCGTTTATCGGGTGAGTCATTATTTATTTATTGGCAGTTATAGATTTTTTTGTTTAATTTATAGATGGAGTTGTTATTTGCATTCTAGTCGTTTAGATCAGTGGTAAATAAATGACCAGGACTGAGCATGGGAGAGTAAGCAGATGTAAGTTTTGTTCTCCTGAAGTGATTCTACTTCAGTCCATGCCCTAATGTCCATTCAGTGCTAGCGCCTTCCAGCCTAACAGGAATACGCCTTTTGGGGTCCTAGTGTTTGGAGGAAGCAATGCACTCCTCCTCTTTCCAGACGGAGATGAATGTGCTAACTGGTACAAAATTGTAATTTTTGGAAAAGATGATGGGTATTTGATGAGGTGAAGTTTTGTTCTTCTTTTCTTCTTAAGCCTGCCTTTTCATAAACTAGTTGTAAATAAATTACAGACCATAAATCCTTGATTTTATTATAATAAATACAGTAAAATAAAATAATTAATATTTTTATCATTTTTAATTTGCTGCTTATTCTGCTACCAATTTGATAACATGGTTTGTTGCCTGAATTCATGAACAAAACTTACTCTTAACTGCGGATTCAGTAATCTAAGCCGGCAACATCCCAATTACCTCGATTAACAGAGACCTGACTGCATGTTCTTTTGAAAATTATTACAAAAAAATTTGATTATCACATCTTTGTTATTTATTACTATCAATCTATTATTTACCCTTTACTTATCAGGCAGATTTTTAATACAAAAAAAATGATCCTAGATATATAAAGTCGCAAGCTGTCTATCAAACTACATAATATGAAAAAAGGTACCATTGCTCTTTGAAAGAAAAGGCTGCACAACACAAAGTTTTACCCTTAAAACAAATAATTTTTTACGGCCAATGTGATACCTGAAAAAAGCTAAAAACTGAATAAGCAGTAAATATTACTTTTTTGATCCCATACATCGATAAAAGCACAGAATAACAAGAAAAAACAATGAAATAATTGCATAAAAAAAGTATATTTCAAAAAAACCAACTTTCGACAAGAAAACATGTGCGATAAATTAATGTAAAATTAACACAGTATTTGTGATTTATAAAATCAATAAAACAAAAAATATGTGATCAGTGGAAAGATAATTGTGAAATTATTAACAAAAAAACTTTTGAAATTAAAACATTTATTTGAAACATTGCAAAAAATAAGTAAAAAAAAAATAAGAAAATTGCTCAAAACACCTTAGTGTTTTAATTACAATATGCATGTAAAATAAGTAATTTAATTGAAACTTTACAGTAAAATGAAAAAGCGATTAATTTACTTTTACAGTAAAAGCTAAAAAGTGTAATATGTACTATACCTACATGTTTTTAAAATGGAGAAAATAAAATTTGCATTACTCTTCTTAATATAAAACAAAAATTTAAAAAACTTACCAGGTATAAGCCCTAGTACGCAAACAAAGAAAAATAATCTAAGTAATAAAAGTTTCTGTTTAAACAAAAGAAAAGAATGATTTTTTTTTAATATCAACGAAATACAATTTAACATAAAAAATATGAAAAAAAAAAGTTTATTATGGCAGGATAAAAGCTAAATACTAAAAAAGAAAGAGATGTTTTCTTCAAACTACCTATGCCCACCACATTTCTGCGGTAACTGTTGTTTGTAATTACATCAACTGGCAAGTAATTATGATTTTATAATATAGATTTAATGCGATTTTTGTTACAGGAAGTGGTTTTTAGATAGTATTTTTACAAATTTTTTATTTTAGTAAATACATTTTAGATTATTCACTCACATGAATGTTGATTATTATTAAACAGTAATTCAAACTAATTTATACATGTTTAAAGCAATCTTTTTTTAAACTTCAAAAATCTCACCAATCAAAACACTGCTATACCTTAGTTTCTTTAACTCTCTTATTATAACCTAACCTATGCTTTTAGAAATTAATCTGATGTGTGGGAAAATGAGAATAACTTTTTATGTATTAATAAAAACATTTTCACATATTTATGGTTATAATTTTTTTTGTAATTTCTGGAAGTTCCTTACTGATAAGAGATGGCTTTTTGCTATTTTTCGTGTTTTCAAAGCTGAAAATACCACTAAAATTTGACAACCAGGAGGATGTAATGGTAAAATTACAACACAGCAGGTAGCCGCCATTCCAAAAGAAGAGTATGAAAAATATTTCTAGCAATGGAAGAACTGCTTGGTAACTGTGAGGTAATCACAATAGGACCGCTCAAGAGACAAGGATTGGTCACTGTGTAACTTTTTCCATGACCTATATGGTCAGATACTTTTCAAACAGACATCATGTACATAGCTATATGTTTAACATTAATATGATTACTGCATAATGAAACATAATTTTAAATAAATCAACTGTACTCCAGATTCAGTTACGAGTTTTCTTAGTCTCAAGATACATTTTCAGGATTACCTGAACTCGAAAATGAAAAATAATTTTAAGCAAAGGGAGAACACATATTCCAAAATAAACCCTTAGTAAACATGTTAATTGAAACCCAATAAACATGTTTTACATTTTTGTTATCAAATGATCTGCCACCTCTAAACTAAATTTATTTTTAGGAAATAAAATATGAAATATAATATTAAAAAAATGTAAAGAAGAAAAGGAGTAATAACACGGCAAAAAATTTATGGTTATCAGATTTTTTTACGTGTATATGTATGTTGCTGTTACTTACATCTTAATATCTCAGAAATACTTTTTTTAATCTTCAATAAAAAAATTAAGTTAATTTATTAATACGAAGATAATCTACTATTAAGATGATTTAATGGCAGGTGATTCTAATTAAAAAAATACCCTATCAATTGAATATTCAGCTGAATGTGGGGATTAAACCTACATGGGCATTTAAAATACTTAATATACAACCACACTTTGGGAACGTTTATAATTTTGTAATCTAAATAAGAGAAAATTTTGAAATTGTAAACAACCTTAACAGAGAAAAGTAAATGATTTTAGTAAACTGAAACTTTTTTTTTATCTTAATGAAGAAGATACAATGAGATGTAAAATGTGTTTTGATGATATTTATGTAATATGAAGAACAATTGTCCCACTTTTACTGTTGCTGTTGTAAAAACACACAAATTACAAGTGTTGTTCTGGTTATTGTCTTGTTGCCTTTTATAAATAAATACAACTATGAGTACTATGTACCACTTAAAAAGTTAAAAACATAAGTGAAAAATTATTAATAATGAAGATCAACAATAAAATTTTTACAAAACCAATGATTTTAACTAGCTCAAAACATAATGGGGACAGAGCTTTATGAATTTAACTTCTTTCATTGTGGAAAGGTAGTCTACGAGGGGAGAATGTTATTCAATAATACACAATAACAAAAGGAAGAACAAAATATTTTTTAAAAAACCCATTGTCAATAAATGCTTAACGTAGATAATCACCCATTTAACCTGTTTTCACCAATGGTATTTTTTTCCGTTGCAGCCTTCAGAAACACTGTAAGGTATTACTTCAGAGAATGATCTGTATGAATGTAAATGAAGTGTAGTCTCACATCGATAATTTCTAAGATGTGTGGTAGTTGAGTTTCAAACTACCAAAGAATACCAGCATCCACAATTTACTATTTAAATCCATGGATTTGAACCTTAGAATTCTAGACTTTGAAATCAACTGATTTGTGATAAGTTCACCACTAAACCAAACAGATGGGTAAAATGGTACTGCTTACATTCTAATTCAATGAAAGGAGCTAAATAACACTTCATAGTACTTTTGTGTAGGGCTGTAAAAGCAATATCAGCAGAGCCTTTCTAATACTCACAAAAAACAATTCACTCTTTTCTAAAACTTCTGTCTGGCACTTCCTGTACCTCATTCCACATTTTGAACCACAATTCCCTTTCTCCTTGAATGTCTTCTATTAGAGACACAAGATGAAGTATTTTCACTACTTTTCTCCAATGAAACATGTTAATCAAATGAAAATACAGGCGATTTGTCTGCAGAACATCTGATTTCTAAAGATGATATGATGGAATCCAAACAAAGAACTATTAGCCAACCTTCTTTAAAATTCAGATATATTTTTGGGTGGACGATTGCTTCTATGCTTCTGTCAGCCAGCAATGCAAGTTGTAGTTATATCAACATTCAAATTCATTGCAATGTCACCTGCTTCTTTTAAAACGGCAGTTGTGATGTTCTCAGCATCTTTCCAATGAACTCTTAGCATGTCAAGATAGTTTGAACGTGCTAGTTGGTTTTGACTATGTCAAGCGCGTTCAATTAAAGTGCATTTGCTACAGGTTACAGTATAACAAAATACATAGCAATTAATGTTAAACCCAACAAATGAAGATCTACTCACCACTGTACACATTTGATAAACATTTTTTTCTTGTAGCTGCATTTCCCTCTTCAGTTAAGGTGTCAAACGCATTAATAAACAAAGTGATCCTTAAAAACACACATGCTCCTGTATTTCTGACCCCCCCAAGTATCACACAATCTAGGAATGCTAGCAACAAGCTTGCATTGTAAAACTGACTCTTGAAAAAATGTGATTATCTCCTTGATATTTACAACCCAGTTTTGAATTTCTGGGATAAAGTTTAGTTGTTCATGACAAGGTTAAGCTTGTGAGAACATCAATGGTAGTAGAAGGCTTTTTTGTACTTTTGTCTCAAGATCGCCTGTACACTTATTTTCCCAGACGTAGTGGAACATCCGTCGACGCCTAAACCCACAGGGTCCAGGATTAAGTTTGTCATAAAATCTTCAACGGCTTTGGCAAATACTCACTGCATTAAGTCCTTAAAGTTCTATAAAAACTAAATATTTTTGATATCATTGTCCTTCCTATCAAAGAAACGTAATCCAATAAACAGCAGGTCTTTGCCAGAAATATCCGCAGATTCATTAGCCAAAATGCTGTAAACACAAGCTTTTTTAACCCTTGTGACATGTTTCCTGACTGTAGCGCTACATAAATCAGTTATTTCATTTTGGATGATAGGTTATCAGTATGACACATTTTTTGAGCTAAGCTCAAAATAATCTTTTAGTCAATAGGACCCCCTCTCCGATTTTTATCTCTGAAATACCATATGGTAAGAAAAACAAACTTGGTGAAAACATGAAAATGGTAAAAATTTACATAAATATTTCTTAGGCTATTGTACAATTTAGAAGAAATTTTCAGTTAATTTTTATTTTCATATTAACCTTGAATCTATGGTACAAGTAAATAAACATTAAATTCATCAGACTAGGAAAATTCAAGGTAGCATTTCACTGTTTATTCTGTTGCACAAAGGATTCCGTTGTAAACAAGTTATACTGAATAAAATGTTGAAATCAAGTCATCAGGAGAGATTGAAAAAATAGGCTCCCAGGATACCAAACTAGATCAAATGAATGTGCTATGTTAGCTATATTACAATTAGAGATATTTAGAGGCAAAGATATTAAGGAATACATAACGTAAGTGTGCAGAAAACCAAATGCCAACAAAAATTAATAAATTATTAATTTATTTATTTTCTTCATTAAGTTTGGAAATCTATTCCTGAATTTATTTTTAGTTTGTACTAGCTAAATCTTCTCTTCTACCTATTCAATGAATAATACCAAACGATAAAGAGCTCTTGATTTGTTTCACTCTGATTTTAATTCCTCATACCTTCTTTCTTAGTTCTGAGCCATTTAATATTTCCACAGTGAATCATATTCCAATTAAATATAGAAAATTCTAATTCTACTTTTAAATTCATAACTCAATAATGGCATCATACATTTCTTTTTTTCTACTTTTTAAGTTTATAAAAGCAGGTCTGGGAATTAACAATATCATAATACAAGATAGCATCTTTTTTTTTAATAAATATTCTTACCTTTAATAAGATCTGGTACTTTATCCAATGCTAATGTTATCCTTACAGGAATTTCTGGATTAGGTATATCAGCTCTACGACTCTTAATCCTTTGCAGGTGGGATGTTAAATTTCTGAAATTAAATTATTTTAAAAATTAAATTTATATATACTTAAATTTTATACAAATTATGAAACAAGTAAAAATAAATAATTACCATAAAACCTCAAAAAAAGAATAATGAAAAGCAACATCTCAAAAAACTTTTATTCAGTGGCAAAACCAGAGACCGCTAACCATCCAACAAGACATGAGACTAGAATGGTGTAGACTTTCTTGAGCATCCCACATGTCTGGCAAAAGAACTACTAAATACAGAGTTGTTCAGCATGTCAAGCCTACCAAAATATCCTTGATCAATGATTTGTTTTTCATCCAAACAGTAAATCCATCAGGCTTACTGTGCAGCTGCCAGACAGGCATAATGTTCTTGGTTGTCTAGAAGTAGGCCATGCTAACAGTTACCAACAATAGGCTGGCTCTTTCGATCCCAGCATCTTCACTAATGTTGGCGGTGAATTAGAGGGCTTTTTAGCCCAGCATGATCACAGGTATATAACGTACCTGCTAAGTTGCCCACCTATGTAGGTAAGGTACATGAGCATTGACTGTTTGGTGGAATGAACATCGATGTTACCATTGGTAGGTTTACCCCTGCCTATTTTGTAAATGGAAGGTAATTCATGATTGCTTAAGTGATCATAGATTGCTTGTCTACGAGAATGCAGGTTGCTTGAGTGAGCGCTACCGATGTAATGTTCCAGTGCAACAGGATCGTTTCCTGCACAGGTATACAAACTGGAAGAAATTTGTTCATTTATTTTTAACCAGGCTCCAACTTTTGGATCAGTCTGGATGTGTTGGATTTGAAAGATCTGGCAGTTGGTTTGTCAGTGGCTTTTCTTGATGCTGCTGAGTGTTCAATTCCCCAAAGTTTTAGTCAAAAGAGGATTGCATCATGGTGGAATAGGGAAGCTATCGCACAAAGAGGGTTTTTTGTCATTTGCAGAGAGCTTCTCAATTGAGGGTTCCCAAACGACAGGCAGTCCTTGTTGCTCAATACAGAAATCTGAGATCTCATTACTTTCATAAAGTCTGGACTGCGAAAAGGGACTCCTGGCATTCCTTTGTTCATGAGCACGGAAACAGATCCCTGGGGCATAGTATATAGTGTCTTGGAACACAAACAATGAAAGGACATTCTTCTGTCTGCTCTCTAGACCAGGTTTGGTGTAATTTCGGATACTTCTGAGACTTTACACAAATTACTAGACAATTTACTGCCTGATGCTGGTGAAGCTGGAGAGACTTACAGGGGTCAGTGATGTTAAGTGTACAAGTTTTAACTGAGAAAAAGCAAAATCTTCCAACATTTCAAGGTACATGTTCTGATCAGTTATATGAAAGAAAAACAGGCTGATATTGCCACTTATACTGTACCACATTAACTTTTGGTATGTCTTTAACATCCTCATCATTAAAATGTAGGATTCTTGACCTGATATTTTGTTTATTTACCTTACCTGATAAATGATTAGCATGGTAATAACAAAATTCTTACGAATATAGACACCTTAAATGATTCTTGCCTTTAGCAATTGAAACTTGTAAGGACACATTTTTAAATGTGTCCTTAGCTTTTATATAAAGTCGAACAAGAAATATCTAAATTATGTGCTGCTGTTTGTCATGTCATGACTTGTGCAAAAACATTATTGTTGTGATCAAAGTCATTTGACTTGAGTCATATGTACTTGGCTGTCACATGTGTACCTTTCTTGTGTTTGACACTTCCTATGGTCATAAACATTTAATATCGTACATGAATAGTAGTAGGCCATTACCAGAGGTGTACATATTACATCATTTTCTATATTTGTATTGAACGACTGTATACAATTTCATTTTTATACATTTTTTAACAACTGAGTTCATGGCTGCTTATGAATGAAATTTGTATATCTTCTATTTTGCCACATGTCACTTTCACATGACTGAAACACTATCAGTGAACCATTTTGAATACTAATCTTAAATAAACCCTTTTTATAACACCTGCAATCTATATTTAAATTGTTATTTATACTTAAAATTATACAGACATTTATAGGCATTCTGTACATTATTAAAGAATCTATTAGTAACACAGAAAAGTTTTACTACAGCTTTAACCTTTTCAGGACTAACATACTGTAAATCCTAGTTCATGCTAGACCAGATTATTTTATTAAAGTTCTCATCTTTATGTAGTCATTCTCTGTATGATTTATCACTTCACAACCACTAGGAATGAATATTATTTTAAGTAATTTAAAATGTAAAACTTTTTTTGTAAACAAATTTTAAAACACAATTTTTGAACTTCGGACTAAGGGCTCCTCAATTACTATAATATAAAAAGGATAAAACCGTTGAGATATTTTATTTCAATTTAATAATTCTTAAATTTTGAAAACATTTTATTTTGGCAAAATGAAGCATACTAAGAATGTTCAAATATCTATCTGTAGCCATCATTTCAGAAAATATATGGCAATGTAATATAGCCTGTCTATTTCCAGCTGTTAACTGCAACCTATCGATAGTGCAAATAGTTAATTTTAAAGCCAATAAATTAAGTGCAGCACTTGTCGATGAAAGAATTATTAGTCGTGTTAACAAGTTCATATTCAAATGATTAAGTTCTAAAACGAGTTTATGCGACCGTAGTCAATGTGAACAGTTTACAGTAGTCACATAAGCGTGACACTAGCCCTGAAAAGGTTAATAAAAAATTATTGAATCATTAAAATTATACTTAAAAAGTTTACACCTATAATAATGTAAGTTTAGAAAATAGTACTGACGATTTGCTAGATAACAATGCTAGATCACTTCCTTGATTTAAAGCATTATTAACAAATTCAATACAATGATCTGTTAAAGTAGATAACTGTTCTAGGGCTTGTTTCTTTTCATTTAATGTAACTTGTTTAGCATCACACACTTCATTTAATCTAACAACCAACTGTTTACCGCGAGCATTAATTGCATTTGTTAATCTGAAAGAAAAAAAATTAAAATTAATCAACAATTGAAATATATTAAATAAAAATAAAAATGTATCCTATACATATAAATAAGAGTACAGTTCAATTAAACTTTTGCACATGAGTAAGCCAATAATATTATATTGGTATGAGAATCCACATCCATTGTTGCACTGTAGGCATTCACTTATATGTTATGCTTTTTCTGATGCATTACAATTCATTAGTTGACAAAGTTTTACCTTTAAAAACACAATAATATAAAAAAAATCTGCTTTATATAAGAAACTCCGCAAATGTTTTTAGAAACAATTGCTCAAAAATTATTTTTAAAAAGAAAATCATATGAGATCTGACTTAAAATCATAATCATCAGTAGAAATGACTTCATTTTCTTTATAAGATGCACATGAATGTAGGATATATACACATTTTTCAATTATAAGAAATTAAAGAAAATCTATTCACAGATTTGTAAAAATTACAACCAACAACCTACATTGCTCCTGACCTAAAGGTATAACCTAGAAGTTCTCGTAAAATCTAATTTTCCCAAAATCAAGAATGAACGTGTTTAGCAGGAAACTTATAAATAAAAGCAAACTTCTCTTTTAATTTAAATTTCTGTGAAATTATGTTTTAAATTAAAATTTGTTTTGTAACATAATATTAATTTAAAAAATTGCTAAGACTTTACTGTATATTTGAATAAATAAATCCTCAGGTAATGTGAATGTTACTGAAATAATTGGTGGTTAAAAAAGGAAGTTAAGCCACCTTTAAAATTTTTTGTATATTTTTCCTTTAAAAATCTCTTCCTCTGTAAATTCTTGGAATTATTATCCAAGAATACAAGCAGTTAGTATTGAAACGTTTTACTATACTAGACAGCCGGCAGCATATCCTGTTTATCAAACTGAATTTTTTTCACTCCAAATTCATATAAATCACAGACCAACAGTTGTCAAAGATTCAAGACCAATTCTAGTTCTACCAATAGGATTTATTCATAATACAAATGCTTCTGGTATGACATCATTTCCATTTTAGTTTGTTCATGTTTTAAACTTTGTTCTGTGGCAACACGCAGTAATAATGCTTGCATTTAATCAGGAGTAATAGTAAGGCATTTATTTTCAACTGAATTCTCTCATATAAATGCACGCACTTATTTTTATTAAGTTTTTACAATTAAATAAAATTAATACTTAGAATCAAGCAAACAGAATTTCACCACTTCTATAAAACTATCTTAATTGCACAGATTAATCCCAGGCAAAATATTAAATTATGTTCATCTACAACTGGGTGGTTATGTGAAACCTGAAACATATCAAGGAGCACTAACATAATTAAAACTAAATAGAGGTGTAACAGTGATTATTGAGTCTTAATGGAAGTATCAGTGCCAAGTAGTAATTCTTAGAGCATCAATACTGGAGTGAGGGATAATGGATTGGAAGAAGACAAAACATAAAATGCACTGGAGAGGCTTATTGTTGAAAGAGACCAGGTTCATTTAGGATTGTAGCACAATAAAAACAATAAGAATAACTGTAAATCTAAAAAAAAACTGGCTGCTGAAAAAGAAAATTCAAACATGTCAATAATACTTACTTAACAACCATCTGTGTTATTTCATTAACTAATTCCTTCTTCTTTTCTAATATTAGTCTTTGTCTGTCATCAATAACTTTCATAGCACTCCTCAGTAAGCATCGTTTATAACTGTAAAAAGGAAAACAGAAAAAAAAATCATAATGAGAGAATGAAATTTTTGCAAAAATCTACAAACACGTTTTTAACAAAAAAACTTTTATCATGAGTGCAGTAACAGTCTCACTGGTTCAATCTGTAATACTGCATTGGGATCATCTAACACCCCAAAAGGAAGAAAATCCCCTGAACGAAGAAGTAATTGTAATCTATTTCCTATAAAATTCTTATGAATGAAGGTGAACAGCTAAAATCCCTTATGGATAAAACTGGGCATCCTTCAACTCCTATTGATGTAAATTAGTTTGATTTATATACCAGGCATTCCTGCAAGCATATTCATATTGCACCCTTACTACTTGTTACTAAACCTCCCTCCCTACACACCCTGTACTTGATACTGGCATCAGGCTATGCTATGGTAGTGATGTTTTTGTTAATAGGTCCAGTACCAATATCACATGTCAGGGACTGTAAGATTGGCATGTTTTCTTTTTTCAAAATATAATATACCTTCACACTGCTTGCATTAATTAAATTAACAAATTCATGCAGGATCATAGATTCACTTGATGGCCTCTTTGCCAGATGATACAATCTACATACTAAGCAGGTAACAATTTTTACTGAAATATTATGATATAGAACATATGTTCTTAAAAAAAAATTTGGTCCGGCATGGGAAGTTGGTGATCGTTTATCATTTCTCAAAAATATAAAACCAAATTCTAAATTTATCTGTTTTTAGCAGAAGAATTTATTTTGGCATCTGGTTTTAGCAGAAGTTATTTCCATATAAAGACATAATAAAATCTGAGGTATGTTCAACTTCCAAGCTTTTACATTCTAAAAAATGTTTGTTTTATTTCAACATTCATGCATTCAAACATTGATCACACATGACATATTCAGTTACATGAATATGTCTTGGAAGTATATTGTCTAAGTATAATCCACAATACAGTCTTCATACCTCAATTTTTTTATTATGAATGAGAAATATAGTTTTATGAAAAGAACATAAATACATTTTTATCATAAACATAGATAAAAAGTGAAGCTGTATTTTTTCATATCAAATTAAATGGGCACATGGATCCAAGGCCTGTAGGACGAGCAGACTCAAATTTGAGGAAATAATCACAGCGCTTTTTTTAGGGAGGGTCGCAGTCATTAAAAACCTGTTTTATCACAACCCCTTCACTGTTATATTCATAAAAGTTTATTTTGGTTGACAAGTTATGTAAATCAAAAAACATGTAACATAATAATAAAATACTAGTAACAAATTAAGTAAAATAATTGCATTCATTATACTTTTTTTAATACAAAAATCTTCAGTTACAATTTTATATTTTGAATTTTGATTTCTCCGACTCCTTGCAGTTGTCTAAAGCTACAAATGGAATGCAAGGTAGAATAAGTAACAAAATAATTATTTTTATTTCAACACTTTTTACACTGGAGATGTAACATGTAAGACATGGAGCATTCCCAAAAGGTGATTTTATCCATTCTGGATATCCTCAATTATCTAAAATTAAAATAAAAGATTGGTGAGAATAAAAGTATATTTTTCATAGTTTAAACTTGCTAAAAAAACTTTGAAAAATTTTTACTGAAATGAACTAAATAAATAAATGTTTAAATCCCACACCAGATTACTAGAATTGAGTGTAAGTCAATCTCAACCATTTTCTTCAATCAATGCACCATTTCTAATGTTATATAATTTTCTATCAAACACCTCTTCTCTCCACAGTTCTCTTAATACATATTTTCTCTATCTTAAACCTATTACCTCCCTCTATGACAATCAGATTCTTTTAATGATTTTTGAAGATTATTCTTTTAAAGATTTATTGATTAATAATATACACAATTCATATCTTCATCATTTCTCTACATAGTCTCCTGCACAATCTACACACTTCTGCCAACAATTTGGAAGCTTGAATATTCCTTATTCATAAAAAGTTTGAGGACAAGTTGTCAACCAATTGTGCACAACGCTCCTAGACGTCTTCATTGTTTTTTAATCATTCCCCTCCAAGCAATTCTTTCAAGGGTGCAAACAAGAAATAGTCACAGGAGGACAAATCTGGACTGTAGGGAGAGTGGTCGAGGGTTTCCCAGTTCAATTTTATCCAATTTATTCCTTGCCAAAATCGCGGTGTGCAGCCTGGCATTGTCAGGAGAAGGATGATATTTCTGATAGGCATACTCAATCTTGTTTTGGTAGGCAGCTTTTGTTGACTGCAGCAGCTGGTAATAGTAAGTCACACTCACCATTTGTTGACTGCAGATAAAATCAATGTCAACTTTTGAATTGAATCAAAAAAAAAAACTTTTCTGGCTGACAAGATGGGTTTTGGCCTTCAATGTGCAGCCCTCATTTTTCCTTCACTACTCCTTACTTGCCATTTTTGGCTCTGTGTAATCATGAACTCTTGTCTCATCCCATCTGACAATGCGCCTCATAAAATCATCCCCTTCTTGCCAAAATCAATTCAGAAGTCTCTCACAAGATCTCCAATCTGACCAGTTTTTGATTTTTAGGTCAACCACCTCAGAACCCATTGAGCACTAATTTGTCTAAAGCCAAAATGATCAGTAATAATGGATTGAACACTTGAAAACTCCCATAGCTGATACCCACTTGACACAATTTCTGCAGCAGTGAACAAGCACAGATGTTGTCAATTGTGACCTTGGGCATAGATTATGACTTGTCTTTTCCAAACTTTCTCACCTGCCCTTAAATTGTCTAGCACATATATACACTTGGTTCTGGGACAGTGTAGCATGGCTGTACTGATGACAGAACCTCTAGTTCACTCATGGCTGTACATGTAAAACAGACTGTACTCACTCATGCAGAACAGAGTGGAGGAGTTAACCAAGCTGGTTCCCCCACTCTAATAATCCCCCCCACCCACTCTGCCAACCAGCTTGGAACTGCTTGCTGCGTATAATAGCAAAATCACTCTTTAAATTTGATTCACCCTTGCACCCTTGTGTGTATGTGAATATATATATCTTACCAAGTACTTTCATCATTCAAAAGCTCAATTTTCTACAACCACTACACAAAGAGTAAAATAACTCTACAACCCTCCTTTTTTAATTTTGTTAAAAGTTTATGCCACCAAAATCCAGTTAAAAAGAAATTTTTTGAGCTATTTTGGGAATATTAAAATAAAGGCCAACTACTCACATACATACATTAATACATACACCTTCCAGAAATTCCAATACTTTTTTTTTTAACAAGATGTCTTGAAATGTCATTTTTGCAAATACCCAATACCCAAAATTCTGGCCCATCACTACACATTAATTTTATAGCTCTGCAATAAAAGTAATGCAGAAGCAACAGAGCTATAACTGGGAAAGTAATAATATATTATTAATCAGTGCTAGAATCTATTTTGTCATAATGTACACCCATCTAAATTAATTTAATACAGTATTACTCTTACTTTAGGAATATAAAAATAAAAATGATAAAAAAACACAAAACAACAACAGATTAATTACTTACGTAACTTCAGCCAAAAGTCCAGATATTAATGTTCTAGTTTCAGCTGCAATTTCATTTATAAATTTATACTTATGTTCTCGATGTTCAGTCAACTGGCAATCACGACAAGTCAACCTATCACATGCTTCACAAAATAAAGTCAATCTTTCCTATAAAAAAAAATAATACTGAAATTGAAATAAATACTAAAGTGAAAAGCAATAAGTTTAAAATAATGAGCATATATTTAGGGTCTTTTGCCATATACAGCTTTTCTTTAACTTTATAGTATTAACATAACTAAGATTTTGTTTAAACATTCTGTATCTAGAATTGAGAGGGAACAGAGCAGACTAATTTTGGAAATAGTAATAAAACTTTTTTTTTTACTTCTACCAATACAGGAACGTAAGAGAACCTGTGAATCTATTAGAAAATTAAAAAATTTAATTCAAAATTCTTCTTTCAAAAAATATAAACAACAATATACATTTTTAAATTTAATATTGCATACTACCACTTTTTAATTCCGATGTGGACTTTTATAGTAATAGCTAACTTCATGAGCTATAATGAAATAATCTGAAAAGTGTTCATGAACAAATTCATAAATTAAAACCCAATAATATTAATTTTATACAATTAATAATTGTAACCAATTATTAACGGTAGTTAACCATTTTATGGTTAAATACTTAGTCAACCATAAAATGTATTTTTGCTATAAATTAAAATGAAAGTAATTCACTAGGCAATCACTTACAGTCACTTCACAATTTTACAGTTTTGATGTTGACAAATTAAAAACAGCCGATTAATAGATACATTAAAACCCATTCATACACACAAAGGGGGAGTAGTATGTAATTTAAACTTCAGACCTAATATTGCACGACTGTATCAATCAATTTCATATAGAATACAGAATTATTCTGATTAAAACAAGAAAATTTTCTTATATTGCTTTAAAGATGTGATACAAATAAAGCTGCTTGTATTCTGTTTTAAATGCAATGACAAGAGTATAAAATGTGGCTTACTTCCAAGTACTCTTGACCTGTTTCTCAGACATAACAAAAAAAAAAAACTAGATCACAAATGAAAAATTAGTCAAAAAAATGGTACCTTATTGAATATGAAAATTTTTCTATTCACCAACAAAAGAATGGAGTATAAAACCTATGATATAAACTCTACACTGCAACTGTTACTACACTAATAAAACTTTTTTTAATGAAAAAATTATATATATAATTGATCAATCCAAGTACAGAATTAATAAAGTAAAATAGGATGACACCTACCTTATTCCAAAACTCAAGTAAGAGCGCTTTCACGAGTACCGCGCAGTATCAGTTGCTCTACATAATTTTTCAAATCATTGGTTTCAAATTACATATTAAAATAAAAAACCCTATACTATGCATGAGATTTAAAACTGTTAAAAGATCCCTTTCACTTAAATCAAAACAGAAATAAAACTAAATTTTTTTAATATTAAAAAATTTTGAAATTGTAAATTAAAATTAAAATTGCATATACATAAAATATAAAGTCATTAATAAAATTCAAATTAAAATTGAAATCAATAATAAAAACAAAATATAAATCCATGTAGACTACCTTAGCCAAAGTTATGTGACTTACACAGTTGAAATATCAATGTCAAGTGCTGCTATCTACAGCAGCTTTTATGATGTGTTATCCTCATACCCTGTATATGTAGGTTGAAACAAATTAAACTTACTTTTTTATTTATATATGTAAAATCTTTCTAAAATGTCAAAAACCCTATTATTTGTATTAATATTGTATTTCTTAATTTCCAGTACTTATAAATTTGTATGAATGTACATTATTAAGATGATCAGAAACCCAATTTTATAATATCTAAAGTGTTCGCCAAATATAGTTTTAAAGGATGTAGTGGTTTTCCCTACATAAATACGGTCGCCCATTAAAAAAAGTTTTTGTTTTAAAATGCAATCATTGCACTTTATTTTATAAATACCAAACAAATTATATAAATCATATTTAGCAGTACGTGTATTATTTTTTTAAAGTTTTATTAAATGGTTGTTTGTCTGGTATATGCAAGTTTAAATAAATTTTTATCATACACCCTTGTGTTTTTAACAATATTAACAGTATATACATAAATATACATCTACTAAAGATTCATTATAACCATTACATTTAACAATTTGTTTAATAATATCTATTCCTTTATTTATTATTATTTCCATTTGTGTAATTGATTGCTCTTATAACCATGTTCGTATATACATTAACTTTATGTGACCACTGATGATTTGAATATCTATGTATGGTGGTTTTGCTGGTTGTGGGTTTCCTATGTACTGAAGTTATGAGTTGATTATTTTTATTCCTATTATCAATTTCGATACAAACATCTAAGTAATTTATTTTCCTATTCTTATCAAATGTCAAAAATTAAGTATGACGCGCATTGCATTATTCTGCCGGAACCAACAGTTCTCCTTTGTATAAATCTAACATGGCAATGAACTGCTCAATTAATTGCGATAAACCAGTCTAAAAATTTCAAAAAATAAAAGCCCTATTACACGATGTCAGGAGATTGCACACCAAACACCAATTTTACATGCGTGTAATGGTTGTTCCTGAAACACACGAGGTTTTTCAGTGCTCCATATTCAGCAGTTTTCGCTGCTGTGTAACCATCCAAGTGAAATCGTGCCTCATTGCTGAAATAAGCATCATCCAAAATTTCAATAACATTATCAACAAGAAAACGAAACTGACAATACTGTATACATATTCCATGTTCTAATTCTTTCAGTTCTTGAATGACACCAATTTGATAAGCATGCAACTTTAATTTTTTAATAGCCCTGAAAGCTGTAGATAGTGAAAGACCGGCCTGTGAAGGTAATTTTCTGAGCAAGTCAAATCTTCTTTCACATCCTCCAGAACTTGTACTGTTAACAGTGACGGTCGATCTGTGTTTTTCCAATCATGTACACTCCAGTCTTGCAAAATTTATTAATCAAACATGACATTTTCGACTTATTAGTGTAACTGATGAATAGGGAAATTTTACCTGAAACACGCCTTTCGCTCACTCATAAGATTTATACGCACAATCTCAATAATAAATACATATTCATCCTTGGTAAACGATATAGTTAATACAATAAATAAATTTATACTGGTATAGCACTTGTGTATAAAAAGGACATTTCAACTCTTATAAGCTGCTAGCCTTGAGTACAGTGTTGCCAACTGACATGTAAGGTGTGACTTCTGCCAACTTAATCTTAGGGTTGCGTCCTTTTGAAACACCTGTTACTATAATATATAAATATAAGTTAAAATTTGCCATATTAATTCCAAGAATTGATTTTTACAGGATCCTGCATTTTCAGTAGATATTTAATTCTATAATTAAATTAAAACAACTAGTTTTTATAATTTGTAAATTTTGACTTATTAAAATTATTACTGTTTTAAAAACTTTCAAATAATTATGGACAAATGCACTAATTATGCTGTCCAGTACTGGAATGATGCAATATTTAAAGTCATTACTGCCAGCCATTATATTGTACTTGATTATGTTTTTATAATTAAATCATCATCTTCAATATGATTTGGAGGTTTATAATTTTATTTTTTTGTTTATATATTGTAACTAAAAAAAATATTAAATAATTGTTTTGAGTATTACATCATTCCAGTACTGGATGGTAGAATTTGCATATTCATTCAAAATAATTTAAAAATTATAAAACAGTAACAAATTCAAAGTTCACTAATTATAAAAACTATTTGTTTTAAGATTTAGAGTTTTGTTTAGAGTTTAATTAAGAATTTTGGTGTATGCATGTGTACACACACTACACTACTTTTCCACTAAATATCCAGATCACTCGTTCCTAATCAACACAGTGTAACAGAGCTGTCAAAAAACTTAAGAAAGATGGGATTTGTAAAGAATTTTGAGCAAAGTATCATCGTCTACAGAACTATGATGAAGGAAAATTGCAAGCTATATCAGCTGATATGCAACATAGTCCTAAACTCCATGCGAATGTTGTCCCAACAGAAAAACATCAGTGTTGCACTGAAAACAAGGTAGTCCATTAGAAGCTTAGTCTCAGCCTCATATAAAGCCACAAACTACAGAAAGCAAATTCAATACTGTGAATGGTTTTAACAGTTTCTAGAAGACAATTCTGATGATAATCTGTTTTCGATACAGATTCCTTTTGTCATCAAGGTATGTACACATACAGAATTCATGTTAATGGTCTGCTGACAATTCACACCCTGTATATGAAATTCCTCTCATAACCAGAAGATTAGGGTATGGACTGCAAAATTCAGGAGAATAGTCATCCCAATATTCTTTGAAGAAACAATAAATTCAGCTTATTATAGCGAAATAAATCACCAGTTCATGGGAAAGCTAACCAAGGATGAAATAATAATGCTTGGATTCAACAAGATTGTATGATCACGCGCTTACAGCCAGGCAGTCCATAAAATTACTGCAACAAGTTCAAAGAGCTCGATTTATTTCTAAGGGCTTATGACACCTTGTTCTCCAGACTTAAGCTCACCAGATTTTTACTTCTGGGATTAAAAAAAATAATATCAAGAAACCATGCCGCACCCTCCACAAACTTTACAATCTCCTATTTGTGATTTCACTAAGATCATTCCACATGAACTTGAGAGTTTTCGAGAACAAGAAGAAAATTGTATCCAAAATTGTAAGTTTATGTTACGTCTTGTTATACTAGTGTAAAATAAGTATATAATTACTTTTTGAATGCACTGTAAAACATATTATCTAATTTCTCTTTAAGTCTCTTTCTTTCTTTAAGTCTGCTAAAAATTTCTCTCAATTTCTCTACTCTCCTACTTAACTTAAATCTTCTTTATTTTATATTTAAATAATCCACATAAATTGCAAACAGCCTTCTTTAATGCCTGTAAAACCTTTAATCTTTTACTTTCTGCCTTTTCTATTATCCATACTTCACATCATAAAAGTGCTGCGCTAAACACAAATATTTAAAAAAACAATGTTGTTCATGTTCTTACATTTATATTAAATACTAATTTATATTTGTATATATATATATAATAACTACATATTTCTGTTGTGGTGTCACTTATCTTACTTTTTCACTTTCAGTAGTTATTACTTTTAATTAATTCCTGTATTCTTTCCTTTATATGCAGGCTGTAAAGCAGTGGAAAAGCAGACTATATCTACATCACAAATAGCCTTTCATCTTCTTAAAAAGATTATACATATATCTTCTTTCTCTGTCCGCTATAATACATTTAACAATGTATTCACTAGATTTTGCATACGCAATGTAGATGGGTTTTGTCATAGACCCTACTTCCTACGATCGGTCTAAGAGAAAGGATGGCCTTCTTTGAAATAATGCTTTTTTTGAAAGCAAACTGGTTTTCAGCTAGTTTATCATATAACACATTTTCTATTTGCCTGTAAATGAGATCAATAAAAATATTTCTCACCTGACTATGAACAGAACAAAAAATGCTTTTAGGTAGAGTCCCACCGGCTTGTACATTCTGACTTTCCGGTTCACCTTCTTCTTTTGGCTTTATTGTGTGTTCTTTAGTAATTTTCAATCTCTGATGAGCCTTAAACACAAAAACAAAAACTTAGAATAACATAATTTTTATAAATTACACTCTAAAAAACAATAAAAATATGTTTAAAAGATTATTTTTTACCTGCACACATCCATCGCAGATATATTCAGCACATTCCACACACCAACTAGTAGCGATTGCCATTTCAGGACAACTGCCACATTTTAATTCATTTAATTTACTCTCATTTCCTTCTGAGCCATCTGATCCGTCTCCAGTAATCGGAGCAGACGGTAATTCAGATAGGAAATGATTCTCTATTATCATACTTTCCCGACATAATACGTTACATATTGGGCAAAGTACGCTGTTTTCACCTAAAAAAAAAAGAAAAGGAGAAAGATTAATACAATATTTCAATTATAAAAACTTCTATTTGTGTGTGTGTGTGCACGCGCGCGCACATGTGCATATATAAAACATAAGAAAATTTATTTTTAGAAATGATTATATAGACAGTAGCATATCAACATTGTAACTAAAAGGTTTAGTAATAAGTACGACAAAGTTATAATTTTTTTTGCATTAAATGTAAGAGTATTACTATACCAATGAATATACAAAGTAGTTTTTAGAGGTAGGGTTTATAGTGATGCTATTCCACAAACTTCAAATGATTGTTTATAAGGTAAACCAATTCAAAAAAAGGGTGAACATAGAGTAAATATTAGATAACATAATTAACAACCCGGCTCTATCAATCACAAAGTACTAGTCACTTTCATGTACACTAGCTCATATAACTTAACTAGTTGATATATAATATTACAACAAAGGTTGGTCATATCTTCACATCCATAGAGAATTAAAAAAATAAACAGCATCAACAACACATGTAGTCATTTCCAAACTTAAGTCACAGCTTATGAAAACTGTAAAAATTGAATTATTTATAGGGGGAAAACATGATAATGGCTTTGGTTCATCTAATATTCAATTCAGTAACAAAATAAATAAATAGACAATTTACCACCCCGATCCGTTCCCATAATTAACACTAGAGATACTATAAAATTTATTTTTTTATTAAAGCATTACACCATGTTTTTTTTAATAGTCATTTATTCTGCTTCCTTTTAAATAAACAGCCCTTCACTTTCCTTATCTCTGATGTCTTTTTTTTATCGGTACCAGACTTCCTTTGCAAATACCAAATAAAATTTTATATCGTCAAATAACTGAAAATTTTACTGATAACAGCATCATATGAAAAATTAAACATTATTATGATTTGGTTCCAATTTTCTGGCAGTCATGAGATCAATTGTATTTATTTTATTTACTGCAGTAAGCTTTATGTAGTATATAATGTTTATATAACTGCAACAATTACACATTTAAAAAAATGTAATTTCATTTTGTTTTTGCATCTGAAGAGTTTCATAAAATGACTAATATTATATTATGACATGTGAAATATTACCATCACCGCATAAATGTAATGATCGTAAAATGAAATTTTATTTTAAAAAACATATTTTATAAGTATGTTATATCATTATAGCTGTATATTATATTAGAGTTATATAGTTATATTAGTATGTTATATATTATAGTCTGGTAATTATTATATTTATGTATGCCTGGTAACAAAAAACTTATTTACGATCAGAAAACTGTATTTTTTATAAAATTTCACTTGTTACTTTATTGTTGTACAAAAAAAAGACAACAGAAGACAAGGCAATGTTTTTTATTTTTCCATGCTCTTTAAAATAAGATTTCATAATTCTTTCAGTTAGAAATTTTTGAGATCTTGTTTTAAAGAACATTGAAAAATGAACATTTTGACATAAATTTATTTATATGATAATACTTGTTAAAATGATGGCCAACTTTTCACCACTAGTTTTAAAAGCGGTCAACAGTACTTAACTATTAAACTGAGGAACACTGAAAAAATATAATTTATCAGATGTTTCTACCTCAAAATCTATTGTTCGGTATGAGATCACTATTTGCCCACTTTTAAAATTACAAATAAAAAAACATTAGATGGCTGCCATTTTGCTTATGGTTTTTGTAGTCCAAAGTTTTTACGACTTTTGTTTTTCAATCCTTTTAAAATATGTTACAACCCCACCACTTTTTCCAAACCTTTTAGTTAACTTTTCTTTATTTTTAGTGTGATGTCTCAAATTGAAAAAGCAGATGTTTCAAAGTGATAACATTTACTACATATTCATTTTTCTATGTTTAATATTTGAAAAGTTATTTAAGGGATGCCATACTTTATGAACACTCCAAGTTATATTTCATAAATGGTAACCTGTATTACTTATACTTAATCTTAACTATAATTTTTATTCATTTTATTTTTTTTTTTGTACATATATCTTTTTATGAAATATTACAATATTTGCCTAATTATAAGATAGCATTTGTCTAATTATATCACAATAATTAATAAAGAAAATAAAGAAATCACAAAATTAATGAAAGTAAAATTAATGCTTAGGTATATAAAGTGATCAAACAATGTAATACAAATATGCTCATGTGTAAGTCTACGTCTATGGAATGCTTTACTAATTAACTGGATTTAAAATATGAACGACTAATTAAAAGGTTGCTGCACTCTCATCACAGTAAGCTTTAACAATAGATCTTGATATATCATTTGACATTCCTTTCTAAAAGTACTAGAAAATTTAGCAAATTCTTTTACGTTCCCCCGATTTAGTGACTGGAAAATCTTGATATTCACCTCCCTGTGGTAGAGCTGATAATGATTGAATATATTAAATAACTTCTAATAAGAACAAGCAGCAAACAAATGAAGGGAAGGAGTATTTTATAAGAAGGGAGGACCTCACTCTTTGTAACATGCTCCTGTTATAAGGAGGGGTCCTCCCACTACAAGTACCAACGGTCTCCTCAGACAGCAGATGAGCAGTGAAGCTGGGTTTTCTGCTGAATGTTCTAGAGTTAAAATAGCTTCTCATTCTATTATACTTTTAGCATCCCCTTTGATAAAGGGTTTTCTTTGAATTGACAAAGCTAAATAATAAATCAGATAAGAATGATAAAGTTAGAATAATATTAATTTTTATTAATAAATAAATTCAATTTGAACCTTCTTTATAGTTATATATTCAAATAAACAAAAACAATCATCAAAATTTGAGCCACTAAATTTTAGTGCAACTTACTAAATAAAAACAAAACCACAATTTTGTTTACTATGTTGCAAAGGAAATATCAAGAAAAATATGTATTTACATTTTTATAATAACAGCAATTCTATTTAGCTGCTGCAGTACCTAAAGTAAAAAGCAGGGGATGACTTATTACTTCTCTACAGATTTATTAAACGAAAATTTGAGGAATTTCATTTATTAGTATCCAGAAAGAGATATTCACAAACATTATCCAACTGACTGAAAAACAAATTAAGATATAGAGTGCTTCAAGAAATTCCTACTCAACAAAACTTCTGTAGTATCAGAAACATCATTACTTATAATCTTTAAACCACTAATTCTTGCACAGACAAACCATTAAATGAAAGCCTTATTTTTCTTTGTTATAACTAATTAAAGAAAAATTAGCCTCAACAATAGTGATAATGTTGTCAATAGTGATAAATTAGTCTCATACAATAGAAAACTATATAGTTTCAAACATCTTACAAACATGACGCTACTGTCTTATTGACATATAAATTAATTTATTCTTAACCGACTATTATAAACACAACAATTCAATATTAAAAACTATTGTTGATTTGAATTTTAACATCCCTGAATATCCCTGAAGATAAAAGTAACAGCTCTGAAAGTACTAGGATTAACACAATTGCATTAATACCAACAGTGCCAAATGCTTAGTAAATCAAATCTGACAGAAGCTTAAATCTTTAGCTTAATAAAAAAAAAATAATGTGACAAATTTTAATTAGCGATTAGGATTATTTAAATACTACAAAATCTCTCTCAAAGATAATTAAGATGGTTTATTTTTTAAAAATATAAACATAATTTTGTATTAAGACATAAAAACTGTAAAAAAAAATTATTACTTACCAACAATCTCAGCATCAGCATGAACTTGTTCTTTAAGTCTTGCACTAATACAAATAGCACAAGCAGCATGTAAACATTCAAGCAATTTTGGATCATCACTACCAGTTAATATATTGCTACAGAAAACACATTTAACCGAAATCCACGGGTTCGTTGGAGTTTCATCACCGGAAGTTAAACTCGCTGTTATTTCTTCTGAACCGACTACCGATCCATTAATGCTACTATTACTATTACTTCTTCCACCAAGAACCGGATGCGGTTCCGGTTCTGTTTTAATTCTAATCGCCGGCTGTATTGTAACACTATGTTGATTATTGTCCGATGAATTACGACTTGTCCCTTGATCCATATTATCTTCGGTGTCTTTCTTCTCAGTTACCGCATTCTGTAAAGCAAGAAGGAATTTTAATAATTTTTGTTTTGGGAGTAATTGATAAATTAATTCAAAAATAACATTAATTATTCAAGTCGAATTATTAAGCAAGACAAAATGTTAAGTATTTTATATGTACTATTTTGCAAATTTTATTATTCTAGAGTATGTTTTTGTCAAACTGAAATTTTATATTACATATATATATATAAACATATCTATATGTTTGTGTAATGCTTTTTTGAATAGCAGTTATTTAATTATCACAAATCGATTCAATAAATAGTAAATATAGTTAACATTAATGAGGAGGCACTTTCATAGTGCAGTACCAAAATTTTAACTTATTATTATTATTATACTACCCCATAACTAAATTTAAACTGCAGTTACTTTCTTTATGAATCAAGGCCATTTGAATAGTTTGATTGGATACTACATTCTGTTCCTTTGTTCTGTGCTCAAACACATTTACTACATCCTACACCCTCAATTATGTTTTATGTATTCCAATTTTTGTCTTACTCTACGGTTTTAATCCTCTATACATCCTTTTATTACCAAATTTAACTAAATTTCCTCTTCATTTCATACTCCTGAAACAAATATTTTAAAAAGCAAAGATTCTTTTTCCTTCTGCTTTCTCTACTGTCCACGTTGTTACACCCCACAAATATTTTAAACAATATCTTTCTAATTTTTAGATATTAACAGACTTTTATCTGCAAAAAAAGTAATCTTGTCTTGTCCCAGTCTGCTTCTGACATCCGTAGACTGATGCCAATTGATGTGGATGACTTTATACATTCTTCTTAATTTTACTCTTAAACAGCAAAATTCTGTAACTTCTGTTACAAAATCATGAATAATTATTCCTCATTAACCTTCTTTCAAATACTTTGCTTTGGTATAATTTATTTTTAACCTAATTAATATTTAACAATAAATTCATGCCTTACGTACGTCTTCATATTTGTTCTTTCTATAAAAAGAAAAATGTCTTCAAAATTATTTCCTCTCTCCCACCCCCTCTCTCTATATCTCTCTCTCTTTCTTTCTTTCTCTATTCTTACCTCCTTGGATAATTATTGCATTCCTAAATTTAACATTCAGTCTTCTTTCTGTCTAAAAATTAAAAAGCAATGGGAAAACTTCATTATCTCGCTTCTTTCATAAATCCAATTTTTCTTAAAAATTTAAAGACTTATTTCATTATATATTACCAAATAGTTTAAATACACACATAAGCATGTATCATTAGTTTTCTTAACCTTACGTTCTTAAGTTATTTTCCAGGCCAAACTCCTGCACCTTTTTACTTAGGTGAATGGTTAAAAACAGATCAAACAAACTTTAAAATTTTGTAAGAAAATACTGCAGCTATGAAAATTAATGAAACCTTTATCTCAATATGGATACTAACCAAATTTTTTAATTAAATTCTCTACTTTTGAACAATAAATATCTAAAAAAAGATCTTATTATAATTTGTTCATAGTAGGTAATTAAAAACAACTTATGTAAACTTATAAGTCGGCGCTCCATAGATAAAACCAATAACCTAGGGACCCCCTCTCAAAAGAGGGGGTCCGGTCCCCCTTTACACTAATTCAAATCCTGTTGAAAATAATAATAATTGTCAGATTTAGACCAGTTTAATAAAATTATAATATCAATGAAAAGCAGTTAAAAAAAAATACTAACTACTCATTCCATATCTATGATATGGAATGAATACTGGTTCCTAAAATGTTAATTTTTTTTTGTCGGTAGTTTTTAAATAGTAATTATCAAGACGGTCAAAAACATTTTAATAAAATTTGGTACAAATGATTAAAAACTACATTTCTATAGAAAATAATTAAAAAATAAAATTCTACTAAGATAATTTTTAATTGTAAAAGCAGTGTTAAGGCAGTGCATATATTATTTTAATCAATTAATATAACTATTTTAAATATAACAACCACAATTTCTTTCACATTATCAGAGAATCTATTGTTGTCACACATAGAAAAGTTAGATGAGCATACAGGGCAGTCCAGGCATGACCATTACAAGAGAAATATTCTCAGGAACATTTCTTCAACATTCCATAGGGATTCATTCTACACAAAGTTCCTGTTGGAACCATAGTAGGCAACTATCAATGTATTACTGACATAGCATTAGAATAAAATCATTTGCCACAGCTGATGACTAGGATAAAGCTCTGATGACAATTAACAGTATGGCCATTCTCATCCTTAAAAAAACAGGAAGCATAAGTATGAAAAATAAGGTAAACATCACACGTTTTGTATGTCAGGATGAGTGATGCAGTAAGCAAGGATATCCTCCTGAGGCTAAATATTTCATTGTATTTATAAAATCAAAATAGATCTGATCATTTAGATTTTTAAGTAAATGAATTTGTAAATCCAAGAGTAAATTATGCTTGACATTCTTATCTTGCACATCTGGTGCTATAAATGTTGACTCTAAAAATGATGTCAGTTCTGGATTTTACACAGTACATGAGCAGTCAGTACATTTCTTGTTCAAATTAGAGACAATTATTCTAGTCTTTTTTTGGCCCGTTAAGGATGGTTTGACATGTCTGTACTTGAATATATATTTTAATGTGAAAATGGCATCAGACTCATATTTAAAGAAACATATTTAGTAATGAACAAATGTACAATTACAAGGTTGACAAACACTCTAGAGTTTTATCAACTTTGAACTCTTGGACAAATCAATGATTAGTGATAACAGCATCATGTTATGTATCAATAAAAAATTTTGCAGCTGTTCTTTAATGGTTTATTTAATTCTGCTACATTTTTATTATATTAGAAAAATTACTCTTTTTATTCGCTAAAATTTTTAATTTATTGTTCATAATGAAGCCAAATATAAATTTAAATTGGGAAAAAAAATTCAGATTTAAAAAATAATTTTGTATAAGATTTGTCTTCCACTATAAAAATTTTGAACCCAAAATAATCCTTAACTTTAATTTCTGCCGCATAAATGTTACACGATTTATGTTTCAACACATGATTTTGTTAAATGTTTTAGTAAACTGTAACTAAAAGCATGAATGCAGCATGCTAACGATGACAAAATTTTTACAACAAAAAGCTTCATAATCCTAACATTTTTAGCTGTTTCTGGAGTTGTGATTTTTGTAACATAGCTCTAACCCAATGTTTTCCTTTTTTATCCCAAAAACAAAAATATAATTTTAGATAAATTGTTCAAACTAATGAATCGTTCAAGAAGTATAAATCACTCTCATTTGTGTGCTGCGTACCACCACTGATCCACTCTATACCAACAGCAGCTATAATAAAAGTGTGAGCACATCAAATAAACAAACCCATGCACCAACCTTTTGTATGGGAAATATTAGCAAATATATTTCATACAACTAACACCAGTGAAAGTATGAAAAGTATGATTTAATACCAGTGAATTTATAAAATTTATGATAGAAAACCATGAATGATTCAAATTATTTGTACGGACTGTACTATTTTTCCATTTTACAATTAGCATGATTCTTTGTAACGATAACTTAGTTATTTGAAGGGAATATTTAACCAAACTGCATATCCACTTTAATCACAATAAAATACTTAAAAATATAATTTATACACCAAAATATTGTATGGGTTTTTTAGTATACTTCAAGAAAAATAGTACGTTTTGATATAAATGTTCATAAAACACAAAACAATCTGTTCATAATATCTCAATAAGATAAAAAACTATGATGAAAATATAGATCGATTTTATTAACAGACTATACGACGAGCAGTCATCTCTGCTCGTCGTATAGTCCGTTAATAGCAGTCGTCTCTTTTTCTTAACATAGCTGACGATTGCATCATATTAATAGCAATAGATCAAATTTTGTCAAAGTGAATATATTAAACATTTTTAAATCTAAGACATGCTTATAAAATAATGATTAACAATTAAAGAACAGTTACGCATGGAATATTTTATGACTTACTACTATTATTCTACTCACAAAATTGGCTGTTCATTATTCTATTCATAAAATTATTTAATTATGAAAAAGAGACCATAAAAGCAGGATGATGTAAACAAAAATTAATGCATGAAATTCTAAGAAAACATACTACGTGATCAGAAGCATTATTAATGCGTTAACTAAATCACAATTTGCTACAGATTTCACACAAAATTATGAATAGAATTAAGACTGCAGTAAAAAAATATCATGCAATGATAAAAAACCAACAACAATCACCATTACAAATTACATTCGCCATTTTCACCTTCTTACAATTAACCACAGTTATTTAAAAATTAATTATCAAATCATTATTTTAATACATACATATATACAAAAAAACTTATTAAATAATTAGCAATTAACCTATTAGCTTAAAAAAAAACTATTAACTATATTTACTACCAACTGAAGTAAAAAGTAAAACAATAATGTTAATAAGTACTGAAATACAAATTCAATTTAATGGAAAATGATTGTTTTACAATAATCTGAACATCTCAAAGATTAACACAATCATGAAAATTGAAGGATGTGAAATAAAGATAAAATGTCATCAACAGCCCAAATCATGATTCCTGTAGATCACCAAGTTATGAATGTTGATACACCACTGTAGATTACAGGCAACGTTTTAATGACTAACAAGTAAAATAAGTGGTGCCCCTTAAACTGCAAAAAAATAAACTGGCATTTAATTTTTAACTGCAGCAAAAAGGTGTAATACTTTTTCAATTCCTTCAATTTTTACTTTTTGAAGTTATCATCAAATCAAAATCTTAAATCTTTGATAGCAAGTTTGTTTTTATTTAATTCATTTATAATTTATTTTTCACTTCTTTTTATTTAAAATATGAATAGGCCTATATAACAAAATGTCCATTAAAAAAAAAAACCAGTTTACAAAAAGTAACAAATTCTGTAAGAAAAGAACGTAATGAAAGTAAGAAAACAATGTAATTATACTGCAACAGAATCTAAATTACGTACCTCTGAAATGCTAGGAAAAAACTAATTTTTTTTTTAATTTCGAGGTTCTGGCCAAGATACCCGTCTCCACTGCCCAAATCACCATAATTAATAGTATAAGTTTACAGAAATACATATCCAATTACATAAATTATTTAAGACAATGATAAAAGTAAATGAATTGGGGTAATTTATTACAGACAAGATTTATCATAAAACTTCCTACCACTGTGTTATGTAGATATAAAAGAAAAATATTGACAGGCTTAGTCCAGGTTTTTACCAAACTGATGCTCATAAAAACCACATCCTGAATGCGATTTATTCTTCTGCTCATTTAACCAACATAATCGCCACCATTTTTAGTTAAAAAATAGTTAATAAATCATATTGTATAGAGTAGGATTTAAGGTTTGTACGACAATTTTAATCAATCTGGTTTTTATAAAAATCATGTAAATTACTTCAATATGAGGCACACACACCTCATCGAAATAGAGGCAACCCAGATCACTGATCCCCCTCCCTGAACCCCTGACCTCCACAACACCAAATGCTAAAGTATTCTCTCTCAAGTTAAATAGGAAATAGGTTTGAACAATAAAAAATAAGAAAACAGACTAAACTTAGGGATAAAGCACTGTTTTTTTTTTGTATTTTTTTAAAAAATAGTATAAAAAGATGTTAATGTTACTTCCTGACAGATGAAATAAAGCTTTTTCTTTGGTTACATACTCAAATAGACAGCAAAGTGTGTAACATTCTACTGGTTTTATTTAATAGTAATTAAATAATTTAACAAAACTAAAATAAATAAAAACTATATGTTGCAAAAAAACTCATCTCGAATAAATATAATAAACATATAATTAATGGTAACTATTCCAGCTTTCAATATAAACAGAAAACAAAGGTTACTTCACAAAAGTGGAAATGTCTCCCACCACTTTCAACATGTATATTGTGTCACCAGTGACTCGAAAATAGATATTTTGGCATTGACCTTTTAAAGGGCTGACATTTATTATCCGCTATTAAAGTATGATTACGTAAGTAATATAATTACTTTTTAAATATTTTCTATACTACAAAATAACATAATATATCTAAGACTAACCCCCTAACTTTTTCTACAGGAATAAAGCACAAGTCACTGGTGACTGATGTCAAATGAAAAAAAAATATATATATATATATATATGTATAATGTGAATTTAACAATGTTGTGTTTCATCAATAAAATAACTTATGTATACGTTAATAATATCTAAAATTAGTTCATATTTTCATTAGTTGTAACTATTAAAAGTGAATTCATTGAAATAAAATAAGTCCGTGTTTTAAAAAAAAGAAGAATATTAAGGATTTTTAAAAGACGATTAAAATCCTTTCGAAAAACTCCTTTATAGAAACAAAATCACACTCAAACACAAAACAAAGTATTTGGCAACAATTTTCTCATTATTGAACACCACCCTCACACTCCTTTTAAGAGAGATTATCTCACCCTTTCTTTTAACTAATTATTCTACTAATTAACAAATAGCAGACTTATGTTCTAAAAATTTTACTTCAGAAAACACAATCTTTTATCAGAACATTTAATTGCACCCTAAGTTAAAAAGGTTTTTAACTATTTTTTTTCAGATGTTTTATACAAACTAATTAAGTTTTATAACCTTTAATTATTTTGCATTAATTTACATTGTCTTTTTTTTTCTTGTTATACAAAACAAAACTTATGGATCCAAGAAGTGGAATACTTACTCAAGAATGAAAAAAAAAAGTAGTTAATAAATAAACATTAATTATTATCCAACTGAAATTTTCTGATAATAAAAAATAAAAATTAAACATGATTAAAATATTGTTTTCAAATTCCACTTAATTTTATACAGTTATTATTATTACCATCTTACTACAACACACACACCCATGCACTCACTCAATCACAGATATATATATATATATATATATATATATATATATATATAAGGAACATCTACATATTTTTTACTCCCTAAATATTAAACTAAATTTATCTAATTCAGTAAACAATATCCAAGGGATAAAATGAATGTGATTTTAGTTCCAAATTAAAAAACCAATATTGCGCATATAAAAAGATCGACAAGAAAAGTAATGCATTTACATAAAAATCAGACGTGTCCCTTGCTTGAACAAGGTGTTTTTCGTAAGTAATATTTCACAATAATATAAACTTTTATCTCAACCCAAATAAATCAAATCAAAATCACTTTTTGACAATAGTCAACAATTTATAGCAGATACTGTTAATAAAAAATTAATAAAGATTAACCATCCAAGTTAATCTCTTATTTATTAACTTGGATGGGTTGTTGAAAAGAAAGAGGAAAATTAATAAAACAAAACTTAATTTTATACTTCCAGTTCTTAATAAACAGCACACTTATGAAGAAAACACAGTACCTTCCCAATGATAAAATCATATTCGTAACTTCTTTCTTAAAATTTTTATTATATATACATATAAATACAGATTGTGGATATATTACCATCATTTTACATACTTAATTGCATCTTTATTTACTTTCTATTATTTCATTACAAGGCTAAGCTAAGTATTCAGTTGATTCAAAACTTTTACTACAAACAACAAAGCAAATTAGATTTGTTGTTAAATTTATTAAGTTTTTAAGTTCCTAAAACATGAATCATGTTTTATAAAATATTACTGACCATACGCAAATGTTTATTTTCTATAAAAGCTAATTATAAAAGCCTAATGAGTTTACCTGCATCTTATACTTACTATCCATAGATCACCAGATGAGGATGCAATAATTAGAACAAACTTTTGGCTGAGAAGTGTACCAAAAAAACCACTGGTGTTTAAAATAAACTGATTTACTAACTGACAAATTTTAATAGTGTTTATTTTAATCAGAAATAGACACACACACACACACACACATATATATATATATATATATATAAAATGTACTAACGTTTCAACAGTTGAGAAAATTATCATTTAAATAAAATTAAATTAAAAAAAATTATGTATTTAGAAATTTGGTTGTGTCTGTTGTTATCAACATTTCTCCTTGTCATACACATAACTTTATTTAATGTGCTACAAATGCTGGCACAACATTTTTTAGTTCTAAAAAATATAACTTAAAAAAATAATTGTAAAAACATTAAGTACTGAAAATAAATTAAAATCATTAAGAATAAAACTTCTCACAAAAATTTACATGCATTATAAACTAAAGACTAGTAACTGTTACAGACAAGAGGCTATTCAATGTGGTCCAGAAAATAATACTAATAAAATCTTGTAATTAAAAATTTAGATGCGGCTTTCTCCCAAACAATAATAGAAAATTGAATTACAATACTTGTTTACAGAATTCAAAAAAAGAATTAAACAGAGATGACTGAAATAACCAGGCCTTTCTTTTTTTTACATATACAAACTTACATATTGCATTGTCCCCCCCCCCCCCCAATACTGCAAAGAAAAAAAAAACTTCCAACACTGAGATGTGTAACATCATGATTTTAAATTAAAAAATTACAAATATTTAATAAAAAAAATTCTGCAAAAAAAGTCAAAAAGATAGCAGCTCTTATGGTAGTTAAGATTAAATAAGTTGAGACAATTAATTACAAAGGAAAGTAAGCAATGAAGGAAATAGACTGAATGAAAGAAAAATTAAATTGTGGCGCATAACATAAATTAAAATCTAAGATTAAATAAATAAATTATTAATATAATACAATAATCAATAATACATCCTTGTAAACATAATTAATGAAAGAAAATGCTGCAATATCTGTTAATTAACTATATTAATAATTTAACTATATTAAATTTAACTACATTAAAAATATAAATATAATTTAATTGATGAAAACTTAAGCACTAAAAATATTTTTTTTTAAATAAAAAAAAAATCTGAAAAGAAAAACGCACCACATTTTGAAGAGAAAGTTATACTTAGAGAATAATTACCAGTAGTAGGTTATTAAAAAAAATTATTAGTGCCAGACATCCTGGTGCTAACTGGACAGGAACTGCTTAAATTGCAGAAACAAGTTAAATCATTTTACATTTGTTCACATCCAAATGACATGAAAACCTCCCCACAATACGATGCAACATTTACTGGTGCACCCTAGTAAAAAAATCAACAAGCAAAACTTTATCCCAAAAAGCAGTGGACATGATCTTCCACACTGATGTTAATGACTTTAAATTCTTCTTTTTTTTTTTTTAGAGATTTTTATATGCATCTACTCCATGACGTGGACTAATGATTAACTTTGAGATAGTCGTATCTGATAAACAATGACAATTTTTCAATGCGGCTTGAAAAATCATCACCATCTTTGAATACCATGAAAAGTTATTTGTTTTGTGTTATTCAAAGAGAAATTTTACAAATCAAAGTGACCACAACTTCAGATACTAGTGATACAAGTGATATATTATAATTTCTTAACAGTTCCAAAAGTTTCAATTAAAAAAACACAGTCTTAACATGAAAGAATTGGCCAAGAAATTGTTTAACTGCAAAATGGCCAACCAGAAACCAAAGACAAATTCTTGTCTTTTTTTATAAAATGCAACGAAATAAAATCAAAGCCGTAACCAATTTTAATACAAACTAAAAGAATTTCACTAACGTAACCTAAGAGGGATAATAAAACATGGTGATAATTTTTGAGCCATAACTTCAATCAGATATAATAGAAAAGGATTAAGTATTTTCTTTTATTCCTTTACCATAAGGTGGATTTTTGTTATGTGAGGGTTTTTGTTATTCCTCTGCTACCATTAAAATACCTTCAAATAAGTTGTGAGCAACCTTGGATTATTATACTTTGGAATATGATATAATAGATATTTATCACATTGAATGTTGTAAGTAATAGTCATGTAAAATATTTATCTCAATGCAAAACAACAATGACCAACAATATCGTGAAATACTTCTCCTTCAAAGTGTCAGGAAATCGAATAAAAAAGCCAACACTAACAGTTCCAACATTGGCAAATATTTATTTTTATATCACATCATTATCCCCTCAAGTCATAAAATTCACATGATTGTTATAAATTTAATTGGAAGATATTTAATACATTCAGATTCACATTCATAATATAATAGTATAATACATGATAATTTTCCATTGAAAACACTAAAATTTATGCACATAGGCTACACTAAAAATTTTATTGTATCTCATTACAAAATTTTGCAGATCATGAAACTACAGCTAGTATTATCTGATCAATTGCTGTATACATACTTTTGTTCACATTTTTTACACTGGAGTGTTCATATCAACCATTTGTAATCTAACATGCCTTCACAAATTCTTTTAATCGTGAAGAATGTGCTATTTATATTGGATCACTCTGTGCTTAGTGTAAAAAAAATTCACGATATTCTAAATCAACACAGTTGCTACAATCAACATGAACTGCAGTCTCCTTTTTTTGTAGTTTCTTTCTGTTAAACCTGTTTGTTGGTTTATTTAAACTCGAATGCAACAATTTTTTTCAGATCTCTAACACCCTATATATTTTTTACCATAATGAATCACTTTAGTTCATTTTTTTTTTGGCAAGTTGTTTCTTTTCTTGCTGATTTGTTGTTTTTCAGATTTTCTTTTTTGCCAGTAATTTCTAAGGGTTTCAGATCTTCTTGCCCTTTCTTGTTCAGAGTACACCTGCGGCTTATTGTTTTCTTGGGTTTCGATAGGAATCTTGCTTCTTTATTTTTTAATTTCTCATAGTTTCCGGTTTTCGTATTTAGGTTTTCACGGGTTATGTCTAATTCCTCCATGTCTTTCTGTACTTCATATAACCAGTTCGGTCTGCTTTTCTTGTTCCAGAAAAGTTTGATTATCCGTCTGATAAGTCTGGTCTCTTCCATTCTGAAAATATGTCCTAGAAAGGAAATTAACTTCTTTCTAAATTTATTAGTTATCGGGATGATAGTTTTGTAAATCTCTTCGTTTGGAATAATTCTCCAAATCCCCTCTTTTTTAATGTTTTTCCCAATGCATCGTTGTAGAATCTGTCTTTCAATCTCTTCCAGTTTGTTGGTAAACCTTGTCTGATACGGTCCAAATATGGTTTCGCATCCGTAAAGTATTTCTGGTCGGATAACTGAGTTGTAATGTCTTATTTTTATGTTTATGGACATGCATTTTTTGTTATAGATGTTGTGTTTTTATTGTGGCTTTGATGAGTTTATTTATTCTTTCATTCCAGTTTGGATTTTCTTGGAGGTTGTGTGTGATGTTTTCCCCCAAATATTTAAAGTTTTCTACTAGTTCTATGTCATTATTGTTTATTTTTACTTTGCTTATGCATAGTGGGTCTCTCACCATAATTTTGGTTTTTTATATGAAATTTTTAGACCAATTTTTCCTGCAATCTCTTCCAGTGTTGACAGTTTGTATCTGGCCTCTTCTATATTTTGGGATAGTAGGGCTAAATCGTCTGCAAAGCCCAGGCAATTTACTGAGATAACTTTTCCTATTTTGACGTTATCTTTATTTAATTTTTACCAATCCCGTATTATAAATTCAAGGGCACAGTTGAATAAAAACGCTGATAGTCCATCTGCTTGTCTCAGTCCTGTTTTGATGTGGAGTGGATCAGATATTCTCCCTTGAATTTAACCTTGGATTTGGTATCCGTTAGTGTCCGATGATTTTGACTAGTTTTGGGTGAAGCCCTAAATTTGTCAGGATTTTTAGCAGGGATTCTCAATGTACACAATCATATGCTTTCTTGAAATATATTTTATAATAAAAATAATATATATTTTTTTAATTATGTATTTGATTCATATAAACAAAACTTTACTTTTAACAGTGCAACATAATTGAAAAATAAGAAAAACCTCAGGTTCTATTGCAATATTTCAGCAGATACTTTAGTTCTGAATGTTTCCTGAAGTATCTTCAATATTTTATTCAAGAGAAAATATTTTTCCACGATACAAAAATACATCTATCCAAAGAAGAGCATACCAGTCCCATGAAAATACAAGTAAACACTTCCATGCCAAACAATCTGAAAAAATATCCAAAACACTATTCAGCCAACCTGACACACCTTTTATAAAGATCAACCGATGAAAGTAAACCAGAAAAAAATAAATACACAAAAGAGAAGAAAGAAACCAAACTAAACTCTTTATTTCGATATTATTTAACGAAAAGTAATCCTCCAAAAAGTGTATTTTTTATTATAATAAATAAATATTACTAATTTAAAAATAAAACCAAATACTGATGACAGTGTTTAGATGACAAAAAAGATAGAACAAAAAACAAACATAATCAACACCTTACTTGTATAATATGATACATTACATTTGATTTTTCCACACGTTTAGCGAGATGAATATCACGTACTCTTTGTAATAATGTTAAAAAAGGCACTTTATAAATTTCGGCTAAAAATGCTAAACTGTGCCTACTTTCAAGTGCAATTTTAACAACTTCATCTATTTCTTCATTAGTAACGGGGCACGAAGTTCTTCTCTGATATAAAGGCATTATCTGTAAAATTTAAAACAAAAGAAAGAGAAAAATAAAGTAACAATAAATATGTTTTTTTTTTTTTTGAAAATAGAAAAACTAAAATAAATCAACAGTTTATGAAATAAAGGTAGATACACTTATTAAACTGTATAAAAAAATTAAAAAATATATATATATGCATTATATGACAACAAATAAAACTGCTTTATCGTAATACAGTAAAACCCAGAAAATTATGAAAACTCGGATATGTTAATTAAAAGTGTTTATTTTTCAACACCTGTAACTGAAATAGTCTATCGCATAATGAGCTACTTATATATTGAACTACTGATATAACTAACATTACGTGTAGTAGAGATATACAATTTTTAGTTTTATTCTAGTAAATAGCTTCTATACACTTTCTATATTCAACAATGTTAATTAAAATTGCACAAAACATTAACAGAAAAGATTTAGGTGCAAATGTACTTTTTAATCAGAGAAAACAGGTAGCCCTGTCAACTAATCAGTCCTTTTTATATAATAAAAACTACTAAAATTCTTCTGCTGAAGAGCAAATGTACAGAAAGTAGCCAAAGTATCTCTCTAATGCTTCATAGATTGTTCATAGTGTTTGGATGTTGCTTTTACTGCACATATTTAATTTTACTGATAACAGATTTATCAGTATCATTTTCATCAGTCACATTAAGCAGAAATATCAATAATTTTCACTGTCGGTGTAACTTTAATGGCCATGATCTATTATTTGTCAAGAAACTCACTTAATTCACTAATTTCCCTTGACATTCAATTTTTAAGTTCTGTGGAATATTGATGAATTTCTGGTCATAACGTTTTCCAACAATTATTACAATTTCAAGATTCAGTAACCATATGACATCATTTATTTACAATTTTCTAATTTATCATGCTCCCTCTATGAATTATGAGACCTTGCCGATGGTGAAGGGGCTTGAGTGCTCAGTGATACAGAGTAGCTGGATTGAATGTGCAACCATACCAGACAGGTATCTGTTGAGAGCCTGACTAAGGAATGATTCCTGAAAAGGGGCAGCAGCTCTTTCATTAGTTGTTAAGAACATAGGTGAGGAAAACTTAAATGGCCATATCAACGTCACTCAATCTTCTGGGTACTTCACAGTGAAAGCAATGAAAAACTACAGCTGCTTTTTTTTCAAAGAAAATGTAAATTAATGCATTTTCATGTAACAAAAATGGAGGCGCCTTCCTTGGTATAAAATACTCAGAAGGTAAACTATTCTCCCGTTCAGACCTATGGGTAGGAACTATTAAGGAAGAGGTCACCAGAAAATTAAAAAATAATGAGTCTGAGCATGGAATGTTAGAATCTAAAAAGGTTGGTAGGTTAGAAAATTTAAAGAAGATAGATAAAATGGATAGAATAAATGTAGATGTAGTAGGAATTAGCGAGGTGGGAAGAGGAAAACAACTTTTGGTCAGGTGATTATAGAATAATTAACGCAGCTTCATTGTAATAAGTATAAAATCAAAACCTAAGCCGACAATGATTGTTAACATCTATATGCCTACAAGTGCCCATGATGACGATAAGGTAGTGTGTATACAAAGAAACTGATGAATTAAACACATAAATAAAATTTTAATAATAGTTGGAGATTGGAATGCAAGCATTGGAAAAGGCAAGGAAGGAAATATTGTGTACGAGTATGGGCTGGGAAAAAGGAATGAAAGAAGGGGCCGACTTATAAAGTTTTGCACGAAGTATAATTTAGTAACACACAGTTCAAAAATTATAATAGAAGAATATACATATGGAAAAATTCAGGTGATACTGCAAGGTATCACACACAATCCATATCAGGTACCATGATATAATCTATCGTGGTTAAGCAAAGATTTAGAATCAACTTTACTGCAAAGCTTACCCTGGAGCAGACATTGATAGCGACCATAATTTAGTAATAATGAAATGTAGATCGGGGTTTAAAAACCTCAAGAAAAGGTGTCAGATGAGTCAGTGGAATACAGAGAAGCTTGAGGAAGGGGAGGTGTAAAGAAGATTTTTGAGGAGGACATCGCAAGAGGTCTGAGTTAAAGATAGGTAGAAAATGTAGAAGACGAATTGGGAGAACGTTAAAAAGAAATTTCTTAAATCATCAGAAGCGAACTTAGGTGGAACAAAGAGAACTGGTAGAAAACCATGGATATCAGAGGATATATTGCAGTTGGTGGATGAATGTAGAAAATATAAGAATGGTAATTATGAAAAAAGTAAAAGGAACTATCGAAAACTAAGAAATACTATAAACAGGAAGTGCAAACTAGCGAAAAGAAGAGTGCATTAAAGAAAAGTGTTCAGATGTGGAAAGAGAGATGAATGTTGGTAAAACAGATGGAGCATACAGGAAATTTAAGGAAAATTTTGGGGTACATAAATTAAAATCAAATAATGTGTTTAACAATGATGGTACACCAATTTATAGTACAAAAGGAAAAGTTGATAAGTGGGTGGAATATATTGAAGAATTATACGAAGGAAATGAATTAGAAAATGGTGTTATAGAGGAAGAAGAGGAAGTCAAAGAGGATAAAAGGGGAGAATCAATACTGAAATCTGAATTTAAGAAAGCATTAAAAGATTTGAATGGTAGAAAGGCTCCTGGAATAGACGGACTACATGTAGAATTACTGCGAAAAGCAGGTGAGGAAGCGATAGAGATATTATATAAACTGGTGTGTAATATTTACGAAAAAGGGGAAGTTCAGTCAGACTTCAGAAAGTGTTATAGTCATGATCCCAAAGAAAGGTGCTGATAAATGTGAAGAATAAAGAACAATTAGCTTAACTAGTTATGCATAAAAAATCTTAATTAGAATTCTGTACAGAAGAATTGAGAGGAGAGTGGAAGAAGTGTTAGAAGACAAATTTGGTATCAGGAAAAGAATAGGGACAAGGAAAACAATTTTAGTGGTCAGATTAATAGTAGAAGGAAGATTAAAGAAAACAAACCAACATACTTGCCATTTACAGATCTAGAAAAGGCTTTCGATAACATAAGACTGAAATAAAATGTTCAGCATTTAAAAAAAAATTAGGGTTCAAGTACAGAGATAGAAGAACAGTTGCTAACAATTACAGGAACCAAACAGCAACAGTAACAATTGAAGAACATAAGAAAGAAGTAATAAAAAAAAGGGTCTGACAAGGATGTTCCTAATCCTTGTTACTTTTTTAATCTTTACAAAGAACTGGCAGTTAATGATGTTAAAGAACAATTTAGATCTGGAGTAACAGTACAAGGTGAAAAGATAAAGATGTTACGACTTCATGTAGTAATTCTGGCTGAGAGTAAAAAAGATAGAAACAATGAATGGTATTGATGAAGTCCTACACAAGAACTACCGCATGTAAAAACAAAAACAAAACTAAAGTAATGAAATTTAGTAGAAATAATGTAGATGCAGCACTGAATATAAAAATAGGAACAAAAAAATAACAAAGATAGAAGAATTTTGTTATTTGGGAAGTAGAATTACTAAAGATGACGAAGTAGGAGCGATATAAAATGCCGAATAGCACATGCGAAACGAGCCTTCAGTCAAAAATATAATTTGTTTACAAAAAAAATTAATTTAAACGTTAGGAAAACATTTTTCAAAGAATATGTTTGAAGCATCGTTTTATATGGAAGTGAAACTTGGACAATCAGAGTACCTGAGAAGAAAAGATTAGAAGCTTGTGAAATGAGTTGCTATAGGAGAATGTAAAAATCAGATGGGTGGATAATGTGACAAATGAAGAGGTGTTATGCAAATTGATGAAGAAAGAAGCAATTAGAAAAATATAGTTAAAAGAAGAGACAGACTTATAGGCCACATATTAAGGCATCCTGAAATAGTCGCTTTAATATTAGAGGGACAGGTAGAAGGAAAAGGAAAAAATTGTGGAGGCAGGCAACATTTGGAATATGTAAAACAAAGTGTTACGGATGTAGAATGTAGGGGGTATACCAAAATTAAATAACGTATTAGAGAGGGAATCTTTTAGAGCTGCATCAAACCAGTCAAATGACTGTCAAAAAAAAAATTTGTCAGGTATTTAAAATTTTCATCAATTTCTAAAATATATTACTTAAATTTACCTTACATAAAGAAATTTAATAATTTGCAATACTCCTTGATGTGGTCTTTAAACTTTAAAGGAATAATATCAGCATAATCATTTGAATATAATCACAAATTGACCCTGTGAATCTGAATTGAATTTAAATAAACCATTAAATCTGAATATCCAAATTAATTATTTACCAGGATTTTACTGTAGTTAGATAATATTAAGCAATTTTAAATTAGAAACAACACTGTTGATTCAAATTCAAATTTTTAAACACACACAAAGCTTTGAAGTGAATTAAAAAAAATGTATAAATATATAAACTTGTATTTATAATTACAAAATAGAAATTTTCAGTTTTAACCACATATTGTTAAATTTATAGCATAAATATTATTTTTCCATTAAATAACCAAAATAATATTTATTTTGTAATAATAATTAAAAGACAGTTTTACAAGAATGAATGATTGAATTAGTTTTCTAATTATAAGAAGAAAGATTACAATGGAAAAATAATTTCAGTCTTGAATAAATCAAATAAAGTGACTTGGAATTCCAAAAAATAGAGAAACACGGTAGCAGAAAAGAGCTGTCATACAAAGTTCAGCAATCCTTTGCTAGTCAAGTGAAACATTCCAACAATTTATCACAGAGTAGCAAGACCTCAATGTTAAACAAAAAAGGGGCTACCTTAGCATTCCTTAAGTTAAGGCAGTTCATTTTATGTACAAGATAAATTACAGCCTAGCCGATAAAAAGAAACTCACATGTGTTTAAATAGTTATAACTTTCTAACTAACAGTAAGAAAATACAGTTGTTATTTTATAAGTATATATAACAAGCTACAGTAACCAAAAAGACCCTACATCAAAAAACTACACAATTAAAAAAACAAAAAAGAAATTAAAAAAAGTATGTTATATTATTCGTTTTAATATTAGAGTTATTTTCTTTAAGGATTGTTACATATACAAATTTTTAACTCATTCAATCAGGAAAAACATAAATTCACATTTCCAGAAAATACATGCGGTTTCCCCCCCTTTTTTGTAGGCAATTTCTGAGCAATTATTTGTAATATTATTATAAAATTAGTTTTGATTATAATTTAAAACCTAATTTTTTTTCCGGCAAACAACCAGGAAGGATATTTATTTAACTGCTGCCCAAGAACAACACTTCTGCAGCACATATTAAATTGTACAAATATTCAATTTTTAATTTTTATATTGCTTGAAACAAAAATATTTTTAGACTGTAAAAGACCTCACACTTGATATGAAAATAAAAAAATTAAAGAAAAAACCAGTTTTTCATTTTAATTGTATAGTTATAGAGCTCAAAAATTATCTGAATAAGAAACAAAGTTTTTCCCCGTGGATTTGTTTATATTTAAATGTTAATGAACCATTCCTTGCAGTTTTTAATAAAATTTCTAACACACTTTGTAATAAAATTTCTTTTTTCTGTCAGAAACAAAGTTACAACCAATCTAACTAGGTGCTGTTTTTTGTTAAACAGAAATATTTAATTTTCACTTAGTTATTTCCTTATTTATTCAAATAATATAAAAGTCTTTTATTGTTCTTACCAATATTCCACAATATATTTTTAAATTATTAACTAATTTTAACTACAACTAAAGAGTTTTTTTTTTGTGAACTTTTACTAATGCAAATAATATATCAATAAGACGTTTTTTAAGCATTTTCTACTTTAGTTATTATTTCTTTTCTGCTGTTATTTAAAACAGTCACAACCATTTAACACATTTTGAAAAAATGCTTAACTAATTCATAGAAATCTTTTTTTAGCATCTCTTTATTATGATATTCAACAAGCAGTACAGTAACAGACAGTCCAAATATAAACAAGATAAAAGACGTAACTGGAATCAATACTAGCGTCATTAATAATTAACTTCATTGTTTAGCATGATATAAAATGACACTTTCAAAATACATGTAGTCTGCTTCCAGAAAATTTGATTACCACAAAAATGGTTATAATTAAAAATTAAGAAAAAAAAAGTTCTTCATAATTAAGCAGCATTACTTCTCAGTCCCTTACTATTCATTTCCATTTTTTGACGTTTACACCTTACTTAATGCATTCTATCGTTGTCAATACAGTTTTAACAATCCAGAATTCCTTCCATTAATAAATTGGTGCCTCAACAATGACTTACTAATGTAATTTTTCTAGTAGAAATTTGCCAAAAACAATCCTTTTAATTGATTTTTTAACTTCTTCATTTTATACTTTAACAAACAACCTAACTTTCAACATTGTTTACATCATTGCATTTAAAAAAAGTTTCTATTCTCTCCTTCTAAATTTGACATGTTCACACAACTTGACTACTAGTCCTATTATTTTTTTTATATACATTCTTTACTATTTAAAGTTTACTAAAATAAATAAATCCATGTAATACACCATATTTCTATTATTTTTAGTCTCCACAAAAAAAGACCTTAAGATCTTTATTTTTCTTCCTGTAGTTTCCAGTTTTTTCTTCAAATTTTTTATTACCTTCTCTGCATTCAGTTCAGAAACAATAGGCTAGATTACATCCTTATCTCAATTTTTGAAAATATGAGTTTACAGCTTTTTCTTAGTATTTTTATTCTATTCTATATAAGTTATAATTTTTGCCTCATATTCATTAAAATCTAAAAAAATTTATTCCATCCAATATTACTGAAAGCTTCTTAAAGAGTTTGGTATAGATGAGAACGATATGTGGGTAGTTTTTGATTTTACTTCAGCTTTGTACTAACACTTTCTGAAACAGAATTATAACCAGATAAAATAGAAAATAGACTACATACTTTATTCAAGTATGATCCTTTAAATGGCTTGTAAAGTTTCAGGCACATACTTAAGTTGTAAATTGACGATTGCTGTACGAATACAGCAAACAAGTTTTGAAATTTGATGTTCAAAATTGATGTTCAAGATATTATAAAGTACTTTGTTTTAAAGGTTTAATCTCGCCAGTCATACAGAAAGTTAAGATTCCATTTTAAAGGATACTTTCCCCTGCTTTTGATTTTAAAAAGATTGGCTACAGAATTAAAAGATGACCTTACAGCCATACAAGATGAGAAAACTCAAGAAACCCAAAAAGCTGCTAACTGAAGAAAACTTCAATGAAATCCACAATGCAGTATAAATGATTGCAAAATGAAGGTATACGCTCACTGATATTCCAAATAGCTCGACCAAAAACACATTCAACTCTTACACTTCTCAAGAATGTTTAGATAAAATCCTACTGATTTCTTACAACACTGCATCAATAAATGAAACAAAATTCACAATTACATGCCAGAGACTAAACAGCAGTCCAAACAGTGGGTGTGAGCAGGTGAAAATACTCCGACGTACACGAAAACAAGCTCCATCTGCAGGAAATCAAGGCTACATCTTTTAGGGATTCTCATGATGTGTGCTCGTAGAATATGTGGAAAAAGGCAACCATTACTGGGGAGTACTATGTTTCACTACTGGACCAATTGAAGGGTGATAATATTCAAGCTAAGCATCCACATCTAGTCAGTGTTCTTTCACCATGATAGTAATGGATAAATTCCATGACGTTTGTGCTTCTACACGCACCACATTTGGCTCCCAGTGATAACTTCCTCTTCCCAAACATAAGAAACGACTTACTAGATGAATATTCACTTCAAATGGTAGGTCAGTGCCAAGACATTAGCTTATTTTGCAAAGTTGGACAAATTGAATTTTTCACTAAAGGTATTAAAATTTTATAGAATTACAAAGTGAGAATGTTGAAATTTTTTTAATTCCTGAAAATTTTTTTATTTTCTTTGTCAAGCCAAGAACTTTCCAAATTACCTTAGTACCCTAGAAGTTTAAAAAATGAAATTATATTAACTGATAATAAGGCTCACCTCTTTCAACCTGATTTTTTTTATACAGTAAATATTTACTCATTCAAAAGACAATTTTTAATTCCAAAAAGTACAAATATAAAGTCATTAAGTGACAAACCTACTATTTAAATAGAAAATCAAATCACAAACTATTATACTTTTTTGGTTATTGATGGTAGATAAACACAAAGGGTACCCAAAAAGTAAGGATCACTATTACAAAATTGTTTGTTTTTTTGTATTGCACATTTTATTGTATGTATTCTACATTTGATTTTTATTTATTTAAATAAAAGAATTTTTGCCATTTTAGAGGCAATGATGAGGTCAGAAAAGCTTAAAGAATGGCTGACAAAGCTAGTAACCAAATTTGTATAATATCAGAAGAGAAAGACTAGTATGGCATGATCAATGATTACATAAAAAAAATAAAATTTATTAAATGCAAACAGCTGATTTTCAAAGTCAAAGGTTCTGATGTTCAAATCCTCATAAAGCTAAGTTACTTTTGTACGGATTTGAATTCTCTTTCCAGTGTACTTTGGTGGCTGAGGTTATATTAACCGTACATTTTAGGAATGGTTGATCTGAGTCCGTATAAGACTATACCTCATTTTCATGTCATAAATACCATCCTCATTTCATTGGACCATGGGGTTGCTTATTGTTCTAATGTTGAACAGAATGCAACATACACATTAGAATAGAAAAAGTATAAAAAAATTGTTTTATTTCTTCAAACTACCTTTTTCTTCTGGATAATCCTTAATAAAAAAGAAAAAATTACACTGATCACACAGACATGACAACAGAAATGCATTTTGATATTTAAAAAATACAAAAAAAGAAATTGTAAATATTTTATTAGAAAATATGAATACACAAAAGTTATACTTTATCATACTTAATAAAAAAAATTCCCCTAGTTTTTTGAGTTTTGTGAAGAATGTTATAAAGAAGAGAATAATTACACAAAACCCACATATAGATGTTTCACACCAAAATACCATACTATACCAATACATTTCAAAAATTAGATACTGAAAATTAAATGCTATTTAAAAAATAAGTTTCTTCCTAAAATTTTAACAACAGGCAACCTAAATTTATAGAACACAAACATTCACAATGTAACATGAATAATTAAATTTACTACATATATAAACCAACACAAAGATATGTATAAGAATAACAAATATTAGTGGGTAGGTTATATTATATAATATATTTGCATGCACCCAGAAGCATGGGTCATTGAAAAAAGCATCAGATTTCATAGCTAAATAATAAACAGATTTATTCATACATCAACAATGTACCAAAAACTAATATTTTAAAGTGTCTGCATTCCAATTTAAAAATCCCTTCTTTCTCAGTAAACATCAAAATAATACTCAAATTTGGTTAAGTCACAATCTTTTCTATGTAAATTTTTAACAGAAACCCTAAGGGAGTTTGTTACTCATAGTAAAAAACAATAGTAACATCTGACAAGACCAATTGCAACTGGTTGGAAATACAATATCTTTGTGTATGTTTTTGGAGCAAAAACAAGTACACACATGAAATGTACAAAGATATATATATAATAAATTTACAGTTTTACTTTATATTTTAATAAACAATTAAATGTTTTATTATTCATATATATTAACCCTGGATACGTTTTTCAATGACTTAATAATATTAGTATGTATTTAATTTTTATCGGTTATACAAATATTAAACCCCATTATAATAACATAATCACAATATGTAATAAAAAATTTAACTATTTTACAGTCTTTAAAAGAAGAGGATTGTGAATCATATATATAAGGGACAGGGAGAGAAATCTTTCTCAAAGGAAAGAAATCAATGTTTCTGAAAATATCTTTTTAGCAAAATCAACTAATAAATAACTATGAAGATATTTTTCTTAATGTAATGATCGTACAAAATGAAATTCTAAAAATAATATGTTATTACGATAGAGGAAATAAAAATAACTAAGAAAAACCACTGAAATTTTAACACAAAGTAAATAAATTAACTTATAAAAGGGGTAATATAAGCTACCTTAAGCTAACTTATAAAGGGGGTAATAAGTAATAAGCTCAGCATTACTACATTAAGTTCTTCATTAGATAGGCCGTTATTGTAAACCCTAAAATTGGAAACCAGATCCATAGACAAAGTCCACAAGGAGTAGCTACCCCCCTACTGAGCTTCAATGAAGGAAACTGCTAAATCTAATCAGCCAGACATTCTAAGTACCAACGTTCTGTGTATTATGATTCCTTTAAGAAAAGAAGGGCTGAGGAAGAAAAAGAGAAGAAATAATCAACCCAAGAGATTGTTAATACCTCAGGAAATTGGGATTGTATTCAGAATTCGCTTTTAAAAGGCATTTTCTAAATTTTATGGTAGAAACTTGTTTTTAATTTTAAAAAATTATAAAACTATTTTATAAATAGTATTTTACATAAATTTCCCTTAGTTGTCATCATCTTCTACTTTCATAGTTTCTTTATTTGCCCCCACAATAAAATCACATCATTATATTGTACTTATTATGGAGAGTAACAATGATGCAATCAAAATATAAAGACAAAAATTTTTTACATCAATGCAAAAACTCAATTTTATTTAAATTTACTTAATTTACCCAGCTAAATTTTGTTTCTAAGCAGAAATGGTTTAAAGTTTTGTGATTAACTTTGAAGTTTTTTTTATATTTATGTAATTTTTTCTCTGTGTTTTAGTTTCATATAAGTTTTATTTCAATAGAAGAATGTATGTCGATTACAAATTATTTTCAAAAAATATTAGTAAGAATAGTGAAATAAAATTAAAATATTAAGTTACTTACCATTTTTTAAATCCATTTTCAGTGTTCACTCAAAATGTTTGATAAAAAAAAAGTGACAGAACAAAAAGAAACACCAATCTTCATTCTTCCATAAAAGTCAGATAAAGTAATAAGGATAAAAAATAATTGTAATAAACTATTTACCTATTACACTTCAAAAGTATATCAATTTAAGTGTCATCTTTTTTATTTAAAAAAAAAAACATTCTTAAGATTTGTTAAATTAGATGCCTTCAGACTGGCTGATAAAAATTTTAAAAATATTTTATTGTACCCATAAATTAACTGCATACCCACAATCATCAATTAAAATATTAAGACACTGCCCCTTCTACAGATTCAAGTTGAGAACTTGGCCAGACCTGCATCTTGTTAAAAAGCTGATTTAACTATGCACGAAGACCAGACTGCAGAAAGGATGGTAAAAAACTTTCATACCAAAACTTGCTCAAGGTAAAGCCTTCATGTGACTTGTAAAGTGGGACCATATATAAAAACAATACCCGTATAAGCATCTCGTGCCGTGGTTTATCTATACCTCTTAAAACTTCCTGAGGATACATAATAAAATTCTGACATTATGTGGTCCTACACTTCGTTAATCAAATGGAGATGAACTCCATGAAATCATACAAATTCCCTTTCAGATTAGATAATCCCTTCTTGAATATGTATTAAGTTAAAAAACACATCCAATCTCCCAGTATTTATATTTCCCATCTCCGCTCACGAAATGTTAGAATCGGTGTACGGCGATAATGTGATAACTTGTACAAGTGGTATGACCAATTTAAAAAAGGAAATGAGTCTGTTGAAGACGAGCAGCGTGCGGGACGTCCAGTAACCTCAAAAAAAGTTGAAAATGTGCAAAACGTGGAAACAATGGTTCGTTCAAACAGGCGAATGACTCTTCGAGAGCTATCGGAAAACCTTAACATCTTGTACGGATCCGTTCAAAGCATTTTAACTAATGAATTGCAAATGAGATGAGCGAGTGCAAAATTTGTTCCCAGACTTTTGAGTGATGAATAGAAGGAAAATCGTGTGTCAATTTGCACAGAGTTAAAGGGTCGTCTTCATGCAGATCCGGACTTCATGGCTAAAATTGTAACTGGAGATGAAAGTTAGGTCTATGGCTATGACCCTGAGACCAAAATGCAGAGTTCCCAATGGAAAACCAGTTCATCTCCTCGCCCTAAAAAGGCACATCAGTCAAAATCCAATATCAAGGTTATGCTCGTTGTTTTTTTCGATAGTGAGGGCATAGTGCGATCAGAGTTTGTTCCAAGGGGAACAACTGTAAACTCTGAATTTTATAAGGGTGAACTGCAACATTTGCGAAACGATGTACGAAGAAAGCGACCAGAAAAATGGACCAATGGCTTCCTTCTAAACCACGACAACACGCCGTGTCACACCTCGCTTCTCATACACGAGTTTTTGGCCGAAAAAAGTGTTCCTGTCTGTCCACATCCGTCATACTCACCGGATTTAGCCCCATGCGACTTTTGGCTCTTCCCAAAAATTAAAACTGTGCTTAAAGGAAAACGTTTTGACACCATTGCTGACATTGAGAGGGCCACAACCTATCAGCGGAAAGCCCTTCTGAAAGACACCTTCCAGAAATGCCTCCAGTCATGGAGTCAACGTTGGGATAAGTGCATTGCTAGCCAAGGACAGTACTTTGAAGGAGATTAAATCGAATTCTATGTAACCTTATTACTTTTTTTAATAAAAAATTATTCACTGTATTTTTTGATCACACCTCGTACAACACAGACATTAGAGACATTCCCATAGAACGGAGTCAACTTCACACATCTTTGATGATGTCTTGTAATAGAAACTACAGACCAGACAAATCTTCTATTAGACTGTGTCATATGCCAAAAATATAATCAGATCCACATACAAAAACAAAACACATTAAGAAAAAAAAGGTTAATCTGTAAAACCAAGGCAATCTGATGATACAGATCAGTCTTTCAGGGCTAATTGTCAGGAAAGTACGCAAAACAGAAAATAAACAATACATGCAATGAAGCATGGTAATTATGAATTAAATTAAGGTTAAATTAATGCAGATGAATTGCAATGTTATGCTTAAAACAGTTTGGTATGCACAATGATGTATTAATGCTAATAGTAATGCATTAAGAAAACTTTTGAGGAAAAGATTTTATTACTGGGTCAATCCATACCAAATCATCTTACGTCATTAAACCCATGGCTTCAGTGTCACAACATTTTTTTATTTGTTCTATTTGTCATCCGAATTAACCATGCAACATTTTATTTTGATAGCTTAAATACTTTTTAAGTTTTTAATTTTTTTTAATTTGTTAACAAAATACGTTTTATAGTTGTTTCCGATGCTTTTAGTGAATGTGATGATTTAGTAAAAAAACTAATAAATTTGTCAATTTTCATCATATTCCAATGGTTTTTTCACAAAAATTTTCAGAAAAATATACAGGGTAAACTAAAAATACATTTAGCAACTTATCTCTGCAACTGCTGCAGTAAATATTAGCTCAAACACCTGGATTTCATAATTTTTTTGAACATAAAATTTAAAACTGCAATTTAAGATAAAAGGCACAACAGTAACCAAAGTATTTTTTTTATTTATTTATATAATCCTAAAAGTATGATCCAGAAGGTTGTAGAAGAAAATTTTTGGATTTTTGTCTGCCAGCATTTTTTAACCCTTAAATAACACACATTTTACTTCCTGAAAAATACATATAATGGTTCGTATACAAGATAGTGAAATTGTGTTATGATACTTTATTTGATCCGAAGTAGTTAAAATATTTGTGATACAATTTATCATTGATTTTAGAATTATTATAATTACACTTATTGCAATGTGTAAATAAAATAAAGAAAATGCCAGGCATCTGTGGCAACAAGAAAATGTAAAAAATAAAGATTAGGCAGTTGAGTCATCCCATCACTCTTTCCTTGTACGTGTAGGCTTCATTGAAGCATGCTGCTTGTTCCAACATGAATAATTCAGGATTCAATATGAATTCCTCCCCTCCACCTTGCCAATCTACAAGCACAGGCCTTCACCTATTAGTTTTATTCAGACTATGATTATTAATGAAAGTTTGTAAAGTGTATTTATTAATAAATAAAATGTCTGCTAACCAATCGGAACAGTACAGTTGGAAAAGGAAATGTAATCAACTGATTGCCCTAAGTTGAGTCTGACACAACAGACAAAGCTGATCAGTATTACATCGTTGGAACAATCAGAATTTAACATAACCCTGAGGAGTGGGGTGAGTTAGAACTATTAATTTCTGTCTGGGAGCATCATAAAGCATTTTTCTTAAACAAGTTTGGGATCTACCAAAAATTCTATATGGACCCAATCCAATCTCATAAGAAAAAAAAAATATCAAAATCTTTAAGAGTAATAAGTTTGGAACTCTCCCAAAAAAATTAACAATTTACAAAATTATGTAAAATCAGTCCCTGGACATAAAATATGTGATGTTTGTAGATAAAACAAACATGACACACTATTGCATGATTAAAGTGAAATTGAAGAAATGGTCAGCGATAGTGAAGAGATAAGCAACTTAGAACTATCTATTTCTAAACAACAGAAATTGGAATAACTAAATTTGTCCATGGAAAAAAGTAGGGGAATCTCCATTTAGACTTCATGGAATAGCAACACATAGCAAATCGACCTATACAAAGAGAAAAATTGAACCTGTTACTAGAACCATTAGTCAAAACAAGGCAAGGTTTTAGAATTTTAGAAAAGGAATTTAGCAGATGAATCTCCACTTGCATTGACAAAAGAAATTTAACAAAACGTAAAGGATATGGGCAGACTAATAGACTTAATGAAAGAAAAGTTTAAGTTCTTTGTGTTTCTCACAAAGAGAAAAAATACGTTTTAACCCTAGTTCCTGCTTCATTGAACAGAAAAAAATAAGCAAAGAATTCAATGCGAATGAGTATACTGCACATAAAGCTAAGAATCTTCTTCAAGATAAGGGTATAATTGCACTGCTTGAGCCAAGAAAAGGACATCCACTCAATGAAAATGTGATTTAAGCTTGTCAAAAGCTTTTACAAAGGTGGTGAATACTCTAGTCATGCCAGGTGCTAAAGATAAAATAAGCATTTCAAAAAAAAAAGAATACATGCAAAAAGTACTGTTAGGAAATTTGGATGAGCTGTACTCCGGTTTCAAGTTTGAACACCCAGATCTTAAAATTGGACTGTTCAAGTTCTGCATGCTCTGACCAAAGTGGTGTGTATTAGCAGGTACTGCTAGTGCACATTCTGTTTGTGTATATACTATTCATGAAAATGTTTCACTATTGCAATCTAAAATCTTTTATTAAGGAGAAATCCAGCCATGAGAAGTCACCTTGTGATGGTATTGGTGCCACTGTCAAGAACATTGTGACCAAAACGAGTCCTGGTGGTAATGCTATTGATAATACCCAAAAATTCTTTGATTTTTGCAACACAAAAATAGCAAACATAAAATTCACAATGATTAAAGAAGAAACAATGATAGATGCACACCAAAAACTAGAGGCTTGTTTCTCCAAAGCAAAGACAGTTCCCGAGACGCAGAGTTTTCACCACTTTGAACCTAAATCTGAAGACTCATCGCAACAAAATGTGTTTTGATGAAAATTTCTGCATCTTCAATTTTTCTGGAGAAAACCCATCACTGAAGATATCTGGTGGTGTGCACAACTACATTGTCTGCACTTATGATGACCAATGGTTTTTTGGATTACTTTTATCAAAACATGAAAATGAAGGTGACCCAAGTTAAATTTCTACATTCCAATAGGCCTGCTCAGTATTTTCACTGGGCCTCAAAAGAAGATATTATATTGGCTGGATTCCTGTCAGCAACATAATTTCATGTGTCAACCTCCAATGACACATTGAGAATGTATTATTTTCCTGAGAAGGAAATTGGTTCAATCAATCTTCAGTGCAACAAGATGTTAAAACAAAAACAATTCTATAAATAACAAGGTGTTGGTGTTTCATTCAAAACAGTTTTATTGTAAGAAACATTTCTGTAATTCCACTGACATAACAGGTGCAAACAGAAAATGAGCCTATGTCAAGACTTTTAGCAGACTAGCAGGTTAATTTTTGAAGTTGTCATACACAAACTGTATGATTTTATATGCTAAATTAAATAAATACAGTAGGTAATGTATATTTTAGAAATGAGCCATAAATTGGTTTGATACTATCTTGATATCTAAGGATCTTGATACTACCTCAAGTTGCATCATATTAATGTGAATTAATCATCAGTTATTTTTCATGTTATATTAATTTTTTTTTTTCTGTTTGTGGGCGAAAAACACCTGGGGCGTTATCATCGTCTGGTGATGATACATTTAATGTATTTAACCTTAGTATTTAAAAAAATACTAAGGTTACTGTAGTGGTTTTTCTAACGGTTGCATTTTTAAATTTTGTTTTTTCTTCAAAAAGTAATGAAATCCAGATTTGTGCTTATATTTACTGCAGAAAGAGAGAAGTTGCTTACCTTCTGTATATTTTTCTGAAAATTTTAGTAAAAAAACAATTGTGATATGATGAAAATTGACACAAGTTGAACAATTTAAAAAATTAATAACTTCAAAAGTATTGGATATCAAAATAAAATTTAACATGGTTAATGAGGCAAATAGAACAAAATTTTCATGACATTCTGAGACTGTGGGTTTCATTTTAATTTTTAGCTGGATAATTTGAAACTGACTGACCCTACTTTATTACTGCATTTTCTGAAATATTACTATTATCAATCTTTGGCTCATATGTAATAATTTTTCCTTGTTTGCTAATAAATTTGTAATGTTATTTGATTTTCAGAATAATTGGTTTTAATTATATATACATATATTTTTTTAGATAACTAAAAAAATTTTTTTTTATACAATAAATTAAATATTACTAATATCTCAAATCTATTCAATTATCCCACAAATACAATAAATTAAAAACACACTAATCTACACTAAACTTATAAAATACATATTAAAAAAAAAACCACTTAAGAATTTTTACGATCAATGAAATAAAAAAACCTTAAACCAAACTCAAGAAATAAATATTTAACTGCCACTTTTTATGGGACCTGGCAAGCAAGCCATGCTTATATCTCAGCTATAGTTGGAGCTAAAAATATCACTCTTGTACAAGAATTAAAGCAAGGCAATTTTTTTAAATAGCTGCTTCATTAATGGATCACTCATTACTTCTCCAACAAGCATAAATATAAGCATTATGTATGTGTGCATGTGCGTTCATTTAAATCCACATGAGCACATAAATTCATTCGTACAGTAGCAATAACTAAATAATGCTAAAGCATGAATAGTATTTATACAGAGTATAAGATGAATAAACAATATAATGTCACAGAGTGATTTAAAATATTAAAATAAGCAAAAAAAATTCCTATTGTTGAAAAAGTTTTTTTCTGCATTAATTACGCTTTTTATTTTGTGTTTTAATGGAAATTCACATCTCAAAACAGAATCAAATATATTTGCTGAAATTCTTCATACGCATTCATTCCACACCATTTTTTATGAAAATAACCATCATATAAACATTCTGAAAATCTACCTAATAAATCTATCTAATATCTAGGAACACTTTATTGATTTGGGACCTGAAATCATAACTCTCCATTCAAATATAATTAACGTGCTTTTAGCTTGAAGCATCTCTAGATTTTACCAGACTAGATGAGTTACTTTGAACCCAGATAACAGAATGAAGGTCGAGAGATTGATCAAGAAGTTATTAGCATTTACAACTTGTCTGGCAGAACCTTGGACCAACTACTTCCCATGGAAAGGTGCTGTTAGATACAAAAGGGTGCTACATTTGATTACTAGTAAAAGCAATTACTTTTATACGGAGTTGAATACTAGATCGTGGATATCTGCGTTCTTTGGTGCTTGGATTTCAATTAACCACACATCTCGGGAACAGTCGACCTGAGACTGTACAAGACTACACTACATTTTAATTAATCCTATCAATAGGATATCAATCCTCTGAAGTAATACTTTATGGTGATAATGGAGGCTAAACAGAAAAGAAAAGGCCTCTCTTTAAGAATCCCTCAGCATGACGAACCTAGTAGGGACAGATCTGCACATACAACTAATAAAGGGGAAGAAAGTATTCAAGGATAAAGAAAACGAGAGGCAAAAAGAACAATCTACCTTTCAAGAAGAATGAGGATAGTTTAGATTCTTGTCCAACAAGTAACGAGGCCCTATACATCATTAGGAGGGGAAATAGGTAAGAAATTCCTGTATAATGATAGAATGTATATTAATGATTTATAACAAACCGCCAATAAAGAAATAAGTGTAAATTTTTGTCAGAAAATATATTTTATTACAGTTTATTTGTCTAATAGATAAGATATCAGGGTAGAAGGGTTTTCGTATAATATAAATCAATTTTAAGACGATCAGAAAAACATTTAATTAGTAAAAATACTTTCATTTAAAGGTTTAAATTAAAAAATGATAAATTTTTTAACAAAAAAAGGAGTTCATACTGTATCTTCTTCTTACAAGTATGTTTCTGTCTTATATTTTATATAAAATGGACAAACCGATTTCAATAACTCTTTACAAATTACACAGAAAATCCCTATGTAGCTTTCTTTTCCAGATAACATCATTGAAAATGTTTTTAATAATAAGATTGACTTGAAGACGTTTCTTTGTCAACATACACATATTTATATTCAAAATACTGTAATTTTGATATAAAATTTCATTAAAATCTTCAATAAAAATTAACACATTCTCTCAAACCAGGCAACCTTGTTTCGTGCTTATTTGTTATTTCTGTCATTAATCTGCACTCTTTTTTTTATATTTCTCAAGATTGTGTTTCTTACCATGGCTTTTTTATAGAGGCACCTTAGTTTTTGTACACCAATCCATATTTTTAATAAAAATAGAACATTTAAAATAAATCTGCCTCAGTTTCATCACAGAAAAGATATTAAGCTCTATTTAAATAAATACTAGAAAAATTTCTACAACATAACTTACAAGTTTTTGTTTTATATTGACAGAATCCACTGCAATTTTAACGACATATATCAATCTATTGTCCTAATATTGATAATGTATACATTTTTTTCCAGTAACTATAAAAAAAAAAAAATTGATTTTTTTTTTTTATTTCTGAGTCTTATAAATATTTTTAAATATTTATAAGACAGTCCCCTAAAAGTTGTTACTATACTAGTTTTCACTCTTCATGTAATAATATTAAATAAATTTTAGGTAGAATTTATAAGAAATCTACCTATTGCAATTGGTACCATGATTTGACTTATTTGACATCTTTGCGTTTCATATCCCCCACACCCCAAAACCACCACGTTCAAACGTTTACATATACATACACACGTATACATATAAATATTTCACTTTCATGTGGACACGACAAATGCCATCATAATCTTGCACCAATCACTTTCAAATTGATACACATATTAATTTGATTTATCTAAGTTTTTTGATATCACCAACCATTGGCCCAATGGGTGGGGGGTGGCAACGGGGTTTTGAAGACAAAAAAATCATACCTTCCTTAATAGGCACAGTAAAGAATCAGTTTAAAGTGGTTGTTAGTCCTCTAAACATTACCTAAAATTTTTGTCAAAAATTGCTTAATTTTTGATACGACCTTGTGGGCAAGGGATGACCAAAATGTTGCTGGAATTGTAAGATGGGGCTTGTTGTATGCTAAACATGTGAAACTTTTTTCACATGCAACCATTGTCATATTGAGTAAATTTGAAGTTTTTCGTAACTTCAAGATGGAAATCTTTTTTATCCCCTACTTAGCACCGGTGAAACCTACCTCCACCTTCCAGTATGCTGAAAGGGATTTTTTTATTAATTTTGTTTTCTATTTATTTTTTAATACATATTATAATATTTTAAAGAAAATTTATTACAGTTAATAACACTTATTTTATTTATACTAAAGTTGGATTTAACTATATTTCAGTGCAGTTGGTTTTAATTTTACTACAGCATTTTAAATTGTATTTAACTTAATAAGAATATATAATTATAAACACAAAGTTATTAATAAATGGAATAAGCCTTTACCAGTTAATATCAGCACGGCTAAAGAATAATGTAAAAATTAATTTCATTTGTTCATGAATACCTTAATATATGTATATACCATTATTGTTATTATATACTTTTCTACAATTTTTTAGAATGTTAAAAGGGTTTAGACAAGTATATCTAGCCTTCCTTTATCAAAGGTTGACAGAATCAAGGTCTGGCTCAGTCATATTTTAACACTAACAATTCCTTGACAATTTTCTCAGCATAATTCAACAGAATGTTAATGTGTTGTTAACTTTAACCCTAGTCTTTGCTACTCTGTTCAAATTAACAGCATATTCTGGCTCAGTAATCCATCAATAACAACAAGCTATAAGTATACTAAGTACAGGAACAAGAGACAACTACCAACAGGCGCTGAATCACCAAAAACTACTATTTCATGATTTCTGAAACATCACACAAATCATTCTTTGAAAACTGGGTTGCATCTTATAATCAAAATATGTTGCTATTACTTATTATTGCATTAGCACCTTGAAATCAATGTATACTTTAATACAATTATCATTTTGACTAGCCGATTTCAACACAGTTAAAACTTTTTTAACCTCTGGGACAACTGTTAGGTAATACTTTAGATGATGAGAAGGATGATTTGTAGCGTGTGAAAATGCCATATGCCTGACCAGGACCTCCAGATGAAAAGTCAAGATGTTACCACTCACGCCATAGAGGCCGGTAATTAAATAAAATTGATTTATGTTAATTGACATATGAAGAAAAAGTAAGTCAATAAAACAGAATATACTAGTTATGCAGTTTTCTAAAATATAAATCATGCAATACAAATTGTATTGGTTCTTGGAGATTGTTACATCGCTATCTACACATCAAAAATATATCTAAAACAAAACTTTTTTTTAATTCCTAATAAACCAATCTTTATAATCTGTCTTAAATATTCTTTGTATACTAAAGGACACAGTTTAGTTTTTAATGGAACTGTTAAACATCTCTAAAGCTGACAAAATAATCCACAAAAAAAATTCATTAACATCATATTGAACTCATTTTAGTAAAAGCCATTTGCAATGTCAACACTTCTCAAATCTCTGAAGAGAAGCATAGCCCCTAAAAAGCTCTGATAAGCTATATTTCTCATGCTTTGATCCAAAATTATTATGACTTGCTATTAAAAAATAAACCACAATCATTTGTGTTTTTAATATAGGGTTGATAATAAATTTTACAATTTCATAGTAATTTTACATGAAAAAGAATATTTTAACTTAAAAGCATAATTTTTATTCCTTTAGCTGTTTCCCTCCAGCAGGATATCCTTGATCAGTTATCAACATATGTATCAACCTTTTCCTCTCAACAAACCACTTCTACTCAAATATCCTTTCAAGGTCATATTTATAACTCCTTAACTGAATGCATTGGTTTCCATCTCACTTACTTGTTTAACTTATTTTCTTCTGTTCCCGCACTTCATGTTATTTATATATCTTTATAAGTTCCAGAACAGGCAAAGAGAAAAAGCTAAAAAAAATAATGAGATCGTAATATAGGTATTTTTATTAGCTATTCTATTTTCAAAATTGATATTACGATACAAAACCTACAATAAAATCGTTAATTTTTAACAGTTCTATAAAAATATAAAACTACTAAAATTAAGCAAAATGTTTCGTATCAGTAAACTTTCAGAATACAATCTGTAACACGATTTGTAAATTAAAGTTGATTTTTGTGACACTGCTGGCAACCAACTTTCATTAGTCTTAAACAAATTACTGCTTTTGCAATAATGCTATATATAAATTAAAACTCAGAATATTAAATACAACATGACTTAATTTAGGGTGCTACTGACTGATAGCTTTCACATAATACAGAGCAAGTGAAAACTTTCATATAAAATTTTCAACTTAAAATTAGAAGCTTAAAAGTAAGCTAAAAAGTAGTTATTATTGGTATCCCTCCACTCAACTTTTAAAACAGTTATGGGTTTTTTTAAAATAATTTATATAGGTTACATACACACAAAATAAAATAAAACTTTGTTAACTTGTCCATGAAATAATATTAAAAAAATTTGGCAATGTGACAAGAACTACCCAAGGAGGATATTTAGAAAATTTGTACAGAAGGATATTTAAGGTCAACTTATGATTAATAATTATATAGTGCATTAATCATAAAACTAATCAACTCTAAACATGTGGTTTTCAGAGGTTGTCACTTGAGCTCATCACCCTGCCTGACTGCTTCATTCCACTACGTTCAGTGATCAGGCCGGTGTAATTGAAAGGATCATTTGAATAAATGATCTGAACAAGTAACCAGTAAATGGATTTGCCCAAAGAAAATATTTTTCCTACCAGAGGACCAAGCAATTCCATATCAGATTATATGATAGCACAACCTTACTTGCGGTTTAGCAACCTTCAGTGAACATATATATCTGGTAAATAAGAATATCTACAATTTTACTAAAGATTTCATCAGGACTGAGTAAATTTTTTTTGTTATATGTAAGAGCAAGTGAAACCCCATACATTTTTGGATAGGGGAATTCCCTATACTACAATTTGCCACAAAAGCTTCATAACTATTTAAAATACAAAAAACTGAATTCCATTTTATAAATTAATTAAAAATCACTCGTAACATGTACAGATTCCCTTATGCACAACCTCTCTCATTTTATATGCCAGCCAAAGAAAAAGTAGACCCTAGCCAATAACCAAATTTACGACCAAGCAATATAAAAATCACAGCAATAATAAAATTTAAGAGAATATAAGTTCAATTGCATCAACATTAAATATATGAAAACTTTTTTCAAACCAGAACTTTACAAAAAAAAAAATTATTAAAGGAACTTTTCTACATAACGAAAAAGTTAAATTGGAACGGCTAAAACTGCTTCAAGGAAACTTTTCAAGTAATGGTTCAGGAACAGTAGAAAAGTTCTGACACATTTGTGACAAACTACTGAAAAAAATGACTTTCTGTAATATAAATAAAACTGTTTTTAACAAAACGATACTGATATCATAAAAGGTAAGACGACACTACTACATTTCTATTATCAAAATCTGTTAATTTAGAATTTAAAAAAAAATACATGTTAAATATATGTAATAGACAATAGATAATAATAGATAATAAACAATGTTTAAGCATTCCATATAATAAGAAAAAAAAGAGATTTGTTACAAAACTCTTACTGGTCTGTATTATTTCGGTAAATGTGATATGTATTATTCATTGTTTTATAAATGAAATCAGACCAGTAAGAGTTTTGTAACAATTTTTTTCTTTTTTTTCTTATTATATGGAACACTTAAACATTGTTTATTACCTGTTACTGTTTATCTACTGTCGATTAAATATATTTAACATGTATTTTTTTAAAAGAAAATTTAAATTAATAGATTTTGATAATAGAAATGTAGTGTCTTATCTTTTTTTATATCAATAACGTTTTGTTAAAAACAATCTTATTTATATTACAGAAATTTTTGTTTTTTGAGAGGAAGAAATGATACCTGCGAGACTTGCTGTACAGTTTACAATTTCATTGTAATATTTTTGGATATCACTGAATTTTGTTAGATTATTCTTTTATTTTTATTTTACGAATTACTGATTATCTTATGAATTAATTAAAATTTATTGCCTTTCTAGAATTAACAAATTAAATTTCACGGCCAATTTTTTTTGTTGATAACGTCATATTCACTTCACACCATATTGTTCCTTTTTTAATAAAACTACTATAATGACCGTTATAAATTGAAGATCCCTGATGTAATATTGCACTTAGTACTTTGTAAGTGTAACCCTTGATTTTTATTGCTTCGATTTTATCAATCAAATTTATTTCTGTTTTATTTATTCCTTTTTTAATAAAACTAGTATAGTCTCTTGTAAACTAATACTTTTATTTTCTTTTAAAGAAGTGATTGGAATTAAAAATATTGTTTCATCTTCAGTACTTTCATTCACATAAAAGCATTTACTATTAAAACAAGCTGTAGTATATTTTCTTATTTAAAGTACATTATCAAATTTTTGTATGCTACTTAATATTATCAAGTACTGCTACCTAGCAGCGCAATTCGTAAAGGTACATTAAAAAAATGAATAAAATGACATATTTGAGTCCTGCAATTCATCAAATGGAAAAAAAGTTGTCTAACAAAATGCGAGATATTCTTATTACAAATCTAAGTGAACTGAAATGTTTTTCATGCTTTTTTTTTTTAAATTTTCATTTCACTGTTAATAGTCATGTTTATAACTGTAAACATAGTTCATTGACTTTGTTGCCTCTTACCGATCAAGTTCTAATGAACTCAGTGAAAAGTAAGATTTACAGCAATTTTTGTCTTTTTAGAACACTTCCTAAAATTACGAGTAATTTTAGAACTTCTACCTTACTTTAATAATAATAACTGCATTAATAACAAGTAACAGTTTAGATGAATTGCAAAACCTTCATAATTTTCCTTATTAGCTCGTTATGTATGCCATCAAGCATCAAAGTGTCCCATCCAATTTTCATACTGTATCCTATCCAAAACTAATTTTTTAATCTTACAAGAATTCTCATTCTACTATTTACCTTCCCCTTATTTCTTTTTCCTACCGATCTTGTCTCAAGGTTTCATTTAAGCAAATTATTTTATCATTCGTTCAAGCATTATGGCCATGTCATATCAGCTACCTTCTCTCAATATCTTCATTAAGTGCCCTTTATCCACTTTCTTTATGCACTGTAACATTACTCATGGAGATTCCACATTGTTTTTCCCGTTACTTTTCTTAAATACCTCACTCAGCTCCTGTTGTCCTACTTTTATTTTGTCCAGCTTTGAATTACATGAAAGTTGTCCTCCATGTTTACTCCTCATTCTCCAATTACGGAATCACTCAGTCGGCGATAAAGTCTCTTGTATTAACATTGTTTACTTCAACATTCATTATGGATGCCTACAATTGTAGCAAGGTATTGAATTCTGTTCACTGTTCCATGACTTGCCTTTACCACTCTCCCAGCAATCTTTCATCCACATCCACTGACTTATTACACCCACTGACATTTACTTCCTGTTAGGGCAATATCAACAAACACTAGAAAAATAATTGTTTGTAAATCCCACAACTAATTTTTCCTCTTGAATGCTTAACAGTTAATAATGTTATGCATGAAAGTTACAAAAATTAATAAGCTCACTTATATCAAATATACTTTCGATCGCATTTATATAGTTGTAAAATTCTGGCATTAGTAATTCTTTTCATATTTCTTTGTTTTGATACCACGTCAAAAATGGACCTCCATGTCTAATATTTATAGGTATAGATTTTGATCGATCATCTTTATCAATCAGTTTGTGGCTATTATGTTTGTCAATGAGTTTTCTATCTGATCAAACTACACACGTCACCTGAATTTTAAAAAAAGTTCCTAGTAACCTATTTTCAGAAACGCTTTCATCTGCTAAAAAAAGATTTCCCAAATACATATTAAATTGCAATGAAATACAATTTTACTGATGTAAACATTACATACAAGATCTAGCACATCCAAGCAGTATAAGCAGGCTTTACTTGAAGCCATAGTAAGCAACGCAAGTCTTTCTTTATATGACGTACTCGTCATATAAATTAACACTAAAATTTTTGAATGATTTAACTAGAAATATCAGAAAATATTTTTTTTTTAAATACTGTCAAATAACAAAAAGGAAGCATTTGTATTATGTAAATATACAAATTTTCTAAATTAACAGTTTATAATTTCTTTTTCTAATCCTTTAGTGAAATTATTTATATTGCATTACAAAGTTCTAATAATTTGCAAGTTTCTCTGCTAACAATTGCTGTTTTTAATTAATACATTACACTAGACCCAAAATAAGAATGATATAAACATTGAAAATGGTGTGCAAGATTTAAAATTCAATTACAATAGTTACAAAATGACTGTTTACTTCCAGATTAATTCAAATGAAACACGACTCAAAGAATTTATACATTGTTTATCAGTGCAATTTCAGAATAATAAGTTAAATAAGCTGATGATGAAAAAATAGGAGTGAAAAGAAAGCAAAATAAGACAAGACTGTGTATAGACAGGTAGAAAACAAAAAGATATTCATAAAGATGCATTAATTATCGGCACCACGTATGTCTTATCAGAATCATTTAAAAATAAAAGAAGAAAGAATACCGAGCAAAATATCAGAAATCAAGAGAACAATCAAGTAATTCATAATTAATTGATTAATGAATTCATAATGGAAACAAAACTGTAAACTTAAACCATAATATATAAAGGCATATTATAAAAAAGTATTAATTAGAAGTGAGACCCAAAGAATGATAACCTCACACAAACATTAATTAGTGACTTTTCCAAAACTCTCCACAAATCTAGTGCATCTTTCTTGATTCAAAGCCCATAGAGACAGCTTCATCCCTTGTTCATGTAGCGAGTATACTGTATATACTGTTAATTACATCTACTATATACACAGATGCAAGTCCAGGATGTATGGTTAATTAAAATCCAACAATAGAATGGAAACCAGTGACAATAATTGTCAGCATTAAACTATAATTGATTGAACCAGGGCTTGAACAATCAACCTACCAAGCAGAAAAGCTAGCACGAACCATCTGTATCACCACTCACTCCCGATATAAAAATATTGATGAAATGAAGACAAAATTAAATTCTTATACCTAATTTATTTTATAATATTATAGTCTTAAAAATTCAGAAATACTACATAATGTAGACAAAAGTGGACAACAACGATGTACTTATCAAAGAAGTACACCTGATATAGTAATTATTAATATTATTATGAAATAGATCGTATTGTTCCTGATTTATGAAAATCATTAGTGTTATATCTGCTATCCATAAGGAATTGGAACCATCATTGTGATGGATAAGGGTATAGATGAAAAATTGAATAGATACTTTAAGAATACAATTTGGAGATAATAAAAATTTTCTCTATTTATAAATGAAAATAGCCTTAAGTAATAAAAGACAATGTTCAACATAGTTATGCAATGTTCAGCAAACATGTGCACAACATTTTAAAAATTTACCAATAAACTGAGAATTTTTTTTTTCAATTTTGGGCATTAAGTTGAGCAAGATTTAAAAGTAGTCAAAAAAATATGCTTTTGTTTAGCTTTCTTCAGTTTTTTTTAAAGACACTTTTCAATAAACTGCCTATATCAAAAATTGATTTTTATTATTAATTATGAAGGGATATTAGCTTCAAATCCACTGCCAATGGATCCTGGTATAGTTATTATTTGCATAAACAAGTTAAATAGAACACAAAAATTCCAGCACTGTAAACAGGGAAAAAATTATCATCTTTAGCCTTGGTGATTAACAGACTTTGATGGTTAAACATTTTACACATAAACAAGGATTTACTGTATTTAAAACAATTATTAAAATTTTGAGGAAAAAATGTAATCCTTATATTTGAAGTACAGTAAATACAACAAGACAGCATTGAATAACATGACAGAAATAGTTTTAGATATTTTTAACAAAAATTTGTTCTATCTTTTAAAATCCCCACTTCAAACACAACATACGTAATTCGCTAATGGAAAACCTAGGAATGTGTTAAACCTGCGGATGTGTTAAACCTGCGGATGTGTTATGTAGATCACTTCCAAAGTAAGATGTAAAAAGAAGATTACACAAAAAGCAGCGATACAGTTGATCTAAAAATTTATTAGGCCAAAAGTGTATTTTATGTTAAATTTATTATGTCTTCTTATTCCTTTCAAAAAAAGCAAAGATTTCTACACTAAATTTTTATGAAAGAAATCATGGGCATTTATTATAATGTATTTGACACTTCTAATGATCAATTTTTCGCATTACATGGGGCAGTACAAAAGCAGGCAAAAGAGGTAACAAACTGCCTTGGGGATTTTACAATGGACTAACTGTACTGTATTTTTCAAGGTCAAACAACTATTGTGGTAAGTATAAAAAAATGCCATTCATCATTTGCTTCTTTTACATCTTTATAACTTTAACCACAAAACTAACTGAATCACAAACTGTCATTAAGGCCCTTAAAAGCATTGAAACAAGTTGAAAATATTAATTTAAAAAAGTTAATTGAAAAAGTTAGAATAAAAAGTTTATACTATAATAATAAAAAACTACAAAATAAAAAAATTAATCTGGTAAAACATCAATATTTAAAAAAGAATTGGATACGTTATTTTAGTTATCGGTACAGATTTTTTGACATCTTAATTTTAAAGTTTATTTTATTTTACATATTTCAATTTTATTTTAAATTTGGATAGGTTTCAAAAACTCTCCCCATACGAGAAAAGGAAGCTTACAAGAGACGCAGACAAAAACCTCCGATTATGATAAAATTCACAAAAATGCTATAAAGTCAGCTAATGTAAAAATGTTATGTTCTGGAAACACACCAATACGTATAATTTTTTAACTTATTTCCTTGAATTTGCCCATAGAAATACTTAATGTTAAAAAAGTTGACTATAACTGATATCCTTGAACAAAATAATAATATTAAACAACAAAAAATTTGAACCACCACAAAATCAATTGATTTGGTAGAGAGCATATAAATAAAAAAAGAGGTTAGCTAGAGAACCTCTTCCTTTAAATTTGTTAAATGAATTCACTAACTATACTAAGTACTTAAATACTAAATTACCTCACAAACAGATACCTCGGTTCCTAAATACTAAATCCTCTGCAATAGTTTTAACATTTAAAAAGAACACCACTCTATACTACACATAAAATATATTTATAACAAAATCATTTCTACTGTCACTGTTCTAAGACTCTTTCACTAAAATTAATGTCACCATTGCTATATGTATTTTTTAGCCTCTAGGAATACCATTAGGTATTGCTGCAAAGGATGAGATGAAATGACAACTTTGTACATGAGAAATTTTATGCCTGACCGATTCAAACCTGAGACCTCCAAATGAAGGAAGGGCCAATATGCTACCACTCATGTCACTGAGGCTGGACTATTTCTATACTTAGATCTCCTTACTTTAACCCCCTCTTCATAGTTCTCTATATATTAGGATCACTGCTACCTACCACTGCCACCACTGTTATCATATTCAAATCCCCCTTCATTAAAATCACTGCTGCCGCAGCAATCAATTCCTTGATATTTTGGCCTCACAAAACTATGAGGGTCGTTCAATAAGTCCTTAGAAAGTCCACGAGATGGAGCTCGTAGTATTGAAAATGGTTTGCTTTTTGTTAAACATCTTTGTCACTATAATGGAGTTAAAAGTTTCAACTGTATCCATCACGTGGTTTCATTGTCATAGTCGACTGAAGCAACAAGCTGTTTATTTAGAAAAAAGGAAAAAAGTGAGTTTCGAGTGGTGATTAAACACTTATATTTAAAAGGCTTAACACCAAAAGATATCAAAGCTGAGTTAGCTAACGTTTGTGGCAATCTGCTTCTGTGTTTGCAACAGTTTACAATTGGGTAAATGAGTTTAAACATGACCGTACATCCACAAAAGATGAACATCGTTCACCGTCCAGTGGAAGTGATCACCCCTGAAATGACTGACAAAATTCACAATATGGGTTTGCGTGATCGATGAATCAAAGTGCATGAAATAGATGAGGCCAAAGGCATATCGCAAGGTATAGTGCGTTTTCAATTTTGCATGAAAAATTTGAGTGAAAAAAATTTCGGCAAGATGAGTTTGCCCTCAGTGGAGAATAAATCCAATTGTGTGGTTGACTCTGAGGTTGTTTTGGCGCTTTTCCCTCACAATCCTGACAAGTTTCTGCACAGATACGTAACTGTGGACAAAACATAAATACACTACTACACTCCAGAGACAAAGGAATGGTCAAAACAGTTTTTGAAGACGAACAGGCTCTGAAGAAGGCGAAGACTGAAATCAGTCAAGGTGATGGCTTCAGTTTTTTGGGATGCATGCGGTATCATCTACACGGATTACTTGGAAAAAAACAAGCAACTGTAAAGTATTATGTATCATTGAACCGGTTGAGCAAAGAAATCAAGAAAAAACATACTCATTTGAAAGAAAAAAAAACACTCTTCCATCAAGACGCAGGTGCATACCTGCGCAGTTTCGATGGCCAAAATTATAGAATTAAAGTGTGAATTATTACAACATCCACTATATTCACCAGATTTGCCTCCCAGTGATTTTATTCTATTTCCAAACTTGAAAAAATGGCTCGGCAGGCAACGATTCAAGTCGAACGAGGTGATCATCGTCCAAACAGATGCTTATTTTGAGGAACTTCCAAAATCCTACTTTTTGGATGACTTAAAAAGTTGGAGAAACGCTTGGAAAAGAATACAGAGTTAAACGGAGATTATGGTGAAAATAATCTACACAAAACAAATTGTTTTACTATCTTTTTCTAAGAACTTATTGAACAACCCTCATATATACCAATCAACACTACAAAAATAACAAAATCAAGACTAATAATAGTCAAATAGTAAAAAATCTCACAGATTTGCAACATTTTAAGATAAAAGCAAAATATCAGTTAACAAATTAGGAGAATTACTGAAGAAATGATGAAGCATTTAATGAAAAAAATACATGCAGATAATAATTTGAATATAACTGCTTGTTAAAAAAGAGAAACAAGAAAATTTTGAATGGAGAGAATCTGCTGAAAAAAAGACAAGGTAAACAATTTGGATAAAGAATTGCTTCTTGAAAAAAAAGAGCAAAAGATCAAGTCAAAAATCTGGGTGAAAAGCACCTCATGATAAACAAAGCATACAGTAAATGGAAAATTTGTGGTAAAATCATTTTTCAGAAAAAGATAGCCTTTAATCAAAAACTATAAATTTAATAAAGACGTTTATCATCATTTGAGAAAAGATGTTAACATTAAAAGGAATTCATAAGCAATACGAAATATAAAAAGCTAATTCAATTACAAGGCATATGACTTATACAACACCTTACTACTTATACCCTTAGAATGCAAACTCATTTTATGAGTCTAAAAAATCAAAATAATGATATTCATGAAAATTATAACAATGAGAATGCTAAATATTGTTTTTATTGTTTTATTTTATTTGTTTTAATACAAATAACATGTTGTAATGTTATTATTCAATTCTACAACTTTCCAGCATGTTTTCTTTTACTTGCATAACTTTTTTTTTAATTGATATTTCACTAATGAGCACAATCGCTTAGAATTTACAATTACATCACATTTATATTTATTTCTTTTAAATAAAGCTGAATTTCCATAATTCATTCCTAATATGAATTGTTTTATACAATGAACCATTAACAAAATACCACTTACTAAAATTTAATTCTGAATAATAATTTCTCATTTTAAAATAATTAATTCTTGCAGTAGAGTAATTTAAATAAATATTTAATAACACGATGTTCTCAATTAGACCCACATGTAACTACATAATGTGTACAGCATGTCCCATGAAGAAATATACACTTTTGATTTAATATCACTCGCCCATTCCCCTACCAATTCTATTGAAACTTTACAGACCTTTTAACACAAAGGCTCTAAAAATGTTCTATGAAAATTTCAACCTTCTATGATTTATAGAAACAAAATGGCAGCTTTTAAATAATCCTTCAATTTGAGATTAATAAAAATGTTTAATTAATTTTTATTAATTACAAAATAGCTGGTAAAAATGACTTAAAAAATGATGTATTGTTAAACAGCTGTTCAAATTGAATAAAACAAATTAATCATGACTACTAATTGTTTTTAATGATTCTAGTTCTAATTATCACCCATTTTTAATCTTTTTTACCAGATATTTTGTAATGAATAAAAAATGTGGTTTATCTTAAATTGATGTTTTTATTTGAAAGCTGCCATTTTGTTTTTATAAATCCTAAAAGGTTGAAAATTTTCATGTAAAATTTTTAGAACCTCTGTTACAAGGTCTGTAAAGTTTGGTGGGGGAATGGGCAAGTGATACTAAATCTACCTACCTCCTTGTGGGACACACTATATATACAGAGCAAATCAAAAGTATAGAAATCCCTTAACAACTTAAAATCCATTCCCGATAGAATACTGTGACATTCAGGATAAGGTATCAGTCAACTACTTTACCTTTTGATGAGAAATAGAATTTCAACCCTCTTTGGGGCGAGGGTGGGAGGGTCAAGGAGTTGTAATCAAATGCTTTAAATGGTAACACCCTTTGTGTGATAAATCATTTAAAGGTCTTTTAAGACAAGAAAAAGGGTATAAACAAAAAGTAGGTACTATGTCTGTACCAAAATGAGTGAGAGAAGTATGGATTTTACAAAAATTATTTAAAAAATGATTTAAGGAATTATTGCAAATAAATAAATAGATACAAATTTGATTAAATGGATATTATTGAATAAATTTATTTTTAAAAAAATTATTAAGCATAATAGTTGCTTATTTACTTAGATACATTTCATTTTAATAAATGTTCAAAATGTCCTCCTGTTGTTGGACAGTGTGCCAATAAATTGTAAATGGATGATACTGCATTATTTAATGATTCCCTAGTGATATTTTGTGCTGATTCTCAAATTCTATTTTGTAAATCATTGATATCATGGGACTTATTATGATAAACAGAAAGTAATCAGATGGTGACAAGTCAGGTGATCTCACTGGCCGATCTACTTGACCCCTTTGCCCAATCCATCTTCCAAGAAAAATACATTTAAAATAACAAAACCGAAATGAGGCCAAAAATGAGACTGAAATATTTTGGCACTTGAGGCCAATGTTTAGAATGATGTGGCTGAGAAGAAAAGCTTCTACTTCACTGCGTTTAAATTTCCATCAATAAATATAGGCCCTATCAATCATCCCATTTACTTTGAATGGATACTGTGTTATGTGCTTCACGATACCATTGCAGATTAACACCAGTCCAGTGCCAATTTAATGCGATTTACATTACAATTTTAAAAAAATAGTGACATCACTAAAAACTATGTTGTTTAATACACTAGCATCTGCATACATATTGTTTATCATAATTTTGCACAATTCAAGTCCTCGATTGTAGTCATTTTCAGTAAGTTCTTGCACCAGACAAATTCTGAAGGGTTTGAAATTTTCACTTTTTAATGTTCGAATCATTGAACTTTGGCTAATGTTATGTTCTCATGCTGCAGTTTGAGTTGAGGAATGAGGATTCTCAGCAAAATTTTACATAATATCTTAACGATTTGTGGCAGATTTAGCCTCCCAGGTTTACCCCTGTTATTAATGCTCTCACTTTCTTTAAATTGTTTGATGGTTTTTGACACTACCTTTTGTAATAGGGTTAGCATCATTAAATGGTGGACTGAACAATTCACAAACTTCATTATACCATTTAATTCTATCACCAAAGCCACTCATTAAAAGTGTGACCCTCTCCTGTTCACTAAGTCACATATTGATAGCAATGTTAGAAGGTAGCACAGAAAAAATTAATTCAGATAAAACAATTACAAAAAAGGTAAAAAAAGATATAAATAACAAAAGTGGCTTACAAATGCAGTAAATCAACTGCCCCACTCACAATAAATTCTCATAAGAAACTAAGTGTCGTAAAGAAACACTTTAAATGGAATATTACAAAACAACGAAGAAAGCTTTAATATTTACAATGAAGGTAAGACATCATCAATGATCATCTGATCAATGATTACGTGACAATATTTTTATTTATTTACTCCTTAAACTGGAACAAAAAAATTTTTTTTAATTTTAAGTTAAATTCAGTTTAATTTCTTTTTATTTTTATTTGAACTTAACAAATATAGTAATTTTTTAAAATCCAAACTTCATTCAGCTGCCACTTTGGGTGGACATTGTACCAAATTTTTAGACTTAAAGCGATCTTTAAAATGATGTACCAAACAAAGGTTGTTGCCATTTAAAATATTTGATTCAACCTCTGAGCCAACCACCAAGGGGTTGAAAAATTCTATTTCTCTTCAACAGGTGAAATAGCTGTGTGATACTTTATCCCGAAAGTTATAGTATTTTATCTGAAACAGTTTTAAAAGTTGTTGAGTTTCAATACTTTTGACTTCATGATGTTCTCCCAAGACTTTCATAAACTATTCTACTTGTGAAAATAATGAAAAAAAACTCCTAAAATGTTTCATTTGCAAGTTACAGCTAGTAAAAGATTTCACTTGAATTTCAGCTACACCTGAAATCTTTAGGACGTTAATTCAGGAGCAGAATTAGTGAAATCTTAACGTTTATGACCTAGAAAATCAAATAAAATAAGTTCCAGAGATCCATATCTGTAGTAGTTTTTGAGAAACCTGAGTGAAAACCAATATTATGGTAAAAAACGCTGTTTTTATTTTTGACACACCAGTAACTTTGTTAAAAGGGTAATATACAGATGGAATTTTTAAACAATAGCTTGTACAGAATTTAATTCTGAAATAAAATGATGAAAGACAAGTTTAAAAAAAGAAAAGTGAAACATTTGAATTTTATTTAAAAACAGAACATTACTACTATATTTGTCAGAAAAATACTTATTTAATGTAAACAAAAACCAGACTCTTTTTTTAGTGATGAATTTTTAATAACTGGAAATTACACAATTGTAAAATAAAAACAAATAAATAAAAAATTACTTAGAAAATAATCTTTTAATTAATGACAGACATATAATAAACTAGTAGAATTATTATTTCAAAGTTGAAAAAATAATAACAGCTCATCAACAATATGCAATACTCTTTATGTTTAGCCTCTGAAACCATCTTAAGGTAATACTTCAGAGGATGAATGAATATAATATATATGAATGTAAACAAACTGTAGTCTTGTACAGTCTCAGGTCCACCATTCCTGAGATGTGTGGTTAATTAAAACCCAACCATCAAGAAATACAGATATCCATGATCTAGTATTCAAAAATGTGCAATACTTATAAGCGTTTAAATCATTCTGTAGGGTAAGGGTACTTAAGTATATCAGGTACTGTGAACTGTGTCGTAGTTATTAAAGGTTTTCTATGAATTTCAGTTTTTATTTTTGTACGTATATAAACTTATTTTGTATGTATTTTAAACTTGTATGTATATTGCACTTTGGTTTAGCGTACTGTTTTTAAATAAAATTCAATTATTTATTCTTTTCTTTGTTTTATTCAACTTATCTTCCACAATTTTATTTATAATTAAATTCTCTAAAAGTTTAGTTTAAAAGTTTTGTGTTCTTTACCCTCATAACAACGTTATTGTACATCAAGCATAAAAATAGGATTTTTTACTTCAATTTATTGATTTCACCCCAGACTTCTCAATGACTACTGCAGAGACTTTTTCAGGTAAAAACCATAAGAATCACTAATTCTCACCCTTAATTAACATCCTAAAAATTTCAGTAAGATTTTATTTCACCAGGGTAGCTGAAATCAGAGCGAGATCTTTCATTAGCCATAACTTTTAAATGAAGCACTTTACGGCATATTTCTGTTTAAACTTTTTCCATTATTTTCATGAGTAAAATAGTTGAAGTAAACTTTCTGATATATACTGTAATACGTATAATCTATAAAATATATAAGAGACTTCTATAGGCCCTGTTTTAAGGTTTTTCCAGATCATGTTAATAAATTTTTTCAACAAAATATTGTCTATAAAAACAATATGTAGATTTTTTTATCATCATCAGTGCTTAGTATCAAATTTTACCCTAACGATATTACATCTTATTTCATTCCTTTATTTAAAGTTTTTTTTTTTTCAAAAGAATAAAATTTGTTTATCTGATGAGAAAAGTTTTCTTTCAGATGTTTTTTTGTGAACCTAATAAAAATAGAATAAACTTTAAATAAGTTAGCTATTAAAAACATAAAAAATAAAAATGTGTTTTCAAACTTTTTTAAATTTCACTTTTTCAACATTTTGTTTTAAACTCATTTAAATTAAATTTTTTACGTGAATAAAACTGTAATATAACTTTTAATCATTAATAACTAATTTGTTTAAAACTGTTATAGTTTAAAGTTATCACAGAAAGTTTCTCAAATGCGTACTTTACTGATTTTTCTTAATAAATATTACTACTGATGAAAATTCAGACAATAATTTTATCTCATATTTTGATCAGTAATCCATTAATATAAAATTAGGAAAAACATCAATAAGTTACAACGTAGCATTATGGACACAAATTTCAATTGCCTACCCATGTTTTTTAATCACATCCAGTTAATATATTTAGCAAGTTAAAAAATCTAAGAAACTGATTTCTGATCGTATCTAATGAACAGGAAATTCCAAAGTGAAGAAAAAATCTTCCAAGTACTTAGTTACTGGAAATTCCTCTATACACTATAAAAAAATAAACTATAATTATAAGATTTAAGATTTTATCAGTTGTTAAAAATAATTATACAAATACATACAGGCAAGAGGGGAGAGAGAATTACATAATATTTTTCATGAAAAATAGTAATAATTGAAAAGCAAGTTTACTTGATATCATACTTGATAAGTTTTATTATTATTGGTACTTACGTATTAATGTCACCGCAGCTACAGCTTTATTTAAAAACAAAGTAGTCAATTGGATTTCGGTGGAAAATGAGCCAATATAGAGTTTAACATAGATTCAAAACAGTCTCTTTATTAATTTTAATAAATGGTTGTTTATATTTATTTATTTTATAAATATAATTTAACCAAACTTAACCTACGCTCGCTAACCTTGACTAATTAACAGGAGTGTTTTGATTATTTAAATAATAAATAATTGCAATAATTTATTAAATAAATACTCAAAAAATTAGTGTTAATTAGTCAAGGTTAGCGAGCGAAGCAAGCTTAGGTTAAGTTTGGTTAAATTATATTTATAAAATAAATAACCATTTATTAAAATTAATAAAGAGACTGTTCATTTTCTACCGAAATCTGATTGACTACTTTGTTTTTAGATAAAGCTGTAGCTGCGGTGGCGTTAATACGTAAGTACCTCAATATTTTTCATTAGAAATATTATGTAACTCTCTGCCCTTTTTTCTGTGTGTTATTTGTGAAAGTATTTTTAACAGCTAATTGACAAGTTTCAAAAAACTTTAAATTTTTCCGAAAAATAAGAAGAACTACACCAATTTTCTTCTTCATTCTTCAAATCATAAAATACCAAAATATCCAATGTCACTTGTATAACTGAGATGAATCATTCATTATCTATCTAATTAAAATGATTGAAAACCTGTTTAGGACAAAGGAGCATAAAACAAACACCCTTCTGCTGAAATGAATCAAAATATTTAAGATACAGCAGTTCCAAAAAGTGCTCCCTTATAAAAAAAAATTAAAAATTTAGTTACTTAAAAGTTTATGGCATTTTTATAATAGCAGTACTTCACTTTATATTAAAGTAACATAAATATTGGCTATATTAAAGCCAATAAAATAAAAATTAAAACTTAAAAATACAAAAATAAACATATTGTAAAATATGGCATTCATAAAACATTATACTAAACTTTAAGAAAATAATTTACCCCCCCCCCCCATAAATCATCTTAAAATATGTTGTTTATTGGTATATCCAAAAGAAAAAGTAATTTATTAAGTTAAAAGATATAGAATCAAAATTTGATAGATGCATTGTGTATGTGACCTTTAAACAACATACCAAAAAATAAAAAAATAAGTCTTAATGATTAGGAAAATGATCAATCTTCATTTATCATGACAGGTCAAATAAATGAAAAGTTAATTTTTAACCAAATAAATATTTTCTAATGTTTTTTAGTTTTTTTTATTTTTATTTTTAACAAGAAAACAGCAAGTATTTATTTTAAATTAAAAATTCAACCTTGTTTTTAATATTTTTATAAAATAACTAGAACAAAAAAATTTTTAATTGCTGCACTATTTTGAAGTTTTTTTTATGTATTGTCTAAAGGTCACAAACACAAAATTTGTATACCACCTAGATTCCAATATTCTACTTGCTTATGATAAGTTATAATTTAAAAAACCACATAGAAGCATTTTTAAAACTATTTTTGCAGGATATTTTTCTCGGTTTTACCATTTCTGTTTATATATCATAAAATATGCATTATTTCTCATTCATTATCATTTCCAAAAAACTGAAATAACCTTTTTTGTAAATAATAGAATTTAATAAATAACAATAATGCATAACAATATTGAATAATATTTGAAATTAGTAATAATTCTACAAACAACAAATTCACTAATTCTTAAAAAGTGAATTAAATTACCATAGCAAATGAATCAAACCATTTATTAAAGATTGGCCTTACATCAATATATTAGAGACTATAGTATTAGATGTACACTAAACATGTAACCCGCAACCCAACCAAAATACAACTTTTATATCTTACTGTATGGTGGTATTGTAAATTAAAATGACTAAATTCTAAGATTCAACGTTCTACATTACACAAAACTTTCTCATTAAATTCAGTAGACTAATGTTTTTTTAATTAATTTAGTAACAATCACAAAACAAAAAACTAATTTAACATAGTAGTAATAAATTAAAAATATACCATGCATAGTTATTTTTAACAGAAAAATAAAACACAAAGCATGCTAAACTTTTTCTTTTAAATTACAACTAAAACATCAAATTATATTACACATACACTGAAACATCAATAAAAACAATACATTATATACACATACATATTACACACCCAATTCTCAAACAGAGCTAATGCGATATCCAAAACATACAACAAAATAATAAATCCATGCATTTCAAATGATAACCGATCGTAATCAATAAATTCAAAATATTAACACCATTTTAAAATAAATCCTTCAAACATGATAAAAAAGATAGAAAAGAAACCAAGAAACTATACATAAATGTCTTGTACTAAAATATAGAAAATATTAACACTAAAGATTGTTTATAAAAACTACTGCAGCGTAATGTTTCCCACCTTACAACATGTTGTTCAACAACACAATTCCTTTATCATGAAATATACTGTTCTTCAAAAGAAATTAGACAAAATAAAATTAAAAAGGACTATCTATCACACTATAGCTGAAAATCTCAGTTTGAAAATTATACATGGCATTGCCATGTATAATTTTCGTAATTTATAATAATAATTTCATAAAAAGTAACAAGACTATTAGTCTTGTTACTTTTTATGAAATTTATTACCTTACCTGCCTCCTGCCTACCAAATACCTGCTCTACTCGGCAACAAAAGAGGGATTTTAAGCGTTATGTACTTCTCGCAAGTTTTCCATGTACATCTGGCGCAATGCCTGTAACCCAGCAAGGGACCACTTAATTCATAACAATGGACCAAAGTAGTATCCAACTTTCTTTTTGTATATTTATGACTTTCTTAATACTTTTGCAGACACTCAGTCTGGGCTATACTCACTGAAGTGGTCACATATGTTGTACACCAATAATAGAAATGCCAAATTGCATCTTTACTTGTTGAAAATCAAGTATGTTCCTGGATTAATTTCTGTTTTCCAAATTACAATGTGAGAAATTTTAGACCCCCACCTGTTTTAAAATCCAAGAAAATCCGATATAAAAATTCAAATTAAAATACTTTTCTACTTCTATTTTTTTGTAGCAAATCACAAATAAGTTATAAGAAATTCTGTGCAATGTTGATTCATCGCTTGTCTGTTAGCAGTTAATTGTTTGAACGTCTTATGTGGTATACACATGCCTAAAAACCCATAGCTGCTTACTATTTTAAATAGTGCTAAAAAAAAGAAGTATCGGAACGCTGAATTTGTACCTCGCACATTTTTTTTTGTGAAATATTTCTAATTAGCTAATATAATACTTATTCTTTTATATTTTTCTTTTTGATTTTTTTTTGAGAATATTATTTTAGGCATTAAACAAATTAAGGGTATTTATTTTAACATTTTATTTTTTGTTATTTATTAGTATGACATATGAAGTAGTTATTACAACTAGTTATCACAACTTTCAAAAATATTGCAATATTCAGAATAAGCCAAAAATATGCCGCAAACAAATTTTTTTTCTAAATGTCTGTCAATAAAACTAAATAACAAAAAACGATAAAATTCCTCCATTTCTACTGACAAGAATCAATTTTATAAATAAATATTACTATTTTGCAATAATATTTGCAAATAAAAATTTTATCAAGAAAATCAAACTGCTAATTTAAAAAAAAAATCTTTACGTCTTAAATTTTTCTGTAAAAGTTTTCAGACACGATCTTCACATTCAAGTAATCTGCATCCCACATTTGTGTGGAATTTTAAACATTTGTTTCTGTTTTTCACTCATTTTTATTTTTTACTTAAATTAATATAATATTTAATTAAAATGATATTTACAGATAATTTTTACAATTTTTCTAATTAAATATATCAATTTTTTTATATCGATAATTAAACGCATCACAAACAAAAAATGTTTTTGAGTAGTAATATAGTTAAGTACGAAGTATGTACATACACCGAAAGCCACTGATCAAGATTGAAGCTTTGAGAAAAATAAAAACAAAGTAAAAATATTCTACAATTGTTCATACATGCCCTTTGAAATTTTGCCACTTTATGACTAGCTGAGTAGCCATATAATTTTTGAGAATATATTACTTTCTTATCGCAATAATATAGAATCCCAGAGTTATTGTCAGAAATTAAAAAAAGGAAATGGCCTAAGAAACAGATGATAGAAACAGTACAAAAATAATCTTCTATTGTTGATACTAATTTTAATGATTGCCCATTATTGCAGCCCATATTTCCTTATTATTGCTCATTATTCCAAAAGAAAACAGAACCGTAGTCAGTATCATAAATTAAAGAAAGGAAATACCCTACAAAACACTATTATAATAGACCTACAGAAATGGGGGAACTTGTATCTACTATTTTTTTTTAAGTAACATGTGCACAGAATGTAAACAATTATTCCTTCATCTTCAAAAAAAAAAGATAGTGATAGTTCCAATTATGTATAATGGAAAACTGGCTTCAATTCAGATCTTTGAAAAGAAAGGAACATAATGATATGCTTCACTTTGGCAATGGTAATAGTTCAGAAGCAGAGTGTTAAGATAATATCAGTGATTCTAGTGCCATTAAAAAAATATTTAGTAGTAGCTGCTCAAAGAAAAAATACTTCCGTAAATATGACAAGAATTATTTGAAACTTTGATTTACTTGATGTGGCAATGAGAGAGAACTAAAACCTTGGTGCATTGTTTGCTAAATTAACAGAGCACTTAAGACTAAACGCACAAAAAGTAAACTAGTCAAGTTTTTTCAATGACTTGTTAAAAAAATTAATAAAGAAATGAAAATTGTTTCTAATGTAGGTTCAGCAACTAAAATGACCTCAGAAACTTCCTACATTAAAAGTCTTCATATCAAGAAAAGCAGCTCATCTCATTATACACAGTTGAGACCTTAATACTTCCAGTAGCAAAAAAAAAAAAAAAATAGTTAAAACAATGTTCAGTAAAATAATTATCTAAGGACACTGATTTAATACCACTCTCAGACGATACACTTAAACACTGAATCAATGACATGGCTAATAATGTAGAATCTGGACTTATCAGTAGAATAAAAGCAGTTTATTTTAATCATTTCAAGATAGAAGAGACAACAGATGTTACGAATGAAGCACAGTTAATCTGTTGCCAGGTACAATACCATTCATGAAGATATGTTATTTTCAAAGACTTTGCCAGCTCGTATAGTAGAGAACAAATTTTTACTGTTCTTAATGAGAACGTGCAAAAGCATATAATTGATTGGAAAAAATGTATAGGTTTATATATTGGTATTATGTTTACTTGTACTGCTTTATGTGTAGAATATTTATTTTATTAATTGTGTTTATAGAATATTTTTATTACTTTGTGATAATGTGGACAGCAAGCACAAACAGCTTCATTTCATTCTGAAGTTCGCCAGATTTCATAGGGTGGGTACTCACTCAAAGACTCTTTGAATTAAGACACTAACTTCTGTTATTTGTAAACAAAATTAACAAAGATTTTACATCATTTCTTGTGGTGACATGTCGCTAAGTACATAGGTATACCTTTCACATGTATTCTCAAAAGTATATAAATCTTCTCTACTTGTAGAGATTATATTTTCTGAATGTCCATAAGAAAATAAAGGGGTTTGACAGGAAACATGGTTTGTGGGTCAATATTGTAAAAGAGGGAAGTTTCACCATTTTCAACCCTAGTCTTTTTTAATTGAAAATCTCATTATTGAAAACAAATAATGCAATGACATATGTTCGCATAAAAAAACTCGAGACGTTACAATTTGAAAATTATTTTCCTAGTAAATATATGAATTTTCACAGGTTTGTGATCCTTTCCAATATGATATCGAAAATAATAAACTTTCATTAATTGAAGAATATTTAACTGAACTCTTCAATGACACCAGACTTAAAATTAAATTCCAAGCAGAAGGTATGCTTAATTTCTGGATTTCATCGCTAGAGGAAAAGAGAATATATACTGAACTGTACAATGAGAAAGGGTTTTCATCACTAACCCAAATAAAAACTAAGTACCAAAATTAACACTATGTATATGACGATCTTCAGACTTAACTAGTATACATCCAAATATAGAACTGCTCGTCCATCTAATTAATGCAAGTACAAACATTTATTAATTGTTTGTTGTTAATTAAATGATTATCCAAACTCTTAAGCCTTTAATTATTAAAAAATTAATTTTCTTCTATAAAATTAAATGAATTTTAATTCATTTTATTTTAAAATTTAAGCATAGTGGTATTAAAATGTGTTAAAAAAATGATAATTTGCTTTCAAATGGAACAAGAGTAAGGTAGTCCACAGAACTGTTCTGGCTTATAAATAGGTGCCAGTTTCAAAAATGTTAGAAATGCTGTAATAAGCCGTTTAAATTGCAGAGCAACATATTTCACATCTATCAAATTCATTTATAAATTTCTTAATATTGTAATTAATATCAAAATGAATTTTAATCTAATTTTACATACTCATAAAACTGAGCATTATAAAGGTAGGGTTAAAGACATGGAAAAGGTTACGAACAAGTAGTTGCGGAGAGAAAACAAGATTGTCTAACCCAGGGTAATTGGTAAAGGGAAGAAAGAAAAAATTTAATTATTCAATGGTTTGCACTCCAATTAATGTCTTATGATACATTAAGACCTAATTATTAGCAATAATCTCTTTAGAGTAGTATCAAATGGCATTGTTATTAATGCTAAAAGGTTAAGATGGATATAACTGACTACAAAATTAAATAATATTCTCTATCTATGTCATTTTAGTTCATTCCACTTTTTTTTTGACATATTCAGTGTAAGGAGAAAATAAATTTCATACTATTCAAAAAAGTTGCGATCTTTTATTTTTAAGTATAAGGATTTGCACATTTTGTGTATGTGTGTGTACACACACACACACACACACACACACACACACACATATATATGTATTGCCTCAATATGTTTTTTTATATTTTGTACATATTACATATATACAAATAAAACCTTTTTAACCCTGGTTTATCAGACTTTAAATCAAATTGGTGGAATCTCCATTCAGTATGTAATTTGAATTTAGTTCACAACCACTTATTTTTTTCCTTTCATTAAATTAGCTATTACATTTTTTTGTCAATTATATAGTATTATTAAATCTTAATATGTGCTGCCACCTTGTGATAGCTTGCTGAATTCAACTGTCCAAATACTAAGCAGCAGCAACAGTACATATACTGTGCAAAAGATGCTGTTTCTATTATGTTTCATAAGTAGCAAAACTGTAAAAAGTCATTTTAAAAGTAACAAATTTTTCTCATTTTAAAAATGGTAAGAAGAAATTTTAATTTTAAATCATTTTTATATACTTATATTCGATCTTCATAGGCTTTTATTTAGTTTCATTTGCATGCTACAAGATTTTCTAACAGTTTTTTGTTTTCTTTGTAATTATATACTAGTTTTAAAATTTGTTCAGTTTAACAGTTTTGTCATTTAACATCTTTTCAGAGTAATAAAATTATTAATTTAAACATTTTTATAAAGGTTCAATGCAACTATACATTAGTTAATCAATGGAAAGATAGTTTTGGAAGTACATTCTTATTTTTTGTTCTTTATAAATACTTTTCAATACTGGGAAAAATAAATACAAGAATATATGTATTACATTATATAATATATATATGTATGTTCAAAAATTTTTTTTACAGATTATTAAGTAATCACAATAGGATAGACCCAAAAATTAATGAACAGCAAAAGGGTTGACAAGTACACTACCAAATACAGTGGAGTATTCAGCACTAGTGAATGCTCCATTGATAAAAATCCTAATAATTAGCTCTGAACGCCTTAAAAAAAAATTAATTTGGGATATTTTACCACAATTTTAATGAATTTTTACAAACTTTAATTACAGTAATAAAAAAATTATTTACAAAATCAATGAAACTAGAAGATTAGAAATCGTTCAAAAACATTCTTTTTTTTTATGATAAAAACTTCTCAGTGCACTTTCACTTGTTTTAAAAAATAATAACAGTTTTAAAAGTGCAGAATCCCATAGTTATATATAATTTAAGCCTAAACAACGTGCTATAAAACTCTGCATAAGGACTGAAATTGATATTCATTAATGTTTGAAAAGAAAAGAATAATAAAAATGGGAGTAGGGATATGAGAAGGATTTTTGAATAAATGTTTTCAATGCCAATTGACAATCAGCAATTACAATACAATGCCAATCAGCTCCTTCAAAAGCGATATAGTTCATGATTAGTTGGGCAAACTACAAATTAATTTTTACTTTCAGTTAAGATATTTAGAGTACATGCAACAAATTTTAGGCATGTGTTTCAAAGATTATAAAGGCAGCACATAGCAATTACAAGACAATTAAATTACAATTTACATAGCAATTAAAATTTATTTAAAATTTTATATCTACAGCAATCAATTCAGACTACTAAATTTGACTTTGGCTGTTTGCATTTTAACCTTGCTCTACATTTCCACATCCTGGAATCTACATTTTCAAGGATTTATTTCCAAAATTTTTCCAAGTGTTAAATGAAACCAATGCTAAGGGATGCATATTTCCCAGGAATGACAAAATTATTACAAGATCTAAATAAACAGGGGATTCAATGCACGATTTGCAGTTATTGAACCAAATGAACCTCCCTCTTTTTGTTGAGAATTAAAAATTTAACTTCCTTACAATATGAAAATCTAATCTCTTGAGAACAAACAATCCAATTATAAATTTCTTATATTCTCATATATAATAACACATCATTCACAGAATTAATAACCAAAAAGAACAAGATAAATTAAAAATAGCCATTATTTTCTAAATTTAATAATAAAGAGGGCATTCAAAACCGACAGTAACACATTCATTTCCAAAGAGCTGAGAAAAAATATCAAAATACAGCATTAAAGCTTTTCATTAATGTCGGTTAATAAAAGCAGTGATAAGTTAAGTTAATAAATCTGCTTCGCCTAATTAACATAGCAACAGAGAACTAAACCACAATTCCAAAGATCTAACTTAAAATACTAGACAATTAATTTTCATTAAGTAAGGCAACACAAATACTTTTTTTCAACTCTTGTTCTTTTAACAAATTATACAGAAAATAAAGTCAAATATACTTAAGTTTATAATGTAATCAATATGAAAAATATTTTTTTTGGCTTTAAACACAGAAAACTATTGCTTAACATTAAAAACTTAAATTATTTTTTAGGTAAAGATTAGATTTTTATTTGTTACAGTAAAACAAACAATATTAAATGGTACATTAATATTAATTTGTACAAAACTTTGTAATACACACTTCATAAACATATATATAACCCTAATTTACAAAAACAAACTTACTATAAAGAATCAACACTTACTAATTAAAAAAAAAAAATACTAAGGAAAATTAAGAGCTATTAGCAGAATTCTGTTATATAGAACTTTTCATGCAATGAAAACAAAATTATTATACACAAATTACAATTAACAAAGAAACAATATTCACAAAACATTTAAAAACACAATCTCTTAAAACATTAAATAACTAAGAGCAGGCATTTTTTTAACATATAATGCATGCTTTGTAGAAAAACAATGGAGTAAATAAACAGTTAAGAAGTGCAATAAAAAATTAGAATCAAAAATACTGACATTAAACAGCTATAATTAAGAAAATTTAATAATAAAATTTAGCTGATCAGATGTAAAATTTTATATAGCGGAAATCCTAAGATCTGGCAAGATGGTCACGATATTTTAATGCAGTACTTTCAAAAATAAAAAGATTAAATAACTGTTTTTAACTTAAATAATCAGAAAAAAATCATTTATTTATATATTAAGAGCATTGTATAAAATTTACCAACCAAAACTTACCGAAAAATGTTTTCTTGACGAATTTTAGGACTAATGAATACTAGATAAATTCTCGTGATACGACCGAAAAACTTTTAATTAAAATAAAATCGAATTAATTTCATACCACAGATCACGACAAATTAAAAAATAACCTTTCTTACAAACTAAATTATCACATAATTTCTACGTCTTCATTTCAGAAAATTAAAATAATTTTCATTAGATTAAAGAGAAATTTAGATGCTTACTTTCAACAGTGATTTTTTTTCTCTTTGCAGGTAGGGAGGACGCTTACCGCTTACCTAGTCAACCTGTCAGATTCTTTCTATTTCTTGAAGAAAACTATCTCGAATCCGATGAAACACCTAATGAATAAATATCGTTCCCGTTCATAATTCTTAAAACCGAATACTTAAAATATATTATAAAAACATCAATGTCACAACAAAAATTAACACTCCAACACCGAACTAACTGGCACACATACGTGCAGAGAATTCCATTGTTGTCAACTGTTGAACAGTTACAGGATATAAACATTTTTGCTTTCTTATTTTCCTATTATTTAACAATTAACAGGTATTTTTTGCAGTTTGTAAATTAACTAATGATTATTACAATCCCACCATATGTATCATATTCTATTGTTTTAATGTTTATACAATAATTAGTTCTACATATGTGTATTACGTAGATAACTTTTTGTTTAAAAAGTGTTTTACACATTCAAGTAACCTATAATTACAAATAAAATATTATATAAAATGTATACAATTCACAATAAAAATCTTGAAGATTACTTTCGTACTATTATTACTACTACTTGAGGACAACCCTGATTCCTAATTAGCGCGAAACTAAAAATAACTGTAAATTACATCCATTTTAAAATATGGAATGTGGCCGACTGAAGAAGCTAAGTGTACTGTAATACAAAAAAGGAATTAGAAATAATTTTAACGTTTTAATACTTCCTTCAGTTATATCCTCTAATATACAAAAATAAAATACAATATCTAACTTAACATTTTAGTTTATTTCATTTAGAGATAAGTAAAATTGGTTGAGATCAAAAGTTAACCTTGAAACTCAGTTCAAGAATTTTCATATTTTATCAATCTTGTTCAGTTGCATATATGTAATTTCTCACAACAGTTAAAACTAATTATTTGATCTATTTTTTAATTCTGTTACATAACTGAAAGCATTAATTGAATCAGCCAAATTCATAAATCACACAGATTGTGAAAATGAAATTTAAAATTTTTGAAATAACCAACTGAAACAAATCCTATAAGTAAAATTTAAAACTAAATCAGTTAATAAGTTTTTTTGTTTATTAGCCAGATACACATTTAGAATAAGATCAAAAAGTTGAAAAAAAAATTACATATAAAAACATATCTTGATCATCCTAGACTTTTCATAACAATCTTTCATCTGTATTTGGTAAAACTTTCCCATAAATTTCCTTTATATGTAAGCAATTTTTCCTGTTAGTTCTCCTCAGAAACAATAAAAATGGTATTAGCTGAATTTTTTTAGTGGGATATTTACAGATAAAAACATATACAAAGTGCTATTCAAAAGCCTCTCCACACAGTTATATTCCATTGAAGGAATGAACATTTGCTAACTACTGTGGAACCTGGACAAGATAGAAAACTAACCTGATCTGTTGAGGGAGTCTCTCTTTAAGCTGATACAACTCTTTCTTCTTTGGAAATACAATGGAAATTATGTTAGCTATTGCCAAACCATGTGGAGTTTCTTCTCATCCAAAATTGATTGATTTTGTCTGCAAGATGGTTGTTAATATTTATACTTATGACTTAACGGTAAAGCCAGATTGGATGAATTTAAAATAAATATGTTGTATAATTTTCTAACCCATATTCAGTTGATCCAGGTAGAAGGACTTGAAACTTCTACATTAGTAGTTTAAATAATTATTCATTGAATGGTTTGTAACTTTAAATATGGATATAGCCATATAACTTTGACTATGGACAAGGCCTGGCATTGTATTTCTTAGGTAGATGTAATTGTTAACTATGTGGATAGAATTCCCAGTAATGATAATGATAAAATAGTGAAATTTCTAGGTGTTTCTAGATATAGATATACTTCTCTTGGGATGATGAAATTTTCATTTGCTAGAAAATCAGATTGTATTTTGCTTTAAAACAACTTAATGAAATGGTAAGCTGGCCATCATTATTAAATACTTAATTTGCTTATGTATACTGTCTAGAGTATAATGTCATCTCTTGGAGTTACCTAATGAACTCAGAATAAGTGTTTAAGATACAGAAATCATTACATTGATTAACAACACCCAAAAGTATGAATTGTATAGACTGATATATATTTAAAAAATTAAATATGTTAACTTATCCTTGTGTTTATATTTATGAATGTGTAATCTTTGTTAAAAAGAATAATCACAACTACTTAAAAAAATAATATCAAACTCTATCAAAGTAGGCAATATAACTGTTTTTGTGTAACTTGACACAATACTTCAGCTTACGAGGAAAAGCCTCATTATGCTTTTACTGCAATTTTTAATAAATTACCAAAACGTTTAAAAAATCTTTCTTTAATTTCAAAATACAATTAAAAAGTTTTCTTTAACATAAATAATATTGGTATTAATGTAGTAGATGACCCACCACTATAGTTAGTTAGTTTTTGGCTAGCGCCACAGAAACACTATATTGAAATAAGAAAATAAATAAAATATAAGTATAATCTAACCAAACATAAACTACATTTGCTTACCTTGACTAGTAAGTGCAGGATAAGTTTAGTTAGATTATATTTATAATTTTATTTTCTTATTTCAATTTAGTGTTTCAGTGGCGCCATCTAAGTACAAACTAACTACAGGGATAGATCATCTACTATATTAATACCATATTACACCCGAATTGTGAATCAAACAATCATTCCTAAAATAAGATTTTAAATCTTTCTTTTCTTTTATTTAATTTTTTTGTAAATAATTTTTTATGTACTTATTAAGACGACAAGTAACATATTTTATATAGCCATCAATGTTTAACTTAATATTAAAATTAATTTCAGGATCCCTAACGTTGAATATATGCTCAAAGCTATTATTATAAATTGTACAGTGTTAATAAAATTATTACACAATTCACCAAAACTGATAGTGAATCTTCCCCTTGTAAGTCTATTAATAAAAGTTCCTGGTGAGGAAGATATTTTGCAGTGATTAGACAGTCAAAACAGATAATCACATGACTTTGACAAGTGATTCCTACATTTATGTCAAGTGATTTACCACCAGCATAAGCATGCCATTTTCACATGCATAGCATATATTTATAGTTAGACATTATTATTATCTTATTTTGAATGCCAGAATGTTTTTATGGCTAATTTTCCTGATAAAGCAGTATCAAATTAATTAACTGTCATTTAGTATCTAGATTCTGTGAAACAGAAAATATAGCGACCAACTGTCAGTGTTATTTGATAACAGTTTGAACAACATTCATCAGTTCCTTTTGTGTTCTCTACTAAAATAACTCAGGAAACTTTCTCAGCAGATACACTTTTGGTTGGGTTTTTCACAAACTACAGAAAAACTCAACTTGTCAGTACTGAATTCAAGTAGTGTAAGAATTTGAGAACCTGACTTCAGTAATGTGGGTGGTTCAAACATTTTATCTGAAATGTTGTAATATAATTTTTATTCAGATAAAGCAGGGTTTCATCTTTCAGGTTACATTAACAGCCAAAAAAATTGTGCATAGAATTTTGAAAATTCACACATTTATCATTAAGTCATTATTGCATTATCAAAAAGTGTTTGGTGCATAATTTTTCTGCAGAGTGGTTGAACCCATTTTTCTCAGAAACATTAACTGGAAAATGTTATGTAAAATTATTATAAATTTTGTAACTTTCCTTAAAGCTTAAGAGTGAAACTGCAAGTAACAAGATGATGCTACATTCCACTCTGTCAACTCTATTAGGCGATACCATTGAGTTAATACCCAATTTGGGGGTTATACTTAACACATGTATAATGTATAAATTATACACTGGAATAACATTATTCTACACAGTTTGGTTATACCATGAATTTTTCAATCACTTTGTAATTACCCGTGACTATGACCAACACAGTTCCTGGATTCTTACCATCAACTTTTTATTTAAGAGATCTTCTGAAAGGTATTATTTTCAAGAACAATCTGCATATTTTGCAAGAACTGAAGAAAATATTGAAGATACAACTTTAACATCATCAGTACATAAACTCTAAAGAAAGTTGCATTGAATGTGAAAAAACTGGCTGATGCATTAACACTCAAGGCAGACATTTATTATGACTTGTTAGTGAGAAAAAATTAAAAATATAATATGTTTAGTTTCCTGTATCATATGAATTAATTGCTCTTATAAATAAACATAATTTGTTTTACATGTTGAGTGTGTAACTTTATGAATGCTGAATAATATTAAAAAAATCCCTTTTGGCATGCTGGAAGGCAGAGGTAGATTTCACTAGTGCTAAGTAACGGATAAAAAAGATTTCCACCTTAGTTAAGAAAAACTTCAAATTTACTCAATATGACAATGGTTGCATCTGAAAAAAGTTTCACATACAAGACCCAGCTTACAATTCCACCAACATTTTGGTCATCCCTTGCCATAAGGGTTGGTCATATCAAAAATTGTTTCAGACAAAAGTTTTACGTAATGTTTAGAGAACTAACGACCACTTTAAACTGATTCAATGCTGTGCCTATTAAGTCTACATAAAACTTGCTGGTAAATAGCTTGGATGTAAAAAATTGTGTTAGATCAGTTCTGTGATTAGTATCTGAATAGAAAATAATTAACTGAGATGATATTTCTTGTTCTAATTAAGAGAGAGGAATTTCTTAATCATACTGTTATTGTTAATAAAAACATGAATATTTCATAACACTTAAAAGTAAGTATCAGAGGAATTCAAGAACTCCTTTAACACTAAATTAAATCATGTAAACTATGATCACATGGAAAAAGAAAACAAGCATTTTTAAGGCTAGAAACACCTCATACTCACTGATTTCATGCTATGGAACATTAACATAAATTTTCAGGTCTATTAAATAATATTTAACTGGTTTTATCACACAGTGAAAGTATATTTGTCAAGTGGCATTATTTTGCTTATGATAATGTAACAGTATGCTGCTTTAGTATATTTGTCAGCAATAAGCTGTAATAGTTCAAGCATTGGTTAAAAGAATTGTTCCCTACATAACTCTTAGCCAAGTCATTTTGGAAGAGATGAGCTCAAAAAGGTTGTCAGTGAAACTAGGTGAACCTAATCTCTACTTCCCTCTAGCAAGAGACCCTTACCGAATCTCTTTGTACTAAATTCATTTACCTCTTACTTCCTTTTTTACATGTCTTAAAAAATATCCCTTATAGTTTCACATATTTTTACCCTTAATCAGTTCTTTCACCTTTCACGTTTATGCAATTTTCATTTATCATCCTCTTGAATGAAACCAAAAATTTTCCTCATTAAAAATTGGGAAGGTTTGAAAGTAACTGAAAAATCTCTTATTTTTAATTAAGATATTTATATTTTGAAAGTCTGCATTTTACACCAATATTCAACAATAGGATGTAAATATAATTTAATTATAATTTTTAAATTGTTATTAAATAAATCTTTTTTGATAAAAAAAGAAGGTATAAGTTGTGCAGATCAGGTATTTGAATTTACCTTTAGCATTGAAGGATTCCAGAAAAAATTATAAACTGAGCAGTATTTTATAGATTTATCTTCAGTGTATGATACTGTTAGGAGGGACGGACGGACTGCTAAATAAACTAATAGGGGTAATCAAGTGCAAAATCTTAATGAAATGTTGACAAATAGACAGATAACAGGACATCTTGGTGAGGCTCCAAGTAGGTCAAGAATTTTAAACAATGGCTTGCCTTGGAGATCTGTTCTTGCGCCTTTTTTGTTCAATCTACACATAAGGGACCTATCAGCTACTAGATCCTGAAATTTATGTACATAGATGATACTGCTCTCACCGCACAATGTAAAACATTTAGGAAATGCGTGATGGTGATTCAGGAGGATCTGAATCACCCAACTAAAACAGAAATAAGCTGCTCCCATTTAAGCAATGGAGATGCCAGGATGTCACTAAAGGTCTTGTTTGTAGGGAAAGAACTGCGACATAATCTAACCCCAAATTACGTTGGTGTGACACTTGAAAAAATCCTAATTTATAAGCAACATATGACTATTGCTGAAAAATTGAGAATTTGAGATAACATACCGTATTGGCCCAAATATAAGACGACCCTCAGTTTTTGAGGGATGTTTACTAGAAAAAATTAAATAGTCACATTTAAGACAGTTTTCACATATATTTAATCAAAACACATTGAAATTTCATCTATAAAAAAAAACTTAAAAAAAAAATTAAAGTAAAATTAAAAATCAACACTTCTATTTTAACAAAGAATATAATTAGGTATCATTCCCAGTCATCAACCTTCTCCTCCTCCTCCTCCTCTCACAGACTGGAACTAGATTCAGAGCTAGTATTGCTACACTTCTTAAACCCTTTACAATTGTTTCACATTTGACTCCAAGATGTGGTTATTCATTTGGGCAATAGCTGTAGGCATTGTATTCCTTCCAAAGATGATCCTTAAAAGGCTTATTGACAACAACATCAAGGGCCTGACGTTAGGAAGTCATTCCCCCCCAGAGATCACAACAAGGTCAGTGTTCAATTCAGCACCTACTTCTTTATATTATCTGTTGTGTGTCCACGAAATGAATCCAAAACTAGCATGCCCCTCTGCTGAAGTAAAGCACTTTGTTGACATCCCCAAACCACCTTCAGCCAATCTGCCACCAGTTGTTCGGTCATCCATCCCTTCTTCTGTGTTCTAAAAACAACTCCAGCTGGAACTGTTCCTTTGGCAGTGTCTTTCTCTTTAATATGACATAAGGTGGAAGTTTTCTTCCATTTCGGTAACTGCTAACATGACTTTTCATTGCCCATATGTTTAAGCAATACTGTTTTCACACAATTTTTGTCTACAGTAACATTTGTTTCCTCTATCCTAATTAGACAGCTCCCAGTACTAACTAATATACCCCACCATTTCCCTCAAGCATCAAAATATCCTGGTATTACTCTGGAAAAAAATTACCAATGCAGCAGCACCAATCAATATGCCCATCAATGGATTAACTAATTGGCGCTAGAAATCTCAAAAACCCGCATGGGAACTGGCCTGAAAGCTTATAAAGGAGAATTTTAATATCAAATAACAATGGCAGATCTCGTGGAAGGAAAACTACAGCTGCCAATGAACAGAGGTGGTGCTTCATAAGTGCTGGGTTTTAGTCTGCCAAGACAGTTGTAGTGCAGACTTAATCACATAATATCTGGATGAGGTAGATGTAAATGGGGCATGTCAGCTGTGGCTGGTTGTGAATGTAGTGAGCTACTCAAAACTGTTGAATATCTAATTAAGTACCGGCTACAGCAAACATACATGTGAGATCCAGAAGATGATAAATTGTACTATCCCAAGTTGAACGGCTGAAAAAACTAGATGTTAATTTGTAGCTACAATGAATTTTGTAATTATACCTATGACTCTATTATATATAAATTTGATATTATAATTGTTTGAATGTTCTATTTTAATATCTTGCATACTGCACATCTATGTACCATATGATAAATGGGAAAAAGTACACAATTTCCTTATATTTTTTCTAATATGACTCAGCATATTTCATTTTTCTGATTCACAATGATTTTCAGGTAATTAAAATCCTTTACTTCTTAAAATTGCCTTTAGTTAATATAGTCTTGTTACTTTTGAAGAAGCTAATATATGATTTTACTCATTTATTTTTATTTATAACCAATTCGATCTTTCTTGCCTCTAGTTTTTTTTTTTTTTTAAGTGATAGATTTTCTAGACATAACAATGTCATTTAGAAATATATTAATTTGGTAGACTGTAAAACATATTACTTATGAGATTCATTTTGTTTATAGCTCTCCTGATCTAATAATATGAGATCTATAGATCTCTTTACTTACTCAAATTAATTTTCAATTCCCTATTAATCACTATATATTTATTTTCTTATGGATTTTGTCCATTGTTATTTTCACCAATCTTATTAGCTTAGATACTAGATATTTTAACCTCAGCTAAAACATTATATGTCTTTTTCCAAATAATATTGTTGAAGGCTAATGTAAAATCCACAAATATGTATGCCTTATGTATTATTTTTTTTGAACAAAAATACGTATAATATTCACTGTGTATTAACGTTATTTTAAGTATTAAATTTTAAGAATCTATCATGATGTGAAAGGTTTCAGGTATTTTTAAAAAGGCTTAGTTTTCAGAAAAATTGTTTGTTTTACATAGAAGCAAAATTTTAATAATTATGATGTTAACATTATATTTTAAGTTTTTCTTCGTACAAATAACTTATACTAAATAAATATGTGTTTATACATACATATTTTATTTTTTAAAGTAAAAACTATAAAAATACAAATATTTAAAAAAAACTAAATACAAAAGCAGTTTTCACGGAAAAAAATAAAAATAAAATCTAACCAAACCCTGGAATAGTTACAGGAGAGAAAAATCTAACTTGTTTACAAAGAAATGCAATTTGAAAAAAGTATGAAAATTTAAAAACAACAGATTATGGTTGTTGCATATTTAACACTGATATTTTAAACAGAAGAAAAGTGAATTTATTAAATTTAAAAATTGTAATGCTAGTGACAGCATTAGTATGTTCAGTCAACAAAATAAAATTAAAACTTTAATTTTACTTTCCCCGCAAATCTAGCTTTTTCCTTCTTTTTTTATAATAATGCTCCTTCAAAATACCAGATAGATTTCAGATGTAGATACATTATATTTGACAGTATGTTCATGAAACTATTACGCATGATTGGTAATAAAACCATAGTTTTATGATCATAAATTATACATTTATACAACTTATAATAAATAAATAGAAAATTAATGTTTTTAATTGGAAACAATGAACTAGGTAAATTATAAACAGCATAATTATTTTTGAAATATACAAGTAATGTTTATTAGGATAAATACATAATCTGTTTGACCTCTGTGGCAGAATGGGCCTTAAATCAGGAAGTTCTGAGTTCGAGTCCTGAACTTAGGAAGGGCATTTATTCAAATGCTCCAAAAAGTCATTTCATTATCATCCATTACAGTTACAATTTAACACCAGAATATAGAGTTACTTACATTGAGGGGCATTCTTACCTTCAAGTCAGTTACAGACATTCAACACCTATTCAATTTTCTGAGAGAACAGATTGTAGATATAACAAAGAGTATAAATTTAAGGAAAATAACATCTTACAGCCAAATCTTCTTTACTTTGTGAATATGGATAAAATTCATATTAATTGATATTACTGAATTAATGCACAATTTATTATTTTAATATATTATAATTGGAATTATAACCCAGAAGATAAAATACGAGTTGAAATCAAATATTTTAAATATTAGTATTATATTACATAATTTCTTTACACGATAACTGAAAAATATATAAACGTATTTAAATATCTAATCTTTTCGTTATATCAATCCTTTTTTTGTTCTTCATTATTATCATCATCATCCTCCTCATCATCATCGTCATCATCATCGGACAATTCCTCAGATTCTTCTTCATAATCTTCATCATCTTCATCCGAATCTATAAAACACAAATATGACAAAATAAATGATGTAACCAAAAATTCAGTTAAACCTTCTGAAACAGAAATTTGTAACAATGTAAATAATTATGATCAATAAAATGATAAAAATGATTAGTATGCTTCAATTTAAATTAACAGATTTATCTCTCTTATATTGTAATTTATGAATTTCAAAAAAAATATGGTTTTTTTTTTAGATTGCAGAAAACAGTGTCTACCATCCGGAATTTTATTTCTTAAAATTTTTATATACTTTATACACAACAACATATATACAGAGCTGTGCCAGTTTTTGTGCTTTATATTTTTAGACTAGAAGTGCCTCAACAAAATATATAGAAATGAAAAAAAGTAAAATAAATTTTGAACTAAATCATTAATATTACTTTTGATTTAAGTATTTATGGCACTTTTCATTATACATTACATCTTGTTTAGTAATCTATAACAGTTTTGTTGGTGCCAGCTTTTAATTTTGTTTACATTGCTTTCTTTGTTAAGTGCCATAATCGTTATATAAACTTACACAAATCACAAATTTCTCTTCAAACTGTAAAATTTTTCAAGTATAAGAAGCAATCCATAACAAGCTTAGTAAAGAAGGTGAGAAGTAGTTTTCTGTTACTTTCTTCACTTAGTTGAATATACTATGGCACATATCTGTATGCTAAGTCTGTAAAAATTTACGTGATATTTAGCTCTGTATTTCATAACTTTGTTTGTTGTAGGGACTTTGCTATATTAAAAAACTATTATTTTCAATGGCGCAAAGAATAAAATTGTATATTTTATAATAAAAGTGATTTATGTACATCACACCATAACAAGGACTGGAAAAAAATAATGCAACAAATAAATTAATGTTCACTTAACAGTTTGAAACAATGCATTATATATACAGTAAGGGAGACAAGCCTGTAAAAACTACAAAAAACACACCTAATAAGTTAAAATATGCATCTGTTAAGAATCTACTGATTATGAGAGAGCATTATAAATAATTTAAAATACGTACCTTGATAATTATTTCTGGAAGAACTGTAATACCCGTTATAACCAGCACCTGCACCCCCTTCGTAATCATCATCATAATCATCATCATCTTCACCAGTCAACTGACTTTGACGACCAAATTTATGACTTCGAGCTAATAAGTAAATAAAAAATATCAAAATTAAAACAGTGCTACATGTATTAAGAAAAAAATTAAAAGTTTCAAAACTTAAAATCTATTTATAAACACTGTTACTGCCCAAAGCTGGTTTTATCCTTACTACAATTCCATTATCAATAGTTATAAAAAGCCTAGATCGCATTGGTGAGGTGTATTATTCTATTCTCATTAAATATAAACTATTTTCACAAAATGATGGCTGGATTATTTGTATCATAAATATACTCATTGGAATCTTTTGCAGTAGATTGAATATAATTCTGTGGTTTAGGAAAATGCTACTAGAACTGAATAAAGCAATTAATATATAATAAGTATATAAACATTTTTTGAGAAGACTGGCATCAACTGTTTTGGTCATTTTGCTCTATGAGAATGGAAATTTTTAGCATATAAAAAAATACCAAGCCTGACCAGGATTCGAACCCAGGACCTCTGGATGAAGGGGTGAGGCACTACCACTCCACCTCAGAGATCGGCATTAATGAATTTATTAGATCTAAATATTTGGACAAGCTGTTACACATTTATAATACAGCAAACTTCTGATTATTAATTTTAACTGGAAATTAATAATGCATAATTACATTAAAAAAATTGTAATAATTCGTAACTGCAGGTATGGTTTAGAAGTTTGGAAATTATGAAATAATATAATAAAAATATAAATTCAAAGACTTTGAATTTTATTTTATAATATAATTTTATTCAAAATTTATTTCAACTTATTTATTATTTCAAACTTTATTTATTTTATTCAACTTTTATTCAAATATAATTCAATAAAAACATATATTAAAATATGAATTTGCCTTGCTGAAATAAAAAATTACTAATGTGCAGTATATTCACTGAACAATTTCAACTTAAATTAAAATTTCTACTAGACAACAAGCATTATTATTATTAGCAATGCTAAATGTTAAACGACTCATTCCCTCAAGCAGAGTAATTTGTTACTTTAACCTTTTAGTTTTTATCTTTCTTTCCTAGAAATGAAAAATTTAACATGGTCACGGGGAAATAGATAAGGACTATGAGTATGTGTAGTGGAGTTAAAAATGACATCACAAAGACATTTTTACACTGTGTTAGAAATAATATAACAGGTAAGGAAATTTTAATACTATTGTCAGTTTTTAATGGGATAGACAAAGAAATACTGCTATAGGCAAGGAAATCATTAAAACTGGTAACGCTAAAAATAAGATCTACTGTGCGAATACATTAGTTCACCAATTACATAATGTTTTGCATTAAACATTTATAAAATTCATTCTGAGAAGTCCCCTTACATGATGAAGTGTTTCTGAAAGTTACAAAATAACTTTTACAAATTTTTCAGTTGTAACTATAAATAAGTTAGTCCTCGAAGCCATAGCAATAAGTTGAAGTACTCCCTCCCTGAGGTGAAGTAACAATCTCAATACTGTTCCAACTAATGGTAACAGTTCTGGTAAACACGTAGGTCTCTACAAATGAACTTTAATAGCTTTACAATTTAAAATCCTCTTTTCATAGAGATGTCAGTTCAGGAAATTATATGTTTACACCAGATCAGGTAAACAGGGAGAATGAATATACACAGTCATTTTAATTTTAACCAAAAGGTCAAAACCAAACAGTGATTTGTGAACTGATATTCACAACTGTAATAAAACAAACTTTATAGCTACCTGATCCGATCAATAAATTGTACTCTACAGCTACCTCCCAAATGTATCAAATGCAGGAGCATGTCAATGCTATCATCACACAAATTATCATCATCTACCAACCGATACCATTTTTAAATCACCTAAATTATTTACAATAACACATACAGCACTTCACTGATCAAAATAAGATTGTTCCATTTATGAGTTTTTATAAAAGTTCTCCCAAGTTTTAAGCAAGTGTTAATGTACAGGTTATCTCAAATATTCTAAAACACACTCAAACAACCTTACGAATAAACAGTTGTAACTCTGAATAACTGCAATACGGTCAAACAACTGAAATTAGTTGTTTAACAGCTAATTCTCAAAGTTGAAGGTTCTCAGGTTCAAATCCTGGTAAAAGTTAGTTGCTTTTATAAAATTTTAATATTAGACAGAGGATAACATATACTTTGATGGCTGGGATTAAATTCAACACGGTTGAAATTCTTCTCAGGAACATCAGCTTAAGTCTCTTCAAGACTGAATTTATATGTCATACATATCATTCGGCTGTGACAGGGTTGCTTATTGTTAGTTCACAGATTGCAACATTTACATTAGGGAAATAAAATATATTGGTCAAAGCTATAAATTGCTATTAATGTATTAAACAAAAAGTTCTCAAATTTTTTGAACAGACAATTATACTAATTTTAAGTATTTTGAAAAAAATGATCACAAATGTAAGATAAGAAATATATAGATTTATTTTATTTAAATACAAACCAAAACTGTAAGAAAATTATTTTTTTAAAATATTACTTACTTGACATACTAAGATCCTTAGTTTGTGACGTCTCATAACCACATTTTGGACAAGGTATAGCTTTATTCTTTTCATATTTAAATCCTTTTCTTCGTACATGATCTTCACAATAGCAAGTTTTACAACGAAGACACGAATACTGGCCAAGTTTATTGCAAGACTGACCTGGGAAAATAAATTAAAATCTTCAAAATTCAATAAACAAAATTATAAGAACATGCCCACATTTCTTTACAGTAAACGACTTATTAATTGCAAACAGTTTGATTTTGAAAAAAGCATATATACACATGTAGCATAGCACTTCATGGTTAATGAGCTAAGAAGATATAAAAGAAAACAAAGGAAGGAAATCTGATGGACAAAATATGATGTGAATTTCTCATGAAAATAAGTAGATAGATATGATTAGAAGTAAAGTTGTTTTGGCAAATTGGAGAAGAAAAGTGTACAAAAAACTGTTTATGAGAAGAACAAATATTACTACACATATAATCAATAAGATTTCTATACGTAATAATAATTACAATAACTGAATGCTTTAAAAAAAAGAAAAATCATAAAACTTGATAGAAAAGGCAACACAGGATCCCATCTCAATTTCAATGTTTTGCAGAAAAAAATTACAAGGGATATTAAAAAAAAATAATGGGCATTTCAAATCTCTCGCTACAAAAACTGTTATAGGCCTTCTTGAACATGCAGTGGAAGAAAATAGTTAAATAGTTTTCCTGGGTACTGCACCAACTTTGGTGTGATTTTCAGTTCAGAATGACATATTAAAATGAATATATTATTGTTAGTTTATGCCCAAGAAAATCATCATTCTGTGCTTTGTGTTTTATACAATAAAAAAAATAAACCCTGTGAAATTCATGAAAAATTAATGCAAATTTACATATCAGATTAGACATCAGGAACATGCAATATCAGGGTGAAATATTTAATATTTTTCAGGGTATAGTATTATTCAGGGTGTAATATTATTCATATAGTATTTATTTGGGGATTAAATGTTTAGTATATATGTCGGGGTTCCAATCATCCATCTTCAATAAGACACATTGAATCATATGAACAAGCAATAATGCATCATTTTATCCAGTTTTTAATCTTGCTGACGTTTACAATTAAGTATAACAACAATCTGAGCTGATTTTTATAAGGAGACTTTGTTTGATAGTTACAAATGCTCAGGTAAAATTTCATGTATCAGCATGACAAAGCATGTTTGTATATCATAGAGACCTAAACATCTTTTTTAATATCATATCAGTATGACTCATTTACTACACTATCCCTCAACCTGTCTCCTTTAAATTTCACTTATTTAAGGGAAAATTACTTGGAGGAATGTGTTCTGCTCGTAATAAAGAAATAAAAGAAAGTCAAAACACCTTTATGGAAACTTGAACACATAATTCTGTAGAAAGTATTAATTTATTTACTCCTACGGCAACTGCTTATACAATTTCAGTGATTATTTTGAAACGAGTAAAAAAGTAAATACGTAATGTTTGTCCAACAATTTTTGTACCAGGTGATACAACAAGGATTTCACGATTTTAAAAGCATATAAAAATTTATTTAGATAACTGAGATTCAGCCGAGGTCTCATTTCATAGAAAAGCACAATAAACAAAAAGACAAACAAGTTTGTCACCCAACATTCACTTTGGTTCGATATGGCTTGTATTCATAATGCAACATTCATCCCACCGGAAGTCAATTTCATCCCAGACTGTAGCCAATAAGTTGCGTGTTACCACTGCAGCCGTAGCGTTATTTTGAAGTCTTAGCTCAAGATCAGCAGACAGACAGTATATAAACCCAATCTTTAATGAAACCCCACAAGAAAAAATCTAGTGGAGTCAAATCTGGGGAGCAAGGTGTGGTCATACGATTGGGCCTTCACAGTTGTATAGGAAATAGGCCTATCCACCGACCTGGGAATCAAGTATCAAGAAAATCTAGGACTTCTAGGTGGTAATGAGGTGGTGCCCCGTCTAATTGCTAGTAATGGCATACATCTTAGTCATCATTGTCTAACTGAGGAATTAGAAAATTTTGAAGCGTGTCAAGATAAATGGCATTTATGACTGCCTTCTGGAAGTACAGGCCATACAGTCTTTGTTTCTTTAGGGCACAAAAACCATTGACCTTAGGGCTATCATGAATGTGCTGCAAAGTTTCATGAGGGTTTTCACTATCCCATGTTTGACAGTTATGTGTGTGTGTTCACCTTGCCACTGATGTAAAACATCGACTCATCACTAAAAATTACATTCTCTAAAATTGTATTGTTAGACTCTATCCATCATTTCCACACAAAACTACAGCTGAGCTACTTTGTCAATCTGTAATGTGTTGAACTACAGTTAGTTTGCATGCTTCAAATGCAGTCGTTTATGTAATACGCATCAAACAATCATTTGTGGAATTCCAATCTTATGTGATGCACGTCGAGTTTATTTGCACGTAGTGCAAATAACTGGACTCAACTTCATCATCCTCCCTACAGCCTGGATCTATTGCCCTGTGATTTTCATTTGTTTGGGCCGCTTAAAGAAGTTCTAGGAAGGCAACGATTTGAAGATAACGAGGGCATGGAGGGATTCATGCGCAATTGGCTCCTGACGCAACCAGCTTCATTCTACTAAAATATATTTTAGTATATTACTAAATATAGAAAAATATATTTCTAAAGCAGGATATTATGTAGAAAAATAAATTATATTTGCCTTCTATTTTTCAATAATTAAAAAAAAAAAATCCCTCTTATATTTGATTTAACCTCATACTAAGACCACCAAAATGAGAGTTAAGAAAAATAATAAATAAAATAACATGCATGTTTTAACTAAAATAATACTCAAATAATTATGAAAAACTGAAGCCAATGTTAATAGTGTAGCTTTATTACAATACATGGGTGATTAATATTTAGTCTATCAAGATAAAAACCACACCATCTTATCAAGGTTATCTTACAATAATTTTTAGAGATAGTGAATTCCAACAATGATATTGTTCAAAACATCAAGTATGTGGTGTACGTACTTGATAGGATTACAAACACTTACTTCTGAACATGTAAATTAATTATATAAAACAAGGGTGATAAGACCAATTTATAAATAGCTTCAATAAATTTATAATTAATATTTTTTAATAAAGAAAAATACTTACATTTAAAATTTTCAGATTCAAGTACTTGACATGAAGCTTGATGTTCAAATTGATCATCTTCACACAAAAAATTTTCACAAAAAGAGCACTTAAACATACGACCACCGTGGTCCCAAACACTGCGTTCACATTCTATACAAATAGCATCTTGAAGCGCACAAGTACATGCGTGTGATGTGAGACAACGTCGCCCGTGACAAACCCATGCCTCACAAAAATCACAAATTGCACCCTAAAAATGTATAAAAACATAAACATCAGCATTTTTAAATGCCTTCAAACATATTATGATTAAAATTTAGTTAATCTTTCCTGAAGGATCATACATCTAAAGTAAACTAAATTCAATTAGAATTATAAACTCTACCACTGTATTTTTTTTTAATGAAAAATGGAACGGAATGTGTTCAGAGTAAAAATCCTTCTGGCAGTCAAATCAGGAAAGTCTTGTTAATGATCAAAGTTCATCTTTCCCATCTTTATAAATTGAGAATGTTGTGCTTTAAATAAGTATACATGCATGATATGCATTTACAAATAAACAGTCATGAAAAGTAATCATCTGAAAACAACTTGCAGTCATTTGTCTGGATAGATCCCCAGAGAAGTTATGAATTGAATAGTCCTAGCATTTCTCATTTTTCCATCTGACTGCTGTAATTGCTTTTTGGCTTGGGTAAATTTAAAGCGGCTGTGGACAGTGCATTTTGTAGAGTGAAAGGTAACTTTTATTGGTTTTTCTCATGCCAATCGGTCAAGACTTTTTATTCTTAGATACAAGCTAGTGATTTGAAAGGACATCAAAAATGAAACAGCACAACTGTTGACCATACCGAAAGAAAACTTACTGAAATTTTTCCATCAGTAGAAATATTACTGGATTAAGAGAAATCAGAACAATACTTTGAAGATTAGAATTTGAACCCAATAGGTGAACTATTTTTTCTGTGGCCTATGGTCAGATAACATTTTGAACAAACCTCATAAAATAGATGTTATTAATAAAACATTACTTCCATTTTTCTGGAACAAGTTCCGCAGATTTAAATATAAAATATCAAACAAGAATTCTTTTCGGCCTATCAGTATTCCATTATTGCTTACCAGTAATGCTTAAAGAGAATAATTTAATTATAAAAATAACTATATTTAAACAAAGAAAATAATTTAACGTAAGTAGTTAAAGTAATAGTCATTACAATAGTCCTCCAGGTTAGATAATTAAACATCATTCCATTCAATTCTTTTTTATTTAAAATTAATAAAATACAAACCACCATTCCCATGCCAGTAGTAAATACTCCAGGATGACGTACAACACAATCACCAGTTTTTAACATACATTTAACTTTACCACACTGAGCACACTGTGGAAGACGCTGAATACTTTGACAGAAGTAACAGAAAGCTCGATTCTTTTGCTTCCTAATTAAAATTAAAAGAAAAAATAATTATAAAAAGATGGCAATACTAAATCACAAATATTGGTCTAACCTTATGATAATATCCATATTTATAAAATTCAAAGTTCTTGTCCAATGATTCACTCTATTATGATATCAATTTTTTTTCTCTGGTACAACTGTTGTTTGCTTAAAAAATGTTATGGGCTCACTGATATTGTAAATACACCACTTAAGGCAGTTATACACTTCTAAACATTTTTACCCCTACAACCATCAAAATACAAAAAAATAAATGAATGCTTTGGGACTTCTCTACTTTGGTAATATTAATTGCATGGGAAGCTATTCCAGATTGCTTAGCGGCTTTGATATAGTAGTGTTTATGTATCAATTATAAGTTAAAAATTTAGGTAAGAACAAGATTTTCAGTGTTTAAAATACACTGCATAAGTAATGTCCATTACAAAAGCAACACAATAGCATAAATGTATTTTATTTATTATTTGTTTTTTAAATGAAGTAAGCTGATTTTATTTTATGATTCTTGTACGTCACCACAACTCCCAATTTTAGCAACAATAATCTAAAGTAACTTGTCAACAGAAACATAATAAAATTTAAGTCACTGCGTTTTGACATTAAATCTAATTATAAGAACTTTCTGAAAGTTATGCTGTACTTATTAAAGTTTTGCTCTCACACAGAGTAAGCAATCAAAAGCTGGATTAAATTTTAGATTTTGTTGGAATTCTGTAATCTCAATTAAAAAAAAAAAAAATTCACATTATTTTACTGCATTATTATTGAGTTTACTATTTATTTATCAAATTCAGTTGATGAAAACTTTAACTGTTGTTCAATGAAGGTTTTTACTGTTTTCATTAAAAAAATTTAATATAAAAGAAACTGTCTGGGGAGCTATTTATGTAAAAGTATCCCAATGGAATACTGTCAAAACCCTTGCACAAATTTAATCAAAAATAATTTATATTATCAAAAAATGAAGTAATATCCTAAGTATTATCAGCCTGTATAATTTTTATGATCCGTTTTAACAATTTCAACCCAATTTGAAGAAATGAGATATCATTTTATTCACAATAAAAAGTTTAAGATTTTATCTATATTTACTAATGGTTAAATATTTTAATGGTTGCTATTTTAATTTTCAAAGGTAAAATTTTAAACTTCCATTTATTTTGTAGATGTTGGATACACTAAATTTCATCCAAATATTTCAGTCCATTATTGATGAAATACAAAATGGGGCCAGAGGGAAAATGAAAGGAGATAAGGAATCTGTCTATAAAACAGATGCCCTATCTGTCATTTCTATTTATTTTTTTTTGTTTATTTTGATTACTGAGCGAGTCACTTAAGTCCGGCCAACACCTCCCAGCATATCTGGGAGGATACCTCCCAGGACCTGGTAGGTATTTTTAGTGATTATAGCTGACAGTCGTGTGGGTAAGTAGTTGAGTTGTGTGTGTGTGTGTGTGTGTGTGTATGTGTGTTAGATGGTGGGTGTGAGTTTGTGTACTCTGGGTGAGATTGTGGAAATTTAATTAACTGTTGAGTGTGCTTTGATGGATAAGTTATGATTTGTGGCAAAGTCTTCATGATTGTTGTGCGCACGTCTTGTGCTAGCTTGATTGTATAAATGTGTGTGGTACATCTTAGTACCTGTTAGGTGTGCTATGTTCCTGGATGTTTACCTCCTTTAGGTATTTTTGGTGTGCAGTGTCCACGTGTTGTGGTTTGGTATTGATGATGTTTGCTTGTGGAGACTGAATGTATGTGTGGGGGGCGCTTATTCCCCTCATGAAGTAATGTTTTATTAGCAGTTTCCCAGGGGATGGAGGTTTAGTCAGTAGTGCGCAGGAATACATACACATTTTCTGTAACAGCTTGTGAAACCTGTTAGCGAATTTGAAACTGTTTCGGCGCCCAAAAATGGGGTTCCTCCACCTCTATACACAAAAAAGATACCTGTATATATAAAGTCTGCTGGCATTTACATCTTGCACTGCTAATTATAATACTTGCACAGTATAAGCTTTAACTAATTGGAAGGAAGGAAAAATGTTACTACTACAGTCCGGCCAAGAATTTTTTTATCTACAGCATGTATTATTAAGAGCTGTCTTTCTACGGTTAACTGCTTGATACTAACCGACTGAAATACACTACCATATATGCTGTTAATGAAAAACTGATTAGCATTTATAATATAAATAATACTAGGACAGGTTGTACATCAAGCACTAGCATACCTCATCTGCCCTTCATGCCAGAATTACTCAGGAGCTTGGGCTCAGGCAATATTATAAAATAAAATGGTGACAAAAAACAATCAACAGAATCTCAATCTTCGTGTTGTAAGTAAAACGTGTTTTCTTTATGACATGATGTCAAAGAAATGATATCATGTACAAAAGATAATCATATGATATCACTCAATGTTCTAACAAAAACAGTTTTTTTTAAATTAGAAAATCTCAAACACTTTCTAAAACAAATCTGACAGTGCAATATATTTGCTATGAAATATGGAAAAATATTTAACTATTAAAAAAAATTTCAAAATCCACAGATCCATCTTGGAAATAATTCCTGTTGGACAGAATGTCATCATAAGTTTAATGAAATTATATTTGATTTATACATTATATAGATCACATTACAAAAGAGTGGATCACGGGAACCACAATAAAACCTTGATCAAAACACCATCCCAAAATATAAGACAAAAGATAGATGCGATTAAAATCCATATTAATTATTTAAAATATAAACAAGTGACATAATGTTAATATAAATACATGACGATGTATGCTATAAAACACCACAAAATAAAACATAATTCAGAAGGCTTAATTAAAGATTATTTGAGCAAATACTTATGCAAACCTTGGACAGGAAACAAAAAATTCAAGAATTTTTTTTTACATTTTACTTTCCCACCTAGATAGTTCTATAGTTTTAGAAGGGAAAGTACTGTAATTATTCCAATATGGGCATATGCTTTTTTCACTGGATCTTCAAATTTTGATAACAAAGCAACCCAAAATACCAGATGGAAATGTTCGTATGTATGTGTGTTCGTTAATGGTCTTTAAATCACCTTATATCTTCAGAACTACTGGACTGATTTTAACCAAACTTGGTCAGATTACTTTACTTCTATATATATGGGGCACTGATGCCATTAAATGTTCAAATTAAAAGGTCAAGGGGGGTAAGGCTGCACAGCAAGGTCACCCTCAGTATCTTGAGATTTCACTTAAGTAAGGTCATATTTTTCTTAGGCAAGTTTGTTAACGATTAAAAAATAACAATATCTGCAAAAAAAAAACCTTTTTGTAAAATTGCACCCCCACCCCAAAAAAATGCTCACCTTGTTGCCGTGACATCAAGGTGAGCAATAGAATTAAATAAATGAATAATATTTAAAGTGTAAAAAAATAACTCGGTCTGGCTGGGTCTCTAACTTGATCGCCCAATCGACTTGGTACCCAGTACGTTAAGCCTTGCAGCTACACCAGTCTGCCAACCATACAAGTGAAGTTTGTCCTATATAAGTTGTGAAATTATATTAGTTTAGTTAGTGTCAACTGTAGCCGCTAGTACCACCACACCAGTAGGTATTAAATACAGTATGTGCCTGTGCTTTAAATATAAAATAATTAATTTAAAATTATAAATATTTTAAATTATGCGTGTGTGTAAGTAAGCCATGCATCAGCAAAACCCACAGTTGTAGGACTTTCCCAGAACGCAGCTTTAGCCGTGTGACAATAAAGTCCTACAACTATGTTGTCAGATTTTTTAAATTAGTATTATTTAAAAATCCATCTACAGAATAATATTATTTCTGTAAAAAATCTTTTAACTGCATCTTAAATAAATTTTGAGAAAATTAAAAAATAGTTTAGTAACTTATTAAAAATGGCAAAGGAAGCCCCATATTATAAACTGAAGTACTGTATTGAGTTATGAAAAACAGTTCTGTTGTCTAGTTTGGTAGAAGTGAATATTTATTCTTTAAGAATACATTTTATTTTTTTTAACCAAAGATTGAAACAAAAACAATAATTTTAAAACCTTTTTTTTCCATTTATATGTTACAATTAATTTAAGGAAATAATAATAAAATATCATACCTGTGACATTTCTCACACTCCTGAAAAAAATAAAAACAGTATTGAATGAAATTTTTAAAATTATTATTATATCAAAATAACTACAATTAGAAATTATAAAAGAAATCAAGATAATCGATATAATACAAATCAGAAAAAGGCAAGCAATTTCAATTAATTATTAACAGGAAACTTCAAGACCCTAGAAAATAACAAAACATCCTTTTATAAACTGAAAATATAATAAAACAAAAGATTTTTTTAGGAAATTGCCTATTAAGATTTTCATTATGATAAACAACAAAAGCACAGAGTTTTATTTACAAATTGGAGGTTACAGGTGAATTACTATCGTAACAAATGTTTATCATGGTAAGATTAAATGTATTACATCACTGTGTTGGGATCTGAATATGTTTACAGGGTTTCACACCTTTTTGTTAGAACCAAACACAATGCCAAAAAATTGCTATGACAATGACAAAAAGAAGAAGAAAAATGGCAGACTGATTACAGTGAATTGAGTTGCAGCAAGTTATTTTTTATATTATAAAAACAAATGTTTGGGATTACTAGTCTGATCTGATACAAATTTCAAAGTAAAAATTATCAAATTTTAATATTGTTAATAAAATATCACAAATTTCAGGTCAAGAATAGGAAAATTTGCATTACTGCAATCAAATAAGTCCATAAATAATACAGGCTGGCTTTATGACAAGGCATGGCTAGCATATTCCTAGGAGCCAAATGAGATGGAATTTCTATAGAAAAAATTCTAAAATACCATAGATTTCCTACTGATCAAAAGAAGCCAAAAAAGTAATCAGTGACATAACTGTATAGTAAATAAACCTCTATCAAAGATTACCATATAAAGTGTTAAAAATTCAATCAATTTTCTGAATGGCTTTAATTACAAAACAGAACTTTCAAAAAGGAAACATACAGACTTGACAAGTCTTCCTTAATCAGTTTATTTGAAATGAGTCAAACATACTGCTGCAATGCAAAACCTAATAATCAACATTATTCAAATACCTTTTCCAAGCTATACAAAATTAATTTTAAATCAAGGTATATTATTATATTAACTCATACATGAATACAACTGAACTGCTGGTACATTTTAGATTCCATTTAGATTTGACCAAAAAACAAAAATATATAATTTTAGCCAACCATTCAAAGCGGGAAATGGTGTGGGTGGATGAGAGCCAAAAGGCTGTTAAAAAAAAGCGCCCAGGAGCATCAACACTTATAAAGCAATTTATTTAGTTAATATTTTTAGAAATTAGTTTTGGGTGAATCAACCAAATAATAGTTTTTAAACTAAGCTAATCTTCTAAAAATTTATCAAATACGTATCCTTAAAAAATATTTTAACAATCATAACACAATTAACGAAGAATATAATGTTTCTTAAAAATACAGATAAAAAGGGAGGGAGGAAAACTCTAAAATTTTCAATATAAAAAAAATTTGGATGAATGATCAAAAATCAGTCCATGACCAGATAATGATATTTACAACTGTAGCTATAAAAACCATTCTGCTTTTGACTTAATGAATCTTTTTCACCCTATTTTGTCTACTATTAAATTTCTCTGTCTTTCATTCCAATTTCCTTCAGTCTGTTGCTATGTTCTCTTTTTATGATCTACCCAGCAGAGAGCACAATTCTAATTGTAATTTCTGCAATATTACCTTTGTATCTTTCTATTAACTCAACAATTCTTATCCAATCCTTCTGTTAAACAAGCATTAGATTTTTTACAATAAACCTTATTTTCAAAACATCAACCTTTTTTCTTTTTGTTGAAAAAGAATCCAAATCTCTACTTCATATTCAGTTGCAGGTGAATCATGGTTTCATAAATTTTTACTGTATATTTTAAACTATAAAATTTTGATATGAAGAATTTTTCTATGATAATTACTTCTTTCACCTACTACAGAAGAAAAAAAATAACAGTGATGAATAGATGTCAATTCTCCTACACCAAAAAAGACAAATCAAAGGATTAGAAGTACCAATTTGTCTTCAAATATAAAAACAGGACAAATTACATGTGGGTTTGCAAATTAATGCTTGCTATTTATACCACTTCTTTTAAATGAAAAAATGTTTAAACATTTGCCTATAACAGAATTGCAGTAAATAAATAAAAAAAGAATGAATGACAACTATAAAAGAATGTTTTGTCGGTAGAGTCATCCTTCTGACAAAAAAATAGTTGGAGAAGTTTTGTGAAAAGCAGGAGAAATGATACTACCACCAGCGCTACAGTGGCAGCTCTCTCTCTCACCCAAAATATTTCCTGACACTAAAGTTACATGTACTGTATGTAACAATTAATTCTTTGATGTAGTTTATTCCTGGAAGAAATCCACAGGATTACAACATAATGTATAATTAAAAAATTAAACAATTATTCAAGCATGTCTACAACTGATATTAAAGTTTATACTGCAACTTTTAACAAAGGCTTTCATCTCAAATCGATGATGTAATATAACAGTAACATAATAAATTTACACATTAATATTCATAACTAATAATAAGTAAAAGAGAACAAATTTTGTTAAAAAAAACAACAACAGTTGATACAATATGCTGAAATACAGGATCACTTTAACATGTGTACAGCTGAAGTTGCAATAACGCAAGGTAGTTTATTTTGCTTATTATTACATAAAATAATATTTGTTTACCATTTTTAAGTAGCCTGTTTTAATAACAATTTTGCATATTATTGTATAATAGAACAAACGTTTTTGTTGGTAATAAGTATTTTATGTTACTGTTCTCTAAATTTAATCATTTTTTACTTCTTCTGAGATGGACAATAAATAATTTACATAAGAATAAACTCTGATGTACAATATTATTTTGACAGATTACTACGTACTCAAAATTAACGATAGTTTTTGTACCTCAAACTTATCTCATCATCAATTATTTATTATATCTATATCTAGACAGAAAAGAATTAATGTTGCGTTTTCACAACTTCAGCAGCAATGAATATTTAGAATGATTTATTGTTACTGATAGGTTTATTCATCACATAAACACAGTGCAGCTTTACACTGATCTTCTGAATAAAAAATTTGGCAAATACAGTGTTTTTGTTCATCACCTTGCAACAGATAATACCGTACTTTAGTCACCATTCTTGTAAAATGTTTATAAAAGGAAAATGTGTATGCTTCGGCTATGAGGTGTGATGTTTATGTTCTTCAAAGGATACCTTTGATTGTAGACAATCCTGGAAAGCACAGGATTTATTTTGATGATGCTTTAGTTCGTATAAATTGTTTATATAAAGTTTACTAAAGAAAAGGAAGGCTTTTCGCATCTAAAATAGTTAATGAAAATAGACCCTTAAATATGCCCTTTGGAAGATTCTCGTTCTTTGTGTAAGGAACCTTGTGGGACATACAATTATCAATTTAACACTACAAATTGAATTTTTATTACAAAAATGGAGCAACAACTATCCTGTTATTTTAATTACAAATTTTCAGTCTACTGAGCCTCTGAGTAATGCCAGAGGTGTTCTAAGGTGAAAAAATATGAAAATTTCAATCCAACAGCCAGATCTCATCAAGAAATACAATCAATATATGGTTGGGGTTGATTTACTGGACAATGGTGTCAGCTATTATCGAATATTAATGAAAGGAAAAAGAAATGGTAATGGCCTTTGTTTTCAAACTTTCTTGATGTACCTTTAGTAAATTTGTAGAAGCTTTATCAGTATGTCCACAAAAAACAAGTAGGGTATCTCAAACTTTGACAACTTGTAGATATCGTATTATTATCATTAAAGGCAAATAACATGGAAAAAATATAAATAACAGAAGAATCTGCTGCTGACAATGTAAAAGTACAATGGTATTTTCATGTAATAAGTATAAAGTTGGACTTCATCCAAAATTTTTATTGATTACCATACAAAATAAACTTGATATATTCACTGTAAACTGAAATAAATCGTAAATACTTCATTTATACTGTATCCTAATTTCTGTTATATTTAGTTTTTATTTAGATTCGTAAAGATATAAAAAAAATAATAAGCTAAATCAGTTTATGTTTAATTTAAACCTTGTTGAAGTTGTATTTTCACAACATTTCATAAATCGATAAATAAACATACCTGATGGTCAAAAATCGATAAATAAACATACCTGATGGTCAAAAATCATATAAATGATTTTCAATACAATCCACTTATTAAATATTCATCCTATTTTAATATTACTATTGTTTTATAAACATAAAATATTCCCCCCAAACATCACATTTCAAAGAATTGGTATATCTATGAAATGTGGTATAGGCCTATATACACTTTTTTTTTTTAATGCAGTAAAAATCCAAAAATGCATAAAAGTTTGTGAATTAGTGAAAATTCATAAATGCATACAAATTTATGAATTAATGTCTAACAATTCAGTTTATTCATTATCATATTATTTAGCTATAAGGAAGGACAATATCTCTGAAAACAAAATTTGGTTTACGATTTAAAAACATTATGTACTACTTCACCTATTTTTTATAATATTTGACACAGTTATTTAAAAAATAATAAGTAACCAACAGTTAGAAATAATAAAACATAACTGCAGCGATCAGAAAGATACATAACAAAAAGAAAATTAAATGAATATAATCAAATAGACAAACATGATAGAATAAATAAAGAACTAATCAATAATTTCTTTAAAATAAGTTATTTCATTAGGTAATTCTGAACAATTACTTGCTCAACTTCAATTTTTTTTCATATTTTAATATACCATAATAGATATGCTTAGGATCAAGAAAACATGATTGATTAAAATGTCAGAAAGCAGGTTTAGGCAGTTGGTGACCCATGCAAAATCAGACTATGCCTTGTTATTCTCTATAATACTATATGCAATTAGCTATCAGTTTTGAGTCATACAACCTATTTATATCCTAATTAATCTGGGAAGAGAAGTTAGGGTTAAGGTTACAGATTTGTGGAGAGAGGAATAAACCTTAAACTAACCTAACAGTCATTAGAGTTGTCCATTGAAGATGTCTGATGCGCTTTTCCTAAGGCGATTATCGACCATTCACAGGACTAATAGCATAGAACATGTGTTGTAGTCTCTCTCTGTAGTGACTACAGTTCTGTTTAAACATAAATTAGACCATGTGTCCAACAAAACTGTGTTAAGGATTGTCATACTTTGTAATTTATACCTATCCCCTGTCTACAAAAGCCTAACCTTAACTCTAACCTCTCTCCATAGAAGGGACTAGCATCTGAACAGGTAACTTAAAAAACTGATTCTTAATAGACTAATGATAATGCGGCATGGACTTTATCTTGCACAGGTGGCTTGCTGTTCAAACTACTGCTTTATGACATTCAGATCTCATTTTCCTGATCCTAAGCATGTCTAATATGGTATATTTATAAACAACGTTAAGTTGGCCAAGTAAATGCTCAGAATTACCTTTGATTACATATATTTCTATTAGAAAAAATTAAGTTACACAAATGAAGTAATTACAATACATATGCAACTTTTAATTCTCTAATGCCTTACTAACCTAAAACTAACTGAGTGAATAATATTCAGCTTCATCTATCACATAGAGAAATAAGTGTAATTTTCATCATAATGAATTACGTATGACTTAAGAACGATCATTTCTGTAGAGTTAAATAAAAAAAGAACACTGATACTATAATGAATAATACCATGAATGTAAAAAATTGATTCACTCTAACCCAGAGTTAGTGCTTTTTTAAAAATCAATCAAGGTGGTTAACTGTGTATATTATTACTATAAAATATATTAGTCAATGTAATTTTATACTTTACAAAACCAAAATTAAGCATAATTAATTAAATTTATTTGGCATAATATTTTATATTCACAAAAATTTCCTTTAATGTAAGTTATTTTTTTAAACAAATTCAATAGTGTACATGCATATACACTAAAAATATTCATGGTTACATCTCTAAATTTAAACTTTGAGAACAAAAATTTTGCTTTTTCAGTATTCTACTGAATTAATAGTTAATTTGTATAAAATAATATTTCTGCTACCAACAATTTTTAATGTAAGTATCCGAGCGCTTTCAGAGTTACTTCTCCATCACCTGGGTTTATTTGATTATTAAATTAATAACTTCAAATCCCTGATGACGGAGAAATGACTCCAAAAGCACACAGATACTTACATTAAAAATTGTTGGTAATTTAAAAATATTATTTTATACAAATTATGTTAATACCAACAGTGCCAAATGCTTACAAAATTAAATTAACAGTTAAATTAAAATTCTCTGTATTTTAAACCTAATTGGTTTTTAAAATAAAATTTGTTAACTATGTTCATAAAAAACAAATCTCTTCCAACAATACATGTTTATATTAAAAAACAAAATTAATTACAAGAGAACTCTCTTTTTGCAATTAAAGATCTATTAGTCAACAAAAGTAAACTGACCAAAGCATATCAAATACAAACATCTGATATCAAAGGAATGAAACAATACACATTCACTGGAGCATTATTACCAAATTTTATATTTATTAATAATCTTAACCAAGTAATATAATAAAAATATTAAATTACATGCAGATCCTAATGATTTTACAACAATTTTTACAGCTATTTACTGTAATATTATAGAAAAAAATCTTTTGATAAAACTTTAATTCCTTGCTTATTTAAAGTGATCTAACGTAAATAATTAATAACAACCTAACACTATTTAAAAAATAATCATTACTTTAAATTAAAATTTTACAGACAACCTTCACAGGATCGAAAACAGACAGATTTAATGATTTGGGAAAAATGGCAGTTTAAAATCCCTATAAAGAAAAATTACACAAATCTTAAAATAATAGAAATAACATTAATGTTACACCGAATCTAAGAAAAAAAAAAATTAATTCTAACCATAGGTGCGTTGCAAGGATATTTTCCTAGGGTCATATTATCCTTAGCAGTTCGTATTTCTTTTTGTCGAAGTTTCTGCTTCTCAGCTTTCTTGCGTTGACCTGTCTTTTTCTTGGGCATTTTGAATTAGAAAATAATTTTTTTTAAAAACAATAAACAAAATATATGGAACTATTCAACATAATTTTAAAAGAAACGCACACGTTCCATCACTGCACTAAATTACATTATGTTCACAACTCGACTGATAGTCAGGTTAACCAACAACTGAAGTAGATAATATGATACAAAATTTATCATATTGAACAAAATGTCTCGCAAATTTTTAAATCATATTTTCAATGATAGTTATTAAGTTTAAAAAATCAGAAGATAAGCTTAATAATCTCGTTACTATTAATATAAAATATAAACACATTGCTACTTTAATTACTTTATACGATTACGTACAAATATTTCTTGTATTTCATACTAACATTTAAAACAATGCTTTTTAATAGTTTTAATTAAGTGAGTTTGGTACATGAAATTTCTTAAAAGTAGTTTTAATGATTGCGATCTTATAATATATTTTAATGAAGTAAAAACTATTATTATTTTTAGAAGAAAACTTTTTTTATTACAGGTTAGCCATTATACTTCTTTACTGTGTAGAACACAAACGCACTCATGTGATCCCAACTCAGAACCAATCATATTACTTTTAGTGCTGATTTGTCACCTGTGCTGTGTAGTTGTCGTGTTTTGTATATTTAGTGCGAAGTAGGTTATGAATACGTTTGTTGTGAAGTTTTTTTATTATATTATTAATTATATTTAAATAACATGGGTGTTGGTCTTCAGCCGTTAGAGTTTACAGATTGTTTAACTGATAGTCCGTATTTCCGAGAAAATCTTCACGCACATGAGAAGGAACTCGAGAAAACAAGTCAACAGATAAAACGTTTGGTTAAAGAGGTTAAGGATTTACTTAGTGCAGCTAAACGTGAGTTTTTAATAATTTTAATTAAAGTCATTATCAGCTGATATTATTATTTTCTGTTTTTAAATATTACGATTTTATTGTTTATGATAGTCGTTATATTGATACTTCAGGGTGTACTTTGACAGTTCACAGATTATTTTTGACAGATATTTGGTGCTTTGACTGTATCATAACATGCTCTTTACCTTGAAACGTTTATTATAACTTTTTTAATAAATAAGATTTAAATTATTTGGCATTGACATTTGTTAAACTTGTCTTATTTCTGTCCAAATTAGGTATTTAAATTGTTTTTATGCAGTTATTTATTTTCTTTTACAAGTTTTTATCTTTGAGATAATAAGTAAATTTATTTTATTTATATTTTTATGTAATAGATAGTAAATTGACTTGTGTATTTAATTTTGCATAGGTTTTTTAATGTTTACATTTATTGTATATCAAAGTTATAAATATGTTTATTGTATACTTATATTTTTATTTGAAATTTTGCATTATTTGTAAAACTTTATAAATCCAAAGCAACAGATTTTTAACCGTTATCGTGCGATAATAAACTGAGAAAGATAAATGGATATATTGTTGTCAGACTCTTCCAAAAGTCGAATATGTTCTTTAATTATAAAACTGTTCAATTTTTATTATTATACTGCTTTATTATTTTGTTTAAATTATATTTGATAAAATTAATACAAAACAAATAATTTAAAATATGCTTTTAATAATATCTTTATTTATTTTTGGTTCATTTATTTTCAAACTTAACAACAGGCTGTTGCTAGTTGTCATGAAAATTGAAATTTGTAGCGTATAAATAATGTCAAGCGTAACCGGAGTTTGAATTCAAAACCTGTAGATTTTCTAGTGTTTTTTTTTCTTAGTAATTCATCTTTTTACTGTTTTTGTGATTGATAAATATTTGATGCTGCGATTGTGTTATAAAATACCGTTTAATTTTTTTTCTTTAAATTATGTCTTTTTTAGTTGTTTTCTTAGGTTTAACAATAAGAATACCATTTATAGGAGTTAGCGAGGCGAATCTAATTTTGTTTACATTCATTATTTTAAGCCTAGGTACAATTGTATTTTTTAAAATTTTTATTAGGGTTAGGTGACTTTTAATCGTATTACAATATAGTTTTAAATAATAGTAGTGTAAAATTTCTGTCTTTTATTTAAGAAATTCTTATTTAACGATCAAAATCAGTTCGCCCTAAACAAAAACCAACCAATACTGTTCTCTTATGTAGCGTCTTAATAAAGGTTAAGTTCATTATTATTATTAAAAATTTCCCTATCATACTGTATATTACCGTCAAAAAGTAATAGTATCTCCTACGATAACCTACTAAAAGTAAAAACAAGTTCTTCGGGTACAAAAATCTGCTTTCGGATCATTTTGCGCTCCCATAAGTATGACTTGTAATTTGTAGAATCTTATTATTGGTTAATTTAGTCTTATGAAAATCGTATAAAGTCTTATTTTTGAATATGCTATCCTTGTAAAATATATATCGAGTGTTCGAAAAAGAACTTCGCGATTTTAAATTAAATCTACTTAATTACTTTTATAATTACCAATGTACGCATTTTAATCCACGAAATAGAAAGGTTTTTTTTGCCTCCCAATATAACAAAATATGAGCACTGTTTACATACTTGCAGACATCAAACCGATTATCCACCTCGCTCCACAGTCTGGTGAGCGTATCTGCAAGAATCGCTTCCACGACTACTGTTATTCTTTGGGGTAGCTGGTTGGATTACTGGATTTTTTCTTGGTATGCTACGTCTTTTACGTAGCCGAAAAGAACAAATTCATCGGCGTAAATTTGGTACTTCGCTTTGGAAAAGCGAAGAGTTTCTCTGTTTATCCGGCCTTCTAGGAAGATGTCGTTGAACGCAGTCCTCATATCTTCTGCATGACTTGGAGGAGTTCTATTTTGTTGGAAAATTAGGCCGTATTTTCAATTTGCAGAAATTAAGTTTTATAATATGTCCGAGTACATTTTGCCTTGAAACACTGTAAACGTTTTGGACTTGTTTGGAAAATCAGTCGAATTCTTTCTGTGTGAGTGTCATTTCAAAACTCTTCCGGTATAAAAAGTGATCGCACCACTTACGTATGACTTTGTTACTCGGAGAATTTCTACGGAATTCGCGTATAATTTTTTTGTTTCAACGAACCGGTTCACGCACTGTTTTCTTTTCTTGTGGAGACGCCTTGGTACTGAGACCCGGACTCATAACAGCTTGGCCTGTGCAACAGTCTAATGCTGCTACTGCTATCTGACGTAGAATGTGAAAAAACTATAAGTTAATCGTTGTCCCTTTAAGGTTAGTATAGAACATTATTCAGTGTTAAAAAATAAAAATTATATTCGTTCTTGAAACCTCTGTGTTCTTTTTCGGATATCTGGTGTATTAATTTTTTCGCGTATTCAGCAAAATACTTAACAAGCTTACAAGATTGGGCTTTATTATGCTTTCGTTATAATTTAAAAAAAGGAAACAAATTAAAAAAATCGTGTGAAAAGTAAAAAATAAGAATTAAATTGAGAATTTTAAACAAACAAATTTAATATATTAACAAATATAAAAATGCACTGAAAAGTAAAAAATAAATTATATAAATATCTAATAAATAAATGTAATAATTATTCAATTTTAAAATTAAAAGTAATGAAAATATTTAGTTAAATAAAAGCGTGGCGGATTTTTTATAATTTATTTAAAACAACACATTTATTTTTACAATTAATTTTCATTTTCAATAACGACGCGAGGAGGCGGAAAGGTCTGCTGGAACCTCTCCAGTTGAGACTGACTAGCTACAAGTAACAATCTGGAAAAATGCACCCACTTGCTTTATTTGTATGTGTTCTCACATAGTTGAAGTTCATCTTCGAATTCTGCTTGTAAGCCAAATTGTACGCACTCTTTCCGCTAAAAGTTTCATTTTAATTAATTATGAATTTTTATTTAACGAATTCATAATTACGATTACAATTATAATAATGATAATAATTTTTCATATTACCGTCAAAATGTAATTACTTTGTGCAAGATTTCTAAATTTAATTTTTATTTTTAATCTTATTAACCTCCTTAAATGTCATCTCGGTGCAAATTTGAACCATCAAAGAATTAAAACTTGAGTTATTTTATTACAGATAAATAAAGTATATATACATACACTAAACAACCTCGTTAAACAAAAAATATATTTTAAAATACAGCAAATGTCTATAAATACTTATTCGAAATCATTGTTATAAAAAATGTGCCACGCTTTTATTTAACTAAATATTTTCATTACTTTTAATTTTAAAATGTAATAATTATTACATTTATTTATTAGATATTTATATAATTTATATTTTACTTTTCAGTTCATTTTTATATTTGTTAATATATTATATTTTTTTGTTTAAAATTTCCAATTTGATTTAATTCTTATTTTTTACTTTTTGAGGGTTTTTATAATTTGTTTCCTTTTTTTATTAATGTTAATATTAATATTAGTTAAATAAAAGCTTTTTTAAAAAATAATTTTTTATATGTAATCAAATATATTTTTCTAATTTTTTTTTGTATTTTTTACTTTTTAGTCTTAATGAACAATAAACTTTTTACATCCAAAACAAATATTCTTAATATTTATATCTGAATATTATTGTTTGTTTATCAAGACTAAAAAAAAAGTAAAAATATTTATTTTTACACATCGAAGTTACATACGTGTACCAGATTTCAATCATTTTCATACGATAGTTCATGAGAAATAAAAATTTTCAACGCATGAATTTAGCGTAGGGGTATCGCGTGGGGGTGGGTCATATCAAATTCTGACACCGTAGTGCTGTATTGTCATCGAAATTACATACGTGTACCAAACTTCATTGATTTTCATACGATAGATCAAAAGTTGGAAGATTTGATTATAACTAAAGCGATTTAAATAAAAGCTTATTAAAAGAATAAACGACCCATTTAAAAAAAAAATCCTTTATGTATATATATATTTATTTATTATCTTTTTATTGCTACTATGGACTCCGTTATTTCGCCTTATTTTGTTATATTTCTTCATAATTTCTGTGTGCCGTTTGTTTCTTTTTCTGACCACTGGATCAATTCAGTATGATATTTCATTTCGGCTAAGAAACCTTCATCTTTTTGAATCTTCTCCTAGGAAAATTTGTTTGTACTAGATTTCCTCTTCAGAATTCTTGTTTTTCTCTCAAATTTTTTCTGACGTCTGGGTACAAAGTTAATTAATTTGATAAAAAAATTCAAATGTTTTTATTTGTTAATCTATTTTTGTTTATTATTGAAATACGTCGGGAAAATATTAATATTTTCTTTCTTATCGGATTTTTTTTATCGAAGTTTCTTTCTTTTTTTGTGGGTCCTAAAATATTTCTTAAAATTCTTTTCTTTTTTTGTATTTCGCTCATTAAGCTTAAAAATTCCGATTCATAAATACTTATCATATAGATATAATAATTGTTTTCTGTATTAATATGAACTTTAGCCTTGATAATTTTTTTTGTTATAATTATTTATAATTAATTGTCTACGTTGTGACCCTGCTCGTATTTCCTTGGATATATCCAGGCAGTCCTTTTCATAACGATAGATTAGTATACCTACTCGTTCTTGATATATTATGCAAGGAACAGAATTAAAAATTATTTTAAGATTTTTTATTTTGAAATTCTACCCAGGTCTTATCCTGGGTAGAATTTCAAAATAAAACGTTAATCAAATAACCGTTAAAACCCACGTACCTACTACCGTGGATTTGAATTTTTTTTGGTCGTATTTATTCATATATATTATAATTTTTATGATTAATTCACCTCATAAGCTCGGATGCTTGGGCTGTGAAAATATTTTGAAATAAAAATTTTATAGAGTATGAAAAAAAACGACTGGGATTCAAATCCGGACTTCATGAATAAAAGGCCGAAACATTACCACTACGTAACGGAGTTAAGCGGATTTTAATCTTATGCGATGAATTTTATTTTGATTTTTTAAAATGTTATATAATCATTTAAAAGTAATAAATAATTGATGTAATTACAGTCTAAAATAATTTCCTGATGATTAAAGTAAATGTAATTTTCTAAATAATTTATTCACCGTTTACGTTCCCCCACCATTTATTAAAGCGATGCAATTAAATAATAGCCTTAAGTTCCGTTACACGATTTCACCGCACGTTATGATTAGATAAACAACTGCCTACGGAAGTAAGTTATGTTATCAAAACCGATATAAACCTTTGTAAAGCTTTTTGTAATAAGTTTCGAATAATTTAATTTTTTTTTATAGATTTGTACAATATTAAATAAACGTAACTGCTTAACGTTAATTTCATTTCGGTAAAGTTCAGGTTTTCTTTAATATTTAAGATTTATCTACAATTGATTACAATTAATTTGTCTGTTACTACGTTTCATTATTAAAATTATTTATTTTTATTGTTATTTTACGGAGAGAAATTTTCTGTTTTATGACATATATTTCCAATTATTACTTTCCTGGCATCGTAACTCTTGAGCTATTCTGAGAAAAAAAAAATCAAATATTCAAAAAAGTAAAAAAATAGGGTATGACGTTTTTCATTTTATGATTCAGGAACCCCAAAAAGCAAAAAAAAAGTGGTGGTAATGTGCGTACGGACGTATCTTGGCGAGTTTGAAGCCGATAACTTTTGACTGGATGAACCGATTTTCTTGAAATTTTGTATAGATACTCGCGTATATGAAGCAATTTGTTAACAAAATTTTGGTGTCAATATCTGTACGGGAGGGCTGGTTTTGGGGGTCCAATTTTTTTCAAAATTTTGCAAACAACCCCATTTAATATTAAGCTCTGTACATACGTGGACCCTTATTTTATAATTTAAAAAAAAAAATTCACCAAAATTCTTCCCCTTCCCCAAATATCGAAAAACTATCTTTATTTATTGTATATTTTTTCCTTGGCATAGTAGTTGTACCGTGAAAGTGATCCCCCCCCCCCCAAAAAAAAAGAAATAATTTGGGGGCGATGTAGTGAGTGGGAGAACCAATCCAAGTTTAAAAATATCGACTTTTGAATTAATTTTTTTAAAAATAAATATTACGATAAAATTTCATTATTCACCCCCCCCCCAACTTCCAAAAAAATAAATCTTAGGTAACCTTTTACTGGTTGTATATTTTTAGTGGTTTTTTTTTTTTAGTTTCTTTCATTTAAATTTTAGTAAACGTAGAAAATAAAAAAAAATTCTTGGGAGGCGATTTTGTAGGCTAAACATTAAAAAAAAAATTTTTTTTTTTACTTTTTTTGGTTTATTTGAACATGTAATTGTAATTTTGCTATAAAACCATCATAAATTCCCAAAATCCCAAAAAAGAGATCGTAGGTAACTTTTTTCTTATATAATGTTTTTTCTACTATATAACAATAAAGAACTTTTTAACTCTTTTTTTTGAAAAGGTAGTTAGAACAAGAATAAGGTAGTTAGAAAAGTAGTGGAATAAGACTGGGAACTAAAGGACTAAAGATTAACTGTTTAGCTTTCGCTCATGATATGGCATTTTTAGCTAAAAACTGGAAAAAAGCTGAACAACAAATTAAAGAATTAGAAAAACAAACTACCAAGATGGGATTAAAAATTGCGTTTGAAAAAATGAAATGTTTGACTAATCATAAAAACTGGCAGAATTTCTTTAGTATAGATAATAAAAAATAGAGAAAGCGGATAATTTCAAATATATCTGAGAACGGATCACTGGGAATTCTTTACGTAAAAAAGGTTAACAGGTAGAGCTAATAAAATGGAATCAGCTTTTCAACTGTCGAAAAACAAATACAAGAAAGTCTTTATTATAGAACTCAAAATTTCGTCACTATAAAACTGTGATAAAGCCGGAAGCTTTCTATGCGGTAGAAACCTTATTGTTTGTGACTGTGTGACCTTAAACTTTAAACTGTGTGCCAACGGTCTTTTTGAAAATCTAGAAAAAAGTAAGGAAAAATTTTAGGTCCTAAATTTGAAAATGATCAGGTAAAATTAATTCCATATAACAAAATTAATAAAATTAAATGAAAAATTGTCAGACATGATAAGAAAAAGACGAATCGCATTTTACTCCCGTTTATTTAGAATGAATAACAGTAGATCATCGATTAAAGAGATTTTTTATCTCTTCCAAAGTAAAAAAACTAAAGGTAAATGGTTCATACAACTCCAAGAAGACCTAAAAGAATCGAAGAAATTATAAGAGAAAGAAAAATTTTAAAGAGAATATTAAAAATGAAAATAAAAGATTCAAAGAAACTCCAAAGTGCGAGATCAACGTAATTGAACTTTCTGACGAACGTAGGAAAGAGATATTAGAAAGAATTAAGAGGTACTAGGCAGATAAAAAAACGGAAAAAAGAAATTTTTTTTTTGTCTTCAGTCATTTGACTGGTTTGATGCAGCTCTCCAAGATTCCCTATCTAGTGCTAGTCGTTTCATTTCAATATACCCTCTACATCCTACATCCCTAACAATTTGTTTTACATATTCCAAACGTGGCCTCCCTACACAATTTTTTCCTTCTACCTGTCCTTCTAATATTAAAGCGACTATTCCAGGTTGCCTTAGTATGTGGCCTATAAGTCTGTCTCTTCTTTTAACTATATTTTTCCAAATGCTTCTTTCTTCATCTATTTGTCGCAATACCTCTTCATTTGTCACTTTATCCACCCATCTGATTTTTAACATTCTCCTATAGCACCGCATTTCAAAAGCTTCTAATCTTATCTTCTCAGATACTCCGATCGTCCAAGTTTCACTTCCATATAAAGGGACACTCCAAACATATACTTTCAAAAATCTTTTCCTGACATTTAAATTAATTTTTGATGTAAACAAATTATATTTCTTACTGAAGGTTCGTTTCGCTTGTGCTATTCGGCATTTTATATCGCTCCTGCTTCGTCCATCTTTAGTAATTCTACTTCCCAAATAACAAAATTCTTCTACCTCCATAATCTTTTCTCCTCCTATTTTCACATTCAGTGGTCCATCTTTGTTATTTCTACTACATTTCATTACTTTTGTTTTTTTCTTGTTTATTTTCATGCGATAGTTCTTGCGTAGGACATCATCTACGCCGTTCATTGTTTCTTCTAAATCATAAAAAAAGAAATAACAACCGCAAATAAATAAAGGATCTAAGTGTGGCAAGCTGCTTATTCGGAGAATAAGAAAAAATAATAAATAACCAATGACAGGAAAGTATTACCTTTGTTATCAGTTTTTTTTGCAACTAGACAGGAATTTTAAGGATGGTTATATCTCCTGAACGGAATTTTATACATTTAACAAATCTTTATATGATTTTTCGTTCTTGTACGAAGTATATTGTAATAGCGAAAATTTCGGTTTTCAGATTTCAACGGAAATATCCATTTTGACCATCCCTGAATCCATTTTGACTAGTTTCGGCGTGACCTCTGTACGTATGTATCTCGCATAACTAAAAACAATTAACCGTACAATGTTGAAATTTTGGATTTAGGAGTGGTATAACATCTAGTTGTGAACGTCCCCTTTTGATTGCAATCGACTGAACCAAAAGTACCCAAAATTCTGAAAATTTAGATTTTGGACTTTTTCTTAACTGCAGTAATAAGCCCTCATTGAGACCGTTTCATTGACATATCATAAGTGGTACTTATTTTCAATGGTTCCAGAGTTATAGCCAATTTGAATTTTAATTAATGAAATGTTTGGATCTTACAAGGGAAAGGCACATCGCTTCGAATCCGACTTCATTCCTTTTTTTTTTTTAACTTTTTTAAAATTAAATATATCAGTTTATTAACAATTATTAACCTCTCATTGTAAACATTTTTACAATAAATATTAATTCAATAATAACAATAAAATAATATATAAAAAAATATCAGAAGTTATTAATGAAATAAAATTTTATGTACTTTTCATTTAAAAAAAAAAAAGTGTATATGTAATTTAATAGGTGAACAAGGAAGTCATGTGGTGTCCACATCAGTTTTTTAAATAGTCAAAATTAAAGATGATTTGAAAAAAGTATTTTTTTTAAATTTATAATTTTTTAAAATTGTTTTCGGATTTTTTTTTGTCTGATGAATTAATTCGCTACAGAAGCTTTTACAAAGAAGCTTGTACTTGGGAATATGAAAAAGGAAATTTGTAGCGTATAAAAAATATGTGACGGGGATTCGAACCCGGGACCTTCGGATAATCCGGCACAGTTATGATTTTAAGTTTTTGATTTCGTAAAATAAATCATTAATTTATTACTGGAACCTGTACTTGAACCTACAAACTGACCTGTATCGGCAACTTGATGTGTAATTTTACGTGATACGAGTTTTTTTAGTTGTCTGTACAACCAGGAAGGATTGTTTGTATACCGTATTATATACTCTTATCGATCTCGATTGCAAAGTATATTTAATGTCATTCTTTTTAACGATTGCCGGAAGGTTCTTTTACGATCTATTCTTTATCATTTATAAATTAAATCTCTATAACTCACCCGGTGATACTTTGTTGTTATCATACCGTTGCCGTGGGGCCTTTGTGACTCTCATAAGTTCATAGTCGTTTACACTCACCGGTAAGAGATCGGCCTTGATTTAGGACAACAACCGTATACTGTCCTACCAAGTATTCAGGTAACTATGATTCCCGCCTACTGCTTGTTGTGGGCTTCTGTACGTATATTTTATTTATGATGATATGAAATTTAAATTATACAATAATAATTTATAATATCCAGTTCGATTTGTTGTTTATAGCAAAGAAGGCGTTCTTATTTTTTATTATTATTGTTATATTATGCATTTACAAATCGTTCTATTTGATCGATTGATTTGTTTTTGAAAACTATTTAAAAGCAATTGTGTCCTTTTCTATTTTTGAAAGCATTTTCGGACAAGATTCTCTCTCACTTCGGCCCATATTTTATTAATATAATTTATTTATTTATAAGCAACAATAGTCAAATAGTAAAAAACATGTCTGGTGAATAATATTGAGTATTTTAGTGTGTGAAAAATGCTATGCATGACCGGTAATCCGGAATCTCTGGATGAAAGTCACAAGATCCTACCACTCTGCCGTGGAGATCGACTGTTATTTTTTATTTATTATGCTTGTTTACATTATGTTTAATGTTTTACATTTAGCTCCACGATCCCCAAAAAGTAAAAAAAAAAATTATAATCAATAATTCCCCCGACTCCTAAACCCCCAACCCAATTAAACCTAGTAAAACTATTTAGCTGCGTTGATAGTAACTGCTACAAACATGCACGTATGAAGTGTACAAAGATGAGAAATTTACTGGTAAGGGATTGCAGAAAATCAGTTTAAATTTGAATGCGAAGCGTGCGAATGTTACCTTTATTTAAGTTTTTAAAAGCGTAGTTTCGTTGAAAATAATAATAATAATTGAGGTTTCGATCTTTTTAATATGCGGTCAAGCGTTGTAACTGTTTTGTTTTTCGTTTTTTTTTCAATTAGATTCTTATGAAAATGGATGAATTTGTGAAAAAACTATGTGATCCATCTACATCCGATTCCCTGTAGAAGTTTATACGGGATCTGGGGGGATGGTATGCCTCCTCGAGTTCGTTTTTAAGGGCAACAGGTGCCCAGGTGCTCACCAATCATGTTAATTTTAACCAATTTCTTTTTCGGTTCCGCCTGGCAACTGATTTTTTTTTTTGGGTGAAAAACGATTTCTTGTTATCATCGCCCGGAATAGAAACTTTCATAAAGAATTACAACAAACGTAATATAATTTAATAAAATTCAACTAAAAATAAAACTTTACAAACTCCGAGACAGGGAGTAAAGGTCCCTTCTCGGATAATAAAATAACTAAGAACTATAACTAATTTCAGAACCTATAACTAAAACAAAAAACTATAACTAACAAAAAAATATACCTAATGTAAAATTAAAATATTAAAAATGAAATAAAACTTAAACTAATATCACAAAGGACCTATAACTAATATCACGTCACAATTTTAAAATAGGATAAAATTTATTTTTAAAACTTAATAAATAAAAAAAAAAAACAAAACAAAATATAAAATTTCACAATATCCGAGAGGGGGGTAAAGGGCCTTTTTCGGATAAGAGAATAAAAATTAAAAAAAAAAAAAAATAAAAATAAAACAGATACTATAAACTTATAGACCAAAAACAAAACTATACACCACAATATCAAATTTTAGGTATAAGACCAGCACGATGCAAAAGAGAAACATCCGGTCTAAAACTTCGTTGTCGTTGCCCAAAAATTGACGGATTTTTCTTGAAGAATCTCTATTGTCGTTTATATATTTTCATCGGCGGTTTCGTTTCTTGGTTTTTCACGTTTTCGTTGTCTTACAACAGTGATTTAATATGAACTTTCTTCAGGAATTTTATTACAATTACCTGCATGAATCAACGTAAAACGGTGTAATCTTTGTTCTTGAGTTTTATTGATCAAATTATGTCGACGTTCCTTTTCTGATTGTTTTTCTTTTGACAATTTCTATTTCATCTATTCCCGCATTTCAGACAACTTTTTCTCGTGTAAGATATCAGACTCCGAATTCTATGAATACTTTCTTTAGTAGTTTTGAAAGAGCCTGTTTTATTTCAAGAGAACAAGATTTTTTTTCTCTTACGAGTAGTTTCTTTTGTTGGTTTGTCCATATTTTCGCTTCGACAAAATTAAAAAGAATAAGATAAAAAAAAAAATGAACAGATTCGTAAAAGATATATTAAAAAATAAAATATTGTAATGGTAAGGAAAAAATAATTTTTCCACTACGCCCTCAATGTAATGTTTGAAACAAATTTATTTGTTTGAGCCAAATTTTAGAATTAGCTTGAACGTTTAATTCAAATAAATTTTATCAGTATCTCTTGCATTCGTAATTCATTTAGAATTTGGCGCCGACTTCAAAAAATAAGTTTCAAAGGTTATATTGTGGGCGTAGTGGAAAATTTATTATTTTTTACTGCAATTTTTTTTTTAAACTTTTGTGTACGGTTAATAAATGTTACATAAATTTTATTACGTTGTATCAGATAAATTTTAATTACTAATTTTATTACTATAAAATTACTTAATATTTCTAAGTTAGAAAATTCCATTCACGTGATTTTAAGAGTGTAAAGGCAATTTTTTTTTTAATTATTCACAATATGACAACACTGTTTTCAATATAAAATAGAGCGATAAATCTTACAGTACTTATTATTAATGTAACATTATTATTTGAAGTACTTTTATCTTTTTCGTATTATGTACGTAAACGTCATAATTTATTTTGTAGATAAATCGAGTGCATTTGTCGTGTAGAGTTTCTGTTTTATCGTATCTTTTTTTTACTTATTTAAATAATTTAATTATAATAACGATAAATCACAATTACAACTTTATTGATTATTTTAAACAAGGAAGTTTTTTATTGAGTATTATCATGGCTTCTTTTGATAAATTAGTTTCAGCAGACATAACTTGATTGTACACCCAATCGTTGGATTATTTCATTATACAATTTCCGTTTACATTAAACAAGTTGAATATATTTGAACGTATTTCTCGGGACGCCAGTTCTTATCTATTATCCGGAAAGAAATTTGTGTTAAAATTTGGAAAAAATGTTTGATATTCTATTTCTTTTAAATCATATTCTTTCATTATATATTTAATTAAAATACATCCCCAGTGAATACATTTAAAAAAATATATTTCGCAAGAAAGAAAGAGAAGGAACTAAAATGTTTGAAATTACAATTAAGTTTTTTTTTCTTTGACTTTTTTTTGATAATGCGTCCAATCTTTTTACATAAATGTGAAAATAATTCTTCCCCTCATTTTATATAATTTCTTATAAATCTTTACTTATCTGAATACGATAAGTTTTAACTTTAAAAAAAAAAAAGCCGGCAAAATATTTAATGACTTTCCTACAACCCCGGTCAATTCATACAATATCTTGCCTTTTTTTCTTCACTGAAAAATTTTTCCGGCACTGGAAAGGTTAGGAAATTCAATCATTAAAAGTCTGATTTTTATTTTAATAAATATAAGTAAAAAAAAAAAATTACTGAGTTTTCGGCTCTTTATCATTGGGTCTTTTTTTATTGATTACTAGCAGGCCCGGCAATGCTTTGCTATTGCTAGCTTTGAGTGTATATATATATATATATATATATATGTATTAAATGAACACAATTGAACATTTGATAAAACATTAAAAAAATGAACATTACGGAACATCATCACAAAATTTAACCTTTCACTTTATCTCTTCTTCTCCTTTGTCCCTATTCCCTTTTTCCCTTCTTCAATTTTCCCTTTACCTTTTTCCCTATTTCCCTTTTCTGATTTTTCCCTTTTTCCGGCATGTAAATCGGTCTAGCAGTTTTTAGTTTATAGTGGACATACATACGAACATTACCTTTTATATATATATACTACCTTATATATATATATATATATATATATATTAGAAGAAAGTCTGTTTGTATATTTGTTTGTTTCGTAAATATTTCGACACCGGCGTCATCTAGCGGTTATAGTTTTTTACAGAAATTTTTCTTTTCACATAAGTAATGTATATTCTGAATATGAGCCAAATCGGACCATAAATACAATTTTTAAAAATATCTCGACCACAGTGCCACCCCTAGCGGGTCCAAACTAATTCAGAAACCTTCGCAGGCGTGCCCACAACAACTCACCAGTTTCATCGCAATCGGATGAACGGTTTAGGTAGGGATAAGAGACACACAGACAGACAAATATTCATTTTTATATATATAGGTTGTATAATTATTTCCAAAGTAAGATTTAAGAGACAAAGTTTCCAAATTTCAATTAAAAAAAAAAAAAAATTGATTTTAGGGCTCTGTGGGAACAATTTAGTAAATTTTTCTTAATAAAGAAGTGATCTTTAACAAAAAAATAAATTGAAATTTTAATTATTTTAAATAATCCAATTGAAATTGAAATAAATTTTAAATAATAAAAAAAAAGATTGTTTAAAAATATTTAAAGTACAAATTTTTTTAATTTTTCGTGATTCTCCACCCATGAACGAATTTTGAAAAAAAAAAATACTATATTAAGTGCCCCAGATATAAAAATATTCGAGCCAAATTCTAAGAAAATCGATTCGGTCAATCCTAAAATAAGGCAAAAAGAAATTCCACATACATTTGTACGCACATAACAATTTTCGCATAGTAAATAGTAAAATACGTCTCTCGATAGATTTACGCTCAAAATTTTGTTAAAGAAATCTAAAAAAAATTATCAACCTTTAAAAAGCGTTGCCTCGTAAAAAAAATTCTTGTTCGAATAAAGTACAAACGTTTTGATATATTATTAATTAATTATAAAAATTAACGGCCTTTATCAAGTTACGAAAATTGTAAAAGAATTAAGCTTTTTATTAAATCACTGGTGGGGAATGCTTTACCAGATTTTAACTAATGAATTAATTAAAATAAAATAGGTGACCTTGAAAGAAAAATCTATGTCCAAAACTTTCTGGAAAATTCTATAGAATTCTAATTCTATAGATAATTATATAGGAATGTATTTGTTTATTGAAGTTTTAAGCGAATATTGCGCTGCAAAATATTCTGGTTTATACGTAAAAATTATTTTCTTTAATTCTATAAGAACGTACTTTCTTTAACTATTACTATTTGTATATTCAATCGCAAAAGTACTGGTAAGGAAATGTCAGTACAATATTATGATATTCTCAAATATTTATAACCGAGATAAAAGTCAAATTCGTAAACAATTTCCTTTCAGAGATAATTTTAATTAAAATGGATATCCGGGTATTATAGCGGTTACGCACCCGTTTCCTTTTAAAAGGTTTAAAAATGGTGTCTCTTCTTCGTTTGTAATTTAAAAAACAAAGATTATAAAATACGTTCAAAAAACATGTTTGAGTATAAATTTTTGTAATTATTAAGTTGATACGAAAGATAAAAAATTCAAATGGAAGTTATTATGGCTTTTTTGGTAACGTAAAAACAGGAATTTATTATTGTTATGGCTATCGATAGATATTATGAGATTATTATGCTAAAAAAGTGATGGAAGTAGCCAATCGGGAGACTTTTTTGACCAATAATATGCTTTACAGTTACGGCAACCAGTAGTAATGATCGCTATTCTGACCGATACAGAACATCGAATTAGCCGATGGAGGTCTCTCCTATTACTGACGGATAGATCCATGTTATATCTAGAAAATAACAGAAGATACTTAATGCAGAGAAACTCGGTCGTCCAGCTATTGTCATCATCCTTATTCCTACTAGCAAATTAATATGATTTTTTTTGAAGGTGTAATCCATTACCAGTAGTACCAAGTTCTCGAGACCAGTAAGTAAATAGAAGTTCTTCGCGTTGCACTCGCGGTGCACAACGCTTTGAAATGCGCGGCGACCAATCAAATCTGTTGGTCAATTTTTTGAAAACAGTCGCAAAGAACAGTTGCTGATGCATTTATATTAATTTAAACCAAAGTTAAGAAGACGACACAAATTTTTGAGAAGCCATTTTGGTACAGGAAAGATATTACATTAAGATTCTTGTCTTGAAACAGTTTTTTTCATTAGGCTATGGACGTATTTCTTTCTTTTCCGAGGTTTGTGGTTAATTGAAACCCGACGACCACAGAACACCGGTATCCACGATCTAGTATTCAAATCCGTATAAAAGTAACTGCCTTTCACTAGGATTTGAACCTTAGAACTCTCTATGGACATACTGGTGGGCGACAAGCGGCGGTTAAAGTATACCCTTTAAGCGGGAAAAATAGTAATACGGCAATATTTGATTGTCGGTATACCATTGTCAAGGTCTTTTCGAATAGAAAAGACTGTCTGTGAAAGTCTGATAAAAGCGTTTCTGATAGTATTTGGACAAAGAAAAAGATTCATGGGGGATATTCGGGTTATACTATAGGGTTGTACTTACGAAAAATATCTATACCTCAGTCCCTCGTCTGCGAAGACGAGTTCACCTGTAGACCAACCAAATGGGTTATTACCGCTGACCTTTTTTCTTTCTTCTTTCATGTTTAGCTTCCGGGAATTACCGTTCAGGTATTACTTTAGAGGATGATATGTATGAGTGTAAATGAAGTGTTGTCTTGTACAATCTAAGTTCGATCATTCCTGAGATGTGTGGTTAATTGAAATCCAACCACCAAAGAACACCGGTATTCACGAACTAGTATTCAAATCCGTGTGAAAGTAACTTTACTAGGAATTGAACAATAGAATCTTCGACTTCCAAATTAGCCGATTTGGGAAGACGCGTTCATCACTAGACCAACCCGGTGGGTAAATTATTGCCGCTAACCTAAAATCCTATAACGGTTCGTCCCACGGCATTTTGAGCTCGCGTCATCGGCTGATTTCGTAGTCGAGAGTTCTAAGGTTCAAATTCTAGTAAAGGTAGTTTATTTTTATACGGATTTGAATACTAGATCGTGGATACCGGTGTTCTTTGGTGGTTCGGTTTCAATTAACCACGCATCTCAGGAATGGTCTACGTGAGACTATACAAGACTTCACTTCATTTACAATCGTACATATCATCCTCTGAAGTAATACCTTACTGTGGTTCCGGAGTCTAAACAGAAAAAAAGGGAAAAAAAGAATTCTTTTGAGCTCTGCCGCACGACGAAACTACATCTCCATTTCCGCATCAAACGGTTTGAACTTTCCCCCGCTGCAGCCGCCGACAATCAGATACCAACTTTGAATTCAATCATTCCAACACAGTCTCACCGTGCTGCATCACGGAGCTTACAGATCAATGATTGTTTTCAGATCCAAATTGTTAAAGTGATTAATTAACTGTAAAAAACGAGCCAAAAATATTTAAGGTGGCGATTGGTATATGATGTGAATAGTTTTAATAAAATAATTCCGTTTGTGCTTCAAATTTTAATTTCCTTATAGGAATGTTTACATTAGGTAAATTTAGATATATGATTTGGTGTCGGCCGCCGTGGCGCGAGTGGTAGAGTATCGGCCTTTCATCCGGAGGTCCGGGGTTCGAATCCGGGCAGGCATGGAATTTTTACACACGCTACAAATCATTCACCTCATCTTCTGAAGTAACGGTGGACCCCGGGGGTTAAAAAAAAAACATGCTTCCCTCATTGCAGACATATTTAATTGATGTTCGGTAGGTGATCTCTTTTCATCGTTTCCCGGATGTTTTTTTATCCAGAAACAGTTATCTTAATTTTTTTTGATAGACTTATGTTAAAATATACTTAAAAAAACATTTCTTTAAATTTTATAACTTTCTGAAGTTGGTTTTAGGGATAATGATTTGTAAAATCATTGGTAGGTTTTATTTTTAATTTAGCATTTTTTTTGAAATCTCAAAATTAAAATAAAAATGTATATTTTTACTATTTAAGACGGTTGGTTTCGATTTTATTACCCGTCATGTTATAAACAAAGATTTTTAACTTTTTTTTTTCTCGAAATTATTGTAATTTATGCCGAGAATGGAAAATTTTATATACGAAAAATATAACGAAGAATTTTTATGTAAATTCATTATTTTATTTTTTTAATATTTTTATTTAAAAAGAGCTTATCAATCGGTATTTTTTATGTTATAAAAAAAGTAATAAATTAAAAATAATTTACATGCGAGAAGGTTTTTTAACTGTAATAATAAATTCATACATCGATATAATGGTGATTATTAAAATGTAAATGATGGTTTTTAACTGTGATATTCAACGATCTGTATTTACCATATTTACATTTCTTATGTGTATATAATAAATTGTGTTCTTTTTTAAATAGAGTTATTTATAATCTTATTGTTTGATGTACTTTCCGTCCTTGACCGATATTTTCCTATGTAGCATATCACATCTTTTTTTTTTTTCTATTAACATTCGCTTTAAAAAACACACAGTTGTATTAATTTCCCAGTTTTATCGATGAATTTTCCCTAAAATCCCTTTAAAAAATTATTTTTATGTTAAAAATGTATTGTCATAAATATATTATTTATTTTAGTCGCGTTATTAGATTTCAAATATATTTTTTTTTAACCATATTCGGATATGTTTACAATAAGTGAGAATACGTTTTCTTCCCCTTCAAACTAATTCAGAAACCTTCGCGGGCGTGCGCACAACAACTCACCAAAGTTTCTTCGCAATCGGATTAATGCTGTAGGAACGCATAAGGAACAAACAAACATTCATTATATATATTTATATATAGAAGATATACAGGGTGTCCCATATAAAACGCAACCCAACCTTATATTGGTAGGTATTGAAATAATAAAAAGGCATGTGTAAATGTAAATGTAATTTTTATTATTACCGTCCATTACCTTACATTTAGAGTAAATGTTGGAAGTGGCCGTCATCTTCTTGAATACAAGCTTCAATTCTTTTTACAGCGTTTCTTGCAACTTTTTTCAAAGTTTGTGGCTGGATATTTAATACAGCTTGTTCAATATTGACTTTCAATTGTTCAAGTGTTCGTGGTTTGTTGTTGTAGGCTTTTTCTTTGTCGTAACCCCGTAGAAAAAAATCCGCCGCAGTCAAATCTGGATATCTTGGTGGCCACAAGCCTCGACCGATAACACGATTACCAAAGAATTCCTCGATGAAATCAGAAGTTAAACCTGCGTAGTGCGATGTCGCACCGTTATGTTGTAGCCGGCATTGTCTGTCTTCCTCTTCCGAGAGTGCAATGAACTAAAATAAAATATCCTGATATCGTACTGCATAAATGGTGTACTCGAAAAAAATAGGACCGATTATTTTCTTCCGCGATATCGCGCACCACACGCCCAACTTCTGCGGGTGTAATTGTTTTCGTGATAAAAGTGGGGATTTTCAGCGCTCCAAATTCTACTGTTTTGGCTGTTTACGTAGCCATCCAAATGAAACCGTGCTTCATCTGTGAAAAATAACGAATCCTTAACATTAATTCCCTCGCGCAGAAATCGACGGAACCGTTGACAATATTGTAGCCGTTTTTCTTTGTCGGGCACAAGAAGTCGATGAACCGTTTGAATGCGATAAGGTCGTAATTGTAATCGTTTGGTCGCCCGATGAACAGTCGATTTAGACAAATTAATTTCAGCAGACAAACGTCTGATCGATTTATTTGGCGAGGCGAGTAATCGGTCTTTGATTTCAGCGACTGTATCCGTGTTTAACACTGACGCAGATCTTTTGTGTTCCTTGTTATTAACAGAACTGATCTCTCTAAATTTTGCGACTAACCTTAATACTGATGTTTTGTTAGGAGCCGTTTTATCTGGGTACTTATGGCGAAACAAATCTTGCACTGGAACCACTGATTTCGTACTGAAGTACGACTCAACAATGAAAACGCGTTCATCTAGCGAAAACACCATCTTGTCTCTAGCAATACACTGAACGTTATGATTGCATTGTTGTTACTATCGGTAGTGTTCTACTGCGTCGCCGCGATGTTCAGATGTTGGACGAGTCCTTTCAGTAACGAGTAGGGGAGTAAGCTTGACTTTTGAAATTTCATGGATTAGTAATTGATGGGTTGCGTTTTATGGACACCCTGTATTTACATAATTATATAGCCTATGACACTCCAGGTAATGTAAGGATTCCAACACGGGATCATACATCTAAATCGGTTCAGCCGTTGATCTGCTACGGTGGAAAAAAAATATATACCCTAAATACAAATCACTCCTATTTGGGCAGTCGTTTAATAAATGGTGGGCTAAAATTCATTTCTTACAAATCAGAATTTTTTTATAGGAAATTTTGCTTTTGCAATTGGTAGTCATCAACTGATACAATTATTGTTCAGCGAATGATATTTTAAAACGGTGTTTCCTTCCTCCATCTTACAGGAAGTTCTCTTTCTAATTTACTCATTAGTGATGTAGTTTTGTTAAAGATTTCAGCGGAAAATAATTATAACAACATTTAAAGTAAATTTTATACAGAATAACATACAACGCGCGCACGCACACACATACAATGTAATATACAGTAAATGAATAAACTTATAAATACAATTTTATTTATTTTTCTTATTTCAATATAGCGTTTCAGTGGCGCTATCTAAGAACTAACTACAGCAGTAGATCGCCTACTACATTAATACCGATTTTTTTTTGTATTTGATGTTTACATTTTCGTATTTTGGTCATTTTTATAACCAGTAAAAAAAAAAATATGATGTGGACATCTCATAACTTCCTTCTACGCTTATTAAATTACATATACACATTTTCAAAAGTACATAAAATTTTGTTTCATTTTTTATTTATTATTGATTAACTATGTATTGTAAAACGTATTTACAGTGAGAGGTTAATAATTATTAATAAATCGATATATTTAAATTAAAAAAAAAGGAGATGAAGTCGGATTCGAACCGATGTGCCTTCCTCTTGTATGATCCAAACATTCTATCAATTAAAATTTATAACTCTGGTACCAGTGAAAATAAATACCACGTATGATATATCATTGAAAAGCTCTCAATGAGGCTATTACTACAATTAAGAAAAAGTCTAAAATCCAAATTTTTTTAGACACTTTTGGTCCAGTCGATTGCAATCAAAATGGAAGGTGCTCAACTAGATGTTACAACTTCCTGCACAAAATTTCAACATCCTGCGGCTAATAGTTTTTGAGTTATGCGAGATATATTCGTACGTACAGATGTCATTCCGAAAACTAGTTATTCAGTAACGGTCAAAATGGATATTTCCATTGAAATCTGAAAACCGAAATATTTCGCGATAAAAATAATTCCTTTATTTCGTACTAGGAAGTAAAACCCATTAATAAGGAACCGTAAAATTTAAGTATTTAATTTTTTTTCTAAATTTATGTTAAATAAAATAAATTAAATTAGTTTTTAAATTTCGGCGACTAAAATTGTCGAAATTTTATAAAGAGAAAAGTAATGTTCTTTTTTTTTAAGCTAATTGTCAAATTTGTCTTTTGTTATTTTAAAATGACATAACCTTTCTGTATATAAATTTGTTAGGGGGCAAACGGTAGGGTAGATAAATGATTTTACATCCAGGAAGTAGGACAATATCTTCATGCGTGATGAATTTTTATGTAATCAAATGCGATGATGCCATTGTTGGAACGGAGAACTTCTATTGTTATTTAGTTATTTTGTCGGTACTGTTATTATTGTAATCATTAACAATATATAACAGTGTTTGTATCTATGTGTGTTCGTGATGTGTTATAAGGCATTGTACAGTATTAATAAAAACAGCCGATTATTCGCATCGCACACGTACTGTTAACACTTTGGTATTCGTTAAATGTAGGGTTGTTCATATTTCATAAACATTAAATTGATATATTTACACATTTTTTTTCTACTGTGTTTATTTGTTATTTCAATGTACAACATATGTAGGTTTTTAAAATTTCGTTACGGAAGTATTTACAATGCTTATCTATCTTACTTGTAACATTTTAGGTTTTTCTGTATATATTATTTGACATCCTTACTCTCAGTAAAATCAACTAGTGCTGTAATCATTTTTACGTCTTATTAATTTATACGCATCCCAGTTATAAGAAAAACTTTGACTGATAAAACTACCGGTTAATGTCTTTTTTGAATGGGATACAAAGTGTTATATATCAAATTTTCATTCAGTAAGAATAATTAATCTATTATTTTCTCTGCTACAGCAGCTATAGTTGTTACGGGAACGTATATAGATCGGTCAAAGAAAATCTAAAAAGATTAATCTTTTTCAGTTTTGTTTCTTAGGAGACTTATTTAATTTTAACAAAAACAAAAAAAAAGTCATATAAATTGTAAACAATCTGCTTCCAAATCCAAAGAATCTAGTTTTTTCAGACGGACTTTTGTGCGTATGTTGGTCTATATTTGGTCTTATAATTCTGGATTCGGTCAACCGATTTTTTCAAACTTGGTATACAAGTATTAACGAAGGGAAAGAACGTATTAAATTTTTACAAAAGTTGGAAGAAAGAGTGGGGGTATTTTGGCCGAAATAAAATTTCAAATCTTTACTGGGGCACTTTAGAAAAACATTTTTTTTTACAAAAGTTAAGTTTTTTATCGATATCACAAATTACTAAAACGTTTTATTCACCCTTCTCACCAAAAAATGACCTTTTTTCATTTTTTTAGTTGTACGAGGTCTGTAAATAAAGTAATGAAACTGGTTCAAAAAAAGTTTTTATTTACTACCAAATTATACATAGACTCTATTACCTTCGAAATAGTTCCCGTGGGAAGCCGTGCAACGGTTCAAACGGTTTTCCCATTCTTCATAGCAGCGTTAGAACTCAGAAACCGGAATATCCTTCAGATGATCGGTTACATTTTTTTTATGTTTCCTACTGTTTCAAAATGGTGTCCATTTTTAAAGTCGCAGTTTGAGGTGCTTTTTTAAAGTCGGGAACAGGAAAAAGTCGCAGGGACTCAAATCAGGTGAATAGTCGTTGAAGCACTACAGGAATATTTTTATTTGCCAAAAGCTCATTAATTGAGAGTGCAGTGTGACAAGGTGCATTGTCATGATGCAGCATCCAGTTGTCTTTGATAGCTGGTCTCACGCCCCAGTCTTTCAAGAATTTCTCGGTAAAAATGTTGATTTACAGTCTGTTCTGTAGGCAAAAACCCGTTATGGACAATTTCATTACTATCGAAGAAACAAATTAGCATGGTTTTTTGATTTGCTCGTTTTTGCTTTTTTTGGGACGTAATGAGTTTGAAGTGTGTTACTCCTTGCTCTGGCGTTTTTTTTTCTGGGTCGTACTGAAATATCCAAGATTCATTACCAGTAATAACATTTTTTAGAAAATCAGGATCAGTTTCAATTCGCCCTAGAAGATCGCGACATACTTCCACCCGGTTGTTTTTCTGTTTAACAGTGAGGTTTTTTTGGGACCAATTTGCACAAACTTTTTTTTTCATGTCCAATTAAATTTTGTGGTGAGTTGCTCACCCCCGTTCCTTTTCATAAAAAGTAAACAAATCGCGAATCCTTGTTCTCCTAAGGGAAAAGAGGAAAATTCGCATCTTCGGAAGATCGTTAGTTATTTGTACAGTCCCGATTTTATGTCAATATTTATTTTTATATCATTTTTCCAGAGAAATAGAATCATTTTGTTATTTATTTTAAAATGTTATTTGATATGAGATCCGTCTTATTGTGTAATAATAATAATAATTCATATTTCTTTTTACTTACCATAAACAAAACTAAATAAATAAAGGTTAACTATGTTAATAAAATAATATATTAAAATAGATATAATAATAATTTGTAGTACTAATAAAATAAAATAACATTTAGCGAGTAATACACGCGGAAAACCAATAATATCTATAAATGCTATCAATAAAGTGATTGTAGATATGGTATAACAGGATAATAAACTTAATTATAGTAATAATAATAATAATAAGTTGAATAAAGGATAAAAAAAAATTATTATTATTATTAATTAATTACTGATATATATTAATTAATTCAGTATCACGCCTACCTTTCATAACAACAATAATTCACTTATTAAAATATAACTTTATTTAATAAAATGAATAATAATTAATAAATAAAATTAAAACGTGAGAATTTAGAAAATGAAATTAGTCTGAATGAAAATGAAAGTACGATTTAAAGAGAAATAATGGATGTGGTACGAGTAAATGCAGGGGAAGTTTAGAAAAGGGGAAGGGATGTGTTTGTGTATATATATGCATCCGCACTATGATCAATGATAGAATGAAGGATATAAAAAAGTAGAGAGAGAGCGAGTGAGTGAGAGTGAGAGAGAGTGATTGAGAACGAGCGAGATTGTGTGAGAGTGCGAGAGTGAAGTAAGAAAATAAATGTTGATAGTTTGGAGGGAGGTGGAATGAATGATGTAGTTGAATTAAAAGGGTGTACGGTAGGACAAAAGTAAAATCCGATTGTTATTAAAGTTAACAAACAACACATGACATGAAATTCTTTCACACGGGATGTGCGATTGTGACCTGACCATACTGCTGGATTTTTTTTTTTGTGTGTATGACTGTGAGAATTGATACATTAATATTATAATGTAAAATGAAACAACATATATTTGTTTCCCGTGTTACATATACACATACACACACATGCGCGCGCGCACACACACACACAGTACCTTTATATATTACACGTATAGTATTACAAAAAAATAAAAAAGAACGAATCTCTTAATTTAACCTGTTGTCTTTTCATTGAATTAATCCATTTTTATTGTAAAACCACATATGATCAGATTAATTAATATTTTTTTTTTTAATGACAGGAAATGTTGTATGTCTCAACAATTATAATTATATTATTATATATATAATACTTATATACAATTATATATATTCACACTCACAAACACTAATATATACGTGTACGGGGTGTTTCGGAACGTATTCCCCAAACTTCATGTACTGATTCAGAACACCAAAATGAGCAAAAAGGTTCATATAAAAAAAGTAAGTCGTATTTTGCTTTGTTTTTTTTCTGGACGCTATTTTGTTATTTTTAACAAAAAATTTATTTTTTAGGAACGAGTAAACCTATTTGGTACTTACGTATTAACGCAACCGCAGCTACAGCTTTATTTAAAAACAAAATAGTCAATCCGATTTCGGTGGAAATTGGGCCGATATAGAGTTTAACATAAATATTTATTTTATAAATATAATTTAACCAAACTTAACCTACGCTCGCTTCGCTCGCTAACCTTGACTAATTAACACCGTAATCTTTTGAGTATTTATTTTATAAATTCAGTAATTACAATTATTTATTATTTAAATATTCAAATTGCAATAATTACTGAATTTATTAAATAAATACTCAAAAATTACGGTGCTAATTAGTCAATGTTAGCAAGCGAAGCGAGCGTAGGTTAAGTTTGGTTAAATTATATTTATAAAATAAATAACCATTTATATTCTGTTTTAAATCTGTTTCGGCCCATTTTCCACCGAAATCCGATTGACTACTTTGTTTTTAAATAAATCTGTAGCTGCGGTGGCGTTAATACGTAAGTACCACCTATTTTAATTAAATTTGGCAAATCTAAGACTAGTGTTTTATTCTACGAAATAAAAAATTTGAAGACGTCACCTTGAAAAATTTCAAAATGGCGTGTCATATTAATTTTTTAATCTTCAATATCTTTGTAACTATTTACTTATTACAAAATTTATTAAGCATTTTACTTTGAAAAAAAGACACCTCATTTGTAAAAATTCGTTGAAAAACAATGGAGCTATTGCAAATAATTAACCCGGCAGTATGCTGATAATTTTTTGTTTGTTTTAATTTTCTTCACTGTTTGTAATAAAAATTATTAATAATCTATATATATAAAAATGAATGTTTTTCTGTCTGTATGCCTCTTATGCCTTCCTAAATCGTTCATCCGATAGCGATGAAACTTTGGGGAATGGTTGGACGCATGCCAGGGAAGGTTTCTGAATTAGTTTGGACCCGCTAGGAGGCGCTGGCGTCGAGATTTTTCGAAAAATTGTATTTGTGGTCCGATTTGCTTCATATTCAGAATACATGTTACTTACATGAAAAGAATTATCTCTGCAAAAAATTAACCCGCTAGATGGCGCTGGGGTTGAGATATTTAAAAAAATTATATTTATGGACCGATTTGGTTCATATTCAGAATATGATTATTAGTTACGTGAAAAGAAATATTTTTGCAAAAACTATACCCGCTAGGTGGGGCCGGTGTCGAGATATTTACGAAACAAACAAACAAATATACAAACAGACTTTTTTATTATATTTATATATATAAAGCATAAGTGTCCGCTAAAGACCAAAAAACTAATGGACCGATTTAGCGCGGGCAAAAGGGAAAACGGGAAAGGGTAAAAAGAAAACTGTGAGAGGGGTGCGGGAGAAGGGTGAAAGAGAGAAGTTGGAAAGGGAAATGGGGAAGGAGAATAAGTGAAAGGTAAAATTTGCGAAGTTCAGTTTTTTAATTTTTTATCGAATTTCGAATTTTCAATTGTGTTCATTTAAACTCTCTCTCTCCCACTTTCTCTCTCTTTCTCTTATATATATATATATATATATATATATATATATATATAGCAATAGCGAATAATTGCTGGGTCTGCTAGTAAATAATAATAAAAAACTAATAAAAGTTATCAGTTATCAGGCATAACAGCGTTATCGGGCATTACTGCCCGATTAATTGTCTAAAATAACTCGATTGGTTGTCAACGGGATTTTACATATGATGTGCCATTTTGTTCAAAATAAAATGCTTAATAAATTATGTAATAAGTAAAAGTTTGATCAAACAAATAATTACAAAGATATTGAACATTAAAAACCTAAGATGACCGCCATTTTTGAAATTTTTGAAGGTGAAGGAAGAGATAGCCTACCTCCGGGAGCTGTCCCCTTCCTATCGGAGCTACCCTAGCTTCATGTGCCTCATCTCGCCCGCTGTAACGGTTATACAATTTCTTGAAATTAATATTTCTGATTGTTTATTGTAACAATTTAAAATTTTTTAATATTATATCGGATCGAGTGTTTATTTGTCCGTTAATTATCTCCTGCCTTTTTAATTTTAGCTTGAAAACATGAAAATATACAAGCAAAAATAATGCAATTCCCTATATGAAAAGCATTTATTCTCCAAGTGGAGTCCAGCTTTTTCAAGTATCTGTTTTTGTGACTTATCTACTATCATCGTAAAATCAACTTTATGTGGAAACTGGTGGCCTTGAATGTGACAGGCGTGTCTACAGGAATATATGCCATATATTATCGAACATTTCAAATTTATTTTCTCGATAACCGTAAGATATAACGAAAAAACAAGAGGCCTTTTTTTTTTATAGCAGATTTCATTTCAAATACTGCATGCAACTGGTCTCCGAATTCGATTTGACCGACGGTTTTGTCATAGTAATGTTGAACATCTGCAAAGGACCATAATCCGGTTGTTAACACAAGCTATTGTACCGGCCGTCATCTTGAATCGGTGTAACGGCAATTCTCTTATGTTCTTTTCAGGTATAAAAACTATTTTCTTGCGAAATTTTAGATTAATTGGTTGAGTAGTTTAACGTGAAACAAACTCATAGAAACCACTACACATACACACACACACACACATATATATATATGACGGTTATAAAATTATAAAAATGTTTTCATTTTACCGTATTTACAGTGTTCATTAAACATCGGTGATTAAAAAAGAAAAATTACCCTTAGAAGTCTGTTTAAAAATTGTAATATTACATTCGGTATTTACATTGGTAGAAAAGTTTTGATCTCAAACTTATTAAAAATCTGCAGATACTGTCTTTAACGGTTATTTCTAATTATGTTTAAGCACGCGAATAGACAGTGTTAAGAACAGATGAACAGATCACTCTATTTGAATGTTATTTTTTTTCTATTTCTACATTTGCGTTTCCCCTTTATATATATAGAGGTTAGTATTGAAATAGAGTAACTAGTGTTTAAAACTTACTACTATTTTTTAAATAAATTATTTTATCTTCCGTAAATATATCGTTGTTTCCTAATTTTAGATAAAAAACGTTTCGTAATTTTTACATTTTATTATCGTTTAAACGAATTAATTTGTTTATTAGTTTTTTAACTACAAATTTATAAATATTTTTGTTTTATCTTTTAAATACTTTGGAATGTGGCTTTCAAGCTGTGTGCGTATTTTTTTTATCAGGTTATTATATGTAATTAAACTATGTTTAACAGTAAAAAAAAAAAACAGAAATATTTTATGTTGTGTAGAGATGGTGAAATTTGGTTGTACCATCTTTTTGATCTTGTATTATTGTAATTTATTTAAATAATTAAAGAGGGATATTTTTGTATTAAAATATATATTTTGTTTATAAGAAAATTAAATTATTATAACCGTTATTAGACTCCCTGACCACTGTGACACATTACAGAAACGCATATGAAAAATACACCAACACAACATAACCTGAAATTGAGCTTAATTTGTCTGTTATAGATCTTAAATTGAGTATAACTGAATAACGAGTCAATGAATCTGCAACAAATTTTCAAATGCCCAAATTCGGATACTGTACTACAGTATATTTAAATTTCAATGAAATTGATGTAGTAGTTCTGGAGATTTTTGAGCCGCAAAGTTGCATACATATATGATACTTTCTTCATCGATGAAGAAAGAAGCATTTGGAAAAATATAGTTAAAAGAAGAGACAGACTTATAGGCGACTTATTAAGGCATCCTGGAATAATCGCTTTAATATTAGACGGTCAGGTAGAAGGAAAAAATTGTGCAGGCAGACAACGTTTAGAATATGTAATAAATTTTTAGGGATGTAGGGGGTAGGGGGTATACCGAAATAAAACGACTGGCACTAGATAGAGAATCTTGAACAGCTGCATCAAACCATTCAAATGACTGAAGACAAAAAAAAAATGATACTGTCGTCATCCTCGTACCTCAAAACGCAAAGCAAATTCATTTTTTCCCCGCAATGCGACTGAAAAAACCTCAAATTGAGGTTATATGGTCTGTTGTCGATCTTAAATTGAATGTAACGTGGGAAAGACTTAACCAATCTTTATCAAATCTTCACATCCACAAATTCAGTTAGACTGCAACAGCATTTCAATGAACTTGATCAAGCAATTTTGAAGATTTTCAAGCCACAGAATTTTAAACTTAGGGCTTTATAAATAAAGAAATTACATTCTAAGTGAATGGTATTTTCGTATTCCTCATACCTCAAAACGAAAAAAAAAGAAATTTCACCCCTCAGAAATTGAGGGGTGAAATTACGGTTTTATCTTCGATAAAACCGCAATTATCTTCGAAAAGTCTGTAAAAGAAGCATTTCTACTGTTTCTTTTGCTAAAGTTTGTATTTTTTCTACATCTTTTTTTTGTTTTTTCTTCTCCGACCGTTTTCCTTTTTTGTTGTTCTATTTCGGAAGTGTGTATCATTTTTATTAATATATTTTCATTTACTTTCTCTAGATATCCATAAAAAATAATTCGTTTTTTGCTGACTTCGTCAATTATCATAGGGGAGAATTCATAAAGTTCTTTGTTTGATATCGATGATAATCGTAATTTTCTTTTTTTTCCCTTCGTAGATCTAAGATTTTTTATTGATTCCTCCTTTTCTTTTCAAGATCTTCTAATGCTTATTTACATTCAGACAAAAGCAATGTTTCCGAACCGTAAAAGACATCTGGTTTTAGGATTGTATTAATTTAACTTTTTTTTTTTTTTTTTTTTTTTTTTTTATGAACGTTTTCTACTTTTCATAAATAAAAGATTTTTTTTTATTTATTACTTTTTTATAATTAAAAATTAATATTTTAGCTTTTATTTAAGAAATATTTAATTTTAACAGATTTCTTATAAAATGATTTTAGATTGCGACCGGTTTGTTGTTCTCCTACAACTCTTCACAAATATGAAAGAGGCTTAGCCACGGCCTGTCGTTCGTTCATATATTACTTGAAAATAATTTATTGTCGGGTGTTTGCGCCTTGACCAGGATATTGAGAGACTAACAATCTAAAAATTTTCCTTTTTCTTTGTCTTCAGTCATTTGACTGGTTTGATGTAGCTCTCCAAGATTCCCTATTTAGTGGTAGTAGTTTCATTTCGGTATACCCCTTACATCCTACATCCCTAACAATTTCTTTTACATATTCCAAACGTGGGCTGCCTACACAATTTTTTCTTTCTACCTGTCCCTCCAATATTAAAGCGAATATTTTAGGATGCCTTAGTATGTGGCCTATAAGTCTGTCTCTTCTTTTAACTATATTTTTCCAAATGCTTCTTTCTTCATCTATTTGCAGCAATACCTCTTCATTTGTCACTTTATCCACCCATCTGATTTTTATCATCCTATAGCACCGCATTTCAAAAGCTTCTAATCTTTTCTTCTCAGGTACTCCGATCATCCAAGTTTCACTTCCATATAAAGCTACGCTTCAAACATATACTTTCAAAAATCTTTTCCTGACGTTTAAATTAATTTTTGATTTAAACAAATTATATTTCTAACTGAAGGCTTGTTTCGCCTGTGCTATTAGGCATTTTATATAGCTCCTGCTTCGTCCATCTTTAGTAATTCTATTTCCCAAATAATAAAATTCTTTTACCTTCATAATCTTTTCTCTTCCTATTTTTACATTCAGTGGTCCACTTTCAAAAAACAAATTCCTTACAGATCCACAAAAACATCGAACATAAAATAAATAATAATGATAACAGTAATAATAATAATAATAATAATAATAACAATAATAATAATAGTGAATATATATCATACAAAATAGTAATTCAAATAAGGACAAGATGTGTTTAAAGACAATTAAATTATGAACACCAAAATACAGTGCGATTTTTAAAAAAAACATTATAATGACAGCTAATAGTGCGTTAAAAACAAGATAAGATTAAAAAAGTGTAAAGTTCATAAATATTAGAGAGACATAAAAGTCTAAAGTAATAAATATTATTGTTTACAATGGAACTACCCTATATCTTATGAATGGATTTATTACTGTTACTTTCACTACTGTTTACCATTAACTTTCCTGTATTAAAATTTCCTGCATTCAACCAACGGCCACACTGGAATGCTTGTGACGTATTCTTCACCTCATTGTTACCAAACGTTTACTGATAACGCCGACACACAATCGAGTCGAACACGGTCTCTTAGAACTACTAACTGTTATTGCGACTACGCCGAACACAGCCTCGCAGAATTATTCGCTTAATTACTGACTGTTCCCGCAGGATCTGGCAGTATTTAGATTCCCTGGTTTGCAGAACCAGTACCCGCCTCATCTCTTAACTGTTGAAGCGTAATAATTGTCATCGTCTGCGCCCTTACATTTTCCCATAAATTCTTATCCCGGTCCGGTAACCGTTCTCGTAGAACAGTAGCTCTTAGAAGTGCCATTGACAGTGTTACGAAGAACAGATTGTTAAACGGACCTGTCAGCCTGAGAAAAGTATTCATTTAATTCCTTTCATTATTCAAACTTTCATTATTTAAAACTCTCTTTTTAATTGGAAGGAATCCTTTTCCCTGGGCTGTTATGCTATTCCTGTTACAGTGTATACATACAGAGAATTATTCATAAAGTTTTTTTTTGTCTTCAGTCATTTGACGGGTTTGATGCAGCTCTCCAATATTCCCTATCAAGTGCTAGTCGTTTAATTTCGGTATACAATTATTTTATTAATTTTAATTATTTATTTTTTAATTTTGTAATACATTAAATATAATTTGAATAATGTAGTACAATTATTATCTACCTAGTAAGCCAAGGAAGAGTTCCTTAGCTGGTTTCACTAAGTAGTTACAAAGTTTATTTTAATTTTATATTTATTGACTTTTTCGAAAAATTAATATTTACATAACACAGTTTTCTATATATATATATATATATATATATATAGGGTGTCCCATATAAAACCCAACCCATCAATTACTAATCCATGAAATTTCAAAAGTCAAGCGTACTCCCCTACTCATTACTGAAATGGACTCGTCCAACATCTGAACATCGCGGCGACGCAATAGAACACTACCGATAGTAACAACAATGCAATCATAACGTTCAGTCTATTGCTAGAGACAAGATGGTGTTTTCGCTAGATGAACGCGTTTGTCGAGTCGTACTTCAGTACGAAATCAGTGGTTGCAGTGCAAGATTTGTTTCACCATAAGTACCCAGATAAACCGGCTCCTAACAAAACATCAGTATTAAGGTTAGTCGCAAAATTTAGAGAGACCGGTTCTGTTAATAACAAGGAACAAAAAAGATCTGCGTTAGTGTTGAATACAGATACAGTCGCTGAAATCAAAGACCGATTACTCGCCTCGCCAAATAAATCGATCAGATGTTTGTCTGCTGAAATTAATTTGTCTAAATCGACTGTTCATGGGGCGACCAAACGATTACAATTACGACCTTATCGCATTCAAACGGTTCATCGACTTCTTGTGCGCGACAAAGAAAAACGGCTACAATATTGTCAACGGTTCCGTCGATTTCTGCGCGAGGGAATTAATGTTATGGATTCGTTATTTTTCACAGATGAAGCACGGTTTCATTTGGATGGCTACGTAAACAGGCAAAACAGTAGAATTTGGAGCGCTGAAAATCAACGAAGAACAATTACACCCGCAGAAGTTGGGCGTGTGGTGCGCGATATCGCGGAAGAAAATAATCGGTCCTATTTTTTTCGAGTACACCATTAATGCAGAACGATATCAGATGCTTTATTTTAGTTCATCGTACTCTTGGAAAAGGAAGACAGCCACTGCTGGCTACAACATGACGGTGTGACGCAGGTTCAACTTCTGATTTCGTCGTGGAATTCTTTGGTAATCGTGTTATGGAGGCTTGTGGCCGCCAAGATCTCCAGATTTGACTGCGGCTGATTTTTTTCTACGGGGTTTACCTCAAAGAAAAAGCCTACAGCAACAAACAATGAACACTTGAACAATTGAAAGTCAATATTGAACAAGCTGTATTAAATATCCAGCCACAAACTTTGAAAAAATTTGCAAGAAACGCTGTAAAAAGAATTGAAGCTTGTATTCAAGAAGATGGCGGCCACTTCCAACATTTACTCTAAATGTAAGGTAATGGATGATAATAATAAAAATTATATTTACATTTACACATGCCTTTTTATCATTTTAATACCTACCAATATAAGGTTGGGTTGCGTTTTATATGGGACACTCTGTATATATATAACCTTTTTTGGTATTTATATTATATATTGGTGGTAAAAATATATATGCGTTGGTGTTTATATTCTAATGTCGACGTCTTATAAAATAGAATTACAAACGAGTGTTCCGGTTTAAAGAAAGTAATAAAAAAATATTATTACATGAGATATTTAAAATTAAATTATTTATTTAAAAATTAGAGGTAAAACATTTCATTTAATAGAACGTAATATAATATTAAAAATCCTATCTTATAAAAACATTTTGTAAAAAAAAAGAATTAAAAATTAAAAAAAACTTTTCCTCTTGTATTGACATGACTTGAAAATAATGATGTGATATTTAATAATTAAATGTCCGATTTTTACTCTACTATAAACGAGGTCATTTAAATTTGAAATGGACTTTTAAATTGTAAAAGATCTCTGTAATAATTAAAAATATATTATTGTTTTTATTTTTACGTAAAATATCTAATTTTCAAACCGAATGAATTATCCAATTTTAAGGGGTTGTAAATGGGTAAAACCCCCAAATTATAAAATAGTTTTTTATTTCATTACATATATATATATATATAATTTCACTTTATTGTGGACATGGTAACTGCCGTAATTTTGCGCCAATCACTTTCAAGTTTTTCCATAAAAATTCGTCCGAAAATCTCGGTTGAGTTTGTTAACGGCCAAAGTCGGACCATGGGAATGGTAATGGTGGGGGGGGGCTTTTTCTAAAAAAAAAACAAAATATCGCTATAATTTTCTTATTAAGTAAAATATCGAATTCGTTTAAAGTTTCTGTTATTTTTTGGATAAGGCCCTAAAACTTATTTCAGTAAATATTTTTGATATAACCAACCATTGGCCCAGGGGGTTTAATAAATAGGGTTTCGAAAGCAAAAAAATCATATTTTCTTTAATAGGCACAGTATCAAATCGGTTTTAAGTGGTCGTTACTCCTCTAAACTTTACCTAAACGTTTGTTTGAAACAAGTTTTGATATGACCAACCCTTACGGCAAGTGATGACCAAAATGTTTCATGCGTCTAAGTCCGACCATTCTCGAGATACGCCCTTTTCTCAGAATATTTTTTGTATTTGATGATGAAATAAAATAAAAATATGTTTTTATTATCTAGTAACCATTCGGTTAACAGTTCTGATCACTGTTAAATTTATAACAATGTTTTGGAAAAAAAATCGGGCATCATTACTTTCAGCGAAAGAGGGGTGATAGATATAGATAGATTTTTTGTATAGTTTTTATTTACATAAACAAAACTGCCCACCTCCGTGCGGAGTGGTATCGTCTCTTCCCTTAATCCGTAAAGTTCTAGGTTCGAACCCCAGTTTATGTGTTACGAAAAATCATTCTCGCCATCAGTAATTATAATCGGATCAAACTACCTGTTTTTACTTAAATAATAATTTATATTGTACTTTAATTGTAAAAATTTAATCTCCGTACTTGAATGATAAAGCAAGGTCAAACCTCTCTCTCTCTCTGTCTTACCTACATATGTTTTTACCAGATGCTTGAAAAATTGTCGCATAATAAACGATTGCACTGTTGAATTATATATGACGCGTAATTTTAAGAATTTATATAAAAGGTGCGCTTATACATTCAATTGTAATACTGACTATTAAAATGATAAATTATTCTTTTATCTTTGATGTTAGTGAAATGTCTTGTTTTCACTTCAGGGTTTTGTCTTGTTTTTTTATCAGAATTAATTTTTTTTCATAAATAGATTAATTTTTTTATATTAACAATTATAAAATTTTACTCTCCCCAAATTTTATTAGAAACTAGAAGACCCGTCAATGCTTCACTATTGCTAAATTTGAGTATATATATTAAATGAACACAATTGAAAATTTGATAAAACATGAAGAAATTCTACCTTTCACTTTTCCCCTTTTCACTATTTTCCCTTTTCCCTCTTTCCTTTTTTATCGCGCGTAAATCGGTCCAGTAGTTTTTTTTACTTTATAGCGGGCACACATACGAACATTGCCTTTTATATATATAGAAGAAGAAAATGACTGTACATATATTTGTTTGTTTGCTTCGTAAATATCTCGACACTGGCACCACCTAGCAGTATAGTTTTTGAAAAAAATATTTCTTTTTCGAAACTAATATACATTCTGAATATGAGCTAAATCGGTCTATAAATACAATTGTTCTTAATATCTCAACCCCAGGGCCACCTAGCGGGTCCATTTTTCGCAGAAATATTTCTTTTCACATAACTAATATATATTCGGAATATGTGCCAAATCAGACCATTAGTACAATCTTTCGAAATATTTCGACCCCAGAGCCACCTAGCGGGTCCAAACTAATTTAGAAATCTTTGCGGGCGTGCGCACAACAATTCACTAAAGTTTCATCGCAATTGAATGAATGGTATAGCAACGCGTATGGGACAAACAAACATACGTTCATTTAAGTGTATTTGTTTACTGGTAATTTAACAATAGGTAATGTTTAAATATTTAAATAGGACATATCGATCATTTATGAAGATATGACTGAAACTTGGAAAGTTTCTGTTTATTTTCACGTGTCATTCATATGTTTTTGATAGACCTGGAAAAAAGCAGGACCATCATCGGGAAGTTTTATTCTTCAATACTGGACCGATTGAAGGAAGCTCTTTAGCCTAAAAGTCCATATCCGACCAAAAAGAAAGCCCTCATTCTCTACGACAAGTGCGCCTTCACACACGACTCATCAGATCGTTCTTGCTAAACTTCATGAATTCGTTTTCATCTTCGAATATTTTTTCCAAGCGATTATTTCCTCTTGCGAAACTTAAAAAAATGGTTCGTTAGACGAAAATTCACTACAAATTATGTGATCAAAACTGAGATAACCATTTATTTTGCAGAGTTGGATAAATCATATTATTCTGAGGGTATTAAAGTTGTCGGTCTAAATGTATCGAATTGGTAAGATGACTGTGTTTAAAAGGAAAGGCCGAAACCCATCGGGTTGGTCTAGTGGTGGACGCATCTTCCCAAATCAGCTGATTTGGAAATCGAGAGTTCCATCGTTCAAGTCCTAGTAAAATCAGTTATTTTTATACGGATTTGAATACTAAATCGTGGATACCGGTGTTCTTTGGTGGTCGGGTTTCAATTAACCACACATCTCAGGAATAGTCGAATTGAGACTGTACAAGACTACACTTCATTTACACTCATACATATCATCATCTGAAGTATTATCTGAAAGATAATTACCGGAGGCTAAACAGGAAAAAAGTAAGAAATTAAAGGTCGAAAAAAACTTTTGTGAATTTTTCCGAACGACTTTCATACATATTATTACATTCCAAAGGATTTTTGATCACACTCCTTGATAATATCTCTATATTGTTTGTTTGCATTTTAATTTCAGTGTAGATAGCGAAATAGCAGAGCTATAGCTCTATAAGGGAAAGTATTGTAATCTGTCCAATTTGGGCATATGCGATTTTCACCGGATTTTGACGTTTAGACACCTAAGGAATCCAAAAAACCCGGATGGGAATTTTCCAAATATTAAAGTTCGTATGTTTGTGTTCGTTTTGGCCTGTAAATCACCTTACATTTTCAGAACTACTGAAGCGAGTTTGATCAAACTCGGACAGATTACTTCTATATATGGGGTCATTTATACTCTTAAATTTTCAATTTAAAAAATCAAGAGGGTGAGACTGTACAGCAAGATCATCAGTATTTTGAGATTTCGCTTAATTATGATCGTTTCTTTCTTAGACGCATTTGTTAACAATTAAAAATTATTAATATTTGCAACAAAACAAATTTTGCAGAATCGCACCCCCACCACAAAAAAATCCTCTAAACTACTGCTACGTTGTGACTTCATTGGTGAGCGGTAGAATTAAATAAATGAATAATATTTTAGCGTAAAAAAGTAACTCGCCCTGGCTGGATCTCGAACTCGATCGTCCGGTCGACTCGGTAACTTGTGCGTTAAACCTCGCAGCTACACCAGTTTGCCGATCGTAAAAACTAAATTTGATTTATGTACTTTGTGAAATTACATTATTTTAGTTACTACCACTAGTATAGCCACAGCAGGGTGCGAATTAAATACGGTGTTCGCGCGCGCTTTAATTGAAATCAATTAATTAAATAAACTAAAAAATATTATATTTGAATAAAATGCTAAATATTTTTAATTAAGTTGTGTGTGTGTGTAAGCCGTGGATTAGAAACAACCCACAGTTGTAGGACTTTTCCGGAACGCGGCTTTAGCCGCGTGACGGGGAAGTCTTACAACTGTGTGTGTTGTCAGCTTTTTTTTTTATTGTAGTATTTTTATATTGATTAAGGTTTTAAGTTTTTTTGTTTGTTTCTTTATTTAAAAATAAATTTAATTTAAGGGAACGATTTTAAAGAGAATATTACTAGTGATGGTTTAAAGCTGTTTGAAATAAATTAAACAAAAAAAAAATTGTTTTACGTATTTTTAAATTCGGTTATATTTAAAAGAAATATTTACGTTTTTTTTTGTAGTTAAAAAAATACTTATTTACTTTTGTGTTAAAAAAATATTTTGTTACGTTGAAAAAATGCGTAAAGAATGCGGTAGCATACCGCATTTTTTTTTAACACCAAATATACTGAGTAAACAGTTGTTTGGTCGGTTTTTATATGTAAAAATTACTTTTATTTTATTTAAGAAATTGAATGTCGTGTATACTAAATATCTGTACTGATGTTTTTTTTTTCTTTTATTTGTTCAATTCACATTTTTCCCCCGATTCAATAGCTCGTGGTTACATAACAATTTTGTCTGATAAATAAAAAAATTAGATAACAGAATTTTGTTAATGTAGTTAGTTATACAAGGTTTTATTACTGATTATTTAATTTAATAAATAATAATTAAAATATTTATATTTTTGTAACGTATATAATTTTTTTTTCTTTTTTAAAAAAATAAGATTTTTAATTATTTAAATTAATTAAAACAGTTTTTCTATAGTATATATATATATTTTTTTTATGGTTAGTTTGATTATAAATAAACGGTAACGAGTGGTATAACTATCGCGGTTTCGCCTTTTAAAACGTATCGTACATTAATAACCAACTATTAAATTATATAAATTATATTAATATTTATATTATAATATATATCATTATATTAATATAATATATTAAGTTATAAAAGTACTAACAATCCAACATTAATTCGTATATTTTGAAATTTTTGGGGAATGGAACGGTTTGTTAAAAAAATTATAATTTAAAAAAAATATTATTTGTATTGAAATTGTAATAAATGTTTAAGAAAAAATCTGATGTGGACACCACATGATTTTCTTGTACGCTTATTAAATTATATATACATATGTTTTAAATGAAAAGTACATAAAATTTTATTTCATTAATAACTTTTGATATTTTTTCATATATATATATATATATATATTTTATTATATTTTTTGTAAAATATTTTCCTTCCAGCTGTTTTTATTTAAAGGAAATTATTTTATATATATATATATATATATATATACGAGGTGCGACAATAAAGTAATGAGACTGATTTTTCTTTGCAAGATGTGGCAACCCTGCAGCTTGCGTAGGCACACCATCTTCGTCCTTGGTCTATAAGCTAATTCTAGTCCAAGTAGCACATTGATGCAACTGCTCAGTCTTGAGTTGTGCTGTAATAAATGAACACGTGTTTGTGTCTCTCGTCACAGAAATAAAATATTGCGCAACGGTATGCCATTTCTTTTTGCGTTAAATCGGATGAAAACGCGACGACAACTTACGGTAAGCTTCAGAAGGCTTTTGGAGAGGAGGTTATGTCAGGAGCTCAAGTTTTTCGATGGCATAACATTTTTAGTGAAGGAACGAATGTTGAAGATGAAGACCGCAGTGGACGACCATCAACCTCACGGACAGATGTCAACTTGACCAGGGTGCGTGAAATCGTACGATCTGATCGAAGATCATCCGTGAAAGTGATTGCAGAAGAACTCAACATCGATCGAGAAACGGTTCGTCTAATATTAACTGAAGATCTTGGTATGAGAAAGATTTGTACAAAAATGGTCCCCAAAAATATCACACAACAACAGCGAGAAACACGGAAAAATGTGGCAGCCGATCTGTTAGAGCAAACGGAAATCAATCCAGATTTGTTGAGCCGTGTTATCACTGGTGATGAAGGTTGGTTTTTTCAATACGATCCAGAGACAAAACGCCAAAGTTCGCAACGGTGCTCAAAGGGATCACCCAGACCAAAAAAAACTCGCATGTCAAAGTCAAAAGTGAAATGCATGCTTGTGTGCTTCTTCGATTCCAAGGGAATTGTTTATAAAGAGCGGGTGCCTCCTGGACAAACAGTTGACCAATATTTCTACAAAGAAATTTTAGAAAGCCTTCGTAAACAAGTTCTTCGTGTCCGTGCCAACATTGCTGATAATTGGATTCTGCTTCACTATAATGCGCCATCCCATACTGCTCTGTCAGTACAGCAATTTTTAACCTCAAAACAAATTTCAGTACTACCACAGCCACCTTATTCACCAGATATCTCTCTGTGCGACTTTTTTCTATTTCCAAGAGTCAAAACGGCGGTCAAGGGACACCATTTTCAAACAACACAAGATGACCAAAAAGCTTTGACGAGGGTCTTGGAGGATATTACAGAAGATGAGCTCCAGAAATGTTACCATCAATGGCAGAAGCGCTGGAATAAGTGTGTGCAATCAGAGGAAAACTTCTTTGAAGGAGACAACACTAAACATGACTAAAACGGTAAGCAACATTTTTTTTCACATCAGTCTCATTACTTTATTGTCGCACCTCGTATATATATATTATAATTTCCCCATATAAGCTTCAAGCTTGAACGTGGGAAATGGAAATATTTTGTAGCGTATGAAAAATGCCAATCTTGACTGAGATTCGAACAATAATAACCCTTTTTTAGAAGCCTGACAGGGATTTAAACAATTAAAATGTTTTGCTTAAATTTATTACAAATATTTCCACATTACGGCTCGAAAGTAAAAAAAAAATCTGATGTGGACACTACATGACTTCCTTGTACGCCTATTAAATTACGTGTACAGATTTTTTGCTGCACTTAATTTAAATTTATTTCATTTGAAAGTGAGATACGATCCTCCAATTTTTTAATAAAGTGGACAGTTACACAATTGCATTATGGTGGACACCACATTTGCATTTTTTTTTTTGTGGTGTGCGTATCAGCATTTTATATTAGATTATATATTAATTTTGTTTTACGTCGCTCAAATGGTTATGTGGCGTAAGTGAGAACGTGTCGAATCCGTAACCATGCACACATCGGTTTGTATCCGATTTTATATACTATATTTTCTTTAAATTTAAATATGTTGATTTATTAACCTCTGTAAACATTTTTGAATTAAAATTAAAAGTACATAAGATTTTATTTCACTAATAATTTCTGATTTTATAAATTTTGTTGTGTTATTTTCATTGAATTATTATTATTTATTGTATTTTTTTTACGATCAGAGGTTAATAATTATTAATAAATCAATTTATTTAAATTAAAAAAAATAATAAAAAAAGTAGATGAAAACTGATTCGAACCGATGAGCCTTCCTCTGTAAGATCCAAATATTTGATCAATTAAAATTTAAGTTGGCTATAACTGTGGAACCAATGAAAATAAGTACTACTTATGATATATCGTTGAAAAGCATTCAATGAGGGCTTATTACTGCAATTAAGAAAAACTCCAAAATTCAATTTTTTCTATATTTTGAGATTTTTTGGATACTTTTGGTTCAGTCGATTGCAATGAAAAGGGGAGGTGCACAACTAGATGTTACAGCAGTCCTAAATCCAGAATTTCAACATACGTACAGACGTCACGCCGTACTTTATGTACTAGGAAGTAAAAATTTTTTACTTACAATTTTACAATTTTTTCGAGGTATGAAAGATTTTGCCCCTTTGATCATTCCTTTCACATCGATTAATGTTTTAAAAAAAATTATAGACTTTAATATTTTATAAACAGATAATCAAATATTAAGTTTTTATGTGTACTCGTGTAGGAAATAAATGAACAATAAATGAAAGTCTGTAGATTTCCTACTCTTTTAAAATATTAATTAAAATAACATTTTAACTTCCCTAAAATATACATTAATACGTAATTAAAGTTACATTATGATTTGTAAAAATCAGCATTACTAGGGGTAGAGGTGGTTAAAAAACAGGATTATTTTACACACACACACACACACACACACACACACATATATATATATATATATATATATATATATATATATTTGAAAAGAAGTAAATAAATAAAAGAAAACAGAACTATTGGGACAGTTTTATTGAGTTATCGCTCTCTGTCTATACGAGTATCTCCCAACCTTCTGCATGAATATTCTACAAAATTTAAACTTTTTACATTGACTTCGTCATGAAGTATTAAGCAGAATTGAGACCAACAACACCGTACATACAGATCTTTTTATAACTGGGGTTTTTTACTGGATGTTTCTTGTTCCCTTGAGTCAGAATTTTATATATATATATATATAGTAGCATCCCCGTTGCGGATTACCCTGCACTGTATGGTTACTTAGTTTGTCGTTGCGGTCAGTTTGTTTATTTTATATTTTTTAGCCAAGTAACCGGAGGTCTTGTGCAACCAGTCGCGTCGCGTCAGGCGTACAGTAAAAGTGGTTGTGGCTGTGTTGGTTGATCCACAGCACCGTATACCGTCGCATCCCTTAAAAAATTGAAATAAAAAGAATCTGATGTGGACACCATATGACTTCTTTTGTACGCCTGTTAAATTACATATATACATTTTTTAAAAGTGAAAAGTTCATGAAATTTTATTTCATTAATAACTTCTGATTTTTTCCATATTTTTTTAAATATTTTTATTATTGAATTATTAATTGTAAATCATTTTTTATTATCAGAGGTTAATAATTATTTATATATTTATAAATAAATATATTTAAATTAAACAAAAAAAAAGTTAAAAAAATATATGTATATTAAGTCAGATTCGAACCGGTGTGCCTTTCCTGGTAAGATCCAAATATTTCATTAATTAAAATTTTATTTGGCTGTAACTCTGGAACCGGTGAAAATAAGTACCAGTTATGATATATCGTTGAAAAGCTCTCAATTAGGGCTTATTACTACAGTTAAGAAAAAGTTCAAAATCTAAATTTGTTGAGATTTTGGACTCTTTTTGGTCCAGTCGATTGCAATCAAAAGGGGGAGGTGCACAGCTAGATGTTACAACAGTCGTAAATCCAAAATTTCAACATCATACGGCAATTCGTTTTCGATTTATGCGAATACATTCGTACATAAGTATGTACAGACGTCCCCCGAAACTAGTTAAAATGGATTCAGAGATGGTCAAAATGGATATTTCCGTTGAAATCTGGAAACCGAAATTTTTCACGATTACAATAGTTCTTTGTACTTTGTACAAGGAAGTAAAAAAACCGAAATTAATTTTTAGATATTTATTTGAAGAGTATTTGCAAGTCCAAATCTATTGAATATTTTGTTTGGTATAGTCGGAAATGGGGAAATTTGCGGTAATTTCGTAAATCTTTTTTTATCTTCCTTCATCCAATTTCAAGGTCGAATTTCGAATAATCTAGAAATTGGTCTTTAGATATTCACATGAATATTGTACACACCAAAAATCCTTCTGAAATCTTTATTTGTTACAGAGAAATTCGAAAAATAGTAAATTTCATTGTTACTCTATTTTAATCTTTTAAACTTGGATTATATAAAAAAATCTTTTTTCTGTGCATTTACACACTAAAAATCTATACAAAATTTTCATAAGAAGAAAATGTTTACAAATTTTCATCAATTTCCCTTAAGTAGTTTTTGTGTTGGTGTTCATTACGAATGATTCACGACATGTTCTTTTATGTACACGAATATATGTACACACACACACACACACACACACACACACACACACACACACACACATACATACAGGTGATATTAAAATACTGAAACGGCTTCATGATTCAAAACTGAGGTATTGTAGGAGGTAGAACAATGGCGGATATACTATGTATAGCTACAAAATTAATACTTTTTTGTTTGTTTTAAAATTTTTGTCTGTCATTTTGGTTCTGTCACATTGATTCTGATTTTTTATGATGCATGGTTTTAATGTAAAATTTTACGTTACTTCAATATTTACGTAAATATTTGCTCAAATATTTATTTACGCTTTTGTTGGAAATTATTTTAGTAGTTATTTTTTATATTTATTCTCTTTTTCGTTTTCCTGTTTAGTCTCCGGGAATTACCGTTCACGTATTATTTCAGAGGATGAAATGTATGAGTATAAATGAAGTGTGGTAAATTGAAACCCAACCACCAAAGAACACCGGTATCCACGATCTAGTATTTAAATCTGTATAAAAATAATTGCCTTTACTAGGACTTGAACGCTGGAACTCTCGACTTCCAAATCAACTGATTTGGGAAGACGCGTCACCACTAGACCAACCCGGTAGGTTTATATTTATTGTTTTCATGTATTTTACCGTAATATTATTTCTTATATTTATATATTACATAATTAATATATTTAAATATTCTTTCATTCATTCTTACTGTTCTGCCATTAGCGCAAATCCTGTCATGGCTGATGCTTTTCACCTTATTCTATTTTTTTTTTTTTTTCTATCCTCTTTGTTTCAGCATATTTTCCCTTTTCCTTAATCCCATGTATCATTTGATATCTCGTCTATCCTCTTCCTTTCCTTTCGTTCACCGAGCGTTCTATTGTATCCAATAATAAACAGCTTCTTCTCATATAATATCTTAACCGGTTCTTCTTTTTATATTTAGTCACATTTACTGTTCTCTCCGATTCTTCTTAATACCTCTTCACTTGTTACATGATCTTGTCATCAGACATTTATCATTTTTGCCACATGCGCATCTAAAAAGCTTCAATTCGTTTTCCATCTGTCTTTCTCGTCGTCCACGTTTCAGCTCCGTAGAGTATCACACTCCAGATAAAAGATTTTCTTGACACTAATTTTAACTTTTTCACAGTTTAGTTAATATTTATATTTTAATAATTAATATATAACTTATTTATTTGTATTTTTATAATTAAGTAGCTTGTATGTGATCAAGCTTTTATTACGGGTTCTATTGATTCATCCAGGCAAATCCTGGGCAATCCAAGGAGTAGCATATCTATCCATTCCTGACGTGATCTATACCATTTATTATTATTATTTTATATAGATCAAAATAAGAAATTATATGTATATTTATAGCCATAACTTGTGTGCATAGAAACAAGCTGTCTATATATTTAACTTGGATTTGTAATCGCTTCAAACTTAATTGTTTTAGTGTTTATTACATATTTAACAAACCCATTTTAAACCAAAAACAAAATAGTTGGTTTTTCGATCTCAATCTTTTATCCATTACCCTAGATTTTTCAAAAACTATAAAAAATACTTTTATCTATTTCTTCTCTCTATTTTTTAGGTCAGATTTCATATAAAAAAGTTCGGTTATTACGTGACTCAATGTTTTACGGGGCACGGTGCTTTTTGCAAGTTACCTGTACAAATTCCAGTACCGTACGGTCTCGTATGAGGCGACTTGCGTCCTGTCGTTTGTTCCTCCGATTGAGCTTTCTTTCTTTCTTTTTTCCTGTTTAGCCTCCGGTAACTACCGTTTAGATAATTCTTCAGAGGATGAATGAGGATGATATGTATGATTGTAAATGAAGTGTAGTCTTGTGCATTCTCAGTTCGACCATTCCTGAGATGTGTGGTTAATTGAAACCCAACCACCAAAGAACACCAGTATCCACGATCTAGTATTCAAATCCATGTAAAAATATTTGGCTTTACTAGGAATTGAACGCTGTAACTCTCGACTTCCAAATCAGCTGATTTGGGAAGACGCGTTAACCACTAGACCAACCCGGTGGGTTCCTCCGATTGAGCTGTAGGCCCTGGAACGCACGTTCTGTTTTGACGGTATGGACAGGACCGAGGCCGCAGATATAATCCGTAGAAAGTGGAAGGAGAGATGGCGGTCAGGAGACCGAGCGGGCTGGACCAAACGAATTGTCACGGATCTTGAAGACCTTTGGCTTGACAGGCGGCACGATGAGTTCGGTTATTACATGATTCAATGTTTTACGGGGCACGGTGCTTTCGAAAGTTACCTGTACAAATTCCACAGAAGGTTTTCTCTCCGTTGCGTGTATTGTGACAGGGAGGATGACGCAGGACACACCATATTTGTGTGTAATGAATGACAGAATCAGAGAAGAACGGCCGGGATTAATGGGCTTCAGGTAGAGAATCTTTTGACATTTATTTTAGGGTCGGAGGCCAACTGGAGGAAGTTTGAGACCTTCGCGACCGAATTCCTCACCGCCAAGGTGGCTGAGGGGTGGAGAAGGGGTTATAGATGATGTCAGAGTAGGGAAGGGTGGACAGCCCCATCCGTGAGTGGTCGCATACTTAGGTGTGCGGCCTACAGGGATCAGGTGGGCACTCCAGAGACTAATAGATGGGGAAAAAGTTAATACCGAGACCCGGCTGCGTGAGGGGGTGCTAGGAACGGCATAGCCGGGCCTGGTTTTTCCCCTTCCCGTGGTTACAGTTAGGCAATGCTAATGACCGAGGTCCCGTCTCTGGCGGGAGGGCGGGCTAGGAACAACATTGTCGGGCCTGGTTACCGTCCGCTGAAGATTTGAGGCAGGCAACAGAAGATCCAACCGGGGAGATTCGACCTGCCGTTCCGGGTTTTTGGCCGGTGGGTGGGGAGGCCTCCATTGAGGTATAGGACACGTCCCCGGCCGTATATATGGATGTCCGGCCCGGGGATGTATAAAAATATTTATAAAATCACAAAATTTACCCATTAATTTCCGACACAAGATTTACATTCTTGCTTTATTTTACCAAAGGCGCAGAAATCATGGTGAATATTTCGCCAGCCGGCACTGTCTAATGAAGCGTTTCCGAACGTATGTTTATATGAATTTTCTTCTTTATTTTCACCAGTTGAAAATGTTCTGAAAGTTTATTAAATTGTTCATGAATCATTCTATATATTATTTTTTCAAATATTTAAAAAGGCTATTGTTTTACGAGTAGTAATTATTGTTATAAAATACTTTAACGGTATTCAATATACTATCGTTATTTTTATCGGCTATTTATCTTACATTCTTTCTATTTTTGTATACGCGCATGCGTCAGTGTAGTTAGCATGAGGGGAAACAGAGCGCAAACTGTTACTGTATGCCGTTTTATTTGTACGAGTAGTTTTCGTATTTTTTCCCGTATTTACTAACTGGTTCGTTATTATTTGGTTTACTGATTGATACACTGATTGGGCTTATCTCATTGTAACTGATTATTTTTTTTAATTTTGCTTTTACTTCCGTGTTCCGAACGAATAAATATACTATTGTTTTAATTGATTGCATGAATAAACATATCTGCTTTGTTAATTTTTATGAAACGGTTGTCTTTTCGTTCTCAGTTCATAACTATGTACTATCAATTAATGTGGAATGCATTTTTTTTTGTCTACAGTCATTTGACTGGTTTGATGCAGCTCTCCAAGATTCCTTATCTAGTGCTAGTCGTGTCATTTCGGTATACCTCCTACATCCTACATCCCTTACAATTTGTTTTACATATTCCAAACGTTGCCTTGCCTTCACATTATTTTCCTTCTACTTGTCCCTCCAATATTAAAGCGACTATTCCAGGACGCCTTAATATATTATCTATAAGTTTGTCTCTTCTTTTAATTAAATTTTTCCAAATGCTTCTTTCTTCATCAGTTTGTCGCACACCTCTTTATTTGTCACTTTATCTACCCATCTGATTTTTAACTATAGCACCGTATTTCAAAAGCTTCTCAGGTACTTCGATCGTCCATGTTTCACTTCCATATAAAGCTGCGTTCCAAACAGATACTTTTAAAAATGTTTTCCTGACGTATAAATTAATTATTGATGTAAAGAAATTATATTTTTGAATGAAGGCTCGTTTTGCTTGTGTAATGCATTAAACATGTAAAAAATATTTGTACTTCAGAATTGACATATCTCAGATATATCAATTTATAATTAGTTATTCAGGTTTAGGACCGGAAGGAATAAAAATTAATACATCCTTTAAAATGTAATGTAGGTCTTATTTATTTTTAGTCTGTTTATTTGTCTTTCCTACATCAATTTTTAATTCTTAATATCTTAAAAATAAACCTTTTACTTTTTTATTCTGTTCGTTTTATGACTTTTCCAGTTTTCAATTGAAAATAAAGGTTAAACTTTAATAGCTAGAAAAAACTTGAGAAAAAACGACTTTTAAAACTTACTTTTTAACTTTAATAAAATATATATAAATTTAAAGAATAATTAAATAACAATACTAGCAAAATTGGTACATTTTCCCGGCATTTAGAAACTGAAGTTATATTCTTTAAAACCGGTTTCTCGAACGATTTCAATGTTTTCCCTTTTATATGTTTTCATTTAAAGAAAGGAGATTAAAAATTTATTTAAATCCCTAATATTTCGTAATGAATTCTTTTATGAAAAACTTTAACTTTACATTGATGTCGACTCATCATGTTTTTGAAGTATGCATATTGTACTGTAATTATAATATTGATGCGACTTTATTTAAGCAATTTAAAAAAAATTGCTTAAATTTATCACAAAATATTTGCGAATTATGAGGTCAAAAAAATTTGAAAACATTTATATTAGAAAATTGTTAACGTACATCCCAACCCCGTAGGGGGAAGACACACATCTTGTGACGTTACCGGTCACCACACCACCCCCTCCGTTCCAAGCTCTGAGGAGCTTTACCAGAGGTTGTCTTTAGACCCTCTAACTGATTACATCTCACAGTCATCAGCCAGGCCTCGGTCGGGATTACACCGATGTAAATGCCTCGGCAGACATTTACATCAGTAAATACATATCAAATCTCGCCTTCACGTAGGCCTCAAACGGACATTTTCACATCCAAGCTAACATGATTTCCTCAAACTAACTAACCGAAACCGCGGAAGCTTGAACCACGCGCCTAGTACAGATTTGACAACACCGTTCGTGACTGTGAATGCTTCAAAAGACGAACGAGTTTAAATTTAAATCGATGCTACACTATACCAATCAAAATGGTGTTTTACGCAAAATAGAAATTCAGACCTACACCCAAATAAATTGACCAATTTAAGTCGCCTAACAAGGGCAACGCACCTCATTCCGGTCCGCTCAGGAGCCGAGGGTAAACCCCGCACCCCACCCGGTCACATCATGGTGTCTCGCGTGGCATTACCAAGTCACGATCAGGATTACCACCGGCGGAATGAAGCCACACCCCTGGCCGCACGGGTACCATATCCCGGCAGCGCAGCCACCCCCACCAGCGGGAGCCCCAAATCAAATCACAAACAATACCAATATAACCGTGGCACGATGTCAATGCTCCTACCTCCAACCAGTCTAATACGTAAACCGGAATCCTAGCCACACGGGATCCTACCACGATCGAGTATTTCGATAAAACGCCCTCTGCAGACCTACACACCGCAAGGGCGCAAAGAAAACCAGCCACTATAGACCATTCCTCGCGTGTCATCCAGTTGATACGGAGATCCAGAAAGGAATGTAATCTCTCAAGTTCCCTAACAGCTCGTGAACGTTCAACCTCGTATCGGGGACAGACGTAGAGGACGTGGTCCACTTTATCATCAGTCCCTTAATCCGGGCATTGACTCGAATCCACCAAACGAAACCTAATCAAACTCGTCTGAAAACACTATGCCAGGAGAGAAACTTTGTGATATACCGATTGGGGGAGACTCATCTAATCGCACCTAAATCAGACACTATAGAAAATATATAATGCGTGCACGGAACTGTGGGGGATTCGTCCCACCTGACCTGCCAAGGCGCAAGGCCCCGGTCTTCAATCTGCTGCTTTCGTTTTGACGTCAGTAGGTTATTTACCTTGGAAATGTAGAGTTCCTTACGCTCATTAGCCAAAATATCTATTGGTTTGACTTCGGCTGTAACACAAACTGCCTCCCGCGAGACTGTTCTACAATCGCCTATAACAGCCAGTAAGAGGAGTCGCTGGGCCCGCAGCAAAATGTCTGCACAATACCGAAAAGCCATGCGGTGAGCCCAGACAGGCGCAGCATACAACGTAATAGCTTCGCTGACACCTTTGTAAAGGATACGCATGGTACGGTAATTCAACCCCCAATCGGGATGAATGACTCTTCGGATTCCATAAAAAGCATCAGTGGTCTTTTTTGCTACATACTGTCGATGTTCCTTGAACCGAAAATTCTCATCAAGGATAACACCCAAGTATTTTTGAGTCGTAACGTACCGAATGGGGACACCAGCCATCCGAACCCGGATTTGTCGGGAAGCAGCCACTCGGACCTTTAAGCAATATAATTGCTTAAAATGTCTGCACAATACCGAAAAGCCATGCGGTGAGCCCAGACAGGCGCAGCATACAACGTAATAGCTTCGCTGACACCTTTGTAAAGGATACGCATGGTACGGTAATTCAACCCCCAATCGGGATGAATGACTCTTCGGATTCCATAAAAAGCATCAGTGGTCTTTTTTTCTACATACTGTCGATGTTCCTTGAACCGAAAATTCTCATCAAGGATAACACCCAAGTATTTTTGTGTCGTAACATACCGAATGGGGACACCAGCCATCCGAACCCGGATTCGTCGGGAAGCAGCCACTCGGATCTTTAAGCAATATAATTGCGGTTTTCTCCGGGCTGAAAATCATCTTATGTTGGAGACTCCACAGTCGGAGTGTTTTATAACGTACAGAAGTTCTCTTCGGTAATGCATAGAGAAAACATTCTTTGCTTCACCATAATATACCTCCAAAATACATGTTGTTGCCGGTACTTACCCCCCGATATTGTATTATTTTTTGGTTTGAAAAACAGGACTCGTTTATTTCTACGATTTTATCCGGACTTCCGATTGCAATAACTCGACGTCTAATTGATCTACTGCGACAGGCAATGGCTTAAAATATTTGGAGATTCAAGGCATACCTAATGAGGCCAGGAAGAGCAGCCCCCTCCTTATTTAAAATAAATTTAAGTAAATTATAATATTTAAAGGTAAAATAATCGTACATGTAACAATAAATAAACAAGGAATATAAGAAGAAAGTAATAAATAAATACAAAATAATAAAATATAAAAAGATTTAAATTTCAAAAAATCCCGTGGCGAGTCTTTTAAAAAATTCTCACCCGTAATTCTGATTTTATTTTTGCTTTACTATACGATAGTGTTTCTTTTATAATCAACTTAAAATCTTGAAGCCGAAATGAATTGATGTAAATTGGTGTGTATGCATATGTATTATTATATTGCGTACCGGAATACAGTGTAGCACGTCAAAATAACGACGCTTGATTTTAATTGGCAAAAATAAGTTTAAATGTCTTAACCCGATCTGTACTAGAAAATTTTATATTTTAATTATGTTTTGTTTTTTCTATTAATGCGTTTACTTCGTCGTTATTTGATTTTATTGAAGTTTGACCAAACTATCTATCTTCCCTAGTATTTCATTTTTTTAATATTCGCTTCATAATCTCCTGGAACACAGAATAATTTGTTTATTCATTATTTTTTCCCGTTATGGTAATTATTACTTTTTTTTAAATTTTTGTGCGGACAGACATATATACACAGTGTATTAAAACTTCCGAAGTATTTTTTTAAAAATTTCATTCCATTTATCATACTTTTTTTTTATTAACATGGAAGAAATACTAAACACCGTTTCCTAACTGTTTTTAATTTATTTAAATAATATATATTTAAAAAAATTTTAATTGTGTTTTTATCATTCTTTAGTTTGTGGTTAATGTAATGAAAAAAAAAGAAGGAAATGAAGTTAATATACTGAGAACATTGTTTCTTAATGTAGAAGTTTTTATTCTTTTCCACCTTTTTTTTTAATAAACACTTATGTGAACGCGTGCGTAAACACCCACACAATCACGTTTATCTGTTCATACGCATGCATAAATTCGTTAAGTGCATCGTAGGTTTTTCTTTTAATAATAATGTAATAGACATGTAAGCTAGTACGCAACGGTAAGTGTCGTGACCTAGTTCCTCTCCCCCCCTTCACTACTGTTTCTTTATGTTTCTGTTTTTCGTCTCTTCCGTTTTCTACCACCTTCAATTCGTCACCGTTATTATCATTAAAAAGATGATAATGATTACTTAAATAAATGATATTACAATTTAGTGATACTTTAAAAAAAATTATTTTTTATTTTTATTTCCTGTATTATTATTATCATAATACCGTAAAATAGTAAATTTTAAATTGACTATTTTCATCCATATAGTTTGTATAAATGTGCGCAGTAGTACTGTGTGTAACCTGGTTTCAGTAAATTTATTATTTTTTTTGATCTAAAAAAATTAAGATACTTTATGTTGTTAATATTAATATTACGACTCAGATTAATAGTAGAATGAAGATTAAAGAAAAAAAAAACAAAATACTTGGCACTTAGAAAAAGCATTTGATAACGTAGACTGGAATAAAATGTTCAGCATATTAAAAATATTAGGGTTCAAATACAGAGATAGAAGAACAATTGCTAACATTTACAGGAACCAAACACCAACAGTAATAATTGAAGAACATAACAAAGAAACCGTAATAAGAAAGGGAGTCCGACAAGGATGTTCCCTTATTCCCGTTACTTTTTAATCTTTACATAGAACTAGCTGTTAATGATGTTAAAGAACAATTTAGATTCGGAGTAACAGTACAAGGTGAAAAGATAAAGATGCTTCGATTTGCTGATGGTATAGTAATTCTAGCCGAGAGTAAAAAGGATTTAGAAGAAACAATGAACGGCATAGATGAAGTCCTACGCAAGAACTACCGCATGAAAATAAACAAGAATAAAACGAAAGTAATGAAATGTAATAGAAATAACAAAGATGGACCACTGAATGTGAAAATAGGAGGAGAAAAGATTATGGGGGTAGAAGAATTTTGTTATTTGGGAAGTAGAATTACTAAAGATGGACGAAGCAGGAGCGATATAAAATGTGCGAAAGGCTCGTTTCGCTTGTGCGAAAGGCTCGTTTCCCACAAGCGAAACGAGCCTTTCCCACATTTTCAGTCAGAAATATAATTTGTTTACATCAAACATTAATATAAACGTCAAGAAAAGATTTTTGAAAGTATATGTTTGGAGCGTCGCTTTATATGGATGTGAAACTTGGACGATCGGAGTACCTGAGAAGAAAAGATTAGAAGCTTTTGAAATGCGGTGCTATAGGAGAATGTTAAAAATCAGATGGGTGGATAGACAAATAAAGAGATGTTGCGGCAAACTGATGAAGAAAGAAGCATTTGGAAAAATTTAAATTTAATTAGAAACTTGGACGATTGTTCCAGCTTTCAAGTCCTAGTAAAGTCAATTATTTTTACACGGATTTGAATACTAGATTGTGGATACCGGTGTTCTTTGGTGGTTGGGTTTCAATTAACCACACATCTCAGGATTGGTCGAACTGAGACTGTACAAGAATACATTTCATTTACACTCATACACATCATCCTCTGAAGTATTATCTGAAAGGTAATTACCGGAGGCTAAACAGGAAAAAGAAAAGAAACTTGGACGATCGAAGTACCTGAGAAGAAAAGATTTGAAGCTTTTGAAATGGGATGATATAGCAGAATGTTAAAAATCAGACTGGTGGATTAAGTGACAAATAAGTAGATGTTGTGGCAAATCGATGAATTTTGATAATAGAAATGTAGTCTCTTAACATTTTTTGATATCAGTATCATTTAGTTAAATTTTTGAGCGCAAGAAATGATATCTCTTTTTTTTAGTACATTTCCTCTCTTTTTTCCTGTTTAGCCTCCGGAACCATCGTAAAATACTACTTCAGAGGATGATATGTATGAATTATATGTAGTCTTATACAGTTTCAGGTCCCTTCTCTAAGAAGGGAACAGAAGAGAAGAGAAGGGATGACAAAGAGCATGACCAGGAAGGAGACGACAGAGCGCTGGCGGGAGAGATGGACTGGATCAGAGGTGGGTCTCTGGACGAAGAAGTTAATACCAGATATCAGGCCTTGGCTCAGACGTGAGCACGGGGAACTCTAGTTTGAGCTAACCCAATTTTTATCGGGACCTGGTAGCTTTAATAGCTATGTATGCGGCAGGAAGAGACGGTCATCTGAAAGCTACCAGTATTGTGGAGATCGGATATACTGTCTTCCAGTGCCTAGGGTGGAAGGAAGACAGGATGATGATGCGGACGCAACTGGGTGAGATTACCGCTGATAATATAGTGGAGGTAATGTTTCATGGTGAGCGGAACTTGTCAATAATCAGTAAGATAATAGGAAACATTATCCGAAAGAAGACCCTGGAAGAAGTGGAAAGATTGGTGAGGAATGTTAGCGTTAGGGCTGGGAGGACAGCCCCGTTCAGGAGGGGTGGGATGCTCCGGCGTCTCACCTTCAGTGATTGAAAGGGAACTCCTGGGGTCCTTAGGTGGGGAAAAGAAAGACCGAGACCCGGTCTGGGGCTCCAGTAGGGAACCCCCAGACCTTAAAATACCGAACCCAGCCACTGGAGGGGTGCTGTCAGGAACGGCATAGCCGGGTCTGGCATGGCCTCCTTGGGGAGTAGAGGAGGCAACTGGCACCCTCAAGGCCGTGTTATACGGGATCGTAGATCGGTATCCACGATCTAGTATTCAAATCCGTAGAAAAGTAACTGCCTTTACTAGAAATGATATTTACGAAACTCTTACAGCACGGTTAACAATTTCATTGTAATTTCTTTTGATATCACTGCGTTTTGTTACATTATTCTTTTATTTTTTTATGAATTGTTGATTGTTATTTTATGGATTTATTATTAAAATTTATTGCCTTTCTAGTACATTTTTTGAATTTCTCGGGATTTTTTTTTTGTTGATAGCCATATCATTCACTTCATACCATATTTTTCCTTTTTAATAAAACTAGTATAAATGACCTTCACGAATTGAAGATGAATTATGTAATATTTCACTTATTACTTTGTTAAGTGTAATCCTCGATTTTTATCGTATCCGTGAACACACTTTTTATATTATTATTAAATTAACTTTTTTTTATTTCTCCATTAATTAGTAGTTCTAATTGTAGAATAAACATTTTACCGATTGAATATATTACTGTTGTAGGTAACAAATCTTACTGTTCGTGTTTTTTGTGTTTTTTTAGCATCTTTAATCTCTTGTAAACTAATATTTTTATCTATTTTTAGTGAAGTGTTGGGAATTAAAAAAATTGTTTCATCTTCAGTACTTTCATTTACATAAGAGCATTTACTATTGAAACAAGCTGTAGTATATTTTTTTAAATTTTATTATTTCAAGTGTATTATCAAGTTTTTGTACGCTATCTAGGTTTATCAAGTACTGCTATCTAGCGGCGCGATTCGTAAACCAATGTTTTTGAGGAAAAAGTGACACATTCGAGTCCCGCGATTCATCAAATGAAAGAAAAAATGTTTCCTAATAAAATTCGAGGTATTTTTGAAAGTATTCATTATTATAAATGAAATACAACTGAAGTATTTATGTTTTCATGGTTAAATTTCTTTTTCCCATTTTCATTTCACTTTTAGGTTAGGTCATGTTTAGAACTGTAAATATAGTTCGCCGTGCCTTAAAGTTTTCTGCGGACTCTTACCGGCGAAGTTCGAACCAACTTCTAGATAAGAATGTTGTTTCGGGAAAGTCTTACTAGAGTTTTCATTGTTGAATGGTTTTATTTATCACTAGCAGACCCGGCAATGCTTCCCTATTGCTATAATTGAGTATATATATATTTAATGAACACAATTGAAAGTTTCTCCCCTTTCCTTTCCCCCCTTTTCCTTTTCCCCTTTCACCCACTTTCCTTTTCCTTTCTCCATTTCCTCCTCCCTTTCTCATTCCCGCACTTCTTTTTCAGTTATTTCCTCCTTCCTATGTCCCCTTGTTTCCTTCTTTTCTTATTTCTCCTTTTTCCTTTCCATTTCCTTTTCCCCATTTTCCCCTTCTTCCCTTTTAACCTTTCTCGATTTTTCCCTTTGACGCTTTACCCTGCGCATAAATTAGTCCAGTAGTTTTTTAGTCTATAGCGGACACAAATATCAGAAACATTGAAATGGAATCGTAAAATATTTAGTACAACGTGTGTTGCTTTTACGAACCATCAGATAGCGCTGTTTTATCAAAAAAAGCATGTTTTTAATTGTTACAGGTGTAACATCCTGTTTTTTTGTTTTCATTGATTTGACTGGTTTGTTGCATCTCTCTAAGATTCCCTATCTAGTGCTATTCGTTTCATTTCGGAAACCAAATTGGCCTTCTTGTAACACTTCTTCCATTCTTCTGTACAGAATTATAGTTAAGATTTTTGATGCATGATAAGTTTAGTTAATTGTTCTGTATTCTTCACATTTATCTACTCCTGCTTTCTTTGGTATCATGACTATAACACGCTTTTTGACATCTGACGGAGTTTCCCCTTTTTCGTAATTACTGCACATCAGTTGTGACATCTTCGATTTGTAAATAGTTGTTATATAAAAAAAAAGCACGCACATATTCGAATCCAATGTTGTATCAAAATTTCAAAGCAATCGGTGAAGAACTTTGGGAGGTTTAAGATTTGAACAAGCGAGCATTTAAATTTTTATTTATATAGATATTGTACGTATTTTTATTTATTTAAAAAAATTAAAAAAATTGCTAAAAGATTTTAAACCGAGATATTTATTGAGGTGATTCGCGATCGAATAATATAATTTGTAATTAAGAAAATTATTTTCATCCGATAAATTATCTGGATATAATATATAAAAATCTATTTCTGCTGAAGCCTACATTCATTATTCTTGTATAATTATAATTTCTTATTTCTCTACTTACGAGGTGTGTGAGAAAAGTAATGAGACTGACTTTTTACTTACCAAAGTTTTTATTTTTTCAAATAACAATATTATCCCCTTCAAAGTAGTTCCCCTGGGCAGCATTACACCGGCGGCGTCGTTGTTCCCACTCCTGGTAGCAGCGCTGGAAGGCTTCAACTGGTAGGGCTTTTAACCGGTCGGTCACAGTCTTTTGAATGTTCTCCAGAGTTCCAAAATGACGTCCTTTTAAAACACGTTTCAATATCGGAAAAAGGAAAAAGTCACAAGGACTGAAATCAGGTGAATACGGGGGTTGAGGAACCGTAGGAATGTGTTTTGAGGTCAAAAATTCCCTGATAGAAACGGACGTGTGACACGGGGCATTGTCATGATGAAGCATCCACTTGTCTGCAATGTTTGGTCTTACGCGAATCACTCTTTTCCTGAGCCTTTCAAGGACACCTTTGTAAAACACTTGATCTGGAGGAACAAATTCTTTATAGACAATAACCCTACTGTCAAAAAAGCAAATCGGCACGGTTTAGATCTTTGATTTGCTCATTCGACATTTTTTCGGTCGAGGAGATGACGGAGTGTGCCATTCTTTGCTTTGCCGCTTTGTTTCAGGATCGTACTCAAATATCCAGGATTCATCACCTGTGATCACACGATTGAAGAATTCTTGGTCGTTGTCAATCCTCTCAAGAAGATCAACGCACACGTTTCTTCAGTCGTCCTTCTGTTCCGTTGTGAGGTTTTTCGGCACCAATTACGCACAAACCTTTCGCATGTCCAAATCGTCTGTCAAAGTTTGATGTTCAAATTTTAAATTTAACTGTTCACTCATCATCTCTATTGCTAAATGACGGTCTGATCTCACAAGAACCCTCACACGCTCAACGTTTTCGTCATATTTTGAAGTTGAAGGTCTCCCTGAGCGAGGTTGATCTTCAACGTGTTCTCGGCCTTCCAAAAATGATTTGTGCCGGCGGAAAACTTGTGCTGTTGATAAGCAATGTTCCCCGTAGGCCTGTTTCAACTTTTCAAAGGTCACACTGGCGGATTCCGCAATTTTAACACAAAACTTGAATGCATAAGGTCGCTCTAAATTCCGATGTTCCATTTTCGTAATACACAACAAAAACACAACTTCACTGATGGCGCTGTAAAAAATAATGTGTTGGCTGAACGGAGTTGGAACTCGTACTGAGGATGTGGAAGGGATGAACAAACCGATCTAGCACAGACCGATAGACACAGCGTTGCCAGATGGCTCGCAGTGTTACCAATCTCATTACTTTTCTCACACACCTTTTATGTTCGTTTATTAAAACGCCCAGAGAAATAATTTCTTTCCGTTTTAGTATGTTTATTACTACTCGTAAATAAATTTAATAAGTTAAAAAAAAAAAACTAAAATAAATATAAAGAAAATTACAAATACGACAGTTATCATAAAAAATATATTTAATTATTATAGGAAGAAATTGTAGATCGAAAAATTCAGTACGGGAGTGATGAAATCAGTGAGTGTTCGAAGATAAATAAAATAGTGTCTGTGTGATGATAGAGCCACTGGGGTTTCAAAAGTGTACTAACCGCCTACCGGAATCCGACACGCTACCAGTGCACCCTACATTGTGTCTCTTATTATTTGAATTCAATAAAATAAATGCGCTTAGTCTCTCAATAAATATTATTTTATACTTTGGTGTCTTCCGATTCATTGTACCAAGAAAATTAAAAATAAAAATTAATATTATTTTAATTACGGATATTTCTGATTAATGAAGAAAATAGTAAAACGCATCCTTCTCCTGTTACTGGAAAGTTTTATTATGCCTAAATAAGTTTTTTCTTTTTATTATGACAAACGAACTTTTATATAGGTTCGGGATAAACGTGTCATGGCACCTAGTACTGTAGTCATGTATTTTGTTTATGCTTGTTTACTGCTAAGGCATTGCCTACCGTATAGTAACGGTTTTAACGTTTTCATGACATGGTAACGTAGCACGCACGTGTTTCGTATTTTACTTAGTAGCTTTGTAAAAGGTACAAACTATTACAACATCTTCATTATTCATCACTGTTTTTATTTTTTCTGTCAATCATACATTTTTACTGTAACGCATAAATTTAAGCGTTTTGTAATTGTTTCTACGTATATATATATATATATATATATATATATGTATATATGTGTGTGTATGTGTGTTTAATGTGTAAAGTACTACCAAACCAAATCGAAGTTGGATTAAAATTTCTGATTCTTTTCCTAATATATCCTTATCATCTTTAGAATATTTAAATCTGTTTTAGGAGAGCTCTTTATTTCTTGGAAGAACAACATATATATATATATATATATATATATATATATATATATATATATATATATTGGATGTACCAGGAAGAAACGTAGAAACTTTCAGGAAATATTTTAATGGTGAAAATATTGAAAAACGTTCATATAAACATAGTTCTGGAAATGCTTTGTTTTCGAGTTACGGCTACCGAAAGATTTCAACCGGATTTCAGCTGTTCTAATAGAAAGAAGCCATACTGTTTTCGGTACCCAAATTAAGGAGTAAAGTTGGTGGTTTCTTATGTAATTTGGGCTGGGAAAAAAGGATAAAACAGGTCCCAGAACTGTAACTTCAGTAGTTTTTAAAATATCTGACGTTAAACACAAAATTCGGTGTCGAAAAACAATTTTTATTTAGGTTTGTATAATAAAATAACTTTGTTAAATGACTAATAAATGCGGGAAATTTATTAAAAATACTTGTAGAGAATTTAATTCTGAAAAAAGTAATGTAAATTTAGCAGATAAAAAGTAAATAAAATCTTTTAAAAATCTGTTTTTTATTGAAGCAAAACAGACGAAAATTACGCAGAAAATCCTATATCGATAATAGTTTTATTCTTAATTTTTACGAAGTACATATGTCTTACAAAATTACTTCGTAACTTAGTAACAATTCTTGTTAACTTAAAATAAAATAACACACTTATATAGATATAAATAAAACATATACAGCTGCATAAGAATATAAATGTATATACTCACTCGTTTGTAATAGTGTTGTAATAATAAAAATCTCTTTCGGCATCCCGGAAGGCGGAGGTAGATTTCACTGTTGCCAAGTAGGGAATAAAAAATATTTCCACCTTTAAAGTTAAGAAAAACTTCAAATTTACATAATACGACAACGGTTACATGTGAAAAAAAGTTTCACATGTTTAGCATACGACAAGCCCAATCTTCTTACAATTCCAGCAACATTTTGTTCATCCCTTGCCGTAAGGGTTAGTTATATCAAAAATTGTTACAAATAAAAGTTTTAGGTATTGTTTAGACGACTAACGACCATTTTAAACGGATTCAATACTGTGTCTATTAAGGGAGGTATGATTTTTTTTGTCTTCGAAACCCCATTTTTTTCACCCCCTGGGCCAATGGTTAGTGATATCAAAAACTTTACTTAGATAAGTTTTAGGCCCTTAACCGAAGAATAGTAGGAACTTTAAACGAATTCGATATTTTACTTAATAAGAAAGTTATAGCGATATTTTGTTTTTTCGAAAAATCCCTCCCCTCATTTCCACCTCTCTGTGGTCCGATTTTTCCCATTAACGAACTCGACCGAGATTTTGGATCTTTATATTTTACGTATCAATTTTAAAGTGATGGGTGAAAAATTACGGCAGTTATACGTCTTCACAAGAAAGTGGAATATAGATATATATTAACTTTTAAGCTGACGGTGGTTTTGGGACCTGGTGGATGTGAAACGCGAAGATATGTCGAAATTTTACGGAAGTTGATTCATGCTAACCAGTATAATAGGTAGCTTTCTTTTGAAATCTACCTAAAAACGGGATGAATCTAAAATTAAAAAAAAAAATCTCATACAAAATATTAAATATTGAATATATTGCTTATTTCTATTAATAAGTTAAACATTTTGTAGAATATAAATTTAAAATATTTATACTTTAATAGGTATAATTTATTACAATTAACAAAATTGAATAATTCACATTTTATTTTTATGTCGTGAATAAAAAAAAAAGAAAAAAGAAGGTTATGTTAATATTTTTATCGTGATAACAATTTAAGAAAATTATCGGGAACAACAGTGGTGACGTTAGAATGCGTGACCAACTAACTAATGGAGTGAGAATAAAAACAGGGCATTGAAAAAGAAGGTATAATATTCGTATTTATGTAAATGAGAGAGATAGATTACAACGGTTGTTTTTTTGCTTTTTGGTTATTGTGGTTTGGTAACCATTGGTTGTGGGCGTTTTCAAATGGTCTCTTCCTTGTAATAAAGATGACCAAATTTTTGTGATTAAGACAGGGCGTAACTTAATAGCATAATTATGCTTGTTCATAGTTTAATATTATGCTATTTGTTTTATTTTTACAATAATGACTTGTATTTACAATCATTTATCTTTTATTATAATAATTTTGAGTTATACAAATTTTTTGTACGATTATTTTTTTTCATTTTTATTTTTGTTGGATAAAAAGGTTAGAATTTTCATTTAATGAAAACAGTAAAATAGTAATAGTAATATCGATGAAATTTCTTACATTTTTTTTTTTTTTTTTTTTTTTTTTTTTTACTTTTAATACCATAATGGATCACTTTAGTTCATTTTTTTGGCAAGTTCTTTCTTTTCTTGCCAATTTGTTGTTTTTCAGCTTTTCTTTTTTGCTAGTAATTTCTAAGGGTTTCAGATCTTCATGCCCTTTCTTGTTCAGAGTACACCCGGCTTATTGTTTTCTTGGGTTTTGATAGGAATCTTGTTTCTTAATTTTTTAAATTTCTCATAGTTTCCGGTTTTCGTTTTTAGGTTTTCACGGGTTGTGTCTAATTCCTCCATGTCTATCTGTACTTCGTATAACCAGTTCGGTCTGCTTTTCTTGTTCCAGAAAATTTCGATTATCCTTCTGATAAGTCTGGTCTTTTCCGTTCTGAAAATATGTCCTAAAAAGGAAATTATCTTCTTTCTAAATTTATTAGTTATCGGGATGATCGTTTTGTAAATCTCTTCGTCTGGAATAATTCTCCAAATCCCATCTTTTTTTAATGTTTTTCCCGATGCATCGTCGTATAATCTGTCTTTCAATCTTTTCCAGTTTGTCGGTAAACCTTGTCTGGTATGGTCCAAATATGGTTTCGCATCCGTAAAGTATTTCTGGTCGGATAACTGAGTTTTAATGTCTTTATTTTTGTGTTTATGGACATGCATTTTTTGTTATAGATGTTTTATGTTTTTATTGTGGCTTTGATGAGTTTATTTATTCTTTCATTCCGGTTTGGATTTTCTTGGAGGTTGTGTGTAATGTTTCCCCCCAAATGTTTAAAGTTTTCTACTAGTTCTATGTCATTATTGTTTATTTTTACTTTGCTTATGCATAGTGGGTCTCTAACCATAATTTTGGTTTTTTCGTATGAAAATTTTAGACCAATTTTTGCTGCAATCTCTTCCAGTGTTGACAGTTGGTATCTGGCCTCTTCTATATTTTTGGCTAGTCGGGCTAAATCTTCCGCAAAGCCTAGGCAATTTACTGAGATAACTTTTCCTATTTTAACGTTATCTTTATTTAATTTTTTCCAATCCCGTATTATAAATTCAAGAGAACAGTTGAATAAAAGCGGTGACAGTCCATCTCCTTGTCTCAGTCCTGTTTTGATGTCGAATGGATCAGATATTTCTCCCCTGAATTTAACCTTGGATTTGGTATCGCGTTAGTGTTAGTCCGATGATTTTGACTAGTTTTGGGTGAAGCCAGTAGTGATTTCTACAGTAATCCACCAGTCTTTGGCCGTTTGCGTTTGTTCTTTTCTGTACAGGCCATTTACCTATGATATCTTGGTATCTTTTTTCCTTTCCCAACTGTGCATTGAAATCTCCTAATAGAATTTTGGTGTGCCTTTTGTTTATTTTGGTAGTTATCTGATCCAATAAGTTCCAAAAGTTCTTACATTTACATTAAACTAATTTTCTATTATCATCACCATGAGGGGTTAAGTAATATTAAACCATGATATATTGGGTAAACTATACCCTCCCCATCATTTACGACCTTTCTTTTGGCATCATACCTGTCAAAGAATGGGGTATGCTTTTTTTCTCATTCATGACCCAAGGACCCCAAAATAAAAACGGGAGTAATATTCGTAAGTATGTATGTTTGCGTGTTTGAAGCCTAATAACATTTAACTGGATAAACCGATTTTAATGAGATTTGGCACAGAGACTCTTTTATATGGGGCAATTTGTTAGTAAAATATTGTGGGTCAATATCTCCTGCGGCTGAGGTCGATAGTTTTTTTGGGTCAATTTTTTCAAAATTTCGCAAACCCCATTTTATATTAAGCTTAGTAGTACATGCGTACATGATTTTCTTATTATTTAAAAAAAATTCCCCCAAATTTTCCTTCTTCCCCCCCCCCGAAAAAAATTGTATTTATTACATATTTGATACTTGTTCTTTTCGCCCCTCCCCCAAAAGTTGCTTGTTTTTCACCTTTAAATAATTCAAAATAGCAGGAAAAATTGATATTACAATAACCAGATTAGAAAAATAACCCGATAACACACTGAAATGCTGTTTTATACCAGTCATTTTAAACATTTTCCATACTAACATATTTTACATATTAAAAATATAAACATTATTGCTTATAATTATAAATATAATCTAACCAAACTTAACCTATGCTCGCTTCGCTCGCTAACCTCAGCTAATTAAAACTATTGTTTTCATTATTTAAATGATAAATAATTTCCGGAGGTCCCGGGTTTGAATCCCTGTTAGGCGTGGGATTTTCAGACCAATACTTGTCATTCATTTCATCCTCTGAAGCAATACTTAACGGTGGTCCCGGAGGTTAAAAAAAAATAATAAAAATTTCCATAATTACTGAATTTATTATTTAAGTACTCAAAAACATCACTGAATTTGTCAAGGTTAGCGAACCTAAGTTAAGTTTGGTTAGGTTGTATTTATACCCAAATCAGCTGATTTTGAAAGTCGAGAGTTACAGCATTCAGTTCCTAGTAAAGTCAGTTATTTTTACACGGATTTGAATACTAGATCGTGGATATACCGGTGTTCTTTGGTGGTTGGGTTTCAATTAACCACACATCTCAGGAACGGTCGAACTGAGAATGTCCAAGACTACACTTCATTTACACTCATATTCATCCTCATTTCATCCTCACTTCATTCATCCTCATTCATCCTCTGAAGAATTATCTAAACGGTAGTTACCGGAGGCTAAACAGGAAAAAAGAGAGAGGTTGTATTTATAAAATAAATAAATATAAATGTTTATATTGGGTTATTTTTCCAGTGTTTTTATTGTTAATATCAATATTTCCTGCTATTTTGAGTTATTTCCAGGTGAAAAACTTGCAAATTTGTTTTTTTTTGGGGGCAGGGAAGAAACTAAAAAGTACCGTATATTTTTTAATCAATTTTTTTTTTAATGTCTTCCTATGCATAGTAGAAGTGCGGGTGATTATCAAATAATATTTCGGGGCAATATTGTTGGTGAGGGCCGATCAAACTTTAAAAATATCATTTTTTTGATTTTTAAAAAATTTTTTTTTAGTTTATTTGTACTTCTAATAATAATATTTCAAAAAAGAATTCTTAGGTAACTTTTTATTGGTTGTACATTTTTCAATTTTCAGTGGAATTCTCTTCCATTTAACATAGTAAACCTAGACAAATCAAAAACATTTCTTGGAAGGTGGTTTTGAAGTTGGGGAAACGGAAAAATTTTAAAAAGCAGATTTTTTGAATTTGAACATTTTTTTTTTGTTTATTTATACATATAATGATAATTTTATAATATAATAAGTCATAAATTATCCCCACCCCAAAAATAAAGTTTTGGTAACTTTTTTCATGTAAATTTATTTATCCACGACATAAGAATAAATAATCAATGACAGGAAAGTATTACAACTTTGTTGTCTGCTTTTCTCATATCAGAAACAGAATAACTGATGAAAAAATAATACCCTTTTAAAAAACTGCCATTTTAAAAAAGAGTGGCCAAAATTAAAGATAATATAAATGGAAATGTGATATAGGGTTATATATTCAAACGTTTAGCTTGAAGTAGAAGACAATGAAGATATACGTAAAGCGAAGGACCTAACTCACGACAGATGACTTCAAAAATTAAAATATAAAAATTAATTTTAAAAAATTGTATTTTTTTTTTTTTATAGTACTGTCTGTTTATGATTATTTCGCCATATAACACGAAGCTTGTGTGTGCATGAGAATATAAAATGGAAAGTTTATAGCGTTTGAAAAATGACTTGTCTGACCGGGATTCGAATCCGGAACCACCGGATGAAAGACCAAGATCACCAGTATCACTTCACCACGAAGATCGGCGGTTTTTTTACTTTTCCCTTGTGAGCAGATAGGTCATTTTATTCAATTTCTCCTTCTCATGGAAAACTTGTATCAGTTTTCTGAACATTGTTTTATTTTGTACTATTTTTTTAGATATTTTCGTTTCTTATTTGTGTTTTCGAACCCCTGAGGCCCATTGATTTTAGTTTTTTTTTTTTGTTGTAAATGTAGTTAAACATTTGTTTTGTAAATTTGTTCTCATAAATTGACCGAAGAATTTGACTCTTTCTACTTCGTACTCTTTGTACATCCTTCAAGGAGTACAATGGAAATATTCTTTTTGACTAGTTTCGACATGAAGTCTGTACTTACGTATATATCTCGCATAACTCAAAAACGATTAACAACAGAATGTTGAAATGTTGGATTTAGGATTATTGTAACATCTAGTTGTCCACTTCCCCTTTTGATTGGAATCGATTGGATCAAAAGTGTCCAAAAAAGCCCAAAATCCAAAACATTTGAATTTTGAAAACTTTCTTAACTGCAGAAATAAGCCCTCATTGTGAGAGCTTTTCATCGATATATCATAAATGGTACTTATTTTAATTTATTCCAAAGTTATAGCCCAATAAAAATTTAATTAATGAAATATTTGGATCTTACTAGGGGAAGGCACATCGGCGAGAATCCGACTTCATATACATATTTTTTTTTTTTTTAATTTAAGTATATTATTGATTTATTAATAATTATTAACTTGTGCTTGTAAAAATAGTTTGACAATAAATAATAATTTATTAACAACAAAAAAAATAAATAAATAAAAAGATTTGTAATAAAGAATATAAATATGTAAAAAACAAATGAAATTTAATAGGTTTACAAGAAAATCATGTGGAATCCACATCAGATTTTTTTTTATATTAAATTTGACATTATTTCAGTTATATTGTATTTTTTAAAGATTTTTTATTATTTCTGTATTTGTATTAGTTTTTACCTTTTTATTCTAGGATTTTTCTCAAGATTTCCTTTTCTTTTTTCCTATTGATTTGTTTCACCTAATTTTCAAATTGAAGATCCATTCTCATACGTACCTTCTGGTTTGATACTGTATTGAAATCCCTGTCTGATTTTGATTTTTTATTGAATTATCTTTTGTTGTAAATATTTTTTCTTAGTTGATAAGCCAGTTTTATTTTTTTCGTTTTTATTTGATAAGTTTCTTTATCTAAACTATTGATTTGTTTCCCTAGATATCTAAATTTATTTGTCGATTTCTCCATATTTCATATTTAGAAACTTGTAGGAATCTTTGTTGTTTGTAATGAATTCGGTCTTTTCAAGAAAATTTTTAGACAAAATTTCTTTTAATAAAATAATTTCTCAGAGTTTTAAAACAAATTGTAAATTATTATTAATTATAAACTCTTCATGATTTTTTTTTTTTAACCTCCGGGTCCACCGTTAGGCATGCTTCAGAGGATGAGATGAATGATTTGTAGCGTGTGTGAAAATGTCATACCTGACCGGTATTCGAACCCGGGACCTCCGGATGAAAGGCTGAGATGTTACCACTTGTGCCACGGAAGCCGGCTTTCTTGATGATTATCACTATAATCAATTAATAATTATAAATCGCCCTCTTTCGATGACTTTATGGTCGCTAGTAGATTGAAATAGCCGTTCGTAGCAGGTTCATTCCAATCTCACTAGATCCTACATATTAGATGAATACGTTGCGCGTACACAGCAGGCTCGTTTCGTCTAACGCGTTCGTACCTTAATATCCGTTGCACAACTTTAATATCATTAAACCGTTTAATAATTTAGAAACAGTATCCAGATTTTTGTAACATCTGTTACAATTTTAAACTGTCTGTAAAAATTTGTAAAATATTCCCATTTACTTTGGAAAATATATATTTGTATATTTAAGAATAAATAAATTAGTACACATTATTCGTTTTTAACAGTTTGCTTACATTACATCTTCGATCATATTAGTAACACTCTACTGTTTGCTTATATAAAATATATTTTTGAAATACTTAACGTATGTTTTTTTCTGTTTTCGTATCCAATAATTATTTTAATTTTCTTCCATAAATTAAGTTGTATATATAACAAATTCTTTATACTATTTGTAAGTATAATCTTTACATTCAATTTCTATAAATAAAAAATATTTACGTTCCAAAAGTATAATTAAACTATACCTTTTTTAACACCTTACATTGATTTGGTTAGATATATAATGCGTCATAATGTATGAAGCTAAATCTGTTCCCAATTTTCTAAACATTTTAGAAAATTTAGATATTTTTAAATTAAATAATTACAATAAGACGATCATATATGAATAGATGAACAATCAAGCCGATTTCCTTTTCAAGAACCTCAATTTGTTGAAAACAGGAAATAGGTAAACAAAATTAAAAGATAAGTATAACCGTTAATAACAAATAAACAAGAAGACGGCCAGATAAGACATGACGTCAAATAAAGGGAGGGGCATTAACTAAACGCTATATAAAGACTAACAGAAATTTAAAATTACTAGTACAATTAGTTTTGAACATGGAGTTGTTCCGAAACGCGTCAACATATAATAGAATGAAGCTTTTCTTTCTTACTTTTTTCTCTTTAGCCTCCGGGAATTACCGTTCAGAGGATGATATATATGAGTGTAGATGAAGTGTAGTCTTGTACAGTCTCAATTCGACCATTTCTGAGATGTTTGGTGAATTGAAACCCCAACCACCAAAGAGCATCGGTATCCACGATCTAGTAGTATTCAAATCCGTATCAAAGTAGTACTTTCCGGCTCGTAATGATGGATCCATGTTTCGTCACCGGTGATAATTCTAAGGAGATATTCCATTCGTTACCATAGCGATCCAAATGTTTTTGGCAGATGTCCAAACGCGTTTGTTTATGAAACTGTGTGAGTTGTTTTGGGACCCATCTTGCACAAACTTTATGAAACCCAAGTCTGTTGTGGATGATTTCGTAGGTACAACCGTAATTTGCAGACGATGTACCACTTCGTAAATATTTACTCGTCTGTCTAAAAAAAAAAACCATGTCACGTGCACGCTCAATGTTTTCCTCATTTATGGCGGTAAACGGTCGTCCGGCTCCTTCATCGTGGGTAACACTTGTGCGACCGTTTTTGAATTTTTCAATCTATTTGTAGACTTTATGTTGCGGCAACACACTGTTCCCGTACTGTAACGAAAGTCTTCGATGAATTTCGACTCCTGATACACCTTCCGACACTAAAAACGGATCGCTGAATGTTACTCTTATTTGGTGCAAACAGAAAGCGAAGCAGTCATGGTTAACGGCAGGGCAGCGATAATGGAACTAACCTAGCAGCATCAAACCTGTGCAGACATAACAACAATTAAACGACGCATGCGTCATCTACGTAATACGTTAGTACTACCAACTTAAACAAAAATATAATTAAATTGCAGATAATGATTGACTTAACCTCGTAGTAATCGGTTTGTTACGAGCTCTTTGATTATTCTTCTATTTTCGTTATTTTGCATCTCCGTCCTTCGATAAGCTTATGAATTAGATGGAACGGGGATGATAGTAGTAAAATACATTAAAAGGAAATAAATTATTTTATCATTAAATTATCGATGATTAAAATAAGATGAACCCTGCCATACGCCATTACAGCAGCTAAAATCAAGAAATGTTTTTGACAGATTATTCCATTGTTCACTGTTCTGCGTATTTTGTGACACTGTCACCAGCCTAATTGAAAATATGATTAAAACACAAAATGTACTTTGTAATTGGTAATATTAGAATTTTATTTATCTGTTATGTATAAAGAGACTGCTGCTATTGATGAGTTAAGATTTTCTAAAATTCAGGAATATGTATTATTTTTCACCTTAAATTTGTGTACGTACATATTTAATTATAGTTTTGATAAAAGCGTAACAACAGGATGTTTTACAATAATTATCCAGTGCCAAAAGTTACTTTTGGCTCGTCTATTTGGTTCATATTCATATTTTAAAAAAAACTTAGGGTACTTCGAGACTACCATAGGAAATTAACTGAAAAAAAAGATACATTTTTTTGTATCAAAGATACAAAGTATGGCGACTTAAACAAACTTAAATAAAATTATTATTACTTATAATTATAGGTTTGCAATGAATTAAGAAAGATCTCCCTTATCTAAAGTCTATCAGAATCATTATTCCCACACGTGAATTTATTCTTATTTACTAGTAAACTATTTATTAATTTGTTCAACAAAAGGTTAATGTTCAGTTAAGTAAATAAATGTTTATTCTGATGGGTACATAAAAATACGTTATATAAATCATGTCGATATAACATAAATTGTAAATATAAAAACAAATTATAATACAAAAAAAATTATGTCTTTCAAAGTGCATTTTATCTAAATACAAAAACGTGAAATAATATTAAACTTTCCTATTATTTGTTATATAACTTATTACGGGAAACTTTGTCAAAAGCTTTTTCTAATTCTATTAAACCCGATTTCTATGGCGAAGTGGTCTCGTTTTGGTTTTTTCATCCTGAGGTCCCGGGTTCTAATTCCGGACAGTTATGAAATTTTTCTTAACGCTACAAATTTCCATGTACAAGCTTCTTTGTCAAATTGTAAACTTTTGTGGTGAATTAATTTATCAGAAAAAAACCAAAAAAACAACAGGTGTCCATTATTAAACCCCACTGAGATGTTCTAGTGATGAACGCGTCTTCCCAAATCAGTTGATTTGGAAGTCGAGAGTTCCAGCGTTCAAGTCATAGAAAAGTCAATTATTTTTACACTGATTTGATTACTAGATCGTCAATACTGGTGTTCTTTGATGGTTGGGTTTCAATTAATCACACATCTCAGAGAATGTACAAGACTACACTTCATTTACACTCATACATATCATCCTCTGAAGTATTATCTGAACGGTAATTACCGGAGGCTAAACAGGAAAAAGAAAGAAAGAAAGGTGTTCTTTGTTAGATTATGTAGATTTTTTCTTATTATATGTGTAAGGATGAAATATTATCTGTTGATGGACTTTTCTTTAATTCTTACTGTTCATCGAATAATATAAATCTTCAATTATAATTAACCTTCTATTTCATAATTATAATGGTTAAAAATATATCGATAATTGGTTTCTTCTAGTGTAAGCTCGACCGTATCAATAAATTACTATTTATTGAACCCTAACGATAAAAAAATAACTATGAGAGGGAATTCATAGTTCATTTAATTTTAATTTTTTATACGTCGTTTTCATTTGAAGCATCATTGTAACTGTTACGTTGCAGCCGTGATGAAAACAGCGCTCGATAGTATGATACAGCTCAAGTATTGTGGTTCTAATATAATTAATGGAACACAAAGTTGAGTAGCATTATAATACGATAACCTTTAATGATGGTACGATACCATTTACCCGCTTGTATTATATTTCCAGTTCTCGATTGGGGTCAAATGTATATCAATAAAACCATAATATCATCGTGTAATTGTTTACTACTACTACTACTTCATTACGTATCACCAGTATTACGTTCCGCCTTCTCCTCCCCCCGCCACCCACCAACGCTAACGAGTTAAAATAATATTTTAATAATGATATTCATCATTTCAATAATTTTTTTTCGATCTTAACATAACTTTCATTTTGTAAGCAATATATTCATTAAAAATTTATTAAATTAAAAGAACTGTTTGAATGGTTTTTTTTTTTTTGGTTTTGATCAATTTTTTAAAATTCTGTGTAACCATCAATTTACACTGTGTGGTGAATATAAAAGGTTTACAACAAATTTCTTTTTTTAAGTTAATTTATTTTTTTATTAACAAAAACCTGAGTTGAAATATATTGTCTATAATATTATTATTATATATATATGAAAGGTAAGTTGTGTTTGTAGTACGGTATTAAATCCTTTACATGGTGATGGTTCTGTGAAGCGGGCGTTCTTCCCTGGATATTTTCTCTTTCCTCTACCACCCTTTTGAAATTCAGTTGCACGCACTCTCACTAGCATTAACGAGAAAACGCAACCCCTTTATTGGAATTCTTGCCAACACAGCGAACTTTATTCAACCAAGCCATCTATCTATCTACCCTTTTTTCTCCACTCCATCTGTTGAAAAAAAAATCAGCTTTAATATAACGAATCTAAAACTCATTATTTTATGGTATTTTATATATCATTGTTAATTTTTTTAATGATAAATTAGCTTTTTGTTTTGATTTTAAAGAAGGTTTATCGATTTTAAATAAAGCTAACAATGACCCTGCAAAAACTTTCCGGGGATTATCAGCCTGTTTAATATTTAACCTTTTCAGTGTTAAGCTGAAAGTGATTAATATCATTTTAAAAAATCTTTCGTGTTTTATTATTTATTTATTTTTTCATTTCTTTTTTTTCTTCTGCCAATTTTTCTTTTGGTGCTCTTTCTTTCTTCATCTACAAGAACTATTGCGTTATAAATTATTTCTCTAAACTTTATTCTAACCCAAACAATTCTCCTTTTTAATGTTTAGATTTTGAAATTTATCTTTTTCCGATTTGTTTATCCTGTTTGGATTTTTAATTTATAAGGTTTCTCGAAAATTTATTTATTTTAATATTTTCAAATTCATCCGGATCAATGGTTCCAGAAACTTTAATCTTTTTTTCTAAAGAGATTTTCTTTTGATCCAAAGAGATTTGGAAATCGCATTCTCCAAATTTCCTTGAGATTTCCAAACCTCTTTGGATTTTATAAATTTCATTATTTGATTTTATGTGAAGAATACAGAACAATTAGTTTAACTAGGTATGCATCAAAAATCTTAACTAGAATTCTATACAGAAGAATTGAGAGTAGAGTGGAAGAAGTGTTAGGAGAAGACCAATTTGGTTTCAGGAAAAGTATAGGGACAAGGGAAGCAATTTTAGGCCTCAGATTATTAGTGGAAGGAAGATTAAAGAAAAATAAACCAACATACTTGGCATTTATAGATCTAGAAAAGGCATTCGATAACGTAGACTGGAATAAAATGTTCAGCATTTTTTAAAAAAACTAGGGTTCAAATACAGAGATAGAAGACCAATTGCTAACATTTACAGGAACTAAAGAGCAACAATAATAATTGAAGAACATAAGAAAGAAGCCGTAATAAGAAAGGGAGTCCGACAAGGATGTTCCTAATACCCGTTGCTTTTTAATCTTTACATGGAACTAGCAGTTAATGATGTTAAAGAACAATTTAGATTCGGAGTAACAGTACAAGGTGAAAAGATAAAGATGCTACGATTTGCTGATGATATAGTAATTCTAGCCGAGAGTAAAAAGGATTTAGAAGAAACAATGAACGGCATAGATGAAGTCCTACGCAAGAACTACTGCATGAAAATAAACAAGAACAAAACGAAAGTAATGAAATGTAGTAGAAATAACAAAGATGGACCACTGAATGTGAAAATAGGAGTAGATAAGATTATGGAGGTAGAAGAATTTTGTTATTTGGGAAGTAGAATTACTAAAGATGGACGAAGCAGGAGCGATATAAAATGCCGAATAGCACAAGCGAAACGAGCCTTCAGTCAGAAATATAATTTGTTTACATGAAAAATTAATTTAAATATCAGGAAAAGATTTTTGAAAGTATATGTTTAGAGTGTCGCTTTATATGGAAGTGAAACTTGGACGATCGGACTATCTGAGAAGAAAAGATTAGAAGCTTTTGAAATGTGGTGCTACAGGAGAATGTTAAAAATCAGATGGGTGGATAAAGTGACAAATGAAGAGGTATTGCGGCAAATAGATGAAGAAAGTAGCATTTGGAAAAATATAGCTAAAAGACGAGACAGACTTATGGGCCACATACTAAGGCATCCTGGAATAATCGCTTTAGTATTGGAAGGACAGGTAGTAGGAAAAAATTTTGTAGACAGGCCACGTTTGGAATATGTAAAACAAATTGGTAAGGATGTAGGGTGTATACCGAAATGAAACGACTAGCACTAGATAGGGAATCTTGGAGAGCTGCATCAAACCAGTCAAATGACTGAAGACAAAAAAAAATTGATTTTACTCTTCTGTTATTCTAGGACCATAGAGATTCTAAATGCCCACTTGGCCACTAGTTTAGAGCATTTTAAGGACTTTTTCTATTTATTTTTTTTTTTTATGTTTCACTTTCGTATATGATATCGGTTTGATAACAGCAATACCTCAGTTTTGTGTGTATAAAAAAAAAGATTGTTTTTGTTGTAAATTTCTTTGGTTAAGAAATTTAATTTTTCTCATTTGTAGTTTAGGATTTCCAAAGAGCTTCTTTGTTTGTCTGCTTTTAATAAGCTATTTAGTTACTTCAATACAATAAATTTCATGAAAAAAAAAAGAATCTGACAACACAAGTATAGGACTTACGCGTCACGCGGCTAAGGCCGCGTGACGGGTAAGTCCTACAACTGTGGGTTTTTTTTGATGCACGGCTTATGTACATAACTTAATTTAAAATATTTATAATTTTATTTAAATATAATATTTTTTCCTATTTAATTCAGAAAGCGTGCTCGCATACTGTATTTAGTTCGCGGGGATGTGGCGCTACTAGCAGCGACGGTCGGCAATAACTAAACTAATGTAATTTTACAAATTGCGTAGAAAAAATTTCGTTTGTACGGACGACAGACCGGTATAGCTGCTAGGGTAAACGCACCAGGTACCGAGTCGACCGGGTGATCGAGTTTGATACCCGGCCAGACAGAGCTAATTTTTTACATTTTAAATATTACTTATTTATTTAATATAACCGCTCACTCGTGACGTCACAACATAGCTGACGGCTACAACATTTGTACTTCAGTGCTGACAACCTTTAAAATATTAAGTAAATTAAATTAAATAAATAATTATTTTTAAAGTGTAAAAAATAATTTGATTGGCAACCCTGTGGAATTTCTAATTTCCCGGTCCAAGATGTCGAGGGTAAAAGCAATGTCCCATAGGGAAAAAGGGAAATTCCAATATGGCAGACTGCGACACTAGTGCTCCTTGTGATGGCAGGTGGTATTATTGATCCATAGGGTTGGTCTAGTGGTGAACGCGTCTTCGCAAATCATCTAATTTGGGAAGTCGAGAGTTCCCCAGCGTTCAAGTTCTAGTAAAGTCAATTATTTTTATGCGAATTTGAATACTAGATCGTGGATTACCAGTGTTCTTTGGTGGTTGGGTTTCAATTAACCACACATCTGAGAAATGGTTGACCTGAGACTGTACAACACCACACTTCAATTACATTCATACCATCCTCATTCATCCTCTGAAGTAATACCTGACGGTGATTCCCGGTGGTTAAACAGGAAAAAGAAAGGAAAGTGTTATTATTGACGCCGTATGCTCCCTTAGCCACTAATTTAGAACATTTTTTGGTAGGGGGGGGGGTGCAATTTTACAAAAAATCTTTTTTTGCAAATATTTTTATTTTTTAATCTTGTAACTGATGTGCCTAAGAAAAATATGACCTTAATTAGGCGAAATCTCGAGATATGAAGGTGACCTTGTTCTACAGCCTCATCCCCCTTGACCGTAAGATGAAAATTTAATAGCGCCAGCGTCCCATATATAGAAGTAATCTGACCAAGTCTGGTCAAAATAGGTTCACTAGTTCTGGAAGTATAAGGTGATTTAAAGGCCAACACCGAACACACACGCACATACGAAAATTTACATCCAGAAAGTTTCCATATGATTTTTGGGTTCCTTAAATGTATCAAAACGTCAAGATCTGATGAAAACCGCTTATGTCCAAAATGGACCGATTACAATACTTTCCGTTGTAGAGCTATAGCTTTACTATAGCGCTCTCTACTGGGGAAAGTAAAATCAAATGAAAAGATGTAAGCACTTATTACTTTTATCTATAATTTTCTCTTAAGTTTTATTCGTATTAATGTCAAAAACAGTACTATAAAGTCCGGAAAAACTAGTTAAAGTCTACTTAATTCTTTGCAAAGTTTAATCATATAAAATCAAATAAAAGTAGATTAAAATAAAGAAATGTTAGTACATATTATCCAGTTGACCCATTAATTATATTAAAATTGGTTTAATAACAACAGATGTTTTATATAATTAATTTTTAGGTTTAATGTCAGTAATTATGAGCTCAAGGTATTTAAAGTTAATGATTAGAGAGAGAGGGGGTCGAGAGAGAGAGAGTGAGAGAGAGAGAGAGAAATACAAACAGTGAATGAGAGTTGATATTAATATGAAATCTGTTGTATGGTTTTATCTCTGTTTAAAATTGCAAATTAGTAATACAATTTAATCTAGTAAATTCGTTAATTAATACAAAGTACATATTAATTATTATTAAAGCGTCTGTTATCTTCTACTACAATAACCCTTCTATATTTCTATACATGAATAAATGCGTTTTAATACCCCCTTTTCCGCATTCTTTGTTTATTTCACCCTTTGTGGTACGTAGCAACTTGTTGTCATTATTATTGAGGGGTGAAATTCAAGTGCACATTTACTCTACCCTTTATTTATTTTTAAAAATGTATAATTTTTTTTATGAAAATAAACTAACTATTTTCTTTTAATTATTTTTACTTGTTATACTTCGTACAAGGAAGTATTGTAATCGTGAAAAATTTCGGTTTCCAAATTTCAAGGGAAATATCCATTTTGACCACTCCTGAATCCATTTTGACTAGTTTCGGCGTGACATCTGTACGTACATATGTATCTAGTAGCATAACTCAAAAACGATTAGCCGTAGATTAATGAAATTTTGGATTTAGGATTGTTGTAACATCTATTTGTGCTCCTCACCTTTTGATTGCAATCGACTGGGACCAAAAGTGTCCAAAACAGCCCAAATTACAGAAAATTTGTATTTTGGACTATAATTTTATGGATTTTGAAGCATAAGTTGTACTTATTTTCATTGGTTCCAGAGTTATAGCTCAATAAAATTTTAATTAATGAAATATTTGGATCTTACAAGGGAAGGTACATCGGCGAGAATCCGACTTCATTTCCTTTTTTTTTTAACTTGTTTTGTAATTTAAATACGAGTATATTGTTGATTTATTAATAATTTATTAACCTGTGATAGTAAAAATATTTCTACAATAAATAGTAATTCAATAACAAAGAAAAAAAACATAAAAAAATGTAATAAAACATATGTAATTAAATAGGCGTACAAGGAATTCATGTTTACATCAGATTTTTTTTTTTAAATAGGTTTTGTTTTCTGATTTTAACTGTTAATTTTTTTTCTTTTATCCATACATGTATACGAATAATTTAAATGGATACTTGAAGCATGAATATGTAGATTCCGAATAAACTCTTTTTAATGTGTAGGAAAGTTGTTGTTTTCTCTAACTGGTTTTCCAACTATAGCCAGGTATGGGTTTAAATGTATAGGTAAATTCTGTTACCACTACCGGCTTTCAGGCCTGACGTAGGTGCTGACGTATTGCAATGTAAGTTTAAATGTACCGGTATGGAACAGACTCAGGATGACCACTCCTGAGATGTGTAGATAATTGAACCACCAATCACAAAAGAACACCGGTATCCACAGTCAAGCATTCAAATCCATATAAAAGCAACTGCTTTTACAAGGATTCGAACTTAGAACTCTCGACTTCAAAACTAATTTTGCGGTGATGATTTTAACCACTAGACTAACTAGGCGGGTTATTGTAGAGGAAAGTAAAAAAATAAATAAATACAGGGTCATTCACGGGAACCGGATGTTTTTAAAATAATCATAAAAAATTGAATATTTACTTTAAAAAAGTTTTATCGGTACTGAAACACTTGTTAAATCAAAGCATTTGTTACTTACTCATGAACGAAAAATTATGTCCGGCAAGTGAAGTCCATTTTGGGCAATACATTGTTGTAGCCTTTCACGGTAACTGGCCTCAATTCTTTGCAGCATGTCTACATCAATCTGGATGACGTGATGACGAATTGCGATCTTTAGGTCCTCCAATGTACTGCGGTTTAGCCGTAACACGCGATTTCAGAAACCCCCACAGAAAAAAATCACAACTACTCAATTCGGGGAACCGAGGGGGCCAAGGAATGTCACCGAATCTGGAAACGATCCGTCCCGGAAACAAGTTACGGAGAACAGACATCGTTGCCCTCGATGTGTGCTTTGTACTCCATCCTGCTGGAATAACACATTTTGAAAATCGATTCCCCGGTTTCGTAACTCAGGGGTGAAAAACGTATTCAACATCGCAATGTAACGATCAGCTGTTACAGTTACGGCAGCGTCATTTTCTTCAAAAAAAATATGGTTCAACTCACACTGCTGTATCTATACCGGTTGAGTAGCGCAACCAACTTCTTGTCACAAAACAAAATTTCCCTTTCTTAGAAAAAAATTACCAGACATTAACAAATTGGTAACAGGACTAAAAAATCACCTGTATTATTATTATTATTATTATTTTTATTATATTACTATTATTTTATTATTTAATATTTTTGTCATTATTTATAATTAATATTATAAATATTATTAATTATAAATAATAATAGTAATTTAATATTTATTACAATTAGTGAAGGAAATAAAATCAAGCAAAAAATAATCAGCTTACATTACGCGCAAGCGTACTGCCGGGTTAATTTTCTGCAATAACTGGAGTAGTATACCAGAGATGGTATACCAAGTAAATTACTTGAAATATCGCTTTGGTGGCATGGTCGACAATGGCTTTCACAGCCTTCTTCCACTGGCCAAAAAATAGCAATAATATTTTGAAAAACTGTAATATGAATTTTGAATGTTTAATAAAAAACGCAAAAATATAATAACATCATTTGTATCTACTATTGTATTCGATTAACACAGAACGATTTTCTTCACTACACACTTTAATTTTCACATTTTTTTCATAAAAATTAAAATTATTGCCAAAAAATATGGTTTTTGTTCGCATTATGACGTCAGTTTTTGGGTCCCACTTTGAAATTATTATATTTATTGCTTTAATACCACAATAATGTTGGGTTTAGAGTAAATGTTACTAAAATGTCGCAATAGTGAAAAAGGCTGTTTCCATCCTTCAAACAAGTCGGTGAATACGTCCCGCAACACTCTATATAATATACTCTACTTAACTACCATTGTTTTGAAAATACATTTCAATGCGTGTTCTCCATTGCTAAGTAACAAGTAACCCTATAAAATTTTCTGATGTATTACGGCCTTCATAAAGAATGTTTATATTTCCTGCGTATGGAAACTTATGGAACATTCTATAGAATTTAATGTTACTTACATTTAATTAACAATTAATATTCTTATTAATATATTTACATTTATTGGTGTAAATATTATAGGTAATAAAAAAAGGTTTTTTTTTTTAATTTTTTATTACACTTTTTATTAATTTAATTAATTCTTTCCAAGGTAAATGCTATAATAAAACTTTATGTATTATTTTTAAAAAAAATGAATGTAATTTGTAATAAATTGTTTAAATATATTATTGCAATAAATTTTGATTGTAATTGTCTGAATTTACATGTTTCATTATTATCAATATTATGACAGTTTAATACTGTTTAATTATAATGTGTTTCCGGCTGTTACTTTTATTACGTAATAAATATAAAATATAATAGGTGAAATCATAAAACACTTGGCTTTAAAAAACTAACTTTTTCTTTTCTTATTCACTTATTTATATTACATATATATTTAAAATTTTTCATGGTTTTATTTTTATACGTTACGACAATTTGATAAAATGCGTAAATAAGGTGATAGAAGACATTTATTTTGATGATCATTATAGACTGGATTATATGTAACATAATAAGCTTGAAATATGCATGAAAAATGCTTAAAATATTCATGAAACGTGTCAAAATATGCAACTTTAAATAATAAAAATAAAAAAAAATAGGAAATTTTATTTCAAAATCAGCATACAATTTGTAAGTAGTTGAATAACATATCGATATATTCGATAATTAACAATTATTTAACATTTTGTAAACATAAACAGTCAGAGGTCCTGTTCCGCGGCTGCTAAGTGCTTTATAAGAGCCGTGCACCTAATAGATTTGACCGGCTAAAACGTAAGATTTCATTTATTAACAACGTACCCTACCGAAAACTATTATAAATATAGCGAAAATATGCTTCATCATTAGATTTTAAGGAAAATATGCAATAACCTATGAGAATGGGCTTAATATACAAATGCATATGCAAAAATGCAAATGCATATAATCCGGTCGATAATTATCATACTTAACCCAATTTGATCAAAAGTCAATCTTTTGTAAAATCAAGTTTCCTATATAATTTTTTGAATTCAAAATTATAATGCATCAAAATAACTTTATTTTTAAATTTAAATTGTCGATTTGTTTTTTAATCTGCGTTTTAAATCCCGTTTGTTTTAAACCCAAAAGTTAGGGGGGTCGAAAAATACCCTATTTGATGTTTGGTGTAAAATAATTTTGTTAAATTGCTAATAAACAAATAAAAGTTTTTTCAACAAAACTTGTATAGATAATTTGATTCTAAGTAAATTGTTATAACCCAACAGGTTGGTCTAGTGGTGAACGCGTCTTCCCAAATCAGCTGATTTGGAAGTCGAGATTCCAGCGTTCAAGTCCTGGTAAAGCCAGTGATTTTTACACGGATTTGAATACTAGACCGTGGATACCGGTGTTCTTTGGTGTTTGAGTTTCAATTAACCACACATCTCAGGAACGGTCGAACTGAGAATGTACAAGACTACACTTCATTTACACTCATACATATCATCCTCATTCATCCTCTGAAGTATTATCTGAACGGTAGTTACTGCAGGCTAAACAGGAAAAAGCAAGTAAATTGTTATAAATAAAATTCACAAAAATTAAATACAAAAGTAAGAATTTCAAAGTTAATTTAAAACAAAACATAACATATCAAAGTATGACAGATTTTAGTTGGGTATTCATTCATTCATAATATTCTGCCATTAGGCAGGTCCTTTTATGCTGCTACTTTCCACCTTGTTCTATCCTTTGCTCTTTGTTTCCGCATATCTTCCCTTTTCCATAATATCCCATCCATCATTTGTAATCTCTTCCTTTCCTTCCATTCATAAGCCTTCTATCGCATCCACTAATAAACACCATCTTATTCAATGTCCTGGCAAGTTCCTTTTCTTATATTCAATCACATTTTTTCTGTTCTCTCCGATTCTCCTTAATATTTCTTCATTTGTCATATTGGTCTTGCCTTCTGACATTTATCATTCTTCGCCACACCTGCATCTCAAAAGCCTCAATTCTATTTCCGTCCGCCTTTCTTATTGTTCACGTTTCACCTCCGTAGAGCATCACACTCCAAATAAAACGTTTCATTAATTTCTTCCTTAACGGTAAGTTTAGCTTTTCACACAAAAGTCTACCTTTCTTATTGAATGCCTGCTTGCTTCTTGACATTATTGTTTTAATTTCTACTTTGCAAGTCAGATCATCGGTTATAAAGGTCTCTAAGTACTGAAATTTCTTCACGCGCTCTACAACTTAATTTCCTATCGTAATCTGAATTCTCTCTCCTCTTTTCCACCTAATATCATACATTTTGTCTTCTTTTCGTTGATCATCATATCCTGACTTTCGCAAGCTTCATTTAAGTCATCGAACATTTCATTTAATTACTTGCACTTTCCGCCAGTACCGCCATGTTATCAGCAAAACGTATAAATTTTAATTCTTCTTCCCCCGATCTTTATTCATTTAATTATTTCTTCAAGATATACTAAACAGTGTCGGTGACATGCAGCATCTCTAAATCACTCCCCTTCCAGTCACTATTCTCCTATCATTTCGTCTCCTACCCTCACTTTATTCTCTGATTATAGTACAGCTCTTTTATTAGGCGCCTCCCTTTCCATTCATCTCCCTTCTTTCCCGAAATTAGCAGTAATTTATTCCATCTAACTCTGTGAAACGCCTTCTCTAGGTCGACAAAGACAACATACGCTCTCCTCCTACTTTAGTTATTAAATAAAAAAAAATTTTCAATATTACAAAACAAAAGAATTATGTTTTAGAAAAATAACAAATAGAAACACAAACACTATTACCTTCTTATAAATAAATAAACTGGTGAAAATGAAATTTTCTTCCCCCCTAGTGGACACAGCATTCCGCCCGACAATGTTTGCTGACGTTCCATATTTCATCAGTTTTTTTTTTTTTTTTTTTAGTTGTGCCCCACGTAGGTTTGTAATAACTAATTCTTTAATTGTATTACACTGTTGTTCATGTACTAATGATTTAAATTGGCCCCAAAACAAAAATTCCACTTCTAGTAAGTAGGGCTTCATCATTAAACAAAATACAATATAAATTATTAACATTGTCCAGTATTCAGTTACAAAAATTTAAACGTTCAAGATGTATACGAAGTATATTTTGTACCTCTTATAGATTAAAAGGATGGAGTGAACTTACTTTGTATTAACCCAAGAAGGATCGGGGATGAGGGACAGCCCTCTGCGGAGCTGTCGTTCGCACGTGTGGGCGGTAGCGATAAGGCACGGAGACTCTCGCAACCCCGAGCGAAAAAGACCGAGTCCCGGCGGGGATTCCCCACTCGAGGTGTCCCCGTTAGAGGCATTGGCATAAAGACCGAGTCCCGGCTCCCGGAGTAAGGACCCAGGGATGGCATAACCGGGCCTGGTGGATCCTAATCTAGGGGTTTGAGGCGGCGCAAAGTGAGACCAGACCGGAGGACCGAGACTTGGAGGCTCATTATAGTAAAGGACACTCCCCTGGGCTGTCTAATACTTAACTGCAAGATCCATCCCGAGGGAGAAGAAAAAGAGAAAAAAAACCTCGGGGGAACCTACTGGGTTGGTTTAGTGGTGAACGCGTCTTCGCAAATCGGCTAATTTCGAGATCGATAGTTCCAACTTTCAAATCCTATTAAAGGCAGTTTCTTTTATACGGATTTAAGTACTAGTTCGCGGATACCGATGATCTTCGGTGGTAGGGTTTCAATTAACCACACATCTTCGAAATGGTCGACCTGAGACTGTACAAGACTACACTTCACTTACACTCATACATATCATCCTCTGAAGTAATATCTGAACGGTGATTCCCGGAGGTTAAACAGGAAAAAACCCCTCGGGGGACCCGGTTAGAGGCAGGCAACTGTTACGACCAAGACCCGGGTGGTTTTTGGTTAGGTTGAGTTGGCGACGACATCCTCCGGAGCTGAGTTATGCTTAATTGGGGATACGGCTCCGGTAGGGGTGTATATAAAACCAAACAATAAAAAACCAGTTCGGTAAGAAATTCTTTTGGTACTGCTGCCCGCGCTACGTTCAGTGTACTTCCGGGCTGTATGGTGGGTGATCAAACACTTCCCAACGAAAACTTTGCAGGAGTTTCTTTGTTACAGCTGCATTGTGCGGCCCAGGATTGTCATGGAGAAAAACAATTCCTGATGACAACATTCCTCTCCGTTTATTCTTATTCACTCGCCCTACAGCCCGGAATTGGTTCCATCCGATTTTCACTTCTTTGCTTACATGAAACACTGGGTAGGAGCACAACATTTTGTCACAGACATTGAGCTGCAGACCAGCGTAGAAACATGGCTGAAAACACAGGCGCCTCCTTTCTATGACGAGGGTATTGGAAATTTGGTATCACGCTACGACAAATGTCTAAATCGGAGTGGCGACTATGTAGAGAAATACCGTAACTATGTAAGTACTTGTTACAAATAAAACATCTCTATTTTCACTGTGATTTTAATTTCGTTTCGGTGTTTTTTAACCAATCATTAGGTGAGATAATTCTTATCATTATCAGGCACGAAATTCCAACCAATCGTATTCGTTGTTTTTTAACGAATCATAAGATGAGAGTTCGAGTGTTATTTTTTTCAAGGTCCGATCGGTCGCTAAATTAAAACCACAGTGAAAATAATTTTTTTTTTATTTCTAACAAGTACTTACATAGTTAACGCTATTTCTCTACATAGTCGCCACTCCGATTTAGACATTTGTCGTAGCGTGGTACCAATTTTCCAATACCCTCGTCATAGAACGGAGCCGCCTGTGTTTTCAGCCGTATTTCTACCCTAGAAAATATATAGTAAATTATAGTAAAGGACACTCCCCTGGGCTGTTTAATACTTAACTGCAAGATCCATCCCGAGGGAGAAGAAAAAGAGAAAAAAACCTCGGGGGAACCTACTGGGTTGGTTTAGTGGTGAACGCGTCTTCGCAAATCGGGTAATTTCGAGATCGATAGTTCCAACTTTCAAATCCTATTAAAGGCAGTTTCTTTTAAACGGATTTAAGTACTAGTTCGCGGATACCGATGATCTTCGGTGGTAGGGTTTCAATTAACCACACATCTTCGAAATGGTCGACCTGAGACTGTACAAGACTACACTTCAGTTACACTCATACATATCATCCTCTGAAGTAATATCTGAACGGTGATTCCCGGAGGCTAAACAGGAAAAAACCCCTCGGGTCCCCCGAGGGGTTTTTTCCTCCTAAATGTTGTCCTCCTAGCCAGCGTTTCATGTAAGCAAAGAGGTGAAAATCGAATGGAGCCACGTCCAGGCTGTATGGTGGGTGATCAAACACTTACCAACGAAAACGTTGCAGGAGCTTCTTTATTACAGCTGCAGTGTGCGGCCGAGGATTGTCATGGAGAAAGACAATGCCTGATGACAACATTCCTCTCCGCTTATTCTTATTTGAATAAGGGGCTTATTCTTATTTGAATAAGAATAAGCGGAGGATGAAACGCTGGCTAGGAGGACAACATTTTGGCACAGACATCGAGCTCAAGACCAGCGTATAAACACGGCTGAAAACACAGGCGGCTCCGTTCTATGACGAGGGTATTGGAAAGTTAGTACCACGCTACGACAAATGTCTAAATCGGAGTGGCGACTATATAGAGAAATAGCGTAATTATATAAGTACTTTGTTACAAATAACAATTTTTTTATTTTCACTGTGGTTTTAATTTCATGACCGATCGGACGTTGAATAAAAATAACCCTCGTATTAATGAAATAACATTTTATATACTTTTCATTTAAAAAAAAAAAAATGTATATGTAATTTAATAGGCGTACAAGGATGTTACGTGGTGTCCACATCAAATTGTTTTTTGTCGATGCATTGTTAATTGATTTTCAGTAACCACAATTACGCGCACATACAGTGCAGCATATCTTTTGTTTCTTTATAATGTCGATTAATGATTTATAGTTTCTAGGAATTATTGTCTTATCTCAAAATTTCCGATTATGGGCATTTTTGTTCATATTTTTAAATAACATAATTGTATTATGTTATTTTATCGGTAATAAATCGTTTGTAAATTAAAATATGCTGTATATTTAAAATCGTATAAATAATGATTTGTTTGTTCTTTGTATTTTTTCGTGCATTGTTGTGTATTGTGTGTGGGCTACGTGAATATGTCTGGGGATTTAGTACGAGTAGATTAACATGTAAGGGTTTATATTGCGTACATGTAATTATTATTAGAAGTGAATGATGTCACGCGAAGCGATAAGTAAATTTATTTTTTTCTTTATTTTCTTTCCCTTATTTTTATTCATTAATATTTTATTTAATTTATTTATTTAATTTTTAAGGTAATTTGAATTTATTTTGCATAGAATTTTTATTACTACTACTTATATAATATTTAGAAATCATTATTTTACATTTGACGTACTTTGCATGTCTTAATCTAATTTATCGTATTGATCCATTGGGGTAGTGCGTTTCTATCGTCCATATTAAAATGTAATGTTCAAATTATTAGAAATTCCTTAAAATAATTTAAAAAAATTTATAATATGTTTTAATTATTTTTATTTATTAATATAATATAAATTTATTTGACCCAAAAACCTTCTTTTTTTTAGGTAAAAAAAAACTTTTCAATGTATAATTATGAAAAAAAAAATTCTAAGAACAGTCTAATACTTTTAATTTATCCATGCATTTTTTTAATGTTTTATCATTCTGTGGTATTTTTATAACACTTAAATTTATGATTTTTTAAAAATTTATTTTCAAAGACTAACGAATGCAACGTAAATATTTTTATAATATCGTTCATTATGCAAAATGTATTTTTAATTAAAAAAAAAACATCCATGGCCTTTCTTTTCAGAAGTTTCGCGTACTAAAGTAATAGACATCATACAGCCAACCATTCTTATGCTTCACTCTGATTGCAGACTGATTAATAATTTAAGCCAACTGATTAAAAAGCTACTTGAAAAAGAAATAAAAAAAAATATATATACATATATATTTAACAAACCAACATACTTGGCATTTATAGACCTAAAAAAGGCATTTTAAGAAAGAAGCATTTGGAAAAATATAGTTAAAAGACGAGACAGACTTATAGGCCACATACTAAGGCATCCTGGAATAGTCGCTTTAATATTGGAAGGACAGGTAGAAGGGAAAAATTGTGTAGGCAGGCCACGTTTGGAGTATGTAAAACAAATTGTTGGGGATGTAGGATGTAGAGGGTATACTGAAATGAAACTACTAGCACTAGATAGGGAATCTTGGAGAGCTGCATCAAACCAGTCAAATGACTGAAGACAAAAAAAAAAAAAAAAAAATTAATTTTGTTTCACGTCGCTCAAGTAGTTAGGTGGTGTAAATGAGAATGTGTCGGATCTGTAATGATGGACACGTTCGTTCGAATCCGACGTCATATAAATATATTTTTTTTAATTTTGTTTTTTTTTTTAATTTAAAAATATTGATTTAATAACTATAACCTCTTTAAAAATTTTTGAATTTAAATTAAAAGTACATAAAATTTTATTCCACTTCTGATTTTTTTCATTGTTATTATTCAATTATTTCATGTAACAATTTTTTTACAATCTGAGGTTAATAATTATTAATAAATCAATATATTTAAATTAAAAAAAAAAAAAAAAAAAATGTATATGAAGTCGGATTCGAATTGATACGCCTTCCCCTTGTAAGATCAAAATATTTCATTAATTAAAATTTCATTTGGCTATAACTCTGGAACCAATGAAAATAAGTACCACTTATCTTTTCCAATTTTTTTGATTTTGAGGTTATTTGGACACTTTCGGTCCAGTCGATTGTAACCAAAAGGGAAGATGCTCAGTTAGATGTTACAACAGTCCTGATTCCAAAATTTCAACATCCTACGGCTAATCGTTTTTGAGTTATGCGGGATACATATATACGTACAGACGTCTTGCCGAAACTAATCAAAATGGATATTTCCGTTGAAATCTGAAAACTGAAATTTTTCGCGATCCTAGTACTTCCTTTACTTCGAACAAGGAAATAGAAAGACAAAAATTAGTGGTAATGAAATAAAATACATAAATTAAAAGAAAAGTGATTTGATGAATAACATAAAATCATCGTTGATCATCTACAAAGATATGATTTGATTATAAATACGAATTATTTCCTACAACTCATTCATGGGTTGTTTTTTTTTCTTTTTTGACAGGCTTGATGAAGCAATGTTTAGCTTATATAAATATACGAGTACATTATCGCACGCCCACGCGCGAATATACTTTCTTATCGTAATTAGCGTCTGTTTATATGGTCAATTAAGATTTACATTAGAATTTACTTTCTCTTAAGTATAAAAAAAATATATATATCAAGGCAAATATTAAACGGAAATTTAATATGTTTTTTCTTAATACTCTAATTAAAGCCTTATAATGAATTAATTAAATTTAATTACAATTTTATCCACCTCAGTTCCAGTTAATTATTTTTTTACTTTAAAGGAATACTGATCATTTATTTTTTTTTTTAAGGCGTTTGTGTTTTATATTTTAATTATTCCCTGTCGTTAATATAACTCCTAAAAAAACTGTTTATAAAATTTGAAATTAAAAACATGATATATTGTTATTTTAAATAAATTTTATTGAATGTAAAAATAAATTTTTCAGAAATCAACCTGTAATTTTTTTTTTGTTTAAGCCTTATACTGCTCCAAAGTAATTTATTTCAACGATTTATTTTTATCACTGGATTTCCTCTGGTGCCCCATTGTTAAACTTGATTACTTAAGAGGAAGAGGCTTATTTAAAGATAAATATATGTCATCATCTGAAAAAGAATCAAAGGGCTTTGATTTAAATTTACTTTATTACATTTATAATTATTACAAACTCGTAAAAATGTTTTTATAGTTCTTACTGTAACATAATATGAGCAACCTTTTAAGTCCTGCAGAAGTCAAACCGATAATTCATCCCATTTCACATTCTGGCTAGTATCGTTTCTACGGTGGCTTTTTCTTAGTATACCATAGCTTTTTCGTAGCTCTAAAAGAAAAGATCCATCGGCATCAAGTCGGGACTTTTCATTTGCCAAGCGATAATAGCTTCTGTTCCTATCCGGCCTTCTAGAAACCTGTAGTTAAGCGCAGTCCGCACAACTCCTGTATGATGAGGAAGAGACTCCATAATGTTGATAAATTAAATTCTCCATATTTTCAATCTGTGGAAACATAAAGTTCTCTAATATATCCGAGTACATCACTATGTTGGTGATATTCTGCTCATAGAAAAAGAAATGGTTTAAAAGTTCAATTATGAATGATACCGCACTAGAATTTACTTTCGGGCAGTTGTGGATAATAATTCCACCGATTTTTGGCAATTCTTTGAGTTCTCACACTGAACAATTATGCCGATTCACGACTCCGTGAGCGTGAAATGTTGTTTCATCAAAAATTAAAATGCGCTGCAAATTCTAAGAAATTGAATTTTTGATGTCTTATCATTAGGTTTAATTTCAAGAAGTAGCTACATTTTTATAAACACGAAGTTTCAATCGCTTGCGATCAGAATGAAAAAGAATGTTTTTAGGAATGTTTAATTGGTGACTAATGCTTCGAACTAAACGTTTTCGACTTGGTTGGAAATGCAGTCGAATTCTTTCTGTGTTTTCCGGACTTATTTTAGGCCTACTTGATGAATGTCCTTTCAAAACATTTCTGGTTTCTCTGTTTTATTTTTCACAGTATGTACATATATGATTTTATAACTCGGAAAAATTTTACGATAGATTCGTGTATAATGGTAACTGAATTTTAATTCTGCAAACCAGTGCACGCACTGTAATGACACCATGGTACTGAAGTCCGGACTCATAACAGCTTGGCCTGTGCATCAGTCTAATGCAGCTGCTATTTGTTGGTGAATGTGTAAACTAAAACTTAAGTGTTGTCACTTTAGATTACCCTTTCCTTTTTTTCTTGTTTAGCCTTCGGGAATTATCATCAGGTATTACTTCAGAGGATGAATGAGGATGATGTGTTAGTGTAAGTGAAGTGTAGTGTTGTATAAACTTAGGTCGACCATTTCTGAGATGTGTGGTTAATTGAAACTCAACCACCAAAGAACATCAATATCCACGATCTAGTATTCAAATTAGTATAAAAGTAACTGCCTTTATTAGGACTTGAACGCTGGAACTCTCAACTTCCAAATCAACTGATTTGGGAAGACGCGTTCACCACTAGATCAACCCGGTGGGTCGCTTCAGATTATCCGTAGAATACTATTGATTGCTCCAAAATAAAATAATTTGTTCTTGAAATCTCGGAGTTCCTTTTTGGACACCCGATGTGTTTGTGCATTGCATTATTTGGAGAGTTCGAAGTAACCGGGCAAACTAGCTGAAACCCAGTGGTACTTTACCGGGTGATTCAAAAAGGATTTAGCATATAAAAATCTATTGGGATAACTTACAGATTCAGTTGAGGTCTCAGTTCATATAAAAACACACCAATTTTGTCACCCAACATTCGCTTTGGTTTGATGTGGTTTCCATTGGTAATGCAAACATCCCACATGAAGACAATTTCATTCCAGCTTGTAGTCAAAAAGTCGGGCGTTACGTCTACAGCTTCGGCGTTAATTGAAGTCTTATCTCAAAAGATCAGCAGGCAATGATGGTACATAAATCCCATCTTTAATGAATCTCCATAAGAGAAAATTTAGAAAGATCAAATCTGGAAAGCGCGCTGGCCATGCAGTTGGACCTTCACGACCGATCCACTGACCTGGGAATCGAATATCAAAAAAATCTCGGACTTCTAGGTAGTATTCAGTTGGTTGCACGTCTTACATCAGCAATGGCGTCCATCTTGGTCATCATAGTTTAACTGAGGAATTGGAAAATTTTGAAGCATGTTCAGATTATGATACCATTTACGGTTGCTTCCTGGAAGAAGAACGGTCCGTACAGTCTTTGCTTAGGGCAAAAAAAAATTGACCTTACGGCTATTACGAATGTGCTGCAAAGTTTCATTAGGGTTTTCCGTACCCCACATTCGGCAGTTACGGGTGTTCACTTTGCCACTGATGCGAAACGTTGATTCATCACTAAAAATTACATTGTCTAAGAATATATCGTTGGCTGCAATTCTATCCATCATTTCCACGCAAAACTAAAACTGAGCAACTTTGTCGTAATCTGTAATGAGTTGAACTGCAGTTATGTGTATGACTTCAAGTGCAATCGTTTACATAATATGTGTCAAACAGTCGTTTGTGGAATGCCATTTTCATGTAACACCACGTTGAGTTAATTTCTTTGGACTCCGTGAAGTTTTCTGCAAATATTTCTACAGCAACATCAGGGATGCGTGGACGTCCTGGTGATTTTGTATATTTAACAGAACAACCTGTTTCAACGATGGTTTGGTGCCAAAGGTAAATTTGCATAAATTACGTTGAACTTCAGTCGCTGATTGCAAATCGTAAAACCAAAACACACATCGAGCACGTTTTGCACCAGTAAATGTATCTATTTTTAACAACACTGGCTATACTACTGGTGGCCAAATTCGGTACTAATGTACTCGTGAGTCAAAACTTGATGTGTTTTTCTATGAAATGAGACCTCAATCGAATCTGTAAGTTATCTAAATACATTTTTATATGTTTCTAAACTTGTAAGTCCGTTTTGAATCACCCGGTATTATGCTCTAGCGAGTTACAACCATCTTCTTACACAGTATATAGTTTACTTCTTTACATATTCGTGTATATATGTATGCATAATGATTTACAGATTTTACTTCGTTATCAGTGCTTAATATTGCATTTTTAATGCGTAATAATGTATTACCTGATATCACACAGTTCGTGAAAAAATTCAAGAAAATTTTAAGGAAAAGGGGTTAAAAGATATTATGCATATTTTTACATTCCAGAGAGGTTATTTTTCATGTTCGTCATCTCTTTGTTTTGTTTCTTTGAATTTATTTACTTAATTGTTTTTAAATACCTTTTTTAAAGGTAATTTTCTCACAGTTTGTGGTGTTTTTTTAGGTCAGTTTTTTATAAGGGTTGTATTCCTTATAGACTTACCTTTATTTTAAATTAAAGTGCATAATATATGTATTAAATAAACTGACTTATAAAATATTTTATTAATGAAAAGCCTTTTTTTTTAATTTCAGCCGATTGCAAGAGTAGACATTTAAAGATCTATTTAGGGCTTTTTTCAGTTTAATAAAAAAATAAAAATAAGTACATTTTTGGGGGTTTAGTAATAATTTTTATTCTTTTATTTATACATAGTAAAACATGATTTAAGAGTTAATAATTTTGTACAGTATTGTTTAAATAGATTATTCCTCTCTCTCTCTCTCTCTCTCTCTCTCTCTCTCTCTCTCTATATATATATATATATATATATATATATACACACACATACATTTTTTTAAATTGTATAATATTCCAGATAGTGTCACGATGTCTTCACATTATTTGCATAATAATAATAATCTATATTGCATAATATTTCTTAACACAACGAGAAATGTATTATGTATTACGTACGATATGTATTTTTTATTTATTTAAAGAACTGTCATTTGTCATAATATTTGATAGTGCATTTTTTACAAGAATTTTTTTTTTAATACACACGTACACAGACTTTAGGGGGAGTGAGAGAGAGAATCACGTACATGACCTGGTTATGATATCATTGGGTAAATGATATCATATATATATATATATATATATATAATAGCATTCCCGTCGCGGTTTCGCCCGCGCTATATGGTTACTTGCTTTTCCCGTCGTGAAAAATTTTTTTTTTAATCGCTTCACTTATACAATAACAGTGCCATTGCTTTGGACCCTCCTGTGTTCATTAAACTCATGCTTGTCAGAAAAATAATGAAAAATTAAAAATGCCTGTTCAATTTATAAAAATATATGAATATTGTAATTTCTTCAGAGCAATAGTTTGATCAGTATACGAGGTGAAATTTTGAATGAAATCAAGATTGCGGGTTTCAAAATAGTCTGCCTGCATCTGAAAGATGTTATTTATAGCCCGTTACTTGTCCTTCTTTGTACGGGAAAAATGTATTTTGCACAATTCTTAGCTTTACCCGACAAACACCAGTTAAAGGTGATAGTATTTTGTTTCTATTTTCTTTTTTTATGTTTTTTATTCAAGTAGCCGGAACCAGTTGCAGCCAATCGTGTCACACTTACAATTACAGTGACAGTGGCTGTATTTTCAGCAGCCGGCTGTATCGTACACCGTTACTCCCTTTAAAAAAATTGAAATTCAATAAAAATTGAAAATGGTTTTTAGATATTTATGTGAAGAGTATTTGTAAGCCGTAATCTCTGGAACTTCTGACCTCTAAGTCCTCTGACCTTGACCTCTGAAACTTAGAGGTCAAGGAGAAAATTGGCCACCACAAGCAACGAGTCAATATGGCGAGAGCCGCATTGTCGGACCGGGTAGGAGTTCCTTGATGCAGTTTCTATGTTCAACCGACATCAGTAGTTTACTTAAGGGAAAGACTCATAACGCACTGCTGTGGGAAGCTAAACTAGATATATGGTTGACCACCAGCCAATTAAGGCTCCAACCGCTTTAATATGGTGGACTAGTACTTGTTGGAATTTAGCGACCTAGGCGTCTCAGCGAAAGTGTAGAGAAAGTAACTTTTAATTTATGGATGTGATATATATTTTTCGTAGTTGACGGGGTGCGCCTACCCATTTTTGAGCGGTTGGGACACTTAAGCCGATGGTGTATGACATCACGCTTAGTCCGCTCACGCTGTTAGGTAAGCTCTAGGAGCTATTTAGGATACTGGTCGCTAAACTTTTTCGAGGTTCAGCAGCCGTTTGTGGCACAGATATTCGGTCTTATGCTTTAGGGTGACCTAATGGGGTGGTGGCCGGAGAAATGCCAAGCAAACTAAACCAAGCTCCTATCTATTTAATATCTTAGTATATTTGGAAACGGGGAAAATTTACAATACGGGTAATTTTTTTTTAACCTATCTTTTCCCTTTTCATGGTCGAATTTTGAAAAATTTTTAAATTGGTTTTCGATATTCACGTAAAAAATACACACACCATATATACACACACCTTCATTTATTACCAAATATTAAAAAACAAATTGTTGCGTTTCAAAAAAAAAAATCCAAATCCCATTTTAACCCTTAAAACTCGGAATTTAAAAAAAAAATTAAAAATTAGTCTTTAGATATTTATATGAAGATTATACCCATCCAAAATTAAGATGATTTCTTTTCGAGAAATCTAAAAAAAAAAAAATTGTAAATTTCTTTTTTACTACATTTTAACATGTTTAAACTCGGAACTTCAAAAAAAAATCTTTTCTTTTAGTGTGCACTTTCACCATAAGAAGGACATGTTTAATAAATTCTCATCAATTTATCAGTCAGTTTTTGCTGGGCGTTGATGAATTGATCAGTCAGGACAAGTTTCTTTATAAGTACAAATTATAAATTTATATTTGTATAAGTTATTGTCAAATCGTGCAGTAATATTTTAATCTGAATACTTAATTAATTATTTTCAATTGGAATGGTAGATAAATATTATAAATAAGAGAAGTTTTCTTATTTATTTAACATGAACGCTTTGTTTAAAATGTTCTAAAGAAACATTTAAATAACAACTAGATTGTTATTAACACATAAAAAAAAAATTAAATCGAAGAACCGTTCGTTATAGTTTCACTTCGTAATTACTATGCGTTTATCAAAAAATGGTAATGTGGGTTGATGAATAAAGTAACTTTTCCTTATGGCAAGATTTTATTGATCGAAAATGATTGATGTAAGTTTTATCAAACCGTCCAGTTTTGTTTTGAAAAGGCTAAGCTTGTCTTTTGTATTAAAAATATGTTATTATTCCTTTCGTATATTCCCTTTAAAAATATATCATCTTTTAGGGCTTCCAAAAAAAGTCAAAACAAGTTTTTAAGATAAAAAAATGGAATGTCAGATCATTATCTGGCTTAAATATAAATCAAGTGGACCGTTAATTAGAAAATTAAACATGTTAACGAATCCTTATGTTTTTATTTATGAATGTACAATCTTTAAAAAAAAAAATAGTCACTTATTCTTTAAAAAAAAAAAAAAAATATTCATACCTCTATTAAAGCAGACAACGAAGCTGGTTTTTTTATAACTCGACTTCGATTTACGAAAAAAGGTCTTTCTTATGCTTCTAATGATATTTTAAATAAGTTATTGTACAGTACGTTCGGAAAATTTTTTTGCAATGGAATTATGAAATTGTACCGACCAAATTTTCTTAATTATTTCATTATTTTATAAAAACCGATATTACAATAACCGGAATAGTTTATAAAAGGGTTGAAAATGGTCTCCTCCTGCACCAATATAACAATGCACAGGTTTCAATTTCAAATAATTTAACCAGCTGATGTAGTAGAATGTCTCCTACGATTACCGTTATTACGGTTTTTAGTTTGTCAATCGTGCGTGGTCTGTGCGAGATACACTGCTTGTTTCGCTGCTCCATATAGAACGTAATCTGAGGTAGTCGGACGGGCGATCATGCAGGCAATAAACCACTCGAAATGATTCGTTAACCAAAGACATTTCGTAAAAAGTCATCGACCTGTGTGCGCTTTTGCACCATTTTGTTAAAACCAACTGTGATTGATTTATACTTCTGTTGCCTGGCAATTAGTTTTTTTTGGTTTGCTTGGCATTTCTCCTACCACTACCCCATTCGTTCGCCCTAAAGTATAACACCGAATGTCTGTGCCACAAACGGCTACTGAGCCTCGAAACAGTTTAGCGACCAGTGTCCCCTAAATAGCTCCTAGAGTTTACCTAACAGCGTAAGCGGACTAAGCTCGATGTCATACACCACAGGCTTACGTGAACCAACCGCTCACTTGTCATATATTTACTAAAACGGGTAGGCGCACCCCGTCAACAACTAAAAATATATATGACAACCATAAATTAAAATTTACTTCGTCTAGACAGCAATTCGCTACCACGCCTAGGTCGCCGAATGCCAGCAAACACTAGTCCACCATATTAAAGCGCTTGGAGCCTTAATTGGCTGGTGGTCAACCATATCTCTAGGTTAGCTTCCCACAGCAGTGCGGTAGGAATCTTTCCCTAAAGTAAACTACTGATGTCGGTTAAACAAAGCAACCGCATCAAGGAACTCCCACACGGTCCTACAATGCGGCTCTTGTCACATTGACCTCGCCGCTTAAGTGTGGTCAATTTTCCCTTCGACCTCTAAGTTCCACTGTGGCCCGGTCTATGCCCCTCCATCCCAAGAGCAGAACAGTTACCTGGCTAATGAAATTTGTTAAAACAGAACAATACCGATCACTATTAGCTGTATTTTCAAGAAACGTTGGACCCACGATGCGCGTTCTACTCGCACCGACTCAGACTCCAATTTTCGCGTTGGGTAAAATTTGTTCGTGTCATTGATTAGGGTTAGTTGTTGACCACAGTCGTGTAATTTATGAATTAATACACCCTCCCAGATAGAACCACGCCTCATCTGTAAAAAAAAAACCCTTACGTCGAGGATACATACGGAAGTTTGGTCACTATAAATTTATTAATTAAAAACATTTAAATTCTTGACAATAATCTAATCTTTCGGTATAATCTGTAGGTATCATTTCTTGAACGCCCATTACCTTTTAGGGGAAACGTTTCATTTCTTCTCTTATAGCTTTATGTACGTTAGCAAGACCGATATCGTACTGCTATGCTAACTTAGGCGTTGATTTTAATGGACTGTCGACCATCTGAAATATCAAGCCGCTTCATTTCATTTAATTAACGTGGTCTTTCACTTCGATCAGCATCTTCAGCAGAGCCTGTTGTTCGAAATTTTTCAATAAGAGTTGGAACTGCATTGCGGTGAAAAATAGGAGTATCGGGAAACATCTAAGAAAACTTGTGCATCGTTAAATCAGTCTTTCGTGAAGGACGTGCTCAACGAGAAAAATGCTTTCCTTTTTAAAAAGAATTATTACGTTTCTCACAGCTATTGATTCCGATAAATGAAACGAAGCACGTCCAATCACAACTCAACAAGTGACGTCTTGGTTTATCACTGAGTAACGCCCAACGAATCCACAGGGCAACCAACCTAACGCCGAAAGAACAGAATGCACCATATAATTCTAAAGCATACTGCACAGCAAGTTTCCGGTCGCTTTAAACAATTTAAAAAATCATCCCACCACTATATTTATAATGCAATTAATGGATTTTCTTTTCCGAAAATACTATTACTCTGTTAATGAATTTTTATATAATATTAATTTTTAAAAAAATCCTTATTTATTAAGGTGTACATTTATATATATATATATGTTAAAACTAATTTTCTTTTTTTTGTCTTTAGTCATTTGACTGGTTTGATGTCGTTCTCCAAGATTCCCTATCTAGTGCTAGTCGTTTCATTTCGGTATACCCCCTACATCCTACATCCCTAACAATTTATTTTACATATTCCAAACGTTGCCTACTTGCACAATTTTTCCCATCTACCTGCCCTCCAATATTAAAGCGATTATTCCAGTATGCCTTAATATGTGGCCTATAAATCTGTCTCTTCTTTTAATTATATTTTTCCAAATGTTTCTTTTCTCATCAGTTTGCCGCAACACCTCTTCGTTTGTCACTTTATCCTAAAATTCTATAAAATACGTAAATTATAAAATACTTTAAATACGTAAAATTATATATATTTTTAATTACGTTGTGTGTGTAAGCATGCATCAGAAACAATCCACAATTATAGGACTTCCTGGAACGTGGCTCTACAGCCGCGTGACCGGTAAATCCTACAACTGTGTTTTTAGCTTTTTTTTAGAAATGGAGAACCCGAAAAGGTTTTTTTGAAGATATTGATTTATAGGTTATCTTAACAAATTTGCTTAAATAATGTTTTCTCTAAATCTATCACCTTTTCAATAAAGGCTGAAATAACAAAAATAAAACTTTCTAAAACTTTTTATGTATTTTAGGTACGGGATATATAATTTAGATAAATTATAGATATTTGTTGATAGTTTTATATATGAAGTATAAACTTTCAAAAAATGTTTTAAAAATAATTAAACCTAATGGAGAAAGTGCAAAAGACACATCTGTTTTCTTTTTTTGTAACATTTTCTTCTAAGTTTTCGTCGGTTTTGTTGTTAATAAAAGTCGACATGTTTAAAATTTTATTTCTTTTTTGTTGACATTATTTACATCAATCTTCTTATAATTAAATTCTCTACAATTTACGTTTAAAAAATGTATTATTTATTGCCAATTTAACAACTTTATTGTACGTCACGTAAAAAAATGTATTTGTTGACCCTTTTTTTGGCGTTTTACATGGGATATCTTAGAAACTAAGAGAGATACAGTTCTGTGACCTATTTGTTTCGATTTCCCAGCTCAAAAACCATAAGAAACAATTGAATTTGCCCCTAATTGACCTTCCCGGAATTTCAGAAAGCCTTAATTTACCCGGCGGAACTGGAACTTCGGGCGAAATCTTTCACTCTGTATAACTCGCTAACGAAGCGTTTTCGGACCTATGTGTATATGAACTTTTTTCTTACCTCTAGAATGAGTTGTCAAAGTATTGCCCTATCCGTCATGTTGCATCCTGTATTTTCCGTTATCTCCTTTAGAATTATATCATTAATAATACAGCAGTATATTATTTATTACATTGCGTATAACATAATTATTAAATTTAATTTCAATCAGTAATACGTCTTTTGTTAATTTCAATTTTACAGTTTTATTTATGAATAATACTTGTTTAACGTGCTTTATCATTTATTTCATTACAATATGTGTGTTCATTTATTTGTAATTGGTTTTCCGTTTTGTTTTATATTCCACATGAATGGTATTTTTATCACGCGTGTTTTATCCACTTTATTTTTGTTTAAAATAAATATCCGGTGATGTAATATAGAATAAACAATTTTTGTTAATTATTTTTTGTTTTAATTACCTTCTTTTAATGTATTATAACATCAATTTCGTGATTTTAATTTTTAATTATTCGTTTCATAATTACGTTAAATAATCATTAATTCATGGGTGATCAAATTTTATATCCCATATATTTTTATTTATTAATTACAGATCTGATTTTTTCCTTTTAAAAAAAGCGGAAGGAAAATTTCAGAAAACTATATATTTTTTTAACCTAATCCGATTTTAAATGTGTATGTATGTAACTTAGTAAGAAAACTTTCTCTAATATATTCTGTTGATTATATAGTAAGTATATATCATCTTTTCCTATTGACGTCCTCTAATTTGAATATATTTTGGATTAAATATAATAGACGTATTTAGATAAGATATTAAAGAATTAAAGGTAATTTTTTATAAGTTAAATAAAAATCTATACTTTCAGTGAAAAAAGTAACCGTTTTTAAGACGACCATGAAACTTTCTATAGTAAAGAAAACCATGGTGTTTTTTTTTTTTTATTATAGTACATATTCTTCTTTTGCTCGGTATATCAAAATCAAAAAAAAAATTAACAATGAAATTGTAAACCGTACGGTAAGAATTTCGCATATATCATTTCTTCCGCTCAAAAAACAAAAATTTCTGTAATATAAATAAAATTGTATTAAAAATGATATAATCTCGATGTTGAAAATTCTGAGAAATCTCGGATTGGATCCTAAATTGGTAAATATGATCGGTTTAACATTGACAAATACAAAATCTAATGTGAAGTTTCGTGGCGAATTTTCCGAACCTTTATACATAAAATCCGGACTGAGACAAGACAGGCGACGGACTTTCACCATTATTATTTAATTGTGCGGTAGAATTTCTGATGCGCGAACGGTTTAAAATTAATCCAAAAAATATTCACATAGGATACAAAAGAGATAACTTAAATTTAAATTGCCTAGGATTTGCCGACAATTTAGCTTTATTAGCTAATAGTATCGCAGAAGCCAGAATACAAATAACAAGTATAGAAGAACTTGCAAATAAAATTGAACTTAAAATTTCTTAAGAAAAGACTAAAATGATGGCTATAGATCCTTTAGTTATTAATTCTGTGAATATTAATGGAAACAAGTATAACTTGTAGAAAAATTTAAATATCTTGAAGAGATCATTACTTGTAATTGTAACGAAAAACAAAATTGGATTGAAAGACTTAATAAATTATTTAAAGTGCTACAAGCAACCAAAAATACTTACAACAAAAAATCGCTTTCGATTAACACTAAAATTAGACGTTACAAAACTGTGGTAAATCCAGTAATTACTTACGCGAGCCCGACTTTATTTAGATTAAATCAGAAAAATAGGACTGAACCTTTGCTTAAAGTTGAACGCAGGATTCTTAGAACCTGCATAAACAAAAAATATAAACACGAAAATCAGTAAAGATTATCGCCTAATAAATTTCTGTACGAAAACTTGGAATCCTTAATTGATATTATGAAAAAGAAGAGAATTTTTTTTTTCTCTTTTTTTGAAAAAGAAGACATGCAAGAATTAAATTTGACTTACGAAGATTTACTTAAATCCGAAAAATTAAAATTTCTTAGTAAAGATCCAAATACCAACTTTAAAGTAAGAACTTTTAATTATAAGAAAACAGTTTATTCAGAAGAGGATCGTAAAGCAAGATCATTAAGAATGACTAAAAATTGGGAGAAAGTAAAAGCTAAGAACTTAAATGCCAAAAGATCGGCAAAAAAGACTTGAATTATTCTGACTAAAGTGGTCCTTTGCGGCCTTAAAAGTAAAAAAAAAAAAAAAAATAATAATAAAATATAATTATTTTTAACAAAACTATACTGACATCAAAAAAGGTAAGACACTACATTTTCATTATCAAAATTTGTTATTAATTTAGAATTTTGTTTAAAAAAATTACGTGTTAAATATGTGTAATAGACAATAGATATACAATAATAGGTTAAAAAACAATGTTTAACCATTCCATATAAAAAGCAAAAAAAAAAAAATTTGTTGCAAAACTCTTACCGGTCCGATTTCATTTATTAAACAAGGAATAATCATAAGAATTGTATTATTTATGTAAATGTGATATGTATTATTCGTTGTTTAATAAATGAAATCGGACCGGTAAGAGTTTTGTAACAATTTTGTTTTTTCTTATTACATGGAACGCCTTAAATTGTTTATTATCTATTACTGTATATCTATTATCTATTACAAATATTTAACATGTATTTTTTGTTTTAATGAATTAAAATTTACCATAAGTAGTTTTTGTTGGTGTTGATTATGAATGATTCACGATATGTTATTTTATATATACAAATATATATATACACACACATTCAGGGTGATATTAAAATACTGAAACGGCTTCATGATTCAAAACTGAGGTATTGTAGGAGGTAGAACAATGGCGGATGTACTATATAGTTAGAAAATTAATAATTTTGGTATGCTTTAAAATTGTTGTCTGTCATCTGCTACATTGATTCAAACCTTTTATGATGATGCATGGTTTTAATGTAAAATTTTGCGTTATATCAATTTTTACGTAAATATTTGCTCAAATATTTATTTGCGCTTTTATTGTAAATTATTTTTGTAGTTATTTTTTATATTTATTCTCTTTTTCTTTTTCCTGTTTAGCCTCCGGGAATTACGTTCAGATAATACTTCAGAGGATATGTATGAGTGTATATGAAGTGTAGTCTTGTACAGTCTCAGTTCGACCATTCCTGAGATGTGTAGTTAATTAAAATCCAACCACCAAAGAACACCGGTATCCACGATCTAGTATTCAAATCCGTGTAAAAATAACTGACTTTACTAGGACTTGAACGCTGGATTTTCTAATCAGCTGATTTGGGAAGACGCGTTCACCGCTACATCAATCCGGTGGGTTGAAGAATGACATATTTTTTTCACTTTTAAAATTTTTTTAACCACGTGAGAGCAACCAATAACTACTTAGAAGATGTTACTTCGGTCGGTCCCAAATGACATGGCTGAAGACTAGCCCTCCCATAGTCCAGCTTGAAGCTGATCTCCCGATGGGGTCCCTCTTGGATCACTGAGACATCATGACATTCCTCCCGATTGAAGAAATCTTATGTGCCAGACTCTTACCGTACGGTTTACAATTTTATTGTAATTTTTTTTTATATCACTGCGTTTTGTTAGATTATTCTTTTATTTATTTTTTTATGAATTACCGAACGTTATTTTGTGGGTTTATTATTAAAATTTATTGCCTTAGAACAAACAAATTGAATTTCATGCCCAATTTTTGTTGTTGTTGATAGTCATATCATTCACTTCATACAATATTTTTCCTCTTTTAATAAAACTAGTATAATGACCTTTTTCGAAACGAAAATCCGTAATGTAATATTGCACTTATTACTTTGTAAATGTAACCCTCAATTTTTATCGTTAAATTCGATTTTACCAATCCAATTTATTTTATTTTTTTTATTTATTCCTTTTCTAATAAACCTAGTATAATATGTTGTAAGCTAATACTTTTATTTTTGTTGAAAGAAGTGATGGGAATTAAAAAAATTGTTTCATCTTCAGTACTTTCATTTACATAAGAGCATTTACTATTAAAACAAGCTGTAGTATATTTTCTTTTAAATTTTAATACTTCAAGGGCATTTTAAAGTTTTTGAACGTTACCTGGTACTATTAAGTACTGCTACCTAGCGGCGCGATTCGTAAAGGTACATTAAAAAATGAATAAAATGACATATTCGAGTCCCGCGGTTCACAGATGGAAAAAAAAAACGTTGTCTAACAAAATTCGAGGTGTTTTTTGAAAGTATTCTTTATTACTAATCCAATTGAACTGAAATATAATAATTTCATGCTTATTTATTTACCCCCATTTTCATTTCACTGTTACATTAGGTTAAAAAGGAAATTCTTTAATCAGCAGAAGCAAACTTAGGCGGAATAAAGATAACTAGTAGAAAACCTTGGGTTTCAGACGATATATTACAGCTGATGGATGAACGTAGAAAATATAAGAATGCTAGTGATGAAGAAAGTAAAAGGAACTATCGGCAATTAAGAAATGCTATAAACAGGAAGTGCAAACTGGCGAAAGAAGAGTGGATTGAAGAAAAGTGTTCAGAAGTGGAAAGAGAAATGAACATTGGTAAAATAGACGGAGCATACAGGAAAGTTAAGGAAAATTTTGGGATACATAGATTAAAATCTAATAATGTGTTCAACAAAGATGATCCAATATATAATACGAAAGGTAAAGTCGATAGATGGGTGGAATATATTGAAGAGTTATACGGAGGAAATGAATTAGAAAATGGTGTTATAGAGGAAGAAGAGGAAGTTGAGGAGGGTGAAATGGGAGAAACAATACTGAGATCTGAATTTAAGAGAGCATTAAAAGATTTAAATGGCAGAAAGGCTCCTGGAATAGACGGAATACCTGTAGAATTACTGCGCAGTGCAGGTGAGGAAGCGATTATACAAACTGGTGTGTAATATTTCTGAAAAAGGGGAATTTCCGTCAGACTTCAAAAAAAGTGTTATAGTAATTATACCAAAGAAAGCAGGGGCAGATAAATGTGAAGAATACAGAACAATAAGTTTAACTAGTCATGCATCAAAAATCTTAACTAGAATTTTATACAGAAGAATTGAGAGGAGAGTGGAAGAAGTGTTAGGAGAAGACCGATTTGGTTTCAGGAAAAGTATAGGGACAAGGGAAGCAATTTTAGGCCTCAGATTAATAGTAGAAGGAAGATTAAATAAAACAAACCAACATACTTGGCGTTTATAGACCTAGAAAAGGCATTCGATAACGTAGACTGCAATAAAATGTTAAACATTTTAAAAAAATTAGGGTTCAAATATAGAGATAGAAGAAGGAGTGCTAACATTTACAGGAACCAAACAGCAACACTAATAATTGAAGAACACAAGAAAGAAGCCGTAATAAGAAAGGGAGTCCGTCAAGGATGTTCCCTATCCCCGTTACTTATTATTCTTTACAAAGAACTAGCAGTTAATGATGTTAAAGAACAATTTAGATCCGAAGTAACAGTACAAGGTGAAAAGATAAAGACGCTACGATTTGCTGATGATATAGTAATTCTAGCCGAGAGTAAAAAGGATTTAGAAGAAACAATGAATGGCATGGATGAAGTCCTACGCAACAACTACCGCATGAAAATAAACAAGAACAAAACAAAAGTAATGAAATGTAGTGGAAATAACAAAGATGGACCACTGAATGTGAAAATAGGAGGAGAAAAGATTATGGAGGTAGAAGAATTTTGTTGTTTGGGAAGTAGAATTACTAAAGATGGACGAAACAGGAGCGATATAAAATGCCGAATAGCACAAGCTAAACGAGCCTTCAGTAAGAAATATAATTTGTTTACATCAAAAATCAATTTAAATGTCAGGAAAAGATTTTTGAAAGTATATGTTTGGAGTGTCGCTTTATATGGAAGTGAAACTTGGACAATCGGAGTATCTGAGAAGAAAAGATTAGAAGCTTTTGAAATGCGACGTTATAGGAGAATGTTAAAAATCAGATGGGTGGATAAAGTGACAAATGAAGAGGTGTTACGGCAAATCGATAAAGAAAGAAGCATTTGAGAAAATATAGTTAAAAGAAGAGAAAGACTTATAGGCCACGTATTAAGACAACCTGGAAGAGGGTCAGGTAGAAGAAAAAAATTGTGCAGTCAGGCAACGTTTGGAATATGTAAAACAAATTGTTAGGAATGTAGGATGTAGGGGGTATACCAAAATGAAACGACTACCACTTGATAAGGAATATTGTAGAGCTGCATCAAACCATTCAAATGACTGAAGACAAAAAAAGCCCATGATTTTAATTTTTAAATATTTCAGTGCTTTGTTAAAGATTAAGTAATATTTTTAAGGGAAAGTTAACATTTGTAACTCCATAAGAAGATTTTGTACAAAAGGTGGATGATAATTATTAGTTTTTTTTTTTCATTTATTTTTGTATTTTTTGTGGATGAGATATTTTTTTTTTTGTTTTACGTTGGTGGAGGGTAACGCTCTGCCAGCTACTGCCCGTACAAATGATAAGTGTCAGCGATTAAAATCTTTCTCCCTTAGTTTTAGATATAATCCGGTGGAGGCAAATTATAATTTTATATATATATATAAATGTAACATATTTATTTATTTACCAATAAGGATATGTTATTATTTGATGAAATGTTTTAATGTAATGATTTTTTGTAGGATACATTAAATACTTGTTAATCTTGAACTTGTGTTTCATGTTAAAAGCCATTTAGTAATTCTGTTTTGTATATTTTTATTTTTAAAAGCATATTAAATTAACTGTTACTATAATTATAATTAGGATTTACATTTAATTTTCCTTTCTTTAACCACTAAACATATTTATAGAGGTCACATTTAAGAAAGAAAAAAAAATTATATATATAGAAGAGAAAGGATTACATAGTGCAATTGTTCCTTGAATTTTTTACAGCCGAGGTCGTGAGTAGTCTTATTGTGTATAAAATACATATATTATATATAATGTACATATACATTATATATTTCATAACCGTTCATATTATACCTTTCTTCGACACATATACATAATATATTATCTGTTTTGCGTGTACACGTATATTTATTTATGTATATATTACTGTTTTCGTATTGTATTTGTTATATTTCACTTGTTATAATTTCGGGGAACTAATTTTTTGCGTACTTTTAATTCCATAATAAATTTATTTACCTTTATTCCATTGCTATACGCGAAAGAGAGTTATATACTAAAAAAGTAGGCAAAGAGATAAATATCAAAAATTAAAAACACGACTGAGGAAAAAGAACATTGTTCTTTAATATAGGATAATTAAAGAGCGTGAAAGTGACTGTTTTGTATATAGTATCTTTTTACATTTTTTTGAATTTATTTAAACATACATACACGAGGTCTGTAAATAAAGTAATGAGACTGGTTCAGAAAACTTTTTATTTACAAACCAATTATACGTGGAGTGTATCATCTTCGAAATAGTTCCCTTAGGAAGCCACGCAACGCTTCAAACTGTTTTACCACTCTTCAAACCAGTGTTGGAACTCACAAACCGGAGTATACTTCATATTGTCGGTTATATATTTTTTAATGTTTTCTACTGTACCAAAATAGTGTCCTTTGAGATGTTTTTAAAGTCGGGAACAGGAAAAAATTGCAGGGACTCAAGTCGGGTGAATAAGTTGGTTGAGAAAATACAGGAATATTTTTTCTTTGCCAAACACTCATTATTTGAGAGTACAATGTGACAAGGTACATTATCATGATGCAGCATCCAGTTGTCTTTGACGGCTGATTACCATACTTTACTTCTTGCATCACCATAGCTCTAGAACTATGGGTTATTTTTATTCAAAATAATTTGAAAATTTATTTGCCACTAGATAAAATTTTTAATTTATAGTTATTAACACCATAAATGCAAGAAATTTTGGTTTTAGTTTATTTTTTTTTTTAATTTATTCATATTTTTATAAATTCCTTCTTTTTTTTTGAGGTGAATCTCTTCTTATGTTAGTAGAAGTCTGGACTGAAAGATTAGGTAATCCAACTATTTTGTTTTGCAGCGTATATTTTTGCTGATCAATGAATGCTTCATTAAATGTTAGTCTGTTTATTTATTAATCTTAAAAACAGGTTTTTTCTTATTCATTTCTTAAGGGGATAAAAATGGGTGTAAATTGATTTTTCAAAACCAGCATATTTCGTTCTAGTTGAAATATATTATTATTTCCTTCTAATTATAATAGGGTTTGAATCAGATTAAAATTCTCACATTTCTATCTTATTTTTTGGAATTTTTTTTTTTCTAAATTTTCAATTCGAAAAAGATAATCGTATAAAACGTCTACAAAATCGTCATAAATTATTCCATTAAACTATCTCTAAAAAATATTATGTCTAGATCAAGGAATTGATATCAGACTTTTTATTTATTTTGTAATAAAAAATAAAATAAATTTCAGTTTATAAAGTAATCTTGTACTAAAAAAAATTATTTCTTTTTAATCAAACCTAAAAGGTGTCAACAAGATGGAGTCCCTAATTCTTTATGATATTTCTAATTTTATATTTGTATAGAAAAGAACAAATTTTAGCCCAGATCATAACTGGCATATTTAATGTAAATGTATTTCAGGTCTTACATTTAAATCTTTATTAAAATGTAACCATTTTACCATATATATTTCATTCAGCCCACTCGTCGCCGTAAATCTTTTAACAGCTGATTTTCGAAGTCAAAGGATCTGAGATTCGAATCCTGGTAAAATCTAGTTGCTTTTGAACGGATTTGAACACTAGACAGTGGATATTGGTGAACTTTGATGGTTGGAGTTAAATTAACTACATATCTCAGGACTGGTCGGCCTGAATATATACAAGACTACACCTCAATTACATGTCATACATATCATCTTCATCTTACTGGGCCGTAGGGGATTCTTTATTTTTCATTAGTTGAACAGATTACAACATACGCGTTAGGAAAACAAAAAAGTTTAAAAAATATATATATATATATACATATTTATTCAATTCAGTGATCAAACTTAAAATTGTTTTAACAGAAATAATTATATATTGATGATGTACGACGATTATATATATTGATGATGTATTATATATTGATAGATTACGACATCTTTCTTAACAGATTGACTTCAACATAAAAAGCAGTTAACTAATCCGATCTGTTTTAGCCAATAAATTGAAGAAATTTTTACATAAAAAAAGAAAGTTTTTTCCCTTTCTTTTCTAATTTAATGTTCGATGAGACACAATACGAACTACTAGTGTATAGGCCTTTTTTTGTTAAAGAGGTGGAGGAACCCCATTTACGAGCGCCGAAGCAGTGTCGGATATTAAGTGCGTGCGTATTGTATTCCTGCGCACTACCGATTGAACCTTCACCCCTGGCTATCACCATCCTGGTACAGATGATGTGCATTTCATCAGGAAGAGGTAAAACTCCTACGCACACAATCAAACACCACTCAGTAAGTCACACACACACTAACAAGATTACATAAGGCAAAAGGGGCACCACACACTCAACACAAGTTAACAGCAACCACAAACTACACACGTCGCTACATATCACAAGTCACATCCATCCCATAATAACATATTCGTCAAAACTTACTCCGCATACAACAGCAACACATCAATCGCACACCACGTGCGCGATTGTGGTTCATACACACACACACACAATCGCATCATAGACACATCCCTCAACAACACAATCATAAACAGTTACTGACATACAACATACTTACTACATACCACTTACCACAGGCCACCATCACACGCATATAGTGTATAGGCCTTCTAAGCGATATTAATTTTATAAAAAAACTATTTTACTCTGAGTAAAATTTTTACCCTATCTTCCCACCCCTTTAACCGATTACCACCAAAATTAAATGGTATCGACAATATATCTGAAGAAGTGGATCGAACAAAATTTGATTAAAATCTGTTGAACCATTTTGAAGATATCAAGAAAAATAGTAACTGACGAAAAAAAAATTTTAATTTGTTTATTATCTCCAGTCTTGAAATGAAATTATCCAAATACGTAAACAAAATGATGTAATTATGATCTAATTATAAACGAAATGCGACTTTTGAGTCCAAAATCGGCAAAAAAATAAAGGATTTTTGGCTCCCCGACCATTTAATGTGGATTTTAATAAGACCAAAAACCACATTATTTTACCTAACTAGAGGGCATTAAAATGTATGTAAAAATATTCCTGTGCTAAGTAAAAATTACGGCCCCGATCATAAATCATTGCGCCCTTGACCATTTAAGAGCAAAATTATATAACATTAATTCCCATATACTAGAAATCATCTAACCAAATTTCTACTAAATCCATCGATTCAGTCTGGAATTATGTAGCAAAAATCAGGTCAGCATACATACTACGTAAATGCATCCTATTGTAATTTTTTATTTGCTTATACGAAGTAAAGTATTGTGAAAGCGAAAAAATTCTGTTTTTAGATTTCAACGGAAATATCCATTTTGATCATCCTTGAATCCATTTTGACTAGTTTCGGCGTGACGTCTGTACGTACGTATGAATATATCGCGCATAACTAAAAAAAACGGTTAGCCGTAGAATGTTGAAATTTTGGATTTAGGATTCTTGTAATATCTAGTTGTGCACCTCCCTTTTAAATTACAATCGATTGAACCAAAAGTGTCCATAAAGCTCAAAATTCAAAAACAAATTTGAAAAAATGTAAAAATATCAGAAGTTATTAATGAAATAAAAATTTATATACATTTCATCTAAATAAAATGTGTATATGAAATTTAATAGGCGTACAAGGAAGTCATGTGGTGTCCACATCAGATTTTTTAAATTGAATTTTCTAAAACTTCAAAAAGTATTTGCTAAACCAAAAATAAATTTTGAAAGTTAATGTGTAGGGAATTATTACACTGATACTAATTCATAATTATTGATTAATATTACTTTCTTATATTTTAAATTAACGGATATTATTATAATAGTACGTTACATTAATAATAAAATATAATGATAAAAGTTAAGTAATATTAAATAGAAGTAGTTACGATTCCTTTTTTTTTTTAGAAAGTAAGAACAGAGGAAATATTCTGTGCATTTTCGATAAATTTGCACAACAGTAAAATTTTCTATAAAAATAGTTTATTCAGAAGTATTCATTCAACTTTGATTCAGATTGAAGATTTAGATTTAATTCTAACTTCTGAAAACTTGAAACTGGATTGTGTTTAATTAAAAAAAGTATTGAAATATTACTTTTCTTTATTTATTTTATGAACTTTTTTATTTTTATGAAGAACATAATGTAATTTAAATTTTAATAGTTCGGAAAATATGTAAACGTAAACTTAATTTTTACTTCCTTGTACGAAGTAAAGGAAGTATTGTGATCGCGAAAAATTTCGGTTTTCAGATTTCAACGGAAATATCCATTTTGACTAGTTTCGGCGTGACTTCTCTACGTACGTATGTATCTCGCATAACTAAAAGCTATTAACCGTAGGTTGTTGAAATTTTGGATTTAGTACTGTTGTAACATGTAGTTGTGCACCTCCCCTTTTGATTGCAATCGACTGAACCAAAAGTGTTCAAAAAAGTCCAAAATCCAAACAAATTTCCATTTTGGAATTTTTTTAACTGCAGTAATAAGCCCTCATAGATAGCTTTTCAACGATATATCATAAGTAAGAGTTATAGCTCAATAAAATTTTAATTAATGAAATATTTGATCTTACAAGCGGAAGACACATAGGTTCGAATCAGACTTCAGACTTTTTTAACCTTCTTTTTTTAAATTTAAATATATTGATTTAATAATAATTATTAACTTCTGATAAAAAAAAATATTATATATTAAATATATGTTATTTAATAGACGTACAACTCATGTGGTGTCCACATCAGATTTTTTTGTACTAGGGGGGGAATTCATGAAACTTAAGAACGCGTAAAACCCCTGATATTTAGTAATTGACCCACTTAAAATAATTTGCTATGATATATAACTATACAGCCAGAAGAGTATTAAAAAAACAAAGAGAATTTAAAAATTCAGTATTTGTTTACATAAATATCTCGTTATCTAGCCCGCAATAAAAAATGTAATTAATACGAATTTTGAAATAGCACGATATATATTTCTTAGTACTGTAGTAATTATAATCATTTTTATTGATTTATGACCTGTTAAATGCTTAATTATTTGTAATAACCACATTTAGTTATTTTATTACCGCAATAAATAAGGAAATTACAATATTAAATTTAAAAAAAAAGGTAAAAGAGAAATATAATTGCTAAATGTGGTTTTAAATTATCTAAAAAAAAAAAAAAAAAAAATAGAAAACAATACAAGCAAACAAATAATTGTATTAAATTGCACTAGTATTTTTATGTTGGGTTTCTTTTCTATATTATGTAAAACTTTCTTACCTGTTATGTCTGCAACCTAAATATTTTTTTTATTTTTTTATTCTTTTTTTTTTTTAACCCGGGACTCCGGGTTCCGGTCAGGCATGGAATTTTTCACACGCTAAAATAATTGTCTTTCATCTTATCCACTGATGCAATACCTGAACGGTGGTCCCGGAGGTTAAAAAAAAAATAAATCTTTGGTTAAGTTGAGTTTAACGCAAATGACTATGTTGTTTTTTTTAAGATTTATATTTAAAAATTTACTCCATGAACATCAATTTTCTCTTGTAGAAATATTTTATTTGTTTAAAATACTTTTTTCTGGTTAAAGTCTTTAGAAAAAAATATCGTGATAATTATAAAGAAATTAGCTCAGATTTCTCAAAAACTAGTACAGATTCGATTCTGTCCCTTAATTAAGCCCTAAAAATATTAGTACGATCTCATTTCACCGGGGTAGCTGAAATCCGAGAGAAATCTTTCCACTAACCTTAACTCGTAAATGAAGCATTTTAAAAGCATTTAAAATTTTTTTTCGTAGAGTAGGTTATGAAAGTCCCGGGAGAACTTCGTGATTCACTCTGTATATAAATACATTCTTTCTGCTAGTATTTTTTTTTGTTTAAAATTATTACAAAATGTTGTATTTCCTGTTGTTAGAAGTTGTTAACAGTTATTTTATCTTTTGTATTAATTTGTCACGTACTTTTCACTTAATTGGAATGTTTCGTGTGTTAACTGTTATCAATAATTTTTATTTTTCCTTACTTTTATCATATTCTTACCCTTTTTTTCGTTTACTTTAACTCTTTACTAACTTAACTTACTTTTTTACTTAATTTTTATTTTCCAATAGTCGTCTTTATATTATTATTTAATTCTATTAGTAATCAAATTTTTCACGTTTTTTATAATTTTTTTTTTTTTTTTAATTTATGTAAGTTTTAATTGTTAAATATTTTTTAACAATAAAACTTCGAAACTGATGTATAAATAATTTAAACTCTGTTTTGTGTTCAAGATTTACAAATTGTTAAAAAATAGATTACTGAAAAAAAAAAAAAAATAAATGGCGATCTCCTTGGTGAAGTGGTACAACTTGGTCTTTCATCCGGGAGTCCGGAGTTTGAATCCCGATCATTTTTAAAAAATGCATGGCAGTTTTCAAACGCTACAAAATTACATTTCCATATTCCACGTTCAACCTTCAAGGTTTCCGTCGCGAATTTATTCATAAACAAAACATCAATAAATATTCAAACGCGTTAATCGTTCTACATTAAAAGCGTATATATATATTATTATTTATTAGTTGTGAGAGAATTTAATAATTATATTGAAATGGTTTACGCATGCGCTCTCTTAAATTACATAAGATAATGATTTGTCATCTAACTGGAGAATGGTATTAATTCATTATTTACTTTAACTACGAGAATATTACGTAACGATTTTTTTTATTATTATAATTAATTCCTCAGATAATATCGAAACATTTGCCCTGGGAATAAGAAAATAAAATTTTATAGCCTATGAAAAATGCAATGCCTGGCCGGGATTGGAACTCGGGACCTCCGTACGAAATACCGACATGCTATTACTCCGTTATGGAGGGCGGAATTTATTTATTTATTTATTTATCTAAAATATATTCGTAGATGATATTTCACTAAAAACAAAGATTTTGAATCTGTAATAAATTTTTATTACTTGGAGAACAATATGGATTATTATTTTAAATGTGATCCTGTTATAATTTTTCATGTAAGAATATTTAAGTGCAGGAATTTCGAATTTGTAACCAAAGATGAGGCCAATTCTATCATACGGGAACAATGGAAGATGGCATGGGCGGGTTCAGCGTGGCCGCATGGACCAAAAGAATTATCCCGGACCTGGATGCTTGGCTAGATGGCTCTCATGGCGAATAATATTACCACACAACACAACTCATGTCGGGACATGGTGCTTTTGAACAATACCTGTATAGGTTTGGCAGGAGAGAGTCACTCATCTGCTGTTACTGCGATGCGGTTGACGATGCCGAACACACTATTTTCGTGTGCAGACGATGGGAGGAACATCGTATAAATGCAGGACTGATGCATACCCGACCGGAGCAGCTCTTGGAGTGGCTCTTGGCTATGTCCGCAAACCGGCATATTTTTGCAACATTTGCAAGAGCAGTCCTGAGAATAAAAGAAGATGATGCAAGACGACTGGGATACTGAGGGTTTTAGTTTATAACAGGGCTGGGCGGACAGCCCCGTTCCTGAGGGCTTACATACCCTGTTGTGTGGGTTCCCGTGATGGAGCGGGGACTCCTGGGGTCCGTTAGGTGTGAATTAATGAAAAGACCGAGACCCGACCGGCGGTGTGGGTTCCCGGATACGCTTTGGCGGCTGCGGCTCCTACGCCGTCGGTTTGCGGCTGGCAAAAGGAAAGACCGAGACCCGGTCTCCGGTGGGGAGGCTGGGAACGGCATAGCCGGGCCTGGTTCCTTCCGTTGGAGATTAGAGGCAGGCAACTAAAAGATCCGGAAAGGACACGTCCTCGAGTCGAGTATACTTAATTGGATGTCCGGCTCGGGGATGTAGGGGAAAAAAAGAAGGAATTTCGAACTTCAGATTTTATTATTTCAAGTGAAAAGCATTTTTAATTGGCGTCCCGTTTTTTTTTGGATAAATAATGAAATTAGAAACTTGGAAAATCAGTTTTCTTTGTGTATATTATTTCATGTAAGATTTTTACTTAAAAAGATTTTCAAGATGGAGTAATTATAATTATTTTAAAAAAGAAAATCTCACAATTATATATAAATATAATTTTTTATTTTTATTTTTTTTGGCATTTTATTGTATACGTTTGTACCTTATCTGTTTTACATTTAAATTATTCTGCTCTGTTTAAACGAGAATTTGTTACATAACGAAAGAAGATTGAAGATGCACTTTCATTATTGCGCTGTAATACACTTGAGTGAATGTACGAATATGTACTATATTTCAAAGGTTTTGATCGTGAACATTGCTTTGAACATTCTTCTTTAACTCATTAATATTACGACAGAATAATTGAATTGTTTATTATTGTATTCGCCATCTGCAATAACACACACACACACACACACAAAATCATTCGCTTGAGTGAAGCCGTAAATCGTCTAGTTTATATTTTTAAATAAGATATTAATACATTTGTATAATCTTAATAATGTCCACAACATACAATCGATTAATGTGCATTCGAGTTTAGAGATAAATATCGATTGTGTATATGATATTTCATATATACACAATAATATTTATACTTTTCTGTTTTTGTTTTTTAATTCCTTTTAAAAAATGTTCTAAGTTTCTAAGAGGGTTTTGTTTTAGTTTATTCCAAACACCCTTTTTTCTCTTTTTGTTGTTTAGCCTTCGGTAATTACCTTTGAGATAATACTTCAGAGGATGATATGTATGAGTGTAAATGAAGTGTAGTCTTGTACATTCTCAGTTCGACCATTCGTGAGATGTGTGGTTAATTGAAAACCAACCACCTAAGAACACCGGTAACCACGATCTAGTATTCAAATCCGTGTAAAAATAACTGACTTTACTAGGACTTGTACGCTGGAGTTGGGTTATTTTAACCATCCCTGAATCCATTTTGACTATTTTCAGCGTAACATCTGTACGTACGTATGTATCTCATATAACTCAAAAAACTATCAGCCGTAGAATATTGAAATTTTGGGTTTAGGACTTTTGTAACATCTAATTACTGTGCACCTCCCCTTTTGATTGCAATCTACTAGACCAAAAGTGTAAAAAAAAGCCCAAAATCCGAAAAAATTTAATTTTTTTTTACTTTTTCTAAACTGCAGTAATAAGTCCTCATTGAGAGTTTTTCAACTATATATGATAAGTGGTACTTATTTTCATTGGTTCCAGAGTTAAAGCGAAATAAAATTTTAATTAATAAAATATTTGGATTGTACAAGGGGGAGGGACATCGGTTCGAATTCGATTTCTTATATATGTTTTTTTTTTAATTTTTTTTAAATTTAAATATATTGATTTATTAATAATTATTAACCTCTGATTGTAAAAAATGTTAACGATAAATAATTAATCAATAATAACAATAAATAATAAAAAAATATGAAAAGTTAATAATGAAATAAAATTTCATGTACTTTTCATTTAAAAAAAAATGTGTATGTGTAAGCGTGTACTAGATTGTCATGTGGTGTTCACATAGATTATTTTAACATAACTGAAACGTTACCATGACTACATCGATTGGTGTCTGTCCTCGGAAACAAAAATTAAATATATCCTTGAGAAATCAAACATTTATAAAATGATTTGTAAATACAGTAATGTAGGATGATATGTAAGGCAAAACTGAGAGAAAGGTTGAATTTAGAAAATAGGAAAATTTAGCACATTATTAATAAACATAAGTATGTTCAAAAATTGACGCAATTTTATGGCAAATTGAGTAAGTTACAGTAGTTTTTGAAACTGGCCTTTATTTTGCGATTCAAGTAATTGAAACGACGTTGAATGCTCTTAAACACATTTTGTAACGTTTGTTGAGAAATTGCAGCGATACATTCTTTAATTTCGCTATGCAGTTCGGGAACGGTGTCAGAATGAGTTTTGCAAGTAAGCACCATTTTTAAGGTATCTGCACAAGAAAAATAAGGAGATGATAAATCAGGAAACGGAGAGGGCGAAAACCCCTTCGAAATCCCTTGTCCATTTAAACAATGATCCAAAAAAATCATAGTGTTGTTAGCTGTATGAGCCTTAGCACTGTCCTGTTGAAACCACATGTAATCTAGCTGGTTTGCAGTTGTAGTGTTTACAGATTGTTGTACCATCTATACGTAGCGCTCACTGTTCACTGTGCCCATGAAGATTCACTTACGTGATATTGCCCACCAAATACCCACTTTTTATCCGTACAGAGGAGACTCGTGCAGCTACTGTGGATGATTTTCCGTACACGAAATGCGTAAATATTCATGTGATATGTGAAATGCGTGAATATTGATGTGTGATATTCATGTATACATCAAACTGGAACCATGCCTCGCCAATCAACTAGTTCTTCCCCGTCTGGCGTTACAGTTGTCATTAACCGCTGACAGAAAGCTATACGTTTTCCAGTGTCTGCAGGTAACAACTCGTGAACAAACCGAATTCTGTACGGATGCATCTTTAAACACGTGCGCAATACCGTGTGGTTACTATTAACAAAGAGACCAGACTGGTTAGATAGGTGTTGCGCAAACTTCTTGGAACTAACAGAATTTAGAGCTTGCACGTCGATCAACTTATCTGGTATTAGAACTTTTGGCTGCATCTGCCACATTCCCTGTCTCTTGGAACTAATACACCCGCTTGATGGAGACTTGTTTGTTGGATACACACTATACTTTTCTGGGATGGCGTTCTGGATCTGGGCATAACTGGCATATCTAATATATTGGGAGACGATGAATATTCTCTGCTGCATTGTGTAATCCATATTTTCTCAATTTTCCTCAATTAAACCAGCAAGCAAAGAAGCAAACTTTCCGTAAGATGGCGTAATTTTTTGAACATTCTAAGAAATCATTTGTAGTTCAGTATTTTACCATTACCTAGAAACTGTTCACAATTAAAGCTTTAGTAAAACTTGCTATATCAATAGGTAAATAATGGTAGGGCTTTAATATCTTATAGCACTTTTTATTTTTTTATTTAATAAATCTCATTTTGTGAAATGTTCAATCAGAAGGACATAAGGCATTAAACTGTTATATTTCCTCACTTCAATTTTATTCATATCTCTTAAACTTTTAACTGGTTAAAAGTTCTTGCTCTCTTTATGTTTTTTAAGACATCCTAACCAAATTATATAGAGTTGCTTGCACTAAGTAGTATGAGATAGTCGAAATTGGAAATTATTTTAAAGCTAAATTTACACTTATTATTTCGATTAACTGAAGTGTTCACCGTTGCTTCAAAAGTCTATATATATATTTTTTTCAATTAATATTTATTATTTCCTCCTTTTTATTTTATTTATTATTATTATTTTATTTATGTTTGTATTCTCTCCTCGTTTATGTATTGATGATGATTGCTTAACAATAGAAATAACCATACATGTTATATTTTATCGTATTCTTAACATTCAATTAATTTCAATAACTATTTAGAATAGCTCTTTATTTATATTTAATAAAAATTTGTTTTACAGAATTAATAGATCAACATTTCGGTAGCTCCAAAATGTACGCGATTTAAAATTTGAAAATCTTATTTTGATTCCCAATAAGGGTATTGTTTTTCACCGTAAAACCCTTTTTTAAGGGTCTCTTATCAGTAAAAGCCATACTATATTAAAATATTTATACAACAAAGTATTATTGATGAGCTAGAATATTTGTGGTCTAAGATAATTAATTCAGCAGGGGACAAGAACCGTTAGGGAAGATTAACAATGGATTTTATAGAACAGATGATGTAGAATTTAATAACTGGCTGAACAGTTTGGCACGACTGTCCAAAATGGAGTAAAATGTATTTGGGGTGTGCGTTTGTATGTTTATTCCACCGAAGCAGGTTAACGGCTGAAGGGATTTAAATGTATCATTCCGCGTTGTAATCCTTACATTATCGGGAGTGTCTTGGGATGTATAAATATGTACGTATATATATATATATATATATATATATATAAATATATATATACAGGGTCTCCCATATAAAACGCAACCCAACCTTATATTGGTAGGTATTGAAATAATAAAAAGGCATGTGTAAATTTAAATGTAATTTTTATTATTATCATCCATTACCTTACATTTAGAGTAAATGTTGGAAGCGGCCGCCATCTTCTTGAATACAAGCTTCAATTCTTTTTACAGCGTTTCTTGCAACTTTTTTCAAAGTTTGTAGCTGGATATTTAATACAGCTTGTTCAATATTGACTTTCAATCGTTCAAGTGTTCGTGGTTTGTTGCTGTAGGCTTTTTCTTTGAGGTAATCACGTAGAAAAAAATCCACCGCAGTCAAATCTGGAGATCTTGGTGGTCACAAGCCACGACCGATAACACGATTACCAAAGAATTCATCGACGAAATCAGAAGTTGAACCTACGTCGCACCGTCATGTTGTAGCCAGCAGTGTCTGTCTTCCTCTTCCAAGAGTACGATGAACTAAAATAAAATATCCGATATCGTTCTGCAATAATGGTGTACTCGAAAAAAATAGGACCGATTATTTTCTTCCGCGATATCGCGCACCACACGCCCAACTTCTGCGGGTGTAATTGTTTTTCGTGATAAACGTGGGGATTTTCAGAGCTCCAAATTCTACTGTTTTGGCTGTTTACGTTGCCAACCAACTGAAACCGTGCTTCATCTGTGAAAAATAACGAATCCATAACATTAATTCACGCAGAAATCGACGGAACCGTTGACAATATTTTAGCCGTTTTTCTTTGTCGGGCTCAAGAAGTCGATGAACCGTTTGAATGCGATAAGGTCGTAATCGTAATCGTTTGGTCGCCCGATGAACGGTTGATTTAGACAAATTAATTTCAGCAGACTAACGTCTGATCGATTTATTTGGCGAGGCCAGTAATCGATCTTTGATTTCAGAGACTGTATCTGTATTCAACACTGACACCGATCTTTTGTGTTCCTTGTTATTAACAGAACCGGTGTCTAAATTTTGCGACTAACCTTAATACTGATGTTTTGTTAGGAACTGTTTTATCCGGGTACTTATGGCGAAACAAATCTTGCACTGCAACCACCGATCTCGTACTGAAGTACGACTCTACTATGAAAACACGTTCATCTAGCGAAAACACCATCTTGTCTCTAGCGATACACTGAACGTTATGATTGCATTGTTGTTACTATCGGTAGTGTTCTACTGCGTCGCCGCGATGTTCAGATGTTGGACGAGTCCTTTCAGTAATGAGTAGGGGAGTAAGCTTGACTTTTGAAATTTCATGGATGAGTGATTGATGGGTTGCGTTTTATATGGGACATCTTGTATATATATATATATATATATTTATCCAGTTTGTTTTACATATTCCAAACGTTTTCTGCTTGCGCAATTTTTCCCATCTATATGTCCCTCCAATATGAAGGCAACTATTTCAGGATGCCTTAATATGTGGCCTATTAATATGTTTGCCGGTTGAAGCACAAAGTTTAATGAATTGAACTAATGTACTGTGAACTGTGAGCCTCTATTTCTGTATGAGTTGGGTTTGAACTAAATGATTCGAATCGAATGATTAGTATTAAAAAAGTAATAGAATTACATTTACGTTAAATAATATAAAATAATATTAAATAAATTAAAAAAACTTTCTGTTCAATAATAATGGGCTTCCCATGGGGACTGCATGTGAGGTTAGGGTGGTGAATGTATGCGAGCACCTCTTGCGAGGCTTCAGCAATCATCAGATGGTTACAAACATGGTGGCCCATGGGCGCTCTTTTGGGAGGTGCTCTAATAAAATCTGTGGAAAAATCGGACAATTTTCAAAATTCAAACGAGGTTTTTGCTAGTATAATACAAAATTCCGATGGAACCGAACCAGAATAAAAAGAGCAGAGTTTGTCAATAATGTTTGTTTTCGCCAGTCTTGTGTTTTAATTTTTAATTGTTATATGTTATTAGGAAAATTATTGTAAAACAAAAAAAATTGGTATCACAAAACAAGAATTTTTTTTTAATTTTTGACGTACGGTAACTTTGTTAAATTTCACAAAGAACATTTTGAAACAGAATTTGTAGAGAATCTAATTCTAAAAAAAAAACTATGCAAATAACGATGATAACGTTATAAAGTTTTTGTGGCTTAGGCTCCGACATAGACCCCGCCGATTTTTCTTTTTACCGATTATTCTTCCAGGTATATGTTTATATTAAAATTTATCAAACTGAGCAACCGTGAGTTATGATAAAATAATTTTTTTTATACGTACTCGATCATATTTGTACTCAAAAATGCTTATTTATATTTTATGAAAGCTGTAATGGGTTTTTAATAAAATTAAGGATTTTCTTTTTTATTATGTGAAATTAACTTGAATTGTCCAAAAAAAGAATCATTCATAAAAAAATAATAATTAAATAACAGTTCACGATCTTTAATTATTTTATTGTTAAATCAAATGTTACGTGACTTGGAACATTTTTTTTTTTGTCTTCAGTCATTTGACTGGTTTGAGGCAATTCTTCAAGATTCCCTATCTAGTGATAGTCCTTTCATTTCGGTATACCCCCTACATCCTACATCCCTAATAGTTTGTTTTACAAATTCGAAACGTTTTCTGCTTGCGCAATTTTTCCCATCTATATGTCCCTCCAATATGAAGGCAACTATTCCAGGATGCCTTAATATGTGGCCTATAAGTCTGCTCTTATTTTAACTATATTTTTCCAATTGCTTCTTTCATCATCGATCTTTGCCAGAACACCTCCTTATTTAATCATTAATCCACCAGTCTGATTTTGAAAATTCTCCTATAGCACCGCATTTCAAACGTTTCTGATCTTTTCTTCTCAGGTACTCCGATCGTCCAAGTTTCACTTCCATATAACGTTACGCTCCAAACATATTTCAAAAATGTTTTCCTGATCTTTAAATTTATTTTTGATGTAAACAAATTATATTTTTGACTGAAAGCTCGTTTCGCCTGTGCTATTTGGCATTTTATATATCCTGCTTTCTCAATCTTTATTAATTCTACTTTCCAAATAACAAAATTCTTCTACTTCCATAATCTTTTCTCTTCCTATTTTTATATTCAGTGCTCCATCTACATTATTTGTACTACATTCATTACGTTCGTTTTGTTCTTGTTTATTTTCATGCGGTAGTTCTTCATCCATGCCACTTATTGTTTATTCTAAATCTTTTTTACTCTCAGCTAGAATTACATATCATCAGCAAATCGTAGCATCTTTATCTTGGAATATAATAAAGTTAACTAATTAATTTACCTTAGTGTTTTCTTTTATTTAATTTTTTTTTTAATGGTACAGATAAATGAGTCAACAGTATTACTTTCGATATATGCGTACATTATTAGGTTTTTGTTTTGAAAAATGTTTTCTTTTGATCTTTTATTTTTTAATTGATACCTATAATTGTTTTGTTCTTAATCTTATTGAATGTATATGTTGTTATTTGTGAGTGTGTGTGTGTGTGTGTATATATATATATATATATATTGCAATCGTAGTATTTCATTTCTCATAATTAATTATTTGTACATACCATGAGATTATACATATATGTCTGTGAGACGTCTCACGCACATACATATGTATATGATAACGTGTATATAGGGTATAATATAAATTTTATATATCTTAAATTTCAATTATATTTTTATTAATTCCCGTTCTCTCGAAACATTTAAACTTTAATGTTTAGATTTTTCTGAGGTTCCTGCCTAATATTGTAAACGTAGGCTCTCTAACTGTAAATTTATTATAAAAAAATATATGTAAATATTTTTTTAATCATAACTTACTGTACTTTTTTTTATCATACAAGTGATGTGCAATATTTGTCCCCATTGTATCTGATCTTTCTTCTTTGTTTTTCTGGAGTAAGGTTGATTGTATTTGAAATGAAAACTCATTTAAGCTTGCCGTTTTTGGATGGGATGAAAAAGTCTTTTCTGTCAGGCTGTGAAGTGAAATGCTCATTCGGTTAAACTCCAAAGACTCAAATAAGAATACAACAAACGTGATAAAATTAAAAATATAAAAAGTCCATGAACCAGTTTATAAGAAACATATCTACTGCAGCGTCCCTTAGCGGCTTACAACCGTAAAAATAATTTAAGAACATGGTCTGAGGTGATACTTGTTTAAAGAAAAAAACCGCATAAAATTCGGCCCAGCCGTTTTAAAGAAACATATCTACTGCTGCGCCCCCTGGTATCTTATAATCGTAAAACATGTATATGAGCCTGTTGTAAAGTGATACCTTTGTCATGCAAAGAACCGCATCGAAATCGGTCCAGTAGTTTTGAGGAAAATGGTAACAGATTACGCGCGCGCACACGCACACGCACACATACACACAACTTCTTACCCCAAACGTATATATACCGCCGTTGTGGGTAAACATATGAAACAATTGACAGAGGTTTTTTTTTTGGATATTTAGACAGATTGCAATCAAAAATATTTATCTCGTATTTCAGTTAACACAAGCTCGTTGTTTCACTCTTATATCATGATAATATTGATGAAAATATTGATTTACAAAATCAACCACAGAAAATTCAATAGAATGTTTGATACATGGTTATAAATGCAATGATTATAAAAATGAAAATAAATTATATTAATAATATTAATTTATGTTTTGTTCCTGATTTGTCCAAATAATTTCATCAATAATATTAAGATCATATACAGGGCGTTTCATAATGTTCTTCGGAGTTTCTAAAATTCATTAACAAAAAACTATTTAACTCACAAGAATAAAACAAGTACTGTACGAAAGAGTACTTCAGGTAGTTTTTTCCACGTATACTAGGCACTTAGTAAACCATTTGCTCGCTAGGCGTCAACAGTAGAGAAAATGGCAGCCATGGGAAGCGAGAAGTCGTTTTGGGTGTTTAAATTTCACTAATCAAAGTCAGTAATTTCTGAGCAACGTGCGTTTCGGTTGAAATTTCATAAGGAGCCACCAATTGACAATTCAATTCGTGCATGGTATAAACAATTAGGTGAAAGTGGTTGCCTGTGCAAGCGAAAATCAACTGGTCGTCCATCAACCTCAGAAGTCAATGTCGAACGTGTGCATGCAAGTTTTGACGGGCTGCGAATGAATCGCAGCCCGTCAAAATCGACTGCGGCTGCAGGCAGAAAATTAGGAATTCCGAAAACAACAGTGTGGAGAATTCTCCGGAAACGTTTATTATTTAAACCGTACCATCTTCAATTAATCTAGCGTCTTTCTGATGGAGATAAAACACGTAGGCTGGATTTTTGTTTACAGGAAAAAATGTTGTTAGATGTAGGTTTTCTAAACAAGATAATATTCAGCGATTAAGCTACATTCCATATTAGCGGCAAAGTAAACCGTCATAACGTACGAGTTTGGGGAACCGAAAACCCACACGCTTATGTGGAACACATTCGAGATTTTTTGTGCGATCTCTCGTGAGGCAGTGTATGTGCTGTTCTTTTTTATGGAAACGACAGTAACCGGCATGATATACCTGGATATGTCACAATTATGGGTTTTGCCTCAGCTACTTAACGACTTCATTTTCCAGCAAGATGGTTGTCCTGCCCGTTTTCATAACGAGGTTCGACAGTACCTTAACACAACATTACCTCGTCGCTGGATAGGACGTCCATCTGAAGAAGACCAACACATTATGCTGCGGCCACCAAGATCACCAGACCTCACGCCATGAGATTTCTTTCTCTGGGGTTACGTGAAAGATTAGGTGTTTATCCCACCAATGCCGCACGTTATCGCTGAGCTAAAGGATCGCATTATCAATGCAATAAACTCTATCGAAAATGACATCTTAGAACGAGTTTGACAACAGCTAGACTTTCGTGTTGATGTGTGCCGTGTCACCAGAGGAGCTCATATTGAACATTTATAGATTTTAACAAAAACTGTTTGAGTCCCTGCATCACCTCGTAAAACTTTCATTTAGGTAATTGAAATACTTTTTTTTGTACTGAAGTTTTGTTAACTCCTAAGAACATTATGAAACGCTCTGTATATATATATATATATATATATATATATATATATATATATATATATATATATTCAAAACGATTACGATCGCTATAAAAATTTTCACTTCCGCCTTGCGGTCTTAAGCTCACACAATTTCTTCTTTTTTTTTCTCTTTTTTTATCGATTATGTTCTGCAAGCTGCTGTCAATGAATTCTCTAGTAAAATCATTCAGATCAACTATATTGTTAATAAAATTAATCTCTCTGGTAAAATATTAAATTGTATTAAGTTTTTTCTTGATTTATATCGATTTTTTTCACGATTAGGCATGTAATTTTGATTTTTAATCGTTTTTGATAAACGGTTTTCAATAATTTTGTAGTTTATAATTTATGTAAACGTTCGTATTTAAATAATGAATGTAATGTTATTGAACAGGAAGAAATATTTATCAGTATTATATTGTTTTCTTTTAATGATAATTATATCTGTAAGTTTCAGATTAAATTGAAACCTTACTAATGTTGATTATTTTATTTATTATTACGAGTATTATTTTTTTAGTTAGTAAAAAAGATTGTTTGTGTGTGTTATGATTATTAGGTGTTATATTTGTATAATAAAAAAGAAGGTAATGCAGGTTCAATGTCAAACCATCGTATTGTAACAAGAAACTTATCACATATTATATTACGTAACGTCATAGACTTTATGTGCGCGCAACTACACACATTCTCTCTCTCTCTCTCTCTCTCTCTCTCTCTCTCTCTCTCTCTCTCTCTCTCTCTCTCTCTCTCTCTCACTCTCTCTCTCTCTCACACATACACACACACACACATTCTTCATGTATGTAAGAATACGAACTGAATTGAATCATGTTATTCTCCTTTAAAGCCATCATAAATTTTTACCAACTTGACAAAATCTTCGGTACCGTGATCTGACATGTAAAGAGAATTCTTTATTTAGCCACTTAAAATAAAATATCAACTAATTGTGTTATTCAGTTATATTGAGTAAGATAAGATATCGTTTTGTCTATTTTAAATTGAATATCTACCTGTTGCTTTTACTATGGCAACAAGCCATAGTCTTGACAACTACCTACCCTTAACGGGCGGGAACCTTCATAAATTGTGAAGACAGAGTACAATCACTTCACGTAGGTGTCGAAATTACTATTTCTATTTTTTTGTAGAAGTGTTTGATCATCTGTAAAAGCAATGCAGGTGATTTTTAGATTTTGGTTTGTGGTTCCAATTTTAAGTTACATTTTTTCATTCTCTTTCACAACGGTTTCACAAATGATTCTATTTAAAACTAAGGTAACTGGATAGAAAACACTCCGTTTTCTTATCTCAGACCTTTTTTAATTAGAAATAGTTAGCTGATTTCTCTCCTGAACTTCACCTTGGTAATTGATTGTCAATGTTAACTTTATTAAATTTAGTGTTTTCTATTCGACCGGCCGGGTTGGTCTAGTGGTGAACGAATCTTCCCAAATCAGCTGATTTGGAAGTTGAGAGTTCTAGCGTTCAAGTCCTAGTAAAGCCAGTTATTTTTACACGGATTTGAATATTAGATCGTGAATACCGGAGTTCTTTGGTGGTGGTTGGGTTTCAATTGATCACACATTTCAGGAATGGTCGAACTCAGACTGTAAAAGACTACACTTCTTTTACATTCTACATATCATCCATATTCATCCTCTGAAGTATTATCTGAAAGGTAATTACCGGAGGCTAAACAGGAAAAAGAAAAGGTGTCGAATTCAATACAGTCCGATTTTTCTTGTGTTTGTTGAGCTGTTGTACTTTGGAAAATTTCTAAGACAGCTGTATTCTTATCTATTGGAATGCCAAATATGAATAAAACTTACGAGAAAGTTATAGATAAACGTAATAAGTGCTCACATCTTTTCATTTGCTTTTACTTTCCCGTCTAGATAGCTCTACAGTTCTAGAAGAAAAAGTATTGTAATCGGTCCAATTGGACATATGCGGTTTTCACCATATCTGGACGTTTTGACATCTAAGGAATCGGAAAAACGGAATGAAAATTTTCCCCATATTCGTATATACTTGTGTTGCGTGTTTGCTTCTAATTAACATTATATCTTCAAAACTGTTGGACCGATTTTTAGAAAACTCGGTCAGATTACCTCTATGTATGGGGCATTGATGCCATTAAATTTTCAACTTAAAAGTTCAAGGGGGTTAGGCTCAACATCTCGAGATTTCGCCTAATTAAGATCATATTTTTTTAACGAAGGCACATTTTTTAACGATTAAATAAATAACAATATCTGCAAAAAAACCTTTACCCCTACTCCAAAAAATTCTCTAAATTACTGCTATGCTCTGACGTCACAGGTGAGTGATAGAATTAAATAAATGAATATTATTTAAAGTTTAAAAAGGTAACTCGGTTTGGCTGGGTCTCGAACTCGACCGCCCGACCGACACGGTACCTGGTGCGTTAAGACTCGCGGCTACCCCGTTCCGCCAAACGTACAAATAAAATTCTTTCTATGTAACTTATGAAATGATGTTAGTTTATTTAGTGCCGACCGTTGCCGCTAGTACTGCCATACCCACGCGATTTAAATACGATATGCGCGCGCGCGCTTTAGTTAGAATCATTGAATTAAGTAAACGAAAAAATATTTATTTAAATAAAATGATAAATATTTAGGTTAAATTGTGTGTGTATTGTGGTCGCTAAAAATTTCGGTTTTCAGATTTCAACGGAAATATACATTTTGATTATTTTTGAATCCATTTTGACTAGTTTCGGCGTGACGTCTATACGTACGTACGTATCTATCTCGTATAACTAAAAAACGATTAACCGTAGGATGTTGAAATTTTGGATTTAGGATTGTTGTAACACCTAATTATGCAGCTCTCATTTGATTGTAATCGACTGCATCGAAAGTGTCAAAAAAGCCCAAAAATTAAAAAAATAAAAATTGGATTTTTGATTTTTTTTTAACTGCATTAATAAGCTTTCATTGAGAACTTTTTAATGATATACCATAAGTGGTACTTATTTTTATTGGTTCTAGAGTTATAGCCAAGTAAAATTTTAATTAATGAAATATTTGGATGTTATGACATCGGTTCGAATCAGACTTCATCTCCTTTTTTTTTTTAAATTTAAATACAGTTATTTATTAATAATTATTAACCTGTGATTGTAAAAAAATAAATACAATAAGTAATAATTCAATTACAATAAAAAAAAATATATGAAAAAGTATCAGAAGTTATTACTGAATTAAAATTTTATTTTGACTTTTCATTAAGATAAAAAAATGTATATGTAATTTAACAGATGTACAAAGAAGTCATTTGGTGTACACATCAGTTTTTGTTTTTACAATCAGTCGTTTTGCTGGTTTGATTTTACTCGCTCTGTTCTGTATAAACCCTTTAACCTTATCGTATTACATCCTAATTATACATACCTTATGTATACCTAATTATACATCCTAATTTATATGTTTTTAAATTCAAATTTTACAAATTATCAGAATATCCATTTATTAATATATCATTTTTTGATGTATTCCTCATATAATATATATATATACAGGATGATTGAAAGAAACGGGAAATTTTAAAAATTAAATAACGTTAATGAAAAATTTTTTTTAGAAAATGAATTTTATTTCATGTAATTGTACAAATGTTGCCATTTTAGGATACATACATTTTAGTTTATTTTTTAAAGATGACATCTTCCAGGTGACCTCCTCTTCTACGTAAACACTCACGAAGTCTCTTCGTTAAATTGTTCATGGTTTGACGTAACATCTCAACTGGAATTTCCGCAATTGCTTCTCGGATCTTTGCCTTCAGTTCTTCCGTTGTAGCAGGTCTACTGTGGAACATTTTGCTTTTAAGGTGACCCCACAAAAAGTAATCGCTAGCCGAGAGATCAGGCGATCTGGGAGGCCATTTAATATCACCATTTCGTGAAATGACACGTTGTCCAAACAATCGGCGTACAGCTGCCATCGATATTCGTGCAGTATATGACGTTGTTCCGTCTTGTTGAAACCAGGCTGTGTTAAGAATCGGTGGAAATCTCTTTTGTTGTTCCACAACAAAGGTTTCAAGCACGGCTACGTAACGAGCCGACGTCACTGTAATCACAAGACCGTTGTCATCCTCAAAAAAATAAGGGCCTACAACACCGTAAGATGACATAGCACACCACACGGTCACTTTCTGGCTGTCCAACGGACGCTGGTGTAGCTGCGTAGGATTTTATTGTGCCCAGTATCTGAAATTTTGCTTGTTAACAAATCCACTGAGGTGAAAATGGGCTTCGTCTGACATCCACAGTTCGTGAACTAACTCTTCGTTATCATTTATCTTCTGAAGCGTTACATTACAAAATTTTGCTCGCACAATTGCATCGTTCGGTTTCAGTTCCTGGACGATCTGCAACTTGTACGGGTGGTATTGCAAGTCCTTCACTAACATTCTTCGAAGACTTGAACTATGCGATTGTAAAGATGCTGAGAGACGACGGATTGACCGACGTGGACTTCGTGTGACAGCATCTTGTAAAGCTTGAACATTCTGTGGTGTACGGACGGTTCGCTCACGGCCTGGAGGTTTCTTTTTCATTGCCGAACCGGTTTCCTGAAAATTAGATATCCATGTTTTAATTGCATGTGCTGATGGAACACGGTCGTGCCGTCCCAGATTAAAATGACGGCGAAAATTTCTACGCGCTCCCTCCACACTGTCATTGTTTTTGTAAAACGCTTTGATAGCAAATGCACGTTGCGCAGCACTCCAAGGATCCATGACAATTAAATGGCAGGTTAGGTTAGAGAGGCTGGCGCCACTTATCAAGTGGTACCAATCGCCCACGGCTACCAACACAACTTTCAAAATTTCCCGTTTCTTTGAATCACTCTGTATATATATTATAAAATACCCAATAAATTATATATATGTATCACGTTTTATTAAACACTATCTAATCAATTTTTTTTTGTATGTTACAGATTTATCGCGAGCTCAGAGAGCTTTATCAAGTTCCTTACAAAACTTTAATTTTGAATGTATTGGGACTACTCAAACAGATGACGAGTTACTCATATCGAAAAGTTTAGGTGAATTCGGTAAATTAATTGCGTCAATTGAAGATGAACGAGATAGAATGGTACGTCGTTATTTACAAATTATTTATTCTTTGTTTAATTATGCGTTAATGTATGAATTTTGTGATTTACTCCGTATCTTTGTGTTTGTGTGTTTATTTATTTATTTACCAAGGAGCTAAAAGTCACTTTCCCTGATTATTAATAAGGGGACAGGTAATAAATTTTTTTTTTTTTTTTTATACTATATGCTTAATAGACATATTTAAGAAAAGTTTCGTCCTTCTGTCGAAATCCATTGGTGGAAGCGTTTAACCACTTAATTAACTCTTTTTCTCCGATAAAGTTTTCTACAGTTTTAATAAGCTTTCATTCATCAAGGATCATGATTGTAATTTTACTTTGAATAATAACGGATACGATTGTACCATTTTGCAAAATTTAAAGGAATTTTAGTACAGAGTGATTTTTTAGTCCTGTTACCCAATTGTCAATGTCTGGTAATTTTTTTCTAAGAAAGGAAAATTTTGTTATGTGACACGAAGTTGGTAGCGATACTCAACTCAAAAAAGTTTACTCAAGTGTAAACTTTTGTGCCGTTTCCGTTCGTGTTACGAACAGAATGTCTTTTACCATAGAACAACGATTTTTCATTCTTGAACAATATTTTGCTACGAAATCGAACGAGAGTGTAAAAGAATCATTTCAAATTAAATCTGTTGGTGTTCCTCCGCCAGAAACAATCTCAATTTTTAGGCTAACAAACCGATTTCGAGAGACAGGTAGTGTTTGCGACAGAAAACGTAGTGGTCGACCAACTCGCTTGACAGATGACGTTTTAGAGAATGTGAAAACAAGATCGCTCAATTTTCCACGGAAAAGTTTACGAAAACTTTCCACGCAAGTCGGTTCGTCGTATTCGAATGTTCAGAAAGCCGCTAAAAAATTGAAATTGTATCCGTATCTCGTACGATTAGTCCAAGAGCTTCAGCCTCCAGATTGAAACAAGCGATTGCAATATTGCCGTCGGTTTAGGTCTCTCGTAAACGATAACAGAATAGAATTTTTAAACACAGTGTTCTTTAGTGATGAAGCTTGGATCCATCTCGATGGTTATGTGAACAGTCAAAACTGTCGAATTTGAGCGGTTGAAAATCCTAACGCTTTACAAGGCAAATCTTTGCATCCTAAAAAATTGGTGTGTGGTGTGCGATATCTCGTCATCGTATAGTCGGACCCGTATTCTTCGAACAGACAGTAAACGGTGAAGTATACAGGAATATTGTGCGCCAATTTGTGTCCCTCCTGGAACCTCAAGAACGGTATTGCTGGTTTCAGCAAGACGGCGCTACATGCCACACGTCTCGAGAAACCGTAGATTTTCTGTAAGAGTTCTTTGATTATCGAATAATAAGCAAGGGCTTATGGCCTCCAAGGTCCCCAGACCTCACATCTCCTGACTACTTTTTGTGGGGCTATATTAAGTCCGAGGCCTTCAAAAACAATCCTCGCACTATTGATGAACTTAAAGTCAATATTACAGACTTAATCACGAATATTTCCAATGCAACTCTTAAAAAGGTTTCTGCTAATATGCTGAAAAGAATCCGTGCGTGTATAACCGCAAGGGGTAGGCATTTTGAGCATATTCTTTAACAATTATGTAAGTAATAGCTTTTTATTAAATATCCTTTGTAAGTGACCAATACATTTTTATTCCACCTAAATTTCCCTTTCTTAAATTACATTTGAAATAAGGTAACATGACTAAAAAATCACTCTGTATTTACGAAGTACTTTAGATGGTAAACTGAAATGAAAGCTCATATAACAAATTTACTGAAAACACTTCATATAGTTACTAATTGTACTATCTCGTTGGTACATTACCTTCAAAAGTAATGATTTTGTTATACAGTTTGTCCTATAAAGGTGAGGCAAAACTCTAGGAAGTGATTCTACTTCACATACTGAAGAAAAAATGTCCAATGAACGTAAGTTCGAAAACGCATATTTTTCTGTCTGTCCGCTATTTTGTGTTTTTTAAGAAAAAAATTGTTTTTCAAGAACGGTTTGAGATAACGCATAAAATATTGTACTTTATTTTAAATTAACATTTTTTAATACGAAAAAAAATAACGATACTCTTCGTTGAAAAATATCAAAATGGCGGTCGTTTCCATTTTTCAATCTTAAATATCTTAGGAATTATTAGATTTATTAAATTGTGTTGTATTATAAAAAGTATGAACAAAACGACACATTAGACGTAACAATCCGACGACAAACAACAGAGTTATTGCAAAAAGTAAGCCTAAATCGATATGGCGGCCATCTTGTTTTTTTATTATCGTGGTTTTTGATTAAAATTGCTAATTTTAGCAATTTTAGTCAAAAAATTTGTTTAGTTACCAAGTGAGTCAACACTCTGTATAAATCAATGTTTGAATCATTAATTAGGTACGGAGTCGAAGTATGGGGTTCAACCGCAAATTATTTAACTGAAAAATATTAAAAAGGCTCAAAATAAAGTAATTTAAATAACTTTGAGTAAAGATCGTCGAATGATATGAAGGAGAAACTATTTTAATGCCTTCCCCACGCTATTACCTGTAGATTTATATCAGTTAATATTGATATATATTTTCCATGTGAAATATGAATTTAAAATCTAAAAAAAAATTATTCATTAAAACTTGGTATAAAATATCTATTTATTGTATTTAAATATAATAATTTATACGGTAGAAAGTTGTTCCCAGTTTGTTTAATATGCTACCAAAATAAATAAAAGTTATGAGAGATTATAATTTGTTTAATAAAAACGTATCTCGATGGCTAGCCTCTGAAACTGTAAATATCTAGAATATTTGTTAATATTAAAGCAACAACCAATTAAAGCCTTTAATTTTTTTTACGATTAAAATATATATTTTTAGCACAACCACTTTACAACACCACTAAATATTTTTCGTAATTAATAATAATTTTTATTATAAACTTAGAAATACACAAATTATAATAAACTAGCGTACCCCGTCGCGACTTCGCCGACAATATAGATGTAACTTCACTCGCAATGTTTTTTTAATAGCAACCTTATTTTTTTTATAAATGAAAAATATTTAATCGACAATATTATATTTAAATTTTCATTACATCCTGATAAAACGGTAAATAAAAATTTTTATGAAAAATACTGAAGGAATATACGATAAACAATGAATTGTTTCCAAAAACTTAAGGAAAACAAAAAAAAAGAAAGATAAGAAAATTGAACAACATTTGTTAAACCAATCCGTTTTTTGAATGAATTAAAGTAGCTCAATATAAAAGTCCAATAAACATAAACAAAAAATTTATTACAATCCCAAATCTAGCATCCCCATCGCGGCTTCGCCCGTGCTCTATGGTTACTTGCGCCTTACACTAGATGTTGGCCGGCACAGGCGAAGCATGGAAGGAGTCCAATGATGAATGGCCCTTCGATTGGCATCTGCATACTCTTTAGTATTAACGGAGGCTTCGTTGGTGATAGTAGGAATACCCCCCACTGCAACAGTTAGCCAGGACGCGGACAAGAGTGGCAGAAGGAGAACCGGGGAGTATGGCCTGGAACGACATGATCGAGGAGTGGCGAGCTAGGTTGAATGCCACTTCTAAAGGACGATGGACGTACCGTTAATAAGGAGGATAAAATCCTGGGTCGGGAGGGGATTTGGGAAGCTTAATTACTTACTTACCCGGTTCCTGATCGGCCACGGGGGATTCAGAACGTACTTGTATGCGAAGCAAAAAGCAAAAACGAGGAATGCCCCTACTGCAGGGAGGTCGATACCCTCGATCAGGTTTTTCAATGCCATAGGTGGGCGATACAAAGACAAGAGATTTCAGGTAAAGTGGGCCGAATTTAGCGGACTGTATTGTGAAGAGAATGATGACTGGCGAGAAGGAATATCATGAAATAGCTAAATTTATCTCAACTGTGCTATGGAGGAAAGAAGAGGGAGTGAGGACAGCCTCTCATGCAGTCGCTATCCGTTTGGGCTTGCTTTGACGGGCGGCGGCGGTGAAGTAGAGAGACTCCAGATCCTCTCGTCCACTTAAGAACATTGAGGAAGTGAGGAGATTATGATAAAAAACTGAAAAGACCGTAGAGGTAGAAATACCATAAAATAGAAATAGACCGTAGGGGTTGTTGAAAAACAAAATATCGCTATAACTTTCTTATTAAGTATGATATCGAATTCGTTTGTTCCTACTATTCTTTGGGTAAGGGGCTAAAACTTATCTGAGTAAAGATTTTTTGATATCACCAACCGTTGGCCCTGCGGGTAAAAAAAGTGGGTTTCGAAGACAAAAAAATCATACCTCCCTTAATAAGCTGAGTATCGTGTCGGTTTAAAGTGGTCCTTCGTCCTTTAAACATTACCTAAAACTTCAATTTTTGATATGACCAATCCTTACGGCAAGGGATGACCAAAATGTTGCTGGAATTGTAAGAAGATGGGGCTTGTCGTTCGATAAATATATCAAACGTTTTTCACATGTACCCATTGCATTGAGTAAATTTGAAGTTTTTCTTTACTTTTAGGCGGAAATCTTTTTTATCCGCTACATTTTTTCTTTTTTAACCTCCAGGACCATCGTTACTTCAGAGAATGAGATGAATGATAATTTTTTAGCGTGTGAAAATGCCATGCCTGCCCGGGATTCGAACCAGGGACCTCGGGATGAAAGGCCGAGACGCTACCACTCGCGCCACGGATCCCGGCTTTATCCCCTACTTAGCACCAGTGAAATCTAACTCTGCCTTTCGGCGTGCCGAAAGGGATTTTTTTTTCGATCTAAATTTATTATTAATGTTGTTTTCATAAGAATATTTAATACGAATTTTCCGTTTTCCCGAATCATTTTATATTACGCAATTTACATGTTTTATTGCACATTTTGCACGGCGATTTCAAGTTAAGAACTGTATAAATGATATTATGTAGGACGTATGTAAATGGGAAAATAAATTAAAAGTTGTCGTTACTGTAAACAGCTGTATAAACAGAATAACAAAAGCTGCAATATGTGCTGTTATTGACATATTGAAGTAACATTCCATTCGATTATAAAATTTAGTAATACAAAAAAATAAAAAGTCTATCGAAGTTCTACGCAACTAATTTTTCGTTTCGGACGCTCCCATTATTTCGCTGTAAGAAGGATACTGGCTTTGGAGTAAAACGCACTTCGTACGTTCGATTAACGACTAGTCCTTACAAGCATCAGATTTAAACACGCTTACCTCTGTGAATCAGTGCATAAGCGGGTATACACAAATACAAAGTTAACATAACCTCTAGTTGAGGTTTTGTTGTCTGTTGTCGACTTTAAATCGAGCGTAACTCAGAAACGACTCGACCAATATTCATGAAAATTTTAACATCCATAACTTCAGATACACTACGGCAACATAGGTAAATTTCAATGAGACTGATATGGTGGTTTTGGAGATTTTCGAGACGCAAATTTTACACATAGGTGATATATATATATATATATATATATATATATATAAAATGAGATTACTTTTTAAGAGACCGGTATTTTCGTGCTCCTCATACCGTAAAACGTTAAGAGAATTCAATTGCCTCCTCCCCAACCGCACCGTGCGACCGAAAGTATTATCATACATTTTTTTAAAGAGTTGGTAAAAAGTGGAAAATATAAGGCTTTTTCCATAGTTTAATACTTTTTTTTCTGTTTAGTCTTCGGAACCACCGTTAGGTGTTACTTCAGAGGATGATATGTATGACTGTGAATGAATTGTATTCTTGTACAGTCTCAGGTGGAGATGTGTGGTTAATTGAAACCCAACCGCCAAAGAACACTGATATTCACAATCTAGTATTCAAATCCGTATAAAAGTAACTGTCTTTACTAGGATTTGAACCTTAGAACTCTCGACTTCGAAATCAGCTAATTTACGATGACGAGTTCACTACTAAACCGACCAGGCGGGTTTAGTTTAATAATTTAATCTAAGTATGACGTATCGGACAAAAAAATAGCAGTTTTTAAAATGTAAAAAGCAGTGTTTTAGTAAATTAAAAAATATATTTAAAAAATTCTCTCTAGAATGAATGTATTCTATATTTAATGCGTTGTTTCTAATAGAGGTGCTCTCTTCTGTTGAAATAAGATTCGCGAAATATGGACATTTTTATCTTGAGAAACAAACAAGATTTTACAAGGTTAAACAAATCAAATAAATATTCAATATAAAATTATTTTGCATATTTTCAATCATAGTTTTTTTCTTTTTTACTTCCTTTTACGAAGTAAAGGAATTTTTGTGATCGAGAAAATTTTCGGTTTCCAGATTTCAACGGAAACATCCATTTTGACCAATCCTGATTCCTTTTGACTAGTTTCGGCGTGACGTCTCTTCGTACTTATGTATTTCGCATAACTCAAAAAACGATTAGCCGTAGGATGTTGAAATTTTGTATTTAGGACTGTTGTAACATGTAATTGGGCATCTCCCCTTTTGATTGCAATCGACTGGACCAAAAGTGCTCAAAAAAGGCCAAAATCCCCAAAGATCTGTATTTTGAACTTTTTCTTAATTGCAGTAATAAGCCTTCATTGATAGTATTTCGTATTAATGTATTTCGTATATTGATAGCTAGTATTAATGATGTTAATGAACAATTTAGATACGGAGTAACAGTACAAGGTGAAAAGATAAAGATGCTACGATTTGCTGATGATATAGTAATTCTAGCCGAGAGTAAAAAGGATTTAGAACAAACAATGAACGGCATAGAAGTCCTACGCAAGAAGTATCGCATGAAAATAAACAAGAAGAAAACAAAAGTAATGAAATGTAGTAGAAATAACAAAGATGTTATTTTCACTGAATGTGAAAATAGGAGGAGAAAAGATTATGAAGGTAGAAGAATTTTGTTATTTGGGAAGTAGAATTACTAAAGATGGACGAAGCAGGAGGGATATAAAATGCCGAATAGCACAAGCGAAACGAGCCTTCAGTAAGAAATATAATTTGTTTACATCAAAAATTAATTTAAATGTCAGGAAAAGATTTTTGAAAGTATATGTTTGGAGTGCCGCTTTATGTGGAAGTGAAACTTGGACGATCGGAGTATCTGAGAAGAAAAGATTAGAAGCTTTTGAAATGCGGTGCTATAGGAGAATGTTAAAAATCAGAAGGGTAGATAAGATGACAAATGAAGATGTATTGCGGCAAATAGATGAATAAAGAAGCATTTGGAAAAATATAGTTAAAAGAAGAGACAGACTTATAGGCCACATACTAAGGCATCCTGGAATAGTCGCTTTAATATTGGAAGGACAGGTAGAAGGAAAGATTGTGTAGGCAGGCCACGTTTGGAATATGTAAAACAAATTGTTAGGGATGTAGGATGTAGAGGGTATACTGAAATGAAACGACTAGCACTAGATAGGGAATCTTGGAGAGCTGCATCAAACCAGTCAAATGATTGAAGACAAAAAAAAGCCTTTATTGATAGTATTTCACCGATATATCATAAGTGGTACTTATTTTCATTGGTTCCAAAGTTATAGCCAAATAAAATTTTTATTAATGAAATATTTGGGTCTTAAAAGGGGAAGTCACATCGGTTCGAATCAGACTTCAATCTTTTTTTTTAACTTTTTTTTTGATGCAAATTATTGATTTATTAATTTGTTAATAATTATTTATTTTATTATGATTTATTAACCTCTGATTGCAAAAAAAAATTACGGTAATTAACAATTCATTAATAACAATAAAAAAAAAAAAAAAAAAAAAAAAAAAATGGAAATATATCAGAAGTTTATAATGATATACAATTCTATACACGTTTCGTTTAAAAAAAATGTTTATATTAATTTAATAGGCGTTCAAGGAAATCATGTAGTATCCACATCAGAGTTTTTACTTAACTTGCATCATAGCTGTAGAGCTATGCTGCAAGACGTAAAGTATGCTAATCAGTCTAAAGATGGCGGTATGGTATTTTTGACGTTTCATGACTCGGTGATTCCAAAAAAACAAAAAAAATGGGTGGTAATTTTTGTATGTACGTATACGTGCCTTGGTGTGTTTGAAGTTTTAACAAATTTTTAACTGGATAAACCAATTTTTATGAAATTTTATAAGAAGACTTTTCCTTAAGGGAAATTTGTTGATAGAACTTTGTCAACATCTCCAATGTGTGAGCAGGAGGTTGGGGGGGTGTCACTTTTCTCAAAATTTTGCAAAAATAACCCTACTTTATATTAAGCTCAGTACATGCGCGCTTGTCTCCTATTTTCTTATTTTTAAAAAAAGATTTAACCCAAAATTTCTATCCTCTTCCTGAAATCGAATTAAATTACCGTTTTATTTATTGCATGTTTTTTAACCGAATTTTTTTAATGTCTGTCTAGACATAATAGTATAGTACAACAAACGACTCCAAAAAATAAATACCTTTATTGGGAGTGGGGAGCCGATCAAAATTTAAAAATTTGTTTTTTTTTGAGTTTAAAAAAAAATTGTTTTGTTTCTTTTTAAACTTTTAATTCTATTAAAAGTTTAAATAATTGGTGTTTAGTAATAATATTACAATAAAAATTCGTCATAATTCTCCCCCCCCCATTTCGAAAAAGAAATCTTAGGTTAGTTTTTATTGGATATACTTTTTAGTGGATTTTGTTTTTAGTTTCTTCTATTTAACATAGTAAAAGTGAGAAAAATAAAAAAAAAATCTTTGAAGGTGATTTTGGAAGTAGGGAAGCAGAAAAAACATTTTAAAAGTTTTACTTGCTTTTCTATAATTCACATTGTTTTTTTTTTGTTTGTCCTGAAATCTTGCATCCTTAATTTAACATACTTCCTGACATTGCCGATTGATGAAATTTTCCAAAGTTACTAAGGTCGGGTGACAGTACAATATTCCACCATTACTTTTGAAACTTCCCCTCCGTACGGGGGTAAATTAAGGGTGCGCAGGTGTAATAATTTAACATACTTCCTGACATTGCCTGTTTATGAAATTTTGCGCAACTAATAAAAACGTTTGTCGAAAATTGTGCTTTCATGCTGGTCTTCCTTGACTTTTGCCAGATTCACTTTTTCTGTGATAGATCGTCTACTGCGGGGAGCATCTTGGACAACGAAATTTCCAGAACGAAAGCGACTGAATCATCTTCTGGTTGTTACTTTTGAATAACTGTATCAAAACTGTCCATAAACTGGACAAATTTCTTCACAGGACTGTGCAGTATTTGCGTCCATCTAAATAAAATTGTAAAATGTAGTGCTGTTTTGCGGAAAGTTCACTCATCTTCACGGCGTAATAAAATTCCAACAATTTTTGAACACCTATTACCGTTAATTATCAGCTGTCAAATGACATTCGGGCTGACCCACTTCAACTCATACACCCATAGATGCGGTAAACGTATGTGGGTGTACGATGTGTCTACCGCTATCTCGTGTGCAAAAGGGTCACTACATTTTAGATTATCTATTATTACATAATTTCTTTTTCCTGTTTAGCATCTGGGAATTACCGTGAGGTATTACGTCAGAGGATGGATGAGGATGATATTTATTACCGTAAGTGAAGTGTAATCTTGTACAGTCTCAGGTCGACCTTTTCTGAAACGTGTGGTTAATTAAAACCCAACCACCAAAGAACACAGGTATCCACCATCTAGTATTCAAATCCGTATAAAAGTAACTGCCTTTACTAGGGTTTGAAAATAATTAAATCATTAATATTTAAAAATCCAAGGGCGTATTTGAAATAAAAATTTGTCAAAGGCAAAGCCGAGCATGTTATCCAACTTTATGTCGGTTTTTTTATTAGGTAAACATGTTTTTTAATGCATGGTTCCCGATTTAAATTTTTTTAAACATATTTATTTTGCTTAAAATAAATTTTTATTCTTCTTTTTTTTCTCTTAAATGATATTACGGTTTCATTTTCATCTGAAATTACAGTGCACAAACGTTGTTTTTTCTCAGTTAAATTTGTCCCGAAAAAATTATTTTTATCGTACAAATTGCGTTATTCCAGATGCATGGCGACCTTCTGTAGGTGTCAAGGTTAAGTGGTATTTACCTCTTATAATTTATGATATCATCGTTATAATAGTTTTGTGTTTATCTTTTATAATGTGGGAATATGTTAAAGTAACGATGCGGTAAGCTGTCTTGAATTATTAACTCTTCCTTTTTAACTTATGAACTGAATAAGACGTATTTACATAACGAAGAAATATTAATATTCAGATTAAATAAAATTTTATATTTTTTAAGATTTTGGTAAATATATTTGTGCGGGAAAATATTGAATTTTTGAATTTCTACTTTTATAAATAAATCTTTTCTTATCTACACCCAAAAACGTATTATCTATGGGCAAATCTATATTTAATTTTTATTTATACATCAGTTTGAAATTCTACAAAAGACTTTGTTGTTAAAATTTTTCTCTTCATATTTGGGTTTTGTAAGGACCCAAATATGAAGAGCAAAATTTTCCAATATTCCAAAATATTGTACATTTTATAGTTACAATTACATTTAATGTAATTTTAATTATAATTTGTAATAATAATAATTATAATTTTTGTATAAATGGTTTTAAGTGAAGTATATTGTTTTAGTATAATTTCCTATTTAGAATTTGAAGAAAACCTGTTAAAACTAAAATATATGGTTTTTCTTTTGTTTTTCTTCCTTGTACGAAATATTGAAAGTAAGTATTGCGATCGCGAAAAATTTCGGTTTTCAGATTTCAATGGAAATATACATTTTGCCCAAAATTCAAACAATTTGGATTTTGGATTTCTTCTTAACTGCAGTAATGTGCCCTCATTGAGAGCTTTTCAACGATAAGTGGTACTTATTTTCATTTGTTCCAGAGTTATAGCAAAAAAAATTTTAATTTATAAAATATTTGGATCTTACAAGGGGAAAGCACATCGGTTCGAATTCGACTTCATTTCAGAGTTTTTTATTTAATTTAAATATATTGATTCATAAATAATTACAAGAAAATTTGAAATAAGATCAGAAGTTATTAGTGAAATAAAATTTTATGTACTTTTAAAAATGTGTATATGTAATTTAATAGGCGTATAAGGAAATCATGTGGTGTCCACATCAGATTTTTTTGCTTTATCTCCCTTCAGTTTAATTATCTATCAAAAGTTTTTTAATAATACATACTTCATATATAAAATTATCAAGAACGTGTAATTTTTTTATTTTATTAATAGACCGTGGACAAAATAATACAGAAAAGGTTTTTGAAAATTTTCTATTTTTATTTTATCATAAAAGTTACCCTTTTTTCAACATTTTTGAACATATTTTTTTTTTGTTAACGATCATTTTATAAAAAATGTTTTTACTAGATTTTCTTCAAAGAATAAGGTAATACCCCATAAGAAAAAAAAATGATTTATGTGAAATTTGTAAATATTGATGCTTAAATCTTTTTTTTATTTTGCTAATCATTATAACCTATAAAAAAAATCGCCATTAATATGGAAGTAAAAATTTAAAAAAAAAACTGATATTTTTTCGTTACTTGTATCTAAACATTTATTACAAAAATAAAAATAAGACTTTTTAATGTTTGAATTGCAGTGAAAAAACCCTGTAATAAGGCACTGTAAGATTTGACCAGCGTAGCCATCAGGACCCCTCTGTATTCATTAAATTCATTTTTGTAAGAATGGTAATGATAAATAAAAATTTAGAAGCCGTAACAAGAAAGGGAGTCCGACAAGGATGTTCCCTATTTCCGTTATTTTTTAATCTTTACATGGAACTAGCAGTTAATGATGTTAAAGAAAAATTTAGATTCGGAGTAACAGTACAAGGTGAAAAGATAAAGATGCTACGATTTGCTGATGATATAGTAATTCTAGCCGAGAGTAAAAAGGATTTAGAAGAAACAATGAACGGCATAGATGAAGTCCTACGCAAGAACTATCGCATGAAAATAAACAAGAAGAAAACAAAAGTAATGAAATGTAGTAGAAATAACAAAGATGGACCACTGAATGTGAAAATAGGAGGAGAAAAGATTATGGAGGTAGAAGAATTTTGTTATTTGGGAAGTAGAATTACTAAAGATGGACGAAGCAGGAGCGATATAAAATGCCGAATAGCAGAAGCGAAACGAGCCTTCAGTAAGAAATATAATTTGTTTACATCAAAAATTAATTTAAATGTCAGGAAAAGATTTTTGAAAGTGTATGTTTGGAGTGTTGCTTTATATGGAAGTGAAACTTGGACAATCGGAGTATCTGAGAAGAAAAGATTAGAAGCTTTTGAAATGTGGTGCTATAGGAGAATGTTAAAAATCAGATGGGTGGATAAGTGACAAATGAAGAGGTATTGCGGCAAATAGATGAAGAAGGAAGCATTTGGAAAAATATAGTTAATAGAAGAGACAGACTTATAGGCCACATACTAAGGCATCCTGGAAGAGTCGCTTTAATATTGGACAGGTAGAAGGGAAAAATTGTGTAGGCAGGCCACGTTTGGAATATGTAAAACAAATTGTTAGGGATGTAGGATGTAGAGGGTATACTGAAATGAAACGACTAGCACTAGATGGGTAATCTTGGAGAGCTGCATCAAACCAGTCAAATGACTGAAGACAAAAAAAAAAACAAGAACAAAAAAATTAAAACATGTTTAATTTTTTTTTTAAATGTCAGTGTATTGTAATTTCTTCAGAGCATCAGGTTGGTCATGTAGGACCCGAAACCTTGAGTGATCTGAAGAACACAGGTTTCAAAATATTCGGCCTTCATCTTAAAAATAGTAGTTACAGTGGTAAAAATGTATTTTGTTCGGTTCTTATTGTTACCCGACAAACACCACTAGAAGGTGACCTTACTTCGTTTCTCATTAAAAAAAAGTTTTATCTTGTGTGTTTAGTCAAGTAACCGGAGATAGATGCAGTCGGTCGTATCGCACATTCAGTAACAGTTGCAGTGGCTGTGTTTGTTGAGTCGCTTCACCGTTTCGCATCGCACCCTTAAAAATGTAACTTCAAGAACATATAAAAGTACTTTTTAGATATATATATATATATATATATGAAGAGGTATTACAAGCTCAAATCTAGTGAATATCTCGTTTAGTATAGTCGGATCGGGGAAAATTTGCAAGCATTATTCAAATATATTTTACCTTTCTTCACCCATTTCAAGGTCGAATTTCGAAAAGTCTATAAATTAAGATAATTTAAGATAAATTAAGTCTATAAGATATTGACTTGAAGATTACATACATCAAAAATAAATTTAATAATTTCATTCGTTACCGAGAAATTAAAAAACAGCCAGGAATAAAAAATCCATTTTAACCTTTTAACCTCGAATTTCCAAAAATTTCGAAATTATTATTTAGATATACACATTAAGAGTCAAGTTGATATCTTCTTATATTACCGAGAAATTTATAAAAAAAAAAATAGTAAATTTCATTATACTCCATTTTAACCCTTTAAAATCGCAATTTCAAAAAATTCTTACTGTGAATTTACACCGTAAGAAAAACACGTATACAAATTTTCTTCAATAGTTTTTACTGGGCGTTAATCATGAATTACTCATATGTTGTTATAGAATATATATACGAGGTGTATGAGAAAAGTAATGAGACTGACTTTTTACTTACTAAGTTTTTATTTTTTTTTTTCAAACAACAATATTATCCCCTTCAAATTAGTTCCCCTGGGCAGCTATACACCGGCGGAGTCGGTGTATAGCTTTTAACCGGTCAGTCTGTCTTTTGAATATTCTCCAGTGTTCCAAAATGACGTCCTTTTAAGATACGTTTCAATTTCGGGAAAAGGAAAAAGTCACAAGGACTCAAATCAGGTGAATAAGGGGGTTGAGGAACCGTAGGAATGCGTTTTGAGGTCAAAAATTCCCTGATGGAAATGGCCGTGTGACACGGGGCATTATCATGATGAAGCTTCCACTTGTCTGCAATGTCTGGTCTGACGCGAATCACTCTTTTCCTGAGCCTTTCAAGGACACCTTTGTAAAACACTTGGTTGTCCTGGAAGAAAAATTCTTTTTGCATGATACCCCTACTGTCAAAAAAGAAAATCGGCACGGTTTAGGTCTTTGATTTGCTCATTCGACATTGTTTCGGTCGAGGAGATGACGGAGTGTGCCAATCTTCGCTTTGTTTCAGGATCGTACTCAAATATCCAGGGATCGTCACCTGTGATCACACGATTGAAGAATTCTTGGCCTTTGTCAATCCTCTCAAGAAGATCAACGCACACGTTCCTTCGATTGTGCTTCTGTTCCGTTGTGCAGTTTTTCGGCACCAATTTCGCACAAACCTTTCGCATGTCCAAATTGTCTGTCAAAATTTTATGTTCGGTGAAAGTGTTTAAATTTACCTATTCACTCATCTTCCTCATTGTTAAACATCGGTCTGATCTCACAAGAACTCTCACACGCTCAACGTTTTCGTCAGTTTTTGAAATCTCCCTAAGCGAGATTGATCTTGTGGAAAACTTGTGCTCTTGATAAGCAATGTTGTTAAATTAAACGCACTAAAATGTAAAAAATAATTTTAGGAATAAAATAATGTTTTAAAGAAAAAAATAATGAAAAAAAAATAATGTGAAGCGCAGGAAATATGCATATGTGGAGAGAAAACACATGAGGGGGACCCATGTAAAGACCCTCCAACCTGCGTTAACTGTAAAGAGCATCACAATTGTCGTTCAAGAAACTGCCCTACATATAAATTAGAAACAGCGATTCAGGAAGTTAAAACGCTTCAGAAGGTCAGTTATCCTGAAGCGAAGAAGATTGTTAATCAACGTACACCACGACCATCGACTTCTTACGCAGAAGCAGTGGCTGCCCCTTCCACATCTAAAATTAATGTGGAGCAGTTGCTTAACACGATGGTACCAAGTCTTGCGACAATGATTGAAAGAATCATTGATTCAAAGATTGAGTCGACTCATCAGAGAAAATAAAGTAAAGATGAGAAGGCTCATCCCGGGACTGACGCCGTTGACATCAGAGACGTACTAGCACAGTTTAAATCACCAGCTAAACCTGCGATTATTGAGCCACCAACTGAAGTAAGAATAAAAAATCTTGACTTATCTAGCAAAGAGAAACGGGTCACTCCGTCGTCTAGTCACAAGTTTAAAGAAATTGTCACAAGAAAATCTGAATCTGCGGAAATGGAGCTGCAAGTTATTATAGAAAAAGCACCAGACGCAGATGAAATAAAACCTGTACCAATAGAGCCTCCAAAAGCGCAAAGATCAGCTTTGGGGAGAGCATCTATTTCAGCTGATCCCAGTACTGCAGTAGAGATAGAGTCCGGCTCATTCGCCGCGGAGACATCATCGCTTATTAGTTAGATTCTTTAGCAAAGATGCTAACAGCACCGGCGAAACTTTCATCAACTGACGTCAGTCGCAGAACGTCACTGGCATCCGAAATAGAGGAAGACGATGCCATGTCTGAGGCCTCAGATACGCTATCATCAGAGGTTGAGGCCGTCAGAAGAATGGAGAAACGCAAGAAAGGATGGCCGAAAGGAAAGCCTAGAAAGTAATTTTTTGGATATAAGTTATAGAAGAATGCAAATTTTGAACATTTTCGTTTCATGAAAATGAATACTGAACCTTTTTTTTCCTTTTTTTTGAAGTGGGATGAGGCGAATGACCAAAAGTAGTCGATGCCCCTAAAATCCTCAAAAAAAAAATAAAAATAAAAAATAATTTTAGGACGGTATCTCAGAATGGATTTGATTGAATGGATTTGGGGGAACTTTAAGCTTTTATGATGATGTGTAAGATTATGTGAATGTCATAGCTTCAAATTAAAAAGTTGATGTTTTGCCAATTTTTTCATGTGCGTGATGAATGGCCTAAACAGCATATGAAAAACATTAAATTTTTAATTTGAAGCTGACATTCACATAATCTTACATATCACATTCAAAACTTGTAAATACATTCTCGTCGTAAAATTATTTTTTACGTTTTTGTATGTTTAATTTAAGAGTGGTGTTTTAAAAATCTCTTTTTCAATATTAATAATAATCCAATTATTTCCAACAAAAAACGTGAAGTATAATTTGGACGTTTTCAGCTTTTACACCATCATCAGGAGTTTTCCGTTTTTTTCCAAAGCAGCTATGATGTATTTTCTTGATGCAACAGTCCTCTCTTATTAAAAATTATTTTATGGGAAATTTCTTAACTAGGAATAAATATTATGTTTGAACATTTAATGGCTCTGTTTTAAACCTATGATAAAGCGTTATATAATGATTTTTTAAATATCGTTCAGTACCATTTTTACCCCTCTGTTGGTAAGTTAAATGTAATCGTAAAGATTTATAATCATACGAGAAATATCGCTGATATGTTTCATGTTTAATTATGACGTCAAATTTCAACGTTTTAGCTACCTTATAAGTGGGAAAATTTATGATTTACTCGTTTCCATTTATTTATGTATATATATATATATATATATATTTGTGTGTGTGTGTGTATATTTAATGATGTAGAATGTGTTTGTCTTTGTATACTTTAACCGTGTTGATCGTAGGCGATACAACATGAGACATTAAACACAACCGAAAATGGTGTAGACTGAAGAAAATTATTTAAATATCTTGTTTTTCTTTATTGTCTTCTTTTGTTCTACTTATAATTCATGATAAATAAAACTTTCAAATATAAGTTGTTTCGTATTGTAAAATTATTGTTTAAAACGATGCACCTTATAGGTTTTATGGTTCCAAAATATTAAAATTTTTATTTTAACTAAACTACAACAGCCACATACAAAAGTTACTGTTTTTTACGTAATACGAATTTGTTCGTTACGTATTATTTTTCTTACTGGATTACGCAGGAATCCGTGATAACTTGCCATTATTTTTACTTCCTTGTACGAAGTAAAGGCAGTATTGTGATGACAAAAAATTTCGGTATTTTTCAATTTCAAGGCATTTTAACAACGATTACGCGAAAAAAATCCGCAAAAGAAACCAAAGGTGTGACGGGACAACTAATGGTTCCTTGATCTGAACAATGCGCCCCCACACTCAGCTTTGTCAGTTTTGTGTCAAAAATTCAGATGAATGTCCTCCGTCAGCCTCTTTTATCTCTTACGCGGCGCCCGTTTGTGCGCATAAGTTGGTATGAATAGAGCACTTGTTCAAAATTTAAGGAGTGCCCAGTGCAGAGCCTTAATTGTATGCACTGGTGTTTTAAAACAACCTCCTACGAGGATACCACTGTATTGGAAAAAGCTCTCCCAATCGATTAGATGGTGAAAGTTCGGGCAGCAAAGTGGAGATTGCGAAGAGGCCGGGAGGCCGAGCATTTGGAATGCGGTTTCGGACCGGGCCAGTACCGGAACCGAACGGTGATCACAATGCACCGGATTTAAATTTCGTTCAGTTGTTCATTTCCCGCCTGCGGAAGAGGCTGCAGAGCTTCGCGATGGAAGCATGACAGCTGGAATGGGACACCACGACTAAGGGAAGATCCCTGTAAAAGTTTATACGGGATCTGGGTGATGGTATTCCCCGAGTTCGTTTTTAAGGGCAACGGGCGCTCAAGTGCTCACCAACCATGTTAATTTGAACCAATATCTGTTTCGGTTCCGCCTGGCAGCTGATGAGCTGTGCGTCTGCGGGGAGATCCAGTCAAATGAACACCTGATCTTTGACTGCCCTACTCTTGGTGGTGGGGGGGGGGCGAGACCGGGTCACCCTGGAACTTAGAGGTCAAGGGGAAAATTGGCTACTCATAAGCGGCCAGTCAATGTGGCGAGAGCCGTATTGTCGGACCGTATGGGAGTTCCTTGATGCGGTTGCTATGTTCAACCGACATCAGTAATTTACTTGAGGGAAAGACTACTAACGCAGTGCTGTGGAAAGCTAACCTTGATATATATGGCTGACCACCAGCCAATTAGGGCTCCAAGCGTTTTAATATGGTGATCAGGTACTTGCTGGCATTCAGCGACCTAGGCGTGGCAGCGAATTGGTGTCTTGACAAAGTAAATTTTAATTTATGGATGTCATATATATTTTTAGTAGTTGACGGGGTGCGCCTACCCATTTTAGTAAGTATATGACAAGTAAGCGGTTGGGTTCGCCCACGCTGTTAGGTAACCTTTAGGAGCTATTTAGGACACTGGTCGCTAAACTGTTTCGAGGCTCAGTAGCCGTTTGTGGTACAGACATTCGGTCTTATTCTTTAAGGGCGACCGAATGGGGCGGTGGCGGGAGAAATGCCAAGCAAACCAACTCCTTCAGCCTCCCTACTTGCCAGACCTGGTTCCTTGGGATTTTTTTTTTTATTTCCGAAATTAAAATCTGTGATGAATCGATTAAACTCGGTTAATGTTCATACTAATTTAACTTCAATGAAAGGACGCCGTTTTGACACTATTGATGACATCTGTAAAATTAATAATAAATATTAAAAAAAAGAAAGTTCGGTTATTTTCTGAACAGACCTTGTACGTAGCCTTTCAGGTAAAAATGAGCTTCATCTAACTTAAAAATAGGGTGGATTCAGCATCCAAACCTCTAACATTTCTTGACGAAAATTCATTCATGCGAACAACCAAATTATCTTCTTTTTTTTTAATTTCTGAACGATTTGAATTTTATACGGGTGAAAACTTAAGTCGTTATTTACGATTCGACAGATCGATGGTCAATTGGTTTCCCGTACTCGCTTATTTTTAATCGCAAAACATGTTGAACTCTGTGTTATGAGAGTTGGAACTGTATGGATGTTTTCTATAGTTCTAACTTTAAATTTCTGTTATTTAAAATTTCTATGGACCCAGTTTCTTCAAACATTTTAACTCGTAAATTAATTACATGGTATTGGTCCTTGACGTAGAATATTTAACCGTTTGCGAAATAGCCTTCGAATTGTTTTCGGGATTCATCATTTTTATAGAAGAATTTAATAGAAAACACGTTATGCATCTTCACTTTTCATGTTTAGTTATAGCATTTACGAACTGAGATATATTATGAATTCTCAAGCTTTAAATTTCCCCGTTTCACTGACGTGTCCTATATTTCAAACCTCTGTTTTCTTATAATCCTATATATTTATGACTTTTATTATCTAATTGCTTTATTCTTCTTTCTAAAATTTATTTCTTTATTGTTCCCATATTAATTTAATATCATTCCCTTTTCAACCGTTATATAGAATCTTTAATCCAGCGGTTGTTGATGACGTGATATAAGACACGAGTTGGTTCTTACAAAAAACGGATTATGTGTTATAAAATACTAGTAATATAAATTTTATGTTTGATATTTGGTGTGTGTGTGTATTTCCATATTCTAATTATAAACATGACTAATTAGGTTAAAATGAGCTTTATGGTAATTAATATATATAAAATGTCAGTTCTTCAGTTGTTATGGGTTATCAATTGATAAGATTTTTTTTTTTTAACTTATTTAATTTGTAAAATGTTAATTTTTTCGTGAATAAATGATAGTAGTAGAATATTCTTTGATCATTTGCATAACCTGGAAATTTTTTTTTATAATCTGAACTGGAATATTATTTTTTTTATAATTAGATGAAATCAAACTGATTATCGTCGTTGTAAAAATTTTTTCCAGGTAATATAACGAGAAAAAATTTCTCTTGATGTATTTTTTCATTACCACTGGTTAATGTTGTATTTTTATACCGTAATAACATATTCAAATTATTTTCACATGATTATTTAGAAAATAAATTAAAGAAAGTATATATCTGGAATTTTCAGAACTAATGTTTATTAATCTTCTCTTTTACTAAACTATTTTTCTTTTTAACAAAGATTTAAAAATTTAAAAAGACAAAAAAAATTCTGACAACCTTAGTTTACGTTTGGTAGTGGTCATTTTATATTTTTCCTATTTATTTATTTCATTACAAAAGTAATGAAATGTAGTAGAAATAACAAAGATTGACCACTGAATGTGAAAATAGGAGGAGAAAAGATTATGGAGGTAGAAGAATTTTGTTATTTGGGAAGTAGAATTACTAAAGATGGACGAAGCAGAAGCGATATAAAATGCCGAATAGCACAAGCTAAACGAGCCTTAAGTAAGAAATATAATTTGTTTACATCAAAAATTAATTTAAATGTCAGGAAAAGATTTTTGAAAGTGTATGTTTGGAGTGTCGCTTTATATGGAAGTGAAACTTGGACAGTCGGAGTATCTGAGAAGAAAAGATTAGAAGCTTTTGAAATGCGGTGCTATAGGAGAATGTTAAAAATCAGATGGGTGGATAAAGTGACAAATGAAGAGGTATTGCGGCAAATAGATGAAGAAAGAAGAATTTGGAAAAATATAGTTAAAAGAAGAGACAGACTTATAGGCCACATACTAAGGCATCCTGGCATAGTCGCTTTAATATTGGAAGGACAGGTAGAAGGGAAGAATTGTGTAGGCAGGCCACGTTTGGAATATGTAAAACAAATTGTTAGGGATGTAGGATGTAGAGGGTATACTGAAATGAAACGACTAGCACTAGATAGGGAATCTTGGAGAGCTGCATCAAACCAGTCAAATGACTGAAGACAAAAAAAATTTATTTATTTTTTCTTAGTTTTACTAAGATGTAGATTTCTTGCTTTTAAATTTCTTGCTACCGAAGGTATTTTTTTTATAACAGCATTGTTTTTTGAAAGTAAATGTAAAAAAAAAAGAAAAGTAAAATAAAAATAATGATGTACTAAAATCAAATGATGGGCTGATTGAAAAAAATTACGGGTTCAATACGAAAAAGGAAATTCATAATGCTTTGTTCTTTTTGATATTTAAAAAGAGTGAGATAAAAACAGAGTAAAGAGGATAAATATTCTAATTTAAAAGTTAAAACCTATTCGGTTAAAAAAAAAAAAAAACTAAACATAAATTAAGAAGAAATTTATGATAAATAGATATTTAGAAACAAGATCCAAATCTGCAGATTTTCCAGAGCGAACAGCAGAAGAAACAAATTTATAATACAGAACAAAAATGTGGCTCAGAATTAAAAAATGATAAAAAATATTATTGGCAAAACATTAAAGCCAAAAATAACAAAATGCAAATTGATGTTTTTCAATATGGTCCGTTAACACCCCCAAACGGGAAAAAAAGAAAAAAATGTTTTTATTAAATAAAAAACATAATTATTTAAAAAAAAATAATATACCGATAACTTAAAACGTATTAATTGATTTTAATTTGCCGTCGATTTCTGTGGTGGGGAAAAAATTGCGAAAGTATTATATTTTTAACGCAATTTTTTAAAACTTTGTTATTTTATTTTTTATATTACTTAAATAAAAGACAACCTTCGTTTTGTTCGTGTTCTAATAATTTAAAAATTACTTAACTGATTTCGCTAAACATTTCACAATTTATTATTTTTTCCGAGGATGTTTACATATTATTAGTTCGATATGTTTAAAGGGTTAAAATGGATTTTTGAATTTTTTCCGAACCCGGCTATTTTTTTTAATTTCTCTGTAACAAATGAAGATATCAATTTGATTTTTGGTGTGTGTAATTTTCATTTGAATACTAATCTAGTAACCAGTTACTAGATTTTCTGAAATTCAGGGGTAAAGAAAGGTAAAATTTTTTGAACAAAGCTAGCAAATTTTCCCGATTTCCGACTGCAATAAACGAGATATTCAGGAAATTTGGGCTTGCAAATACTCTTCAGATAAAAATCTAAAAATATTTTCGTGTTAAGGTGCGACGGAGTACAGTGGTGCGGCTCAACCAAGACAGTCACTACCATTGATACTGTATGACGCGACGCAACTGGTTGTACCTGTCGCCGAGGTTACTTGACTAAAAAACATAAAATAAAAAAAAATTTATCGCGATGGGAGACAAGTAATCATCATATAGAGTGGGCGAAGCCGCGACGGGGATGTTAAAATTTCCAATTGAGTATCATTACCGTAACGATGTGTAATTAACACATACACACACGCGAGCGCGCGCACGCACAGTAAGAAGTAAAAACAGGATTACACCTACGTATGGTTTATGGTTGATGATAAATTAATTTTGAGCGTATCAAAAATTGCTATGCCTGACCAGGATTCGAACACGGGACTTCCGAATGAAAGGCTGAGACGCTGCCAATCCGCCACGGAGATCGGCGGTGTGTATTCCCAGTCATATGCTGGCTGCAAACCATAAATATGAACACCCTTCCGAGATTACCGAACTGATGTATACTGTAGTTCTATCCGAGCACAGTGATATTTCAAAACGTGGTTACTCTTCATCGATATACAAATATTTACGTTTGATATGTGCTATTTCCGACTATTTAAAAAAATTATTATTAACGTAAATCATGAATTTTAAACAATTAATATAAGTGGAAAATTTTTAATTCCTTAAAAAATAGAAGTAAAATTAATTACTACACCTAAAATATGTAAGGAAATTTTTTTGCTTATATTAATTTTTATAATTTTATTTTATATCTTAATTTTTATTACTATTGCTTATATTAATTATTTTTAACCTTTTTAGGTATTTTATTTAACGCATATTGACTGTTAATGCTTGATGACTTGACTATTAACTGATATTTTATCCCTTACACATTGAATGAATTACTAAGAGCGCTGATCTGAGCACGAGTACTTTTTTGTAAACGCCCATATCCCCATTCACATCCACAATCCTCAGCGCAACCGTGTAATATTAAAAAAAAAGAACAATATAAAAACCTATGTTAATGCATTACAATACGTGAGCTGAAAGTTTGCCCCTCGTAATCTGCTGTGTCTAGTGTGTACTATAGTGTATGTAATATCTAAAGGCGGGTCTGTAATACGCTGTGGGATCCCCTCCACTGATCTTAACATCACTCAGCGACTTCTCCTCTTCTCCTCACACCAGCAGCCATAGTAGTGCATTTCAAAAGTCACATCAATTAATTTGCAGTGACTTGCAATGTATCTAATTAGGACATCACTATTATAGAAACGAAACAATAAGTATAACATTATCAGTATAGTATAATTCATACATTTTATTTGTGTTAACTCAATATATTTTTATTACCGTTATAATAAAAATAACAATCCTTTGAATGAATTTCTAAGCAAAAATAGTAAACATGTTTTAATATTGAAATTGTTATTTTAATAAATTACTTCTTAATTATTAAAAAAAAATTTATATAGTATCTCAAATAAATAAACAAATGTAGTAGAATAAATAAATAACAGATGAAATAAATAATAAAAATAATTGAATATGGTAGAATAAAGAATTATAAAAAAATAAAAATAATAGTAGATACAAGTATCATTTTAAGCTCTTACTTTTGTGGCACGTCTTCCGCATGCCGGGTTTTAGGATTGGTGTAGAGGAGGCAAATAGAGGTAGCTTGTAGGGGGAACCCGCCTTAATATTTTACATACACTATAGTCAGTGTATTGTACTAATCCGTTGTGTTTGCATTTTATCTACAGATGTGTCATGTTATATTAGTAATCGGATGATGTCATGTAGTTAGATAGTACAACAAACCCCGCTAGTCGCTCCCACCAATGCCAGCCGACAGTTCGGTTGACAAAGATCCCTATCTTTGTCAACCTTCAGCTCACTTACTGTAATTCATACATTTTATTTATAAAAACGTGATATATTTTTATTACCGTTATAATAAAAATAACATTTTTTTGAATGAATTTCTAAGCAAAATAAATAATCATTACGTTCTAATATTGAAATTTTTTTTTTAATCTATAAATAATTTCTTGATTGTTATTTATGTATTTATTCTATAGCAATACAACTCGTTATTTATATTATAACATATTAAACAAGGCCGTAAATGTTATTCAGTAATCGGTAACAATATTAAAAACCTTTTTAAGTTAAATATTGACGAATCATCTTATAACTCATACATATAATTTAATACGTTTTGAATAATATAAATGTATGTAACTAATGCAGTAACTTAGTTTTATCATGATAGACATTCCATATGTTTGTATACATCCGGTTGTCGGTCAAACAAACCTTATCAATATAAAAATGTTAATAGTATACGAAAGAAGAATTAGGTTGTATATGTATATACTTAAAAGAGTATATATATATATTGTAGATGTTTGTATTTAAAAGAATTGACTAGTTGAGTCGCTTGACATGTGTTGAAATACAGAATTATTCATGAAGAATGTAACAAATTTTCAGTACATTTTTTCTGATGAAAGTAAGAAGAAACTTCATATAAATATAGGTTTGGTAACGCTAAGTTAGCGAGTGTCGGCTGGCGAAACATTTCGCCCTGGTACAGTATAGTTATATAGCTGAAAAAAAAAACGTATATTATTATTATTGAACCCACTGGATTGGTCTAGTGGTGAACTCGTCATCGAAAATTAACTGATTTCGATGTCGAGAGTTCTAAGGTTCAAATCCTAGTAAAGGCATACTTTACTTTTATACGAATTTGAATACTAGATCGTGGATACCGGTGTTCTTTGGTTGGGTTTCAATTTAGGAACGGTTGATATGAGACCTAACAAGATTACACTCCATTTATATTCATACTCAAAATACAGTTCATACAGTTTACAAATTCTAAATTTACATTCATACAGTTCTAAATACATTATCCTCTGAAGTAATACCTTACGGTGGTTCCGGAGGCTAAACAGAAAAACAAAATTATTATCATTTTAATTTTTTGAAAAACGTATATTTATTTTTGAATTAAAAAATGTTACCGCAATTTTTAATCTAATATAAAGATAAATTAACATTTACGTTACAGTTATATTTGTTGCCCTAATTACGTAGGTCTTTTTAAACTGTGTCAGTTATGCCCGCATTACCTTGTAACAGGACTTTAGATATTGATTTTTTTTTTTTTTTTACGGTAAACCATATAACTATTAACGTCAGTTGTGTAATATTGGTTAAACGTAAACCACAAATAAGTGATTTCGTTTTTCTATTCTAATATATGTTTAAATATCTCATGTAATTAAACTATGTATGTAGGAATTATTTATTATTACTACTGTTATTTATTAGTTCGAGTGTAAATAATATTTAGTTTATCAGTCGAACAGGCCTAAAAGAGATCGGCTATTACATATGATTAAACTTATAGTTTTAAGCTTAGGAGGTAATTATTATGAAATTATACAGTGTTCAAAAAGTGACGCAACCTTATTGGAAAATGAGTAAGTTACAATAGTTGTTAAACGTGGCCTCGATTATGCGATTCACATAATTGAATGCGACGTTGCATGCTTTTTAAACACATGTTATAACCTTTGTTGAGGGATTGCAGTTACACGTCGTTCAATTTTGCTCTGCAATTTGAGATTGATTTGAGGATGAATTTTGTTAACAGCATCCTTAAGGTATCCCCACAAGAAAAAAGTCAGATGGGATAAATCAGGAGACCGTGACGGCCATAATCCCTTTGAAATCACTTTTTCGTGAAAATAGAGATTCAAGAAAGTCATAATGTTGTTGGCTGTGTGAGTCGTAGCATTGTCTTGCTGAAAACACGTGTACTCTAGCCGGTCTATAGGTATAGTGTTTCCAAATTGTTGCATCATCTGTAAGTAGTGCTCACAGTGCCATGAAAGAATGTTATGAAGATTTGGCTACGCGACATTGCACACCAAAGGCCCACTTTTTGTCCGTGCAGCTGATGTGGATTTTTCGTACACCAATTGCGAGAATTCTGTACATTCACGTATTTTTCAAGGTGGAACCATGCCTCTTCAGATCAAAACCGATCTTCGAGTTCTCCCCATCTGGCGTTTCGGCTGACATGAACCGCTTACAGAAAGCTACACGTTTACCAGTGATTACAGGTAACAACTCGTGAACAACACGAATTTTTTTACATCTTTAAATACTTGCCCGACGCGTGTGGGCACTATCGACGGAGATCAGACTGGCTAGATAAACATCGGACAAACATCTTGGGACTAACAGAATATACAGCTTACGCGTCGATCAACTTCTCTGGTGTTAACACTTTTGGTCGACCGCTTTTGGCAGTATCTGCCACATTCCCTGCCTCTTGAAAGTACAGCCGCTTAATGGACGACTTGTTTGTTGCAGCCATACCATACTTTTCTGCGAAGGCATTTGAGTTTTTGCTTAAATGGCAAATTAATGTACTGGGAGACGATGAATATTCTCTGCTGCATTTTTCACCCATTTATCGTTAATTAAACAGAAAAAAACGGAGGTAATATTTTTCCATAACTTTGCGTTACTTTATGAATATTGTATTAAAATTTCTCCCTTTCTCCTACTCCAGGATGTACTTATTATTTCTCATAATCTACACTTCTACCGGTTGGACATCTACACAACCCAACGGAATCGCAATGAATTAAGGAATAACCGTTATTTACAGTTCTAAATCTGATAAGTCTTTGATTCTGTTATGTTGTACCATAATAAAAAATCACTTATTTTAAATTGTTCGGCTGAAGAAATAGTAATAATACCACTGGTTTCTGTTTCCAGTATTATTTATTAATAATGACTTAACTAATAAATTATGCACATAAATATTCTACGTTAAAATAAATATAGTACCTTTATAATCCAATATCTGTGCTTTGCTCGCGTGGATGTTGGATTTGTACCTAGAATAAGTTTTCAAAATAAACATATTTTTTTTGTTAAAATTCTATCATAATTAAGAGGTTTATATTTTAGTGGGCATATTGGAAAATTTCTCTATTTACTTTGGCTTTTATAGGATTTTGGTCTTCTTGAAAAATGGTTCTAGTCAAATTATTTGTAGTGGTTTGCTTTTTCCTGGGAATATTCGTGCACTGCAAACTTTTTCGACCGTTTAACGTTCGCGGACGATGTGTTCTTTCAAATGAATAGAAAACTCTATACAAATTCTATTGGAGAATCCTCTTTGTAAACTAAGTTAGCGTTCAGATGCAAGAATGACAAACGAGTCTGGTGAACTCACTCACTTTGAAACAGACCAAGTAAAATGTCCACGAGAGAAGCAGTCTTTCCGTAGATCACCCGTCTGCCACCGGCATTTTGTTGATATTTATTTATTTATGTTATATTAAACACAATAAAAGGTAAAAAATAATTTTAGGGCGGTATCTCAGAATAGATTTGATAACATCCATTCTGCGATACCGTCCTAAAATTATTTTTTAAATTTTAGTGCGTTTAATTTAATAATGCTGTTTTTTAAAAAAAATTTACATATTTTTTTATTTACGTGATTGTTTTTCTTCATAAAGTAATGAACTATAACCAAAAAATAGGCACTGGAATTTACCGATCACTAGCGGAAAATCCCTATTCGTTAGTATCAATTTTTACAGTTAAATCTCTAATTTAACTTTCGTTATATCAATTTTCATCATTTAAACTAAAAATATTTTTACACAAGAGGGAATCAGTTTTGGACACCTAATAATTCCATTGCTAGACACCACCCTGCAGCTAGTATTCTTAGAAATTGTTATAAGTTTTTTCGGTTGAGGTACAGAAACTTGGAATTTCTTTTCCGAAAATGTTATTACGCCTTATCTACGTGGGTGTAATGAATTAAGTTTCTCTTGACGTAATTATCAGTGTAAGAAATTTATGAGAAAATGTGTGGTGTACTAATGATTCATCGATTAAAGGAAATAATCATACGGAAATAAATACAATGTTAATAAATTAAATTACGAATAAATAGTTAAAATTATTAATAATTAAATTATTTTTTACATCAGAAAAAATTTTATCAAAAAAAATAAAAAAGACTTTTGATAAAAGTAAAAAAAAAAAAAATACGGAAATATATATATTGAGTTATGTTTTTTTATGTAACAAACATAACTAGTTTATTTATTTCGTACATAATATATTATTATTCGAATTGGTGCACTTACGAATTTAGATAAGTATTTCTGATTCATCGTACGATTATTTATTTAAATATACAGAGTTATCATGAAGATCTTCCGGGACTTTCATAACCTCATACTCGTGAAAATAATGGAAAAAGTTCTGTTAAACGTATGTCATAAAATGCTTCGTTTGCGAGTTACGATTAGTGAAAGATTTCGCTCGGATTTCAGCTACTCAAGTAAATTGAGGTCGTACTGAAAATTTTAGGACTTAATTAAGGAACAGAATTAGTGATTTCTTACGGGTTTTAACTTGAAAAATTAAATAAAATACGTCCCAAAATCGTATCTACAATAGTTTTTGAGAAATTTCGGATGAAAACCAATAAATTGGGGTATAAAGCTCGTGTTTTTCATGTTTGACATAATAATTTTGTTAAAGGGGTTAAAAAACATAAAACCTTTAAACGAAACTTGTGGAAAATTTAATTCTGAACAAATTGGTGTAAGATAAGTTGAATAAAACAAAGAAAAATTAGAATTTTTTCAATTGTTTGGAGATGTTTTTCCGGCTCTGAGGCGCGATGTGTACTTCAATTACGATGGCAGGCCTCTGTTTTGCCATTTCACTTGCTTAAAATCATCATTTCTCTAAGAAATTGATTGGTCTTGGAGATCTACATTCTTGACCACCAAGATCGCCTGACTTAACAACTTCAAATTTTTGCATCTGGGGGTGGATGAAATATATAGTATACAGAACAAAAAATACACTCTTGTGAAGAATTTTGTTAAAATTTTCATACCTTCTCTTGATTTTTATACTTACGTACACTGTTCACCAAAATTTAAATTTTGAAGGAAACCTATCCTGTTTTTTAACAATCTTTTCTCTGGACACCCAGAAAACTTTCAGTTGAATTTTATCATCTGCATTTAAATTTTATATTATATTTAATTTATACGAGGTCATTTTCAAAGTTATCAAACGTTTCCACGCAGTTTATTGGAAAATTTGATGTTTTAAAGTAGTTATCGATTTATTATCTAGGCTGCATTGGTAATCAGCTTATTCTTTGACACAGGGGGTTTTCAGAACTTTTTCCTTATATATATATATATTGTTCCGTTCTATGTTGAGCCGGTTGGTCCTGCACTCTAGCATCTACTAGTGCTGGCCGGCGAGTTAATCTAATACAATCATTCTACGTTAGAATCCCGCCCAGTGCGGTCGTATTTTTATTTCAGTCCAAGGGGACTCATAGTTTCTTGATAATGTTCAAGTTCAATTATGACTAAAGTGTCATACATTCATAAGTTTAATGTTACTATTGTAATTCAATCAAAATGTCAAGGGTGACAAGAAATTAAATATAACGATTCAAGAAACAGAGAGCGTTGCTTCGTTTCATCATCTACCATCTCATAAAAAAATACAGTCCATACTAGCTCTAAATTCTACCATATGTATATATATATTTTGTCTTCAGTCATTTGATTGGTTTGTTGCAGCTCTCCAAGCTTCCCTACCTAGTGTTAGTAGTTTCATTTCGGAATACCAGGGGGTATTCCGACCTACATCCCTAACAATTTGTTTTACATATTCCAAGCGTTGCCTGCCTACACAATTTTTTCCTTCTACCTGTCCCTCCAATATTAAAGAGACTATTCCAAGGATGCCTTATTATGTGGCCTATAAGTCTGTCTCTTTTTTTAACTATATTTTTCCAAATGCTTCTTTCTTCATCGATTTTCCGCAACATCACTTCATTTGTCAGTTTATTCACTCATCTGATTTTTAACATTTTCCTATAGCATCGCATTTATAAAGCTTCTAATCTTTTCTTCTCAGATACTCCGATTGTCCAAGTTTCACTTCCATATAAAGCTACGCTCCAAACATATACTTTCAAAAATGTTTTCCTGACGTTTAATTAATTTTTAATGTAAACAAATTATATTTCTGACTGAAGGCTCGTTTCGCCTGTGCTATTCCGCATTTTATATCGTTCCTGCTTCGTCCATCTTTAGTAATTCTACTTCTTCTATATATATATATATATAATTTTATTTTAATAATTACTCATTCAAATTATAAATAAATTGCTTATCGCTGCACGAAAGTGACAGTCTATTTTAGGAAATTCCGTAACAGAAAAAAACTTTGACAAACCAAGTGATACACTTATCAACTATGATTTCTACATTAGCAGTTGTACCAGTTTAAAAAAATTCTCTTTATAACCATATTAGTCTTTATATATACCGTAGATATTCGCATGTAAAGTTTTATTATATATATATTTTTTTTTTTTTACTAAAAATATATATAATTATAATTTTGTATTAATAACGGTTGTATAAATCTAAATTTGTATTACTTTTTATTTAGATGACACTTCAATTGATTTTACTTTTAACAAAAAATTTACTTAACTGGTTTTTGTCTATACTTATTTTAGATCCAGTTTTCTTTAGATATTTGCCAAATTGATTTGTCCATTTTAATTTTAATCTTCTTAATGGTTTCGTTTTTTTTAAGGTTTTTCTATTTCGAAAGCATACCCAAATATAGAGATGAGTAAATGTTATCGTATTTTAATAATTCCGTTTTCTCTTTTCTTTAACTTTTTTTTTTCATATAACTAATATTGAGTTATTACTTTATTCTTAGAAAACAAGACTTGCTAATTAGTATAGTTTAAAAAATACGTACTTAAGTTAAGCCTTACATACATATTAATAAGTAAAATTTCATTTTGCGACGTTAAAAAATAATGCTCTTAATTAAGACAAAAAAAAAATTGTTTTGCTTTTTGCATGTTATTTGTATTCTGTATGTGTATAATATATATACACCGAATACAAGTATATATATATTTATTTATTTAAATTCAGGTCAGATTAACGACTGACGCTGTATGAATATCTTAAATGATTATCGACTGGCGAACTTTTAGAATTTTTAATATATAATGAACTTAATATACATTTGTTAGCGCATTCGAAAAATTTCTATAGGTAAATTAAACTGTCACGAAAAAAAAAACTTGTGTTTGAAGACATTTGTTTGGTTTAAAATAATAAACCCATTCGATAAAAAATAAAACATTAATCCTCCCTTTATTTTTTTGCGTTATTGGAACTTTAAATTTACTTGAAAAAAACCATAGAAAGAAAGAATTACGGAAAAATTATACATAAAAGTATAACCCGTTTTTTACCTGTTTTCCAATTGATGCATTTTAAGCGTTATATTAATGCTTTAATAATGTCACTGATAACTACAAAAGACATCATGAATATTGATGATTTTAAAAAGAACCTTTTTTGAATTTTGTAGGATAAGGTAGTCCGGCAATTTATGTTAATTTGTAGGCTGTGAAATTAACTGTTTAGTTCGGAAGACGTAATAAGAAAGGGAGTCCAACAAGGATATTCCCTATCCCCGTTACTTTTTTAATCTTTACATAGAACTAGCAGTTAATGAACAATTTAGATTCGGAGTAACAGTACAAGGTGAAAAGTTAAAGATGCTACGATTTGCTGATGATATAGTAATTCTAGCCGAGAGTAAAAAGGATTTAGAAGAAACAATGAACGGCATAGATGAAGTCCTATCGCATGAAAATAAACAAGAACAAAACGAAAGTAATGAAATGTAGTAGAAATAACAAAGATGGACCACTGAAGGTGAAAATAGGAAGAGAAAAGATTATGGAGGTAGAAGAATTTTGTTATTTGGGAAGGACAATTATTAAAGAAGAAGAAGCAGGAGCGATACAAAATGCCGAACAGCACAGGCGAAACGAGCCTTCAGTCAGAAATATAATTTGTTTACATTAAAAATTAATTTAAACGTCAGGAAAAGATTTTTGAAGGTATATGTTTGGAGTGTCGCTTTATATGGAAGTGAAACTTGGACGATCGGAGTATCTGAGAAGAAAAGATTAGCTGCTTTTAAAATGCGGTGCTATAGGAGAATGTTAAAAATCAGATGGGTGGATAAAGTGACAAATGAAGAGGTGTTACGGCAAATAGACGAAGATAGAAGCATTTGGAAAAATATAGTTAAAAGAAGAGACAGGCCACATATTAATGCATCCTGGAATAGTCGCTTTAATATTGGAGGGACAAGTAGAAGGAAAAAATTGCGTAGGCAGGCCACGTTTGGAATATGTAAAACAAATTGTTAGGGATGTAGGATGTATAGGGAGTATACCGAAATGAAACGACTAACACTAGATATGGATTTTTGGAGAGCTGCATCAAACCAGTCAAATGACTGAAGACAAAAAAAAAGGTCGGAAGATTATCCCTGCACACCATTGTTCAATATAACGATTCACCCTGCTTCGTACTACTCTGGTGGCTAAAGTAATATTTGAAATAGCAGATGTCCGTCGCTGGGTAGGTAGCGTCTCCCGATTTCGTGCGGAGGGTCCCGGATTCGAATCCTGGTGAGATATGGATATTTTCATACGCTAACAATTTCACCGAGTATCTTTAGTTTTTCTTGTCCTGTTTCCCAAAAAAAAAAAAAAAAAAAAAAAAATGTAATAGTGATAATACATCACCCTTCAACCGAATTATTAGTGTTTTGAAATGCTTTGATTGTTCCCCTTGACATTCATACCGATCCTGTTGATTGTAGTTCACACGTAATAAAAATGAAAGCGCAGAAGTTTTTACAGTAATCGAAAAATTTCGTATTTAGGTGTAAGATTTTTAGCTATTGTTACAGTATTATTTAAAAATTATCCCATGGTTTATTTCAGTATCATATGCTCATTAAAAAGGAACCTCAGTACGGCTCGTTGAAAAAAATTGCTTATTGCTCAAAAAAAAGCCGACCACACAGGAGTAAGACTTTCTCGTCACGCGTCCAAAGGCGCGTTCGGGGAAAATCTTACAACTGTGTTTTGCTTCTTATGCACGGCTTACACACACAACATAATTTAAAATATTTATCATTTTATTTAAATATAATATTTTTTCGTTTATTTAATTCAATGATTCTAACCAAAGCGCGCGCACATAACGTATTTCATTCGCGCGGGTGTGGCGTTACTAGCGGCGACGGTCGGCACTAACTAAACTGATGTAATTTCACAACTTACATACGACAAAAATGCTTGTACGGTCGGCAGACTGGTATAATCACGAAGCTTACCGCACCAGGTACCGAGTCGATCTTGAGATCGAGTTCGTGACCAGGCTAGACCGGGTTAATTTTTTACAATCTAAATATTATTCATTTATTTAATTCTACCGCTCACCTGCGGTGTCAAAACATAGCAGACGACAACAACCACTTTTTTGGATAGGGTGCGATTTTATTTAAAAAAAAGAAAGAAAAAAAAAACTCTTTTTCTTCATATTTAAATTTTTTAATCGTTAGTGCCTAAGAAAAATATGACCTTAATCGGGTCGTAATCGGGTGACCAAAGTCACCCTCATTATCTCGATATACTGAGGGTGACCTTGCGCTACAGCTTCACCACCTTGAATTTTACGTTGAAAATTTAATAACATTAGTCCTCCATATATATAGGAGTAATATGACCACGTTTGGTCAAAATCGGTTCAGTAGTTGTGGTGATTTAAAGGATTACACCCATCACTTACATACGAACATTAACAACCGAAAAATTTCCATCCGGCTTTTTTGAGCTCCTTATATGTCAAAACGTGAAAATCCGGTGCCCAAATTGGGCCGATACAATATTTTCCCTTCTAGAACTATAGCTTTTCCGTAGCGCTATGTAGACGGAAAGAAATATGACTCTTGATAAAGATAGGAAATTTCTTTAGTACTGTAGGAAGTAATTACATTATTTTTAATTACCGACAGAATGAATTAAGAAAGGTTTCTGAAGGAAAGAAGAATTTACTTTAAAACTGTTTTGTCATGTTTGGCTTTTCAATAGAAAAAGAAATACAGCTGTTTTTGGATTTTCCACAGTACAACTGTTGAACAAACATGAACGGACTGTACTGAATTTGACACCTACGTGAAGTGACTGTACCCTTTCTTAACAATCTATGAAGGTTCCCGCCCGTTAAGGAAAGTTGACAAGAAGCTTGTTACCATAGCTAAAGCAATAGATAGATAAGAATTATTCAATTTAAAATAGACAAAACGACATCTTATCTTATATAGTTGAATAGCACTATTCTTTGATTTTTTATTTTAGGTAGCTAAATAACGAAATCTCTTTAAATGTCAGAACACAATACCCAAGATTTTGTCTGAATAATAATATTTTGTTCATTTTCTTAAAGAATTACAGTCGATTTATTTTTGTCGCATTCAGATATATAAACTTGTAGACACTTGTCTTATTAACATACATCACAATATATTTTTTCTACTGCTGTTTTATAACTTATGAATTACGCGGCTGCAACCTGTATCATAATGAGTGTCATTAGGAAACAAATTTCATTATGGTATTTAACCAATCAAAGGCCTACTCTTTTTACCAATTGACCAATCAGAAGCGAGTATTAACTAATGTATCATCTGTTCTTTTAGTTTGATTTTAATCCGATTTAGTGGTTAGCAATCAGAGGTTAATTCGAAAGTACACCATTAGGTAACTAAATTTCTGCATTACACTGTTTAAACGTTTTGTTAATTATATACGATTTTGAGGAAAAGATTTCTTTAACAATGATCGATATTAAAGAAAATGCTGAACTTTTGACTGATAACCTATTACCACAGAAATGTATTGTTTAATGTATTTTTTTGAAAAAAAATAATAAAAATATTTCGTACACAATGTATTCTATCATTGATTTGAGTTAATTCCAATATTTTCTCAGCGGTAAAAAAACAATATGGTATGCAACTCTTTACAATGGCCATTAATGCGCTGTTGCAAAGTTTACGTCATCTCCAAGGCTAATGTCGTAGTTAACTTCGCACTCGTGCATTAATGGTTATCATTTTAGGCTCGTTAAATAATAATTTATATCCCATTTCAAAATTTTGATTTCTGAACTCAGCCGTTAATTATTTCTACTTTCTTGGGTATCTAATGGAATACAGAATGTATCACGAAGCTCTCCCGGGATTTTCATAACCAATTCTGTTCGTGAAAATAACGGAAAAGATTCGTATAAGCAAACAAATGTCCTACAATGGTTCGTTTGCGAGTTACGACTAGTGAAAGATTTCTCTCGGATTTCAGCTACTCTGATGAGATGAGATCGTATTGAAATTTTTAGGACGTTAATTAAGGAACAGAATTAGTTATTAAGGTCTTTGACCCGAAAAATCTAATAAAATAGGTCGCAGAACAGTATCTACAATAGTTTTTGAGAAATCTCGGGTGAAAATCAATAAATTTGGGAAAAACCTTTGTTTTTTTTTTTTTTTTGTTTGACGTACAATATCGCATACTTGTTGATTGCGTTGAGCCATCACTTTGGCACAGGCGGGACCAGCTGCTTGTATCTTACTATGCCCGACTTAAAGGATAATCAAATCACCCGTTCTTGAAGCAGTCTTTGCAAACCCTCATCTTCAAAGCTCTGAAATCCATCCATGTAATAAAGCACCAATGAGTATCCGTACCCGGCGTTTAATGTACCATTTAAATTTTGACGCACCTTTTATTTTTCCGACCTGTCCCTTTTCATATATTCAGTGGAGACTCAAACCCATTAATTTTAATTATGACCTCACAGTATATAATAAAAAATTAATAATTCCTCTCGTCTTTTAGCAAACATTTTACCATTTTCTAACCTAGACAAACCTAAACGCAGTAGTATACACAGATGGATCGAAGCAGAATTATTGCGTTGAATGCGCTTTTGTTGTAGATGATAGAACCTATACGTTCAGTTTACCTGGTATTGCAAGTGTCTGCAATGCTGAACTGTATGCGATCAATATTGTTTTGAATATCATTAAGTCAAAATATCGTCATAAAAATTGTGATATTCTTATAAAACGGACTTAGTTACTTTAACTTTACAAAATGACCATCAATTATTATTATGTATTTTATTTTGTTACGTGAATTTTGTATTTTTATATGTTTTAATTATAAATTCCTCCTGAAGATGACAGAATAGCCGAAAGCGCTTGAGGAAGTTAAATGCGATTAGGACATACCAGAGCTACTCACGGATAACTTACGTCGGCAGAAAACGCAACCATTATGCGTACGATACGACTGCCGTTTGACTGTCCATTACATCCTTGTGGACTGCATATGTTATGCGGCCTTACGTCGCAAATTTAAGTTACCGAGGGACATTCGGCGCTTCCTAGGAAATTATAAGGATGTACAAGACCGGGTATTGTTACTTCTACGAAGGATCAATATACTCCATAAAACTTTTTATGATTATGATTATTCAACGATAAATCCTTTTCTTTTTTTTTGTTATTCGAGTTGTATACGAGGTGTGTGAGAAAAGTAATGAGACTAACTTTTTACTTACCAAAGTTTTAATTTTTTTCAAACAACAATATTATCTCCTTCCCTTGGGTAGCTATACACCGGCGGATTCGTTGTTCCCACTCCTGGTAGCAGCGCTGGAAGGCCTCAACTGGTAGGGCTTTTAACTGGTAGGTCACATTCTTGTGAATGATCTCCAGAGTTCCAAAATAACGTCCTTTTAAGACACGTTTCAATTTCGGGAAAAGGAAAAAGGCACAAGGATTCAAATCAGGTGAATAGGGGAGGGTTGAGGAACCGTAGGAATGCGTTTTGAGGTCGAAAATTCCCTGATGGAAACGGTTGTGTGACACGGGGCATTGTCATGATGAAGCATCCACTTGTCTCCAATGTCTGGTCTGACGCGAATCACTCTATAACTGAGCCTTTCAAGGACACCTTTAAAAACACTTGGTTGACAGTTTGTCTTGGAGAAACAAATTCTTTATGTACGATACCCCTACTGTCAAAAAAGCAAATCGGCACGGTTTAATCTTTGATTTGCTCATTCGACATTTTTTCGGTCGAGGAGATGACGGAATGTGCCACTCTTCGCTTTGCCGTTTTGTTTCAGGATCGTACTCAAATATCCAGGATTCATCACCTGTGATCACACGATTGAAGAATTCTTGGTCGTTGTCAATCCTCTCAGGAAGATCAACGGACACGTTTCTTCGATCGTCCTTCTGTTCTGTTGTGTTGTGTTTTCGGCACTAATTTCGCACAAACCTTTCGCATGTCCAAGTCGTCTGTCAAAATTTGATGTACGGTGAAAGTGTTTAAATTTAACTGTTCACTCATCGTCCTTATTGTTAAACAACGGTCTGATCTCACAAGAACCCTCACACGCTCAACGTTTTCGTCAGATTTTGAAGTCGAAGGTCTTCCTGAGCGAGGTTGATCTTCAACGTGTTCTCGGCCTTCCAAAAATTATTTTTGCCGGCGGAAAACTTGTGCTCTTGATAAGCAATGTTCCCGTAGTCCTGTTTCAACTTTTCAAAGGTCACACTTGCGGATTCCCCAAGTTTAATACAAATTTTGATTGCACAACGTCGCTCTAAATTCCGATACTCCATTTTCGTAACACACAACAAAAACACAACTTCACTGATGGCGCTGTCAAAAATAATGTGTTAGTTGATCGGAGTTGAAACTCGTACTGAGCATGTGGAGGGGATGAACAAACCGGTCCACCATAGACCGGTAGACACAGCGTTGCCAGCTCGCTCGCCGTGTTACCAATCTCATTACTTTTCTCACACACCTCGTATTTTATTCTAATGGTTACGTTTCTTTTATTATTTTAGTTATAATCTTAAATTATCATCCTTTTTCATCTTATTTTTTGTCCCGGGCGATCATAACGCGTAAAGCGTTTTTCGCTCAAAAAAAAAACACTTTGTCAAACGGGTGTACTGTATAATCGAAATTATGATAATCTGGTCAGATTTTTTTTTATCATGATTTTTCCAGATTTTGACGTTTTATGATCTCTAAAAAAATATTGGCATTGAAAAATTGCAATAGGATGTACATACGTACGTATGTATATATTCAGAGTGATTCACGAAGAATGTAACACATTTTCAGTACCGGCTCTAGTGGTGAAATTAAAAAATAATGTTCATTTAAATTCAGGTTGGAAACGTTAAGTTACCAAGTTTCGGCTGGCGAAATATCTCGCCCAGATTTTTGCGCCTTCGGTAAAATTAAGCCAGATTGAAATTTTTGGGATCTAAATTAAGGGATAAATTTAGTCAGTGTGTTTAAGTTTGACCTAAAAAACTGAATAAAATAGGCTGCAGAATTGTATCTTTTGTAGCTTTTGAGAAATCCGGAGTAAAATATTAACGTCGAAAACGCACAATTATGGCGTAAAATAACATCGTTATAAATATATAAAATTTTTAACAAATCTGTAGTGAATTTTATTATAAGTACAGTGGTGTGAATAAAGTCCAGATACACTAAATACAAACATAAGAATTTAGAAATTTGTTAAAAAGGAAAACATATCAAAATGTGTCAGATTTTAACTAATTACTTAACAAAATAAAAATTTCAATATTACAAAACAAAAACATTATATATTTTAGAAAAATAAACGATCAAAGTTTAATTTTCTCCTACAGTTTATAAGATTGGAAATTTCAGTTTATTGAATTTTCCAGCAAACTGAAAATTTATTTCGGAATTGTGAATCAAATCAAATAGAATGCATTAAAGTGAAATATTTGTTCCAGAGAAATTTCGTAATGTTTTGTTTTGAAAGTGTATGACGTATGAATATAGTTTTGTTCAGATATTCCGATCGTGATTGGTTGATGAAACTGTAAAATTTAAACATGTCTTTTTATCATAATAAGCATGTCATGATGTATATATTGTGATAAGAAAGGGAATAAAATAAAATTAACGTTTATATTTAATCAATTTTTTTCGATTATTCTATGATAATTTATTATATAAAATTATTACTGGGGTTAGGTCAATTCATCATACCATATTATTTTAATACATAGAAAATGTCACATTTTGACATTTATATTGACTAGAATGAACTTTCCAGTAGAAAAAAAGATTGGATCACAGGATTATAAAATTGATTTACTTAAAATAAAATTTTTCTTTACGAGTATAACATTTTATAAGGGTTTGGAAAATACTTAAAAGTAATGCATATCGTTTTTATTGTACAATTTTATTATTTAACTAGTAATCAAGACTATATATTTTTTAAACTTTGTTTTCCTTGATATGCTAGGAAATTTATTGCAGGTGTTCAAGTAAATGTTTCATGTAAGTCGTAATATCTTATCATTATGAGTTTCATAAATAATTTCAGATAAAGCAATAGTTTGTATATTTTCCGTTTAAAATTAATATTACTGATATCTTTTATGTTTTGAAGTAATTTTACAATATAAATTAAAATGCTCATTCAGTAGTTATATTTGTAAATAAAATAATTGAACATATATTTTACAACAGTTTACACAAAGTTAAATAATAAAAACAATTATAAAAAAAAAATCAAGACTGTCAAAGAATAAATTAATTGAATTAAAAAAACGACAATAAATCGAACTGAAAAAATCCCATTCGGAATGCGGAGGTAGATTTCACCATTGCTAAGTAGGGGATAAAAAGGATTTCTACCTTAAAGTTAAGAAAAACTTCAAATTTACTCAATACGACAATGGTTGCATGTGAAAAAAGTTTAGCATACGACAAACCCCATCTTCTTACAATTCCAGTAATATTTTGGTCATTCCTTGCCGTAAGGGTTAATCATACCAAAAGTTGTTTTAGACAAACGTTTTAGGTAATGTATAGAGGACTAACGACCACTTTAAACTGATTCGATACTATGCCTATTAAGGGAGATATGATTGTTTTTTGTCTTCCGAAACCCCATTTTTTCAACCCCCTGGTGCAATGGTTGGTGATATCAAAACACTTTACTTACATAAGTTTTAGGCCCTTATCCAAAGAATAGTAGAAACTTTAAACGAATTTGATATTTTACTTAACAAGAAAGTTATAGCGATATTTTCTTTTTTCCATAAAGCCCCCCCCCCCCTATTTCCACCCCAATGGTCCGATTTTGGTCTTTAACAAACTCGACCGAGATTTTGGGACGAGTTATTTTTAATGAACGATTTGAAAGTGATTGGCGCATAATTACGGCAGTTATCGTATCCACAGGAAAGTGAAATATATATATATATATATATATATATATATATTTATAAGATTTTGATCTGACGGTGGTTTTGAGGTCTGGGGGATGTGAAACGCGAAGATATGTTGAAATTTTCCGGCAGTTGTATCATGGTACCCATTACAATAGGTAGCTTTCTAATGAAATATATCTAAAAATGAAGACAAGGTGTGGAAATAAACGATTAAATATAATTAACAGCTTCTATAATGATTGAAGGGTTAATATCCGTTAATCTTAGATAACGAATATATCTAACGAATTTTTTTTTTGTCTTCAGTCATTTGACTGGTTTGATGCAGCTCTCCAAGATTCCCTATCTAGTGCTAGTCGTTTCATTTCAGTATACCCTCTACATCCTACATCCCTAACAATTTGTTTTACATATTCCAAACGTGGCCTGCCTACACAATTTTTTCCTTCTACCTGTCCTTCCAATATTAAAGCGACTATTCCAGGATGCCTTAGTATGTGGCTTATAAGTCTGTCTCTTCTTTTAACTATATTTTTCCAAATGCTTCTTTCTTCATCTATTTGTCGCAATACCTCTTCATTTGTCACTTTATCCACCCATCTGATTTTTAACATTCTCCTATAGGACCGCATTTCAAAAGCCTCTAATCTTTTCTTCTCAGATACTCCGATTGTATATATTGTATATATTCTAACGAATATATCATAGATAACATAAATATATATATTCTATGTATTCTTTTTTCTTCATATCTCTATTTAAATTTTTAACAGAAAAATTTAATACAGGAAAATTTTATTTTGCTTTTATATTATACCATTAAACACATGGTTATACAGCCGTGGATAAAATGATTTTTTTTTTATTTAGATAAAATCATAAGAATTAAAAGAAAGAATATTAGACGAATTTTTAACTGCTAATTTTGAAGATTTAGATAATTTTTTTTGGATCATGAAATATCTGTAAAAAATCTGATATGCCACAATTTATCATATTAGTGTAATTTCCCTTAAACAATATACTATATAAATATACAGTAAGTTTAATGTAACCGAATAAGTAAAAGCAATTAAAAATAACAGATCTTTAACAATTAAAGATAAATTTCGTAACCAGGTCAACTAAAATAGCAAATGAAAGTAGGTTTATCTAGCTTATTCATGTATTGGCTGAAAATAAATTTATTTATCATTTGAAATGAAAAATAAACATTGTACAGCAATTAAAGTTTGTAAGAATTAGTTTGGTACTAGTGAAAATAAAAGAATGAGTCTTTTCCATAAATTTGTTGGAATTATATAACTTTTCAAACAAATTTTTTTTTTTCATGCTTTATACTATAACTGATAGGTTTTTATATTATTTTCTTACGATTACTGATCAATTGAATCAGGTTATTTAATACTGTTGATATTTTTTTATGCAATATCCCTTATTTTTATTTGAATTGACTATCGTTGGATCTCGTGAATAAACTTTATTGTTCTGTTGTGTCTTTAACTTTCTTTCATCTCTCAGTCATCATTTTTCTTAATCATTCTCTCTATTATTATGTGATTCTCACAAAATGAAAACAGATGCTACAAATTTATTTTTACTTCAGACCAAGGAGGTTGAACTAAACACCGATGGCCTTTGACTGGAGGCAACTGTATTATTTCACCGAAAAGGAGCACATCAATTCTGCCGAATAACTTATCGTTTTATTAATCAGACACTGAAAATTTGAAATAATTATTTAAATAAAAAAAATAAAAAATGGAACCGATGGTAAAATTCGCTTATAAAATGTAAGAAATAATTTTTCGTTAATTCATTAGACATCTTTTTTGAATCGGCGCCCTTCTTATACAATTTTTTTTTTAATTTCTATATATAATAGGTCTATAATTTGTTCTATAATACTATATACGTATACTTCATAAAAACCAATATCGATATTAGATCAATGTAATTCATATATTTATGTTCTTTGATTGCTTCTCTGTTTCCGATTATTACATCTTTTTATGTACGTCATTTATACGTCCATTCAAGTACTACGTAAGTATGATAATGTATTTTGGTGTCAGTTCAAAAAAAAATCCCTTTCGGCACGCCGGAAGGCGGAGATAGATTTCAGCGTTGCTAAGTAGGGGATAAAAAAGATTTCCACCTTAAAGTTAAGAAAAATTTCAAATTTACTCAATACAACAATAGTTGCATGTAAAAAAAGTTTCACATGTTTAGCTTATGACAAGCCCCATCTTTTTACAATTCCAGAAACATTTTCTCTTCAACCCTTGCCGTATGGGTTGGTCTTACCAAAAATTGTTACAAACAGAAGTTTTAGGTAATTTTTACAGGACCACTTTAAACAGATTCGGTACTATGCCTATTAAGGACGGTATGATTTTGTTTGTCTTTGAAACCCCATTTTTCCATCCCCTAGGGCAATTGTTTCTTATATAAAAAATCTTTACTGTTATAAGTTTTAGGGCCTTATCCAAAGAATAGTAGAAACTTTAAACAAATTCAATATTTTACTTAATAAGAAAGTTGCAGCGATATTTTGTTTTCACTGGGCTTACTTTGTTTTGATCATTCGTTGCCGTAAGGATTGGTCATATCAAAACTTGTTTCAGACAAATGTTTTAGGTAATGTTCAGAGGAATAACGACCACTTTATGCCGATTCGATACTGTGCCTATTAAGGGAGGTATGATATTTTTTGTTTTCGAAACCCCATTTTTTCCACCCCGTAGGTTAATGGTTGGTGGTATTAAAAAACTTTACTTTAATAAGTTTCAGGCCCTTATCTAAAGAACAGTAGGAACTTGAAACAAATTCGATATTTTTTTATATTTTTTTTATTACTTTTAAGACCATAATGGATCACTTTAGTTCATTTTTTTTTTTTTTTGGCAAGTTCTTTCTTTTCTTGCTGATTTGTTGTTTTTCAGCTTTTCTTTTTTGCCAGTAATTTCTAAGGGGTTCAGATCTTCTTGCCCTTTCTTGTTCAGAGTACATCCGGCTTTTTGTTTTCTTGGGTTTTGATAGGAATCTTTTTTCTTTATTTTTTAATTTCTCATAGTTTCCGGTTTTCGTTTTTAGGTTTTCACGGGTTATGTCTAATTCCTCCATGTCTTTCTGTAATTCGTATAACCAGTTCGGTCTGCTTTTCTTGTTCCAGAAAAGTTCGATTATCCGTCTGATAAGTCTGGTCTCTTCCATTTTGAAAATATGTCCTAGAAAGGAAATTCTCTTCTTTCTAAATTTATTAGTTATCGGGATGATCGTTTTGTAAATCTCTTTGTTTGGAATAATTCTCCAAATCCCGTCTTTTTTAATGTTTTTCCCGATGCATCGTCGTAGAATCTGTCTTTCAATCTTCAAATATGGTCCAAATATGGTTTCGCATCCGTAAAGTATTTCTGGTTGGATAACTGAGTTATAACGTCTTATTTTTGTGTTTATGGACATGCATTTTTTGTTATAGATGTTTTGTGTTTTTATTGTGGCTTTGATGATTTTATTTATTCTTTCATTCCAGTTTGGATTTTCTTGGAGGTTGTGCGTAATGTTTTCCCCCAAATATTTAAAGTTTTCTACTAGTTCTATGTCATTATTATTTATTTTACTTTGCTTATGCATAGTGGGTCTCTCACCATAATTTTGGTTTTTTCGTATGAAATTTTTAGACCGATTTTTCCTGCAATCTCTTCCAGTGTTGACAGTTGATATCTGGCCTCTTCTATATTTTGGGATAGTAGGGCTAAATTCGTCCTCAAAGCCTAGGCAATTTACTGAGTTACCTTTTCCAATTTTAACGTTGTCTTTATTTATTTTTTTCCAATGCCGTATTATAAATTCAAGGGCACAGTTGAATAAAAGCGGTGACAGTCCATCTCCTTGTCTCAGTCCTGTCGTCAGATGTCGAATGGATCAGATATTTTTCCCCTGAATTTAACCTTGGATTTGGTATCCGTTAGTGTTAGTCCGATGATTTTGACTAGTTTTGGGTGAAGCACTTAATTTCTCAGGATTTTTAGCAGGGATTCTCGATGTACACAATCATATGCTTTCTTGAAATCAATAAAAGTCACTACCAGTTGTTTATTCCTTAGTTTATGATACCTTATAATTAATTTTAAATTTAGAATTTGTTCTGGGCAGCCTCGCCATGGTCTAAATCCCCCTTGGTAATCCCCTAGTTCTTGTTCCAGTTGGTCTTTCATTCTGTTGTAAATTATTCTTGATAGAATTTTGTAAGTGCAATCTAGTAAGGAAATTCCCCTATAGTTGTCAAGGTTGGTTTTATCACCTTTTTTATATCAAGGGTGGATTATTGCGGTTTTCCATTCTTCCGGAAATTCCTCTTTGTGCCATATTTTTACCATTTCTTTGTGGAGATTTCTGTGTACTTTTTCTGACGCGTTCTTCCATAGTTCTGCAGTCAGGAAATTTTCGATATTTTACTTAATAGGAAAGTTATAGCAATATTTTGTTTTTTCGGATAAGCCCTCCCTTTTCCACCCCTATGGTTCGATTTTGCCTCTTAACGAACTCGATCGAGATTTTGGATCGTTATATTTTTTATGTATCAATTTGAAAAAATTACGGCAGTTATCGTGTTCACAAGAACGTGAAATATATATATATATATATATATATATATATATATATATATATATAAACCTTTGAACTGACGATGGTTTTGGGGTCTGGGGATGTGAAATACGAAGATATGTTGAAATTTTCCGGAAGTCGAATCATAGTACCCATTACAATAGGTAGCTTTCTTATGAAATATACCTGTAAGGTCTCTTAGAAATTAATCAAGTGTTTAGAACGAAATTATTTGTTACTTTTTAGTACATTTTAATGTTGGTTTCATTTTTTTTAAATAATTAAAAACGAGCTGTGGTGTTATTAATTTATGAATTTCTAATAATGTTAAATAAAACTGGACAATTGACTTTAGTATAATTTTACGAATATATATAAAAAGATAGTATTTCAAGTATTGCCCTACATTAGTCGTTGCGTTTAGACACTTGTTTATTGCTTATCGTTTATATTTTCTCTCACTCGTACACTCTATCTCTATGTCAGTGTGACGGACGGTTATTCGTGACATGGCGTATGACATTAGTAATACAGGTAGTTGTAGTTAAAAGTCGACCGAATACGTGAGACAAGTATTAAGTACACGTATTATTTTATTTTACATTATATTCTGTTCATTGTTTTTTTATTCTCCCTGTTACTTATTTTCTCTCATTTTCATTTTTCCAGCATTTTCCTTTTATCGGTTAACGATTATTCCATTGTCGGTTTTATATGGTACTGTTATATATTATGTTACGTGATAATATTATATAAATTTTTATTTTTATTTTCCTATCGGATTAATTCTTGTTTCAATTCAGTTTATATTACGTAGACTGTTTAATTGACTAGATGTTGCGTAGAATTTTAAAGTGTTTTTTTTCTTGCAAATAATGCAGGCCACTGTTTGAAATACTTGTGTCACGTTGTTCATTGTAATGTAGGACAAGTGGATTTTTTTTTAATTGCGTGTAAATTATTTTTTTCTTTTCCATTTTAGATTGTTATAAAATTTTAAATAAAATACCGGATACGTAATATGATTATTTCTTGTGTTTTATTTTGTGTGTGTGTGTATGTATATATATATATATATATGTATTTTTTTTTTGTCTTCAGTCATTTGATTGGTTTGATGCAGCTCTCCAAGATTCCCTATCCAGTGCTAGTCGTTTCATTTCAGTATACCCTCTACATCCTACATCCTTAACAATTTGTTTTACAATATATATATATATATATATATATATATATATATATATATATATATATCGAGTGATTCAGAAAGGGGATTTGACATTTTAAAAGAATAGAAAAAATTATTTAGGTAACCTACAGATTCAGTTGAGATGTTGTTTCATAGCAAAACACATCAAGTTTTGACTCACGTTGTTCATTAGTACCGAATTTGACCACCAGCGCTGTAACTAGTTAACCCACCGGGTTGGTCTAGTGGTGAACGCGTCTTCCCAAATCAGCTGATCTGGAAGTCGAGTCCTAGTAAAAACGGTTACTTTTATACGGTTTTGAATACTAAATCGTGAATACCGGTGTTCTATGGTGGTTTGGTTTCAATTAACCACACTCTCAGGAATGGTCAAACTGAGACTGTACAAGACTACACTCATACATGTCATCTTCATTCATCCTCTTAAGTAATACCTGAACGGTAATTCCCGGAGGCTAAACATAAAATGAAAGAAAATCCACTGGTGTCACTAGTGTTGTTAACTGAAGTCGATCACTAGTGATGACTAGGTTAACAAGTGTCACTAGTGTTGCTAAAATGGATACATTTACTGGTGTGGAACGTACTCGCTTTGTGTTTTGATTTCACGATTTGCAGTCAGTAACTGCAGTTCAAAGAAATTTCGTAGAGAATACGGTAGGGAGCCTCCTAAGTAGGTATACAATTTACTCTTGGCACCAAACTTTCGTCAAGACAGGTTGTTCTTCCAGACAGAACGGTCCGTTTTTCTTCCAGGAGGCAACCGTAAATTGTATCGTTTATCTGGACACGCTTCAGAATTTTCTAATTCCTAATTTAGACCATGATGACCAAGATAAACGTCATTATTATCACAAAAACGGGACATTACCTCACTCCCGCCTAGATATCCGAGATTTTCTTGATACTCGATTTCCAGATCGATGTATCGGTCCGATTTCATGGCCCATTTCGCTTCCCGGATTTGATCCTGTTAGACTTTTTCTTTTGAGGTTTCATTAAAGATCCGGTTTTTGTACCGCCTTTGCCTGCCGATCTTGGTGAGCAATGATTTCGAATTAACGCCGCAGCTGCAGAGATAACGCTTGACTTGTTGGCTACAGTCTGTAATGAAATCGACTTCAGTTAAGATGTATTTAGCATTAAAAATAGAAGCCAAATCGAACCAAAGTGAATGTTGGGTGATAAATTTGATGTGTTTTTCTATGAAATGAGACTTCAACTGAATGTGCATGTTATCTGAACAAATATTTATACGCTTTTAAAGTAATGAAGTCCTCTTTCAATCACCCGGTACTATAATTGAAAAATACGCTTACCGAGTTAGATTTTGTACGTTTTTCAAATCTTGACGTTTCATTACCCTTTTTTCTTTTCTTTTTTTTGAAGTGAAGGAACCCTATTTACGGGCGCCGAAGCATTGTCGGACTCGCTAACAGGTTCCGCAAGATAGTAAAAAAGACGTATGTATTCCTGGGCACTACCGAGTAAACCTCCACTCCTGGTGACCCAGCCCCTCCTGGGAAAAGCTGGTAAAGCATTACTTCAGAACGGGGTGAGGAGGTGCCCACATATCGGACAGACCGATCTTACAAAAATTTGAACGATTTCTGTATATAGGACGTTGATGTCGTTTAATTTTGGTCATAGCCTATGAAGGGGACCAGGAGATACGAATCTCAAAAAATTTCAAAATCTTAAAAATTTTACACAAAGGATACATATTTTTTATTCACATAGTTTAATATAATTTAGGTAAAGATACTTTTTGATCGTGCATGATGTTATTACATCCCCCATAAAGAGAAGGGGGAAAACACTTCAAATATTATTTTTTCTTTCTGGACCTAAAATTCCCGGGTTGGTGATAATAAGCCAGATTTTTTAAATTTTCTTTCCCAGTTATCGTTTTGCTTGACATCTTCAGACATCATTCATCGATTTTTGTGAAATTTTTTCTGATGATTGCCCAATACGGGTAATTGATATCGTTTGATTTTGATTTGAATGGTTATAAATGAAAATTAATGGTTAATTTATCTCAAAATTTTACTCGAAGAGTAAGATAACTTAATTCTGTACACCTTCTCCGGACAACGCGGATCACTTTGCAGAAATTCGCGCGTACGTGGCCTGCCTACACAATTTTTTCCTTCTACCTGTCCTTCCAATATCAAAGCGACTATTCCAGGATGCCTTAGTATGTGGCCTATAAGTCTGTCTCTTCTTTTAACTATATTTTTCCAAATGCTTCATTCTTCATCTATTTGCCGCAATACCTCTTCATTTGTCACTTTATCCACCTATCTGATTTTTAACATTCTCCTATAGCACCACATTTCAAAAGCTTCTAATCTTTTCTTCTCAGATACTCCGATCGTCCAAGTTTCACTTCCATATAAAGCGACACTCCAAACATACACTTTCAAAAATCTTTTCCTGACATTTAAATTAATTTTTGATGTAAACAATTTATGTTTCTGACTGAAGACTCGTTTCGCCTGTGGTATTCGGCATTTTATATCGCTCCTGCTTCGTCCATCTTTAGTAATTCTACTTCCCAAATAACAAAATTCTTCTACCTCCATAATCTTTTCTCCTCCCATTTTCACATTCAGTGGTCCATCTTTGTTATTTCTACTACATTTAATTACTTTTGTTTTGTTCTTGTTTATTTTCATGCGATAGTTCTTGCGTAGGACTTCATCTATGCCGTTCATTGTTTCTTCTAAATCCTTTTTACTCTCGGCTAGAATTACTATATCATCAGCAAATCGTAGCATCTTTATCTTTTCACCTTGTACTGTTACTCCGAATCTAAATTGTTCTTGAACATCATTAACTGCCAGTTCCATGTAAAGATTAAAAAGTAACGGAGATAGGGAACATCCTTGTCGGACTCCCTTTCTTATTACGGCTTCTTTCTTATGTTCTTCAATTTTTACTGTTGCTGTTTGGTTCCTGTACATGTTAGCAATTGTTCTTCTATCTCTGTATGTGAACCCTAATTAATTTTAAATACTGAACATTTTATTCCAGTCTACGTTATCGAATGCCTTTTCTAGGTCTATAAACGCCAAGTATTTGGTTTGTTTTTCTTTAATCTTCCTTCTAATATTAATCTGAGGCCTAAAATTGCTTCCCTTGTCCCTATATTTTTCCTGAAACCAAATTGGTCTTCTCCTAACACTTCTTCCACTCTCCTCTCAATTCATCTGTATAGAATTCTAGTTAAGATTTTTGATGCATGACTAGTTAAACTAATTTTTCTGTATTCTTCACATTTATCTGCCCCTGCTTTCTTTGGTTTCATTATTATAACACTTTTTTTAAAGTCTGTCGAAAATTCCCCTTTTTCCATAGACATTACACACCAGTTTGTATAATCTATCAATCGCCTCACCTGCACTGCGCAGTAATTCTACTGGTATTCCGTCTATTCCAGGAGCCTTTCTGCCATTTAAACCTTTTAATGCTCTCTTAAATTCAGATCTCAGTATTGTTTCTCCCATTTCATCCTCCTGAACTTCCTCTTCGTCCTCTATAACACCATTTTCTAATTCATTTCCTCCGTATAACTCTTCAATATATTCCACCCATCTATCGACTTTACCTTTCGTATTGTATATTGGTGTACCATCTTTGTTTAATTTACAAAGAATCTAATATTTTACATTATTAGATTTTAATATATGTACCCCAAAATTTTCCTTAACTTTCCTGTATGCTTCGTCTATTTTACCAATGTTCATTTCTCTTTCCACTTCTGAACACTTTTCTTTAATCCACTCTTCTTTCGCCAGTTTGCACTTACTGTTTATAGCATTTCTTAATTGCCGATAGTTCCTTTTACTTTCTTCATCACTAGCATTCTTATATTTTCTACGTTCATCCATCAGCTGCAATATATCGTCTGAAACCCAAGGTTTTCTACCAGTTCTCTTTATTCCGCCTAAGTTTGCTTCTGCTGATTTAAGAATTTCCTTTCCATGTAAGTAACATAATAATATGAATCAAATCGGACCTTAAATACAATTTTTCGAAATACCTCGACCCCAGCGCCACCTGGGATCTAAATTAATTCAGCCACTTTCGCGGGCGCGCGCACAACTCACCAAAGTTTCATCGCAATCGGGTGATTGGTATAGGAACATATACGGGACAAACATTCACTTTTATATATGTAAAACATTATTCTTTATTTTCTTACATGTATATTTTCCTCAGTGTTCGTTGATGTAAATAGTTTTACAGTCAATACGTCTACGTAGTTATTAAGTGTTTTTTTTTTCTTTTTCCATTTATTTCAATAACCGGCTAACGTAGCTCTTTATTTCTATAATCACTTACGTCAATTAATTGACGTTAATCATTGATTATCATATGTTTGATAAAATTGAAAGAATATCTTTAAAATAAACTCTTAAAAATATATTTATTAACAGAATTTATGATATTTTATAAATGAAAAAGTAGATAAATTTAATGATCAACTTAATAATGTTGAAATACAATTAAAAAATAAAAATAATAATAATAAAACCGAGTTGTTTACGTAGACAAAACAAAAAAAAAAAATCGAAATAAAATTGGTCAGGAATGCATTTCAACTCATGTGGGTAAATTGAACATCCACATATGAAGAAAACAATAGTATTAATAGAACTGTTCCTATAATAATATACTAGTTGATGTCAATGAACTTAAAATCGCTTAACTGGTGTAAATTTACTTACATTAATTATTCAACCGTCATATTTATATAAAAATATATTTAAATATTGCGTCACGCCTGATTAAATCAAAATACTTTACATTCTGCTGAATATATATACTTATATTATTTATTAACAAATTAAAAAAAAGCATAATTACGGGATAAAGAAAAAATATTTGAAATTAACCTGAATGAAATATGTTTAATCTCATTGATTTTTTAAAATTTGTATGTATTATACCTATATATTTTACGATTTTTTCATTGAAATTTATTTTGTACAGGGTTTCTGACAAAGAAATAAAACGAATTTCAATATATGTTCTATAAGTGAAAATAAAGAAAAAATACATTAAACATGAGTCCAGAAACCGCTTCGTTTTTCAGTTATAACTTTCAAACTTTTTCTCCTTAATTTCTACTTAAAAGAATAAAATGAAATGTTACTGGTTTAAGGGGTAAATTTCTTGGTTTCATAATTTTTGACCTGAAATATTGTTAAATAAAAAGATCTGTGTGGACACCACATGACTTCCTTGTACGCCTATTAAATTATATATACACATTTTTTGCTGTACTTCATTTACTCTTATTTCGTTCGAAAATGAGATAAGATCCTCCAATTCTTTAATAAAGTGGACAGTTACACAATTGCATTGTAATGGACACCATAGTCCATCACATTTTTTTGTGGTGTCCGTACAAGCATTTTATTTTTGTTTGTATATTAATTTTGTTTCAAGTCGCTCAAGTAGTTAGTATAAGTGAGAACGAGTAGGATCCGTAACCATGGACATATCGGTTCGAATCCGACTTCATATATATATATTCTTTTTTAATTTAAATATATTGATTATTAGTAATTATTAACCAGTGTAAAAATTTTTGAATTAAAATGAAAATTATATAAAATCTTATTCCACTAATAACTTCTGATTCTTTTTCATTTTTATTATTCAATTATTATTTATTGTAACATTTTTTTTACAATCAGACGTTAATAGTTATTAATAAATATATATGTTAAAATTAATTTAAATATATTGATTATTAGTAATTATTAACCAGAGTAAAATTTTTTGAATTAAAATAAAAATTATATAAATTCTTATTCCACTAATAACTTCTGATTTTTTTCATTGTTATTATTCAATTATTATTTATTGTAACAATTTTTTTACAATCAGACGTTAATAGTTATTATATGTATATAATATGTTTAAATTAAAAAAAAAAATAATTCATTAATTAAATCTTCATTTGGTTATAACTCTGGAACTAATGAAAATAAGAATCACTTATGATATATCAATGAAAGTCCCTCAATGAGGACTTATTACTGCAATTAGGAAAAGTAAAAAATCCATTTTTTTTGGATTTTGGACTGTTTTTGGTCCAATCGATTACAATCAAAAGGGGAGGTGCACAACTAGATGTTACAGCAGTCATAAATCCAAAATTTCAACATTCTACATTCATTTTTGAGTTATGCGAGATACATACGCACAGACGTCACGCCGAAACTAATCAAAATGGATTCAGTGGTGGTCAAAATGGATATTTCCGTTGAAATCTGAAATTTTTCGTAATCTCAGTACTTTCTTTCCTTCGTAAAAGGAAGTAAAAAAGGTCCCAATTATTTATTTCTAGTAATTTTTGATTAAAATTTATATTTGAGAAAAATGTTGCATTTAGATGAGACAAATTGTACCGACAGGCAACGTTTGAAATATGTAAAACAAGGTGTTAAGGATGTAATACGTACGGAGTATACCGAAATGAAACGACTGGCACTAGATAGGGAATCTTGGAGAACTGCGTCAAACTAGTCAAATGACTGAAGACAAAAATAATTATGAAGCATAACATTTGGTGGTGTGGCAAAACATTTTCCTGGTATGCCGCAACAAGGAAGGTATAGTAATTACACAACAAATGGAAAATGCTTTTTTTTCATTTCTCGATGTTTTATGACCCAGGGAACCAAAAAGACAAAAAAGAAATTGGTGGGGAGTAATATTCGTATGTACGTGTGTTGGCGTGTTTGAAAATTAATAACGTTTGACTGGATGAACCGATTTTAATGTAATTTTTTACAGAAACTGTGTGTATGGGGTAATTTGTTCATAAAATTATGGGATCAATATCTCGAGGGGTGTGTAGATAGTTTATTAGGGGTCAATTTTCTCAACGTTTTGCAAACAACCCCACTTTATATTAAGCTTAGTGCATGTGTGCATGGTTCCTTAACATTTTTTTTAAACAAAATTTGTCCCAGAATACCCCCTTCCCCAGGAATTGAAAAAAAATCGTTTCGTCTTCTTCGTGTTTCTTTATGGCCTCCAAAGGATCTGTGTTGTTTCCTTATCTTTAACTTCTCCATGGAAAATGAGTTGTTTCATCTTTTCGCCATGTGATTTTTTCCTTACCTCGGACCATTGTTCCAGTTTTCTTATCTTTCTTACTTTTTTTTAAACCTCTAGGACTAGTTTAGGTATTGTTTCAGGGGATGACATGAATGATTTGTAGCGTGTGTGAAAATACCATGCCTGACTGGGATTCGAACCCGGGTCCTCCGGATGAAAGGCCGAGACGCTACCAGTCGCGCCACGGAGGCCGGCAAGTAGTAGTAGTAGTAGTTGTGCTCTACAACTATGTCTAAGAAGACATAAAAAAAATCTGTTAAAAGATTTGCAATAAATAAAAAGACATTTTATTTGGGCACGTATGTATTATAAATAACAATAGATTAACAAAATAAATTTTATAGTATGTTGGGGGAAAAGAAGTTAACAATTCAAGAAATCAAAAAATATCTAGAAAGAAACAACATATAAGATGATGAAATAACAAAGAAAGAAGTGCTTCGTAAGAAAATGCGAAAAATACAGAGTGATTTTTTAGTCCTGTTACCCAATTTTAAATGTAATTTAAGAAAGGGAAATTTAGGTGGAATAAAAAGCTATTACTTACATAATTTTTAATGAATATGCTCAAAATGCCCACCCCTTGCGGTTATACAAACACGGACTCTTTTCAGCATATTAGCAGAAACCTTTTTAAGAGTTGCTTTGAAAATATTCGTGATTAAGTCTGTAATATTGACTTTAAGTTCATCAATAGTGTGAGGATTGTTTTTGAAGGCCACGGACTTAATATAACCCCACAAAAAGTAGTCAGGAGATGTGAGGCCTGGGGGACCTTAGAGGCCATAAGCCCTTGCTTATTATTCGATCATCAAAGAACTCTTGCAGAAAATCCATGGTGTCGAGACGTGTGGCATGTAGCGCCGTCTTGCTGAAACCAGCAATACAATTCTTGAGGTTCCAGGAGGGACACAAATTCGCGCACGATATTCCTGTATACTTACCATTTACTGTCTGTTCGATGAATATGGGTCCGACCATACAATGACGAGATATTAGAGCACACCACACAATTTTATCAAGATGCAATGATTTGTCTTGCAAAACGTTAGGATTTTAAACCGCTCAAATTCGACAGTTTTGACTGTTCACATAACCATCGAGATGGATCCAAGCTTCAGCACTAAAGAACACTGTTTAAAAATTCGATTCTGTTATCGTTTACGAGAGACCTTGACCGACGGCAATATTGCAATCGCTTGTTTAAATCTGGAGGCTGAAGCTCTTGGACTAATCGTACGCGATACGGATACAATTTCAATTTTTTAGCGGCTTTCTGAACATTCGAATACGACGAACCGACTTGCGTGGAAACTTTTCGTAAACTTTTCCGTGGAGAATTGGGCGATCTTGTTTTTAAATTCTCTAAAACGTCATCTATCAGGCGAGTTGTTCGACCACACGTTTTCTGTCACAAACACTATCTGTCTCTCGAAATCGGTTTGCTAGTCTAAAAATTTCCCTTTTTGGCGGAGGAACACCAACAAATTTAATTTGAAATGATTCTTTTACACTCGTGTACAATTTCGTAGGAAAATATTGTTCAAGAATGAAAACTCGGTGTTCTATGGTAAAAGACATTTTGTTCGTAACACGACCGGAAAAGCACAAAAGTCCACATAGCTCAAGAAGAATCAACTGACACTGCCGTATCTATACGGGTTGAGTAGCTCTACCAACTTCGTGTCACAAAACAAAATTTCCCTTTATTAGAAAAAAATTAACAGACATTAACAATTGGGTAGCAGGACTAAAAAAACACTCTTTGGAAGGATTCCAAGGTAGGAAAGATGCCGGCCTCCGTGGAGCAACTGTTAGCGTTTTGACTTCGTAAAAAAGGCGTAGTAATGGTGCAGGTGACCCAGAAAAGTACTTTGTGGGTGGAGAATCCAATCGAAGTTTAAATATCGATTATTTGAATGTTTTAAAATTTTTTTATTTATATAATTTTTGATAATATTATTATAATAAAATTTCACGTAAAACAATTTCCACCCCCAAAAAAAAGAGATCTTAGTAAAATGTTTATTGGTTGTACAATGTTTAGTGGATTTTTTTCCATTTAACATAGTATAAGTGAGAAAATCAAAACATTTTCTTTGAAGATGAGTTTAGAGGGGAAAAATACCTATTTTTTTTATTTATTTAAACATATAATGATAATTTTGGAATAAAATTTCATCAAAATTACCTCCTATTCCAAAAAAGAAATCTTTGGTAACTTTTTTTATGTACCCTTATTTTTCCATTACATAAGAATAAATTATCAATACCAGGAAAGATGGTGCTCCCCCGCACTTCAATGCGTCGGTCACGAACGCCTTGAACAAAAAATATGGAGATCGATGGATAGGCCGGCAAGGACCCGTACTTTAGCCTCCAAGGAGTCCAGACCTGACACCTTGCGATTTTTTCTTGTGGGGGTACATCAAAAGCGTTGTTTACACACAAAAAATTCGCGACCTAAACCGCTTAAAAAACAGGATTAATAAAGCAATGACAACCATTAACGAAGAAATGTTAACTAATGTTTGGAGAGAAGTTGAGTATCGTTTCGACATTTGTCGAGCGACTTAATATTGAAATTTATTAATTATTTAAAAAAATGTTTGAGACGACAAATTTGAAAAACAAAAAACATAAACTGTAAGTAATTCTGTTTTAATTAGACCATGTTCAAAACCGCACTATTCTTTTATGATAACCCTATATTATCAGCTTTTAAAAGTAACGCTGGAATCATTAAGCAAAACCATCTTAATGAGAGTAACACTAAAACATCACATAGCAATTCATATATTCAAATCACAGATTGAATTTCAAATTAATTTGACTATAATCTAATCGTATATTGGTTTTTCGGTTTATATGAATATTTTGTACTTTCGTTTGAAGATGCTACTAGATCAAAAAAGGGAACTTAAAAATTCAGTATTTACTCATGTAAAAAAAAGCATACCTTAATGTGTAATTGACCGAACAATGTGTAATGACTATACTTTTATTTTAACTATGTTGTGAAACTTCGTTTGTAAAAATTACAGATTGATTTTTTAATGAAACTTTTTATAAGATTCCTGGCTATTAGGCAGAGTAACTTGTTTATAATATTTTCTCTTTTAAAAATGGCGATTAGTATATTTATTGGGCCGAAGAAATGTTGTGGTGAAGGGGAGGTTTACGTCGCAATGCCATCTCTGCTTACAGATAGAACTCTTATTTTTCTTTCATTCCTGACTTCCTGGTTTTACGGACTTCTTTCAATTTTTCTCTCAATGGCTACGCAAATGATACTTCACTTTTTTATGATTTGCGCTCTACCTTTGGTTTTAGTGAAATATTTGTTTTTATAACAGTTTTTCAACTACTTTATAGGAAATTGCTTTTCTTCATTATTATTAAATATTAATTTTACTTTTTATTATGTTCCGTTCGGATATTTAAATTAAAAAAAAAAAAAAAAAAAAAAAATATATATATATATATATAGTGAAAATTATATAAATGATAAAAAAGAAAAAATCCTGGGAAGGTATTGGAATTCCTCCTGCCGGTGTTCTTAAAGTTAAGATTATTTTTGGTATTTGTTAAACCTTTCAAAACCAGTTGCTATTTACAGTTCAGTTTTATAGTTTATTTTAATTTAAATATCGTTTAAATTTCATTTCATAGTTCAGTTTGTTAAATTAAATACAAAATAATCGACGTCTATTGTTCACACAGCTAGATGTAAAATTAATACTTAGTGTTATTAAAAAATTACCGATCTATATGCTTGGTGTAAATTTAATTTTGTTCACTTATTATTATTATTAATAATAATAATAGAAGCCCCATTAGAGCAACAAGAACTTAAATGATTATAATTTTTCGGTTTCATACGGTTACGTATAATAAATTTATAAACAGATGTGTATGTCAGATTAAAGAATCTATTGCTGTTCATAATTAAATCAGTGGACAACTCTGTTCATTTTGGTATGGCTATCAGGGTTGAGATTGTTGTTTCTCATGTGGCTCAAGGGGTTCACTGTAAGTGCTGTTACCATGGAGACCGGTGATTGAATACGTCCATATGTAAACTTTTAATTTAGTTTGTTTATTTGTTTAACATAATAATTTTTTTTAAATGTTTTTTTCCATTGTTATTGATTTCTCTTTTATTCTAACCAATTACGGTCTCTCTTTCGCCCTCTCTTTTTTCTCTCTCTTTCTCTCTCTCTCTCACATACACACGCGCGCGCGCGCGCTCTTTCTTGAGAGAGCGAGTTTGTGTGTGTGTGTGTGTGTGTGTGTGTGTGTGTGTGTGTGTGTGTGTGTGTGTGTGTGTGTGTGTGTGTGTGTGTGTGTGTGTGTGTGTGTGTGTGTGTGTGTGTGTGTGTGTTATAAAAGTATTGAAATCCATAAGTAACAGTTTCAAATACAAATAAAAAATTCAACAAATACTCCTTCCCCAAAATAAAACCACCACACCACGACCATCCTAGGTGATGGCAAATTAATCATTTTAAAAGGAAACTGTAGGTTTATCACGTACCATTTTGTGACGAAGATTGTAAACCAAACGTTTTGTTGTAAAAAATGTGAGCTACGACAAACCTAACCGAAGTGTGGCAATTTAATATTTTTCACTTTTGTGAAAAATATTAAATTCTTCAAAAGTGGCCTATATTGTAAATTTCAAGTAGTCTTGTACCGAAAACTAGACCGTTTTGAGATAGGAACGTTTGATAACATAAAACATCTTTAGTATTTTACTAGTTAGCAGTTACTTAAGAAATATTATCAAATGTTATTATCAAATATTATAAATGGTTACCATTTTGCTTAAAGTTGTCGTCTTAACCCAAGATTATTACATCGAAATTGTTTTTCTTCAATGTCCTTTTCAAAATTATTTGTCTCAAAGCTATCTTCTCCATTTAAAATGTTACTGTTATTATCCCGTGGATGCTTGTAGTATGGTGACTTCGACCGAAAGAGTAGATCTTTATTTTTATATGTTGAGAAGATATATAAGGGTTTCCATTTATATATATATGCATGGATGTATATATGTCATATGGAAGGATTGCTCTACGTTTAAAAAAAAAACTTTTTTACTGAAAAAAGTGTGTGTGTGTGCGCGCGCGCGACTTGCAGCTCAACCTTTTGGGTTGTTATTCTCCTTAAAATACCTCGGTCCGTTCCTAAGATATATATTTTTATTTAAGTAACAAACTAACGGACAGAGAGAAAATTAAGCATAAATAGGGATTTGCCCACATGATTTTATTTTGATATCCTGAATCGAGTCTTTTAGTTGGCCAATATCGTCCGGGGCATTCTGTATAAATGTGCTGGTATTTAGGTGTTAATTTATAGCTTTAGAGCTATATTACAAGAAGTAAAAAATGCTATAATCAACCAAAAAGTGCTAAAATGCTACGTCATTTTAGTTAGGGTTGTTGTAGCTCAAATTTTTCACGCCAAAATGTTTGGCCCTTCGCAAAATGATACGTCACAATCCTACCTTTTCGTTTAAAATGTTTAATTTGCCCTCATCCTGGATTCTTGTGATGGGGTGGTCTCATACCAAAAAATAGATCGTTTAAGGAAGGAATTTTTTGTATGTCTCGATGTTTCATAACCCAGCGACGAAAAAAAAATTGGGGTTTTGTAGTAAGGTATGTATGTATGTATCTGTGTTGGTGTATTTCAAGGTTAATAATCTTTGACTGGATAAAACGATTTTGATGAAATTTGGCATAGAAACTCGTGTATTCGCTGCAATTGTTGGTAAACGTTTGGGGGTCAATATCTTCAGGGGGTGTATTTGATAGTTTCTTTGGAGGTCAATTTTTTTTCAACATTTTGTAAGCGACATTAAATCGAAAAACGTCTTTTTTTTATTTATTGAATATTCTTTAACAGAATTTTTTTTATTATCTTCCTAAACATAGTAGTTGTGCAGGTGACCTAAAAAATACTTTGGGGACAATATTCGGGGTGACGGAGCCGATCAAAGTTTAAAAATATCGAATTTTAAACATATTTTCATGTATCATTATTTTTTCACTATATACGAATAAATAAGCAATCCTAAGAAAGTATGATAACTTTGTTGTCACCTTTTTTTAAAAAACAAAAACTATTTGATTTAATCAAACCGACTTTCATATTTAAAAAAGTCTGATGTTGATACCACATAATGTCTATTAAATTACATATACAATCTTTAAAAGTAGTAACATTTTATTTCACTAATAACTTATGGTTTTTGTCATTTTTTTTTAATTGTTATTATTGTATTATTATTTATTGTAATAGGTTTTTTACTATCAGACGTTAATAATTATTAATAAATCAATATATTTAAATTAAAAAAAAGGAAATGAAGTCGCACTCGAACCGATGCCTTTCCTTTGTAAGATCCAAATATTTCATTAATTAAAATATTATATGACTATAACTGTGGAGCCAATGAAAATAAGTACCATTTATGATATATCGTTGAAAAACTCTCAATGACGGCTTATTATTGTAATTAAGGAAAACTCCAAAAACCAAATGTTTTGAATTTTGGGATTTTTTGGACATTTTTGATCTAGTCGATTGCAATAAAAAGGGGAGGTACACAACTTGATGTTACAACAGTCGTAAATCCAAAATTTCAACATTCTACGGATAATCGTTTATGAGTTATGCGAGATATATACGTACAGATGTCATGCCGAAACTAGTCAAATGGATTCGGGGTTGGTGAAAATGTATATTTCCGTTGAAATCACAATACTATTTTTATTTCGTACAAGGAAGTAAAAAATATTTTCTATTTCAATTAAATGACAGAGACTAATATTTTTAACACAGGGCCTAGCCCTTAGAATTTGTTTGGTAATCCAATAGAATTTTGAATACCACCTCGATCTAGAGCAGAAATTAAAAAAAAAACTGACAACAAAGTTTATAATACTTTTCTGGCATTGGTAATTTATTTTTATATAGTAGAAAAATAATGATACAAGAAAAAAGTATTAAAAAAAGTCAATAGTTTTAAACTGATCGGCTCCCTAAGCTCTTAATATTATCCCCCCCCAAAGTATTTTTATGGGTCACTTGCACTATTACTATGCCTAGGAAGACTAAAAATAAATTCGGTTAAAAAAAATGGCGTTTTTCGAATTTTGGAGAATGGTAGGATTTAGGGGCAATTTTTTTTTAAACGGTAAGATAAGCAAGTACTTATGTATTGAGCTTAATATAAAATGGGGTTATCTTTGCAAAATTTTGAGAAAATTGACTGCGAATAAACTATGTACCCCATCCCGCAGGAGATAATGCCCCCAAAACTTTTCTAACATATTGCCTCATACGTATACACATTACTCTCTGTGTCAAATTTCATTAAAATCTTTCAAAAGTAATTAAGGTTCAAACAATTCAAAATAAGTACATATGTACGTACGAAAATTATCCCTTTTTTTTTGGGGGGGGGGGGTCCAGAATCATGAAACGTTGAGAAATGCAAAAAAACTTTTATCCAATTTTTTTGACTGATTACTTCAGATATTAATGTCCTTCTTGAAGTATAGATTTATGATGCCGGAAAAGTAAAAACAAATATATATATATACGATACATGAAAACAAGACACAAAATTACATCATCAATTTTCTACCATAATTTAAAAAAATAAAATGTCATTTTGTTTAAAATAAAAGGTTTAATATTTTAGCAATAACATAAATTTTGATAAAACTTATATTTATGGAGATATAATGGATCGAAAAATAAATATGGCCGCCATTTTTTAATTTGCGAAGTTATTTAAGTCCTGATTTTTTTTTTTTGCTAATTTTAAAACTTTATTACAAAGACGTTTGCAAAATATTAACGTGATTCCTCTATCCGAACTTGAGATATAAATTTTTATATGAAAATAACAAAATAACGGACAGGGGAAGAACTAAGGAGAAATTACCATTTTTCCTAAGGATATTTTTTGTTTTGTTTTACAAGTAGAATCTGAAAAAGTATAGCCAGTCTGCCATTTTAGAAACAGTCTTTATAATACCACAGATCTACAGATTAAATAATTTTTTTTACCGAAGTAAGAAATTGGTTAGGATAATTTTTGTTAAGGAAAAAATTATAAATAAATAATGGCCGATAAATATACGGTTTAGAAAATATTTCAGTTATTAGAAATGGCGTCTTAAAGAGTTTCACTGTATTATTATTTTTTCATTCTTTCAGTAAAAATAAAAAGTATATTCTATTAAACTGATTATCTTTAAGCTTTATTCAGCGTTTTAACATTTATAAAATTGTTAACATACCTTCCTTCTATAGTCTTCATCAAGTGTATGACAAGAAAAATGACACTTGATTGACAGTTTAAAAAAGGAAACTTTTTTAATCCATCTACACAAAATAATAATCTAATACACGAAAGAATAGCTGTAATATAATAAAAATATTAATTTAAAAAGTAAATATAAAATAAATTAAAAAAACGAAAGTACTTTCTACAGCTCTTTACATATATACATACATAAATAAATAAAACATCATGCTGGTTTAACAACCTCAAACGAAAACTTAATTTAAAAAGTTATACTAAGTGAAAGTTCAGAAGCAACAGTTACAGTTAAAACTACTTACATACATCTATATTTTATTTCTGAACTTTTTTTTTTACTATATTATTATTTTTATAGCATTTATTACTTTTTAAAACGTAATTAATTATTAGTAGGTAGCCTAAATTAAAATGGAAATGAAAAAATATAATACGCACAGGCGCGCGCGCGCGCGCACACACACACACACACACACACACAGATAGAGAGAGAGAGAGTGAGTGAGAGAGGGAGAGACACACACAGAGAGAGAGATAGAGAGAGAGAGAGTGAGGGAGTGAGAGAGAGCGAGAGAGAGACACACACACACACACACGCTTAGAAACCTTAAAAGAGTTAACTTAAAAAAATAAAATTTATAGAAAATACTAATAAATAAAAATATAACAATTTTTAAAATTCGTTCTAATTTTTACATTTTTTTTATAAGTTGACACCAAATTCAAATAAAAGAAAACTAACATCTCTTTTCTCGTTTATATATATACATATAACACACACACACACACAGAAAGAGAGACACACACACACACACTTAGATACCTAAAAGAATTAACTTTAAAAAATAAAATTTATAGAAAATACTGAAAAATAAAAATATAACAGTTTTTAAAATTCGTTTTAGTTTTTAAATTTTTTTTATAAGTTGACACCAAATTGAAATAAAACTAACATCCCTTTTCTTGTTTATATATATATATATATATATATATATATATATATCTAACACAAACACAGAAAGAGAAAGAGAGAGAGAGACACGCACACACACACTTAGAAAGCTAAAAGAATTACTTAAAAAAATAAAATTTATAGAAAATACTAAAAAATAAAAATATAACTGTTTTTAAAAAAATTTATTAATTTTGTTATTTGGGAAGTAGAATTACTAAAGATGGACGAAGCAGGAGTGACATAAAATACCGAATAACACATGCGAAACGAGCCTTCAGTCAGAAATATAATTTGTTTACATCAAAAATTAATTTAAATGTCAGGAAAAGATTTTTGAAAGTATACGTTTGGATTGTCGCTTTATATGGAAGTGAAACTTGGACGATCGGAGTATCCAAAAAGAAAAGATTAGAAGCTTTTGAAATGCAATGCTATAGGAGAATGTTAAAATCAGACGTGTGGATAAAGAGGTGTTGCGGCAAATCGATGAAGAAAGAAGCATTTGGAAAAATTTAGCTAAAAGAAGAGACAGACTTATAGGCCACATACTAAGGCATCCTGGAATAGTCGCATTAATACTGGAGGGACAGGTAGAAGGAAAAAATTGTGTAGGCAGGCAACGTTTGGAATATGTAAAACAAATTTTTAGGGATGTAGGATGTAGAGGGTATACCGAAATGAAACGACTAGCACTAGATAGGGAATTTTGGAGAGCTGCATCAAACCAGTCAAATGACTAAAGAAAAAAATCTATTCAGAGCCCCCCGACTGCATTTAAATGTTTTCGTTGATTGACATAACGATGTTTAGTCCTTTATTTCGATACCTTGTTTTTCATTTTTTTTAGTTTGATTTATTGTTTTTTTTAGTTGAAATTTTTTTTTAATTTATAACAGTTTTTTATGTTATTTAATGAGGAGTGTTCTTTTTCGATCGTTAATAATTTAAGTAGGGACGGGGTTTAAAGGAACGTTATGAGTACACTATATATATATATATATGTATATATGATCGCCGTTTGATTACAAAAGACCTAAACAAATATGTAGATTCATCATCACCAGACTATTGCTTCTATAAAATTATCTCTTGTATCTCACAAGGTCAAATGACAAGTGACAATTGTAAGCAATGAAAGTGAACTCCAGCGGATAGTATATGAAAGGGGAATTTCATTACCAATAAATAACACAGTAAAAAAATTTCCTCATAAATAAAACATTAAATAAAAATTTATTGATATAAATTAGTATTTTTTTTTTTATCAAACACTTATCTGGTTTCATGCTATTACTCATTCCTTCCTGTTTTGCGATAATCTTTTAACTGTTTAAATTATCTGGTTCATGTCTTGATCAACTGTATCCGTATAGATTCTTCTAATAGCGAAAAAAAAAATGTTTTAGTATATGATCCAAAAACCATAACTTTCCTTTTTTTCTACTAATTCGTGTTAAAACCTTTTTATTTCATACTTTTAATAAATCAACTAATTTATTAACATTTTTTGTTGTAAATTTATATTTTTTTTCATATTTCACTTTTTTTCAACGCAATTCATCTGTCTTAAATAACGTAATAAATAATAGGTGTTTACTACTCTCTTACCAACTGGGAGGATTATATCAAATAGAAGGTAGCTTGACATCGAACAGAAAACTATAAACACGTTTTCAAGGTCATATTCTAAGGTCATAACGAAGAAGAATTTATCTAGACTCATTTGTCTTTAAATAAATTATTTAAGTGTATTGGGTACACGTGTGTTACTTAAATACATTCTACGATTGTAAACCCAATCGTATTTCAATTAATATTCCAATGGAATTCAGCATAATGAAAAGCGTATGTTTTATAATAAACATTTTATATTGAATATAAATATTCTTCTTTATAAGATGTTATAAAGATCTTTATAAGATTATTAATTTTTCAATTAACCAGGAATTTCAGTCGAGTGGAGTCCGGTTATTCAAAGTTCCATGATACTGATATAATTATAATATTTAAAAAAATTTTTTTCCCAATATGTACGTTTCAATCTGTTCTACTACTAAACAGTAAGCAACCCTCCTTCTCGATCATATGAGATGAAGATAAATACGTATAATGACATATAAATGAGGTATAGTCATGTACAGACTCAGGTCATCCGTTCCTGAGATATGTGATTAATCGAACCCCAACCATCAAAGTACACCGGTTTCCACTGTTATTCAAAACAGTATAAAAACAACTAACATTTAGTGGAAATCTCAGAACATTCAAATTCGAAAATCAGCTGTTAAATCAATTGCTTTACGACGACGAATTAACCATTAAACCAGTCTGGTGGGCTGTTTCCCATTTTAGGGAAGGTTAAAAAAAACAAATTGTTAAAGGTTTACTATTATTTTATGGAAATAATAATAAAGCAACTTAATTATGAACGACCAAAGATTGATAAAACGAATATTTAATTTCTGCATAAACAGAGCCACAAAGACCCACCGGTTTAAATAATAGAAGGAGATCTAAAAACATTAAACATTTCTAAAGATCTATATAAAGACAGAGAGATACATTTAGAAAAGTGATTCGAGAATCTAAGTTTCCAGAGAGAAAGAAAAAAGAATGGTATAAACTTTCAGGACATAAATATTAGCGTTGTATAAATGTTTTCTGAGCGATATTCCGACGGCAAATTTACGGGTTATTTTTTTTTCGCTAGAGCGAGAGTAACTAAAGTTGCTGGGTACACGGTTCTTTCCTCAAATGCAAAATTGTTCGGAGAATTTTATTTGCCAACAACATCCGGCGCCTCCTCATTGTCATAACTCTGTTTGGATTGATCGAATGACGTTTTCCCCGATCGCTGAATCGTTCGGGACGTAGTCGATGACACAGCTTGTATGCGGTGGTTTCTAAGGTATTACCTAATCTAAACCCGTTTGATTTTTTCTTTGAAGTTTTATAAACGATTTGTATGTATTTCTCCACTACCTACTGATCGTAATAAGAAAGGGAGTCCGACAAGGATGTTCCCTATCTCCGTTACTTTTTAATCTTTACATGGAACTAGCAGTTAATGATGTTAAAGAACAATTTAGATTCGGGGTAACAGTACAGGGTGAAAATATAAAGATGCTACGATTTGCCGATGATATAGTAATTCTAACCGAAAGTAAAAAGGATTTAGAAGAAACAATGAACGGCATAGATGAAGTCCTACGCAAGAACTATCGCATGAAAATAAACAAGAAGAAAACAAAAGTAATGAAATGTAGTAGAAATAACAAAGATGGACCGCTGAATGTGAAAATAGGAGGAGAAAAGATTATGGAGGTAGAAGAATTTTGTTATTTGGGAAGTAGAATTACTAAAGATGGACGAAGCAGGAGCGATATAAAATGCCGAATAGCACAAGCTAAACGAGCCTTCAGTAAGAAATATAATTTGTTTACATCAAAAATTAATTTAAATGTCAGGAAAAGATTTTTGAAAATGTATGTTTGTAGTGTCGCTTTATATGGAAGTGAAAATTGGACAAACGGAGTATCTGAGAAGAAAAGATTAGAAGCTTTTGAAATGCGGTGCTATAGGAGAATGTTAAAAATCAGATGGGTGGATAAAGTGACAAATGAAGAGGTATTGCGGCAAATAGATGAAGAAAGTAGCATTTGGAAAAATATAGTTAAAAGAAGAGACAGACTTATAGGCCACATACTAAGGCATCCTGGAATAGTCGCTTTAATATTGGAAGGACAGGTAGAAGGAAAAAATTGTGTAGGCAGGCCACGTTTGGAATATGTAAAACAAATTGTTAGGGATGTAGGATGTAGAGGGTATACTGAAATGAAACGACAAGCACTAGATAGGGAATCTTGGAGAGCTGCATCAAACCAGTCAAATGACTGAAGACAAAAAAAACCTACTGATCTATGCGATTTGAAGGACGGAAGAAAGGCGACAATAATAAAGCAATGAATGAAAACCATATGAAAAAGGAACAAAAAGAAAAAATCCATTTCGTCACCCCGGAAGACGGAGGTAGATTTCACCGGTGCTAAGTAGGGGTTAAAAAAGATTTCAACCTTAAAGTTAAGAAAAACTTTTAATTTACTCAATACGGCAATGGTGGCATGTAAAAAAAGTTTCACTTGTTTAGCATACGACAAACCCCATTTTCTTACAATTCCAGCAACATTTCATCCCATGCCGTAAGAGTTGGTCATATCAAAAATTTTTTCAGAAAAAGGTTTTAGGTAATGTTTAGAGGACCAACGACCACTTTTAAACCGATTTGATACTGTGCCTACTAAGGGAAGTATGATTTTTTTTGCATTCGAAACCCATTTTTTGAACCCCCTTGGCCAACGGTTTCAAAAAACTTTACTTAGATAAGTTTAGACTCTTATCCAAAAAATAGTAGAACTTTAAACGAATTTGATAATTTATTTAAGAAGAAAGTTATAGCGATTTTTTTTTTCGAAAAATCCCCCCTTTTTCCTTCCCTATGGTCCGATTTTGTCCGTTAACAAATTCGACCGAGATTTTGGGACGAGTTATTTTTAAGGAACAATTTGAAAGTGATTGGAGCAAAATAATGGCAGTTACTGTGTCCACAAGAAAATGAAAAAAAAAAGAAAAAAAAAGAAATATATATATATATATATATATATATATATATATATATATATATAAACTTTTGAGCTGACGGTGGTTTTGGGGTCTGGGGAATGTGAAAGGCGAATATATGTCGAAATTTTCCAGAAGTCGAATCATGGTACCCATTACAATAAGTAGCATTCTTATGAAATCTACCTAAAAGCGACTTTGTAACATTATATTATTTATTTTCCTAATGTGTACTTTGCGATCCGTTCAACTAGTGAACAATAAGCTACCCCCTTCCTGATAAGGATATGTATGATATGCAAATGACGTGTAGTCTTGTACAGACTCAGACCTATCATTCCTAGCCCATCGGGCTGGTCTAGTGATTAACTCGTCATCGCAAATCAGCTGATTTTGAAGTCAAAAGTTCTAAGGTTCAAATCCTAATAAAGGCAGTTAATTTTATACGGATTTGAATACTAGATCGTGGATATCGGTGTTGTTTGGTGGTTGGGTTTCAATTAACCACACATCTCAGGAATGGTCGAACTGAGAATGTACAAGACTACACTTCATTTTCACTCATACATATCATCCTCATTCATCCTCTGAAGAATTATCTAAACGGTAGTTACCGGAGGCTAAACAGGAAAAAAAAAAAGAAAAAAAGAAAGACTACCGAGGTACACCGGTATCCACTGTATAATATTCAAATTCCTGTAGAAGCAAATAGCTGTTACTAGGAACAGCTGTTCTAAGGTATTCGAACCTTAGAACTTCGAAATCGCCTGTTAAACAATTGATTTGCGACAACGAGTTTAACTCTTAATCAGCCCGGTAGGCTGGTAATTATAATATATTAAAAATTTGTTAATTACTATTATATATATTTAATTGAAAACATATTTGAAACATAACAAAGTTATTTGTATCTTCGTAATGTTATTTTTGATTTGATATCACCTAAATTAAACGAAGGTCGTTTAATAATAATTAAAGAAACAAATTGTGCCAAAGGAAAAGTTATTTAATAGAATAAAGTGAAACTATCTGATGTTCAAGTATGAATCCTTGACATAGAAAATGGCAGCTGTTCCAAAAGAATTTTTTTATTATAACCTTTTTTTGATTATTTCAAAATTATTTGATAAGATTTTTATTTATTGAAGGTGTAAAACCGGTTGAAATTCATTACCGGATGTTAATACGGTAGAGTAAATGGTTTAATCGACCGTGAAAATGTTGAAGGTGCAGGAATCGGGGCGAAATCTTTCGCCAGCCAACAAACCATTTTCGAAGTTACGTTCGTATGAACGTTCTTTATTTTCAACAACAGAACATATTCTGAAATTTTGTTTCGTTCGTAATGAATAAATCTGTATATTCACATGTTATCAGTTGATAATATCCGATTATTCTTTCATTTTTTAAAAGTAGTGAAGTAAGGCATTGTAAAGTAGTTTCCTGAGATAATAAAATAAAAATCTTTATTTTCTTTTTTTTCTTTAAGTGAAATGATATTAATAATCTATTTCACTAGACAAAAATAAATCCATGAATTTATTCATTAATATTTATATTATTCAAATAATATGTCTGTTGATTAATGCAGTAGCATATAATTAACGAAAAAATTACTGTTGGGTTTACATAATAGTCTCAATTGATATTAAAAAAAAAAACTAAATAAATATGTAATAAATACTATTACCGTATTTTAATGTATTTGATAAAGATTTATTTATAGTTAATTATTATCTGTCATATATATAAAATTTAATTACTAATTATCATATTTATTTAATTTAATATGATTATATTTTAACATAAATTAAGACAGATATTACTTAATAAAATCAACTGTTTAACCAGACGAAAAAACAACGCTGATTTTAATTTATTTTTTTCTAAAGAAAAATAATTTTGCAAAGAGTGGTACAGTAGTTTTTACTGTACGTATACGATTAGGTTATATCTCAATCATTATTATACAGTATATATTTTGGGATATATACTGGGATAAATAATGTTTTCATACGGAAAATATATTTATATACATATAAATCTCGTAATTTACTCGCTAATAATAAATAAAAAATTGTAACTTGCCGAAAATCATGGAATATTTATATGATACATTTCATATCAACTAAATATCTTTTAATGTTAATTGAATCTTGAGGTAAACAAACTTTATATTTATATATCGTAGGCGAATTGAAAAAATCAAGCTTATTGTAAAGTGCCGACGATACTTTGCAATTTTCCCGACATATTCCGTCGCTTGACAACGCTACTAATAAAGATGGCCACTCCTGAACAGAAAGCCTTTTGTGTTTTTGCAGTTTGCTAAATGTTAATCTATTGTTACAGTTCAACATTCATTCCGAAGAAAGTTTAAGATTTGGTAAATTTGAGATCTTGTTAAGTGAAAATAATATTTATCTTTGCATAATCGGTTTGAATCGACCGGATATATGTGTAAAGAGAAAAGTTTGGGTGTCTGAAGAACACGTTGAACAACGTCAGGGAATCTTTTCTGCGTAGTCCTAAAAAATCAGGCCGGCCGCAAATTAATAATGCCGTTGATGATAGTGTGTGTGGAATGTTTAAAGGAAAACTTATATATATATATATATGTGTGTGTGTGTGTGTGTGTGTGTGTGTGTGTGTGTGTGTATGTGTATACGAGGTGTGTGAGAAAAGTAATGAGAATGGTAACACTGTGAGCGATATGGCAACGCTGTGTCTACCGGTTGTGATAGTCCGGTTTGTTCATCCCTTCCACATGCTCAGTACGAGTTTCAACTCCGTTCAGCCAACACATTATTTTTGACAGCGCCATCAGTGAATTTGTGTTTTTGTTGTATGTTACGAAAATGGAGGATCGGAATTTAGAGCGACGTTGTGCAATCAAGTTTTGTGTTAAACTTGGGAAATCCGCGAGTGTGACAATTGAAAAGTTGAAACAGGCCTACGGGGAACATTGCTTATCAAGAGCACAATTTTTCCGCTGGCAAATATCAATTTTTGAAAGCCGAGAACACGTTGAAGATCAACCTCGCTCAGAGAGACCTTCAACTCCAAAATTTGACGAAAACGTTGAGCGTGTGAGGATTCTTCTGAGATCAGACCGTCGTTTAACAATAAGGACGATGTGTGAACAGTTCAATTTAAACACTTTCACCGTACGTCAAATTTTGATAGACGATTTGGACATGCGAAAGAATTGTGTGAAATCGGTGCCGAAAAACCTCACAACGGAACAGAAGGACAATCGAAGAAACGTGTGCGTTGATCTTGAGAGGATTGACAACGACCAATTCTTAAATCGCGTGATCACAGGTGATGAATCCTGGATATTTGAGTATGATCGGCAAAACGAAGAGTGGCACACTCCGTCATCTCCTCGACCGAAAAAATATCGAATAAGCAAATCAAAGATCAAAACCGTGCTGATTTGCTTTTTTAACAGTAGGGGTAATTGCAGTAATAAGCCCTAATTGGGAGCTTTTCAACGATATATCATGTGATACTTATTTCATTGGTTCCAGGGTTATAGCTAGATAAAATTTTAATTAATGAAATATTTGGATCTTACAAGAGGCACATCGGTTCGAATCAGACTTCATCTACTTTTTTTAACCTTTTTTTTTAATTTTAACATATTGATTTGTTAATAATTATTAACCTCCGATTGTAAAAAAAAATTTACGATAAATAATAACAATTAAAAAAATAGAAATTATTAATGAAATAAAATTTTATGTACTTTTAAATCCACATCAGATTTTTGTATTTAGTATACTCACGTGTATTTTTTTATTATTATTTCACGAGTTTGTATTTTAAATAATTAATATGAATTTTATTTGCATCTATTTTTATTTTTATAAGCTTTTATTTAACTCGCTTTAGGAATAATCAGATCTCGCAAATCGTATGAAAATCAATGAAATTTGATTCACGTATGTGACTTCGATGACAATACAGCATTACGGTGTCGGCATTTTGATATGACCCACCCCCACCCCCACGCACTACCCCTACGCTAAATTCATACATTTAGTTGAAAATTTTCATTTCTCATGAATTATCGTATGAAAATGATTGAAATTTGGTACACGTATGTAACTTCGATGTGTAAAAATAAATATTTTTACTTTTTTTTAGTCTTATTAAACAAACAAAGCTTTTATTTAACTTGCTTTAGGAATCAAATCTTGCAACCGCTATATCTTTTGATCTATCGTATGAAAATCAATGAAATTTGGTACACGTATGTAACTTCGATGACAATACAGCACTACGGTGTCGGAATTTGATATGGCTCGCCTCCACGCGCTACCCCTACGATAAATTCATGCATTTAGTTGAAAATTTTCATTTCTCATGAATTATCGTATGAAAATGATTGAAATTTCGTACACGTATGTAGCTTCGATGTGTAAAAATAAATATTTTTACTTTTTAGTCTTAATAAACAAACAAACCTGAACAAACAATAATATTCAGATATAAATATTATTAAGAATATTTTTTTTTTGAATGTAAAAAGTTTATTGTTCATTAAGACTAAAAAGTAAAAAATAAAAATAAAATACAAAAAACAAAAAAAATTACAAAAATATATTTGATTACATTTTTTTAAAAAAGCTTTTATTTAACTAATATTAATATTAACATTAATAAAAAAAAGAAACAAACTGCGCCACGCTTTTATTTAACTAAATATTTTCATTACTTTTAATTTTAAAATTTAATAATTATTACATTTATTTATTGGTTATTTATTAGATATTTATATAATTTGTTTTTTACTTTTCAGTGCATTTTTATATTTGTTAATATATTAAATTTTTTTGTTTAAAATTCTCAATTTGATTTAATTCTTATTTTTTACTTTTTCTAATTTGTTCCCTTTTTTTATTAATGTTAATATTATATAGCTTTTAGTTAAATAAAAGCTTTTTTTATGTAATCAAATATATTTTTGTAATTTTTTTGTATTTTTTTTTTTTTATTTATCGTGTATTTTGTGTTGCCACTAAGATCAAGATTTTACTATTGTTTCTTTTGATTTTTTTTTGTATGTATATGTTGGGGCAATTTTTTTTGCAAGGAGTAGCATATTTATCCATTTCTGATATGTTTATATAGTACTGTATTATTGTGTACCTATCAGAATAAAAGATCATTTATTTTTACCTCATCTGATTTTTTTTTTCTTCACTCATTTGACTGGTTTGATGCAGCTCTCCAAGATTCCCTCCGTAGTGCTAGTCGTTTCATTTCAGTATACCCTCTACATCCTACATCTATAACAATTTGTTTTACATATTCTTGATTTACATGCATTATATTCATAAGAAAAAAACGTGATAGATGGTGTGTAGAACAGATTAATCTATATCTCTTTCTGTTGTGAAAAAATGTATTATGTACATTATTTCCACTCAGTAGGGGATTTAAGAATTATATATTAAAAAAGTAGATTATGTATTTTTATTATATTTATGCTTCCTGTTTTAAGCTTATATTTTATTTAATATTTTATTATGATGTAAAGATAAAAAACAAAATTTATTATCAGATTAAATTTAAACGTAGTGTACAGCTTCAACCGTCCCTTCTCCCTGGAAAAAAAAGCAGTTACAACTTACTCATAAAATTATCATTTTTTAAATAGTTAAATTAATGTGATAATCGGTCTTCCTTTTTTTACAAGTATATTTCGTTTATATATTAAACAGCATGAGCAATGAAAATAAAGAAAATTAACAAAATACTTCCAGCATTTATGGACTGGAACTTAAACCATACCGTTTAGGATGTAAAGGTAAAGAAAACTATAGTTAATTTTAAAAGTTTGACAGATGACCTTAAATGAAATTAGAATTAATCTTAGATTGTAAAATTAAAGCTAAAATCAACAAAAAAATCTATTAACTGATAATTTAGTACAAAATTCGTATATAGAATATTTGTATAATAAAATTTGTTATTTTTAAAATGATAATAAATCGCGATCATTAAAAAAAGTTATGTCTAATACAAAAAAAAAAAATCTGACAACAGTTGTTTCTGATGCACTGGTTACACACACAATTTAAAATATTTATCATTTTATTCAAATGTACGGGGTCTGTAAATAAAGTAATGAAACTAGTATTTTTTTGGCAGCTAAAGTGGCAACACTGTAAAGTTACTAGTAAACATATGGTTATATGAATAGCTAATGTATATTAGGTATTAATAATTTTAGTCTATTTTTCCCACGTGGGACGTAAACAAACGTTTCGTGAAACGGGTTTTTGTTGTGCCTTACAAAAATCAGTGATACTGAATATGAGCAACGTTGTACAATCAGGTTTTGTCTTAAACTCGTTGAGAATGCTACTGAAACTTTTCCAAAATTGAAAACGGTGTATGGAGATAACGAAATGTCACGAGCCCGAGGTTTTAGGTGGTTTAAAGCATTTTCAGATGGCAGGGAATCAGTTGCCCTTGATCCACGTCAAAAAGTGACGACAATGTACCGAATCAGACTCTTGATACGGTACGACCGGCGATTAACTATCAGAATGATTGAAGAACAATTGAATTTGAACCGTATCACAGTCCGTGAAATTTTGATAAACGAATTGGACGTGAAAAACGTTTGTGCAAAATTGGTCTCAAAAAACCTCACTGTTGAACAGAAAAACAACAGGGTAAAAATTTGATCTTCTAGGACGAATTGAAACGGATCCTGATTTTCTAAAAATATGTTATTACTGGTGATGAATGTTGGATATTTGAGTACGACCCAGAAACAAAACGCCAAAGCAAGGGGTGGCACACTTCAAACTCACCACGTCCCAAAAAATAAAAATGAGAAAATCAAACATCAAAACCGTGATTTGGCATTTGTTTGGCATTTTCCAAAAGGTGTTTTTGCTACAGGACAGACTGTGAATCAGTATGTTTACCGAGAAATTCTTGAAAGATTGCGGAAAAGAGTTGCCCGCGTGAGACCAGTTATCAAAGACAACTGGTTTCTTCAACATGACAATTCACTGCACTTTCAGCTAATGAGTTTTTGCAAATAAAAACATTCCTTTAGTTCCTCAGCACCTTATTCACCTGACTTGAGCCCCTGCGACTTTTACAAAACATTTCAAAGGACATTTTGAAACAGAAGAAAACATTAAGTAAAATGTAATCTACCATCTAAAGGATATTCCAGTTCCTGAGTTCCAACATTGCTATGAAGAGTGAGAAAACCGTTTGAAACGTTGCGTGGCTTCCCAAGGGAACTATTTTGAAGATGATAAAGTCCACGGTTTGTAAATAAAAAGTTTTTTCAGAACTCGTTAAGTTTTTTACAGAACTCGTATATGGGGTAATTTTTTGGTAAAATTTTGGGTCAGTATCTTCATGGAATGGGGTAGATAATTTCTCGGGGTCAATTTTCTCAACATTTTGTAAACATAACCCCATTTTATATTAAGCTTAAATGCGTACATGATTATCTTATCATTTAAAAAAAAAACTTTGGCCCCTGAAATTCTCCCCTTCTACGAAAATTGAAAAGTTATTCTTTTAATTATTCCTTTTTTTTTTTAACTAAATTTTTTTGTTGTCTTTCTAAGCAGAAGAGTAGTGCATGTGGCCTCCAAAAAATACTTTGGAGGTAAGGGAGCCGATCAGAGTAAAAAATATTGGTTTTTCGAATTTTCTAAACTTCTTTTTTGTATCATTATTTTTCCACTGTACAAGAATAAATAACTAATGCCTGGAAAGTGTAACATCATTTTTTAGAGTATTAAAGTACATTTCGTCTTATTTATATACTGCTTTTTTTTTAGGTACTCTCATAAATTATAATATTACATAACGATTAAAAATTAATACCTTTCCCAATGGATTTTTTTTATCTTTGAAGAAAATGTTTTATGGAACCCTAAAATCACACGTATCATATGCATCGTAGATTTAAAAAAAAAATTTTTTAACAAAAGTTTAAATCTATTAATTGTGTACGCTTACATCAAAATTTCTTCGTTGCATTACGCTTCATAGTATATATATATATATATGTATATAATACAAACGCGCGCACGATGATTTTGAATCACAACTAGTAGGTTGTTTTGCTTCGTTAGGATAGTTGTCTGATAGCTTTCCTTCTGTCGTTTTTATTAGTATTATTATACCACAGTAGCTTTCTCTAACAAATTGATTTGTTACAGATAACGTTTTTCTCGCCTTCATAACATATTTTTTTTCTATCTGTTTCTAGATTATATACTATACTACCTTCCGAATTTATAAGTGTATGTATGCGTGTGCGTGACTATTTTTTTTATAAAAATTGTGTAGTAGTGTTACATTGTCATCTGTTAAAATACAAAATACGTTACATTAGTTAAAACTGTTAATAAAAATAATGTATGTATATATATATTTTTTTATTTTATTAACCAGTTATTTTATTTTATAAATCAATTTATTAACTGTTGTTGTTCTACGAACTTATACTGGTTCATGTCGAATTTCTAATAATAGAATTTATATTGTATGTGTACAATATAAGTCTTACTCACTCACTCCCTCTCTCTCTCTCTCTCTCTCTCTCTCACTCTCCATTTATCTCGCTCACCCCTCACTCTCTCCCTCTGATCTATATCATTATTAACTTCAGCCCCGAAATTTTCAGATTAGTTATAAAAAGTTATAGGTCCTCGATGTACTGGAGCATCAAGTCCAAGCCCCAAAGTGGTACAGGGAATTTTTGGGCCTGAAGATTAAAGAAGATGCCAGACCTTTGATAGGTTATTATTATTATTATTATTATTACATTTTATTAATAATTATCTGGAGGTCCCTAGTTTGAGTCCCAGTCAGGTTTGGGATTTTTCATACGCTAAAAAATTTCATTTCCATTGCGACATACATGCTTGTGGAGAAATTATCAAGCCAAAAAAAAAAAAATTACCTACTAATTATTTTTTTTAGATATTTGTAATTAATATTTAAATACTAAACATATAACGTACTAAAAAAATATTTCTTGTTATACATAATTGTATGTATAACAAGAAAATGGTGTTATAGAGGAAGAAGAGGAAGTTGAGGAGGATGAAATGGGAGAAACAATACTGAGATCTGAATTTAAGAGAGCATTAAAAGATTTAAATGGCAGAAAGGCTGCTGGAATAGACGGAATACCTGTAGAATTACTGCGCAGTGCAGGTGAGGAAGCGATTGATAGATTATACAAACTGGTGTGTAATATTTATGAAAATGGGGAATTTCCATCAGACTTCAAAAAAAGTGTTATAGTTATGATACCAAAGAAAGCAGGGGCAGATAAATGTGAAGAATACAGAACAATTAGTTTAACTAGTCATGCATCAAAAATCTTACTAGAATTTTATACAGAAGAATTGAGAGGAGAGTGGAAGAAGTGTTAGGAGAAGACCAATTTGGTTTCAGGAAAAGTATAGGGACAAGGGAAGCAATTTTAGGCCTCAGATTAATAGTAGAAGTAAGATTAAAGAAAAACAAACCAACATACTTGGCGTTTATAGACCTAGAAAAGGCTTTCGATAACGTAGACTGGAATAAAATGTTCAGCATTTTAAAAAAATTAGGGTTCAAATACAGAGATAGAAGAACAATTGCTAACATGTACAGGAACCAAACAGCAACAATAACAATTTAAGAACATAAGAAAGAAGCCCTAATAAGAAAGGGAGTCCGACAAGGATGTTCCCTATCTCCGTTACTTTTTAATCTTTACATGGAACTAGCAGTTAATGATATTAAAGAACAATTTAGATTCGGAGTAACAGTACAAGGTGAAAAGATAAAGATGCTACGATTTGCTGATGATATAGTAATTCTAGCCGAGAGTAAAAAGGATTTAGAAGAAACAATGAACGGCATAGATGAAGTCCTACGCAAGAACTATCGCATGAAAATAAACAAGAACAAAACAAAAGTAATGAAATGTAGTAGAAATAACAAAGATGGACCGCTGAATGTAAAAATAGGAGGAGAAAAGATTATGGAGGTAGAAGAATTTTGTTATTTGGGAAGTAAAATTACTAAAGATGGACGAAGCAGGAGCGATATAAAATGCCGAATAGCACAAGCTAAACGAGCCTTCAGTAAGAAATATAATTTGTTTACATCAAAAATTAATTTAAATGTCAGGAAAAGATTTTTGAAAGTGTATGTTTGGAGTGTCGCTTTATATGGAAGTGAAACTTGGACGATCGGAGTATCTGAGAAGAAAAGATTAGAAGCTTTTGAAATGTGGTGCTATAGGAGAATGTTAAAAATCAGATGGATGGATGCGAAAGTACAGGAATTTGGCCAAACATTCTGCGATCGAGAAAGGTGGAGTATCCAATTCTTGTCTCGCCAGAGTGCATGCCTCACATTTTCAAATCTACTGAAAAAAATTTTCATAGTATTCCCGGTTGACTGTTTGCCCCCTTGGTCGTGGCCTGGCCATGTCTGTCTGGTCTTGGCGAAATTGGACCCTTCCAAGTGCCTTTGTTTTTGGGTAATACCCATAAATCCGTGATTGTAATTAGTTTTTTTTGTAATTACCCTATTTAATAAATCTGAGTAAATTTCTATTTAGAAGTTCTTAAGATACGTCTGTGTTGTTACTACTGCTGGTCTGACAACGGTTTCGGAATGAATTTCCCATACACTCGATGCATGTTCAGATCTTCAGTTAAAATTGGCTGAACCGGGTAAAAACTTAACTGTTTATTATCCATTTCCCTAATTGTAAGTCTACGGTCAGAGCGCACTAAATCGCGAACTTTCGAAATATTTTCGTTGGTTTTCGAAGTAGAAAGCCGGCCGGACATGGGGGGGGGGGTCATCTATGACTGATTCGCGGCCATCTTTGAATATGTTCAACCTGATAAAACGTTAACCGTCTCAGTCATTTATTCCCGAAATCTGTTTCTTAAGAGTTCATAAGTCTTCGAAGGTGAATACCCGATTTTAAAACCAAATTTGGCGCAAACTTGCTGTTTTGTTTCTTCATTCATTTTGGGAAATCGATAATCTGTCGAGAACCGAAAGCAAGTCTTTACTCACCAGGATGTCACTCTCTAATGAACAAAAATATCGCGGTGATCTTGTCAGGACATTTAAAGGACAAAAGAAGGTTTCTCTTCTATACCCGTGGGCAAACCTATCCAAATCGTATTTAACAGTGTCGACACCTGTAAGATTTCTATATGTGGGGCATATTATTATATTATTTTTTCAAAATTTGTTAAGGTTTAAAATTTATTAAAGTTTTGGTATTATAAATAATCAAAATTTAAAAAAAAATCAACCCCCACCCCTTAAAAATTGAAATAAATTGTTTTTTTTCTTTTGCTTTCACACGTTCTTTTTCTCCAATTTTTCAAAAATTTTTTGAAAGTTTATACTTCATATAAACAAGAAATTTCTACTATTTTTATATATATATAAACCCCGCACGAAGAATGCAGATTAGTTTTTTGAAAATTATCTTTTTCTTATTTTAGCTTTTGTTGAAGTAGGTGTTAGATTTAGAGATAACTTTACTGAAGAAAATTTATTAAAAAAATAAAATTGTAAATATTATTTTTATTCGGTAAATGTTTTTACTTTTTAAATTTTAATCCAATGAAAATAATTTCAAAATCTTCTGGTCAAAAATAATTCTTTAATTTCGTCAGACTTCGAAGGGATATATTTATATTTAAGATAATTAATATGGACTTTCATAACGTTAATTTTTTATATTATGTGTTTTGTGATGCTGTTCTAATCAAGATTTAACCATGGTTTTTCTTGATCAATCCCGGCAGATGCTGGATTAGTCTTTTTTTTATTCAAAGAGTAGTATTGCTACTCGTACACTATGATGTGATCACTCTTATCTCGCCCTCTCCCACCCTCCTACTCTCTCTCTAGCTCTCACTATATATATATATATATAAAATGTGAATTAATAATTTCCCAGAACTATTCAAAGTAGTAAATGTACCCACGCATACGAATATAGATTTTATTTAATATTTACATTTTTCGCTTTCAGTTAACGGATTTAAAAACTATAAAAACGTACGATAAAAATTAATTTGTAATAAATTTAATTCTACTGTCTTATATAATTTACCGCTAATATAATTTACAAAAAGTATTTAAATAAATTTTATATTGTGTTTTCAACTCTCCTAGTTCAACACTATTAGCGTTTGCGAACGCTAAACACTGCTGGACAACATAGTCTGCATTATAAGTACTTGATAAAGCCAAACATTAGAAACAATTTGACAAGACCTAAAATTCCTCGCCTAAATAGGTATACCAATTTACCAACATTCTCACTTAGGTATCAGTCTTTAAAGTCGAATGTTTCTTTTACAAACTTATTCTTAATACAAATTCAAAATCCAAGTAGCGAAGCTGCAGGCAAAAGTTAGTATAATATATTATTTGGTATAGATCAAAAATAGAATATTTATTTATAATAATATTGGTTTGCTTGGCATTTCTCCCACCACCACCCCATTTGGTCGTCCTAAAGCATAATACCGAATGTCTGTGCCACAAACGGCAACTGAGCCTCGAACAGTTTAGGGACCAGTATCCTAACATAGCTCCTAGAGCTTACCTAACAACGTGAGCGGACTAAGCGCATTGCCGGCTGACGGGTCCCAACCCCTCACTTGTCATGTATTTGCAAAAATGGGTTGACGCCCCCCGTCAACTACTAAAAAGACGAAATAAATACTGCCTAGACGAAATTAATACTACTGTCTACTACCTAGACAAAATAAATAAAATTTATTTCGTCTAGGCAGCAATTCGCTGCCACGTTGCCGGTCGTTGAATGCCGATATAAAATGGTGAGCGATATAAAATGGTGGACAGATACTTATCTGTCCACCATTTTATATCGCTTGGAACCATAATTATTGGCTGGTGATCAGCCATACTCAGAATAAGCTTCCCACGGCAATGCGGTAAGATTCTTTCCCTTCAGCAAACTACGGATGCCGGTTGAACAAAGCAACCGCATCAAGGAACCCTTGACCTCTAAGTTCCAGGGTGACCCGGTCTCTGGTCCTCCCCAAGAGCAGGGAAATCAAACATCAGGTGTTCATTTGATTGGACATCCCTGCAGACGCACAGCTTATCAGCTGCCAGGCGGAATCGAAACAGATATTGGTTCAAGTTAGCGTGGTTGGTGAGCACCCGGGCACCCGTTGCCCTTAAAAACGAGCTCGAGGCAAACCATCCCCCAAATATTGTATAAATTTATATAAGGATCTTCCCAGTCATGGTGTCCCATTCCAATTTCCATGCTTCCATCGCGAGGTTCTGCAGCCTCTTCCGCAGGCGGAAGATGGGCAACTGAACGAAATTTAGATCCGGTGCATTGTGATCACAGTTCCGCTCCGGTACAGGCCCGGCTCGAAACCGCATCCCAAATACTTCGGCCTCCCGGCCACTTCGCAATCTTCACATGGCTGCTCGAACTTTTACCACTAAATCGATTGGGAGAGGCTTTCCCAATACGATGGTAGCCTCGTTGGAGGTTGTTTTAAAAATACCAGTGCAGACAGTTAAGGCTGTGCGCTGGGCATTCCATAAATTTTGAAGAAGTGCTCTATTCATATCCAACTTATGCGCTCAAATGGGCGCCGCGTCAAGTTTTCGAAGACATTTATAATAGTATACTGCTGTAGTTGATTTTTTATTATAACAGATGATTTGAGTAAAATATTTCGGAAGCACGTCACGGGAATCGATCCCACAACACGTCGTATGTTAACCTCTATCAAGGATATTTCATATTATTTTTTGAACTCTTAATTTATTCTAAAAATTACCATTATGATTTATTAATGCAATACGTTTAGGTCTATATGTTATTGTATTTTTATTTCTATTTAAATAAATAATGTATGTGAAGCAATTTCCTCGTAATACCAGTTATGGTCAGTTTTAATGATTATGTGATGGAATGTTATTTAGCTTTTATCCTTTTTATGGAGTTTGATTTAACTTTTTATGGCTTGGTGGTACCATACCGTCTGCATATCGATAAAGTGTGTCTTCTGTAAATGGTTTCTAGTATAATTTTTTAACCTGTATGGAAGTTGTTTTGCTATATTTATTTAATTGTAAACGTTTTCGTTTTTATTTTATTTTTAAAAATTAAAGCGATTTTTTTTGTAAGTTTTTCAAAATTGTTGTATAATTTGTTTTTTACTTATAGTAAATACCATATGATATGATAATCGTCTGAAATGTTCCACCCTCTACGTCATATTTTTATTTTTGTGATCAGGAAACAAGTTAACATTTGTAGAAAAAAATGCTTAAAAAGTTCATATGTACGGTTTTGGATGTGTGTGTGTATGTTTATGTGAAGGGTTGAGGGGAGGGGGTAGAAAATTTTCAACTGATATTTAATTTTGCTTTTGCATGTATTATATATCAGAAACTGTGTAAACCTCACATCAAATCCGATATTGTTACTTGTCGATGTTTTTGGGAGAATCGATTATATTGACTGTATTGAAAAAAACTGGGTGAAGAATATGAGATATTGACGCAGTGTTTTTTTGTAGGGGTTACTAAACCTATTATCAACATAATGGATAATTCTGATTTATTTATTATTATTATTGTTATTTTTTACATCGTTTTATTAATTCAGTTTCATTGTACGTTTAACTTCGTATATTAAATGTTATTAAAAATTCTGATGTGTATATCACAGGACTTCCTTGTACGGATATTAAATTACATATACACATTTTTAAAAGTACATAAAATTTTATTTCACTTATAACTTCTGACTTTTTGTTATATATATATATTTTTATTGTTATTATTGATTTAATATTTATTGTAACTTTTTTACAATCATAGGTTAATAACTACTAATCAATTTCTATTATTTAAATAGAAAAAAAAAGTTAAAAAAAAGGAAACGAAGTCGAATTTGAACCGATGTAAGATAAAAATATTTCACTAATTAAAATTTATTTGGTTATATTTTTGGAACCAATAAAAATAAGTACCACTTTGATATATCGTTGAAAAGTTCTCAATGAGGGCTTATTACTGCACTTAAGAAAAAGTCAAAAATCCAAATGTTTTTAGATTTTGGGCTTTTTCAACATTTTTGTTCCAGTCGATTGCACTCAAGAGGAGAGGTGCACAACTAGATGTTAGAACAGTTCTAAATCCAAAATTTCAACACCCCACGGTTAATCGTTTATGAATTATGCGAGATATATACGTAGGGTACAGACGTCATGCCGAAACTATTCAAAATGGATTCAGGTGTAGTCAAAACGGATATTTCCATTAAAATCTGAAAACCGAAATCTTTCGCGATACAATACTTCCTTTACTTCGTTCAAGGAAGTAAAAATATGAAAAAATAACAGAAATTATTAATGAAATAATATTTTATGTACTTTTAATTTAAAAAAAAAAATTGTATATGTAATTTAACAGGCGAATAAAGAAGTTATGTGGGGTCCACATCACATTTTAAAAAAAAATTCCACGTAAAAATTAATACTAGATACAATTTAATTTTTAATCTTAAAAATTGAAGTTTAAAAAAAAATTTAATTTATGAACAGGTTCATTTTAGCTCGCTTGTTTTTCGGCTTGTTAATTTATTCCAGTATTTATATCTTTCAATCAGTCGTCCTGCTTTGTAGAAATGTTATTAAACAAGGATAAACATAAAAAATGGTTAAACAAAGATTTGGGTACCATGATGCTCCCTTTCTAATGTGATAAAAAATCAGGTCAAATTTGGAATATAGAATAACAAAATAATGTGGCCTAATTTCAATTTTTTTTTTATCAAGTAGCTTTCAAGATATGAGGTAATAATTGGTTAGAAATAATGTTTTGTTTATCACCATACACTTAATCGATTTAAAACTTTACACTGATCGATTTAAAACTTTAGAATTTTAAACAACTTAAGAAATACTTTCATCGAATTATAACTTAATTTTCTTCAATTAGTTTATAAAAATTCAAAATAACCCCCATTTTACTTCGTTGTACGAAATAAAAGAGTATTATGATTGCTAAAAGTTTCTGTTTACAGATTTCAATGGAGGTATCCATTTTGACCATCCCTGAATCCATTTTCACTAGTTTCGGCGTGACGTCTGTATGTGTGTATCTCGCATAACTCAAAAAGTATTAGTTGTAGGATATTGAAATTTTGGATTAGAACTATTGTAACATCTAGTTGAGCACCTCCCCTTTTTATTGCAATCTACTGGACCAAAAGTGTCCAATAAAAACCCTAAATCCAAAACAAATTTGGATGTTTTAACTTTTTCTTAACTGTGGTAGTAAACTGTCATTGAGAGCTTTTCAACGATATATCATAAGTAGTACTTATTTTCATTGGTTCCAGAATTATAGCCAAATAAAATTTTAATTAATGAAATATTTGGATCTTACAAGGGAAGGCACATCGGTTCGAACCAGACTTCAATTTAAATTTTTTTTTAAATTTAAATTTATTAATAATTATTTACCTCTAATTGTAAAAAAAAGTGATAAAATATCAAAAGTTATTAACGAAATAAAATTTTATGTACGTTTCCGTCTTAAAAAAAAAGTGAATATGTAATTTAATAGGCGTACAATGAAGTGATGTAGTATCCACATCAGATTTTTTAATTTTGCTCAAAATTTACTGCTATCAGTCCCCAATGTTCTAATTTTTATTAGCTATTTTCGAATCATTTGTGATAAACCGGTCCGGAGATATTTATCTTCTGGAAATTTCTATAATTTTTGTTATATATATGTTATTAGAAGATTCCTGAATGTCAAAATTTGCAAAACTATACCCAAAATTTTGGCCATTATCTACACTTTCCCTTTATTGCTATGCTGCTGCTGCAGTATTAGAGTTGTAGCTATAAAATTAACGTGATCTAATTTTGAGTAAGTAAATTTTCTGATTATTATATCACAAAAAAAAACTATTGTACAAGATGCCTTACGAATGAACAGAGAAATTTCAGGGTATGTTCTACTGGTGAAAATAATGAAAAATGTTCGTATAAACTTAAGTGTGGAAACACTTTGTTTTCGAATTACGGCTAGCATAAGATTTCGCCAGGATTTCAGTTCTTCTAATAAGAAGAAGCCCTACTGTAATCTTTTGGACCCGAATTAAGGAGTAATGTTGGTGGTTTCTTATGTAATTTGAGCTAGAATGTAGGATAAAACAGATCCCAAAACTGTAACTCGTGTAGTTTTTACGATATCCGACGTTAAACATAAAGTTTGTTGTTGAAAAACAAGTTTTTTTTGTGTAGGTTGGTAGTACAATAGCTTTGTTAAATGACTAATAAATTGGGAAGATTCATTAAAATGTAGAGAATTTAATTATGAATAAATACAGCCTATAATTACCCACTGGGTTAGTCTACTGGTGAACGCGTCTTCGCAAACTTATTTCGAAGTCGAGAGTTTCAACGTCCAAATCCTAGTAAAAGCATTTACTTTTGTACGGATTTGAATACTAGATATTGGATGCCGGTGTTCTTTGGTGGTTGAGTTTCAAAATTAACCACTCATCTTACGAATGGTCGACTGAGATTGTACAAGACTACACTTCACTTACACTCATATATATCATCCTCTGAAGTAATATCTGACGATGATTCCCGGAGGCTGAACAAGAAAAAAATATTCAGCCTATAAAAATTAAATGAAAACTTTTAAAATGGTTTTTTCTGAAGCAAAACTGGCAAAAAAATAGACAGAAAATTGTCTTTTTCTTTCATAATTTCTATTGAACGTTTTTCATTATTTTCACCAGTAGAACATGTCCTGCAAGTTTTTTGGGATACTTTGTATAAAAATTTAAAAAAATAGAAATTTTTTTACAAAGTTTAAATGATGAAAAAACCAATCGCTTGGGTAATTATAAGAAAATAAAGAAGGAAAATTAGAAGGAAAGAAAACGAAAATGGCGTAACGTTCAATATCTATGTGGACGACCGCGTGAATAACTAGAAAATTACCAAATCGACCAAACGTTTTTGAGATAATTTTTATTATGCTTTATCATATATGTTTATTTTTTCCTAATGTGTACGTTCCAATTTGTTTAACTAGTGAACAATAAGCAAACCCACCGGCTTGGTCTAGCGGTGAACGCGTCTTCCCAAATCAGCTGATTTTGAAGTCGAGAGATCCAGCGTTCAAGTCCTAGTAAAGGCAATTATTTTAACACGGATTTGAATACTAGATCGTGGATACCAGTGTTCTTTGGTGGCTGGGTTTCAATTAACTACACATCTCAGGAATGGTCGAACTGAGACTGTACAAGACTACACTTCATTAACACTCATACATATCATCCTCATTCATCCTCTGAAGTATTATATGAAAGGTAATTCCAGGAGACTAAACAGGAAAAAGTAAGGAAAGTGAACAATAAGCAACCCCTTCATGCCCAGTGAGATCATTCCTGAGATGTGTGGTAAGATTAATTGAAGTTCAACTACCAAAGTACACCGGTACATCTGTGTAGTATTCAAATCTGTAAAAAAGCAACTAGCTTTTACTAGGATTTGAACCGCTGTGCATTGCCAGAGGCCGGGATATCCTGGAGCGGATACAAAGAAGAATGGCGATACGTCTGGTCTCAGCCTACCGTACCGTTTCGTTTGAGGCAGCTATTGTCCTTGCCGAGGTTCCTCCTTTCGACCTGCTAGCCAAGGAGAGGAAGGAGGGCAAGATCAGAAACGAGACTAGGCGAGATTTGTTGGCTTGCTGGCAGAGTAGATGGGAGGATTCCCAAAAAGGGCGATGGACAAGAAGACTGCTGCCTAGAGTCCAAAACTGGGTGGATTGATGGTTTGGGGAGTTGGACTTCTATCTCACCCAGTTCTTTAGTGGATACGGCTGTTTTAACTCCTATCTGTTTGAGAGGGGGAGGAGAGACACCCGTGAGTCCGTGTATTGCAAGGCAGGAGTCGATTCTGCCGAGCACACATTTTTTGTGTGCCCTAGATGGGAGCTTCTGAGAATGAAAGTAGTCCAAGCGATCCCATCTTCCCGGACAGTATCGAAAAGATAATGTTAAGTGAGACGTCCTGGGCTGTCGTGGTCACAGGGCAGTAGTGAAAAAGAAAACCGAGGAGGAGGCAAGGTTTTATCCATAATTACCAATAAGGTTGACGGTAATAGAAATATGTTGAGTCGCAGACTGCTATTGAAGTCCCGATATATCTACGTGTTCGTAAGTTGTAGTTCGTAAGGAGCATACACATGTCGAAGTAATCCCTCGGGGTGATTCCGGGATGCGTAGGGTTACTCCAAAAGGGGTGGTTTTAGTCGGTAGTCTGTTGATGGCGGTTGGATTAGACCACCAGCAGGAGTCCGACACTTCGTGCCTAAATACATTTCCACCTCCGTCCCCAAAAAAAGAAAAAAAAGGATTTGAACCTTAAAACCTTGAACTTCGAAAATTAGCTGTTAAATTTGCGACGACAGGTTAACCACTGGACCAGACCGTTATGCTTATAGTAATATATAATGCTTTAAGATGGAATAACTTAGTTCAGGATTGGATGATTGAAATATTTATTTTACCATTAAAGGAAGGGTTTAAAATTTAACCCTTAACTTTATGCAAATTACGTGTAGTTCAGAAATAATGCTGAACTTTTTTTTTGATAAAAACTTATAACAACGAAATTAAAGTTTAAAAGTTAAGTCAAAAGAAACAAAAAAAAAAAAAACAACAGAAACAAAAAAAAGATCTCAGAAGAAAGTTAATGATGGTGAAAAGGGGGGAAGTAAAGTTTTATTATCGAGTGGTGGTAACACTTTTAGTTTTCCCTTGTGAATATTTCATTACTTTTTTAAAGAATTCATTGTTATTTCCTATGGATGTTATATTCAAGTAAGAATAAAAGAAAGATGAAAATTGTAAGGAATTGTATGTCCCTTTATCAACATTTTATTATTATGATGAAGATATGAGGGTCGTTCGTGTAGACTTAACTTTGATAGAAAGAGAAATGACAATAAAGGATAGAGAAATACTAGATATATATAGAGAGAGAGAAAGAATTTGATAACAAAATGGTCGGTTTAAGAAGGATTTAGTCCCATCATTCTTATGTATGCATTTTATACAAAGGGTGAATAACTGAATAGCTCTGGTCTTCTTTATCAATTCCATCCCTATATATATATATATATATATATAACATGTATATATAAACTATCCCTTCGTAACTGTTTTTTTTTGTCACTCACTTAACTCATCTTTTAGAGCTCTATCTGTCAAAAAGATAAAACAAATTGTTCACTTCATCGAATTTATTGACTTCTATGTCAAAACGAGGGACGTCCTCGTTTGCTTATTTATTCTGATGTTGCGTATTAAAATACTGTTCTGTTCTGATAATAAGAATTTTTTTTAATCACTAATAATGTTATTTATATTTCGACCATATATTTTTTATTCGGCTATTCATTTAAGAAATTAAAAAAGCTGGCAACTAGATATGTTATTTCTTGGCATTAGTTATTTATTCTTATACAAAGTATAGTGGAAAAGTGACTCATGAGATAAGTTTCTTAAGGTTTTTTTTTGAAGTGGGGATAATTTATGATGAAGGTTTATTGTAAAATTATCATTATACTTATAAATGAATCAAAAAAAGTTTAAAAGAATCGGTTTTTTTAATGTTTTTTTTTACTCTTTCACATCTAAAATCACGTTCAAAGAATGTTCGTTGATTTTTTCCGTGTTTATTATGTTAAATAGAAGAGTCTCCTATAAAAAATGTACATCCAATAAAAAGTTACCTAAGATTTTTTTTTCCGGAAAGGGGGGGGGGGGAGTTAAATTATGATGAAATTTTATTTCTAATATAGAACATTCTTTATAGGGTCCAGCAGAAATAACTCCCCAATTTGAAATGTAAATAAAATAGACATTACAACAAAATTATAAAAATAAAAAATAAAAAAAAAATTAAATATATTCTGAAAGAACAGTGTTTGCCATTTATTTTACACTAGTTACAGGGCGTGCCTAGGACACGCCTCCGCAGCAAGGCCCTCCGAGCGGGTTGCCCTGGTGGGCGATGTCTCGGAATGGGATTATTTGGTATGTAAAACTGATTACCTCTTGTGTAAAAATATTTTTTTTAAAGATGAAAATTGGTATAACGAAAGTTAAATTAGAAATTTAACTCTAGAAATTGATACTAACCAATCGGGATTTTCCGCTAGTGATCGGTACTTTCCGGTGCCTACTTTTTGGTTATAGTTCATTATTTTACGAAGAAAAACAATCACATAAATAAATAAAAAATATATAAAACAAAGGTGTTTTAAAATTAAACGCACTAAAATGTAAAATATAATTTTATGACGGTATCTCAGAATGGATTTGATAACAAGCTTTGAAGGTGTTATGTAAGATTGTGTGAAAGTCATACCTTCAAATTAGAACTTTGATGTCTTTTCCAGTTTTTTCATATGAGTGATGAATAAAGAGTAGGGTACTGCAGCACACCACTCTTTAGGCCATTGTATTCACATAATCTTACATATCACCATCAAAACTTGTCAGATCCATTCTGAGATACCTCCTAAAATTATTTTTTTACATTTTAGTACGTGTAATTTAAGTGATGTTAAATTTTTTTTACATATTATTTATTTTCTACTTTTTAGTGCATTTAAGAGTAGTTTTTAATAAGTTTTTTTTATATATTTTTTCTACTTTTTAGTCTTCATAAGTTTATACTTTACAGCTGCGTTAGCGGACAGGTTTGAGGGTATTTAGCGAAATATAGGATCGGTACGTTTAATGGTGAGTGAATGCAATCAAAACATAGTGTTAAACGATTTAATAACCAACATCCGGTCGATCAAGAATGTACCTGATGCGTTGAACAGAGCTCGACCTGTTGATAGATACGCCATTTGAATTGTGAAAACTGGACAAGCGGTTGCCGAGATATTACGGTGACACCCCATCGCAGTCCTCCCCAATTTCCGAACAGCGTACCGGGGACACTTGAGAATATTATCATCCGATGGGTAACACTGGGAGCGAACAGATTCACCGGTTAGGAGCGGGGGGTCGAAAAATTTTTCAGAGTGCTAGAACCGACCGTTTTCAAAAATCCGATTTTCGTCCGAAAATTCGGATCCAGTTAATAAGTACTAAATTTTCCCCAAAACGATATATAATAATATAACAAGTATACACCTGAACACTACGAGACATGTACAAACGAATCGGGGTTTTCCGCTAGTTATCGCTAGATTCCGGTACTGAGCTAAGGGGGACGCACAAACAGACACACATACAAATATCATTTAGTAAGGTAGGATAGAGCATTCTTTATAGGGTCCAGCAGAAATAACTCCCCGATTTGAAATGTAAATAAGTAGACGTTACTATAAAATTATAAAAAAAAATTAAATATATTCTGAAAGAACACTATTTACCATTTTTATTTTTTATACCTTTTATTAATTTTTGAAATTTATGTCGTTCATATGCGCCGATTTTCACTATCTGTACAAGTTTTTAACCTTCCCTTGAAATTCCGCATTACTTTTCTATCATTTCCAATAATGTTGAGATGATTTGTTGATGGATAGCAGCTTTTAAATGATCGAGGGTTCTAGGCTTCTTTTTAAAGATTTAAGCCTTTAGATGTCCCCAGAGGAAAAATTCACCCCAGAGGAAAAATTCACATGTAGTAAGATCGGGTGACCGGGCCGGTCTCGTTGTTGTGAAATATTACGTCCGGGAAACATTTCTCTGAAGAAATTCATTGAAATTTCATTGTCTTGCTGTGTGAGCAGTGGCCCCATCTTGTGGAAACCAAACGTCTTGGTAGGAAGAAGTCGCGTAACATTTTTACACAACGTTCGGTAGTCTGTAACCGATTGCTTTTCTTCCTCAAAACGTATGGTCCTATTATTTCAAATTCAGCAACCGCGCACCAAACAGTAATACGCTCAGATTGCAGTGGGCGCTAATTGCGCCACTGCAATTAACCCCAGATTAAGTGGGCTAAGTTGGAGTGGATTATTTTCTGCTCAGTATGAAAAGTATTGTTTGTTAACGCAACCCGATAAATGAAAATGAGCTTTGTCGCTTGACAGCACAATCGAGTTCACCGGAATATTTTCCATTACAGCCTGACAAGAAGCGATACGCCTAATCCAGTAACGTTCATTTAGCTGCTGCACTAGCATCGTTTTGTAAAGATAAAACTGTAAGTTGGCGTGTAAAATTTCGCTTACAGTCCTATCAGAAATTTGTAACGCAGCAACGTATTTAAAGAGCTGAGCGACGTTGAGATTGTTCTTGTCTCACTAAGTCAGGGATATGAACTGAAGTTGAGTTCCCTGAGGGAACTAGGAATAAATTTCGTTGTTGCGAATAACATTTCTGGTGGTACGTTTTTGTTAAATTGCCTCGTATATCGAGACATTTACTAGAAATTGGTTCAAATTAAAGGTAGAACTAGGCGCGGGGTTCGTGCTTCCGCAAACTCGGTTGGCTAGTTCAGAGGCAACGGTAGGACATTCCAGATATCCAGACGAGGCCTTCAGCGAAGGCATAAGCTGAGTTTGAAAATCACCGATGTAAATGTCAACCGAGGCAGTTACATCGGTGGGATCCCAACGAGGCCTGGATTATTACTATGATATGTAAAAAGTTAGACGGCGAAAGACGACTCCCGTTATAGCCCATCAAGTCTAGTAACATGGGGGGGGGGGGGTGCGATTGGAAGCGTCACAAGGCGGGTGTCTTCCCCTACGGGTTTGGGATGTTTATCTCACTGCTTCCAATATTTTCGGGTGTTCGAACGCTTCGTGGTCTACTTGGTGGTTTCTTCTCCAAAGCTGAACCTCTAAAATTAGACACCCATAATTGAATTGTGTTATTATAGGGTGTCGACATAGCTAAAAGTGTGAAAAAATAATCTTTGCGTTTTGGTAATATGCTCACCAGTCCACACCATGGTTGTAACAGAAATAACAAGACATCCGCTACAAAATGGCGTGCCGAACACACTCTGTACTATATGCGCTCCACCATTACCGGTGGGAAATCGGGGAGTTATTTCTGCCAGACTCATTATTACTAAAAGTTTAAATAAACCAACAAAAGTTTAGAAAAATTCAAAAATTGGTATTTTTAAACTTTAATCGGCCCTCCACCCACAATATATCCCCCAAAGTATTTTTTTTTTTTTTTTTTTTTACTACTATGCCTAGGAAATTATTCGAAACAATTCGGTTAAATAATATAAAATAAGTAAAACCTGTAATACTTCCAGAAGAAGCTTTATATAGTGCAAAGAAATTATAATTCTCAGAAAAAGAATTCAGCAAAATAAAAAAAACATGGTTTAAAAATGTGAAACAATATTTACCATTCCGTAGCGGAGCGGTAGCGTCTCGGTTTATCATCCGGAGATCCTGGGTTCGAATCCCGGTTAGGCATGGAGTTTTTTTAACTTTCTTTGATTTTTGCGGAAGGCGGTGAATTTGGGGGCAACTTTTTTTAAGTGGTAATATAAGCATGTACGCATGCACTGAAATTAATAGAGGGGTTATGTGTGCAAAGTCAGCAAGTCTTTACTCACCAGGATGTCACTCTCTAATGAACAAAAATATCGCGGTGATCTTGTCAGGACATTTAAAGGACAAAAGAAGGTTTCTCTTCTATACCCGTGGGCAAACCTATCCATCCATTCATATTTAACAGTGTCGACACCTATAACATTTCTATATGTGGGGCATATTATTATATTATTTTTTCAAAATGTGTTAAGGTTTAAAATATCTTAAAGTTTTGGTATTTTAAATAATCAAAATTTTAAAAAAATCAACCCCCACCCCTTAAAATTTGAAATACATTGTTTTTTTTTTATTTTGCTTTCACACGTCCTCTTTTTCCAATTTTTCAAAATTTTTTTGAAAGTTTATACTTCATATAAACAAGAAATTTCTACTATTTTTTTTTTTTTTATATAGACCCCGCACGTAGAATGCAGTTCAATAGTTTTTTGAAAATTTTCTTTTTCTTATTTTAGCTTTTGTTGAAGTAGGTCATTAGATTTAGAGATAACTTTACTGAAGAAAATTTATTAAAAAAATAAAATTGTAAATATTATTTTTATTCGGTAAATGTTTTTACTTTTTAAATTTTAAGGCAATGAAAATAATTTCAAAATCTTCTGGTCAAAAATAATTCTTTAATTTCGTCAGACTTCGAAGGGACATATTTATATTTAAGATAATTAATATGGACTTTCATAACGTTAATTTTTTATATTATGTATTTTGTGATGCTGTTCTAATCAAGATTTTACCATGGTTTTCCTTGATCAATCCCGGCAGATGCTGGATTAGTCTCTTTTTTATTCAAAGAGTAGTATTGCTACTCGTACACCATGACGTGATCACTCTTATCTCGCCCTCTCCCACCCTCCTACTCTCTCTCTAGCTCTCACTATATATATATATATATATATATGTATATATAAAATGTGAATTAATAATTTCCCAGAACGATTCAAAGTAGTAAATGTACCCACGCATACGAATATAGATTTTATTTAATATTTACATTTTTCGCTTTCAGTTAACGGATTCAAAAACTATAAAAACGTACGATAAAAATTAATTTGTAATAAATTTAATTCTTCTGTCTTTATGATTAAATTGTTATTAAAAAGGAAGACCGCTAATATGATTTACAAAAAATTATTTAAATAAATTTTATATTGTGTTTTCAACTCTCCTAGTTCAACACTATTAGCGTTTGCGAACGCTAATAGTGGGGGTTCTAGGTAGCGTCTCGGTTTATCATCCGGAGATCCTGGGTTCGAATCCCGGTTAGGCATGGAATTTTTTTAACTTTCTTTGATTTTTGCGGAAGGCGGTGAATTTTGGGGCATTTTTTTTTTTTTAAATGGTAATATAAGCATGTACGCATGCACTGAAATTAATATAAAGAGGAGTTATGTTTGCAACATTTTTTACAAAATTCGCCCCGGTATCTCAGAATGGATTTGACAAGAAGCTTTGATGGTAATAAGTAACATTATGTGAATTCAATGGCCTGCAGAGGGGGTTGCAAGTGCACCCCTCTCCTTAGTCCCCTACTCTTTAAATTTATGAATGAATATTTCTTTATATATGTTAATGTTTAGTATTTTCGGTTACTAGCTGTGTTTTTTTTTCTTTTTAGTCTTCATAAGTTTATACTTTATAGTTGCGCTAGCGTACAGGTTTGAGCGATCTTTGGAAGTTTTCATGCCTCGAATTTCCAATACCGCAGACAGCTTTAAAAGATCATATGTCTTAAAATAATATTGTATATACTCATATATACTTCAAACATTACTAACAGCATGAATCTTAGGTTCCTAATCTCACATATTGAAATCTCTCGTGAATATATACACTGAACCGGTTAGTAATGTCACTCAATACACCAAAGGAAATTCCGGATTTCCAAACTCCAGCCATAATTTAACAAATGTTGCGGGAAATTTTCTTTCACCGTGTGTGCGATCGAATTTCCAAGTTCTGTCGACAGCAAAATTACTTTTTCGAGCCTTCGATGTTTTGTAATTTAAGGTGATTTTGATCTTAGTTTGTAATGTTCGCGGGGAAACTGCGCAATTCTCACCTATGATCGAAGAGGAGTACTTTTATTTATTAGCTCATAAGTATCATGAATCTTCATACATAAATATTAAATGTAACGGTTATATGAAATTTGAATTTTTTTATCGTAGAAAAAATACTTTCGTTCAATTTAATCAATTGAAACGACAATATTGCAATCATGAATAATTCTTTCACTAAGAAAATATGCATGTAAACGAGGTTGCATAAGTTCAAGGGCCATTTTTTTCAGTTAGCAACTTAGGGGCATCTTAGCGACTTGAAAATGTTTGCTAGAATGTGTTGTCATCAATAGCAAACCTGTTTGAAAAATTTCAGAGCAAATAGATAAGCGGAAATGCTTCAAAATTCGACTGAAAGGTTCCGTACCATGAAGTTCACATACATAGTTCAAGAGCGGATTAATATAAAATTGCCTAAATTTTTTAGTATATATAATAAAAAATTAGAGAAAATGGATAAATATCTCAGAGAATTGATCAGTTTGAATTCTTTAGATAAAAAAGAATTCAAATTCTCAGCTCCTCAACTTCCTCAACTTCCTTCTTCCTTCCTTCTCAACTTCCTCTTGAGGAAGTTGAGGAGGATGAAATGGGGGAAACAATACTGAGATCTGAATTTAAGAGAGCATTAAAAGATTTAAATGGCATAAAGGCTCCTGGAATAGATGGAATACCTGTAGAATTACTGCGCAGTGCAGGTGAGGAAGCGATTGATAGATTATATAAACTGGTGTGTAATATTTATGAAAAAGGGGAAGTTCCATCAGACTTCAAAAAAGTGTTATAGTCATGATACCAAAGAAAGCTGGGGCAGATAGATGTGAAGAATACAGAACAATTAGTTTAACTAGTCATGCATCAAAAATCTTAACTAGAATTCTATACAGAAGAATTGAGAGGAAAATGGAAGAAGTGTTAGGAGAAGACCAATTTGGTTTCAGGAAAAGTATAAGGACAAGGGAAGCAATTTTAGGCCTCAGATTAATAGTAGAAGGAAGATTAAAGAAAAACAAACCAACATACTTGGCGTTTATAGACCTAGAAAAGGCATTCGATAACGTAGACTGGAATAAAATGTTCAGCATTTTACAAAAGTTAGGGTTCAAATACAGAGATAGAAGAACAATTGCTAACATGTACAGGAACCAAACAGCAACAATAACAATTGAAGAACATAAGAAAGAAGCCCTAATAAGAAAGGGAGTCCGACAAGGATGTTCCCTATCTCCGTTACTTTTTAATCTTTACATGGAACTAGCAGTTAATGATGTTAAAGAACAATTTAGATTCGGAGTAACAGTACAAGATGTAAAGATAAAGATGATACGATTTGCTGATGATATAGTAATTCTAGCCGAGAGTAAAAAGGATTTAGAAGAAACAATGAACGGCATAGATGAAGTCCTACGCAAGAACTATCGCATGAAAATAAACAAGAACAAAACAAAAGTAATGAAATGTAGTAGAAATAACAAAGATGGACCACTGAATGTGAAAATAGGAGGAGAAAAGATTATGGAGATAGAAAAATTTTGTTATTTGGGAAGTAGAATTACTAAAGATGGACGAAGCAGGAGCGATATAAAATGCCGAATAGCACAAGCTAAACGAGCCTTCAGTAAGAAATATAATTTGTTTACATCAAAAATTAATTTAAATGTCAGGAAAAGATTTTTGAAAGTATATGTTTGGAGTGTCGCTTATATGGAAGTGAAAGTTGGACGATCGGAGTATCTGAGAAGAAAAGATTAAAAGATTTTGAAATGCGGTGCTATAGGAGATTGTTAAAAATCATATGGATGCATAAAGTGACATATTAAGAGGTGTTGCGGTAAATCGATGAAGAATGAAGCATTTGGAAAAATATAGTTAAAAGAAGAGTCAGACTTATAGGCCACATCCTGGAATAGTCGCTTTAATATTGGAAGGACAGGTAGAAGGGAAAAATTGTGTAGGCAGGCCACGTTTGGAATATGTAAAACAAATTGTTAAGGATGTAGGATGTAGAGGGTATACTGAAATGAAACGACTAGCACTAGATAGAGAATCTTGGAGAGCTGCATCAAACCAGTCAAATGACCGAAGAGAAAAAAAAGGATAAAAAAGGGTTTGAGGTAATAAAATGAAATTAGATTTCCAGATAAAACAGGTATAACGAACAGGTCTTTATCATGAAACTCAATATTTCGACAATATAAAACTGTGATAAAACTGGAAGCAGTTGAAACCCTAATAGTGTTTGTAACAAGGGTAAACTAGAAAATCTAGAAAGGAAAATAAAAAAAAAAAATTACGTCCTAAATTTCAAAATAATCAGGTAAAATTAATTATAAATAACAATCTTTATACTAAAAATGAAAAAAAAACTGTCAGACACAATAAGGAAAATATGAATTGTATTTTACTGCCATTTATTTAAAATTAATAATAATGGATCGGCCAAACATATTTTTGATTTCTTCTAAAGTATATAACTTAGGCAAATAAATGGTTCACATAAGTCCAATTGCAAAAAAATGCAAAAAAAAGACGTAAAACTGAAGAAATTATAAAAGAGAATATTAAAAGATGAGAATAAAAGTTTCCAAGAGCGTCAAAATCGCAGTAAATTGTTTTTGGAAAATTAAAAATAAAACTTCATATTTTTCGTAGGACTGTAACTACGGAAGTATTTTTTACTTCCACAGAGGTAATATCATCCTGACTGATCCAGAAATAGTTGCTACTTTAGTTTAATAATAATTTTATAATTAATTTTTTTTTTTTAAATAAAAGAAAAAGGTTAAAAGCTTAAAGAGGAAGAAGGATAAAAAACGAAATAAAAAGGATTGATTGAAGAGAATATGTTAGACTTAAAAAAAAAGGTAGAAAATTATTCTGTCCTCGTGTTACTGAAACGAAATGAAATCTTTAACTTGACGACTATCATCCATCTTTGTTTTCTTCCCTTTTCACCCTCCCCGCCATCCCCGCCCTTCCTGTTAACCTCTGACCCGTTCCTATCCGGAAGTAGAATTCTGCGGCTCTTTTTTTTTAACACGGGAAAGCAGAAATCGCTCCATCCATCACAATTTTCACATAAAACGAAGCTGTCTCGTCTTAGTTTAGTGTAATTTTTCTTGTGTCGCTTTTCTTCTAGTGTAATATAATCATTCATATAGTGTGCTCTAGCGTTTTTTATGGATGGATCTCACCATCCATAAAAAACTAAACATTCAAGTTAATAATTCAGTCAAACAATTTAAGGAAAATTTATCGATTTTTATACAGTTATTTGACATTATCGATTCTAATCTATGATATACTATAAAACCAAATTAAACTATTTTTTTTAACAAAGAAGAAAATCATATTTATAAGGATTTTTCTTGAAGGAAGTCATGTTAAATAGTTTAAAATATTTTTTTATGAAATACTGTCTTTATGTTTTGCGTTCAATAGGTGTGTTTCAATTCGTCAGAAATGTCACTCTTCGCTACAATGTGGGACTAAACACCGTATGCGAAGTGGGGGTGGCGCAGGCACGTAGACTGTTCGGGAGAGCGGCCGTGTCCGAATACGGCCATCTCCGGGACATCTGCCGAGAGGACTCCACAGGGTATAAGAAAACGGCCTCATGCCGCATTAAACGAACCACTGTAAGAGGCGGTACGAGAGTCAAAAAATTACAAACCGGGCTTAGGAGCCTCTATATCGCGTAACCTATAAATGGAAACCACGCGTTAATTCGCGCTGCGAAAGTGACCGTTTTTGCAATTAAATTTTGTTAAAACTAAAAAAAGCTAGACAACAACCCACACCGTCCCACGAGGAGACCACAATTTCATTTAGTCAGCATATGCGACTCCCTCCGGAGAACGGGGTGCATTTCTCCATTCAAATAACTAGGGCTCCGTTAGGGGCACTCCTGCTAGCCCATAGGTGCTGGTACCGAAAGTACTTCAGCGGATAGACTGAAGGGGAATCACGCCGGGATTACTAGGCTCAAAAGCTTAGTCTCTCACGGTCAGAACCAGTAAATAAATTTCACGATGGTCCATACGGAGAGGAACGCAAATTACCAAATCCGTCCGTAAATAAAACTTAAAATTTATAACTGCCACTAAATAACCGATGAAATTCGCCCGATAATAGAAAGATACAGTAGCAAGGGACATTGTCCTGGCTCTGCGATACGTAGGGAGACATATTGAAACTCCCGCCATTCTTGCGTTCCGTTCCATGTGTTTCAAAAGGAATATCGGGGTTTTAATGTTATGTAATTTTTATTAAGTTTTACTTACATTGATAAGTTATACGTGAAATGAAAGAGCTACTCAAAAGGTTTTTCCTGTAAGTGTTAAATATGAGCATCATTCGTTACACGGCACACATCCAGCCGATAGGAGAGTTCATCCCATATTTTAATCAGCAAGTCTGGAGTAATTGATGCGACAGCCGCTTGAATTTTGTGTCTCAGGTAGGGTAGATTAGCCTGTAACCTGTGTCACATACACTTCTTTTTTTTTCTGGTGAGTCGGAAGGATTCCATTTACGGGCGAAGTGTCGGGCTCGCTAACAGGTTACGCAAAATGTTGAAGTGTACGTATGTATTCCTTCGCCCTACCGACTAAACTTCCTATCTAGCCAACTCCCCTCTCTGGGCCGGACTCGCAATTAAGTATTACACAGCTCCTGGAGGTGCGTTTGAGCTTGGGGGATCCAGAGTCCCCGTGGCTCATCACCATCGCCTATCCTCGCAAGCGTGGACGAACGATGGCTCCACAGAAGGCTGTCCTTCACCCCGTCGCTCTTCCGTCCTATTCTTCATCTGCACGCAGGTTTTTCTGAGGTGGTCTTGCATCATCTCTTCTCTCCCCAATCTTTTCGTTGGATGGGTCACCCCGGTGATGAAACTCGAGATTGTGTAGAACTGCTGTTCATTCTCCAGTGTAGAACTGACTATATCTCCATACTTAGTGGACCCACCAACACCTCGCACACCTTACGTTCATTGACCCATCTACTGCAGTCAAAAATGACATGTTCTGAGGTGTCCACCTCGCCACAGTATGGGTACTCCTCATCGTCAGTCCGTCGTCTCTTGTAGAGATACGTCCTAAATCACCTGTGGCCGGTCAGAAACTGGGTGAGCCAGTAAGCACCCCAAATTTCCTCCACGGTTCAACGCACGAAATGTGACGACGGTCCACCGGCCTTTGGTTCACCGATCCTTTATATACCCGAAAGAAAAAAATCACACGGAGTCAGATCGGGTGAACGTGGAGGCCACGGCAAAAAAGCAGTCATCTGGTCCCCGACGACCGATCCAGCAGTCGGCGAGAATTTCATTCAACCGATCACGTACAGCGTTGTCAGTGAAAAAGCGCACCATCTTGTTGTCAAATTAAGTTCTGTGGTTCTTATTGCAGTCGAGGAAAGAACCGTAGTTGAAGCATATCAAAGTAGTTCATTCCAGACACACTTGCTTTCGCAAACTTTCCGTCGGGATACGGCACGAGAAACATTCAATTTTGGGTAGTTTCGTTTACACTACAATATTTCGTGACGATTATCTGAAACCCAGTTACGCACATTATGAGTTTTTACTTTTCTATTAAATAAAATGCAGATTCGTCACTGAATACGACACGATAAAGTCTTCATCGTCACGGTGCATCATTTCATTTGCAAAGCTAGCACGCAAGATTATAGTAGCTGTATACGATATGGTCTCTGTTTGAAAACTGTTTGAGTTGCTCTTTCATTTCGTGTATTTTCAGTCGGTGTACATGAAATTTGAGAAATATTACATAGCCTTAAAACCCCGATATTCATTTTGTAACACTCGGAAGTACTCTAAAATGCAGTGTTGACAATATATTTTAGTTTCGTATCTGACAGAGCGAATCAACGTTGAAGATAAACCAGCTGTTCAATCGTTTCTTTCTATTAACCTTTGGCAGCGTTGAGACCGAGTTACTCTGTCGATTGTCCAATTGGTTCTGCTATATATCTACTCCTTGCGTCTCCTTGAATATTGTTCTCTTATTAAAAATAAAGACTTGAATCGTCCCGTCTCGAACGAGTGAAAATTTTGTAAATGATTTTGTTTTACAAACGATTTGTTTCATTAAAATAAGGTCCTATTCTTAAGTTGGAAAAATATATTTAAGTTTCTGAATGATGGTTAATTATTGGAAAAAGAATAAAATTACTTTTAGAAATATTTCCCACATTTTTATTTTTTCGAAAAAATTAAGTTTGACGCACAGTTTTTTCGTATAACATATGCGCGCGAAAATACATAATTATATATATATATTTTTTTTGTCTTCAGTCATCTGACTGGTTTGATGCAGCTCTTCAAGATTCCCTATCTAGTGCTAGTCGTTTCATTTCGGTATAACCCCTACATCCTACATCCCTACTATTTTGTTTTACATATACCAAACGTTGCCTGCCTGCACAATTTTTTCCTTCTACCTGACCCTCTAATATTAAAGCGACTATTCCAGGATGCCTTAATAATATATATTATGTACTAATATATTTTTAAATAAATTTTTGATTTTTTTCTAACTTTTCTTTATTTTTCAACTTATCTTACTCTATTTTGGTTAGAATTAATTTATCAAAAAGTTTTGTTTAAAATATTTAAGTATTTATTAATCATTGAACAAAGTTATTGTCTGTCAAACATAAAAAAACTGATTTTTCTCTCAATTTATTGGTGTTCACTCCAGATTAAAAAAAAAAAATACTATAGATACGGTTCTGGGACGTATTTTATTCGATTTTCTTGGTCAAAAACCATAAGAAATCACCAATTCTGTCTCTTAATTATTGTTCTAATGATTTCAGTACGATCTTATTTCACTGAAGTAGCTGAAATCCGGGCGAAATCTTTCACTAGCCGTATCTCGCAAACGAAGCATTTTATGACATTTTTTATATAAATTTTTTCCATTATTTTCACGAATAGAGTAGGTTATGAAAATTTCGGGAGAACTTCGTGATACTCTGTATATATATATATATATATATATATATATATATATATATATATATACACACATATACACAGAGACAGAGTGTTTCTAAAATGGTGGGCTTGCAATCCTATTTCAGATTCTACTTGAAAAACTAAACAAAAAATATCCTTAGGAAAAATAGCAATTTCTCCTTCGTTCTCCCCCTGTCCACCATTTTGTCATTTTTGTATAAAAATTTTTTTCTCAAGTTGGATAGACGAATCACAATAATACACAGTTATCATAAAAGAATGGTGCGGTTTCACTAATTCATAGGAAGATTGTAGGGAAATTTCTAGATGTTATATTGGTATCCCTGAAAGCCTCCAACCCAAAAGTCTGTTTATCAGCAGTTGTAATCACAACATCAGTTCTTGTATTGTTGTTGCGATGAATTTAGTGAGTTACTATGTTCTCGGATAAAGACAAAGCAAAGTGTGTTTTATTGATGGCTGAATTAAAATCCGTAATTTTAGTTCGACGTGAATTCGGAAGAGATCCACCACACAAAAATAACATAACACGTCGGTTGAAACAATTCGAAGAAACCGGATCGGTTAAGAAACAGAAATCATCCGGCAGACCAAGTGTACCAGACAAAACGGTTGAACTAATTAGACGATCGGCGATTAGAAGTCCTGGGAAGTCCATCCCCCGTCGAAGCGTCGAATTAGGTATTCCAAAATCAACAGTTCACAAAGTTTTACATAAAAAACTGAAATTACACGCTTATAAAATCCAGATACTGCAGGAATTGAAACCCGATGATGGTGTAAAATGTTACAATTTCGCTGTTGAAATGTCGCTGTGAAAATGAATCATTTTTAGACGATATAATTTTTACAGACGAAGCGAAATTCCACGTGAATGGATGTGTTAACAAACACAATTCACGAATATGGGGCTCGATAACCCACACGCAATTATTGAGAATCAACGCGATTCGCCTAAAGTTAATGTTTGGTGTGGTATGATGAAAAATCATGTAATAGGGCCTTTCTTCTTTGCTGAAAAAACAATTAATGGAGTTGTGTATCTTGACATGTTAACCGATTATTGCTTTCCTCAGCCGGATGAACTCGAAAATATTAATCGACTTCATTTCCAACAAGATGGTGCTCCCCCGCACTTGACCAATGCACCGTGACGTGACCAATGCATCGGTCACGGACGCTTTAAACGAAAAATTTGGAGATCGATGGATAGGCCGGTAAGGACCCGAACTTTGGCCTCCAAGGAGTCCAGACCTGACACCTTATGATTTTTTCTTGTGGGGGTACATCAAAAGCGTTGTTTATACACAAAAAATTCGCGACCTAAACCGCTTAAAAAACAGGATTAATGAAGCAATGACAACCATTAACGATGAAATGTTAACTAATGTTTGGAGAGAAGTTGAGTATCGTTTGGACATTTGTCGAGCGACTAAGGGCGCACATATTGAAATTTATTAATTATGTAAAAAAATGTTTGAGACGACAAATTTGAAAAACAAAAAAACATAAACTGTAAGTAATTCTGTTTTAATTTAAACCATGTTCAAAACCGCACCATTCTTTTATGATAACCCTGTATTTCAAAAGCGTCTTAATAAAAAAGTTTTAAAAATAGCAAACAATCCGGACTTAACTTCGCAGATTACAAAATGGCCGGCATGTTTATTTTACAATCCGTTATACCACCGTAAATATTAGTTTTACCAAAATTTATGTTATTTGCCAAAATATTAAGCCTTTTATTTTAAAGAAAATGACATACTATTTTTTTAAAATCGGTTGACAGATAGTCGAGTTATGGGGGAAAAATGATGTAATTTTGTGTCATAATTATTAGTTCTACTATTTTGAAAAAATTATTACTGAATTTGATATTAATTTACAGTGCTAGATTTAATAATAAATAAAAACGATTAATATTTCATCGAATTGAACGTAAAGTGGAGGACGTGAAAACAGACACATAATTACAAAATCAATTTTCTGCCATAACTCGACTATTTGTTAATCGATTTAAAAATGTCATTTTTTAAAATAAATAAATGCTTATTATTTTAGTAAAACATACATTTTGATTAAACTAATATTTATTGAGATATTAGTAGATCCGGCAATGCTTCGCTATTGGTAGATTTGAGTATATATATATATATATATATATATATATATATATATATATATATAGAGAGAGAGAGAGAGAGTGAGAGAGAGGGAGAGGGAGGGAGAGTTTAAATGAACACAATTGAAAATTTGATAAAAAAATTAAAAAACTGAACATTACGGAACTTCACAAAATTTTACCTTTTACTTTTTCCCCTTTCCCGTTTTCCCCATTTCTCTTTCCACCTTTTCCCTTCGTTTTCCATTTTTCCCTTTTGTCCGCGCTTATTTCGGTCCATTATTTTTATGGTCTTTAGCGGACACGTACATACATTGCCTTTTATATATTTATATATGTATATATATATATATATATATATATATATATATATATATAGAAATAAAAAGTATGTTTGTATATTTGTTTGTTTCGTAAATATCTCGACACCGGCGCTACCTAGCGGGTATAGTTTTTGCAAAAATATTTCTTTTCACGTAATTAATATTCATATTCTGAATATGAATATTCAACCCCCAGCGCCATCTATCCGGTCCATTTTTGCAGAGATAATTCTTTCCATGTAAGTAACATGTATTCTGAACATGAGGTAAATCGGACCATAAATTTAATTTTTCGAAATATATCGACGCCAGCCCCACTTAGCGGGTCCAAACTGATTCAGAAACCTTCGCGACCGTGCGCATAACAACTCACTAAAGTTTCATCGCAATCGGATGAACGGTTTAGGAAGGCATAAACGACATACATACAGGCAAACATTCATTTTTATATATATAGATATCGGATTGAAAAATAAACATGGCCGCCATTATGTAATTTGCGAAAGTATTTATGTCCTGATTTTTTAATAATTTTAAAATTGTATTACCAAGACGCTTACTAAATATTAATGTGATTCGTCTATCCGAACTTGAGATATAAATTTTTATATAAAAATAACAAAATGGCGGACAGAAGAACGAAGGAGAAATTGTCATTTTTTAAAGAATTTTTTGCTTAGTTTTACAAGTAGAATCCAAAAATGTAGCCAACTTAAACTTACCATTTTAGAGATATTCTGTATGTATATATGAAATTTGAATTCATAAGACTTTTAAAATACACTTTTTTTTATTGCCAAGATATTTCGACAATTAACGGTAGGTATAACGGGAAGAAAAAAGAGACATCGAGACGTACTACTAATATAATTACAGTTTTTACTTAGCAAACTTAAGAATAATTATATTGAAAAAAACCCTCGAACGACACATCTGGCTCTACATCTTTTTTAAAATTTTCAATTCGTTAATTTATTGTATGTATATGTTACTAATATTAGTATACATTAAGCACTCATGAGTTCTGCATTAGATAGCTTTCTATTTATATCTTTGTCCAGATGCACTTAGATTACGCGCGCGCACACAAACACACACAATATATATATATATATATATATATTGTGTGTGTTTGTGTGCGCGTTTTATATATAGTTTTTATATATAGTTTTATATATATATATATATATATATATATAAAACTTATTATTTGCCTGTACTACATAGTTATGTTTTAAATCCGGGTGCAGTGGCCGTCATTAGTAGACGTAGTAGACGTCATTTATAAAAACAGAAAACAAAACTATTCTACTCACAGTTTTTTTTGTTTATAAATAAAACGCATGATTTGTTTGTTGATTTACAAACCTGTATTAATACAGCAATAATAATAATAATAATAACAGCATTAAAATTATATTAACTCGATTCATTAAATTTGTCGATATTATGTATGCCCTTTTATATTATTTGACCTAAATCTAAAAAAAAAGAATGAAATTGATCGGTTGAATAATTTTTACGAAATATTATAAATTTATTTTTATACAGTTTCAAAAAAAAGATTTATAGTATGAACAGCAATTTTTTTTTACCCACCGGGTTGGTCTAGTGGTGAACGCGTCTTCTCAAATCAGCTGATTTGGTAGTTGAGAGTTCCAGCGTTCAAGTCCTCCTAGTAAAGCCAGTTATTTTTACACGGATTTGACTACTAGATCGTGGATACCGGTGTTCTTTGGTGGTTGGGTTTCAATTAACCTCACATCTCAGGAATGGTCGAACTGAGAATGTACAAGATTACACTTCATTTACACTCATACATATCATCCTCTGAAGTATTATCTGAACGGTAGTTACCGGAGGCTAAACAGGAAAAAGAAAATATACCATTTTTTTATCTGTAATTTTAAATTGCAGATAAAATTTTATCTTTGTGTAATTTAAATATAAGATCTTTTTTGAATAAAAAAACTTGTTCTATTTATATGAATTAAAAATATTTTTTACATTTTTATTATTATTACTTAGTACTGGGTTTAGTTTACGAAATTATATAATCTTATATACATTTTTTAAAGTATTTTCATAGAAAAAATATTTTGGAAAATTTGAATTAACGTACCCGAAACGTAACAAAATGATACGATAAATAATAGTTTGAAGTAAAATTTACGAGTATAAAATTAAGGGAAAATATAATTATATACATTTTTCCATTCTACAAGCCTTATCTCGTGCTCGGTAGTCATAATCTCTTAGTATTTTTATCAAGATGCAAGTTTCTTAATTTTAGTTTTTTCAACCGGTTTTTTTTAAAGGTAACGTTTATTTAAGTAAATTTGTAAACGTTATGAGAAGAGTGAACAAGAATTAAAGTGAAACCACGGGGTTGGTCTAGCGGTAAACAGGTAGTAAATCAGCTGATTTTGAAGTCGAAGTTCTCAGGTTTAAATTCTAATAAAGATTTTTTATAGTTTTTATTCGGATTTGAATACTAAATTGTGAATACCGGTGTTGTTTGGTGGTTGGGTTAATTAAGGTTGGGTTAATTAATTACACGTCTCCATGATTAGTCGACCTGAGTTTGTTCAATACTACAAATTTACCAGTTAAGTTACATTACACTGATAAATCGCTAATGACTTTAATTGTTGATGAGACTACATAGATAAAGTATTTTTTAAAAAAAACGTAAAAAAATATGGAGGTTAATTAGAATTATGTTTAGAATAGTAAAATTAATTGGTTGTGACATCACAGAGAAAAACGATCAATGTGAACGGATTAATGTAAATATTACAAATGATATAGAAGAAAAGGAATTAAATAAGGGATTAAAACATATAACTGGGTAAAGTAGGAAAGGCGGTGACGGTCTTCTCCAGAGCATATGATTATGTTTTTTTTGGTCAAATAAAATCTTTTTAAATAAATTTAAGAAATATCTATATTTTTTCAGTCTTTTTTTTATGTTTTCCAAAATTTTAAATCGTTAAAATTAAAAACCTTTTAATTTGCAATTGATTTCAAAAAAAAATTTTAAATTTAAAAAATATTTCTTTTTATCCGCGATAAACCGCGGGCTACTTTAGCATAATTTGTGATAGTAAATTAGAATTTAACAAAAAAATGATCATTTATTGGAATTTGGTAAAAAAAGTATCAAAAAAAAATCTTCAGAGTTTTCATTGGTTGGCTTAAAAATATTCATTTGTTAAATTTTATTTCATATTTTTTCTTCAATTTTTTTTTTTTATAAAAATGTTAATGTGAAATTTGTACTTAATAAGTTTTATTTTTCTGTTAATTCTGAGATCTCCAATGATTTTTCCAATTTGCGCTACTGTAGTATGATGTTAACAAAATCTGACAACCCTTAAATAACTTTTCAACAGCTAAAAAATATGTGCTTTGTCGCCTAGTGGCTTCGAACGGCACGTGGCACTTTAACTTTATGGTAGTCCTGAAAAGGGCCGTTTTTATCATCGATTGGCTTCGACAGCTCGTTGTAATCACTAACCTTTTGGTAGCCCTGAGAAGGGCTGTTTTCTTGGAATAGCTTCGACGGCTCGTAATTCATAACCTTGTGGTGGCCCTGAAAAGGGCCATTTTTTTTGCGTAAGCTCTGAGAAGAGTTGTTGGGTCTGGAAGCTGGTCTCCGGCGAAGTCGGGGAGTTGCGGCTCGTTCATTGAAGTCTGACCGGGCTTTCCCTCAGCGGCAGTTGGGTCCCCACTACAGCGTGGAAGTGGTGGCCCCCAGAGCCCCGTAGTGTCGGTCATCCTTCGCCAGCGCGGGCGAGGCGGTTCTCCCCGAGCGATCCCACACTGGGCCGGTTCCTGCTGCTGAGTCCGCCGGCAAGGGCGATTGAAACCCGGCGAGCTGGAGCTGGAGCGGGAAGGTAGCGTTCGCGTCCAGCGGCTCCCTCGGCGGGCCTGCTACTCTGGCGGGGATGTTGATATCCGCCGGGAGGTCCCAAGTTGGGCCGGCCAGGGAACTTCTTCTCTTTCTTCCATCTTTTTCTTCTTGATCTTCTCCAGGTGGTGGTGGACGATGAATTTAAGATTCACTCTCGTGCACGCTCTTTTATTGGAGCCTGAGAGTGGCGGGGCCGCAGCGCCGCTATAGTGGGAGAACTGCAGTAGTGATGCTTGTAACAGCGCGTCCGTATACTGTGTGCCAGCTCACATATGAGTTGTTATACCGTGTTCATCCGCCGATATTAAATTAGGCATATATGTGGTAACAACTTATACCTCGAAACGATCTATTTTTGAGTAAGAGGCGACCATATCTCAAGCAACAAAACCAGGGGGCTTCATGGAATCCAATCAATTGTTTTAAATGGAAAGTATAGAGTGGTATACATTATTTAAAAAGCATTGAAAAACAATTTTTTTTTTTTAAAAACAACTTCCGGCTATGACAACCTTAACCGAAAATATAAGTCATTTAATATTTTTCATAGCTATTTTAAGTAGTAGTTTACAGTAAACCCCAAGTAGGGGTCTCATACCGAAAAATATATCGTTTTGAGGGGTTGTAGTATTTTATACTTTTTTTTGCTGGTTTATTGTTATTTATGGGGTTGGATAGACCAGTTTTGAGACTAGTGGGGAAAAATATTAAATGGCCGGTAATTGAATTAGGGTTGTTATAGCCGAAAACTTGTTTTTCAATGCCCTTTAAAAGAGTGTATCACAATCCTACTTTTCCTATTTAACATTTCTGATTTACACCTCCCCCTTGGGGTCTTGGAGTGTGGTGTTATACTGAAAAATATATCGTTTTTTCGTAGGACTATTTACTAACAATTTTTTTTCTGTGTAACTGCTGTAAGATTATTATGTTTAGCTATACTTTGTTAACACGCTGTATAATTATATTAGAATAAATAAAACCTATTTTATATAACATTCTGTATTATATACATACAACCTTTATTTTTTTGAATTAAATTCTCTATAAGTTTTGTTTTTTTGTGTTTATTACTCATTTAACAAAATCAGTGGCGGCTCGCATATAGACACTATGGAACTGCAGCACCCCCTATTTCCACTTGATATTGATAACATTTAATATAATAAGTCCTTTTTTCTTTATACTTGTACAATATATAATCCTTAAGCCTAATTTCAGGAGCGATCCCCTAGTTTATAAAAAATCTACAAAAATCTTTGTATAGAACTGTGCGCTTCACAGTTCAAGCGGCGTACTTGGTTGTAGTACGCATGCGCACGTAGAAAGCTGCACGCGAGACTTCGAGGGAGAGAGAGCACTGTTGTTCCCGCAGTGATGACACTGGTGGAAGATAGTTTTATTTTTATTCCGCGTGTGTATGTACCTTGTTCGTTCCCTTTTCTAGTTTAGTCGGTGGACGGAATATGAAAGCGGTTTAGTTGTTTTTTCAGTAGTGATCAGAAGATGGCGGAAAGCAAGGGCTCTTTGATCGCCAGATCTGTCCAGAAACACGCTGGAAGGGTGAAAGAGAAGGTAATTAGTAAAAACTAATTATGTATTTGTTTCTTTGTACATAGAAATTTAAATTAAATACCGTTGGAGCATAGAGTTTTTAAGCAGATATATTATTATCTAATAATACTAAAAAATATTATCTGTAATGCCATTTTATTATTTATTCGGATAAACCGAATACGTTTTTTAAGTACAATGTGCTTATTCTTGTACCATATTCTTAAATGCGATAAAGTGTAGAATTAGATTATTACCCTGCTTCCAGCTACTGTATTTGATTCATTTTTTTCGGTTCTTTACTTTACAGAAAACTTTAACCAGGGCCTTGAAAACACCCAGAAAAAAATTTTATGGAGCAGAATCTCCACTATTTTTAGCTACGAGCCGCTACTGAACAACATTATTGTACTTCAAACTTAAAAACAGGGTTTTTTACCTCAGTTTATTGGTTTTCACCCCATATTTCTCAAAAACTACTATAGATACGGTTCTAAGACCTATTTTATTCGATTTTTTGGGTCAAAAACCATAATAAATTACTATTTCTGCTCTTTAATTAACATCCTAAATATTTCAGTACGACCTCATTTCATCAGGACAGCTGAAATCCGAGCGAAATATTTCACTAGCCGTAACTCGCAACGAAGCATTTTAGTACGTATGTTTATATGATCTTTTTGCAATATTTTCACGACTAGAATAGGTTATGAACGTCTCGGGAGTACTTTGTGATACTCTGTATATATTTGTAATAAAAAATTTTGAATGTAAAAATCGCTTTGTTTTTAACTCAATGGATTTGTTATTGTAATGTAGAACCACTATAGTTGTTTTTGTGTTCCTTTTACTACGCATATTAAAAATATGTAGGGTAAAAGTGTACGTATATATATATATATATATTTACTGAATTAAAGAAGACCACACACAGTGTTACCTTATTCACTCGGGTATTAAAAAGAAAATTCCCTTCTTAATTTCACACTTTCGTTTTGAATTATCTCGTACCGAACTAGTTACCGTAATAAATTGCCATGTCGGTTCGTATCTTAATATTATAATGTAATTTTTAAACTATACAGTGTGAAGGCGGCGGCTTATTTACGTTATACTAGTCAAGTTAAATTACATTTGTTATTTCAACACGAAAAAAATATTTCCAGTTTTCCTTAAAATTTAAAAAAACCTGTATTGAAGTTAAAAAAGTGTTATAGTCATGATACCAAAGAAAGCAGGGGCAGATAAATGTGAAGAATACAGAACAATTAGTATAACTAGTCATGCATCAAAAATCTTAACTAGAATTCTATACAGAAGAATTGAGAGGAGAGTGGAAGAAGTGTTAGGAGAAGACCAATTTGGTTTCAGGAAAAGTATAGGGACAAGGGAAGCAATTTTAGGCCTCAGATTAATAGTATAAGGAAGATTAAAGAAAAACAAACCAACATACTTGGCGTTTATAGACCTAGAAAAGGCATTCGATAATGTAGACTGGAATAAAATGTTCAGCATTTTAAAAAAGTTAGGCTCCAGATAAGTCCGACAAGGATGTTCCCTAGCCCAGATACTTTTTAATCTTTACATAGAACTAGCAGTTAATGATGTTAAAGAACAATTTAGATTCGGAGTAACAGTACAAGGTGAAAAGATAAAGATGCTACGATTTGCTGATGATATAGTAATTCTAGCCGAGAGTAAAAAGGATTTAGAAGAAACAATGAACGGCATAGATGAAGTCCTACGCAAGAACTATCGCATGAAAATAAACAAGAACAAAACAAAAGTAATGAAATGTAGTAGAAATAACAAAGATGGACCGCTGAATGTGAAAATAGGAGGAGAAAATATTATGGAGGTAGAAGAATTTTGTTATTTAGGAAGTAGAATTACTAAAGATGGACGAAGCAGGAGCGATATAAAATGCCGAATAGCACTGGCGAAACGAGTCTTCGGTCAGAAACATAAATTGTTTACATCAAAAATTAATTTAAATACCAGGAAAAGATTTTGAAAGTATATGTTTGGAGTGTCGCTTTATATGGAAGTAAAATTCGGACAATCGGAGTATCTGAGAAGAAAAGATTAGAGGTTTTTGAAATGTGGTGCTACAGGAGAATGTTAAAAATCAGATGGGTGGATAAAGTGACAAATGAAGAGGTATTGCGGCAAATAGATGAAGAAAGAAGCATTTGGAAAAATATAGTTAAAAGAAGTGACAGACTTATAGGCCACATACTAAGGCATCCTGGAATAGTCGCTTTAATATTGGAAGGACAGGTAGAAGGGAAAAATTGTGTAGGCAGGCCACGTTTGGAATATGTAAAACAAATTGTTAGGGATGTAGGATGTAGAGGGTATACCGAAATGAAACGACTAGCACTAGATAGGGAATCTTAGAGAGCTGCATCAAACCAGTCAAATGACTGAAGCCAAAAAATAAGACAAAAAAAGTATTGAAGTTTACGCAAAAAAGAAAAGTTGTTGTAGCCAGTCATGTACATAGTATAGTACATATAATAGTAAGTAGTACATCACATAGTAATAGTATATAGGGTACATTTTATTTAAATATTATCTTAAAGACATTAATTTTATTCTATTATTTTTACAGTACTATTTATTCGATTGGTTCTAATCATTCAGTTCAAACCTAGCTCACACAGTGATTGAGGCTCACAGTTCACGATTCATTAATTCAATTCATTAAAGTTTGTGCTTCAACCGGTAAATCTCCTACTACTGCGTATATTTTTTACGAGGTGAAATATATGTAAAAACTTTTTCAGTTATACCTAGAAACATGGGTAATTTGGTTAAGATTGATCGAGTAGTTTTCTTGTTTATCCCGAACAAACAAAAACTCTCTTCGTCATTGTATAATAATATAGATTAAAGAAATTAATTATTAAAAACCAATTGATCTGTCCCTTTCTCTAAAATAAATATAAATAATATGGTTATGCACAAATACATTAACCAAAAAAACCTTATACACACACAAACACACACACACACACACATACATATTTACATAGCCTATGATACTTAGGTTAACGTAAGGTTCCAACGCGAGGTCATACATCTGAATCGGTTCAGCTGTTGAGCTGCTACGGTGGAACAAATATACATATATACATACATACCCCGAAATTTATTACATTCGTTTTTGGGCAATCGTGTAAATATTCAATTAGTAGAAATTTACTCATAAAAGTATTAGAATTTACACAAATCTTTGAGTGAATAATTTTCTAGATATAAATAATCTGACAGAAAAATCATCAAATTGTTGAATAAATCTATTTGGAGGAAATTAATTTCATGAGAATGTTTAAAATTTTGAAGCCACCCCAATTTACTTTAAAATTTTTATTTCCAGTTAGTTTTTCATTAAAAATAGTGACTTTATTTACTAGAATACATCTAGAAATTGCCTCACAAAGTGATCATTTTTTAACAAAGAACCAGGTAAGTGTCAAATCCACCTCTACGTTTGATACTTTTTTCATTCTCTTCCCGGAATAACTTCGTTTTTTTTCTCGAGTTACGACACATAATTAATATGGTGTTTACATTTTTATTAATGTCTGAAATAATTAGCGTTCCTACGTTGTTTTTATTTGCTAACCAATTACTCGATACACCATTTTTCTACTTTTCTAAGATTTTTACTTTTTATTTAATTGATAAAACTTTGTTACAGCACTAGATTTAAATTAATTATGCATACGGGGCGCTTAAGATCAGTGATTTTATAGAGGTTAAAAGGTATTATATGCTAAATATCCTAGTGAATAAAATTGTGTGATTTCATTATAAAAATTATCCCGTCTACCCTTTTTCTTTTCTTTTTCCTGTTTAGCCTCCGGGAATTACCGTTCAGGTATTACTTCAGAGGATGAAATGTAGGAGTGTAAATGAAGTGTAGTCCTGACCTGAACAGTCTCAGTTCGACCATTTCTGAGATCTGTGGTTAATTGAAACCCAGCTACTAAAGAACCCCGGTATCCACGATCTAGTATTCAAATCCCTGTAAAAATATCTGAATTTACAAGGATTTGAACGCTGGAACTCTCGACTTCCAAATCAGCTGATTTGGGAAACGGGTTCACCACTAGACCAACCCGGTGGGTTATACCGTCTACCCTACATAAAGTTATGAAACTTAAATAAGACAAAAAATATAAAATCGATGTTATTTGTTTTGACCTACTGTTATGTTCAGGGGAATAAAAACAAACATCATAGTTTAATGTATTTCCATCTATCGTTCCAAAAATTAATTTTTTAATTGGTTTTACACAGTCCTAAATTTATGTATTTTTTTCGCTACAATGAATTGCGAAGAAGTCAATTAAAAAAAACACAGCCAAGACAAAGATCGACAAAATATATTTCCTGCTGAATGAAAGGTTTTTTATTTGAATAGTACAAAGTACGGCATAACCGACTAAGCCATTTGGAGGGGTCAGTACTCGGTTGGTGGTAGGGGTAGGCAGTTGAACTTCTTCTAATCCACCAGGTTGGTGTAGTGGTGAACCAGTCTTCCCAAATCAGCTGATTTCGAGATTGTTGAATCAGGGGGATAAACTTGTAGTTTTAACAGGGTGGGGTTACAGTTCACATAGCCCGAAATTCAATAATTTTTTGTGAGAAACTTTTCCCGAACGTTTGACCTCTGAGGAGTGATGTGAAATGGCCTATGTACCCGATTTGAGAATTTTTGATTTCGTTCTTTGGGGATATTTGAAGGGAAAGGTGTTTAAACATCGCCCTCACACTTTACCAGAGATAAAGGAGCGGATTATTGAAGAAATAACGGCATAACCCGCGATATCTGTGAACGGGCTGTACAAAGCTTCAGATATCGTTTCCAACAGTGCTAACGATCGGCGTCAGGAGGAAATTATTTTCAAAATTTACTGCTTATTAAATGGTATGTACTACTAATTTAGAAAATAAAAACATTTTTTCTCTATATACCCCCATTTGTCTTTTATAACTTGTCAAAACTGCTTAATCGGTTCTACCGCACCTGTATATTAGTTTTTTAATTAGAGTATTTAAAAAATGTATTTAATTAATTAATTAATTGTCCTATTTCGGATTTAAGCAGTCCGGATAATTTGATATTCGGGGAAAAAATCGGCGTTCGAATAATCCGAACGCCGGATGTTTGTAAAAATGTCGGTTGACATTTTTACAAATATAGAATATTTTACCTAGGACCTATTCTCGCTGTTATTTTATGAAATAAATTATATTTTACAATATTTTAAAATATTTAATATATTTTAAAACAAAATTAAAAATACGAGTATATAGGATAGAGATTGAAAAGGTTTTAGGTAAATATACAAGTAAATAATATTTGACGGGAAAGTTTAGCAAAGTCATTTACCTATTTTTTTTTTAACTGCATAATTAAAATTGAAATAAAACGTATTGGTGTGTGTGTGTGTGTGTGTGTGTGTGTGTGTGTGTGTGTGTGTGTGTGTGTGTGTGTATGGTGTATGGTCAGCGCGCCCGCTTGTGTGTTGTATTTGTGCGTAAATCGACCACCTACAGTGTTTCTAATGAATTTTTTTCTTGCCCATAAGAATCATTTAATAGAATAGCTATTGTGCGTTTGGTTTATATTGTTTCAGTTACATATTCCCCTCCCCCCTTACCAACACTTTTTTCCTGTTCTCCCCCTTTTTTATCTCTCTTGTATTAGATTGATAATATCTATTGGTAATATTTTATTAACAATGTAATACTATTATTTAATAATTATGTTTAATTAAATACTTTAGAATACATCATTTGTCATAATTAACTTGGATTGTATTTCGTATGAAATCTTTTGTGGTCTTGTATCTATATCGTGTCAGTCTTAATAACTTGAATCAAGTGATAAATAAAAAAAGAGCAATTTTAAAAATCTGCCCCGGTATGGAATAATACAGAGCGAGCAACATAAAACCGAAGCCATAATGAAACCACTACCCAACACTATTTATGAAAGATTCTCACATAACTAGCGCGATTAGCGGATGTATATATTACTACTGATTGTTGCTGCCATTTGTCAGGTGGTTACGTGTCAGTGTCGTATACGTTTTGTTGCAGTGGAGTATTGTGAGTGCAGTTGTGTTTGTGTAACCCACCGGGTTAGTCTAGTGGTTAACGCGTCTTCCCAAATCAGCTGATTTGGAAGTCGAGAGTTCCAACGTTCAAGTCCTAGTAAAGCCTGCTATTTTTACACGGTCTTGAATACTAGATCGTTGATACCGGTGTTCTTTGGTGGTTGGGTTTAAATTAACCACACTTCTCAGGTATGGTCGAACTGAGAATGTACAAGACTACATTTCATTCACACTCATACATATCATCCTCATTCATCCTCTGAAGTATTATCTAAACGGTAGTTTCCGGAGGCTAAACAGGAAAAAGAAAGAAGAAAAAAGAAGTTGTGTTTGTGTAAAATACCGTATTCAATCAAGGAAAGGATTGCTATAGTTGAGGCCTATATTCGTTTAAAGAATCACGTCAAGTATTCGTAGAAAAATTTCCGAATGCCTGTATCCCAGCGAAAACAAGATTTAGTTAAAAAATGGCATATAACAGGTTCGGTTTCAAATGGAAAACGAAGTAGTCAACTTCCGTTAGGACTTTACTGGCCATTGCCGGTATTGAAAGGAGAATTACTACCACTCCAAAAAAATCACTACGCAAGTTATCCCACAAGCTGCTATTAAATAAACATCTTGTCGTAAAATTCTTCATGAATTAAAATGGAAACCGTATCGCGTTACAACTGTGCAACAACTGAAGGAAATAGACAAGCCAAAATGACCTGATAATTACAACTGGCTTCTCGAAAACATTGATGGTGGACAGATAGACCCGATGTCGTATTTCATGTCAGACGAGGCATTTTTTCATTTATCTGGCGTTGTTAATTCGTAGAACACCCGGTTTTGGATGTGAGGAATCCTCACGAGATATTCGAGCGTCCACTTCACGATGAAAAAATTGGTGTTTGGTATACCGTTTCCGGTAATCGTATATTGGTACCAATATTTTTTGACCGGACTGTCAATCCACAAGTTTACCTCACCATTTTTTAAGAATTCTATGCGGAATTAACTGAAAAAGAAAACGAATACAGCTTCTTCCAATAAGACAGAGCAACATTTTACACATCAACCTTTTCACTGAATCGAGTTCATGTACCTTTCACAAATGAACGAGCTGTCAGCAGAGGACGGTGTTCTTCACGTTACCCAGAGTTGTCTATTTACGATTTTTTTGTGGGGGGCTACTTAAAGGAGAGAGTTTAAGCATCTAATTCCTATAGTGTTGATGAATTGAAGGTGATCATTTAACGAGAAATCAACGTAATGAACAACATTTTGCGTCAAATGACTCTCAGTGTGATCAATCGAGCATATAAGTGCATCGATGCCCAGGGTGGTCATTTTGAACATCTTTTGTTAACATTAACGTAAATAAATTCAACATTTAAATTACGTTTTATGTTTTTCTTATTTAATCTATCCATATCATTCGTAAAATTTTATTCCAATATAACCTACCGATTCTGCAGCGATTACGTTTTCGGTTCGATTTTATGTTGCTCACCTGTATAAGTTTAGATTAATTTATAAATTGGAAAACCCACACAAAAAAAAATAAAATAAAAGTAAATGGATATTTCGATTGTTAAAAAATCATGATCTGTGGATATTATATTTGTTAGGTGTTTTAACCGTTATAATCATAAGTGACCTGAAATGAGACAAAGTTACTTCTAAAAAATCCAAACAAATAACAGTTATCCCGTGTCTTGCTTACCCAGTTGAATGAAAGAAATGGTTTCCCACTGGCTTTTTTACTAATTCGAATATACTGTTTGCACCAGCATTTTATGTTCACTTAAACACAGGAGGTATTTATTACTGCAAGTGACATCTTCACTTTGTCTGAGAAAATGAAATTATTATGAATATAAATAATTTCAAAGGATTTTTATTTTATAATTATCCTTGTACAAGTATATATATATATATATTAGAAAAAAATATTTTTACTATCGATTAAAAAGTGACCCATCCAAATTTTAAAAATATTTCGATGTATGTAGGTATATTTCAATCCAAAAATATAAAAAAGTCTTGTTAAAAAAAGAATTCTGTATTTTTATATGTATTTAAATCTATTTTGTTTTACATCACGAGATGGTTTTACATAAAATTATGAAGTATGTAATAGTAACAACAGATACTGTAAGACATCAATTCTATAGATTTTAAAAAGAGATTAAGTGAGAAGATAGGAAAATATAAAGTCAAGCAAAACATAAAGGATTTAGGTTCAGTGAAGAGTCATCGAAAATAAAATGTAAAAAACGCCACACTTTTCAATATATATGGAAATGTGTTTCTAAAACACATCAACGGGGAGCCACGAGTATTTTGCAGCTATTTTTTAAAAGGTTTTTTTTTAATTTATTACGTTTGCAAATTTCGTATTGTTACAAAGTTTTTTAGGTCGTGGCTTTAAATTGTATAAATTAACATATTATAATTAATGTCTTCAATTTTCCGTTTCAGTTACGTGCTGTCTAAAAATGATTATATTTTAATGTTTATCTTTTATGTTTTTTGTTTAGTATTTATAGATAAATGTCCGTCCGGTCTGTCCAATGTAATATTTGCTGTATTCATTACATTTTTTTTTAAATTTAAGTTTTTATGTTTATCAGTGATTATTAGCGTGTGATTTATGTTTTTTTTTATTTGTAATTTTAAAAGTAAAACAGTAAACTGTAAGTCCAAACATTTTCGGAATTTTTACGGGTGAATCTTGTTTTAAAATGTTATCATTACGTCATTAGGTGTGTGTGTATGATTTTTTTTATTTTGTTCTGCATTTTTATGTAATTATTGTCTATAAATGTGGGTGTGTAGCTATTAACATGAACTAGATATGTTATTGTTCTGATTTCTTCATTATAGTCGTCACATGGATGTATATACTATTTGACAAAGCCAACTGTTTAACCAGTTATTGGGAGATTAAACTTGTTTATATAAATTTGACATCATTTGTATAAAATCCTCTAGACAAAAAAAATTTTTATAGAATATTTTTTTTGAGTACTATCATTTAATACTATTCTGTCGTATCTACCTTAATTACAAAGATGTTTATTTTTAATAAACACCGTGTATTTAATTATGATTTGATTTACTGGTATTTAATTAGTATCATTAAAATAAATACAATTATAAAGTTTCTATCGTACATAAAATTTACGATAATAATAAATTTTCTGATAATTTAAGGCAGTGATTCTCAACTTTTTTAGCTCTACGACCCCCATACCCACCGGGTTGGTCTAGTGGTGAACGCGTCTTCCCAAATCAGCTGATTTGGAAGTCGAGAGTTCCAGTGTTCAAGTCCTAGTGAAGCCAGTTATTTTTACATGAATAGTTCACTAGTCGAACAGATTGCAACGTATATATTAGGAATAATTAAACAAAAAGGAGAACTTAGCAGTTATTGATGTTAAAGAACAATTTAAATCCAGAGTAACAGTACAAGGTGAAAAGATAAGGATTCTACGATTTGCTGACGATATAGTAATTCTAGCTGAGAGTAAAAAAGGTTTAGAAGAAACAATGAACGACATGGATGAAGTACTACGCAGGAACTACCGCATGAAAATAAACAAGAACAAAAGTAATGAAATGTAGTAGAAATAAGAAAGATGGACCACTGAATGTGAAAATAGGAGGAGAAAAGATTATGGAGGTAGAAGAATTTTGTTATTTTGGAAGTAGAATTACTAAAGATGGACGAAGCAGGAGCGACATAAAATTCCGAATAGCATAGGGGAAACGAGCCTTCAGTCAGAAATATAATTTGTTTACATCAAAAATTAATTTAAATGTCAGGAAAAGATTTTTGAAAGTATACGTTTGGATTGTCGCTTTATATGGAAGTGAAACTTGAACAATCGGAGTATCTGAGAAGAAAAGATTAGAAGGTTTAGAAATGCGGTGCTATAGGAGAATGTTAAAAATCAGACGGATGGATAAAGTGACAAATGAAGAGATGTTGGAGCAAATAGATGAAGAAAGAAGCATTTGGAAAAATATAATTAAAAGAAGAGACAGATTTATAGATCATATATTAAGGAATCCTGGAATAATCGCTTTGATATTGGAGGGTCAGGTAGAAGGAAAAAATTATACAGCCAGGCAACGTTTGGAATATGTAAAACAGATTGTTACGGTTGTAGGATGTAGAGGATATACCGAAATGAAATGACTGGCACTAGATAGGGAATCTCGGAGAGTTGCATCAAACCAGTTAAATGACTGAAGACAAAAAAAAAGTTATTTAAACGATTCTATTATTATTTTCATTTGGGTAGTATAGTATCATATATATATATATATATACATGACTTATTAGTAAAGTTATACTTTGTATTTTATACAAGTCTTGTGGTTGTTATTGTTAGCTATATTAACTTTAATGGTCGTACTTATAAATTTTGATAGACGTTTTAAACAGTATTTCCTCCGCCTACAGTACACAGTGTAGTTCTGTTAATACTGTCTCTTATTATCTAAAATGTCATTCATTTTGATGATATCTGGTGACACTACGTGTGTGTGTATATACATATATATATATATATACATATATATATATATATATATATATATATACATTCTTGTTGTATTTTATCATGTAATTTTGTTCGCACATGCGCTCACCCGCGCATATGTTAGCATGGAAATAATTTGATCCTCTACATTATTTCCCAATTGTTTTAAAGCTTAAATCTTCATAATAATTAAAAATGTTAGGATCATTTTTTTTTATCTCTCAATTATTTTTCTGTTAATGTTACGAACATTGTACAATCTATTGTATTTACTTCCTACATTGATTCCTTTATTTTTTTTCATATAATAAAAATAAATGTTAAATAGGACTGGAGATAGGCAGCACACTTCTTTAACCTCCTTCCTTTTAATTTAGGTTTTATAATTGAGGTAAGTATATACGAAAGGTTACCTCTAAAGTAAAGACCGTTTCATTGTAAAAAAATTTATTCTGAAAACTTTATAAATATTTTTTTTCTCTTAAACTACATATCTTATACTACTTCCCTATGTAATCGCCAAATGGATTAAGAAATTTATCGTAGCGATACACCATTTTCAATATATCCTCGTCTTATTCTTCTGCCGCCAGTCCATTTAGTCATTGATTAATAGCATTTATAAGTTCATCATCACTCGCGAATTGTTTATCACTCAAAAATTCTTTCAATTTCCCAAACAAACGGTAATCAGAAGGAGCTAGGTCCGGTCTATATGGTGGGTGATCGTAAATTTCTCATCCAAATGTTCTCAGTAAATCACGTATCGGACCCGCAACATGTGGGCGTGCATTATCGTGCAGCAGGACGACGCCGTCTGTGAGCCCCCCCCACGTCGCCGATTTCAAATGACGCGCCGTAACTTACGTAGAGTCTTCTGCATTTATACTCGTTCCACGCGTTATGAAATTAATCAGCAGTTTGCCAAACCGATCCCAAAAGATTGGGGCCATCAGTTTGCATCAAAATGACTTCGGCTTGACCTTTATCGGTCTGGTTAGTGATTGAGGATGATGCCATTCACTTGACCGTCCTTTTCTCTTTGGCGTATAATACGAAATCCATGTTTCATCCGGTAACAATTGAATTAAGGAACTCATCACCTTTTTCTGTGTACGCTTCAAAAAGTTCAAAGCTGATCCCATTCGGGTTTTTTTTTTGACGTTTCGTTAAGACGTGCGGCACTCGATGCGCAAAAACCATTCCGAAGCATAAATGGTCGTGAACAATGCGACCGATAACAGCTCTTTAAATATCAGGAAAAAGAAGGGCCAGGTTGGAAATCGTTAAGCGACGATGTTTCCTGATTTGATCATTGATGCGTTTCAACAAGTCTTCTGTAATTATCGTGGGCCTTCCCGAACGTTCTTCATCGTGCACATTAATTCTATTATTTCTAAACCTTTTACACCATTTTATGACGTCTTTTTCATTCATTACATTATCACCGTAAACAGCAACCAACTGTTTATGAAGTAGTTACCGGAGGCTAAACAGGAAAAAGAAAGTTGTGTTTGTGTAACCCACCGGGTTGGTCTAGTGGTGAACGCGTCTTCCCAAATCAGCTGATTTGGAAGTCGAGAGTTCTAGCGTTCAAGTCCTAGTAAAGCCAATTATTTTTACACGGATTTGAATACTAGATCGTGGATACCGGTGTTCTTTGGTGGTTGGGTTTCAATTAACCACACATCTCAGGAATGGTCGAACTGAGAATGTACAAGACTACACTACATTCATACATATCATCCTTATTCATCCTCTGAAGTATTATCTAAACGGTAGTTGCCGGAGGCTAAACAGGAAAAAGAAAAGGCCATGAACGACTCAGTTTCGCCAACCTTATAGAGAGAAATTTCCCAGAGGTCTTTACTTTAGAAATATCCCTCGTAATTTATTTAACTTTCACTTCCTAATATTTTCATTAATTGATTACATTTGGCACGGTTGAATTTCTTTTCCATTTGTTTTAAAATATGGCGATTTATCTCTCTTTACCTCAATAGTTCTTATTAGCCTAATCGTATCTCTACTGTTTCCTTCCTCTTCCTGAATCTATTATATTATTCTTCTGAAAACATTTTCTTCCATTTAAATACTTTCCTGGCATCATAGCTGTAGAGATATGTTGCAAGGAAAGTATGATAATCAGTCAATATAGAAAGTTTTTACATTTCTTGACGTTTACGAACCAGGGGCTATAAAAAACAAAAAAGTGGGTGAGGTTAATGTTTGTTCGTACATAAGTGATGCATGTTTGAAGCTTAATAACCTTTGATTGGATAAACCAATTTTGATAAAAATTTGTACAGAGACTCGTGTATATTGGAGAATTTACAAGAATCTCCGAGGGTAGTTTCTTTGGGGTCATTTTTCTCAAAATTTTGTTAAAGTAACTCCACTTTATAAGCTCAGTACATGCGTTCTTATCGTAACATTTAAAAAAAATTCCCCTTCCCAAAAATTGGAAAAAATATACAACCCGCAGTTGTAGGACTTTCCCAGAACGCGGCTTTAGCTACAACTGTGTTGTCAGCTTTTTCAAATACTACATCATCCGCTTTGCCAATAATAATTAAGGACCACTTAATAATTTCCTTTTTTGTTTTCTTATCTTCTATTACTCTTTCATCATTTCGGTATGCGTATTTTCCTTTCCTCGGACCAGTTTGTTCCAGTTTATTATCCTTCCTACTATTAAGTTTTTGCACTTTCCTACGAAACACATCTTTTTCTATTATTTTATCCAATTTTACTTTTTTCTTTCTACATCTTTTTTTGATTTCTTGGATCCAGTTTGCGATTAACTTCTTTTCTCAAAAGAAAATCTACTAGAAAATCTGTTTCGTTAACCTGTTATTCATTCTCTACTACTGCCCGAAGAAACTCTGTCTTCTTTAAAAAAATATTTTAAATAAATATGTTTTATTTAATGCATATTTTTACCAGATATTTTTTAAGTCATCTTCCTAAGCATAGTAGTAGTGTGCAGATGACCAAAAAAATACTTTTCGGGTGGGGGAACCGATCTAAGTTTAAATATCGATTATTTAAACCATTCATTTTTTTTTTGATTTATTTAAATTTTTAAAAATAAGATTACAATAAAATGATCGTAATACCCTCTCCACTATTTTTTTAAAAAATTAGCCCCCGAATTTTACCCCTTTTCCAAAAAATTTACAAAAGATATTTTTTTTTATTTATTGCATATTATTAACCAAATTTCTTTTTTTTATGTCTTCCTAAGATAATTAATAGTACAAATGACTCCCAAAAAAATACTTTAGGGCAATATTGGGGGTGTGGAAGCTGATCAAAATTAAAAAATATGAATGTTTTTAATTTGTTAACTTTTATCATTCTTCAATATATGTTTATCGTCTTCCATTCTAATTTGGAAGAAGAGATTTTTTTATAAATGTAAAATTAGAATAATTTCCTGTAATCCTGACTCTTTATCATGGTTTTTTTTTTAGATTTGAATCGTAATATGGTTGTTTTAATAATGGTTTTGGCTATTTTGAATTACTGTAGATTCACCATCTCTTGTAGTCTTTTTTATAGTTAAGATATCTAATCACTTATATTGGTAGGTTATCTATTTTTACGGTTTTTCCATTCCTTATTTTTCCTTTGTATTTTTTTGGATTATAGATTATAATCCTTTCCCATTTCAACTTGATCTTCTATGCGATGATCATTTGGTTTTTGCTCAAATATATATATATATATATATATATATATATATATATATATATATATACGAGGTGTGATCAAAAAATACGGTGAATAATTTTTTATTAAAAAAAGTAATACGGTTACATAAAATTCGATTTAATCTCCTTCAAAGTACTGTCCTTGGCTAGCAATGCACTTATCCCAACGTTGACTCCATGACTGGAGGCATTTCTGGAAGACGTCTTTCGGAAGGGCTTTCAGCTGCTCGGTCGTGGCCCTCTCAATGTCAGCAGTGGTGTCAAAACGTTTTCCTTTAAGCACAGTTTTAATTTATTGAGAAGAGCCAAAAGTCGCATGGTGCTAAATCCGGTAAGTATGGCGGATGTGGACAGACAGGAACACTTTTTTCGGCCAAACACTCGCGAATGAGAAACGAGTTGTGACACGGCGCGTTGTCGTGGTGAAGAAGGAAGCCATCGGTCAATTTTTCTGGTCGCTTTCTTCGTACGTCGTTTCGCAAACATTGCTGTAAACCCTTATAAAATTCAGAGTTTACAGTTGTTCCCGTTGGAACGAACTCTGATCGCACTATGCCCACGCTATCGAAAAAAACAACAAGCATGACCTTGATGTTGGATTTTGAATGACGTGCCTTTTTAGGGCGAGGAGATGAACTGGTTTTACATCGGGAACTCTGCATTTTGGTCTCAGGGTCATAGAAATAGACCCAACTTTCATCTACAGTTACAATTTTGGCCATGAAGTCCGGATCTGCATTAAGACGACCCTTCAAATCCGTGCAAATTGACACATGATTTTCAAAATCTATGTTGCGCGACAGACACGATAAACACAACCTCACTCTAGCGGCTCTGGCAGCTGACTGGCAAGCTCGAACGTGTTACAACTCGTCCCTGCCTGTTTTAGTTGATCACGCTATTGGACAAATTACAGTATATGGATGTAGCGTCGGCAGTTGCCGCTATAAAAATTCATTCAGCGTATTTTTTGATCACACCTCGTATATGTTTTAATAATTCAAGAAATTTTTTTTTTGAATATTCATATATTTTGTATTAAATAATTTAATTACGAATTATATGAATATAATTAGTTTTAATTTTTAAATATTTTAATATCGAAATAAAATAATTATTATATTATTATTTTTTTTTTTGTTTCAGTTGGACAGAGCGTACGATCAGATAATTGTCCCTCTCGAAAATTTCAGAAAAGAACATATAGGTGGCGTGAAGGTATGCATTTATTTATTTTAAATTTTTTTATAATTTCATAAAATTCGTAAGTACGTTAGTTATTTGTCAATATTATCTACGTATAAGATTTTTAATTTACTCATTAAAAAGATAAGCTATCGAAATAGATGATTTTAATACTATTTATTGCTATATTTTTTTTTTTATCGTAATAAATGATTTATCGATCAAATCGTATAACATGATTATTACAATATAAAGTGGTTCTAAGATGGTGGGCTGACTATACATTTTTCGGATTCTACTTGTAAAACTAAACAAAAAATATACTTAGAAAAACTGCCAATTTCTCTTTCGTTCTGCCACTGTCCGCCATTTTGTTATTTTTATATAAAAATTATATCTCAAGTTCCAATAGACGAATCACATTAATATTTGGTAAGCGTCTTGGTAATAAAATTTTAAAATTAGCAAAATATCAGGACTTTGCAAATTCGAAAATGACGGCCATGTTTAGTTTTCAACCCGTTATATCTTCATAAATATTAATTTTATCAAAATTTATTTGATTTGCTAAAATATTGAGCCTTTTATTTTGAACAAAATGGGGGTTTATTTTTTTAAATCGGTTAACAAATAGTTGAGTTATGTGAGAAAATTGCTGTTGTAATTTTGTGTCATAATTATTACGTCTATTATTGTAAGAAAACTATTTATTACTTTTTTTTTGTCTTCAGTCATTTGACTGGTTTGATGCAGCTCTCCAAGATTCCCTATCTAGTGCTAGTCGTTTCATTTCAGTATACCCTCTACATCCTACATCCCTAACAATTTGTTTTACATATTCCAAACGTGGCCTGCCTACACAATTTTTCCCTTCTACCTGTCCTTCCAATATTAAAGCGACTATTCCAGGATGCCTTAGTATGTGGCCTATAAGTCTGTCTCTTCTTTTAACTATATTTTTCCAAATGCTTCTTACTTCATCTGTTTGCCGCAATACCTCTTCATTTGTCACTTTATCCACCCTTCTGATTTTTAACATTCTCCTATAGCACCGCATTTCAAAAGCTTCTAATCTTTTCTTCTCAGATACTCCGATCGTTCAAGTTTCACTTCCATATAAAGCGACACTCCAAACATATACTTTCAAAAATATTTTCCTGGCATTTAAATTAATTTTTGATGTAAACAATTTCTGTTTCTGACTGAAGACTCGTTTCGCCTGTGCTATTCGGCATTTTATATCGCTCCTGCTTCGTCCATCTTTAGTAATTCTACTTCCCAAATAAAAAAATTCTTCTACCTCCGTAATCTTTTCTCCTTCTATTTTCACACTCAGTGGTCCATCTTTCTTATTTCTACTTCATTTCATTACTTACATTGATACTAATTTACAATACTAAAATGAACAATAAATAAAAACGGTACTTTCGTTCTAACGCCACCACAGCTACAGCTTTATTTAAAAACAAAATAGTCAATCGGATTTCGGTGGAAATTGGGCCGATAAGAGTTTAACATAAGATTCAAAACAGTCTCTTTATTAATTTTAATAAATGGTTATTTATATTTATTTATTTTATAAATATAATTGAACCAAACTCAACCTACGCTCGCTAACCTTGACTAATTAACAGGAGTGTTTTGATTATTTAAATAATAAATAATTGCAATAATTACTGAATTTATTAAATAAATACTCAAAAAATTACGGTGTTAATTAGTCAAGGTTAGCGAGCGTAGGTTAAGTTTGGTTAAATTATATTTTTAAAATAAATAAATATAAATAACCATTTATTAAAATTAATAAAGAGACTGTTCATTTTCCACCGAAATCCGATTGACTACTTTGTTTTTAAATAAAGCTATAGCTGCGGTGGCGTTAATACGTTAGTACCATAAAAACAATTAATCGAATTGAACGTAAAGTGGAGGACATGAAAACAGACACATAAATAGAACATCGATTTTCTGCCATAACTCGGGTATTTGTTAACAGATTTTCCAAAAAAAAAATCATTTTGTTCAAAATATAAGACTTAATATTTTAGCCTAAATAGCTTGTAAATTTTATAGGCCTTTAGCCTTTAAATTTTGATAAAACTAATATTTATGGAGATATAGTTGATTGAAAAATAAACATGGCTGCCATTTTGTAATTTTCGAAGGTATTTAAGTCCTGATATTTTGCTAATTTAAAACTTTATTACGCTTTATTAAGACGCTTATCAAATATTAATGTGATTCGTCTATCCGAACTTGAGATATAAAGTTTTATATTAAAATAAGAAAATGACGGACAGGTGGAAAAAGAACAAAGGAGAAATTGACATGTTTCGTAAAGATATTTTTTTAGTTTTACAAGTAGAATCCAAAAAAGTATAGCCAGCCCACCATTTTAGAAACACCTGTATATATATATATATATATATATCCAGAAAAAAAGGAGAAACTTTCAGGACTTGTTCTACTGGTCAAAATAACGAAAAAAGTTAATATATCATAGGTTTGGAAATATTTTGTTTTCGAGTTACGGCTGTCAATTTTTTTTTTGTTTTGCTTCAATAAAAAACCGATTTTTATTTTTTTTTTTTTATTGGCTTTATTTACATTAATTTTCACAAAATTAAATTGTCTACAAGTTTTGTTACTAAATATTCTGTTAACAGTGGATGTACTACAAATCTATTTGCATTTGGAGAGTTGACGGACATATTTTTAATTCATGGTAAAGTAGATAAAAATGGATTGACTAACGGGAACGTGAATACCGGGAAAATTATCCAGATCGAGGAGTACCGGCTCGTAAAACATTTGGAAGCTTTAGTTCAAGAAACAGTATGCCTAAACCATAACGATTCGATCCTATCATGAACCTTTTTTTGAGAAATGTCAACGCTGGAGAAGTAATACTGCATGCGGTACAAGTATCTTCCACTTCAAGCAGCAGAAGGTCGTCACATCGCTTTCATATTTAGCAATCAAGTGTATGATGAACGTTACGGGAGCAACAATTACATCAATTTCATACAACAAGTTTATAAAAGTTATTACCACCTGATTTTGATAAAACGTTTATAATCGAACCGTTTCCTGACCTGTGTTTATATGAATTCTTTTTGTTATTTTTGACCACAAAATCATCTCCTGAGAAATTGCCGTGCAATTTGGAATCACTCTCAATATATACGAGGTGCGACAATAAAGTAATGAGACTGATGTGAAAAAAAATGTTGCTTACCGTTTTAGTCATGTTTAGTGTTGTCTCCTTCAAAGTAGTTGTCCTCTGATTGCACACACTTATTCCAGCGCTTCTGCCATTGACGGTAACATTTCTGGAACTCATCTTCTGTAATATCCTTCAAGACCCTCGTCACAGTTTTTTGGACATCTTGTGTTGTTTGAAAATGGTGTCCCCTGACCGCCATTTTCACTCTTGGAAATAGAAAAAAGTCGCACGGAGCGATATCTGGTGAATAAGATGGATGTGGTAGTACTAAAATTTGTTTTGAGGTTAAAAATTGCTGTACTGACAGAGCAGTGTGGGATGGCGCATTATCGTGATGCAGAATCCAATTATCAGCAATGTTGGCACGGACACGAAGAACTCGTTTACGAAGTCTTTCTAAAATTTCTTTGTAGAAATATCGGTTAACTATTTGTCCAGGAGGCACCCGCTCTTTATGAACAATTCCCTTGTAATCGAAGAAGCACACAAGCATGCATTTCACTTTTGATTTTGACATGCGAGCTTATTTTGTTCTGGGTGATCCCTTTGAGCACCATTGCGAACTTTGGCGTTTTGTCTCTGGATCGTATTGAAAAAACCAACCTTCATCACCAGTGATAAAACGGCTCAACAAATCTGGATTGATTTCCGTTTGCTCTAACAGATCGGCTGCCACATTTTTCTGTGTTTCTGGCTGTTGTTGTGAGATTTTTGGGGACCATTTTTGCACAAATGTTTCTCGTAATTTAATAATCTTAATATTAGACAAACCGTTCCTCGATTGATGTTGAGTTCTTCTGCAATCATTTTCACGGATAATCTTCGATCAGATCGTACGATTTCACGCACCCTGGTCAAGTTGACATCTGTCCGTGAGGTTAATGGTCGTCCACTGCGGTCTTCATCTTCAACATTCGTTCTGCCTTCACTAAAAATTTTATGCCACCGGAAAACTCGAGCTCTTGACATACCCTCCTCTCCAAAAGCCTTCTGAAGCTTACCGTAAGTTGTCGTCGCGTTTTCACCCGATTTAACGCAGAAAGAAATGACATACCGTTCCGCAATATTTTGCGGTTTCATTTCTGTGACGAGAGACACAAACACGTGCTCACTTATTACAGCACAACTCACAACTGAGCAGTTGCATCAATGTGCCGGTTGGACTAGAAGTAGCTTATAGACCAAGGTCAAAGATGCTGTACCTATGCAAGCTGCAGGGTTGCCACATCTTGCAAAGAAAAATCAGGCTCATTACTTTATTGTCGCACCTCGTATATTGCAACAAGACCGGTATAAGGGACCGTAGTAACGGATTCCTACCAATTAAGAAGAAAGTAGTAGAAAATATAATAATTGGAGGAATCCATAAAGGGGCTAAAAGAAACCCTTTCAGTAAACAGGTCCGTTTAAAAATCGTCTTTTGTAATACTGCCTATTGGCACACCTAAACAGATGTTGTTCCTTTAGAAGAGTTATCCGGCTCAGGTCAGGAATACATGGGAAACTAAAAGGGCGGACGATCATCCTCACGCTTCGAGTTGGGTTCGGTTCGACAGGTAAACAGGATAGGAGGAAAAATACTTCGGGGGACCCGGTTGAGATCAGTCTAAGCGAGACTTTATGATGCGAGTCTGCGAGGATAGTTCTGCGAGATGTCTGTCAAAGAGGAGGTCAGTGAAGAAGCGAATTTCCAGTGAATTAAGTTCGACGAGATTAGGATGACGTAACAAGTATTTCCAGTACATGAAAATAAGAAATGGTTCGGTGAGTTACTGTTAGACTAGAAGTTTGAAAGAGATAATACACTAAATTGCGTTCATAAATTGTTAGGGTAGTTTTATTTGTGAACAGCAAAAGTATTTGCAGTCCAAGAACTTTATACTTGTCTTAGCTAATATTGTTAATACAAGATTTCTGGTCAAAAGTGTTAAGACTAGCGGTCATGCTAATGTTATTTGTCAATGGGACTGAATTATATTTAACTACCTGAGAATAAAACCTGACGATTACTTTAAACTCTGTTTTGTATGTAATCACTATCTGTTATTATTATTATTGTTGTTGTTGTTGTGATTGCAATGATTATTATTTGTTTATTATTATTGTTGTTTCCTGATGTCATTATTATTATTCTGATTATTATTATAGTTGTGATTACTATTTTTATTTTTTGTTTTATTATTGCCGTTTATAATTATTATTGTCATTATTGATTTGTCTTGTTTTACTTATGTTTTTAAACCAATAAATTGTAATTATATAAACATTTCAATTGTCAATCTCTCAATATCCTGATCGAGCTTCAAACATGCGATAATATAATCACTTATTTCTTCGTTCTTTTTATTTCAATTTTTAAGAAACTGTACGTTGTTGCAATACTTTTTTTTAAATTTACTAATGTAAAAAAATGTGAACCAGTTACAATAAGCATCGGAATGTCGTCCCGTTTTTTAAATCATATTTTAATTTTCCAAAAATTGATTTATACTTCTCAAAAATTGACATATTTAAAAAAATAATGTTGTAAGTAGTTTGTAATTAGGTAATTTAGTTTAAAATATTCTATTTAATTTTACTTATATAAGACTATATATATATATATATATAAATAATACACGAAGTATTATTTTAACAATGGAGTAGATTAATGAAATAGATGTTGGATGTGCCGCTCTTATATTTCAATGCAGTACTCGGCCGGTCTACCCATTGATTCTCTCAAACACGTTCAGATAAACTCTCTCACTCCCTAGGTATCGTATCTCTCTAATTTGTTCGCAGTTGTTATTTACCTTAGCTCTCATTTCCTCGAGAGAATTTATCGTTAAAGCTTACAAAATGGTTTTAAAACATCCGCAATGAAATACATTTAAATAGTTGGGAAAAACTAGAATATTTATATTTTTTTAATTTTAATATTAATTATAGTATATATTTTCTTATGCCAATCTTCATTAAATTATTTTAATCCTGTTTTATTTATTTATTTATTTTTTTTAATTGCTCTTAAAAATGTTATTATACTTTTTTTGTATGAGTAGATTCGAAATTTCATGGCAATATTTGTGGAGCTGATTTAGAAGATTTGTATAACCAAAAACGTTTCTATAAACATATATCCTGAAACTCTTTGTTATCGAATTAATGGCTTGTAAAATATTTCTCTCTGATTTCTGCTCTAAGAATAAAGTAGTGAGGGTCTGCTGAAATTATTGGGGCCCAAATTAAAAGGAAAATTTGGTGGGTTTTTTTTTTTTAATGTTTAGCTAAATTTTTTATTATGTATTTGTAATAGTTGCTGAGAAAATGTCGGTGTATACCATAAAAGTTTAATGAAAGCAGCTATGAAAATTGTGATGTGGTCACCACATAACTAATTGGTACGCCTATTAAGTTACGTACACATTTTTTTAAAATGAAAAGTATATAAAATTTTATTTCATTAATAACTTCTAATATTTTTCATTTTTTGTTATTGTTATTATTGAATTATTATTTATCATGTTTTTTTTTTCAAAATCAGAGGTTAATAATTATTAATAAATCAATATATTTAGATGAAAAAATAAAAATAAAAAAAAAGGAAATGAAATCTGATTTGAACCGATGTGCCTTCCCCTTGTAAGACAAAATATTTCATTAATTATTTATTTGGCTATAACTCTGGAACCGATGAAAATAAGTACCACTTATGTATGATATATCGTTGAACAGCTCTCAACGAGGGCTTAATAATCCAGTTAAGAAAATGTCCAAATTCCATATGTTTTGGATTTTGGACTTTTGTGATTATTTTTGGTTCAGTACGATTGCAATCAAAAGGGGAGGTGCACAACTAGATGTTACAACAGTGTCCTAAAGCCAGACTTTCAACATCCTACGGCTAGTCATTATTGAGTTATGCGAGATACATATGTACGTACATATATCACGCCGAAATTAATGAAAATGGATTCAGGGATGATAAAAATGGATATTTCCATTGAAATCTGAAAACCGAGATTTTTCTAGATTACAATACTTACTTTACTTCGTACAAGGGAGTAAAAAGAATTGTATTGCGTCATTTTTCAAAATTTAAACGATTATGTACTGAAATATTGTTCATTATTGCCTTCTGAATTGTAAATTACTTTTAATAATTAAATTCTTCATGTGTTTACCTTAACGTTAATCCATATGTTTATATTTTAAATAATTAATTTGGACTTTAATTGCATGTATTTTATAATTAATTTATAGTATTTTTTCATGCGTTCTCATCAAGGGTTTATACGGTTTCTCTTGATTTATTCAGGCAGTTCCGTTATTTTATCAAAGACGTAATAACATCTAAAGACGAAATGAAAGCTGACAACAAAGTTGAAAAACTTTCCTGTGAATGGTTATTTATTCTTGTAAGTGGAAAATAAATTTGCATAAAAAAGAATTAAGCATTTTAAAAATTGAAATTTTTTTTCCTTTGATCGGCTCCCCCACCCACAATATTGTCCAAAAACTATTTATTTTAAGCCACTTGTACTAGTACTGCTATGGTTAGAAGACATAAAAAAAATTCGGTTAAAAAATAGGATTGTATAAATTAAATTTTCACTCAGCAAAAATGTAAAAAGTGTAAATCCTAGTACTTTCGGAGCTGTTACTCCATCTTCAGGGATTTTCTAAAAGATGTTAATTTAAATTCAAATCGATAATCGTTTTTAAAATTAAACTGTTATGATTATAATAATCGGTCATCAAGAATAAAATAAAATCGTACATCAATAAAACAGTAACGTCATGTTTGTAAGATGTTTGCGACTGTTGTGTAATAGATTTAATATTAAATGAAATGTTGCCAACCTATTAATAATTATTTATTATATAATTTGTGAATAAAGGATATCATTATCGAATTGGACCTATTCATTCATCAATTTATTATTGTTTAAATGTAGATAAAATTTTTCTAAGATACTGGTTATATAATTATCATTGTATTCTAATATTTTAATATATTCGTTGGGGTTATAATTATATCCAGTTTATAAATTGTGTTTGGCGATATTAGATTTTTCTTTATTATTTTTTATAATATAATTAATATGTTCTGTAATTCTTATGGTGAATGAACGATTTGTTATTCCAACATATTATATTATTATTATTATTTAAAATCAGAAAAAAATGACATATGTATTTAAATAATAATAATAAATTGATGAATGAACAGGTCCGATTCGTTAGCCACCGGGGTGGTCTAGTGGTGAACACGTCTTCCCAAATCATCTGATTTGGAAGTCGAGAGTTCCAGTGTTCAAGTCCTAGTAAAGGCACTTACTTTTATTCGGATTTGAATACTAGATCGTGGATACCGATGTTCTTTGGTGGTTGTATTTCAATTAACCACACATCTCAGAGACTGTACAGGACTACACTTCAATAACACATCCTCTTCATCCTCTGAAGTAATACCTTTCTTTCTTTCTTTTCCTGTTTAGCCTCCGGTAACTACCGTTCAGATAATACTTCAGAGGATGAATGAGGATGATATGTATGAGTGTAAATGAAGTGTAGTCTGTCTTGTACATTCTCAATTCGACTATTCCTGAGATGTGTGGTTAATTGAAAACCCAACCGCCAAAGAACACCTGCATCCACGATTTAGTATTCAAATCCGTGTAAAAATAGCTGGCTTTACTAGGACTTGAACGCTGGAACTCTTGACTTCCAAATCAGTTGATTTGGGAACACGCGTTTACCATTAGACCAACCCGGTGGGTTCTGAAGTAATACCTGAACAGTAATTACTGGAGGCTAAACAGGAAAAAGAAAGAAAGGTCCGATTCGTTAATGAGATATCCTTTATAAACAAATTATATAATAATTAATTATTAATAGGTTGGTAACATTTCATTTAATATTAAATCTGTTTCATAATAGTCGCAAACGTCTTACAAACATGACGTTACTGTCTTATTGAGGTACGAATTAATTTTATTCTTGACGACCGACTATTATGAACATAACAGTTTAATTTAAAAACGATTATTGATTTCAATTTAAATCTTTTAAAAATCCCTGAAGATGGAGTAACAGCTCCGAAAATACTAGGATTTACATTTTTAAAATTGTTGGTAAGTGGAAAGTTAATTTTTATAATTGTATTAATTGGTGCCAAATGCTTAGTAAATTAAATTAAAAAAAAAAAAAAAAAAAAAAAAAAAAAAAAAAAAAAATTGATAGGCTCCGTTTCCCCAGTACTGCCCCCAAAGTACTTTTTGCGGTCGTTTTACTACTACTAAAGTATTATAGTCATGATACCAAAGAAAGCAGGGGCAGATAAATGTGAAGAATACAGAACAATTAGTTTAACTAGTCATGCATCAAAAATCTTAACTAGAATTCTATACAGAAGAATTGAGAGGAGAGTGCGAGAAGTGTTAGGAGAAGATCAATTTGGTTTCAAGAAAAGCATAGGGACAAGGGAAGCAATTTTAGGCCTCAGATTAATAGTAGAAGGAAGATTAAAGAAAAACAAACCAACATACTTGGCGTTTATAGACCTAGAAAAGGCATTCGATAACGTAGACTGGAATAAAATGTTCAGCATTTTAGAAAAATTAGGGTTCAAATACAGAGATAGAAGAACAATTGCTAACATGTACGGGAACCAAACAGCAACAGTAATAATTGAAGAACATAAGAAAGAAGCCGTAATAAGAAAGGGAGTCCGACAAGGATGTTCCCTATCTCCGTTACTTTTTAATCTTTACATGGATCTAGCAGTTAATGATGTTAAAGAACAATTTAGATTCGGAGTAACAGTACAAGGTGGAAAGATAAAGATGCTACGATTTGCTGATGACATAGTAATTCTAGCCGAGAGTAAAAAGGATTTAGAAGAAACAATGAACGGCATAGATGAAGTCCTACGCAAGAACTATCGCATGAAAATAAACAAGAACAAAACAAAAGTAATGAAATGTAGTAGAAATAACAAAGATGGGCCACTGAATGTGAAAATAGGAGGAGAAAAGATTATGGAGGTAGAAGAATTTTGTTATTTGGGAAGTAGAATTACTAAAGATGGACGAAACAGGAGCGATATAAAATGCCGAATAGCACAAGCTAAACGAGCCTTCAGTAAGAAATATAATTTGTTTACATCAAAAATCAATTTAAATGTCAGGAAAAGATTTTTGAAAGTATATGTTTGGAGTGTCGCTTTATATGGAAGTGAAACTTGGACAATCGGAGTATCTGAGAAGAAAAGATTAGAAGCTTTTGAAATGTGGTGCTATAGGAAATGTTAAAAATCAGATGGGTGGATAAAGTGACAAATGAAGAGTTATTGCAATAAATAGATGAAGAAAGAAGCATTTGGAAAAATATAGTTAAAAGAAGAGACAGACTTATAGGCCACATTACTAAGGCATCCTGGAATAGTCGCTTTAATATTGGAAGGACAGGTAGAAGGAAAAAATTGTGTAGGCAGGCCACGTTTGGAATATGTAAAACAAATTGTTAGGGATGTAGGATGTAGAGGGTATACTGAAATGAAACGACTAGCACTAGATAGGGAATCTTGGAGAGCTGCATCAAACCAGTCAAATGACTGAAGACAAAAAAAAAATGGAAAACAAAAAAACAACGTTTATTAATGACGAACTTAACAAAAAAATCGTATGAATTTGCAAAAATTAAAAACAGCTGTTTTTAGTACAATAAATTTAGAGCTTTGAAAAATGTTAATTTACTTTAAAAAAAATACTCACTGTGGTTTATACTCTAATAGTTTATTAAACGACTGTCCAAAAATGAGTGTAATGTATTTAGGATGTATGCATGTTCCACCGTAGCAGCTCAACGGTTGATCCGATTTAGATGTAATGACCTCGAGTTGGAATCCTTACGTTATATATATATATATATGGGTGTGTGTGTGTTTAAATAAATTTAAAAAATTTGAAAATAAAATTGTACTAAATAAAAAATAGTCACTCGCACGCTCTTTAATTATCCTATATTAAAGAGCAATGTTTTTTTGTCAGTCTTGTTTCTTAATTTTTCGTATCTATCTTTTGTTCCTTTTTTTTGTTTGGCTAATCTAGTTAAAAATAAATAAATAATAATGTATTCTGAAATGGTAAATTACTCTTTTCAGTATTATTATAATAATTTATTTTTAACTGTAATATTATTATGTTTTTATAAATAATATGAAATAAATTTACTTATTTTTGTCGGATCGAATTGATATCAAAAGTAGGTTAAATTTATGTTTATACCGGTAAATTATAGGAAGAAAATGAAGTAAGAAATGAATTAACAAATTGACTCACTTTCGTGTACAATATAAATAAAAATAGAGGTAACAAAAAATACATCAGAGTATTTTATTTAAATTAAGAATCAAAATAAATTGTTCACAAATGTAAAAAGAGCTTATTCAATTAAAATTAAAAAAAAAAAAATACACAAAATTCGATCATCGAACTTAACATAATGTCTTTGAAAATTATTAAACTAATTTTTTTCGACCCAAATAATTTTTATGTAGGTCAAACAGGACACAGTTTCAAATAAATATGCAGTGAAACGTAAAAATATACTATATAACATGTAATACAGTTAAAATTTAACGACCATCAAATCAAAAATACTCTGGCATTAACAACGATTAATATAAAAAATTAAATGCTTAATGCGATTGATCTTGAAATAATTCTTTTAGAATAAACGTTAGTATTAAATTCTTGGAATTTTTTTTTCTTGAAAGCTACTATGTAAATTCATTTCAATGATTAATTTATTTTATTAACAATTGATCTATTATTTGGAAAAAAAACCAAGAGTAATGTATTTTACTAACGTGTTACGAAAAGTTTGACTACGGTTGTGAAATATATATTTAGACTATACACTGGTGAGCAAATGTACTTTATATTTGGTTATAGAAATACCTCCTAATTATCTTTTTTTTATCATCTATCATCTTCGCTGGAATGAACTATAGATTATGCACAAAAGTTACCTAAAAAAGTAGATTTATTCTTATCCAGACTAGACAGCAATAATTATTCAGTACTGATTATATTTAAATTATGATATTGGCTTTAAAAGAGTGGTACAGTCGATTTTACTGCGTGTATACGATTAAATTATGTTTTTTTAATCGTTATTTTACACCCTTAATTAGCAGAATTTCGATGAAGATTTTATAAATAAAATTTTTTCTTCGTTTGAAATTGATTACATGTGTTGTAAGCAATTTATTTGAAAAATAACTAATTCCAGGAACATTTTAAATTTGCCTTTTACGAAGTCTGTAAATAAAGTAATGAGATTGGTTTTTTTGGCAGTCAAAGTGGCAACACTGTAAAGTTACTAATAAACATATGATTATATGAACAGCTGATTTATATAAGGTATTAATATTTTCAGTCTGTTGTTGCCACGTATGACGTAAACAAACTATTCATGAAACAAGTTTCGTTCGTTACAAAAATGAGTGATACTAATTATGAACAACGTCGTGCAATCATGTTTTTTTGTTAAACTCGGTGAGAATGCTACTGAAACTTTTTCAAAATTGAAAACGATGTATGGAGATGATGCGCTTAGTCACGAGCCCAAGTTTTTAAGAAGTTTGAAGCATTTTCAGATGCGCGGGAATCAGTTGCGTACGATTCACGCTCTGGATGACCGTTAACATCAAAAAGTGACTGCAGTGTTGAGAGAATCAAAGGATTGATATGGTACAACCGGCAATTAACTGTCAGAATCATTGGAGAAAAAATTAATTTGAACCATACCACAGTCCATTTCGACAAACGAATTGGATGTGAAAAAATTTGTGCAAAATTGGCCCCAAAAAACCTCACTATTGAACAGAAAAACAACAGGGTGGAAGTGTGCCGCGATCTTCTAGAGCGAATTCAAACTGATCCTAATTTTCTAAAAAAAATGTTATTACTGGTGATGAATCTTGGATATTTGAGTACGACCCAGAAACAAAACGTCAGAGCAAGGAGTGGCACACTTCAAACTCATCACGTCCCAAAAAAGCAAAAAACTCATCACGTCCCAAAAAAGCAAAAATGAGCAAATCAAAACCATGCTAATTTGTTTCTTCGATAGTAATGGCATTGTCTATAAGGAGTTTTTTCCTACAAGTGAGACTGTAAATCATTATGTTTACCTAGAAATTCTTGAAAGACTGCGGAAATGAGTTGCTTACGTGAGACCAGCCATCAAAGACAACATGCTGCATCATGACAATTCACCTTGTCATAATGCACTCTCAAATGAGTTTTTGGCAAAGAAAAACATTCTTCTAGTTCCTTAACCATCTTATTCACCTGACTTGAGTCCCTGAGACTTTTTCCTGTTCTCGAATTTAAAAAAAACACCTCAAAATACACCATTCTGGAACAGGAAGAAACAAAAAAAAAATGTAACTGACCACCTGAAGTACATTCCGATTTCTGAGTTCCAACACTGCTATGAAGAGCAGGAAAACCGTTTGAAGCGTTGCGTGGCTTCCCAAGAGAACTATTTCGAAGGTGATAAGAATCTATATATAATTGGATTGTAAATAAAAAGTTTTTCTGAACCAGTCTCATTATTTTATTTACAGACCTTCTATGTATATATTTCACTAAACAGAACATAGGTCACTTAAGACAGAATAGATTAATATTTTTTTTTTTTTTTGTGTACAGTCATTTGACTGGTTTGATGCAGCTCTCCAAGATTCCCTATCTAGTGCTAGTCGTTTCATTTCAGTATACCCTCTACATCCTACATCTCTAACAATTTGTTTTACATATTCCAAACGTGGCCTGCCTACACAATTTTTCCCTTCTACCTGTCCTTCCAATATTAAAGCGACTATTCCAGGATGCCTTAGTATGTGGCCTATAAGTCTGTCTCTTCTTTTAACTATATTTTTCCAAATGCTTCTTACTTTATCTGTTTGCCGTAATACCTCTTCATTTGTCACTTTATCCACCCTTCTGATTTTTAACATTCTCCTATAGCACCGCATTTCAAAAGCTTCTAATCTTTTCTTCTCAGATACTCCGATCGTCCAAGTTTCACTTCCATATAAAGCGACACTCCAAACATACACTTTCAAAAATCTTTTCCTGACATTTAAATTGATTTTTGAAGTAAACAAATTATATTTCTTACTGAAGGCTCGTTTCGCTTGTGCTATTCGGCATTTTATATCGCTCCTGCTTCGTCCATCTTTAGTAATTCTACTTCCCAAATAACAAAATTCTTCTTCCTCCATAATCTTTTCTCCTCCAATTTTCACATTCAGCGGTCCATCTTTGTTATTTCTACTACATTTCATTACTTTTGTTTTGTTCTTGTTTATTTCAGTGCGATAGTTCTTGCGTAGGACTTCATCCATGCCGTTCATTGTTTCTTCTAAATCCTTTTTATTCTCGGCTAGAATTACTATATCATCAGCAAATCGTAGCATCTTTATCTTTTCACCTTGTACTGTTACTCCGAATCTAAATTGTTCTTTAACATCATTAACTGCTAGATCCATGTAAAGATTAAAAAGTAACGGAGATAGGGAACATCCTTGTCGGACTCCCTTTCTTATTACGGCTTCTTTCTTATGTTCTTCAATTGTTACTGTTGCTGTTTGGTTCCTGTACATGTTAGCAATTGTTCTTCTATCTCTGTATTTGAACCCTAATTTTTTTTAAATGTTGAATATTTTATTCCAGTCTACGTTATCGACTGCCTTTTCTAGGTCTATAAACGCCAAGTATGTCGGTTTGTTTTTCTTTAATCTTCCTTCTACTATTAATCTGAGGCCTAAAATTCCTTCCCTTGTCCCTATACTTTTCCTGAAACCAAATTGGTCTTCTCCTAACACTTCTTCCACTCTCCTCTCAATTCTTCTGTATAGATTAATAAAATCTATAATAGATTTTTTAAGTTGTGTACAGCATTATTAATCAGGTCTTATCGCTTTTATAAAATTTCGCGGCACCAACTCCTATTTTATATAAATTTCCTGTACTGTATTACGTAGCCGGAAATGTGATTCATACTAGAAAGTACGTTGTAGTTTTATCAGTTATTATTTCACTGTAATTTACAAAGTTTTAAAAAACATAAGAATTTAATGGATTTGTTTTAATCCGTTAATGTTGCTATAAATGTTATAATGTATAATAATAAGAGGTGATTAGTCAAATTAATAGACAGATATATTGCGGTATGATATGGTAGTATAAAATATTTTATTGCGTAATTATTTAAGTTAAACATTCATTTTATATGTACGAAACTGTTTTATGTAATTACAATTTGATTAGATTTACGGAAATGATATGTTTTTTAACTTAAAAAATACCATAATCTTTGGAATGTTTCAATATATCTTTTATCGTTATCTGGTTTTTTCACCATTAAAAGCAATTATTAGTCTTTTTTCCTTTTGCTATAAGACATTTCGAAGTATTTAATTTATTACGTATCTATGTCTCTCTACTTTCTATTTTGTAATGTACTTCTTCCTTCTTATCAGTTTTTTTTTTAGTCTTTATTCTGAACTGTATATAACAATTTCAATTATTTTTATCATTTATTACAATACCGTCATGTCTTCTGTCATATAAATAATGTATTACGTTCTCTCCATTTTAATTCATCCTAGATTGGTTAAGTAGAAACCTGTGTCACGTATCATCTTCAGTTTCTTGTATCTATATTATCCGTTCTGTAGTAGAGTTATCATGACAGTACATAATAGAAATACGATCTGGTTTTTTATAACTTAAAAAACGAGCTGCGGTGGGGAGTGTTGTCACCTCAGATAATCGGGAGTTTGAAAATCAGTATTAACGGATCTAATAAAAGAGCAGGATAATTGTTTGTTTCATTTCATAAAATATGATTAAATTTAATAATAGAAGAAATTTTTACGTCGTCATTATCTGATTTGCCTTAAAGAAAGTCCTTTGGAGCAGTTCCATCTCTAGTTAAGCCTTTAAAGTTTTTTGATTTTCTGTTAGCTTCACTATTTTTCTTCTTCTTTTATTTGCATCCATTTAGCACTTTTTTAATTATCCGTTCTTTTCTCAATATAGGTCATAGCCAAATAGATTTACTATTATGATTAAGTGTCTATTTCCATTAAATTTTGTATTAATTTTTTATTTTCCATTATGTTCTTTTCATTTTTATTTTTTTCTGATCCTTATATGTTTACGTTTCAAATGCTTCCAACTTCCAACTCAAACAACACCAAAATAACCGCGGCACGTTGCTAATACGCCTGCCTCCAACCAGTCCAATGCCTAGGCCGGAACCCTTTCTTTTTCCTCTTTAGCATCCGGTAATTACCTTTTAGATAATACTTCAGAAGATGAGTGAGGTTGATATGTATGAGTGTAAATGAAGTTTAATCTTGTACAGTCTCGGTTCGACCATTCCTGAGACGTGTGGTTAATTGAAACCCAACCACCAAAGAACACCGGTATCCACGATCTAGTAGTCAAATCCGTATAAAAATATCTGACTTTACTAGGACTTGAACGTTGGAACTCTCGATTTCCAAATCAGCTGATTTGGAAAGACGCGTTCACCACTAGACCAACCCGGTTGGTGTTCTTTGGTGGTTGGATTTCAATTAACCACGCATCTCAGGAATGGTCGACCTGAGATTGTATAAGACTACACTTCATTTACATTTATACATATCATCTTCTGAAGTAATTCATTACGGTGGTTCCGGAGGCTAAACAGAAAAAAAGCTTTTTTCTCACTATACATCATTTCAGATAATCACTGGAGTTCATCAATGCAACATTTCATTTCTTATTCAAATCGTAATACTTTCAATTAAGCATATCCGTTTTTGTTGTACATTGTTTTTAATTATATTTTGTTTATAGAAGTAGTAAATTATTGAAATAACTATTTGTTTTGTTTTGTATTATAACTGAGATATGGGAACAAAATTTTGTTTAACTTTACAAAATGAGATTACATCTAATTTTTTTTTTTTAATTTATGTCTTTATTTATTTATTTTCTCAGGATGGTAAAAAGAAATTTGAAAAACAGACCGCTAAGTTTTGCCAAAGTCAAGAAAGATATTTAAACCTTTCTACTAAAAAACAAGATACAATATTACAAGAGGTAAGTCAGTTTTAATTTTTTTTAATTGAATTAGTTTATTTTTGATTTGATTATTTATTACTTCCTGTATTTATATAATTTAGAAATGAACAGTAGTCGATTTTATTATTACTTTTGTTACTCTTTGTAACAGTATTTTATTTTTTTCTGTTATTATTAATATTATTGACTTGTATATAATTATTTAAGATTTCATGCTCTCCGCTTCACGTTGTCGTAACTTGATTGATATTTCAACAATCTAAATATTAAACTTTTCTATCCGGTATTCCAGTGATTGAAATCAGAGCTAAAATTATTTAACTTTTAACAACTCTCTTATTAAAATAACAAGTGGTTTGAATTATTTTTTTCTTCTTTCCTATTAATGATTATTATATTTTATTTTTAACGCAAATCTAATAATTGTTTTATTTTTTTTTAGTATTATACACTTTGCTGTATATACTTTTAGTATTATAGTACACTTTGCTGAGTATGTTAGATTAATACGTAATTTATTTTTGTTATGAAAGAAGTATGGTCATTAACTCGGTGGAAATTGGTTGTATATGAAAAAATGCCGTACCTGACCGGGAATTCCACTAGATATGTTAATACGCTACCTAATTAGCCAATTTTTTTTTTTAATCTCAATTTTTAAATAATAACTAGCTGCAGAGCGTGCCTACCGCACGCCTTCGCTGCTAGGCCTTCCGGGCGAGTTCCCTGGCGGGCGGCATCTCGAAATGGGAGTATTAGCTGTCCAAAATTGATTACCTTTTGTGTAAAATATTTTTTTTGAATGATGGAAATTGATAAAACGAAAATTAGATTAAGAAATTTAACTCTAGATATTAATACTAACGAATCGGGATTTTACGCTAGTGATCGGTACATTCCGGTGCCTACTTCTAGGTTATAGTTCATTACTTTATAAAGAAAAACAATTTTTAATTAAACGCACTAAAATGTAAAAATTAATATAGGACGGTATCTGATAATGGATTTGACAAGCTTTGGTGGTGATATGTAAGATTATGTGAAAGTCAAAGAAAAACTTTTTGTTTGAAGCTACGACTTCGACCAAAGCTTGTCAAATCCATTCTCAGATACCGTCCTAAATTAATTTTTACATTTTAGTGCGTTTAATATAACAGTAGTGTTTTAATTTTTTTCCCATATTTTTTATTATATTCCACTTTTTAGTGCATTTAATATGAGTTATTTTTAAAAAAATATTTTTTAATATTTTTTTTATTTTGTACTTTTTAGTCTTCGTAAGTTTATACAGCCGCGCTAGCGGACAGGTTTTGAGCGTATTTAGCGAAAGATCGGATCGGTACTTTTTACGGTAGACGAGTGCAATCAAAATATTTAATTTACTATTTAATTTCCGGATAACCAAGATCCGGTAAATCAAAAATGTACCCGATGCGTTAAACAGTTAGCGCTTGATCTGCTGATACATACACCGTTTGAATCGTTAAAATTGGACGACCGGTTGCCGAAATATTAGGCCTGCGGTTGCATCCCATCGCACCCCCTAACTAATTTCCGAACGACGCCCCGGGGACATTTGAAAGTATTATCATTCAACGGGTACTACAGAGAGGGAATAGGGTTACGGTCTTCTGAGGGGTCGAAAATATTTTTCAGAGTGCTAGGACCGACCGTTTTGAGATATTTACGATTTTCGTCCGAAAATTCGGTTCCGATAAAAAGTACTAAATTTTTCCAAAACTTCGATATACAGGTGATTCAAAGAAACGGGAAATTTTGAAAGTTGTGTTGGTAGCCGTGGGCGATTGGTACCACTTGATAAGTGGCGCCAGCCTATCTAACCTAACCTGCCATTTAGTTGTCATGGATACTTGGAGTGGTGCGCAACGCGCATTTGCTATCAAAGCGTTTTACAAAAACAATGACAGTGTAGAGAGATGCGCGTAGAGAATTTCGCCGTCATTTTAATATGGGACGGCACGACCGTGTTCCATCAGCACATGCAATTAAAACACGGATATCTAATTTCGAGGAAACCGGTTCGGCAATGAAAAAGAAACCTCCAGGCCGTGAGCGAACCGTCCGTACACCACAGAATGTTCAAGCTTTACAAGTTGCTGTCACACGATGTCCACATCGGTCAATCCGTCGTCTCTCAGTATCTTTACAATCGCATAGTTCAAGTGTATAAAACCAATATTTACGGAGATATAACAAATTTAAAAATAAAAATGACCGCCATTTTGTAATTTGCAAAAGTATTGATTTTTTGCTAATTTAAAATCTTTATTACCAAGACGCTTACCAAATATTAATGTGATTCGTCTATTGGAACTTGAGATATAATTTTTTATATAAAAAGAGCAAAATGGAGGACAATGGTAGAACGAAGGAGAAATTGCCATTTTTCCTTCGGTTATTTTTTGTTTACTTTTACAAGTAGAATCTGAAAAAGTATAGCCAGCCCACCATTTTTTAAACATTCTACATATATAGTGATGTTACGTTTCATTAAAAATTTTATTTTATTTTTGTTTATTTTCGATCTGGCTATTAATCATCTAGTAATAAATTCGAATAATAAAATTCAATGATTACTCTGATTTCTCGCCAAAATAATAATATCAATAAATCTTTATTTTCTGTCCGATAGTTACTTCTGTCTCTTCTATTTCTTTTATCATGTTTAAGTAATTGTTTAATTATTACAAATAACTCTCCACTGTATATTTCATGCGCGCGCACACATACACACGCGCACATACATCATATCACGTAAATTGTTTTTATGGTTCAATCATAGTATTGTGTGATTTAAATTAATTTTTACATTAGTCTATAACGAAAAAAAAGTCCTATTAAAAATATTGTTCGTTATCTATTTATTTATTACCCAGTTGAATGAGTCTATTGCGTGTTTACTTGTATCTGTATCATTAGTTAGTTACTAATATTACTTTAAAAAAGATTGTATCTGGAATTTTTATCTTCATTGACATTATATCGTGGTCTATCCTATCTAATATACATTTATACTCGTATGTGTATAAAATGTCATCCCAAATCAGAAAGTATGTTAATGATAAAGTCAATTTTGTTTATTTATAATATGTTTTTTTAACGTAAAATAATACTTAATTATAAAATTATTTTTTTGTATTCACTTATTTTTTGTGCTACCTATATACAGGATGTATAAAAAATTTGATATGGACACCTCATTACTTTCTTACATATACACATTTTGTTAACATACAAATTTTATTTCACTAATAACTTCTGATATTTTTAATATTTTTATTGTTATTATTGAATTATTATTATTTATTGTAAAACATTTTTTACAATCAGAAATTTATAATTATAAATAAATCAATATATTTAAATTAAAAAAAAAAGTTAAAAAAAAAGATGGAATTGGATTTGAATCGATGTGTCTTCCTCTTGTAATAGTCAAATATTTCATTTATTAAAATTCTATTTGGCTATAACTCTGTAACGAATGAAAATAAGTAACACTTATGATATATCGTTGAAAATCTCTCGATTACTGCGGTTAAGAAAAAATCAAAAATCCAATTTTTTGAGGATTTTGGTCTATTCTAAACACTTTTGGTCCAGTTGATTGAAATCAAAAGGGGAGATGCACAACTAGATGTTACAACAGTCGTAAATCCAAAATGTTAACATCCTACGGCTAATGGTTTTTGAGTTATGCGAGATATATATGTACGCACAGATGTCACGCCGAAACTATTCAAAATGGGTTCAGGGATGGTCAAAATGGATATATCCGTTAAAAATTTGAAAACTGAATTTTTTTGCGATTACTTCGTTCGAGGAAGTAAAAAGAATATCGGGGTTTTAAAGATATTTTACATCTCTTAATTTTGATTTACGGCAATGAATGACTAAACTCTTGCCGTCTTTCTCTTCAAGTGGTCATTGTGAATCCTTTCGTCTCGTGGCATATATCTAACCGATTGGAGAGTTCATCTTATAATATTTTTGGAGTTATGGAGAGAACAGCTGCTTCAATCCATTGACTCAAATCGGGTAGATCAGTAGGTAATGGAGGGGCATACAAAAGATCTTTTCTTTTCGTTCAGACCACTACGGTTCACGTTTGTATAATTTTGACTTCTTTTTCTCTGTTTTTACCTTTTTTCATTTCATCTATTCAGGTTTATACAATTCTTTTTCTTTCTGTCTGGAAACTTACATATTCGTATCATTTTTCTAAATTGCCTTTACATTTAAATTACCTTTTACATTTTACATTTACATTTTACCTTTTACATTTAAATTGCCTTTTCATTTCTCACTGCCTTTACACAGATTCTTAGATGTGTTTAATAGACCTGTTTCTATTTATTTAAACCGGTTGATCTTTCTGGCTCCGTTTATGTAGAAATTAAATGTTTGTTTTGACAATCTTTGGTCGTTCATTCTGCATAAATGTTCATAAAACTGCAATTTTCTTTTCCACATTAATTCCCCTATTTTTTCCCCTTTATCTATAAATTTCTTTTTAACTTTTTTTAAATTTCATCCTCATATTTTGGTCCATAAATTTTTCGTTAGATTTTTTTTCTACTTTTGTTATTTGTTGTTCTGAAAAAAAAACCCAAAAAAACTGTAGATGTTCTACCACATACTGTACTTCTGGTAGGACTACAGTTTTATATTGCCTCAATTTGGAGTTAAATGACAGGGATTTTTTATTGTAGATTTTCTTCGTAAGATAATAGGCAGTTTCCATTTTTTGTACTTCATCCCATTTTTTTTTTTTTAAATTATATTCCGTGTTATGCTGTATCCCAGATATTTAAAATTTTGAACTCTACTTATTTCTTTGTTGTCAGAAGTTTTAAGGGTTTGAGTTTTGTTCTCTTGATCGTTGGAAACCACTTAGTTTTTTCATAAGAAATTTGAAGACTAATTTCGCCTTGCACGTTCACTTGTTTTACTTTAATTTTGACTTAGTCTCGTTTATATTTCTTTCGAAATTTGCAATATTGTCTGCGAAGGCCAGAATTGTTATATTTATTAATTTATTAGGGCATGTTTTTATGTATTCTTATATGTTTAACTTTTTAAGTTTCTTATAACATTTTCAGTGGCACAATTAAAGATACATTATAAAAGCGCAATAAAAATTACAGGGTCAGATCGGGTGAACAAACTTTGTCATCGAGTAAACCTCATTCAACCGATCCCGTACAGGATTTTGCCAGTGATATACATACCTCCGTAATCTTTTCTCTTCCTATTTTTATATTCAGCGGTCCATGTACGTTATTTCTACTACATTTCATATAATACTAGAAATAGTTGTATATCTACACTGTATTATATAGTTGAATTATTATAAGTAGATAAAACTTCATCATTTTGAAAATCTGTTTGGAGGAAATTGTAAGAAGTTAAGAATATATTTTATAATTAAATTTCCTTACAAAATAAAGGAAGCACTGTGATCGTGAAAATTGTTGGTTTTTAAATTTCATCGAAAATATCCATTTTGACTAGTTTCGGTGACGTCTGTACTTCTCGGATAACTCAAAAACGATCGGCCGTAGGATGTTGAAATTTTGGATTAAGACTGTTGTAACATCTAGTTGTGCACCTCCCCTTTTGATTGCAATGGACTTGACCAAAGATATCCAAAAAAAGCCCAAAATCCAAAGAAAATTGGATTTTGGACTTTTCTTAATTGCAGTAATAAACCCTCATCGACAGCTTTTCAACGATATATCATAAGTGGTAGTTATTTCCATTGGTTCCAGAATTATAGCCAAATGAAATTTTAATTAATGAAATATTTGGATCTTAGAAGGGGAAGGCACAACGGTTCGAATTAGACTTTTCTCCTTTTTTTAATTTTTTTTTTTAAATTTAAATATATTGATTTATTAATAATTATTAACCCGTGGTTATAAAAATAAAATTAACAATAAATAATAATTTAACAGTAATAAAAATATGAGCAAATATCAGAAGTTATTAATAAAATAAAATGTTATGTACTTTTCATTTTAAAAAAAAAAAGTGTATATGTTATTCAATAGCCGTACAAGGAAGTTATGTGGTGCCCACATCAATTTTTTTTACTATAAATTTATTCTAAGTTAAATTTTGGAAAATTTACCGTACCGGATGTACTATATATAAACGGAAACGTTCAAGCTTTTATGTATAGTTTTTTTATATTTTTTGTCGTTGTTAGTTGAAAAAAAAAAGATTTAAATATTTATACAGAATAGCCGATTTAAATAGAATTCTATCTTAATTCGTAGAAAGGTATAGTATTCGCATTTATAAAATTACCAGTACCATGCTGAATTAAATCACTAGTGTTGTCTTCTCTTGATTATAACTGATAGGTATCGGATAATGAAATTCATTGGGTGTAGAAAGCTGTACAATCCTCTAGACAAGTAAAAATGGAGTCAGACTGGTCGTAAATAGGTATGTAAATGTTTCAGTATCTACGCGGAAAGTATGTGAAATTATTAAATTACAGTTGTTTTTTTTTATATTATATATATATATTTTTTTAAATTTTTAAACGTAGCAGGAAATTATTTATAAACCTTTTTATTATAATAAAAAGAATTGTCGACCAGAATAATATAAATCTTACTTTCAACAAGATAAACTGGATATATATTCTATATCTACGATAAGAAAAAATCAATTGTTGAATTCAGTTTATTTTTTCTGTTTTGGATTAATTTTTACGTAACTAGTAATTCTCTCTGGCTTTGCTTCAAGCTACTCGTCCTACCAGTAATTAGGTATATTGATGTTGTTTCTATGACGATTTATGTACATAAATAAACTGTAAATACTTTTTACTTTCCCGGTAAATATAGTTAGAATGGCTATATTAAAGGAGAAAGTATTCTGATCGTGTTAACAATGGGGTATCTGATTTTTTGGAAATTTTTACTTGATTTTCTTAAACACAATGTTTTTTTTTTCATATTTGTCCTCAAATTATGCATCCTTAATTTAAATTACTTCCTGACATTGCCGATTGATGAAATTTTGCATATTTACTAAGGTCGGGTAACAATATAATATTCCACTATTACTTTTGCAAACATCCTTCCGTACAGGGGTAAATTAAGGGTACGGGTGTAAAAATAATTGCAGTATCAGAGATGGATCGAATGAGAAATCTTATATAAAAACGTTTGTCGAAGATTGTGTTAGTTAATTAAGTAAATGCATAGGTTGGATATGAATAGAGTACTTATTCGAAATTTAAGGACTGCCCAGCGCAGAGCCTTAATTGTATGCACTGGTGTTTTTAAAACAACCTCTAACGAGGCTACCACCGTATTGAGAAAGGTTCTCACAATCGATTTGGTGGTGAAAGTTCGGGCAGCATATGGAGATTGGGAGGTCGAGGTATTTGGGATGCGGTTTCGTGACGGGCCAGTACCTGAGGGGAACGGCGATCACCGTATCTAAATTTCGTTCAGTTGCCCTTCTTCCGCCTGCGAAAGATGCTACAAAGCCTCGCGATGGAAGCGTGGCAGCTGGAATGGGACACCACGACTAAGGGAAAAACATCCTTGTATAAATTTATATAGGATTTGGGGAGATGGTTTGCCTCGAGCTCGTTTTTAAGGGCAACGGATACCCGTGTACTCACCAACCCCGCTAATTTGAAACAATATCTGTTTTGGTTCCGACTGGCAGCTGATGAGCTGTGCGTCTGCGCGCAGGTTCAGTCAGATGAACACCTGATGTTTGACTGTCCTTCTCTTGGGGGCCACCCTGGAACTTAGAGGTCAAGGGAAAAATTGGCCACTCAAAAGCGGCAGTCAATGTAGCGAGAGCCACATGTCGGACTGTGTGGGAGTTCCTAGATGAGGTTGCTGTGTTCAACTGGCATCCGTAGTTTAAGGGAAAGACTCTTACCTCATTGCCGTGGGAAGCTAACCCTGAGTATGGCTGACCACCAGCCAATTATTATGATTTCAAGCGCTATAAAATGGTGGACAAGTAATTGCTGGCATTCAGCGATCTAGGCGTGGCAGCGAATTGATTCCTAGATAAAATAAATTTTATAATGAATGTCATATATATTTTAAATAGTTGACGGTTTGCGCGTACCCATTTTACCAAATATATGACAAATAAGGGGTTGGAACACGTAAGCCGATGGTGTATGGCACCACGCTTAGTTCGCTCATACTGTTAGGTAAGCTTTAGAAACTATGTTAGGATACTGGTCAGTAAACTGTTCGAGGCTCAGTTGTCGTTTGTGGCACAGACATTCGGTGTTATGCTTTAGGGCGACCGAATGAGGTGGTGGCGGGAGAAATGCCAAGCAAACCAATCTATGGAAATGAAATAAAAACTTCTCTATTACATTACTTAGTATTGTAAATGTTTGATTTGATATTTTATAAATATATTAGAAATTATAATATATGATGTTATCTTTTGAAATCCAAATTAACCTACTAATTAAATTCATACATTGTATGATAATAATATCATTAAAGTACGACTAAAAAGTATAAAGCAAGTTTTGAAAACCTTTTGTAATATTATTACGTTTTAGGGTCCGATTATTTCATATAGACCAGAAAACACATGTACGTATGTGTGTCGCACTGCTTTTAGCCTTATATCTCAAGATTGACCAAACCGATTTCCCTCAAATTTGGGCTTAATATTTCTCTAAATGGGGCGTTGATCATAGTTTTTTTTTAATTCGTTAATTGGTTGGGGGATATCGCGAAAAATACAATTTCGATTTTCTTTAGAGACATTTTAAACAAAACTATAAACTATAATAAAATTCACTTTACTTACATTCATACATATCATCCTCATTCATCCTCTATTGCTTTTGTATGTGCTATAACCCGTGCCTTACATCTGCTTCAACCGTAATAAAGATTGATGAGAAAATATATAAATGTATGTATTGATGAAAAATGATCTGCTGAAAAATTTCCAACTAAGAGATATGCATTTTGACTTGACTTGAATAAGGCAGACCTATGTGGAAAGTACCTTTACAAATAAGAAATGGCAATACTTCCCTTAATGAGACTTGCAGACTGATTATTAACTGCATAAACCCATACAAAATTATCATCTAATTATTATGAAATTAATAATCTCGCTGAAGTAATTTCTGACGGTAATTCCCGGAGGCTAAACAGGAAAAAGGAAGTATAAAATGATAAAATATACTATTCACAGCGTACACAGACGAATGGAAATTATTCTTTTTTTTAATTTGTCATTATTGCTTCTGGCAGTAAAGAGCCTTGCATATATTTTACGTTGACTGTATTTTCACGTAAATAAAAATAATAATTTTAAAAAATTTAACAAGTATTAATACATTAAAAAGTGGCTTAGTTTACGTTCATTAAAATTATCTATACGTTTTTCTATAAATTATTTTTCTAATTTTTATCAAGACGCCGATTTTCCTCTTTATGTTTCTTTTTGTAAAAACAAAAGTGACTTTTTTTTAAAAGGTTGTACATTTTATGTTTACGTTTTTAAGGAAAAAATAAAACTAATAACTACAACAAAAGAACTTTCAAATATTTACCGCCATACATAGTAGTGGTAGCTGTTGAATGACGCAGGTCGTATGACGTCATCATGGTATATTCTTCTTCGTCATTGTACGTTATTGATTACTTAGGTTACGTCATTGTGTGATGCTCGCGCAACTGTACACAATTGATAGAGTGCGTTCTAGTAAATTTTTCAGTTTACAATCGAGTAATGGTTTATATATTTAATATTTGTGATTAAAAATATGTATTTAATTAATTATATAATCGATTACAAAAAATTTAATTTTTTATAATATAATATTTTCATTATTTGCCTGGTTTTTTTAATGTATTTGTATATAATATTAAAGGTAACATTAAAAAATACTGAAATAAACAATTTACTTATGTTTTTTGTCCTTGTTTTTTAAGTTTCTTTTCTGTGCTTACATTCTTGTTGTTAAAATATATATTATATTGAATGAGTTGTTTTGTGCAAATGGTTTTAAAAAAGTCTTGTTCATTGTAAACCTAAAAGTTTCTAATTTCTTTTTTAACAATATTTAAAAAGTTTTGTGCTATAATATTTTAAGTACTTTATTTATCTTACGTGTGGGAATTCTTCCTGAAGGGAAACTTTAGATTTTTCTCGTAGTTTTTAGCGGAGAGGTGTTATTAAAAGTAAAGTGTAAGATTTTAATAAAAAGTTTTTTAAATATTTTTTTTAACAGCTTCGTAATGGACACTAGGATAATTTTGCAATACTTATTTATTACTTGCTTTTCTCTAACTCACACTGTTTTTTTCATGTGTGTCCTTAAATCTTGTGTCATTAATTTAACATAATTCCTGGCATTGCCGATTGATGAAATTTTGCACAGTTACTACGGTCGGGTGATAATACAATATTCCACCATTACTTTTGCACACATCCCCCCCCTCCCGTACGAAGGTAAATTAAGGGTGCATGTTTAATAATTCAACATACTTCCTGACATTGCCTATTGATAAAAATTTGCACAGTTACTTTGTGCAAATTTGTTTGATATATTATAAATATATTAGAAATTTCAATATATGATGTTATCTTTTGAAATCCAAATTAACCTACTAATTAAACTGGTGCAATGTGATAATAATTTTATTAGAGTATGACTAAAAAGTATAAAGCTAGTTTTTAAAAACTTTTGTAATACTATTTTTATAATTTTTCAAAATTATTTTCACCCTACATTATTCACTTCTCCAAAACTTCACTTCGAAACCAACTTCAAAGAAACTTTGCCATATTTCAACGCAGATCTGGTGACACTCATCGTCTTTAAGCATTTAACCCACCGGATTGGTCTGGTGGTGAATTTTTCATCGCAAATCAGCTGATTTCGAAGTAACGTTCAAATCGTAGTAAAGGCAGTTACTTTTATACGGATTTGAAAAATAGTTCATTGATACCGGTGTTTTTTGGTGGTTGGGTTTCAGTTAACCATACATTTTAGGAACGGTCGACCTAAGACTGTACAAGCCTACACTTCATTTACATTCGGAACGAAACGGAACGCAAATGTGGCGGGAGTTTCACAAATTTCTTCCTTCGAATCGCAGAGCCTGGCAGTGACCCTTGCTGCTGTATGATTCTGTTAATCGGGCGTGTTACAAGGGTTTATTTTTAATGTCGAGTCTAAGTTGAACGTTTTCTTTTAGTTTTATGGACGGATTTTTGAATAGCGTTCCATATCCGTTCGAATCCAGCGTTCTCAAACCCATTTCTGGATCCGACCGCGGGATACTAGGCTTTTAATACCTGTGCTCCAGACGTAATTCCCCTTCAGACCGTCCACTGAAGTCCTTCAGGTGCTAACGCTTCATAGGCTTGCAGGAATACGCCACAACGGGGCAATTGTTGTTTGGAGGGAACATTGCGGCGCCCCATTTTCCGGAGGGAATCGCAATTGCTGATTTAATTTAATTTATTTAATCGTAAGTATTTTTAAGGAATGGATAAGGAGAAGATCTTCATCCACTTCTTCAATGGCTGCCCTTCACGGTGCATCTCTGCTAGGCTCTTTTCCGGACTCCTGTCCGTGACGTCGGGTCGCGTAGATGGTCTTCTTTCTTCTTCATCTTCTTTTTCTTCAGATGACCTCTTCGTTCTTCTTTGGCCTGCACTTTCCGAGATTTATATTCATACATATCAACCTCTGAAGTAATACCTTAGGGCGGAGTGATTCCGGAGGCTAAACAGAAAAAGAAAGAAGCTCTTAGCAAGTCACCATCGTACGTAAAATTACTTCCCTTTCAATCTGCTCTTCACTTTGGGGGAACATTTACGTGGAGGGAGTTCAGGATTGCAGAGAAGATGCTCTAACAGTTTTATTCCAGTGCTGGCCAAATACTCGGAGCAAACTGTGGAGTGTTATCGTGTTGAAAAAACGCGTCTATTCTTGAGTTTGGGTAAAGCTTGTTGAGAGCTTCCTCGGTATATCATTTCTCTGTCAATGTGTTTCCCTACACAACTCGCTCTAAAACTCTTCTCACACTAAAACATACGGCCACCGTTCTCTTCTACGCCTATCTACATTTTTGAACGGCCACGGAGATCTCCTCATCTTCGAACATCCACATTTTGTTGTGAGGCGCGGTCGAGACACGTCATAGTAGTACAGTCAGGTCTCGCCACCTATCACGATATCGTTCACATTTTCAAACTTTTCAGCATTTCACAGTACCATGAAAAAAACTCTAATTTGAAAGTAATCTCGCAGAACGAACTAGTACTGAATTAATATCTAAAGACGTCTTTTTTCGATGTCTTTCTCTTTCTCAAGTATTTATCGAACTACAGCCACGTTTTCCTCAGTCACAGACGAAGCTGTCGATCTGACCTTGGAGTATCCTCAAGGTTAAAATTCTCTCGTTCTAACGAGAAAAATCCTCTTCAAGTACAGGAGTCATTTCCTTCCTCTGTATGTTGATTAACAAACATTTTACCCGTATGCAAATTAACTCGATATTCAGTTTTTGATACTACCTCTTTTTATTAACACAACTAAAAAGAAAATGACACCGATATGGTGGCTGCAGTGCAGGTTGGACCTGTTTAAATTCGCGTTAACTTGTTATCGCTTATGGTGATGGACCGGACCCCGTTCCGTCGTATTGCATAACCCTTTATATTTGTATTTTAATATTGCGTTTTTTTTTGTTTTTTTTTGTCTTCAGTCATTTGACTGGTTTGATGCAGCTCTCCAAGATTCCCTATCTAGTGCTAGTCGTTTCATTTCAGTATACCCTCTACATCCTACATCCCCAACAATTTGTTTTACATACTCCAAACGTGGCCTGCCTACACAATTTTTCCCTTCTACCTGTCCTTCCAATATTAAAGCGACTATTCCAGGATGCCTTAGTATGTGGCCTATAAGTCTGTCTCTTCTTTTAACTATATTTTTCCAAATGCTTCTTTCTTCATCTATTTGCCGCAATACCTCTTCATTTGTCACTTTATCCACCCATCTGATTTTTAACATTCTCCTATAGCACCGCATTTCAAAAGCTTCTAATCTTTTCTTCTCAGATACTCCGATTGTCCAAGTTTCACTTCCATATAAAGCGACACTCCAAACATACACTTTCAAAAATCTTTTCCTGACATTTAAATTAATTTTTGATGTAAACAAATTATATTTCTTACTGAAGGCTCGTTTAGCTTGTGCTATTCGGCATTTTATATCGCTCCTGCTTCGTCCATCTTTAGTAATTTTACTTCCCAAATAACAAAATTCTTCTACCTCCATAATCTTTTCTGCTCCTATTTTCACATTCAGTGGTCCATCTTTGTTATTTCTACTACATTTCATTACTTTTGTTTTCTTCTTGTTTATTTTCATGCGATAGTTCTTGCGTAGGACTTCATCTATGCCGTTCATTGTTTCTTCTAAATCCTTTTTACTCTCGGCTAGAATTACTATATCATCAGCAAATCGTAGCATCTTTATCTTTTCACCTTGTACTGTTACTCCGAATCTAAATTGTTCTTTAACATCATTAACTGCTAGTTCCATGTAAAGATTAAAAAGTAACGGAGATAGGGAACATCCTTGTCGGACTCCCTTTCTTATTAGGGCTTCTTTCTTATGTTCTTCAATTGTTACTGTTGCTGTTTGGTTCCTGTACATGTTAGCAATTGTTTTTCTATCTCTGTATTTGAACCGTAATTTTGTTAAAATGCTGAACATTTTATTCCAGTCTACGTTATCGAAAGCCTTTTCTAGGTCTATAAACGCCAAGTATGTTGGTTTGTTTTTCTTTAATCTTCCTTCTACTATTAATCTGAGGCCTAAAATTGCTTCCCTTGTCCCTATACTTTTCCTGAAACCAAATTGGTCTTCTCCTAACACTTCTTCCACTCTCCTCTCAATTCTTCATATTGCGTTTATGTAATTATAATTATTATAAACTTAAGTTTTTAGCATAATGTAAATATAAAACTTATTATTATTCTGTGTTCATATTATTCTTTTCCAACTTAATTTTTTTGAAGTTTTATGTGAAAATAGTTTGAATATTAGAATTTATATCGTTGTGGTATTATCAGTACTGTGCTAATATGACAAAAACGTATGAAAAAGATTAGTCTTAGGAAAAAATTTTCAGTTTGATTCTTGATATCTTTCATTTCCTTTGCACTTCTTACTGATCTTTCTGCATTGTTTTAATCAATCCTTCTCCTTCCATGATTTTTTCTAGTCAGTCAGGTTTCCTATTCCGAATTGCTCTGATTAAACTTCTATTCTCTATATTACTCAATTTTTTTATTTTGTCCATTTAATATCTTTACCAATCTTTTCCATATTTAAATTTTAAAGGTCTCCCAACTTTTATTTTTCCACCTTTTTCTTAGTGTCCACATTTCATATTCATATTAACGTAACACAGTAAGATGTTTCCTCTTTCATTCTATTAAACACTATAATGTTTTATTAATTGTTCACTCATCTTTCCTTCTTTGTTCATTTGCTTATTATTATCATCGTTTTGATTTTTTGTAATACTTTTTTTTTCTCTATATTTTGTCAGTGTCCTAATTCTGTCCTAAAAATACAATCTCATTTGCGGATCTTATACAGTTTATTTTCTTTCTTTTTATGTTATTAATTCCTTCATTCTTTTTAAAAGGACTTTTATCTTAAAATATTATATTTCGTACTAATTATTACGAAAATAGTGTAGCGTGTTTATTTTTTAATTGGGCGCACAACGAGGTGTCTTTATCAATGGCCGGACATCTTTTGGTTAATAAAGTAAATGATTAAAAATTAACAACGCCTATACGGTATATTAAGTGCGAAATAAAACCAAAATAAAAACAATGTTAAAAATCTAACATAGAAAAAATTGCCGAACGTCAAAAGGCAAAGGCATATTGTTTTAATCAAATTTTGAATCCAGATGTACGGTCCTAAGATCATCGATACATTTTATACATTTCATCATTCACATGATGAAGAAAGTAGCATTTGGAAAAATATAGCTAAAAGAAGAGACAGACTTATGGGCCACATACTAAGGCATCCTGGAATAGTCGCTTTAGTATTGGAAGGACAGGTAGTAGGAAAAAATTGTGTAGGCAGGCCACGTTTGGAATATGTAAAACAAATTGTTAGGGATGTAGGATGTAGGGGGTTTACCGAAATCAAACGACTAGCACTAGATAAGGAATCTTGGAGAGCTGCTTCAAACCAGTCGAATGACTAAAGACAAAAAAATGTTTTTTTCCTTTTTCCCACTTTCGTTTTGACCACATTTCTTTTCCCCTGTTTCCTCCATCTCTCCTTTCCTCCCCTTTTCCTTGCCTTCCTCATTTCTATTTCCCTTTCTTATTCCCCCTTTCCATTTCCTTTTCCTTGTTTTCCCGTTTTTTCTTTTTTCCATTTTCCTTTTTTAGATTTTTCCCTTTCTTCCTTTTTCCCCGCGCGTAAATCGGTCCAGTAGTTTTTTAGTCTAAGCGGACACACATATCGGAAACATTTAGTACAATCGTAAAATATTTAGTATAGCGTGTGTTGCTTTTTTTGTCCAACAGATAGCACTATTTTTCAAGAAAAGCTTGTTTTTATCTCTCACAGGGTGACAACTTGGGTACATAAAAACACACGCGTATTCGAATGTAACGTTGTGTCAAATTTTCAAAACAATCGGTGAAGAACGTTTGGAGGTTTAAGATTTTGAACAAACAAAAATTTACATTTTTATTTATATAGATACACTCATCCATATTAAAAATTTTAGGTTACTTTATTTTTTAGTAACCATTTCCGTAGGAATCTATAAAAAAACCTACAGAAGATAAATGAATCGGTTATGTAAATTAAAATGAGTAAACTCAAGGCCGTATAACTGCTATTATTAGTAAACAAGATCGCGTGTATGCGCGGTTGTTAAGTATCTTCTCAGGCATACATATTCACAAATTCATATATATATATATGTTAAACGAACTTTGAAAAACGGAAAGATTAAAATTAGGAAGAATACAGGGATAAATAAAATCGTTCGTGCCGCTCCCTTAACTAAAGGGATTTAAACGTTCTTTACGAGTGTTTGCTTTTTGTGTTTACTTATATGTTATATGTTGACGAAGGATTACATGAAAAGGAACGGAAGAATTGTTATTGTACACATAAAAGGAAAAAGGGTACATAATAAAAAGAGGTTAAGTAAAAAATGTAGTAAATCTTAAGTCGTGTTATATATATATATATATATATATATAAACGCCCAGTAAAAACTACCAAAGATAATTTGATGAAAATTTGTATAAAGGTTCTTCTTATGGTTTAAGGACACATTAAGAAAGGATTTTTTGAAATTTCAAGTTTACAGGGTAAAATGAAGTTAAAATGAAATTTACTGGTTTTTTTTTTAATTTCTCGGAAAAAAATATAGATATGAACTTGATTTTTTGTGTGCGTAATCTTCATGTGAATATCTAAAAACAAATTTTTAGATTTTGTAAAATTCCGAGTTTAAAGGGTTTAAATATATTTTTAAATTATATTTGGAAACCGGCTATTTTTTTAATTTCTCGGTAATAAATAGAGATATCTTGATTTTTAGTTTTTGCAATCTTCATGTGAATATATCTAAAAACCAATTTCTAGATCTTTTGAGTTTAAAGAGTGAAAATGAATTTTTGGATTCTTTTTCTAACTCAGGTATTTTTTTATTTTTTATTATCTCGGTAAGAAATGAAGATATCATCTTGATTTTTGGTTTGTGTAATCGTCCTGTAAATATATAAAAACAAATTCCTAAAATTTTTGAAAATCCCGTGTTTAAAGGGTTAAAATTAATTTTTTGATTCAGTTTGGAACCCGCATTTTTTTTTTTTTAATTTTTCAGTAACAATGAAGATATCAAATTGATTTTTGGTGTGTGTAATTTTCATGTAAATTATCTAGAAACCAATTTATAGATTATCTGAAACTTCACCTTAAAAAGGGGTGAAGAAAGGTAAAAAAAAAAAAAAATTAAGATTGATTACAAATTTCCCCCATCTCCTACTCTACTAAACGAAATATTCAGTAAATTTGCAAAATGCTTTTCCGATAAATATCTAAAAAACCATTTTCGAGTTTTTTTTAATTTCGATTTTTTAAGGGTGTGACAATGTAGGGTGGCTTCGCCAACACAGCCACTGCCAGTGTTACTGTAACTGCGACGCGTCTGGCTGCACCTTCCTCCGGTTACTTGACTAAAAAATATAAAATAAAATAAAAAAATGTACCGCGACGGGAAACGCAAGTTACCATATAGAGCGGGCATGGCCACGATGATGTATGCTAGGATGTTTATGGATTTAAATTTCCTTGGAGATAAAACGGTTTACTTAATTAATTTGATTTTTTTTTCACTTTTCAATATGATGTTTAGCAATATTAATACACTTGTTCCATCTCTGTATCATCTTATTTATGCCTGCTACTAAGAAATCTTTGTTTTGATGCCTGAGCCAAATTAGATGATTTTTTTTTTGAAGTCGTTATCATTAAACTTCATACCAAGTAGCGCCTCCTTGACTGAACCGAACAAGTAGAAATCCGATTTAGTCGAGTCAGGATCGTATGAGGTAAGGTAGTATAATAGTAAGGTAATTCCTGAGCAATTAATCTATGGTTTCTCGAGTTGAGCCGTGTTAGGCTGGATATTATCGTGAAGCAGTTTGTAACTTTTGCGGTGAGATCTTTCTTTTTCCTGTTTAGCCTCCGGTAATTTCCGTTCAGATAATACTTCAGAGGATGATATATGTATGAGTGTAAATGAAATGTAGTCTTGTACAGTCTCAGTTCGACCATTCCTGAGATTTGTGATTAATTGAAACCAAACCATCAAAGAATACCGGTATCCACAATCTAGTATTCAAATCCTTCAAAAATAACTGATTTTTACTAGGAATTGAACGTTGGAACTCTCGACTTCCAAATTAGTTGATTTCGGAAGACGCGTTCACCACTAGACCAACCCGGTGGGTTTTTTGCAGTGAGATATATGTCGTTTTTTCAACAGTGCTTCCTTCACTTTCTTAATAAGCACGTCATAGTAGGGTGTGGTTTTTTATTGTTCGTTGATATTCTAGAAAATCTACAAAAATTTCTGGCCTTTCGCATCCCAAAAGATTATCATCGTGATTTTTCCCGCTTCGGATTCATAATTTTTCACGACTGATGAACTCGTGTGCTTCCACTCCGTGTTCTGTCTTTCCTATTCAGGTTTATAACGGTGAATCCATATCTCATCACCGATTAGAATACTGTTCAAAAAAGTTATAACTTGTTGTTGGTACCGTCGTTTCAGTTTTGTGGACATGAGAAGTCGTGTCTCCTTATGGTGATTTGTCAGTTCTTTTGGAATCCATCTTGCGCTTGTTTTACGGTACTTGAGAGTGTTGGTGATTATAATATGAAATGGCCCAATACTTATAATCTTTCAGTTATAATACTAATAATTATATTCAATTATAATTGTTATCAGTCGGTCTTGGATGAAAGAGTCTATTGCCAGTCTCAAGCGCTGTAGTTGAAACTTCAGTTAACCATCCAAAACGCGGTGCTCGTTAGTCATTTGAAGTTCGACCGTTTTTAAATTTTTCTACCCGATTATGAAAATTTCTGCGGTTCGTATTTTTTTGTTCATACCAGAGTAAATGTTAACCGTTTTTTTTTCACGTTTGGAAAGCAAAAAAACTTTAACTCCGTTAACTCCGCATGGTTAAATGAAATTTTGAGGTTATAAACAAAACAATTTTACACAAATAGCAGATCAAACGTCATCACAGGGTTACCAACTTACTGTTCTTAAAGTATCGTAATTCTCTTACAAACTGTTTTGCCTCCGTAGCTACAGTAAAGAGAAATAGGATATGTTTTCCTTGGAAGCTTATTAAATTTTTTAATCTGTTTCTTGATTTTTAACTAAATCAAGAGGGCTTTTGAGTAAATTGAATTTTAGGACAAAATTGTCATTGTTGCGATCTACACTTTATTTTCTCGGTTTGAGAATGGTATTTTTTATGTTAGAAGGCTCAATCAAGTAATGATGTCAGTGCAATAGTCTAATTTAAGTTAGATATAGGAAGAGTTTTTGTGTGAAACCTTCATTGTTGGAGGAAGGCACGGGGATTGCCTTCCGCGAATCGTTTAATTTGTTAATTAAAGGTTGTAAGTTATTATAAGCGATCTTGGATGGAGAAAGCCATACGAAGGCGATAATAGGATGTGTAAATACATGACGGAAATATCTGCTGAGGCATTTGCATCGGTGTCATCCGGACAGAGGCCAAATTGATGACTGTGATGTTTTATCAGGTTTAGTGGGTCTAAAGGACGACCTCCGGAAAGCCAATCTGGATGGGAACGGAGGGGGTGGTGTGGCGATCGGGATCGTCATAAGGCGAATGTCTTCCCCTTAGGGGGTCGGGATGTTACCGACTTCCTGTTATGAAAGTATCATAACCATCTTACCAACAGTTTTGATTCCGCAGCAATTTGTATTTTTAATTATTAAATGATCGTGGTATATGATTCTGATTATATTGGCTTTTGAATCGGTTGATCTTTGATATAATTGCTAGTAAATATCTGGTTTTTGTTTTGTATGATTTCGTTTTTCATTTTATCGTCTTTATTTTATTAAAACTATCTCAAAGTTAGTATTACTAAAAAATAAAATCTGATTGGACAACACATGACTTCCTTGTACGCCTATTAAATTACATATACGAATTTTTAAAAATACATAAAATTTTATTTCATTAATAAGTTCTGATATTTTTTCATATATTTTTTTTATTGTTATTATTGAATTATTATTTATCGTAACACTTTTTTACAGAGGTTAATAATTATTAATAAATCAGTAAATTTAAATGAAAAAAAGGAGATGAAGTTGATTCGAACCGATGTACCTTCTCCTTGTAAGATCGAAATATTTCATTAATTAAAATTGTACTTATGTTTTAACTCTAGACCAATGAAAATAACTGTCATTTATGGTACATGAAAAGTTCTCAATGAGAGCTTATTACTGCAGTTAAGAATACAGAACAATTAGTTTAACTAGTCATGCATCAAAAATCTTAACTAGAATTCTATACAGAAGAATTGAGAGGAGAGCGGAAGAAGTGTTAGGAGAAGACCAATTTGGTTTCAGGAAAAGTATAGGGACAAGGGAAGCAATTTTAGGCCTCAGATTAATAGTAGAAGGAAGATTAAAGAAAGACAAACCAACGTACTTGGCGTTTATAGACCTAGAAAAGGCATTCGATAACGTAGACTGGAATAAAATGTTCAGCATTTTAAAAAAATTAGGGTTCAAATACAGAGATAGAAGAACAATTGCTAACATGTACGGGAACCAAACAGCAACAGTAACAATTGAAGAACATAAGAAAGAAGCCGTAATAAGAAAGGGAGTCCGACAAGGATGTTCCCTATCTCCGTTACTTTTTAATCTTTACATGGAACTAGCAGTTAATGATGCTAAAGAACAATTTAGATTCGGAGTAACAGTACAAGGTAAAAAGATAAAGATGCTACGATTTGCTGATGATATAGTAATTCTAGCCGAGAGTAAAAAGGATTTAGAAGAAACAATGAACGGCATAGATGAAGTCCTACGCAAGAACTATCGCATGAAAATAAACAAGAACAAAACAAAAGTAATGAAATGTAGTAGAAATAACAAAGATGGACCGCTGAATGTGAAAATAGCAGGAGAAAAGATTATGGAGGTAGAAGAATTTTGTTATTTGGGAAGTAGAATTACTAAAGATGGACGAAGCAGGAGTGATATAAAATGCCGAATAGCACAAGCTAAACGAGCCTTCAGTAAGAAATATAATTTGTTTACATCAAAAATTTATTTAAATGCCAGGAAAATATTTTTGAAAGTATATGTTTGGAGTGTCGCTTTATATGGAAGAGAAACTTGGACGATCGGAGTATCTGAGAAGAAAAGATTAGAAGCTTTTGAAATGTGGTGCTACAGGAGAATGTTAAACATCAGACGGGTGGATAAAGCGACAAATGAAGAGGTGTTGCGACAAATAGATGAAGAAAGAAGCATTTAGAAAAATATAGTTAAAAGAAGAGACAGACTTATAGGCCACATGTTAAGGCATCCTGGTATAGTCGCTTTAATATTGGAAGGACAGGCAGAAGGAAAAAATTGTGTAGGCAGCCCACGTTTGGAATATGTAAAGCAAATTGTTAGGGATGTAGGATGTAAGGGGTATACCGAAATGAAACGACTAGCCCTAGATAGGAAATCTTGGAGAGCTGCATCAAACCAGTCAAATGACTGAAGACAAAAAAAAACGGTTAATATTTTTTCAGTTATACAAGATACGTACAGACGTCATGCCGAAACTAGTCAAAATGGATTCAGAGATGGTCAAAATGTATTTTTCCGTTGAAATATGATAACCGAAATTTTTTTCGCGATCACAATAGTTTCTTTACTTCGTATAAGGAAGTAAAAGTAAAATGATAATTTTTTAATTTTCAATTGGAATTTTCTGAATTTAGCAAATGAAAATAGTTTTTTATCTTATAACACATTATCATAAATAATTGATAGCTTTTGTAGGTGTGGTTTTACGTAAATGTTTCAGTTTATAATATTTGTGTTACGTTTTGCAACATCTAATACAATTTCAGTACGTATTTAAATAATTAGTCAAGGTCAGAGCGAAAGTAATGGAGCTGATTAGTATATTATTGTCTTATACTATTGTATATTAAAAAAAGGAAAAAGAAAAAAAAACAGCAACATTTTTTCGCTTCTTTTGATTGAAGTAAGAAATGTACAATAGTATTAATACGTTGTTGAAGATTATTTTGTACAGGTGTCACCTTGTCCCTCTCTTTCTCAGCTATCTACAAGTTTTTTTTTTAAATTGTGGTGTGTGTGTGTGTTTTGCAGTTGTTATCATTTCTATTGAATGACGTTCAAGGTTAGGTTATGTTTGATTTGTAGCATTTTTTTATCGTTTATATACATATATATTCACCTTGTAAATTATTAACTTATCATTGTTTTACCTTGAATCCTGTGTAATATTTTAAATGTAATTTCTAAGTTAGTAAATACTTTACGTTCAAACTTATATTTTATTTTAAAATTGTATATTATTTATTACTGTATTTAAAAAGAAAAAAATTATTAAAATACTGTGAAAAAATATTATTTGGTGTAATTCATGGCATAATAGAATCTAAATTTATTTATTATCTACGTGAAAAGTTAGGTTCCCGTAATTGGATGTAGCCCACAGAACAGATTCCTTGAAAGATTAACAATGGATATAATATTGCATAAATATTTTTTTTTTAATTGAATTGATTATTTGAATTTCATATCGTGGTGAAATAAAAATGAAATACCTAGAAGGAAAATTATCGAATGAAAGTTTAAGCTTGAGAGAGTGTGGCAAGCTGCCGGCCTCCGTGGCACGAGTGGTAGCGTTTCGGCCTTTCATCCGGAGGTCCCTGATTCGAATCCTCCGGTCAGGCATGGCATTTTCGCACACGTTACAAATAATTCATCTAATCCTCTGAAGCAGTATCTAACGGTGGTCCCGGAAGTAAAAATAAAAAATAAAAAATGTGGCAAGCTAAATATTTAATAATTTTATACACAATCGGATTAGATGAGTTCTCCCACTAACACCGTTTCATTATTTCTTTTACTTCAAGAAGATTGAGGCTTTATATTAGAAATGCACTCACGCAAAAAATGCTTTTTACGAAGGTAATTTAGGTTGCTCGGCATCCTGTGGATTTCAAATGGAGCTGGAGAGACCTGAAGTTAAATAAAGAAATGAAAAATATTGGTCCAAGCGAGTGTACACAAACTTTCATGTAATCTGAAGTTAGCAGAGATGACAAAATCGGTGTCAGCTCGGAGTAGATATTTGATTCTAATTTTTTCCCACATGTATAAGTCACATTGCTGAAAGAAAATATCAAATATGTACAAGAATTATAAAGACATACTTCTTTCTTTTTTCTGTTTAGCCTCCGTTAATTACCTTTCAGATAATACTTAAGAGGATAATAAGTAAGAGTGTAAATGAAGTGTAGTCTTGTACAGTCTCAGTTCGATTTTTCCTTAGATGTGTGGTTAATTGAAACCCAACCACCAAAGAACACCGGTATCCACAATTTAGTATTCAAATCCGTATTAAAGTATAGGACTTGTACTCTGGAACTCTGACTTCGAAATCAGCTGATTTAGGAAGACGCGTTCACCACTAGACCAACCCGTTGGGTTCTATAAAGACATACTTTTTTTTTCCTGTTTAGCCTCCAGTAACTACCGTTTAGATAATACTTCAGAGGATGAATGATGATGATATGTATGAATGTAAATGAAGTGTAGTCTTGTACATTCTCAGTTCGACCGTTCCTGAGATGTGTGGTTAATTGAAAACCCAACCACCACCAAAGAACACCGGTATCCACGATCTAGTATTCAAATCCGTGTAAAAATAACTGACTTTACTAGGACTTGAACGCTGGAAATCTCGACTTCCAAATCAGCTGATTTAGGAAGACGCATTCACCACTAGACCAACCCTGTGGGTTCTATAGACATACTATAATACAAAAACTTTACATTTCGAAGCAACCCAATTATTTCCACAAAAAAAATTAACTTTCTCTTAAATCTCTTTCGGCGGACCGGTTTAAGTATTGTCAAAATCCCGTGTGTTTTCGATTGAAAATAAATCGAGTAACGATGAGGGTTATTTGGTCGATTCCATTTTTTCTATAGGAATCCTATTTTAATACGAGACATATTGTATTTATCCTACTACGAATTGTACTAGATGAGTACAGTAAAATACAAAACACTATTAAGAATATTATTTAAAAATAAGTTGCGATACATTTTGTTGATCGTATCCCTTTCGTTGAGATCTAGTATGTAAACGGTTTTACAAAAAAATCATTAACTGAACATAAATATGTTTAGTCTTACAGTTGTATAGAGAAAAAATGACCTTATATTTAATGACTTTATGACAAATTTTTATGATGTAAACAAATTATATTTCTTACTGAAGGCTCGTTTAACTTGTGCTATTCGGCATTTTATATCGCTCCTGCTGCGTCCATCTTTAGTAATTCTACTTCCCAAATAACAAAATTCTTCTACCTCCATAATCTTTTCTCCTAATATTTATATATTATTATACATTCTGAGTAATTTTAAAGTAAATATAGTAAATTAAAAAATTATTACAAAATAATTCACCATTCAGAAGGCAGTATTGAAAATTATTTTAAACACAAATTTATGTACACTTTGAACGGGATGCGAATAAATGTTTTTTTTTTTTTTTTTTTTAATTGGTATTATTTAAAAATTCATCAACAGAATAATATTGATTACGAAAAAGTAAATCTTTTAATTTAATTTTAAATAAATTGGTAAAAAACGGTTTTAAAAGGTATGGTAATTTATTAAAAATGTCGACGGAAGCATAATAAGGCACTTTCATAAACCTATTATGTTCGAGTTAAACAAAAACAGTTCCGTTGTCTGGTTTGGTAAGGGTGGTTGTTGTTTTTTTTTTTTAAATTAAATGTCTATTCTTTCTAATAAAGACTTGCATATTCATAAATATAAATACAAGCGGTAGTAAATATATTTAATTTTCTAAATATCGGATTATACGATTATGGACGCCTATTTAATAATGATCAAACCTCCATTTTTGTATCTTAAAACCCCGTTTTAATTTTGAGGGAACTTCAGAATTTTCAGTTTTGAGGGAATTTCATTAAGACGCTTAAGAGCAATACAATTTGAATTTTGTTACAAACGAAATCAGTTTGGCCATCCCACAAGAACTTTTCATTTAATAAAATACCCCAAAAATTTCGCTTTGTAGACTACAGAAATATTCTCGTTATTATTAATGGAAATTTTATTTACACGCGATCACCCAATGTTACGTCTGTAGGAGAATCACAATGCAACGGTTTTATCCATATTTAATCTAATTTGTTACAACGTAACATTTGGTAAATGATTTGTTACAATATTATCCTTTCAATTTGAGATGTTTAAGTTGCCCCCCCCCCCCCGCGCCGAATGAAGTCTTGGGGGTTTGAATTTGCTAGATTAACTTTGTGTTTAACTATTGAAAACCTATATAAGGGTTCTCTTATACTTAACATTCGAGCGTGTGTGTGTGTATGTGTGTGTGTTATGTACTCTATATATTTACATAAAATTAATATTTATAATTCCTAAATATTTTCACTTAAAACTAGAATTTAAGATCCAATTTTTGTTTTGATAAATTTAAATAAATAATTAATCGTAATGAAAAGATTTAAAACCCTTGAATTTTTTCAGTAAGAATCTTAGTAATTTTTATTTTGTATATAGTATACTTTTTTTATGAATTTAAGTCTAATTTAAAAATTCCATTTGTTTTTTTTTTGTTTTTTATATACGTAAATATATTTGAGAAAAAATATAATTTCTTTGGGACACGATTTTCTAATAATGCCGTTTTTTTTTTAGTATAACGGTTTTCAATTTGGTTTTGATGTTGTAGTACTATTATTAGCCCCTTTTGTGAAATTAGTTCATCATTTATCTAAGCGATGGCGTTACTGGTACAGATATTGATGTTACGTAATATTGAGATTGAATTTTCTATGTCAGGGTGTATAACTGAACGCACCCCCTATTTTCCATAGTTATCAATGTAAAACAAGTACTGCTGTAGTTGATACGTAGTCTGTGTTCGACGTACCGTAAATTTATTTATTATGCAAATTTTTTTCTTGAATTTGCTGTAGATGTCATATGTACGGTAATATCTATTTATTACCTAATTAAAAATTAATAATTATGATTTTGTTTTAAGTAGTGTAATATGTTTTTGTTTTTATTTAATTTGTGTTAGTGAACGTTTTAAAGAAATCTGTTTAATAACGTTGTCATCAGTTTCTCAGTGAAATTTTATTCAGACTCTCCATTTCTTTGACCTATTTATAAAGTTTATATAATAAGTAATAAAAAAAAAAAAAACAGACAATAACAGTTTCTATGTGGTGTTTAGCGTGATAGATATTTAACTTCAAATATTAATTTTTGTGTAATATAATAAAATATGAACCATTTAGTGTTTATTGTTTAATGTTACAATGAAACTTAATTGTGTTGTGTGAATGTATTTTTTTTTATTACCTGTGTTATTATAATTATTATTTTTATCAAATTATTAAGTGTTTTAAATTTTTATGTTATGTAATGTGTTGGTATTTTTTATTGCAAGTTAAACCAGCTTCTGTACTTCTAGAAATCTGGCTGCGTTTTGGTAATCAATTTTTTTTTAATTGATTGTCGTTTTCTTTAATAATAAAAATTCTAGAACATTCCTGATTATTTAAATGTTTATTTGATATTATATTTATTTAGAACCAATTTAACTGTTATTTTTTAAAATATAATTTCAGACTAATTTTATTTTAAGGTTGGTTAATATATTTGTAAAAATAGAAAATAATGGGATTTTAAGTAATGAGAGTAATAATGAGAGAAAATAATGAGTACTTTCGGTTTTATTTTAATATATAATGTAAAAATGGTAAGCCTGTCTGAAATCTTTAAAAGAAACTTATATATGAATTGCTGACCTAGGTCAATATGTAAGTGGAATTGATTGCTGTAACGCATCGTCATGTCAGCATTATCAATACTAGATTCTCCTTTATTGGTGTACTGTATTGTTTTTTATGGCATTTGTTTCTTGTTTTATCCTTAGTATTTATTTTATTTAACTGATGTAATATATATATATATATATAAATTATTTTATTTATTTTTAAAAATTTACTCAAATATTTCAAGTTTTCCAACCTAAACTACATTGAATATTATTTCATAAAATAGTTTTTCTTCCAATCAAAGAACATTTTTAAGAATTACCTTTTGAAATTATTCATTTTTGTAACTGTTTTATAAATAAATTTCTACAGTAGTTGTAAAATCTATATCTGTATTTGTTGTTCATTAATTCCATATGTTTTTATGATAACAATGAACTAAATTTTATGATAACAATGAATAAATTTTTGTTCCTTTGGAATAAATTTTAAAAAAATCTGTTTTTTAACTTCCATGATAGAATATCATCTTTGTTTTTAATTCAGAAAATTCTGGGTTCAAATTCCAGTCTGATTTGGCATTTTTCATCTGTTATAAATTTCTTCTTTCATATAAAATAATATTACAGAAATGTTTCAAAATTTTTTAAAACTAGCTTAATACTTTTTAGTCGTACTTTAATAAAATTATTATCATACATTGCATGAGTTTAATTGGTAGGTTAATTTGAATTTCAAGAGATAACATCATATATTGAAATTTATAAAATATCAAACATTTACTATATAGAGCAACGAAATAGTTATGGTTGTGCATAGTGGAAATTTTTATTTCATTTAGTTAATATCAAATCCGAAACCACAAAAAATCCCGTACCAAGGTTTTGTAATTTTTTTATATCAAACGGCTATTGGATTTGTCATCTGGATCCCCCAAAACCCCGCACAACCGTTTTGCAGATTTTGCAATTTTTTACACCCGCACCCTTAATTTACCCCCGTACGGGGGGGGGGGACGTTTTCAAAAGTAATGGTAAAATATTGTGTTATCACCCGACCTTAGTAACTGTTCAAAATTTCATCAATCGGCCGTGTCAGGAAGTACGAGGTGTGTGAGAAAAGTAATGAGACTGACTTACTTACCAAATTTTTTTTTTTTTCTAACAACAATATTATCCCCTTCAAAGTAATTCCCTTGGGCAGCTATACACCGGCGGAGTCGTTGTTCCTAATCCTGGTAGCAGCGCTGGAAGGCATCAACTGGTAGGGCTTCTAACCGGTCCCTTTTGAACACAGTCTTTTGAAGGTTCTCCAGAGTTTCAAAATGACGTCCTTTTAAGACATGTTTCAATTTCGGGAAAAGGATAAAGTCACAAGGTCTCAAATCAGGTGAATAGGGGGGCTGAGGTACCGTAGGAATGCATTTTGACGTCAAGAATTCCGTGATGGAAATGGCCGTGTGACACGGGGCATTGTCATGATGAAGCATTCACTTGTCTGCAGTGTCTAGTCTCACGCGAATTACTCTTTTCCTTAGCCTTTTAACGATATCTTTGTAAATCACTCGGTTGACAGTTTGTCCTGGAGTTACAAATTTTTTATGCACGATACCCTACTGTCAAAAAAGCAAATCGGCACGGTTTTGATCTTTGATTTGCTCATTCGACATTTTTTCGGTCGAGGAGATGACGGAGTGTGCCACTCTTCGCTTTGCCGCTTTGTTTCAGGATCGTACTCAAGTATCTAGGATTCATCACCTGTGATCACACAATTGAAGAATTCTTTGTCAATCCTCTCAAGAAGATAACGCAAACGTTTCTTCGATTGTCCTTCTGTAGCGTTGTGAGGTTTTTCGGCACCAATTTCAGACAAACCTTTCGCATGTCCAAATCGTCTGTCAAAATTTGATGTACGGTGAAAGTGTTTAAATTTAACTGTTCACACATCTTCCTTATTGTTAAACGACGGTCTGATCTCAGAAGAACCCTCACACGCTCAACGTTTTCGTCAAATTTTGGAGTTGAAGGTCTCTCTGAGCGAGGTTGATCTTCAACGTGTTCTCGGCCTTCCAAAAATGATTTGTGCCAGCGGAAAACTTGTGCTTTTGATAAGCAATGTTCCCCATAGGCCTGTTTCAACTTTTCAAAGGTCACACTCGCGGATTCCCCAAGTTTAGCATAAAACTTGATTGCACAACGTCGCTCTAAATTCCGATGCTCCATTTTCGTAACACACAACAAAAACACAACTTCACTGATGGCGCTGTCAAAAATAACGTGTTGGTTGAACGGAGTTGAAACTCGTACTGAGCATGTGGAAGGGATGAACAAACCGGTCTAACACAGACCTGTAGACACAGCGTTGCCAGATCGCTCGCAGTGTTAACAATCTCATTACTTTTCTCACACACACTTCGTATGTTAAATTATTATACCCACACCCTTAATTTCCACCTTTAATTTACCCCCGTACAAGGGGGTTGTTTGCAAAAGTGATGGTGGAATATTGTATTGTCACCCGACCTTAGTAACTTTGCAAAATTTCATCAGTCGGCAATGTCAGGAAGTGTGTTAAATTAAGGATGCAAGCTTTGAGGATAAACATAAAAAAAAATTGTGAAAGTTTGTTTTCACAAATAACTCTAGTTCCGGTGTTTTACATACTCAGTTTTTTCCCTTTTGAAGTGGCCTATTAGAGACCATGCTGATACCATTTTTCTTTTGTTTCGTTTCTACTTTTCCATACTTCCTGCATTTTCTCAGAATCTCGTATTTCTTCTTCTCTCAGTTTTCTTCTGGTGTCCTTTCTTTCTTCATTCATAAGAATTTTACCATTATAAATTATTTCTCTAAATTTCATTTTCCCAAAATAGTAATCCTCTTGTATCCTTAGTTTTTGAAGTTCATGTATCCTGTTTGGCTTTTTAGTTTCCAGCGTTTTTCAAATATGTGATTATTTTTGAATTCATCATTTCATGTGTCCAAGAAACTTGGAAAAGAAGATTAGAAATCTTCTTTTCTTAATTGCAATTTCTGAACCTCTTTGGGTTTTATACATTTCCTTGTTTAATTTTAGTGTGTATTTTTTTTTTGGGACCATAGATTTTCCTTTCAATTTTACTTTTTGTTGTAAATTTCTTTGGTTAGGGAATTTAATATTTCTAATTTGGATCTGCTGATCTCAGAAGGTGCTTTGTCTGTTCTTTTTTACTAATTATTTTTCTAGATTTTAAATTGGGATGTGATATTTATTTTTCCATATTTGGCCTCTTATTGATTTTTTAGAATAATCTTTATGGTTTGTCATGTTTTCTGTTTTTGAGAAGAAAATTTGTAAGCTTGCTTTTTCTACTTTTTCTTTTAGTTGTTAATTTGGGAAATTACTGCATCTGATTTTTTGAAAAAGTGTTTGATCATCTGTAAAAGCAATGCAGGTGATTTTTATATTTTGGTTTGCGGTTCCAATTTTAAGTTCCATTTTTCATTCTCTTTCACAAAGATTTTCATGATTCTGTTTAAAACTAAGTTAACTGGATAGGAGACACTCCATTTTCTTATCTCAGATCTTTTTTAATTAGAAATATTTAGCCGATTTCTCCCCTGAAATTCACCTTGGAAATTGATTGTCAGCATTAACTTTATTAAAATATATTGTTTTCTATTCAACCCGCTGGGTTGGTCTAGTGGTGAACGCATCTTCCCAAATCAGCTGATTTGGAAGTCGAAAGTTCCAACGTTCAAGTCCTAGTAAAGTCAGTTATTTTTATACGGATTTGAATATTAGGTCATGGATACCGGTGTTCTTTGGGTTTTTTTTCCTACATCCCTGGGCCGGACATCCAATTAAGTATACTCGGCCCAGAGACGTGTCTTTTGACTCTAAGGCGGTCTTCCCGCCCACCGGTTTTACATCCGGCACGGCAGGTCAACCGCCCCGGTACTAGATCTTTTCTTGCCTGCCTCTAATTCCCGCCGACGAGGGCAAACCCCGGCTATGCCGTTCCCCACCTCCGCCGACAGAAACCGGGTCTCGGTCTTTATGCCATTTGCCTCAAACCAGCGCGACCAGCACAAGGAGCGCGCGCACCCCCAAAACCAGCCACGCCGGCCGGGTCTAGGTCTTTTAATTTTATCCCCGCGAAATCTCCCGGGAGTCCCCGTCCCCTCACCGAAACCTGCACGCCAGGGCATACAGGCTCTCAGAGACGGGGCTGTCCACCTATCCCTATTAACGATTGAACCTAACGATTCCTTCGTCGCGCCTCGCCTCCTTAGTTCGAAGAACCGTACCGGCGAAATTGTTTAAAACGTTCCATTTCTGCTCCCTCCTTAGCGACCACTCTACTATGTTATTCGCGTTCAGGTTACTGACTGCTATGAATTGTCTGTATTGTGCCCATCTTCGGCATTCGAACATCGTATGCTCTGCGTCGTCCACCTCCTGGCAGTAGTCGCAGTTGGGTGTGTCTCTCTTGCCGAATCTTTTTAAATAGTAACCAAAACATCCATGATCCGACATCATCTGTGTTATGTAAAAGTTCACCTTGCCATGTTGGCGATCCAGCCATGCGTCCAAATCACTTATTAACCTTCTGGTCCAGGCCGCAGCGTTAGTCTCTGCCCATACTTCCTTCCACCACTGTCGGGTCATCGCCTCGGTCTCAGCTCTACTACACCCTTCCGCTCTCGCTTTCCTGCTCTTGATCTGAAGTTCTATCGGGGGGACCGACGCAAGCACACATATAGCTTCATATGACAGAGTACGATACCCTGCCACCACTCCCAACAATGCCGTTCTGTGCATTCTTCGCAGTTTATCCTTGTTTCTTTGTATCCTGATTGCATCAGCCCAAACCGGCGCCGCGTATAACGCCGCAGACACCGCCGCCGACGCAATCAGTTTCCGTTTGGAGGCCCTCGGTACTGTGTGTTCCGAGAATAATCTCCTGATGGCTTTTATGGTGAGCCCTACTTTTTTGCACACATTTTCTATATGCCCACCAAATTTGAGACTTTTAGCTATTGTCACCCCTAGGTATTTTGTATCCTTGACCTCAGTTATAACCTCTCCACGGATCACGACCCGAACGCCGCGCAGTCTTCTCCTACCCGTGAAGAGGATACACTTGCTTTTTGCCGGGGACACCTCCATGTTGTTGTTTATTAGCCAGTTGTCTATGAGTTGGAGGGAGCGATTTGCTTTATCCTCTGCATCACCAATTTTCTTATCTTCCACCAGTAGTGCAATGTCGTCAGCGTAAGTGACTACGGTGACTCCTTCCGGATAAGGCAACCGGAGCACCCGGTCGTAAAAGATGTTCCACAGCAAGGGGCCTAACACAGACTCCTGCGGAACTCCACCGAAGACCGGAAATCTCACCACCCCCTCCAAAGTGCGAACCACCGCCCATCTATCAGACAGGTAGCAGTTTGGGGGGTTTGATTTCAATTAACCACACATCTCAGGAATGGTTGAACTGAGACTATTCAAGACTACACATCACTTACACTCAAAACATATCATCCTCATTCATCCTCTGAAGTAATACCTGAACGGTAATTCCTGGAGGCTAAACAGGAAAAAGAAAAAAAGAAGTCTTTTCTATTCAACACGTATTTCCTCATTATCTTGAACAATGTTTCTCCAACCACTGAATCATAAGTTTTTGGAAGTCTACAAAGGACCCAAAAATTGGTTTATGATGGAAGATTCCATAATGTTTGAGGATTAATTTTAAACTTAGGATTTGTTCCATGGGGGAGTGCCATTTTCTAAATCCTTCTTAGTATTCTCAGATTTTGGAGGTTTTTTGGGTTCCAGTCTGTTAAACTTTAGTTTTGAAAATGTTCATTTATTTATTCAAAGTATTGTTTTATTTCATTCTTTTTTTTAAAGCATTATTGTATTAACTAATCCTGTGTTCCTTATTCCTATATATATTGTTCACTGACTTATTTATTTTTCTAGTATAAATTTACTACAAGTTTCTTTTTTCTATTGTTCATCCACCTGGTGTCTATTATTTTTTCAACGTCACATTTTAAAAGTTTATCCTGTTTTCATATTATGTATGTTTTTCTGCCGTAAACTGTGTTCTCAAGATAGGTTTATGTGTGTATGCATGTTTAGGGTCGGAATGAGGTGGGTTTATAAGTTATCTGACATGAAATAAGTTACTTTTTAAAAATGATTTGAACGAATGAATGTGTATTCCATCTAAAGTTTACTAGAAAAAAGTAGGATTAATGGCTTCCTATTGTCATATTTATAAAAAACATACTGAATTAAATGTGTAAGAGGAGACAAATATTAAAACATGAATTAAATAATCAGGAATGTGGAATGTTTGCAAATATGTATTGAGTAAGAAAAATGTATCCCTTACATCCTAATGGTTCTATTACACCTAGATTGTCTGACGGATTAGCCATGGAAATTTAATGTTGTAAGATAATGGAAAATATAAACAAAATATAAATTACTGAATATATAAACAATTTGTGCAATTCACTGCATGCTGTATGTAAATTTTTTAGTACCTATTAACTATAGTACTTCATAGGACACTTTGAATTAAAAAAAACAAAAAAAAAAACTGATAAACCAAATTAAGAATATTTGTATAATTATTGATGAAAAGAAAAAAAAAAATTAACAATTTACACTCTAATTTTGGCATAAGTTACTGATATTATTTCACTTTTACAATATGTCATTGTTAAAATTATGAATTCAAGCAGAAAATTTTTTTTTGTTTGCTTAAAAATGTTTTATTAAAAGCTTGTGAATCAGTTAATTAAAATTTATGTTAAATTATTATTATTTTTATTATGAGACATGTTAATTAATTAGCTATTTAAAGCATGATTTATTATTTAACATCTTTGACCTTGTTTCTTAATATAAATCAATTTAAATCATTTAGATTTATTAATGCTAAATCTCATTGATTTGTATCGTAGTTTAAAACTATTAATTATTAGTTGGTATAAATTGATATGGTTACATAGTTTTTAATCATTGTTGACTTGCAGATATTCACGTAAATATGTAATGGTGATGAATTTTATACAAGTACGTGCATGCATAGTTTTTTTTTTTTTTTTTAATTATGTCTACAGATGATGGAAAAAATATAAATAAATTATCACTTTGATAGAATTATTATAATATTAATTAATAATTATCTAAGCAGTTTATTTTATTCAGCTAAATGTAGAAATAATGTAAAAAATTCAAAAACCCTGTAAAATGACGATTTATTAGAGTGAGTAATTTACATTGAAATTTGATTAGTTGTGGATGGAGTACTTGTAAAAAGATTTTCGACACATTAATAATGTCCCATGCCTTCTCCTTCGCCTCCTTGTAGTTTCCAATCTTCACCTCATCTTCTAACTGTGTTCTTCTTCTTCTTTGCTTCCTTTTTCCTTCTACTGACCATTCCAGTGCATTTATCAAGATTCTACTACACAGTTCTAACCAGTTTCCTTTTATTTTGTGCACTTCCCGCCTAAGTGTTCTTTCTTCTTTAATCCTCTTCATTACTCTCTCATTCCTCACTTTATCTGTCCATCTTAAATTCTCCATCCTTCACTACATCCATGCTTCAAAAGCCTCAATCGATTCCTTCTCCCTCTTCCTCATTTATTTTTTTACTTCACTTCCATATAATAAGAAACTCCATACAAAGCATTTGGCTAATCTTTTCCTTTCAGTAAATCCAGACTTTTACTGCATAGTAATTTTCTTTTCTTGCCGAAGGCTTCCTTTGTCATTTGCTATCTTTCCTTCTATTTCCATTGTACTCTTCCAGTTCTCTTTCACCATAATCCCCAAACATCTGTAATTTTTTTACTTTTTCTGTTTTTTCTTCACATATCCTTACAGTAAGTCGTCATCTTTGTTTAGTTTTTAGTTTAATACATTTGTTTAGTCATCTTTATTTTTTACATCTTTGTTAAGTCAATTGTGTTCAGTACTTTAGTTTTTACCATTTATTATAATTGCATATTCTTCCATTCCTTCTGGCTTTTAAGAATCTTTGAAGCATGTGTCTGCCATTATCTAGATTACCTTATCATTAGTAAAATTTATGTTTCTTATTTTTTGTCTGTCTGTACTTATTCCTGTAGAATGTATATGAAAACCACTATTTTATATTATTATATGTAATTCTTAAATTTTTTTTTAAATAATCAATCTAATAAATAAACAGTTTTTTTTTATGATTTATATATATATATATAACATAATATATTGTAAACAGTTTCTTTCTTAAATAAATAAATAAAATTCCTTAGATACAGGGTAGATTCTTTATCTACAAATAAATATAAATACCCAGTAAACAGTTAATCAATATACTCTTGAATTTATTTAAAATTAATTGAGTTTATTCTGGCAATAAGTCAGGGAAACTTTTGACAAAATAGAAGCATTTCTCCAGTAGTGAAAGAATTAATAAATTTGGTAGGATTTAGGTTCATAAAAGAAATATTTTACTTTAATATTATTATTACATTGTCTAAAATGTATTGAGCCTTTACAGAACAAAATTATGAATGCATTTATTCTTACTGGAAAATAACATTATGAAACTACATATGCACCATTTTTTTTTTATGTTCTTATGCCATTTTTCTGGCAATACCATAATTCTGTCGCTATAAAACTTTTGTGTTTTCTATTCAAAAAATTGTGAAATGTTTTCAGAAGCCTCATTTGAAATTAAGTTAACTCTATTTAGGGAGCTTTGCAGAGACTGAAACAAATGATAGTCTGATGGTGCCAGGTCAGGGCTATATGGTGGATATATTAAATTCTCCCAGTCAAGTTCTCTTAAATTCTGACAGGTTGTTAAAGATTTCTGGTGTTGTCAGCGTGGTATATGACACCCTTTCTGTTCACCAGTTCAGGCTATTTCTTTTGAATTGCTAGGTGCAGTTGCGTTCATTGTCAACAGTTCAGGTCTGAGTCTATTGTTCTGCCTGGTGGCAGCAGACTAATGCTCTTCCAATCCCACCAAACGCACAGCATAATTTTTCTGGTTGTCAATATGAGCTTTGCCACTAGCCATGGAGCTTCTCCTCATTTTGATCACAATCTTCCTGCACATCTTTTTGCACATTGTTGCCTTAGGTTATTCACTTTTCATCACTTGTGATCAACCACTTCAGAAGTGGCTCGATTTCATTACGTTTTTGTACAGATTTGCTGACAGAAATTCAATTGAGTAAATTTTTTTTTTCAGATTATGTGACACCCAAATGTCAAGCTTTTTTTTGTAGCCAGTTTTCTCCAAATAGTTTTATACTGTTTGCTGATGGATGTTTAGGCTATTGATGAAGTCTTGGTAGCTTAAATGCTGGCTTTTCTTGACTTTTGCCAGAATACGCTAGCACTATCTCATGCGAAAAAGACTAGATACTTTTTAGACTACCTATTGTAATGCAACCACATATCATACAGACTGTACTTTTGCAATAAGAAGTTAATTTTTCTTGCTTTTTTACATTCTGTATAATCAAATATTAAATTTGTTCTATGTTTTATAAAAAGTAGATCTTTATTTTTGTAGGTATAAGGAAAAAGGAGAACATGTAACTTTATAAAACTACATTTACAATAAAACCTATATTGTGGGTGGTTTATAAATTAATACAGTGAATTTCTTTTGCATATTAATAAATAAATAAAACATACAAATAAAAAACCACTTCTGTTGTCTGCTTTGAAGGAGGTGGTTATTGCTATTCTTTTTTTTAAGAATACGTGACTATTCTTTTTTTTAGAAAAGATTGTACCTTCGTAAATATAACGATTAGTTAACATATTTAATTTTTTAACACATGATTCATATTAATTTATGAATGCTAAATAGTAATCTGATGGCCCATTTCTGCCTATTGAAAACTGGTTCTGATTTTTTGAGGGAATTTCTAAAGAGTAGATATTATATTTCATATTGGAATGTACGTACTCACCGGATTGGTTTAGTGGTGAACACGTCTTCCCAAATCAGCTGATTTGGAAGTCGAAAGTTCCAGCATTCAAGTGCTAGTAAAGGCAGTTACTTTTGTATGGATTTGAATACTAGATCGTGGATACCGGTGTTCTTTGGTGGTTGGGTTTCAATTAATCACACATCTCAGGAATGGTCAAACTGAGAATGTACAAGACTACACTTCATTTACACTCATACATATCATCCTCATTCATCCTCTGAAGGATTATCTGAATGGTAATTACCAGAGGCTAAACAGGAAAAGAAGATGGGAATGTACGTAAGCATAAATATATTTAATAATGATGACAGGATTAGTATTTTATTGAAATACCTCAAAAACAAAACAGTATTGGACGATTTTGTTGTAAATTAAATTTTCAATTTAATTTACAACAAAATTTACACCAAGAGAATACATCCCAATTATCTTGGGACAAATTGATCATCCCAAGAGAATTTTTTATCTAATAAAACACCCAAAAATGTAGTTTTAAAAACAGAAAATATTACTTTTAAAAATAGAAATATTATCAAATTTTATTATAAACAGTTACAATTAATCCCTTGTTTTTATCTTTGATTTCTTCCTATTATTAGTGGGTACATATCTGACCATGCTGGGTTTGTCTGCTAAGGATGCTTCTTTTTGTTATCTGATGGAGCGGGTATATGTGAAAGAACTTTAAACCTCAATTTCCAATTTAAGGATTCTTGGATGAAATATTAAAAGACTTGACTAAAAATGGGCCGAATTTTGGTTAACTTACTTGTTTATTATTCTTTGTCCTTTACTGTATTCGACACAACTGGTTTTTGATATTTTTCCTCGGTGAAGAATTTAATTCTATCACTGCTTTTTAAATCTTGTTCTTGTTTTTTAAATAATTTAATTTTTTTATTTCAGTAATTAATCATTTAATTTTTAACAATTATATTCAATTTTTTAACAATTATGTCAATTGATTTTTAAAAAATATTATTCTTCATTTGTAATATATTCATGTAACTAAACATATTAGTTTGAGTTATATGAAAGGGCCTTATGCTTCCACAGCTGTTTTTAATAAATAATTGAACCATTTTATAAATCTTTTTATTAATTTATTTAAAAGACAATAAAAATATTTAACAAAAACAATATTACTTTGTCAATAGAATTTTTTTGATAATATTTTAAAAAACTCTAAACGTTTTGCGTTTCATTCATTGTGTCGATAAATATATGATCAAATAAGTTTAATTAATCCCTCTGAGTTTTTTATTATTTTGTAGTTATTTTTATGTTTATTATCTTCATGTATTTACATTAGTATTATGAATATTTCAACTGTTCATATTATAAATAATTAATATGGACTTTATTCACATCAATTTTTTATCTCATAATGAATTATGTATCTTTTGATGCTGTTTAATGTAGGCTTTATCGTGGTTTCCCTTAGTTTATCCAGGCAAAAGAGTAGAGCAGTACATTTTTTATCCATAGAGTAGCATATATATCCATCAGAATAAAAAAATTATTTATTTATAAGCACGAAGCTTATAAATAAATTTTTTTAGCATATGGAAAATGTAGAGTATTTAAAATCTAGAATGAAAAACTGATATGCAATCCATAAAGGTTAAAATTGATTATTTAATATCATGTATATAAATAAATTATTCATAATTTATGTAGTAAATGTAAAAAAAATTAAAGTGTCATAGACAGTCGTTAATAAATCATTTAAAGGTTAAATAAAAACAGAACAAAATTGAGTAAATTATTGATTTTCCTTGTTTAGTACATTTCACGATGGCTTTACATTTCTAGCAAGTTGTAATTACTCTATCACTACCCATTTATAATAGAACTAATTTGTAATTTTTATGGGATTTTTTAATCGTTATTTGATAAAATATAACATTTGTTTTTAATTTTAGTAATGCAATTTTTGTTAAGTATTTGGTGTTATCAAAAATAATTAATTTTATGTTTATCTATTGTACAATATATATAATTGTAGGAATATTATTACTGATATCAGTACAGAAATTCCTTAGACATTTAAATTTTTTTTTTCTGGATTTACATCATAACACATTGTTCTGCCTTTAGGAAGGTCCCTGACATAAAATGTCAATATTCCAATTTTTTCTAGCTTCAGTTTTTCTCTACACTTTTAAATACAGTTTTATTTCTTTTAAATCAAATTTATTTATTCGTACTTTTCTTATGTATGTATTTTTTTGTTTTGTATTTCGTATGTATTTTTTTTAAAGAAAATTCTAAATTAATAACAGATTTTGATAATAGAAATGTAGTGTCTTACCTTTCTTGATATTAGTATCGTTTTGTTAAAAACAGTTTTATTTATATTACAGAAATTTTTGTTTTTTTGAGCGGAACAAATGATATATACGAGACTCTTCCCGTACGGTTTACAAGTTCATTATAATTTTTTTTATATCACTGCGTTTTGTTAGATTATTCTTTTGTTTATTTTTTTATGAATTACTGATTGTTATCCTATGGATTTATTATTAAAATTTATTGCCTTAGAATAAACAAATTGAATTTCACGGCAATTTTTTTTTTATTTTTGATAGTCATATCATTCACTTCATATTATACTTTTCTTTTTTTAATATACTAGTAAAATGACTTTTACGAATTGAAAATCCGTGATGTAATATTGGACTAATTACTCTTTAAGTGTAACCCTCGAAATTTTTATCGTTAAATTCGATTTTACCAATCGAATTTATTTTTGTTTTATTTATTCCTTTTTTAATAAAACTAGTATAATTTCTTGTAAACTAATACTTTTATTTATTTTTTTAAAGAAGTGATGGGAATTAAAAAAATTGTTTCATCTTCAGTACTTTTATTTACAAACACCATTTACTATTAAAACATGCTGTAGTATATTTTCTTTTAAATTTTATTATTTCTAGGTCATTATAAAGTTTTTGTACGCTACCTAGTACTATTAAGTACTGCTATCTAGCGGCGCGATTCGTAAAGATACATTAAAAAAATGAATAAAATGACATATTCTCGAGTCCCGCGGTTCATCAAATGGAAAAAAAACGTTGTCTAACAAAATTCGAGGTGTTTTTTGAAAGTATTCTTTATTACCAATCCAATTGAACTGAAATATAATGTTTTCATGCTTATTTATTTTTCCCCCATTTTCATTTCACTGTTACATTAGGTCATGTTTTGAATAGTAAACGTAGTTCGTTGATTGTCGCCTCTTACCGACTAAGTTCTAACGAACTCCGTGATATACATTTTTATAAAGCGTATGACATTCCTGGTAGTGTAAGGATTCCAACGCGGGGTCATACATCGAAATTGGTTAAGCCATTGGGCTAATACAGTGGAACATACGAGTACATACAAACATACATCCTAAATACATTATACTCCTTTTTGGGCTGTTGTGTAATAAAATTATCATTACTTATTTATTTTTTAAAAATATTTCTTCAAATGAATTTAACTTAAGTGGAAAATCCATAGGTGCAATTTAATAATTTGGCATAATAGATTGATTTCAATTAAAAGGGTGATTTAAAGGATTAATAAAAAATCTGTCGTATAATTAGAGTTTAAATTATTATAATAATTGTAAAGATAAAATAAATTTAAAAGAACAAACAAATAAAACCAGCCTCAATAAAATTTTCATTAAAATCTAAAAAATAATACTTTTTCACTTTTTATTTCAACATTTGGAGATTGGTATAAAAATTAAAAAAACTATGAGCTTAATTAGTAAGTTTATTTAATAGTCTGCACCATAATTAGGTGGAGACTTAAAAAAAAAAATTAAAGAACTGAAAAAGTTTTTCTTTCTTGGGTTTAATGAGGATTTATTAATTTTGATTTTCACTTTTTTTAAGTTATTTTATTTTTCATCTTAGTTGTACTTTTATTAAATTAAATTTGCGTAGGCAAAAATGTAGTGCCTGTATGAGATAAAACCACTCACAAGAAGTGCAAAGGGGAGAAATCTGTATCTTGATAAAACTAAGCAAAGATTTACTAAGAAACAATGTAAAGATATATCTACTGAGTGTAACTAAGGCTCTCAGGAATTTGGGAGGAGTATGTCTTATTTTTTTTATTAATTTTGTATTTTTTATTTGTATTAATTAATTATTATTTAATTTTTTCTTATTTTTATCTTAGTTTTTCTATTTAATTTTCTTGAATTTTTCTGTGAAAATTATTTTGAATAAGAGAACGATATCAGAATATTTATCTTTATGCTATGATAATCTAGTATTAAGTAATAACGACCTTTAAAAAATTAAAAATATCTTATAACTAAGATTTTTGTTTAACAAATCTTCCATTTATGTTTTGTGAAAAAAATTCTTGCAATCTGACTACCAGAGGTACTTCCTCTACAAATTTAACCCCCCAAAAAAACCACCATAATTGGTCTACTTGATGGAAAGAAGTTCGAATATGGAAGAAAATATAAAAAATATAGATATGAATTGAATTGAGAATCACCTCCAAAGGAGAAGGAGTTGATAAATTAATATCTTCATGTTTATTACTGATTTTTGGGCTGTAACAACCCAAGCTCTAAAAATCATACATTTTTAACATCAGACCAACTGATCAATTTGTCTATTCTTTTTTTTTTTTAGTTTCGTTTGTAGTTGAGTGAGCTACAAAGCCCCTTTCTGTACTAAGAAATAAACATTTATCATGAGTTTATTTAATATTTTTACTACTAAAACTTACTTTAAAGTTTATTTATATGTGCTCCTTCATTGTCGGATACATTTTTATCAGTCACCAAGTGCATTTAGACATTCTTTTCCAGGTTGAAGGATTAGAGTTGTAAAAACAGTTTTCAATGGCAATTTTCAGCTCATCAAGCATTCCTTAGTTGCAGATGAGAGATTTTTTTCATTGATTATGTCCCAAAGGGAGTTAACACAGGTTTTCAAGATGGACTTCTGGTTGGCTTCTGAATTTCGGTGGACCTATCGATTCCACCCTTCAAAATTTTCATTTAAAAAGTCCATTACCAACTAAGTATAATGAACTAGAGCTGTAAAATACTGATTAATTCCATACCAATTGTTCGAAGCCAAGTAATAAAATAAATTTTCAGTTTATTAGGTATGAAATGATATTAAAATTTCCTTCTAAATCTACGGTCCTATCTGATGCGTTTCATATATCGCTGCCTACATCATTACATGTGTAATTATAGGTGGTCTGTGATTTCCTCGTATAAGTAGGGATTTTCTTTATACCAAAAATATGTTCTGAGATCTATTACTCAGATAAATGGTAGACTTATCGTAGAAGAAAACTGGTTTCCATGTTTAAACATCAGAAAACATCTTAGAAGGTCTTTGTAAGAAGTTACCCTTAAGTCATATCCTAGTCTGTTAAGCAGGCTTAAAGGGTTTAAACCCAAGAATTTTTTTTTCATTATTTTATGTTTTGTTGAACAAGGAATATTTAGCTCTGAAGACCTTTTCCTGGTTGACTTAGGAGATTGTAAATTGGATTCCTTAACAATATCAGTCAATGTTATATCGTGAAAAGGAACTTTCTAGCCACACTGTGTCATTTTAATAATGATAGTTGTAAAATATAAAATATTATTCTTTATTTATATTAAAAATGATAAATTTTGTAACAACAAAATACATGCAAAATAAAATTTTTAACCGACCAAAATATGTCATTAATAAAAATTTTCATGATTGGCAGAATAGACATTGTTAAAAAATACGTCGTTAAAAAATTTCTATATGATAATGGTTAAATTAGAGAACAACCATGTAGCATAACCGTAAATCCATAAAAATTTTCCAAGTGCCTATGTTACTATAAATGGTACAATTACATTCGTTTGTACGTAATAAACAAGATAATCTTCTACCAGAAAAATATTAATAATATTTATATAATTATGTTTAGTGATAACGGTTTAAAAAAAAAAAGTCTATTGAAATTTTAATAAACTGTTTATTTATCTATGATAATTTTGTGAAAATTAATTAAAAAATTGTTTTACGTATTTATGTTCTCCATTAAGTACTTTTGTAGTGATCTTTACTTCAAAATGGATTTATTTATGATAAATGAATTAAATACGTAGTTTTTACATTTTTTAAATAAAGAGAGATATTTGATATCTCATTCATTAAAATAACATGAGTTACTCTGCTGTTATTACAATCTATTAGCAGATATTGAAGCTATTCTTTTGGTTTTTTTTTTTTTGTCTTTAGTCATTTGACTGGTTTGAAGCAGATCTCCAAGATTCCCTATCTAGTGCTAGTCGTTTCATTTCAGTATACCCTCTACATCCTACATCCCTAACAATTTGTTTTACATATTCCAAACGTGGCCTGCCTACACAATTTTTTCCTTCTACCTGTCCTTCCAATATTAAAGCGACTATTCCAGGATGCCTTAGTATGTGGCCTATAAGTCTGTCTCTTCTTTTAACTATATTTTTCCAAATGCTTCTTTCTTCATCTATTTGTCGCAATACCTCTTCATTTGTCACTTTATCCACCCATCTGATTTTTAACATTCTCCTATAGCACCGCATTTCAAAAGCTTCTAATCTTTACTTCTCAGGTACTCCGATCGTCCAAGTTTCACTTCCATATAAAGCAACACTCCAAACATATACTTTCAAAAATCTTTTCCTGACATTTAAATTAATTTTTGATGTAAACAAATTATATTTCTTACTGAAGGCTCGTTTAGCTTGTGCTATTCAGCATTTTATATCGCTCCTGCTTCGTCAATCTTTAGTAATTCTACTTCCCAAATAACAAAATTCTTCTACCTCCATAATCTTTTGGTACCACCATATTAAAGATACTTTTAAATTCACATAAAATTATAGAATTTGAATTATTAAAATATTTATTATTTCTTTGAATCTGTAATCATGTTCAGATTTTACTTCTTTAATTACGTTTTCATTGATTTTTATTTTTATTATGTTTCATAAAAAAAAATGTAATTTGTTTCTATTGATTACTATTACTAAAATTTATGTATTTTCTTTGCATAAAAAATGTTTATTTTACTTTATATGATCAATGTAATTTGATTTTTGTTTATTAGATTTTTATGTTTATTTCAAATTCTGTTTTTTATCAGCTTTCTTTTTATCATTCCTGTGTAGGTTTGATTATAATTTTTCTGTGCATTGTATTTTGTAAATATCTACTTTATTATGAATTAGGTTTTTTTATTACTACTTTTAAAAGTAATTCTCAAGTTAATTAAATGTTTTATTCAATTATTTTTTGTTCTAGTTTATTTAAAAAAATTAAAATCATTTTATTTTTATGCATAAAAGTAGATATTTATTGTTTATTTATTTTCTTCATGTTATTACCATTTTCCGTTACTTTATATTTTATTAAATTGAATTCTTTATTTAAATCAATATTATTGTTTATATAGTTAAAGACTTCATTAATCATAATATAGTAGACTATTTTTTATTGTTATATACGTATCGATCTATTATTTATTCATTATTGTTACTGATGATATTGATTTTTTATAAAGATTTATTTTATTATTGTTTATGTTAATATCTAATTGAAATGTATTATTATTTGTATTGTGTATAATTTTCTCTCTCTCTTTATCTGTCTATCTATCTCTCTCAATGTACATGTGAGAAAGAGATGATTTAAAAAAAAAATTAAATCTAAATGATGAGTATGTAAAGAATGACATGATACATATTTTATTTTTGGCAAAAGATAAGAAGCCCTAGTTTTGACTCATTTTGCTACTGCCAGAAGGAAACATAGGCAGTCCCTGCTGGACAGGTCGCAAAAGGTTAAGTCGCACCACATCACACCTATCTAGTGATCATTGTATTCATCTACCAACTTTTGGGTATTCCACCATTTTCAAAATCTTGAATTTATGTATTTGTGATCGTAACATTGCTATGGTCTGAGCCGGATCAATAGAATCTGATCAGGAATTAAGGAAAATGAAAAGTGATGAATGGTGAGGATGAGATTTTCGGAGAGTAATTGTAACATGAAGATAAAACAACTTTATTCAAAAGATATCTCAAAACTCTTTTAAGATAATTGATTCTCATACGATGTTTCATTCTTCAGGAGAGGAATTTTATTTAGAATGGGAATAGTGTATTAATAATGAATGACTAATTTGGAAACTGAATTGTATCATGCATAAAAATTTGATTTTTCCTGCAGAAACTAAAACAACAGGCTTCTTTTAATAAAATACAATTTAACTCATCTTGGAATCATATAGTATATGAAAGTTTGTGTTAAATATACTAATATTTTTCAACTATACCTGCACTAGAAAGTAAAATGACACAACATGGATTAAATATGGAGAGAAAAACATCGTTTTGGTTTTTCAGTAACATCTATTGCTATTGTAATAGTTTTATGATTCTTAAATATTAATAATTGTTAATACCACTTGTTGAAACTCCACCAAGCACTGTTTAATTTCAGATATACAAGATATATATGTTTATTAAATATAACTTTTGTCTTTGGCATTATCCTTTTTTTATAATCTTTCATTTCTATGAAGCTGTATTGTGAGATATTCTAATTATTATTGTGAAACCATCAAGTTGTAATAAATGCAGTTTACTGTTATAAACAGAATGTTAGAGTTTTGCTATCAATCAGATTTGAGAGATAGTTTAAATTTCATATTAATATGAATTTAAATGCTTATTAGGTTTTTTTTGTGTTTTACAGGCAGATGCAACATTAGAAATGGAGCAGAGACATTTTTGCCAGGCAAGTCTGGAGTATGTGTTCCTGTTACAAGAAGTCCAAGAAAGAAAGAAATTTGAATTTGTTGAAACAGTATGTTGTTATTACTATTCTTATAATATCTATTAATATTAAATGAAACATTTTAAAACACATTTTTTTATTAATATACTTATAGGTATTAAATAGAAACGAGTCAGTTTTACATCAGTAGAATCTTGTATAAACTTAGTTTTTGGGAGAATTTTCTGTTTAATTTTTTTATTATTACTATTCTTATTTAACCATTTACATAATTCATTATTATTATTATAGTTGGATTAGTTATTATTATTGTCATTGATGCTATTGTTACAACTTTTGGGTTGTACACTGTAGTGCCAAATGGAAATTGCACTTTTCAACAATTGAAGCGTAAAGATGAAATGATTTGGTTGTGCTAAGCTTGTCCTAGATTTGAAACTGTAACTGCATCTATCCTGACCAGCAGAGCATAAGTTCAAAATAAGTTATTTCAAAATAATAATAAGTCGCTCCCGTAAGTTCAAAACTCATCTCAATGCAACACCTTGATGTTATGTGTGTTTGACTAATAGTGATCATTGAGTTAGATTTTGGATAAGTTTATTGGTCGAGCAGTATGTTTGATGAATTTAGTAGCCTGAGCCGTAAATTATACTTATGTGGTTTTGACCTTATGAACAACAGTATGGCAAATGACACAAAAATAAAGCTACACTACCATATTCAAGCCATGTGCTTTACAGTTAGCTGTAAAATTGCCTGATCGCATCACCTTGCTGTAATTGATTGTAAATGACCACACTCCAAAAGAGCCAAACCTAATAAATACAATTTCAGCCATCATATTGGTGGGCCACAAACTCTCTTGGTACCAAGATATTGCCATGGCGGGGTATAAGATTTAGAGCCGTTCAATAACTTACATTCTGATCCTCCAATCAAAAAACCAACATATATCAGCACGCCTACATTAGGGACACATAAATAGAAAATTCTTGCTTTCAGCAGGATCCAATACCAAGAACAGTAGATTTTTGTTTAAACCAGACCTGATCCAGAAAAGACATACCATAACCTTCAAGCATGCCAACCCTATCTTGTTCCAGTCACCTGCCCAAATAGATCCACTGTGTGAGGAAGGACCAATGAGATAATGAGAGTTGACCTCTGTTACCAGGTCCAATATAGGGCTGTTTGCTACATAGCATTTGGTTTGTCTGGCATTTCTCCCACCATCACCCCATTCGGTCGCCCTAAAGCATAAGACCAAATGTCTGTGCCACAAACGGCTACTGTGCCTCAAAATAGTTTAGTGACCAATATCCTAATTAGCTCCTAGAGCTTACCTAACTGTGTGAGTAGAATAAGCATGGTGCTCTACACCATTCGCTTGCATGTCCCACCGCTCACTTGTCATATATTACTAAAATGGGTAGGTGCACCCCATTGACATACTAAAGTATATGACTTGTCAATTAATTAAAATTTATTCCATCAAGGACAGCAATTTGCTGCCACGCCTAGGTCACTGAATGCCAGCATATTATAGCACTTGGATCTATATTTGACCAATGGCCAGCCATTTCTCGAGAGTAGCTTCCTACAGCAAGTGGTAGGAGTCTTATATCCCTTAAACTACTGATGCCAGTTGAATAAAGCAACGGCATCAAGGAATTCCCACACGGTCCGACAATGTGGCTCACGCCACATTGACTCGCCAGTGGCCAATTTTCCCCTTGATCCCCAGGGTCAAGTTCCAGGGTGGCATGAATTCTGCCCCCCCCCCCCACCCACAGTGCTACATGGCATAGAAATCTTGATCTGACCTGAAGAGATGCAAGATGGCGGTATTGTCCATTAAATCAGGTTGAATTATGAGATTACTCAGACAGGGCAGAGCTTGTATAGGTAATTTTCCTGTCTGATTGAAGTAATTAAGGGCTACCTATTATAACTGTCCTGAGTTTAAACCTTAATCAGCTGATTCAGTGAACATTTTGTTACTCCACTTCATTGAGGACTAAGAGTTATATGTGGTATCAAGTACTTTGCCAAATTTCACATACCGATCTACAGCCAAGCCAAGTGCTCCTTTAATTTAGTCCCCTTAACAGAACTGGATTCCAAATTGACCCACTTGCACCATCACATTATTGATGAATTTTATTTATCTTCAATCTTGATGATTTTAGAACTCTTGACGCATATTAAGAAGTAACATCTTGAAAACTAAACTGTATGAAAGTGTAATAAATTTCAAACAAGATTTAGTAAATTATTTCTCATTTATCTTCTAACCTCATTTTTGTGAAGTTAAACAATATTGATTATAAGTGCAGTTTTCTTTTGATTGTATGACTGCATATTATTGCCATTTTTTGGTTACTGATGTAAGTAATCAAATCATTGTTAATTTTATATGTATTATAATAAGTGATCATATTTTTCTTAATCTATGAGATTTGTTAGGACATTTTTTAATAAGACAGATAAGTTGGTATTCCCACAATAGTAACTCCCATTTATATTCTGTAGATTTTTTTAATTTATATATATATATATATACATAAAAGTAATTTTGTGTGTGGCTTGGTAAATATATATGTTAAGTGATAGTAAAAGTAAATATTTCTTTCTAAATATTTACTTTAATCTCAGATTAACTGTAAATAAAGATGATGTAGAATTTAATCAAATCCTTAGAAGATAATTTTTCATGTAAGAAAAATTGATAAGTGATATCTTATTGATGCATACCTTTAACTTACAATATATAATTGTAAGTTCATATATGTTTAATTCAGTGGTTAAAATATACATGTTTACAACCAATTTTTTAATTATTGTATAATAGTAGCATCTGCTGCTTATATTTTAAATTTGTGTACAAGAACTGCTTTGTGTAATGAATTAGTGATCAACTTAGAGCGGTTCTCAAACTGTGATATGTGGGACTTTTGTAGCTGGTACATGAGGCCTTTCCATGTAAGCATGAAATATATATATATATATATATATATATATATATATATATATATATATATATATATAATGCTGAAAGATAAAATCTGTAAAAAAGATTCTTTCTTTTTATGTTTAGAGATTTTTTTTTGTTTCTTAAAGTGAAGTATCAGTTTAATCCAATATCTAATGTTTATGTAATTTAAAAACATATTTTATTTAAGTAACAGTTTTATAATTGCTAATATTCTCATAAAATTCTTATTATTTAATGTTATTAGCCAATCATTTCTTGAAACTATTAAAATACATTGGACGGTAAAGAAAAAAAGGAGTTGAATTGATATAGTTAATATTAGGTCATTTTCAACAGTTTGTTGTGGTAAAAGAAAGTGGCACAAGTAATGAACTACAAACATCATTAACTAATAAATTACATAAAAATAAAGAAAGAATGAAAAACAAAACATTTTTAAATTTATGAAAGATTTTGTTTTCTTTTTATTATTTGCAAGTTTTTGTATAATTTTTAGTTTTGTGTGTTCTTTTTAAGATATGTACATTCTTATAATTTCTCATAGAATACTTTTGAATTTTATATTGTTTAATTAGAAAGAAAAACTTTTTAGCACTTTGAATTTTTTTTCTATTCATATAAAAATAATTTTACAGTAACTGTTTTCTACAGTTGTTTTCTTTGTTGGCCCAGCGATTTTATAAATAACCTAACTTAAAAATGTAAAAAACTGTTTCTTTTTTTAAAGTAAATGTTTAAAAAAATTGCAGTAAAAATAACAATTGTTCTTTAAAAAGATTCAAGTTTATGTCAAATTAAAAATATGTAAATTGGTAATAATTGGTTTTTTTTTTTTTTTTTTTAATTTGGGTTTAATTTTCAAGTCAAAACTTTTAAAAAAATTGTAAAAATATCTTCTTTTTTAGTTTTTAGCTTGTTTTTTTAGTTACTTTTAATTTTTTTGATTTTATTTTATTACAGATATTCATATGTGTTTGAACTACCTGCTTAACTCTAAACATCATTTTTGGGGGATAACATATAAAATATTTAATGTATTTTTAAAGAACATTTTTATCCCATTCCATATTTACTGAGCATGTATGTTATGATTGGCACTTATGTTCTTATTAACTCTTTCATAATATATTTTTTAATTTATCTAGCGATTTAAAAATGTTTTCCTTAAGTTTTATATCTGATAAACCAACTTCAATTTCTGTTCATTGTGCAATATTTTATTATCTTGATTGCCAAAATTATTCAATTTTGTCATTTTCTTTAGCCTTATTTACTTCTTGCTTTATATCTAGTCTTAACTTTGTACTCTTAATATCACATGATATTAATGTAATTTTAATTTTACTCATGTCTCATGTTACGTCTTTCTTTGTAAAATTATTATCCTAGAATTATATAATTTTTTTGTTGTATTTCAATGTATTTGTTAATTTTTTTACATTTTTATTATTTTTTAATTCAGTTTATTGTATTTTTTTTTTTAATTTTTCAGTTATTAGGATTCATGTTTGGTTGGTTAACATTTTACCATCAAGGTCATGAAGTCGCAGAAGATTTTAAACCTTATATGAGAGAATTACAATTCAGAATACAAAAGGTAATATTCAAAATTTAATTAACTATATTAACCAGTTTGTTTGAGGGTTTTATTTTATAAAATAATTTACAATTTTTTATTTATTATAGTTATAAACAAGTTGTGATTTCTAATTTTTTTGCATAAAAAAAAAACTATTTTAAAGGTTTATTAATCTGCTTTGTAAATTTTGAACTAGAATTTGAAGAAGTGTGATATTACTTTTTCTAACCATATTACCATTAAAACTAATCTGATTTTATAGCTTTTAGTAAAGAAGGTTAGTATTTTTTTTATTGAACGAATGAAACAAGATAGATAAGATGGATCCTTTTTGGCATTTTATGGTTGTGTTTGTTTATGAATTGATAATTTTAAAATATTGAACATATTTGTGAAACATCTAGATTATTCTTTGAACTTTGAAAAAATTAAATTTATTGGAGAAGAAGAGAAAAGGATTTGGGCCATATGTTGGTTAATTGCAGCCCTTCTGTTCATCAACTTAAAATATTTGCATTTATCTTCCTTCTCATACATTATTTAGTAAAAATTATACAAAAAGTTTCAAATAAAAACAGGATTTTCATAGATAATTTATTTATTGAGTACAATGAGGTGACCATATATTATTTCTCAATATAGCCTCCTCTTATCACAGTGTATTTATTCCTGTTTTGAGACAGCTTCTTGATCCTACAAGAGAAGTATTTTTTGTTTTCATGTTATTCATCCTTGTACAGCATTTAGAACTTTCTTGTACAAATGAAATTTTTCCATTTTAAAATTCCTGTACTGAGCCGAAAAGATATTAGTTTAATGACATTTAATTATTTAATTTGGGCTATCTAGAGGGTGAGGTAGCATACCATACTTGAACTGTAATTTCACAGCATTTCCGTATTTATAGTGACAGAGTGAGGGTGAACATTGTCCTGAAAGGAAAGAACAAAAGATTGGATGACTCTCCTATTAGAACAAAATTCAGGCTTTATCTTTTAAAAAATTATCGCATTAACTGAATGAATTGTGGTAGGTTTTTGTTCTGTATGAAATTCAGAATAAAGTATTTCTGGGGAATCCCTAAAAAAGATTACCATCATTTTTTCTGTTTAAAATGTTATTTTTGTTTTCATTGGTAGAAATGAGCTTCAATTTCACCAGTGCGTACTTGCTTGTTGTTTTGACTCTGGGGTGAAAATAGTAAACTCACAGCTTATTATATAGCTAAATAACTTGTCTGATTCCTTTTCATACTGCTATTGAATAAAAACAAATGATCTTCTTTCTTCACATTAGTTTACAAGAGACATCATGGGGTACGTACCTATCAATCACATTCCAAAATTTTGTTATAATTACTTGTTATTTTTTTTCTACCTCCAACACACTTTTTTTCAGAAATTTCAGTAATAGTAATTCACCGGTTCAATAAGTGTTTTTTTTCTTTAACTTAAATCTCATTTTATTGATTGTTAAAGACTGTTCTTGGTTGAAAAGTGTGGAGTTTATTTCCAATTTTCACCTGGCTGGTTTGTTTTATTCGTACACTGCGGACTGGAAGAAAACTCATCTCCAGTATTTTAATTTTGGTAGATTTTAAAGTTGTGGTTAATTTCATATGGATGACCCATAATAAATTTACTTCATTTTTAAAAAAATTTAATGATTTTTTTGTATAGCACTACCGTGTATCTCCTGCTCATATTTATCACAAATATCACATACAAGAAACTGAACTTCACTTGAAAATAAAAAATAGATTTATTAATAATAATAATAAAGAGAATTAGTTTATCTATATGAATTTATTTAATTATTATTTTTAATAAACTTTATCTTTGGGGTTTTGATTAAAATAGCATGTTGTGGTTTTTGTTTGAATTTTGTGTAATGTTTTGTTCTGTTTTTTCATTAATAACATCTACTACTACTACTACTCTTTAGACAAGAGAAAATTTTGAAGCTACCAGAGATAAGACAGAATCTCTCATGAAGAAAATGTTGGAAATGAGACAAACAACTGTAAGTCACTATCGATAATATGGTATTTTATATTTTGTACCTTTATGTTTATTCTTTATAGTATTATTTATTATACATCTTTATCAGTTCTGTAGAAGTTAATTTTTAAATGAAATATACTGTTATATATTATGTACTTATTTGATATATAACTTTTATCAACTATTCTTAATAAATGTTAGGTTGGTAAATATTCTAAATAATTCAAACATTATAATAGATTAAATAATTTATAGTATATAGTAAATAATTCAAACAACACAATAGATTAAATAGTTTATAGTATTATATAGTAAATAATTCAAACATTACATCCCAATTGATATTAACCCATAAATTACCTAACAATAAAAAAATTGAGCTCACCAATCTATTAAGAGATGTCATTTGGTACTTCTACCACTTTCATTTGATTTTTTTATTGCAACTTCAATTAATAAAAAAAAAAAAAAATTCCGCTAAATTAAAAAAAACAAATAACTTCCAACAATGGACCTACATTTAACTTTACGTAATGCCAGTTTCAAAACATTGGGATTTAATGAAAAATTTAATTGTATTATTTTTTATTGCATTTTTAAAGCCTTTTTAATTGCATTTTTTAAAGCATTTTTTGGGGTGGGGTGTAATTGTGCTAAAATTACTTTTTGCAAATATTATTTTTTTAATTCTTAACAAATATGTTTAAGAAAAATACGATTTTAATTAGGTGAAATCTCGAGATACTGAAAGTGAACTTGCTCTACAGCCTCATCCCGTTGACCTTTTAAGTTGAAAATTTAATGGAATCATCGCCCCATATATAGATGTAATCTGACCAAGTTTGGTCAAAATTTATCCAGTAGTTCAAGAGTTATAAGATGATTTAGAGGCCAACACCAAACACACGTACATATGAATATTAACATCCAGAAAATTTCCTTCTAGTTTTTTGGGTTCCTTAGGAGATAAAAGTTGAGATCCGGTGAAAACCACATATGCTGAAATTGGACCGATTATAGTTCTTCCCTTCTAGAGCTATAGTGCTATATAGGAAAGTAAAAAGTGTAAAATCAATATCATAATAAAGATAAGAAAAAAAGAGAGGATGTAGAATGTATCTGAAAACAAGCAAAATACAAATAGAAATAGCTGAAATAATAGCTCATTACCCAGATCATGAATAGTATAACCTCCAACAAAGGAAGCCAATAGTTCGACAGAAAATGTTTCGTGAGAAGAAGAGGAATACAACAAATCTTAACAAAAAAAGTATAAATCAGATATTTATTTATAAATGCTTGTACAAAAAAGCAATATATGTAAAATGAAGATGATCTAAAGACTGAAATGTACCATTCACAGTTGTTCAGTTCTGTTCTATTACTGTATTTAGTAGTTCATTCATTATTATTGATGTTAATTATTAGTAAAGTGCAGTGTATATTTTGTTTAATTAAACAAATTTATTTACGTAGCTGTATAATATAATATACAGTATTCTATACTACCAGATGTATAATATTCTTAAATTGTTCATAAAACTAAAACATGTTAATAAAAAAGTATTTAAAACTATATTTTTTTTTTTTGTGTGTGTGTGTGTAAGTAAAAGTGTTAATTTATTTATTTTTATGCTCATAATTAAAATTGGTTACTCTGTAGTAGTGCATAAATTAAAGAAAATTACTATATTGAAAAAGTATGATTTTTATTGATATACTTCAGTGACTCTAACTGGCAACTTATTTAGCAAATCTTTTATTCTGACAATTTTTACTAAGAAAGGAGATTTTTTACATTAGTGTAAATATTTTAAAAGCTGGGGAATTATTTTGTTGAGTAAAGATTTTTAATTATATTATTTTATCACATAATTTATGTTAATTAGAACATTTTTAATTTTCTTTTTAACTATTTTAGAGAAATAATTAACCTTTTTTTTTCATTACAGAAACCAGTTGATTCAAGTTGTTCAAATAAATCATATACAAGAGAAGGTTACCTATTTCTTATGGAAAAAAGTAAGTTATTTTTTCTAATTTAAAAAAGTACATTTACTATCATTTTATCATATATTATGCAATGATTATATATGTTTTTATCTCTATGTCCAGAAAAAAATTAAAAATTTGGAAATATTAAATAAAACTTGAATTGATGTTAGGATTCATAATGATATTAACCAGTTAAGCAAGGTCATTTTCAACTATAGGTCAGCTTTATCTACAGGCATCTCCGTTTTGTTTTGTTTGTAAGACAATTATGGCAAAAGCATTTCCAATTTTTTTTAAATTATAGTGTTAGGTTCCTTACTATTAGCAGAATGATGTGTATTTGTATTGATTTTTCATAAAATTATATATTTTAATTTGGTCTCTATTGTTTCTGTTGGGAAAAGCACCAATTTTTATCCTTCACTCTTTGAGTTACTGCATTTTCTTTGTGTATATTATTTTAAAAATACTAATTTTTTTAATATATGAGGTGTGGTTCAAAAGAAGGGCTGATGAGTTATAAATAACGATTGGCAAGAGTGATTGTTTGTGCATGTGTATAGCTTTAAGTGGTCTGTTGGGCACCACATTGTCGTTAGTTCATTGTTGTTTGCCTTTGCAAGACAGTGTGTTAAAATGAGTGCAGTAATATTAAATCCCCCCAGTTGTAAAGCTCAAGCAGTAATTAATTTTCTAAACATAGAGGACATAATGCTGTTGAAATTCACCATCAATTATGTGAAGCATGGGGGCTATCACAATGAGTGAAGGAAAAGTGAGGCAGTGGTGTCGTGAGTTTAAGGAAGGCTGTTCTAACATTCACGATGAATAGAAACATGGCAGGTCTAGTGTCCAAACTGATGATCTCATTGAACATGAATGCAAAAGTAATATAAAATTATCCTTTTACGATTAATAATTTTTCTTTAGAATTTCCATAAGTTTTAAAGAAAAAATTGTTAAGGATGATGACTGACATTCTAGGGTATTGTAAACAGTGTGCAAGATGAGAGCTTAAAATGTTGATAAGTGCTCTCAAAGATCACAGAATGACATCTGCACATGCTTTTTTCAACTTCTTTGATCATGAGGGGATGATTTTTTTTCCCATGTCGACACTGGCAACAAAACATGGATTTACTGTGTCAGTGCTGAGATGAAACAACAATCCATGCAGTAGCATCATTCTGGTTCACTGAAAACGAAAAAATTCAAACAAGCCCAGTCTTATAGGTAAATATTAGAAAGTGTATTCTGAGCAAAAGGGTGTGCTCTTTCGCTTAGAATTCTATTGATTTAATGATACCTGGAACATCCATCACATCAGAAGTCTATTGTGAAACAGTTTCTAAACTATGTTGTGCCATTCAAAACCGATGATGGGGACAATTCAGGAATTGTTCTTCTTCACAATAACACTTCATATGCCTGTTTGCAGAACAGAAACAATTAAAAAATTTGATTGGAGATTTTTTATTTACCCCTTACATCTTCATCTCATGCCCATTAACTACCATTATTTCCTACATCTCAAAAACTCGCATCGCAATGATTCAAGGAAAATGAAGAATTGAAAATCTTGGTGCAAAAGTGGCTACTCCCCGGCAGTGGAATTTTATGCTGTCGTTTGAAGAAGCTTGTTTTAATATACCAGAAATGTTTGGAATGAAATGGTGATAATGTAGAAAATAAAGTAAATTTGTAAGTATTTGAAATCATTAATAAACGTTTTGTTTTTTCAACTGTTTTCATTTTGTTATCGATGGGATTTTTGAAATACTCCTCATACTTTAATTAAAAATATACTTTTTGTTATATACATAAAAATGAAGTATATACACATAATATGAAATGTAATGATAAATACAGCTTACTGATGACAAGAAATTCATTGCTGTTAAGTATTTCTAACTCTTTGTTAATAGCAGAAATTATTTGATTTGCAAGAAAAAGAGAAAAAAAACCACACAGTGAAAACCCAGCCTAAACAGAGTTTAAATGAGTTTAATAAAGTAATTTTAGTTAGGCCTGTATTATAATACACTGCTATCATATCTACTTAATGAATGACAGGATGTGTAAAAACGACACAAAAGGTGAACCTGGAAATAGTGATTATGATGTAGAAAGATTATTTTTGACACATGTTAAATATTATACAAACAATTTTAATTGACAGTTTTATTTTTTATTTTATTTTTCAATTTATTAATTGAATTTTATTCTAGAAGACAATTTATTATAATCATTACAAATTGAGCGAGGTCCTTGTATTCACAGAATTATTAGTTTAATTTAGTTCAGTTGTTATTGTTTTTATATTTGGATTATTGTAGATTAACTTAACAAAATGGTTTGCATTTTATCAGAACTGTTCGTTTTTTTGTTGGATCAACATTATGTTCTGAAAGCTGTAGGGTACTGTTGCAACCATTTACATTTTATTCTACACTTAAGTTTTAAATATTTATAATATGTTAAATCTTCCTCTGCCCCATTCCCTCTCCAAGTTCCTGTATAAAAATATCTATCAATAATTTATTTTTTTCAGCTATTTTTATCAGTTTTAAATTTCATAATTATAACATTTTTGGTCATTTCCTAATCTTTGATATGTTTGAAATTTCTGTCATAATTGATTATTTCTAATTCTTGCTTTTTTATGTCATTTACATTGATTTCTGTACTGTAATTACTTTAAAACATTCACTTACTGATTTAGCAGATGTAATCTGACATGTATCTAAAATTTTCTTTTATATATGCTGAAGTCATGTTACTCATGACTAAGTTTTATTTTGTAGAGGAAATTGCTCTGCTGGTCCCATTGTAAGATTTTTTAAAATAACGTAGTGAAAGTTTTTTTTTGAAGGAAAAATTAACGGTTGTGTGAGCGATTAATGATTTTTTTACTTATTTTTTGTCATTGTTATTTAGTATTATATTGTTACAACCAGAAGTCATTGTGATATCTAAAGTATTTTTATACAAAAGTGCAAAAAAACTGGATAAAAAACATGATGTAAAAAATAATGCACATTCTTGCATTCTAGAGAGCTGTAGTTTCTGCTCAATAGCAATTATTATTTAATTTTTTTTTCATTCATTTGCTTATTTATATCAAAGTACAAGTTTATTGTCTTTACATTTGTTGCAAACTCTATTTTTCATACAAATTGAGTTTATTTATAGGTTAAATGTCAATATTTTAAATAAATAAAAAAAACTATATTTAAAAAGAATTAAGAGTATTTTTAAAAATTTTGGCTTTGAACTTGTGAAACTTAAAAGTTTTCATTTTTCATTTAATGGTTGGTTGTAACTTGTTTTTTTTTTCAATTTTGGCAGCAGCTCAAAAATGTTAAAAGCTAAAGAAAAATTGAATAGTATAAATTTTTACAGTTCAGTGAGTGTTTTGAATCAAATTTATTTTTTTTATATTTTACTTTTTTCCAGTTGTCCCAGGTTTCACTTTCACATTGTGTTGGTTCCATTTCACATCAGTTTTCTTTATTTTAGTGTTTTCATTTATACTTGTTAGAAGAAGTCTTTTAATCTGGAAACCATGATTCATTTTTTGTTTAACAGAACTATTGTACTTTTACTGTCTGAGCTGAACAATAATAAGAACTGGTAATATTAAAGTATAACTGGCTTGACTTGTTCTCAAATTGTCAACTTTGTATAAAGAAAGATAAATATTAACCTTTGTGGCATCCTAACCCTGATGAAAAAAATATCATTTACCTTAAAAACTGTTGAACAAACATTTACAGTTTGTTAGTATGAGGTCTGTTCAGAAAATAACTAAACTTTATTTTTTTCATCTTTATTATTAATTTTATTAATAATAAAGATATATTATTAGTTTTTGACTCCTTCAAAGTACTCCCCTCCACTATTCACCCATTTTTCCCAGCAGTGTTTCCACTTCACAAAGCAGTTCTGAATAGCTTCATTTGAAATGCCTTTAAGGTCCATGTCGAATTTGTTTTAATGTCATCAATAGTCTCAAAAGGGCGTCTTTTAAGATAGAAACAAATTCTGTTTTAGTAGGAAGTGTTTTAGAAGGCAGGTTTTTAATTAAGTCACTGTATTTCTGGATTTGCTTTTTTTGTACAATCTTCAGTTATAGACAGCCCACAGGTCTTATTTCACTGAGCTTCAATAAAAAAGGAATTGTACCAATATTTAGTAAATATTAAAATACTAATGAGATGAACTACTTCAGTTAGATTTATAGCAGCGGGCCACATAATTCTCATTTTAATTATTTAAGGTGGAAGCTTCATATTGTGGAAAAGGATATTGAGACCCATAGGGAATTTCCTGATCATGGAAAATCGGTGATCTTTACTCTTTAACCTGGCATTTAAAACTATACCGTAAATCAACCAGTTAAAAGTCGTTTACAAAATTGATCATAACCATTTTTCTAATTAAAAACAATTAGAAACAATTTTTCTAATTAAAAGCCATAAAAATTAATTACTGTTCATAATCAAACTGAATGAAATTTAGGCAGTAAAAACTCTATTTTTTTTTCTGAGATATCAATGAATGTAATGAGTTTTATCAAAGGTTCTGAAAATATTATATATATATATATATATATATATATATATATAAGTTAAGAAGAAAAATAACGGTCTGTTTTGATTCTTTGTTAGTTTTTGTATTTATTTATTGTTGTATGTATTATTTATTTTACAGAGGCATTTGGAACAGCCTGGACTAAACAATATTGTACATACCAAAAAGATAAGAAGGAATTTACCATGATTCCATATAACCAAATGACTGGAAAATTTGTAAGTTTTGATCTACATTGCAAATTATTATTTTTTTAATTAATTGGAATTATATGTTGTTTTTTTCTTTAAGTTAAATAAATTTCAGTGAGTTGATACTTGGTCAGGATGTTACCCTTAGGTAATTAAGTTATGCTTAAAAGAGATTTTTCCTTTCATTCATTCCCTCTGTGATGTAAGGAAAGGTGTGGCATAACAATTTTTCACAATAAGGCATATAGGTCTTATAATAAATTTTCAAGAATGCATATTTACTTCAAGTTTATGAATTACCTTTAACCATTTATTAGGATTAAACAAGATTGAAGTTTTTTTTCTTAATATTCATTTATATTCTAGAATCTAAAAGATAGAAGCTTGAAATGCAGCTGAGATGATATTTTACATCTTTTATGAAGACCCATTTCAAGAACCGTATGTAGTTGAAGATGTATTTCATAGTTATAGAACATTCTAATCCCTGGTTTTGTATAAACTAAAATTTGGCTATAAAAGTAACTCTTAACAATGATACAAAAAAATTGGATCTTTCTTTTTAACCATTTGCAATAAAGTGAAAGTGATAAGCACATCAAGTGGAAACTAAAAATTTGATATTAATGGTAAATATAGAATACTTTGAAGATATATTTCATAATTTCCCATATGTTCTTGTCAACTACTGTGTGCAGATTTGAACATCAGTGTTTATGCCTAATATATGTAAGATATTTAAAAAGTAATGACTTTTTCAAATTAGCAACTATGAATATTATTTTTCATGACCTCTTAAGCAACTGATGGAAAAAATATAACTTCTACTGAAATAATGCTATCAGCCTTAGTGTGAATTTGAAACCCAGAATGACAACATATACCTGCACCTTTGAATACCGTATACCTGCACCCAGAATGACAAATAACTGCACCTTTGTTGATTTATACCTAAGAAGAGCAGCACTATTTAATTTGTTTTTTGTATGCTAAAAGGTAAATTCACAAAATTCATAAAACATTCACAAAAATGTATCTACTAGATTTCATAGACATTATTAATGCTAAACATGAGTTTAGCTTGTTCAGTAATAGTTGATAATGTGTATCTGATGAGCTACCTTTCAGAAAACCAATCTTATCGGCATTTCCTCATTAGCAGAAAATAACTTTGTGCAGGTATTATTCCTAGCTAAATGATTATATCAGTAATAATTGACATAAGAAAACTCAGAAGTCTTCATTGAACATTCAACAACAAGCTTGCAGGCTGACATTCATATGAAATCATTTTCCAACAATGAGCACTTGCATATCTCTGAAACCTCTCTTTTGAAATTATACTAGAGGAAAACTATGACTTATCCTCTGAGCTTATTCTATCTGATATTCACTTATTTGGGAAGTTAAAAAACATCAAGATAGATGTCTTGGCAGTTACGAAGAAATGAAAGGAAAAATTAATTCTTAAAGGAATGGTTGTTGAATAGAGTTTTCCAGAGAGATAAGATAAACTCATTTATTTATTGCTCAAGGCAAGTGTTTTTGGTGATCATGTAGAAAGTGAAAAAAGTTTGCAAATTTAATTTTTTCTATTGGTTTTTGTATTTAAAATAAATACAAAAACAATTTAAAATGGAATTAATTTTTTAAATAATTCTTGTAATAATATTGGTAAAACGTTAATTATTGGTAATTAAGTGTAAATAAATCCTGATATCTGCTAAATGGAATAGAGATAGTTTACAAACTAGGCAGAAATGAATAAAATATAGATTGCAAGAAAGATTTCTTTAGAGCATATTATACAAAGAAATAAAGATTAAATAAAAACTAAGTGCTTGATTGATTCATTTTTTTTTGTATCTTTAATACAAAAATAAAAGGTGAAGCCTTTTGGTTATATTCTGGTTATATAAATTGGTTGAGGAAAGGTTTTTAATGCAGTAAAACAAGATTTTTTTTTTATCTTCAAATGAAGTTTATTTAACCACATAGGTGCTGATTTGATTGTCTACCTTTTACTATTTTTGAGGTAAAATCATAATCCCATCACTGTAGAATTTCTCTGTTTCTGGACAAAAACTGTAATTTTCACAGACTTCTTTTGGAGCTAGCTTGGATCCCATTAAGAGAGTTCTATAGAGACCAAAAAGATAGTTGTTTGATGATGCGTGGTAGGTATGATACAATGGATGTATCAAAACTTTCTGGCAAGCTCTTAATTTGACAGATTACCAAAGATGTGTGCAGCATCTGGTGTTGTCATGCTGGATGACACCTTTTCTATTGATCAATTCTAGTTTCTTTATCTTGATTGCTTGGTGTATTCTTTCCAATTGTTAACAGTAAAGATTATAATCAATTATTTGATCAGAAGGTAATAGCTCATAATGAACAATTCCTTTCTGACCCTCTCTCTCACACCCCTGTCATTTCCATAATGGTTTGATTTATTCTCTTTCAGCAGTGATACGCAGATGGAAATTCAATTTATTAAATTAAATCATGTCACCCAAAAATCAGTTATTTTTATGCAACCTTCTTCAGACCAAATGAAACTGTTCTGTAGTTGGTGTTTAGTTTGTTACTGATATCATGACTGCTAATGTGCTGTCTTGGTCAGTTTTTTCTCTAATTTCATTGACCTTTTTCAGTCATTGGCCAACCAGAGCGAGATGCAAAATTTTCAAATTGAAAATGCTTAAACCAGCTTTGTGCTACGTGTACTGATGAAGCATAAAGATGAAGTCCATAAATATCACAAATTTTTTTAGCAGCCTGAGTTGCATTCTTCCCTTTTTTGTAATAAAATTTCAAAATATAATGAATTTTTCCCTTATTTTCACTCATTTTCAAAACATATTAATTTTTAAACAAATAAATTATTATAACCTTTCTAAAAGTACTTTGTGATATGTCATCTTTCAAAAGCAAGTAAGTGTTGCCAAATTTTATTAATTTTACCAGAGTTTTGTGATCCTAACATTATCTATTAGGAGAATACGAGGAAACTTTTCAACAACCCCACTTATAGTATAACTCAGTTCAATTAATAACCGGTTTAGACCAGTTATGTTTTGGCTGTACGTAATATAAACAACAAGCCAAAAAATAATTTATTGCAAAAAATAGTTATATCAGTAAATGAAACAAAAACTAAAATAATATAACCTAAAAGAAAGAGATTAAAAAACTAATAACTAACTATAAAATAAATTGTTCATTTAATAAAACAAAATAACTATTCAAACAAATCAGTAAAATATAAAAAAATAAAAATAAAACATTAAAAGAAATCAATGTAATAACATAGACTAACATAATACATTAAATATATTATAATATCCTTTCTTTTAAAGAAAAAAACAGAGTCAAAACCAGATCTTTAACTAAAAATATAAAAAAAAGGAGGTACAGATTACAAGAGAATGAGGAACAGCAATAATTAAGTTAAAATAAGTAAAATAAATAATTAAGTAGAATAAAATAAGATTATAATAAATGCAAAAAAGTAGAATTACATAGATAGAAGAAAAAAAACAGCATTTTTGTCATACAATTATATTAAAATGTCATTAAAATACTAACAATATAAAATTTATACTTTTTTATTTCATATACAGTTGATTTCGTTATGACCAATTCTTAGTTTTCTGTACGTATTAAGATATGTGGGTTCACATAACATGTCATAGTTGTATTATGTTATAAAAAACTGAATTACTCTTCTTTTGAAGACAACTTTAAAAGAAAAGAATCAAGAAAGGAAGAGAATGATAAAATAGATTTTTTTTTAGACAACGAATTAAGGTGACTGATTTGGAATTTTTGGATTGAAGGAAGATATAATATACGTTAGATTGTGATGGTTTGAGTGTCTGAGAAGAATAAAAAATGTATTTAAAATACTTTGTCACAAAAAATAATATAAAAGTCTAAATGAAGGTGTAGACCAAGGATGATATGAATTTATGGATTGTTAGAAAGAAGTTGTTTTATAAAGATGATATGATAATAAAAATGTTTTTTCCATTAGAAATTATGGAGGGAGAATTAAATATTGTGATTTTTCCCAGTATTAGCTTGTGGCAAGAATGGATTAAAATAATAAAAAAATATATATATACATTTTTTTAAAAATATTTTTATTACTGATACATTTTTAATCATTCCAGAACACCCAAGAAAAAATGATCTTGGGTTCTTGTGTTAGAAGAATGTCGGATTCAATTGAAAAAAGGTTTTGTTTTGATCTCACTCCAGTTGATAGGTATGTTTTTTTTTTTAATTATAATTTAATTATTGTTATTAAGATTGTTATTTTGTTTTTTTACTTGATCATTCAAAAATAATTTAATTGTTGTTTATTTTTAATGAATTAGATTTCCGTTTAATTTTTTCAACCTCTATAAGCCTACATCGAGCTTTCTGAAGAAGACAAATTGGTATATTGTCAGAGTTGTTATTTATATTCTTACTTCTATAATCATTGTTGCTAATTTAATGTAATAATTCCTTAATTGACATGAATAGTTTTCTCAGAGCAGATTAAACAAAATAATTTTTCAAGACTATATTAGAATCAGATTATATTGTCTCAGATAATCGACACAAAAATTTGCTAGATGGTCTTGTTCACGTTGATGAACAATTTCCGAGACATATTATATTAATTAATTAATATTATATTAATTTATATTTATATTATGTTATGTTATATATTTATGTTATGTTATGTTATATATTTATAATTATATTATGTTATATTAATTAATATTTCTGTGTTGGCCATTCTATTTATTTAATCCACAACCTAAATAAATTTTTTATTCATGAATTTGAACAATGAGAGATCATAATAAATGGAAAAAAGATCAGAATGTCAAAAGTAGGAATCGAAGAGGATATATGTGATCTCTTCCTTGCAAGAAAGAACTCTTTGTAGCTGTATTTTCTTGTATGCCTTAAATACATCCAATCCACATGATTGGATTGGATAAACTTAAACTTGGATAAACTTCATCTATTTTCAGTTAACGAATAAAAATATTTTATTTTGAGGTTTTTCTCTTTTTTAAGTGTAATGTTTGAAATATATCGTATTGAATAATAGTAGTTTTATCCAGCCCAGTAAGAGTTAAAGAAAATTAATAAAATAATCTAATGACAATGTAATAGTAATTTAGGCAGGGAAAAAAAGAGAAACAAATTTTTTCAGAGATAAAAGTAAATTTAATATGTTTCAGATGAGATTAGTGCAAAAGATTGATAACTAAATCCGATTTTACTTGTATAAATTTTAAAACATAAAACTAATTGAATTACAGAGAAAGAGCATCATTACAGTCAACATTACAATAAATACTGGATGTCCAAAAAAGAACTCTGCAGTTTTAGATTAAATTTATTATATTTAGAATTACAAATGTTTGTGTTTTATTACATGAAACTACAGAGACAAATTTTTTTTACCCCTTAATGTAATATGAGCACCATTGTCATGAAATCAATAATAATCCTCCTCATTCCACATCCTTGTAAGCATGTCTGTATTCCACAAATGTTATTATTCTTTATCACAGATGGTTATGTGACTGGATTTTTTCTTGGTATACAATGTCTTTTACTTAGCTCCAAAAGAAGCAATCCATCGGTGCCAAATCAGAACTTTGCCTTGACCAAGTGTTCATTTGAACACTAGGAGCTTCTCTCCTTAACCAGCTTTCTGGGAGCCTATCTTTGAGCACAGTCTGCACAATTCTGTATGATGTGGAGGAGCTCCAATCTGTTGGAAAATTAAACCTCCTTGATTTCAGTCTACAGAACCACAAATGTTATCCAATATGTTTGAGTACACTAAACCTGGAACATTCTGCTCATGGAAAAAAATGGCTCAAAAATGCATGCATAACACCACATTTGACATTCATTTTCAGATGAATTCTACTGATTTGTATGGATTTTCTGAGCCTTACACTTGACAATTATGGCGATTCGCAACTCCATGAACTTCAAATGTAGCTTCATTAGGAAGTGTATTGCAGGTAGTTTTCATCAGTATAAATAAAGTCTAATATGATCTTTACAAATTGAACTCTTTTTGGCTTAACATTGGGTTTAATTTCACAAAGTAGCTGCAGTTTATAAACACAAAGTTTCAATCGCTTATGAACAACTTCATGAACTGCGCTTTTAGGAATGTTTGGTTGACAACTAACGTTGTGAACTGAACGTTTTGGACTTTATTGGAAAGACAGTCAAAAGATATTTGTTGCAGACTTCATTGGAAGACTATTAAGTGCTGCAAGATAAAAAGTATATTTGTTCTTGAAACCCCAGAGTTCTTTTTCAGAACCCAGTGATAAATAACAGACAAGAATCTACAACATACTTGACCTCCCCACTACTTGAATCAAAAGTTATTCCTTCCTATCATGCAGATCTACAGAGTCTGTCTTGAATACACTATATGCAGTGACTAAAGTTAACTAGTTTATGATCATTAAAATCTGTATCATTGCTATATAAAAGTGTTTTTTTACAGTTAACTAATGTTTTTACTGGTGGATGTATTTATTAAGAAGCCAGTTTTTACCCATTAAAAAAAATCAGCTCTATTATCGGTGCAGAAAGTATATGCACTTGAGTTTGTGTGTATATAAAAATAAAACTGTCCATCAGATTTTGAAACAAATTATATAATTTTTTAAATTATTTTATTTATATATGAGAACATTAACCTTTATTTTTTATTAATTCTTTAAAATAAATTATCGTACTGAGAACACAAAAAGAAACAATTTGTTTTGAACAGTCTCTTGCATAGCTTGACTTTCATCACAAGCCATTATTCCAGTCGAATAGCTACAGAGCTTTATTTAGCTACTGCTCTGTTTTAGAGCAGTACCATTAATTGTTTTTTACTTGTAATTTGATTAGAAAAATCATATTATCTTTTGATCTATAATATACACAAACACAAGACAAGATTCATTACTTTCATCATTATTTTAAATTAAGGATATGTATTATTCATTTTTAAAGGATTTTTATCTGTTTTTAATAACTAAAACTGTGCTAATTATTCAAGAAAGTTTATTAATACTTACAGATAAATAAAATTTATTATGGATAAATGACTAAATACTGGTGATGGTACAATATGATGGGTGAAACAGTAACCTAGGTCATACTGACATGACTTGAGCTGGTTCAGTATTATTCAGACTGGTCATATTAAAAAATTTGAAATGATTTCTTGAAAATATGTAGACTTCATTAAAAAAATATAGAACTTCAGATTTTTATTGGTGAAGATCACATTCAAATTAGATGGACAGATTCACTCTTTATTGTATATAAATTTAATCGGTAAATCTTTTGTCTCTTACAAGAAGTAAACAAGGCATGCGTGTTTAATTTTTTACAAGATAAATCATGTTTTGGATCAGTTTATATTGTTGTAATCCTTTTTTTTTTAACTAACTTGTTTTTTAGACCTGGTGCTGTATATACATTACAAGCACTCTCGGAGGAAGATAGGAGAGGTTGGATGGATGCAATGGATGGAAAAGAACCAGTAAGTTTTATGTTATGAGCATGTTCTCACATATTTAAAAGATAAATTTAGTTTTAAATATTATATGAGGTGTGATTAAGAAATTTTAAGACAGGTGCTGCCACTGCTCAGTAGGAGGGGGTAGGTTTGCCTGCAGGTCTGGAAGGGAATATTTTTATGTCCTTGAAACATCTTGAAAAGATCACTGCGATATCTTTGTTCAGTAGATGGTTGCATCCTATTGAGTGAAGATGTGTTTTCGGTTCTTGGTGGATAATTGATTTCACAAAATGGATGAAAAAATGAAACAACGAATTTGTGTCAAATTTTTTTTGAAAACCAGGATATCAGTTTTGGAGACTTTCAAGCTCTTAAAAACAGCTTTTAGGGAGAAATGTCTATGCCAGTCAAATGTTTTTATCTGGTTCAAAGATGGCTGTGAATTAGTTGAAGATGACCCCCAGCCCAGCCGGCTTTCCACTTCAAGAACCAACAAAAACATTATGAAAGTTCATGATTTAGTGTGCTCTGACCGTAGACTTATAATTAGGCAGATGGTTGATGAACTGAATTTAAGTTTCTACATGGTTAAGTCAATTTTATCTGAAGATTTGAACATGCGTCAAGTGTTCGAGAAATTCATTCTGAAATTGTTGTCAGCCCGCAGAAACAACACCGACTTGAAGTGTCACAAGAACTAATTAATCAGGCTGAAACTGATTTGGATATATTAAATAGGATAATTACAGGTGCAAATCTTGGGTTTATGGGTATGACCTAGAAACAAAGGCACAATCATTGCAGTGGAAGACAATGTAATGTTGGTAGTTTTCTTCAACTCAACAGGTAACATACATTACAAATTTGTCCCAAGGAGGCAGACAGTCAACCACAAATACTATAAAATTGTCCTTCAGTATCTGTGCGAGAATGTGTGGAAGAAAATGTCTATATTCTGGCAAGATAAGAATTGGGTCCTCAATCATGACAACATGCCGGTTCATCGTGCATTCTTGATTGTGAAATTTTTGGCCAAATCCCAAATTCTTGTGCTTTTGCAACCTCCTGTTCTCCTGATTTAGACCTTGTTGACTTCTACCAGTTTCCTAAATTGAGATCTTTGCTGAAAGGAAATCAATTTGGGTACTTACGTATTAACGCCACCGCAGCTATAGCTTTATTTAAAAACAAAGTAGTCAATCGGATTTCGGTGGAAAATGGGCCGATATAGAGTTTAACATAGATTCAAAACAGTCTCTTTATTAATTTTAATAAATGGTTATTTATATTTATTTATTTTATAAATATATTTAACCAAACTTAACCTACCCTCTCTTTGCTTGCTAACCTTGATTAATTAACACCGTAATTTTTTGAGTATTTATTTAATAAACTCAGTAATTATTGCAATTATTTATTATTTAAATAATCAAAACACTCCTGTTTATTATAAGCCCCTTTACCATTTTCACTTATAAAAGTCCAGGTAACAGTTTTTTTTCTGTAAGTGTAATTTGGTTGGACTATTCAGAAATTTGACTTTTATATTAAAATCAAATCAGACCGAAATGTGACAGAAAAATATTATAATATTAAACTGAAACAAGAATTTTTTAAATATTCTAAAATATTTAGAAACAAAATTAATTATTACAAATAAATAGAAACTAAGTATTACAATAATTGTTCAAAACATCTTCCTTCATTATTTATAGATATAACATTTGATTTAAATTCTTTGGGTGGCTCTGTATTTATTTATACATACATTTATTGTATTGAATTATGTGTGTTGTAAATATGAGAAAAGTTACTGTTACACTTTTAACCTTTGACCTTTTGTTACAGCTAAGTGTATGAATTATTTTAAAATGATGCAGGTTAAAAAAGTTATTCAGATTCTTATTCTATTCAAATATTGGAAAAATCATATTTTATAAAATTTACTAGTAAATATTTAAAAATAATTTTTTTTCACCCAACAAAATAATGTTGATGGCTAAAAATTGCTCATTCTTACAAATAACCTTAATAGTTCAATAAACACACAATCACAGATAATTACACTTAGAATTCAATGATAAAAATAAGTCCTTTGTTTTTTCTGCAATGATTAACTCCTCATGCATTTATTTATAGTTACACAAGACAATCATTGTTTTTTGACTAAAAAAATTATTTTTAATTTTTAGTGCATTTAAAGAAAAGCAGTTTAAAAAAGCGTTATATCTATATTTTTTATAATATTCCAAACTCTGCAACTATTATTTATGTTTTAATTTTTTCCAGACATACGGGTTACCAGGAGCTGTTAAAACACAAAAATCAGAAGAAAAAAGTTTAGATGAAGCAGGATTCGCTTTTGTTACTAAATGTATTGAAGTTTTAGAAAGTAGAGGTTAGTTACTAAAGAATTTTTATGTAAGATAAATTAATGTTTTTATAATTTACTTAAAATTCAAGTCGATTTTAATAATAAAAATGTATATATTTGTGCTTTAAACTATGATTTTTATTTATTTTACTTTTGTAGGTTTGTTCTTAATTACTTCATTATAAAATTAATTTAGAAAGTTGCTTGTTTTTTATAATTTTTTTAGATGATTACAGGTTACAGATAATTAACTTTCTTATTCAATTTTAGATTAATGAAATACTTTTAAAAGAATGCAAGTGATTTCCTTGTATAAGTCTTAGATAAGTTTCATTCATTCTTTTCATTAATATCTAACTTGTTTATTTTGTGCAATGCTTTATAAGTTTGTAATTGGCTTGAGATTTTAAATTATTTGAGTCCGTGTCGTCACTTTTAATACACTACTTTGCGATTCTTTTAAGAAAGTAATGTAGGAATCAAGGAAGTTAAAAGTCCTTTAATATTTATATAAAAGCACGCATAAATGTTATTGTCCTGTCAGTTGTCCTGCAGTGTGATTCCTTTTAATGTATTTGGAAAGATTATGATAAATCTTTGAGAAGTGTATTTTACTGACAATGAAGAAATGATCACAAAACATTTTGAGATGTGATAATTGGAGAGAAATGTTTAGAGAGAGGCATTTGATAAACCTGTTTACTGCTGCTGGGATAAATGCTTATCCAGTATTAACAAATATGAAGAAAAACTGATATATTTGTGTGGTGAATTTCTTTTTCCCATTAATTTTTGAGTTTGATATCAAATAAATGTTGATATAAAATCAACATTTAAAAGTGGTATAACTGTTTGAACTTACTTCTACATTAAAAGAACAATACAAATTTTCAAATTTAGTATCTTATCCTTTTTTGAAGTCTATTAAAAAGAACTGTCAGAGTTGAATAGGACAGAAATTCCTACTCTGTAATTATTAGATGGCAAAATTGTAATTTTACAATAAAAATTTAATTTTTTATTATAAATTTGTTTATAATTATTTAAAATCTACTGCTTAAAACATATAAAACTGATGTATATTTATATTTTACAAATATTCTATAATTGAATATGTTTTATTACCTCTGTTACAGGTTTAGAAGAACATGGTTTATATAGAGTTGTTGGTGTTAGTTCTAAAGTAACAAAGTTACTACAATTAGGACTTGATAGGAGGAAATTGGAAAAACTAAATTTAGATGACCCTTGTGAATGGGAAAGTAAAACAATTACATCATCTCTTAAAACTTATTTAAGAACTCTAAATGAACCTTTAATGACATTTCGTTATTATAGTGCTTTTATTGCTGCAGCCAGTGAGTATTTATTACTGTTATTATTTTTATTAATATTGTTGTGGTTTTTTCAATGAATAGTTTTTAAATTATTTATAAACATTTATTATTTCTTTTCTGAAACATAAATATTGTAATGAAAACCGACATATAGATTTTTTGTTGTTGATATTTTCCAAAGAATAAACAAGTTGTATGATGTTGGTTTATTAATGTACTGATTGTTATAAAAGTCAGTTTCCCAAATTATTAATAGAAAAAATAATTACTAAAATGTTTTTGTTAGTAGAAGCGTAATATACATCAAATGAAGTATTCAAAGTATAATCCTTCTGCTATATGCATTTTTGGCAGTGTTTTACCATTGAAAAACACATTTTCTTCCATTAAAGTTATACCAGTTTATAAAATAAGCCAAATTTTTAATCAACAGTTTAAGGTGATTTGAATTATTTAGATTTGAAGAAACCACAATTTTGGTCTTTGATAATTTCCTCAGAATGAAAAATCACGGCGTAAAATCACTTGAAGATTGTGGCCGATAAATTGTTCCTTGGTGCCTTATACATTGAGGGAAAGTTTGATCAAAGTAGTCTCTGCCTTAAGAAAAATTGTAAGGAAGCCCTCCATCATATTGTTTTCAAACATAGTAGTGGCTAATGTCAAAGTCAAACACAGGGTTGTTAAATTTCTTAGGAATAACAATATCTTGTTACATATCTATGCTGATGAGAATTGTCTTTTATATTTCTTTTGAAAAAATTTGATCCCAATATTTCTTTCTTTGTGGTTTCACTCTAAACATGAACGACAGTTACTCTAAGTTCTTTCTTCATCATTACGCAAAGATTTCCATCAGACCAATAAAGACAGTTATGGTGGTTTACCATACCAGTTAATAGTCTGCTTTATCACATAACTAGTTAAAGTCTTAGTAAAGGCAATTACTTTTATACGAATTTGAATAGTAGATCGTAGATACTGGTGTTCTTTGGTGGTTGGGTTTCAATTAACCACACATCTCAGAAAGAGTCGAACTGAGACTACAAGACTTTACTTCATTTACATTTATAAATATCATCGTCATTCATCCTCTGAAGCAATACCTCAACAGTAATTCCCAGAGGCCAGACAGAAAAAAAGAAATGGTCTTCTTTATCAGACCGTGTCACCTATCTGGAAAAATGAGGTCCGGTTTCTAATGAATAATAAATTCCACCCTTCTGTGAAATCATTGTCAAAAAGTGCATTAAATCTTTGATAAATTTGATATGGATCTTTCCAACCTAATAGAGAAGCCTTGCTGACATTTAAAACCTCTTTAAGTCACTGCAATAAATTATTATTTGTGTTTTCTAAAGTTTAACTAGTTATAGGCCTACCTAATTGTGGAGCATCTACAATGCCTTACATATTTTCAAATTTTATGTTCATCTCAAGTGTAAGTTGAAAGATCAGTAATGAAGAATTAGGAAACCTGATATGAAATTCTTTAAAGGTAGCATATATCTTATTATTATTTTTCTACCACCAAAAAAATTTGTTTTATGTACTTGTATGCCATCATTCTCTGTGCAGATTCAAAAATGAACAGAATTTGAATACTGATTAAATCATATGATTATTACAACTTCAGAACCAAAATTTCTTACGTATTAGTTAAAATCAGCATATGGGGAAAACAGACCTTTATTCATCACCTTTTCAGGTTTGAATTTGTGCTTCACAAATCTGTTAATGTAAACTTCAATTATCCTGATCTTTAGTTTATTAAAACTGATCAGGCTGGTCATAAAAATTTATAATAATATTAAGACATTAAAAAATGCTCTTTTGTGAGCCCTAGATGCCTGATGTAATTCACCAGGTTGGTGAAACAGAAAAACCACCAGGTTTTCTAAACAGGAAAAGAGAGTTGCTTGATGTAATTACTGAAAGCCGTCGTTTTATAACATTATTCCATGTTATAAAATAGTGTAGTATAAAAGTATCATCTAGAAAATAAAGAGGGTTTGATTGTAGTAAATTTAAAATTAATCAGTGGCGGTTCATGTATAGGCACTGTGAAACTGCAGCACCCCCTATTTCCAGTTGATATTATCAATAACATTTAATATAATGAGCCATCCCCCAAACTGGGGCTATCGTCCAGTTTATGAAAAAAATACAAAAATCTTTGTATGGAACTGTACGCTTCACAGTTCCAGCGATGTGGTGTTTGGCTGTAGTGAGCATTCGCACATAGGAAGGGTGCAAGGGAGAGAGAGCACTGTTGCTCCCGCAATGTCGACCCTGGCGTGCTGGTGGAAGGTGTTTATTTTTACTCTGTATGTGTTGTGCTTAAAACTGGGTACCATATTCTTCAATGTGATAAAGTGTAAAATTACATTATTATCTTGCTTCCAGCAGTTCTGTTTGATTCATTTTTTGTTTCAATTTTTCTATTTTACAGAAAACTTTAACCATGGCCTTGAAAAGGCCCAGAAAAAAATTTTCTGGACCAGCACCCCTACTAATTTTAGCTACGAGCCACCACTGAAACTAATAATGATTAAGTAATGTCTTTTTAGAGCATTGTAAAAACTTTTTTTTATCTTTCTACATTCACCTCTTGCACTTAGGTGCCTGTCATATATTGTTACTAGTTTTTCTGTTTCAATATTAAAGAAATTTTCTATTATTTTTGTCAGTCAGATCTAGTAGCTTTTTAGTTTACATTATTAACTACAATGTACATAAAAATTCTTTTTGTTTCGAAAAGAGCTGAAAATCGTTGAAGGCCAGATCAGATCTATGAAATGGGTGCTTGAATAATTCCTAGCCAATAATTCCTAGAGTCATTACAGTAGAAACACGTGTCATAAAAAAATTATGTCAGCTGATATTAGGCTGCGTTATTTTTTTTATACTTCACAATACTATTTCAAAGAAAGCATGTGAATTTATTGTTATTCTATTTTCAATTGCATCAGTGTCATATAAGAAACCTTTTTGGTAGCAGCAAGTGCTTTACCATCATTTTTCAAGTCCTTGAAGTTTGTTTGACTTTCTGTGGTTTGATAAAGTTCCTGAAAGATGCTCTTTAATTGATTGGTGTTTTTTTTCTGTGGTTTTAAATAAATGCTCCTTCATCTCCACTGATTGAGTATCAAGATTGCTTTCATTTACTTTATCTTATCTTTTTCAGACAATAGTTGAAGTGTGCATCTGCATAAATGTTTTTGTATGTAAGATGTTTATCAACAGTTTTATTTTTTAGAGATCTTGGGAAAAAGTTCATTGATCCTGCGATCTGGGAAGTCTGGAAAAAATCCTTTGTAATAAAGAGACTAATATAAATTTTGGAGGAGAAATCCCTTGATCCTGTGATTGGATGAAAGAATCTGGATCATTTTGAAAAAATCTAGGGAATGATTAGAAAATCTAGTTAATTCATCAGTAGTAAATCACCTATTAATATTGAATTTTATTGTCAATTTTTTAATTCAGTTATTTATTCACAAGAAAGGTCATACAGAAAGATTATCATGGCAACTCGATCGTCCTTCATTGAATATGATACACTATTTTCTCATACTAGATTCATTTAAAATTTCACTATATATGTCCTTTTTTTTTAATTTCCTAGGTTAATGTTTATGCATTTAAAAATGGTCTCTATTCAAACTTTATCTTTAGCACAATTTTCTGATTTTTCATTCACTAGGCATTCAGCAAATCAGTATAATGTATGTAGTCATGTATAAAACATTGTTCAGTCTGAGCTTATTCACCATGGAACTAATTGAGATTGCGTTGTCTGCTGGAGGGCTACAATTTAATGTTCTTTATTTTTCTTTAATGTAAAAATAATTCATTAAAATATTGTCCACCACATAAATAAAATTTAATATTATATGAAATATAAACTACCAAAACACAGTGATTAGGTAAGTTAAGCTTACATTATTAATTTCCAATAACTAGTTTTTGTGGTATCCTGCTTTTTCAATTGGTATTAAATAATATATCTATTAAATTAAAAGATATTCTTTTAATTTTTTTGTCATTTATTCAAAATTATTTATTATATTCTGGAAATTTTGAATAATATTCAAAAGTTATGATACGATTTAAATAATTTCAGTACTGGACAAAAAATTCACATGCACACTTATAACATTAAAAAAATTTATTTTGAATAAAATAACAAACAATTAAAAGATTATGTTTTAATGTAATAATAGAGAATTTAATACAATGAAGATGCAGGATACTATGAAAACTAGTTATTGGAAACTAATTTGGTAAGTTTAACGTATCTAATTACTGTGTTTTGGAGGTTTATATTTCATATAATCTGTTATTTTTGGGTTTTCAGAATGCATTTAATGTTATAGAACTAATGTGTGTTTAATTTTTGTTTATTACAGAACAAGAAACAAGGTTACAAAGGGTTAATGATGTACATACACTAATATATCGATTACCTCAACAAAATTTCACTATGCTTGACATACTTGTTAGACACCTAAGCAAGTAAGTATAGATTTATAATTATTAATGTTGGAATATATTTAGTAAGCATACTATTCAGATTTGCAGAGTAACATCTACAAAAATTGGTATTTACAACTTGTACTACCAACAAAAATAAGTATACTATTCAAAAAGAAAAAAAAAATTATAAAACTTATTTTAAATTTATAGGGCGTTTGGAATGTCACGGGGTATAACATCAAGGTTTTTATTCTCTGCCAACCTTATTTTATTTTTCTATTTATTTGTAAAATATTGGAGGTGTCATTTATAGGGGAACTTAGATTTGTTTGGTGTGTCTATTAATTATCAGATTGCGATTTTGTGAGATGTCTTACAAGTTACAAGGAAAGACTTGATCAAAAAATAATGGACTGAATATTAAAAGCTCAAATTTATTTGAAAAAAAAAACTGTTAATGAATAATTATAAATAACTTTTTAAAAATTCTGTAATCAGTTTCATTAATCATTCACAAAAATGAAGTTCATTAATTTGATCCAACAAGATAGTACTACTGTAATTAACAAGACAGGTAGATTTTTGTATAATTTTTAAAACTGGATTATCTCTAAGGGCTTTTAGCTCTTTTAACACTGGACTTGAGCTTATGGCATTTCCTTTTCTGAATTGGATCTATAAAAGGATCTATAAAAACTGACCAAACAGGCTCAAACCAAGTACATTTCTTAGATACAATGCATTCTAAAAGTGTTGAATAAACTGATTTGTGTCCTAGACTGTACATCCATGTAAGGAGATATGTTAATTTAAATTCTTTAATAAATACAATTAATATATAAATGTCTACCAATTTAATGTTAAATGCTTAATGACTTTCCAAATATATGGTATAACAATAGATAAAAGTAAAAGTAAAGTTCTGATTAAATTGAGACTATCTTTGCTATTATGTCAGTATTTTGATTTAGATACAAATCAGTCAATTTTGTGAAAGTATTGTGAAATTTTAAGAGAAATTTGTTTTTTTATTTAAAATTTTATCAAAATAAAATTTTAGAAATTTGGAAAAAATTAATAAAATTGAATTTTTATCTCTATGAATGTAATAAAACCTCTCACATTTCAACTTTTTGCTACCAAATTCTGTCAGTGAAAAAACTAAGAACTGGAAAAAAATTAATTAAAATCTTCTTCTTTTTTAATTTCTTTTGCTGTCGGAGAGAATGGAAATTTTTATAATTAATTGTTTATTTAAATTTTTTTTATTGTATTTACAAAAAATAATGAAGCACAAATAATTCTAGGAGATCCCATTGAAAATTATTGTTCACAGTGTACATTCTTCATCATGTAAATAATTCTTAATATCGGCATGAATTGTGTACGTGATTAATCAGTCTGACCAATATTTTTTTATTGGTTATTGGTCTGTGTTGATTTATAAATAGATATTAAAAAATTGAATCTTGATCACAAATATTTATACTTTATGTTGATTCATAATGACTTGTACAGTGTTGAACGGTGAAGATTGAATTGATTTAAAAGTATTATAATTACTGTACATAATTTTTAACTGGCTTGTATGACTGTCTCCAATATTTTCAGAATAGTTTATTCATAATGTTAAATATGCTGTACTGTTAACAGAAAGGAAAATAATCATGATTATTAATGAATAATAAGCACAAATAATCAAATATTTTGAAAATATTATTAGTCTGTTATGTAAAAAATATGATTATTTCATTATTTTATTATTTCATTCAATAATTAAAGAGATAAATGGCGACAGTGGAAAAACCAATGGACTAAATTAAAATGTTTGATATTCAAATTTACAACTTTGAAATAGAAAGAGAAGAAAGTTTCTTAATTCTGTCTCACCAACCACCCATCCTCCTTATTAAATCTTACAATTATGTCACTGTCAGCACATGCGACTCCCTCTGAAAATGGGAGTGAGTGCATTGCATCCTCTGAACACTAGGGCCCCTGAAAGGTGCGTTCCTGCTAGGCCAGAAGATTCTAGCATCGAAAGGACTTCAGGGAACGGACTGAAGGGGAATCACCTAGAGGAATGAAGCTCATACGCAGTTAGTATCCCAAGATCAGCCGCAGTCAAACAATTTCTTTCTAATCTAAAGTATTGGAACACAGCAAATAATTCCGCCCATAAATAAAACAAAATATCTATAATCACCTTCCTGATAAAAGTGAGAAACAGCAGCAAGGATTTTTGTCCAGGTTCTGCAATTAGTAGGAAGATACATAGATCTCTCAGCATTCTATTTTGTTTGGTCTTCTCAGAGAGTAGTAAATAATTTGAAGAATAGCTCAGGTACTGAGGTTGATTAATTCTTTACTACTCGAATAAAAAACCTCGTAGAAAGATAGGACAAATGGCTGGATGTAGCCAGTGATTATGTTGAAAAGTAGCATAAGTTTCATTATCATTAAATAAATAATAATGTTTATACAGTCACTCTTTAATTATTGAACAATCTCCATAATAACTTGTAAATTTTTAAGCTTATCAATATGTAATTTAAAAATTGTTTTTAAATTATCATGTAATATAAATTATTGTGTGAAAAATACATGTCCAAATTTTAAAACAAAAAGAATGTTTTTTCTCACATTTGGAATGTTCTGTTCACAGTATTTGGGTTATAAGAAATTTTATGAGTATATAATTCATTATATTTACTCTAGTAACCTAGTAAATTATTGTATTTTCATGAATTGAATTGTAGCAATTGAATTGAATTGTGTGCTAGTATATTAAATCTAAAATGACTTAAGATCGTAAAACAAAAATTATACTTTATGTTATTTTAGCTGTATTTATTTTGCATTCTAGAAACTGAGTATAAAAACATAAAATTTGACTACATATAGTCTATGACCAGCTTATTTATGGTACTAGGTGATTCAGAAAGGACTTCACAACTTTAAAAGCATATAAAAATTAATTTAGATAACTTACAGATTTGATTGAGGTCTCATTTGATAGCAAAATACATCAAGTTTGGCTCACGAAGTTCATTAGTACTGAATTTAGCCACCAGTGCTGTCACCAGTGTGGTTAAAAGTGGTTACATTTATTGGTGTGGTACATGCTCACTGTGTGTTATGGTGTCATAAGTTGCAGTTCAATGTAGTTTACATAGGGAGTACACCAGGAGGCCTCCCAGTAGGCATTTCCTAGTAGTCTTGGCACCAAACCTTCATTGAGATAGGTTGTTCTGTTAAACATACAAAAATCACTGTGCGTCCCTGAAGCTAATATGGAACAACTTGGAGAAAGCTTTGCATGTAATTCAATGAAAACTTGACGTGCGTCACATGAGACTGGTATTCTGTAAACAACTGTTTGGCACATATAATGTAACCAATTGCATTTGAAGCCATACAAACTAACCATGGTGTTCAACATATTACAATGACGACAAAGTTGCTGGCTGTTTGTGTGGAAATGATGAATAGAGTTGCAGACGATAAATTTTTAGGCAATGTAATTTTTAGTGATGAGTCAACAGTTCACATCAGTGTTAAGTGAACACACATAACTGCTGAATATGGGATTGTGCAAACCCTCATGAAACTTTGCAGCACATTCATGATAGCTGTAAGGTCAGTGTTTTTTTTTGCCCTAAGCAAACAAAGACTGTATGGCCCGTTCTTCTCCCAGGAGGTAATTGTAAATGGTATCGTTTATCTGGACTTGCTTTACAATTTTCTAATTCGTCAGTTAGACGATGATGACCAAGATGGATGCCATTACTATCAGCAAGACAGGCATCATCTCACTACTGCCTAGAAGTCCAAGATTTTCTTGATACGCGATTCCCAGGTCAGTGAGTTGATTATGAAGGTCCAATTGCATGACCACCTTGCTCTCCAGATTTGACCTTGCTAGATTTTTACGTGTGGGATTTCATTAGAGATTGAGTATATGTACCACCTTTTCTTGCTTGCTGTTATTGTTGAGCTAAGACTTCAAATTAACATCACAGCTGCAGAACTAACACCCGATTTGCTGGCTACATCTGAACAATAAAATCGACTTCAGGTGGAATGTAATGTCGCATTATAAATGGTCTTATCAAACAAAAGTGAATGTTGGGTAACAAACTTGATGTGTGTTTCTATGAAATGAGACCTCAACCGAATCTGTAAGTTATCTCAATAAGTTTTTATATGCTTTTAAAGTAGTGAAGTCCTTTTTGAATCGCCCAGTTTATTCAGATAGTAATAATTTGGAGAGATATCAATAAAAGTTACTATAATGGATGATAATGAATTTTTTAGCATGTGAAAAATACCATGCTTGATCAGGACTTGAACCTGGAACCGCCAGATAACAAGCAAGATATGCCACTCTACCATGCAGATCAGCCATTAATAAAAATGTTGATAATTAAGAATCAAGACTAAACATGGTTGTAAGATTGAAAAACTTCTTTCCAGTAGAAAAAGACGCTACTATTAAATTTAGTTTTAGTTTCTTAGTTTTAGTTAATTTTAGTCTTACTATTAAATTTAATTGGTGGATTTATTACTGTTGATATCAATAATATAGAAAATATATTTTATGCAAGTTTTCATTTTATTTTTAAATTTTGGATATTGGATTGATTTTTTCATTGTTTTTTTTTTTTAACAGTGTAGCTGCACATAGTAATAAAAATCTAATGAGTGTCAGCAATCTTGGTGTTTGCTTTGGTCCTACATTATTAAGACCAGAAGAAGAAACAGTAGCAGCAATAATGGATATAAAATTTTATAACGTTGTTGTAGAAATATTAATTGAAAATTATTCTAAGGTAGTTATTTTTTTGCTTTGCTGATTGTTTAATAAATTTTAAATTTATTTAAAATCATTTTATGAAAGTTTTGTCATGAAAACATTGTTAGACAATTATCTTTTTCCTCAAACGTTGATCATGAGGGGAATCTATTTAAATGGTTTTAAGATACATGCTATCTAGCTTTCTTTTAATAAATTTTTATCATATCATTCCCTTATGAGGGATGTGAATTTTTGGTCATAATGAGTTATCTGAAATTGAAAGTTTCAGTGGTGTAGATATTTTTAAGCTTTTGACTGGAAATGCCTAAACTAACATTTTGCGTTTGTTTACATTTATTCTGTAAATGCAGTTAGAATTTGTCATTTTGTAGCAATTCATATGAATGCTGTTTATTTTTTTTTATTAATATTTATAGTTATTTATCAATTCTTTTTTTTTTTTAATAATTTTGGCCAAATAAAAGCCCGTGCATACCAAATTTAATTTAGCTTTCTTTTATCTCTTTGTTTTTTCCCTTTTCTTCTTCTTTCTTGTGTACATTTTTCTCCAGAATTTTTTAATAGTTTTTATTTTTTTTTATTTTTAATATCTTTTACAGTTATTTGTTCATTTATTCATTTATTTATTTTAATATATTTTTTTTCATTTATTTACTACTTCCTCAGTTTTATTGATAATTTAATAATTGAAATGGCCATCTAGTTTTTTTCAGTAAAATAAGTTTTCTTAAATTTAAATTTTAAGTAACATTTTTTATGAATGCTTTTTGTGCACTTTATTGTTTTTTCTATTTTATTATATGAATTAACTATTGCATTATAACTAATTGATTATATTTTTTAAGTTTTACTGTTTAGTTACATGATTTCAAATTAGTAAGTGTTTGGAAAGAATTTACTATACTATAGTTTTGTTATTATAAAAAGAATTAAAGTTTTCAAACACAAAACAAAAAAAAACTTTTTCCCTATGTTTATTTACAAGATATTGAAAAACTTTTCACCACATGTTTCTCTGTTCATGTTGTGAAAGCTATTGCATATTTCAGTTTTAAGGAACCCAAAACTTTGAGAGGATAAAAAGGAATATAACAATTTATTACAATATCAAGTTTTTCCCCCCTGGGCTCACAAAGTGTTGTTAAACACGTTATTAATGTAGTAAACAATTAAATATTAAAAACATCTATGTCATATGCTAAAGCCAAAATAAAAACATCCTCTCCCCCAAGCCATGTCATTCGCCTTTTACATATCGAAAAATATAACAAGTCGTTGGCAAAGTAGGAAGGCGTTTTGGAGCAACTCCAGATAATTTGTAATAAACAAGTAATAAATAAATGTTGGTTATCTATCACTGCTAGCCATTTTTTTTTTATCATTTTTTATTATTTTGTAAATATTCCATCAGCAACATGACAGTGTTGCCTAATTATAAGAGTAAGCAACTGTTCCCTGTAGGAAAGTAGCAAACACAGTTCATATAATTTTTGGGGTTTCATGGCACCTTTTTGCTGTCATAGGTAAATTATAGATGTAATATTTTTAATCATTACTTTCATATAGTATATTATAAGATATAATTACCAACAATGTGTCATGTTGTCTTTTGAGGCATTCGAATTGGTGCTTATGCTTTGAAAGCATAATTGAAAGCATTTTGTAGTCTCAGCTACAGTAATGTTTTACTGACCAGGGACACAGTTGCCTATTAAACTCAAACGAAGAAATTTGGACTAAATATTTGCAGGCTTTCAGAATATTATTTGATTCAATTGATCAAAGCATAATTGATTTTATTTAACTTCTTTACAAGATTTTGATTGTTTTGTAATTTTATCCTTTTTTCATTAATAATCCTCTAAGTAGTAATACTTAAATATTTTGTTTCCTATTGTTATGGTCAGTTATTTATTTATATGTATTTAAATTTATAAATTACTTTTAATTTTATTTTACTTTAATTAAAATTTTTTAGTCTAAAAATGTACAAAACTGACTGCTAAAGAATAATTTGTTTTATCTGTATCTTTTTTACTTTTGTTTATAGATATTTAAAAGTCAACCAGATCTTTCAGAAGTTCCAGTTGAGCAGTGTGAATCAAGAGATGCGCTATCATCTTCACCATCATCACCTCCACCGCAGCCTCACGTTAGGCATAAGTATGTTATGCAAAGTAATACAGGTCCACCACCTGTTACTCATGTAAGTAATTGTCAACAATAGAATATTTTTGTTGTAATGTAATTTTAAGGTCTATATGACTTTTAAATAACCTATAATTTGTGATCTCTTTATCCTCCTAAATACTTGCTTTGAATCTACAATAAATCAATTATTCTTCATTCTTAATAAAATTTCAAGAAAATAGCATGTTTCGTTTGAACTGAATAAATACTTCCAATTAATGTAATATTGGCACAAACTTATTTTAACATTGATATACACAGTGTAACAAAAAAATGTACATGTCTAAATTTTTATTGTTCTATCACCATTTTGTTTTTAGTTTTTTTAAAGAAAACTTAATTTTTTAAAATCAGATTGAATAATTATTATAATATTTGGTTTGCATGTGTACTCCATCTTTCACTAATAAATAAATAAATACATTGCAAACACATTTACAGATTTCAAAATCGCAGCCATGTAAATTTTATAATCACAATAGTCATTACTTTTATAAAAAAATACTTTTTATTAGCTAGAATATTAAGAAATTCATTATAAACAAAATTACATCATATTTTCAAAAATAGATGACAAACAACTAAATTATTGCAGAAAATTATGATATAATTTTCAGCCGGATTTCATTTCCAATACTATTAAATTAATTAATCTATATAATACAAGCCTGAATGTTTATTGAAAATGATTGCTGAAACCTTGGTTGTATAATGGCATGAAGATTCTCTTGTCCTCAACAATAATTATTATGAAAACTGATGATTGTATTTCTGCTAAATCCAGTTTCCACCAAGTTGTTAGTGAGCATTATTGCAGTGAAAAATTATAAGTTGGATTTCAGTTTTAGTAAAATTATCTTATAGATTTATTGCCAAAATGAACATCTTGAGAGGTTAATTTTGATTAATTGCTTTCATTCTTTGTGAAGAGGTATGAGCATGAGTAGGCAAGTAACCTTTTCTGTAATACTATATATATTGATGATATAGAAATTTTATGGTTTACTTAAATTTAGTAGTCTTAAAAAAAATAATCCCTCAATATAAGATGATATTTACAGTAAAGTGATAGATCACAAATCAATGGATTGTTTTTGTTTTAATCCTCTCTCACTCTTTTATCATATCACTTTCTTCTTTCAAATCTCTATTAGTCTAATATTAGTAATATCCTCCTTAGCCTTTTTCTGGCCAACTTTTCCTTGGTTTCTTTCTGTTTACTTCCCAACACTATATTCTAATGCTGCTTTTTCTTCTGTTACTTTCTGAACATGTCTAAATCATCTGAGTTTTGCTCAGTTTTGCCTAGTCCATCAAAATTTCTGTATTTATGAAGATCATTCCTTGCATAATTCCTCTCTATCTTATCATTATGAGAAATTTTCGTAGCTTATAGTTTACGTTCTATATTTTTGTAACTATAAATTAAGCCCCGTACCACAAATCGTAACTTGTGAATAGTCCATTTTGTGTTAATATTTTTATGCATTTTTGGTGCTTACTCCATTCTAATCCTCTTAAACTCTGAAGAAAATATATTGCTTATTACTGTTCTCCTACTTTCAACCAATCTTCCTCTTCTTTGTTGCTAACCAGATATTTAAAACATTTTATAATTTCAATCTTTTTCTTCATTTTTACTTTCTTGTACAAAGTAAAAGAAGTATTGTGATTGTGAGACAGTTCAGTTTCCAGATTTCAACGGAAATATCTATTTTGACCATCCCTGAATCTATTTTGACTAGTTTTGTCATTGCATTTGTACGTACATATGTATGTATGTACATATGTATCTGGCATAACTCAAAAATGATTAGCCATAGGATGTTGAAATTTTGGATTTAGCACTGTTGTAATATCTAGTTGCACTCCTCCCTTTTTGATTGCAATTAAAATTAAAATTTTAATTAATGAAATATTTTGATCTTAAAGGGAAGGCACATTAGTTAGAATCAGACTTAATCTCCTTTTTTTTTAACTTTTTTTTTATTTATTTTTGTTAACTTTTCTTTTTTTTAAATTTAAATATATTGATTTAATAATTATTAATCAGTGATTTAAAAAAAAAAATTACCATAAATAAATAATTCAATGATAATAAAAAAAAATTTTTAAATATTAGTGAAATAAAATTTTATTTTCTTTTTAAAAATGTATAAATGTAATTTAATAGGCGTTACATGTGTATGTATGTATGTATATATGTAACAGATTTGATGAAACATCTGATTATTTAATATTAATTAAAAATTATAATTTAGAATTGTATTATTTTTGGATTTTCAAGTTTAATTTCTGTTTAATTTTATTTAATTATTCTGGAATTTTTGTTAACTTTTTCTACATTAAAATTAACTACACAGTGACTAAAAAATAGATCCTCACAAGAACAACATATACACTGAGGCATCCGTGCCTGATCTTTAATAAATTGCGAAAAATGCTTATCTTTTAGTTCATTACTCCTCTGATATTGTCAGACAATATTCTTCGTAAGTCAGAGTTGATCATCATTTTGTTTATTTGTTCTTTGCTGCCAATCATTTAATCGCTCTTTGGTTCGATATAATTCTTCTGATCTTAATTTGTGTACACGTTCTCTAGTTTTCAAATTTTCTCTCTTTATATTCATCAACCTCTCTTAATATTTTTATTCTTTCCTTGGTCTTAACATTTTCTTCTTCTTTACATTTATAATCTTATCTTAATCTTTTTATTCTTTCTTTGGTTTTAACATTTTCTTCCTCTTTATATTTATAATCTTATCTTAATCTTTTTATTCTTCCCTTGTTCTTAACATTTTCTTCCCCTTCACATTAATCTTCTTGTCATTTTTTGAGATATATTTCTTCATGTTATCTTTCTTTTTCTTATATGATTGTTTCTTTTTCATTTTTCATTATTCACCAAATAATCTAATAATAAAAACTGAATATTTTATACCATAGTTCAAAATTAACATTTGTAACCATTATACAGGAGTTCAATAAACAGAATAGTTTAGTTATTATTAACTTTTATTTATACGACATACCAGAAATCTAAAACTTTTATAAATCAGCAACTCACGAAGATACGAATAATACTGATCTAGTAATACAAGTAATAAAGGGACTTTTACTCTATCCTAATATTTCATGTAAGATTGTTAAATTAATAATTGTATAAATATTTGACGTTAATAAAAACTTATATTTCAGCAATTGTGTAACTGTCTATTAAAGAATTGGAAGATCGTATCTCACTTTCAAATGTAATAAGTTTAAATGAAGTGCAGCAAAAAATGTGTATATGTAATTTAATAGGCATACGAGGAAGTCATGTGGTGTCCATATCAGATTTTTTCTTTTCTAGTTACCAGTAATGTATCGATCTTTTCTTTATTTGTTTCTCTTACCATGCTGCAGTCCTTTCATCTCAAATAATAAGCATATTCTCTGATCTTCATTTTCATTTTTACTTCACATGACATTGTTATTACCCAAGTTATATTTTTCTTCTCTCCTATTCTCTTAGTTTTATATATACATATTTTTGATTGAATCAAGATAGAAAAATTTTTCAGTTACAAAGTACAGTTATGAATTGTGTCTGTTAACACATCCATTCACATGGAATGTAGCTTTTCGTCTGTAAAAATTATATCATATAAAAATGATTCGTTTTCACTTATTCTGTCCAACATTTCAACAGTGAAATTGTAACATTTTACACTATCATTGGGTTTCAATTCCTGCAGTATCTGGATTTTATAAGCGTGTAATTTCAGTTTTTTATGTAAAACTTTGTGAACTGTTGATTTTGGTATACCTAATTTGACGCTTCGACGGGGGATGGACTTCCCAGGACTTCTAATCGCCGATTGTCTAATTAGTTCAACCGTTTCGTCTGGTACACTTGGTCTGCTGGTTGATTTCTGTTTCTTAACCGATCCAGTTTCTTTGAATTGTTTGAACCAATGTGTTGTGTTATTTTTGTGTGGTGGATCTCTTCCGAATTCACATCGAAACGCACGTTGAACTGAAATTACGGATTTTAATTTAGCCATCAATAAAACACACTTTGCTTTGTCTTTATCCAAGAACATAGTAACTCGCTAAACTCACCGCAACAACAATACAAGAACTGACGTTGTGGTTACAACTGCTGATAAACAAACTTTTGGGTTGGAGACTTTCAGGGATACCAATATAACATCTAGAAATTTCCCTACAATCTTCCTATGAATTACTGAAACCGCAACATTCTTTTATGATAACCCTGTATAGCAAGAAATGTTGAGGTGTGTAAAAAAAAATTATTCTTCTCTTTGAATAAAGCTACTGGACCCACGTTGGTGTATCTCCCCCCTCTTTTCTCTGCCAGTTTTAATAAAAAGTAAATGGCATCAGTAACTTGTATTCAAGGGTCAGTATACAAAACTTCATAAAAACCGCTTATTCCAGTCTGAAGATATTAAGCAAAATGATAACTGTTGAAAAAAGCCAAAAAATTAAAACTAACTGTTTTCCATCCTTTATTAAAATTGGCCAAATATATAACCAAAGTGATGTACTAATGTTATGGAATCTTTTAATTAGTTGAAAAATGCGACTGATTTTGAGTCAATAAATGACAAAAGCGAAGTATTTTTCTCCCATATCTTTGTATTTCCCTGACCTCTTGGCCAATTGTGACAATAATTATATAGCATCATTATCCCCATGTACAGGTATCATTATTCCAAATTCAATTCAAATCGGTCCATCCAATCTGGTGATATTAATTAAAAAAAAAAAGATAACAGTCATATGTAGATACATACATTCTTCTGGAATTTTTCATGCTACCATTGTGTTTTTTTGTTAGAGATCATGAATCATCAACATGTCAAATGATCTCAGAGTTTTTGTAAATCTATTCTGAAAAACCCCAACATGGAAAATTTGACCTTGATTATTATTTAGTGGACCTTTCCTTATTTATTAGTTGTAGCTATGCAGAATAACTGTACAGTTGAGAAAGTAAAAATTATACAAGCGTGACATAACTTAAACTAGTGAGTGAATAGTGTGAAAAAACTTACTGTGCAGTAAAATGGGTAGTCATAACCATGTGGTAGACTAATAGATTCAATGGTAAGACACATCAGTGGTTCCACAAGGGCTGAGAAAAGTAAGGAGAAAATTTTTGTTTAAATGGATGATTAAACCACAGATATACTTTTTGTTTGGATACAGTTAAATGTGTTCTTTCTTTTATCAACAGTATTTTAAATCAGGGTATTGAACATACATTTTCACTATTCTTAAACATGAGTATAGTAGATAGAAAATTGATAATACTCTTGATTTGCATTTTCTCATCGGAAGTTTAAAATTTAATCTGTAAGGCTACTGATAACATTTTATGTTGTAAGCATTAAATTATTGTATATTTATTTCATTTATTTGACTTTTTTCAGGCTGTGATAAAATCATATTACGATGGTCCATTAAGCTCAAGTTTACATAGTGTTGCATCAACACATAGTACAAGAGAACATTTTCCACAAGGTTACCAACATAATGATTTAACAGCACGAAATATGATCACAAATCGTGTTGTTACTAATAATGTTCCTGCATATTCAGAAGGTAATCTTACCACAGCATTATCTTCATCATCACATTTACAATTACATCCTGGATATTCAAGTCCACAACATCATAAAGCTCTCCCTAGTCCATTTTATTATAGTAGCGTTGGTAAGTGTGTATTTTTTGTGTTATTATCATCATTAATAATTTAACTGATCAATTGTGTTCTTGTTAACTGCTGACTGATCTGCCGGTTGTGATTCTGGTATCATGTACTCTTCAATTCAATATTGCATTATCAACTCTTTTGTTTTAATTATAAATTTAGTTTAATGGTAACTGTTTATCAATAAGTGATCATTATCTAATAATCTTTTAGAATTTTAAATTAATTAAATAATTTTTAAATTTTTTATAGAAAAAAATGTTGAATATCATATCTTATCTAAATATTTATGTAATGTAGGAAATGATTGTATGAAGATTTAATGTTCATATTACATAACTTTTTTAAAATAAACTTTTATTCTATTGTATATTTAAGGGGGAATGAAGTGTAATGGCCATCCTGATGGGGGGAGGGATTAAATTGGTTTGAAAATATCATAGGTTAATTTAACATTTCCATCTTGGTCTGTCTATACTTACTTATAAGATGAAATAATGTGTGTGCGTGACATTTTATTTCATAGTAGAAAGTGGTAAATTTGTTTTTTTACATTGTTTCTCGTAGTTTTTCTTGTCTGTGACATTAGTAAAGTATGTTAATTACAAGAGACCGTAAATGTTCCTTTTTCTAAGAGTGATGATGTTTATACAACATACAGCATGTCCAGAAAGTTTGGAATTGGCTTAATTACAGAAAACTGAATATGACCTATGCTACTAGAATAAATATAGTTGATTACTATATAAAAGAAACTACTCTGAGTTGTGTTTGAAATTATTGTTGGACATCTTGGATCTGCCATATGGAATTGAACTTTTTTTTTTTAACGGCATGATGGTCATATTATACATGATTTCAATGTAGATTTGAACAGGAAAAACCCCACATTGATAGCTTCATCTGTTTTTTAAATATTGATAGTTTAAGGGTTCAGATTACAATAAAATGGCCGTCCCCAACTACCATTCAAGATAAATATTTTCAGTAGAAAGGGGCTAATTACACATCATGTAACATTGATATTTCATGCTGGAATTTGAATTCAGTGTGGTAGATCCAAGATGGCCGACAATAATTTCAAAGACAACTCAGAGTAGTTTCTTTTATACAGTAATCAAGTGCATTTATTCTGGTAGTATAGTCACACTCAGTTTTCTATAATTAAGCTGTTTCCAATTTTTCTGGACACCTTGTGTAATCAGTCTCTGTGATGATAGGATGAGATGATAGGATGAAATTGTCATTCTGCATATTCTGCAGTGAAGAAGATAACAAGAAAATAATTGATTCTCATTTTTCTTAATAAGCTTGACACGGGATGCTTAATATTTAAAAAAAATGACTGTCATTTTTTGGAATGATTTGTTACTCATGTTAGATCATCTTCAATATTTAAAGTTATGACACTTAACATTTAATCATTGTTGTTTGTATAAATGCAGATTGTAATATTCTGTCATGTTTTTTTAAGTATTGTTTTATATTAATTTTTACTGTTGGTATTTATTTTTTATTTACTATTTTTACAAGTTGTGTGTATGTGTGTGTGTGTGTGTGTGTGTGTGTGTGTGTGTGTGTGTGTGTGTGTGTGTGTGTACACATACACACATTGCGTTTGATAATTATGCCGCAACATATACTGATTGATAATTATTTAATAATCAAGGTATGTATTTATTTTTTGACATTAATTTTTTTTTGCGATTGGTTTGCTAGTATTATTTATTTATGATTTTATTTATACTATTACCATCAAAAAGAATATATTGAGGAGTATGTTGGCATAATGCATTCTTAAGCTTTTATTTTATTTATTTTTTTCAATAAATATATATTTATTAAGTATTAATTTTATTAATTTTTTGTTTAAATATAGGTGCGAGTTCGGAAGTACTGAACAGTACTAGCAGCTCTAATGAATCAGTTTCTTCATTATCATCACGTGATACAACTTCTGTACATAATAATTTTCCAAATCCTTTACCACAGAAATCCAAAAGAGGTAAATATATAATTTTTTATTCAAGTCTTTGTATAAAAATTTTAATTGTAGTGTAGCAGTAATTTATCTCATTTCTTCCACTATGATCAACAAGTTACATGTGATAAGATTTACCTCTTCATTACTAGTATGTAATAATAGTAATAGTATGAAATAAGTACTGACCGTTTTTATGGATGGGTAGAACAAGTGAATTTCTTTAACTAGTGCAGCTAGTTCTGTCTCCTTCAGATTTGCATTTGGCACACTTTTTCCTTTCCATTGGTTGTACCAAAGTTCAGCTTCACCAAGGAAATCGTTCAAATTGTAGTAACTAAAAAAACTTGTAGTTTTTTAAAAAATCCTCATGTCATATCAAGGATTGAGAATATCAAGTAATGAGAATGCAGACAATTTCTCCTCAGAAAAATATTGTTCCAGAGATATTATTAATGAATCTATATATGGAATAATTAATTATTGATCTTCTCCAAAACTCGCTAAGAGTCTGTGTTGATGAATTTGCATGATGTTTCTGCTGAATTATGACTCACGACATATTGAAATCTGTTCCAAGACCCTCGGCAATTGTTTCATCCTGTGCTGTAACATTTTCACTTTCAACAACCACATTTCCATGGTGTTTTCTGATGATGTCTGTGATTTTTTTTATGTGATTTGCACATTGAAATAAGTCCACACTTGTTGACTGAAGGACATTTACCACTGGTTGTAGGATTACTGAATATTTTGCTATGAGACAAATGCTAACAATGAATTCTGATTTTGTAGCAACACAATGCATTTGAAAAGTAGCTTTTCTCGTTGCGTCGTTACTATCTATGATAGTTTTTCAAGCGCCATAACAATTTGCATATAATGTTTCTTGAATGTGGCGATACTTTTATATTTTTGAGAGCAACGGGTTTCACAGAGCATTGGTATATTTGGTATCATTTTCAATGAAGGGCCGATTCTCAGAAGAATCTTATTATTTCTTTTATTGTGGAAACCATATTTTGTATCACTGCTATTTCCTTTAAGTCAACTAAGTTCATTTTATGACTAGCACAGTGAAAGTATAACGCTCTCTCGTATATTTTTCTCAAAACATTTTCTGGACACCATCATCCTTTCATGCCATACTGAAAACCCATCATATCCTTGTCCGATGCACTTTTCTGGGTCAAGGCCTACCTTTTCTACAAAGTTGTTAATTGCAGATGCTACAGGTTTTGCATCCATCAACTCTACAAAACTTAGAAATTCCTCACGAACCATCATCTTTTCTTTGTTAAAAAACTTAACCCCAATGGAAAGTTACTCTTTCCCTGATAATGTCACTGTTCTCGTCAGCCAGGATACTGTAAGTATATGCTTTCTTTATATCAGTAGTAATGTCGTCTCTAGTGACATCACCACATTGGCTGATTATTTCATTTTGAATCCATGGTGACAAGTAAGTGATTTTTTGCATCCTTTTCTATGTGATCTTTTAAAATGTGGTCACCAGTGTCAATTTTGTGTTTGATCTAGTCTTCAAAAACACTTTCATGATTTTCTTTGTCCCTTAAGGTAGGTCATGTTTATCACAAAACATCACAGTCAAAATTATTGATGCAACAATCTTCTTGTTGGTGGACAGAAATCAGCTGTACATCAATGGGTATATTTTTAACAAAACATTTTGCTGCTGTGGTCACGTATTTGTGCCACTGAGAAGACGTGTGAGATTTCACGAATTCATGCATGTCTTTTTAGCAAGTAAAGGACCTTACTATGAAAGTACTCGAAACACCACGCACATTAGTTGGTGGAAACAACACACAGTAAATGCACAACGCGCCCTTTAATTTCTTGGTATACGCCAGCCAAGGAACATAAGCTGCCAACCAGTTGTATTTGAATATTCTTTTTAATTGCACAGCATTCTTAGCAAAGTCATAACTTTAAGTTGTGACCAACAGTTTTTTAAAACTTCTATTTTTTGAGATGAGGTCTTACTAAACGAATGTCCAAGCCAGTAATCCACATCGCCATTTTTTTCAAATTTACAAAAGTAAATGTTTTTTATTTCTACAAAATTGTACTAGTGGAATAAGTTGGTAAAAAACACAAAGAAATTGGTGGAATGGTCAAATCTAACAGGTTAGGCTGTGTGCACAATGAAATTAATGTGAACCAACATGGTTCTGATTTAGTTTAGAAATTTTTGTATCAAGATTGTGATTGTGTTTTGTTTAACATAACTTTTATAGTGATTGAATTTGATCACAACAAAAATTGGACTATTATGAATTTTGAACCATTTACTGTTTATTCGCTATCAAACTTTTAATTTTTTTTTTTATTATTGAATGATGGTATTTTATAATAAACCTTTAATATTTTGTACAAATTTGTTTTATTTGCAACTAGCTACTTATACTAATCAACCATTTCAAAATCATCTAATTAAGCAAAACTGCTGCAAAAGTAGCTAATTATAATTTCCAGTCATTATTTAAAATTGTTAGAGTGTGGTATACTTGTTATTATTTCCTTGTTTAGTATTGTATAATTTTTCTTAAAATTTCAATCATGAAGACAACATCAAAATCACTATTATTACAAACAAAAAAACAGTCTTCGCATTTCCTGAACATTTTAGATTGCTTTAAATAGATGGTTTTGCAACTCATAGATTCAAATGAAAATAATATAAGTATATACCTTTCGTTCTAAAGAAGTTTCTAATGTCCATTTTAGATTGCTATTGTTATGGGATTCTGGTCTGAACTAGCTCAATTGCATCAACTCATTCAACTGACTCACACTGATTGAAGATCTTATATAGGGAACAGAAGGTACTAGAACTTTCCCGCTAAATCCAATCTCAAATATTCTATAATCTTCAAGTTTTACCACAGACCATCCAGACCTCGAACCATCAGTTCCCCACTAATTCGCCAAAGAGCACTCTCACCACAATTCAAACATGCTTTCTTGCCGAAGCAGTACTATTAGAACCTATCGATATTGACTTATAATTTTTCATTTGACTAACTGAGCCACGGGGAGCAAGTGCTCCACCCTGCCTCACTGTAGTTGGATCACTGGGATCACTGTAGTTGCCTATGTCTGGGATCAGCGACCACTAAGCCAATTAATTAGATTAACAGTGTGATAAAATTATATGAAGTTGCACTGATTAAACAGTATACAGTGTGACAAAAATCTTTGGATTAAAGAAAATTAAGTTTTATAGCAATTCTAAATTTTAAAATGTTTACTTATTTGAATTTTGGCTGTAAACGTGTTCTTTAATGGCTGTTTTGCTGAATTTGGAATTGTTCACATCCATATTTGAGATATAAATTTAGATTTGTGAAAACTTTTATTGTTGTTTATCCTAATTTGCTTTTTATTATCATGTTAAAAATTAAAAGCTTAAAAAAAATTATTCTATGTGCCCAGTCCAAAATTTTGTACTACTTGTTCTTCTCATGTTTCTCTACAACAGCAGCATTCCAATCCTTCATTATTATTCTGTAATAGTATTTATCTTCCTCTTGTTTAATTTTCTCAATGTATTCATATGTAACTTCAATTGGATCATCATATTTATATTGAATAGTTGGCATGCATACTTACTTGTATTAAATATAACTTTTTTGGGTTTATTGTTACCTAGTTAGCAATTAATCATTAGTAAAAATTCATCCTTTGTACATTTCTTGTTTGAAATAATTCCTATGCTTCTGTTCTTACTTATTTATTTCCCAGATGATATGTTCATCATTTAACATCATTTCTGTTAACCCCAAATTTTTCTTCCCATTTTATTTCACTTGTCAACATTATATCCGCTTTTATATTTTCATTTTTCTTTAAATGTTCTAACCCGCCTGCTTCCAGAAATGTTCATTCACATTTTTCTGTTTCTTACCGACTCCTTTCTAGAAGCTAATTGCCACAATTTTTCATGTCGCTTCATCCAGAGATCTGAACGGGAAGTAATTCTTAGTTCAGAATGTTGAATAGGAGATGCTAATACATTGATAATTATCTGGTGGTGGTATTCTATCAGCTTCTATCTACTGTCAGAAGGCAGTGGAAAGGGCAGCTGATGTATAGATCAGACTATAGTGAACAGATATTTCTGTGAAGTAGTTATTTGTCTGTTAAGTAGTTATTTTCAACCTATCTGGCTTGGGAAATCCTACTGATAACTAAGCTACTGCAGGCATAGCTCTCAGGATCAGTGGATAATACTTCTCTCACCATCAACATCAAGGTCCTCTATTTCCTTGATAGAGAAAGATGCATAATTATTAATTAATCTGTAGTCAACAGCATGTTTCGTGTTGTTCTATTAGATTTCAATCTTTAAAGTTTTTTCTTCTTCATTATTTTGATAAGTTTTCTCTTTTATTTCATACTAATTTTACCGGGTGTCCCAAAAGTCGCTTGACTGAGAAATATAATATTCAAAAGTTGAAAACTGTAAATAATAAATTGTGCTATTAAATCAACAATACATTTTTTGTACGTAGTAAAATTTATTATTTATATTTTTTAAAATCAGAGTTGCTTAAAATGTTTCCCATGTATTTCAATACATTTTTACAGTAGTTTTTTACATTTGTAATCAATTTTTTACACAAATACTTGTTTGTGTTTAATGTTTTAAAATCATCTTCAATTATTTGTCTCAACTGTTGCAAATCTCTAGGCTTATGAGAGAAAATATTATTCTCCAAAATTCCTCGAACTGAAAAGTCTAACGGTGTAAGATCACATGATCTTGGTGGCCAGTCAGGCGTACCATGTCTTCAGATCCACTCATCAAAGTTGCATTCTCTTACCAATAAATTGTAATGCAGTGGAACACCATCTTGTTGCCAAATTAAATTAATATTTTCAAGTAAAGGATTATTTTCTAGCTTAGGTAAAACTACTTCTTGTAAAATTTCAAGATAAGAATCACCACTTACATTGCCATTGAAAACGTATGGACCAACTCCATACACCTGCCCTCACGTTGATGCCTGAAACATTTAGTTCTTGCTCAAGTGCTTTGTGCAAATTTGTGTCACCCCACTACACCTAGTTATGATGATTGATACAACTGTAGTTTTTAGAAGCTTCATCCATCTACAAAATGCAAATTTAAAAGTTAGGCTGTGCCTCATAGCGTATTACAAACCATTCACAGAATTCAAAACACCTGTCAAGGTCATCTTCTAATGAACTTTGATGCAGTTATGAATGATAAGCTTTTAGTTTCAATGCTTTCCTAATACAATGCCTCTACTGCAAGCAATATTCAATTCAGCAGATCTGTTACGAATAGATTTCTTGATCAAATGACTTTTGGGACACCTTTTATTACTATACTGTTATATTATTTACATATGTATATTTCATTATTATTTTTTGATTGAGTTTTTTTTATAAATATTTACAGGTACTAAGTTGGGCTTACATTATGCATCCAGTTACAGACCTCAAGATAACGTGTAAGTATCAAGAATTTATTATTATTTTTTATTTGTGTTGTGTAAATATGTATTTTATTTGATAAATATTGTTTTCTTGTGTTGTACATATTACATATTTAACAAAGTTGTTAATTATTTATTAATTATAAATATTGAAAAAAAATTACATCAGTTATTTCAGCCAGCTGGTGTAGTCATACGCATACTGACTTCTACAATAGCTGATCTTAAGTTTGATTCCTGACTAGGGTCTGATATTCTTTTATTTATCATTTTTTCCGTCTACCTTCCTCATTAAAATACATGTAGAAGCATAATCAAGGTATAATAATATAAAAAATAATGCCTATGTTACTTTATTATTACATGATGCCAAAAAAAATGCTTTTCTGCTATATTCTCTTATCTGTTTAATAGTGATACCATAAATAAGAACTTGGGGTCAGACTTAGAGAACATTTTTAAGAATTGAGTACAAAAAATTAATGAAAATGTAATTTTCTTTATGGACTCTGCTTTGAATATATTAAATAAGACATTTTTTACAGTCTTACCAATATCCATGATAAAATTATTACATTTTTTAAAAGACGTTACAACTGATTTCTGATTAATGTAATTTTGCATATTGATTTTTCCATCTATTCACATGAATTCACTTCCTCCAAATACATTTGTTTTGTATATATGAAAGGGTATTTTGTATAGTATATATGTCACTGCTTATTTATTGTATATACTCCTCCTTATTCCAGTTTTTGTTTTTCCTATGGTTTCATGGTAATTTCTATGTTATTAATTAAATTTTCTGAATAATCAATTTTAATGTTACGATTTTTTATTGCTATTTTTACTTCAAAGGGATTTCATTTCAACCGTTAAGTGTTGTTCCTTTATATTATTATATATCATTACTTAAGAAAATGTATATATGTTTTTCTTGTGGCTTGTCTTGAAATGACGAGAGAAATTAAAAAAATAATTCCTTGATTTAATTAAATAAGAGTTTTCCATCATAAACTTTATAACAGTATGTAAAATTGTTTTAGTATATTTCTGTTAATTTAATAATTATAAGCTAATTCAAAATAAAATGAAAATGACAAGGAATTTTGTTAAAATTTAATATTAAGAATTAATTGTAAAACCATAGTAGAATTGCAGAATGTTTTGAAAATCATGATAAAAAATGCCTGTATGGATCTGAATTTCTTGAAGTTTTACCAGTTATTGATAAATTTGATAGAAATTATAACATTTTATTTGCTATTGTGCTGTTTTTAATTAAATTTACGTGGATGAAATAAAAACTATGAGGATTTAACAAACATTTTTCAAGTTTAAAGTTAACTAATTAAATAAGCGTGAAAAAGAAGATGAAAGCACAGAAGAAGAAATAATAAGTCAAAGAAGTATGTCAGCAGAATGAAAAAGTTGTATGTTAGGAATTATTTTTTTTTTTCTTTTTTGATGATTAATTTGCTATATAAGCATAAAGTTTCTTGTGTGGGAATATGGAGTGAAAAGTCTGTAGCTTATGAAACATGCCACACCTAATCAAGATTTAAACCTAGACCCTTCCAGACACTACCATTCTTCTGCAGGGGGTCAACAAATGATTTCGGTTTGGCCATGTGATTATTTTTAACCAGTGTTTGGTCTATATTTTTTCAGAATGTTTATCTATTAAAAAAAGAAAAAATATAGCTTTGTCAAAGTGAACAAATTAAAAGCAGGTGATGCAGGTAAAAGCATATGATGATGAGCCCCTCCTGACTGGCTGTTTGTGACTTATTTATTGAAATATCTGAAGTAGTTTTCATTGCTGTTCTACCTGGTGTAACAATTTTTTTTGTGTTCTGGTAATAATTATTAATTTCTCTGTGAGTCTAAAACTACTCATCAACACATTAATCAAGACTTTTTTTTTATTAACGGTATTGTCCCTTTTAATAATTTTAAAAATAATTTTTAATGGAACAAATTTATTGAAAAAAAGTAATTATTTAATTTCAGCAGTATTCTACTTAGATGAAGTTATAAAATTTTAATGAAATCTTTGGTATTTTGTAAAAACCAAACAATTTTTTAAATCTTCAATAGATCAGTTGTAATCTAATTCTATTCTATTATATTTATTACACAAGATAAAATTGATGTTATAAATGAAATTAAGTATGCTTAATAAATATAAAGGAAATAATCATGCATCCTTATTATTGTATTATCAATGCATTTGATAAAGTTTGGGCAAAAGATTTAGTGGGCAGGGTGTTTGTGCCTTTAAACAGAAATAAGAAAGCAGTTTCAAGGATATTATGGGAATACGAATGAACACAGCAGAATAAATACCAGGTGTCCAAAAAAAAAATAGATTAAGTAAATAATGGTATGTCCAGAAAGTTGGAGAAATAGTGAAAGTAGAAAAACTAAATGAGATTCATCACTAAGAATTTGAATAAAGGACTTGAAAAAGAAAATTCTTTGGATGATATTTGCTTCTCCTAATTCCATATTTCATTTTCAACTTACTAGGCTACTTAGAGCTTAGCTTGGCTAACCAATTTATAATAATTAAAACTGCAGGATAACTCGGCGATAGAATATTGGCTTTCTAATCCAAACATTACCAGTACAAAATCTTGCTGAAAGTGGTTAAAATTTGTAATCTGATGATTTTTCTAGCTGATGGGTGGGAAATTAAAAAGTTAGATGATCGCTAATCACATTACGTCTTTATGAACCTTTGGTTGTTAAATGAGCTACTTCTACAAGCCTCAATACTTCATGGGTAATTTTATGACAACTTTAACTAAATATTGGTTGTAATATTAATTTTCAGTTTTGTCTTATTATTATAATATATTTGTATGCAGTATTGTTAAACTATGTTATCTATTTATTACCTCACTGAATAATTAAAACAGCTCAGAAAAATATATAATTTTCATTCGTTTGAATTTCTAACTTAATTAAATGAATGGTTAACTCCATTAATTATCTATTTGTTTAAATCTTATTTTAAATCATATTATGAATGGTGTAACATAATTATTCGCATCCTCATAGTAGCCGAGTTTGCAGCTGTGATGTAATTTTTATATGCCCTGCTTCTAATTTGATTTTGTTTTGGTTGAGGAATTTTCTATTAATCTTTTGGGTGGGGAAAAACTAGTTTCGATTAAAAGTCATTAAATTTTTTACTTTCATATTATATTTACCAATAAAAAAGATAGTTGTAGGACTTTCCCATCATGCAGCTAAAGCCACCATTTTGGAAAAGTTTTACAGCTGCGAGTTGTTTCTGATATACAACTTACACAAAACTTAATTTAAAATATTTATAATTTTATTTAATTCTATGATCCTAACTAAAGCACACGCATCACCTGTATTTAATTCGCATGGGTGTGGCATTACTAGTAGTGACAGTCGACATCAACTAAATTAATGTAATTTCACAACTTACAGAGAACAAATTTCGCTTTTAGGGTCATCACTGGTGTAGCCACGAGGCTTAACACACCAGGTACTGAGTCGATTGGGTGATAGAATTTGAGACTCAGCCAGACCGAGTTACTCTTTTACATTTTAAATATTATTCGTTTATTTAATTCTACTGCTCACCTGTAATTTCACAGCATAGCAGTAGTTTAGAGCATTTTTTGGGGTGGGTGTGTGATTTTGCAAATATTGCTACTTTTTAATCGTTGACAAATGTTCCTAAGAAAAATATGATCTTTTAAGTTGAAAATTTAATGGTATCAATGCCCCTGTACATAGAAGTAATCTGACCTAGTTCGGTCAAAATCGGTTTAGTAGTACTGGAGATATAAAGTGATTTAGAGGCCAACATCGAATACACACATACATATAAATATTAACATCTAGAAAATTTCCATCCTATTTTTTGGGTTCCTTATGTGTTGTAAACATTAAGATCCGGTGAAAACTAGATCTTAATTTTGGGCATTAATATGCCCAAATTGGACTGATTACAGTATGTTCCTTTCTAGAGCTATAGATCTGCTATAACGCTATCTAGACGGGAAAGTAAAAGTAGATTTATATTACTTTGATAATAATATTAATTTAAAGCTAAAAAATTTATAAATTAATTGTAAGAATTACGAATAGGCACTTTTAAGGTTTTTTAAAATTTGTCTTAGAGATAAATTATGTTAACTTGTATGCATAATACAGTTATGTTTAGAAAGAACCACACTGATTTTCTTGATTTATGTGTGTACTTCACAAGTATGAAAGGAGAGATATAATTTGTTTTATAATTAAATTATTTTTTATTTTTTAATATTTTCTTTTTAATATGCTATTTGTAAAGTTAAAAAAGTGGCATTTTGTGTGTATGCATGTGCATGTTATTGTTATTCAAGAATAAAATCCAAAAATTAAATCATTAAAAATAACATTCAGATACAATTTTAATTTATTATTGCAATTCTTGGAAATTATACCAAAAATTTATAATAAAGCATGATATAATAATCATGTAATTTTACCAATCCAAGTACACTGTTGTTTAAAGTAAAAATAGACTGATGTTTAGATTATTTTTAATTAATTTTAAATTATTATTTTCAAATTAAATACATGTTACATATAGATGTGAGTGAAGATTAAAATAAAAAAAATATAAGCTTTAGATTATAGGTAAGACAGTAAATTTCAAACCTTACAATCTTATGGTTTTTCAACATGTGAAATGTCGCAGAAAGTGGTATCATAGAAGAGGGTGTAAAGAAAAGTAAAATGCCAATGATCAAAGTCGAATTCAGTGAACTGGTTTCTTCCTATATATCACTGACATTTTGAATTCTGGAAAGTTCATTGCATACTGTAGACATTTTTCTTTCAAAATTGTTTTTGTTAGAAAATTTTTCAAATTATTAGAATTATCAGGATTTTTCATAATATTCCATAAGCTCTTTTTATTTTGTATCAACTTGTTGACACATACATAGGTCATAAAGAAAAAATTCCAGTTGCCAAAAGTATGTAATAAACAATAATAGATCATAGAAATTAGATTACTTGATTGATTTACATACTGTGGGAATTTAAAAAAAATACATTTTTTTAATAATATGCTATTAGCTATTATTCTTTGAAATAATGGAATAATTAAAAAATGTGTCTCCAAGATAACAACTATGCTTTAGTTGTACCATTCTAAAAAAAATATGTATAAATAAATAAAGATTATTGAACTCTTCAATACATTAATATAAAATGGATAAATTGACTTTCATTTGCCCCATAACTCAATTATTAATACCATATGAAAAGAAAAACAGTTTTTTCATTAAAACTGATAGCGTCATAGATAAAACTAAGACACATTAAATGTGTAATAAATAAATAATAAATTATATTTATTAATTAATTAAAATATCTTTTACAATAAATGTTTTAATATGGATGATAGATTTCTTAAATCATCCAGAATGTTTTTTTTTTTAAATGTATAATATGTATTTTGCTTTGTAACACATATATTATCATGTAAAGAATAGTGCCAGTGTCATTTGAATTCTTGGAAAAAATGAATTTTAAACAAATTTAAATTCTGGGACATATGACGGAATCCAAACGAGCTATAAATAAAATGAAACTACATAATTAAAAAGTTATTGATTTCCTACTTACTGAAGTATAATTTTTTCTATGATGTACTGTGGTTTGATTTATGTAGATTACTACGTGACCCAACTGCAAACACAGTATCTGTTGGAACAAAATGTATTTATTAAAATAATTTTTTTTTGTGTTGATTATTAAGTAGAATTTGATGGTCAATTAAGTAAAATAATATAAAATTACAAAATTATAATTCATCTAACCTATCCTCAGCAGAAATGGAATACTGTAGCAATAAAATATGTTATAAATACCATGAACTTATTACGGAGTTATATACATTTACCTGCAATTAATAGAATCTTTCCGATGTGGAAACAAAAAGAAAAAAATATATTATATTAGAAAAGTGATTGAAAATAAAATAAAACTTTGAAAATACAATAATTATTTTCTTAATTACACAGACAGTTTTGCACTAGTTCTTTAAGTTAGTGAATTATAAAACTAAGTTAAACTAAAGTACACATTTAAATTTGATTTTCTATAGATATTTCTGAGAATTATAATTTTAAAAAAAAATTAATTATTTTGTTTTTATATGATCTTTGTAAATTTTGTACGACTAATATTTAAAAATTTCCCAACTAAAGTGAATATTTTTATAGTACTAAAATTTAGAAGATTATCAAAAGATAGTACTGTTAAGAAGAAAAATATTATAGACTTTCACTTATTGAATAATAAATAAAAATGAATTTTTCCAAATTACAGTATATTTGTTGTGTTAAAATAATATAGAGTGATAGAGAACACCTAAAATAACAAATTAGGGATAATATAACTTTTGTACCCGTATTATAGGCACAGAATTCTTCTCCAGATAAACAACATATTTTTATTTTTGGTAAATTAAGGATCATTGAAAAAGGTTTCAGCAATTTAAAAAAATCCTATGTCAGAAACTACTGGAGATAATCAAAAGAGTATTTTTTCCTAAAATTCACCAACTCACCAAGTTTTTTTACATACCTTAGATTGATTGGATATGAGCTCCACTGGTCGCTTTGCAAACATCCAATCGATAATTGACTTTTCCTAGGTCCACTGAAACATCACAGGCATAACTGCGCCAATAGCAACAGTTATCCATTCTCTTAAATGTTGTACATTCCTGATTTTTTCACGACTTTAATATATTAGGAAAAAGTCGTGGGATGTCAAATTTGGGCTTCTTGAAAGCCAAAGCACTGGACCAACTCTATCAAACCAACGATTAGGGAATCTTTCATTGAGAGCACATCGAACGTCTAGGTTAAAGGGTGGAGGGTGCACCATCTTGTTGAAACCCACAAGTTTACCGAAGTTCACAAGAAAGTGATGTTGCTGTAATGTTTCAACAAGATGGTGTGCCTTCACATTTTTATCTAAGCATTCAAAGCGCTCTGTATGAAAGATTCCCATTTGTTGGATTGATAATGCCAGTCCTATGCTTTGGCTTCCAAGAAGACCAGTTTTGACACCTCTTTTATTTCTATGGGGATTCATTAAAAACATTGTCTACTGTGAAAAAATCAGTGATGGGCAACATTTAAGACAACAAATTACCGCTACTATTGCCACAGTTACGCCTGCGATAATCCAGCAGACTTGGGCAGAAGTTGATTATTGGCTGAATGTTTGCAGACCGACCAACAGAGCTCATATTGAAACATTCTAAGATATGTAAAAAACTTTTTGAGTTAGTGAATTTTTAAAAATATATTCGTTTGATTATCTCTAGTATCTTCTGAGATAAAATATTTTTAAATTGGTGCTATCTTTTTCGATAACCTGTATATTAAATAGAATTCTGTATTTAACAGAATTTTTCTTGATCCCTATATATTCCATTATCATGTCACATTGAGAGTAAAAAACTAAATTTCTAAAAAAACTAAACCAAGAAACATAAATGTAATTGTAGGAAAATTGTAGAGTAATGAATCGGTTTTATTTTACAAATGTTTATTACTGACATTTTTTAAAAAAAAGGAACAACTGTCTCTCTTTTTATTTTAAAATTATTAAATTAAGATTATAATAAAAATATTTTATATATTTCGCATATTAATTGCTGATTCTACCAACGTTTTTACTTTCATCATATTTTAATTTTTTTCATTTTTGAGAAGATATAATAGTTTAAACACAAATTAAATTTTCTTTACTGGTGCATACTATATACATATTAACAGTAATATTTTTTATACTATATTAAACATAAATAATTTATTTTATCTTACCTTTCATTTTATATAGGAGTCTTACATCTTCGCACAATTCATGCGCAAGTGGTCGTTCTAGTCCAGGGTTTACACAGGGTGTCAGGTGATCATCTTGTGATTCTTCCTGTGATTTTTTTTCCATTGTTTTAATTAATTATATTATGTTGTACTGTACTGCTTAGCATCTTTATAAGAAATTTCCAGCATTAGCTTTATTCTTCTGCATTTTTAGTGCTGTCAGACCATTTTTATTTATTTATTTAGTAATTATGATACTTTTTTGTTACAATTAAAGCATCAATTTAGCAGATATATTTCACATGTTCAAACCTTATCTTTTGTGGTCACATATACATATATTTCTTTTAATCAGCATGGCGGAATAAATTGTAGTAGTTTTTGTTTGTTATTTACTCTGCAATATTCTCTCTGTGTTGGGTTTGTTTTTTTTTCTAGTTTTTAGTTTTCTGCTTTGTATTATTTGCTGGTAATTACTTCAAGTAGTGTTGTTTTGCTTTTTTTGTATTGTGGCATTTGAATTTTTTTACTGTATATTTGATCGTTTATTTTTTTACTTATTGTTTTTTTGTTTGCTTTAATATAAATTAAAAGTTCTGCATGTACTGTAATTCTGCGTCGGATATGATTACTTGGCAGCTGTTTTCTTCATCAATAAATTTTGTGCTTGCTTTCTTTTTTATTTGGCCATAACATTCATCAACCTGATGTAATGTAGCAGGTTTTTCTTTATTTTACCTTCCTGAGATTTCTTTATTCTTCTTTCACCATGTATAAGGTTGACTCAAATAGTCTTTTTTGTATCATGTGGGGGGGGGAAGAAGTAAGCTAGAGTCAAAATGCTGGACTTTTGACATATGTAACTATTTCAAAAATAGTTAACTTGGTGGTTATTGATCAGCAGGTTGAAATATTAATGTAATTAAAACAAGTTGAAAAAGGAATTTAATTGTAAATTATCTTTTTTCAACCATTCAAGAAATTTTTGATAATATTGATGTTAAAAGTTTGAACTATCCAAGTTTTAGTGGATGGCACATGGAAGGGTGGTTGTAAAGCTTACATTGAAGTTGCTTTCAGTAATAACTTAGTGCTGATAATGCACAGGACAAGTTAAACTGTACTAACAGTGAACCAGAGTTTCCTAAGACTAGGGTATAACCCAAAGATCATGGCTCTTACTCATTGCAATGGAAATATCCAAACTTAGCTCAAAAAAAGGAAACCAGGTGAAGAGCAGAATCAGAGGAAATTTGGGAGTTGTTTTTTACTGCTTTAGAACTATAATGCATATAAGTGCTCCAGAAAGACAAATCAATATTATTTTCACATTATATGTTGTCTTTGTGATGCTTTTTGTCACAAATGATCAAACCTTCCAAAGCCATACAATTGGAAACACCATCATGATAATACCCCCTTCATTATTTTGTACAACCTGTTACAAAAAGTTTAATGAAGTTTGTAATAATTTCTCGATTTCACCAAATGCCTTCTACTGCAAATATAGCTGCTTATAATTTCTGGTTATTGTCAAACTGAAAATGTTACTTGAAGATGTATGATTAGAAAGTCAAAAGAACATTGAAAGAAATGTGTTGACATAGTCATTTTGTGATAAGAATTGAAATCTTATGAACATCAATAAAAGTAGTGAGCTAGAATTGTTGAGTAAGAAATGATAATATTTTGAAGGAGATGAGAGCAGAAATGAAATATTTTTATTTTAACACCTTAAGATTGTATAATTCTTATTAGACTTCTTTTGTCCATTTCATCATATTATTTTTCTGTAGTTTTCACTTCTCTCTTGTTCTGGACAAAGTACATACATTTTGATTACTTTTAACATTTGGCATATTCCCAAAATCCTAGTTTCTTTTAATGTCATCTAGCCTTTTTTTAGGTAGATTTCATAAATAAGCTACTTATTGTAAAATTTTGACATATATTTACGTTTCACATTCCCCAGACCCCAAAATCACCATCAGTTCAAAAGTTTTTATATATATATTTCACTTTCTTGTGGACACAATAATTGCCATAATTCTGCACTAATCACTTTCAAATTGATACATAAAATATAACAACCCAAAATCGCAGTCGAGCTTGTTAATGGGCAAAATCGGACTAAGGGAAGGCTTTTTCAAAAAAACAAAATATCGCTGTAACTTTCTTATTAATTAAAATATCCAATTTGTTTAAAGTTCCTACTATTCTTTGGATAAGAGCCTAAAACTTATCTAAGTAAAGTTTTTTGATATCACCAACCATTGGCCCAAGTGGTGGAAAAAAATAGGGTTTTAAGACAAAAAAATCATACCTCCCTTAATAGGTACAGTATCAAATTGGTTGAAAGTGATCGTTAGTCCTCTAAAACATTACCTAAAACTTTTGTCGGAAACAATTTTTGACATGGCTAACCCTTACGGCAAGGTATGACCAAAATGTTGCTGGAATTGTAAGAAGATGGGGCTTATCATACGAAAAACATGTGAAACTTCGTTTCACATGTTTTTCGCAATCATTGTCGTATTGAGTAAATTTGAAGTTTTTCGTAACTTTAAGATGGAAATCTTTTTATCCCCTACTTAGCACCGGTAAAATGTACCTCTGCCTTCTGGCATGCCGAAAGGGATTTTTTTACTTGAAGAGTGTTCACCACAATATAAATCTTGTATTCCATACAAAACAATTATCCTTCTTTTTAACCATTTGCTAATATTCTTGTATTTTTTTACTTTTTCTTTTAAAAATCTTCTTGATCGTCTATATTCTTATTTTTGTTTATTATTTTTCAAAATCTAATTCATGTTGTGATGTTACTCAGATATTTAAATAAAATATTTCTCTTTGTTTTATTATATTAAGATTTTATTATATTTTTATTACTTTTAACAAGTTTTGTAATCATCTATTTTATCTCATTTCTGTATTAAAGCTTTATGTATTTAATTTTCTTGTCATGATTATTTTTTCTTTGCTTGCTTAAGGTAGGGTAGTTGCTATTGTAAAATAATTGTTCCTGATTATTAATGTGGCTGTATGTTCTATTAGATAAATATAAGAATAATTTTAGTGGTGTACTTTTAGTTAGTATGTTTTTAACAGTGAAATTGAGTAAATAGTGTGTGTGTGTGTATATATGTGTGGGTGCAGTCAAGAGGAATTGGATTGATACTACAAATATTTTTAACTGAAAAAGCAAGTTATGCAGGTTGTTTATAAATGAACCCTTAGGTTTAAATTTATAAAATATCACCTAAATGAATAGGTTGATTTTGAATTTCAATATAAACTTCATTTATGTCCTTGTAAATATCCAATAATATTTTGTGTCTGCCTATTTCATTGTCCAGTTTGTCAAATAATGGCAATCATGGCAGTATTGCTTTCTCCCACAGACGATCAAGATAATGAATATTCTTTGAGTAAAAACATAGTCGTTACATACACCTTCACAATATTAAAATTAGGGGTATAATATCTGAACTTTGCTACTGCTACAAAATCAGCCCTTCTTTTTCAACTTAACTGTTTAAAAATTAAATGTCATGCAACTTAAATAAAATAGTTGTGAAGCAATTTTACTAAATTTTTCTAAGTTCAGATAATAATAAAAATTGTATAAAAATAAATAATATTTGCCCAACTGTTACTGAGACAACTTGATGTCGTTAATTCCTAGTTTTATTCCTCTTCTTTTTTTATTTTTATCATTATTTTGCTAATAAGTTTTCATTATTTGGAGTTGACCACCAATATTTTCTATACTTCATTGTTACTTCCTTTTTGGGTTTGTTCAAAATTTTATATCATTTTTAGTAAATCAATAGTACAGCTTTGTTTATTGGTGATTATAACCTTCTCTGTAGTTCACCTTTATAAAATACAAAAAAAAAAAATTGTCTTAAACAATCATATATGTTTTTAAATAATTTAAAAAACTCCAATGGTCTGCTTCAGTATGGTGTCAATCTAAGAAGTGTGCTTTTTTACATTGAATTAGTTGTTTAAAACACTGTAATAATATGTAATTTCATACGTTTAATTAAAAACAAGATTGAAGAAAGGTTATGAAAGAGAAAAATTTCTAATAAAACTAGTGGAAACCTCAGATGTTTATCAGGAAAGAATATTCCTTTCGTATCAGCATACATACCATGTGCTTACCTATTAAGCTGTTTCATTTTAGTATTTTCTTTGATAACATAGCCTAAATTGGCACTAATTTTAACGAAAATTCTTTTTTCATCAATTTTTTATTGAAATTATCAAACTGTAGTATTTCATAACACTTTTTTAAAATGGCCAAAGAAAAATTCCCACCTTTACTGTTGAAATTACAGTAGTTATTTCATATTGTCCACCATACTAAAGATGATCACAAAAAAACTTTTAAAAAAGTCAGATAAAATCTTTGTGCTTAAATATACATTTTAACACTAATTTTTTTGCTGTAATATATTTTCTTAATGAAGTTAAGAAATATGGAAATGCATCACTTAAAAAAATGTAAAAATATTACAATGTACTTTTTTGTCTTATTTGTTTTGATTAGTTTACTACATAAGTATGAAAGTTGTGTATGGGAATATGGGATAGAAGTTTTTTAGTGTATTTTGTACAGAAAAGGCCATAGCTGACCAGAATTTAAACCCGAGACTTTCCAAGTAAAAGGCTGAAATGCTACCACTTTGTCATACAGATTGGTAAATTCCGACATGTCTCTTCAAATATGTAAAAACATTGAAGAATATTACAGAAAATAATAAATTTTAATTTGAGGAAAAACTCAAATTATGTTCTCAGATGTTTCATAAGATAAATCACTTCAAAGACAAAATTTTTCTTTTGTGGTTTAATTGCTTTGTGTTTTTCTTATTTTGTACCATCTCTTATTTTTAAACCATCTCTCCAGTTCTTTCAAAAGTTTAATTGTATGCTTCTTGTTTTGGTATGTCTTTTACAATTTTTGTATGAAAGGTACTAGAGCAATGCTTGACATTTAAAATTTTTATTTAAAGATGTAATATTTAACATTTGATACATAAATAGGAAAGTAGTTTTTAAAAAAATTTCTAATATCTTTTTAATTTTGATTTCAGGAGAGTCAGAACATTATATGCTTGTTTAGGAGAAAATGATGGTGAATTATCATTTGAACCAAACCAAATAATAACAAATGGTTAGTATATTTTCAAAAAATTTTTCATTCAACACCAAATTATTATCTTTACGTACAAGAAGATTTTAAATTATTTCCTCCATCATGTTTGATAATTTTGTATAAGATAATCATGAAATGCAGTACACATTATTCACTTTTTAACAGATTTCAAAAAAGTTGATGCGTTGTTTGACATGTAGGTAAATTTCTTTTACGAGGTGCGACAATAAAGTAATGAGACTGATGTGAAAAAAATGTTGCTTACTGTTTTAGTCATGTTTAGTGTTGTCTCCTTCAAAGTAGTTCCCTTCTGATTGCACACACTTATTCCAGCGCTTCTGCCATTGATGGTAACATTTCTGGAACTCATCTTCTGTAATATCCTCCAAGACCCTCGTCACAGCTTTTTGGACATCTTGTGTTGTTTGAAAATGGTGTCCCTTGACTGCCATTTTGACTCTTGGAAATAGAAAAAAGTCGCACGGAGCGATATGTGGTGAATAAGGTGGCTGTGGTAGTACTGAAATTTGTTTTGAGGTTAAAAATTGCTGTACTGACAGCAGTATGGGATGGCGCATTATCGTGATGCAGAATCCAATTATCAGCAGTGTTGGCACGGACACGAAGAACTCGTTTACGAAGTCTCTCTAAAATTTCTTTGTAAAAATATTGGTTAACTGTTTGTCCAGGAGGTACCCACTCTTTATGAACAATTCCCTTGGAATCGAAGAAGCACACAAGCATGCATTTCACTTTTGACTTTGACATGCGAGCTTTTTTTGGTCTGGGTGATCCCTTTGAGCACCATTGCGAACTTTGGCGTTTTGTCTCTGGATCGTATTGAAAAAACCAACCTTCATTACCAGTGATAAAACGGCTCAACAAATCTGGATTGATTTCCGTTTGCTCTAACAGATCGGCTGCCACATTTTTCCGTGTTTCTGGTTGTTGTTGTGTGAGATTTTTGGGGACCATTTTTGCACAAATGTTTCTCGTAATTTAATAATCTTAATATTAGACAAACCGTTCCTCGATTGATGTTGAGTTCTTCTGCAATCATTTTCACAGATAATCTTCGATCAGATCGTACGATTTCACGCACCCTGGTCAAGTTGACATCTGTCCGTGAGGTTAATGGTCGTCCACTGCGGTCTTCATCTTCAACATTTGTTCTGCCTTCACTAAAAATTTTATGCCACCGAAAAACTCGAGCTCTTGACATACCCTCCTCTCCAAAAGCCTTCTGAAGCTTACCGTAAGTTGTCGTCGCGTTTTCACCCGATTTAACGCAGAAAGAAATGACATACCGTTCCGCAATATTTTGCGGTTTCATTTCTGTGACGAGAGACACAAACACGTGCTCACTTATTACAGCACAACTCACAACTGAGCAGTTGCATCAATGTGCCAGTTGGACTAGAAGTAGCTTATAGACCAAGGTCAAAGATGCTGTACCTATGCAAGCTGCAGGGTTGCCACATCTTGCAAAGAAAAATCAGTCTCATTACTTTATTTCCGCACCTCGTATATATGGTCAAGCCTTTCTCAACAACCTGTTGCACTGATAGTTCTGGTGATCTCGTAGAGGAGCACCTCTACAGTAATTGTTTCCTTTTATATTAATGGAATATGTTTTTAAACAAAAATTTACATGATCACATACAAAATTATAAAATAATATTTGTTTGTTTTTCATCATTATTAATTATCAAATGGACCAGAAATGTTGATAATAATTGTTTTAATTTCTGCTATAGCGATATATGCTTCTACAGCTACAACAGGAAAGTATATGAGATGTGGCCAAAAAAAACCGGATTAATGCTACAAAACCTTTATTTTTTTCTTCACAATTTTAACATAATCCCCTTCAATATATTTCCTCCATAATCCCTACACCGCTCCATGCAAATTTTCCACTGGTCAAAGCAGTGTTGAAAGTCATTTTCAGAAACCATCTTCATGGTTCCTGTTGCTTTGTCTTTCATAGCTTCAACAATCTCAAATCTCATTCCTTTCAGTGTTGAAAAACTATTAAGTTAATCATAGACTGTATGTGTATTAAGTTCCATAACACAAAATGTAACATTATGTGTCACACAAATAACACCCTGAAACTTGTAAAACCAGTGCTCAACGTAACAAGTGTTCTATGCCAGGCTTACTACAGAAAGCGAGGAGTGCAATTGCTTTCTTCATTGACTCTAACCCCACTTATAAATACATCAAGCTCACTAAGAATTCAGGAGATGTTTAGGTTTGCAAGTGATATTTCACTTGGTTCACCTCAGAAACTACATTAATTATAATAATGTTTATGATAGAATTAAAATATTTTTTTAATTAATACCGTACCACCTAATAAAATAAAAAAAATTACTGGCAAATAAGCATATAAGTATTGAAAATAACTTTTAGCAATCTAAATTTATCTCAGCTGATTTCTACTGTAAAGGGGGCATTTCTTCAAGGAAAACAAGAAAATTAAATAGGATAAATTGTAAAGGCAACAATATTTGATAATAGCCAAGGGTTGAGCCAAAGTTCTACGGTTAAAGAAGACAATAATATTGCATAAATGGCTATAATCTTAAAAATACACTATTCCAATATTGTATTCTAATGATATAACTGAATTCATTATGATTTTTTTTTTTAAGTATTTTGTTGTGAAATGTAAGGAAAATCGTATCCAGAAAGTAAATAAATAATAGATATTCTTGAATTCCAGACAGGCAAGCTTGATAATAATTTTTAAAGTGTGCCTAAACATTCTATTTCTTAATTCTATAAGATCAGATTCCTTGTGAACAACTTTTTTAAAAAACTTTTTTTGTAGATTTAACCATACTTTAAATAAAAAATAAATTTAACAGAAACAATAAAACAAATTTGAAAAACACCATAACATTTAAAAGTGAATATTATATTTTTTTCACAAATTTAAAGTCTTAGACCAAATTAAGAGTTGGTAAGTAATTTTTAATTTTGTGTTGACTTCTAACAGTAACATTTTTTGTTAACAGCAACATTTTATAATTTTTATTATCATAAAAATGATTATTTTAAATTTTTTAATACGTATTTTCAAGATTTTTTAGTTGAGAAAAATTAATCCTTTTAAAACATGTAATGTTCAGATATACATCTTGTAATCCTTCCAACTTTGTTTTATAATTTTCATGGCTTTCTCCATGAAATTCTAATGATTTACTTGCCAGTGATTCATTTCATATTATATTTTATAATAGTAATTTTATAAATTTCTTATTAATGTTTGAATTTATGTTCGCAAGTATACTTTTTTTTGTAAGTATTTGTGTAGGTAATTTTCATTTTTCATGTTGTAATTTTTTCTTGGCAAGCGAACTTAGATGTTTCCATTCTGTATTCTACCATTTGGATTCTGCTCAAAATGATTAATCAAGGTTTCTTTACAATTTAATGTTGGATGTAAACCTTCTTCTAATAAACCGTTGTTTAAGTTCTGAACAAATGTGAATTTGGGTAACTTTATGATGTCTTGGAATCTACCTTGAACATGTTTTACAGTAATTCAGCTTTTCACAATTGTGAAACTGTTATGCCAATACTCACGCTACAAATTTCTTAGATTTTAATGCGACTGTCTTTGCAAATAAGATAATTAATGTACTAGGCTCGGCTGATAAATTTTACACACATATGTATAGCATGGCAATGAAAAGAGATATTGGAATGAAATAAATGAATAAAAGTACAATACCGTAGCTACAAAATGCAGTATTTAATTTTCAATATAATTCTTGTTTACACCGATACACTTTTCCCAATGTGAGTTAAGTTTTTGCATTCTGTCACTGAAAAATTCTGGCAATCTTTCTCGGATCCAAGTGGTTGCTGTGACCACTTGGATCCGCTGTGACCACTTGGACCACTGACAATAAGGTGAAGGAAGCTGTTTCCTTCATCTCATTGTCAGTGGTGTAATGATTATCTTTGAGATCCCTTTTGAGATGAGGGAAGAAGTGGAAGTTGCATGGAGCCAAATCCAGCGAGTATTGCGGATACGGAATAGGCTCAAACTTCAGCTTGCAGAGAGCCATCAAAGAGTTTGTGCAGTACCCATTGCGCATAGATTTTACAGTAACCCAAATTAATCGATAATATGGCCTACTTACTCTTTAGATATGCCTAACTGAATAGCGATGCGTTCCTGAGTGATTCTCCGGTCACTTTGAAGTCAATCATCTATCTCCTTTCAATGTTTCTTCTCAGTCACAGAAACTGGTTGTCTGCTGCAAGATGCATCCTCAATTGTCGCTTTACCAGCTTCACATTCGTGAAATTTCAATGCCCACTCCTGTTCAACAATTCGCAGTACTCCTGTCAACAGTTTCGCTACTGTAAACCACTTTTAAACAGTGAAAAATATTCGTTGGATTCACGTTTTCTGCTGTTAGAATTTTGATCACTGGGCACTATTTTAACCGTTATGACATATTGGCTGTACTCGACTCCATTTTAACTGCTACTAAAAACAAACCAGTTAACAGATTTCAACGCATTATCACAGGTTTGTAGTGAAGGATTTTAGCTATCATCACGCCCAACTCGATAGTACCTTTTGTCTCTGTGTAGCATGGCAGTGTGCAAAATTTATCAGCTGAACCTTGTAACTTGAAAACCATCAGTCGAAACTTCCATTGATCTTCTGCTATGATAAAATCACACTTGTTTTGCACAATTTAAACTGTTCGATCTACTTATAAAAATTTATACAGTTAATACACTTTTTACCATAGAGTTTTAACACTCATGAGTGAATTTCAGTCATGAGTGTTTTATATTTTCAGTACACTGTTCTTACATCAGTACAAGTATCTAACAGAACCGATATTTTGAAAGAAAAAATGGAGTATAATAATGGAATGGCTGATATTTCTGCATGAGGGATGCCAACTTGAATGTCAGACAGTTTCAATTTATTCTGTGAAACAGATTTTCTGCTGTTGCCATTTGTCTTTAATTACTGAACGACCTTGTAATATCAAATATTTATAAATTTTAAGTTCATAAATTCAGTGATAGCATGTACCAAAATTTATTTACCAGTTTTAGTATAATTCACCAATTAATTATAATGAATTAATTATTTTCTAATTTTAATTATTATTTTCTTTTACAGTAAGAACTTCATTAGAACCTGGTTGGTTGGAAGGTACTTTAAATGGTAAGACAGGCTTAGTTCCAGAAAATTATGTGGAACTGTTACCCTGATGTGCCTAAATCTATCCCATTTCTTTCTTTCTATTTATTTAGTAATTATTTATATATAAAGATATATATATATATATAAAGATATTACGATGATAATAGTTATTGTAATAACATTATATTGTTAATGTTAATTTGTAGATAGTTTTATTGTAAGATTTTTTTTTGTTTTGCTTATGTAAATTTTATTTATACAAGAAGTGTATTTGGGAAATGTAGGGCTGTTTGTTAATAAAACATAGTATCTATGTACTTTTAAATAATTAATTTCATTGTTATATAATCACATTTTAACATTCTTTTTTTACATCGATGGTTTGTTTTTGTTTTTTTTTAATGTGTCTCTGGTTTACTACAGGTTTTGGGTTTGAATAATAGTAAAGCATCAGCTGTTTATTGTTACTATGTGGATAAACTCATAATTACAAAAATCAAAATTAATTTTCTTTTAAAAATTAGTTGTTCATTATTCGTATATTAACACTATTATTTTATTTAATATTCAAAATGTTTTTTAAACATTTTGAAATACAAATTTATTATGAATTTTATTTTGTTAAAAATTATTTTTTTTAATGCTTGATTTTCAGGCTTGACATAGTATGTATGATGTTTTTAAGAGCATTTGTGTTCTTAACAATTTCAATTTTGATTTTAACATTGGTGTATTTTTATTGCTTACATTTATACAAAGGCATCTAGTCTAAAAAAAAATGGAAGCTGAAAAGTGAGGATTTTCAAAATCTTTCCTAATTTTTTTTTTACTAGGTACAATTATTACATGAAGATGAAATTAAGCCTCATTTAGTGGTGTAACGATCTATTATATTTATATTTTTAATATAATAGAATTAATTAATAGTTAATTGTAAGTTTGTTTCCCTGCAATATTTTGCCATATTTTCATAGTGTAATTCCATCACTATTAACAAAATGCAGGAAAAATGTTCAATATTTCCAAACAACCAGTTAAGTTCAACTAATCAGTATTCAGCATATATCTAGAAATGTAAAGCCCAAAACCTCATCTGTTAAAAGAATAGAAAATTAATAAATAGATAAGTAATCAGCTCTTATTTTCCAAACACTTCATACTTTATTGTTAATTTAATTGTCATATTTAAAAAAACATGTGCGCATACACATACACACACACACACACACACACACACACACACACACACACACACACACACACACACACATACACACAAACCATAAATTAATATCAGAAAGTTTAAAGCCTAATATTATTTATTTATATTTGTCAGTACTAAAAATATTAAAACGGTGCCATGAGAAAAGAAAACGTCCGCCGCAATGTGTATGGTAATTAAAAATAATTGTAATAATAAAAATAAATAAAACTATAGAATAAATAAATTAATAATAATAGAGATTTTTATATATTATACATAGCTTAGATAAATAAATAAATACACTTTTCTTATATCTCTTATGTATTCATATATTATCAAGGCAATAAAGAGGCATATCGTTTACATAGACTGATAACTAATAATTAATTTATATACACAGTAGTAATATTTTATAATATTATTTACTTATTTACATTAATTTATACCATATATTTAATTACATACATATATAAATTAATATAAACATTTTTTAAAATTGGAATTATAAATATTGATTATCAGCTATATATTCTCGTGTATAACATTTTATTTTTCAGCAGTTTTAATATATTTATTTAAGCAGTATTAATGTAACATGCCGATTTTTAATATTGTCATAATTGTTAACTTCACTGAAAGACAGTTGTGTGTCTTTTTGATGGAAATATCAACTCTTGGTTTTATTGACATATGTTCCCTAGAAGTTCATTAATGAAAACTTAGGATCCTAAATAAAATAACCATTTCTATTTATTGAGTTAATATTTATTTGTGTGAAAGAAAAATGAAATAATTTTATTTAAACGCAAAATTGTTTTTACATTTTGGTCAACATGTCTGGTGAATGATGAAATTTTCTGTCAATGATATTTTTTCTTCATAATTATCTAGAAATTATAATCAACTAACGTCTTACTAACAAGGAGCATTACTAAAGTTATATAAGTAGCATAAACACATACATTCCCACCAGTAACCCTCCGTCAAGGTAACCTCCGCCTAATTTTCTCGTATTATACTGTTAATTAATTTTTATTCCATCTGTTCATTCACAGTTTTTTTTTTTCTTTTTTAATAACATTGAATATAGCGCAGTTCAATGAGACACACAGAGATAAATGATTAATTTCTAACTTAATGAATTTATGTGATAAATGACAAATGAAGTGCTTATATTCAGCTATTTCTCATAGATAAATTTAAACCTGTCTTTTGGCAGGTTTTAACTGTATACCTTCAATTTTCTTCGTCCAGCTTACTATCCTTCATTTTCTTATATCTTCTCTTTCTAATATCCATAATCAACTCAATTCTTCATCTTCCTTTTCCTCCCTTTCCTTCTACTTTTACCTTTATGATCATTGAAAACATCTGACGTACTCCAACCAAGATACTTTTTCACTTCCTTATCATCTTCATCAGATTTGCTCATCCATTCCACGTATCCCATTTTTCATTAACTGTATTATAAATACCTTCCTTCTTTCCTTCTTTTTAACCACCAGATTTCTTATTCAAATCCTGATTCATATGATAAGACACCCCCCAAAGATTATTTAGAAAACCTCTTTTTCAGTTCAGTCAAGATACTTTTTGCTGTCAATTATTCTTTTACATTTTTAATAGCTGTTTTTATCACAGATTTTCTGCTTTTTATTCCCTCCATACAGTTTCCATTATGAGTTTTCCTTCCAACAACATATTTACAGAACATTTTTTGCCAATTATTGTCACATTTATCTTTTCAGTATTTATCTTTTGAAAAAAAAGCATTATTGTATTTTAAGCATTTATTGTTTTATTTAAGTTTTAAACAATAAAAATATTAATCAAGGCAGTACTAATCGTATGGTATGAATATATTATTATGTTTTTTTAAAAATTAAGATTAAATTACTTTCGTTATAAAAAATTATTTATAGTATTTTGTTAAGAAAATATTTTACTTGTTTTTATTTTAAAAACTAAAAATGAAAACTGTTTGTTATGCTTGGACTTGATTACATATATTCATTTAAAATAGTTTAAAGGCATAGTTAAACATGAAAAAAATTACTGCTGAACTTTCTGCTACAGTGAAGTCTCTATAAGACACATATACAGTCAAACCTTCATCTGACAAACTTCTAAATTCTGTAAATCTTTTCTTATACTGAATTTTTAATAGGCTAGTTGACTGATTTTGAGAAACTGGTTTATATTATGCCTCACGGTCTATTTTATTAAAATATAAACATTATAACACAAGCAATCATTTAAATTATGTATTTTGCATTTTTATAAACCAATTAAAATTTTTCCACCAAAACCCTCCAAACTGGCATGGCCTCTCATATGATGTCACGCCTTAAAAACAATCAGATATTTAGTGGAGTATTTCAGGTGTTTTGAAAATTACTAAGTCTAAAATGAATTCCAAGTTTTACAAGTACTGTGTAGTGCCTCAGTGTGAAAGTACTATCATTAAAACTACAAACAATTGTTTATTTAATAAACTGTATACAATTTCACATGAACTTTATGTTTCAGGCATACTTTACATTTGATTGTATATATTTTGCCATCACTCTTTAGCTGCACATAGCTTACAGCATAAACTCCATACAATGCTCTTGAGGGCCTAAAATCAAAATACGTTCTTCTTCTGACAACTAACCTCAAAAACAATATGGTCAGAATCTGTTATATGCCCACTTAATAGCTTGTCAACCAATAATTAGTTAGTTCTTAGATGGCATCACTGAAATGCTATATTGAAATAAGAAAATAAATAAAATTATAAATATAATCTAACCAAACTTAACCTACACTCGCTAGTCAAGATTAGCATGCGAGGAGAGTGTAGGTTAAGTTTGGTTAGATTGTATTTATAATTTTATTTATTTATTTTCTTATTTCAATGTAGTGTTTCACTGGCACCATCTAAGAACTAACTAACTACATGGTCAATATTAAGCGTTGGGGGCATATAACAGATTTTTACCAATAACATTTATATAACAGACCATAATATGAGGTAATAATTACTTAATATTATGAAAAACATACAGTAATGTTTATAGTTGTGTACTTACATAGAAGTTTCGATATTTTGAAATTCTGCTGAGCAGAAATCACTGTTTGATGCGAAAAACATTCCCAGCATAACCACATCAATTTTGGACAAGTTACTGCTGTTGGCTTTTGCAAACCTTAATTCCATTCCAAAGACTTGTAGTTGTCGTACTATTACAGAAAATCGTATAACACGTGAAAAAATGTGTTTTAGAGCACAAAATCAGCAAATCACATAGACTGCCATAAACAACAATCTGTTATTTTTCAAGACATGACGTCTTGCGCTCTGATTAGTGTTTTGCCATGTGACCAACGGGCTTTAGTTTTATTTATTTATTTCTTGAAAATATTAAATAATCTTAAATAAATTAACAAACTGGTACATTTTCAATATCTTTAGATTAAGACCAATTGTAGAATACAAAATTCTACCAGGTTTCCCTTTACTGTCATCTAGCCTATTATATTATAGTTTCATTTGCATGTTGTATCTATATACCAAAATCAAATATATTTATAATGAAGTTGTTCTTTTTTGTCATATTATTATAAATATAAATAAATTTAAAAAAAATATATAGAATAAACATTGTTTTTTTTTTTTAATAATTATTATTTATTCTATAATATTGTTAAATTATTGTTATTCTTATTTTTTATAAATATCAATCATCTGTTAATTTACATAAATGCGAATTCAATTTGTAAACATTAATGCAGAATTACTTTCAAATTAAGACTAATTAAAAATTATTTATTTATTCCATTTCTAAAGCAACTGCAGGCTAATCGTCCAATTACAACCGCTGATGAATCTTTTTTGTATGAAAAAAATACTAAGCTTAACTTGGATACATTCCTACGATCTACTGAATGAAAGGCTACCATTCCATTACAGATTCAGAGATCAGAATGGACATTAAAACCCCTTTACAGAATATAAATAATTAGAACAATTTTGAAACCTAAATTTTAGTTAAAATTTAATAATATTTATATCCTTAGTCATATTTATTTTAATGATATTATATTAATATCATTAAAATATCTTAAAGTATTATTGCATATTGCTAGTATTCAAAAATAAATGTAAATTGTTTTTTAAAAGAGTAAAATATTAAAAGCTTCTGGTAAAATTCATTCTGCAACAGTAGATATGAGCAGTTTGAAAATTAAAAAAAATTTTACTGAAGCTGAAACAGATTACAAAACAGAATAGAGTTAAGGGAAGAGTAGTTAGTTTAAATTAATAAATGTGTCTTCTTCACGAAAGCATATAGTAGTTGAACATACTTATAAAAAAATAATAAATGAATTAATGTAAAAAAAATATATATATATATAAAATCAGTTTTTACATTTATAATTTACAATAGAAAAAAATTGTTATATTAAATTAAAAATTTATATTAACGTTTACTTTTATGAATATTTTTACAAAAATTAGAGATATTTTCTACTCATTTTGATAGGTGAATTCATTCTGAAAATTTTGAGCAAATGACAAATACAAATACACCAGTTCTTTGTAAATTTCTTTAAAAATGTCATTCATTGTTGGGGGGGAAATGTTTCATACTCCTGTAATATTTTTCTGTATTTGTTCTTCTCTTTTACGGTAAAATTTAAATGATTTATACAACAGTGATGAAGGTTTTTTCTCTGTTATTATGAAATTAAATAATTTTTTTTAAATCAAAAATTTGTTTATTTGTATGTTCATATAAAATTGTATTACTCTTAACAAACATCCTGATCTATTCAAGAAATATATTTTAAAATCAAAAATAGTGTTTAGGTTGTTGAAGGTTTATTATAAAGGAATTTTTAAATTAATAATAAAGTAACTAACTACACGTAGGCATATGTTATTTATGAAAATATATAAAATTAGCCCCGTTGTTGTTTTCTAGAAAAGTTCATGAATGAATTGGTTAATGTTTAATTTCTGTATTCTTTAAAAAAATTCCTTTTTAATAAAGTTAGGTCTCTCATTGTTATTCATTTTATGGTAAAGTTTGACTATATGTATAGACCTTTACTTCTGTATTTAATTATATGAATATTTGTGAACAATCTCATTGTTCTTTGCACCTCAACATCAAGTCTGTTTTTACTGCATTATTAATCTAGTTAAAGATTTTATTTGTGATAAAATTATATTAACATTTTATAAAGTATGAAATTTTTTAAATATATTTATTAATGTTCTATAATTTTTATAATATAAATTATTTATTTATTTCTTTACACATTCCAAGGAATAAAATTATTCTGAAGGTCAAATCAAAGAAATGAAATTAGCTTGATAAAATATGTTATGTATTTTTCCAGAAAAATAACCATTATTAAAAGTTTGAAGATAAAACAGTACTGTTTACATTCTAATGATCTTGATGTTTTATATATATTTATAATTAAATTTTTATGAAGAAGACGTTTCTCTTTATATAAAGTAATACTGTTTTTATTTAAATAAATATAAGAAGTAAAAAAAGAGCTTTAAAAACACATAAAATAGGTAGTATTTGTTTTGATTAAATGGTACAAATATAATTTTGGTAAGTGGAAATTTAGATAATTTAAAACTACAAAAAATTCAGTAGAAACTTAATAAATTGTCACCTTTACTTTCACAGAGTTGATAAATAGATCTGGTTTGGAAAGATACTGTAAAATGTTAACAACTTCACTGAAAAAATAATTATTTAACCCATATTATTATGTAAATAAAAAGTAGATTATATAGGTCTATATTTTATTAATTTTTCTTAAACCTTACGTGGTAAGGGCTTAAAATTGAAACCTTGTTTAGTAAACAAGGTTTTATAAGAAGTCTATCACTTTTTGATTGCAGATGTAAGACAACTGTAAGATTTATTAAATGAAGTAAATATCATATCCCATTAGTATTGTATGTTCATCTCAGACATAACATAAAATAATCAGACATACATAATTTTTGTATCTAGAAATATATATTGTCTAGATGTGCTTACTGCCATAAATGATTATGTATAAAAAAAATTACAGCCAAGTGAAATGTTTGCTATTATTTTTTTTTTTCGTTTTTACATGCAAGTATCATTAAAACAATTTCTTCTCAAACACACACACACACACACACACACACACACACACACACCACACATTTTATATATATATATATATATACACACACATATATATATATATACACACACACATGCACTGCAGAAGATGACAAATTAGAAAGGTTTTACTGAATTTCGCTATACAAAACTTAATTATTATTTAGCAAAAATTTTAAATAGATTAGAGTATTACATATTTCATATAATTTGATGAATAGTGATAAAAAATTAGGTCTCATTTAATTCAGATGTAGTTTAAGATATAGCCTGATTACTTTTAATTACACTTAAAAAGAATGTTACCAATTTTTCTGTAGGCCTTTAGGTTTCACTTAGTGGTAATACCGCAGGAATGGTTAGCCTGAAATCGAACAAGACCAGCTTCTAAACTGTATTTTTCCTTGATATTTTTTTATGAGGCAATATAACGTAAAAATAAAAACTAAAGTTGTACCTGAAGTACTATAAATAAAAATAAGTATTGTACCTGAAAATTTCAGTTTCTGTTGTGCAGATTTCAGTGTTTTTAAAGAGATTTTTTAAAAATTGGTAAGTTTTCATACTCATCAATGAACATAAAAACCTCTAAAGTAGTAAAATGTGACAAAAAGCTGAACATTTGATGCTGAAATAGACAACTTCACCATATCTAATTAAAAGTAAAATCTAAAAGTAACTCTCAAGAGTCACTGAAATGGGGGACAAGAATAAATGAGCAGTGAAAAAAATGGCAAGAAGTAATAATTTTTTTCATGTAAGCAATTTTAATAAAATAATAACAATAAAAAAAAAATGTAATTGTACTAAAAAAAATCATCTAAAAAGTATGTTTCCTTCATGAACTAAAAGAAAATGTATATTTTAATATTATGTGAACTTAATAATTATGACTTTTATTTCTAAATATTGATTCTATTCTGTAATTTATTAGGTATTATATAAAAACAGCCAGGTTTTAAACAATAATAATAATCAGTTATCATTTAGTCGTGCGTAGTACATTTCTATGTTGGCATGTTTTTAATACCGTAAATAGGTCTTTTAACAAATAGAAATCATGCTAGTTCTAAAATATTTCTTGATACTTTTTCATTTACTCTGTCTAGCGGCAAAGTTGAGTTGCTTTGTTGTTCTCTGTACTATCTCTTTTTCTCTTTCTATATAGCAAATTATGCAGATTTGAATTTTCATTGCTAATTCCAAACTGGTTTTTTTTTTCAGTTAATAGGCAGCATTTCTAATATTATGTAAAAAGTATAAATAAAAATGTATAATTGTGCAGTCATCACTATTAATTTCAACCTTTATTTTTTACTCCTTTTGTGTTGTAAATTCGTTTTTACTTCCACTTTTTTTTAGTCATTGTTTTTTTAATAAAATTATATTTAAACAAATGATAGTTTCCAATCTGGTTGAAAATATTTTATAATAATACTGACCTTTTTTTAAATAGTAGTATAATATTTTATAATTATGCCTCCTTTGTGACTTGTGTATCGTAGTATATAATAATATTATAAATGTAACATCCTTATTGTAAATAATTAATTTAAAGTTACCGTTATTAAAATAAATAGGGATAAATGAAATTAAAAATAAAATAAAATGTAAGTTTAATAACTCGTACTGATATTTACACTATTATTGTAGTTTTTATGGTGCACAATTTTAAGAATTTCAACTAAAAGGGACTCTTACACTTTCAGTAGTAGAAATTTTTTTTTGTTAGAAAAGAGGAACAGAATTGTAAGCAGGTTTCCTCCCTGACGCCCTTTTGGTTTTATGCCATTCCCTTGTTTCTCTAATTTCACCCCATTCTTTTAAGATGATAAACCAAATTGTTCATCTATTCTCATCTGTCTATTTACATTGGTTACCCCATTCTCTTTATATCCTCATTTTTCCCTTGTCCTTCATATACTCCACACCTAAATTTTTGAACCTACATTGCTCATTTAAAACCATAATCTCTGCTTCATCACCTAGCTGTTTGGTAAAGAACAGTTGTCTTTACTGTTTCAAATAATCTTCTCTTCAATGTCCTACTTTTGACATTTCTTCTTCATCTTGTATATAGGTATCCAGCCAAGTTTATTACATTCCCATAAATCTCTGATTGAGATGCATTAAAACAACAACTAATTCATACAACAGTTTGAATGAAACAAATGATCATTTAACAAAAAAAACTTCACAACAGCTGTTTCATTTATTAAGAAAAGTCAATGCCATGTTTTATTCCAGTCTTTCATTTTATTAGTTTGGCAGTTTCCTTGTCTAGAGCACATTAGATTTGATTCTTCAATTCTCAGTTACATAGATAGCCTTGTTGTTGTAGGTGTAGGAATGAGTCACCAGAAGGCATGCCAGGAGGTTTTCGTAGTCCTGGATCTATCCACAGCTGGCATCTTGTTCTCCTAATAAAATGATAATTTTATTAAAACAATTGTATTCCATTCATTTCTTTATCAAAACTTACACGAGTTTAATTTCATTAAACACAAGATTTTTTATCTTACATACAAAAAAAAATGTATGTTCAAGTCTGTTTTAAAAAAAAATTGTTTAAAATCCATGGTCAAAAACCTGTCTGTGAGGTGCTGCCCTGAATTCTGGTGGATGATTGAATGATCGTAAAAGTACTAAACTGTTTTAAAATGGGGATTTTCCTCATTTTCCTGGAACTGTTATGTTACATTATAATCTTGTTGAGATAGAACTACAGTTATATGTCTTTTTTAATTTCTTTTTTTTGTGTTTTTGTAATTTTAATTTGTGTTTCCTTTCTTGAAAAATCAAAAGAGTACAATATCACTTTCATATTTTAGTTGAGAAATTTATTCTCAACCAGACACAACCGTTGTGAAAATTATATAATATCTTGTTCATAATTATCTTTCAAGATAGTTAGAATAGGTCTGGTAATAATGATCAGCTTTGCATTGCTTCTTTCCTGGCTTTAAAAATCTCTTTATTATGATGTTCTAAGAATTGCAGTTGTATATTATAATAATTTTAGTATGGAAAAATGAAAACTGATTATTTAACTGAAAAATTAAAAACTTAACTTTAGGTCTGAATTGTGAAGAATAAAAAAAAATTCATATTAGTTTTTTTTTCAAATCAAAGAACATTTTTTTTTTAACAGTAATCATTTGATTTAATTTTATAATGTTAATATGTATATTAAACTTAAAAGAAATAAAAATAAAAGCCTTTTTCCCTTGATCATCTAGTTTTCATTAAAATGTATGTGTTTTGCTCTGATATTAAGCATTTTCTAATTTGTAGATAAAACTTTGATTAACAGGGTTTTCTGTGTGTTTATACTCATCCATTATTATATTTACCAAGTAAAATAATTATTTTATATAAATAATTATATTTATAGCTATTAAGTAATGATTCAACGAATTCGTGTGTAATACCAAACTGTGAAAGATTTATAAGGAAAACTTAATTATACTATTTTTTTAATTTATTACATATTTTTAAGAGCGATGGTTAAAATTTACACATTTACTCTAATAGTGTTTGTACATGACTTATAAATATTCATGACTATTTTGATGGGGTGTGACCAAATGCTGAATATTCATTCTCGATAGTTATATAATTTTTTGCATGATTATGTTCTTGCAATTGTTTGCCAGTAGTACTCATTAATATTTATGAGTCGTATGATGTTGGAATAGTATATATACGAATACTTTAATTATAGAAAAATGTATTTTAAGATAAAAAGAAAATCATATTACTAATTTTTAATTTAGTGGGTATTTTCAAGGTCATTTTTTCATGTAGAAAAATATATTTAATGGATTTGGGGGTTGACCAATAAAGAATCTAAGTTTTAAGAAACAGATGCTTTCGTATTGTTTAGCTTTTATTATTACCATTTAATCTTTAAAAAATAATGTTTTGAAACTTTCTATAATATAAAGCCAAATAAAAGAAATTCAGGAAAAATGGTTTTTCTTCCATAACAAAATTATTTCCTTAAAAAATACAAATTTGACCTTGAAAACATACTCCCAATAAAAAGTTTATTCAAAGAAGAAACGTCCATTAAATTTGATCCAAATAAAAATTATTAGTGTTGTATTTAATAAATCATTAAACTTTTTCTGAAACAATTTTTTGAAATGTTGTGTTTGAATTTCTAAGATTAAAGCTTATTAAAAAATAAGAATATCTAATTTTAAAACATAATTATTAATAACATTATCACCTAAAAATAGACTGAAGATTTTAATATTTTTACTGAAAATAATTTCACTAATTAGGAATTAAAAATCTAAATCATAAGATGCACTTAAAATTAAACCTATTATAATAACTTTTTCCTCTTATTTAAAAAGGCCTACATTTTAAAATATATAATTTTTTTTAATACTTTTATTTATAGTCACATCCACAATTAAAGTCATTAGCGACTTATCAGTTTAATGTAACTGTACCGGTAAATTTGTAGTCTTTAATAAACTCAGATCGACTACTTCTGAGATGTGTGGTTACTTGAAACAACCACCAAAGAACATGAATAAAAGTACCTTTATTAGGATTTGAACCTGAGAATGACTATAAAATCAGCTGATTTACAATGACGTGTTTACCTATAGAACAACCCGATGGGTTAAAAATGTATAATTAATTGTCTTATAAGGTAGGGAATTATTTTTACATTTTTTAAAAAATTATTTTGGCTGTTTAATCATATTTATTTTATTTGGAATTAATGTTATGAATATATAAAAAAGAGCAGGAGGTTACAGATATCTTATCAATAATTTAAATAGGTTTTTTTTAAAATAATGTTTTAAAATAGATTAAATAGAAACAAAAAGAGAATGTTTAATAAAGCAGATGTAAGGAAAATTGATGAAATATTGTTTTTATAATTTTTTTTATGATTATTTATTGTATTTTATTTATGTATATTTTTCTTTTTTACATTTGTTGTAATATATTTTATAATATTTTTAGTATAATATAATATTAATGAGACTAGACTTATAAAAATTACATAATTCAGATTCGGGTACTATCCCTTTTGAAATCATCTCATTACACATTACACAGTAATACAGTTATTACTATTAGCAGTACTTTTCTCACTATTGTATTACTCTCAGAAAGTTGTTTTATTTTAATCATATTAAACATATTCTGTAAAACATACTAGATTTCATGTATACAGTAAAAATGATAATGTTTCATCTCGGAGAAGAGGAAAAGGTGACAGAGGATCTGGTTGATGGTAGGGAAAATATTAAACAACTCAAATATTATAACAATTGAAAAAATCGTGTGTAAAACATCCAATTGCCCTCATGTGATACACAAATTTTCTACCTTAGATGCCTCAGAATATTACAGTAGAAATTGATGTTTATGTAGTCTGATTATGATATCAATTTTGTCCAAATTTTCTGGCAGTTCTTGGCAGGTCATCCTGACCTTTTCTTCCTGGTTTAAAAACCCCAAGTATTGATTTGTTCCTCTTGGAGGAAATGTACAATTCAAAATACTTTCATCACTATAGATCTGCTGCATTATTTCAAAGATCTCTGTCACAAATTTCCTAAGTTTGGCAAAAAATTAAAGATAACTTCTTCGTTCTTTCCTGTAGTCGATAGTGAATCACTGATGTGCTTTTACATTTAGCTACAGAAAAGATATCACTGATCTTGATGTATATGGATAGGTAAAGATTGATATACTTACTCGTGAAGGACTTTGCTCGATACTGCTTATGCAATTGTATACCTGTGCTGCATTCTGTTCATTTTTATAGGACTAGTCTTTGAATACGTTTATTGTACCTCCTTCTAAGCATAATAATACTTTAATATTTTGATTCAAGCATTAAGTAATATTTCAATTCAACTGCAGTCTTACTTAAATATTTAATTTTAATTAAAGTGTTCAGTTATAACACCAGTTTTTTAATCTACTATACATTAATCTTTTTTTTTTAGATTTTTAATGAGCATTTTATACAACTATTTTATTATAAATAATTATTAAAAAAAAATTAAAACTTTAATCTATTATAATTTTTATATAATATTTTACTGAATAGTTATTTAGAAAATAAATATTTTAAGATGGTTGAATATTTTAAGATGATTTGGGTTGATACTGAGGAAGTTAAACGTATTTATAAATTTTTCAGCTGTTCTTTTGTTAAGTTAGCTTAATAATTTTGAATAAATATTTATATATACATATACAAACATACTTCATAAGTTTGTAAAAACTTATTTCTATCAGATGTGGTTTTAAGTAAAGGATACTTAACATTTTACATATAACTTTTTCCACTCTGCATAAATACTTATATTTTCTTGATTTTTCTCCTAGAAAAGATGTTTTATGATATAAAAAAATTCTTAGTTTAATTTCTGTTTTGCAGGTATGTTACTTGAATATTACATACATTATGTATAAAAATAAATTTTCCAACTCCTTAGCACAGTGGAGGTATTATTTTTATCATTTGTCATTAAGTGAGAGTTATAAACATAAATATTTATATCTATATATATATATATATTCTTCATACCTGTATTTAAAAAAATATATATATATTTATAATTCTCACTTAATGACAAATAACAAATATGCTCTATCCCTAAGCCTGTTGTATCCCTATTTTGGTTGGATTTAGTGCAGTTTTCAGATAATAAAATGAATTCCTTGGACAGTTCTATAAGTGTAAAGGCTTGCATTCCACCAAGCCCCCAATAGAAAACAATACTGTCTGCTACATGGTGTAACATGATGCTACAGATGTAACTAACCCCAATGATATTCATTCAAGAAAAAAAGGAATAAAGAATAAGGAAGGAGATGATCCGTGTTGAACTACCTCTGATGAAGATACATCAGAGCAATAAGTAAGCCATTATAAAATAATAATTTATCAGTGCATTACAAAAAAAATGTAATCGAGCTTTCTTGATTGTGTAATTTTTTAAATGTTTATTTGATTATTTATAGTTTATAAAACACGGATAAGTTTTCAAAATATTTTTAAAAAAATTCAGTAATTTACAACATATAACAATAATATGCCTAAGAGATATTTTTTTCTATGATGCCTATATTCAGGTTGTACCATTAAGAATTATGCAAGATGACTTCACTCTTATGCTGATGAATATTATAGAACCAAAATAATTTTATAAAATAATAAGGCTTCTATCATTTTCCAATTAAAAATATTGAAACAATAATTTTCAGGTTTCTTTTACTGTACTTTATTGATTCCATATTATTCACCATTCTTTTGATATTTTACAGTTATTTACTTAAAGGAGGTCTGTAGATTTATAATGAGATTTTTCATTTTGCCATGACAGCAAATAATAGGAATGTACATAATGTTGCATGAATATCATCCAATTATCCCAGCTTACCAATATGTTCCTTATGTTCTGTTACACAAACTCTTGTGTGACCACCACACATATTGTTGAGCATGATCTCTGGAAAGATTGTTTCAATCTTAATTTCAGCAATTCCCAAACCTTTCTTCCATTTGGCTTTGTATATTTTTTATAACATATTGAAGATTTTTGTAGAGAAAGATCTTTGTGTATTGATGTCTTGTTCTATCTGTTTACCAACATTAACAGTTGACAATTTCTTACATCATTGTTTTATTATCTTTAATAATTTTCCTTCTGACATGTGTTTTACCTCTTTAATTAAAATTTAAAGGGATCTAATTTTTTTCTCTTTAAACTGTAGTGAATCTGATGTATAGACTGTTGGTATTTGATATAGTATTTTATAAATTTCAACTTTTTCTAATAGTGTTTTATGACGAAAATATTAGGATTAATATTTGATCCATGCCTATTTCTTTTTCTGCTTCTTTATTGAATCCATATTTTTTCACAGTTTTTAATTAAGTACAATCTGTTTTTCTCATTACTGAGCATAATTTTACTTTATCTGCTTTTAGTTTTCCATTTTTGTAATATATCCCAATTCTTCTTCGTATGCTCTCTTTCCTCTATATAATCCTTCATTGAAGACTGTGATTTCTTATATTTGTACCTCAATTATATTATTTGTTTCACTTAAATCATGTTATGCTGCTTTCAGTTATTTTCAACACTTCTGTATTTCTAATTTAATTTGGTTCATCAATTTCACTTTTTTCAAACTATCAAAGTGTCTTTAATTTCAGCTCTACATTATTCCAAACATTACACAAAACATTTGATTGGTGACTCTTCCTGAGTTTAATTGAGACTTTTTCCTTTGACCTTTTCAAAAAATATTTTGCTTCATACTTCTCCATTGAACTTTCATTCAAAGTCCCCAAACTTTTAAATTATTTAAATGAACTCACATGTTCTATAATCTTTCGTTTGAGCACTGTATTGACTTATTTTTTGCCAACTTTCATTTTTTTCTACGTTAATTTTTCCCACTGTTGTAGCACTTTTTGTTCCTGCTTTGAATCCATCAAAACAACATTTGATTATATAATTAGTGTCATTTTTTCTTTTTCTGTTAATGATTTATCAGTTAATTTTTCAGTACACACACACACACACCAGAAAAAATATATCCTTACTCACTTCTCTTCTAGTACCCATCAATTTTGTTTCATCATTTTTTCCTTTAATTACTACTTTCTCTCTCATTTACAGTTCCTTTATAAATTGTTTATCCTTCCAGTATATACCAGTATTTTTTTTTAAATCTTCAACAACATATACCACATTCTACTCTGTCGAATGCTTTCTTCCAATCAATAAAACATACATATACCTATTCATTTGTAATACCTTTTTTTGTCAGCATCCTCAAATGTCCAGTTACATCTAACCTCTTCTGTTTCTTCCCTCTCTATGGCCAAAATCATCTTCCTTCCTCTACATCTTTCTTTCTTCATGTATTTCCTTGTATTCACATAGACCAAACTTTGTAATTTGACATACAAAACTATTTTTCCTATAATATTTTACAATTACATGTAATTAATTCATTCTGATTTATTACTTTATAAAATTAAAGTTAATTAAAATTATTTAGTTTTATCAAGTTTACGTATAGGTTATGAAAATAAATTAGAGTTAAACTTCAGGAATGACATAAGTTGTACTAAATATTACTAAAGTATATGTAATTAGTTGTTATTTTCATCATTATACATTGTAATATAATAATATAACATATTTATGTTTTATTTTATTTGAACAATTTATAAATACATTAATTTATGTAGCATTATCTATAATTTATTTCAATTTTTTTTTTTGTTTTTTTTTAATGTAGATATGAATTTGATTAATCTAGCATGAATTTTTTTTTTGAGATTTACTATAAAAAAAACTACGTTTTTGTATATGAAACCATGAAGAATTATTAAAAAATATTTTAGAATGTGCAATATGATTTGTTATCACTTGTATCTGATAATATATAATTATTATTATTATTACTACTTTTCTTGTTTTGTTTGTAAACATTAAATTTGTTTTGATTTAATATCAGTTTTATTTCTGTTGATTTCTTTACAGATATGTTAATAATTTATGTTAAATTCAAATATTTTATTTTGAACATGTATTTCTTTGTTTTGTTTATAAATAATATAATAATTAAAATGTTATTATAATTTGTTTATTTATTTATTATTTATTTTTAGAATATTTTGTAGAATTTTGTACATAGATTTGCCTACAATGTATACATATACATACAAACATACATACACAACATTCAAATTAAATTATAAACAATATTAAATGAATAAATCTATATATATATTAAGAATATAGATTTGTTTATATTATAAAAAAATTCAAATAAATCAATTTAAAAAAATTGTATGACTTATTTTACAATTTTAATGTTTCATATTTTTTATTAGAATTTAATTTTAATTAAATTAAATTGTAATAATTTTTTGATAATAATCTTTTTTATATAATTAAATCTCATACAACTTTACATGAAAAAAATATTGCAGCCTGAAAAACTTTGTCTTAATTTTTTTTTCTATATTTCATCTTTTGAAATATCATTCTTTCATTATGTTAATATACTGGTTGATCTGCTCCTAAATGATGTTAATTTTGTAGCCATAATTAGTTGTTGAGACGTTATTAAAACTATTAAGGAAATCGTATTTTCTACTTTCAAAATTTAATATTATTCTTAATAATTTCATATTTCTAATTGATTATATCTATTAGTATAAAGAAAAAATTGTTATTCTTCATTTCATATGTAATTCAAGACCAATGTTGTTCTTTATTGTACTTCACCATTACAGAATTCTCATGACATTATATTAAATTTAATTTTCAAAATTACTTTTATCCAATTTTTTTTAACTACAATTCTTGCATCCCGTTAACTATACTATGGTCTTGACTCATGGTCTGCTTGAATTAACAATTAGTACAAGATTCTATGACACTTCCGACCCTGTTATAGATCCATTTCAAAATACAGTTTTATTTTATTAAATTTTTGTTGATACCTGTGTTAATGTGCTTTGATATATGGGTTTAATGACTACCTCAAAAATGAGTAATTTGAGTTGGAAAAGATAACCAGTTGAGCTTATAATATGTTATAAGGCAGTATAATCACAAATTTATTTATTAAAAAACATGTGCGTCTAAAAAAAAAATTGTTTTATCAATTATATTTTTTTATACAAATGAATATAGAGTGCAATTAATATATTTAATAGTGAGTCAAGTAATGTTGCTCAAATGTTATTTCATTAGTGGTGTTTTCACTGAATAAAGCCGCTTTGTAGTATTACCAAAATGTATAAACAATTAATAATAAAAGCACTGTTATTATATAAATGAAAAAAAATTGTTTTATTGGTTGAGGAAAAGGTTAAACCAAGATTAATTTACAAAAATAAAGCAAATGAATGTTTTCCATATTTCAAATGAAGTCTATTAAATCAAATGTGTGCTGTTTTGATCATTATAATAGAATTACAAACTACAGTAAAATTACAAATACAAATTATAGTAGAATTCTGTGTTTCTGGATAAAAACCTATAAGTGATTTATCCAGGCCTCTTTTTAAGCTAAATATATACTCTTTTTAAGTGACTTTTAAAGAGATTAAAAATAAATGGTATCTGATGGTATAAGATAAGAACTAAATGGTTGATGCGTCAAAACTTCTCAGCCAAGCTCTCAATTTTTGACAGGTCACCAAAGATATGCAGCATTGTCATGATGGAAGATGTCACCTTTCCTATTTGACTGAACGGCACAGCTCATATTGAATAATTACTTTTTGATCTTGCTTCCACCCCCCCCCCCCCCCACAAAAAAAAACACATACGTACAAATACAGCATCAGTATTCTTGGTGGGAATCCCAACTTTGCTACTATTAGTGGAACTTCACCTTGCTTCAACCACATTCTTTTCTGTGTGTTACTGTTGTATATGTTGCATTTTTCATCCTGCACAATGAGCCCTTTACATAATAGTTTGATTTAATTCCATCTCAGCAGCAATTCACAAATGGTAATTTGATTGTTGAATCATGTGTTATCCAAACATCAAGTTTTTTGTATCCAGCCTTCTTCAAACCATTCCACATTATGTCTATAAACAAAAATTTCAAAGTTTACTGAATTTCTTACTCATTTTCAAGACGCAATAACCTTTAAATAAATTAACTAATGTAATTATAGTCTTTTTACAAATACTCTGTGATTTATTACCTTTCAAAAGCACGTAAGTGTTGCCAGATTTGATAATATTTCTAGAGTTATGTGATTCTAAAGTTGTGTGCTGGAAGAATACAAATAAACTTTTTCACCAACCCCAATGTTATTAGAGCAGCTATTATTCAAGTTTCAAGTCTGTATTTTTAAGTAGTTTTTTTTAGGTTTTGATATTTGCTACTTCTGAAAATATTTTGTGTTTAAGTTCATTAAGAATAGTAAGATTTTTTTGCTCATTTTCTATTCATTCGCATTATATGTACAGTAGAGTTTTTCTCTCACTAATTAAAGAAAATGTACATAGTACCCTGGTTCCCTCAGTAAGAGGTTCACCTAATTTGTTGGTTTATGATATTTATTTTTTTATAGATGTAAAGCATCAGAAGATCATGTGCATACTTTGAGTTAATGATCTACACTAATATTATAAAGAGGAAAGATTTGTTTGTTTGTATTGAATAGGCTCCGAAACTACTGGACCGATTTGAAAAATTCTTTTTCCATTAGAAGCCGACATTATCCCTGATGAACATAGGCTACTTTTTACAGCGTTATTTAAGCAACATATTTTAATTTTTCTATCTTTGTAATTCAGTAACTAGCAACTGTCCGTCGTCGTCATGTCTCTCTTGACGCTCGCGTCCCCACCACCGCCTGCCACTGCTTCCTCGCCGCGCCCACACCCCGCTCGGCTAGCTAGCCAGCAGCATGTGATCTAAGCGTCACTGCGGTGCGGGAGGGATGTCAATGTCACAAAATAAAGTGCCACGCGGCTCATTCGCGCGGTCGGCTTCCTACGCAGCGGTTGTGTGCGATATCGAATATTTTTCCTTGAAAATATTTTGAATTTTTTATAATTTTTTAATCACCACTTCATATACAGGCTAATTCCTGTTCAACATGTAAGCAAGTAATTAAGTATTAGTTGATGTAGTATTTAGTTTTTTTATCATTTCAAAATGCCCAAAAAATTAAGATCTCAACTTTCTAGAAATAGTTTACAGGCTAGGGCAATAAAAATAATTTCAAGGGTATTTCATTTAAAGATGAAAAAATTCATAAAATTATTCACAAAAGATGAAATATTCGGCAAAGTCAAATGTTACATGGCAAGTGTGGAGTGGCAGAAGCGGGGGTTACCTCACTGTCATTTGCTGTTTTGGCTAGAAAGAAAAATCCAGCCAGACGAAATTGATAGTGTCATAGTTGCGGAACTGCCTAACCAACAAAACGACACGATATTGTACGATATCGTGACTAAAAATATGGTGCACGGTCCATACGGAGAGCATAACTTAACAGCACCATGTATGAAAAACGGTATCTGCACAAAAAAGTACCCTCGACGTTTCGTCAACGATACCCAAACCGGAGAGGACGGATATCCAGTTTATCGTCGTCGTGACGCCGAAAATGGAGGCCAGAGCGCTACGCTAAATATCAGAGGAAGCACTTTCTATATAGATAATAGGTGGATTGTCCCTTATTCTCCATTATTGTGTAGGATGTTTAACGCGCACATAAATACCGAGTACTGCCACTCAGTTCAAGCCATCAAATACATTTGTAAATATATCAATAAAGGATCTGACCAAGCTACTTTTAGCGTCAAAAACCCAAACGATGAAGTGGAAAACTATGTAAATGGCCGGTACATAAGTACATCCGAAGCTGTTTGGCGAATTTTAGAATTTCCCATTCACGAGCGACATCCTACAGTCTTGCAGTTAGCCGTCCACTTAGAAAACGGCCAAAGGGTGTATTTTACCGCAGAAACGGCTGAACAAGTGGCCCAAAACCCTGAAAGACTGCAACAAATATCGTATTTTTTTAAATGGGTACACCAACCGTGCGAAGCCGGACCGGGCAGCTATATTCAATAAATTAAGTGATTCCGACGCGGAAGTCCCGGGTTTCAGCTATGTATCATATAGTCGTTAATTTTTGCGAATCAATTTTCACAATGAAGTACTATTTGTAACGAGTGAATAAATCCCACGCGGACGAAGTCGCGGGCCACGGCTAGTGTTTAATATACAGCTACCCAGTCCTTGTACTGAACGGAATAAAGAATAATATAAAGGATAATATCTAGACAAACTTGGTATATAGCAATAATTTGGCACAACAAAAAAAGCAATGAGAGATTACTTAATTTCTCTTTTTTTTTGTTACAAAAAAGCAGGCATCAGAAGTATGGTCATTAGTCTCATGGAAATTGATAGTATATGACAAGATGCCATGCCTGACTGAGATTTGAAGCTTGGAACTTCGCATGAAATTTTGAGACGCTACCTACACAGCCACATAGGTTGGGGCTCACGTTTCTTAATTACCATGGCATGGAAAGTGTTATTTTTAAGAATGACTAAGCTGTTTTCATTAGTGACTGTCTAGTCTGCTGTATTGTCACATAAGTTATATTATTATCATCACACCTAATTTATAGTTAAATTTTTTATTTTCTTGTATCTTGAAATGGTTTCTTGTCAATTATTGCTTTTTAAAAATCTTAAAATTATTCATTCTTTCCTTCCAGTTTATTTTCTCAAACATACTTCGTTCTAGAACAAAATTATAATTTAAACCTTCAAACTGATTTACATAATTTTATTTTCAGTGGATTAGTAGGCAAAAATATGATTTAGAAAATAAATCTTTTGACTTTTTCTTATGTTTTAAAAAAAATAAATGTACTGTGTAATCACGTAAAATATTTTACAAAACAAAAATGGGATAATGATTTATTTTTTCTTCTTCATTCCAAAACAGCAATTTACCTATTCTGATCTCAATTAAATCATCTCTACATCTCTTTAGATTCCTAGTTATTATCAAGCAATTGATTTGTAATATTTCACCATTTTTGGAATGTTTTAGCCGTTTGTTCTTGATGTTTATTTTAGTTTTTTTTTTTTTTTTCACCGCACACTCTTTTCTTATATAGTCTAATTTGTTAATAGATATCTTTATTACACAACATACACCTGTGCCTGTTAGTAATCTTTTATGTTATTTGTTGTGTGACACAAGCGTTCTATTAGTTAAAATTCAGTATAAATTTGAAGTTATTCTGACAAAACTGTCTGAAATGCAAACAATTCTTTATATATGTTGAAAGATTTTTTTCCATTACTTATTATTGAGTTTTATTTTAAGAAGATTTTACATATTCTTTTTTTAAAGACTACGTAATTACTAATGGAAATTAAAAAAAAATAAAAAGGATATTGATTGCTTTAGCCGTCAACAAAATTAGCTATTAAAAAACAGCTTGTAGTAAACTGCACACAGAAGATGGTCTATAGGAAGTGGTTTACTGAATGTGGCTTTGGTCACTGGCATTATATATTTCTTCACACTTCAGCTCTGATATGGTATTCCTTGAGATGTTCTACGTGTTGTAAGGTCATTTTCAGTACTTAATATATTAAAACCCTAAATCAAACTTAAATTAGCAATTTTAATAAATCTGTAATATGTTAGGAGTAGAATCATAAATTTCAACTTAAATTGTAAAAAAATAACGTTACTATGCTGCAATCATTACAAGAGAAAAGTTTTCCTTTTGATGTATTTATACAATTGTGCATGTGCTCCTGTATAAAAACTTAAAAGTAAATCCATTTATTTTCATCACATTATTTTCTTATTACTTTATCTTGTATAAGATCTATCTATTATTTAAATAAATTAAATATTTCTCTGTATTTTTTATCTTTTGCCCATTTTCCTTATGGAATTAGTTAGGTTGGATTTAGTCACTTATTTATAATTGGAATATCTTCCCAAAAATCAACAAAAAAGAATAAATGTAATGCAGAAAATACTATGCCTCACTAGGGTTCAAATTGGGATATCTTGATAGATAGAGTGCTATCGCTTTATCACAGAGATTGAAGTAAATAATATCATTTTGTATTATTTTTTAAATCATATTCTAAAATACTTTTCTTTAAAATGAACTTTTATTATTATGTCTTGGTTTGAATTATTTTTTAAGACATTAACTATTAACTTAAAATAGAATTAGTATTTCGTAACTAAATGAAAAATATACACAGCATCACTTAACTTAAATAATGTGTAGAAACCAGTATATTAAACATGTTTTTGGCACGTTATTTTTAATTAGCCTGAAGTATTCCAAGGATTGTGGAACATTATGTTGTAAGTGAATGCAATTTACCATCTTGCCCGAGACTCAAATTTCTGTACTAATATTACAATTATGTTATATTTTATATTAAAACATTTTCATATGCTGATTATATTATTACATTTATAAATGGGCAAATGAAACATAATTCAATTAATTTATTACTATTTTATCAAACAATTTTTACATATTAAGGTAAAGACTGTTCATTATGTAGTTGATCATTATAATATATAATAATTAAAAATATATTTAAAAAACAGTAGACTGAAATGGCATTTATAATTAAATTAATTATTCCATAAAAATGATCAGTATCGTAATTAAAAATTAATTTATAATAATTACATCCACGTAATATGTGTAATAAAAGTTAGTGATTAAAAAAAAATAAAAATAATTTTAAGCCTTATTTATAGATACATCAAACATAATTTTTCAGTTGGGGAGTCAAATGGATATTTATTTACTTTCATATACTGTTATTAATAACAGTACTTAATATTAATTAATACAATTCAATATGTAATACAAGAACGATATACTACGTCATAAAGTAATAAAAACATGATTTTATTAATTTTATATTACATTATACATCCCAATATTTTTTTTTTTATAGCTTCATATAAAAAGCATCCATGTTGTAAGAGTAACCAGTCTAAGTGATTTCTCTGAAAGTATTGATGATTATCATGCTAAAAGTACCAGTAGTGTGAATTCCAACCTAATTTTTGATGACTTGACTTACAAAAATGCTATAGTATATTCAGTTTAGTGAAAAAAAATAAGAAAAAATTTCATTCCTTATTTTACGCAATGTGGATGGATGGATGGATACTTGTTTTTTTTTAAAGTTTTGTCATTTTTGGAAGTAGTTTGTCTCTTAGTTAGTATGTTTGTGTTTGCAATACTAAAGTAACAGTAATTATATATATATATATTAATAACACCTGGCAAATTATCCATTAAAAAATGTTTCCTTTTTATATTAATAAATATATTTTACTAAAAAACAACCTAGATTCTCATATATCTGATATTTTAATTATTGTTCATGACAATATTTTTTTTAAAATCAAACTCTGGTTTTAACATTTTTTTACAATTATTAACCTAAATCATTGTAAATATTTAAGTTTTTACTTTATAGAACACGAGAATAATTTTGAAATGAAAAAATCAATTTTAAGGAGCCTTTCTATGTGTGCTTATTATTGTACAATAAGTCTTAATAGATTTTCCAATTTCTTTTGTCATTAAAAAACATTACTAATATTAATTGTATTTGCACCAAACATAATTAACTATTAACTTAAAATAGAATTAGTATTTCGTAACTGAATGAAAAATATACATAGCATCACTTAACTTAAATAATGTGTAGAAACCATTATATTAAACATGTTTTTGGCACGTTATTTTATATTAGCAACTTTTATTTTGAAAATATTTATCCCTGAAGTATTCCAAGGATTGTGGAACATTATGTTGTAAGTGAATGCTTAAAAAATTATGTTGTAACGTAATTTAATCTTTAAATACCAAAATTAATATTTGGATTTAAATTTAATTTGAATTATATTATAATATAATATAATTTGTAGACCTTTACAATTTGTAGATATCTAAAAGCTAATTTGACCACACATGTGATACGGTTTAGTTTCATTGAGCACACTACACATTTTTTTTATTTCTTTACAATACATGTATTACTGATTGGCTCAGAGTTTTGGATATAATTAATTTTTTATCACTCTTTTCACAACTACCTAAAATTTTCAATTAGTTTAATATTAAAGATAAATGTTTTATTCTTATCAAATTTTTTTTTTTAATTTTTTGCCAATATGGTGTGATCTAAATTTTGTTGGAATATTTTGTGTCCTTGTAAAAATAGTTGTTGAATTTTTGTACAACCTTTACCTACAGAATTGTAATTTATTCACTGCTTTTAAAAAATACCATCCTTTGACGTTAACAAATCTGTAACTTCAAATTTAAAACAAACCCAAAACAATTCTTTTCAGCGTGTTAAACAGATCATTTAGTAAGTAACATTTATTTATTTGATACTTTTACAATACATGTGGCTCTTTTTTTATTAATAAAAAAATATAATTAATTAAAACATACTATTGTACCACAGTTTTCTTTATTGCAATTCGCTTGTGCTTTGACTCACCTGAGCCTTTTTACTTATTACTGGTATTAAGAGCTGCTTTTTGCTTGACAATAAGTTTTCTGTCCGACTGGATCAAATAGTTGTTATATTGTCTGCCAATTCTGTAATTTAAAGCCATAGCTTTTAGTCTAGGTTTAATTCTGGATTTTTGTTAGTTAAAAACTAGTTTTTAACTATTGAACTATTGAAACAAGTTAGTTTAATTTTGGAACGTTTCAAGTTAGTTTCATTTTTTGGAACAAGTTAGGTTGGTTCATCTGATCCTAAGCATTCTAAGCGTTGAGACTAAAATAGGGTCAGAACTACACCCACATAACTGATAATCAGAAAGAAGAGATCTAAGGTAAGGGTGATAAAGAAAATGATCCTGCCATCAGGATAATTTATTATCTTGCCAAGGATACATACTTGGAATTACATCCATTGTTTTGTATGTATGCACTAGACTAATTAAACAAAATATGATTTATAAAAAAAAAAAAAAAAAAATTAAATAAATTTCACATAACATTACTTATAATTTATGTCTATTAATAGATAAACAAAAAACTTTAAATTACTCTGAGAAATAGAGAATGTATATGGTTAATTAATGTAGCAATGACTCAAAAAGAAACTTAAAATTCCCATATTCCGATTAATCTGTAATTAATGTATGTGCTCTGATTTATTTTTTAAATTTATTAGTTAATTCATACTCTAATTATAAAAACTTATATTAATACCTCAATAAAATTCAAAGTCATGTTCTATATATATATGTGGTTATATTATTAAGGATCATTTATATTGAATAGATTTTAATTATTTTGAACTATTGATATTCATGTAGATCAGTGGAAGAGTACTGTTTTCATTCCCAAAGTCAGTAATTCATATCCAGTTGAAATTAATTAAAATCTAACATTTGAAACATAGATGATCTGACTGCAATAAGAATATAATTTTCACAAATCAAATTAATTAAAGATATAGTGTTTTCTGTTGAATTACATGAAGTGTGAAGGAGATGATCTCTTCATATACTATCTGACATAAATAAAGGATGTACCAACAGGTTCGTGTTTCTACTTCTTGGTAAAACATTTGTTCCCCAGAATAACTTCAACTGTGAACAAAAAGATTTCTTGTCTAATTTTTTTTTTCAAATAAAAAAAAATTCAGATTTAAATGTGTTTTAAGTTGATGATTCCCAAATTATTTACTATATTCAGTGAGATTAAATACTATTTTGTTAGATGTATATTGAAAACATATGTCATAGCATTTTTTTACATGTATTTTTATGTTTTAAGATGTTTACTTTTTTTTAAATTTGTGATAAGTAATAATGGAGTGACACATTCCATCTTATGGAGTCTACATGTTAACTTGCACCTTTTGTATGATATAAAGATGTCCTTTATTCTGCGTATAGGTACTCAACTAATTAGCTTATTACTTACTAACATTCTGATTACTTTGTGTCAAAAATGTTTCAAAATATTGAATCAATGTTGGTAAAAATCCTGTCTAACATACTACCTTCATTCATTTTTAATATAAAACTTAATGCAAATTATTTTTATAAGCAAACCTGATTATAAAGTATATATACATTGAAATTAGTTGATCTGTAATTGGCATCAAAGGAATAACAACTTAAAAATGTTGGGTTTTATTTTTAAATCAATATTGATTTTGTTTGGAAAATAAAATTAATGCATTAATTTTTATCATAAAAATGATAAATTTATAAAATTAAATAATTTGATATCTTTTATATGTAGAAATGGATAGATTATAGACAGTACACCCTACAAACAGAAAGAAAAGGATAATTCTCAAAAAAACTCCACAATGAAAAATTATTTTTGAATGAATATTTTAAGTTTAATTATATATTTAGATATATATAAAATAATAATAATTGTATTAAAATAGTTTAATGTAGTTATTAATTACCTAGAATTAAGTTGACTTGTTTATAATTATACATATAGTTAACATGTATATCAGTACAAAAGTGGATCTTATTTTGTTTGATTTTATATATGTAAAAAAAAAATTATGTTGTAATAAATTATTGTAAAATAGATTTGTTTTATTATTATTTTTTTTGTTCATTTAATATATATATATATATATATATATATATACCATCTTTACATACTTATATATATATGTACACAGCGTAATAATGTGTTTAAAATATTTTTTGCTTGTTTTTATTGTACATTATATATTATCTGTAGGAATCATTCCAGTCGTAAATATTATATATATAATATATTGTATTATTAATTGTATTTTTTAACCCATATTTATAAAATAGTGTAATTAATTATGTGTACTAGAAAGAAGTTTAGTCGTAAAAAATATTATTTTGCTGTTATCTTATTTATTAATATTATTTACCAACAATGATTTAATATCGTTTCTTTTATCTATTACATGTAGTATTATAACCTTATATATTTTGGCTAGATTAAATAATTATTGTTGAACTTTTTTAAATTAATATATTATTTTTTAAAAGTTACTCGTGGTCTATTTCAGTGATAATTGTATTTTGTGAAATGAAAATTTTTTATTATAATTATTTTTTAAAATTAGATTTGTTAATAAATTAAACTTCACGATTTATAATTTTTTATGGTTTTATAACTCGATCATCCTCTTGTCAAAGATCTTTGTTCAGTAATACCAAACCATCAATTATCACATATGTTACTGGAGTTATGATAGTGTGTATGATTAACTGCTTTTCATATGTATGTTATTTTATATTACTTTGTACATATTGTATTATCAAAAAAATAATAAATAAATACTGGAGGTAATCAACTTCACCAACCTCTTTGGCAGAGTGGTATTTTATTCAGTCAATCATGACATTTTTTCCACGCACACAAAATTTATTTTTTACCATAAAAAATCAATCAGGTAGCTGTAACTGGTCTTGGACTAGCAGTTACAAGAGAAAGAATAAAAAAATGCATTAATTAAAAAAAATAGTATATATTAAAATTAATGAATTCTTAAAAATTCTAGATCCTGGCTTTTACCTGAAAAGATGTACTTTATAAACCTCTCTTAATCTAGTTTTTGGACAATCAGACTAGGTCCAAGCTAACTGTGGAAAACTTAAAAAAATAGCCTTTAACAAAAAATAAGATCTTTTTTATATTATTAGAGAGAATTAGGTACCTTACTTTATCTGATAACTGATCAATCATTGGCTTATTGTACAGCTGTCAACGAAAAGAACAAAACAGAGTTCACTCATAGGTAATCCTCGTTTGTATCACACTAAGGTTGCATAAGGAGTTTTCAAATCTCAGCATCCTTCACATACACTTGTTGGTTTTTGGTTTTTTTTAATTGGGAGATCTGATTTTCCCTGATAGGCTTTTTAGCTGTTAGGACTATTGTACAGCCACTAGTCAGGAAACAGAGATCCTGAGCCAATCTTAAGGTGCTCCTCCTACCATATTCCAAGGAGGCACTGAATTCTCAGGTTCCAGCTTCCTCAGTTTGGAGAATGCTGAGAATAGGAACTGATAATGAGGGAAAAGGGATCAAGGATAAGAAAAAGGGTGGGTGGTGTGAAAGGATGATCTACAGTTAAAGGAACCATAATGAAAGACAAATAAACCCACTCACAGGAAACTATAAATTCACTTCCAGGCTTCAGATGCCTTCCCCAAACTTGCTTTCCTCAAAGTTGTTCCAAAATTCAGGAAAGTTTTATCCAGGTGGAAAAAATAAATTACTGATTATTGATTTTGAGTTGAGTGGTTTAAATATATATTCTACAACAAAAATACTTTCTTTTTAAATTAAATAGCCATCTGAAAACATGTACAAGGTTCCTCACCTCTTATTCTTCCCTTAAACTGAGTGGTACACAGAAATATATCAGCTGAACAACAAAATATTCAGCCAGACTTCCATTAAAGGTGAAACAGGATTATAAGAATAATATTTTTTTTTTAGTAGTAGGAAAAATGCATTAGCACTATCAGGGAACTGTTGACGTTGTTCCCCAGTGTTTGGGACTTCCATCCATTAAAAAACCTAACCACTGTTCACAGACAATTAATAAACTCCAGAACCACTAACTGCTTTACTTCAGTTTAGTGCCCCTAGAAATCTAGAAAACCAAAAAAACTAGGGAAAATCTAGAAATCTAGAATTTGGTGCCTCTAAATCTAGAGCCTTCTCATGCACCTTCTGCTTTTGCTTACTTATTTCGTTCTGGTTCAACTGTTCCTCATCAATTCAGGTCCTTTTTCTTTCTTCTAAGAATTGATTCTATGAAACTTGCAATCTTCTGCCAATTACACTCTCGCTATTGAGCATCTTCTCCACCAGAGTTTTTGGCATTACATCACGAATATCAGCTTGCAACTGATTTTTAATGGTGCTTCATCTATCACATTCAAAAGAGATGTGTTCTTCACATCATCTTTTTTGGCATCGCCATAGGACCCAGGATTACTTGTTTTACCCATCTTAAAAAGATATTTATTAAAATATCAATTACTGGATAGGAGCTGCATCAGATAGTAGTTTACCCAGCCAAACTGACAGTTGTACCATCTGCCCAGGTCCCCCACCATCCAGGCAGTCCATCTGCCTGCCCCTCTTCTCATTATTCCATCACTCTTGCCAGTTCTTCATGGCCTATTCCTGGTCAGTTGCCTGAGCTGATGCTTTGGTCCTCTTCAAATAGGCCTCTCTTCTCTCCAGTGCCAGCAGGTCAATTGGGATCGCTCCTGCTATTAACATTGTTGCTGGTTTCAAAACTGAAAATGATGCAACCCTCATCATTCCCCACCTCTGCACAGATGTCTTGTGTGTCCTACAGGTTTCCTTCTGTAGTACCTCTGCTGACGTTTTGTTACCATACAGTAGTATGGAGTCTGTGACGGTCATTAGTAATTTTCTTCTGCTCTGTGTGGGTCCACCAGTATCTGCTATGAGGCAGCTTGATATCTTTGGTGCTTTAGTTGCGGTGCACCTGATTTGATTTCCAACATCAGCTTTGTGTCAAGTCTGACTCCCAGGTACTCAACTGCTTCTATGCATTTGATCCTTCCTGCTTGTCCAATATCTAGCTCAATGTTAGTTGGGATCCATCGTCTGGTGATTATATCATCTTTGTCTTCTCCATAGCCACTTGCAGTCTATGTTCTTCTATCCATAATTTTACTCTCATCATCTGGTTCAGTTTCATCTGAATTTCTTCTGTATACCATACAACTATTATAGCAGCTATATCATCCACATATCCTATCAGGAATGTATCTTCCAGTGATTTCATGCAGAGGATCCCATCATACGCCACATTCCACAGATCTGGGCTCAGTATTGACCCTTGTGTGGCCTCTGTAGGTGATATTTTTCCAGAAGGTCCCTCCATGATTTGGTACACCAATTTTCTTTGACTGAGGTAGCTGTCTACCATTCATAGCAGGTATTATGTTACTCTGAAGTTTTTTCCAGAGCTTCCATATATTAGTCCATCTGATCGAGTTAAAGGCATTTTTAACATCCAGCTAACCAAGTGGGTTGACTTCCTAGAATGTTGGTTGCCACACTGTGTCTCTAGGGTTGCATTCACTACCTCTTCAATCACGTTAATGGTTGAGCAGCCTCTTCTGAATTCATATTGTCTCTTTGAGAGGTCCTCTGCATTCTGGATTGCTACTACAAATCTTAGTTTCAGAAGACTCTCTAGTAATTTCCCTGCGATATTGAGCATAGAGAGGTTGATACACCAATGTACATGGCTCTCCCTTTTCCTTGCTGATCAGTATCAGTCTGTGAATAATAACAACTTCCTTGTGATCGTTATACATGATCGTTATTCAATTTAATTGAAATCATTGAAACAGTCAGTTTTTGAAATAGAGTAGAAGCAATCTTGGTACATTAACATGTCATTAAAGAATGGATAATAATGTGTTTTCTTAAATTGGTTCATTTTTATGTATTAAACATTTAGTGCTTCCATGCAGTACTTTGAACCATTTAAATCTAGAGTGAAAATAAACAAAGCTGATGATTTCACAGCTGGTTAATGTTTCTAGCCATATTATAAAATATCACCAATGCTGCTGTCCTTTATCCTTTGGCTTTGATTGTTTCTATTGTTATTATTGCAATCTAGATTAATTTGATACATTACATTATATGTGTTTCTTATGACTATGATATATTATGGCTATGGAGTTACAAGGAGCACTATTCAGAGTTGCTTGCTCTGAAAGTAATGCTATTTGTTGTACACCTAGACCCTGTGATGAGCAGAGTGAAGGTTTCTGTTACACAGCTGAATATCTGTATTTTAGTGGGCATGACAGTATATGCAACCATATATTTGACTCTGTGAAGAAGGCAACAAGAAACACTTCACTTCTTATTTTCTGTCTGGTATGGGATCTTGAAAGAAGTGATGCCAGTTTTAAAAATGATTTGTATCCTAAGTCAGGTCACTTGTTTTTGGTTGTAAAATGTAACATACAACCTAATATGTTTTTCATGGTGATTTTAGTTTGATACTGTTTTTTTAGTATGTTTTATGAGTCATTTTTTTCCTGAAGTTTTATGATAGATTTTTATTAAACAGTTTTTAAAAGGTTTTGAGTAGAATTACTGATTTTATGTAAAGTGGATTATTAAATTATGTTTATGCATAATGGTAACAATTTAGCCCAAGGTCCTGATAAACTGTCTGATAAAAAATAATGTTTAACTCATTGGGAGCAAACTACTTTTTCATTAAAAATTTCTTTAGCCTTTTTGCGTAATTATAAGTAATTTCATAATAATTTCTCTATGAATATTGATTCTACATACAATGACTTACATTCATATAATGTAGTCGTATGGATTTCCACAAACCTTTTTGTTTGTCATATTTATGTTATCTAAATTTCTTTTAATATTATTTGTAACCCTTAAATTATTTGTTATTTTGTAGATGCAAGAGTAATCATTAATTTAATATCTTTGAAAGATTATTTACAGGTTTTGTATGTATTTATAACTATCATATATGTAATGGCTTTCTTTTATAACTTGAAAACTCTTTCTAAATTTTGTTTATTTGATGATACTAAAAATGCTATATTGCTTATTACAGTGAAGTTAAGAACTACATGTCTGATTTTTATTCTATTATATTACAACATATCAATTTTAATATTGAAATTTATATATTAATTACTAAATTTACTGTTAAATTTTATAAAATTAAATTAATTTTTCTTTATTATTCAATTATAATAATTGAATAACAGCTGCATGTAAATCTATAAAAGTGTGCAATGTATGTTATTTTACATTTTATTTTCCAATTTTGTGAAGCAAGCAAGCATTTTGTCAAGTTTGTGAAGCAGCTGAGGTTTGAGGAAGCACTAGTCAAAGTTGCTTTCTCTGAGGGTAATGATGTTCATTATACAGTCTGTTCCTATCGTGAACAGAATAAAGGTGTTAATTGTAGATGTGAATATATTTTTTTTTTTGGTTTTCTGCTAGCTTTGCATGGTGATGTATTACAGTGTTTAGATAAGACGGCAACAGGAAATCATTTCATTCCTCTTTTTCCTTTATAAGCCTGGTATGGGATGTTTATTATTTTTGAGAATACCTGTGCAATTTTTGGGAATGAATTGTGATTCATGTCAGGTCACCCAGAACTGATACGGTTATGGCATTTTATTTTTGTACATACATATTACATGTATTCCTTAGTGAATTGGTATGATTTATATTCTTTCAAGTGTATGAAGTTTTATATAGCTTTTATAATTTAATCTGTTTACGTATAATGTAGAAATATTGTTTGATGAGATGTTAATAATTAATTTTGAAATTTATAAGACAAGAAGCTTATTATATGAGAGTTATTAAGACTTGATTGTCAGTACACGGTCCCATCTGTTTGAGCACACTAATAAGTGTTTTTTTTCTTATCATGGTTTGTTAAAATTTTTACTTTATAACAAACGTAGTAGATTTAAATTATAAACAAAAACAATTTGTTTTTGAAAGCATTTATTTTTATTTATAAATATGGTAAAAATGTATGATTTATTAATAATAATCTTAAATAATGATAAAATGATTTTTTTAATATTATAATTTTTTGACACTATATGATTAAATCTTTTAAAGATTCTAAAATGGGAGGGATTTTCATCTACAAATTCATAAATAATCACTACATAATATGTTACACAACAAATCGTTTATTACTATTAAAGTTAAATTTATTTTATTATTACACTGTAAAAATGTCTGATATAAGATTATTTTTCTACTCTAAACATAAATCAGAATGACCTTGGGAGCATGCAGGGTGGGGATGTTTATCTCTCAAAATCCCATGTCTTTATTCCCTAGTTTATTATTACAGCAGTTATATAGCTGTTATTACAGTATTTTTTGTAATTAATTATGAATGATATACCAAAATGAATTTTAATAATGATTAAATTATGTGTTCTTCAATCTGTTATTAGTGAAGTTATTAAAAAAAAAAAAAAATAGTAGGATTAAGTAGATATAAAAAAATAGTTAAATAGAAACTATGTACTGCACAATTAGTAGGATGAAAATAAAAATCAGTTTATTATTAATTACTTGATAATTATTGTTCATGTATTCATACAACACATAGAAATAGCATGGTAATCCTGTCCAGGTGGACTGTGATGATCCTGATACAGCATGACAAACAATGAACTTATTAAGAAATTTAATAAAATTTCACTTTTTAAGTCATATATATATATATACTAGTTCCCAGTCGCAGCTTCGCTCGCGCTATATGGTTACTTGCGTTTCCCGTGGTGGTCAATCCTTTTATTTTATATTTATTAGTCAAGTAACCGGAGGCAGGTGCAGTCAGTCACACATACAGTAACAGTGGCATAATGCATTTCCCGTTGCTCAGTTGTTTCAGTCGAGCGGGATTGATCTGTGCGTATTAGGTCGGTTTCTAAACATATTTCCCGTTGCTCAGTTGTTTCAGTCGAACGGGATTGGGCTGCGTGTATTCGGTCGCTTTCCAATCTTTCGTCTTCAGTCTCTGCCGCACGAACAGTTTTCATCATACGTGCTTTTTTTTGTATTTCTCCCGATTGAAGAATGTCTTTTAGGCATGGTATGATGTTTTGAAAAAAGATCACAGAATTTAAAAGATTGCAGTTAAATACTTTACACACTTTAAATTAGTAACGCACACATGATAAACAAAAGCAGCTACTTATTTATGTTTAAACAGCTGTAAAAAATTGTAAATGAATGAATTGTAAAAATGACATATGCATGTGCGCTAAATCAATTGAAAATTAGGAATAACTGTACATTAAAACCTCAGCCCTTTTCAAAATTAATCAATTCAAAAAATTGTTAGCTAAAAATTAAATTTTTCTTGAAAATCAAAGTCATTTTGAAAATTAAATAAGCTTTAAGGAAGAAATAAAGTGTTTTAAATTTCGTTATGTCGGAGGTCTAAAAAATTAGCCTATGTTCACAGCAGGGCTTCAAAGTGTAGGTGTGCAAAATTTTAGACAAATCTGTCCGGTAGATCTCGAGTTAAGTTGGAACAGACAGACAAACAAACATTGATTTTTATATATATTTATATATAAAGTTATAAAGTAAAAATAAACTATCTGGAATTTAAAAATAAACAAAGAATTATTTTTTTTTTTTAATTTATTTTGGAAATTCTTTTGATTCGATATATGAAACTTAAGTTTTTCCCTTAATGCAATTCCTACAAGAGACAATGTTTTTACCATATTTCAATCTTGTAGTATACTCAAAAGTCTCTTTTGATATGTAAAGAAGAGTAAGGACACTAACTGTAATGCTACATTAATATTCTGATTTTACAAGTGTTAAATTAAAACCATTATTTTACTATTGATATCTGAGCATTTTGTTATGGTGTATGTAAAATTTAAAGGCGGGTCCTCCCTCCATTTGCCTCCTCTACCCCACTCCTATAACCCGGCAGCATGCAGAAAACTTGCTACTGGTTGACAAAAGTAATGCACTCATGCTATTTAAAAGTAATTTTTGTAAACAACTATGCTATGTCAAAGAAAATCATAACATTATAGCGTATAATAAATAAACAACTCATTGAATAAACAACTCATTTCATATAATTTTGTATTACATCATTGTTTCTGTTTATTTGTAGAAAAACCTTAGTTTAACATACTTGGAAAAAAAAACATGTACTTTCAAGAAATAAATGAATAAATTACTTCATATACATCTTGAAAAAAATTTAGGCAAAAATAATTTTATTTGTAATGACAAATTATATTTCATTTCTACAGTAATGACATCATAACTGGATACGGTGCAAGTCTTTGCAAATTAATTGATGTGACTTTTGGAATACACTACTTCTGCTACTGGTGTGAGGAGAAGTCGTTGAGTGATGTTATAAGCAGTAGAGGAGATGCTACAGGACACTACTGACCTGCCTTCAGATATTACATACACTGTATCAAGTATGATTGATTGATTCATATGACATTCTAGAAATATCCTGATCTGCTGCAACTATTTTGATTTAGCACCTCTTAGTCAGCTGCATCCTTTTTTTGTAAAATAAGTACTCCTGTAGCATGTAATATCACCATGTTGGAAATGTTGTTAATTAGAACCTAACTACAGAATTGTGATGAGAAACAGAATCAAAAAAACTGTTAAATTTAAAATATAAGTGGTTCAGCCATAATATAAGTGGTAAACTATTAATATTTTATACGAAAAGGCAAGTGTTAACCATATGTACCATTCCTGCTGTACAGTTATTATTTAGTATTGGTTTTAAATAATTTCTTAATATATTATTATTATTATGTTTATTAGTTTAGACTAGCCAAAATATATATATATATGTTTTTTATTTTTTTAAAAATGAATTAATGTTATATAAATGTACTTAATGATTAATTATAACATTATTGGTCCATTATTTATGGTTGAACTATAAATACCAACGATATTGGTATTTCAGGGGACCATGTAATGCAAGTGTATATTACATGTTTTGTTTTCCTGCTGTTGTCAATTAATTATTATTCTTGTTGTTAATTCACTTTATTAAAATATGAATGTGCAAATCTAAAATAGATTTATTTTGTTGAACATTTCTCAGTCCTAGTTCAGTTTATTGATCAACGCACATCCTTCAATTATGACCTCAGATGATTGATTAAACTAATTGTTTACTAAGTTATTTTTCTTTATTGCTTTGATTTTGGTTATATTGTGTATTATTTTGTTGAAAATATGGTCTATTTTTACAAGACTATTTCTGAAAGTTAATATATATATTGGGAATGATAAGTGTTATCTTCTATGCTCCTATAACTACACGAACTATTTACAAAAGTTAATTTAATGTATATCTATATAAAATATATTTTTAATACAATAATTTATATTTAATATATTCTGATGAAATAGAGATTTCTTTCAAAGCACTTAAATAAAAAATATATTAATCAGTAAATATTGATAATTAATTTGCATAAATAATTCTATTGTATTGATAGAATTAAATTTTCCAAACTGTTTACTAATTAATGAATTTAAGAAATTTTTGTTTAACAGTTATTAAATAATTTTTCTGATGTGTCTAAGTTGATGAAATGGTTTAGATCAGTTTGAAATAATCAAAATGGCTGATATTATTGAGTTCCGAAGCAGTGTAATGAATGACAAATAATTATTAAAGTTAATAATTATAATTTTTGTTTTAATTATAATTAAACATTTTTTAATTTTTAAAATATTAACTTTTTAGATAATAAAGATATTTTAATAATTTAATAAAAATTATGAAAGATAATTTAAACCAGAAATAGAAATTAGATCAAATCTCTAGACATATTTTGAAACTGATAAATATAAAACAAACAAAAAGAAGAAAGACCAAACGTAATTAAATTTGTTTTTAATATTGATATGAATTTAAAATATTTTAAATTCTTATGGATAAGTTTTAACATCCTACCTGGTATTGGGTAAATGTCAATTTGAAAAAAAAATTAAATACCTGTTATTAGTTTAATTGCATATTATTTAATCCATGAAAAACCATAAAACATTTCTTTTTACACAGACAATACTACTATTTTGTTGATGAATTATAAACTAATGTGTGAAAAAATATTTTTTGCGTACTCAATAACATGTATGCAAATATTAAACTGTCAATCTCTTTGAAATTGTTATTTTTATGGTATGTCAACTTCATTTATTTTCTTTTTTTTTGGGGGGGGGGATTGATTAATTTACCATGTAAGCTCGAAGCTTGTGTGCTGATAACAAAAGCTTCTGCCAAATGGAAATTTTGTTACATATGAAAAATGTCTTGCCTAAACAGGATTCAAACCCGGGACATCCGGATGAAAGGCCAAGGTGCTGTCACTTTGCTATGGAAACCAGGATTTATTTATTATCTTTCCTAGATCACCATTATTTAATAATAATTTTTTATTTAATATGGACTATAACTATTGTTCTCTTTTATTTCGTATTTTGGAATTATTCTCTTATCAAGGTTTTTGACAGTATCATTTGATTATTTCAAGTAAGCAAGTTACTTTTTGGTTCCAATTGAATGACAAACTTCCATTCTAGATGTAATCTATTGCATAGTGTATGATTAATTTATTACATTACTAGCTTATATTCCTGGCATTGCTCAGGGTCATAATTTCTTCATACATTTATTTTTTACAAAAATTGTCACTATCCTCAACAAATATAAGTTTCCTTTGCACTCCTTCTTGTTGAATTTAATCTTTCAAAACTACCCTGTTTATTACCTACAATAGTACAATTTGATTGAAAACGTGAAGAGTTTGAAAAATAATATTTTAATTTCTAAAATTTCCAAACAATATACAATACAATAACTAATGGAACAATATGCATAAGTGTACAATATGCATTTAAACAAACACAGTTTTCAAACTACAGCACAACATAGTTCAAGGCTGCAATGACTTAGATTAATCCACTGCTTGCCTGTAAAAAATATTTTTTTGTCTTTCCTTCTTGTTCCAAAATCCAATAATGTTCAAAAATATTCAAAAATGATCTACAATGCTCCAAAGTGTTTAAAAGCATTTAGGAAGTTCTACAGATTTCCAAAGTGTTTGAAAATATTTTAGATTATTTCCAACTGTTTTAGAACTTTAACCTTTTATAATGTTTTAAGGTTCTCACCCCTCACCGCTCTCTCAACAGTTGCATTAAGAGTGTCTCAATAAATATCCCAATTTTGGTTGAAATCGGTCCTGTGGTTTAGGAGGAGATGAGAAACAAACAAACATACATACAATGATTTTTATTTATATTAAGATGTAATAATTATGTCATATTTTTGCTGATAACCATAGTTGAGTAATATTGCCTGTGCCTTTTATCTGGAGTTTCTAGGTTCGAATACCAGTCAGGCGTAGCATTTTTCACATGCTACAAAATCATTATCAGTCACTGTTATTAGCTGTAAGCATGTTGCTTTGTATAAGTATATAATATTTTTTTTTATAAGTGCTTACCAAGAGATTTCTACACCATAATATAACCTCTTGTCATTCTGATATTCAATTATTTTTATTTGTAAACTCAAAAAAATGATTTAGAAAAATTTAAATTAATGGTAGATCTACATTCCAGAGAAAGATTTTTTGTACTAATTCATAAATCTGTACACATGTCATATTTCAGCACATATTTTTTATTTTATTTTTTTCAAGTTATAAATTTCTTACCTTTGTGATCTGGTTAAGCATTTTGAAAAATAACAAGAATTGTTTTATTGATTCTTCATTTTCAAATCGACTATATATATATATATATATATATATACAGTATTTTTATTGTATATGTATTATATATTTTATTATATTTTTATTATATATATATATATATATATATATATATAATAAAAATACATATTTTACTTAAAAATATTACCTTCATTAATTTCTTGGGTTAACCAATCAGCTATACAAACGTATAAATTAATTATATAAAGTTTTACGTAGAATTCTCTAAGCTTCATCAGGTGACAATACACATTCATATTGTAAACATTGTGTATTTAATTTATAAGTTTGTATAGTTGATTAGTTAATCCAAGAAATTAATAAAGGTAATATTTTTAAGTAAAATATGTTTTTTATTATATTTAATTCTTTCCTATCAAGAGGAAAATAAACTTAAATAAATTACATTTAAATTAATATTCATATATATATATATATATATTTTTTTTTTTTTTTTTGTTAAAACGTTGCTTTGTATTTATAGCTACTATGTTTTTTTATTTTAAAATTATGGAGTACAAAATACTTTCTTTCAAAAATATTAGTTTTTTTCTAATAGTGGATCTTTCAACATTATTAATTAGCAGTATGTTATTAAGCAGAGATACAAGTAGCACTGCCGTATTAATAATACTCATCTTAAAAAGATTACAAAACTTCTTAAATATTTACTTAAATAATATATTCAGTCTATGTTAAGTTTTTTTCAAATTTAATAATATTAATTAAATTTTATGAACAACCTGGTGCTTATAAAATTTGAAGAACATAATCATTTGGTATTCTCCATGGCAACGAATCTCTTATGCGACTGCTGTCCCCATCCATCCTGTCCCAAGCCTTCTACTTTGTCCCTTGTAGTTTGTAATATTCACCTATCTATTAACTTTCCTTCTTCTTCCTTATTTCTTTTCTCCTTCTACTGACCCTTCCAATGCAGTAGTCAAATTTCCACATGTCCTAACCGTTTCATTTTCTTTTTTTTTACTTCCTGCATAAGTGCTCTTTCTTTTAGGTAGATTTCATAAGAAAGCTACCTAATGTAATGGGTACCATGATTCTACTTCTGCAAAATTTTGGCATATCTTTGTTTCACATCCCCCAGACTCCAAAACCATCGACAGCTCAAAGGTTTACATAAACATTTATATATATATATATATTTCACTTTCTTGTGCACATAACTGCCGTAATTTTGCGCCAATCACTTTCAAATTGATACATAAAATATAACAACCCAAATGGGGGGAGGCTTTTTCGAAAAAATAAAATATCGCTAAAACTTTCTTATTAAGTAAAATATCGAATTCGTTTAAAGTTTTCCTAATATTCTTTGGATAAGGGCCTAAAATCTATGTACTAAAGTTTTTTGATATCACCAACCATTGGCCCAGGTGATGGAAAAACTTGGGTTTTGAAGACAAAAAACCTCCCTTAATAGGCACAGTATCGAATTGGTTTAAAGTGGTCGTTAGTTCTCTAAACATTACCTAAAAATTTTTCTGAAACAATTTTTTATTTGACCTACCCTTACGGCAAGGGATGACCAAAATGTTGCTGAAATTATAAGAAGTTGGCGCTTGTCATATGCTAAACATGTGAAACTTATTTCCACATGCAACCATTTTCATATTGAGTAGTAAATTTGAAGTTTTTCTTAACTTTCAGGTGGAAATCTTTTTTATTCCCTACTTAGCAACGGTGAAATCTACCTCCGCCTTCCAGTGTGCCGAAAGGGATTTTTTTTAATACTATTCATTACTTCCTCATTCAATTTATGTCTATCTTATTTTTCCCATCTTTTCTATATCCACTACACAAAAGCTGGTCCCTCTCTCTCTTCCTTATTGTTAACACTTTACTTCCATATAATAAAACAATTCATACATAGCATTTGGCTAAACTCTTCCTTAACACTAAATTCAGACTATACTAATTTCCTCTTCTTCCTTATGGCTTCCTTTCCTATCATTATCCTTTTTTTTATTTCCATCATGCTCTTCCAATCCTCTGTCATCATAGTCCCAAATATCTGTATTTTTTAATTTCTCTATTATTCTTTCATGTGTCCTTACCATTAAATCCTCTTTGTTGTTTTCTTCCATTATGTTAGTTTTTCCTACATTTATCTTCATTCCATATTCTTTTATTCCTTCTTATAGGGCTGTTAACAATTCTTGAAGCATGTGTGTGTCATCAGGTAGAATTACAATAACATCATAAAATATTATAAATCTCATTTCTCATCCTCCTATACTTATTCCTTTTTCTCTTTCTTATAATATATTCCTAATTGTATCTTCAATCTAAATGTTGAACAGTGTTGATAAGACATGGTATTCTTATCTAATACCTCAACCTAGATGCTGAATAAGTAGGCTCACATAATAGAAACAAAAACATTTATAGAGATATTAAAAACAACATGAAAATTTTATGTATAAGATTACAAACAAAGATATTATTGAATATTATAACATTTACACTTAAAATTTGACAAAAAGAACATGTTAGATGAATAAACACAAAACACATTAAATATACAATTTGATTATAAATCTGAGGAGTTTTCCTAACCTTTTCAAGTTAGACAAGATTTAAAATAGTGCTGTTGATAACAATGTTGAAGAAAGTGCTGCGAATTAGTTTCAAAAGTTCTTAAGGAACAAATTTTATTTTCTATGAAAAGTGAATTGTTTAATAAATTTAACGCTATTTACATTTACTGTTCAATATTCTTCATGTTTGTATATGCAGTGCTATAAAACCCATTTGTTTTCAGTAAATCTATAAAGTGAAACCCAATATAACGTATCCCAATAATTTCTGAATCAGTTTGAAAGATACAGAGTGATCTGTATCTTTCAAATATAAAAAGATATTTATAATCTTATAAATAAGATTATAGGTAATAATACTTTATTATATACAAGTTCATGGGAGAGGAAATATTTAAAATAACATTCTTATATTGAGTTCTATAATCATGGATTAACCTATCATCCAGATAAGTATTTAATTTACTATAACTACCTGTTTTTTTGTTTTTTTTTGACCACTTTAGTCAGAATAATTCAAGTCTTTTTTACCGATCTTTTGGCCTTTAAGTTCTTAGCTTTTACTTTCTCCCAATATTTAGTCATTCTTAATGATCTTGCTTTACGATCCTCTTCTGAATAAACCCTTTTTGTATAATAACTACCTGTTTATTTTATTTTTTTATTTTCTTTTTTAATATATGTTGACTGCATAATTAATAGTCAAATAAATTGCTGACTGTTGAATTAAAAAACATATGTTTGGTTTTATTTTAAGATGTGAGGCACTAATCTGGTAAGATAAATCGTCTTTCAACCTTCCAATTAACGAATTACATATATACACTTGCATTACTGTATCTATTTAATAAAAAAAGAACTTAAAACACCAATCATCTTTCATATCAGGTTTTCTTTAAAGAAAGAAAAATAATTATAATTATGTAATAATGTATTTGTATTTTGTAGTAATTGATTACATTGCACTGTAATGTAATAATTAAAATAAATAGTATAATTATGACATTAAATTTATGTAATATCAACAATTAATTTATTATAATGGCAATAATGTATTTGTGTGTAATGTAATTTATTAACTTGGTTATAATTATTATTAAACTGGCTACTTAGTCAAAATATGTTACTATTACTATCATTATTATTATAAATATAATTCAGAAAATTAATAAATTAATATTATTATTGTTAATATGAGTACAAGATTTTATCTGTTGAAGTATCAAACATATCATAGTCATTTTATAGAATCTTATTGTATAGGGTTTATCCTCATTCCTGTGTCCTTCATACTGATCTCATCTTGTCCAGAAGTAAGTTAACAAAGAGCTAGTGTTGTTATTCAAGGGTGCTAAGACAAAACTTGTAAAGAAATTTTAATTCTTTGTCCAATGCATTACAATGTATAACTGTGTTCATTTATAACTTAAATATCTGAACAAGCGATTCATTTACTATCAATTTGTCATTAAAATAAACAATCTCAAAAAAATAATTTAGTCCAATTTCATGTGCTTGTAGATTACTTCATTCTGAATTATTAACATATTTTTATTAAATAATATTATAAAACCTACAAAGTTTAATGAAAATCATTCAGTCTGTAAAACTAACATTTATATTAACAAGAGTCTAATTCTAAAGCTTAATGCGTAGAAACATTTGGGTATATAAAACATTAATACAATTTCTTCATTATACATTTTTGTAAAAATATCTCCTGTGGCAAAATAAAATAACCTGAAAATTAAAAGAAAAACACTACTACAACAATAAAAACAAATGTAATTTATATAATATATGAAAGTTAAAAATGATACGCCAAAAATGATTCTAAGTACAATATTACAAGTACAAATTGGAATTTTCTTTTTAATGACTTAATGCTTACGTTATAAAGTTTTACTTCAGACATCAACACAGTATCTACATAATACGGAGATAAATATATAAATTTTTTAAATTTCTTTTTTTTTAGAAGTTCATTAATAATAAAAATAAAGCAATATCACCAGCAACTATAATTAAAATATTTTAAATAATCTAAAACAGTCATTCACAATGTACAGTTCATATACTTAATATTTTTAAAATTACAAAGACCCTTAAAGGTCTTTGTAAATGTAAATTAATTATTTATAATGTTCAAGTACAACATTAGTTAATAAAATTAAAAAAATACATTATATTAATAAAAAAAAAAAAAACAAGCAAAGTATTGCAGACTTTCCCAGCTGTTATTAATAAAAATTAAAAGAATTAGTGTCAAAAAATAAGAAAATATATTTTTTAGAGAGGGGGAATAAATTTTATCTAAAAATATTCATATACAGAATGATTCACCTAGCGTAAATTAAGGATTAATGTAGAATTGTGGTGAGCAACACTAGCAATCCAAAAGCACGAAATATATTGAAGGACAGATTTTTTAAACTTTATTGTAAACTTAATTATATGTATCAATTACATTTTAATTTGTTTAACATTGTTCCAATTGTTTGTTAAGCTCATGTTCTGTAATTGATAACATTTAAAAGTTTTCATACGCTATGTGTATTAAAATAAAATTTCTTACTTACTTGTTATTACTTATTATTTCTTATTACTTGTTTTTTATTGGGATATTTCATATCAATTTTCTCAGAAAAAATTGATTTATATGTAATATAATACAGAGTGATTCAAAGAAACGGGAAATTTTGAAAGTTGTGTAGGTAGCCGTGGGCGATTGGTACCACTTGATAAGTGGCGGCAGCCTCTCTAACCTAACCTGCCATTTAGTTGTCATGGATCCTTGGAGTGGTGCTTAACGTGCATTTGCTACCAAAGCGTTTTACAAAAACAATGACAGTGTGGAGGGAGCGCGTAGAGAATTTCGCCGTCATTTTAATCTGGGATGGCACAACCGTGTCCCATCAGCACATGTAATTAAAACGTGGATATCTAATTTCGCCGTGAGCGAACCGTCCGAACACCGCAGAATGTTCAAGCTTTACAAGATGCTGTCACACGAAGTTCACATCGGTCAATCCGTCGTCTCTCAGCATCTTTACAATCGCATAGTTCAAGTGTTCGAAGAATGTTAGTGAAGGACTTGCAATTCCATCCATACAAGTTGCAGATCGTCCAGGAATTGAAACCGAACGATGCAGTTGTGCGAGCACAATTCTGTAATGTAATACTTCAGAAGATAAAATGATAACGAAGAATTTGTTCACGAACTGTGGATGTCAGACGAAGCGCATTTCCACCTCAGTGGATTTGTTAACAAGCAAAATCTCATATACCGGGCACAACAAAATCCTATGCAGCTACACCAGCGTCCGTTGCACAGCCAAAAAGTGACCGTATGGTGTGCTATGTCATCTTACGGTGTTATAGGCCCTTATTTTTTTGAGGATGACAACGGTCTTGGGATTTCAGTGACGTCGGCTCGTTACGTAGCCGTGCTTGAAACCTTTGTTGTGGAACAACAAAAGAGATTTCCACCGATTCTTGACACAGCCTGGTTTCAACAAGACGGAGCAACGTCACATATTGCATGAATATCGATGGCAGCTGTACGCCAGTTGTTTGGACAATGTGTCATTTCACGAAATGGTGACATTAGATGGCCTCCCAGATCGCCTGATCTCTCAGCTTGCGATTACTTTTTGTGGGGTCACCTTAAAAGCAAAGCGTTCCACAGTAGACTTGCTACAACGGAAGAACTGAAGGCAAAGATACGAGAAGCAATTGCGGAAATTTCAGTTGAGATGTTACGTCAAACCGTGAACAATTTAACGAAGAGACTTCGTGAGTGTTTATGTAGAAGAGGAGGTCACCTGGAAGATGTCATCTTTAAAAAATAAACTAAAATGTATGTATCCTAAAATGGCAACATTTGTACAATTACGTGATAAAAAATTCATTTTCTTTAAAAAAATTTTCATTAACGTTATTTAATTTTTTAAATTTCCCGTTTCTTTGAATCACTCTGTATAATGTATTGAAGATTGCTGTTTTATTTTAAAAAAACAAACAAACTGTTATTAACACAAAATACATTCTATTTTTTATTGTGCGACTTGAATAGAATAAGTCAGTGGTTCCCAAACTTTTCCGAGTCGCAGAGCCCTTTTTGAATAGAAATTTTTCCATAGCGCCCTACCCTAAGTAAAAGTATGACTTCGTAAGTAAGAGATAAAAATAAATAAAACTCGTGTATCTTCATTATATTTTTACTTTATTAACATTAAATTAATAATTATAGATGTTTCGATTTAATTAATTATGAAGCTTTTACAATATTCCACGGCACCCCTGTGAAGAGGCCGTGACTCCCCGGGTCGCCACGGCGCAAAGTTTGGGAATCACTGGTATAAGCTAAAACTAATCTTTGATCAACTGTTCCATGAAATTAACTCGAATCTTGGATTAACTCATTAATCATATAGCTTATTGTAAGATTACGGCACGAAAATAAGCAACACATTTTACTTGTGCGTAACAAGTAAAATTAGGAAGTTATTATGTTCCTTAATATTTTGATATAGCATTCCTTATTTGTAGTATTAGAGGTAAAAGTATTAACAAAAACAAAATTTTAACAATTATTGTTAAAATGTAACCTTATTTCAGTTAATATTTTAGATTCCTAATCTAACCTTAGTGGTCAATATTCTAGATTCAGATTTACCATGGTCATGTATTCACTTTTCAATAAGGATATGTACTTGTATTGATAATTTATTGTATTGATAATTTACCTTCACCATAACAAAAGGCTTTAATTAAGCATCTGTCTACTATGAAAGAATAAATTTTTTTTTAAATATTGGGATTTTGTAGGCTTATTGTTACCAAGGACTACTATTTCTTCTTTTTTTTAATATAACTTTATAATTACTCATATTAAAATTAAAGATCATCCATTCATAATAAATATAAAAGCTCTGCAGTAGTTATGTTGAATTCTTTTGAGGGAGCATAATTTTATTTCCGTAGTTGCGCCAATTTGCATGTGTAAAACTTAATACTAATGAAAAGATAAAAAATATTTATAGCAAGTGGGTTTTTTTTTATAAATCGTAAGATTCGTTAATTTTTATGGTACAAATTTTCTTCCCTGCCAAATATTTTAAAAATTTGATGAATTAGCGCGCCTACCGGCAAATTTACGATTGAAACTGAAATAGTGGTAACTAGCTGAAATTTGCTGCAAATAGTTGAACAATTTATGTAATTTAAGTGTCTTGTTGGTCATTTGTCATACGCTAGATTGAAATTATATATCTTCAACTTCGGTTTAAGAATCTTAATTTCTTTTCAGTTTAATGGGGTAATAGAAAAATTGAAGATACTTGTGTAAACATAAAGGTAAGCAGGTTATGTTTTGTGGATTCCACTTTGATAACATATTTTAAGCAACGTATTTTATGCTAATCTGTTTAATGCTAAGATGTTATTTTGTTATATTTATTAGATGCTTTATTAAGAAAAAAAAGTATCGCAATTTAAATAATTTTAAATTAATCACATCATTTATTACGTTGTCGGATTATGTGCTGGAATACCTTTTTACGCATAAAAATTTTCTTGACGTTCTTATTTGTAGTTGCCGTAAAAATGTATTGTGTTATATCACTAGAAGTTTATTACGTTTTAAATTATGTGTAGTTAGATTGTGTTTGTATTTAAGTTAATTTTTATTAGCATGTACCATTATTTTTTTACAAATTTTGTTAATCTATTATTTTTGTGAGAAATTTTAAAAGGAAAAAGCACTCGCACTATTTTGCAATTCAATTTTTTTTTTATAGTTTAAAGATGTGATTATCTATCAAATTACTACAAATGAAGTAGCAAGGCAGGGGCTTCCAAGGTCTGCTGCAATTTTTAACATATGTTTAGGTGTTTTGAGGTGATGCTTCAGTTTCTGAAAAAAAAAGAAAACAATTTGAGAATAAAATTGAGTTTTGTCAACTTCCTTAGGCCAGTCTTCTGTATGCTGATGACATTTTCTTGATGGAAGAAAGTGAGGATTATTGGCAGCATTCTTTTTATCCACATACTAGAAGGATGAAAGTATGGTATAACTAAAACAAAAATAATGGCTTTTAGATATAAATACTATTAAATCCAAAATTGTTATTTAATGACTGCATTTTAATATTACTATTCATTATGAATATCTTATACCTGTTATTTCATTTGTATGAAGATGGTCATGATTAAAAAAAAACTGATTTGATTCAAACATGTGGGATGATCCATAAAACATTTAAAATAAGGCAAAAAATTCAAGATTAATAGTCTGGACAAAGTCTAGAATTCTGCCATGTACCATGACCAATATCATCATATTACTTGTCAAGTTTAGCATATTAAGCTCAGTTGATAGTGAGCGGGGAGGGATTGATTATTGAACCAGCAACTCGCTTTTTGCTATCCTGTTACGGTACACTATTTCCTTCATTGTACTAATAACAGTGACATTGAACTGTTAACTTCAAACACCTCAAGTAAAACTATGTGTGTTTGTGTGTTAATATTTTATAAACTTTCACAGGTAATAAAATGTTTTATTTACAAAAGGACATAAATTTTTTTAATCATTTTGTCTATATTGGTTACCTACTACTACAGTCTGTTTCATTTACGTTACTCTTCTCGATATTTGTTACTATCAGTAGTGTCTGTGGAGTTTATACTGGTGGGGGGGTGCAAAAGTAGGTATACAGTTGTAGAGTTCTAGAGTTTCTTTATTAGTAGTTATAAAGTTTTATACATAATGCATTATTTATTATGAAACAAAACAATACCTTTAGAAGGACATGATCAGAATTACAATTACAATTAAGTACAATCTGTGAGGTGTTCAAATTGCCGGCTTTAAACATTTACATATTCCTACAGTCTAGTTTCTACACTTAAGCACATTTTTGCACAGAGGTTTTTATTATTATTAATTTCTTGGTATGCGTCTTATGAAGTTTTCTCTTACATAATAAACGCAGTTATGCCTATTAACAGCGTCTGAAAGTTTAAAAATTTCTTCATCGGACCAAGACACTTTGCAAATGATGCCATTTCCTTGTCTTTCTGCATTCAACATTACCTCACAGAATTGCAATCGTCAATCTGGATCATCTTCTAATAATCCATGAAATAATCTTGGCCGATACATTTTCAAACCTAAACATTGCGTTAAGACGCCCCAAAGATTTTCGTGGAATGACTAACTCACGAGAAGCTCTTTCATTATTTTTTTTTTTGGCTTTGGATAAATGCCTGCGCAACTAACATTTCATTTTTGGGTAGTAACACTGACCGGTCGACCACTCCTTGGCACATTACAGATGGAGCCAGTTGTATCAAATTTATTGCTTAATCTGTAAATTGCTAGGAGGTGAATCAAATTCTGTAGCCCATTTTCATCTAACCATTTCAGCATTCTCAGTCTTTCAGTATTGTTTGACTATCATCCACTGGCGTTGGTTGATGGTTAAATTACCAGCCATGATTATCTGAAAACTACTAATATGTAAGTAATTAAGTACCTAATTAATTAAGTTATAATTAAGTAACAAATAATAGATCAAGTAATACCTTTTATAATTGTATACCTACTTTTGCACCCCTCTGTATACAGAATAGTTTTGCCATGAAGAAGATACACAAAATGTGCAGAAAACAATATAACCACATTTGTTTATTTATTTTAATACTAATTTGTAAAGACCTCAATGATTCAGTTATTATGTTACATCTGATAATGAAATTTTTGTTTTCAAAATGTCATTGAAACATTTATTTTATCAAAAGCCAAAAAAATAGATTAATAAAAGTGACGTTTGAAATTTTATTCTGAAATATAACTTTGACACCATAAATCAAAAATGTTTATTAAAATATGAAAGATGATTAAAAATGTGCAAGTTTTTTTTATGTTAGATGTGTGGATAGTTTGTTACCCGTGTTGGGTTTTATGGAGTTCATTTAGAAAGTTGTGTGGATTTTATTTAAGCACCAATGAAAAAACATTACTATTATTTATTCGTCACAAAATTGAGTTTTTTTTGTTGTTTTCATATTTCTTAATAAATTTTAAAGCTGCATTTGGTGTCTATATACAATGGAAGTTTGCATTTTTTGACTGAAGATCCATTTGTAGATTTGATTGTTTGGGATGTCTTATACTTCTACTTTGGAGTATGGGCTTGACTTTGTATAAATTTTGTTTTCTTTTAAATTGTTTTTCTGTAATCATTTTCTTTGAGGTTTTTTACTCGAAAAAACGTTTTCATTGAAGCGGAGATCAATTATAATAATTAGTTTCAACTAAGTTCCTATTCTTGTGTATCTTTTAAGACTGATTCATCTTTAAGACGAGCTTTTAGCTACATCAATGGTCACATTTGAGTTTACCTAATTACTTTCCATAGGGAGATCAGCAAATGAAAGAGTGTTGGCAACTGAACTCCCAAGTTGCTCAGATATGAAGCATTCAAAAAGTGTGATGAAATAAACCGTTAGTGTTATTAAATAAATCAAATAAATTATGAAATAATAAATTATGGTCCAAGGCTGGTTCATGTATATAATGGATGTCCATGATTTATAAATGTGTTGAGTTTTTGTTATCTTATAAATTTCAATTTCAATCCTGTAATAAATATAATTAATTTATAAAAGTTGATAAGTGATTTTTCTAATGCTCTTCATATACTTTGTAGGTGTGTTTGTTGGATTTTTTAATTTGTTGAGCTGCACGAAGTTGAGTATTTTGTTATTTTCATATTCTGATGTAGGTTTAGGTTGGGGTGTAATTTTTTAATGAATTTCTTATATTATCTTATGTTGCTATTTGATCTGCAACTCATCTTGTTAGTATGAATAATTAAAGGAGGATCTTATCGAAACAAGTTTTCATGTATTTATTAAGTTAATTGTGTATTCTATTTAAAAAAAAAAGATTTTATTTTGTTAATAAACACTACAAAATTAATATTAAATGGATTTTTGGTTAATCCAGATTTCAGCTGATATTGTAGAATTCCTGTTTATTCCAGTTTTTTCAGTTTGTATGCTTTTAGAAATATCCAGAAATATTAAAATGTTATGACCATTTTTGTTTTGTTTCATAATGAAATTTTAATTTTGTGATAACATGTTTTGTAAGAAATAATTACTCGTATGTTTGGTTCTTGAGAAAGAAATGTTCAAAAAGTTCAAATTTTTCAAAGTTGTCTATTTAAGTTATGCCTTTGTTATAGAGTATTAGCAGTTTAACGTACTTTTTTATAATTGGTGTATGTTCATCCGATCAGTATGTTTATGTAATTCACCTAAATTCTACAATTTTTTTTTTCAATAAAATATAGTTGTTAAAATTATTATCTCCCTTTATTTGTATATTTTGAGATTTAGTGAATTATAGGCAGAAACAAAGACAATATTATTATTATTTGCAGTTATGAATGAAAGCTTATCATTAATACTTTTGTTTGTAGACGGGTGAGAGAAATCTAACAGTGTTTTTGTGTGGGCTTTAATAACTTCCTTTACTTTAAAAACCTGTCATGTGTGGGTGTTAAGAAGGTCAGAAGTAAATTGTATACTTATATATCCAACCCACTTGTTATATAGGTCAATATTTATCATGGCTAACAAATTATTTAAAAAAAATTGAAATCAAAAGTGTGCGTGCATTTTGTGTGTGTGCGTGCGCACATGTGCCGTTTTAAGAAATGATATTGGTCATTAATATAACAAAATTTTTAATATTTGTCCAGAAATTTTTTTGTGTTTTATCTGCTGTTTTATGTTTTTATACAGAGATTCACATCTGAAAAATTGATTGGTATATTTATTCTGCTAAGGTTCAGTATACATTTTTAATTCGACACTTTTTTATAAGAAAAATAGTAAATGTAAATTTTTTAACAAAATAAAATTTAGTAAAAAGTATCTATTATTACATAAAATATCTCAATTGCTTTATTTAAAACAAAATGATATGTCATGAAATAATCAAATAATTTATTTATGATGGGAATTTTACTGTTTTTATCTTCCTGGCATATACATCTATTGTAGCTATATTATAGGGAAAAATATGTTGAGGATGTCAAAAATGAGGTATTGGGTTTTTGCAAATCTTTAATTTAGGGTCAAAGTATTTCATCTAGACAAAAAACATATATATGTATGTATGTGTATATTTACATATACACTGCTTTGCCTTCATATCTCAGGATTGACCTGACTTATTTTCTTCAAATTTGGATAAAATATTTCTATATGAGAGGCAATGATCATATTAATTTTTTTCAAAATTTGGTAAGAGGGATATTACAAAAAACAATCTAAATTTTTTTATTTTTTTTATTTCAAAGGCATTTTAGAGAAAACTTTAAAATAATTTTATTACCTATACTGAGTATATAAATCAAACAATTCTATTTTTAAAATAAATATTTTTTGTTGTTTTGCTCTATTTCTCTTCAATTTAAATAGTTTTCAAACAATTTTTTAAAGTTGTTAATATTTCATATATATAGCTACCAAGAAATGTCTAGAATTTTTTAAAAATTACAAATCCCAGACCTAATAAAACTTTTTTGAAAATTTTCTTTTTCTTAATTTAGCTTTTTCTGAAGAGTGTTAAATTTATAGAAAAAGTTTTTTAAGAAAATTTTTTATGCTTAATGTATATATGAATATTTTAGAAAAAGTTCTCTAAAAATTGATTTGCAGTCTTTAAAAAATATAATTTCAGTTTTTTTTTTGCTCTAATTCTTAACTTTTATTACTAAAAATAAATTGTATTTGTGTCGTTCTTTATCACCTAAAGGGTTATTAAAAGTAAAGTGCTATTAAAGTATTTAAAGTAAAAGTTAGCTTTGTTTCCTATATTATATTTTGTACCCAAAATGAGAAGCAATTTTTTTTCATTACTTTCATAAAAGTTATAATTTATTTTTCAATATTTTTAAACAATTATTTTTTCAAATTTTTTTTTTTTGTTAGGGATCACTTCTTTATAAACAAATCTTTTGTAAATTTTCTCCACAGGCAAGAAGACCCTAAAATCAAAAAATTGTTTATTCAAAATCAGGGAATTATGATACTTAAATCTTACTTTAATAACACTGAGGAATAAAAAAGAATTTTTTTTTGTCTCAGGAAGAAAATATGTGATTCTGGTAGAATTTTTTCTTCCAATAAATCGGTTTACCCCCATAATGCAAGGTTTCTGAGAGACAGGCATTTATAATTTCAAACATTTTAATACTCTCTGCATTCTTAACTACACAACATTAAAAAATTTGACTCATCTAGAAAGTAAGAAATGAAGATTTTCTGCTATATTTCGCCTGTGAAGTATCCCATTTGGTGTTCCAACAATAATTAGCCAGCACATTAGGATTCCATTTGCCTTGATACCTCTTTTCCTTAGCTGAAATCTCTTGATGAAAGTGTTACCCGTGCTCATCATTCACTGCGCCAAGATTTTCTGGAAAGAAATCTAGGTGCGAGTACAGGAAGTGTACGTTTAAGGACATATTACAACCCAAATTTTTATAAGATATTATAAGATCACTGCCAATATCATAGTAATTTTCCGCCTTTCTATTTCCTAAAAAAATTCTGAGTAACATTTTTGAATGCTTACGAAGCTGCTTTCTCCGGTGGATTCAATAGTTCCTCAAACTTTTGATTATGCATTAGTGATCGTATTTATGGACCCACAAATATTCCTTCTTTAACTTTTGCATCACTAATTTTAGGAAGCTTTTGTTTTAAGTATTTGAAACCAGGAGTATAGCCCATAGCCTTGACAAAATTCTTCATTAATCCTAGTTCGATATGTAACGGAGGTAGATACATATTTTTAGGATTACACAATGGGTCATGTTTCACATTTTTCTGTTCAGGAATTAGTAATTCCTGTTCAGGCCATTCTTTTCTAATTAAATGGTTTTTTCCGTTCCTACTATCACATTCACACAGAAAACAACAGTACTTTGTGTAACCATCTGTAGATCAAGAATAAGTGCAATTGCCTTCAAATCAGAACAAATATTCCATTCATACACTGCATATTGAAGTTTTTCCAATATGAATTATAGTTTTCATATGTAACTTTCATACTAGTAGAGTGAGCCACTGGTACTGATGGGAATTTATTGCCATTATGCAGAAGCACAGGTTTCAATTAACTTTAGAGGAATCATTGTACAAGCACCATTCTTTTGGGTTATGTTCATTACACATTGTTTCCATGAGAGAAGAAATGTCATTGCAAAATACTAAGCCATTTTCTTCAGAAAAATAGGCTTTAAATTTAGAATGACGATTAAGATAAGTACATATCTTTGTATTCTTTTGAAGAAAATTCCATACTTTTAGCACACATTTCAGACTGCTTTTTGTATAACTTTAAGTCTCGTATGAGATCGTTAAGATTTTCTTGAGTCAGTAAATGAGGCTCAGATGAACTGCTTTGTTCAAAAGTTGTATTACCAGAATCTATTTCTTTTTCGTCCTTACTTCCATCAGACTCAGAGCTCTCTTCATCTAATGTCACATGTTCTGGAGGTTTGGTATGGGTAATTCTTCACAGTGTGGAACTGGTCTCATTGCAGATTGCAAGTTAGGGTACACCACTGTATGTTTTGATTTTGACGTAATCCCTTTAATGTCTGTTGAGCAGAAATAACAGTCAGAAAGGTCATCTTTCAGTTCCCTCAAAATCTTATGGATAGCAAATGGCATGTTGCCTGTGCCATTTTTCCTTGCAGTGAGAACCCTAGTGAGAACCAGACCCTTGCTTGGTCTCCGAATTTACACGCAAGACAAAGTTCATAGATTTCGCCTATGGCACTTGAGCGTTACTTCACCACATACATAACAAAAATTGTTAGGATGATTTAAATAAACTCTAGGTATTTTGTAACTAACGACTAATTAAAAGAAATAAAGTTGTAAATATATGTAATACACAATAATTCAGTCATACAAAGCTCTCTCAATGACGCATTTACTAGTTCACTACTGTCTGACTACTGGCATCGTTCTGATGAATGTATGCTACACTAGATCAGACGTGTACATGCTATACACGTCTGAACCCACAACAGTAGCAACACTAGCCTTTTGGTTAGCTCATTTAGGAGCTTTTACTTGACAATGGACAAATGGATGAAAAAAATGTTCTAAAATATTTAAAAAAATTAAAATAACAAAAAAAATGTGGGTGATTGAGAAATCCTGAATACATATGTGAAAACAGGATAAACAACTTCATTAAGTTCACTTATTGATACTCGTGAGACAAAAATCATGTTGACCAGTATAATCTTTACTTTATCGGTGTAGCTGGGAAAGTTTTGCAAAACTTTGCTAGAGTTTTTAATTGTTCAGTTTCAAAATCAGGAAAAGAGAATAAATTTTGAGCCAGATTTCATTTTTTTTATGAAAAAGTAAGCATTGCTTGTTAATAAATTGTCTGTAAACACTGATTGTTGTAAAAATGTTGTTTATTTTATTGGCTCAGTGTGAACTATTTATTTCTAAAAATAAAAGTGTTACATAATCTTTTATAAGCTCAATTTTAATGCAAATAAATTTTTTGAGAAATTTTTTGATTTTTGCAAAACTCTTACTAACTCTGCAGAGTTATGACTAGGAGTTGTAGATTATAATCTGTTTTTAAACTTATATTTTAAACTTTCTTACTGAAGATATCAATAATATTTTGAGTGATTGTGGGTAGATATTTGGGGTCATTGACCAGTAAGTATAAATAAATTCAGGATAAAAAAGGATAAAATAAAGAGGATAAATTCAGTATAAAAGAAAGCTTAATTCACTAAAATTATATTTATGTGTGTGTTGCACATGCACACACATGCAGTACAATTTTATTTTCTCTTCGTGATGTTTAATGGGGTAAACATTTCTTATTGGTTTCAACTTATTTAGAGCATTTGCCCATTTGAAGAGGGGGTGGTAAAAGTGATGTCATTGCAATTGATCACTTCGTGCCACAGAGGTAGAGGAATTTTATTTTTTGAATAGATTTATTTTGGAACATTGTGTTCAAATATTGTTCTTAATAAAGGGGTAACATTTTATTAGAGATTTTAATTTTTGAATTAGATTAGAACTCTTATCATTTAGGAAAGTGCAAGGAAGTATTGATGTTTTTGCTACCTAGTTACTCTTTTTATCTTTTTTTTTTATTAAATTATGTTAATTTTCAAGGTGAACTGGAAATTTTATTCTTTTAGTTGTGTCTGTTCTATGTATAGTGATATGATTTCTGAATGTTTACATATTACTTTAAAATTTTTTAATATTTAAAAATGTTTGTTTTTCATGTCTCTGTTTGATAGTTATTTTTCACTTATTCATTTTTCCTGTTTACAAATAAGATTTTGGTCTTTTATTTTTAAAAAGGTAAGAAATCTGATAGTTTGGATAATATCAGTTATCATCATCTGTTCTCTTTCGTTTAGTTAAATAATTATTTCTGCAATTTTTTTTTCTTACTTTTGTGTAATGTTTTTATTGTTAATATTGGCTTTAGGTCATTCCATATCAAAAATCACCTGATCTAAAATTAAATTAAATTTTTTGATTGTGCAACTACCATTAGGTGTACATAAATTAATACGTAGTAACTTTTTTCATAGAATATATGATTTTTGTTTTAAGTCTCTTTATAATTAGTTTTAGTTACTGCTATTTAGTTTTTTTCTATTGGAAAAATTGTAAATGGCAAAAAATACAAAATTTGCACATGTGACATAGTAAAATTTAACCTAGTGCATGCAGACAATTTAAAAAAAAAAATGTTTTGAACACTTGAAATATGAGAGAGTAAATATACAAAAAATTAAAATTTGAATGAAATTGTTTGATTTGATGTGGATTGACCCAGTTTCAATTTATTGAATTCACTGCTAAAAATTCAATTGAAAGAATTTTTTAAATATGTAGAATACAAAATTTTGGTAGGTTTAAAATAAAAGCAATAGAATTTTTTGATGAGACAGTTGCTGTGGAGAACACATATCCTTTTCATGAATTTGCGGTGTGTTAGGTTAATACTTGTCTCAACCGCATTCTCTCATTTATAAATTTGATTTGTAGCATTGCAGAAGAAATTCATACTATCACATGCCATATAATGTAACATTTTATTAATTTTTTTATATTAAAAAGTTAATAAAAATTAAAGAAATAAAAAAAGAAAGCTTGTAAATAAAAAAAATGTTGGAACTCTATAGATTATATTGCATAATGTAGATTTACGATAGATAGGTTACACCTAACAATAAAACAATAGGCCTGTTTTTATATACTACACCCTACTTAATCCATTGTTCAAATTCTTATGTAGGCAACAAGAAATGATACAACTATAACAATACTAGACATGGATTTTTGTTTTTAATGTTATAAACTTAGATTAAAACAAATAAATAATTCAGAAAAAAATATAAAAAATTTACATTAACTACATTCATCCTACGCTTTTTATAATGTTTACCAAAATTTATTTAATACAATATTGTCCATTAAATTATTATTTTAATAGTCATTAAGTAAATAGAATCCAGCTGTTTTTGACCCATCTACAAACAAGAATATAATAATTTAGGACAGAATGTATTTATAAATAAAAATACTAATGCTGTTACTGGATGTCTATGAATGAGATTTATGATTTTAAACATTAATAACTAATTTTTTTCTTTTATTTGTAGAAATTGCCCCGAAACTCTTTTCATTTTTTGTGAGACACCTGTAGAATTTAATAAATATGAACACTATTCACAGTTTTTGCAAAAAAAAATAATTCTTACAAAAAAATAAGCATTGTGAATTTTAGAAAAAATAATTTTACCTACCTGTTGTTTTATTTCTAACAAAACATGTGTCTTCTTTACATGTTCAAAAATATCAATTTTATATTTTGAATACATCTTGATTTTGGGTAAAAATAATTTTGTTAAGCAAGCATACAACTTTTCTGAAAAAAAAAATAAAAGTAATTTATTAACTTTTACGATAATTTTTAACTTTTATGAAAATATCATATTTATTAATAAATAAAATTATTGGTAAAGCTCGTTAGATCTGATTTACAATAATTTTGTTAAATTTTTCAGTAAATATAAAATCTATATTTATGTGATATCTTTTTTCTTTATTTTCATTTGTAGAACATATCCAAAAAAACTTTGCCCATTATTTTGTGGGACACCTATGGGTATGCATTAAAGTTGTATGTTAAACTGTTAGTCTGAATACATAAAATGACTTATGCTTCATGGTTGTTGAAATAAAATTGGTAAGTAAATAAAATTGGTAAGAAAACTACATGTGTATTTGATCATTAAACAATCATCATTCAGTTAATACACATTCCTAAAAAAAAAATTAAATTAAATAAATTTGTGAGAGGTTTTCATACTAAAAATTTTCATATTTAAATACAATTTGAGATTTTATTGGTTATATTTATCAGGCGCAAGATAAGAAAGGCTTTAGTTGTTTGCTTTTATGGAAAAAAATCAAGTCTGGGGTTTCTAATATCTTGCCTTGGATCTTCTAGTATCCGTATTTATTTTTAAGGCATCTCTTATTATTATACAAGGGCTTCCAAAAAGTTATAAATTTGATATTTGCTGGGAGATTTAAAGCATACAAAGTGGCAAACCTGCATGCATACAAATACAGATGTGTTGTCTACTTCCTGTATCAATTTCAAGTTGATTGTTGGTGTCATTGAGTATCAGAGATCTTTAACATAGCGTGTTGAGTAGTCGCCTACCATGAAAAATAAACATCGATTAACATTATGCGATTCAGTTTTGTGTCTGTTCAAAAAAAAAAATCAGCTTCCAAAATGTATAAATTGTTGAAAGAAGCTTTCAGTGAAGAGCGTGTGTCGTGTGCAATATGTTGTCATTGGCATGCTGCATTTTTGGCACACAAGAGCATGAAAGATATAGTGAGTGCAGGTCAACTGAACACAGTGAGTGTCAACGTTTGAGATCATCATAATGGTGTCATAATGTTCGAGGGAATTGCTACATGTCTCAAAAAGCAATGCATGCAATATTCTTAGTGAGTAGATGCATATGAAATGTGTGTCCGTTGGGTTCTGCAGCTATTAATGCCTAACCAAATGGAATACCACTTATTTATCTGTGAAGAATTGTTGGCTCATTACAAGAAGGAAGAAGCATGCTTTTTGCATAATGTGGTATTTGCTGACAAGTCTTTGATGTTCCATTATGATTGAGATGAAATAACAAAGCTCCTGATTGAAGTCAACTTCTTCACAGTCTTCTAAAAAAGCAAAATCTGCATGCAGCACCAGTAAAGTCATGATGATCACCTTTTTTGATCATGAAGGATTTATTTTACCGATATTAGATACCTATAGGGATGGCTCTAATTGCTCTGGTGCATCAATGTGCTGAAGATAATACTAACTCGCTTCAGAAAAAAAAAAAAACTTGAAAAAACTGAACTACTATTACGTCACGATAATGTACAGAATGTACATTATCTACTACTTGAGAAACGTGAGGGTCATGTTTCTCAAGTAGTCTGCAAATTTCTGAATGAAAAAAAATTAAAACTTGCTCACCATACAGCCCACATCTAACTCCATGTGTCTGTTTCGAGAGATGAAGAAACACCTAAAAAAATCGTCCTAAAATTCAAGATGAATCTATCTATAGATTGTAAAAGCAGTGATTTTGACAGAAATTATAAAAAAAAATTAGGGATTAATTTTTTTATTCCTTCTTTAATTTTTTTTATTCATGTTATTTTTTAATATACATTTCATTGTGTTAAATAACTTATTTTCTTTCTTTTATTGACTTATTTGGTTGCAGCTTAAGAAAATAGTGATGAACCTTTCTTTTCTCCACATAAGTATCTATATTGTGTGTATTAATTTCTAAAGGTAACGCTATAATACATGTGTGAAGGTGTGCTCAACACACACTCACACAAACACTCACAGACTGTATATAAATATACTACCACTCTTTAATTACTCTGACTAATGTTTTCTTAAATTGATATTGTTTTAAAATAGACAATGATGATTCAGATTTCGTATTTGCATTTATAATTTATATTGTAAACATCCCACTTTATACTGGTTTAAATCTCCATAGAAAGGGTGTCCTTGAAATGAAACAATTACCTTATTGTGTCTTGTAGATTTTTTTGTCATTCTCTTGTATAAATTAATTTTAATAAAGTGATTAACATAAATTTAATAATTATTACCAATATAAATCTTAAAATTTTTAGCATTTGTTTTGTTGTATTATGTAGAAAGAACATTTAATTAAAATTTCACTCTATAATGAGTAAAAGTTAAAATTACTAACAGTGTACACTCTGACAAGAGATAACAGGTGAAGTTTGTATAATTCCACCTCATATTCTAGCCAGTGGTAGTATACAAACGAGTGATTTGAGTCTGCATAATAGAGATGTGTTGTTCGCTGATATAATGCACTTTACCTTTATCACATGCCTTAAATGGAATTAAGAATGAGGCATAAAGGATGAAGAATATCTGATGTTAAATAAATATTGCTGGAGGTCTTAAGGAATTATTCATCGCAAAGATAAACAGAACTCTAAAGATTATTTTTTTTATATTTTATTTTTGACAAAAAGTATGATTTATTAATAAAAATGCATCAGATAATGTAATTTTGTAATGATTCGAATATTTTTTTTTTTTTTTTATTATATGTATACAATTTCGGGTGGGCGTTCTCCCATTAAACCACTGGTGCTACAACAGGCTGACTCTGAGGGAATGTTTTTAGTGTTATAAATGTGTTTAATGAAAAAAAAAAAAATGTGCAGCCATTTTAGGATTATATAAATCCTGATTTAAACAATATTTTTAATAAAGCTGTATTGCATTGTAATGAGGTTACAAACCAGAATCTGCTGATAAAAAGACAGAGATGCTACTTCTTGCCACTAAGATCAGTGTTATTGTTATTGTTAAATAAAAGTAGTTGCATTTTTTTCAGTTACACATTCATTTTCAAAATCCCTTCGACTCGTAATAGTTAACCGTTTTGATTTCTATCATACCATATCCTTATATTAGTTCGATGACTGAGATTTCATTGTAATGACATTGACCTGAAAAACGTTTGTTTGTTCCTCATCAAAAAACTTTGTTTTAATTCTGATGGGATACAGGAACTATTACAGAATGGTAACATACATTTTCATCTTGTTAGAAGTTTTCAAAGATCCCGGTGATAAGGGAACATGAAAGTAACTAAATCAGTATTCTACAGACACTCTTCTTTATGATGAGTAGAATCTGGCACTTTGTTCCTGTTATAAAGTTGCATACCGTTTTGTATTTTCACGATTCTTCTGTTCATTGATGGACTTCTGGATATGACAAACCTTGGGGGAAAGAGGTAGAATGAATGACTAAGAGTATTTCGATCTAATTTGAGAACTTATTTTAAGTTACCAATTGAGGACGTGTTCTTTTTTTAGAATTTTGACTTATGAAAAATGTTATTTGAAAAAAAAAAAAAAAATTTATTAAATAAAATAATAAAAGAGAAAGAAAAAATATTTTAAATATCACTTTCAAAGTGCATTTGCAAAATAAAATGTACCTTCTTGCACTTGAAATGATAACGGCCTTGAGGTATCAGATATCCTTTTGTTTTGTAGCGGTGCATATTCTAATTACATCTATGTTTTATTTTTATTTTCATTTTGTAAACAACTTTTAGACAATGGCCTATAGAGTAAAAAATCATCTAGATTTATATTTAGCTTACTGATATTTATAATACGACGCAGTTTAATTAAAAATATTGTTTAAAGATTATTTATGTAATCCTAAAATGGTTGCACATTTGTTTTATTAAATATATTTAAATATTAACATATATTTTAAACACAAATTCAATAAATTATACGAGATTTATCTCGTAGATTAATCTAGAATACGATGACGAATCATTCTACTATTTATATTTAACTTTGATAAATAATGACATTTTTTTTAGCAGAATTCCTATGTTTTACTTTGTAATCGCTAAGAATATTTTTTAGTTATAACATATTGCAACAGTTGTGGATAATTTTTTCTTCAAAATAACAGTTGATTTCTTTTAAACAAAACTTAAATTATCAGGAATATCTAATGTTGTAAATATAAGATTATTTTATTGCACTTTTTCATAATTTGTGTTGTTGCCTTAAGGCAACAACACAAATCCTAGATTTAATCTAGTCCTATATTTAAATCTAGGACTGTAGATGATCTGATATTAGGTAAGATGTTTTCGAAAATTCCAGTCATGCTTAAGAACATCTCAAGTTGGGAAAGTGTTTTTATCAAGCTATTTGTTATTATCTTCTATATACCTTTTTATTTATTTTTATTGATTCCTGAAATCTATTAATAATTTATGACCACTCTTTTTATGTAATTTTAATTCCTTATCTGCAGAGCGAGTTAAAGGTATGGAAACCTCTGGACAACTTTAAAACCGTTCCAGATAGAAAACTGTAACTTTCAGGATAAGGTATCGGTCAACTACTTTATCTTTTAACGTGAAATAGAATTTCAGTCCCTTGTTGGGGAATAATCTAGGGGTTGTAACTCAAATATTTTAAACTGTAACACCATTTGTGTGATAACATAATTTTAAAGGTCTCTTTAAAAAAAGAGAAGTGGTATAAATAAAAAGTTGGTACGATGTCTGTACCCAAAATTAAATTAAAATGTTTAATTTTGAAAATGAGTAATCTATTAACTTCAAATAATAAAATTAAATAAAAATACGTTAAAATTAAAATTTAAAAAAATTGTTATTCTTTAACATAAAAAATTGGTTTTGCTGCAATTTAATGAGTAAATAAATATACACATATAAATAACAAAACACTTATAAAGTTTAAATCGGGGATTTAGAGATTAAATGTAATGATTACGAATATTTTTATATAGGTCAGACAGGAAGATATTTTATAAAACTGTTCGAAGAACATCTGTCTAACCGCAATGTTTTACGAATAAATTTAACTACGCGCATGTATAACTGCTCTCAGAAGAATATAATTTCAAGTATAATATCAAGTAAAATTTAATATTATTTAAACTTCCAGTCCAATTCGATTTGTGATAAGGCGATAAAATCAAAGGATGGCGCCAGGCAGTAGCAATGAGGAATCACAGTGTGATTCCTCCAGTCGGATCTATGTAGACGACGGTGTGCATACGTCGCGTTTGTGTGTGGTTTTATACGTTGTTGATTGTGTTACGACTTTGTGTACACCGTATGTGTGTTCATTTTTTCGTTTTTCTTGACGTGATGACGACCTCTAGCAAGTGATTTTTTGAAGATTGAACAGAATTCCGAAACGCGTTAAAAGTAATTAGACACATGTAGAAAATTTACTTAGATTGATATAATTTATTAAATTATCAGTTGCGACTTGGATACATCAAGATGAATTTTAAAGTAAAAATTAATTCATTTAATTTGTGAAAGTATAATATAATGTAACATACGTTCCGTTTTATAAATTTTCCAACAACTTATGGATTATTTTTATAAAATAAAAAAAAAAAATCTTCCTAAAAAGTTCATTTGGGCTTGAGTAGAGTTTGAAAAGATTTTTAATTAAAAAATAAATTCCGGTTGAACTGAGAGCCTATCACAGCATCCTTTGGAAAGTTCTTGGTCTGGCACAGAAATGACGCAAATATGACCAAATGATGATATTTTTCAGTTATGATTCTGTAGATGGCGAGTGCGAAGTTCGAGCTGTTATAAAGTACTTTGGTTTGAATGGTTTAACCCCGACGAACGAACAAAAAGTGTTAAGATTCCACTTTGAAGGATTTTCTCCTCTTTGATTTCGATGGTAAAAAAGTAAGCAGCTGAGTTTAAACTTAGCTGTATATCCATTCAAAATGATGAACGCTTGGGACGTCCAAAAAACTAATACGACCGAACGAAATCGTCATAGATGTTTTAAATGGTAACTGATTGAAAAAACGCGAGCTTATTAGCACTGCAAACATTTCGATGTACCGTTTGCCACGTCATTTTACACGAATTTTTGGGTATGAAATCGCTCGTGGGTGTCGTGTTTGTTAACAGTCGACCAAAAACGCGTTCGTTTGTACACTTTTCGATGGTGTTTAGAATTATATAAACGCAATTCCGCTGAGTTTCTTCAACGTCTTATAAATAGATGGAACATGGATTCACCATTACACGCCCGAAACGAAACAACAATCCAAAGAGTGGGTGGGAACAGTGCGAAAACGGTTCCATCTGCAGGAAAGTTACGGTTTTTTTGGGATTCTCATGGTTTGGTGCTTATAGATTAACTGGAAAAAGGCAGGACCATACCGGGGAGTATTACGTTTTATTACTTTCTTTTTCTATTTATTCTCCAAAACCACCGTAAGGTATTACTTCAGAGGATGATATGTATGAACGTAAATGAAGTGTAGCCTTGTTCAGTCTCAGGTCGACCGTTCCTGAGACGTTTGATTAATTGAAATCCAACCACCAAAGAACACCGGTATCCACGATCTAGTATTCAAATCCGTATAAAAGGAATTGCCTTTACTAGGATTTGAACCTTAGAACTCTCGATTTCGTAATCAGCTGATTTGCGATAACGAGATCACCACTAGACCAACCCGGTCGGTTTACGCTTTATTACTGGATCAATTGAAATGTCAGGTTAAACGTTCATATCTGGCAAAAAAAAAATTGCTCTTTTACTATGATAATGCTCTTACATACACGTTTGGTATTTTTGCCGCTAAACTCCATGATCTATGTTTCGAAGCGGTTTCACATGCGCCGGATTCCTATTACTTCATTTTCCTAAACCTGAAGAATGGCACGCTGGAGAAGATTATCTTTTACTGAGTTGTCAAAGAGGTGAAAATTGCGTGTTTTTTTTCAGAGTTGAACGAATCGCACTTTATTGAGGGTATTAAAAAGTTAGAAAGTCGTTAGTCTAAGTCTATCGAATTGCAAGGTGACTGCGTTGAAAAATATAAATTCAAAAAATTTTGTTTTTTCTTTGTCAGGCCGAGAACTTTCCGAATGGACCTCTTATTTGATCGGTCGAAGTATTTTTAAAATGAACCTAACTGTAATTAAGTAATTTTTAAGTCCGTTTTTTTCACCTCTAGGAACTAGCCGTAGAATTAAGTTATTAATTTAATTTCGGTTATAAATATTATGTTTTATATTCCTTGTAATATTACACGATAATCTTTGCGTGTGTTTTATCTTATTAAATGTTTATGTTATTTAAATATACTGTAGCGTGAATGGAACTGGTTTTTATGTTGTTGAAGAGTTGTCGAAGCGTTTTCGTTTACATAGGTGGATGACGTTTAATTTCATATTAGTGGTAGTGAGTTTAAAAAGACCCACGCACGCCGTGTAGTGTTAGTCATCTGAAGTTTTAACTGTCTTCTAGTACTGAGCTAGCCGGCCAGGTGGGCTGATATCGTATAAAAACATACCACACATACATACACACACGATGTCAAGGTCGTTGTACTTACACTAATACCATATCAGGAGCACACCACACCTAAAATCCAAATTTGGTTTACGAGTTCAGATGTAAAATATACTGTATTTTTATATATACGAGTATATCTTACTTCCGATTAGACGTCATTTTAATCAGATTACTGTACTTAATTTTTTTTTATCCACATTTGGATGCATTAGTTATTTACTCGTTTGCGGTATAAAAATTGTTTTTTTTTTTTTATATCATTGATGATTGTTATCATTTATTTAACTGGTTTAATGCGATTATATTTTCTTTTCTATTCTTTGGTATTCTTTTCAGTTTAATCATACCAATTACATCTTGTATCCTTAATGGATCCATTTTTTATATGTATTTGGTGTATTTATTTTCTTATCTAGATTTTATCTTATAAGATACCTACTATGAATATTAAAAACATTTTCCTCAACAGAGTGGATGTCGTCATGTGTTTAATGCATTGTACTTGCTAAAAAAAATTGCATTATTTTGCTTTTTTACATGATCTCTTATGACTGTCACATACAAAAATTGCAAAAAAAAACTATCTGAGATACGGGTGACATAAACAGGTTGGTTTCTTTTAGAGTAAGGATGTTTATTTTATATACGATGAGTTGCTGTTTTTAAAAGAATTATGTCTGAATATAAAGTTGAATATTATCCGAATTTCAGTGTGCCGGTTTGAAGCACTGAATTATTCTGTGATGAAGACAAGGGGAAACCATTTTCAGTCTTCACTTTCTGCAATAATAAACTTAACATAACTTAGTGCTCCTGCCACTAAGTGCTCCTTTTTATTGAGTAGAACTGATAAGTCCTCATTCATCTTTGGTGTAATGTTGTGTCCTCTTCCAGTAGTTGATAGAAAAAGCTGTGAAGGTGTGAGAATCATTAAAATATTTTCCAGTTGAACCTGTGTTTGATTATCCATCAATGATTTCTTGAATGAAGTAGCAGGACCCTGCAGATGGAATAAGTGTATTCGTTATTCCTCATCATTTTCTTGTATTTTGACTTCAATGACTTCGGCTAATCACCACTTCGCATCATATATGCAGCAGACATCATTTTGACATTTTAGCTTTGGTAAACGCATAAAGCAATCAGAAACATTAATATCCTTTTGTACCAATACTAACGTAAATGTTTCTGATTTGGACTATCAGAATACATTTCTGATTTGTTGAAAGGTTCTTGTTTTTGGAACTGTTGTGATTACCTGATAACGCGGACTGAGGTATTCTTCAGTCTCTTAAACATCTTTATTACTGCAGAAAATAATATTTTCTTTGCAATAATTGTACATTTGAGAAGGTTTAACAATTTGATTGATGACTGTCCTTTGAAGGCTTGCTTTAGTCACAGTTCCACCAATACAATCACATGTCCTTTTCCATGGTATAAAGCAAAAAAATGCCATTCAGCTGCGATTTCAATATCTTCTTCATGGTAGCACAAATTTATGAAATTTTTTTGTTTTTATACTTGGCTGAGGAGTCATCAGAAAAATAAAAAAATTGTTTAACTTGTGGTAACAGTGTTTTTACTTTATTTATAACTCGCTTTTGTAAGCAGAATGAACGATGTAGTATTGTGCTTCAACTACTCACTAATCGCACAGTAGCTTTGGCTTTGTAATTTTCTTTCTTTTTTAAAATTTATGAGAAATGAATGTATTGTAGCATAAGATTTTGACTTGATCCTATATCACAAAAAGAAAATTTTGAGAGAAAGTCTCCCGTTTCAATATATCTACCCTCCAACAAGTTTTCCTTTTTAATGTTGATGAAATTAGCATGTTTCTTTGTAACAAAATGATGCCTTTTTAGATTACTTAAATTTTCAGTAAGTTTATCTAAGTACTCTTGAAATGGAAGAATTTGAGTAGTCAGTTGACAACGGTCAACAGAAACCCACTGTTTGAAAATAATTTAAGAATCAAAGTCATCCCAGCACTCTTGCAGTAATCTAAGCATTTCATTGTGTCTAGAAATTTTTCATACTGTAACAGCATGCACATTTCATTTTCTATATCACATACCACGGTTGAAAGGAGAATTTTATAATCAAATTTCATTTTTTAAGTAGATAACACGAAGTTTACATTTTGGTGGGTGACACACACACACACATACTGAGTGAGTACCTGACCCACCAGCTAGAACACAAAATTTAGGTCTTAAATCAGCAAATTTTGAAAAACCAACTTTTAACTTATGTCTTTCTTTGAAGGCTGTGTACAATTCTTTTAAGTTACATAAGATAAGTTTTTTGAATATTAATTTTCTTCCCGTCAGCTTGTCTTATAGAGACACAATCCTTCTTGCCTGGCATCATTTGGCTGTGATTATGATTATGGTAAATATCTTGGACACATTTAATAACATTTTCATAAATTATATGACTACATTTCTTTTTGCTAATTTATGGCAAAATTCCACTTGTTTGGATTGACAGGCTAAATACTAACACTAAATTCATTTTGAATGTTGCAGATGCTTGGTAATACACTTAAAATATTAATATTTTTCTGGGTTGATGTAACTGTTTTCATTTTATCCTTTATTTTAACGAATAATTCTTTGTATTCCCTACCTAAATCAGCATAATTTTGTGGTACTAAACTGTTTTCTTCTGTAGAAACATTTAAATCAAAGGAATCGTTTAATTTACTGGTAACTGACTCGACTATTTTTTTAACTTTATTCTTTAAAATCAGATACTTTGCGGTGCTCGATAATTTTTGAACCTTAACAGGGGAAATGGCAATTGCTGAACAAGTTTTACTCACTGACTTGACATAACACATTGAGGCTCAAATATATCTTGACATTCCGGTCCGCTTTTTGTATCATCTTGTTGTTTTTGTATTTTGTTTAAGCATTTTGTACACAGTGCTCTGCCTGGAATTAATTTTAAATTGGATTGCTTGTTGAAAGTGTCAAAAGATATTTCTCGAAGAGATTTTTTAACCGGTTTAATGTGACTGCTAAACCGGTCAGAGTAACTTTTCCATTAATATGAAAATATTTATCTAAATATTCGGTTTTATGAAAAGTAGAGATATGGTGGTTCAGTACAGCCACATCTTAAAGATATCAATGCTATTTGCTTTTCAGTAAACTCTATATAATTTCGTGCAATACTGAAAATCTATTTTAAGTCAATTTGTGACATACTGTTTCAGTGTGAATGCCAATTGAAACACTCCATAATCCGTATGAACTATAAAACTACCAACTGCACCTCACTTTGTCTTTTCCCAGTTTCTCTATAGCTAAAATAAAAATTTCTCTAATTAATAAAATTAAGAATAAAAGATATCTCATAAAAGGAAGTTCTCTGCTAATGAAATTACTTTATAAACAAGTGTACCTAACCACAGTATTAATACTAGCAACAGTTCAACATATCACACTGAAATCAAAACAGTAACTGAGCCTTCTCCAATGTTTACATTCAGGATTATGCAAAATTTCATGTCCATGCATGTCTATTCACTTTCGTGTTTAAACATAGAGTTTGTATGTATGAGTCATACTTTTAAGTAACAAACTGATTAGAATATAAGCTATCTCGTTGTAGACATATCAGAATATTTTGTATAGTAGGCCAACATTTTTAACTGAAAAAATACATACTGTGAATTTTTTGGATACATTGTTCACGGTTAGCAGGAATGGTGTTTTTAGCGGTTTTGATGGCTTCATTACACGTCAACCCCTTTGAGTAACAAAATGAATTTTATATGGCTTTAAAATACATACAAAGTACTTACAGCTGTAAAAATTTCACATTTTTGCCATCAGTCCCACTTCGGGTTTTCGGGTCCCAAAAATGAGACATTTTCAAAATATTACGAATTGGCGGCGATTTTTTTTAATGAAGGACACTGGTAACAGTCCAATTTTTTTTTATAAGTACAACTACTACCTAAGAGTAAAATTTAAAAACAATAGGTCTCTTACCCTCAGCCCTTCTTTATTTATTTTGGGCTCATAATTTGAAAAAACAACAACTTGTAAACGTAACGTCAGCAAACATTACAAAATTTCGTTATGTAACAAAATGAAGTTTGACTACACCAAGGTGAAATTTCATCTTTATTCTTTCCAAAAAAAAACCTTCTGTCCTCTGCATTATATAAAATGAGAATGTTACAGCTAATTGAAAAAGTAACCAAAATGGCTGTTTTTACCTGTTGGCAAGTAAGAAAAGAATTTAAAAACATAAAACAATATTTTATGACCACCATAAGGTGGGTAGTTATCGTATACCAAATATCAAAATCAAAAATAGTGGCGCAATAAAATGTTTGAAAATTTGTTGAATTAAAATGGAATACCCCTCACCATCATCAGAGATTACTTCCGTAACGATCTTATCAGAATAGGAAACCCGATAAAAAATATAATAAAAAACTTTTTTAAAATGTCTTTCACTTTATCAGTCGTATGATAACGGTAACTATCCATTACTAGCATACCGGCATTTTTTTTATTAAGTAATCTCCTGATCGCTTTTGCCATACACACATGATCCAATCTAAAATTAAGGTTTCGTCCATCCAACTTGATTCCTGTGCTCTGATAATAACTCCATTCACTCTTCAATACACAGATTACTCTTAACATTCACCACCCTCACAGATTACTTCCATAATTATCTAATCAGAATAGTAAGCCAATGAAAACACATTCACTCCAAATAACCTCCAAAAACCAAATAAAACACATTCACTCCTTAATACCGCAGATTACTCGTAACATTCATCGCTCTCACAGTTTACTTCCGTAACCATCTAATCAGAGGAAAATAAACCAATGACAACGACGGGGTATTCCATTTTAATTCAAAAAATTTTTTTTATCAGTGCGTCACTATTTTTGATTTTGATGATATTTGGTATATGTTAACTACCTACTTGTAATGGCAAAAATTTTTCTCAAGTAATAGACTATTTTCTCTAACTCGTTAACAGGTGGAAAAAGCCATTTTTGTCACTTTCTCCATGAGCTGTAGCATTCTTATTTTACATCGTACAGAGGCCAACAAAAAAACTTTTTGGAAAGAGTAAATATTGAACATTTTAGTGTACTCAAAATTAATTTTGTTGCATAACCAAATCTTGTAATATTTGCTTACGTTACGTTTACAAATTGTTGTTTTTCAGATTATTGGCCCAAAATAAATAATGAAGGGCTTAGGGTAAGAGGCCTCTCTTTTCCTGTTTAGCCTCCGGTAACTACCGTTTAGATATTACTTCAGAGGATGAATTAATGTATGAGTGTAAATGAAGTGTAGTCTTGTACATTCTCAGTTCGTGAGATGTGTGGTTAATTGAAACCCAACCACCAAAGAACACCGGTATCCATGATCTAGTATTCAAATCCGTGTAAAAATAACTGGCTTTACTAGGACTTGAACGCTGGAACTCTCGGCTTCCAAATCAGCTGATTTGGGAAGACGCGTTCACCACTAGACGCAACCCGGTGGGTTAGGGTAAGAGGCTTGTTTTTTTTTAAATTTTAACTCTTAGGTAGTAGTAGTACTTAAAAAAAAAATTGGACTGTTACAGAGTGTACTTCATTAAAAAAAAATCGCCGCCAATTCCTAACATTTTGAAACTGTCTCATTTTCGGGGTCCAAAATCTGAAATATTTACAGCAGTACATAGTTTTATGTACATTAAAAGTAATTTTTATTTAACATAATATCCTTATTTAATTACTTTAATTTAGTCTTAATGTAATGCGTGTGTATTAATGTGTACCGACACACACACGCACACGCATACGCATACATCTTATTAACTGACAGTAGCATTCATCCCATATACAAGTGATGAAAATTCATTTAAAAATTAAGATTTGTAAAATATTATAATTTATAATAACTTTTTTAGTTTTTAATGACTGAAAATATATATGTATATAAACAGAAATTTGAAATTTTACCATTGTAGCTTTATTTGGAATTCTAATATAGTAAGATCTCATTTCTTTTACTTTACACAATAAACTAATCACTTATTTTCTAAAATAATGTTAGATTTAAATCGTGTTCTGTTTCTTTGCTACTCGCACGCGCGCGCGCACACACACATCTATCCATCCATATATACACCCCACACTGACATTTAATTATAGTGTATAGCAGTTACACAGCCTACTATATAAATGAAAATATGCTCGCCGTCAAATTTTGATTGTTGGGTTTTGACTGATCTAGACGTTTCTTAACTCTTGTCTAATCAAAAGAAATAAATAAATAAAATCTTAGCGTTTCAAAATTCTGAAAGGTTGCAAATATTTGTCTAAGTTTTTGTGAATACTTAGGTTTGTATGTACGTACGGAAAAAATAACTATATAAAGTATTTAAATCAATGGCTCATTTGTCATTTCAGATAAAATTTCTGATTAAAATTTTGTCATTTCAGATAATGGTAAATTTCTTCAGACAAATTAATGTTTCTTTGGTTATACATACTTTCTGATGGTGTGGTTTAGTTTTATTTAAACCCCCATAAAGGAATGCAGGTAAAAAACTGTTTTTTTTTCTCTTTTCTCGATTCTTGAGTCAAAATAACAGTCGTGTACTAATTAGATGATTCAGTTCGTAACGTTAATTTGGGTTTATATATATGGGCGATTTCATTTATGGTTGGCGATTAATAAATCTTTTTTTTTTTTTTATCTGTATCGTTTTGCTGATACCTTCACACTGGATTAATAAATTTTTATGAAATTCTGTACGATTGTTTCTAAGTATGTAGGAGGGTAAGTCAGTTATTATCCGCAATGTAGTTATAAATTTTATTGCAATACAAATAGGAAACTTACATGTACGTCATTTTTCAAAATAGTCCCCTTGCATTTTAACGCACTTGATCCATCGTTGCACAAGCTTCCTGATGGCCTCATAAAAGAAGGTTTTCGGTTGAGCTGCGAGCCAGGGATGCACTGCTTCTTTCACCGTATCGTCTGAGGTAAATCGATGGCCCCTTAATGCTTCTTTCAATGGACCAAACAAGTGGTAGTCAGAAGGGTCAGTATCAGGAGTATACGGAGGATGAACCGGCACTTCAAAGTTGAATTTCTGGAGCGTTTCAGCAGTATGTGGACGGGCATTGTCGTGCAACAATACGATACTTTTCGACAACAGTCCTCAGCGTTTGCTTCGAATTGCAGGATTCAGCTTGGCAGTAAGCATCTCACTGTATCGTGCACTGTTTATTGTCGTGCCCCTTTCCTCATAATGTTCCAGTACTGGACCTTGTGAGTCCCAAAAAACCGTGGGCATCAGTTTTCATACGGACGGTTGGGTTTTGAACTTTTTTTTGCAGGGCGAATTTGGATGTTTCCATTCCATACTCTGCTCGTAATGATGGATCGTCCCCAGTGATGGTTCTGTCTAAGATGTCCCGTTCGTTACCGTAGCGATCCAAACGTTTTCGGCAGATGTCCAAGCGCGTTTGTTTATGCGACCCATCTTGCACAGACTTTATGAAACCCAAGTCTGTTGTTAATGATTTCGTAGGCAGAACCGTGAATAATTTGCAGACGATGTGCCGCTTCATCGATAGTTACTCGTGTGTCTAAGAAAAACGTGTCACGTGCACGCTCAATGTTTTCCTCATTTGCGGTGGTAAACGGTCGTCCGGCTGCTTCGTCGTGCGTAACACTTGTGCGACCATTTTTGAAATTTTCAATCCATTCGTAGGCACTCCGTTGCGGTATCACTCTGTTCCCCTACTGTACCGAAAGTCTTTGATGAATTTCGCCCCCTGATACACCTTCTGACCACAAAAAACGGATCGCTGAACGTTGCTCTTCTTTGGTACAAACAGAAAGCGGAGCAGCCGTGGTTAACGGCAGGGCAGCGATACTGAAACTAACTTAGCAGCATCGAACGTGCACAGCCATAACAACAATTAAACCACGCATGCGTCATCTACGCAACACAACAGTACTACCAACATAAAAAAAATTATAACTAAATTGCGGATAATAATTGACTTACCCTCGTATATACATATTTTTTTTCGAGATGGAATATCTTTGAAAACCTTCTCAGTAATGCCTAGAAACACAGTTGAAAATTTGGTTACGATTGATTGCGTAGTTTTTTTTTTTGTTTATCCGTAACAAACAAAAACCCTCGTCTATATAACCAGTACATAGACTTGGTAGTCGGCTTACCCATTTATAGTCGGGGAAGTTATGCAACTTCCCCGACTTTTTTTTTCTGTAATCTTGTTTGCCCTTATCGTAAAAGCAGGAATTTGATTATTAGATATCGAATTATAGGTATACCCGGTCAGACAAAAAAAAAAAAAACATAAATAAAAAAAAGAGATCGATATACTGTATCTTTTTTTTGGTGTTAAACATAGTTCATTTCAGAGTACGGTTCTTATTTTGTATTTTGGGATTACATACTTTATTTTTATTTTTTTAAATATCAATTCACGTTTTTTGTTCTCCTGTACTTATTTTTTTTTTTTACTTTTTAAAATTTTGTTATTGTATGGTTTTTGTTTAAATATATGTCAATGACATTTAACATTTATTATCGATTACTTGTGTTGAAAAAAAAAACATTTAAAATGAAATGAGTTACAACAATATCAGCATGTTAAAGAGAAATGCTAGGATGTGTGTGTGTGTGTGTGTGTGTGTGTGTGTGTGTGTGTGTGTGTGTGTGTGTGTGTGTGTGTGTGTGTGTGTGTGTGTGTCTGTGTGTACGCGCTCGCGTGTGAGTATATATGAAGTAAAGAGAATGGAGTTTTCAAGTATTGACAAGTTTCTTTAGTCATTATTATTGTAAGAGTTTCTTTTCAGTATATACTTTATTATATATTTGATTGATACAAGTAATCCTTGATGATGGTGTCAGGTATGACATGGACATATTCATTCGTATTATGAATTATAATAACTTGAATTATTACTTAGCGTCTTTTTAGTATATTCATTTTATTATATTGAATTATCTTTTTGGTAGTACTAGTTTTGTTTTTAATATTATAATAAAATTAATGGATTAAATTATGCTAAATTCTTTTTTTTATAATATATTTATTATTATTATTTAGTGTTATAATAAATTATTTTGCTTTTATTCTTTTTCTTCTCTAAAAGAGAGTTAAACTGCATGTCTGATTCCATTCATATTTTTTATGTGCACGGTCAGTTATTATGTATTAATAATCTATAATGGAAAGTTCTTTTTTCGCATCATAAATTATGATAAATTTTACTTTCTCCTTATATTTCATCTGCCTTATCTTAGGATTTCCTAAGGTAATTTCTTTTCCTTCTGTTTCCATTATTTTCAAGTTAATCTTAAGTTCTGACGAAGTTTGAATTACTTTATTACATACTGTAATAAAAATTTGTTTTTATTTGTACCAAGTAAAGAAAGTATTCTGATCGTGAAAAATTTCGGTTTTCAAATTTCCAACGGGAATATCCATTTTGACCATTCGTGAATCAATTTTGACTAGTTTTGGTGTGACTCAAAAACGATTAGTCGTAGGTTGTTGAACTTTTGAATTTAGGACTGTTGTAACATCTAGTTGTGTACCTCCCCTTTTGATTCCAATCGACTGGACCAAAAGTGTCCTAAAAAAGCCCAAAATCCAAAATATTGGGATTGTAGTTTTTCTTAACTGTAGTTTTAAGTGCTAATTGTTGAAAAGAACAATATATAATAAGCGGTACTTATTTTTATCGGTTCCAGAGGTAAAGTCAAATAAAATTTTAATTATTAAAATATTTGGATCTTATAAGGGGAAGGCACATCGGTTCAAATCCGATTTCATCTCCTCTTTTTTTAAAACTTTTTTTCATTTAAATTTAAATTTAATTACACTGCCCAACAATGAAAATGTTTCGTGCTCAAAATCAGTCTAAAAACTTTTTTAAAAGTCTTTCACTTTATCAGTCGTATGCCCCCGATAACTATCCATTACTAGCATACCGGTATTTTTTTACTCGAATAAATACGGTAATTTGTATTAATAATTACGTTAGTCAATCGATATTTTTTTTTTGTCTTCAGTCATTTGACTGGTTTGATGCAGCTCTCAAAGATTCCCTGTCTAGTGCTAGTCGTTTCATTTCAGTATACCCTCTACATCCTACATCCCTAATAATTTGTTTTACATATTCCAAACGTGGCCTGCCTACACAATTTTTCCCTTCTACCTGTCCTTCCAATATTAAAGCGACTATTCCAGGATGCCTTAGTATGTGGCCTATAAGTCTGTCTCTTCTTTTAACTATATTTTTCCAAATGCTTCTTTCTTCATCTATTTGCCGCAATACCTCTTCATTTGTCACTTTATCCACCCGTCTGATTTTTAACATTCTCCTATAGCACCACATTTCAAAAGCTTCTAATCTTTTCTTCTCAGATACTCCGATCGTCCAAGTTTCACTTACATATAAAGCGACACTCCAAACATACACTTTCAAAAATCTTTTCCTGACATTTAAATTAATTTTTGATGTAAACAAATTATATTTCTTACTGAAGGCTCGTTTCGCTTGTGCTATTCGGCATTTTATATCGCTCCTGCTTCGTCCATCATTAGTAATTCTACTTCCCAAATAACAAAATTCTTCTACCTCCATAATCTTTTCTCCTCCTATTCTCACATTCAGCGGTCTATCTTTGTTATTTCTACTACATTTCATTACTTTTGTTTTGTTCTTGTTTATTTTCATGCGATAGTTCTTGCGTAGGACTTCATCTATGCCGTTCATTGTTTCTTCTAAATCCTTTTTACTCTCGGCTAGAATTGCTATATCATCAGCAAATCGTAGCATCTTTATCTTTTCACCTTGTAGTGTTACTCCGAATCTAAATTGTTCTTTAACATCATTAACTGCTAGTTCCATGTAAAGATTAAAAAGTAACGGAGATAGGGAACATCCTTGTCGGACTCCCTTTCTTATTACGGCTTCTTTCTTATGTTCTTCAATTGTTACTGTTGCTGTTTGGTTCCTGTACATGTTAGCAATTGTTCTTCTTTCTCTGTATTTGAACCCTAATTTTTTTTAAATGCTGAACATTTTATTCCAGTCTACGTTATCGAATGCCTTTTCTAGGTTTATAAACGCCAAGTATGTTGGTTTGTATATTTATTAGTACTTTTTGTATTACATTTAAAATTTACATTAACTTGGTATGAAGCAGTTAACAACGGTATCCAAGCTTCACATTGAACGAAACCAGAAAGATGTTATTATTTTTTTTAAATAATCGTTGCATACCAAATTTTTCTTCTTAAGAAACTTGTTATTCTTTGTTCTTAAACTCAGTAGCTTTCATTCTTAAACTCAATTTTGAGTAACCAAGAATGGTATTTCAAAAAAGTGTTCGTTTCACGACGTTGCTTTATTGATTTAACCTTTCTAGTAGTTTATTATTTGTATTTGCAGTGATAATGTTTTCGAAATTGAGTTAAACAATGACATTTCTAAATTATTAGTTGATGCTGAAAATTTTGGATTGATTTTTCTTTGTTCTTAAATTTTTTTTAATTTATGGTCTGATCTTTTTACACTTCCTATTAAAACCATGTTGTTTTGTTGATGTAAACGGTGTTTATAAATGTCATGCTTATTTTGGGCCATGATTCCAAGTACCAAATGTAGTGAATTTCCGTCTGTTTTAATTAATTACCTCTAGTCATCTAGATATCTGTTATTGGATTCCATATTTGGTATAAACATTTTTCATATGACCTTTAATCATTGTACAATGATATTATTATTATGACAGCTGTTTTAAATATATAATCTTATTTTCTCTTTTTACAAAGATTTAAAACAAATAAACCACCTGGATTTTAAATTCATACGAATGTGATGTACCTTACTTGTTATGTAGCTAATCTTTTTTAGCAAATAAAAATATATTTTAAGTTGTAATATATCTTTTATTGTATTTGATTACTTTTTGTGATAGTGTAACAAGACTAGTATAGCGGATCTGAGTAACGGATTTCTACCAATAAAAAAGAAAGTAGTAGAAAACATAATAATGGGAGGAATCCAGAAAGTGGCTAAAAGGACGGTTTAACAATCGTCTTTTGCAATATTGCCCATTGACACACTAAACAGATGTTGTTCCGTGAGAAAAGTTACCGGACCAAGTTTGGAATTTCATGGGAAAATTTGAGGGCGACCGATCTTTCTCACGCTTAGAGTTGGGTCCGGTCTGAAAGGTAAAGGATTGGAGTATATATACTCCGAGGAATTAAAAAATTAGTTCTGCAAATCAGTCTAAGCGAGACGTTATGATGAGAGTCTGCTAGATGTCAGTTAGCGAGAATATTCTGCGAGGGGGTCAGTAAGAGAGCGAATTTCTAGTATAGGTTCGAGGCAATTACGGTGACGTTACAAGTAATTACAGTACATGAAAACAAGATATGGTTCGGTTATTTACTGTAAGACTATAAGTGAAAGAGATAATGTACTAAATTTCATTCATAAATTGTAGGATAGTTTTATTTGTGAAACAACAAAAGTATTTGCAGTGAAAGAATTTTATACTTGCCTTATCTGTATCAATATTGTTGTTAATACAAGACTAGTGGTCATGCTAATGTATTTTGTCGGTAGGACTGATTTCTGGTTTTCGTTATTTATCTACCTGTGAATAAATTCTGACGATTACTTTAAATTCTGTTTTGTTTGTAACCACTGTTTATTATTGTCATTATTATTGTTGTGGTTGTGATTACTACGATCATTATTTGTTTATTTATTATTTTCATTCTAATTATTATTGTGAGTTGTTTATTATTGTCGCTTATTATTATTATTGATTTGTCTTGTTTTACTTATGTTTTTAAACCAATAAATTGTAATTATTCATCTCTCATTATCCTGATCGAGCCGCGAACACGCGACAATATATATAAGATGACAACAGGAATTGATTTGATAAAAAATTAATATTTTTTTAATTAATTGACTTACCATATAATAAGTTACAATTTTCTTAAGAATTAAAAATCTACTTTTATTTTTCCTTCAAGATAGCGTTGTAGCGGAGCTATAGCACTAGAAGGGAAAGTATTATAATCGGCCCAGTTTGGGCCTTTCTGGTTTTCACTGGATCTTGAAGTTTTGAAACCTATCGAATCCAAAAAAACGGATGGAAATTTTCCGGATGTTAATGTTCGTATGTATGTGTGTGCTGGTCTCTAAAACATCTTATATCTCCAGAACTACTAGACCGATTTTGACCAAACTTGATCAGATTAACTTCTATGTATGGGGGGCATTGATGCCATTAAATTTTCGACTTAAAAGTTCAAGGGGATGAGGCTGTAGAACAAGGTCACTCTAATTATCTTCAGATTTCGCCTAATTAAGGTCATATTTTTCTTAGGCACATTTGTTAACGATTAAAAAATAAAAATATTTGCAAAAAAGGATTTTGAAAAATCGAATCTTCACCTGAAAAAAATCTCTGAACTTTGAAGCTTTTTTGTGATCGCTATGACGTTTTTTTTCATTGTTATTTTTTTTTTTTCGTGTAATTAATGTTTACTAAATTGGGAGCCCCAAATCCAACCAAGCGGCCTAACTTTTTTTACAATTCCGGGTTAATAATTATTAATAAATCAGTATATTTAAGTTAAAAAAACGAAAAGGAGATTAAGTTTGATTCGAACCGATGTGCCTTCCCTTGTAAGATCCAAATATTTCATTAATTAAAATTGTATTTGGCTATAACTCTCGAACCAATGAAAATAAGTACTACGTATGATATATCGTTGAAAAGCTCTTGAGAGCTTATTATTGCAATTAAGAAAAAATAAAAAATCCGAATTTTTTGGGCTTATTTGGACACTTTTGGTTCAGTCATAACAGGAAGTGCATAATTAAATCTTACAACAGTCTTAAATCCAAAATTTCAACATCCAACGGCTAATCGTTTTTAAGTTATGCAAGATACTTACAAACGTCACGCCGAAACTTGTCAAAATGGATTCAGAATGGTCAAAATGGATATTTCCCTTGAAATCTGAAAACCGAAATCTTTCTTTACTACCTAAGGAAGTAAAAAATATCTTCGCATATGTGTGTGCACATGGATGCACACACGCGCGCGCGCTTGCACACAAAGAGAGAGGAGAATATTAAAACATAGGTGTGGAAAAACTTTTTTATTGATGATTGGCTTTTTTATTTTTAGATCTAATTTTCCGAACGGATGAAGTAAGTTTTATGAAATTTGGGACGTTTTTTTAGAACTAATAGTATTTATAAAATAAATAAATGTCAGTTAATAAATAAATAGCGTTTCATTATGACAAATTGGCAGGTTTTTTTTTAAATTTAATTTCAAACAGCCGAATTGTAAAGGAAATTGTTAATCTAAATCTAAGCAGACATTTACAAAATAATTTCGTGACGGTATTTATTTATATTTCCTTCAATACGTCATAAGTAAATAGCTCGCTACTATTGCTCAAATTCCAGTAAACCGGACATATCGTTTCTTCTATGTTTTAACTAAACACTTTATCAAAAATAATAATTTTTTTTTTTATTTAATTCTACAGAGGGATTTTTTAGTCCTGTTACCAAATTGTTAATGTCTGGTAATGTTTTTCTAAGAAAGGGTAATTTTGTTTTGTGACGAAGTTGGTAGCGCTACTCAACCGGTATAGATACGGCAGTGTAAGTTGATTCTCCTTGAGCTGTGTAAACTTTTGTGCCGTTTCCGGTCGTGTTACGAACAGAATGTCTTTTATCGTAGAACGAGTTTTCATTCTTGAACAATATTTTGCTACGAAATCGTACGCGAGTGTAAAAAAATCATTTCAAATTAATTTTGTTGGTGTTCCTTCGCCAGAAAAAATGTCAATTTCTAGGATAACAAACCGATTTCGAGAGACAGGTAGTGTTTGTGACAGAAAACGTACCGGTCGACCGACTCGCTTGACAGATGACGTTTTAGAGAATGTGAAAACAAGATCGCTCAATTCTCCACGGAAAAGTTTACGAAAACTTACCACGCAAGTCGGTTTGTCATATTCGAATGTTCAGAAAGCCGCTAAAAAATTGAAATTGTATCCGTATCGCGTACGATTAGTCCAAGAGCTTCAGCCTCCAGATTTAAACAAGCGATTGCAACATTGCCGTCGGTTTAGGTCTCTCGTAAACGATAACGGAATCGAATTTTTAAACACAGTGTTCTTTAGTGATGAAGCTTGGATCCATCTCGACGGTTATGTGAACAGTCAAAACTGTCGAATTTGGGCGGTTGAAAATCCTAACGCTTTACAAGACAAATTTTTGCATCCTGAAAAAATTGGTGTGTGGTATGCGATATCTCGTCATCGTATAGTCGGACCCGTATTCTTCGAACAGACAGTAAATGGTGAAGTATACAGGAATATTGTGCGCCAATTTGTGTCCCTCCTGGAACCTCAAGAACGGTATTGCTGGTTTCAGCAAGACGGCGCTACATGCCACACGTCTCGAGAAACCGTGGATTTTCTGCAAGAGTTTGATGATCGAATAATAAGCAAGGGCTTATGGCCTCCAAGGTCCCCAGACCTCACATCTTCTGACTACTTTTTGTGAGGCTATATTAAGTCCGAGGCCTTCAAAAATAATCCTCACACTATTGATGAAATATTGAAGTCAATATTACAGACTTAATCACGAATATTTCCAATGCAACTCTTAAAAAGGTTTCTGTTAATATACTGAAAAGAGTCCGTGCGTGTATAACCGCAAGGGGTGGGCATTTTGAGCGTATTCTTTAACAATTATGTAAGTAATAGCTTTTTATTAAATCTCTTTTGTAAGTAACAAATACATTTTTTATTCCACCTAAATTTCCCTTTCTTAAATTACATTTAAAATTGGGTAACAAGACTAAAAAATCACTCTGTACAATCACTGTTTTCTTGGAATAATGAATAAATATTTTAAATGTATATAATTGACTAGAAGTTAGAAGCCAATAGCAATCAACTCCTCTCTGTATTCCTTTTTATTCTGCCCGGCACCCTGTAACAGCTGTGCTAATCTATATAAATAGAAGAAAATCTTCATTTGTTCGTGCCCTAGTAACTCAAAAACTACTTTACCGATTTCGCTGAAAATTTCACAATTTATTATTATTTGTCCCGTGAGTGTTTACATGTTATTACTTATTATATATTATTGATATAGACGATATTTTTCAGTATATACAACGACATTAAATTTAGTATAAGAAGTTTTAGGTTATTTATTTATACGTTTTTTGTTTTTAATTATTTTATAGTAGCGAGATTGGTGAGGTTTGAACTGTGGTAAACATTCCAGGGGTCAAAAGAAGTGTACAATTTATTATTTTCGTAATATATTGCCCGCTTCTTTGTTTTCGTAAGTTACAAAAATGTAGAACCACATAAATAATAATATTAATATTTATATAGAAGATAAAACGTTTATAATTGAAAAATAATAATGCGTCTTAAATGAACAAAATATTGGTCGACACACGATTCGAGCAAAGAGAATGAGAGAATACAGAAGAAATGAAACTGAGGAAGAAACAGCGCTGAACAATTTCCAATTAAACTGGCTTTTGCAGTAACGATATACAAATCACAAGGTCAGTCGTTACAAGTATGTGGATTGAATTTGGAAAATACATGTTTTTCTTATGGTCGATTATATGTTGCATGCTTGCGGTGTTGGAAAACCTGATATGTGCCAAATGGAATCACCAAAAAAATCTTAGTATATCACAGAGCATTACAACGACTTTGATTTATCTTATTGAAATACAATTAATATTTAATTGAAATTGTACATTTTATTATTTTCGGTATATAATTTGTCAAATATAATACAAAATTTTAATTCATTACTCAAATTTAACAATAGCGAAGCATTGCCTGGTCCACTAGTCTCAAAATACGTAAAGATAAATTAATTTCGTTTGTAGCGTAAGAAAAAATGCCGTGTCTGACCGGGAATCGAATCCAGAACTGAATGTTTATAAAGAATATTTCAATCATCGTTTTATAAATATTTAGAAATGTTTAAAATTAAAATTACAGTTGATAGTGTTTTGAACAGAGTAATTGTTGTTTTGTTCTGTTCAAAACACTATTTGTAGTAATTTGTAATTTTTTGCACGTCGTAGTGATTTTTGTGTTGTATATTGTGATTACACTGGTCAACATGTATTTCGTCTCACGCATACCAATAGATGTAATTAATGCAGTTATTTATCCTATTTTCAAATATGTATTCGAAATTTCTCCATCATCCACAGTTTTTTTGTTATTTTAATTTTTTTAAATGTTTTTTCGTCTATTAGTCCATTGTCAAGTAAAAGCTCCTAAATCAGGTAACCCAAAGGCTAGCGTTGCTACTGTTGTGGGTTCAGACGTGTATAGTATGTACAAACTTGATCTAGTGTAGCATACATTCATCAGAACGATGCCAGTGGTGAGACAGTAGTGAACCAGTAAATACGTCATTGTGAGTGCTTTTTGTGTCTGAATTAATGAGTATAACATATACAACATCTTTTTTTTTAATTAGTCGTTAGTTACAAAATACCTAGAGTTTATTTAAATCATCCTAACAATTTTTGTTATGTATGTGGTGAAGTGACGCTCAAGTCCCATAGGCGAAATCTTACTCCATTAGTAAAAACGTGTTATGAACTTTATCTTGGGTGTAAATTCGGAGACCAAGCAAGGGTCTGGATCCCACATATCTGTTGTTTATCGTGTTCTAGGCTTCTCACTGCATGGAAAAATGGCACACGCAACATGCCATTTGCTATCCCTGTGATCTGTAGGAAACCGAAAGATCACCTTTTGACTGTTATTTCTGCTCAACAGCTATAAAAGAGGGATTACGTCAAAATCAAACGTACAGTGGTGTGCCCTAACTTGCAATCTGCAATGAGACCAGTTCCACTCTGTGAAGAATTACCCATACCAAACCTCCAGAACATGTGACATTAGATGAAGAGAGCTCTGAGTCTGATGGAAGTAAGGACGAAAAAGAAATAGATTCTGGTGATACAACTTTTGAACAAAGCAGTTCATCTGAGCCTCATTTACTGACTCAAGAAAATCTTAACGATCTCATACGAGATTTAAAGTTATACAAAAAACAGTCTGAAATGCTTGCTTTTCGGCTAAAAGTTTGGAATCTTCTTCAAAAGAATACAAAGATATGTACTTATCGTAATCGTCATTCTGAATGTAAGGACTATTTTTCTGAAGAAAATGGCTTAGTGTTTTATAATGACATTTCTTCTCTTATGGAGACAATGTGTAACGAACATAACCCAACAGAATGGCGCTTGTTCATTGATTCCCCCAAAGTTAGTTTAAAAGCTGTGCTTCTGCATAATGGAAAAAATTCCTATCAGTACTTGTGGTTTACTTTGCTGGTATGAAAGAAACGTATGAAAACTTTAAATCTATATTGGAAAAGCTGCAATATGCAGTGTATGAATGGAATATTTGTGCTGATTTGAAGGCTTATTTGTGCTGATTTGAAGTACATTGCACTTATTCTTGGTCTACAGATGGTTACACAAAGTACTGTTGTTTTTTTTGTGTGAATGGGTTAGTAGGAACAGAAAAAACAATTTCATTAGAAAAGAATAGCCTAAATGAGAATCACTCACTCATTCCCGAAGAAAAAAGTGAAACATGACCCATTGTGTAATCCTAAAAATTTGTATCTACCTCCATTACATATCAAACTAGGATTAATGAAGAATTTCGTCAAGGCTACGGACAATACCACCCCTGGTTTCATGTACATAAAACAGAAGTTTCCTAAAATTAGTGATGCAAAAATTAAAGAAGGAATATTTGTGGGTCCACAAATACGATCACTAATGCATGGTGAACTTTTTGAGGAACTATTGAATCCACTGGAGAAAGCAGCTTGGTAAGCATTTAAAAATGTTACTCAGGATTTTTTTGGGAAATAGAAAGGCGGACAATTCTATGATATTGGCAGCGATTTTATAATATCTTATAAAAATTTGGGTTGTAATATGTCCTTAAACGTACACTTCCTGCACTCGCACCTAGATTTCTTTCTGGAAAATCTCGGCGCAGTGAATAATGGCACGGGTAACACTTTCATCAAAGATTTCAGCTATGGAAAAGAAATATCAAGGCAAACGTAATTCTAATATGCTGGCAGATTATTGTTGGACCATCAAGAGGAATGCTTTACAAGCGAAATACAGCAGAAAATCGTCATTTTTTACTTTCTAGATGAGTCAGATGTTTGAAAATAGTGTAGTTAATAATGCGGAAAGTATTCAAATGTTTCAAATTATAAATGCCTGTTTGCCGGAAACCTTGCGTGATGGGGAAAAACCGATATCATATTTGAATTCAGGAGAAAGAATAATATTAGTATCATATATTTTTCTACCCGAGATAAAAAAAATTCTTTTTTATTCCCCAGTGTGATATTTACATTTTTGTATGTGATATGTTAAATGTGTATATGTGTAACAATTTGTATATACATTTATAAAATTAATTTATACAATACGAGATCTGTTCAAAAAATAACCGAACTCTTTTAATTACGCGTCATCGGAGATATTTAGTGTCGTGCGGTTGGCAATATTGTGTTCCGCATAACCTTCTCTGTAACCACATGTTCTTGGATTGTTGATATCTCGTTTAATTTTTGAGTTATTGTTAAATGAGTACAATATGTTTAAGTGTTAATAACGATTTTTATAATGTGCGATTTTTTATGGTTGAACTTTTGTCTCGAGTCGTACCGTAACTAAGCTTTCCCGTTATATTCCGTCGCGTGAATGTTTCATCGTCATCGGCTTTGTTCAGAGAGTTACCGGAAATTGTCCACTCGTTCTTTCTGCTGTTCGGTCATCAAACGAGCAACAAACTTTGCTGCAACTCGATGCACGTTCAATTTTTCAACTGTCACGGAATAATCCAATCGAGATGTTAACGCTTTCTGCAAGTTCTCTGACAGTCAATCGGCAATTTGCACGCACCGGATCGTTGATTTTCTGAACGTGTGTGTCATCAATTGAAGTCAAAGGCCTTCTTGATCGAAAAAACACAGATTAAAAAAATCATTACCAACACTTAAACACGTTGCACTCAAATAGCAATTACGGAAAAATTAAACGAGATATCAACAATCCAAGAACATGTGGTTGCAGAGAAGGTTATGCGGAACACATTGCTGCCAACCGCACGTGACTAAATATCTCCCTTGTCGCGTAATTAGAAAAATTCGGTAATTTTTTGAACAGCCCTCCTATTAAATTGGATGAAAACTTGATTTTCTTGAATTTAATATTCCCAAAAAATTGATCTGTTGTAAAATACATTATCGAAATATTAGACAACGTTTGGTACAATAAATAAACTGAAAAATAAGCTTTTTTACATATTTTTATAGGCTGACATATTTTAATATCGAGAATCAAACCCGATTTGTTTGAGTTTCATTTCTTAATAATTATAATAAAAAATATATCTTTGTATCGTTTTAGTTTTTAAATATTTTTTTAAAATCCTTTATAAAAAAAAATTAAATGTTCGATTTGTTTATTAATAACAACCGATTATTGCATTTTAATCGATATTTAAAAAATATATATTTATTTTTCTGCTTAACTTTAATACACCTACTACGGTTTTATAATATTACCTTGTATCCTGTCTATTAAAGAGAACTAGCAACTGGTTTTTATACATAAAATACACACCTTCGCATTTTACAACATCTTCCTCTCTGTATACATTCCTCTCTCTTATAATACCCTCTCTCTTTTTCATTTATTTCATTTTCATTCACTATCTCCCCTTCTATTTTCTCTTAGTGTTGTCTGTAATAATTATGCAAAAAAAAAAAAAAATAGTAATTTTTTTTAAAACCACCCACTGTGTACTGAATAATAATAGTATAATGTTAAAGTTTATTTTTTATTAATTAATGTTTATCACTATAAAAATCAATTTAATTTTATTATTTTTAATTCAATTTTTACATAACCAATGATGCTTGCCATGATATTGTATTAGCATTTCGTGTTAATTGAATTCTGAATTCTGTTTGTTTTTTAAATTTTGTATAAAATAATTTAAAATTATTATATATATATATAATAATAATAATAATAATAATAATATTATATTTATCATAATTTTTGATTTGTTATATATTATTTTTGATTTATATTTAAATCAAAATATATCCGGAGTTAAAAATAATTGCTTAAATATTGTAACAGCGGTGGGCGGATCTGAATGATTTTTCATGCGTTTCTTCAACTTAAATTGGTTCCATTGTGTCGTCAAATCTTGCTACCTTAATTAAACTTATTTCTCGATGTCATACGATATTGAAATTTTACACAGCGGCGTAAGTCAGGTGAAAATACAATATTCAATGGTTAATTTCATATATTTCTATATTTTATATATAGTATATTTATATATAACTTGTCGGAGATACAATGGAACATCTTGTGCAAGGGAACTGAATCTATAAAATGTAGCTATCGATCCGATTGATTTCGAGTGTCGATTCAGTATGAGTAGATTAGGTGGCTTTTGAAGCGGATTTTAGTATACAGGATGTCCCATATAAAACGCAACCCAACCTTATATAGGTAGGTATTGAAATAATAAAAAGGCATGTGTAAATGTAAATGTAATTTTTATTATTACCATACATTACCTTACATTTAGAGTAAATGTTGGAAGTGGTCGCCATCTTCTAGAATACAAGCTTCAATTCTTTTTACAGCGTTTCTTGCAACTTTTTTCAAAGTTTGTGGCTGGATATTTAATACAGCTTGTTCAATATTGACTTTCAATCGTTCAAGTGTTCGTGGTTTGTTACTGTAGGCTTTTTCTTTGAGGTAATCGCGTAGAAAAAAATCCGCCGCAGTCAAATCTAGAGATCTTGGTGGCCACAAGTCTCAACCGATAACACGATTACCAAAGAATTCCTCGACGAAATCAGAAGTTGAACCTGCGTAGTGCGATGTCGCACCGTCATGTTGTAGCCAGCAGTGTCTGTCTGTTTTCCTCTTCCAAGAGTGCAATGAACTGAAATAAAATATCCTGATATCGTTCTGCATTAACGATGTACTCGAAAAAAATAGGACCGATTATTTTCTTCCGCGATATCGCGCACCACACGCCCAACTTCTGCGGGTGTAATTGTTTTTCGTGATAAACGTGGGGATTTTCAGCGCTCCAAATTCTACTGTTTACGTAGCCATCCAAATGAAACCGTGCTTCATCTGTGAAAAATAACGAATCCATAACATTAATTCCCTCGCGCAGAAATCGACGGAACCGTTGACAATATTGTAGCTGTTTTTCTTTTTTGGGCTCAAGAAGTTGATGAACCGTTTGAATGCGATAAGGCCGTAATTGTAATCGTTTGGTCGCCCGATGAACAGTCGATTTAGACAAATTAATTTCAGCAGAGAAACGTCTGATCGATTTATTTGGCGAGGCAAGTAATCGGTCTTTGATTTCAGTGACTGTATCTGTATTTAACACTGACGCAGATCTTTTGTGTTTCTTGTTATTAACAGAACCAGTCTCTCTAAATTTTGCGACTAACCTTAATACTGATGTTTTGTTAGGAGCTGGTTTATCTGGGTACTTATGGCGAAACAAATGTTGCACTGCAACCACTGATTTCGTACTGAAGTACGACTCAACGATGAAAACACGTTCATCTAGCGAAAACACCATCTTGTCTCTAGCAATACACTGAACGTTGTGATTGCATTGTTGTTACTATCGGTAATGTTCTACTGCGTCGCCGCGATTTTCAGATGTTGGACGAGTCCATTTCAGTAACGAGTAGGGGAGTAAGCTTGACTTTTGAAACTTAATGGATGAGTGATTGATGGGTTGCGTTTTGTATGGGGCACCCTGTAGTTAGTGTAAATTTGTGCTAGCTAATCATCTGATTCAGTTATAAATAACCGGTATCAATTTATAACAATGGAAACTAAATACCCAGGTTATAGAATAAGACTGCATATAATTTTTTTTTTTGCTAAAGAATTAAAACAACTAAAAGTAAAAACTTACTTGTCAGTTTACTTATACAAATAGAAAAAAAATAGTGTTAAAATTAACCTTTACAAAAAAAAATTTTAACTTATTTTTCACCTACTTACGTACTTAAAAACTTTTATATCGCTTCATTTAATTATGATTTAAAAGTAGAAAAAATAAAAAAAATAAATTATAAACAAAACAATCGACTAAAAAGTAAAAAATAATTTTTTTTTCAAGAAAATTAATTATAAAAAGTTTTTTATTTATGCGTAACTGAAAGAAAAAACGTGGAATGCTGTAATTATAAAGTGGTTTTATATGAGAACGCGTCCCACGATTTTTCTTTCTAGAAATTTTTTTTCTAAGTAATTTTCCTGAAAACAAATTTATTTTTTACTTTTTAGTACGAATTGTTTTTGCTATTTATTATTTTTTAAGAAAAGCATCTTTTTAAATATAAAATAAATAATTGAAAATAGGCTTTTAAAGAAATCTAAAAAAAATTGATTATCCAGTAATCATAAAGAGAATATAATTTTGTTTTCAACAAAATATGTATAAAGTTGTCTGTTGGTCTGCAAGACCATAACGAAAAGCATGGGGCACTACTCCAGTTCTATTTTACACGTTAACTTTAGTTCATCGAAAGAGATTTACTTGATAATTGTACATTGAAGCTATAATTTCCATTTTGCATCAAAACCTTTGTAATATTTAAAAAATTTATGTAGATATCGAATATGAAAGCGGGGTCCATACTTTTCAGTGTGGCTTACGGAAACAGACAACTTTATACATACTATTTGTTGAAAACAAAATTATTTTCTATTTATGTTTACTGGGTAAACCATTTTTTTAAAAGCATGTTTGTAAATTTTTTTTAGTTTTTGTTATTGTTTAAATATTTACGTGAGTAAAAATAATTCGTGAGTTTTCGATATCTCGTACGAGGGTGTTCGATGCGTTACTTGGTGATTGACTAAAAAATAAGAATATTTTGCAATTTATTAAAGATCTAGCATGTATGCCTCAGTGTATACTGTATGTTGTTCTTGTGGGGGTCTATTTTTCAGTCACTCTGTAGTTAACTTTAATGTAGATAAAACTAAACAGAAATTAAAACTAGAAAATCCAAAAATAATACGATTCTAAATTATAATTTTCAATTAATATTAAATAATCAGATGTTTCACCAACTCTATTTCATATACACAGTATAATTAATTCCTGTTATGTTACATACACATATTTTTAAAACTACGAATAATTTTATTTCACTAATAACTTCTGATTTTTTTTGTATTTTCATTTTTTGTTGTTATTATTGAACAATTTATTGTAAACATTTTTTTACAATCACGCGTTAATAATTATTAATAAATTAATATATTTAATTTTAAAAAAAAATGTTAAAAAACAAATTAAAAAGAAAGATAACAAAAAGGAGAAGTCCTTTTTGTTATCTTCCCCTAAGATCCAAATATTAATTAAAATTTTATTTGGCTGTAATTCTGGAACCAATGAAAATAAGTATTACTTATGATAAACTCGAATCATTGGAAAGCTCTCAATGAGGGCTTATTACTACAGTTAATAAACAGTCCAAAATCCTGATATTTTGGGGTTTTTTTTTGGACATTTTTGGTTCAGTCAATTGCAATCAAAACGGGAGGTGCATAACTAGATATTACAACAGTCTTAAATAAAAAATTTCAACATACTACGGCTAATAGTTTTTGAGTTATGCGAGATACATACGTACGTACAGACGTCATACCGAAACTAGTCAAAATTGATTCAGGGGTTGTTAAAAATGCATATTTCCGTTGAAATCTGAAAACCGAAATTTTTCGCGATCACAATACTTCCTTTACTTCGTACAAGGAAGTAAAAATTAGTTACGTAATGTAAACTTTACAAATATGACTCTAATTTTTATTAAGCTCAGTTTATTCGTGCATGCCTGTTCGGCCATTATTAAAAAAAGAATTTGACCCAAAATTATCCCTTCACCAAAAATCGAAAATGACTATCTTTTTATTTATTTCATATTTTTAACAGATTTTTTTTGTCTTCCTAGGCATAGTAATAGTGCAAGTCACACCCCAAGAAAATACTTTGGGACAATATTAGGGGCGAGGGAGCCTATCGAAGTTCAAAAATGTAAATTTAATTATTGCCAATTTAACAACATTATTGTACGTCAAACGTAAAAAAATATGTGTTTTTTGACCTTATTTTTGGCGTTTTACGTGGGATATCTTAGAAGTTAACAGAGATACAGTTCTGGGACCTATTTTTTTCGATTTCCCAGCTCAAAAACCATAAGAAACAATTGAATTTGCCCCTTAATTGACTTCGCAGAATTTCAGAAAGCCTTAATTTACCCGGAGGAACTGAAACTCGGGCAAAGTCGCTAACGAAGCGTTTTCGGATATGTGTTTATATGAACGTTTTTCTTATTTTTAGCCTCTAGAATGAGTTGTCAAAGTATTGCCTTATCCTCCTGAATCATTCTGTATTTGGTTGGTAGTCGCCCAAAAATCACGTGATATTATTCTTTACATTTTTTTTTTTAATCTATTTACTTCTTTTTTATTTGTTTATTTTCCTTTTTATAAAATTATAATTACATTTTTGTGTAGGTATTATAATTTTTTACATTTTTAATTGCTAGTTCAAATTAAGATGTACATATTTTTTAATTACATAGTCGATTTTAATGTTACCTGCATATTATTATAATTATATATTCTAAAAAAAATATTAATTTTTAATTATAAGTTAGGTAATTTATATTTAAAATTTTAATTATAATGAAAAATTTTATTTTAATGAAAAAAATTATGTAGTTCTATGATAGATATATATTTTACTATTATATATCATGTACGTGATATTTGATGTTATTATTATAATTATTAACTTTTAAATTTCAATCTATAATTATTTATTTTATTCATATTTATTTATTTTTTTAATAAGAATACTTGTTGATCTCTTGAAAATATTTGAAATAAATAACTTAATTTTTTAAAGAAATTTTAGCATAGTTTTTTCTTTATTTTATTTGAAAAGATGTAATAAAAATTTTAATTTATTCAATAGAAACCTTTAATGTATGCAAAACCACTTAATCCATGATTAAAAGAAAAAAAAAACTGATTATTTTATTTTTAAGAAAAATTCCTTTTTTGGTTATTTTAAGATAAAATATAAGAAATAATAAAAAAAAATAAGTAAATAATAAAATAATAAAATATATAAGATTCTAAAATATAAACAAAAACGTTTTGATTTCTCGTATTATTTATGTCATCTGTTAAAGAATGCTATTTATAAAAAAATATATTTTCAGAATTAGATGTTTAATTTTTTTTCTACACATCTAACTATTTGTATGCTGACCGTTTAATCTCGAGTTCTGCTCTCAGATTCATTATTGTTTGCGTAAATAAATAATTAAAATATACCTGAATATTTTAGACTGTTCAATTTCATATTTCGTTTAATAAGAAACTTTAAGATTCTTTGTTTGAGAATTTGTTTAACTTTTTTAAAGTTAAAAAAGTTATTTTGATTGAAATTATGTAACCGGATTATTTAAAAAGCGTTGTTCTTCGTAGTTTGTGTTCTCCACCCAGTTTTCCAGCTATTGTTGTGTGTGTGTGTGTGTGTGTGCGTGTGTGCGTGTGTGTGTGTGTGTGTGTGTGTAGACAAATGCAATTACCGCTACCGGCTTGTCAGGTCTGACTTAGTTAACCCACCGGGTTGGTCTAGTGGTGAACGCGTCTTCCCAAATTAGCTGATTTGGAAGTCGAGAGCTCCAGCGTTCAAGTCCTAGTAAAGGCAGTTATTCTTATACGGCTTTGAATACTAGATCGTGGATACCGGTGTTCTTTGGTGGCTGGGTTTCAATTAACGACACATCTCAGGAATGGTCGAACTAAGACTGTACAAGACTACAATCGTCAGAAAAGGAACGCGTATTTTCATAGTATTAGGACTTCGAGGCAGGATTCCTGGCGCTCTTTTGTTCAAGAGCAGGGGAATAAAGACCCTTGGGGTGTTGTTTATCGAGTACTTGGTCACAAGCGGAAAAAGGACAATCTTCTGTCGGCTCTCTCGACCCAAGACGGCGTTGTAGTTGAGAAAGATCGTGTTCTATCTCTTCTGATGGACGATCTACTCCCCGATGATACTGAGGTTGGTGAGACCTCGTATCATCGGAGCGTTCGAGCGGCGGTTGTAGATTTTGACACAGACTCTGTGTCTTCGGAGATTGCTGAGGCGGAAGTCCGTCAAGTAATCTGTAGCCTGACTAGGAACAAAGCCCCCGGATATGATGGTATTACGGTGGAGCTACATGTTCGCACCCTGCCTGTGATTCTCGGCCCGTTGACTAGGGTGTTCAATAGGTGTTTATTCGCCGGGTATTTTCCGGCATGCTGGAAGCGTGGTATTTTGAAGCTGTTTTTCAAAGGTGGCGACAAGGACCCCCACCGTCAGTTCTTCTTACCGTCCTCTGACGCTCTTGCCAGTTGTTGGAAAGGTTTTCAAAAAGGTACTCTACCTCCGCATAAATAGTAGGTTGACTTCAAATCACATGCTGATGGACGACCAGTATAGTTTTGACCCGGCAAGAGTACAAAGGACGCGATTTTTAAGGTCCTGGATCTGGCTTCAGGCAGTGAGTGCAAATATGTACTCGGTGTCTTCTTGGACATATCCGGGGCATTTAATAACTTGTGGTGGCCCTCAATAACTTGTGCCTTGTTTCAATTGCAGAAGCGTGGTTGGACGCGGAATGAAATTAGCACTCTCTCGAGTTATTCCAGCGATAGAACTGTTGTCCTTCGTGACGGCAGTTCGCAAGTAGGAAAGACCCTGTCTAAAGGATGTCCACAGGGCAGTGTATTAGGTCCACTCGTCTGGACCATCGAGTTCGACTCTCTCATGCGGCTGTGTTTGCCCGGTGGTTGTCGCGTTGTGGCTTACGCCGACGATGGGCTGCTGCTGGTCGAGGGCGGTTCGCGTGCTGAGATTGAGCTTAGAGCGGCACAGGCATGTAGGGTTTTGCGGTTGTGGAGTCTTCAGCATAAGATGGTTTTCAGTGCGGAGAAAACCACTATGATGTTTTTGAAGGGCCGGCTAGCTGCAACTCGCCACCCGCGGGTTGTGATGGATGGCCGTTCAATTAGGTATGTCACTCTTCAGAAGTATCTGGGTGTTATCCTTGATAAGAGGCTTCTCTTCAAGGAGCACCTGCAGTATGTGGCGAAGAAGGCAGTTGATGCTTTCTTCGGCGTCCGTAGAGTAATCCATCCCGATTGGGGGTTGAATTTCCGTACCATGCGGATTCTTTACAAAGGTGTTTGCGAGGCCATTATGTTTACGCTGCGCCCGTCTGGGCTCATCGTATGCGGTACCAATGTTATAGGGACATTCTATTAAGAACCCAGCGTCTTCTTTTATTAGCGGTTGTCGGCGGTTACAGGACTGTCTCGCGAGAGGCAGTAACTGTGATCGCAGGCATCAAAACTTTGGACATTTCGGCTACAGAACGTAGCCAGCGGTATGTTGCAAAGAAGGGAGGCCTTCTTACTTCAGAGCGTATGCGTGAGATCGAAGACCAAGGTTTTGACTCTTGGCAAGATAGGTGGAACGATTCTTCAACAGGTTGTTATACGCATGGTATATTTCCCAATGTTAGAGAGTTGCGAGCGGTTAGCTGGGTATCCCCCAATCGGCACACGACGCAGTTCCTCTCCGGACATGGTGCCTTTAGGGATAAATTGGCTAGGTTTCGGTTGGTTGATTCCGGCTTCTGTCCGGAATGTAGGGTCGATGACACCGTGGACCATGTCCTACACATATGTCCCAGGTATGAGCGTACCAGAGTTACTAGGGAACTCGAGAGAGTAAACTCTGTTTTGGATCTACGAGTCAACTGGAGGACTCGTAGAGAGTGGACAATAGTTGCTGGCTTCCTTCGCTTCCTCGCCCTGAGCAGGACTGCCGAAGGGATTTAGTAGGAACCTGGGTGGCTAGGGACCGCCTGGGCAGTTGACTGGCCGAAGGTAGGCGCTTAAGGCAGCGTGCCTCGGTTAGATCTAATTGGTGTTATTTTGTTGGAATAAAGCTGTCGGCGGCCGCTGCCAACGAGCATGGTTATCCTTGTCCCGGAGGGTGCGGTCGAGCTCCGACGAGGGCGTTTTGTGAGCATACGTCACAGTCGGCGGGACGTGGCTTTGCGGCGCTTCGGTGGTAGGCAGTGGCGTTTCGACGGTGGTTACTAAAGATGGTGAATGTCACGCGGGACTCCGCGATGGAGCTGCGAGGGAGTAGGCGTTAGTTCTCCTCTCGCGGGCAGACCGAAGCGGAGTCAGATAGTTTGAACTCATTGAGTTATTAAGCGGGGTTCTTTAAGGGAGCTAGGACCAAATTTCGCTGTGTAAAACTTTAGTGGGAAGTTTTGTTGAAGTGGTAGTTACTCGGATCTGAGACATTCAGTAAGTTGGCTCATTAATAGTTAGGGCTAGGCGCGGGGTCTTCATTCCGCGGTTAGGCTTCTAGCTTAGTTCCTGAGGGCGACGTGGTAGCTGCAGGTGTCCGTTATCTTCTTTCTGAAGGCATAAACACATAAAACTATCTCGGGGTGAACTTTATCTATGCAGATGTCCCTCGGGGCATCTGCATCGGTGGCATCTCTGCGGGGCCTGAACTGAAAGCTGTGGTGCGCAATCAGTTTGAGGGCGAGAAGATGTCCTCCGTTAAAGCCACTACTGGCTAGGATCGGAGGGGGTGGTGTAGCGACCGGACACGCTACGAGGTGGGATCTTCTCCCTTCGGGGGGGAATCGAGATGTACAAGACTACACTTCATTTACACTCATACATATCATCCTCTGAAGTATTATCTGACCGGTAATTACTGGAGGCTAAACAGGAAAAAAGTCCATCAAGGTTATTAAATGGGATTTTCGATCACGATTGGGTGGGAAATATAGTGACGTGTTGATGGGTGGGCTATGTTTATGCGAGTTTAAGTGGAGGGGATTCTATATGACAAATAGGCTTTTCTGTTGTGTTTCAATCCCCGCCTTTTTTCCGCTATTATTGCAAGCGCATTCTAATCCATTGTAATCAACCTCCAGCATTGTGCACCCAATAAATATCAATATGGTCAGGCATCGAAAAATGTAATTTCCTTATATTTGTAATCATAGTTATATTTTTTCTTTACGTTTATTTTTTTTTATTTCTACACATACTACGTGAATTGATGTAAGTCAGAATTTAAAAACAATTGAAGAATAGACTCAAATTTCTTAATATAATACTTTTGCCTAACTCAACAATTACGTAGCTGATCGATCGTGGCTTTATAGATCTATAGCGATCTACAACCGGTTTTCCGGCTATAAATCGGTCAAATCACTGAAGAAGGGTTGACTGGATTAGATGCAAAAAAGAAATCATAAGCGGTTTACTTTTTGTTTCATAAAATAAAATAAATTAAAATTCGTAGAATGAAGGTGGTATAAATAACATACTTTGTAGTTATTATTAAATTACACCGAAATTATTCGCAAATAATTTACTTTTCTTTGATCAAAACACGCTCGCATCACGAAAATTTCATTAATTTTAGTTTCCTGTCTTTAATTTCAATTTATTTTTTTGACATGGCAAACAAATTGTTTTATTCTTTTCACAAAAAAAAAAAAAAAAAATTGGTTACTGAATTATACACTATTTACATTAAAAAATGAATGGAATTAAAAGGACCTGACAATATAGTAGATAATAACATATTTGAAGTTCAACACGATATTGTAATTAGTTTCTCATTTTAGGATAATGCTGTAGTTTTATTTCTTTTTATTATCTAGCGTTATTCTTTTTTATTTTTTTCTAGTTAGCCAGAAAAATGTATTGTAATTGGTTTATTTATCTAATTCTATTTTAACAGTTTTGTTAATATCGTAAAACTTATTTTCCCTCTGCCCTTAAAATTAGTGTCATATTACGCATCAATCCAATCTAATAATTCCTTAAACAATATTTCGTTTATGTTATCTGTCTCATTCGCGCGCGCGCGCGCGCGCGTGTGTGTACTTTCTTTATTTTTTCACTTGTAGAACATGTCCTGAAATTTATCCCATTTTTTCGTGAGATACATACATACATACAGATATTATATTATATATATATGTGTGTGTGTGTGCGTGTGCGTGTATGTCTCAAGAACGGTGATTTGAGGAATCATTAATTTATTTTATATACTCGTACATACGAGAGCCGCCTTTTAAGTTTTTACATAAACAATGAAAGAAAAAAAGTTTTTTTGGTACAAATCGTTTTCTTGTTTCTCAGAATATTCATTCGCCTTTAAGATTCATATACTTTTGTATACGTTTGAACGAATTCTTGAAACGTTTTTTCCATTCTGAAGTTGGTACCTCAAAAACATAATTTTGGAAGGTTTCAACAGCTTCTTGAGCTGATGAAAATCGCTGTCCACGCATTTTTTGTTTGATATTCGGGAGCAAAAAGAAGCCGTTTGGCGATAAATCAGGTGAATATGAGCAATTTGACGTTAATTCAATTTTTTTCTCCGTCAAATAATCGATTTATGTGCTACGTGAGAGCTAGATTTATCAGGATGAAGAATAATGCGACGTTTTCGGTTATTTTTCCTGACTTCATTGATGACTTCTGGTAAGCAGATTGTTGTATACCGTTTACCATTAATTTTTCTTCGATCCTGTAAAACAATGGTTACTGCATGTCCAGTATAACCGAAGAAACAAGCGATCATTTTCTTGGATCATTTTGTTGGATTCGGTTCAACTTGGAACACCCAAACAGGTGATTGCTGCTTAGTTTCCGGCTGGTACGAATATATCCAAGTTTCGTTTCCTGTTACGATGTTGTATACGGATTTTGCATTTCCTCGGTCGAATTTTTTGAGCATTTCCTTACGTCGATTGACACGATCCTGTTTTTGAGATTCGGTCAAATTATGCGGAATCCATCGGGAACAGATTTTTTTCACAGCTAAATGTTCATGCAAAATCAAATGTACTGTAGTCTTTGAAATGCCCCCCTCTCACTCTCTGTCTCACAGGCGCACACACACACACACACACACACACACACACACACACACACACACACACACACACACACACACACACACACACACACACACACACACACACGCACACATACACCTGTTTAGCCTCCGGGAATTACCGTTCATGTATTACTTCAGAGGATTGCTGAGGATGATATGTATGACTGTAAGTGAATTATTGTCTTCTACAGTCTCAGTTCGACCATTCTGAGATGTGTGGTTAATTGAAACCCAACCACCTAAGAACACCGGTATCCACGATCTAGTATTCAAATCCGTATAAAATAATTGCCTTTACTAGGACTTGAACGCTCTCTACTTCCAAATCAGCTGATTTGGGAAGACGCGTTTACCATTAGACCAAGCCGGTGGGTTTGAAATGCCTAAGGATGCTTCTATCTCACGGTAAATCACGGTAAATGCCGGTCCTTTTCAATCATGTTGTGCACAGCATCGATGTTTTTTTTGAACACCAACCGATTTTTGTCAACCTTCACGAAATTCATCGCTGACGCAAGCACAATCACGACAAAATTTTTCAAACCAATTGTGATTAACTTTTTTTGATGGTGATACATTACCAAAAGTTGAACGAAGCGATTCAAGGTATTGTTGTTAAGCCCTTATAAAATCATTTTAAAAAATCCAACGAAAACCTTCACGTGAAATTTCAATTTTTCACAAAACATTTTTTTAAACGCGCAGTGTAAACACACTACTTGGCCGATTTCTGAGCTACCATTGATAGAACAATAAAAAAAAAGAATTAATTAAAAATATTTATCATTTTATTTAAATATAATATTATTTGTTTATTTAATTCAATGATTCTAACTAAAGCGTGTGCGCACACCGTATTTCATTCGCGCGAGTGTGGCGTAAGTAGCGGTTACTTTAAACAATTTTTACACTTTAAATATTAATTTATTTAATTCTACCGCTCACCTGTGACGTTACAACACAGCAGACGACTCCGCAGCTGTACGTCAGTGCTACACTAGCGCTCCTTGTGATGAGAGGGGGTACTATTGACGCAGTATACCCACTTAGTCACTAGTTTATAGATAATTTTTTGGGGTGGGGATACGATTTCGCAAAAATCTTTCTTGCAGATATTATTTATCTTAATTGTTAACAAATGTGCGGAAGAAAAATAAGATATTAATTAGGGAAAATCTCCAGATACTGAGAGTGACCTTGCTCTACAGCTTCACCATCTAGACCTTTTAAGTTGAACATTTAAGGGCATCAGTGTCTTTATATATATATATATATGTGTGGTCAATAATCTGACAAAAATTGGTTCAGTAGCTCTGGAAGTGTAAGGTGATTTAAAGAGCGACACCAAACATACACACCACGTACATGTACATACGAACATCCGGAAAATTTTTATCCAGTTTTTGGGTTCCTTAGGTGTCAAAACGTCAAGATCCAGCTCATAAGGCCCAATTGAATCGATTACAATAACTTTCCCTTCCTTTCATTTTAAACAAAAAATCAGATGTTTTTTCACATTTTTTTAATTTATTGTTATTATTGAATAATTATTTATTGTAAAACATTTTTTACAATCAGAGGTTAATAATTATTAATAAATCAATGTATTTTAGTTAAAAAAAAGGAGGTTGAGTCGATTTGAACCGATGTGCCTTCCCCTTGTAAGATCCAAATATTTCATTAATGAAAATTTTATTTGGCTATAACTCTGGAACCAATAAAAATAAGTACCACTTATGGTATATCGTTGAATAACTCTCAATGAATGCGTATTACTACAGTTAAGAAAAAGTCCGAATTACAATTTTTTTTTGATTCTGAGTGCTTGTAGTTCAGTTGATTTAAATCAAAAGGGGAGGTTCAAAACTAGATATTACAACAGTCCAAAATTAAAAATTTCAAGATACTACGGCCAATCGTTTTTTAATTATGTGAGATACATAACTATGTTGTTTGACTAAATATGGATGTTTCATAATTCGAATAGCATGAAATAAACAAAGAAACAATGCTCATAATTCAGTCAAGAATGATATTTAATAAAACAATGATTTTTTTTTTTGTCTTCAGTCATTTGACTGGTTTGATGCAGCCCTCCAAGATTCCCTATCTAGTGCTAGTCGTTTCATTTCAGTATACCCTCTACATCCTACATCCCTAACAATTTGTTTTACATATTCCAAACGTGGCCTGCCTACACAATTTTTTCCTTCTACCTGTCCTTCCAATATTAAAGCGACTATTCCAGGATGCCTTAGTATGTGGCCTATAAGTCTCTCTTCTTTTAACTATATTTTTCCAAATGCTTCTTTCTTCATCTATTTGCCGCAATACCTCTTCATTTGTCACTTTATCCACCCATCTGATTTTTAACATTCTCCTATCGCACCGCATTTCAAAAGCTTCTAATCTTTTCTTCTCAGATACTCCGATCGTCCAAGTTTCAATTCCATATAAAGCGACACTCCAAACATACACTTTCAAAAATCTTTTCCTGACATTTAAATTAATTTTTGATGTAAACAATATATTTCTTACTGAAGGCTCGTTTCGCTTGTGCTATTCGGCATTTTATATCGCTCCTGCTTTGTCCATCTTTAGTAATTCTACTTCCCAAATAAAAAAATTCTTCTACCTCCATAATCTTTTCTCCTGCTATTTTCACATTCAGTGGTGCAATTTTGTTATTTCTACTACATTTCATTACTTTTGTTTTGTTCTTGTTTATTTTCATGCGATAGTTCTTGCGTAGGACTTCATCTATGCCGTTCATTGATTCTTCTAAATCCTTTTTATTCTCGGCTAGAATTACTATATCATCAGCAAATCGTAGCATCTTTATCTTTTCACCTTGTACTGTTACTCCTAATCTAAATTGTTCTTTAACATCATTAACTGCTAGTTCCATGTAAAGATTAAAAAGTAACGGGGATAGGGAACATCCTTGTCGGACTCCCTTTCTTATTACGGCTTCTTTCTTATGTACTTCACTTATTACTGTGCTGTTTGGTTCCTGTACATGTTAGCAGTTGTTCTTCTATCTCTGTATTTGAACCCTAACTTTTTTAAAATGCTGAACATTTTATTCCAGTCTACGTTATCGAATGCCTTTTCTAGGTCTATAAACGCCAAGTATGTTGGTTTGTTTTTCTTTAATCTTCCTTCTACTATTAATCTGAGGCCTAAAATTGCTTCCCTTTGTCCCTATACTTTTCCTGAAACCAAATTGGTCTTCTCCTAACACTTCTTCCACTCTCCTCTCAAAAACAATGAGTGGACTGTAAATAGATTAGAATACGAATTTATACATGTCATAAAGAGACTTGAGTGAATGAGAATAAGTTACATAAAATAAAACAAATGAGATATAAAATTGTTAATAATGCCGCTAGATGGGCGAGTTGCGTACACGGCTGACATTGCGCGACGATTGACGGTCAGCAGTTTGCGTGTATACCCCCACTACTTGAGTGACGTATGAGCGCAAACATATGTTTCACGCCGAAACTAGTCAAAATGGATTCAGGGATGGTCAAAATGGATATATCTGTTGAAATTTGAAAACCGAAATTTTTCGCGAAATAAAAATGAATATTTTTTTTTTAATATCGGTCGATAAATAACCGAATTATTTCAGAAAATTAGTGACATAATTTTCAGTATAATTTCATTTCCATCACTTAAATTCTTTTTTTTTTTAATAAGATTGAATTTTTATTGTTAAAATTACGCCTGTTATGAAATTAAAAGTTTTAAGATAACAGTAGTTATTACCAAATTAAAGGTAATTTTGACTTTTCCGTATACTATAGGTAGTCGTGTCAAAAAATTATTTCCTTTCACGTTTTCGGACTCGGAGAATTATGAAATCGATAAATCCAAAATATGAGGGGGTAAATTCTCTCCGTTCGTATGTATATACGAACGAACAGTATGTATTTTGATTAGTTATCCGGCATTACTTGCACCAAGAATCTTAAAATTTGGCAAGGTGATTTTTATATCTGGGTTATAGAAGCTGTTAAATTTTGGATTCGGGATGTTAAAGGGGGTGGGGTGATTAAGGGATTAGAGAGAAAATGTCTCAGCTGGGGCTGGATTTAATGAAAAGTGTACTCGTATGAGTTACAATTTAAAACCCCAAATTAAAAAAAAAATAATTGTTAATATTTATTTGAAATTTTCAGCTTCCTTCAGATTTTTTGTTGGAAACCCACCGGGTTGGTCTAGTGGTGAACGCGTCTTCCCGAATCAGTTGATTTGGAAGTCGAGAGTTCCAGCGTTCAAGTCCTAGTAAAGTCAGTTATTTTTACACGAATTTAAATACTAGATCGTGGATACCGGTGTTCTTTGGTGGTTGGGTTTCAATTAACCGCACATCTCAGGAATGGTCGAACTGAGAATGTACAAGAATACACTTCATTCACACTCACACATATCATCCTCATTCATCCTCTGAAGTATTATCTAAACGGTAGTTACCGGAGGCTAAACAAGAAAAAGTAAAAGATTTTTTGTTGAAACTTTTGCTTGCATTAAATTTTTGGAGTATTCGTTCTAATCTCAAAAGAAATCTGTACATAAAGTGTTTTTATACTTTCTAGTAATCAAAAATATTTGAATTCTGCGTTTACGCTTTTATCTAATAAAAAAAATTGTTTTACGAGAAGTGATTAATTTTAAAGCGATAAGTTATTAGCGTCGCATTTGCGCACTGTCCGCTGCGTTCATGGAACTATTTCAACAGGTACCAAACGTTAACGTTTAGTACGCTGTATCGTGTCGCTGTTTTGTAACTTAAGTGAAAATGTTTGCTACGATAAATTTTATCTTTAATTAATCGCATGCTGTGGTTTTACCGCCGACAGACGTGAAGGATCAATCTGCGATCGTGTAAGACATTTGATATCTTTAGTATTAAGTCAATGCGGTGTAATATTTAAGCCCATATTTAGAATTATTCGTATTTTTAACATTTTTAGGTTTTTTTAAAGTTATTTATTGTTAATCTAGTTTATGCATCGTAATAATCTAAGATATCGATATGAAAAATATATTTATTACGTTCTTGCCTTAAGTCATCTTTCTGTCCTTTGGTTTTTTGGGCTCAAAGAAAAATGAAACATCAAGAAATAAAAAAAATGGAGTAAATTTTGTTTGAGCGTGCGTGTGTATTGAATTTATTTATTTTAATATATTGAAATTATCTGGAGAAAAAATGTTGGTTAATTCTTTGTATAGAGTATTTTAATGCTTTAGAATTTAATATTGGTATTTCAAAGGTTTGTGAAGATAAGAGAGAGGTCAGGAATCAAATGCTTATTGGAAAAGTTTAGCTAGTTTAATTTTTTTTTCTTTACGATATCACCACATAAACTTGAAGCTTGTGCGTAGAGTATGAAAATTGAATTTTGTAGCGTATGAAAAATGCCGTGCCTGACCGGGATTCGAACCTGGGATCTCCGGAGGAAAAGTCGATACGTTACCACTCTGCCACGCAAATCGGCTTTAATTGGTTAGATGATATTCTCTAATTTATTCTGTTGTGTACTAACCTTTTAATGACTAAAATATTTACTAGAGCCGACATCTAGTATCTGTTTTCTGTTTGCAAATTTTTGTTTTCTACTGTTTTACCTTCTATATCTTCTTCCAGACACTTTCAGACGCGCAGTTATTACACAGTTTTCGTGAAGAATGAAGTTAATTTCGATTACTTCTATCAACTAATGGTAATTTTAAGCAATTACTTGATATACTTGAATAATTTTCGTATTTACATACCATTGTAGATATGCTTACGGTCAGGAAAAAATAAAATCTAATTGTCAGAAATCAGGTTTGGACAGCGGGTGTTTTGTGCAAGGTCTAAGTCCGCGCCGCTAGTCAATTAGCAATCAGTTGTATGAGTTATGGTGACCTGTTCAGATGCTAATCCATTCTATGGAAAGGGGTTGAAGTTCTTTAGAGACAGGTTAGGGTTAAGACCCACCGGATTGGTCTAGTGGTGAACGCGTCTTCCCAAATCAGCTGATTTGGAAGTCGAGAGTTCCAGCATTCAAGTCCTAGTAAAGCCAGTTATTTTTACACGGATTGGAAACTAGATCGTGGATACCGGTGTTCTTTGGTGGTTGGGTTTCAATTAACCAAACATCTCAGGAATGGTCGACCTGAGAATGTACAAGACTACACTTAATTTACACTCATACATATCATCCTCATTCATCCTCTGAAGTAATATCTAAACGGTAGTTACCGGAGGCTAAACAGGAAAAAGAAGAAAAAGGTTAGGGTTAAGATTACATTTAGTTTTGTGGAGAGAGGAATAAACCATTAACTAATCTTAATAGGCAGAGTCGGACCCAGAGTCAGCCGTTGAGGTGACAGACTGCGCTTTTCGTAAGGTGATTATCGTCGTACACATAACTAATAGCAAGGAACATGCGATGTATCCTTTGTAGTAACTGTATTTCCGTTTAAAACCTAAATTAGGCCACTTGTTCTACGAAATGGTGTTAAGTATTGCCACACCTTGGTAATTTATCCCTAACCTCTTTCCACAGAACGGATTAGCATCTGAACGGATCTAATCTTGTGAACAAGATTGATAGCTTCTGAGTTAATAGCTAATTTACTAGCTTAGCTGATAGGGAAAATTGACTAGATTCTACTACGGTATATTAAAGTATGAACAAAGATGAAGTACAGCGTGATTCAAAGAAACGGGACATTTTAAAAATTAAATAACGTTAATGAAAAATTTTTTTTAGAAAATGAATTTTATTTCATGTACAATTGTACAAATGTTGCTATTTTAGGATACATACATTTTAGTTTATTTTTTAAAGATGACATCTTGCAGGTGACCTCCTCTTCTACGTAAACACCCACGAAGTCTCTTCGTTAAATTGTTCATGGTTTGACGTAACATCTCAACTGGAATTTCCGCAATTGCTGCTCGGATCTTTGCCTTAAGTTCTTCCGTTGTAGCAGGTCTACTGTGGAACACTTTGCTTTTAAGGTGACCCCGCAAAAAGTAATCGCAAGCTGAGAGATCAGGCGATCTGGGAGGCCATCTAATGTCACCGTTTCGTGAAACGACACGTTGTCCAAACAATCGCCATACAGCTGCCATCGATATTCGTGCAGTATGTGACGTTGCTCCGTATTGTTGAAACCAGGCTGTGTTAAGAATCGGTGGAAATCTCTGTTGTTGTTCCACAACAAAGGTTTTAAGCACGGCTACGTAACGAGCCGACGTCATTGTAATCCCAAGACCGTTCATCCTCAAAAAAATAAGGGCCTATAACACCGTAAGATGACATAGCACACCATACGGTCACTTTCTGGCTGCAACGGACGCTGGTGTAGCTGCGTAGGATTTTATTGTGCCCAGTATCTGAAATTTTGCTTGTTAACAAATCCACTTAGGTGGAAATGCGCTTCGTCTGACATCCACAGTTCGTGAACAAATTCTTCGTTATCATTTATCTTCTGAAGCGTTACATTACAGAATTGTGCTCGCACAACTGCATGTTCCTGGACGATCTGTAACTTATACGGATGGAATTGCAAGTCCTTCACTAACATTCTTCGAACACTTGAACTATGCGATTGTAAAGATGCTGAGAGACGACGGATTGACCGATGTGGATTTCGTGTGACAGCATCTTGTAAAGCTTGAACATTCTGTGGTGTACGGACGGTTCGCTCACGGCCTGGAGGTTTCTTTTTCATTGCCGAACCGGTTTCCTCAAAACTAGATATCCGTGTTTTAATTGCATGTGCTGATGGAACACGGTCGTGTCGTCCCAGATTAAAATGACGGCGAAATTCTCTACGCGCTCCCTCCACACTGTCATTGTTTTTTTTAAATGCTTTGATAGCAAATGCACGTTGCGCATCACTCCAAGGATCCATGACAACTAAATGGCAGGTTAGGTTAGAGAGGCTGACCCCACTTATCAAGTGGTACCAATCGCCCACGGCTACCAACACAACTTTCAAAATTTCCTCTTTCTTTGAATCACTCTGTATATCAAATAATTGCTCAGAATTATCTAACTAAGCAGGTGTAGATAGATCGTTTCAATTTTTTTTTTTTTTAATTTGATTTACTTTTTTCCATGTTTGTCTTCAAATGGTTATGATTAAAAATTGCCGAAGTGGTTGTTCTTTATAAATTTACTTCATTGTTTGATATACTGGTCAGTATTATTAAATTGTTTCATAAAACTATGATGTTTAAAGACTTTACATTTTATATCTATTGTTGCAAGACCTCATGTAAATTCGAATTTGTAATTTTCGAGTTAATCGCGTTGAAACGAACAAATATTGTTGGATTTTCTATCTAATTATATACAGAATGTATCACGTGAGTTTCTCCCGGTTTTTTCATAACCTATTTTAATCGTGAAATTAATGGAAATAGATTATATAAACATATGTCTTAAAATTCTTCATTTGCGAGTATTAGTGAAAGATTTCGTTCGGATTTTAGCTACCCGGTGAAATGAGGTCGTACTGAAATTTTTAGGACGTTAATTACCGGGCAGAATTAGTGATTTCTTTTGTGTTTGATCTAAAAACCCGAATAAAATAGGTCTCAGAACCGTATCTGCAGTAGGGTTTGAGAAATATGGGATGAAAACTAATAAATTGGGTAAAAAACTTTCTTTTTTTTGTTTGATGTACAATAACTTTGTTAAATGGTAATAAACATATGAAACTTGTAGAGAATTTAATTCTGAAGAAAATAGTGTAAGATAAGTTGAATAAAACGAAGAAAATGTAGAAAAATTCGAATTTTATTTAGAAACTGTACTAGATCAAAGATTATTATACGTACCAGTTTATAATAAATGTTCAAAAATGAGCCCGCCATTTTCAATACATTTCTTGTTTCGTTTCTTTATGTTTTTGTTACTCTTTTTAATTCGTCAAGGCTGTTTTGTAAGTTGTTCATCCCCGTTCATAATGTGGACAATTAATTCTTCTCGAGAATATATTTTTATTTTGCATACAATATTTTTCATCCGTTTCCAGATATAGAAATTTAAAAGTGTTACATAAGGCGAGCTTGGTGGCCAGGAATGTTCACCTCTATGACCGATCTATTTCTTAGGGCAATGATGATTTAAGTGAGTAGAAACGGTACAAGAGAACTGGGGAGGCGCCTCATCGTGCTAGAAACATACTTTGCGTCTCAGCTCTATAGGAATAGCTTCAAGCAGCTGCGGCAATTCTTTTTGAAGAAATTGCACGTAGACCTCAGCATTTTTTAAGCGGCCAGGCAATATGAATGCCAAATAGGTGATTTGTGAAGAAGGCCGATTGCGAATTGTTAATCAGCTGTTGTTATTTATTGCCAAATTTGAAATAATTATTTTTCAAATAATTTATTGTATTTCTGTCATTAATAAAAAAAGATAAGTAATTTTTATTTTACAATTATTGTGTGTAATTTCCAGTTTTTTTTTTTTAATTTTTACAGCAATTTTTAAAATTATTTTTACAAATTTTTCCCATCACCAAAAAATATTTTTTTTTGTTTACATTAAATAAGTAATTTTCTGACAAATATTTGTAATGTACTGTTTATAAATAAAATTCGAATTTTTCTAGCTTTTCTTTGTTTTATTCAACTTATCTTCACCATTTTGTTCAGAATTAAATTCTGTACAAGATTTGTTTAAAGGTTTTATGTGTTTCGTTTAACAAAGTTATTGCACGTCACACGTAAAAAAAGGTTTTTAACCGAATTTATTAGTTTTCACCCCTGATTTCTCAAAACAGTACTGCAGATACGGTTCAAAGGCCTATTTTATTCGATTTTTCAGGTAAAAAATCATTAAAAAACTAATTGTGCCCCTTAATTAACGTCGAAAAATTTCGGAACGTCCTCATTTTGGAATGGAATGCAAAGTTGGCAGGAGTCTATTACTCCCTACTTTATCGCAGAACCTGGACAGAGTCCCTTGCTGCTGGATCATTCTAATCGGGCTTGTTTTTAAAAGGGTTATTTTTAATCTCGGATCTAATTTTTCAAGTTTTGTCTATTATTATTTTAGTGAATTTAAGACGGATTTAATTGCATTCCAATCCGTTGTTAAACCAGCGTTATCGAACCCATTTCATGGGCCGACCGCGGAAGGCTAGGCTTATAAAGCCTGTCCTCCCGACGTAATTCCCCTTCAGACCGTCCACTGAAGTCCTTTCGGTGCTAACTCTTTAATAGGCTAGCAGGAATACGCCACAACGGGGCACTAGCTGTAAGGAGGGAGCAATGCGTCCCCTTTTCCGGAGGAGTCGCAATTGCTGGGATATTTTGTCTTGCTGTAAGTTTTTTAAAAATTTAGACCGCGTTTTTGTTTTATGCGCGACTTACCGTGTTTGACGTCTTCAAACTATATAACTCGCGAAAACTTTTCACTCGCGACCCCGGAAACGCGTCTGACGCACTATTCCGTTTATGGCTCATGCGATATGGAGGCCCCTAAGCCTGGTTTGTCGATTTTCGGCTACCGCACCGCACCATCACGGTGGTTCGTCCAGTACGGCGTGAGGCCGCTTCCTTACAACTGTTGGAGTTGGGTCCTCTCGGCAGATGTCCCGAAGATGACTGTGTTCGGACACAGCCGCTCTCCCGAACAGTCTGCGCGCCTGCGCCACCCCCACCTCGGACACGGATTGAAATCTCGCATCAGATCGGAGAGTGGCGTTCCTGACGAACCACGGAGCTCCAAAGATCGTCCGCAACGCGATGTTTTGGACGGCCTCGATCTTCTTTTGAAGCGAGGAGCTCAACACTGCCCCCCATGCCGGGTAAGCATATGTTAGAATCGGCAGTACGTACAGCCGAAAAATGAGGAGCTTAGTTGCCAGTGGGTACGGGTCCTCATTTTACCGGGATAGTTGAAATCTGATGGAATCTTTCATTAGCCGTAATTCGCAAATGAAGCATTTTAGGACATATATTTGTATGATCTTTTTCGATTATTTTTACGTGTAGTGTAGTTTGTGAAGTCTCGGGAGAATCTCTCTAGTGCTAGTCGTTTCATTTCAGTATACCCTGTACATCCTACATCCCTAATAATTTGTTTTACATATTCCAAACGTGGCCTGCCTACACAATTTTTCCCTTCTACCTGTCCTTCCAATATTAAAGCGACTATTCCAGGATGCCTTAGTATGTGGCCTATAAGTCTGTCTCTTCTTTTAACTATATTTTTCCAAATGCTTCCTTCTTCATCTGTTTGCCGCAATACCTCTTCATTTGTCAATTTATCCACCCATCTGATTTTTAACATTCTCCTATAGCACCGCATTTCAAAAGCTTCAAATCTTTTCTTCTCAGATACTCCGATCGTCCAAGTTTCACTTCCATATAAAGCGACAATCCAAACATATACTTTCAAAAATATTTTCCTGGCATTTAAATTAATTTTTGATGTAAACAAATTATATTTCTTACTGAAGGCTCGTTTCGCTTGTGCTATTCGGCATTTTATATCGCTCCTGCTTCGCCCATCTTTAGTAATTCTACTTCCCAAATAACAAAATCTTTCTACCTCCATAATCTTTTCTCCTGCTATTTTCACATTCAGTGGTCCAATTTTTTTATTTCTACTACATTTCATTACTTTTGTTTTGTTCTTGTTTATTTTCATGCGATAGTTCTTGCGTAGGACTTCATCTATGCCGTTCATTGTTTCTTCTAAATCCTTTTTATTTTCGGCTAGAATTACTATATCATCAGCAAATCGTAGCATCTTTATCTTTTCACCTTGTACTGTTACTCCGAATCTAAATTGTTCTTTAATATCATTAACTGCTAGTTCCATGTAAAGATTAAAAAGTAACGGAGATAGGGAACATCCTTGTCGGACTCCCTTTCTTATTACGGCTTCTTTCTTATGTTCTTCAATTGTTACTGTTGCTGTTTGGTTCCTGTACATGTTAGCAATTGTTCTTCTTTCTCTGTATTTGAACCCTAATTTTTTTTAAATGCTGAACATTTTATTCCAGTCGACGTTATCGAATGCCTTTTCTAGGTCTATAAACGCCAAGTATGTTGGTTTGTTTTTCTTTAATCTTCCTTCTACTATTAATCTGAGGCCTAACATTGCTTCCCTTGTCAACGTGATTATCTCAATAATTACAAATTTGAATTGTGCTTTCATGAAGTCTACAAAAATTATTATAGTTATAAAGAAACGAATTTAATAAATAATAAATAGATTTAAATTTTAAATATTTTTTACTATTACAGTTATTAAAATAGAAAGAATTATTCTAATGTGGTCAAAAGTGTCGCAGCTTACGGGAAAATGAATGACACAATAGATGCTGAAAGTGGTCTCCATTATATTATTCTCATAATTGAATACGACGTTGTATGCTCTTAAACACATGTTGTAACATTTCTTGAGGAATTGCAGCGACACAACGTTACTTTTCGCTCTGTAATTCGAGAGTGATATCAGGATGAATTTTGTAAACAGCATCTTTAAGATGCCCCTACAAGAAAAGGTCAGAAGGGGATAAATCAGGAGACCGAGGGGGCTACAACCCCTTCGAAATCACTTGTCCATGAAAACACTAATCCAAGAAAGTCATAGTGTTTCTGGCTGAACGAACCGTAGTATTGTCCTGCTGAAACCGCGTGTAGTGTAGCCGATCTACAGGTATAGTGTTTAAACCCACCGGGTTGGTCTAGTGGTTAACGCGTCTTCCCAAATCAGCTGATTTGGAAGTCTGGAGTTCCAGCGTTCAAGTCCTAGTAAAGCCAGTTATTTTTACACGGATTTGAATACTAGATCGTGGATACCAGTGTTCTTTGGTGGTTGGGTTTCAATTAATCACACATCTCAGGAATGGTCGAACTGAGAATTTACAAGACTACACTTCATTTACACTCATACATATCATCCTCATTCATTCTCTGAAGAATTACGTAAACGGTAGTTGCCGGAGGCTAAACAGGAAAAAGAAAGAAAGTATAGTGTTTACAAATTGTTGCACCTCTGTATTTAGCGCTCACTGTCGCTGTACCGTGAAAGAATGTCATGAAGATTCGCTTACCCGATGTTGCACACCAAACATCACTTTTTAATCCGTGTTGAAGAGACTCGTACAGCTGACTTGAATTTTCGGAACACCAAACGCGTAAATTCTATGAATTCACGTATCCATCAAGGGGAACCGTGCCTCGTCAGACCGTAATCGATCATCGAGTTGTTCCCCATCTGTTCCAGATGACATGAACCGCTGACAAAAAGCTACACGTTTTTCTAGTATCTGCAGGTAACAACTCGTAAACAACACGAATTCTGTCCGGATACATCTTTAAACACTTGCGCGATGCCGTGTGGACACTACTGACGGAGAGACCATAATGGCTAGGCAGGCGTCGCACCGACTTCTTGGGAGTAAAAGAATATGTACATCGATCAACTTTTCAGTTTTCAACACTTTCAGCCGACCGCTTTTGGATCCGTCTGCCGCATTCCGTGTTTGTTGGAACTTTTTGTACAGACGTTTGATGGAAAACTTGTTTGGTTCATCCACAACGTACTTTTCTGTGATGGTATTCTGGATCTGGATATAATTGGCACATCTAATATATTGGGAGGCAATGAATATTCTCTGCTGCATTGTGGAACCCATTTTTCCTCAATTAAACCTGTAATAAAAGAAGGAAATTCTTCAATAGGCTGCGTAACTTTTTGAAGACGCTATACTTTGTTTACAATCTTCCGGTAACTATTATTTTGGTACGATATTTAATTAATAGTATTTTTAAACGTAAATTGTGAATAAGTTAAATTAATTTTATTATATCCGTAAAACATCAATCGTGTTCAGATGTTACTTGTTCATTATTTATATTTTCATTGCTGTTTATTTTTTGGTTTTTAAGAGAGATTTAGATATCAATATTAATTTTTAAAATTGATATGTTTTTTAATCTACAATTTATCGGCATTCAAATTTTTTTTTATGTTCCTGAAGGATTTTTCTATAGTTATATATACATACATATACCTATTTTATTATTATTTTTTTTATTTTTTAAATACTCTGTTCTGAAGAAGCAGAGATTTCTACTAAAGTACACGATAAAGATCATTAAAAAAGTACATAAACTTATTTTGAAAATAATTAAAATAATATCATGATTTATATAATTAATACATATATATAGTTTGTATATATAATCTTATAATCATGAAATTATGAATTTTAATATATATTATTATTGAATATTTAAAATTGCTCTAAAAGGATATAGTGATTAGTTAAAAATGCTTCGTATTGCATATTATTCATGACGTCACAGTATCATAAATGATTAACTTTAAATTTAAATAATAATGGAGGCGCATCAGCTGTTTTAAAATGCAGTTTGTTCCTTTTTTGCTTTGCCTTTCATGTATTTTTGGATGTTATATATCTATATATAAATTGATTGTGGTGGAAGTTCTAGAAGTAAGATTGGGTAGAAGGATAATTTAAATGGTCAATTTAGGGTGGGGGTAAATGCGCAGGCGCACTAGTTTTTTTTGAAAGAGTTCGGTTGCAAAGCGTTAGTTCGTCACTGATCTCGCGACTCTTGATCGTTGTGCATCGTACGATACTTAGCGACTGTTATACTATTATTAAGGTATCATATTTATTTTTTTATAATGTTAGATTGTATTAGTATTTTTTTTAAATGAATTTATTAACGTTTAAAAATTTTATTTAGGTTTAATTTCATTGCTATATATGTTCAACTTGTTTGTGAATGCGTACAATTAAATGTATGTGTATCTGTTTGCATGTATATTGCTAAATTTTTACTTCTTTTTTTTCTTTTTATGAGAAGTTTGTGGTAGAATTTGTAGTTTAGAAAAATTTTATAATTAAAATATTTTTAACTTTTTTTTGAAAGCTTTTAATCGTGTAAATTTTTTAAAATTCATATATATTAATTTAAATAAAGCAGCTACAGCTGAATAGTTATTGAAATAAATTACAAAATAAGATAAAGCTCGAAAATCATTTACAAAAAAATGTTATTTGAAACTTTACTTTTTCTTTAAAATAATTTAAAAGTCGTTATAATGTTGTTGAATTGATAGAAAAAACGTTTGTGACATTAAACAGTGTGCGTAATTTTTTTTTATTATAATAATTATTACGTTTTCTCATTTGCTACTGATGATGATTGTTTAATAATCGAAATGACCACCTGTTTTCCAAATTTTAAATAACTTTTTTTAATTGTATTTTATTTTCAAATTTATTCTTCAACAAAATAATTTTTATAATATTAATAATAATAGTTGTTATGTCTTTAGATTAAATTACCCGCGCGCACAAACACATTCATCCACATACATATATATATATTACTGTGTTCCACGAAAAGGTATACTCTTTTCATTTGTATCACTTTCCCATTCCCCCATTGATTCTATTGAAACTTTACAAACCTTTTAACTAAGATTCTAAAAATATCCTGTGAAAATTTCAGCCTTCTAGGATTTTTTAGAATAAATAATGGCGGCTTTCAAATAAAAATACAAATTTCAGATAAAACATATTTTTTATTCATTAAAAAATATCTGGTAAAAGTGATTAAAAATAGATGATGCATTGTTAATCATCTCTTCAATTTGAATAAAACTTTTTGTATTCAAATAACTGGTCATAACCGTGACTAATTAATTATCTAACTGTTTTTAATTATTATACTTCTTAATTATCATTTGTTTTTTAATCATTTTTACCGGGTTGTTTTGTAATGATAAAAAGTATAGTTTATCTGAAATTGATGTTTTTATTTGAAAATCGCAATTTTGTTTCTATAAATCGTAGAAAGTTGAAATTTTTACAAAACATTTTTAGAACTTTCGTTAAAACGTCTGTAAAGTTTCAATAGAATTGGTCGGGGAATGGGCGAGTAATACTAAATGAAAAGCGTATACCTGTTCGTGGGACACAGTGTATATATATTTATATATGTATATATGAGAGTGAGAGAGTTATCTAATTTTCTAGAACGTTTTACTTGATTCAATATAAATATTCTTTGAACATAGTTTTTTTTTTCTTTTAATAGGATCTATTTTTATTTCTGTTTATTATTATTATTAATTATTTTTATTCTAATAAGTAATTTTGATCTTGTTTTAATAATAAATTTTTTATATGGTAATGTATTTATGCATAAATCTGTTATTTCTTTAAAGAAAGGAACTGGCCAACTAATTTTTAATAATTAATTTCTTTGTTAATTATAAATGTTTGTTGTATTTTTTCCAGTATTATTTAAGATTTTTTTATAGTAGTTTTTAGGATTTAAAAGTAAATAATTTTATTATTTTTTCACCGTAGTTTTCAGAAATAATTTTCAAAAATTAGTGTATTATATGTTATAAAAATCTTTAGGTCCTTGAATATGGATTATTTTTAATTACCGGTTTTGAAATTTGTTGAGTTGAAAAATGAAAATAAAAAGCTACACATATTCATTTAGGTAAAGACAAATAAACAAGTATTTTATTGTAATAGTACATTATTATTTATAGATTTTCTCAGAAATGGTTGCTTCACAGATTAACAAAAAAGGATTCTGGAAGTATTTGCTGGAAATTATAATGATTAAACGTTATTTAGAGAGGCGGCCTCAGTCCGGCCCCGCCTCGCGCGCGGGCCGGCCTGAGACTCCCGGCTCCTGGCCGATCGGAGAAGCATTACATAAACACAGTTCATATATATATATATATATATATATATATATATATATATATATACACATAAGTAAAAATACTAAGTAAGTAAAATATTTGAGCACGTTAAAAGGATTCGGAAAATAATTTCTTTTTTATTAGTTTTTTTTTTTTAATTTAGTTGATATATTGTTTTTGTAAAAGAAATTTTTATTTTATTTTATATAAATTTGTAGAGAAATTTTTAAATGGTAGAAGAATCGTATATTAAGGATATTTTTTGTTGTAAGCCAAAGTACGAGTATTGTAGAACACAGTAGAACTGTGTTCTACTTTCTGGTTTTATGATATGTATAGACAATTATTTTGCGTAATATCTCTTGAACGAATGAATATATATAATCAAGAAATTTGGTATGGTGATTTGTATATACGTTGCGTTAATGATATTTTAAATATTTATGAAAAATTGGACGAGATTTGTTTCATACTTTTAACCTATGATTTTTATTCACTAATTATTTAGTGAATTTTCGTGAAATTTTTTAACGGGGAAATGTTACAGATTATAAGTCGTGTAAAAGCGTCTTTGATCCACATTTTAAAACAATTAAAATTAATAAATTTTCAATGTTTTATTTATTTATTTATAAATGTAATATATTAAATTTAATTAATTCATATAAAGAGTGATATAAGAGCTGGAGAGAGCACAGTTTATCTCTCTCTCTCTCTTCCCCCTCTCTCACACTCACTCTTTCGTAACTTAAGAGAGGAGAGGATTGCGGTTAATTTTCTGAAATCTATTTCATTAAGAAAATAAATGAGGTCGTTAGGGTAATTTATACTGTTGGACAGTTTAAATTCTAAGCTGTTTGCAAAATACGGAGAAATTCAGCAAGGTTGTTATTGTCACCTTTTTTACACGACTGCCCTATAAGGAGTGCCTATTTAAAAGGAGTGAAATGTAAGGGAAATAATCTGGAAATTTATTCTACAGCTTGAAATAAGGAAAAACGTTCATACAAACATATATCTGAAAAGGCTTTGTTATCGAGTTATTTATATATGTTTAAATAAATTTGAAAAATTCTACTATTTACAAAATTGTCACCTGCACGCTCTTTAATTATCCTATATTAAAGAGTAATGTTTTTTTTTGTTTTTTTTTGTAATCGTGTTTTATAATTTTTAATATTTATCTCTTGTTTTGTAAATTCTTCAGAGCAATGCATGTTTTTTAAATATATAACTTTTAAAAAATTCATTTAAAATTAATATTGTAACTTTCTATTAATAATAATAATTTATTGTTAGATTTTTCAATTATTTATAATAAAATGAAGAAATGTTTACTGGTAATAGAACGGCTCTGACTTATTTACTATTAGTATTCTCAATTGTATTATTGGATTACTAATTTTAGTAATAATTTAAAAAAAAATTTTTTGTTCTAAAAAATGTATCGTTAAAATGATTATCCTTAAAAATGATTATCCTTTCTTTGGAGGGGGATAAATATAATTATGTCATATGTTACTTTGTCGTTTATGGTGTGTATGTGTAATATATATATCGATTTACCTAGGTATTTTCTAAATGCGGTTACCTTTATGTAATTGTATATTACATAATGATATTAATTGTGCCAAAAGTTTGTTTACCTCTTTTGGTAGCGATGATAAAAAAGGGAACATGTAAAGGAATGTTATTTTATATCTATCGACACACAAGGATAAGTTACTAAAATATTTGTTATTTATCATATAGAATAAGATTTATTAGTTCCTCTGCCGAAGAGGAGGCATAATATATTTTAACTCGGTTGAAAGATTATTAAATTAATTTGTTGCATGACACTATTTACCCGTCTTTGTTGTGGTTTTGACGCGTACAAAAGGTACTAGTTAGAGTAGTTTTCTCTGAGAATAATGATGTTCATTGTACAGCCATTCGTTGTGGTGAATCGATTAATGGTGTTGTTATTTGAATTTCATTTCGACGGGCTAGGAATGTCGATATGCATACGTATATTCGGCTCGTTGATGAAGCCGAAGGGAAATTACTTAATTTATCTAAGAGCAAGCAGATTTACTCGGGTTTATTTTTGAGAATGGTTTTTCCGTTATAGAGAGTGACTTGTGTGATTCATGTCAGGACGCGTACACCGCTTCGGTTATGACACTTTAACGAAGACGATTTAACATCATTGAAGATTTCATAAGGTTCTGTTTTTTTGTTATCTTGTTGTTATAACTTTTTTGTTATCGGCTTTTATCTCGCTACACGTTTTTTTAAACAAACAAAAAATAAAGGAAGGTGAGTCAGTCAAATGATCCCTCGCTTTTTTTTTCTTTTATTTTGGGAAGTTATTTTAAATATTTTCGCAAGATTAGTTGGAAAACTAATGCAAGTATTCTAAAATTCCGGAGACCTTTTACGCTTTGTTTCGTTTACTCTATATATAATCTTTCTTTACTTTTTCCTTAATTCTATCTATCGAGACAGATTTTTAGCATCTGCTTTTTCTTATAAATGCATTTTTTTAGGTGCAGCCCTTTTTACTTTCACGTATAGATAGCGCCCTATAGCAGAGCTGTAGCTCTAGAAGAGAAAGTATTGTAATCGGTCCAATTTTGGCATCGCGGTTTTCACCGGATCTTGACGTTTTGACACCTAAGGAACCCAGAAAATCGGAAGGGAATTTTTCCAGATGTTAATGTACGTGTATGTTCGGCGTCGGCCTCACCTTATATCTTCAGAAATAATGGGACGATTTTGACAAAATTCGGTCAGATTACTTCTATATATAGGGCATTGATACTATTAAATTATCAACTTAAAAAGTCAAGGGGATGAAGCTGTAAAGTAAGGTCACCCGAAATATCTTGATATTTCGTCTAATTAGTCATATTTTTCTTAGGCACATTTTTTAACGATTAAAAATAACAATAGTTCGAAAAAAAAATTCTATACAATATCTCCCCATCCTAAAAAATGCTGTTGTAGTTGCCTGCTATATTCTGACGTCACAGATGAGCGGTAGAATTAAATAAATGAATAATATTTAAAGTTTGAAAAAGTAACTCAGTTTGACCGGGTCTCAAACTCGATCGCTTGGTCGATTCGGTGCGTTAAGACTCGCGGCTACACCGTTTTGCCGACCGTACAAGCAACATTTTTTTCTATGTAAGTTGTGAAATTACATTAGCTTGATTAGTGCCGACCTTCGCTGCTAGTACCGTCACACCCGCGCGAATTAAATACGGTATGCTCGCGCGCTTTAGTTAGAATCATTGAATTAAATAAACGAAAAGATATTATATTTAAATAAAATGATAAATATTTTAAATTAAGTTGTGTGTGGTGTAAGGCGTTCATCAGAAACAACCCACAATTGTAGGACTTTCCCCTGGAACGCGGTTTTAGCCTCATGACGGGATAGTCCTACGACTATGTTGTTAGCTTTTTTTTTTTTTGATCGGTGATCACGTATTTGTATTTTTTATTTTGTTTTTCTTTATATTTAGTTAACAGTTTAAATGTATTATTATAAAATATGGAATGATGTCTTACATATTTACTGTAAGATAAGGATTGATGTTACCCCATTCCTGAAACAAGGGGATGAATTTATCTTTTTTTTCTTTTTTTATCATTTATACTTTGTTATTTTTTTCTGGCTCGATATTATCAGATAATATCTAGCCAGATTGTTTGAATGATTTAAAAGTATGTGTTTTGTTCAGTTTTCTTCCGATTAGGCTACTTAAAGCTAGGAACGGAGGAGGTGGTATAGCGACCAGACACGCTACTTGGAGGATTGTCTTCCCCTCGGGGGAAATTGAGATGTTCAGTTGCCCCAAATTAATCTTTTATTACTTTTTTTTTTTTTGAAAATCTGTAAAATATTTTTACATAAATAAAATTATATTTTATGGATAAAATATACGTTTTTTATCATTAGATAGTGTTATATTTTTAATTTTATACGAATTATAATAGGTTTATAAACTTCGGTGGCAAGTTATCCTCCTTTTTTGAATTTACGTTTAATCGTCCTACAAAATAATAAATAATTTTTTCATTCAGATTATAACATAATTATACTTATTATACGTTATTGCATTATAAATATATATATGTATGCTATTCCACGTATAATAGAGATAATTGCTGAAGAATTTGCCTTGGAGGATTTAGAGAAAACATGGAAAAAGACCTTGATAAAAACCGCTTTAATACGTATATGGGGTAAAATAAATTGTTATAATTCTGTGTTAATGAATAAAAATGTAAATTTTAATTATACTAATTAATATAATCCAGTGTGGAACTAATAAATAAATAAAATCTGCATATAATAAAATAATAATTTTGAAAGCGTTAATTGAAAAATTATTTGAGTTCATTTCTCGCGTACGAGTACGCGAAAATATAGGCTTATCTAATTAGTATTATTTAAAAAGAGATAAATATTAAAAATATATATTATATATAAAGAGAAAATATATTAAAAAGTAATTTTAATATAGGATAATTAAAGAGCGTGCGGGTGACAATTTTGTATGTAGTTAATTTTTTTTAAATTTATTTAAACATATATATATATCTGCACATATTTATATAGTCTATGACACTCCCGGTAATGTAAAAATTCCAACGCGGGGTTTAAATCGGTTCAGCCGTTGAGAAGCTACTGTGGAACAAACATAAGTGCATAAATATATACACCCTAAATTCATTACACTCTTGTTTGGGCAGTCGTGTAATAAATTATTAGAGTATAAAGTAGTGAGTATTTAAAAAAAAAAAAAATTTACATATATTTTCATTTTTAAAAGATCTAAATTTATTGTACTAAAAACAGTTATTTTTAAGTTTTACAAATTCATAAATATATTTTTGTTAAGTCTGTTTTTAATAAAAGTTGATTTTTTTTTTTTTGTTTTTCATAAACTTTATTAAATTATTTTTCTCATAATAAAATTTTCTACACGTTTTGATAATAAAATTTACACATTTTAGTCATTTAACTAGGTTATTGTACTTCAAACATAAAAAAATATTTTTCGTTGCAGAATTTTTCTGTTTTACGTTGGATATCATGAAAACTACAAGAAATAAATTTCTGGGATTTGTTTTTATTCGATTTTTAAGGTTAAAAATATAAGAAACGATCAAATTTATCCCTAATATACTAAAATTTCACCGACGGAACTGAAATCGGCGCGAAATTTTTCGCTAGCCGTAATTCGATAACAAAGCGTTTTCTGATATATATTTGTGTGAAAGTTTTTCCTTATTTCAAGCTCTAGAATCATTTTCCTGATTAATCATTTACCTTTCCTTTTGAATCACATGCATATACATATATAATATGTACATAAAACCTATGATACTCCATCGTAAGGATTCCAACGTGAAACTATACATCCAAATCGGTTCAGCCGCTACGGTGGAACAAACATTCATACATACACTCTAAATACATTACACTCCATTTTGGGCAGTCGTGTAAAATTTCAACAGTAGAAAGTAATACTGTTTCTGTGAAAAAATGTCTATAATTTTGAATAAATAAAACGGAAATTCTTTTAGATCGATAGATAATTAATTAAATAAGAAATAAAGTAATTGAAAAAAAAGTAGAAATTGAAGTATAATAAAAGGGGCCCTTTGTTATAAACAGAAGTATTTTGCTATGTAAATCGATTTACTTTTAAATGGTTGCACATTTAGAAATATAAATACATTTCAAAGTTCTAATTTACTACATACTGATCTGTATGAATCATATTTATGGGTAACAAAACCAGAACAGCCCATTTTTAAATTTGAAAACTAGTTCCTACTTTTTGAAATAATCTTAGGATGTAATATTATGATAATTTTTATTAAATACTAGCAGACAAATCTAGACAAATCTAGCAATGCTTCGCTATTGCTAGATTTGAGTATATATACATTTATGTATATATATTAAATGAATGAAATTGAAAGTTTGGTAAAACATTAAAAAGATTAACATTATGGAACTTCGTAAAATTTAACCTTTCACTTTATCTCTTTTTCCCTTCTTCTCTTTTTCCCTATTTCCCTGTTCTTTTTTCTTTTCCCCATTTCCCCTCTTGTCTTTTAAATCGGACCAGTAGCGTAAATCGGTCTAGTAGTTTTTTTAGTCTATACGAACATTGTCTTTTATATCTATAGAAGAAGAAAGTCTGTATATTTCTTTCTTTTTTCGTAAATATCTCGACACCGGCGCCACCTAGCGGGTATAGGTTTTGCAAAAAATTCTCTTTTCGCATAACTAATATATATTCTGAATACGAGCCAGATCGGCCCATAAATACAATTTTTACAAATATCTCAACTCCAGCGCCACCTAACGGGTCCATTTTTTTTTTTTTTTTTGTAAATATATTTCCTTTCACTTATCTAATATATAGTCATAATATGAGGTAAATCAAGCCATAAATATAATTCTTTAAAATATCTCAATCCCAGCGCCATCTATCGGGTCCATTTTTTGCAGAGGTATTTCTTTCCATGTAAGTAACACATTCTGAATATGAGCCAAATCGGGACCATAAATACAATTTTTCAAAATATCTCGACCACAGCGCCACCTAGCGGGTCCAAACTAATCCAGAAACCTTCGCGGGCGTGCGCACAACTTACCAAAGTTTCATCGCAATCGGATGAACGGTTTATGATCGCATAAGAGACATACAGACAGACAGACAATCATTTATATATATATATATATATATATATATATATATATATATATATATATATATAGGTTAGCCATTAATTTAATTTAAATTAAATATTTAGATACTTTTTTAAAGATATATTTTTTAGCTCTTTTTTTTTTTTATAATCCTAGTTTAAAATTGTAAGTTCCAACCACAAAAAATGTCCTTCTCTAAAAAAAAAAGAAGAAAGAAAATATTTTTTCATCAAAAATTCATGTGCGTTGATATACATATGTGTGTTTACAAAGCATGGCAAATCATAAATAAAAACTTTTCAACTGTGCGCCGCAGCGCCCAGGGGAGTCCGCGGCCTCTTCACAGGGGCGCCACGAAATATTATGAAAGCTTCATAATTAATTGAACAAAGACATTTATAATTATGATTTAATATTAATAAAGTAAAAAAATAATGAATATATATGAGTTTTATTTAATTTTATCTCTTACTTACGAATAGTCATACTTAGAGTAGGGCGCCATGGAAAAATTTTAATTGAAAAAAGACGTCGCGACTAGGAAACGTTTGGGAACCACTGGTTTAACATATAAAAATGAATTTTTTAGCATGGGATTAGCAACACAGGACTCGTGTTGCTTTTGAGTTGCCCTCCCCCCCCCCCATAGGCAACTCAAAAAAAAAGTGTAGGTTGTAATGCATCATTTTAAAGTTGCAATTTTCATTTCACCATTGTAATGCATCATTTTAAAGGGCATTGAAAAAAAAAAACATTTTAACGTAAAAATTGTTTCAACGTAAATAACTAGTTTCAAAAATGGGGTCTGTATTACCTATTAACTTTTCAACAGTGAAACATTAAAAAAGATCAAATTTATTAAATTCTCTTACCTTGAAACAATTTGTTTTTTTGGTACTAGACCACTACACTTCCCCCCTCCCAAGATAAAATAATATATCATAATCCTATCATTTCCATTTAAAATTTTTAAATTACCCCTTCACGAAGGCTTGGGAGCATTGGCGGTTCCCCTATTTCTATAGCACCACTATTTCCACTTGATATTATCGATAACATTTATTATAATAGAGTCATTTTTTCTTGAATTCTTTCTTTATACTTTATACAGTATATAATCCATGTCAGTAACATTCCCCCATTTTATGAAAAAGGTATACAAAAATCTTTGTATGGAATTGTGTGCTTCGTAGTTCCACCGGCGTGGTGTTTGGTTGATGACGAACAAGGAACGTTCCACACACACGCGAAGTAAAAAAAAGTTTTTTTTTACTTTGCGTGTGTATGGAACGTTCCTTGTTTGTTCCGTTTTCTGGTTAAGTCGGTGGAAGGAATATGAAAGCGGCTTAGTTGTTTTTTCAGTAGCGATTAGAAAATGGTAGAAAGCAAGGAGACTTTGATCGCCAAATCTGTCTACAAACATGCTGGGAGGGTGAAAGAGATGGTAATTTAGTAAAATTATGTATTTGTTTCTGTGTGCATAGAAATTTGATTAAGAACCATTAGATTATAGTGTTTTTAAGCGGGCATTTTATTAAGTTATCTAATAATACTAAAAAAATATTATCTCTATTGACATGTTATTATTTATTCGATTAAACCGAATACAATTTTTAAGCAAATTGTGCTTAAAAACCGTGCACCATATTCTTGAATTTGATAAAAGTGTAGAATTAGATTATTATCCTGCTTCCAGCTATTCTATTTGATTCATTTGTTTCGGTTCATTTATTTTACAGAAAAGTTTTACCATGGCCTTGGAATGGCCCGAAAAAAATTTCTGAAGCAGCACCACCACTAATTTTAGTTACGACTACCTTTAGATAGTCTTGTACCTAAAAATAAATCAAGGTTAATTAGCGGTTAAATAAAAAATAATCAGAGATTAATAATTATTAATAAATCAATACATTTAAATAAAGAAAAAGATGAAGTCGGATTTGAACCGATCTGCCTTCCCCTTGTAAGATCCAGATATTTCATAAATTAAAATTGTATTTTACTATAACTCTGGAACCAATAAAAATAAGTATCACTTATGATATATCGTTGAAAAACTCTTAATAAGGGCATATTATTGTGGTTAAGAAAAAGTAAAAAAAAAACCAAAGTTTTTGAGGTTTTTTGGTCCAGTCGATTGTAATCAAAAGGGGAGGTGCACAACTAGATGTTACAGCAGTCCTAAATCCAAAATTTCAACATCCTACGGCTAATCGTTTTTTAGTTATGCGAGATAGACACCTACGCACAGACATCACGACGAAACTAGTCTAAATGGATTCAGGGATGGTCAAAATGGATATTTCCGTTGAAATCTGGAAACTGAAATTTTTAGCGATCACAATACTTCCTTTTAGTTCGTACAAGGAAATAAAAAAACCTATATAGATCATTTATATTATGAATTATTTTAATTAGTTTCAACATAATGTTTCATGCTGCAGTTTGATAATCTATCTTTTCCTGATTCATTATGACAGTGTCTATAATACGGTTATGTTAATTGAACTCCACTTATCGTAGTGAATTATAATTAATGTATTCCAATCTAATTAAATTCAATCTAACAGGATTTTAATTTTTGATAATTTCACAATACTTCAGGCCTCTTTGAGCTTACTCAATTGGATAATTTTATTTATTATTTAAAAAATACATATTTTGTCCATTTATAAATCGTGTTTTTTTATTAATTATTTATTTTCAAAAGTAAAAATAATTAATGAATTAAAGGATGTTGTAAATTTATATGTTTTGTCCCTGAAATATATAGGGGCGTTAGCAATTCTATGAGTTAAATCTCGTTGCTGTTGTGATCTCCATCTATGGATTGTTAAAAAGGACTTGGAGCTTTCTCCAGTAGGCGTTCAGTTGTGGCACCCATACTATCCAGTTAACCTACGCAGTTTTTTTATTCTATTTTCATAATATTAAGTTACGTAGTGTTTTTTATTTATTATTATTATTTTAAAAGAACATTAATCAATTGGTTATTTATTAATTACTATTGTTTTTTTTTCATTTTTGAATATTTTATATTTTCTTTAATTAATTGTTAAAATATAAATTAATTGTTTATTGAATTTAAAAAGTATTAGTTGATAATTATCATCTGAGTTTGACAGTTGGTTAGATTTTAATTTGTGTGTGAAAAAATAAATATTAAATTCTATTTTCTATAGATATTTAATGTCATAAAATTGTTTATTAAAGGGTTTATTTAACCAATCATAGAAAATAATGGATTCTAATGGAAAATACTTCTACAAAAAAAAGGGATATTTTTCCCCCTGTATGAAGACATCATTTTTCTGATTCCGAAAATTGACAAAATTCTCTTAAATTGACAAAATTTTCAATTTTATATATATATATTACCTGCAGGGCGTGCCTACGGCACGTCTCCGCTGCTAGGACCTCCGGGCGGGCGGCGTTTCGGAGTGGGATTATTATTAGGTATCCAAAATTGATGTTTTGGATAAATTTTTACATCTTGTGTAAACATTTTTTCTTTTTTTTGAATAATGAAAATTGATCAAGGAAAAACAAAAAAATATCATCAAATCTTCCTAATTAAATTTGGGTTATTAATTAAAATTGTATTTGGCTATACCTCTGTAACCAATAAAAATAAGTACCACTTATGATATATCGTGGAAAAACTCTTAATGAGGGCTTTAGAAATCCAAGTTTTTGGATTTTGGGCTTTTTTTGTCGACTGGACCAAAAAAGCCCAAAGACAAAAGGTTTAGGCATCTTTTAGAGATTGCACACCCAACATTTAATTTCACTCAATACGAGAGCTAGAAAATTAAATATAAATCAAATTAATTAATTAATTAATTATTTATGTATTATATTCAATTTACGAAACAAATTATCGTAATAAGAACTAACCTTCCTTGACACAATAACAAAAGAGAAGTTGGCTTCAAAATCAATAAATCGCTATGCAGGATATATACACACAAAATTCTTCTAATTTTTATTACAGTTTACTATTTGATTTGACCCACGTGTTCTACCTATATGTACATTTAATTGTAACTACAAGGCTAATGATTATAAATGGATAATCGATAGTATTTTCAGTATCGATTTATTTGTATCAAAAATAGTTGTGTTTTAAGAACTGCTACGATTTTGAATGAATGAATCACGATAGTAAAATTTATTTTATAATTATTACTAGCGTACCCCGACGCCACTTCGCCCACAATATGTAGCTTTACTCGCAATACTTTTTTAATAGCAGACTTATTTTTTATAAATAAAAAATATTTAATCGACAATATTATATTTAGATTTTCAGTAAATCCTGATAAAACGGTAAATAAATTTTTTTATGAAAAATAGTAAAGGAATATACGATAAACAATGAATTGTTGCCCAAAACTTAAAAAAAGGAAGATAAGAAAATTGAACAATATTTGTTAGACCAATCCATTTTATGAATGAATTAAAATAGTTCAATATAAAAGTCCAACAAAAAATGTATTACAATCCCAAATCTAGCATCCCCATCGCAGCTTCGCCTGTGCTCTATGGTTACTTGCGCTTCCCGTCACGATCAGAGGGTCATGGCTCGCTTCGCTCTTCCTTCTCGTTTTCTCCCGTTTCTCTTTCCCTTACTTCCCTTTCCTCCTTCCTCTTTTCTTTTCCCTTTATTTTTCCTTTTCCTCGTTTTTCTTTTTTCCATTTTCCCCTTATTCCCTTTTTACCCTCTTCTCTTTTATTTTTTTCGATTTTTCCCTATTTCCCTTTTCCGATTTTTCCCTTTCTCCCTTCTTCTCCGGTTTTCGATTCCAGTTAATCATTTCGTTAAGCAGAAATCATGGTAAAATTCTTTGTTATTCCTAATTTAATAACAAAAGTCTTTTCCGGACACATGTTTATTATGAACTTTTTTCATTATCTTAAACAGAAAACAGAGAAAATTTAACGGAATTCTTCTGGAGCACTCACACACTCATTCTGTCGCTCTGCGCGCGCACACAATGTATTAATATTACTTATTTGACAGATGTAATTAATTCCTTTATTTCCATGCTTTTCCTACGCTTTTAATTTCAACCAATTTTTTTTTTGCATCTGACATCTTCAATTGTTTGCTTTACATATTCTAATTTTTTAATTCCATTTTAATTTAATTATTTATTTATTTTAAATTTAATTTAATATTATTTTATTTTAATTAAATTTATTTAATCCCCTTCCTCTTTTCCCTTTTTCCCCTTCTTTCCTTTTACCTTATTCGATTTTTCCCTTTCTTCCTTTTTCTTCGTGCGTAAATCGGTCCAGTAGTTTTTTAGTTTATAGCGGACACACATATCGGAAACATTGCAATGGAATCGTAAAATATTTAATATAGCGTATGTTGCTTTTACGTCCAACAGATAGCGCTGTTAACACGAAATCTAGTTTATCGATTTGAATCCCTTAAAATCAAAATTTCGCCAAATTCTTTCTTAGTGCACACCTACTTAAAGATACGAAGGTACCCTGAAAATTTCAAGTCTTCACCTAAAATAGTTTTCGTTGTACGTTGATTATGAGTCAGTGAATCAGTCAGGACATTCTCTTTTATATAAGAGATTACTGTTTTTATTTATTGTTTATAAAACATTTAAGAAAAAAATCTTATGATTTTTTTTTTACGGGCAGTATGTTTAATCATGTAAGCACGTTCTTTCTTTTTGCTCTTATTTGTTGGTGTTGCTTCTTCTTACTTATTGTTTATAAATATTTAAGAAAAAGTCATATGATTTTTTGACGGACCATATGTTCGATCATGTAAGGTTGTTCTCAGCTAAGGGAGACACATATACAAATGCCCCGTAGTAGGGTAGGATTTGCGAACATTTTAAAATAAAAATTATTATTTTAAATAAATCTTAAAAAAGTAATAAATTCTCAATCCGACGGGCGCGCGCTTGTACACACACACACACACACACACACACACACACGCACACACACACACAGAGAGAGAGAGAGAGAGAGAGAGAGAGAGAGAGAGAGAGAGAGAGAGAGAGAGAGAGAGACCTAGGAACCCAAAAAACCGGATTGAAATTTTCCGGATATTGTATGTATTTTCCGGATATGTTCGTATGTGAGTTCGATATTGGTCTCTAAATCACTTTATATCAGCAGAACTATTGGACCGATTTTGACCAAAGTGGTTCAGATTATTTCTACATTGATGCCATAAAATATTCAACTTAAAAGGTCATAGGAGTGAGGCTGCAGAGCAAGGTGACTCTCAGTATCTCGAGATTTCGCTTAATTAAGGTCATATTTTTCTTAGGAACATTTGTTAACAATTAAAAAATAACAATATATTTTTTTTTTAATTTAGCAAAATCGCACCCCCACCGCAAAAAAAGCTCTAAACTACTGCAATGTTGTAACGTCACAGGTGGGTGGTAGAATTAAATAAATGAATAATATTTAAAATATGAAAAAGTAACTCGGTTTGGCTGGGTCTCGGAACTCGATCGCCCGGTCTACTCGGTACCTTGTGCGTTAAGCATTGCGGCAACACGCGAAATTTGTTCTATGTAAGTTGTGAAATTACAAGCCGTGCATCAGAAACAACCCGTAGTTCTAGAACTTTCCCGGAACGCGGCTTTTTACCGTGTTGTACGTTTATATTTATGGCCCTATTCCAAAATTTGTTGGTTCCTTAATATTAATACATAAAAAAATTATTATTTTTTACTGCATTATAAACAGCTTCTACATGCAATATTTATTTTTATGATTTGCTTGAAAAGGCTTCTATTTATAGCTTAAATATGAGGTTTATTGAAAATGTCATATTTTATTAAATAAAATCGTTTATAATCTAATTATACCTTTTAAATCGATTTTTATTTTTAGTCACACCTCATAACGGATTTTTATGAAGATCTTTAAATATTAGACGTTACTGCCTGTTGCGATTTCTGGTCAAGTCGACTTCTGGTCATCTTTTTAGTGGTCGTCAAACGTGTTTATAAAATAAAGTTGAAAATTTTTATTTATGGATTGTACCTTTGGGAATTGTTATCAATTTAAAAAAAGGAGATTAATGGAGTAATTCTCTTTTTCTATCTACAGTTGTGTGTTTATTACTATTATTTATTTTTAAACAAAATTGTTATAATAAAAATCATCATAAATTTTTCATAACTTATGCCTAGAAAACTTGGACGCTAAATAATTTTTATTTGTTCCCTAGCGTTTCCGCCTCTTTCTGGAAGAGTATTTGTGTATGTGGGTGGGTGAATTATTTATTATTAAAATAAAAATTATTGGATATTAATCTTTTATTAAGATCTAATTACGTTCCATGTAAAATTAATTCCTTGTTTATTGTATACTTTCCTAACTACATGTTTAATTAAAAGTCGGCGCGTGATTCATGCTACTTTAAATATAAAGTTGTGTTACTGTTGTTGGTTTGTGTGTGTGTGTGTGTGTGTGTGTTTTGATTATATACGTAGTATATGCATGAATTCATTACATATATATAATATGTATCTATATAATATGTTCATATATATGATGTATGTATATTTATATTTCTCCAAGAAAAATAAATATTTATTTTATGTAAATTTCCTATATTTTATATATATATATATACTACTTCCTTATTTAATTAAATTAACATACTTGATGAACACGTTGTTACTCACACATTCACTCAAACTTTGTTCGCTTGTTGCGTGAATATTTAATATCGTGTTCGTTTCAACTGGTTTTCACTAAGTAGTTTCATTAATCAATAATTTACTTTTACATAAGTAGGAGTTAATTATGCAATAAGCGTGACTATAGCATCCCTTTCAACTATGAAGTACAACTGTGTAAATACTTAATGGAGTAGTACACTTGTTAGAACAAGGCGCTATATATGCAGTATGGATTACATTACATCCCTTCAGCCCTTAAATTCGTCAACAAATTAAAGGAAATGTATGATTTTATTTTAAATATAATTTAGGATTAATTTATTTTTAATGTTTTTTTTTATTTTTTTATCCATTTTTAATTTACAAATGTAATAAAATATTTAGTAGTGTTGTTTTGTAAACTTAGCTGTTTTTGTATGCTTTATCAATTTTTAAATTTATTTATTTTTTTATCTGAAAGAAAAGATTTTCTTCAATCACATATGAGCTAAAATTTGTTTAGAATTTCTCAAATCATTTTAGCCGTTTTATGGTTGAAAATCGGTTTAAAAAAATGAATTTTAAGTTTAAAACAGTAAATAAACTCCATTAGAAAAGTCTCGTTAAAAATGTGTGGCGAGAAAGTCTTTTTTTATAAAATAATACATTATATTTTGTTAATGCATATTATTTAAGTAAAAGTACACATATTAGAATGTATATTATAGTTAAAAATTTTAAACGATTTGTAAAACTTTATTTAACAACTTTGAATTTACTGCTTCTTTCTGAAAACTAATCACTCAAATGTGTTTTGTCTTTTGGCAAGTTCTCATACAACATGTCTTATGAGTCCTAACTTTACATTCCTCCATTCTTCATGATCCTGAGTCAGTCTATTAGTGTTATCGTATATTCTTCCAATCTTAATTGAATCTACCATCTGATATCTCTTTCTTTTTTCTGTCTACCTTTCCCTCAATTGCAATCTTCAACAGATAATCTCTTCTCATCCAGAGTCCTAGCTGATTCACATTTCTTCTTCTTCTTCTTTTAAATTTTAGCATTTTATTTCCTTCCCAAATCCTTTTAGCACTTCATTTCTTATTTTATTCTCACATTTATCTCATCTTACACCATCCATTTTTTACACATCCATATTTCAAGCTTCTCTAATCTTTTTTCATTCTCCCTCCTTAGTATCCTTGTTTCAGCATCTATCTTTGTATATATATATATTTAATTCTTTGTATAATAATCAGCAGAGTAAATTCCCCTCTGTTTAAAAATTTCCTTTGACATTACTACGCTTAATTCTTTCCTCTTTTGTATAACGCATATCCTCAGTTACTCTAATTACTAGATGCTCGAAAGTTCTAATTATTATATCTGCTCACCGTTCAAAATCCAATAAGAAAAAAAATTTTTTTTTAATTTTTAAAAATTTTAATAATTTTTTAAATCTTTGGATCTGTAGTATTGCACTGTTATGTCTAAATCATATCGCTCATATTTTTAGAACAGTACGTATAGAATGTGTTGATTATCTCTACCATATCTTGTAGCAATTTATTATTAATTAATTTTTTTTTTGTTTTCAATTGTATTTTGTGTTTATTCTGATATTTTTTTTTATTTTGAATCTCCTTAGTGAAGTGGTTGTATCTCTCAGCCCGAGCTCAAATCCTGGTCAGAGTTTGGAATTTTTTATTCGTTCTACAAACTGTCCATTTGATATTTGTGCGCTTAAACTTCAAGCATTTAAATAATTAATTAATCTATAAAAAAACGACCTGATTTTATTATTTATTTTTTTCTTTTAAAAAAAGTGTGTTCAAAAACGTAGTTGCTTTCTGTAATATATTTGTGTTAATTGTTACTTAAAAATCTCAAACTTCATGGCCATTTCGATCATTAAACATTAAAAATAGATAGTGAAGGAGTTGATGTTTATAAAAAGGGAAATGAATAACCGATCTTTGGTGGAGTGGTAGCGTCTCTGGTTTTTATCCGGTGGTCCCGGCTTCGAATCGCGGTCAAATATAGCGTAGATTATAAAATATACTTTTTTTTTTACTCCCATATCTTCCGCAGTAAATTAAATTCATCAAGCAAAAAAAACTGGTCATTCTAAACGCCAGGTTTTCGATTAGAATTGCCTAAAACGATGACAATTGTTTATATATGTTCGGTTTTTATTTTAAATAAATATTCAATTTATAATTTTAATATTCGTTTTATAGTATTTCGTCAATTTGGTTTTTTTAATATATTAATTTTTTATGTATTTGTTCCCCCAGTATATAATGATCATGATTGTTTAACTATCGAAACGGGTCATCTAATTTTTCGATTTAAGTGAAATATATAGCATTTTTTTCTATTATACTTTTAGATGTCGTATTTATTTATAAATTTTAAAATTACAATAATATGCTTTTAAAGATAACCTGCAGGTTTGTATAATTATAATTTTGATATTATTATATCGAATTATATATAGTATAATAATTGTATATATACTATATATATATATATATATATATATATATATACACAAGTAATATATAATTAATCAAGTCGTGTAATTTAATAATAATAATAGATCAATAAAAATTAGTTAATTTTACTTATGCTAGTGAGTTTTATTTGTACTGTCTTTAGAAAGGTTATATATAAATACACAGAGCACACATAACGTAAAATTATTTTTAGAAATCACGTCGCATTTAAAGGATGAAAGGTAAGGAAAACGTTAGATTGTTACTGTCAGAAGAACGGAAATAAAAAAGGAAAACGTTTTTAGGAGAGTATATTTTATATAAAAAAATACTGTTACAACGAATTATGACAGAAATAAGCGTGATACTTGTTTACTTATTGTTTAAATATCATGCTGTATAGTATTGTAGTTGTAATCTTGACAACAAAAAGCAATCTAGTAAAACGTTTGTTTGATCGATTGTGGTGTTAAGGAATGTTTATTTCAAAATCAATAGTATTATTATTTAAAGTTACAATTTCTAGAAAGTTTTTCCTTAAAGTAAATTAAATAATTAGATTATACACACACACCCACACACACACACACACACACACACACACACACACACACACACACACACAGAGAGAGAGAGAGAGAGAGAGAGAGAGAGAGAGAGAGAGAGAGAGAGAGAGAGAGAGAGAGAGAGAGAGAGAGAGAGAGAGAGATTTAATTTATGCATTTCTTTTTAATCAATAGTAAAATATTATTCTTTTTACTAAAATTTCGTTTAGTAAATTTACAGAGATTTTGATTTATTTGAATGGACAGTGAAAAAGGTTTTTACAACATTAAATTTATTATTTATTTATAATTTTATATTTACATAAATTTATTATTTCAAAAGCAAAATATAAAAATTAATAATTGTTGACAAATGTTGAAACCAATTTTTTTCTCAATGTGTACGTTGCAATCTGTTCAACCAGTGAACAATAAGCAACCCCTCCCCACGGTCCAATTAGATGAAGATATGTACGGCATGTAAATGAATCTTGTACAGACTCAGGCCGACCATTCCTGAAACGTTTGGTTAATCGAACTTCAAAGTACTAAAGTACTGGGATGCTGAACGTCGCTGCTGTGAGTTGGTGACTGGGCCCCTTACAGTTGACACAGTCATAGACTGTATGTTATCAGGGGCAGAGAGGTTTCGTGCGATAACTGACTTTGTGACACGGATACGCCAGCACAAAGCCAGGGAGGCTGGGGCGGCGAGGGGTTGAGGACAGCCCCCTGCGGAGCTGCCGTTCGTCTGTGCTTGCACGGATGGGCGGCAGTGATGAGGCACTGGGACTCTCTCATCCCTTCGCGAAAAAGACCGAGACCCGGTGTGAGTGCCCTGCACAGGGGGTGCTCTTAGCAGAGACATTGGCGTCAAGACCGAGTCTCGGCTTCTGGAGTGGGGTCCAGGAACGACATAATCGGGCTCGAATACACCGCCATAAGGGTTAGAGGTAGGCAATGAAAAGATCTAACCGGCGGGCTGACCTGTCTGACTAGATTTATGGCCGGCGAACGGGGAGGCCCGTTTGAGTAGACAACCCCCTGGGCTGTGTTTTGCTTTGGTGTGGATCCAGCCCGGAAGTGGGGTGAAAAAAAGAGAAGAAAACTAAAGTACACTGGTATCCCACTGTCTAGTATTCAATTGCATGTAAAAGTAACTAACTTTTACTAAAATTCGAATCTCAGAACCTAAACTTCGACTTCAAAATTAAGCTTTTAAGCAACTCATTTGCGATGACCACTTTACTAAAAGTTCAACCCGATGGGTTAAATCAAATTTAACGTACAATTATTTGTAATTAATTGGATTTAAGTTCTCATGTTATTGTTGTGTTATATTTAAATACTTGAGGTTAACTAATAATTTAGTTGTTGTTCTTAGATCTAATTATATAAATAAAATAATAAATTTTTATTAAATATGATATTATGAGCTTTAACAAAATTAATAAAATTTATAACTTACAATATTTTTTCAGTTCTTTTTTTCTTTTAATTACTACTGATTTTATTTACCATCAGTTTTATTATAAAATTATTTGTAAATTTTTATGAAAGAAATTAACTAATAAAGACTTTACCTAACTGGAAGATACGGAACAGAATGCAAGGATGTAGAGGGATTTTTATCCCCTTATTTACTGCACAGCCTGGACATCATTCCCTGGCTACTGGCTCTCTATTTATCTGACGGGTATTTTATTATTAATGGTGGTTATATATATATATATATATTTTTTTTTTTGTTTTTAAGATGGACTGACTTTGGGATTATGTTGAAGTGCGAGTTCTAAGGTTCAAAATCCTAGTAAAGGCAGTTACTTTTATTAGGATTTGAATACTAGATCGTGGATACCGGTGTTCTTTGGTGATTGGGTTTCAATTAACCACACATCTCAGGAACGGTTGACCTGAGGTTGTACAAGACTACACTTCATACATATCATTCTCATTCATCCTCTGAAGTAATACCTTACAGTGGTTCCGGAGGCTAAACAGAAAAAGAAAGAGTTTGAGGTTACATCCCGGTCATTTGTAGATCGTGTTTTTGAAAAATGTGTTTACTCGGGTTATTCCTTGGGAAATTAGCAAGATATTTTTGTCTTTCTTTCAACGCGATTCTCTTTCAGTCCATCCACTGAAGGCCTTTCGATGCTAGTGGCTTTTGATCTTGCAGGAATACGCCTGATAGTGCCCTAGTTTTGCAGAGAGTCCAACGCACTCCCTTTGTGATGGGAGACACATGTGGTATTTATAGGGTAATAAGTGTAAAATAAATGAAGTTTAGGAAATCTAGGTTGTAAAGAATCTTCTTCTGGCAGTTGAATTCACTGTGGTGAGATGTTCTTGCAATACATTCTGAGGTTCAAATATTAGCAATATCTTAGGAATGGTTGACCTCAGTCTAAACAAGACTACACTTCATTTACATGTCATGTAATGCACATATCTTCATCTCATTGGGTCTTGGGATAGATTATTAATTTTAGTTGATAAAAGATTATTAAAAAACATTTGTATTGGATTTTAGTGATTTATGATAGAGAAACATGAATGATAGCAAAAACAAATGAAAAAATAGTGTCTTTTGACGTCTAGTGTTCAGGAGGATATTGAAAATTGAATCTATAAAATTTGAAATAAATATTAAAGCAAATAGGAGAGGAGAGAATTTTTTGATAGAATCTTTTAAAGAGATTGATTATGTAGACGTGCCATGTATTAAGTAATTCATAGTTAAGTTTTGGTGGTAAGTGGAAACTTGTAGAAGTAAAAACGTGTGGAGGAAAATGAAAATTACCATATATGAAACAGATAATAATTGATGATGTAATCTGTAATAAAATGTTGAAGATCACCACAGGACAGAAATAAATAAATAGAATCAAATAAGTCAGTTGACTGAAATTATTATAACACAATAAAAGCTTAAAAATTGTCTACTTTGGAACCATTATATATAGCAATCTCTTTCAGAAAATAAAAAGTAATTAACTTCACGTGGTGAATAGTAAAACTTGAGTACAAACATAAAAATAAAGAAAATGTTTCATTTTAATCTCGTTAAAAACAATAAAAGGAATCCTGAGAGATAGTCAGTGCTAAAATTATTAAGCTGAGAATAAATACTATAGGGAAAATGCGCAATTTTTTACCACAGATTTTCACGTGTAAATAGTTTATGTATTGTAATGTCATTTGGATATATAACATATTATAACTATCTAATTTAAATCTATGATAAATAATATTAAAATATTTTAAAATAATCTTTCCAAATAGAATTATTTTCTTTTATTTATTTTCACATCTTTAAAAATGGTATTTGTGGTGAAGGTATAAATGATTTTATTTCCTGTTTACATTATATGGTGTGTGTGTGTTTTTTTCTTAGAATTGCATGTACAATTATTATGCATCATTCATCTGTAATAAATCTTGTTATTCTTCTTATCTTTACGATGTGCATGCATAATTATTATTATATATGGTGTTATAGAAATCAGTTCTTCATTTAAGGTTATGTTTTAATTTCACTTGTTTTCCTAATATGCTAAAATAATAGGTGAAAGTACTTGCTATTTGTATATGAACCGACATGAAATTTTATTCTTTATAATTATTTATTTGAATGTAGAAAGAAAATTGTTTTACAATTTTTTTTATAAAAAACTTTTTAAAAATAAAAAACTGGTTTGAAATAAATTTATGTATATGATATTTTATTTATTATTATTTTAACTGGTTCTTATAACAGATTTTTTTCTGTATTAAAAATAAACCAGTTGCGATTTATATTTTAAAAAACTCGTTAACATAAAGAAGAAAGTGTTGTGACATTTGTGTACATACATATGTTCTTTATTTAGTCGTTAAATATTATTAAATATTATTTTAAATTATACTGTTGTTCAATTTTTTCTTCTTTTATTGGCAATTAATATTTTTTAAAAAGGTCATTAAATTGTCTTGTCGTATTTTAGGTCAATGTAAATAATTTTTTTTTTTTTTAAATAAAAAACGTGTACTTATAAATAGTATAGTGATTATTTTTTAAAATTTATAATAACATAATAAAACTCCTTAAAGTACATAATTTTTTAACGTTTAATACGAGAACATAAATAATAATTACTGTGAATACAATTTTATAACCAAGTTATAATTATTATATTATGGTTTCTTTATTAGATTTATTATAATACAGTACATATAATTTTTTTTGTTATGTGTTTATTGGTGATTAAGTTTTACCTATTCTTCAGGTTGGCTCATGTAAACTTGTTTTATTTCATTTTTATACTCTTTTATACTGTTTATAATATGTATGTTTATATTCTTTAATGATATGTTAATGTATCATTAGTTTGTAAATGCAGGTTTAATAGTTAATGTGAAAATAAAATTTTCCATATTTAGGTGAATATTAAGTAAGCACTTTCTATCTATCGTTATATTAAAATAAAATAAAAATTTTATTGATTGGAAAATATTTTCTCTTGTAATTATTTTTCTATGTATCAAAATAAAGATTTAATTTAAGGTAATTTAGAAATTACCTTATTTCTGTGAAAAGTTTTCATCTAAATGAAGAAGCTTTCAGTAAATGTTCTACTGGTGAAAATAAAAAAGAAAGTTTGTATAAACAGAAATTTGGAATTTGTTATGAATGTCGGCTGGTGAAAAACTTTACCTGGTTTCTGCACCTTTAGTAAAATTAAGACTGTAATTCTTGGGATTCAAATTAAAGGGTAAATTTAGTGATTTTATATGAAATCTTATCTGAAAAGTTGAAAGAAAAAAAAATCCCAGAACTATATTTTTCTCATTTTTCAGAAATATGGGGTAAAAGACAAAAGATTAGGGTCAAAAGATACTAAATAAACGACTTTGTTAAATGCATAATATACATAAAAGTTTAAACAAAGCTTGTAGAGAATTTGATTCCGAGTAAAATTATATTATAAAGTCCATAGTAACTAAAGAATTTCAAAGTTTAGAAAGAATACAAGCAATATGTTTTTTAGTTTTTAAAATTTTATATCCAACATGCATACAGCATCTTCTCTCGTGCATTTTATTTATCGTCTGATTTTTTTTTTTTATTAGTTGCATGTTTATTCTTACATATTTTATTCCAATGTAAATGAAAAGGTGAAGTATTTATTTTTCATAAATATACCTCCCTTCCCTTTTAAAAAAAAAATATATATTTAATAAATGCTATGTTCAATAAAGGATTTGCCCAAACTAATTTCAAAAAATGCAGCATTAAACTGCAAATAATATTAGTTAACATTATATTGCAATGTTTGTTATTATTAAAAAATTAAAGATAAAGAATAAAAATTGTGATTCTTTACATTGTTGTATGAGTTTGGTTAAAAAAGGTACACACATTTAGTTAGATATGTGATGGATTAAACGATGACAAATTAAGCAGTTTTTATTGTTGTATTCATTTACAATATCTGAAGTAAAAATATGATAATTTAATACTCACTTTTAATTTTTATCTTCTGCGTTCAGTTTATTAAATATTAAATAAACTTCACTTGCATTACTCCATCTATTATTGTAGATTAGAGCTATTATCATTATAATAAAAATTGTTCTAATAATAATTTCTTTTTACTATGCAGGATGGGTGGTTTCCAGCAGAGACCATGGACTCCAACGAAACGACGAGGACCAATTGCTGCAGAATACTCAAGCCCTGGCCCAGCTTGTGTAACATTGCCTACATTACTTGGTATGTATAAGTAATTTTTATTTTATTTATTTTTTAAACTAATTTATATAGGTAATTCTTTTTGAGTTTAAGAAAAGTAATGTACATCAAGCTCACTAACAAAATAAAAAATCATTTTTCTCTTGACTGTACCTACGTGATGTCAAAAATCATGTGAGTTCACTGTTTTTAAACATCAAAGAAATAACCCACCGGGTTGGTCTAGTGGTTAACGCGTCTTCCCAAATCAGCTGATTTGGAAGTCGAGAGTTACAGCGTTCAAGTCTTAGTAAAGCCAGTTATTTTTACACGGATTTGAATACTAGATCATGAATACCGGTGTTCTTTGGTGGTTGGGTTTCAGTTAACCACACATCTCAGGAATGGTCGAACTGAGAATGTACAAGACTACACTTCATTTACACTCATACATATCATCCTCACTCATCCTCTGAAGAATTATCTAAATGGTAGTTACCGGAGGCTAAACAGGAAAAAGAAAGAAACATCAAAGAAATATTATTTTTTGTTACTCATCACTAATTATACGACTGCCCAAAAAGGAGTGTAATGTATTTAGGGTGAATGTATGTTTGTTCCATCGTAGCAGTTCAGCGGCTGAACCGATTTAGACGTATGACCCCGCATTGTAATCCTTTTGTTAGGTAGTCGAAACTAATTTCATCAATTCTAACATGATCCTTACAGAAACACTTGTTCACTCATTAATGTGACTTTTTTTTTCATTGTTATTTAACAGTTAATTTTTTAAGCAACCTCTGTATCTTTGACAGGAATTTTTTTAAGTAAATTGAAAATTTCTACATATTTAATAATATTAATTCTTACTAATGATGTATGTATTTATTAGATAAAAATGTATACTAATCTGAATAATAGCCTGTTAAAGAAGCATTAGCAACTTTCTGAACCAGATGAAATTGTAATTTACTGTTTTCTGTAAATTTTAAATTTTAATGTAATTATTAATATTACTTTTTTGCAGGTACAATTACGAACGATTCTAAAAGAGGGCGGGCTCCTGCTTTCAGCTTCGGCAGCAGGTATGCATTATTAAATTCTAAATAACCGATTAGATGTTAACACTTCAATTTTGTCATATACTTATATAATTTTTATTTCAAAATTTTACTACCTCACAACAGATTTTAAAATTAGTACTTAATACCACTGTCTTGTAAATCAATAGCAGACAGTGCTATTAAATTAAATTAAACAATTAGACACAGGATATTCAAATCAAGTTAAGAATAATAAAGTTTAAGTTTTAGATCATTTGCTCTGTAATGTTAATAATTATATAATAATTAATAAATACTGCAAGGTAGCGAACTTGATTTCAATTTACCAATTTATAATGGATGGGCTAATTCCACTACCCCTTATAAAGATCATTATTTGAATACAAAACAAAATCAGATTGAATTCATAACTAACAATTTGTTGAAGCAACATGATTATTTATTACAGTGTTCCTCTAATTGTTTTCCATCTTTGTTGATACATTTCTGCAGATGATACTTGTTATTTATTTCATCAAAAGCGTTTTGAATATTGTCTTCCAAAAAGTCCATAATTGTTTGTGGTTTTGTAGCATAGACTTTTTCTTTTAACAATTACTCAAAAGAAAAAATCCAGAGATGTAAGGTGTGGAGATCTGGATGGCATTTCTATTGCCCTTCACCGTCCAATAACTTTTCCACCAAATAACTCAACGTAGTTTCACATAGCTGTTGAGTAACGGGGTGGGGCTCCCATCATTATCGAAAGTACAGTAAGTTGAAGTTGTCGTAGTTCATTTGTAGACCCAGAATGGCATGGTTGCCAACATTTCCAGTTACTTTATAAAAAAAACCAAGACCCAATTACTCCATGACATGAGATACCACCCAATAAAGTAACACCAGGTTGATTTAGCTGTCTCTTAAAAACAATTCTCTGATTCTCTGAATACAAATAGGTACAATTGTTATCAGTGTTATCACTATTGATACAGTTGTTATCACTAAAAAACAACTCATTATCACCTTTTCTTACTTCATTTAACAATGTCTCAAAAAATTGAGACAAAAAAGTCTACAGGTAGACTTTTCAGAGCTCTGGATAACCGCTTGTAAAACCTCAAGTTTTGTTTGATTACTTAAATGGCCTACTTGATCTGTGGCAGTCCACTGCAGATGTATTTCTCTCAAAAACGTTGTCATAAATTGTAGACAGCCTTCTGTGTTGATGGAACAGTGTTGAAATGATTGTTCCACACATTTATTATTGAATTATAATCAATTATAATCACCTTTGTACTAGGTTTTTAAAACAAAAAATCTTTCTTCATTAATAAACAATTAGACATAACAGCTGCATTCAACAGATGTTTGATTGAATAGCAGTGCACTCTGGTGTTTGTATCAATAACTATTTGATAAAAACAAAAAGTGGTAATTTAAAATCAGTGGGAAGATCACACAAATTTATCTTAATGTTTATAATGGTAGTAACTTCTGGCCCACTCAGTATAATAAGCTTTTCATATTTACAGATTCATCATCATCATCATTTATAAAATACTATTGCAGGTATTGTATTACCATTGTCATGTAAAAACTGGTAATTATTATTCAAAGAATAAAAATGAATTAAGTATTGGTTATACTATAACTAACCATGAAAACAGAATTGTCAGTGTTAATTCATCTTGTTCATTCTGAAAAAGTGTGTGTTTAAATTTAAATGTAATATTTTTCTAAATATTAAATAATCTAACTTTTCTAAATTATTCTTTATTTATCTTTTATCTGTTCATGTGTAATGAAGTGATCAACAAAATTTGAAAAATTCATTCTTTTTATTTTTGTTTCCTTCTAAATATTCTAAAAATCTTGTTTAAGAAATGTACTATTTTTACAAATATATATTTGATTACAATAATTATTTATTATTAAATAAATTTATTAAATAATGCAATGCAACAATATAGTTATATTTTTTTATTATTATTACTATACCTACTACTTTGCCAATCTTCATGACAGATTGGTAGTGTTTCTGCCTTTCAATTGGAGTTTTCAGGTTTGAATCTCAGTCAGGCAAGGCATGTTTCCCATGCTACAAAAATTAATTATCAGTCAGCAGCTGTTATAGGGCTTCAACCTGCTGCTGTTGTAAAAGTAAATAAATAAATAATTTTAAATTATTTTGTTAATTTATTTATTGATTATGTAGTAATATAAATCTAGGTTTATAATGCTTTTTTTATTTTCAAATGGAGTTATTGAAGTTTTTAATAATGTATCATTTAAATTCAGTTTGGTCTGCTGTCATTTTTTTTTCTAATTCTGTTTATAATTAATGTTTACATTAATAAAAATGTTTACTATTTACCTTTTATAATAAATAATTAAGCTGTTTTCAATAGAAGGAAATAGACGATGTGAATTTTCAATCTTTTTTTATATTAAAAAAAATCTGGTCTTATATTTGGCTGTGATAGCCTTATATGCCATATAAATGAAATGGCATTTTTAATATATGTATGAAATTAATTATTTTAAGATTGATATTATTCCTCTGTATATTAAATCATACTTAAATTCTATTAAATAAATCACTTTATACAGAATATTAAGATAAGATATATCTTGCCTTAATCTTTCATGAAACTACTTTTGCAGGATCCAACATCCTCAGTCATGATTGAAATAATTCTGTTATTGCATTATAAAAATTTAAAAATAAAATAATAAAAATTGGATATTACCTGTAATTTACATGAGACAAGTGCTGCTATTTACTGCAGTATTTATAAACCCATTTCCAAATACTGTCTGATAGTTCAAATGATCAAATTGAAATTTTGTTTGTATTTATATATGTAATATTTTTCTAATATATATAATTTTATGTTATTTTTTTAATCTATATTATCTCCAAAAATTAATAAGATATATATGTATATATATTTCTGACTGAACAGTTTTGTTTTGATTTTTTGATGTTCAAATAAATATATTACCTTTATTAAACTTTTTTTAATACATTTTTATTTATAATTTTGTTATTAAGACATGGAGGAAAAATGGATAGTGTTGGACCAGGTCCTGGACAATACAATGTAACTGGTCTTAGTGCTAAAGGTAAGTAAGCTAACCAATAATTAAATTTTGTTCTGTTATTAAATGGCATATACACATATCTTGATTTACCAAAAAAATTACAATAGTATGCAATCAGATAGTAGTTATACCTATCAAAATGGAATTTTCATTCATTAATTTTGCGTAGTAGTGATATCTTCTCATAGTACTCATCTCAGCCAAACAGCATAAGTTCTGATCTCAGATTTAGATCTGACTCCTTCATTAATTTATTTTGTAACAAATGGATGTTCCAAAAAATATATGAAATGGTCCAATGTAGCATAGTTCAACAAGTTAATAGTATTGAAAGTTATATTATCACATTGATAGTAGGGTTAAATTACATCTTGAAAGCATTTTATATTCAGAATGACAATATCTGAAATAAAATGTAGACTGAAATAAAATGTTCAGCATTTTAAAAAAGTTAGGGTTCAAATACAGAGAGAGAACGATTGGTGACATTTGCAGGATCCAAACTGCAACAATGATAATTGAAGAACACACAAAAGAAGCCGTAATAAGAAAGGGAGTCTGACAAGGATGTTCCCAATCCCCATTACTTTTTATCTTTACATAGAACTAGCAGTTAATGATGTTAAAGAACAATTTAGATCCGAGTAACAGTACAAGTTGAAAAGATAAAGATGCTACGATTTGCTGATGATCTAACCGAGACTCTGATGAGTAATTCTAGCCCAGAGTAAAAAAGATTTAGAAAGAACAATGAATGGCATGGATAAAGTCCTATGCAAGAACTACAGCATGAAAATAAACAAGAACAAAATGAAAGTAATGAATTGTAATAGAAATAACGAAGATGGACCACTGAATGTGAAAATAGGAAGAGAAAAGATTATGGAGGTTAAAGAATTTTATTATTTGGGAAGTAGAATTATTATGGACGAAGCAGGAACAATATAAAATACCGAATAGCACAGGCGAAACAAGCCTCAGTCAGAAATATAATTTGTTTACATCAAAAATTAATTTAAGTGTCAGGAAAAGATTTTTGAAAGTATATGTTTGGGTGGATAAAGTGAGAAATGAAGAGGTGTTGTGGCAAATCAATAAAGAAAGAATATTTGGAAAAATATAGTTAAAAGAAGAGACAGACTTATAGGCCACATATTAAGGCATCCTGGAATAGTTGCTTTAATATTGGAGGGACAGGTAGAAGGAAAAAATTGTGAAGGCAGGCCATGTTTGGAATATGTAAAACAGATTGTTAGGAATGTAGGATGTAGGGGGTATACCGAAATGAAACGACTAGCACTAGATAGGAAATCTTGGAAAGCTGCATCAAACCAGTCTAATGACTGAAAACAAAAAAAAAATTCAGAATGAAATGATTTTTATATGTGTAATCTTACTATGTAACAGACAAATAAAAAGTATTCTATGTACAGATAAATCTGTCTCTAGTTATTTGCTGAAATTTTTTCCACATAATTTATACAAGTAAAATCTTTAACACCTTTAAATCTTAATGTCGATCATATTAATTATTAAAAAAAGAAATTACTTTGGAAGATTCAATCTTTTGTGAGAACTTGAATGCAAACTTCCAAATGTGTAAATTATATAATAAATTCAGATTAAGATGATGAAATGTTGGTTAAGAAATTAGAATTTTTAAATCGTATATTTTATTAATAAATTTATTTTTTAGTCTACAAAAGTAACTAAAGAAAAATATGAAATAATTACGTTGTTTTATAAAGATCTTTTTACATATAGTTACTTTTAGTTTTGAATTTTCATTAGAAAAAGAAAGATAAATGTCTATAAAATGAAATCTAATTAAACCATCAACATTGTCATTATCATTATAGTTTTTATGAAATATAAACTAGATTAGATCATAATTTATAGTTATAATCATTATAGTTTAGCTCATTAACTTGTTTATACTAAACATAATATTGATATTTATAGTATTAAGCAGTGAACTGGTCTGTCAGGTACTGTTTTTATTTTTTTGTATTTATTTATTTTCTTCTTCCTCGATATTTAATTAAAATACATAATATACATTATACAACTGTACAAACTTTGGATTTCCTGTTTCTATTTGATTAAGCTTTTTCTAAGTGTACAGTTCAAGAATTGCCCAGCCATAAGACTGATATGGAAAAGTGCAGTTGCACACATCATCCATATAATTTTATACTTTAGAGTGGATTATTTACTCTTAGAATTCCACGAATCTACTAATGTAATTCTAAAATACTACTCTGGTACTTACCTGGAATTTACTCTCTTATCGATTATCCCTTTTCCTTATTTTTGAGCTCATTTTTTTCCTTATTGGTTCTGTGGATGATTCTACTAGGTTATTCATGCTAAGGATGCTGAGACCTGGAAAACCAATGTATTCTTGATACCTGGTTGGCACAGCTGCGTATGGATGACTGATCAAGGACTCTTTTTTTCTGATTAAGGAATAATAATCTTAATGATTAAACTGCCTGTTGAGTAGAGCCAGTTCCCCTAACCACTTAAAAAAAGCCTGCAGAAAACAAACTTCTAGTGGCCAAAAATTTGTAGATTTTTCTGATTAATTGCATATTTCTGTTTCCAGGTTTCCTTGCAATAGACCATTCACTATGTTAAATCCTTCACATCTCTTAAAATACATACCAGTTTTTATTACTATTTTCCCTGTGCCATATTTTCTTCCCAGCTCTTCCCTTAGTATCATCTTCTATTCTATCCCTTTTAGATTCTAACTTTCCTTTTAATTTCACACATTTTTAGCAAAATTTCTCATTTACTCTACTTACGTATGCTTTGTCAGACTTCCGCTTCCACTCATCATAGCCTTCTTGTTCTTTCTTATACCATTTTTAAATCTGCACTGCCTGGACTCAGTTCTTGTTTGTTTCTCATGACTATATCTCTGCAGCATTAAATATGCTAAGATAAGTACATAATAATGTTAAAAGAATACCACCTTCACCCTTTCTACAACAATCCATGCCACTTCTCAAATGTTGTGGCATATTAGTAGTAATGCTAAGATAAATTCAAAACATCTCCATTTTCTGTCCTTCCTATTTCAATGACCTTTTGATAAACCGTACATTTATTAATTTGTATGTTGGAGCTGCACTAGAATGTCTATCCACACTTATGATGAACTGTAACAACAGACTTAAATCTCATTGACGCATTATCATGAGCATGTGCTTTTATTTGCAGGATGCCATTTTATTTTATAAAAAGCTGGAAAAATACAAGTTGAAATGTTATATAAGTAATATTCAATTATTTCAAATAAAAACTTAATAATTTCTTTTCTCTGTAATAAAAAAATTAGCTTCAAAGGTACATTAGGTGAAAAGTTAATAGATTATGTTGAATCCTGTGTGTTTTTTCAGGAATTCTGCATTATTGTAAGTTTGTCATTATATGTACTGTATTTATACAGTAAAATTCATAAATCATTTGTTATTTCTGTTAAAAATTGTATGTCCTTTTTTTATTATTGTAGGTAAAGATACTCCTCCGGCTGCTACTCTTCATTCTAGACCAAAGGAATCAAAACATGAAACAACTCCTGCTCCTGGAGACTACAATCCAGAAAAATCTGAAAAAATTGTTCATGACAATTCACCAAAATACACTTTTGGTTTGAAGACAGCTGTTGAAAAAACTAGCCATACTCCAGGTAAGTACAATGAACTTGATGAATTGTATTTTTATTTACGCATCAATAATCATCTACGTGTACATTAGTTTCTATAATCGTAATGATTGTAGATGATCTAAAACAATTTAAAAGTTTTTCTCCAAAAAATGGAATAACCTTCTTAAGAATCCCACAACAAGCTTACTGAGGATAAGGAACGAAATGATTTTCCATTGTCTCCTTCACTGAGCCAAATATATTGCTGCATATCAGTATCCCAAGGCCTCTAAAATGCAGATAATATTCAGTTTTTCAAGTGATACCTTTGCTCTTTTCATCTCAGGACATACTACATAATGAATATTGCCGCTTTCAGAGAAAGAAAATAAAACTATGAGGGTAAGTCAATTATTACCCGCAATGTAGTTACAAATTTTATTGCAATACAAATAGGAAACTTACATGTACATCATTTTTCAACATAGTCCCCTTGCACTTCAACGCACTTGGTCTATCGTTGCACAAGCTTCCTGATGCCCTCATAAAAGAAGGTTTTCGGTTGAACTGCGAGCTAGGAATGCACCGCTTCTTTCACTGTTTTGTCCTAGGTAAATCGACGGTCCCTTAATGCCTCTTTGAGCGGACCAAACAAGCGGTAGATAGAAGGGACAAGATCAGGACTATACGGAGGATGAGCCGTATAATGAAGCGTTTCGAATTGCAGGCTTCAGCTTGGCAGTAAGCATCTCACTGTAACGCGCACCGTTTATTGTCGTGCCCCTTTCCTCATAATGTTCTCGGCCTTGTGAATCCCAAAAAACCGTAAGAATCAGTTTTCCTGCGGACGGTTGGGTCTTGAACATTTTTTCCCGGGAGAATTTGGATGTTTCCATTCCATACAATGCCGTTTACTCTCCGGCTCGTAATGATGATCCACGTTTCGTCACCGGTGATGGTTCTGTTTAAGAAGATGTCCCGTTCGTTACCATAGCGATCCAAATGTTTTTGGCAGATGTCCAAGCGCGTTTATTTATGCGACTGTGCGAGTTGTTTTGGGAACCATCTAGCACAGACTTTATGAAACCCAAATCTGTTGTGGATATTTCGTAGGCAGAACCGTGACTAATTTGCAGACGATGTGCCGCTTCATCGATAGTTACTCGTCTGTCTAAGAAAACCGTATCACGTGCACACTCAATGTTTTCCTCACTTGTGGCGGTAAACGGTCGTCCGGCTCCTTCGTCGTGCGTAACACTTGTGCGATCATTTTTGAATTTTTCAAAACATTCGTAGACACTACGTTGCGGGAACACACTGTTCCCGTATTGTACTGAAAGTCTTCGATGAATTTCGGCCATTGATACACCTTCCAACCACAAAAAAACGGGTCACTGAACGTCGCTCTTCTTTGGTGCAAACAGAAAGCGGAGCAGCAGTAGTTAACGGCAGGGCAGCGATAATGGAACTAACCTAGCAGCATATCAAACCTGCACAGACATAACAATTAAACTACGCATGCGTCATCTACGCAACACGACAGTACTACCAACATAAACAAAAATATAACTAAATTGCGGATAATAGTTGACTTACCTTCGTAAATCCTCTTTGGATACCGATGAAGATGACATGAGTCAATTACAGAAATAGCGTTATTGAGATATGCTTTACCTCTTTATGACGTCTACTGATCTTGGGCTAATTCCATGTTTCTTGCGGCCTTATTTTAGTATGTAGTATTTTGTATGTACTGCATTCCGTGAGGATTAGCTCTTTGGCTGCAGATTTTTTACTGCTGTCAGATGTATGCAGTTATAGTATTGCGTTGTTGCACTGATCGTGTAATATTAACGAATGTTCCATTTCAGGCGTATTTTTATCTTCTTGCTGTATTTGTTTCGATGAGTTTTTCTTCTCTTGTGTTTGTATATGTTGTGTGACATTTTTCTTTGTACGTGGTTTCATAATCTGTTTTCTGTATCTTGATGTACGGAGATGTATCATGTTTGCTTTGATTTGCTGTGACTTACGATACGATTAGCGATTCCAGGAAGGATGGTTGCCAGGTTTGGGTGTTTAGTCGGTAGTGCGCAGGTTTACATACGCATATTAATAACAAGTTGCGACACCTGTTAGCGAGCCCGATACTGCTTAGGCGTCCGTAAATTGGATTCCCCACCTCTTTAACAAAAAAGAAAAAAAGGAGGTAGCCTATTTTAATTAATCATTCTAAATATTTCAATAATTTCTCATAGGATTTGGTAAACTCTGACTTCATGTTTATATGATTTTTTTGCTTTGTTCAAATTAATTAACTATCGCAAATTAAAAACATTGTTTTATTTAATACCGGATAAATGTTTTCTATTATACTTTTAATTCAATTGCCTAGCAACAAACAAACCTACTGAAATATTTATAAATCTCTAAGATAAACTTCATTCTTTTCCTCTACCGGTAACGATAAAGGTTAAGAATATATTTAAAAATGCTCGAAACTTGGGTTATTTTTTACTTTCATTTAATATATTTATTAAATAAATATATTGCTTATTATGTGCTCGTAATTTTACTAAAACTTTTGAAACCTTTATTAAATGTGTTTTCTATCCTGTTAACAGGAATGAAAATACGTTTAATAAACTTTGAAACTTTATTTATTTTGGTTATTGAATTTTTAGATTTTTTTAACAAGTTCGTATTATTCTACCCGATTGTAATTCTTTTCAAATGCTTTTTAGTAACTGGAAAAATTACACTTAAAAAGTTACCATTACTTGTAATGTCACCAATTCGTTTCTTCTTGTTTGTGCGTAGGGCAAATTATGATTTGGCTTCTAATCTAGCGTCATTAAATCTCTAGAGGTTTAATGAAGTTCTATTAGAAGTCCAACATAGGGCAAAATTTGGTTTGATTTCTAATCTAACGTCATTAAATCTCCAGAGGTTTAATGAAGTTCTATTGGAAGTCAAACATAGGGCAAAATTTGGTTTGATTTCTAATCTAACGTCATTAAATCTCCAGAGGTTTAATGAAGTTCTATTGGAACTCAAACGTAGGGCAAAATTTGGTTTGATTTCTAATCTAACGTCATTAAATCTCCAGAGGTTTAATGAAGTTCTATTGGAACTCAAACGTAGGGCAAAATTGGGGATCAAAATTTATTTGCCATGTGATGCTGTTCCGTCTCAACGGCGGTTTCGGCATCATGTGATGAGGAGGAGGGGGTCGGTGAAAGCCGACATTACCGTATATACGAGCGTACGGACACCGGTAGAGGTTTCCCCTCCTCCGTTAAAAAAAAAACCCAACTTATATATTATTAATTCCAAAACGTTAAAAGTTTTTGTTTTAAAATTAAGTAATAAAAGTACGCATTTGGATAAAATATAATCAACGAATTATTTATTTACACAATACAATAACTACGGCAACAGCCTTTTTTTATTTTCAATAATAACCGACAAAAAATGTTAACATGTAAAAAAGTTAAATATTAAAAATGATCAGACTAGCCCGTGTTTTTATTAAAAGATTATCGCAAATTAAATACATTAAGTTTTATTTAATACGGAATAAATGTTTTTAATTCAATTATTAATTTCATTATTAATATTATAAATATATTATATTATATATTATTAATATTTCATTATTAATTTCAATTGTTAATATATTTTTAATTCAATTGCCTAGAAGATACAAATCTACTGAAATATGTTTAAATCTCTAAGATAAACTTCATTCTTTTCCTATACCGGAAACGATAAGCGGGGGGGTTAGCTGTACCACTTTCCCCTACTCTGTAAAAAAAAACCGATAAATTTAAATTCGGTAAAGTCACAAACACGAAGACGTCATATGTGGTGAAGTAAAAATCCGATGACTTTTTTTTGGAAGTTACTGCACAGCAGTAAATGCCAAGTATTAAGTAATAATCAGTGATAACGCCTAAAAGTCTAAAAGCGTTATTAAACGCTGAGCGTTTCGAAAATTTTTCGGATAAAAAACCTTAATAGAAAATAAAATTTTAAGAAATATATATAGACCGGATTACCAGGACGGAATTTATAAACTAAAAAGTGAAACAGAAATTTATAAAAATACAGAAAAAATAAGGATACCATCTGGAGAAGACGATTACATACAATTTTTTACGGCTATTTATACAGAATTAGCGAAAACGAATTAACGAAACAAATATTTAACTTTTATAACAGAACAACTATTAAAACTTAGCCGGTTTAAAGAAGTAGAAAACGACCTTAAAATTGTAAAAATCTCCAAAGAAACCTGTTTAAATAGAGACAAAGTTAGAAAATGAATCAAAGAAAAATTAGGGTAACAGGAGGAGTACAGGAAGAAAAAAAACAATAGAATGAAGAAATGAAAAAATATTGGGGGGGAAGAAAAAAGTTCCATAATATTATGTAAATGCAATCCTTAGTGGTAAGGACGAACAAAAAAAATCCATATTTTTACAAGTATGTACAAAGAGCAGCCGCCAGGCTAAGTGACTCAAAGATGGATAATACAAGGCAATCTTCCTAAACTAGCTGCCTTTTTGAAAGGAAAAATTTATATTTTATTTTCCTAACGGGTACATTGCAATCCGTACAACTAGTGAACTGTAAGCAACTACTCCAAGGTGCAATGAGATTAGGATGATATGTATGACACGAAAATGAATAACCACAGGACACCGAAATTTACTGTCTAGTATTCAGATCTGTATAAAAGTAACTAACTTTTACTAGAATTTAAACCTCAGAACTTTCGACTTTGAAAATCAGCTGTTAAACAACCGATCTGCGAGGATGAGTTAACCGCTAAACCAGTCCGGTGGAAAAATATAATTAAAAAAAAATTTTTAACGACAAGACTAGAATATTTTTCATCTGATTTAGTGTAATGTCTGTTAATATTGAAATAATGTTTATGAAATTTTCGTGTTAATTTTAATTTTTATATGTTCCAGCTGGGGCCATCCCCCAGCCGGTTAGCTAAACAAGAATATCGGCGCTAGCACGGACCTTTTTAAACAAAATGCGTCTCGGCCTTTCACCCGGAGGTCCTGGGTTCGAACCCCGGTCAGGCATGGCATTTTTTCATACGCTACATTTCCATATCCCACGCACAGGCTTCGACCTTATTGTGGTGATGTCATCAAACAACCAAAAAAAAAAAAAAATGGAGCGGATTTTCATTTCCTATTTGATACTGATATATTAGTTTTAACTCCCATCAAAATCAGTCTTTACCGCTTTCTTAAAAAAGCTGACAACACAGTTGTAGGACTTTCCTTCCCGTCACGCAGCGTTTTTCTGATTCACGACTTACACTCGTATTCACTCAACACGTATTTTAAAATATTTATAATTTCATTTAAATATAATATTCTTTTGTTCATGCCAACACGTGAATAACGTAGATTCTAACTAAAGCGCGCGCGCATACCGCGCATATTTTATTCGCGCGGGTGTGGCGGTACTAGCGGCCACTTTAAATATTATTTGTTTATTTAATTCTGTCGTTCACCTGTGACGTACAACATACCAGACCTTTACAAGGCATTTACTTTTAAACGGATTTGAATACTAGATCGTGGATACCGGTGTTCTTTGGTGGTTGGGTTTCAGTTAACCACGGACCTCAGAAACGGTCGACATGAGACCGTACAAGCTTACATTTCATTTACGTTCATACAAATCATCCTCTGAATTAATACCTTACAGTGGTTCCGGAGGCTGAACAGAAAAAATTAATGTGGACACCACATGACTTCTTTGTACATCTATTAAAAGAATTTAAGATGAAATCTGATTCGAACCGATGTGCTTTCCCCGTGTAAGATCCAAATCTCGATTGTCTATTTAACTTAATTCAAAAATTTAGAAAAAGCTTTTTTTGTTACAGAATCCTGAATTCAATACAATCCTGTCTACAGTGGAATATTTTATTCAACCTATAAATTTGATATAAAAAACTAATTTAAATTTCAATGTAATAATAAACTTTTAGTCAAAATAGTTATTTATTAGTCAAGGAGGTAGAACTTGTTTGCTTTTTCAATAGATGCAGGAAGGAGACATTTTTCAGGATGTTTATTGGAGAACAATAATGAACCTATAAATTAAAAAAAAAAATGCGTTTAAATACCAAATATAATAATTAGTAAAATTTGGATTTAGAATCACTTTTATGTAGGAAATCTGTTATTGAATTCATTTAATTATAGTATTTTGTATTTGATTTTAGATTTTTTTTTTTTTTAATATCTGATTCGAAAGTTTTTTCTTTTGATGATTTGTATTGTTCATTCTTTATAAGTACATAATATTTCTGACCTCCATGGCACGAGTAATAGCATCTCAGCCTTTCATCCGGAGGTCCCAGGTTCAAATCCCGGTCAGGACATGACATATTCACATACTACAAAAAAAAAAAAAAATGGGTACATAATGTTACTCATTTTAGAGGCAATGTAATTGAATTCAAAAATTCCAATGTGTATGTGATATGTTATGAAATGGTTTAATTAAATACAATAATTTTTTTTACATTTTGGTCTCAATTTTTTTTTTATTTTTTTTAGCTCCTAACGTTTATAACATTCCGACTGCATTGGGAGCAACTAGAGAAGGAAATAAAAGAGCAGCTCCAGCATTCAGTATTTCTGGAAGACAAAAGGAATTTATTGATGATAGAGTAAATACTCCTGGACCTGGTGCATACAATAATATTAATGCTGATAATATTAAAACTAAATCGCCTGCATATTCAGTTAGTTCCCGTTATACAGTACCGTCTGATCATTCTACCAAACCTGGACCCGGTGCATATTCTCCAGAAAAGGTATACTTTATTTTATTTTATACTAGTTTATTTAATTATATTAATCATTTTTTTTTTCAATTTTTTAAAACTGACAACAGTTTGTAAGACCAGTTATAGATTGAAAGGTGGTTTTGTCCATTTGCAGGTCATCACCCATTTAATTGAAATTTAATAACCACTATAGTTCAGTTACAGAAGACGTTTAGGCCCATTTAAATATATTGGTTTATAAACCTACTAAACTGTTAATAATAAAAGACAGGTTTAAAAGAATTTAAATGCACTATATGTACATTTTAAGGAGGGCACTTAAAAAGTTTCTAGAATATGTTTACTTCACAACTATATATATACACTAAAAAGTTTTTCTTAAAAAAAAAAAAAGTTTTCTTTGGTAGCTTTACTTCAGCCGATGTTTATAAAGTTTTTTAAAACATTTTATTGGATATCATTCTAAAAATATCTTCTGCTGTTTTATCAGCAAAAAATAAGTAAAATCACGGAACAATTGAATCAGTTTTACAGCCTGTCTTAAAGATATCTTAGAAAAAGAATTAAAATGACACGTAAATAAATACTCTTTCTTTATATGATATAAATAACCATTGTCTGTTTTTCAGTTCATTCCGATTTATGTAAATGCTAATTGTAAAATTGCTTTTCAATAAATATTATTTTATAGAGTAAATTAAGTGAGATGTAAATTTTATGCTGCTGTTAATCACTATCACAAAGCTTTTATGTTTATAATAAATATTGTATATAGGTAAGAATAATGATTAATTACTCCATGTATAAAGCATTAACTTATTTTTAATGTTATATTATTTTATGGTACTATTATTTTAAGATGTTAACCTATTAACCCTGTGTGAAAATTTTAAAGAATTGGTGAAAGAAATACGCTGTATGTAGATTTGTCTCATCATTGAAATGTTGTATAAAGAGAATTAATCATATTAATTATACTTAAAAGGTTTAGAGAATTATACTTCTGTTAGAAGGTAATCCAGACCCAAGTATGGTAATTAATTGTGGTAGAGCCTAATTTGGTAATTCTATATGGTAATTTTGAAGTGTGAATTCATAAAAATTTTTAAAGAAAAAACAAAAAATTGCACCCTTAAACATTTTGCTCCTGATGTTAGGAAATTAAATATATCATACTCTATAATATTTTATCCCACTATTGACATTCGTTCCAATTTTGTAAATTTTTTACTTTCTCTTTGCCATACTGTTTTTGCAGTAATGTTGTAGATCTATTTATATAGCAGTAATCAATTTTTTTTTCTTTATTGATAATAAGAGTAAAAAAATTTATTGAAACTGAATAAGTTTTTTCAGGTTTGTTTTAGTTGTGTATATAGATTAAGCATACTTTAAAATAAGAAAACAGTATGCCATACCGTTTATAATTTGTGGGAATTATTCATAGTCATATGTTCACTATAACTAAGCCCATTTTTTCTGGAATAATTCATCGGGAAATTGGTTAAAAGAGTCGTCAGATTAGGCAACTTAATTTTTTCAGGATCCATTTATTTTTTTTTCTATAGGGGTCATTTGGCTTTATCTTATAGATATTTCAACCGTTAGGTTTATTGTGCAGCCACCAGATAAAAGAAAAAAGATTAAACAAATTTAAACAGATTTAAACAGGCTAAACACTTGTCAAAGAATTATTTGAAATGTGGAAGCAGGAGTAAAACATGCACCCATATCCACAACCATTAGAATACCATGTACGATAGGTTTTTGGAAAATAAAAGGATTTGAATGGTTAAATTTTAATATCAATAATATTACATACGTATATATATATATATATAAATGTATTTATTTTTATTTTTTTTACTAAAACATAATAATTTGATTATTGTCTTTATGCAGTTATCTTTGTTGAAGAGGGATGAACTAAGTACAGTTTATTTCTTTTATTAGTCATGCCATAGTGATAATTATTTAATTATGTGTACAGAAATGTTATTATGTTCCTTTACAGTACTGGTAACAGAACGTAACGTAAAAGGAACTTTAGGAGATTTGATTTGATTTTGGTTGAGGTTATACAAAAAAAGAAGTTTTTTTACTTGATATTCGCTTGTAAGTAATTTTTTAATAAAAAATGCTAAATAACACAATAATAATAACAATATTAGAGAAACTATTTATTTATTTTTTTTAATTACATTTCAATCATAGGTATTTTTTCTTCTTTTCTCATTGGTGTACTAATAAATTTTTCTATGGCTGCATTATATCGTTTGAATTATTTAGCTGTATCATAATGAGGGTCATTATGAAACAGATTTTCATTATGATACAGATGTTTAACTGATCAATAGTCTGTTCTTTTCAACCACTGAACAATCATAGGTGGGTATTGTTTAATGTATCACCTGTTTCTTTTATGTTGATTTTAATCCAGTTTAGTAGTTGGCAAGCTGAAGTTAATTTGAAAGTACACCAATATATAATAAGTTTATATATTACATTGTTTATCCTTTTGTTAACTATGTCGGATTCTGAGGAAGAAATTTGTTTAACACAGATTGATATTAAAGAAAAAAATCAAACTTATGACTAATAAACATTTGCCACAGATATGTATTGTTTAATGTATATATGAAGAATTAGAATAATATTCCATAAACAATGTATTCTATTATTGATTTAAAACAATAATCCCATTATTTAATCAGCCGTAGAAAAAATATTGTATGCAACTCTCTAAAATAGCCATTAATGCACTCTTTTGAAGTTTCTGACACTCACCAAAGCTCATGTCATAACTTCGCACTCGTGTATTAATGGCTATCATTATACGATCATTGCATTATGTATTCTTATTTTGTAGTCTCCAATTTGTCTTGTTTTTTTAATTAAGTGGGAGTTAAATTTAGATTTCGTTACTAACTACCATATCTTTATATATTTTCTTATTTCTTTTTAATCTTATTTTATCAATCTTTCTTTTATGGAATTATTTGAATATTTCTTCACATACTTTCATCTATATTTTTTTTTATGTCTAATCATATAGTCTTTCTGTGTGTGTTTTTTTTTAAGTGTATTCTATTGGAAAGATATTTTCTTAAAAAGCAGCATAATTACAACTAAATTTAAATAAGTTTTGGGTTTGAATAACAAATTTATTTTATAATTATATTGTAGTGCACCTAATGTAAAAAACTTTTATTAATATTTCTAGTCTGCTTTTTTTTAGATTTTTATAAATAAAATTTATTTAAATTTTTATAAAAATTCAGTTTATTTATATCACGATTTAAGAAGAGATTTTTTGGTAGTATTAGTTTTAATAATAATAATTATACATTTTTGTGACTTATTATCTATTGATAATCCTGAGAAAAAGATGCCCACTGTAGAGGTCAGCCTATTTTTGCCCTTATCATCCTGTTGTAGATTACGCTATTGCTCATAACAGTAGTTATATTTCTCCCTTAGAACAACTTTTTTCTATTCAATGTTAGTCCATATAGGCAAATTACCTTGCTTGACCATGAGACAGGTATTAGAGGAATAGATCCATTAATGATGTCAATGGGATTTCCAGTTGATATCTGTAACATCCCAACCCCACAGGGGAAGACACCCGCCTAGTGACATTCTGGTTACCACACCCCCCTCCCTGTTCCTAGCCCTGTTAGCCTTTAACAGAATATCTGTAACAATAGAAACTTTGCAATAAATCCATTACTTCTCAAAAAAATTATAAATGTCCAGTATTGCTTTCTAATTAGATACTGTATCCTAAGCCAGTGGTTCCCAAACTTTTTCTAGTCATGGCACCCTTTCCGAGTCATGGCACCTACCATAAGTAAAAGTATGACTACTCTTTGTAAGAGATAAAAATAAATAAAACTTATGTATCTTCATTATTCTTTTACTTTATTGACATTAAATTAATAATTATAAATGTCTTGGTTTAATTAATTATGAAGCTTTTACAATATTTTGCGGTGCCCCTGAGAAGGGGCTGCAGCTCCCTGGAGCGCCGCAGTGCACAGTTTAGGAATCACTGTCCTAACCTTAGATATTAAAAATTCTGTTGCAGTTACAAATTTATATGTTACAGATAATGCAGGTTAATTTTTCATTATATTAGGAAAACTTATGAAATATACTATAATTTTTTATATTTTTTAAATCCTCGTATTAAGATCTTATTTTTACCTGGTGTAATGATTTATAACAGTACTTTTTTTTTTTGAAAAAATGGCAATGATATACCAGCAATTTTAGTTTTGTTAAATTGTCATAAACCCCATGTTACTTGCATAAATGGTATCAGATAAATCATTTAATATCTGTTTATGAAAATTTGTGTTATTGTTCTAAAGTTATAAGAGTACATATTTTTGTAATACATTATCCTGTGCCTGTTTGGTAAAACATTATACAAATGAAACAAGGAATTGACCTCCACCCATGCAATGATGTACAACAAATGCTTACGCCTTATTGTATAGATTTTTTTTTTGTCTTATGTGCTACATTGCCAGATTTAGTTTCTTTTATCTGTTCTATATCTATCACCAGGAGCCAGAATAAGATATAGTGCAGTTCACCCATTAGCATTTTTAAATGGCAATCAATCCAAGCCTAGCATACAATAAATCCATGCTCTTAGTATACTGGTCCACTGATCATGTGAATTAACTCTTACCACTTCTAGCAGCTTCAGCTGAGAACAATAAATTTTTATTATGATGAAATCCACATCTGTATTAACTAGTATCAATAATATTAATCTTGTTCACAGCTTTAATAATATTGGTCAATAAAGCTACCTATATTTTGTCTGAAATTCCTGAACATTTTAATTGTGTGACATATAAGCACTACTAAAACAGATGGTATAATAAGCTTTGATCTGTGATTACATGGGAAGCAGCCCAGTGAAAACCATAATGATAATATTTTATTTAGTCATTGTACTGTGCCTATTTGTACATGTGCCGTGCAACGATTTTTATTGTATTTAATATGAATAATTTTCATGAGAATGAATTGATGTGAAATTTTATATTGAACCGGGAAAATACTTTACAGAAACATTTGAAATTTTACACCATGTGGGGATGTGGCTTTAAGCCGGATTCAAACATCTGAGTGGTGGAGATATTTCAAAGATGGCTGAACTATATATAACTGATGATCTTTATTCAGATTGATCATCAATTCTAAAAACTGACAAAATTGTTGCAAAATTAAAGGGATTCATTCATTCTAACCATTGTTTAACTATTTGTAAGGTTGCTAAAGAAATAAGCATACCAAAAATTTTGCACAGTGAAATAATTATGAAAAATTTACACCTTGCCTTTTGACTGATGAGCATAAACAGAAACAAGTTCAAGAGTCTTTGAATCAAATTAACAAGGATGAAATTTTTTTTAAATATTACTGGAGATGAGATGTAGTTGTATGGATACAATGTAGTAACAAAAAATCAGTTATCATAAGGGTGTCAAAAGGATCCCCATGACCAAAAAAAGCAGGAGAAATAAAGTAAAACATTAAAGTTATGCTGATTTTTTTTTTTTTTTTATTGTGAGGGTGTTTTTCACCTTGAATTTCTTCCAGAACGTAAGACAGTAAGTAGAGGTAGTATTATCTTGCAGTAATGACATCATTGTGAGTCTAAGAGAAAAAAAGACCTGAAGCTTATAAAAGTCAAACCAATATACTCTATACCCATAATGCATCTGTAGACAAATTATTATTTAGTTTTTGGAGACAACAATTCTTTCACTTCATATTTCTTTGAACTAAAGCAGCAGATTATTTTATTCCCCAAATTAAAAATGAATTAAACGTCAGCATTTACAGTTAATAAACCAGATAAAGGAAATTTTCTAGCTGAACTTCCATTTTCTTAAATAAAGAATTCCTGAATTGTTTCAAGGTATGGAAGAAACATTGGGAGCAGCATATTTGTAGTAGACTACTTTGAAAGCAACTAGAAACTGAATAGCTTCTAAGGAAATCAGAACAATTAAAAAAGTTGGGAATTTTTCAGACAAACTATGTTTGAAGAAAGAACAATATTATATGATTCCAAAAGATCCTAGTTTCAAATCTTTATCGAATTGGGATTTTTTACACAACACATTATTCAGGCTGTATTGCGTTTTCCTCTGTGTTGCTAAAAAAAAATATGTATTTTAAAATAATCAGAAAATGAATTATTGAAAACGAGTCATAGTAATTTATTGAATTCAATATTATTTAAGCATTAATAATAAAATGAACTGTTTTATTAAACCTTTCGCACGATTTATGTAGTATAACATTAATACTCAATAATTATGATTAAAATTACCTTTTTATTTAAATAATTTAAAAATAATGAATTATTTTTAATAAATAACATAAGTTATGATTAAACATGTTCAAATCAGACTCATGTTTTATTCCAGAAATTATTACGTAAAAAGAACTTGTATATAATAATTTTATATATGTATTATAAAAGAACAACCTGTCATTATTTCAATCGATTATTTTTATTTTTGAATATTTTAATAATATTAATTAGTTTAACAGGTTATAATAAACAAGAATATTGCGCCTGCACATACATTCGGTATCAGGCACTCACCGTTTGTGGGATTTATTCATTATGATCCACCGCTGTAAAGAATTTTAGAGATACTTTAATGTGTACGTAATAAACCTTAAATGATTTTTACTTTAATTTTTTCACTTTCTGCACGTAGATAGATTTGATTAGATTCATTGGTACATAGTTTTGATTTTTTTTTTTCAGTTACTCACGTACATGGAATAGAAGTATAGAAGATAAACATTTTTAAATATGTTAATTTTACTTGAATTATTTAGATAGTTTATATGTGTACCTTTAAATCAACTTGTCCAGACTGACTGATTCATCAGTGTATAATTTATCATCAATATAAAGAATAATTAGAAATTCTCCCCATTTCTGACTATACTAAACAAGATATTCATTAGATTAGAGCTTACAAATACTCTTCAGATAAATATCTAAAAACCATTTTCGGGTTTTTTTTAATTTTAGTTTTTTAAAGGGTGTGATAGTGTATAGTGCAGCGGCTCAACCAATAGCTACTTTTACTGTATCTGTGACATGATTGGCTCATCTACCTCCAGTTACTTAACTAAAAAACATAAGAGTAATTAAATATTTTTTATAAAATGAGAAATGAAGTATGGTCACCTCCTAATGGTGTTTGTTGGGTAATGCTAAGAACCAGTAAAAATTCATTTTTAGCTGTGCAAAGTATGGGTAACCAGTTTTAACTAATATTTTTTTAAGATAGAGGCAGACCATTTTGAAATCCACATTCTTAGATCACTCACAAGTCCCCTATACTAACTAAACCGTTGTCTTGAAGAGATTACGTACATTGATATTTTTTTATAAATTGAACTGGCTTTAATTTTTATTTATCATTATTTTCACAAGCATGATTTGAATGAACACAGTGGGGTCCAAGGAGCCAAACTCTCTGGCTCGATGGGAAGGTGAATGAAGCGAGCCATGACTGGCTAAATATCCTCTGACTGCGATGGGAAATGCAAGTAACCATATAAGGCAGGCGAAGCTGGGATGTGGATGCTAGTATTAATATATAATTAATACAACTTTTAATTAACTTTTTAATACAACTTAATTGAATTAAGTAATCCAAATTAATTCTTTAATACAACTTTTTAATACAACTTAATTGAATTAAGTAATCCAAATTAATTCTTTAATACAACTTTTATATATTTCACCTTTTATTTTAAATAAGAGGTATACCTGAATTAATACATCCTTTTATTCAACTTTGATAACACGAAAATATTGTTTTGTTAATTGTAGTTACATTGGGATGATTCTTTTAAACACACTATTATCAATGTTCTTTTAGATTTCATTAAATAATAATAAAAATCATTAAAAAATTAATAAATAACTTTATTTTAGTGTTTAAAAAATGTAATTAGGATCTACCAGGTGTGTAAATATGAAACCGGAATTTTTGTATAGAAAATACACATTTATTGTATGAAAATTATAAAAAATATTTTATTTGAAATATTTTCCATCACTAGCTATTCATTTTTTCCATCTCTCTGACAATTTATGAATGCCATGTCAAAAAAACTGTTGCCCTTTTGAGGCAAATCAGTCATTGAGCCATTTTCGTAAATTTTCATAAGAAATGAAGTGTCCATCAATGCAAATAAAACGTAGTCTGAAGGAGCCAAGTCTGGTGAGTAAGTCGCATGCGAAAGTATTTCCCAACTGAATCGTTTCCTTGACCAGTTTTGTTGTGCATTATCATGAAGCAATATCACTTTGTGTTGCCTTTTTGATATTCTGGTTGTTTTTCACACAATACTTGATTCAAATTGGTCATTTTTTTGTTAATAGCATTCAGTATTAACGGTTTCGCCAGGTTTTAGCAGCTCATAATAGATCACACACCCTTCTGATTCCACTAAACACAGAGCATTGTCTTCTTTCCAAACCGATTTGGCCTTGAAATTGATATCGATGGTTCGCCTAGAGTTATCCATGAATTTTTACACTTAGGATTCTTGAAATATATCCACTTTTCATCACCTGTCACAATTCAATGGAGAAATGACTTTCTTTTGTACCTGGCGAGCAGTATTTCGCAAGTGGTTTTTCGACTTTCTTGCTGTCTTTCATTCAGTTCATGTGAAACCAATTTTCCCATCTTGTGGATTTTCCAATGGCTTTCAAACGTATGCAGACAGCTTCTCGTGTTACTTTTAATTGATCCGCAAGTTTTTGTTGGATTTGAGTGTCATTCTCATCCAACAATGTTTGCAATTCAATGTCATCAAACTTTTTTAGTGGTCTTCTACGTTCTTCATTTCTTACATCAAATGAATTTTTTTTTAAACCACTTAAAGCACTGATTTACCAAGAGCATGCTCACTATAAGCTTCAACAAGCATTCGATGCGATTCTGCAGCAGTTTTCTTTAAATCGTAACAGAAAATCAATGCTGTTTGCAAATCATAGCTTGTAGGTACAAAACTTGACATGTTCAACGCATAATTAAAATTATGCCGTTGAATGAAACTTGTATAGTTGTAAGTTGAAACTATTTGTCAGCTATCAAAGAAAGAAAATGGTGCCAATGATGCGGTTTGATGGTAACTACATTGACAGCTAGGGCCATCTATGGGCAAATTCCAGTTTCATATTTACACACTTGGTAGAACTAGTTTGTTATTTTGATAGATAAACAATTGTCATCTTATCTGATGAATGTCAATAGTTTTTAAGCGTTTTCTTATTTTCTAATTGATTGAAATTTCTTTAGTAAGGCTTAATGTGCAAATATTTTAATAATATTGAGTAATAACAATTTATTGTGTTTTATGGAGATGTCACTTTCTTTCAAGATTGCATCCTTGCAATCTTGATTGCATCCTGACTTTTTTAATAACATTAATTCTGTATGAGATGTAAACTCAAAAGGTTATTTCATCCATTTCATCTTTCTCACTAAAATACATGTGTAATAATACTGAGGTCATAATAGTTTGAAATTATATATTCATCCATTTATTATTTATAAGCAAACACGATTTAAATGTGGATGTTTTTTTCTATTTTTTTACATAGGTAGTTTTTATTAAATCAGCTTTGCATGAAAAATGTTAATCACTCTGCTTGCACTTTTTATTTATAATAATTAATCCGTTAATGTTTATTCATTTTCATAGCATTTTTAATTTAATTGTAATTAATTTGTAGTTTTGTTGTGTTTTTAATTACAATATTTCTGTTATTTTAATTTTATTTGTTACTATTTTACATCCAAATAGTCTATTTAAAGTGAGTTGATGAAATCAAACAAAGCTGATGATTGTAATAGCTGTATATTTTCTGTATAGCTAATTTTGAAATTTTAATTTATGTTTCCGTATGCAGTTACAGCAAATCGTTTGATTCATATTTCATAAAAATTAGTGCAGCTATTTTGGAGTTAATTGGTACTACGTGCCAGGAAGATAGTTATATATGCCACTTAACCATTTCTTAGTGTAGTTGGGTGAAAAATTTAGTAGCATCAGTAGGAGTTATTTTATTTTAAAAAATATTCAAAATAACAATCTTGCTCAAGCTGACTTGAATTTAGGTAGATTCTTTTTATGACGAATAGGAAGCCTGGCTTTTAACCAACGGTTACCTCAGTCACTAGTTAGTTCTTTGCAATCCTCCCTCTCGAAGGTAGAACATGTAGTTTTTGGATAGTTCCACAACTGGCACAGAGAGTGTTAAAAAAGAGGCTGCCCTGCTTGCTGGATATTAGAAGATATCAGCAACTCATGTTGAATTTTATCAATCCTGTTTGTTTTAAAAATCAACTTGCCTTATATCCACAGATTTGTGCATGAAATTATATTATTTATGATGAAATAACTAACAATACGTATCACATGTTAAAGCTTTCTGCTCATTATGTCCTCCTCTATGAATCATGAGACCTTGCCGTTGGTGAGGGGGCTTGAGTGCTCAGGGATACAGAGTAGCTGGACCGAAGGTGCAACCATATCGGAGAGGTATCTGTTGAGAGCCAGACTAAGGAATGATTCCTGAAAGAGGGCAGCAGCTCTTTCAGTAGTTGTTAGGGGCGTGAGTCACAATGACTTAAACGGCCGTATCAACATCACTCAGTCCTCTGAGTACTGCGCAGCTGAAAGCAATGGAAAACTACAGCTGCTTTTTTTCCAAGAAAATGTGGCTCTCTGCATTTTCACATAGCAATAATGGAGGCGCCTTCCTTGGTAAAATATTCCGGAGGTAAAATAGTCCCCCGTTCGGATCTCCGGGTGGGGACTACTAAGGAAGGGGTCACCAGAAAAGTAAAAAATAACATTCTACGAGTCGGAGCGTGGAATGTTAGAAGCTTAAAAAAGGTTGGTAGGCTAGAGAATTTAAAAAGGGAAATGGATAGAGTAAACGTGGATATAGTAGGAATTAGTGAGGTTCGGTGGGAAGAGGAAGGCGACTTTTGGTCGGGTGACTTTAGAGTAATTAACTCAGCGTCAAATAATGGGCAGGCAGGAGTAGGTTTCGTGATGAACAAGAAAATAGGGAGGAGAGTGGAGTATTTCAAGACGCATAGCGATAGAGTCATTGTAATAAGGATAAATTCAAAACCTAAACCGACAACGATTGTTAACGTCTATATGCCTACAAGCGCCCATGATGATGATGAGGTAGAATGTGTATACGAAGAGATTGATGAAGCAATTAAACACGTAAAAGGAGATGAAAATTTAATAATAGTTGGAGATTGGAATGCAAGCATTGGAAAAGGCAAGGAAGGAAATATAGTGGGTGAATACGGGCTGGGCAAAAGGAATGAAAGAGGGGACCGACTTATAGAGTTTTGCACGAAGTATAATTTAGTAATTGCCAACACCCAATTTAAAAATCATAATAGAAGAATATACACTTGGAAAAAGCCAGGCGATACTGCAAGGTATCAGATAGATTATATCATGGTTAAGCAAAGATTTAGAAATCAACTCGTGGACTGCAAAACTTACCCTGGAGCAGACATTGATAGCGACCATAATTTGGTGATAATGAAATGTAGATTGGGGTTTAAAAACCTGAAGAAAAGGTGTCAGATGAATCGGTGGAATTTAGAGAAGCTTGAGGAAGAGGAGGTAAAGAAGATTTTTGAGGAGGACATCGCAAGAGGTCTGAGTAAAAAAGATAAGGTAGAAAATGTAGAAGAAGAATGGGAGAATGTTAAAAAGGAAATTCTTAAATCAGCAGAAGCAAACTTAGGCGGAATAAAGAGAACTGGTAGAAAACCTTGGGTTTCAGACGATATATTGCAGCTGATGGATGAACGTAGAAAATATAAGAATGCTAGTGATGAAGAAAGTAAAAGGAACTATCGGCAATTAAGAAATGCTATAAACAGGAAGTGCAAACTGGCGAAAGAAGAGTGGATTAAAGAAAAGTGTTCAGAAGTGGAAAGAGAAATGAACATTGGTAAAATAGACGGAGCATACAGGAAAGTTAAGGAAAATTTTGGGGTACATAAATTAAAATCTAATAATGTGTTAAACAAAGATGGTACACCTATATATAATACGAAAGGTAAAGTCGATAGATGGGTGGAATATATTGAAGAGTTATACGGAGGAAATGAATTAGAAAATGGTTTTATAGAGGAAGAAGAGGAAGTTGAGGAGGATGAAATGGGAGAAACAATACTGAGATCTGAATTTAAGAGAGCATTAAAAGATTTAAATGGCAGAAAGGCTCCTGGAATAGACGGAATACCTGTAGAATTACTGCGCAGTGCAGGGGAGGAGGCGATTGATAGATTATACAAACTGGTGTGTAATATTTATGAAAAAGGGGAATTTCCGTCAGACTTCAAAAAAAGTGTTATAGTAATGATACCAAAGAAATCAGGGGCAGATAAATGTGAAGAATACAGAACAATTAGTTTAACTAGTCATGCATCAAAAATCTTAACTAGAATTCTATACAGAAGAATTGAGAGGAGAGTGGAGGAAGTGTTAGGAGAAGACCAATTTGGTTTCAGGAAAAGTATAGGGACAAGGGAAGCAATTTTAGGCCTCAGATTAATAGTAGAAGGAAGATTAAAGAAAAACAAACCAACATACTTGGCGTTTATAGACCTAGAAAAGGCATTCGATAACGTAGACTGGAATAAAATGTTCAGAATTTTAAAAAAATTAGGATTCAAATACAGAGATAGAAGAACAATTGCTAACATGTACAGGAACCAAACAGCAACAGTAGCAATTGAAGAACATAAGAAAGAAGCCATAATAAGAAAGGGAGTCCGACAAGGATGTTCCCTATCTCCGTTACTTTTTAATCTTTACATGGAACTAGCAGTTAATGAAGTTAAAGAACAATTTAGATTCGGAGTAACAGTACAAGGTGAAAAGATAAAGATGCTACGATTTGCTGATGATATAGTAATTCTAGCCGAGAATAAAAAGGATTTAGAAGAAACAATGAACGGCATAGATGAAGTCCTACGCAAGAACTATCGCATGAAAATAAACAAGAACAAAACAAAAGTAATGAAATGTAGTAGAAATAACAAAGATGGACCGCTGAATGTGAAAATAGGAGGAGAAAAGATTATGGAGGTAGAAGAAGTTTGTTATTTGGGAAGTAGAATTACTAAAGATGGACGAAGCAGGAGCGATATAAAATGCCGAATAGCACAAGCTAAACGAGCCTTCAGTAAGAAATATAAGTTGTTTACATCAAAAATTAATTTAAATGTCAGGAAAAGATTTTTGAAAGTGTATGTTTGGAGTGTCGCTTTATATGGAAGTGAAACTTGGACAATCGGAGTATCTGAGAAGAAAAGGTTAGAAGCTTTTGAAATGTGGTACTATAGGAGAATGTTAAAAATCAGATGGGTGGATAAAGTGACAAATGAGGAGGTATTGCGGCAAATAGATGAAGAAAGAAGCATTTGGAAAAATATACTTAAAAGAAGAGACAGACTTATAGGCCACATACTAAGGCATCCTGGAATAGTCGCTTTAATTTTGGAAGGACAGGTAGAAGGGAAAAATTGTGTAGGCAGGCCACGTTTGGAATATGTAAAACAAATTGTTAGGGATGTAGGATGTAGAGGGTATACTGAAATGAAACGACTAGCACTAGATAGGGAATCTTGGAGAGCTGCATCAAACCAGTCAAATGACTGAAGACAAAAAAAAAAAAAAAAAAAGCTCATTATGTATCTTTACTTCAAAATTTTCTTTTCAGTAGATTTTATTTTTAAATGAATTTATAATTTAATTGTATTATAATGGTGTGTGATTATCTTTTGAATAAATTTATTTTTATTTTTTTCTAATGCTCATTCTCAACGTATAATTTTGAGATCAGAATTTACAGAATGCACTTTCTTAAAGTTTCGTCTCTTATCCAGGCTTCCAGATTGTGCAATTTGCTGCCCATTTTTATTACATTCACATTTAAATTTAGGACTTAAAATACTTTTTAGATTATTTGTTTTAAATTTTTACATCTTAAAATGTAATGTAATGTATTAAAATGTAATTATATGATGAAGGTATGTTACTTTTTTATTTATTCTGTTTAGCTACATGATAAGAATTTTTTTACTTTATAAATATACAGTCGCTTCAGAAAGCTTCCAAATTTACAGTGGCTTCAGAAAGCTTCCAAATTTCCGTTATTCTAATTGAAATAGTAATTATGACAGGATATTGTGTTTTATAAGTTGATAGCATTTATGATGTAATTTTCAAAGGAATATCATCAAAAGTTGGAATATCGAAGAGAAATACATCAAGGAATATCGAGATCAAATTGAAACAGAAAACATATCAGCAGAGAATTTTATCACTCGCTGATCAAGAAAAAAATTTTTTTTGTATGATTCATAGTTCAAGTAATTATTTGTATAAGAAATTAATATCTCAAAATTTTGTTTGGACATGAGAACGAGATCAATTCTGAAAGGAAAGTGATACAAGAATGTGATTTAAGAAGGCTACAAATAGCTTCCAGGAATGTTTTCAAAGCTTATGAACTTGGAAAAAGTTTTTAATTATTTAAGGAAACTACTTCAAAGAAAATATAATGTAAAAATTTTCTAATGCTAATGGTTTTTTCTAAAATAAGTATATTCAAAGAACCTTTTGAGAATCTCATTATATAAATTTATTTATTTATTATTTTCTCATATATTTAATTACGAGGGTCATTCAGTAATTAAATATTAAAATTACTCTGTAGCTGAAACAGTTTATTTAATCAATGTTACATTTTTTTCCACTTTTCAATATAATTTCGAATAAGATTGAACACTCACTTCCCATCTCTGAATCAGCTTATTTATACCTGCAGCAAAGAAATCTTTGTTTTGATGCTGGAACCAGTTTAGCACATTTTTCTTTGACATTGTCATTGCCATTAAATTTCTTATAATGTAGCATCTTCTTGAATGGACCAAACAAGTGGAAATCTGATGTGACAAAGTTAGGACTGTATGGGGGTAAATTAGTATTTTTCTGTTGCAATTTGTTGATGGTTTTTGAAGTTACCATTTTTCTATGAATTTTTTTTTATTTTCATAGAACGATTTTAAATTTTTATAATTTTTATTAAATTTTAAATAAAGGTTTTCTATTAAATTTTCATCTGTTTTTTTTATTTTCCATTTTTCTATTGATGTTATTGTGAAGCAGAAAGATCCAGGGTGTTTTTTCACCACTACTGGCTTTACTTTGTTGAAAAGTATATTGCAGTAGCATGTCTTGTTTATTGTTTTCTGATCCAGAAAGTTTACAGAAACTTATCTTTTCCATCCCAAAAGATTATGATTTCATCATGATTTATCCTGTTGATGTTGGGTTTGGAATTTTTTTCATCACAGAAAAGAATACTGTGCAAAAAACTTTCTTGCTAATACTGTTGTTTCGGCTCTGTGAACATGTAAAGTCTTCTCATCTCCTTATGATGATCTGTAGACTCTGTTGGAACCCATCTTGTGCTTTTTATATAGTACTTGAACTTTTTGGTGAGAATGTTATAAACTATTGACACCTGTGATTTTTCAGCTATAATTTCAACTGTAATTGTTTGGTCTTCTTGATTGAGAAAGTCTTGTGTAAGTTTCAAGTGCTGGGCTTGATCCTTCAATTGGATGTCCAGAACGGTGCTCATCAGTCACTGAAATTTTGAAGTTATAAACAAAACAGTTTTACTCAAATAGGTGATCAAAGACATCACAGATTTATCAACTGACGACGGCTATGAAAGTATCATAACCCTCTTATCAACTGTTTTGCCTCTACAGCTATTTGTATCTTTAATTATGGAATGACCCTCATATTTTCCATGCAATAAGATCTAGAAAGAATTAAAACAGTTGTATGTGTGAATGAAACAATTGATATTTGGTTCTTTCTGGCTTATGTATTTAGTTTTTATTTAATCCTATCCTTTTTTCATCTAATGTTCGGCCTTTTATGAAATGTGTTCATTATTTGTTTAAAAACGTTTAATGATTAATTCTGTTATTGTAATTAAACTTAGTATCACATTTTTTAAATATTTATTTGTCAGTGCTCAGAAAATTGAAATACCATTTTTTTTTTAAATTTTATTATTTATTTGTTTTAGGTGCAGCTTGGCTTACCACCAGCACATACATTTGGTATTAAACATTCTGATTTTCTTGGCAATCTTCGCAATTACGTTTACTAATTAATATATTCATGCTGATGATTTTATAAAAATTATGCACGAATACTAATTACAATGTTATGTAATAATTTTTTGACTTTTATATATAACAAATTTTTTAAGCGATCATTTTTTTAGCATATTTTAATTATTATTATTATTATTATTATTATAAAAATATTATGTAAACTTTTATTTAAATAAAATTAATTATTGTTATTTCATAACATTTTTTTTTAATCGTAATTGAGTAAATAGAAATAAATTTTAAATCCCAATTACAGTTAGCAAGATCCTTTATAAAGTAGAAATCTTCCTAATATGGAAGCTGAAATATGTTTTATTATTGATTATTACTCTGGTAATAATCACAAGTAGAGCAGGGTAGTAATCAGTTGTGTTTGTTTACCAGAGTATATATTACCTTCTATTCTACACAGTATACAGCTATACAGTGTAGCTGAGTATAGCTACTCACCTATATGTATAAATATTACAGCTGAGTATAGCTGTTCAGTATTCTGTATTAAGGAAACTTTGCTAATTGAGTCAAATTTTACATGTCAGGTTTTTAACAGATCTTGACATTTTATGACCCCTTCAATTCTGTGAAGCAAGTGTATACATATGTTGGCCTATATTTTGCTTGACAAATTTTGCAGTAAAGGAGGCAAGGTTTACCTACACTCTTATGAGGTAGAGATCTTAAAAAGAGTTCTCTATCTCAAAATTTTATTCAAAGGGTAAGTCAATTTTTCTTCATAATTTCATGTTTCTGAGGTAGCTAAGAAACTTTTGAAAGGTATTTGATCTTATTCAAAGCCTTCTAAAGAGGGAGGAAGGGCAAAAATTACTTTTTCTTTTTTTTGTTGTTTCTTGACTTACTTTTTTTTTGTTGTCGCTTTGGTTAGGTATGTTAATAATTTCATTCGGGGATGGGGATAAGCCTATTTTTTCATCAGTTATCATTCTCCTTGATACCTTCAGACTGAATTAACCAATTTTAAACAAACTTTGGATTTAATAATTTTAATTTTCATTCTAATTAGTAGTCTGCAGAGCCGTCTGCCCTTAGTAACACCAACTCTTTGCCGGCTTTTTGTTTGTTTTGCATTTTTGATAAAAATTAATCAAAATTTAAGTAAAACTAAAACTTTTAACTACAGTACATCATATAAAAATTTCATATTAAACAGTTAGCACAAGTTTTTCAAATGGTGAAAATATTGGGGGAAAAATTCAACTCAAAGAATTAAATGGCTAGTATGAATACTTCAAAAGATTACTCCGTCTATTTCCGCGGCAGAGTGGTAGTGTCTCGGCCTTTCATCCGGAGGTCCCGGGTTTGAATCCCAGTTAGGCATGGCATTTTTCATATGCTACAAATTTCCATTTGAGCTAATGACTATAGCAGTTGAGCCTGTAATTCCATAAATAAATTATCAAAAGAATACACATCATACACAACAAGTATTTGGTGAACCCATGATGTTGATACATTAATTCCAGTAGACTGGATGGCTTCTGGTTAACCCATACAAAAAACCAGGTTAAGTTTTAGGTTACTTCCAAGGCTGAACTTAGTGATAATTATATTGAATGATTTATTAGCGTATTTACTATTTTAATAGAAACTTAATTTTTACTTTTCCATTTAATATTTTATTTGGCTATAACTGGAACCAATGAAAATAAATACCACTTATGATATATCGTTGAAAAGCTCTCAATGAGGGCTATTACTGCAGTTAAGAAAAAGTCCAAAATCAATTTTTTTTGGATTTTGACGCCGAAACTAGTCAAAATGAATATTTCCGTTGAAATCTGAAAACCAAAATTTTTTACGATTACAATACTTCCTTTACTTCGTACAAGGAAGTAAAAATAACACAGGTTAAAATAAGTCTAAGATAGGATTAACGAACTGTTTTATAGAAGGTTATGTTAATAGTTATATAAAAAAAATTATTCACTTCATCTCAATAGATTTATGGAAAAATCATTTATAATTTAATAATAAAAAATATAATTTAAAAGAAATGCATTTAAATGTTAAATTAAGTATTAAAATTTATTTGTTAAAGTTTTCGTATAATCTTACATACATAAATAGTTTTTTTTTTTTTTTTTTTTTTTTTTAATACTCCGGAAAACCACCGTGTATTGCTTTTCAGAGGATAAGATGAAATCGCAATTTTGTAGTCTGTGAAAATGCCATGCCTGACCAGGATTCGAACCCGGGACCTCCGGATGAAAAGCCAGAACGCCACCAGTCGCGCCACGGATACCGGCAGATAAATAATATCTAGAGCCGTGTATTTGACAATCTATGTTTTACTTATTTTAAAAACGATGAGTGGTGTTTTTAATTTATGTATGACGGTAGAAAGATGTTGGCTGCTGTTGGTAGACCTCCACATTGATGACCGTGATCTCCTTTGTGATATTCCAAGATTGCTACTGTCTACAGAACTAGGATTTTGAACTATTATTTCGTTGTCACTCCAAAAATTTAATCGATATGAGATAGACTTAAAAGTGTGGGTGCATGGGGAATCAAGTTAGTACATTTTCTCTTCTTCCAAACCATTCTCATTACTACATGTGTGAGCTGGCAATTTTCCCTCTCTCTCTCTCTCTCTCTCTCTTTATAAATATCAATCTATTTTAAAAATGTGTGAAGTAGTAAGGTAAACGCAATGGGAGGGGAACTATACTAAATATTACGTATGAATTTCGAACAGATGATAGTTTTTTTTCTATAGAATGAAAAATATGGTAAAAATTGGAAAATTGGACCGGTATCTGCATCTTTGGAAGAATATTACGAGGAATATCTCTAAAGTAAAGACCGCTGAAAAATTTCTCTCCTTAATGTTGGCGAACCTGTATCGTTCATGGCGTCGCTAGTAATGTACACACTGCATTGTTGTCTGTAAGTTGTCGCATTGTATTATCATTTATTACGTGTGAGGTATTACGTTGTAAAATGAATAGGAAAATCGATGTTGCCGCCGACTGTGAAATACGTGAAGTTATACGTTTTTTAAACCATCAAAACGTTAAGCCGAATGAAATTCATAGGCAGTTAGTTACTGTGTACGGTGATAGTATAATAAATGAAAGAAACGACCGAAAATGGTATGAAAGGTTTAGAAATAACAGAATTAATGTGCACGATGAAGAACGTTCGGGGAGGCCCTCGATAATCATCTAAGACTTATTGAAACGTGTCGACGATAAAATCAGAAAAGATCGTCGCTCAACGATTTCCGACCTGGCTTTTCTTTTTCCTGATGTTTTAAGTGCTGTCATCGGTCGCATTGTTCACGACTATTTAGGCTTCAGAAAGGTTTATGCACGTCGGGTGCCTCACATCTTAATGGAACGTCACAAAAAAATCCGAAAGGGATCTTCTTTGGAATTTTTGATGCGCTACACAGAAAAAGGTGATTAGTTCCTTAATTCGATTGTTACCGGTGATGAAACATGGATTTCGTATTACACGCCGGACAGAAAACGGCATTCAAGTTAATGGCGTCATCCTCAATCACCAACCAGATCGACATAGGTCAAACCACAGAATTTGGACGCAGACTGATGGCTACAGTCTTTTGGTATCGGTTTGGCGTAATGCTGATTGATTCCATGCCACGTGGAACGATAATAAATTCAGAAGCCTACTGCGAAACTCTACGTAAGTTATGGCAACGTGTGGGTGGTTGACCGATGGCGTCGTCTTGCTGCACGAGATAATGCACGTCCACATGTTGCGGGTCCGACACGTGATTTATTGAAAACATTTGGATGGGAAATTTACGATCACCCATCATATATTCCGGATTTAGCTCCTTCTGATTACCATTTTTTTGGGGGAAATTGAAACAATTTTTGTGTGGTAAGCAATTTGCGGGTGACGAACTTAAAAATGCTGTTAATCCGTGGCTAAATGGACTAGCGGCAGAAAAATACGACTAGGGTGTATTGAAGCTGGTGTTTCGCTACGATAAATATCTTAATCCATGTGGCAATTACATAGAGAAGTAACTAATCCAAATTAAGAACTATTGACAAATGCGAAGTAAATTACGTCTGATAATATTGACAATTAAGTTTACAGATACAATTCATAAATGTTCAATGTGGCCCCATCCCGCTGCACAGTTCACATATAAGCGGTAGCTGAACTCATCCCACACGAGGAAGTATATCTTATGTTACTGAATTCACCGCATCTGTGTGTGATACGGTTCCACAGATCGGCCGTATTTATCGGTAGAGGTGGTTCGAAAACTCCATCTTTCACAAACCCTCTACAAGAAAATGTCACGTGGCATGAGATCAGGTGATCTTGGAGGCCAGAACTGACGAGCCAAGTCTTCATTCCCGACGTGCGTTCTATACATGTTGAGATAGAGATTCCTTCAGAGCATCAATCAACTAGATGACAATGGGGCGGAGCTCCGTCCTGTTGAAAAATGAATTCTTGTGAATCTTCATTTAGTTGAGGGTAAAGCCACTTTTCCAGCATGTCCTGGAACGTTATACCAATAACTGTGTGTTCCACAAAAAATAATGGTTCATAAAACATTGCGATATGGGGCAAAGCATATTAATTAATCTTTGGGCAGTTTCTGTCATGTAGCAGTGTGTCTTGGGATTTTGTAGACCCCATATGCTAACATTGTGTCTATTCATTGTTCCACTGAGATGGAACATCGCTTCACCGCTAAAAATTAAACGCGGGAGAAAAGCCTCCATGTTTTGAAGCATTTGATCACAAAATTCAACACGCTTTGGTTTGACATCTCCGCGAAGAGCCTATAATAGTTGTAACTGGTATAACTTCAAAAGTAAACGACGCCTCAAACCACGCCGGACAGTCTGTTGAGTTATTCCAAGATCTCTTTTCGCTCTATGAGTTGACTTTCTTGGCCTTCGTACAAAACTTTCTTCAATTCGTCTCATGTTCTCTGCTACACGTGTTCGGTCCATGCTCATGTCTTTACAGAGATACTCTGTTTGTTTAAACTGTTGAAACCAACGACATAAGCTCTTCCTTGTTGGAGGATCAATTTTAAATCGGAGACGAACGCATGCTGCAGTGCAGTTGTCGACTGAGATTTACCGTATCCAAGAACACAGAAAACCTTGTATTTCACTGTAGCTATCTTACTGACAACTGACACATAATGGCGACTTAAGCACTCTGGTGGTCGTTTACGCAACTACTTGCGCGCTCGCTTATCTGTTTAGCCTCCGAAACCACCGTAAGGTATTCTCAGGATGCTATGTATGAATGTGAATGAAGTGTAGTCTTGTACAGTCTCAGGTCGATTATTCCTGAGATGTGGGGTTAATTGAAACCCAACCGCCAAAGAACACCGGTATCCACGATCTAGTATTCAAATCCCTATAAAAATAACTTTTTTTTATATACATCCCTACTCTCCTGGACCGGACCAACAATCAAGTGTAACTCAGCCCAGGGGAGTGTCCATAAAACTAACGGCCTTCCCGGCTATGGGCATTACGTCCTGCATGACAGGTCGGCCCGCCGGTTGGATCTTAACTTCTTGCCTGCCTCAAGCCGCCGGAGTTGATCCTTTCTTCTGTTTATTTTATCAGGTGTTAGTATGAACTGGTATAATGGCCTAATTTTTATAATTATTCTGTCAACAAGAAACAATTACAGCAATGTTAATGGTTAAATCATTAATTTAATAATGATGTAATTGTCTGGCGATTATCCTATTCAGAATTTATTTAAATACCAAATTTATGATTAAGATGATCAGAAAGTAAAAATAGGACTCCTCTCAAACAATAAAATAGTACAGATGGATGCCCTCTGGCCTCCGAGGTGGGCGTTGCATCGTTTATACAATGGCATCCAAGTGATTCATCAGGTCGGATAATATTTCAGTTCGAGGGGGTTTAAAAAGGGGGAACAGGGGAATTTTTTTTGGGGGGATGGACTTTTGTGACTTGGGTGGATGGTATGCTTCTTCTTCGTTTTTAAGGGCAACGAGTGACCAGGTGCTCACCAACCACACGAACTTGAACCAATGTTTCGGTTCCACCTGGCAGCTGATGAGCAGTGCGTATACGGGTAGTTCCAGTCGAACGAAAATATGATGTTCTGCTGCCCGGCTCTTGGGGGGGGGGGACAGAACTCAGTCCACCCTCGAACTTAGAGGTCAAGGGGAAAATTGGCCACTCATAAAGGGCGAGTCAATGTGGCGTGAGCCGCATTGTCGGAACGTGTGGAAGTTCCTTGATGCCGTTGCTTTTTCAACCGGCATCAGTAGTTTATTTAAGGGAAAGACTCCTACGTCGCTGCTGTGGGAAGCTATCCAAGAGTTACGGCTGGCCATCAGCCAATTAAAGCTTCAAGCACTTTAATATTGGTGGACAGGTACTTGCTGGCATTCAGCGATCTAGGCGTGGCAGCGAATTGCTGACTTGACGAGATAAATTTAATTTATTGAATGTCGTATGTATTCTAGTAGTCGAAGGCGTGCGCCTACCCATTTTAGAATGTATGACAAGTGAGCTGTGGGTCCCGAAGTAAGTGATGTGTGGCACCATGCTTAGTTCGCTCACGCAATTAGGTTAGCTCTAGGAGCTAGTTAGGACACTGGTCGCTAAACTGATTTAAGGCTCAGTAGCCGTTTGAGGCACAGACATTCGGTCTGTGCCTCAACCGCTTTAGGGCAACCGAATGTGTTAGTGGCGGAAGAAATGCCATGCAAATCCATCAATTAATTTCTTCCCCCGGATTGCTCCATCGCAGCTTAAGCATGTAGCACCGATGTCCACTATGCCCACAGCCTGAAAGAAACTAACAACACCTAACTTAAGGCAAGGTGAACTTTTAATTTCTTCTCAGAACCCTCCTGTTCTCACGTAACCCCGCTCGAAACGTCAAAATCTAAAAGCTCCTAAGTCAAACCACCAGCGAGGTCAGAGCGAAATCGCTTCCGGAACCTGCCAGAGGATCCAGAAAGTGTATTGGCCTTACGAACTACGAATTTGGGACACCGACACACAAATTAAACGTCCTTATTTAGCCGACGGTGGCCCTCCTGCAACACACTACGCCGCTGTTCCGTGAAACACTTCGCAGCAACGCAGGTTGACTAACTGCCACCGATCGTTGTACAGCCCCGACGACGTGTACGTAGGACACTGTCCTTGCAGAAAATCGCTACCGGTAATGCAAATTGCAAGTTTACAGTACGGGGCCGAAGGCGCCCACCACCACCCCCCTCCGTTTCAACCCCTGAGGGGCTTTACCGGAGTACGCCTTGATGAAAACATCAGAAAAAGTTGGAAGAACGTACAGATCGACTCGCTGGAAAAATTCTGAAAAGAAAAAAAATTCTCATATAAGTAATAATAAAAATAGGATAAAATAATTAGTAGGATTGTATCATCAGTACTGTATAATTTATTTAATAATTAACTTATCAGTATTAAAATATGTTTACAAAGAGTAAACCCCGACGGGGAGTCTTATTCTTTAAGACTTTGGGGGTTGGCGTCCCCACGAGCCTAGCCTCTGCAGCTTTTCTTCCCACTACACGCTTAGCTGCAGAATACTTTACACTATACACGTATACTACACCAAGAACATTACATGAGTTACAACTTATACATTTACTCGACTACACAACAACATCAAACACTTTTATCTTTCATTTACACTCGGTGGTGTTGCGACATCTTACGAAACGCAGTCGTAACGCAAGGTGAGAACTATCGTGCTGATGGGTGAATGACTACGTAGTTAGTCTCGAACGATGTCCTCTGGGCACCAGAGCAAACTCAGTTGTATTTAGCTCTAGCTCCAGTACGCGTGCGCTCTGCTGGAGTGGTCTATTATATCGCCGGTTCTCATGGGACCAAAATTTCAGTTCCTACAGTAAATTCTATGATGGTTGGGGGTACATCTGAAAAAACCACCAACTTCAGTCTAGTGAAATGGCCTCGGTCAGCTTCGTCTGACGAGGATAAATTTGCTACAGCGGACGAAGATGGTGTCAGGTGTAAAAATGTTCGCTTTGCTGTTATCCGAAATAATCACGAAGGTGGCTCCCTTCAAAAGGTCTCCTGATTAACACAGGATGTATTGGTTCCCCGAGGAACATTAAGAAATTACGTGATGGGACAATTCTATTTTAAACATTTAACGATGAGCAGAGTCGCTCATCGTTAGTCGCTCCCTATTACGTCTCACAATATGGGTGGCATAATCGTGAGTACGACATGCCACAAGACCCTAAATACCAGCCGAGGGGTAAGTTTTTATCGTGACCTTCTGGAAATGCATTTAAGTGAAATTGCTGATGAACTTTGTACTCAAGGTGTTGTAGAAATGAAACGAATAATGAAACGGCAGAACGGAACAGAAGAACCAACACCGTTTCTTATACCGACGTTCAGTCTTCCTATTCACCACATAAGATTAAAGTGGGTTACCTCTCCGTTCGGGTACGCCCATTCATCCCAACCCAAGGCGGTGTTTCAGATGCCAAAGGTACGGTCACACTACAACATCTTGCTCGAGGACGGAGATCTGTGCTCGATGTGCTACCGAAGGTCACAATGACACTAACTGCGAGGAAAGTGAAAAATGTGCGAACTGCAGTGGTTCACATACGGTCCGCCGCTCCCGAGATTGCCCAACTTTAAGGAAGAAAAGGCAATTCTAAAGATCTGTACTGAGCAGAAACTATCTTTCCCGGCTGCATGCAGGGAATATAGGAAGATAGTTAACTCACAGAACCTCGTAAAACCAGATGCGACTTTCGCCGTCACTGCGTCAAAGCAAGCTCCTTCAAATCAAGTTACTTCTGATCAGCTCCTTTCTGATCACGTTACTTCGCTTACAGCCACTATTTCAGAGCTTACGAATAAAAAGTCCTACGTCGCAGTAAATGAATCCAACAGTGTGTTCCATACGAAGGTTCCTGCTCCCAAAGTACTACCGGTACGAGCAGAAGCTACCACAGCTAGCAGTAAGCCAACTAACAAGCTCCCCACAAAGGGAACCCACGTGACCACCCCCTCTAGGATGTTAATAGCGACATCCCATTCTCATAAGTCTCCTCCACTATCAACCCATATACTGAGGATATGGTTGAAGAACCTCCCGACCCAAAGGCGTCGGAGTTATCTAAATTAAAGAACTTGAAAAAGAAAAACAGAATCACATACAACTAAACTGTATATGGTTTCCTAAGTAAATTTAATTTTTTATTTATTTTTTTTGTTTATGTTTTCCTTGTTTTTATTTTTCCTTATGAACATTATTCAGTGGAACGTTAGAGGTCTTCGATCCCGCATTGAACATATTGGAGTACTGGCACACGAACATGATCCGGTAATCATGTGTTTCCAGGAAATTCATCTTCTACAACGTGACCCAATAGCACTTGGAGGATACTTCTGTGGGAGGTACGACTGTGTAGTAGACGGTAGAGATAGTGGTGAAGTTGCTATTTTCATGAAGGATGAGATATCGGCTACGAGGATTCAACTGACCACTCTCGTTCCTGCTGTTGCAGTAAAGATCTCTATCCCTTTCAAGTTACATATCTGCAATCTATACCTCTCACCGAACACTGAGTTCAGTGCTCTAGATATCTCGAATCTCCTCACACAAATACCATCTTCATCGTTAATCGTAGGAGACTTTAATGCCCACCATTTTTCCTGGGGCTCGATCTTCTGCTCCACTCGAGGAAAAATAGTACACAATGTGAGACAAGACTTAGACCTTTGTTTGCTGAATAATGGATCTCATACATTCATGTCTTTATCATCTGGTACTATGTCTAACATCGATCTCTTCATATGCTCACCGAATTTTGTCCCTCGTCTTGATTGATCTGTTTGTGATGACTTTCACGGCAGTGACCACAAACCAATTGTTATTGGTTTCGGTGTGGACAACGAGATTAAGAGAAGGCCACGGAGGTGGATTGTTAAAAGGGCAGATTGGGATGGATATCATAAAGCCTTCCATTCACAGTATAACGACGGTGCGAACATCCTTGAGCAATGTATCTCCTCTTACGTCCACGATACTTGAAACTGCCAGCAGATATATCCCACAAACATCGGGTAACCCTAAACGTCCTTCCATTCCATGGTGGAATGATGATTGCAAATTTGCTCTTAAGAATCGACGGCGAGTTCTACGCAAATTTGTATCTAAATTTCATACCCTACGGTATGCCGTAAGGTCTTCTTGAATGCTAAGAGGAATTCATGGACGAAATATGTGAACACCATCTTACGTACTACTCCCATGTCTACTGTGTGGAAAAAAATCCATGCAATTTTCAGATCGCCAAGTCAATCTATTCTCGGTCTCATTGCTGAAGGAGAACTCCTTTCATCATCTTCGGCTGTAGCAAATACTTTAGCAAAATCTTTCCGCTCGGTGTCTCTCACTTCATCATATAGTAAAGACTTTCAGAGGTACAAAGCACGGATAGAAATACTGACGTTAAACATTGGTGATTCGGTTGGTGAATTGAACACTTCATTCTTATTTAAAGAATTGTTGCACGCATTTAAGAACTCACGTGATACTTCCCCTGGACCAGACAACGTTCGCCTTTGTATGTTTTCACACCTTCCTAACTCAGCACTACAACATCTTTTGAATATTTACAATGGTTTATTCTCCGAACAAGTCTTTCCACCCGGTTGGTCAGAAGCATTAATTATACCGGTACTAAAGACAAAACCGATCCCTCAAGCTACCGCCCTATTTCTTTAACAAGCGTGTTGTGTAAAATAATGGAGAGAATTGTAAACCGCAGGCTTACATGGTACTTGGAGAAACATGGCTTTCTTTCTTCGGAACAGTGTGGTTTCCGACAAGGAAGATCTTCTACTGACCATTTAGTGTCAATAGAGACAGCCATACAAAACGCCTTCCTGAACCGCCAACGCCTCGTTGCTATCTTCTTCGATATGAAAAAGGCGTTCGACACAGCCTGGCGACGTGGTATTCTTAACACCCTTAGGAGATGGGGAATCAAGGGCAGTATGCTTGCTTTTATCCGAGGATTCTTAAATCACCGAACGTTTCGTGTTCGTGTAGACGATTCGCTTTCAGACAGTGTCGTCTCGGAAAATGGAGTACCTCAAGGTAGTGTATTGAGTGCCACCTTGTTTTCTGTAGCCATAAACAGCATTACCGATTGTGTACAGGCTCCTGTCTCATGTTCTCTATTCGTTGACGATTTTGTTATTTACGTTGCGAGTCGCTCAACACCCACAGCAGAGCGACTGCTACAGAACACTATATTTCACCTTGAGGCTTGGTCAAGAACTGGTTTCACATTTTCATTCGACAAAACGAAACGTGCAGTTTTTTCTCGGCTACGGATACCTTCTATTCCGCGGGGTTTTCTGAACAGAGAACTTATTGCTGTCTCCTTACGTCAAGTTTCTAGGTTTGCTTTTTGATAGCCGTTTTACTTGGATCAAACATGTAAAGGAATTGAGGACAACATGTTCCAAACTTTTAGATATGATGCGGGTCCTTAGTAACACCAATTGGGGAGCCGATCGGTCATGTATGTTACGTTTTTACTATTCCCTTGTTCGTTCCCGTTGAGATTACGGTTGTGTCGCCTACTCTTCAGCTCGTCAAACCGTGCTTAAAATGCTGGACGGTGTACATCATGCTTTTCTTCGGCTTGTCACAGGTGCGTTTAGATCAAGCCCTATCGCAAGCTTACTTGTTGACTGTGGCGAGCCATCACTTTGGGATAGACGAGACCAGCTTTTGTTATCTTATTTTGCCCGTCTGAAAGGACATCCGAATTACCCGGCTTTTGACCCAGTTCTTAGGAATCCTAATTTAAGGAAATATGAGGACCGTCCACGCTGTACTGCACCTGTGGGTGTCCGTACCCGACGTCTGCTGCAGCACATAAATGTTGACACTCCCTCACTTCTTTCCATCAAGTCCGTGCTCATATCCTCCGTGGGGAATAAACCTTGTAAATTTTACGTTTGACCTTACAACATACGATAAACAATCAACACCACCTACTGTTTCCGGCAAATGTTTCAGTATATTCTCACCAAGACAAACCCAGACGCGGTGATATACACTGATGGGTCGAAACAAGATGGTACCGTTGGTTGTGCTTTTGTTGTCAATGAAAAAACTTATATGTTTGGCCTACCCGGTATAACGAGTGTGTTCACCGCTGAACTACTCACTATAAATAGGGCTCTGAATATCGTTAACCCTAAATATAGAAACATTATTATTTGTAGCGACTCGTGTAGTGCTCTCCAGGCGTTAGAAAACTTTTTTCCAAACATCCAGTCGTCATTGAAATTTACGATGCGATCGCCGAGTTAGGTAATCGCAACACAGAAGTAAGTTTTTGCTGGGTCCCTAGCCACGTAGGGATTCTAGGAAGCGAAAGGGCAGATTATGCTGCCAAACAAGCGTGTATTCAACCTTCTTTCACCAACCGAGTTACTACCTTTGATTTTATCAATCGTGTAAAACAATCACTGAGAACAAGGTGGCAAAGTGATTGGTCGACGGATTAAAGATTCAGTGTTGCCATGGGGGTCCTCTTGCAGAAAGTCTCGTGGTGGGGAAGTGGTCCTATGCCGGTTACGGATAGGACATACGAGGATCACACATGAATACCTAATGTCAGGAGAAGTTCCACCCCTTTGGACACGATGCAACTGCCGCATGACTGTGCACCACATTCTCGTGGACTGCATATGTTATGCGGCGTTGCGTCGTAGGTTTAATTTACCTAGAAAAATCCGTGATCTCTTGTACAATAATACCGGAATTTTGGACCGAATGTCTCTGTTTTTGCATAGTACCTGGTTACTGCAAAAATTTAATATTATCGTATATATTTTTATGCTAGAAAAGTTGTTGGTAATTTTTAACCTTTATTTTCAATTTTGATTTTTTTGGTTCTACGTCTTTAATTTTATTATCCAACAAGAGAGCCATTTGCACAACCCATCGGAATTAGGTTAGTTTTATATAGTTTCTTTATCCGATTGTTTTAACTTTTATATTTTGAAGACTTCGTCTGCAGTATTAGTTTTGAGTGTTTTTTTACCTTCTTGACTCTTGTTTTAATAAATGCTTATTATATGATCAGTATTAATTTTACACCTTATTAGTTTTATTATTTTGGAGTTATTTTACCCTTTTATTAATAAAATCCCGGGCGATGATAACGCCAAGGCGTTTTTCGCCCACAAACAAAAAAAAGAAAAAAACAAAGAGTAAAAAATACTTACAATTCCCGTGTGAGTAGGCGATCACACGTCCTTCCAATGACGATGGGCCGATGTTGTTTAGTTGTGGAAAGGAAAAGCTAGAAAAAAATCAAATTTCAAAGGTTAATGCGTACCATTTAAAATTATTAAGAATATTTTATTACTTCCTACAAAAAACTGTGAGTATATATACTAACTGTTAGTGATGTGTTGGAGTGTCTTAGTGGGGAGTATTTTACGATTCCCGCAGCTAGTAACTAGGCCGGCGAGACGGCCGTACAAGTAAGATGCATTAAACGTTCGTTCGGTGATATACTGTTATAAACACTATCTTACTTATACATTAAACGTATTTCTCATTTTTTCTAATTATCGTATCCCACGATTCACGATTAATATATGATCATACGCTAATATTTCATATTAATATATTATTAATATTCTATGTATTGTATATTAAATTTAAACGTGTTACTAAATGATATTTAAATAAGTGGAAGCTTATTTTCACCTCGCTTATTAAACATTTTTTTGGTGACCCCAACGTGATATTCATGTGCTATAAACTATTAAACTACGTTCATTGAACTGAACATTTCAGTAATTAAACGTGTTCAATACAAATTTTTTAAAACTTAGTTTTAAAGAATTTTTTAACGAAATATTATCAACTTCTATGCTTTGCGCTACGTCAAACATAAAAAAATTTAATAATTTCACGTCACGAGAATTTCACTCTTCAAGATAAACTCAACTCGTCAGTTTTCATCATATTGAAAACTGTGTTGGGCATATTTACTGGAGGATGTCTTCGTCAACCACTTGGATCCAAGGTTTATACTCGAGCCGTAAGACATTTTATCTTTTGAATATTCAGCCAATGTGGTTTTCCTTTATTATTTAGTTCTTAATAATTAGACAATTTTTCAATTCCTGGTTTTCCAGTCTATCATATCCCGTATTTGACTGGTACTCTCCTCTTATTATTTAATCATATTTGTAATTTGTTATTTTCTTCATTTATATATAGTTGTACGTACTTCTAAAAACGGAAAATTAGAATAAGCTTAAACTGTTAAACGTAATTGTTAAATTGAGGTATTATACGCAATTCTTTCAATACAATACCAATATGATGTATTTCTAATCGCAAAAATATTTTAGTTCCAAATATTCATTTACTTTGTCTTGAACCGGGCCGGATAAGGAATTTAAATTTTAAATGTTTTTTACTGTTGTATGTTTTAAATGTTTTACTGTGGTTGTTATATAATACCATTCATACATTTTTCGTATCTCGCTTTCATGAGAATTTTCACGTAACTAGTTTTACATAGGGTTAGTTAGGGTTAGCTATAAAACTTAGTAATTTGTCTTTGCTTAATGCGCTATTGAGTAAATTCACATCGATCTTTTTATCATATATGTACAACTTTTATTTGTTTTTCCAACTACGATTTTATTTACTATGAGGAGTTATCAATTTACTAATCAAAAATAGTATTTATCCGATTTACGACTAACATTCCTAGAACTTTTGATTTTGTTTGTTTATGTATCATTAATTTTTTTTTTTTTGTTATGTTTCGATATTGATGTATTTACAACTTATTATTATAATTTATTTTTCTCTCAGTGTTTTTGAGCATTATCATTTCTCTTGTGTATTGTTAGCTTATACATTTAATTTAGTCGATTGTAACTTAGTTACAATTGACACTCGTTTTAAAATCGGTTCATCACGGTGTTAGACGGTAGTACTGATTTATCATATAAAACTAAGGAAGCCATCAAATCCTTAAATGTTAAACGTGGTCAAATTAAAGCTGGAGTTACCAGAAAAAAAACCGTTGAATGATTTGATCCCACGTTTCGAACCGTTTCAAATCTTAACTGCAGACTTCAAAAACTTGAACATCTGACAGAGTTCAACGCAGTTCAATCTAAAACTGATACTCTCACTAGCACGGACGATATCCATGAATCCCAATACGTTGCATTTGAACACAATTATTATGAAATTCGATCCCGAATCGAAAATTTCTTTTCTATCTTACAATAAATCCTCCTCACACCATGTTCATTCACAATCATTTCAAGAAACTAACGATTATAATAACTTTCAACTTCCGAACACACCTTTACCGACCTTTTCGGGAAAATATGAGGAACGGATTGATTTTCACGATATCTTCGAAAGTATGATTCAAGATTCCACTAAACTATGCAAAATACAGAAGTTTTATTATTTACGTTCGTGTCTTACCGGTGAAGCACTTTGAACCGTAAAAAAAATTAAAGAAACAAATGATAACTACGATTCTGCTTGGAAAGCAGAATTACTATTATTAATCGTTTAACAGCTTTGAGTAATTTAGGCGAACCAACAGAACAGTGGAGCACACTCTTATTTTTAATATCAAAGAAACTTGACAAGGAAACAAGAGATCGATGAGAATCTTACAAAGCTAAGTCGGGTGTAAATGATGAAACAGATGTTTCAAATTTAGCTTCTGAAGATATAAGAGATGTAAACGTTAAATAGTCAGTCTATTCCTTTAAGTTGTTTATGCTATTGAATAAAGTAGTTTAGTGCTTACTGTAGAGACAGTGAAGAAGTCATACTCGCTACAGCTATTATTATGGTCAACAATGTCCAAACTTCTTGTTTTTCCTATCGTGCATTGTTAGATGGTGTAAGTCAATCGAATTTTATGACTCGTTCACTTGCTTTAACTTTAGGATTAAAGCAGTCGAAGACAACTACTTCTATTTCTGTAATCGGAGATTGATTGTGCGGATCACAATCAAATGAAGATTAAACGAAAATGAATTTGGCTTAGACTTTTTAGTATTACAGAAAATAGTCAATAATTTACCGTGTTCTCCCATAAATACAAATCTTGAAATTCCTAGTGGTATCATTTTAGCGGACAAGTTTTATCGATCTAGAGAGATCGACGTTGTTCTGGTTCCTGATGTATTTTTAAAAATTTTGCGTGAAGGAAATATCAAAATTGACAATAGCTCATTGATCTTACAAAACACTATTTTTGGATGGATTTCTAGCGGTAAGATGAGAACAGATAAAACTAACATATTGACCCAAACAACACTTGCAGTACCTAACACGTTGGCTAATGAATATCGCTTAGAGGATCTTATTTCTTCATTCTGTAAGGTAGAAGAAATTCCCGATGTTAGTTCAAGAACTTTGGAAGAAATAGTTATGCGAAGAACATTATATATCATATGTTAAACGAAGAGAAGAGGGAAAGTTTATAGTTAAGCTACCATTCTCTGTTGACCCTTGCACGGCATTAGCAGTGTCTAACAATCATGCTATTCAACGTTTTACTACGTTAGAACGAAAATTCGACAAGAATCCGAAATTAAAAGACAGCTACGTGGAATTCTTAAATGAATACCTTCAGAATGACGAGATGGAAATCGTATTAGAAGCAGAAGAGCCCACTCATACTTATCTAGCTCATCATCCCGTTTTCAAGGATTCCAGCAGTACCAATAAGTTACAGGTAGTTTTTGATGCATAATTTAAGACATCTTCCAATCACTCACTCACTCAAAGACATTCTTATGACTGGCGCCACCAGTCAGCGCGATTTATTATCAGTTTTTTTATCTTTCAGGATCTACACTTGTTTTTACAGCCGACATAAAACAGATGTACCGAAAGGTATTAATCGATGAGGCTCAACAAAACTTTCAACGGATTTTATGGCGGAGTAGTCCTGCGGATCTAATTACTGTTTATAAGTTCAAGACAGTTACTTATGGAACAACTTCAGCCCCTTATTTAGCTAGTAGAACACTCTAAGCTTGCAGAAGAAGAAGAGGATTCTTATCCCAAAGTAGCACAGTGTCTTAAGAAAGATTTCTACGTAGACGATGTTCTGACGGGAGGAGATTCTTGATGATGTGTTACAATTGAAATCACAATTAATTAGAGCCTTTTGGAAAGGGGAGGTTTTGAATTGCATAAATGGTGCTCTAACCATCCCTCGATTCTTAAAAAATATTTCAAACAATCGTATTGAATCGGGTTTTCTTATTGAAGATTCAGGTTAAAACTCTTGGTATATATTGGCAACCAATACCTGATGTCTTTAGATTCCAATTGACTATCTGAACCACCTTCAGTTATCACTAAAAGAGTAATACTATCGGATATTTCAAAATTATTTGCTCCAATTGGTTTGATATCCCCAGTTGTAATAACTGCAAAGTTGTTTATGCAAGAAATCTGGCTTATCAAAGATCTTAGCTGGGATGAAGAAGTTCCAGAAAAGCTATTTATGAAATGGAACCAGCACAGAGAGTCTCTACAGTTATTAAATCAATTAACTATCCCAAGACGTGTTTCAAGTGGTTCTGCCAACCAAACTTCACGGATTCTGCGACGCATCCGAGAAGGCTTCTGGTACCTGTTTGTATTAAAGAACCGTCCAGGAAAATTTCAATATTTCAGTTTGGCTATTATGTTCTAAATCACGAGCTGCTCCATTAAAATCAAAATCAATTCCACGGCTATAACTATCTGGCGTCTTGCAACTGGCTCAACTATTAAGAAAATCACTTTCTGCCTTAGAACACATTCAAATAAAAAATATCACCCACTGGACTGACTCATTCATCGGCTTCGACATGGCAAACAAACGTATGTCCAAAATCGGTATGCTCAGATTCAGGAATTGACTCGGAATTTTATCTGGAAACATAAAATCAAAGATAATCCAGCAAGTTATGATGGAATAGTTAAACAGAAAACCAGAAGAGTGGCCTGCTACTATCCAAACAACTCCTATAAATCCGCAAATTGAAGAAAGAAGACAACGACAATCCAGTTGCCATCAACATACTCAACTAATTTAAAAGATAAATTTTCCGGCTGAAATAAACTAGTTCGAGTTATAACTCTTTGCTAACGCTTTGCACATAATTGTAAAAATTCTAAAAATAAGAAGGTTGGAAATTTAGATACGATATGTTTAAAGCTGAATTATTTTGGATAAAGGAAGCTCAATTACTATTTAAAGATGAAATAACTAAAGTTAATCATAATAAAGTAGTAACAGAATTAGATCTCTTGCTCCATTTATCGTGTTGGAGAAATTTTGAAAAATGCATTAATTTCATCGGATCATAAAAATCACATATTACTTCCGCCTGAACATCCAGTTACAAAAATGATAGTCCGTCACATCCACGTGAATACTCTGCATTCAGGTCTTTAAGCCCTACCTTAAACTATCAGAACCAAATTTTGGCCTATAAATAGAAAGATTTTAGTTCGTTCTGTAGTCAGAAATCGCGTCAAATATAACAATCTCGCCTAGAATTACTAAACAACTCGTGGGACATTTACCTGATAATCGATTACAACCAGCCAAGCCTTTTGAAAACTGAGTTGACTTTTGTAGACCGTTCCTTTATCGAAGAATGTCTCAACGTAGATCGGCACCTATCAAAGCCTATGTATCTCTTTTCTTCTGTACGGTTACCAAGGCCACATATCTTGAACTCGGGTCGGACCTGACTACAAATACATTCATAGAGGCTGTAGAAAGAATGATCGCTCGACGCAGCTCTATGAAACATATATATTCAGACAACGTACAAACTTTGTGGAAGCTAACAATCAATTACAAGAGCTTAACCAAACGTTCAACAACGGAGAAAAATTGCATAAGTTAAACAGCTTCCTATCTTCTAGTCGAATAACTTGGCACTTCATTCCTCCTTGTTCACCTCATTTTGGGAGTTTATGGGAGGCGGGCGTGAAAACCGTAAAGGAGCGTATTAAACGAGTGCTGGGAAATCATTTTGTCTTATGATGAATTGTATACTCTCTTATGTAAAACTGAACCGCGTATTAATTCCAGACCTCTTATCAGTCAATCTAATGATCCGAATGACTTTCAACCATTTACACCTGCTCACTTCCTTGTAGGAAGACCTTTAACTACTTTACCCATCCCTGATGTAACCCACGAAACAGAAAATAGATTGGACCATCGGCAGAATATTCAAAGAATGCATCAGAACTTCTGGCGACGATGGTCTAATGAATCTTTATCAAGACTGCAGCAACGGACTAAGTGGTCTAAAGACATTACACCTCCGGTTGTGGGTTCGCTTGTGGTTATTAAAGACAATTTCAAACCCACCACTGCAATGGGAATCGGGCCGCATCATTTAGTTACATTACTGTACTGATAAGCCTCGAGTTGCCGCTGTCCGTACAGTTCGAGATTTGATAAAACCAGCCCTAGTGAAAAATTGTGTACGGCCAAATTCTTGAACTCACTGACTTCAAGGTGGGCGGTATGTTAGTGATATGTGTTGCAGTGTCTTTGGGAATATTTTACGTTCCCCGCTGCATGTAACTAGTGCTGGCGAGACGGCCGTACAAGTAAGGTGCAATAAACGTTCGGTGATATACCGTTATAAACACTACTTACTAATATATTAAACGTATTTCTCATTTTTTTCTAATTATCGCATCTCACGATTCACGATTAATGTATGATCATAATGTATTATTAATATTCTATAAGCTTATTTTCACCTTAAACAATCACCAACTTAAAAATAAATACTTACATTTGAGTGTTTTTCGCAACTGGTTATAGTCCGCTTTATTAGAACAAACAACTGTGAATAAAAAAAAAAATTACAAAAGATAATGATGACAAAAATAAACAACTATAAAACATACTAATGATAAATATATATAATTAGATATAAAATGAGATATATAATTTATAAAATAGTAAATTTACAACAGCACCTGAAAAATAAATACTTACTAAACCAGTTGCTCCCGAGGGTAAAGGGAGTCGAAATTGGGACTGAAAAATAAAAATAAAAATATTATAAGATAATTAAGAAAAAGTAACAAAAAATATATAATAATTAAATATATATAAAATAATTATATATATTAAATACACACATATATATATATTAAATAATTAAATATATATGTGTATCGTATCAAAGAGAATGTTAAGTAAAGGGAGAAAAAACCTTTTCCTATTCTTTCTATATAACAATGATCAAATAAACTGCACCAGATCGTCTAAGCTATTAGAAAGAAATTGCTACGAATCTATAAATCGGTATGATATTTGATTCTTGAGTGTTATGGATACAAGTTTTTCACTGTTGTTTGCAATAAAAGAAATTTTTAATTTATCCTTCAATTCATTCAGCGCCAATACAATATGATGTGAATCGTAACCGCGTAAATTATGAAATACAACTGGAATAAATGTTGCGTGTTTACAATTTAAATTTAAATTTTCATGGGCCGGGCCAATAAATCTACCACTTAATGGTATGTGAATGGTGTCTTACACGGTTATAAGCTATCTCCACATATAACACATGTTGTATCATATTCAAATTTTCATTGATCTGTTTCACTCAATACACTTTTTATTAGTTGACAATTTCTTTTTGAAATATTCATATTTATTACATAAATCAACGAGAAACTTTTCAACTACCTTATCATCTGTAGTGGCCCTATATAATTTCAGATCGATAATACTACGGTTTTCATTGATAATTACATAGCAATATCCAGATGGTTTACGGGTATGTGTTTTTGTAGTATTACTAGTATCCGGTTCGGGGTTTGGAATTATAAACGATTCGAAATCTGCATATATAACAAACGGCACGGGTAATGTTGAAGAATAGTCTTTAAACGATATTATATTACTTCGTCTACGATTCTCTCCTTTACCAATCCATTCGTTTGGCATTGTAATTCTCTGAACCTCTTTCCTTGTTTACAATCTTCAATATGTTTTGCAAGCTTTTCTTTAGCTTCGCTTTCACACGACCAAGATTTAAAACAATGCAAACAACAGGGGCAATATTCACTATTATTACCAATAAACATCCTTGATATACCATTATATTCGTTTGTCATATTTATTAGAGTATAATGGGAGCGAATTTATTTAACATCAGTTAATAACAATAACCAAACGACATTTTTTCGATTGCCATTTACACGTTTTATATACAAATCATTAGGATTAAATGATTCTTTGTCATCTTCAATATCATAACACAAGACACTTACACCAATATCTGGGTTTTGCGCTTCAAATTTATCAATATCTTTAACGCAAACAGGATATTCTATTCCTTTCACGTTTAATCTATTTTCAAATTGTTTATAGGATGAAACACGCCACCTATTATTATTGCTTGGAAATAGATGTGCTAGAATTGACCATAAACATTTTTCATCATCATTTTGTACATTTATTATATCATATTTTTTTAATAGAGCTTTTGGTGTTTGTAAATATGTACTATTACCTCCATAAAGCGGATCGTATTCTGATATTGAGAGATCCAAGCTTAATATTTTATTCATAGCCCATCCACTTCCCATTTGAATAAATCTTTCAAAAGATTCGTTAATTTTTTCATAGGCATGTAAATATTGTTCATTCAAAACGGTTGGATTTTCACACACATTTAAAGCAAATCGAATGCTGCTGTGCAAGTTAAATTTACAAAAATTACATAAATCACCCACACATTTTTCCAACTCTACAACGATTATATAATATTTAATATTGTCTCCTTTATATTTTTCAACTTGTAATCTTATAGCGTTAAATACCACATCTTTCATATCCATTAAAAATTCATAAATATCTACAAAATTTTTTTCACCGACATTCTACGACATTCTACCGACATTCATTTATTAAAGAACCACCTAATGCTTGTTTTGTATCTGGTGCTTGAATATGTAACATCGATTCAGAAACAGGTTTTCTTTATTTAGTTTGCGTTTCAATTCAAAATATTGTTCAAATAAATCATCAAAAGCGCTTTCAATAGACAATTTATTTTCCACGAAAAGTTTTATTTTTTCCAAGTTGTTTGATTTATAAAGATTTTTCCCTCGTGAAATAAAAACATCTTTAATATATTCAAAAATTCTGTAGTAAATGGATAAGAAGTATATTTTTCATATAATTGTTCAATATCATCATTATATTATCTAAAAATGTATTAAAATGTATAATTAGCTAATTTCAATTTTATATACTATATAACAATAACTCGACCAAATCATAGAGGTACGATGCAAGATCAAGTTAAAAATTATTAATTTACGGATAAAATACCACAGGAATAAATCTTCATATTTCATCAACAGTATAATATTAAATATACCAACATATGGACTCTTAAACAAAAGGATAATTAATATGTTTAATTATCTTAAAAAAATAAATACTTACGCAAGAGTTGTTTTTTTGTATGTGTCTGTTTGTGTTGTTGACCCTCGGGTGTTGTTTGTTTGTATGCTGTAAAATAGAAACAAAATATCAAATGTTAATGAAAAAATATAAATGACAATAAAATATACTAATGATAAATGTAAATACATGAATGGTATCAACGAGAATGGTAGTAATACGGGCTGGGCAAAAGGAATGATAGAGGGGACCGACTTATAGAGTTTTGCACAAAGTATAATTTAGTAATCGCCAACACCCATTTTAAAAATAATAGAAGAATATTTACATGGAAAAAGCCGGGTGATACTGCAAAGTATCAGATAGATTACATCATGGTTTAGCAAAGATTTAGTAAATTACAATAGCAATAACTTATAAAAAATATTTACTTACTGGTAACTACATCAGAAAATTTGATTTTCCGATGAGTTTTGGGATGTTCTGTTACTGTTTTTTTTGTTTCTTGTTTTTGTGTAGTGTGTTTACTTTGGCGGTGTCCGTTTTTGTGTTCTGTTGGCTGTTGTTGTTTCAAGTGTGTTGGCCCTGTAAAATATAAAAAAAACGACATAAGATAATGATGAAAAAATAAACAAAAATAATATATACTAATGATATTAATACATACTAATGGTATCGAAGAAAATGTTAAATTAAATGAGAAACTGTAAGAAATCTTCAAATTTTATCAACAATATATTTTATGGACTCTAAACACAAGGATAATTAATATTTTTACTTATAAAACAAATAATAAAAAATTTTAAACGCATTAAAAACCAAATTTGTTTTGCTTGGCGATAATTTGGTTGCATGTCAACAGTAACATTTTATTTAAAATTATTTATTTATTATTTTTAATAAACTTTTTTTTAAGTTGGACTGTATAGGGTAGTCCGCGCAATAACTGACGCCGGGGATTATGATTTTGATATGGAAAGGTTTTTGATATGAAAGGATCAGTGCTGGGGCCCCTCCTCTGGAATATTTCGTTCGATGGTGTCCTCTGTCAGCAATATCCGAAGAGGGTAGAGGCGGTCGGCTTTGCAGACGATCTTGTAGTAGTCAAGGGGATGGATGAAAACCAAGTGTGGAGAGAGGGAACCAGGCGCTGGAGGTGGTATACGGCTGGATGTTTTTCCGGGATCTGGAGGTAGCTCCGAAGAAGTCGGAAGCCCTCGTGTTTAAGGGAAGGAGGCCGCTCCCCGAAGTCCGCTTTAGCGTAAATGCCACCGCGATTAAACAGGTCGACAAAGAAAAATACCTACGGGTCTGGATAGAAACATTTGTTCGTTCGGGCCCCATATCGTAGAGACAAAGGACAAGGCGGAGAGACTATTGATGGCTGTTTTAAAACTAATGGCTAATACAGCGGAACCGATCGAGAAGAAGAAGAATGTAATAGGGATCACAGTGACATCAGTGATGATATATGCTTCCCCTGCGCGGATCAGAGGAATAAAGAATCAGAAATACAGGACGCTGCTGAAGTCTATTCGTAGGAGACTGACTGCTCCTGCGCACTACATGCGCGTACATGGCATTGTCCTATGATGCGATTTGTGTAAATGCGTGTACCTCGCCGATAGATCTGCCGGCGGAAGAGCGGGGTCTCCGCTTCGGTGGGATGTCGAAGGTAGAGACGAGACATAGGATCATGGCCAGCTGGCAGTTAAGATGGGAGACGAGTAGAAGGGAAGCTGGACTCGGCGTCTCATTCCGGCAGTGAAGGATTGGGTGGGGCGAAGACACGGGGAAATCAATTTTCGTCTTATCCGATTACTCTCTCTCTGGCCATGGTGACTTTGGCAGCTACCTGAAGAGATTCAAATGCAGGACATCAGCGATCTGCAGGTACTGCGCCGAAGGCGATGCCGTAGAACATACGTGGTTCGAGTGAGACAGGTTGGGAGCTGAGAGAAACTGACTATCGGTTAATATTACACCGGGCACATGGTAAAGAGCAAAGAAGTCTGGGAACAAAAGGCGGAAGAGGAAGTTCACTAAAAGGAGAGTAGGTTAGGTCGATTTGTATTGCCAGGATGTACCAGCGAGTTCCCTTCCATTATGTATCAGGATGCTATTGCTATCATGTTGTCCTGTGCAGATTAGTATTGCAGTTCTTGCATTGCATTTAGTACGGTCTTGGTGGGCGCACGGCTTCGACGTCTTGGGTAATAATAATTACTTTTCCACGTGTGTAGTATTGTAATATTTATTATGTATTGTGCAATATTATAATGCGAGTATTATTATGTTTAGTATTATAATAGTGTTTTTGTACGGCTTGGTAGGGGAAATGCCCCATCATACCTGGAACAAGGGTAGTACCATGTGGAACAGTAATGTTATGTATTTCATAGTGATTGCGGTGTAAAATTGTACTGTAGTACGGTATGGTCTAGTATAAAATTATATTGTAATATTGGTACACTGTATTTTTGTTTTATCCTGTCATACAGCAGCGTCACAATTATTAAGTATTGTGATGTATTATAGTACTGTAGTGTTAAAAATAACACTAAATACACAATAAAAATTGTGTATTTTGTAAATAATGATAAAATGTTATAAGCATTGTCCTGTTTATTAATATCTGCTCTATAATTTTGTAGTGTGGTATTAGGTTAGTATTTTTGCATATGTATTTTGTACGGACAGGTGAGGGCAAGGCCCCCCATCATACTCAGAACGAGGATATTACCGAGCGCTACAGTAAGGTTATATATTCTTTAGCAAGTACAATGTAGCATTTTTTTTGTAGTATTGGTATCTTGATATCTTGTATTTATTCTGTACGGCATAGTCGTGATTATTATGTATCGTGTAATGTTGTAGTAGCGTAGTATTATATATCAAATTGTATTACTCATCGGTTTGATGGTGGCACGGCCTTGAAATAACAGGAGGGAAGGTGATAAAAGACATATTTTATAGGTTGTGTATATAAGGGAGAAAAAAAAATAGTGGATACGAGACTTGGCAACGTTCAGGGCCACTGAGGCAGCCTCATGTCTAGGGTGTTTTGGCTTGCTCACATGAAAGAGTTAATAGTTTGGAGTTTCCCGATTATATATAATATATTATATTATATTATTATAGTTATATTATATTATATATAATATTTATATAAGGTGTTTATTTAACCTCCTGGATGCTGACCAAATGGCGAGTCAAAATAGTAAGCTTACTATAGCACTTATCCAACATTCATCAGCATGATCATCTGAATAATTAAACTTATTACAATTTAAAAAGTAATAAAGTTAAATGCAAATTTCTACCCCACTCTATACGTAGCAATTGCATAAATAGAAAATAACTTCCTCATACAAAACTGTTAAGATTAACTTAAAAAAACACTTACCATCATCATTTTTTTTTTCCGTTTTACCTGTAAAATAAAAACAAAAATATCAAATGTTAATGAAGAAAAATAAACGACAATAAAATATATTAATAAATACTTGAAACTGCTAAGATAACTACAGATTCTATGTTTAGTACTGTATATATTTCTTAGCTTCATTCTTTTATCTCTTGTTGATGCTTGCCAGAACCACTCTACTCACAAAACTTATATACTCATTAGGTACTGTAAGTTTTGACAATGGAGTTGTTGTGAAACAAATCAACAAAATATAAAAGAATGAAGGTAATTAGAACTAAAATAAAAACCAATGGCAACTTTAAGGGCTAACATTATTTTTTTCACCGTTATTCTTTTTAAAGTCATGTAGTCCTGTTGCAGACATTTCCCTGGACTTTTATTTTATTGGAGCAGAGAAAGAAGGCTCCACCGGATTTTCGGCTAATTTTCTAGCAACTGCTTTTTCTCTTTTCTAACTCTTTGGACTTGGTTGTGACACCCCACAAGCAGCCTGCTGTTCTTTCTTCACATTTTTTAATGTGAATCAGGCGTTTATCTTCTTTTTCCGACTTCGGAAATCAATCACCTTCTTTTTCATAAACTCATACAAACTATCATTTCCTAGGACTGCCGTTTTAGTTTTTATTGTTTTTTACGGTAGAGTTAAGTTCACTTATAATTATAAAACTCTAAAAATACACAACTTGCTGTAAAATGTGATTACTTTTCTCGATCAAAACTCGAGAAAAGTATAACTAAATATAATCAACTAAATCTAAATATAATTGTATTTTTTTTTTTTTAATTTAATGTTCTTAATAAATCTTATTTACTTACAAAAAAAGTCAAAAATATATTTAATAAAACACATTTTTGTTTCTTTCGCTGTTTTCATCAAAATGAAATATATGTCTCAATGTTGACCAAGCAACAAAATTCCGTTGCCTGGCAACGGAATTGCTTGTATCAACAATAATAAAATATTTAAAATATTAAGAAAGTTAAGCTTAGATACAGAAAAAGGATTACTAAAAATCTGTTTACTGTAATCATTGCAGTCTAATTTGCTTACTACTGTAAGCAAATTACAGTAATATAATTATTACTGTTATAATAATTATAACAGTAATTATAACTTGTATTATACGTATTACTGTTGTCAGTAATATCTATTGCTAGGTCTGTTTTTGATTTAATAAAATTGCATGTATTAGACAATTTAATATGCTTAAGGAAGCTGATTTGCCACTGTAAATTTCAATGCTCTACCTTTAGCATTGAACATCAATCAGAATTTTTTCTTACCATACTATACAGAAAGTGAAAAGTAATCCTTTAAACATATCCTCAGATTTTTAATTCAAAGAAATTGTAATGAGCAAGGAAATCTGTCATGAAAATTCATTTTTACCTACTTCAGAAATCAATGACTCCTCAGTCAAATCAGTGGTGCTAGTAGTTTTAAATTATGGGGAAAATTTCTATTTTCTCCATAATTTATTATAAAATTATTAATAATTAATTATTATTAACTATTAATTAATATATAATTAATATTATTAATTATTAATTTATTAGAAATTTATTTTTTTGTGAATGTCTTATCAAACACTAAGTTTTTTTTTTAAACCTTATAAATGTTTGTTTAATTTGATGTTTGATTGGTCACTGTAAAACAAAAATTTACAAAAATACATTTTGAAATATACACTTTTGATCCCCATTTTAAAACATTATTATAACGTTAAATTTTACAATTTAATTAAAAAGTAGTATCTCCTACATAAAAATTACTTTGAGAAAATTCAATAGCTTTTTAAATTACCTTTAATATGTTTTTCACCCTTATCAAATTATAATAAAAAATCACAGTACATCATATCACTTCTGCACATGCCCCACCAGCCACACAAAGAATATCCAGCCGATAAGCAATTTCTTTCCACATTTGTTGAAGCATCTCCGGTGTAATGGTTGAAGTGGTGTTAAAAACACTCTCATGCAGCTTCTGGATGTTTGCTACTTTTTTCGTATACATGATGTCTTTGACATAACCCCAGAAGAAGCCCAAAGGGATTATGACTAGTGATCTGGATGGCCAGGGAATTGAAATACCTTTTCCAATCCACCTATCAGGAATCTTGACATGTTGGAGCAGTTTGCACTGCCACAAATTGAGCATAGGCATCCTAATATCCTCTTCTAGCAAGATGGGGCTCCTTGAGGTAAGGGAAAAAGTGGATTGGAAGAGGTGGTTCAATTCCCTGGGTACCCAGATCGTCTGACATAATCCTTCTGGGGTTATATTAAAGACAGGGTGTATGTGACAAAAGTAGCAAAGATCCAGGAGTTGCCTGAGAGCATTTGGAATGCCATTTCAACAATCGCATCAGAAACATTTCAACAAACATGGCAAGAAATCACCTATCGGCTGAATATTCTTTGTGTGGCTGGTTGGGCACTTGTAGAACTGATGTGATGGTAATGTAATTTTTTGTTATAACTTAATAAGACAAGACAGGGCTTAATTTAATTTTTGTTTCATGACAATATGTGTAATATTTTGGGAGATATAGTTAAATAAAAATAGATCATTTCAAATGGGACACTGTAATTAAAAAAAAAAACCTGCCAGCAATAAATTCAAGCTAATAAATTTTTCTTTAATTTTTAATTTTTTTTTTAAATGAGTAGAGTAGAAATTACAGACTTATTTAATAGATACTTTGGTTAAATTACATTTGATTTTCAGATATAAATTTTCACTCCATTAAAACTGTATTTAAAAAAAAAATTGGAAAATATTTTATTTATGTAATGCTTTTGCAAAAATTATACATTATGTATTTAATACTAAAGTATGAAAAAAAGGAAAATACTCCTAATTTGTTTTGAATAATTTTATTTTTTATTTTTTTCAGATCATGTATGAATGAAATTTGTAAAAAAATAGCACATTTTTACTGTAACTTGGATTATTTTTTGATCGTATAGTAATGGGATGGAAACATAATTTTAATTTTAAGCAATATTTACATAGAAGATTTGTTTTCAAGTGAATTGTGAAAGTAGAACGTTAAAATTAGATTTTCAAAACTTATAAAGTCCAAAAAGTATTTTGATTTATATTTGTTTTATAACAATAAAAAATAAATCAATTTAAAAGAAGTTTTATAAACTTAAAAATGTTTCTTAATAATGTCCGCTGATCAGGCGGAATGGTAGCGTTTCAGCCTTTCATTTGAGAGTCTGAATCACAATCAGGCATGACATTTTTCCATACGCTACAAAATTTCATTTCCAATTTGAGTGCAAATTAATTCATGAAGCAAAAAAAAAAAGAAATATTATTCATAAAATCTTATTTTTGAAGATTTGTAAACTAAAGCTATTTCCCTTTTACACTCCTAAAAACTACTGGTATCATTGATTGTGCTGTAGATAAGTTGGTTTAAAAAACATAAAAATGACCATCTATGCCAATTTTCATAGGACTATTATTTTTTCTTTTTAATTAAAAATTTGAGGCTGTTTGTAATGTATGTACAATATGCTGGACCTAAAACAAATAACAAATGCGTGTTTATGGATAGGAGGGATGATGGTTGGTCACCACCACTTGATGTACAAAAAGCAACCCGAAAATAGTTTTCTTATCTTTGAATATGTTAAAACAAATAGTAATGTATTTTTTATTGTAATTATATACCGGTATATATTATTTTTATTTATTATATTTATGTAATAAAAAATAATTTTGTTTTTAAAGATTAATTTATAATTATAAATACATAATATATTCACGATTAATAAAAATGTCAATTTTTTTAAAACAAAATTTGTGGTAGCGTACTGTATTAAACATAATTTCATTGTTCGTTTATAACACTTGTTTAAAGTGATGCAATAATATTTATTTAATATTTACATTCAGCAGTTAGAAATGTTTGCTTAAGATGAATATTCATTGCTGTACATGTTTATGCTTTGAGTTATAATAAAACTTTTCTATACATTAATTCATTGTATTATACTCAGTGATCCATCAAACTTATATATCTGGTATATAGTATGAAAAATAATTCCATGTTTTAGTATATATGCTGTTTTTTAACATTTATTAAAATCTGAAATAATAATTTATTAAATAAAATTTTTTTATTTAAAATGATAGAGAAAATTAAATCATTTTTGATCTTTTTATTTATTATTCTTGTTATTGTTGGAATTACATCAGTTATAGTAGTATTAGTTTTCTATGATACAAACGTAAGTATTCTAATATTTTACAATTATTTTTATTTACAAATATATTTTTACTTACATGGCTATGTTGATATATGCTGTTATAGCTATGATAGAAAATTATATAGACCGGATATACAAAAATGTAAAAAAATTAGTATTTTTGTAAGTTTTGTGCTGTAAGGACATATCTAAAAAGGTTTTTAACAAAAGAAACAGATTTAAATAATATGCAAAAATACTTTTTTATTCCAATATTCCCAAGTCTAAAAAAAAAACAGGTGGTTATTTTTGTGAGATGTACATTTATTTATGTATATGTGTATATACATACAAAAAATTTTCTTACAAAAGTTGAAGTATTTTTTTATCAAGATCACAACATTTTGGTAATTTGTGAATTACCAAAATGTTTATATAATATTATAAGATATATATTGAATAAATTGCTTTTTTACTTTTTTTTGTCTTCAGTCATTTGACTGGTTTGATGCAACTCTCCAAGATTCCCTATCTAGTACTAGTCATTTCATTTCAGTAAACCCCTACATCCTACATCCCTAACAATTTGTTTTACATATTCCAAACGTTGCCTGCCTGCACAATTTTTTTCTTTTCCTTCTACGTGTCCCTCTAATATTAAAGCGACTATTCCAGAATGCGACTTCCATTAAAGCGTCTAAAATTAAATTCCATTAAAGCGACTTCATAATTTGTCACTTTGTCCACCCATCTGATTTTTAACATTCTTCTGTAGCACCACATTTCAAAAACTTCTAAACTTTTCTTCTCAGGTACTTCGATCGTCCAAGTTTCACTTCCATATAAAGGTATGCTCCAAACATATACTTTCAAAAATATTTTCCTGACATTTAAATTAATTTTTGATCAAAAAAAATTATATTTTTGATTGAAGACTCGTTTCGTCTGTGCTATTCGGCATTTTATATCGCTCCTGCTTCGTCCATCTTTAGTAATTCTTTAGTAATAATAAATTGCTACTCTGATTCATCACTTTTTCCTGGGTTAATTATGGTCCATTATGAAGGCTGTCATTGTGGTAATAAAGTAATTTCCTTTAGTCAGTAGTTGTGAATGTTTTCTTAAAATTATACCTTAAATTACCAACCTAACATAGTATGATGCAGCACTCACACTATCATCTTGTTTCTGATAATGGGTTACTGCACTTTTCAAGAATTCTAAAACACTGAAATTATAAACTTACCAGTTGAGGGTGTAATTTTGAATCTCTTACATGAAGATGAAGAAGAATGTTTCCATTACATTTAATTTTTTTATTTATCCACACAACTACCTGTAATTTTAAATTTAGGTGATCAAATGAGATCATTAAAATATTTGTGTAAATTATAACACTTTTTCAGATTCTGGGAGATACAATAATTGATTATCCTGTTAGGTTGATCGTCCTTTTTCTCCCATCCACCCTTTTCCATATTCTTGATACCTTCTTGACACCTACTATGAGTCCATTTTTCAAAAATTAAGATAATCATGTATTAATATAGATAGACTAAACCATGTACAGACCCTTTTCAAACGATTTTCTATCTTTTTACTATTCTATCAACTTGAATCATTATAACATCTGTGTTTTTTTAGTTCTGTCACAGAACATGGAGTAAAGATGTATTACATGATGGCCAGTTTAGTATCAAAACGAAGGTAGGGTTTTGGCCCTCAGATTAATTTTAGAATTTAAGCATAGTATTCTAAAATTTTAGAATGATCGTATATATGATCTAAAATTTTAGAACCTATATAGCATTTGCAGAAATAGAGAAAGCATTTGATAATGTTGTAAATGAAATATTTAAAACTCGGAAAAATTTATATATATTTAGAGAAAGAAGAAATATTTTTAATTTGCACCAAAATCAGTTAACAATTGTAAGAATAGAAAATGAAATGAGTCATGAGACGAGGAAATTGTTGGTGTTATTTTTCAATTTGTTCTCTGAAGAAACAGTTAGAAATTGAAGACAAATTTAAGCGGGAATAACTATCCCAGGGGAATAATAAGGATTTTAAGATTTGGTGATGACATTGTTCTTTTGGCAAAAACTAAACATGAATTACAAGAAATACTTAATTGGATAGATTTGTTCCTAGAAGAGAAATTCAGTTTAAAAATAAACAGGATTTAATAAAGGTAATGAAATGTGAGAAAAAGATGGTTAATGAGGAATTTCATATTCAGAAAGATGAATGTAATACACTAGAAATGGAAGAACTATATAATCTGGGTAGCAAAATTACACAAGATGAAGTAATGTAGACATCAAAACCAGATTGGCACAAGCAAGAAGAGCTTTCATGAAGGTGTAAAATATCAAAACAGAGAAATTCTTGAAAATGTTTGTGTAGAAACCTTTAATTGTAACAGAAATACAAACAATAGTAAAAACAGAAAGGAAAAGAACAGAGGTCTTTGTCAAAGATTAAGTGGCTTGATAGCATTTCGAATGAAGAAATCCTAAGATGAATAGGAAGAAAAAGAAAATTTTTTGGTTTTCTTTTCCTAAAGTCTACATTGCAATCTGTTCAGCTAGTGAACAAAAAGGAACTCCTTATGGTCCAATGAGATGAGGATGACATATAAATGAGATGTAGTTGTGTACAGACTCAGGTCAACCATTCTTGAGACATGTGGTTAATTGAACCTCCAACCACCAAAGTACACCATTAACCACTATCTAGAATTCAAATCCATATAAAAGCAACTAAATTTTACTAGGATTTGAACCTCAGAACCTCAACTTCAAAAATCAGATGTTAAACAAATGATTTGCAATAATTTTACCACTAGACCAGACCAGTGAGCTAATAGAAAAGAAAAAAATGTACAGATCTTATAAAGAGATCAATGATGTTGGTGAATCACGTATTACATCCAGATTTAATTTGAAAATAGAAGGTAAAAACTGTAGAGCAAGACAATGAATGTCTAAAACACATAGCCAAGGACGTATGATGATTAACTGATGAAATTTAAAAAAAACATTAGTAACTATGTACGCCTGTAAAACAGTCCAAATTCTGTGTCATACCTTAGAAACAAAAAACTAAATTATGAACATTTGCTATAGTCAGGCCTCCAATTCCTGTTTCTGATATATCTATAACGTTTGGGACACCTATGTAAACTAAACAGTAACTTGTCATGTTTTTGTGTTGGTTATACATTTATATTTAGTGAAATAGTTAATATTATGTAAAAAGAGATGCCAGTTTTAAGGGAATATGGCTTATTGTGTCGCATTAACTGTATGGTTTTGATCCAAGGCCTGAGTGATATATAGTTACTCGTCCTATTTTTTTTTTAGATTTGTCTGTTGAATACAGTATTATTACATTCACAAATTATTACTTTTGTTCTCGTTAACAAGTTGAATTGCTTAATTAAAAGTCATTACAATAAAGATTGTTTTTTCAATATGTATTTTGAACGTATGAATTATTAATTAGTTGTGTTTAAACATGGTTGTGATTATACAGCTGTTTCTTTTTTATATTATAACAAATAACATATTTTTAAATTTATATTACAGAAACTTTTCATAACTAAAATAATAATGTATTTTCTTAACTAATTACAACCTTATAATTCTTTTTGTACGAGTGTTTAAGACAGTAACATAATAATTGTGTTATTATCTCATATGCTCAATCTTGATACATAAGCACATTTAATTATATTATTTATTTAAATTTTAAAGAGATAAAGAATGTTACTATTGATACCGAAAGATGCATTATCAGAATAAGTTGTCAAGGAAGGTAAATACTTAGAAACACATGATCATCCAGAGAAATAAGGAATGGTTATTATTTTGGTTAAAATGGTCTTACTTAGCTAAAAGCTGTAGGGTTTCTCATTTAGTTTGTGTTTGTAACAAAGAAAAAGGAGAAGGTAAAGTTAGGGTTTAGGTAATGTCAACAGAATTAGATAGAGAAGGGAAGCATCTAGTGTGATATGGGCACATGTGTAGAACAGATAAGAATTGGGCTTAATAGAGCATAGACTCCATTTGAAAGAAAGAAAGAAAGAAGTGAGGACATTGAGAACAAAGAGCAACATCGAGCACATTGAGCAATTTTGACAAAAGATCTGGCTGATGACTGGAGGAAGAAACTTTATGATATTTAGGCTACAGTAGATGGATAGCAATAATATCATAAAATACCAGAAGAAATATGATTCTATTTCATTATAGCGAACAATTACATGTTACTAACCATAAAGCCAATTCACAAAAACTAAAAAAAAAACAAATCAGACTTTAAAAAGTACTATTGGGAACTTTCATTAAAATACAGAATGTTTCTGATTAGCAGGTTGATAATCCTCCCAAGAAAAGAGACATGATTCCTCTTTCATGTCTACTACATTTTTTTTAAAGTAATCTTTGTTTCTTAGCATTAATACAAATATTATACTGTTGTTTAGAAATCAGTCATACACATTGAAATATTTCTTTATATACAATGTTTTTTGTCAGTGATATAACAGTAGGTAATTTGCCATGCTGTGGTCCATGACAATTGAATTTATACATCACTTAAATGTCTCATCTTGACAATGCAACATAAAATTGTCATAGTCAGTTTGTGATTAAAGGAAAAGAATTAAAATGATAAAATAGTTTAGGGAGGTAGTTTTAAAATTCTAAAATAACTGATGTCTTAGGTAATATGTTATTTGGCAAGTAGAATTACTAAAGATGGACGAAGCAGAAGCGATATAAAATTCTGAATAGCATAGGCGAAACGAGCCTTCAGTAGGAAATATAATTTGTTTACATCAAAAATTAACTTAAATGTCAGGAAAAGATTGTTGAAAGTATATGTTTGGAGTGTTGCTTTATATGGAAGTGAAACTTGGATGATCGGAGTACCTGAGAAGAAAAGATTAGAAGCTTTTGAAATGTGGTGCTATAGGGGAATTTAAAAATCAGATGGGTGGATAAAGTGACAAATGAAGAGGTGTTGCGGCAAATAGATGAAGAAAGAAGCATTTGGAAAAATATACCTAAAAGAAGGGACAGACTTGTAGGCCACATATTAAAGCATCCTGGAATAATCGCTTTAATATTAGAGGGTCAGGTAGAAGGAAAAAATTGTGCAGGCAGGCAATGTTTCGAATATGTAAAACAAATTGTTAGGGATGTAGGATGTAGGGGGTATACTGAAATGAAACAACTAGCATAGATAGGGAATCTTGGAGAGCTGCATCAAACCAGTTAAATGACTGAAGCAAAAAAAAAGGTAATATCTTAAATAAATATTGAAAATTAAATAATTTATTAGTTATTTATTTAAATTAAATAATTTAAAAAATTAATTAGATATTGAAAATATTTTATTTGTAGCAAAAATAAATAAACAAATTGAGTGCATAACTTAACTTTTGAGCTAGTACTGGGCTTGGCTGAAATGTTAAGGGATTGATTAATGTACGAAGGAGAAGTATGCCCTTCATACATTTTATGAAGGGCCTTTCATTTTATAAGTAGGAACAAAAAAAAATTATAAGAAAACCTGCAATAAACTTTCCGGATTTTACATTTTAACACAAAAAATTTATATTTTTTAAGTCTGAAGATTAATTTAAAAAAGGCTCCAATTTAATATCATCAGTGATTAAGGAATTAAGTAGGTATATCAAGTTTTCTGTTAGGTTTACAAAGAAAAACAACTCTGAAAGATATACTGAAGAAAAGATTTCAAACAAAGCAAAAATCATTAAAATTGGGTAGACTTTAGAAATAAGCATGTTTTATAAAAAAATTTTTCCTAAGATTAATAAAGAATTTTTTTAAAGTTACTTAACCTCTTATTGATGTTTTTAAAGATAGAATTTTAAATAATTTTGTAGAGAATTATTTGATTTTTTAAAATGGGTTCCTTTTCCTTCTTGCGGGAAAAGCTTTTGTATTTTACTCACTGTTGTGTTTGAACAATTTTTACACACTTGAGATGTATTGCAGTAAAATGTTCCTGGGAAAATAAGAAATAAAGAAACTAAATTAGAAAAAATTTTAATCAGTCATTTTTTGGAATGTTTTTACCAACAATTTCAGATAATCGGTAAGAACTTGTCGAGAAATACCAGGTAATAAATAATGTCATCTATAACATATCCATTAATTTACTACGGACTAAACACAGTTGCAACATGTAACATTTTATGAATGAAATTAAAAAATGAAAACATAAATTAAATTCTGTATTTGCATTAGCAAAAGTTTACATATTTTTTCAAAGATGTTCAAAGTGAGTGATGCACCTTTTACTTGACTGATTACATTGAAAGTTAGTCAACTGATGCAAACTGTCAATGCCATCGATTTCTTATTGAATATTCACCTTCAGTTCATCGATAATGTGATGATCCAATTCATAAACTCTATCCTTCAAATAGCCCCAAAGGTAAAAAATCACAACTAGATAAATCTGGGATATATAAAGGCCACCACCATTGTTCTGTAAAAGTGCATGAACCAGTGTTAGTGAATCATTTGATGTGTGACATTTGCTCTGTCTTGTTGGAAGAAGCTCTTCCACAATCTCTTTTTCAGAATCTGTTAATTAAGCATAAAGTTGTTTGAAAATTGTATGGTACACATCTGCATTGATAGTACGGGCACAAAATATTTGCTCCACTGTAAGATTATGGGAAACAGGACACACTATGCACTGTTTATCTAATCTTGAAGTGGGTGCTCAAACATGGTAAGGATTTTCAATCACCCAATACCTCTATTGTGCAAATTAACATGCCCAGATAAATGAAACCATGCCTTCTCTTAAATTAAATACAGTATCAAATCTATCTGTTCATCAACAATGTTTTTGGGAAGCTAGTTGCAATAATTAAGGCTTTTTGATTTGTCTGTTGTTTTAAATTTTTGCAACTATTGTTACACAATACTGTTTCAAATTTAAATCATGAAGAATCTTATGGGTAATTATAAAAGTTCATTTTTCAGTAATGAAATTTATTTGAGTAAATGACAAAAGGTAATTTTGAAAATAATACTACAATTTTAACTTTAGCTACATAAAAAATAAAAAAATAAATACTTCATTTAAATGTAACATAATTATACATTGCATAGATTGCCTAATAACTAACTAGCTTAGCAAATTGCATCCTAGCAGCAGAATATAATGATTTTATTAAAATTAATAATTTTTCATTAGCTCTTAAATACTTTTCCAGAGATCTTTGCATCAGATTGAATTTTAATAAAAGTTAAATTAAAAATATTTTTCATAAAAATCTGTTCCAAAAAAGCAGAGATCTCTTCAAAAATACTTTAAAAAAACCAGTAAGTAAATAACAAATTTTAAAATAATAATTACGTAGATCACATCAATAACGGTAAGTTTACTATTCTACAGACAAGAAGGAACTAACCCATTGAGTTGATCTAGTGGTGAACTTGTCATCGCAAATCAGCTGATTTTGAAGTTGAGAGTTCTAAGGTTCAAATCCTAGTAAAGGCAATTAGTTTTATACGGATTTGGATACTAGAGCATGGATACCAGTGTTCTTTGGTCAGGTTTTAATTAACCACACATTTCAGGAACAGTTGACCTGAGACTGTACAAGACTATACTTCATTTATATTCATATATATCATCCCCAAATATCTTCTGAAGTAATACCTTACGATGGTTCCAGAGGCTAAACAGAAAAAGAGACAGACAAGACGGAACTGCTTTAGAATTTACGTGGTAGGATCAAGGGAAACCATGCTAGAAGTTTTATCAGGCAACAATATAAATTAAATAAAAAAAAGGGGAGGGAAGGAGTTATATTCCATTATTAAGTACATATAAAAATGAATTATTTTATGAAATAGTAGTTAATTTTCAATGTCTATTCAGAAATAAATAAATAAATAAAATTTATTGTATGGAATAAAATAATAACTTTAAATATGGTAAATATTTTAATTCAGATTTAAGCACATATTGAACTTGAGCATACAAAAAAATTCAGGCTTACTAATTAGTAGCTATTATTTAAAATTCATCACTAAAGTAATATTATTTCTGTAAAAGGAAATCTTTTAATCTAATTTAAATAATTTGTTGAAAAATGTTTTAGATTTTTAGGTAGTTAATTGAAAATTTAAACTGAAGCATAAGGTTACTTCTTGAAGGATACAGTATTACACTGTATAATGCTAAAATAGTTGTTTTGCTTGGTTGATACAGTGAATATTTTTAATTTTTTAGGAATAAATGACTTTTCAGATATTTCAGAACAAGGTTCTGAATATGCCCCCTGGAAAAATCCTGGGAAAGTATATGTTTACAAATTTATAAAGTTTTATTATTGAATTTATTGTTTTATTTTCCAAAAATTAAACAACATATTTGTTACAGTATCCTTTAAATAAATTATGGGGACCAAAAGAAGCCGTTGAGACAAAAGAAAGTTTATTAACGATTAAAAAAGAAGAAGAAAAGGTAAATTTTTACTATTAGCAGTTGTGTTTCATATTGCCATTCTTCAAGCACATAATAAAATTTAATGGATTTTTTCTTCATTTTATTAAAATTTAACTGAAGTTGAGTTCAAAAAAAAAATTTAAATCTGTACTAATACAAGAATAATAACTTTATAAATATATAATCAACAGAGAGAATACAGCAAATATAGAATGGCGTCTGATGAGAAAGTAAAAATAGTTTATTTAATTATTAAGCATTAAATAACATTCCAACTTTTCAGCGCTTGAGATTGAATATGTATATATACTCATGTTTACAATTAAACATAATTTATGCCAAACAATTGAACACCATTACTGAAATTAAAACTAAAAACTAAATTTAAACATAGCAAGTTCAACAAGCGAAACAATTACTTTTAATGTAAGCAACTAGTGTAAATAATAGCATTTCAGTAAAATAATAAATTTACAGTATATTCGAACGGTGTAGAAGATTACTTAGCACATACATTTGATAGACAGCTCATACCCTTGACCAAAAACGTTACATCCTAACATCAACAGAATTTTAATATGTATTAAGAGAACATTAATGTGTGTTCTGTTATTGAGTTCTAATTATCCTGGGAATTCAGAAATGTAATAAACTATATTAACAAGGAATACTGTTTGTTATATAGGGGTTCTAATTCAAAAAAGCATCTCAAAATATCTGGAGATATTCATATAGATCAGTATAATAAAAAAAACAATGTTTTGTATTGAAAATTTTTTGTCTTCCGTCATTTGACTGGTTTGATGCAGCTCTCAAAGATTCCCTATCTAGTGCTAGTCGTTTCATTTCAGTATACCCTCTACATCCTACATCCCCAACAATTTGTTTTACATACTCCAAATGTGGCCTGCCTACACAATTTTTCCCTTCTACCTGTCCTTCCAATATTAAAGCGACTATTCCAGGATGCCTTAGTATGTGGCCTATAAGTCTGTCTCTTCTTTTAACTATATTTTTCCAAATGCTTCTTTCTTCATCTATTTGCCGCAATACCTCTTCATTTGTCACTTTATCCACCCAATTATACGTTTGTATTGAAAATGCAAACGTATAATTTCATATGACATTTGTAAAAAGTAAACTTAAAACCATTTTAAAAAGTAAAAAAATTATAAATTTTTCAATAACTATTTTAATTTCGACTTTTTGAAATCAATTCCAAATTAAATTTATTAACATTTAGTTTAGTAACTTCAAAAAATTAGAATTTATAAAAAGGGTCTAAAAAGTATTATTTTTTTACTTTTTAATGTTGTATTGCAATTTTTGAAGTTGTATAAAAATAATAATAATAAACTTTTTACCAAGCCAGCCTCTTTGGCACAAGTGACCTTGGTCTTTCATCTGGAAGTCCTGAATTCAAATCCCAGTCAGGCATGGCATTTTCACATGCTACAAAATTTCTATTTCATATTATCTTCTGATGCAATACCTATACAGTGGTCCCAGAGGCATAAAAAAAATTTTTTACCAAAAAATAGAAAGTATAAATATTCTGATTATTTTCTACATGAAAAATGAACTATAAACAAGTATATATTATATCACTGTCAAATGTTTTAGTGTGTTTTATAAAATATTTTTAATGCTCAAGTTCATGTATATTTTGTTGCCCAAAGCTGATCTGTTTTATTTTTTTTTCTTATGGATCATTACGAATTGCATTGAAAAACAACTTTACTTTGCATTTTGTTTCTTTTTATGCCAGTACTTTCTTTGACTAATTTTTCCTCTCTTTTTGAGAAAATTTTCTTCCTTTTTTCTGAAAACTCTAGAAATCTTTTATTCTATTTTGGAACTATTTCAGTTTCAAAAACATTTTCTTCTTTAATATTGAAATCCTTTAGATCTTTTTCGATTTCTCAAAACCAAAAAGTTATTTTTAGTTTTAATTTAGAATGATAATTTAAAGATTCTTTTTGTTAATCTGTTTTTTCTTATAGAGTACATTAATTTTTCAAATTTCTGATAAATCTAATCTCAAGATATTTTAATTATTTTTACATTTATGTCTTAAAATCTTTTTTCATTATTTTTTCCACTCTCAATTCTTTGACTGCTATTATCATTCTGCAGCAATAAGCATTCTGGTTTAATGGTTGTGTTATAGTGTTTAAATTTTGTACTAAAATATGTGTTATACATATATTTTTTTGTTAGTCAATAGCCTTTCTGAGTTGGATCTTTCTAGGCATTATACTGTATTACTTTTCACAGCTATTTACATTAACAATTATTTTAATTTTACTGTAGTTAGTTTTCAGAGATTTTGTTTTATTTTCATATTTGACATACTATTTTTTTCATAATTAAATGTATAATTTCTTGTAAGAGCTGATCTTTTTTTGTATTTTTTATATTCTATCAACTGTTTGTGCCTTTTTGATAAGATATATTTGAAGTTGCATGTATTTTTCTAAAGATTTTTTTTATTCAAATATTTTTAGTTTTTTGCTACGGAATCCATGCTGCTCCACAGCATCTATAAATAAATTAACTTAGGTTGTAATAGATAATTTACTTCATGGTTAATAAAACTTCCTTCCAGATAATATTAGCTGTGCGTCAATCGTTAGGTTTCATTTCTACTTTCATACTTTTAAAAGATTTTGTATGTGATAGGGCCATTTATAAATCAGAGTGCATATATACTTGCTTTCTAATTTGTTAATTTAAAGTTCCCTCAAAATGTTTTAAGCAATTGAATGATCAATGTCAGTGTGAACTCATTTGATAGCGCTTAACGTGGTTAGTGTTTTAAGACCCATATAAATTCTGTATCTTAATTAGTTGCTGAGATATTTTGATTTGAATGCCATTAAGGTAAGACTTTGAGTATGAGAAAAACTGTATTCCCTTAAAACTTCTCCCATAATTGAGTGAGCTAGTTGGTGCTTGCTGGTTATCTGTGGCCTATTATAATGAATGTTTTAAGACCCCAACGAAGTCTGTAACTACTGTTCATCCACAACAACAATAAAGCTCTAAAGAATGCAATAGTGTCAAGCCATTATCATGTGTGTGTGTGTATGTGTGTGTATATGTGTGTGTGTGTGTGTGTGTGTGTGTGTGTGTGTGTGTGTGTTTGTGCATGCACATGTGTGTGAGAGAGAGAGAGAGACAGATATAACATAAATGTGTGTGAGAGAGACAGATTCAGATTGACGAAGAGAACTAGTACTTACCTCTGTACACCTCATACTGCAACTCTATTCTCGTGCTGCTAAACAGTAAATTAGTTACTGAGTAATTGCAGAAAAAGCAATATTTTTTATTTTGTATAACAAATTTTTTAATAAATAGATTTTATTTAAAATGTAAAAGGTACTAATTTTTATCTGTAAAATATTGCTCATGTGATAAAATCATTTAAAAGGAATGGAAGGGCAAGAAATATGCATCTTGATAAAAATAAGTAAAGGAATTTAGAGAAATTACATAAAGAGATTACTACTAAATACCTGCTAAAGCTTGAAAATATGTATTATTGAATTACTTTAAGTTTTACAATAAAAGAATGTGTTTATCATTTAAATTGAGAACACTTTTCAATTTTTGAGGTTGATTAAAAATCAGAAAGTTAAAACAAAATACATTAAAATCAAAATAATTTGGAAAAAATCTGTAAAACTCACTTTACACCATCCCTTGAATAAGGTTATTCAATTTTAATGTTTAACCTTTGTCTCATACATGATGTCACTGGAGAGCGATAAGTGGAACCTTGAGTATGGGTAGGCCTAAAAAGAATGTTTAATAAGTTGAGTTTTGGTGGTCAAGACAAGCAGATATCAGTCTTAATAGTTTGGCTCTAGAAAGAGCTATTTGGTCTGTGGCATTCATAAGTTTACAACAACAAAGCTGGACCAGTCTGTGAATCTAAATCTCCATGATTCATAAAATGATGATTTTGACTCACCATCCAGCAGCTAGTTGTGTTGAGATCGAAGCTTCTCTCTATTGTACTACTTCTTTTCTGTCATTCTCTTTTTTCTGGGATCTCTTCTAGGTCTCTACTAACAGAGTTTTGCCCTGGCTATGTAAACATGCTCTTATGCTCTCGCAAGAGGTTCATAACTTTGCTGGCTTTTATTTCCAGCCTAAATAACATATCATCCATAAATTTTTGTATTTTTTCTCCTCTTGGATTACTAAATTTTTTTTATTTTATTGATTTGGATAAAAACTATTCATAGATAAAACTTGATTCCATTAAAATATTGTAATGTACATTAATGTAAATCTATTTTGCAGATGTTTAAAAGCCCTGTTGTTATGACTACAAAAGGACGTGTAAAGGGCATAGAAAAACAATATAAATATTTTCCTGAAAAAACATATTATGCATTCCAAGGAATACCATATGCAATGCCTCCAATAGGAACTTTACGTTTTAAAGTAAGTGATTTGGTTTTTTTTTATTATTATTTAAACCAGTTCTTCATTTGTAAAGGAAAGTACTTTTCTTAAAGTAAAGATCTTTCCTTGTTTCTATTTTGATTTAGTCAGTGTATTTAGTGTATATTCCTTTATTTTTATTGTATGTAGTTGATCATTTTTGTCCAATTTTATTTTATAAATTTTTGAAATAGTGATTTTTTGCTTCTTTTGTAATCTTCCTCAAATAATAATTACTTTAAAATATTTATGTATATTAAAATAAATTTAAAATGGTCTTTGTCATATTTTTCATGTAATTTTTTTATAACATTTTTTACTTATTCTATTTATATTTCAAACAATTGTTTATCACCAATCAACCTCATTGATAATCTTGATAAATGACAGAGACATTTTATCATAACTTTCATGATTTAAAGCTATTTTTATTGTAATTGAGAATTATCACATACAATTATGTATACATACGTAATTTATAACCATTTTGTAAAACAAAGAATTTTTTTCAATTACTATTATCAAAATAAAAAAGCAAGAAAATGCTGTAAAAAAATTAACTTAACTTAAAAAAAGAAAACTGTTGCAGTAGAAAGGAATCATTTAGGAAATTTGGTTACAAAATAAAAATATGATAAAAAAAATTAATAATATTTGAACAGTAAGATATACAAGTAGTTAAACTGAAATTAATCAAAATGGGAATGTACGAGAGTTATTTTTTTTTTCAAGGTCCGATCGGTCGCGAAATAAAAACCCGCGAAAAAATCGGATGAACTTTTGCGCATATGTGTTGCGCAGCATCTCTTGTATGGCCTTTAATCACGCCGCGTCACTTCGTTTAGTTATGAACATGCAGCTAGCACGTAAACATGTCTACAACAATAGCATCTCCCGCCAAGTGTGAAGTGCGTGCGGTAATTCGATTTCTTCAGGCTGAGGGGTGTAATGCAGCTGAAATTCATCAACGAATAAGTAATGTGTACGGTGAAACTTCAATGAGTGACAGCATAGTGCGACAATGGTGCAGGAACTTTAAAGCAGGACGTAGTATGCAAGCGGTCAGAGAAGGAATCGAGTGACAACCGATAATCTCGTTGAGCGAGTGGATGAGGCGATTCGAGAAAATCGTCGGTTCACAATTTCTGTATTGAGTGATTCGTTTCCTGAAATTTCAAGGTCAGCTCTCTACACCATTCTGAGTGAGAGACTTCAGTACCGCAAACTGTGTGCGAGATGAATTCCCAAGATGCTATCCGACCGTCACAAAACAATGAGAATGGATGCCTCCCTAACGTTCCTCCAGCGCTACCACAATGAAAGAGAAGATTTTTTGAACAAAATTGTCACAGGGGACGAGACATGGGTCCATTTCGAAACTGAAGAAACAAAAGAACAATCCAAACAGAGGATGCATTCTCATTCTCCCAGTAAACCAAAGAAGTTCAAGCGAACCTTCTCCAATAGAAAGCTACTGTGTTCTGAGACCAGAATGGAGTTCTCTTGGTGGAATTCATGGAACGTGGCACAACCATCACTGCAGCCTCATACTGCATGACTCTTCAACGTCTATGAAGAGCAATTCAAAATAACCGGAGAGGAATGTTGTCATCAGGCACTGTCTTTCTCCATGACAATGCTCGGCCGCACACTGCAGCTGTAACAAAGAAGCTCCTGCAGCGTTTTCATTGGGAAGCGTTTGATTACCCACCATACATGGACTTGGCTCCATCCGATTTTCACCTCTTTGTTCACATGAAACGCTGGCTAGGAGGACAACATTCTGGCACAGACATCAAGCTGCAGACCAGCATAGAAACATGGCTGAAAACACAGGCAGCTCCGTTCTATGACAAGGGTATTGGAAAGTTGGTACCACACTACCACAAATGTCTAAATCAGAGTGGTAACTATGTAGAGAAATAGCATTACTATGTAAGTACTTGTTACAAATAGAAAATTTGTTATTTTCACTGTCGTTTTAATTTCGTAACTGATCGGACCTTGAAAAAAATGACCCTCGTAATTAGGTTTAGCCTGAATGAAGAAAGAAAACGTTTTTTTTCTTAAATAAATTACATCTAAAGAATCAAGGTGACATGATACATGCAATGGTTTATTAAAATATTTTTAATTTCTTAACTCCATTCTTCTCTATATTCTTATAATTTGCAGTGTTTTTTAATATAATGGAAAAATATGGATAAATAGAGAACATTTTTGTGGACCAATACATCTTCAAACTGATAAATAGTCTCCAGCGTTGCGCTGGAGACTATAGTCTTCATATATGTGATCCATAGTTGCTATGGATCACATAACATAGACATATTCTGCAGATTATTGTCAAAGCTTTTCCACACCTTATCAAAGAACCTCATCATCAAGATATCCCAAAACTAGTTATAGCTTGTTTATTAACCCCAATTCTGATATCCTTGCTTTTAATTTGTTTGATATCTAGTCGGACTTCACCTTGGTGAAAAGATGAAGTCTCGCTTAGTCACTTTGTACTAAATGCAGGGTACGGAAGTTGTTCAAAAATTTCCCATTTGAATTGTTCAAGTTAAACCACTATGCAACCTCAATAAAGAAGCTGAGCATTTCAATAAGAAAAACACTTATCCATGCTGTTTGTCTTGGATTAGCTTCTAAAGCTGTTATATCATGTAATAATAAATTTCTGATATTATTACACACCAAATTCTATCAGTAAAAGTTTCATGACCCAATATCCATTGCCATTGGTAACTTGCTTGTTACAAGAATGAGTTTACATCTTTCCTGTGTTTGGATTGCTACTTACTCTCTACATTCATAAAATTAATTTATGTCTTATCCCCAGCCACAATACTATCAAAATATTTATTCCCATTCAAGGAATATTTTATTGTACCACTCAAGGAATACCAACGTCATGGTCATCCATTGTTTTTTATATACATGTCAACGTGTTGCTTTGGTACCCATCTCACACAGAACTTATTGAAAGCTAGCCTATTTTATATAAGAATCAGTGAAAATTCTTTTGAAAATTAAAAAATCATGCATGATAAATGTTTTTCATGAAAAATGTAAATATCTTTAAAATTTGATCAACTTTTGAATGAATTTATTAGTCACAATTAGAGTCACCTTTCCCTTTTAGCTCAAATATCTGTAATAAATATCTATGTTAATAAAATTACCACAAGTATGACATAATTTTCATTGGATTTTTGCAGCACATATTCTAAAGAACTTATCATATCTTGTACTTTACAACTGGCAGAGCCACAATGATAAGTTTCTCGACACAGTGACCACACTTTATGACTATTAAACGGAATTGATTGCTAATGGGGTTATTACAAAATTAAAAATTATACTCGTTAAGCAAAACAGTTAATTTTCAAAAGGTAATTGGAGATTAATTTTAATCTAAACTATCCAAGAAAATCTAGTCCTTACATGGTTTAAACTAGTTTTCATTCTAATACTAGATATATAATTTAACTTATTTTTAATCAAAATTATTAGATTAATTTTAACATTTTTATGTTTAGGAACCACAGCCAATTAAAGAATGGGGTATTGTACTTAATGCAACTAAAGAAAGAAGTGTTTGCCCACAAAAAGCTATACCTGGTCGAAATGATTCTAGAGTGATTGGTTCAGAAGATTGCTTATATTTAAACGTTTATACTCCTGAGGTATGTCTTTTTTTTATTTGACTAATTATTTATTGACTCAACTGTTGTAATTTACATTTGATTGTATTACTTTGAAATTATAAGTACAGTCACTTCATATTTTGCTGTCACAGAAAAGACTTTTAAAATATTTTTCTCTGTAAAATAAAAAAGCTTATTAATTTTTGTTAATATGTTTTATGCAAAAGTTAAATAATGTTTTTTATACGAGCATGTATGTGCACGAAATATATTCAAAATTACTTATTTTAATTGGGTTTATTTAAAAATAATTTAAATAAAGCCAAGTTATGTTGTATAATAAAGCGTAAAGTTGTTAACTCAAGATTAAAAATTTTATTTTGACATTTATTATTTCTGTTTATTAGCTAATAAATGTTTAAATTAATTGTTTAATATTTAATAACTATTGCATTTATAATTATTTTACATTCCCTTGCTGAATTGAAGCAATTGTAATAAATGTGCATTGTTTTACTGCAAAAATAGTGCACTCATTTGTTGTTTTTCGATATCTGTCCCTATGACTATGATGTATGTGAGGTCCCAAATTATAAAAGTCACTAATAAGAGTTGGATTCTAGGAAAAATGTTCTCTTCAGTGCCTTTGTGTTTGTGTAGAGTCTTTGTGATAAGATGAAGATGTTAGATTTAAGACAGAGTTTCAGCAGATATACTGACTAATTTATAACCATATATTTGGAAAATGAATAAGTCAACAGGAAATCACTTCACTCCCATTTTACTTAAGCCTGGTATGAGATGCTTGTTATTCTTAAAGACAGGTGCCATTTTAATGAGTGACTTGGCACGTTAGGTTATTTATAACTACTATGATTGTAGTACTTAAGATATGTTAGTTTGTATTTTAAAGTTTTGTATCTTTAAATTTACAGTTCAACAATTCTGTGGAAAAAACTATTCCTAATTCTTTTCAGATCAGTAACTTATTATAAATGTTTAAAAACTCTTCCTGTTTTCCTAGAACAGTAAGGACTCAGGAATTGTTTAATAATTATTTTGGTTGTTTATTGTGTGCTTAATTCTCTTCATCTTTTATTATTATCTTTTTGTAAAAAAAAAATCCTTGATTTTCATCTGAAAGCTCTGAAATCAAATAAGAAGACATTTTTATATTTTCTTTAATCATTTAATAAATAATTTTGATCATAAATGTTTAGGGTAAAAATTACAGTTTTAATTGTTAATATTTGTAGAAAAAATAAATCTAAAAAAGCACTTGCTTTAAGTCTAAATATTTATACATGTACAGCAGCGCTTCTCAAGCTTTCAGTATTTACAACCCAATTTTTAATCAAAATTTTCATTGCAACTCTCATACAATAATAATGTATTTTGACGCTAAATCTACACTACGATCTTAATTACAAACCTTACAAATTACTAAGAATAAAAAAATTTATTGATATTTGGTAACACCAACTGCTGCACGGACAAAACCAGAATCGATGCCTCTGTATTGCTCCCTATCTTACGTCCACCGTAACGGCATTCTCGAGGCTTCGCGAGAAGTTCCGATTTGTCTCGAACATTCTGGAACGTCTGCGCAAACTTATATATATATATATGCTACACCTCGTTCAATTCCATCCAGTCTTCCATCCTTCTATCTCTATAGATTCTATCGTGAATATGTATGTTGTAATTTGCGTGCTATTTGCGATTCACGGTAGAAGATTTATACAGAATCATGAATAAATTTTTAAGTGGGCGTAAGCGAGCATTAGACGATAGTGAAGCATCAACAAGTGCACAGACGAGCGTGGTTCCGAAAATAAAATCAAAAATACATCAATTTTGGGTTTACCAGTACTGAAGTAAATGAAGAAGAAAGGCCTCTGTGTGTCATTTGCTCAAAAATTTTGGCAGCAGACAGCATGAAACCTAATAAACTTAAACGACATTTCGAAACGCTTCATCGTGAGCACGTTAACAAAAACCCGAGAATTCTTCTTTTAATTAAAATTAAAATCATTTGAAAAGCAAACATGATTTTAAAAAAAACATTTCTGAATGAAAAAGCTTTACTTGCCTTTTACAAAGTTTCATATAAAATAGCCAGATGTAAAAAGCCGCATACTATTGGTGAAGAGCAGGGTCAGATTTAGATGAAGAGAGGCCCTAGGCTTTTCCACTTACAAGGCCCTTTCATCTCCCATTTTTAATTCTGTAAATCGCATGACAGATAACAATAAAATAAATCAATACTATGATATATGTCAATATGTTAAGTGCAATATGTTGTGATTAGTGTAATTTATAATATAATTATTACTGTGATCTATGATAAATTTATGCATTAACTAACCTTTATAAAAAAATGTGGTAAGGTTAACAAATAAAAAAATGAGAACATTTATTTATTTATTTATTCTCAACGCCATATCTAGCAAATGCAACAACATCTAATTAAACACAACATTTACAAAGAAACAAAATTCGAATAATAAAACTCATTTGACTACATAAAGAAAATACGCAATTAAAATTATCATATTTTCTAGCAAATTAATTTAAATTTATTCAATACATTAAACCAAATTTAATTCATAATACGTACTTAAACTAAACTAAATCGAACTGAACTCAAACAAAATCCAAATCCCCCCCAAAAAAATACCATATTAAATTTTATTTTAATTGTTATTTTATAAAAGTAGATCTTACAATTTTAAGAATTGATTTAATCCATTTAAGGCTAAATACACATTTAAAACAAAAAGTAGATAAAAGAATTTCTTTCTAATTTTTTTCACACAGAAATCAAAAATTTATTTTTCTGAATTTCTCATTCTCGATAAACAAAATCAAAGTGCATCAAAATCTTCTCTAATTTTGCGTAAAATATCCAGAAGTGGCATGTACAAATTTGCACAACTACTAAGTAAAATATTAGGGTTTTGAAAAATTAATTAAATCTGTAAAAATGTCCCAGTATTCGGTTACAAAAATGGAGCATTAACAAGAATTCAAATTCTTCCATCTTCTGTAAAAGATTGTTGGCCGTCAATCTAGTATCACTCTTTATATTAACATCTGAATGTAAATGATTGCAGAAAGGCTTCTGGAATAGAAGAAATACCTGTAGAATTACTGTGCAGTGCAGATGAGGAAGCAATTGACAGATTATACAAACTGGTGTGTAATACTTATGAAAAAGGGGAAGTTCCGTCAGATTTCAAAAAAAGTGTTATAGTCATGATACCAAAGAAAGCAGGGGCAGATAAATGTGAAGAATACAGAACAATTAGTTTAACTAGTTATGCATCAAAAATCTTAACTAGAATTCTATACAGAAGAATTGAGAGGAGAGTGGAAGAAGTGTTAGGAGAAGACCAATTTGATTTCAGGAAAAGTATAAGGACAAGGGAAGCAATTTTAGGCCTCAGATTAATAGTGGAAGGAAGATTAAAAAAAACAAACCAACATACTTGGCATTTATAGATCTAGAAAAGGCATTCGATAACGTAGACTGCATCAGCATTTAAAAAAAAATTAGGGTACAAATACAGAGATAGAAGAACAATTGTTAACATTTACAGGAACCAAACAGCAACAGTAATAATTGAAGAACATAAGAAAGAAGCCATAATAAAAAAGGGAGTCTGACATGGATCTTCCCTACCCCCGTTACTTTTTAATCTTTACATAGAAATAGCAGTTAATGATGTTAAAGAACAATTTAGATCCGTAGTAACAGTACAAGGCCAAAAGATAAAGATGCTACGATTTGCTGATGATGTAGTAATTCTAGTTGAGAGTAAAAAAGATTTAGAAGGAACAATGAACGGCACAGATGAAGTCCTACACAAGAACTACCGCATGAAAATAAACAAGAACAAAACCAAAGTAATGAAATGTAGTAGAAATAATGAAGATGGACCACTGAATGTAAAAATAGGAGAGAAAACATTATGGAGGTAGAAGAATTTTGTTATTCGGTAAGTAGAATTGCTAAAGATGAACGAAGCAGAAGCGATATAAAATGCCGAATAGCACAGATGAAACGAGCCTTCAATAAGAAATATAATTTATTTACATCAAAAATTAATTTAAACATCAGGAAAACATTTTTGAAAATATATGTTTGGAGCGTAGCTTTATATGGAAGTGAAACTTGGACGATCGGAGTACCTGAGAAGAAAAGATTAGAAGCTTTTGAAATGCGGTGCTATAGGAGAATGTTAAAAATCAGATGGGTGGATAAAGTGACAAATGAAGAGGTATTGCGGTAAATACGAGTTGTGATAAAAAAATACGGTGAATAATTTTTTATTAAAAAAGTAATAAAGTTACATAGAATTCGATTTAATCTCCTTCAAAGTACTGCCCTTGGCTAGCAATGCATTTATCCCAACGTTGACTCCATGACTGGAAGCATTTCTGGAAGGCGTCTTTCGGAAGGGCTTTCAGCTGCTCGGTCGTGGCCCTCTCAATGTCAGCAATGGTGTCAAAACGTTTTCCTTTAAGCACAGTTTTAATTTTTGAGAAGAGCCAAAAGTCGCATGGTGCTAAATCTGGTGAGTATGGCGGATGTGAACAGACAGGAACACTTATTTCGGCCAAAAACTCGCGAATGTGAAGCGAGGTGAGACACGGCGCGTTGTCGTGGTGAAGAAGGAAGAAGCCATTGGTCCATTTTTCTGGTCGCTTTCTTCGTACGTCGTTTCGCTTTAAACGGATCCGTACGAGATGTTAAGGTCTTCCGATAGCTCTCGAATAGTCATTCGCCTATTTGAACGAACCATTGTTTCCACTTTTTGCACATTTTCAACTGTTTTTGAGGTTACTGGACGTCCCGCACGCTGCTCGTCTTCAACAGACTCATGTCCGTTTTTAAATCGGTCATACCACCTGTACACAGTCTTCAAAGTTACCACATTGTCGCCGTACACCGATTATAACATTTCGTGAGCTTCTTTGGCACTCTTTTGCAACTTAAAACAAAACTTAATGTTAATGCGTTGTTCAAAATCCATGTTGCGCGACAGATATGATAAACACAACGTCACTCTAGCAGCTGACTGGCAAGCTCGAACGTGTTACAACTCGTCCCTGCCTGTCTCAGTTGATTACGATATTGGACAAATTACAGCATATGGATGTAGCGTCGGCAGTTGCCGCTATAAAAATTCATTCACCGTATTTTTTGTTCACACCTCGTAGATGAAGAAAGAAGCATTTGAAAAAATATAGTTAAAAGAAGAGACAGACTTATAGGCCACATATTAAGGCATCCTCGAATAGTCGCTTTAATATTGGAGGGGCAGGTAGAAGGAAAAAATTCTATAAGCAGGCCACGTTTGGAATATGTAAAACAAATTGTTAGGGATGTAGGATGTAGAGGGTATATCGAAATGGAACGACTAGCACTAGATAGGGAATCTTGGAGAGCTGCATCAAACCAATCAAATGACTTAAGACAAAAAAAAACTTAAATTATTGAGTGCATCAGTGATATCATTGTAATTTTCTAAAATAGCTTCTATAGTTTTTGTGTGTGCCTCCCACCTTGTGTCTGATAAATATTTTAGCACTTTAGAATGAGGTTTCATATGTGATTTGAGAACATCCCATCTTTTTGTGGAAGACGAAAAACGATATAAACTTCATTGACAACACCAAAAAAATTAACTGCATCAAGGCAACAATCAACAGCTCAACGACCTACTAAATTTAAAGAGCGACCAACGCATGCAATAAATTTGTTTTTTTCGATAGTGGCCCTAGACTGAAGCCTAATTAGCCTTTAGGAAAGTTCGGCCCTGGTGAAGAGCTTATTTTGCCAGCTGCCATTGAGATTGTAGAAATTATGTTTCGAGATAATTTTGCCAAACAATTGCAGTTCATACCTCTATCAAGTGATACTATTGCCTATCGAATCGGAGATATAGCTGAAGATGTACAGCATCAGCTTTTCAGCAAGTTGCATGACAAATTGTTTTCACTTCAGCTTGATGAGTCAACAGATAGCAAAAGATGCTCATTACATTGCCTATGTTCGATTTTGCGTTGGTATGTCAGCAGCAGAAGAACTACTTTTCTGCAAACCAATAGAACTCAAAGTAACAGCACTCGCATTATTTGCTATCTTAAATGATTTTATAAATAAGGCAAATATAAGGTGGAAAAATTGCATCGGAATATGCACCAATAGTATTCGTTCAATGTCTGGAAGATTCCAAAGTATACATGCAGTTGTGAAATAAAAATCTCCGTAGTGTGTCTGGACACATTGCATGATCTACATAGAAGCTCTGGCTTCCAAAGAAATCAGTCCTGGTCTGAATATTGTGCTAACGACGTTGTAACTGTAGTAAATTATATAAAAATGATTCAGTGTTACTATTTTATTATGAGGCAAGGTGGTTATCATATGGAAAAGCTTTGCAACATGTTTATGAATTAAGAGATGAAATCGCCATTTTTATAGATGAGGAAAACCAACTGGAAGCCTAGAAGATTTGAGATGGTTTATGTATGATGGAATTAGCTACTTGGTCGACATATTCGAGAAATAAAATACCTTGAATCTTCAATTCCAAGGAGCAAATACACATATACTGGATACAAGTGATTCAGTAATGCTAATGCTATTTGTAGAAAATTGGAATTGCGGAGCAGAAATTTAAAGCAACATACCTAGAAATGTTTGCAAATGTGAATGAATGTGTTAAAACTTACAAGGCTGAAGAACAACATGTGAAAGTTGTTTTTGTAACCATTGAAAATCATTTAGCCATGATGGCAAAGAATTTAAAAAAATATTTTCTTGCTGACGACAACTTGGTAGCAGTTTACAAGTGGGTTAGAAATCGATTTCAAAATATTCCCGAAGGGCTCTCAACTGCTGAAGAAGAAATTGTCATAGACTTCATGGTGAGTGGCGAAATCAAGACAGTTTACTAATAAATCACTCTTTGAATTTTGGGCAGGGGTGGATGATGAGTTTTGTGTATTAAAAACAAGAGCATTTCGTATTCTATTACCAGTTTCAACATCCTACCTTTGCAAAATTAGATTTTCTGCAGTGGCTGCTTTGAAGACAATGTATAGATTTCAGAAAAAGAACTCAGGATGTCTATTAAAAATATTAAACCTTTCTTCAAAAAACTTTGTTCTGCAAGACTGGCCCAACGGAGTCACTAATAATTATTAAACTTGAACTTGTTTTTAATTTAGTATTGATAATTATTAAATACACTGTGCAGTACTGATACAATCCTATTTATAGTGTATTATATCAGTGTAAATGTGTATTTTATTATTTATTATGTCAGAATATATTTTGTTTTGTTTTCCTTTCAGTAAATTAATACATTATTTTAATAGTATTTTCTTTTTGATGTGCTTGCGCCCTATTTAGAGTTATCACTAACCCCTAGGAAGGCACATCCCACAGGTTGAGAAACACTGATGTATAGAGTATAATGTATGTCTGTGTACATCAAAATGAAAAAAAAAAACAGATATAAATTTTTTAACAAAATTTTAAAATTTAAATAAAATAACTGTATAATTTAAATAAAATAATAATTATTAACAAAACAAAATAACTTTAGCTTTGTAAAAACTAAATAATATTTTTTTTTTAAATGACAAGATTGAATACAATCAAGGTTTTTTCATAAAACATATTAATTCACTTTGTTATCAAAACTTCCATAATTAACTTTTAATTATTATATTATTGTTAAAATTATAAGCTTTTTTATAATACATGTTGAACATATTTTTATTTATTATTTTTGTTTATTTATTTATTTGAAGAATCCAGAAGAAATTAATGACAAATCATTAAAACCAGTAATGGTTTGGGTACATGGAGGAGGTTTTCAATCTGGTAGTGGTAACACTGATTATTATGGACCTGACTTTTTAGTGAAAAATGATGTTGTTTTGGTAACATTTAATTACAGACTTGGTGTGCTGGGTGAGTATAATTTTTTTTTTTACTTACACATTTCTTATAAAGAGTAATATTTTTGGCTGATTAATTATGGAAGTTTAGAATGCATGTTTGCTTGTTTTTTTTGCGGTCATGTAAGTCCCAAATGCCTATACCACCTGATTTTTATAAAACTAATAAATGTCAATACGTCAAATAAATGTCAATGTCAATTGTTTTTATAAAACAGTTTAGATCAATTAGAGAATATCATGTGAAGAAAAAAGTGAATGCTAGATGGTATTTTCTCCAAGAAGAAAAACTAGCATTGTTTGAAACTTATTAATGTAGTATAAAAGTACTTGAATAGTGAAATTAATATATATATTAAACTCATCGTCAACAAATCAGCTGATTTTCATAGTCAAGAGTTCTAAGGTTCAAATCTTTGTAAAAGCAGTTGCTTTTATATAGATTTGAATTCTAGTCTGTGGATACTGGTGTTCTTTGATGGTTGGGTTTCAATTAACCACATTTCTCAGGAGTGATCAGCGTGAGTCTGTTCAAGACTACACATTTATCAGTACATTTACAATTACACGTCAGACTGCTCAAAGATGCCTTGGCATCTCTGCAGAGTACTGTTGACATCATGTCACTGTGCTGTTACTCTGTAACCTGGTATACATAAGTAAATATTTTTATGAAATTAGCTTTTTTAAGATTCATATTATTCCTCTATACTGTTAAATTATATTTAAATTGTGTTATATAAACCACCATCTAGTACAGAATATTGAGATGACATATCTTACCTTAATTTTTCATGAAAGTACTTTCATGGATCCCTCATCCCAAGTCATGATTGAAATAATTCTGTTAAAGTATAATAAAAATTTAAAAATAAATACCAAAATAATGAAAATTGTGTATCAATTTACATGAGTACTGCTATCTGTTACAGTTTTTATAAGATTGTCTCCCTCAAATATGTCAGATGGTTTAACAAATTGAAATAAAGGATTTATCAAAAGTATGAAAGATATACATAAAATATTTATAACACTAGGGTCAAAATCCGTTATGTGCTCACAACTCTTTCATTATATGTCTACAACGCTTTCCTTGTATGCCTACAGTGCTTAAAAATTTTTCTATAGACTTTTACTGTTAAGGAACAGTTGCAAAAGGTTATAATCTAACCAAACTTAACTTACGCTCGTTTTTCTCACTAGTCAAGGTTAGCGACCAAAGCAAGCATAGGTTAAGTTTGGTTACATTATATTTATAATTTTATAAATATAATAAGTTCATATGTAACTGAAAAATATTGTTTAACAAAATATCTAGTCTATAGAAAAATGTTAAAGTCTTGGCATATAACGGATTTTGACCATACACTAATAATATCATTGTAAACATTATTAAAACCTATAATAAAGAAATATTTAAACCAGCATAGAAACCAATATAATAAAATATTAAAATAACAATTATTCATTTATTTTATTAAGTACAACAGAACAGCCTTTATATGCTGTACATTCAACACAAAACACATGTATGTACTCATAATGTTAACAATTACAAACAAACAATAACAAGTTAACATATAAACAAGAAACAATAAATGTAAATAATATAAATCTATGCATTACATGATGATAATAATCTAAAACAACAAATATCATTTTTTTCATATTATAATATGATGTCGAAAAATAGATCGTAATAATTAAACAATATTAATCATAATAATTAAACAATTTCTTACTATAATTTAAAAAAGAAAACATATACAACCAGCAAAATGTGTATTAACACATTCCACCAGAAAAAGAAGCCAAACAATATTATTATAATAAAAAACTGTTATTATGTTATACCTTTTTTTTTTTTTCCTGTTTAGCCTCCGGTAACTACCGTTTAGATAATACTTCAGAGGATGAATGAGGATGATATGTATGAGTGTGAATGAAGTGTAGTCTTGTACATTCTCAGTTCGACCATACCTGAGATGTGTGGTTAATTGAAACCCAACCACCAAAGAACACCGGTAGCCAAACAATATTATTATAATAAAAAACTGTTATTATGTTATACCTTTTTTTTTTCTTGTTTAGCCTCCGGTAACTACCGTTTAGATAATACTTCAGAGGATGAATGAGGATGATATGTATGAGTGTGAATGAAGTGTAGTCTTGTACATTCTCAGTTCGACCATACCTGAGATGTGTGGTTAATTGAAACCCAACCACCAAAGAACACCGGTAGCCAAACAATATTATTATAATAAAAAACTGTTATTATGTTATACCTTTTTTTTTTCTTGTTTAGCCTCCGGTAACTACCGTTTAGATAATACTTCAGAGGATGAATGAGGATGATATGTATGAGTGTGAATGAAGTGTAGTCTTGTACATTCTCAGTTCGACCATACCTGAGATGTGTGGTTAATTGAAACCCAACCACCAAAGAACACCGGTATCCACGATCTAGTATTCAAGTCCGTGTAAAAATAGCTGGCTTTACTAGGACTTGAACGCTGTAACTCTCGACTTCCAAATCAGCTGATTTGGGAAGACGCGTTAACCACTAGACCAACCCGGTGGGTTTATTATGTTATACCACATGATGAATGTTTAACATCATAAATGTAAATTATGCACTCGAATTAAGCAAAAAAATTAATATTTTGATATTTTATATGTATATTTTTTAATTAAAAAAGAATTTGTTTATTTATAAACAAACTATCAAAAATTTTTATTTAATATTCATTCCTTCCCCAAAAAAATCATGCTTTTTTCTAGCTAATGGGAGTTTTTTTGCATTTATATTTTTTGTATCAATATGCTTTCAAAACACTATAAAGATTTTTTTACCATCATACTCCAATGATCTGTGGCAACAAAAACTTTATTAATTAAAAAAATTAATTTATTTTAAATTAAACCCATCTTGCAAGCTATCAATTGCATTCAAAATATATAAAAATCTGATGTGGACAGCACATAATTTCCTTGTATGCCTATTAAATTACATAAACACATTTTTAAAAGTACATAAAATGTTATTTCATCAATAACTTCTGATTTTTTTCTTTTTTTTTATTGTTATAGAATTACTAATTATTGTAAAATATTTTTTTTTACAAACACGGGTCAATTATTAATAAATCAATATATTTAAATTAAAAAAAAAAGTTAAAAAAGAAAAGGAGATTCATCAGAAGTCTGATTCGAACCGATGTGCCTTCCCTTGTAAGATCCAAATATTTCATTAATTAAAATTTTATTTGGCTATAACTCTGGAACAAACGAAAATAAGTACCACTTATGATATATTATTAATAAGCTCTCAATGAAGGCTAATTACTGCAGTTAAGATCAGTTTCAATTTGTCCTAGGAGATCGCGGCAAACTTCCACCCTGTTGTTCAGATTCCCTATGGTTCAAATTCAACTGTACTGCAAACATTCTGATAGTTAATCGCCGGTCGTACCGTATAAACTCCCTGATTCGCTCAACATTGTCCTCATTTTTTTACGTTAACGGTCTTCCAGAGCGTGGATCGTCCGCAATTGATTCTCGGTTATCTGAAAATGCTTTCAACCACCTAGAAACTTAGGCTTGTGAGAGAGCGTCATCTCCATACGCCCTTTTCAATTTTGAAAAAGGTTTCAGTAGCATTCTCACCGAGTTTAACAGAAAACTTTATTGCACAACGTTGCTCATATTCATTATCACTCATTTTCGTAAGGCACAACAAAAACTCGTTTCACGTGGCAACAATAGACTAAAAAAATATTAATACCTAATATAAATCAGCTGTTCATAAAACCACATGTTTACTAGTAACTTTACAGTGTTACCACTTTGGCTGCAAAAAACTAGTCTCATTACTTTATTTACAGATCTAGTACATACATACACACATACGTACGTATAGACATCACGCCGAAACTAGTCAAAATGAATTCAGGGATGGTCAAAATGGATATTTCCGTTGAAATCTGAAAACCGGAATTTTTCGCGATCACAATACTTTCTTTACTTCGTACAAGGAAGTAGAAATTTTAATTTTTTGATAGCCGTTAATCTTTTATTTGTTGAAAAAAAGAGATTAGATAAGCATTTCACCCCATCCTAGAAAATTAAAATTTCGTTTATTTAATCCATTATTACAAAAATAATCACATTAATTATTCAACAGGTCATGAATCATATAACAATTTTCGAACAAAAAAAAATTTGCCAACAGCATGCGGTAATCCCAAGCGATCACCACCAAAATACTAACCGCGCCCGACGTTGCCTACCTACGGTAATCGGACGAGAACCGGTATGTTCAACGTGGTATGGCTGTTAACGTCGGTTTAAATGATGTGCCTCACTTTTATATAACTTTATACTATTTAGTATCATTTTTTTAAATGAACCTCTTTTTTAATAAAAAAAAAGGGTTTTAGTGATTACACTGCCACTTATTAATTACTACATCTGTTCAACTTAAACAATGCTATAGAAAAAATGAGGTAAGGTTAGTTTAGTTTTTTCTTAATAATATAATTTATTCAGAGTCGCATCAACGTTTAATGTCATTCGCGACTCTTCGAGATCTGTGTGATTGTTCCGGTTAAACGGGTAATCTTGAACAAGCACAGACCGAACATTCCTGAGATTAGTTTTTTATTTCGCAGTTCATCGAATATGAGGTAAGAAAATAATTTTGCGCGTAATTCAGAGAAGCGTAAAAAATCAAATTAATTGACATACATGGTATAATGAGTATTGGATGAGGAGTAAAATAACCTCCTTAAGCAAGTTATGAAAATTAAACGCCGTCGCCCAGAGTAGTTGTCTTGAGACATCCTTATTTAACATATATTTTTTAACTAATTTATTCGTTAAATTCTTAAGAAGTTTTTTAATGCCCTGGTCAATTAAATAAATAAATACTACAAATTTATTATTCATAAAACAAATTTCCTTCTGTTGTTGAATATCGTTGATCGTAAGCATTTACAACCGCATTTTTCATCAATCGTCTTCAAAAAAAATTAATGTACTCAGCCGTAATACTACAGTGTTAAGTTAACATTCATACTCCAAGCGTTCCGAAGCGCAAATGTGTTGTTGGAACGCAAGGATAGCGAGAGTTTGTTATCTTCCTACTAATCGCAGAGCCTGGACAAATGTCCCTTACTGCTGTGTCTTTCGTTTATAGAACTGGGGACTATTATTTAGTGGTGGTTGTAGATTTTTGTGTTTTATTTATGGACAGAATTGTTATTTGCGTTCCGATCCTTTAGACCAGTGAGAAATAATTCACCGGGACTAATCGTGGGAAACTAGGCGCAAATGAGCTTCGTATTCCCGGCGTAATTCCCCTCCAGTCCGTTCCCTAAAGTCCTTTCGGTGCTAGCGCCTTACGGCTTAACAGGAATACTCCTTCCAGGGGTCCTAGTGTCTGGAAGAAGCAATGCGCTCCCCTTTCCGGAGGTAATCTCATGTGTTGGCTGGGACTTAATTATAAGAATTCGTAAAAAAAGGATGGTAGGTGATTAGTGAGATTGGGGTCAGTAGTCTTCCTTCACTTGGGGTATCTTCGCTGTTGCGTCTCTGCTGGACTCTGTCGGCCCAAATTCCACTTCGTGTTGGCGGGTCGATTCTCACAAAATTATTGGAAATCGATGTATTATTAAGGTATATTACGGATCCGAGCGGGCTGACAGTTTTTTTTGTACTGGGACCACGTAAGACAGGTGAAACTGCCATTTTTCGGGGAAACACTATTCATCGAAGAAAATTTGTACAATGAAAGTTAACAATGTACTTAACCTAAGATCGAAAGGGCTGACAGGTAGGTTGGGACGAAGGGGTTGCCGGACAGAATTAAAGTTGGCCAAAATTTTTGCAAAAAGATTTCATCGCGGATATGTCAGACAATTTTTCCTTAACATTTAACAATGCATTTATAAAAATGACTGAAAGCTTAGATGGTACATAAAGCTGTAAAACAGGGTTATATTGTCGCGCGCCCATGTATGCACTATGCGCGCGAAGCACACAGATACTCGCTGTATGTTGCAAATAACTTACGTAATGCATGTTTTTATGCTTTTCATCTTCGTTAATGTTTAACAATTTACGAAAGATAAGGTTTATTTTTATTAAAATTACATACTAAAAAATCTTTAATTAATAATATTCACTCCTCGACCCAAAAAAAAAATACTATATACTTTTTGCTACATCTTGCTACAGGAAAAGAATTAAAGGGAGTTGAACGTTTTTCCTTCTATATTTTCTACACCGATAAACCTTCAAATCAATATTAAAAAATGTTTTCCCATCGCTCTCAAATGGTTTGTAGTAACAAACAATTTTTTTTTTAAATTTTTGAAAAGCTTTTTTCTTAAGTTATTTTAACTTTAAACCCATTGTGTTTAAAATCTAAAATTCTTAATTTTTTGATAGTATTTCTTGAAAAAAAAAATTAACCTAAAATGTTCACTCTTCCCAGAAAATGATAGCTTCATTTATTTAAAATTATTGTTGCATTTTGACTGGCGTAGCCGGGAAAATTATGCAATTCATTAGTCTTTTTTTTTAATCCTTCATGTTAACGTTGTTGTTATTATTAATTACAAATAGATTTCCACTCATGAAAATTACAGTTTTAAAAAATTGATATTTTAAATATGATCCCGTTCAACTCCCTTGTCTTTTTGACGCTTAAAAGTTTATTTATTGGAATAATTATTTACTTCAATAAGTCGGCCCAGTTTTGTGCAATGTTTTAACAATAAGTTTCTATTTATATATAAAATTCTTTCTTAAAATACAATATAACTAAGGCAATAAAAAGGAATGGTTGCTAAAATGATACTTGAGCGTTGTAAGGTTATTGCAGTTATTATATTTTGTTAACCTTGAAAAATGTTTTCAACTGACAAATAGAGTAATATAAAATTTACCTATACCTGCACCCTCATTCTAAGGGATATGTTATTTTAAGGGTTTTGAAATCTTGTTATTGTTTGATGCTGTCTTTTTAAACATATCTTATTTTTTTCAGAAGTTTATTTTATGTTAAATTATTTAGTAAGAATGTAAAAAATATTCTTATGACCTGAAGTAATTTATTTATTTTGTATTTTAATTTACATTATTCCCCTGTTTCGTCCTTGGAATGCATGAAATAAATAAGCCTCAACAGGAGATGGGGAAATGAAGATAACAATATTACAACATTTAAAACTTCCCTTGAATTCCAAAATACAACTATTTGAAATACTTTTAAGAGGCAAAATAAAAATAGAATTGATTTGATATGATTACTCACGGGATATTATATACATTTGAATACAATAATTGTGATTTATATTTTTTCAGGATTTTTAAACCTTAATGTAGAAGATGCACCAGGCAATCCCGGATTGAAAGATCAAGTAGCTGTTTTACATTGGGTTAAAGAAAATATTGCAAATTTTGGAGGTGATCCGGGTAATGTGACATTATTTGGTGAAGATGCTGGTGCTGTATCGATACAACTTCTTACAATAACACCATCTATAAATAAAAGTGGTAAATATTTTGAATAATTTTATTTGCAAACGAGTTTTGGGCACGAAAATTTATGATGAATCATCTTCTTTCTAATTCAACATATATTTTATTATTTATCATGTTTTTATTCTATTGTTCCAAATTACCTGACTCCCTGACAGGGTGAAAAAGTAAAATTTAGATTGCAATGTTATATGAAATAAACTGTTCAATAATATTAAATTTACTACATATTAAACCAATTAAAATTTTTCTATTGTAATTTAGTTACCATAACTCTAACAGTCATAGATGATTTGATATGAGATGAAGGCCCTTACAAAAATCATTTAGCAATTTCCAAAAATAACAAGCATCCATGTCAGGCTTACTAAGTAAAGCAAGAAATAAAATCAAGAAATAAATTTCTTTTATCGTTTTATTCATCACCATGCTAAGCCTGCTGAAATTCAGGCATATTCAATCATACAAGCAACATTTTCATTCAATTCAACAATAGGGAGTGATTGAATAATAAACATCATCTCTCAAAGAAAACAATTCTTATTAATGCCACTTGTATCAAAGATGGTTTATACGAGACGGACCTAATAGACAATGTGACAGATAATGTGAAGCAATCAATTATTGCATCTTTTTTGTGGGAAACAATTCACTATTCACATAGTTTACATTCAGTAGGTAAAATTTCTCTCATATGTAGTTTAAAAGACTTGTAAATAATATTAAATTATTGATCTTGCATTAGCAAGTAATTTTTTAATGAAATAATTAAAGTAATTGTTTCATGTCACAATTATAAACAAATAACGTAAAACATTTCACAATCAAATAATTGCTTGTAATCAATCGCCTACTTTTCAGTGTGTCATACCATGTTTAAGATGCTGTATACATGCTTTCCTTTGTCTTACTACAGTCCCTTTAGATCAGCCCTGTCACAAGCATTCTTTTGTTGACTGCAGTGAACCATCACTTTGGGATAGATGGAACCAGCTTCTAGTGTCTTACTCTACCCATCTTAAAGGACAACTGAATCATCCGGTTTATAACACAGTACTTATGAATTCTCATACACATAGGTATTAGGACCATCCACATTACACAACACATGTGGGTTTTGTACCCCGCTTTTACTGCAGTTTTTAAATTTGACACACCTATTTTTTCAATTTATCTCTGTTCATATCCTTCGTGGAGAATCAACCCCATAAATTTTAATTTTGGCCTTACCATATGTAATAAAAATCAACAACTCCTTTTGTCTTCAGCAAATGTATTACCAATTTCTCTCCAAACAAACCCAGATGTAGTAGTATACACAGATGGATCAAAACAGAATGATACCGTTGGATGCGCATTTGTAATAACAGAATTTACATGTTTGGCCTACCTAATATTACAAGTATCTTTACTGTTGAACTGTACACTTTCAATAAGGCTTTGAATATTATTAACTCAAAATACCGTCATATCCTTATTTGTAGCAACTCGTTTACTGCACTCCAGGCTTTAGAAAATATGTATTCTAGGCATCCTGTCGTCACCAAAGTCTATAATGGAATCATTGAGTTGAACCATCACAACACACAAGTGAGTTTCTGCTGGATCCCTAGCCACATGGCAATTTTGGGTAATGAATGTGCAGATTCTGATGCTAAAGATGTAGTCAACTGTCCTTCACCACTCATGTTACTACCTCTGACTTTATTATTTGTGTAAAATACACTCTTCAAGCAAAGTAGCAAGGTGACTGGACTGCAACAGTGTTAATAAACTCCAACACATCAAAGTAATGTGTTGCCATGGAGATCTTCATACTGAAAAATTTGCCAAGAGAAAGTTATCCTCTGCCAATTGTGATTAGAACATGTTAGAGCTAAACACAGGTATCTGATGTCAGCAGAAAATGCACCACTATGCGTATGATGTGACTGCCACTTGAGCGGTCACATCATATCATGTACACATGATGTGTACTTGAACAGTACACATCTTTGTGTACGGCATTGTTATGCGGCCTTATGTCGAAAATTTAAATTATCCAGAAACATTCGTCGAATCCTCGGCAATGGGCAATGATAAGGAAGTTTTAGATTGGGTGTTTTAATTTCTATGAAGTTTTAGTATTCTACATAACATTTAATTTTATTTTTGTTGTGTGAAACAATCATTTTTTATTCATTTTTCTTTATTCATGTATGTATTTTATTATGGTTTTGAACATTGTTTTAATGTAATTTTTTTCTTATAATTGTTATAGTTTTTATGTTAGTTCTTTAATCTTTCTGTTATCCAAGAAGGAGCCTTTACAACTCTCTTGAACTCTTAAATTTTATTTATGTGTCTTATTGTTAAGATTCTGACTGATATTAGTTTTAAGTAAGTTTTTAGTGATTTTTTTTTCTGTGTTATTAGTTGTAAGTTTTAGTTTTTTTGTTTTTTTTTAATAATATTTACCTACCAGGCAATGATAATACAAAAAAAAATATTTTGCTCTCCAAAACCAAAAAAAAATCTCCTAAAAACATACATTTTCAGTGAACCTCATATAATTTATTCTGTTTCCTCCTATACTGATTGCTACATCTTCGTGTAGAAGATGAACTTTTGATTATATTTTCAACAAAAATATTAATTTCCCTTTTTAAGTTTTCTTAATCTTTCTTCTTAAGTCTTTTAATGGAATAAAATAATTGTTCTTACACTTCATATACCTATTCATTGTATCTTTTTTAAGTTATATGAACAATATAAATTATTTGATTTAATGGAACCTTGAGCAGGACAGTACATTTCTATGACCTAAGTCTATAATAAAGCTTTGTTTTGCATCATAGAAAGAGGTTAGTTGAAGATATTAATATTGTAAGAAGTTATGGGAAATATTTTTTGTATTCATGTTTGATGTCTATTGCATTTTGTATTTTTTTTCTTTTTTTTAAATTTAAATAGGATTATTCCATAAAGTAATACTTCAAAGTGGATCAGTTATGAATCCTTGGGCATATAATGATGATCCTGAACAGAATGCACTAGATTTGTGTGATTATCTGAAAATTAAAAAACAAATGTATGGTGAAATTATTGAAGAGTTATTAAAAATACCTGCTGAAGATTTAATCATGGCTCAAGATGAAATTGTCACACAAGAAGTATGTTTTTCAGTATTTTTAATTAAATAGTTTATTAAAAAATTTTTCTTTGGTTTGTTTTGATTAATTTTTTTTTGTAACTCCATGTTAATCACAAGAATCATTTATTACAGCTTGGATTAACTACAATTCTTGCATCATGCACATGAAGTTTCAGCTTTTGGAACCTACGGTTTAGATTATTGTTTTCATAATTCTATTAAGAAATTTTAAGGATCACATTAGACTATTCAACCGAAATAATTATTCTTTTTTCTTCTTTAATAAATTTGTTTTTCAAGGAATAAAACTGAACATACAAACATTTTTTACTTTACCTGAAAAGTTCTACTAAGTTTTTTAACCACCTTCTCTATAGCCTGCATCTGATGCTAATTAATGAAGATCAATTAGCTTGCATAAGTGAAGATCTACTAATGATTAACCAAACCTCTGTAACTATTTACAACTTATGAAAAGGATTGGTGGGTACCCTAATGCAGAGTTCTTTGATTAATTTCCTGAATGTAGGTAATATGGTATGATATTTATGTAATTTTATCATTTTATGTAAATAATAATCCCTTTTTATATTTGTATTGCTTTTTATCTAACTGGAAGTCAGTTTTAGAACAGCTTTTGCTCATACAGTGTGATTCAAAGAAACGGGAAATTAAATAACGTCAATGAAAAATTTTTTTTAGAAAATTAATTTTATTTCATGTAATTGTACAAATGTTGCTATTTTAGGATACATACATTTTAGTTTATTTTTTAAAGATGACATCTTCCAGGTGACCTCTTCTACATAAACACTCATGAAGTCTCTTGGTTAAATTGTTCATGGTTTGACGTAACATCTCAACTGGAATTTCCGCAATTGCTTCTCGGATCTTTGCCTTCAGTTCTTCCGTTGTAGCAGGTCTACTGTGGAACACTTTGCTTTTAAGGTGACCCCACAAAAAGTAATCGCAAGCTGAGAGATCAAGCGATCTGGGAGGCCATCACGTTGTCTAAACAATCAGTGTACAGCTGCCATCGATATTCGTGCAGTATGTGACATTGTTCCATCTTGTTGAAACCAGGCTGTGTTAAGAATTGGTGAAAATCTCTTTTGTTGTTCCACAACAAAGGTTTCAAGCACGGCTACGTAACGAGCCGCGTCACTGTAATCGCAAGACCGTTGTCATCCTCAAAAAAATAAGGGCCTATAACACCATAAGATGACATAGCACACCACACGGTCACTTTCTGGCTGTGCAACGGACGCTGGTGTAGCTGCGTAGGATTTTCTTGTGCCCAGTATCTGAAATTTTGCTTGTTAACAAATCCACTGAGGTGGAAATGCGCTTCGTCTGATATCCACAGTTCGTGAACAAACTCTTCGTTATCATTTATCATCTGAAGCATTACATTGCAGAATTGTGCTCGCACAACTGCATCATTCGGTTTCAGTTCCTGGACGATCTGCAACTTGTACGAATGGTATTGCAAGTCCTTCACTAACATTCTTCGAACACTTGAACTATGCGATTGTAAAGATGCTGAGAGACGACGGATTGACAGATGTGGACCTCGTGTGACAGCATCTTGTGAAACTTGAACATTCTGTGGTGTACGAACGGTTCGCTCACGGCCTGGAGATTTATTTTTCATTCCCGAACCGGTTTCCTCAAAATTACATATCCATGTTTTAATTGCATATGCTGATGGAACACGGTCATGCCATCCCAGATTAAAATGACGGCGAAATTCTCTATGCGCTCCCTCCACACTGTCATTTTTTTTGTAAAACGTTTTTGTATAGTTTGAATATTGGTTGGTATTAGGTTGATTAAAACCTGTTTAATGACCAACTAAGGTTGACATCTAATAAATTATATATAATTTTTATAATTCTACTATTTGCAGGTATTCTTAGAGCATCGGCAAATACTGAATAGAAACATTTTATATTTACTTGAAGTCACAAAGATGAACCTTGAACAATGTGCCTCATAATGACGCTTTCAACATCAGCATAAGTAATTACGTGTACTTTTTAATCGTATTTATGTTCACTGACAAATTTTAATACAAAGAATTAGATATATTTACATCTGATAATGAGAACTTGCTCTTAAAACATGTCATTAGACACAAAGAATAAAAAATTGTGTGACAAATTTATATTTAGATAATAAATTTTATTGATGTAACTTCAAATAAACATTAAGAATTAATTAAATATTTAATATAATTTTTATTAATAGGATTTTGAAAAACTTCAAATTTTTGCATTTGTACCAAGTTTTGAAGAAGGTATAGATGAAAAGCCAGAAAAAAGTCTGATAGTTGTCAGTCCATTCGAAGCATTTGCAAGTGGTCATTTATCAGATATACCTACCATAGTAGGAATGAATAATGCTGAATCTAATACTGTTTTTCTGTGTAAGTTGTTTAAAATTTTTCATGAACTTTATTTACAGTTTTTAATTACAAGGAATTTAATTTTTAAAGTACCAATGGCTAATTTGTAACTTACTTTAAATTTAGTACTTTTATTTGTTTAAATTTAGTTGTAGATCTTGATTATTTTATTTAATATTCTATATTACAAAATAAAGCATGTCCTTTTATTTCATGGATAGAAGAAGATTGCCATATTTTAAAATCATGAATTTTCCAACTGTGTTAGAGAATTTCATAATTTATCTTCATTATATATAAAAAATAGTATAGCTGAGGTTGAGAAAAGAGAACAGAATTTACTCTCACGGAAAATTGAAAACAATGAATCTTAATCTATAAGCAAATATTTATATTTTTATGATTTTTAATTTACTTGCAATTTTATTAATTGAACATGTTTCTAAATGAAAGTATTATTGTAATTTGTTTGTTGTACAATATTATTACTGGTATTTTATTTCTTTAATACAGTAATTAAATCTGCGTTGCAGTGTAATTTTTTGCATAGTATCATGTCAAACAAACTGATGTTATTGAATTGAAATTGAAATATGAAATTGAATTAAACTGAAATACAAAATGAATGGATAACATGATATTTATTAATACTAGGAACATACTAGATATGTTCTATTAATAGAAATTATAATTAATTATTTTTTATTCAATTGAAAACAGTCTAAAACTGTCAGGTTCCATAATTTTTTTGATCAACAGCCATATATCAGCTGTTTATCAATGATTTGAACAAGTAAAATGCCATTTTGTTCACAATATAAGCCTAACATTTTATCTAATAAAACTCAGATTAAAGCTATTAATGATTAAATCATTTCAATGGTTGTCATTTTGGAATTTTCTAAAGTAAAAATTTCAAAGTTATTTATTTTGTTGAAGATGTTGTCGAGTACATTACAACTAATTTCATTAAAATATCTTTATTTAATTCCATGATATAAATTTTTATTTAGAAAAGAAAATGGTGCACAGAGGGAAAATGAAAGGTACATGTTCACATGTACCTTTTTGTTTATTTTGATTCCCTGAATCAGTCCCTTAAGTTTGACCACCTGAGATATTATATATTCTGTATGTACATATGTGCGTACATGCACACGTGTTTCTACGCACACACTCACAGAACAACATGAGGTATATAATGACTACCTCATTGTTAATAAAATGAAATTTAATTTTTTTTTTATTTTTTTAGATTTTCCTGACATTGTTTCACCAAAATTAATGGAAAGTTTGAACAACATACCTGAGACAATAATACCAACACTTCTTAAAGAATTTGCAAATTCAACATTGAAAAGTTCAATTAAAAATATTATTCGAGATTTTTATTTTAAGGACAAACATATTTCATGGAAGAATTTACCAGATTTTTTAAAAGTATGTTCACTTTTACGTATTCATTAGAAAAATAATTTTAAAAAGTTCTCAGAATATGATTATTTTATAAAAAAACATTTAATCCATTAAAAAGTCTTTTTACTATAGTTTTTTTTTGTTAGCTACATGTTTTTCCCAGTATTCATAAATTTTTTGGAAACATTCCTAGAGTTTATTCTTAGAAATCTAATTCAGCTATTTTATTGCATTAGCGTTGATATTATCAGCATGTATTATATTTCTTTCAGAACTATTTCACATAATTAAACGAATAAATCAGTTGTTAGTGATTAGTTTTGAAAGCGTATGGTGAATGTTCTGTAGATGTTCACTTATTAAGGTATATTTCTTGATCATCCTAGATCAATATGTTGTTAATACTATTTTTCAATAGTATTGTATTGATAAACATGATGTATTTTTAAGAATATTGTAGCAAATTCAATCTAATATTTTAAATTTAATTCTACTAATTTATCAGTACATTTCTTTCTATCTCTTCAAATATGTTCACTGTTTTCTGAAGGATAGATTTAATGATGTAGACACCTGTCTCAAATATCATATCAACTATAACATGATCTTTACTAAAATGTTTGTACTACTCATACATTTTTATTCCTGCTTTCACTATATGCTTTTTTAATCAACATTAATGTATTTGATGAAATTTTTAAAAGAAAAAGACCAAGTTTGACATTTGTAAATTGTTCAATGAAAGACATATTGTACTGCGGTAATGTCCATTATACAGTATATAAAGATATCTCTTGTTATTTGTTGGAAAAGCAACAAGGCTATGACACAGGCCATGATGCAATAACCTGAATCGTGCCGACTTTTGAGTAATCTTCTCCTTTTCTGATTACTTTTTTGAAATGGATGAGACTGATTAACTCTTATATATTATATTTATAATCTGTTAATAATGTACTTTTTGTGTTTTTAATAGATTATATATCTGTTTATTTTAGGTTATTATTATTTTTAAGAAGTCAGTAGTATTATTAGTATTTCTTTATAATTTTACATCAGTTTAACTTATTATTCTCACAGTTTTCTATGAAGTATTGTCTTTTATAGTAAACTGTGACAAAAATTATTAACTCACTTTCATAGAATATTAAAATTGTGACAAAATTAATGGACATTTATATAAAGTTACTAACTGCAATATATATATTTTACTTTCCTGGTGAATGTAGCTAGAATAGCTTTATTAAAGGGGAAAGTGTAGAGATCAGTTTTAAGAATCAATACCAAAAAAAGGTGTGGTATTGGATTTTATCAAATCTTTATGTTTTAGGTTCCAACTAGTTGATCTAGACTAACAAAACTTATGTACGTTCATACTTAGGTATGTAGTATGTTGCACTGGTTTTAGCCTTATATTTCAGGATTGACCAAACCAATTTTCTTCAAATTTGTCTCAAATATTTTTATATGTACATGGATCATTGATTGAATTAATTTTTTTAATTAATTTGTTAAGGGGATGGGATATTGTAAAAAAAAAAATTTAATTTCTTTCAAACATTTTTGAGAAATCTTTATTAAAGCAAATTTGCACATATAAATTATCCAAAATAATTCTTTTCAATAAATCAACCCCACTTCTTCAATCTGAAATATATGTTCTTTGTTCTTTTGCTTTATCTCCCTTACCTTTAAATATATTTAAAAACTTTTTGAAAAATTACAATTAATATATAGAGCTATCACAAAATGTAAACAATTTTTTAAAATTATAAATTCCGAACCTAAAACGCAGAAAAAGATTTTGTAATGAAAAAGCTGCGTAACCTATGACTTAACCTAACCCAGTGGGTTGGTCTAGTGGTGAACATGTGTCTTCCTTAATCAGCTGATTTGGAAGTCGAAAGTTCCAGTGTTCAAGTCCTAGTAAAGGCAGTTTTTACATCGATTTGAATACTAGATCGTGGATACCGTTGTGCTTTGGTGGTTGGGTTTCAATTAACCACACATTTCAGGAATGGTCAAACTGAGAATGTAGAAGACTACACTTAATTTGCACTCATGCATATCATCCTCAATCATCCTCTGAAGTAATACCTGAATATGGTAATTCCCAGAGGCTAAACAGGAAAAAGAAAGAAAGAAAGGTATGAGTTGACCGGCATAGCCAGGAAATTTATTTACCATATTTCATATCACTGCTTACTCATTTAAGTTATTTATAACTAAGTTCAGTTTGTGACTAGCATAGTAAAAGTATAACATTCTCGTACACTTTTCTGGACGTTACCATCCTTTCCTGCCATACTGGAACACCCATCGTATCCTTGTCTGACACATTTTTCTGGATCAAGGCCTACTTTTTCTATAAAGTTGTTAATTACAGATGCTACAATATTTGCATCCATGTCAATCAACTCTACAAAATCTAGAAATTCCTCATGAACCATCATCTTTTCTTCGTCAAAAAATCTAACTCCAACAGAAAGATGCTCTTCCCTGCTATGTCATTGCCCTTGTCTGCCAAGATACTGTAAGCATATATATGCTTTCTTTACATCAGTAGTGATCTCTAGTCATCTCTAATGACGTAGTCACATAGACTGATTATTCTATGTGCTCTTTTAAAATGTGGTCATCAGCATCAATTTTGGGTTTGATCAAATCTTCTTCAAAAACTTTCATGATTTTCTTTGCCCCTTAAAGGTAGGTCATGTGTACCACAAACATCACAGTCAAAATTATTGATGCAAAAATTTTCTTGTTGGCATCTATTTTTTGTTAGTGGACAGAAATCAGCTGTACATCAACGAGTATGTTTACAACAAAATATTTTGCTGCTGTGGCTGCCAATTTGTGCCTATGAGATGACACGTGAGATTTCACGAATTCGTGCATGTCTTTATAGAAAGTAAAGGGCCTCACCATGAAATAACCCAAAACACCATGCACATTAGTTGGTGGAAACAACACACAGTAAATGCACAACATGCCCTTTAATTTCTTGGAATATGCCAGCCAAGGAGCATAATCCACCAACCAACTTTATTTGAATTTTCTTTTTAATTGCACAGCATCGTTAGCAAAGTCATAACTTGTTATTGGTGACCAACAGTTTTTTAAACCTTCCATTTTTTGAGATGAGGTTATACTAAATGAACATCCAAGCCAGTGACCCACATCATTCAAAATAAGTTTCATCCTGTACACCAGAACCAGATGGTTGTGAAGATCCACTAGATTTTTTACCAGCATTCTGCTTCAATTTCTCTTATCCGCTGCTATCACGTTCGCTACTACTTTTATCTGGTTGCTTCCTCTTTTGTCTCCCTAAAAGAAAATAAATAATACTACTACACTTTCCAAAAAATTAAAACTAAGAATTTAAACTTCTGTATGGACTCTCAACTAGAAACTTCAAGCTTAAAAATGTTTTTTTATCAATTTTCATAAAACAATTTTTCACAAAGTTACAGAATTTTGAAAATCAGAATAAATTGTTTTTGTTCATGAATAATGTTTTTAACCTAAATATGAGAATGAGTTTCAAATCCATCTATTGTCTTTTTTTCAAATTTATAAAAGTAATTTTTTTTCATTTCTACAAAAGTGTATTAGTGGAATAAGTAGAAAAAACACAAAGAAATTGGTGCAACAGTCAAATTTAACAGGCTATGACTGTATACAGAATGAAATTAATTTGACCAACTGGCTCTGATTTGACGTTAGAAATTTTTGTGCCAAGATTGTGTTTTATTTAACATAACTTTTGTAGTAATTGAACTTGATCACAATAAAAATTGGACTATTATGAATTTTGAACATTCACTGTTTATTAGCTATTGAACTTTTAATGTTTTTTTTTTTTTTTTTTTTTTTATTGTTGAATATTGGTATTTTTTTAATAAACCTGTAATATTTTGAACAAATTTGTTTTATTATTTGCGACTAGCAGAAGTAGCTAGTTGCAAAATCAACCATTTCAAAAATTCAAAACCATCTAATTAAGCAAAACTGCTGCAAAAGTAGCTAATTACAATTTTCAATTGTTATTTAAAATTATTAGAGTGTGGTATAGTGGTATACTTGTTATAATTTCTTATATAGTATATCTTTCGTGCTAAAACAAGTTTCTAACATCCATTTTTGCTATTGCAACGGGATCCATAGCTATTGCCACGATTCAAACATGCTTTCTGACGCACAATACTATTATAACCTATTTATATCGACCTATAATTTTTTTGATTTAGTTTATTAAGCATTTGGCACCATTAGTATTAATACAATTGTATAAATTAAAGTTCCACTTACCAACAATTTAGACAAGACAATAAATTTACAGAAATAAAGGATCTCACTAATAAAATCAAAAAAGAAATAACATTTAAATTAAAAAAATTAAGTACTTAATCAAGGATGAATACACCAAAATAATATTTTAAAATAACTAATACTAATGCTCCAATATTAAAACCTAAAATACATAAATAGAAAACCCCCTTATACATTATGTTAATACTCCTAAGTAAATTTTTATTTAATAAATTAAAAGAATATATTAAAATTGAGAATAAATACAGTTTAAAGAATAGTTACGAATTAACAAATATGATCAATGATATAAATATAAATAATACAACCAAATTTATAACACTGGATATAAAAGATATGTACACAAACATTGACACTAATAAAACCATAAATATAACTAATAATACTCTAAATGAATTAAAAATATATATAACAATATAATTTATGAAATAACAAATCTATTAGAATTATGTATTAAATACAACTATTTTTAAATTAATAATAAATTTTATAAACAAGAAAAGGTCTAAATATGGGATCTCCACTTTTCACTATTTTAGCCGATATCTTTACGAATGAACTAGAAAATACCCTGATATCCAATAAAATTAATAAGCATTAATTATTTTATACAAAAGGTATGTGGATGACATCTTTATAATATATAACCAACAATTTAACTACAAAGAAAATACAATAATTAAAGAAATGAATTCTTTAAATAATAATATTAAATTCACTTTAAGCAGAAAAAATAATAACAGCATTGCTTACGTGGACATAAAATTTAACAAAAATTTGATCACTAATAAAATCGATACAGACATTTATAGAAAACCAACTATATAGAATACTATAATACATTTTAGATCTTTTCATCCTTGAAGTCAAAAAATGGCAACCTTTAATTCATTAATTTATAGAGCATTAAAATACTTAAAATATGATAATATAAAATTAAATAATGAAATGAATTATATTAAATACATAGCTTTAAATAATGGATATAATACTAAATTAATAAATAAATGATACATCAGAATAAAAAATAAAATACACATAAAGGACAAAATAAAACTAATGAATAATAATATAATAAATGAATACGTTAAAATTGAATGCAATATAAATTATAATAAATTTAATAAAATATTTAAGACTTAAATTATATAAATAATGAAGTCCCTTCTATAACAATAAATCAAGATAATAATTGTAATTTATAAAAACAAGGAGTATATAGTCTTAATTGTGAAAACTGTGACTTAAAATATATTTTAATGGCAAATCGTTCATTTCATTAAATTATTAAAAATAATAAAGAAAACTAATTTCACTAAACATGTTTTAGAAAGTGGACATTATTATAACCCTAATGAATATATTAAAATATTAGAATGCATTAATAATTATTATAAAACCAGTATTTTAGAAAAATTTCATGTATATTTGAATAATAATAAATTAATCAATGAACAAGTCAAATTCGATAACGATATCCTTTATAAACAGATTATATAATAATTAATTATTCATAATAGTCATAAACATCTTATGGACATGACTTTACAGTCTTATTGACATACAAATTAATTTTATTTCTTGACGACTGACTATTATGAATGTAACAATTATTAATTTAAATATGTTTATACATTTGAATTTGAATTAACATCTTACGGGAAATCCCTGATGATGGAGTAACAGCTCCGAAAGCACTCTGATATATATTTTTAAAATTGTTGGTAAATGGAACTTTAATTTATACAACTATAATTTTTTGTTTGACTAAATGACCCGGGGGAGTCAAGCACCCCATCATGGTAACCCCTATGCTGAAACCACTAATTATTAATTGAAAATATTATGTAAATGTATTTATTATTAGGTATATTTAAATAAGAATAAAGCCAATTATACCTAAGTAGGATCAGATTTTTAAAAATAATATTTTGGTGTTTTTAAATGATTTAATCATTTAGGATATCTGGAAATGATATTTGTAGATAGCTACTAAGCTATTCCTATTACTCCTAATGGCTGAACTGATTTTATAAAATATGTATGAAATGATTGTCACAATTGTATTCATGACAATTTGAAGAAATTAAATGGCAAATGACATAAAAATTACATCAAAAATTGAAAATTAAACCAAAATTATTTATACCAGAATATATCCAGAAAAATTATTACTTTATATCTTTATATAATATAAAGCTACATACCTACTCATTCACTGATACAAATTCTAACCCATAAGGAAATTTTATATGGTAAAATCAGTTAATATCTTTTTTATTCTCTTCTATTTATTAATTCAAATATCAATATAACTACCTGAATCTATATTCTTAATAAGATATTTTTTTGGAAAGTAGAAGGAAGCCTCAAAGTGTAACAGATTCTTATAATCATTACCCAACTTAGCTTGCAGCGTTCTCTGGTAGACCAGAGAACAAGATTTTTCCTCTAATAAAATTATGTAACACTCAAGAAACTAGTAAAAATATTTAACATTATTTAAATAAAAAGGTTGATAAATTACATATTTAAGTCATATCCGCTGGAGGAGAATATATTCTTACTACATCATACTTCACATAAGTAGGTTTTGGAGCTACTTGTCTCCATTAGTTATGACTACAATTTTTGTTAGATATGTGAGAAATGAGAGAAAAGATTTACAAAACTGAGATCCAATTTAGATTAGTGAGCCTTGCACTCAAAGAATTTTTTTTCTGAATAAGGAATTGAAAGCAAAAACTACAGCTTATTAATATTAATATTATACTATATTAATATTATACTGCGAATAATATTAAAATAATGAAGCTAAAATTAAACATGTTGGGGTGCAGCATATGATCAGAGTAATGATAAATGATATGATAATGATAAGGCTATAATAGATGAAATGAATTTTCTGTATTTGGTTAATTTGTGATAAACTCTACTAAAATCGTAAGATTCAAATGAAGAACATAACAACACAGCCATATATTTTGATATTAAATATTTAATCAGTGTTGGCTCCACTTTGGACAGTTAGAAAAAATATAATATAAAATATATAAGAGAAAACATTTTATTATAGAAAACAGTATAATCATTTTTTACAGGAGGGGTTGTTTTGAAAATTACATCTAGAGAGCACAATATAAATTAATCGCAGCAAATTATATTATCAAATAGACTAATTAAATATTTTAGTTAATGTGAATTTTGAATGTTAAATACATGAGTGAATCTCCATAAACCTTATATGGATGTGACTATATGATATATGGTAGTTCCAAACTCCCATAGAAAACACAAGGCCTATATTTAATGATTGATAATTGTAAATGGAATCAAACTAACATAAGATAGAGAATACTATCCTATCCTTTTTGCATGGATTGCAGCCTTGACTGTATTATCTTCTTTAAAAACATTGACTTAAAGAAGTTTTATTACATAGAGTGCATTAGTAAAATAATCTGGCTGAAATCCTTTCCTTTCAGTGCTAACATGGACTGGTCACTACACAGTATGGACTCTTCCAAGTCCTTGAAGGCAATTAGATTTCCTTTACATTCTCGAATACTCTACTCAGTCAGTAGTCTCAAATATGTCATCAAGCATAAAGGTTTTATATTAAATTTCTTTATTAAAAAGAATGAAAATAATTAATCATTTTTAAATATCTATTTTACAGCTTTTATCTGATGGTTTTATATCAATTGGTACATACATGACAGTTGAAATAATTAAAATGAATCATTCACCAATATATGTATATGAATTTTCTGTGGAAGGTGATTTAAATTATTTTGGGAATAAAGCAAAACAAATATTTAATATTCTGAATAACGATTACATTACTAATATGAAAAATGATTCTGATGCAAATAAAGATAAAGATGGTAACATGAATAATCAAACTGTTGCAGCTGTTAATGATTTTCAATGTGAGTAATATATTTATAATAATAATAAAAAGTGTGCATTCTATCTTACATATCTGTGTTAATCTTACAGGTTGGCAGGCAAATGCCGAACTATTCCTTTTATTATCAGAAAAATTGGAAAAATATTATATTTACAAATTTAAGTTAAAAATAAGATGATGAACCATCAAAACACTTAATGAATTAAACAATTCTCAAGTTCATAAAATATAAGAGAAAATTTTAACGTTTGTTTTGGCTATACTGATTTTAGATATACTTTATTTGTAATCAGATACAGATGTGATCGATCAATTAATGAAGTTTTATTCTCATCTTTGCTGTTAACAAAAATATTATTATAGCATTAATATTACAATAGAATAAGTTTATTTAGTTATATTAATCTAGACTAAAGATAGTCTATGAGTTTTCTTCATAGTATATATACTATCTGAACATATGTATTAATCTATTCAATTTATAAAAAAACCGTATTTTATAGGGATATATTCCTCTCAAAATAATGAAAAAAAAATCATATAAACTTACATCTAGAAATACTTCTGTTTTCAAGCTGTGACTAACAAAAGAATTTGTCCAGATTTCTGCTCTAAAGGTCAAATAACACTATACTAAAACTCTAGGAACATAAATTACTGAGCAAAATTAATGATTTTATACAATCTTCCATGAAAAAATGAAAAACATCTGTTCCTGAACTTAATTTCAAATAATTTTTGAGAAAATTATTATAAAATCAAAAAAATTTACTGCATGCAGCTGAAAGAGCATGCTTTTTTGGGTTTGGTTAAATTTACTTTGTTAATTTGCTAATAACCAAATAATATTTTTGACAAAATTTGGGAAAAATTTAATTCTGAGAAAATTTACATTACCAAAATCAATAAAATTAAAAGATTTCATTTTTATTAAAAACAAAACAAAAAAAAACTGAAAATCTTCCATTATAAATTAACCCTAGTTCACTAACAGAATGAATGCATACCTAATTACTAACTACACGTAAAATTTACATACATGCTAAAGAAGTGGGGTTCTCAGGAGAATAACTTTTTAATGTTACTGTAATGTATATTATTTATTAATTAATACTATTATTTAATATTTATTCAATAATATAAGATAAAAAAAAAACATAAAAGTAATAATCAGTTGTCTAAATTAAAAACCTGAACCACATTTTACATAACACATTGTTTACACAAAACATTTTACTTCTTTTTGTTAAACATTAAACATTGTCCATTTTATAAAACTTTTACAATATATTAAATAAATTAGTAAACATTTGGTATTATTTACAGACAGTTTATGCATGACTTCTTTTGGTGCTCCCCACATATAGGTTTTTTACATAATACACAGTATGTCTGCACCATTCTTATCTTCTCATAAGAGAAAATTGAGCAATAAGTTCCATTGTCTCTGCCATGGAGTAGTTAGTTGTTAATGCAATTCCAGCATGAATTTTAATCTGATAAGTGGTTTTCTTTGGTTGTTGTACTGGTTATGACAATAAATTACAAAGGACACACCATATTCAACATACTATAAAAAACACAGAGAGGCCATCGTCTCATTTTTCTATTACAGTACATGTTCTGGCACATCTCGTCTAATGCGTCGACACCTCCTTTGGTACTATTGTAACTGAATATTATGTCTGGTTTTTTCGAGGTGCTGTCAATGATTCCTTCGTCGTGAGCCATTGAAATATATGTCACTACCTTTCCCCCTTTTGGTTTATAAGAGAGCACTGAGAGCTTTTTGACAAAAAGAAACATTGTACTTCCGACTTTTCTGTGACCATATGTTGATAAGTTCGTTGGGCAGCTCCCTTTTGTTCTTCTTAACAGTGCCAATTATTGTGAGTTGATGTTCCTGCAAAGGTTTGTGGGCAAGTGGCATGCTTGCGAACCAGTTGTGGAGAGTTATGTTATGTATGATGACTCCCCTTTACAGATTCTGTCAACTTTACAACAAAGAAATCTGCCACTGGAATCAAAAGGTACTGTACCTTTGTCAAGATATGGCATTGCATCAGTGACATTGAGTTGTCACACATGATAATGAGTTTAGTGCCATATTTGTTCAGTTTTGATAGGACATACATTTGAAAAGGACAATGCCCTTGGAATCCCAAATTCCACCAACTGTTCATCAATTGTAAGGTACAGCCCTGGTGTGTATAGACTTGTAACAATTATTTGTAAAAATATTCCATATATGTGAAATAGGCGTAAGTTTTGTAAGTGTTTGTCTCTACGCCTCGATCTCTTGTCATTAAATTGAGCGCAGTTTATCAAAAGGTTGAACCTCATTTTGAACATTGTTGACTTATAGCATCCTGAACCATAAGAATCATAAAACAATATATCTGTTGTCAGGTGGTTGTCTTCCAAAGCTGCAGATAAAATGAGGAGTTCGATTAGTTCATGTATTTCTTCTAGGTTCATGTCCTTCAAAGTGGAATTATTTTGGTTGGCATAGTTATTTCTTTGTAAATTAATTTCTTCATAAAGAGAATAATCGTATCCATTATTTTATTGTCTAAAAAAAGCTTGAAGCATTCTTTTGGCTCCACGGCATTTTCAGCTAGAGAGTTTGAATCTGGTTGTTTATAAATAATATTTTGTTTCTTGGCTTTGCCCCTCCAAGGGGCACACCTTAAGTGTAAGATGCATGGAAGAGTTCATGTTTTGGAAATGAATCAACACAGTGCTTCTAAGATCTATTGACCATTGTGCCATATTTATATAATAATAATGTCAGGTTCTGTAAAAAAAATTTTTTCTTAAAATTTTGTGGTAAAAGGACAGATTTGCGTGGATACCTGTGTTCTTTGGTGGTTGGGTTTCAATTAACCACACATCTTAGGAATGGTCGACCTGAGATTGTACAAAACTATATTTCATTTACTACATTCATCCTCTGAATTAATACCTTACGATGTTTGCTGAGGGTAAACAGTAAAAAGAGAGAAGTAATTTGAAAAAGGAAACTAGAAAATTATGTCTGTATAATTTTTGATGATGGATTTTACTGGTAGAATTTACAGGACTGCAATATCACAAATTTGTTGGGAAGCAATGAAAAAGCATTGAAGATCACTTAAAAATAAGCTGTATATAATGCTTTTGATGTTGTTCTCTTTGACAATATAAAGCAAACAGATTCTACACAATCGATACAAAAACTCTACTTGAGCAGTTCAAATGAAAGGTTTTCAATCATCCCTTAACAATCTAGACTTTGTGCCAAGGAATTACTATTTCTTCACTTAGACAGCTGGCTATTCAGCACTGAAATCTATGAGAAGCTTATTTTATTATTATTTATCAATCAATTTAAAAATTAATTATTTTAGAATAGTTCTTGTGTTTATATAAATTATAATAGATATATTTATTCTAAATAAAGAATTTATTATTTTCTTTTATACAGTATCTGGAGCAGCACATGGTGATGAATTGGGTTATTTATTTTTAGTGAATAAACATGATAAAATGATTTCTTCTGATAAATCTGAATATCAAATTAGAGAACAAATGAGTAAAATGTGGACTAATTTCGCTAAAAATACGTAAGAATAATTTTTAAATTACAAATGTTATTGTCAAGTTTAAATTTACAAAAGTAAATTTAATTCTGTTATCATAAATTGTATTTATAAATACTGTCTGTCCATAAAAAAATGGTTTCAAACAGTCATAGTTTTGGAACAAAGCATGACAGAAATATGAAATACAAGTCAAAATGAAGAAGAACTGTCCAAGTTTTTCGTATGAAAACAAATTCTAGTACCAGTATATGTGTGTTGCATTACAAGGTGAGTACCTGAATGAAGCTCATTAGTTACCATGACTATAGTGCAGAGGAAATTTAAATGTGTCTTTTGGCTTGGTAAGTTTGAGTCGGTTACAGTTGTTAGATATGAATAATGTTATGTTCAATAAAGAGTCACCACATGAAAATAACATTCACTGATGGAAGAAATAACTCGGAGAAACAGGCACACTAGTGAAGAAATCATGGCTAGAATGATCATTAGTATCTGATGAGATTGTTGAAACTGTACAAACAAATAAATTATTTGCCTAGCCCAAATCAATGCAAGTGTTCTGTAGAGTTAGAAATTTCAAAAACTGTTCACAGCAATTAAAAAAACAGTTACGCTTTACTGAATATAAAATTCAGATGCACATTAAATTTATCTGTTTAACAAAATTAAACGATTAGAATTTGCTATAGATATTCTGGATAAATTAGATCATGATGGGGTAATTTTAAATAAGTTTATTTTAATTATTTAACTTCAATGAGAGAGATTTATTGTAAGGAAATCAGTATAAATGTAAAAGCCCAGTAGAATGTTCCTCAAATGACTTAGTAACTCATTAAAAACCTCAGTTACATGGTATTTTATTTTTAACAAATGGCATGTGTTTTCTTATAAAAAACAAGAGATGTTTTCTTATATTCATTGCATGAATGATTTATCAAAAAATGTCACTGAAAAAAGTTATCCAAATATTGGTAGAAATAGAATGTTGCCAAAAAGATTCAGTCTGTAACAAAAAATAAATCTGGTAGTTGTAAATATAAACAAGAAAATTAATGAATAAAATTTAGAAATAAGAACAATAAGAAAAGTGAATATCTTGTATGGTTTGATTCACTTACAGCTATTAGTAAATTTTATCATTAAAGCAATTAAGTTTTCTATAAACTCATTAAAGGTGATTATAAGAAATTGATTTTTTTTTTTTTACAAAATCATTTTTAGTATATTATAAATATTAACAGCATGTAATGATACCGTATCTAATGTTGCTTTTTTTCTTTTTTTTTTAAACTCCCCCAAGATGACCAGCCCACGCTAAAAAGCTTAACACAGTAGCCTCAGGGTTTCATGGCAGCGCAGTCTGCCCTCCCTAGCTCGTCCGAACTCTGACATTCCATCAGGGTATACCGTGCCTCCTCAAAAACATACTAATCACCTCTTCCAGTGATCATATATCCGGCAGCATAATCCAACAACAACATGAGCAAAGACTACAATACAATACAATCATAAATTCCTAACCTAGCAAAGTACATTAACAATCTAATGTTGCTTAACTTCAGTGATTTAAACACAACTTGTTAATTAAACATGGCTTTCTTTAACCATTAGCCATTCATCTACAGTACACACCCTTCAATTTCCAGATTACTAAGATGTTCTATGAATTGTGAGAAGTATCAAATTATAAATTAAGTAGTTCATCTTATTCAGGACCCAGTTCATTATTATCATTGATTCAAAAATATTATACTTTTGTTAATTAAATACCAAATTAGATACTGATTTTATTTTTTTTTTACAAGATTTGGTTTTATCATGGCTTAGTAGAAGCTAATATTAGTTTGAATCTCTTTTTCTTTTTCTCTTCTTCCTTTTAACTGCTTCCTCAAGAGGCAGCAGTTCAAACTGTTAACTAATAACTGTTCTTTATCTTTCAAATGTATCCAACTCATTTCCTTTCATCCTCTGATCTGTAAAAAGTAATTTTTTATCCTGAACTTATGCAATCCACCCATTTCATTATCTCAATTTTCTACTATACTTGTATCTGAAAAACTTTAATCTTAACTGTAACTCTCTTTCCTAACATCCATTTTTCACACCATTCAACAAAACACTCTGCAGTTATCACTTGGCCAGTTTTTTCCTCAGTTTTGTGTAGTATACAGCCCCATACACACAAAAATATTGTTCTTTTTTAAATAAAATTAATATATATATAAAATTATTTATTTAGCATCAGTTACATTTATTAAAGTTCCTAAGGTATGAGAGAAAGAGATTCTAATCAGAGTTTCTTTCTCTGAAAGTACTATAGCATTTTCTGTGATTATATCACCTAAATAGCTTATCCTTTTGGTGAACAGAGTGAAAGTGTTGCTTTTAGGACAGAATATCTGTGAACTTGACACACTGATGTGCAAAAATATGTTTGCTTCAATGAGGGGGACAATAGAAAACCACTTTACTCACAATACTTCTTACTGTGCTATGAAATACTTGTTATCTTGAGAATGTGTGCAATTCTTTCATAAGTTACTTGTGTCTTATGTCAGGTCACTTATAAAATTTCTAGTCGTGGTAATTATCATACTTACATACTAGGATATACAATGAGGTGGTAACAAAACATTCCCGGACTAATTCTGTACCACCAACAGGTGACAGTACAGAGTTATGTGAGTAAGCCTAACCTCTAAACTTTAAAATTCGGCATATTGAGTGGCATTGTTGTGTTTATGTTGAAAATTGTTAAATTAGAATTTTTATTATTAAACGCGTATGATAGACTGAGATTGCACCATTGGATAGAAGAATTTGGAACAAAGAGACATGAAATGTTGTGTTAAGCTAGGAAAATCATTCTTAGCAACATTCAAATTGTTTCCGCAATCTTACAATAATGTAAGATTGCAGAAGCAATATTATATTGCCATAAAATTTTTTCTATATTTTCCAAAAATGTAGAAAAAATTCACTGAAAATTTTTTCCCAAGGGACAGATTGTCAATAGAAAATTTTATTGCCAAATTCTGAGACATTTGAGGGAGAACATTCAGCTAAATCAACCGGATCTATGGCACACGAAGAACTGTATTCTCCACAACAACAATGCATCATTTTACCAAGCACTCCTTGTTCATAAATTCTTGTAAAGGATAACATGTTATCACTTCTGTATCTTACTCGCCAGATTTAGCTCCTGCAGACGTTTTCCTTTTACTAAAAATGAAGATGCAGGTGAAATCTGGTAAATTGGCAATGACCATTTTCAGGGTCATCGCTTTAACACCATTGTCAAGATCCAGTGCAAATCGCAAGTTGTTCTCAACTAGCTTACAAAATACAGTTTCATGCTAGCATTCTAAAATTTGCTGGAATGCTGTGGGACCAGTATATTATTGTGGAGGGTGAGTACTTAGAGGGAGATGACATTCAGACGTAGGTAAATAAAGTACTTTTCCTTAAATAGAACTTGTTGATACAATCTCCTACATACATACTTAACAGAGGATAAGTTGTTAACAGTTGAATAGCACCACTGTACATGCAGACTACTGCTTTCTGATATGAAATTGGCCATAATGCAGTTTTATTTATGGGTTTCAAAAATAATTTTCCAATGATTACTAAATGAGATTTATTCTATTAATTTTTCATTTTCAGAGATCCAAATAGTGAAGATGTAACTGTTAAATGGGAAAAATGTACAGAAAAAACTCCAAACCATTTAAAAATTGGAGATGAAATGGAAATAGTTAATACAAATATTGAAACAAAACGTTATTTGTTTTGGAAAGCATTATTTATATCTGTATTTCAAGGAAATCCTAATGTAATTCTTGACTATGTTAACGATAAAAGTATTGTCAATAATTAAATGAATAATAAAAAAGTTTGTAAAAATAAAATAAATATATTTCTAAAATATAATTATATTAATAAAAAATATATATAATATCTAAAACATAATTATTAGATTATTTTCATTTTAAAATTTTTCAGACATGTAACCAATAAAAATTAAACAATATAAACATTTATTGTCAGATTTACCTGTCTATTTTAACAGAAACTTTTATTTACCTATATTACGCTATCGTTTCTATTTCTTGTCATAGTCACTTTTGTACCTGACTGTACTATCAGGTTTAGAGTAAATTATTTGAAATGTACAGTCAGATTTTCATAAAATATAAATTAAAAAATTATCCTTAGTTTTGCATTGTATATATTAAAACATTTTTCCAATACTAGTTTAAGATATATTTTAATTAAATCTGAAAAAATATTATATTTTTTAGAGCTCTAATTCCAAAGACCGTACTTTGATTGGTTATAATTCATTAAACCCATCACTAGATTTTAACAAATTTTGAAGAGATTCTAGATTTTGTATTTTTTCCATTTTTTATGTGTTTTATGAATACTAATTTAGTCACAAATACAGTTTAAATTTGGGTAATCGATTGAAATTATTGTGAGAATTTTTTTTTAAACTCAGTATTGCGCGACAGATATAACGAGAAACTACATTCAACTTTTCTTGATTAATTTTTAAGTAGATTACTGCTACAAAGAGCATTTGTAAACAGCTAGTTTACTTTTACACCCAAGGGGAATCTGGAACATGCATTTCCCCTACATACAAACTATGAAATAAATATAAAAATTGTAATAAGAAATCTGCTCATTATAATTTTAGTGTATATTAAATTTATAATGAAAGCAAGACAGCTACATATAAAAGTTTAGTTGCAAAAATATTACATCCTCAAAAAAAATTTTAATTATGTAATTTAGTGGTTTAAAACTTGGTAAATCCATTTAACTCTACTGTGAATAAATAATACTTATAATTTGAAACATTCTGGTTATGGAGTTGTTTTTTAACATAATTATTCAAAAAAATTTGAATATTTTAACAATTTGAGAGAAATGTAATTATTAAAACATAAATGGAATAATAGATTTAAATTTGTTTTCTTTATGATATACTTAAAGCATTAAATAATAATATATGTACAGAGTAGATAATAAATAAATACTATTGAACTGATATGATTTAATTCTTGTTAAATTACATTGAGTGTACCATTATCAAATTCAAAATTGAATTCTATTTGATATCATTACCACTTTTACCACAGCACTAATTAAATATATTTTTTCATTTAGCTAAAAAATATTATTCTCACTAGCACTTACATATAAAATATCTTAAAGGTTTTTAAATGTTAAGTACTTTTAAATTAAAAGTATTTTAAATATTTCTGAACTGATGCTTCTTTTCCCCATGTTTTTACAACCATTAGAACCAAAAGAAATTTATGATTTCTTGATTTTTAATCAAAAAAATTGTTTCATGTTATTATTTTATACTATTTAATTGGTGTCAAAATTTGTTTAACGCTCAACCAATCATAAGTCGCTAGTGAGTGTTACTGTTACTTAATTATTTTTATATTATTCTTAATCTATGGTTTTTAGATTGTGCCTTTTCTTCAACATTATGTAATCATTGTTCTTATGACATATGAAAATTACCAGTGATTTTTGTAGCATAAATATTTTAAAAAGAATGTACAAAATTACCAGTTTAATTTACCAAAGTGAAATTTAATATCTGTAACATTAAAGTAATACATATCTTAAAAAAGTCAGTAGTAAAAATTGTGCTCAAGTTACTTCAGTAAATGTGGTATATAAAACAGGAATCTAAAATAGATGTAATAATAGCCTATGTCTCATAAAACATTATAAAAATTGTAATTGTGTGTAAAAATTATAATGATTGGTTATAAAGTAATTATAATGTTTAACTGACCCTAAATCTTCCTTCATCGCATTTAATAATAAATTTAGAAACTAAAAGTACATTTCGTTATGTTCAGTTTTTGGTCAAGGTCACAGACACAATGTTGTTCGAGAAACCATAGTTTTGCCGATTTCACAATAACGGGCTAGGGATGGTCAACAAATCAGTGAATGGTGTTATAAACAACATAACCCAAAGTTGTTTATTATTATTACTCTGACACCCCTGTGTGCGAATTACCATGTCAGCTGTTTTGTCGGTCTGTACTCTTCGTGCCTTGGGTGTGTTAGCTTCGATACTATGTAACTGTTTTTTTTGTTTCTAAATCGTCGGGTCAAGCTCTTTACAAGATTTAAGTTTTCTAAAGACTTTATTTCATTTTTACTTACTGCTCGCGGCTATTTCTGTATTGTCGGATATAATATATAAATACTAAAATTAGATTATTTTTTAAGTAAAATGTTGTGCTCGGTAAAATTGGTCGTGCTATGTTTTTTCGTGCTTTGATCCATAAACTCTTCTTCCGTTTCTGGTGTAATTATAAATTTAACAAACTTTAAATAATGTTGATGTGCTGTTTTATTATTTTTTTCTCTCTTTCGTAATCGCTACCCAATCCAGACCATCAGATCCTCTCAGAACACCAAAGTACATTTCATTATTTGTAAATGATTTCTATTTATAATTTGTATGATTTTTATAATTGTAATACATCACACTAGTGTATTTAAACAAAAGATATTCATATTTAAATATGATTAGTGAGTAATATTTATTCTCATTTGGATTTTAAAGTTTCTAGATCTATAGCTGTAGCACAAGATAACAAATTCCTTATTTGATTAAAACCACATTCAACATAATTACCGAAAATCCTGAGAAACACAACAAACTATCTTGATATAATAGAAGCAATCATAGCGTGGGGTTGGTTAACAGTCTTTTTCATTTTTCTTCCGTTTCTTTGTTGTTATTCGTTTATTTCTTCTTCCTTGCATGAATGCTATGATAACTGGCTAACCAGGTTCATCTGTGATGTTACTTTGGTACCTACTAATTATCAGTAGGAGTACTTCTTTACTGGAACTGTCCAAGGACTTTTTCTTCCTGGAAGTCATACAAAAAGCCAAATTAGTAACTGAAATGCTTATTAGACTAAACCTCATATCTCTCAAAAAAATAATCTAGATATTGAAAGTTCATATTAATTATTTAAATTCCAACACATGAAATGATGTTAGGGTAAATACATTAAATAAAACAGTTACTACAAAGTAATTCAGAAACTACCGTTTAAAATTATCTTCTTTTTTTTATTAAAATTTATCAACAGAGAAATATTTTTTCATGAAAGAAAATCTTTTTTTTGGATTTTAAATAAATTTGTGAGATTTTTTTAATGGTTTGACAATATATAAAAATAAAACCCCGAATGTTTTAGTATTTTCTTCAGTTTATTTCTCCATTTCTTAAAAAAATTAAAACTTCCATTATGGTTTATTTTTTTTCTTAAATTATCAAACATTTTAATATTTTCTGTTAATGTTTTCAGTTAATTTAAATTCCACAATAAAATGTTAACCCACCAAAACGTCTGATACCATTTCTTGAATTGTTTTTTTGCGTACATTACAGATCTGTAAATATAATTTTTCTATCACCCTTAGTATTATATAAATTACACTTAAAAAAAAATTGAGGGAAAATATAGTTAAAATCTGTAAAATTATAAATTTTACAGATTTTGTGTTAGAATGAATTCACTGATGCTTTTCTTTTATAAATAGCATCAGGCACATCCTGAATTAATGTCCAACAGTAATCAGCTATCATTTTAATATTCCATTTCCCTTTATTTTTAGTGACTTTCCATCACCGAAATGTCTTGGTGGAAACGTTCACCATGTTCTTCACTTATCTCTTCAAGGTTGTCTAGGAAAAAATCCAGATTGAGTGGAGGAAATGTATTTTCAAGGACATATTACATTCTGAAGCTCTGTACGAAGTAAGAAGTTGATTAACAATATCGTATAATAACTGCTGGATTTTTGTTTGCCGAGAAAATTTTTGCAAATGTCTTTAAATGAAACCCAAGCTGCTCTTTCTACATTATTTAACACAAAGTTAAATACGTAATCTTTGACCACCCTTCTTATTTGAGGACCAACAAATATTCCACCTTTAATTTTTCCTTCACTTACATTCAGAAATTTCTACCTGATGTACAAAACTACAGGACTATCCTTCTTCATTGCTTTTACAAAATTTTTCATTAATCCTAACTTGATATGGAGAGGGAGTAAACGTATTTTTTGGGTTCAACTAAGGACTCATGTATAATATTTTTCCCATTTGGAGTTAAGTTGTCTCATTTCTTCTGCTCTTTGGTAACATAATGTTTAGCCCTAGCTCAGCTGTCCCATTCACAAAGAAAACATAAGTACTTAATACAGCCTAACTGCATGCCTAATAAAATAGCTATAACTTTCAAATCACCACATATGTTCTAGCTATGCTTTTTTATAATTTATTTTGCAAGAACATCTTTCATCATGTTGTATGTTTCTTTCAAATTAATACCATAAGCGATTGGTATCAAAGGATATTTGTTACTGTTGTGTAGTAGAACCACTTTTAAACTATACTTCGACGAATCTATAAAAAGGCACCAGTCCTCAGGTTTATGAACTTGTCATAATTGCAACATAAGCTCATCAATATTTGTGCAATAAACCAAATTATTTTCATCAATAAAGTACTGAGAAAGTTCTTTTTGTCGGCTTGAAAAGCCTGAAATTTCTGTATTTTTTTAAATTAAATTCCAACCTATCAGTCTTGGATCCTAACAGTTCAGCTTGATTTTTTGATCAATTTAAATCCCTAACCAAGTCATTTAATTCACCTTGTGATATAAGATGTGGCTTATTGGAAGATATTCAAAATCATTGTTATCTTCTTCAGTACTGCCTGATTCTTCATCATTGCTTTCAGAACATACATTTACAGGTGGCTCAGGAACTGGAATAATTTTATTGTGAAGTACAGTTCTGACTGCAGATTGCAATGATGGATATTTTACAGTATGTTTAGATTTTTTAGAAATTCCAGATATACTTGTTAAACCAAAGTAACAATCGGTTACATGATCCTTTGGTTCACACCAAACCATAGGTACATCAAATGGCAAAGCCTTCCATGTATCTTTCACCCATCCTCTTAAATATAAAAAAACAATTAGTGCATACTATACGAGGAGCCCACATGTTATTCTGATCACCAATTTTACACTTTTACAGTGAAAGCAAGAATGATGTGCTTTTTTAATTAAAGGTGTAATGTTTTTTCTATTTGATTTTACAGTAAACTCACCAGATACATAACAAAAGGCATCCACATCATTTACCCAGTTATGAGGCATTGTGACACTGCATTGTTAACAAACTTAACATGGCAATAAGACTGAAAAAAAATTATTTCATTCCTAAATCCAGTACTTAATACAAACAACACAGCTGTGTTTTTAGCGACATGTTTTGACCTACACAGACATGTTTAATTTTGTCCATGAAGGCTCAATCTTCAGTATTAGATATGATGTGATAACGTGACAATGATATGATTTAATTCTTTGTCTAATATTGTTTATTTTTAACGTACAAATCATGTTAACAAAGTTAAACAATAAAAGTGAGCTAACAAAATACAATGTAGAAGTTTAAAATCCTAACCATAGGCTGAAAAATGAAAAAATCCTTTAATTAATTTTTTTTTCAAAAATGGTGGGTGATAGAAAGATTCTGAGTTCATATTGGTTTTCAGCATAAAAAACAGATTAAAATCACGTATCACATGTTAGGAAATAAGTTATGTTTATCATTTTGCATGTTGACCAAAGTCATATTCATAACGAACTGCAACCCAAGTACAGTAAAGACACTTGTCAGAATCTTTTGTGTTGCGATGTTTTTTTTAATAATGTTTTAGTTATTGTAAATGTTTGAAAATATGTTTTACAAAAATAATTAAGTAATCTTGACAATACCATGAATATAAATATTCTCGAACAAAAAATAATGCCAACAGCACGCGGTATTCCCAAGCGGTCACCCATCCAAGTACTAACCGCGCCCAATGTTGCTTAACTTCGGTGATCAGACGAGAACCGGTGTGTTCAACGTGGTATGGCCGTTGACGATTTGTCAATGTATTGTACTAGCTTTTCATAACATTATACTGTTTTGTATTAATTTTCTTTTTTTTTAAATGATTTTCTTTCTTGCAATCGCGAAAAATTTCAGTTTTCAGATATCAATAGAAATAATATCCATTTGACTGATTTCTGCGTGACGTCTGAAAGTACGTTGAAAATTGATGTGGGGGTCCACATCAATCTAAGTACGCCATACACATTTTCTGCTGCACTTCACATAAACTTATTTCAATTTGAAAGTGGGATACGATCCTCTTTAATTGTTTAATAAAGTAAATAGTTACACATCGCATTGAGTGGACACCACATGCATCACAATTTTTTGAGATGTCCGTATGAGCATATTATATTAGTTTATATATTAATTTTGTTTCACGTTAGTCAAGTAATTATGAGAGTAGGTGAGAACGTGTCGGATCCATAATTATGGCCACATCGGTTCGAATCCGACTTTTCATATATATGAAAAGTTTTTTTTTAATTTAATGTATTGATTTATTAATGATTGTTAATCTCTGTAAAAAATTTTGAATTAAAATTAAAAGTACATAAAATTATATTTCACTAATAACTTTATTTTTTTTAATTGAATTATTATTTATTGTAAATTTTTTTTCCAGAGGTTAATAATTATTAACGAATCAATATATTTGAATTAAAAAAAAAAGTTAATAAAATATATGTATATGAAGTCGGATTCGAACCGATGTGTGTTCCCCTTGTAACATCCAAATATTTCATTAATTAAACTTTCATTTTGCTATAACTCTGGAACCAATAAAAATAAGTACCACGTATGATAAATCGTTGAAATATATCTTCTGATAATCGTTGGCTTATTACTGTAGTTAAAAAAAAGTCTGGGCTTATTTGGTCCAGTCGATTGCAATCAAAAAGAGAGGTGCAAAACTAAATCTTACAATAGTCCTATACCCAAAATTTCAACATTCTATGACTAATCGTTTTTGAGTTATGCGAGGTATACGTACGTACAGACGTCACGCCGAAATTAATCAAAATGGATTTACTGATGGTCAAAGTGGATGTTTCCGTTGAAATCTGAAATTTTTTGCGATTATAATAATTCCTTTACTTCGTACAAGAAATTAAAAAACAACAAAAAATTATTTAAATCATTTGTAAAGAATATATGAAAGAAATTATTCAAATGTTCCCAAGTACAATTTTTCTATTCGAAATTTAGATATGCTGTAGTGAAGTATCTTAAGATGCGCACGTGAAAATTTGATGAAGGTTTGTCAAGTCGTTCTTGAGTTATGATCAACTTAATGTCGAAAGAATTTTAGCGGGCGAAGTTAGAAGCAACGTTCGTTATTACGCCGTAATTTGGAACGCTGAAGTTTCTGATCTGCAGTATCTACCAGCCATTTTAACTCCAATTAAAAAACAAAAAAGTATTAAATGAACGAAAAGTCTGTATTCTCTCTCAGATATGCCAGGGATTTTTTTAATTTATTATCACCGCTTAGGGATTATTGTCCTAAACATTAATTTTACTCATATGCCTTCTCTTCAGTATGGTAATCGCGAAATAAATTTTTATTTTTTCGCATTTTCAAATTTTTAATGCTCGAAAGTCACTTAAATAACTGAATTTCCTAACCCTAACTGGAGCTCACAGATGTTTAAATAAAATCCGGTTTTTTTTTTATTTTGATATAAATATATAATACGAAATAAACGATAAATATCATCGTAAATAAATATAATAATTTTAGTGAATATTTCAATTATTAAAAAAATCCCCCGATCCATGAACCTTGAAATTTCCAAAAAGTCGAAAATATATATTTTTTTCATTTGTAATAGTAAGTAGATATAAAAATTAGTTATTGTTCTTTTTTATTATCATAGTGTTCAGTAATTAAAATTAAAACACTTAAAATATTTGTTGAAAATACTTTAATACAAAAAAAACGTTTTCGAATGAACGTTAAAAAATATTACCGTACTTGTTTTTCTGTACAACGATGAAATAACAGTTGGCTCAGTGGAACATTTTTTTGGTCTGCATTTGCCTGTTTTACTTAAGAGAGAAAAATTCTTTTGATAAAAAGAAAAGGTGCGCACGCGATATTCCCAAGGGGCCATCCAAGTACTAACCGCGCCTGACGTTGCTTAACTTTGATGATCGGACGAGAACCGGTGCGTTCAATCTGGTGAGGCCGTTGTTGAGGAGTGTGTACCTTTTCTATAATTTATATTTAGTAATTTTTTTTTTCTAATTTTAATGAATCTCTTTCTAAAAAGGTTCTACTTCTAACAGTGCTACTTAGTAATTACTACAATTTGTTAATTTCACAATGCAACATAAAATAATAAACGAGGAAAAGTGTTCTAGATCTTTCTGTCTTATTTATTTATTAAATAGTCATACCAACATTTTCAATGTCATTCTCGCACTCTTCCAGCTGTCTGAATGTATCGGTAAACGTCTTGGTAATACGCAGGCCGTCTAGTGACTCAACTGACGTAGATTAATTAACCATGTAATAAGAATTAGTTTATCTCCCCCGGAAACAACTTATGAAAAACATCGAGCACACACCGTCAACGCCCAGAGTAATTTGATGGCTAATAAGGTCGTTCCTATTACACACTCTTTTTATTTCTCTTCAAGTTGTGTTTAAAGGAGAGGAGGTGCTTTGCGTCCTGGTAATAAAAATTATTATTCATTCGCGTTTACCCCTCCAGCCTGAATAAAATGGACCAGCCCTAATCTTGCTACAACAAACTCAGACTCCAAGCAATACTCCTCGAGTACGGGGATACATTGTTATCTTTCCCCCTTTAAGTGTCATGCAATCAAATCCTGAACTGAATTTAATAATTTAGTTTGAAATTAGATGGGCCGGTCCCGGCGGTACTGCAATACCGGGTCAACCCGCGACAGAGGTGGAGCAAGCCCCTAGCACTCCGTCATTTTCCAAAAATCAGTTTAATATTCTGGCCCAGCGATGCCGGGCGTATCAGATATTAAGCTGATAAGAACAGATACTACACTTTGATCTTAGCCAAGAGGCCGAGAAGCGATAACGACACTGACCACCAAACATGGACCCGCCCCGAAATTTTACAAATGGATCATTTGAGAAGTTACCTTATTTTACATATTACTCTCATTACACTTTAATAACTATGATTTCAGGAAATAAGATTATATTAAAAAATATTTAACTAAAAAAATGATTCAAATACGATTATATTAGCACACTAAAACTACCTTTAAAATAAAATAATTATGTTTAATAAACAATATACTACGGCGCTACCTGTACCACCTTTAGGAACTAAAATTTTATCAATGTCTTACCACCCGTTATACAAAGTACTACTACTATTACTCGTAATTTTGGTTTTAAAAGTATTATTTCTTCTTAAATAGAAACATCCTTCACAGATCTTAGTTTATATTATTACAATTTTAAATTATCAACATCCTTTTAAATTTAAAAAATGTATTATTTCATAACGTACTGCGTTAAATCGAAATTAACTTACCAGTATTTATTAAAAATATTAATACTTTAAAGGATAATCCAATTCACAATCAGTGACGGATTTACCATAAAGCAAAACAAGCAGCTGCTTGAGACCTCACTTCTTCAGGGGCCGCGAAGTAAAAAATTTTGAAAAATAGAAGTAAAATTAACAAAAAATAAAGAATCTATTTATAATACAATTTTCTGTATTATAAATATATAAGAAACTGTAAATGTACTGTACATAAAACTGTAAATAAAATAAATATTTATTTGATCTTTCTTTTATTAAAAAAAAGGAGAGAGAAGACAAAAAGTTTATCCAGGGGGGAGGGGGACTTCAAAAATATCGATTTGCTTGGGGGCCTCGTCCAAGGTAAATCCGGCACTGTTCACAATAGCACTGTTCACATATTTACGAATTTATTCTTTTGTCGATTTTTAATTCGAGATTACATTACGGCAAATGTATTATGTTTATTATAATAGTTTCAGGTTTCTGGACTACTCACTCGTTTTTTCTATATTCCTTCGGATTTGTTACTAAAATTAATTATACTATGACAACTAAACTAAATCATTTCATTTTATTAGCGATAAAAAATAAACCGCTCTTTACGTTCGGCTAGATATCTGTATGTGACAGCGATGCGTGAGGAACTGGTCGAAAAACATAACTGAAATTTTAACTCTAGCTAGCCTACCCGTAGCGGAGTATAAAACTGCTTCACGAATGAATATCTAAATTTGGGTAAAGATCTACATCTAACTTATGAAATGTTGCTAACGGCTCGTCCAGACGGACTGTAATTCTAACTGTAGCTTCTATTGAAATATTAATCAAATTTAAATAAACATAAATTCGGTGATCGGTAGGTATGCACAACGTGAACGTGGTACGGTTTATCTGTCAACATGTTTCGTATAAAATGAAATTACGATCTCCTCTTTTTTCGTTTTACGAATTTAATTTATTAAAAATTGAGATTTTTTTACTGACTACTACGTATTAAAAAGTTTCTCCATAAATAATTTCTTAACTTGTCCGACAAACAATGGAATTATTGAAAAAAAAAAGAATGCCAACAGCACGCGGTATTCCCAAGCGGTCACCCATCCAAGTACTAACCGCGCCCGATGTTGCTTAACTTCGGTGATCAGACGAGAACCGGTGTGTTCAACATGGTATGGCCGTTGACGAAATATTTAGCTGTCCGCCAACAACTTAACCTTTTCTATGTTATCTATTAATTCAAAGCACATTCAACCACTATTTTTCATTTAAAATTTCAAAAAACGACATTTTTTCATTTTTCGGCAGAAGCAGCAACAACAATAGAAAAGTATGTAGATGAGTGAAAAACAAAAAAAAAAAACGATCATTTTTAACGATTTCTGTAGTAAGGAAAAACTTAAAAAATAGAATTAAATGGATTGCAAAGACTCTACGAAAAAGAATGTTCCCCAGTCCAAAATTTCTATTTTTGTTCGAATATACGTGTGTAGCACATACGTACGTTGATCGTACAATTCTGTAGTCTGTAGACATATTTTCGACGAATTTGTTAGACTGGTAACACCGTCGGGTTGGGACTAATATATTAAATTTTTGAAAAGTCTGAAAAAAGGATAGCATTGCAATGGCCGATATAAAATTGCTAAACTTTACTCGGGCAGTTTAGGAAACAACTTTTCTTACTATACTTGATGTATATTATTATCAAGATGGGTCCAAATTACTAAAAAAATGTATTTAATATTCACTACATCCAAAAAAATCATTTTTGCCAGTCTCTCTCCAATATACTGCGATAATAAAAAATTATTTTTAATTAAATTCGTTTATTTTCACATTTTTAATTTATCTCGAAAGTTATCATTTCCTGTAAATTCTAAAATTCTTAATTTGTTTATAGCCCTCAGTCTTTAGTATTTGTTGAAAAAAGAAAACAGCCAAACTATTCTTCCTATTCCTAGAAAATTACAACTTTGTTTAATTTAATTTATGATTGTAAGTTTGTTTTTTAAGCAATTTTTTTAGGTTATTTTTACTAACATTTCCAAGAAAAGTACGGTATTACTTTCCTTCACATGGTGGGGATAGGTGGTAAAAATAAATGTTCATTATCATTATAATTTTCATTATGTTGAGGTATGAGAAGTACGAAAATACGATTCAATTAAATTGTGGTTTCCTTATATATATATAAGCGTAGAGATGCATTGACATCTCACTTGGTGTGTTACCCTGCAAACTGGTAATAAAAAAATAAACAAAAAAACTTACTTGTATATACACGTGTACATATATATATGTATAACTTTTGTAGATCGAAAATCTCCAAAACTGCATCAATTTCACTGAAATTTAGATATGCTGTAGTAAAACATCTGAAGTTATGTACTTGAAAATTTGGTGAAGATTGGTTGAGTCGTTCTTGAGTTATGCTCACCATAAAATCGAAAGAATTTGACCGGACCAAGTTAGAAGCAACGGAGTTATGATGCTGTAAGGTGGAGGTGGAACGCTGAAGTTTCTTCTGTATGTGCCGTATCTATCAGGCCCATTAACTGATATTAAAAAAAAATATTAAGAAATAACAAAATTAAAAGAACAAAAAGTCCAGTCTTCTTGCCTGTCAAGGAATTTTAAAATTTATTATCACGACTGTTAGGAAATATTATCTTAAACGTTACTTTTACCCGCATGCTTCTGCTCAGTATGGGATTCCCGAAATAAATTTTATTGTTTTTACCATTTCTTATTTTTAATGCTCTAACCATATTTTGTTAAACAATAAAGTTCCCCATGAATGGGGCATTAAATACACCATCACTAATGAGAAGCTAAAGATGATTAAAACAAATTCAAAATTCTTTTCTTTTTTTTAACTTTGATTTTAAATCATTAACCTACAATAAATTTAGCGAATATTTTCATCATTAAATTTCTCGCTCATCCATCATAAAGCTAAGCTTTGAAATTTTCAAAAACTAAAAAAATTTTTTTTCGAATTTGAGATGCTAATAAAATTATTATAAAAAAGTTTAGTTACTGTTTTTTTGTTTTTTTTTTTTTTTTATCATCTTAACTTCAATAATTAAAATTAAGAAAGAGACTTGAAACAAGTGAGATATGTATTTAATACAAAAAACATTTTTTTAATGAAAATCGTTAAAATATATTTCATTACAGGTTTGTCTTTAATACAACCGATGATTACCTGCTGTAATTAAAAAAATTATTTTTCATTAAAAAAAAAATGCCAACAGCACGCGGTATTCCCAAGCGGTCACCCATCCAAGTACTAACCGCGCCCGACGTTGCTTAACTTCGGTGATCAGACGAGAACCGGTGTGTTCAACGTGGTATGGCCGTTGGCAACAATTTCAGATGTTCGCAAATTACTTAATTGTTTCTATGTTATCTATAAATACAAATAACATAATTTGGATTTTTCATTGAAAAAAGAGATTATTTTAATTTTACGGCAACAGACATAAATGCAACAATAACATCAACTATGAATACTATATACTATACTTATATATAGAACTTATACTATGAACTTATACTATATATATATATATATATATATATCGGTGAGAACAAAATGTGTTGTGTTTTACATTTTCTGTCCTAAGGTAAACTTAAAAAAAATCCGATGTGGACACCACATGACTTATTTGTACTCCTATTAAATTACATAAAATTTTATTTCATGAATAAGTGACTTAATCTTTTTTTATTGTTATTATTGAATAATTATTTATTGTATAACTTTTTTTAATAGAGGTTAATAATTATTAATAAATAAATATATTTAAATTAAAAATAAAAAGTGATAAACAAGGAAATGAAGTTGGATTCGATCTGATGTGTCATCCCTTTGTAAGATAAAATATTTCATTAATAAAAATTTTATTCTGCTATAACTCTGAAACCGATGAAAATATATACTGCTATGATATATTGTTGAAAAGCTCTCAATGAAAGCTTATTAGTGGAGTTAAGAAAAAGTAAAAAATCCAAAGTTTTATTTTCATTTTCACTTTGCACTTTTCATTTTAAAAAAATGTGTGTATGTAATTTAATAGGTGTACAAGGAAGTCCACATCAGATTTTTTTTAAAATGATTTAGTTCAAACAAATTTGACTGGTGTTTGATTAATTATAACTGAGAATCAACAAAGCTAATTATTATATGGATGGACTGATAACTTTACAATTTCATATATCTGATTCTAATGATCAACTTTTTATTTTATTTTTTTTAAATTATATTAATGGTGTTTAAAGAATTTCCTTTATATTTTTTTGCGATCCTAAGTAAAAGAAAATTCATTGGCAAGGCAGAGTATAAAAATAAAATGTTTTACTTGATTTTTATAAATTGTAAATAAATTTAATCCATTATACCTCTGAAAATATTTACAGAAGACAGCTTTATTTATTCTCATTTTATAGTAAAACTATTCAATATTGTATGCAGTATATTCTAAAGTTGCAAGATGAAGTTTGAATAAAATATCATTCTGTTTTTACCATTCCTCTCTGATTCATTTTAGGAAATGAATTCTCTATTTTTAAATGTCTAGGAAATAGTTTAAAAGCTGAGAAAGAAAAACGTTTTTACTGATTTTTAACAATTTTTTATTGTTATTTGCCCATTAATAAATCAAAAGATTACAAAAAACCAGATCCACACTTATAACCCCATCTGGTTGGTCTAGTGGTGAAAACATCTCCCCAAATCAGCTGATTTGGAAGTAAAGCGTTTCAGCGTTCAAGTCAATAGAAAATGCAGTTATTTCTATATGGATTTGAATACTAGATCATGGATACCAGTGTTCTTTGGTGGTTGGATTTGAATTAACCACACATCTCAGGAATGGTCGAACTAAGAATGTACAGAGTACACTCATACATATCATCCTCATTTCATCCTCTGAAGAATTATCTAAGCGGTAGTTACCGGAGGCTAAACAGGAAAAGAAAAAAAAAAAAGAAAAAAGAAGCAATCAGACTGAAAAAAATTAATTCATTCCTAAATCCAGTGCTTAATACAAACAACACATCTGTGTTCTCAATTATGTGTTTTGACCTGCAGACATGATTAATCTTGTCCATGAACGCTCACTCTGCAGTATTGGATATGATGATATGATATCTGTATATGATATGATTTAATTCTTTGTCTAGAATTGTTTATTTATAGTGTACAAATTATGTTACTAAAGTTAAACAATAAAAAATGAGCTAACAAAATATAATACAGGAGCTTAAAATGCTAACTAAATGTTGAAAAATGAAAAAAAATCCTTTAATTAAAATTCAAAAATTTTTCAATAATGGTGGGTGATAGAAAGATGAGTTCATATTCATTTTCAGCATCAAAAAACAGATTAAAATCAGGTATCGTATATTAGGAAACAAAAATTATGTTTATCAATGTTATCATTTTATATATATATAATTTTTTGTTTTAATTTGTAACAAATTAAAAATTAATCAAAACAAATATTTTAAGATTCATTCTGATCAATGAAGTGTTAGATGGGAGAATACACTTGCTTAGGAATGTGTGTATATCAAAAAGGTTTATTCCATTTTTGGATCCAAGTGTGCATTTTGACTAATACATATATTTTTGTTGAAATCTTCCATACCTATAGATTATTATTTGTTAGAATCAAAAGAAAGGATATCTATTGAATTAGGCATTTTCAATCAGATCAATTTGTAAACGCAGATTGACTAAAATATCTGTTAAGTGTTAAAATATTATTTTAATTTTACAGGATGTAAACTCCAATTATTGGAGATGTTATATCCTGGCAATAAATGTCTGGATATGACTTACGAATTTTCTATTGATTTTCTCAATAATCAATTAATTTATTGCCTCCAGGAAAACCACGTAAGAAGATAAAATAAATTTACAATAAAAATTTTTAATGTTTCAATTATGATTCTGTAGATATGAAAGTCATTGAGGAATTTTTATTTAAGTTAGCTATTACAGCTAGCCAAATAAATACACATTACACACCACATCCCTTCTGTTATCCATGTTTACACCCATTTTATGTTGAAGATAAATTAAAATTTATTTCCATATTGAATTGTACTGAATTATAGATATTTGGTTTCACAGCTCAGGTTCCATTTCTGTGTATAATAGTAACAAAGGTTAAGGTCATTTATCTTGGAGCTCAAACTCTTGCTCTACCTAAGAATATATATTGAGAAAGTTAAGCAGGATTTAAATTTATGTATTCTTATGGCGGTTTTTCTACATCTCTAATGTCAGCAGGCACATGGACTATGTCATTAAATAATTATGTTGTGTTTTCACATCTTTAGTGGTCAATAAATATTGGTCTAAATTGTAGCAACTAAAAACTAATCGTGATCACATGGTTACATAATAGTTTGCCTTTAAAGCAGCCCAAATCTTGGATTATAGTAAAGGTGGCTTGAAATAAGTATTATAAAATTATAAAGAGATATAATGATGCAGAAGTTCACTAACTCATTTTTGCTGAACAGCTACTCAATGCAGCCAAAATCTATCTCGTTTCATCTGGGTAACTTAAGTATTCATCTGTTTCTTGGTAAATAATAACTGACTTAGTGATCATCAAAAGGTTCTACAAAACTTAGAGCAACGTCTGAATAACTCAGAATTTATCTTAATGAAAACACTGTATGTTTAACATTTTGAGATTCAAAATTTTTATCTTGGAGCAGTTATATTTTTCATTCTATGTAACTTATTATTTTACAAATTATAAACAGTTCACCTATGTATTATATGAAGATTGTACTTCTGAAGGCCTTTAGCATCTTCCTTATTGACATTAGCACTGGAAGCACTGCTACCAGTAGCACCTGCCTAAAAAAAATTAGTAAATCACTTTAGAATATAATCAAAACATATACAATGTATTCAAAAAGGCCCTTTAATCCTCCTTAACTTTTAATTTCATAACACTTACTAGGTCATAATAACTACCATTTAACTTAATAATCAACCAACCTTGTTTTTATCGGCAAAGGTTTTGGATGTGCCTAAAAAGTGGGTAAGTTAAATATTTTGTAAAACAAATAACTGCTAGCCTAGTAAGTCCTACAAAAGTTAACATTTTTATTTGTTAACCATTAAAAATTTAAACAGAATTAAAGACTCTTTTTAACACTGTGTATTTTTCCACCAAGAGAAAATCTCATTATATAAGAACCATTTGTATCCTTTGCATGAATTTTCCAACTTTAATGATTAAGTGATATATAATTTTTGATTATAAGTTTATAAATATTACTCATTTGAGTATAATGAAAAGTATAAGAACTGAGATGTAATTGTAGAATAGGGAATAATATATTGTGACATTGAAAAATAAGGAATTGTTCTTTCTGTAAAAAAGGATATAAGATATTATATGGTGTTCACTCCATTTTATTAACTGAAATTAAATTATCATGTGAATATATCTTTATGTTACTCTTCAAATAAAGCTGTATAAAAATAAAATTTGAAAACAACCATACTGTATGACAATGACTGATAGTGCATATAATTTTGTACTAAAGTTTAAAATATGTAATTGATAAATAACTTTTCCATGATTTGTTTGTTATTTACAACTTCACACTCAATAGTTCATATCTTTATGTTCAATAATTACCTTTTTCACTCTAGTTGTTTTAAACAGAAAGTGATATAGAAAAAATAGACTCAAGTGAATTTCTGTAAAGTAACTTAAACAACAAATTATTACTTTTAACATGATAAAAAAAGGCACCAAAATGAATATTATTAATTAATTTTTATTTTAAACTTTACAAAACATTATTTTATATGTAATCCGCGAACAGTCATTAGTTCACGGTTTCGCCACGCGAAATGCTGCGTCATTGTCGTTTCTTACCAAGTTAGGAATTTGTACCGGTTATTTTGTGGAGGTTATGTTTTTGATTGTGGAAATTTGTAATAAAATATTGGTTAATTGTTTGTTTATTGATTAAATATTGTGTTTTAAGGTAATAAAAAAATACTTTTATTCAAAGATTTTTTTTTATAAAAACGTTTTTTTGTTTTGCTTTATTCGAGTTTGTCATGGAATATAAATTGAGTTCTGTTCTTTATGGTCATTCTATGGACGTAAGAGCTCTTGCTGTAACAGCAGATGGTAATATTGTATCCACTTCTAGAGATAAAACTGCTAAAATCTGGAAACCGAATGGGTAAGTTGGAAAGTGTTTTGAATAGGATTTAACTTATTCGTAATATGTGTATCGTATTTACTGGACGTTTTATAGTACTGGAATGACACTATTTTCATTGTAAACTAAACAAAGGCATGCAAGTATATTATTAAATTGCTTATAACATATGGTCTTTGTTTTTTCTTTAATTAGATTTTTTCAGTTAATTCTTAATTAGTATTCAGAACTTTAAAATGCTATTGTTAATCTTTTATCTTAGGTAAGGTTGTACCTGAACCTAAGACAACTGTGTATACAAAAGGGTTTTGCTGCTCTACCACATGTGTCCTGACTTTACATTTCACCTCTTATAAACATTTATAGTTTATGAATTTTAAGATTCAAAGATTACATTAGAGCGGAGCAGATTGATTAAACTGTTTATCTACTCTAGGCCAATGTTCTTGTTGCAGGAAGTTATATTTTACATACTAAACATTTAGTTGATTATTCAATTTTTTTAAATGTATATTTATTTTTATTTAATATGTAATTAATTTCATTATTGTCTAAGTTGATTTGTTTTTGAAAAAAAAGGAAAGTGTTTCTAGTTACACTAAATTTTTATTGTGGGTTAGAATCTATTGATATAAAGTGGTAGATTAAACAGAATAGTTGGGAGGAAATGTCTAGAGTTAACTGGATGTATTATTGTGTTGATGAGTGCTAATCATTTCTGATTGAAAGGTATTCAATGTGGTCCTAATCAAAATACTTATTGTGATTGCTTGGTTTTAGTACGTAGTCAATAATTTTATCAGTGTTAAATAATAGTCTACGTAAGAATTTTGTGTTAATCACTGAACTTTAAAAACTAAAAAATAAATAATTCACGTTATTTACAAAATGAATTACAAATATATTATTCATTTTGAAGTAAGTAATCCTCAGTAATATAGTTATATCAGCACTTCAAAATTTAAAAAGGAAATGAAATATTTTAAAATTGGCCTTTGAGTTCTGAAAACCATCAACATAAATTAGTGTAACGTAACTTTTTAATTCCCGAGGTAAATATACTACCACCATATTTTCCAGGAATAAGATTTCTTTATTATATGTAATAAAAGATATTACTTGTCTAAATATTCTAAATTTTAAATGAATCTTTTGCTATTGACTAATGTTATACAGTTATAATAATTTAAAAACATGTTACATATATAGTTTTAAATTGATTCATTGATCTGTTGATTTTTTCCATTGTAATGGAAATCCAAGTTTTCCGTTGTAATGGAAAAAATCCAAGTCCTTCCAGGCTAATTCATATCTTTACAGAATGCTGTCGCAAATTTCTGTCATCGTGTACTCATTTTAAGACCCAACCTGATTTTTGCTATTCTTCTGTAATGCCACATTTCAAAGACATTTTATTCCTTTTTTACATTTCTTATTTCCTACATTTTGCTACCATTAATGCTACATTTTATTCCAATAATTTTTTTTAAAAATCTTTAATTCTTATCATCTGTATTTGGTACTAGCTGACTTCATCCGTTATTTTTAATTCAGTTTTTTTATAATGTTTATTTTACTTTTATTTATTTTCAAATTGAATTTCTTTCCTAACAATGAATACTTGTAATTCAAAATTTCTTCTTACTCATTTTACATATCCGTCAGAAGAACAATGTCATTAGAAATCACAACATTTTTTATACTTTCTCTGAAATAATTATTCCACTCCAGATTTTTGCTTAAGTTACTGTTTTGCTTCTATAGCTTGTACAAATTTAGTATCGGTGAACAACTTCATCTTTAACTCACTTTTTCTGAATCAGAGCTTGGCTTTTTCTTCATCTTTTGTTCATATCACCGATTCATTTACAAATTGTATATTAGTCTACGTTCCCTATATTTCATTCAGTTTTATTTTTCTCACACCAATTAGTCTGGTCTTCTCAGTCCAATAATTTCATGAGGAGAAAAATAATTTTAAAAAGATGCTTAACATTATGAGATTTACATCTTCTCATGATATTAGATGTAATAACTAATAATTTTGTAATTTTAAAGAATTGTTTCTTAACTTTCTGTGTTTTTGTGGTTGTTTTTCTGTATTGGAGCATTTCAGTATATGAAAGTAATGTTGTAAAATGTAGAAATATTACTTGAAATTATTGAATTGTACAAATATAAACAAAGTCTTGTACTGAATAAATACATATAATTAACTCTATACCAGGGACATTTGACACAGAGATTATATAAGTGTAACCAAATGATTATAATATTTGTCGATTAATAATCCTTTAGATTGCAAGTTGCATAGTTTCAGATGCATGCATTTGTTGTAATATATATCCCTCTATGAATTATTGTTTGTGGCAATCAAGCAAAGCAAATAAGTTTTGAATTTTCTTATAAATTGGTAAAATTGAAGTTTAAGCTATTGTAAACTATTTTGTTTTAAAAGGTTTAACTTTGAGAGGCTTAGAAAAATAGGCAAATTGCACTTTGAAGACTGCCCTTTATTTTAGTGGTAAAAAGTGGGCTGCTGAATTTAAACGTAGTTGTACATCCATTTAAGATGATGAATGTTTAGGGAAAACCTGAAAAACTGTTATGACTGATGAAGTATTACAAAAATCCATAATGACTAAATGAGTGATCATTGACTGAATTCAACTGCTTATTTTACAAAGCTTGATAAATTGCATTCTACTGAGAATATTAAAAAATTGGAAAGTTGTTGGTTTAAATGTTTCGAGTTGGTAATTATGTTGAAAAATAAAATAAAATTTCTCGAAAATCTTTGTGTTTACAGGCTGAGAATTGAATCCTCAAATAATTCTTATATTTAATCAATATATATATTTTTGAAAATTCAAATAATTCATTAATATACCACTGTGCTACAAAAATTTAATATTAAATGTAATATAAACCACTAAAACACAGTAAATAAATAAGTTAAACTTACCATATTTATTTCAAGAATTGATTTTTGCAGGATCCTGCATCTTGAATTGTTATTAATATTATTATAGAATTTAATAACCGAGATGTGGGATCCCACCAAAATCGATTCTTGGATTTAATATGGTAAGTATAAAATAAACTGTTTGCTGTGTTTTGATGGTTAATATTACATTTAATATTATATATATGTAATATATATATACAGAATAAAATTAAATTGGTAGGATGACACTTACCTTATATCATTATGTATTCACAAGAGTACTTTCATGATTTTCTCGCATCTTCAGTTGATACAGTCTTTTAATTGTTCACATAAAATTACATATTATAAATATACACCATTAACAAAATAAATTCGTGATAAATACAATTAAACAGAATTTGCTAAAACCTTAGATATAAACTTTAAAATCAAAATTAAAAGTTAAAAATTCCATATATAAAAATATGTTGTCTAATAATAAAAATATTAATTAAAAGTTAAAATGATAAATATGTTAAAAAGAATGAATTTGTGTGTGTGATTTGGCTAGCCAATATTATATTACTGTAATAAATGTTAAATGTTAATGACATAACATGTTTAACCTTTAATTAATATTTTTATTATGTGACGACATATTTTTTTTATATATAGAATTTTTAACTTTTAATTTTGATTTTAAAATTTATATATAAGGTTTTAGCAAATTCTGTTTTATTGTATTTATCAAGAATTTATTTTGGTGTTAGTGTGTATTGTTCACGTAAAATTTAATGTGAATTAAAAGATTATATTAACTGAAGATGTGAGAAAATTATGTAAGCACTCTTGTGAATGTATAATGATATAAAGTGAAGTGTCATCCTACCTAATTTAATTTTATTCTGTACTTGGTGGATCAAGTTATTTATTTATATTTGTATAATAGTACAGAGGAATACGAGTCTTAACTTGACTTAAATGAAAAAAAAAATGTATATAAATCTAACGTATATAACCTAAGTATATATATATTTTACTTAAAAACATTATCTTTATTTATCTCTTGGGTAACCAATCAACTATACAAACTTATAAATTAAATTCACATGTTTCACTTAGAATTCTCTAAGCTTCCTCGGTTGTCAATACACATTCATACACATCTCATACAGAATTCTCTTGCATACTACTAAATTAACTGATCTGCCCATCCTATATAACAATATTTAGTCCCCACCCTTATTGCAATAGATCCCCCTACTCGCACTTGACTCATCTTTAGATAATTATATGTATCTCTTTATATAACCTGATTGCTATTTTCTGTGTATTGAAGCCTTTACAATGCACATATTTTTCCCCAAAATTGCAAAACATTAAACATTTTTTCCTTAAAACTAAATTTATAATATAAATATATGATTCTTTAAAATTAAATTAACTTATATGTTGCTTAATCTGGCTATGTCCATTCTATTGAGAGCATTTGTATTTTTCTTGATGTACATCATTTCAAGAGTGGTCCCATGTGTATTTTGTTCTTTGTCTAATGTTTTGGTGCTGTTGAAATCAAACGAGTGTTTATGTTCAGTTCTATTGTATGTTTTGTGAGCGCTGTCACTTCCTTCTTTCTATATTTATGGGCTTCTATTCTTTTTTTAATGTATTGAGAGATGTTTGTCTAATGTACACAGCGTTACAATTTTTACACAGCATGTTTGTATACTTTCTTCTATACTTTCTTTACACAGGACTGTATACTTTGTTGGCTTGTTGATTTTTTCTATCAGCGATTTTAATTTTTAGAAAATATACTATTCAGATTGTTGTAATTTTGATGAGCTATTGCAAAATTCTTTTGTAACAATTTTTTAATCTTTTCAGATAGACCTGTGATAAATCGTAATGCAACATAATTATCACTCTTTTTCTTAGGATGGTTGGCTGCTTTATTATTATAGTGTTTATAAATTGTATTTTTAAATATTTTATTTATGATATTTTCCCAATAATTATTATTTATTAATAGATTTTTTTGCTTTTTTTATACATTCTGTCTATGTTCGGGGTTTTTAAATTTTATTACTGTTTGTTGATTTTTTTATGTGATATAGGTTTTGTTGATAGAAAATTTAGGTACGTGCCTGAAGATTTTGGTTTTATATACCATTTGTTGATATTTTCTTTTTGAAATGAGTTATTGTTAAATTCAGAATTTTATGCTATTGTTAATCTCAACTTCTTTTGTAAATTGTATATGTTCATTAAACAGGTTAGTTTCTTTTAATATTAAATCAGTATCCTGTTCATGTGCACATAATAGAATGTCATCTACGTATCTTTTATAGAATGAGAACTTAGTATTTAATTTTTCTAATACTTTATTTTCTAAATATTCCATAGTTAGGTTTGGTAAGCAGGCAGAGATTGATGACCTCATGGCTAAATCATGGCATTGTTCATATAATTTATTTTTAAACTTAAAATACGTATTATGTATGTGCATATTTACACATTCTAAAAATTCTGTTTTTTTTTTGTTTTTTTTCATTTTCGTTATTTTATCAATTTCACCCCATTTGCTTTCTATCGCTTCAATCATTAAATTCTTCGGAATGCTAGTGCATAATGAAATTACAATCAAACTAAATTAATTTATGGTGTATGCTATTTTATTTGCTTATTAATAAAAGTGTGGAAATCCCATGAATTTTTCATGTATTTATTTTTTGCGATTATTTGTTGTAATATTTTAACCAAACATTTGGATAACTTATACGTCGGACTTTGTATGCAGTTTACTATAAGCATTATAGGATCATTTTTATGCCATTTTATTAGAACGTAAATTTTTGGCGGTATCGCGTTATTGATACATAGTTTCGCTTCTGTTGTTATATACCCATGTGCAGACAATTTTTTTGGCTATATTATTATTTTTTAGCTGTAATTTATTATTGGTCGGATCCCTTTTTATTTCTTTGTATGTGGTTTTGTTATTTAACATATTTTCCATTTTTGTTGAATAATCTTTATTGTCAATAGTAACTGTTTTATTAATTTCATCAATATTAAGATTTATGATTTTATCTCTATACGCTGTATGAATTTGTTTGTTTTTGATGCGTTAATGACGATATTTTCTATTATTTTTACCGCTTTCGTATTTACTATGTTGTTATTGTATTGTCTCATTTTGATTTTATGATTACATTGCTTAGTATTACTTTTATATATTTGTATTGCCTTGCATATATTATTACGTATTTTATTTTGTCTTTCACATTGTGAATACTACAAATGGCGTTTTCAATATTTATATTAAAGTTTTTTGTTGGCGACAGTTTTTGTATAACTTTGCCTCGCTCGTGATTATTTAATGTTAGCGGTAACGCAAACTTAGGTTCTAAAGATACACTTTTAATTACATATTCAGGAATTGTTAATGTTGAAAAATGTTGTATCCATTTTTCCTTGTGTCAAACGAAATTAGGTTCGCTGTACCTAACCTGCCGGGGTTTTGTTCGGCCTTCGTGGCGGAGTGGATTTAAAATCTTCCTACGGTGGATAAAAAAAAAAAAAAAAAACCACCGGGTTGGTCTAATGGTGAATGCGTCTTCCCAAATCACCTGATTTGGAAGTCGAGAGTTCCAGCGTTCAAGTCCTAGTAAAGTCAGTTATTTTTACACGGATTTAAATACTAGATCGTGGATACCGGTGTTCTTTGGTGGCTGAGTTCCAATTAACCACACATCTCAGAAATGGTCGAACTGAGTCTGTACAAGACTACACTCATTAATATCATTCTCTGAAGTATTATCTGAAAGTTAATACTTCAGAGTTGAAGAACCCGAGGCTTAACAGGATAAAGAAAAAGAAAGGTTTGCTGTACCTGCCGGTCTCCGTGGCGCGAGTGATAGCATCTCGGCCTTTCATCTGGAGGTCCCGGGTTCGAATCCCGGTCAGGCATGGCATTTTCACACCCTATTGTCATTCATCTCATCCTCTGAAACAATACCTAACGGTGGGTAAAACGGAGATTAAAAGAAAAGAAAAAAACTTTGCTGTACCTATTTCTTAAGCGGTTTTTTTAAAATTTTTTTTCTTTAATAATTTTGAAACTACTTTCTTCTCAAATTATAAAACTCTCAAATAATTGTGTTTGTAAAATACTCTTTAAGGTATTTATTTCTTTAGAAATGTCATTGTTAATATTTTTTCCTTTTTTCTTCAGTTTGCACTGTATCTTTTATTAACAAATTTAGAACTTCATTCATAAAATTATATACAATATCATATCAAAAAGAAAATTTCAGCATAATGGTGAATAAAACCAACAACTTCAGGCAGATACCTAAATTTCTTATCATATAAAAAATCAGTAGTCAAGAATGTTGCAAACAGAGTAATAAAATTTACAAAGCCTAAAGGTAGACCAGAATGTATAAAAACAATAAAAAAAAGATCTATTAATAAATAATAATTATTGGGAAAATATCATAAATAAAATATTTAAAAATACAGTTTATAAACATTATAATAATATAGCATCCAACCTTCCTAATAAAAATGATAAGAGTGAGAATTATGTTGCATTACCATTTGTCACAGGTCTATCTAAAAAGATTAAAAAATTGTTACAAAAGGATTTTGCAATACCCCTTCAAAATAAACAATCTGAATAGTATGTTTTGTAAATTAAAATCGCCGATAGAAAAAAATCAACAATCTAATGTAGTATACAGCATTCCGTGTAAAGTTTGTAACAGGTGGCTAGTGCCAGAAACCACCTTCGATTACATGTTGTGGTGCGGATGAGTGGTGGGCTGTTGAGGAGCTAGCAGCTGGGATCCTGAAGTTGAAAGAGGAGGAGTACTATGGTTGGGAAGCAAATTGGGGAACAACTGGTAGGGGAAGGGTAGGCAACCCTAATTAGGAGGTTGCAGCTCACACTGAGATGGACCGCACCCGATGAGTGAATGGGGACTCCAGGGTCTTGAGAGTGGAGCCTGTGGCTTTTGCAGGCTGTTTAGGAGGGAGAGTTAAGACTGTGTCCTAGTGGTGGATCCCTTTGGGAATCCAACACTTGAAGCAAGGCATAAAGAGCATAGTCCCGATGAAGCTGCTTGATTGCAGGTTCAGATAAGATGAGTAATAAATGTTCTCTGAACATTTATTACTTGACTCATCTTATTGTGTTTAGATCCCTTGAATAAGGGGATCTATTGCAATAAGTGTGGAGACAAAATATTGTTATGTAGGGTGGGTAGATCAGTTAATCTCATAGTATGCAAGAGAATGCTGTATGATGTGTGGATGCTTGTGTATTGTCACCTGAGGAAGCTTAGAGAATTCTTAGTGAAACGTAGTGAATTTAATTTATAAGTTTATATAGTTGTTTGGTTAATCCAAGAAATTAATAAAGATAATATTTTTAAGTAAAATATGTCTTATTATTATAATTAATTCTGTTCAATCAAGAGGAAAATAAAAAATTACATTTAAGTTAATATTCATATATATATATATATGCTACATACAGAGTGGGGAGTTAAGATCATGTACCGGTAGTGGGTCCCTTTGGGGGATTCATACCGAATAGCAAAGGTAAAACGACCTTTCATTCAAAAATATAATCTGCTTACATCAAAAATTGATTTAAACACAAGAAAAACATTTTTGAAAGTATATGTTTAGAGTGTAGCTTTATATGGAAGTGAAACTAGGACGATCGGAGTACCCGATAAGAAAAGATTAGAAGCTTTTGATATTTGGTGCTGTAGGAGAATGTTAAAAATCAGATGGGTGGATAAAGTGACAAATGAAGAGGTCTTGTGGCAAATTGATGAAGAGAGAAGCATTTGGAAAAATAAAGTTAAAATAAGAGACAGACTTATAGGCCACATATTAAGATATCCTGGAATGGTCACTTTAATATTGGAGGAACATGTTGATGGGAAAAATTGTGTAGGTAGGCAACATTTGGAATACGTAAAACAATGTGTTAGGGATGTAGGATGTAAGGGGTACACTAAAAAGAAATGACTGGCACTAGGTAGGGATTCTTGGAGTGCTGCGAAAAACCAATCAAATGACTGAAGAAAAAAGTATACAGAGAGATCCAAAAGTCACTCACATCAAAATTAAAGTGTCTGTAAATAGTACTGTAGTTGAAAAAGTGCTATTGGCTACCGCAAGATAGCACCATGGGCATTAACAACAACAAACCTAGATGCCATTGTGATGTGTATTAATCACATGACGCTTGTAGTAATGCTTTGTTTATTGCGTGGTAAACATGTCGTTATTCCACAAGCTACAAGTTTTCACTGTTGAACATTATTTTTTCAATCGTTCTTATGCATATGTAGATGAATTTTGTGGGAAATATCCCTTTGTGTCAGTGCCTAACAATTCGACCATAACGAGATTAATCACCCATTTTAGTGAATGCGGATCAGTTGCAGCCAAAAATACTTGGGAGACCAGCCATTTTGATCTTTGCTAAGCTGGCTGAGGTTAAGAATGTGATGCAGCATTCACCTTCAGAAAGCTTGAGAAGACTATCAGTGCGCACAGATTTCATATGAAAGTGCTTAGAGAGGGATGAAGCAGTTACACTTTGGTGCATATCATGTTCACAGTGTTCAGGAATTGAAGGAGCCAGATAAAGAAAAGTGTTTAGTGTACTGTTTGTACATGCTTTTGGTAATTTGTTGACAAGCATGGAATTGCAGAGCTTGACTGTGAATTCTTCACTGATGAGGCATGGTTTCACCTTATTAGCTACGTGAACAATCAAAATACTAGAATTTGGTCAGCCGAGAATCCTTATGTTTTACATAAAAATCCTCTACACTCTCAGAAAATGAAAGTGTGGTGTGCTGTATCACTTCATCAAATAGTGGGCCCCATTTTCTTTGAAACTACAGTGAACAGTATTGTGTACTATTACATCATTACACAATTTATTGCACTTCTTGTAAATGGTGAATGTGATTGTTGGTTACAACAGGACAGTGCCACATGTCATACATCTAATGAAACCATGAATTTCTTGCGCAAGTTTTTTTGGCAAGTGCATTATGGCCCCCAGGATTATTAAGGATTATGGCCCCTACATTCATCCGATTTGACGTCCCCAGATTCCTTCCTGTGGGGTTATGTTAAAGGAAAAGGTCTATAAAAACAGGCCGCACACACTGGAGAAACTAAAGATGAATATAATAACAGAGATTAACAAAATTAGCATACACGTGCTCCACAAATTGGCCTCAAACATGGTAAAAAGATTTTGCACACTCATTACTAAACAGGGTAACCATTTTGAGCATATATTCTAAAAATAAATAAATCTTTTATTATTATTATTTAATGTCTTATTTCTTTTATTACTTTGATGTGTGTAACTTTTGGATCACTCAATATATGGTTTTATGTATAAGTTATGTAGATGGTATTTTAGTCATATATAATCCAGTTATAAATAATTAACATTGGATAATTTTAAATAAGCTTAATAATTATAATAATAATTAAAAATTTACTTATAAAATGGAAAAGAACAGAAAATACATTTTTTTTTTTTTTATTGAATCAAAATAAACATAAACAATGTTATAGAAACATCTTTTTATAGAAAACCTACAACAAATAGCAGTAAAATACTGGAAAATTCTAATCACCAATGGTCATAAAGAATTGGTTATTTAAAAACCTGATTTTTAGAGTAATACATTATACTAGGAACAATGAAAACAAACTCAAGAAAGAATTTGATGTAATAAAACAAATAGTTTCAATAGTGAAATTATAGAAAAGGTATATATAAAAAGCAGAAGCTAAAGTACCATGATAGTTCTACAAAGATTTAGCAACAAAATAACATGGAGGTTATTAATAGTTTTTTCTAAATAAAATAATAGAAAAAAATTATTAATGTTTATGATAAAAATAAATGTAAAAAAAGCTTACCAACCAAATAACCATATTATAAAATATTTATGGAATAATAATGATAAAAAAAATTACGTAAAGGATTTAAGGAGAATATGTGAAATTAAATGTAATGAATGTAATAAAATTTATATTGGTAAAATTAACAGATCTTTAAAAAAAAAGATTTATGGAACATTATAGTGCTAACAAAAGCATAAAGAGAAGTATGTTTAATATGGCTGACCATATGTTACAATATAAGCATAGTATTACCGATTATAAGAATAATTTAGAAATTTTGGAAGTTAGTAACAACAATAAAAAAATGAACATTCTTCAGAAATATTATAAATTTAAACAAAAGTTTGAATTGACTAATCAACAGATTGATGATGTTTTTAATTAAAGATGTAGTGAGTTCTGGTAGTTGGCAACAATGCTTACGTATTTGTGTGACATTTTAAATTAACATCGTTCCAGTGTGGTTGTGTTGTTACAAATTTTGTGGTTGCTAGGGTTATGTTTTCTAAATTTTAAAATCTTCAGTGGTTTTTTGTTTTGTTATTATTGATGTAATTGCAGAATTTTACACTGAGTGATAATGCGCAGGATCCTGCGAAAGTCAACTAATGGTATTAGTTTTTTTGTAGGGTTTTCTGTTACTATGTTTGGTGGTCAAGTAGATATTTGATTTTGAATTGGCTTAGTGGTTAGTATGTTGATGAATTATTTCAGAATGAAGTAATTAATACTGTTATTCATATCAAGTAAATAATTATTTCAGATGAAAATTTTCAGAAAGTTATATATATATATATATGTAAAACTTAAAAAATTTAATTAGTAATTCTTATGAAGATTTATTGTACGTTAATTAGACTATCTAACAAATTTCTATTTTTAAAAATTATTGTGACTTAAATTAAGCTCTTAGAAACATTAAACTTAAAATAGAGTAGCTGAAATGAAAAAAAAAGAATGTTTCTTTTCTCGGTGAAACTGCCAATTTGACTGTTACAATGTTAAAAAATAAACAAAAAAAGGTACAGTTTTTTAAATTGACAGATTATTGGTTGGTTATTAATGTAGTAGACATTCTACCTCTGTAGTTGATTAGTTAGTTCTTTCTTAGATGGTGCCATCTAAGAACTAACTACAGTGGTAGATCACCTACTACATTAATACTGATTATTGTTCCAGAATTGTTATTTATGTATGTTTGCATTTAATTATTTCAGTAAAGAATATTTTTAATTTGTAGGCTACTTGTGAGCACTGTCTTATATTTTTCTGTAGATTGTTAATTTTAAAAATACTTAATTTTTATTGTTTGTTTCGTTTAATTTTAAATCTTATGTTTCATTTGTTAATTAATTTTTTTACAGTTTCAATTCTGGTTTTACTGAAGTTCAAACATTAAAAGGGCATTCAAATTTTGTATCTAGTGTATGTGTTTTACCAACAACTGAAGCATATCCTGGAGGCATAATTATTACTGGTAGTAATGATAGTAATATATGTGCATTTAGTCAAGATAACCCTTTGCCTTTATTTACTTTCAAAGGACATACTAGTACTGGTAAGATTTTTATCATTTATGATATATTTAAATTGAAAATAACAACGTTTTTTTTATATTATTTTTATTTATGATGTTGACTATCATTTTCAGTATTTTAATTAATAAGCATATGGTGATGAATAAGTTATGATGACTCAGAAAACCTATTGATTTTTGTGAAATTTTAAATAAAAAGAAAAAAGTTATGAATTGTGTAGAAAAGAAATGTTTTATTGTTATATACAAATATATTTTTTTTATTGACTTTTATTTCCTTTAATTTTCTGAAAATTAAATTTTTACAAAGTTTTATTTTTTTAATTTATCGTTTTTTTACCTAAAAAATATTATAAATACAGTTCTGAAATAATTTTTTCATCAAATAACATAAAAATACATTAATTTTTTATTGTAAATAATGTCCAAAAAAAATGCAGTACTTTATTATGTACTTTCATGTTGAACAAAAACCAGGTTGAAATCTTTCAGCAGACATAACTCGAAGACAAACTATTTCAAGACTGCTGCCTTGAAATCAGCTTTTTTTCTTATTTTTAGCTGTAGAATCACCTGAAATAATATCCTTTCCTGGTGGAACATACTTTTACATGCAGTTTTTGAATATTTCCTATGTGTAATTTAGTAATAAATCAGAATCAATCCTCTTATAACCTCTAAAAGTACTAATCAAGAAATTAATGCAATAGTAAAACTATGGTACAGTCATTACTGATAAAATTCTTGTTTTTAATAACTGATAATAACCTCTCTCGGAAAGACTATGAAGATAATGTAATGCAAAAAAAAAAACAAATGCAAAGCAAATATGTAAACTTGATGATAAATTAATGAGGGCAGCTTATTATAAATTGATAATTTCCCATATAGTGCGCACTACTGTTCCCATATAGTGCGCACTACTGTTTTGAAGATCATTATCTAAACATGAATTTTTAAGATATAAAAGAAAGGTGTTAGAATATAAAGGTGTTAGATATAAAAGAAAGGTAAGAATAAGGAAATGAAACAAGTATGCAGTCCTTTTAAAGATCGGCAATATTAATGATGGTTCTTTTTCCACATTATATATTTATGAAGCAATAATTAATAGTAGATAAAAAAAATTTTAAAGAAAATTTCCATCCATATTATATAGAGCCAATTTTCATGAAATTTTTTTTCAAAATCATGAAATTTTGAAAAAAATTACCATATGACATTGGCACCTGAGCCGGTTTGTTCGTTCATTGGTGGGGATATGAAGCGAACTATAAATCTGATAGCTATCAATTTTTTCTACAAGGATCAATGAGAACTAACCAAATACGTACTGAAATAAAAATGTAATCTATTGTTACACTAATCACTAATTTACTAACTACTGTTGTAGTAGTTATCTAAGTGTACACTGAGGCACTACAGCATATGTCCTCAACAGTAGTTATAGCTGAACTGTCCAACAGTGGCATTTAAAAGTTTTCTAATAGTGGTAGTCTGTTAGAAGGAAATTTGAAATTCCCAAAAGTACTTGTGATAGTAAAACAAATTTTAAAAAAAACAAAAAGCATTTTGTATGTGAAAAATATCTTGTTTTTATAAACAAAAATATTTTTTTTTTTTGTAGAATTCCTCTCCTTCCCTATTCATAAGTAAGTAAAGTAGTTATAAGTTTAGAAATTATAGCATTAGAAGATTTAAGTTTAAATTTAACTCATTAAATGTAAAGTTGTAATCATGAAGCTGTGATAAAAAAATGTTGGCCTGTGACATCTCTTTTGAGTGATCATACTTATCCTTAACTCATCATGCTTGAGTTTAGCACAAGGTTATTGTACTTCTTCAGATGTTCAATCTAAACATCCCTTATGTCCTGATATAAGGCTTGATCTCCATCAGGTTTCAGGGGTAATAGCAAAGATAAGATAAAATCCTTAGCTCTCAAAAAGTATGTGCTCAATGAGATTAAAAGTAAAATTAAATCTGCTAAGTGTATCTTTCTGCCGGTCTCTGTGGTGTGAGTGGTAGCATCTCAGCCTTTCATCCAGAGGTCCCAGGTTTGAATTCCGGTCAGGTGTGGCATTTTCACACACTACTTGTGTGCTCATCCTCTGAAGCAATACCTAACGGTGGTCCCTGAGATTAAAAAAAAATGAATCTTTCTGTTGGGATTGGGTCTTCTCAGATTAGATACTAACTTTCTGCTTTTGCTCAGCTTAACAGAGTTACCATTTATAGGTTATATGTTGGAATCATTGCTGTAGTTGATACCAATATGTTTTAAATAGCATTTTCATGAAGCTAGTTATCTTCAAGTAACAAGACCATCTGTGTAGTATTGATTTTAGTATATTAAGAGAATTTGATACATTTTTAATATAATTAAAATTTTTTTTTCTTTTAGTGTGCCACTTAGCTACTGGTACTGCTCCTGGTACGTTTTTATCAGCTTCTTGGGATCATACTTGTAAAGTCTGGTTGTTGTCTTCACCGAATGAACCACTAGTGACATTGACTGGTCATCAGATGGCTGTTTGGTCTTGTTTACAGTTATCTTCTGGTTTTATTCTTACTGCTTCAGCCGATAAGACTATTAATGTATACAGTAGTGATTTTAAACCTTATAAATCCCTTTCTGGTATGTAATTATTTCTTTTGTATTTTTATATGTAAAGGGTCCGGCATATAAATCTGACGATTTTGTAGTAATTGTTATGTTGGCACCACCACTGTCAGTGAGAAGGCGGAAGTGTTGTACATCGACAAGTCTATTCATGCTATTTCAGTAGCCAGTATGTCATGGTCGGGTGAACAACGAGTGTTTGTAATTGAAGCCTATTTAAAAATAATGACTCGGTTAAACACAGTTAAACACTGTGTTACAACACAGTGTTTATTTCGCAGACATTTCAGTTTAAATCGACACGCATCTGTTTCTAATAGGAATACGATATTGTTGTGGGTGAAGAATTTTAGGAACACATCGTGACTGTGAGAACGTCTGTAAACATTAACGCTGTAAGGTTAGTTGTTACGCGGTCTCCACAACGTTCAGCAGTGAGACATGCTGCTGCGCTAGCCATTTCTGATTGAAGTGTACGATAAATTTTTCATGCCAACCTGAAATTCCAGGATGCCATTATTCTTTTAATTGATGAGGTGCATTTTCATGTCAGGATTTGTGAATAAACAAAATTACCATTATTGGGCTTCACAAAATCCACGGCAAATTCTTGAAAAACCATTTCACAGTCAGTATGTTACAGTGTGGTGTGCGGTTTCAAAATTCGGCATAATTGGCCCATATTTTTTTGAGGAGTTAAATTGCAGAGTAACAGTAACATCTCATCGATATGCAGACATGTTGAATGAATTTCTGCGACCGAAACTGAATGACTTTCAAGGACATGAAATTTGGTTTCAACAGGATGGTGCCACTGCCCATACGGCGAGAATCGCAATGGATGTTCTGCGAGAAACCTTTCCTGGACGTTTTATTTCCCGATTTGGCAACATTCCTTGGCCAGCGCATTCATCTGATCTGGCTGTTTGTGATTTTTTTCTGTGGGGGTATCTCAAACATAAAGTCTTCAGTACTCGACCACAGTCAATTGCAGAACTCAGGAGGCCATTCAATGAGAAATTGAAGCGGTTCCACAAGTGATGATTGAGTGAGCAATGTCAAATTTTAGAATGAGGTTAAGTGAGTGTGTGAGGAATAATGGAAAACATTTGGACGACATAATATACAAATAAAAAAAATATCTACGTAAGTAATTCACTATAAATTGCAAAAATTGATCTTTAATTTGATATATTAAATGTTTTAATAGTAAGAAACGTAGTTTAATTATTAACCCCCAAAACTCGTCAGGTTTATATGCCGGACCCTGTATATTTAAATGTATTACAATTATCTGTTAGGCACAGAATTGCAATTATTTATTGATTAGAAAACTAGATTGAATTCATACTAATCTTGTGTTATTGATTAGTAACAATGAATTGTGGATTGTTAAAAACAACTAAATTAGTAAACGTTAGGAGAATCATACAACATGACAATTGTCTCTCATCTTTGCATTTACTTTGACATGTAGTTAGGATTCAGTTTAAAAAGTTTTAGTACACTGAACAAGTTCTTTATTATCATCATGGATTGATATTTTCCTCATCTTGCCATCTTTTTCAACATTTCTCCCTTTCTTCAGCATATCTCTTTTTTTCCCCACATCCTCCACCATTTCACATGCTGCAAGAACAGTGTTGCCATTATCAGTTAATCTCTTCTTTATGATCATTGTATAACATAGTTAATTAATTCTAAATGCTACAACTAATGAATGTCATAAAATGCTTGTATAAATAAGTCGATTATGATGGTTAAATTGACAGTCTTAATTTTTGTTTAATTATTAGTGTCTTACAATGAAACCCCACTGGGTTGGTCTACTGGTGAACTTGTCATCACAAATCAGCTGATTTTGAAGTTGACTGTTCTAAGGTTCAAATCCTAGTAAAGGATTATTTCTCAAAAAGTATGTGCTCAATGAGATTAAAAGTAAAATTAAATTTGCTTAATGTCTTTCTGCCAGCCTCCGTGTCAGCAGAAAGATTTGTATAAAATCCGTATAAGGCAGTTTTAAACGGATTTGAATACTGAATACATGATCATGTATACTGGTAAGTGTTCTTTGGTGTTTGGGGGTTCAATTAACCACACATCTTAGGAATGGTCAACCTGAGACTGTACAAGACTACACTTTATTCACATTTATACATGTCATCCTCATTCATCCTCTGAAGTAATATGTTACGGTGGTTCTGGAAGCTGAACAGAAAAAGAAAGCGTCATACAGTGAATGGGATTTCAGAACTTTAAGATAGTGTTACAGATGTCATTACATCAACTTCCAGCACCAAGAACAATGTAATATTCAATTGTAGACTTTGTTAATAATTTTCATTTTGTTATGTTACAATAAGTGGTTGAAAAATTCCTTAATTTACAACCATCCATTAATTTCCTTTTAGTAGAAAAGTTAATTAGATACAACAGTTTGATCAAAGTCCTATTTTTTTCAAGATTTATTGCTGAAGTGGAGTTAGTTTTATTATTTATATTTTTGTAATGAAACGGAATGGAGAAAGGGAATTAATTATCTAAGTTTAAAATGTATATTTTTGTGTGTTTGTGTTGAGATAAAATTTTATATATTAATATTTAATGTGCAACATTAATACGTTAATGTTGATCACATTAATTGTTGAAGATCACTGGAGTTGTTAAAAAACAACTCCAGTGATCTTTGTGGTGGAATGGTAGTGTCTTTGCCTTTCAACTGGGGATTCTGGGTTCAAATCCCGATCAAGCATGGAATTTTTTCGTACACTGCAAAATTCCATATTCCCTCTTATAAGGTTCTAAGCTTTTCTGGTGAATTTATCAAGAAAAAAGAATTTATTTTATTCAAGTGTTTTTCTTTAAATTTAGTATATTCTTTTTTTATTAAATTAATTTAGTGATGAACATTTAACTTTAGTGGTAATAAATTATTAATTCATTTTGCAAGTAAATAAAACACTTGGAGGGGATATTTTAAAAATGTTACATGATTTGCACAATGTCTAAATGAGATGTTGAAATAGATGGCAAGAAGAGAAAAATGTGGATCTATAATGATAATAAGGAACATATTCAGTGTTATAAAATTTGTATAATTTGAATGCTTATAAATGCCTAATATTCTTATTATAATTGTTTCTTCTATTATTATGTTTATTGTTATGATGTATATTATATTAATTTTAAAGAAAAATCTTAAAATAATAAATATCTTTAATAATAAAAAATAAGAGAAAATAATAATTTAAGTTTAAGCAGATATGAATATTTATCTTTTGTGTAATGATTTATTTAATGTTTTTAATCTTCATCAATTATGTTTAATTACAAGGCCAGCCTCTATATATGGGTGGGTGGGCAGTTGAGAGATTGAATGTGTGTGTGTGTGTGTGTGCGTGCGCATGCGTGTGTGTGTTCATATAGTTGTAATCCCATGATTAATTATCATAACTTAATTACTCTGTGTGTTAAGTTTATCATTACATATAAAGTTTTGTAAATTTAGGTCATACGGACTGTGTTAGAGATTTAGCTGCAGTTAATGAAACAGAATTTCTGTCATGTGCAAATGATGCAACAGTAAGAAAATGGAATGTTTCAACCGGTGAATGTCTTGATATTTTATATGGTCATCCAAACTATATTTACAGGTAACGAAGTAATTATTTATATGTTAAAAAAAGGATAACTTGGTCATAAGAGTTAGTTGTAATATATCACATTAATTAACTATTTGGACACCAATTTAGAACAGATTCCAAACATAGTAATAAAAAATCACTGAAATAGGAGAAACAGCCCTTGAAAGTCATGAAATTTAATTCTTGGTTACTAAAATTTGTAAAATTGAAATGTTTAATGTTTAGATATATATTTACATATCAAGGGATGTGTAAGAATTTATGTACTTAAAGATTGCTGAATCTTTGAAGATTGAGTTTTATATAATCATAGAGTAGTGTACAAGGTGTGATAAAAAGATAAGTCTTTTTGACCGAGTTTGCCCTTATCCTACATGATGAAAGCACTACCAGTAACATTATAAATATCAGCTATATTAGACGCTTGTTCAAATTTGACAGCTGAGTAATTATGCTGTATTTTATTATGAGTAGTAATTACTACTCATTTACCATATTTATACTCTGCCATTTCGTTTGAAAATGGCAGAGCAAAGGATTTGCATTAAATTTTGCTTAAAAAATGGAATGAAGTGCAGTAAAGATGCTAAAGAAACCTTATGCTGACACCGACAGTTTATGAGTGGTGCAAACAGTTTCAAGAAGGTCTTGAAGACAAAAAAAGGGTTATAATACAACAACCAATAAAGGAAAACAAAGGACACTTGTTTGCCCTAATTATTTAGGGCTAAATAAATAGCAGTAAAATTTGTTCCAAAACGGTTGAATTTTCAATCAAATCAACATCGCTGATGATTAAGAATTACTCAGACGTGTCATATCAGGTGACGAAACATGGATGTATAGTATTGATAGTGAAACTAAGATCCATTCATCCCAGTAGAATCTTCCTAAAGAACAAGTGCCAAAAAATATTCACAGAGTTCGATTGAGTGGTAAAGTTTTTGTTACTTTTTTTTTACAATTATGTTGTCCATTATGAATTCTTATCACTAGGTTGCGTGGTCAACAAAAATTATTACTTATCCGTTCTATGTTGTTGATATGAAGAAAATGACCACAAACTATTCTTGGATTTTGCACTAAAGTAATGCTCCACCTCAAATTTAATTTTTAATTTGTAATTATTAAGCCAAAAAAATACCATACTGATGCTGCAGCTTCTGTATTTTCATGGCATCCTGTAGTTTTTTCTTGTTCCCACTTATTAAGAGAATATTAAAGTGACAATGATTTGTGATAATAGGTGAAATAAAGGAAAAATCGCTAACTGAACTTAATGCTATATAAAAAAATGCTTTCCACATGTTTTGAGGATTTGAAGAAACTGAGGCATAATGAGTATGCCTCATCTTTGGGGACTACTTTGAAGGAGACAATATAAATATATAAAATAAATTAATTCTTTTATAGAATTATATAAAATATAAAGAATATAGAAGAATAAATAAATTCTTTTTGATAGAAATTAAAATTTTCATTAATTTTTTAATTACACCTCACATGTTTACTATGATTTTGTTCATGATGGTTGATTATAAGAAATGTTTAAAAGTTTAACATTTTATATGGACAAATTGCACCAAACTTTATAATAAAATTTTTTTTAAACTTTCGAAGTTATTAAAGATGATTGTTAAAATATGGTAAAATATGGTTTGTTTTGTAACTACAAATATTTATATTTTTAAATAGTCATCTACATATTGTGATTTAGTTTTGTGCTTAAATAAATATTTTCTCTATTTTGCGTGAATTAGGGAATAAAAAAAGCAAAACATAATTTGTTTATAAATTACTTATCACAGGTATTAATATAAATTTCACACCTTTTCAGCAAAATGATCCATACATTGTCTTTTTTCTAAGTATCAGATTTAGTCATTATGCATTATTTCTAGTTTTTGGATCTGCTTAGAAGTCATATTTATCTGCTTCTTTCTTGCTTTCTCTCTTTCCACTTCCACTTTTCATCTTTTCTTGTGGCCGTACTCTTCCACCATGTACACTGCATTCTCCTCATAAGTCTTCTTACTCTCACTTTCATCATATCCATTTTTTAAGATATCTTGCCATCCTTGGGTCATCGTGCAAGGGTTGCACCTTTGTCAATAATCCTTTCATTTCTCATTCTTACTATCCTTCTTTTTCTATTGGACTTCTACAGAAATTTAATTTTACTACCTGCATTCTTACCCTGCAAAACTTACCCTGGAGCAGACATTGACAGCGACCATAATTTAATGATAATGAAATGTAGATTAGAGTTTAAAAATCTGAAGAAAAGGTGTCAGATGAAACGGTGGAATTTAGAGAAGCTTGAGGAAGAGGAGGTAAAGAAGATTTTTGAGGAGGACATCGCAAGAGGTCTGAGTTAAAGAGATAAGGTAGAAAATGTAGAAGAAGAATGGGAGAATGTTAAAAAGGAAATTCTTAAATCAGCAGAAGGGAACTTAGGTGGAACAAAGAGAACTGGTAGAAAACCTTGGGTTTCAGACAATATATTGCAGCTGATGGATGAACGTAGAAAATATAAGAATGCTAGTGATAAAGAAAGGAAAAGGAACTGTCGGCAATTAAGAAATGCTATAAACAGGAAGTGCAAACTGGCGAAAGAAGAGTGGATTAAAGAAAAGTGTTCAGAAGTGGAAAGAGAAATGAACATTGGTAAAATAGACGGAGCATACAGGAAAGTTAAGGAAAATTTTGGGGTACATAAATTAAAATCTAATAATGTGTTAAACAAAGATGGTACACCGATATATAATACGAAAGGTAAAGTCGATAGATGGGTGGAATATATTGAAGAGTTATACGGAGGAAATGAATTAGAAAATGGTGTTATAGAGGAAGAAGAGAAAGTTGAGGAGGATGAAATGGGGGAAACAATACTGAGATCTGAATTTAAGAGAGCATTAAAAGATTTAAATGGCAGAAAGGCTCCTGGAATACACGGAATACCTGTAAAATTACTGCGCAGTGCAGGTGAGGAAGTGATTGATAGATTATACAAACTGGTGTGTAATATTTATGAAAAAGGGGAATTTCCATCAGACTTCAAAAAAAGTGTTATAATAATGATACCAAAGAAAGCAGGGGCAGATAAATGTGAAGAATACAGAACAATTAGTTTAACTAGTCATGCATCAAAAATCTTAACTAGAATTCTATACAGAAGAATTGAGAGGAGAGTGGGAGAAATGTTAGGAGAAGACCAATTTGGTTTCAGGAAAAGTATAGGGACAAGGGAAGCAATTTTAGGCCTCAGATTAATAGTAGAAGGAAGATTAAAGAAAAACAAACCAACATACTTGGCGTTTATAGACCTAGAAAAGGCATTCGATAACGTAGACTGGAATAAAATGTTCAGCATTTAAAAAAAGTTAAGGTTCAAATACAGAGATAGAAGAACAATTGCTAACATGTACAGGAACCAAACAGCAACAGTAATAATTGAAGAACATAGGAAAGAAGCCGTAATAAGAAAGGGAGTCTGACAAGAATGTTCCCTATCTCCGTTACTTTTTAATCTTTACATGGAACTAGCAGTTAATGATGTTAAAGAACAATTTAGATTCGGAGTAACAGTACAAGGTGAAAAGATAAAGATGCTACGATTTGCTGATGATATAGTAATTCTAGCCGAGAGTAAAAAGGATTTAGAAGAAACAATGAACGGCATAGATGAAGTCCTACGCAAGAACTATCGCATGAAAATAAACAAGAACAAAAGAAAAGTAATGAAATGTATTAGAAATAACAAAGATGGACCACTGAATGCGAAAATAGGAGGAGAAAAGATTATGGAGGTAGAAGAATTTTGTTATTTGGGAAGTAGAATTACTAAAGATGGACGAAGCAGGAGCGATATAAAATGCTGAATAGCACAAGCTAAACGAGCCTTCAGTAAGAAATATAATTTGTTTACATCAAAAATTAATTTAAATGTCAGGAAAAGATTTTTGAAAGTGTATGTTTGGAGTGTCGCTTTATATGGAAGTGAAACTTGGACGATCGGAGTATCTGAGAAGAAAAGATTAGAAGCTTTTGAAATGTGGTGCTATAGGAGAATGTTAAAAATCAGATGGGTGGATAAAGTGACTAATGAAGAGGTATTGCGGCAAATAGATGAAGAAAGAAGCATTTGGAAAAATTTAGTTAAAAGAAGAGACAGACTTATAGGCCACATACTAAGGCATCCTGGAATAGTCGCTTTAATATTGGAAGGACAGGTAGAAGGAAAAAATTGTGTAGGCAGGGCACGTTTGGAATATGTAAAACAAATTGTTAGGGATGTAGGATGTAGAGGGTATACTGAAATGAAACGACTAGCACTAGATAGAGAATCTTGGAGAGCTGCATCAAACCAGTCAAATGACTGAAGACAAAAAAAAACCTGCATTCTTTTTTCTCTTCACCTTAACTACATCTATAATGTATATATAAGTATTTGGATGTAGCATAAGCATCATATTTCATCTTGCTACTTTTTAGTTGAACATCTCTGCTCAAGTTCGACTTTCCAGAACGTTGGCAGTTTCACAGCATTCAAATACTGAAAACTTCCACCTTTCATTTACTGTTCTTCAACCCTCTCTAATTTACTCTTCCTGGTATGATACTACATAGCATTTTACATTAAGTATTGTTTCATTTAATTCCATTAGTTCTTTCTGAACTTTCAGCTGCCTCTGAATTTGTACATATATCCACGCATAAAGTTAATTACTGATGCCATCAACGTCTCTAGATTCATACTATTGTTTATTAAACTTTTCTTTTTAATGATTCATTTGCCATGGCTGCTCTTTTTTTTTTATTTCTACTTTACTTCGGCATTTGTCTTAAGTACTGTGCTTCCTAAATTTCTGCACAAACTGTTCTTCAGATTACATGACTACCATTTCCTTTTATTTTACATATGCTCAACTATCTTGTATCTTGCAATCATTTTCATTTCATACACTTTATTCATCTTATATTTAGGTTTATTTTATTTGTTCTTTTGGTTTTTAGTATACACTTTGTTCATTTTTAAAAGTTACATGGTTAAAAATAATACAAAGTGATTTTTTAGTCCTGTTACCCAATTTTAAATGTAATTTAAGAAAGGGAAATTTAGGTGGAATAAAAAAAATCTATTTGTTATTTACAAAAGAGATTTAATAAAAAGATATTACCTACATAATTGTTAAAGAATATGCTCAAAATGCCCACCCCTTGCAGTTATACACGCATGGACTCTTTTTCAGCATATTAGCAGAAACCTTTTTAAGAGTTGCATTGGAAATATTTGTGATTAAGTCTGTAATATTGACTTTAAGTACATCAAAAGTGTAAGGATTGTTTTTGAAGGCCTCGGAATTAATATAGCCCCACAAAAAGTAGTCAGGAGATGTGAGGTTTGGGGACCTTAGAGGCCGTAAGCCATGCTTATTATTCGATCATCAATGAACTCTTACAGAAAATCCATGGTTTCTCGAGGCATGTGGCATGTAGCGCCGTCTTGCTGAAACCAGCAATACCGTTCTTGAGGTACCAGGAGGGACACAAATTGGCGCACAATATTCCTGTATACTTCACCATCTACTGTCTGTTTAAAGAATATGGGTCTGACTATACGATGATGATATATTGCACACCACACACCAATTTTTTCAGGATGCAAAGATTTGTCTTGTAAAGCATTAGGATTTTCAACCGCCCAAATTTGACAGTTTTGACTGTTCACATAGCCACCAAGATGGATCCAAGCTTCATCACTAAAGACCACTGTGTTTAAAAATTCGATTCTGTTATCATTTACAAGAGACCTAAACCAATGGCAATATTACAATCGCTTGTTTAAATCTGGAGGCCAAAGCTCTTGGACTAATCTTACGCAATACGGATACAATTTCAATTTTTTAACGGCTTTCTGAACATTCGAATATGACAAACCGATTTGTGTAGAAAGTTTTTGTAAACTTTTTCGTAGAGAATTGAGCAATCTTGTTTTCACATTCTCTAAAACGTCATCTGTTAAGCGAGTTGGTCGACCACTACGTTTTCTGTCGCAAACATTACCTGTCTCTCGAAATCGGTTCGCTAGCCTAGAAATTGACATTTTTTCTGGCGGAGGAACACCAACAAGTTTAATTTGAAGTGATTCTTTTACACTCGCATACGATTTCGTAGCAAAATATTGTTCAAGAATGAAAACTCGTGTCTGGTAAAAGACATTCTGTTCGTAACACGACCGGAAACGGGACAAAAGTTTACACAGCTCAAGGAGAATCACACTGCAGTATCTATACCAGTTGAGTAGCGTTACCAATTTCATGTCACAAAACAAAATTTCCCTTTCTTAGAAAAAAATTACCAGACATTAACAATAGGGTAACGACTAAAAAATCACTCTACATTATATGCATACATTTTTTAATAATTTCATTATTTGTTATTTTATTTTTTAGCATGTGTGCTTTAAAAGGTATAATTGTCACTGGCGGAGAAGATAGAACAGTTATGATATGGAATAATAGTAAACATCAGGTGATTCTTTTGCCTTCACAAAGTATTTGGGCTGTTAGTATATTAACAAATGGTGATGTTGTCACTGGTTCAAGGTATGTTATTTATTATTTTCATTATTAATTGTATGATGGAAAAGTATTCATTAAAAATAATTTACTTCAGTTAATTCATTTATCTAAAGTTACAGTTAAAATATTACAGAAAAAATAGATAACAAGAAAAAACTATTAAATTGATGGAAATTTGCATATGCTGTGAAAATATTTACATTTCGTAGATCTTGTACAAAAGTTTTTTGTTTTTCTTGTTTAATGGGATTAAAATGAAGTGCTATTTGGTAAATATCTTGAAAATGCTTACTTTTTGATAAAAATGTCATCAGTGGTCTTTTATAGCATATAAAACAACCTTCAGTTTTTTCTTTCTTTACTGCTTGATAAAACTTAAACTAAAATATGGCATTTTTATAATAATATGAGAGTTGGCTGAAATGTAGTACACAGATGTTAATAATTTGCAAATGAAACAAATATGGCATAAAAGTACATTTTATTTGCTACAAAAACTTGCATCTGTTTTTCCACGTAGTCAACATTTAAAGCTACACATTTCTTCCAGCTGTAAACCAGTTTTCCCATTCTATCAGTGAAGAATGCTGGTGATCATTTTTGATCCACGACCTCGCTGCATTCTTCAGTTCATCATTTGTGGTAAAATGAATACCCTTAATATCCCTTTAATTGCAGAAAGAGGTGAAAAATCACATGAGGTCAAATCTGTGAGTGTGGAGGGTGTTGAATTTGTTCAGATTTCAACTTCACAAAAGCCTTGGCAATTGCACACAATATTTATGACTGAACATTATCATTTGCAGAATTATCAGCTTTGTTGATTTTTGAATACAACTCACATGTTTACAAAGGTGTTCTAACATCTCTCTGCATTGCACAGAATGTAGTCAACCCAGCTTCCACTTAATCAGTCACATACATGTGTTTGGAATCCCAGAACACTGTCAAAAGAATTTATTTTCAGGGGGTTGTGTTTGAATTTTTTTGACTGAGAAAAACTATTGGGACAGTATTTCATGGTTTTACATTTTTCTTCTGGGTTGTAAAGATGCACCCAAGTTTTGTTCCCATCACAATATTGAAGAAGAAGGCATCTGCCTCATCATAATAATGTTTTAGATGCATTGACATAGCAGGCATCTTCAACTCCAAAATAGTGGTAATTGACAGAAAATGTGGGCACGGGTCAATGAGTTTTGAAATGTTAATAGAAGCGGAATGAACAGGTGGCGGCTCCTGTTGCTTAGTGCAACATTTTGTTCTCCCATTACATTACAGCCACCCATTCATTGTAAGATAGATTTATGACATTTCATTTGCTTTTGTAGAAAATAAGAGCTCTTTTTTTTAAGTTTATTTAAAGATTTTCTTAACAAATGGATTGTAAAAAAAAGGTTTTGAACTTTGACCTCTTTCTACCTCTCTGCTAATTTTGCTGTTCTCTGACAGCTCAATACCAAAATATTTAAACATTTTAGCTTTTGTCGAATTTCGTTTGAAGTTTTAGCTTTCCTTTTTATTTATTTCTTTTCTAGTTACCCAAAATATCTTTTACTTTTATTTATTTGCTTTCATACTCCAAACTGCAGTCCTTTACCTTACTTTTGCTTCATATCTGCAGTTAGCCACACTTTCCATGTCTCTCTTGCTAAGTTTTGGTTTTGCCTTCACTTTTTTTTTACAAATTTCATCCATCTCTCTGTAACCAAAGTGGTGAGAATATCTGTAATAAAACCTCTATTGTATTTGAAGCCTTAATATTAATGTAGAACTCTTGTTTTTGATATATTTTTGTAAACATCAGGGTTCTACAACGTTATAATCTGTAATGTTTTTAAGATCCTTGAATATTAATCTGATATAAAAATCAGAATTTGATAGTTGCTACTGTATTATTATTTAAAATTGCAAATCTTCTATTTTTATTATCATTGAAATTTTTCAGTGGTAAGCTGTTGTTTTTCTGATTTATTAATAGTTTATTATTAATTTTTTTTTTTTTTTTTAATATTTAGTGATGGTGTTGTTCGAGTCTTTAGTGCTGATCCTCAACGTCAGGCTGATGAATCAGTTATAGCACTGTTTAATGCAGAGGTAGAAAATCTTAATGCCACAGCTCAACAAGAAATTGGTGGCGTAAAAGTTTCTGAGTAAGTCAATTGTTACACTGGATCAGTGTTATTTTCAATGAATATGATTAGTATCAACTTATCATTTTAGAATAAGTGAAATATAACAAAATTAATTTACACGGAAAAATATTTGAATACACAAGCCATATTAAACTTAGCATTATATTGAAATTACAGTGTTCATGGATGAATCAATGACCTCCATCATTTATCCTCTTCAGTGGCTCTTCCTTTCCATATATTCATTAGTTTGCTTCCATCGTTTCCTGATTTTACCTCCTCATCTTTCTGTTACTTCCATTTTCTTTTTCATGCCATTTTTAGCACTTGCTTCATCTGCCCGAACTGAATATGCTCTGTTGGGTCTTCTCCATTCACTTGCTGTTTTTACATCATTTCTTATCAACCATTTCTTTTGCCCTTGTTCTTTTTATTATATATCAAATAAACTGTGTTTAAATTAGAATCACTCCATGTCAATTCGGTCAGTAAAGATTGTAGGTCATTTGTAACATTTCTGATTATTTGCACTTTACAAAAAAAACACTTTAAAAATTGTTACTCCATTTTTATATGTAGACATTTTTCCAAATTGTTTCAAGTTTTTTGCCTCTTCAAAATTTATGCTTTTGATTTATTTTGTGCTTGATCGGAAGGTCTAGGTCAAAGACAATTTAACTCTTAGATTTGTTTGATGGACTAAAATTTTATTACTCATGTGTTTTAGTGTTTTTAAAACATAAGTGTCTGAATTTCAGTGTGTATTCTTTAGTTGTGATGTGGGAATCTGAAGAATTAAAAATTATAGAAAGAAAATTAATACCACTCTAGTGATAAATACATGTTATTTGCTTTAGAAAATTTATGATGTGGAAAACTTCCAGGATAAATTTCAAGTTAACATTTTATAGGTTACTGATTTATAGTGTGATGAGATAAAAATTTAAAAATGGTCAAAGCTAATGCTTAAGCTAAAAATTTTAAGATGGTCATTTTGAACAGCATGTATGTAACGGAGTGCAAAATCTTGCAACTTTTAAATTGGTTCTATAACCAATTTAATTAAGCTCTGGTGGTTTGGCATGGTAAAATCAATTACTTGAATCTTAACTTGCTACCTAGAGCCATGGTCCTTGCTTCATCACAAATCAAGATTGGTAAAAAGTAGACCTTATACAAAGTTTTGTTTCCCTTTTTAGACCGAAAAATATATTGGAACTGTAATTCTATAATTAATTTTTCTTGTTTTAGAGCTCTTTCTGTAAAAAACTGATTATTATCGACCGATCAATTGTTTTTTGCAGCCTACCAGGTACAGAGGCATTACGTGAACCAGGAAAATCAAATGGTCAGACTAAATTGATTAGAGAAGGTAATGGAGCTGTATGTTATAGTTGGTCTGCTAGTACACAAGAATGGTCCAAAATTGGTAATGTTTTGAGTAGTGTAAATGAAAATTCACAAAGTGAGGGCGGAAAAAAAATTTATGAAGGAAAGGTAACTTTCACTTATTTTTAATTAATTTTATTTTTAAACTGATTATGGCATCAGTTTACACCTATGTGTTAAATTCTTTATTTGTCCTAAGGTAGAATGGATTTTGAAAAAAAATATTGTCCTAATTGACCAAGTATTACATCACCAGAAAAAATTAGCCAAGCATTTTTTCACATACAAAAACAAATTTAATCTTTATATGAAGTGCCCTAGGAAAATTTTGCAATACAACTTTAATTTTTTTAAATCTTTTTACCACACATCATACACTTCTCCATTCTTTGAAACCAATCTTCAAAGAAAAACCCTGCCATGTTTAATCAGAGATCTGGGCACAATCATTGCCCCCAAGCTGTTAGCAGGTCATCATCACTTGTAAAATGGGTCTATCTGTTCTTCATATGGAGTAACAGCTTAAAGTCACATGGAATGAGGTCAGGACTCTAGGAAGGGTACTCTAACAGTTTTATCCCAGGGCTAGCCAAATACTGAGCAAACTTTGGAGCGCCGGGATTGAGCATTTACATGGTGTAGAAACCATATCTGTCATTGAGTTTGGGTTAGCTTCTTGAGAACTTCAACAATTTTAAGCAGGTATTCCTTGGTATACCAATTCCCTGTAACAGTTTTCTGAGTTTCCTACACAACTCATTTTAAAACTCTTCTCATACTGAAAAATAAAGCCAAGCCACCATTCTCTTCTTCGCTGATCTGGCTTTTCAAATAGCCACAGGGGTCTCCTCATTTTCGAACACCGTTACTTTGTTCTGAGCCTCAGTTGGGATGCTAATACAGCCAAGACTTCCCATTTTTAAACTTTTTCAGCATTTCACGGCACCATGAAACATGATGTGTAATCTAATCATCAGTCAAGTTATGCAATACCCAAAGAATATAAAGCTTTCTTATTTGAAGATGTTATCGCAGAATAGCCTGAACTGCTGGTGCATTAGTGCTCAAGGATGTCTTTAATTGGTGGTAGGTCATAACCATTTTTCATACTGCAACAGTGTTTCCTTCAGTGACAAATGTAGATTGTCAACCTAATCTGGAGAATCCTCATGGCCAAATTTCCTCTTTTAAACTCTCAGTACCACTTAAATATTGTTGTACAATGAGGACAATCCTTTCGAAGCACAGGATTCATTTCTTCTAAACACTGATCAGCACTTAACTCACATGCAAGATTGCCTGATATTCAGTTTTCATTTACGACAACATCACTACCTCTTTTCACCAACACAACTAAAAAACAAATGATACTGAAGCAGTGTCTAAAGCGTGCTAACTTGTAATCACTCTGATGAGTTGTTCCATTGTATTGCAAAACTTTTGTATCACTCTGTATATTGAGGTAGTTAAGATATTGAGAATTGGGAAGGGAAAAATGCCCTTATCACTTTGACATCATTAAATATTTATTTGTCACTAAAGATGGAAGTTATTTGGAAAGATTGCATTTTGAATATAAGAGATATATATTATCTCTTATATTGTTTATAAGATAAGAGATATATTATTATATATAAGAGATATATATTTTATCTCTTTTATGTTTGGCTTAAATTTAACCTTCCTTTTTTACGAGGATTTCTCGTAATCTATTTACCTTAGAATTTGGTACTGTTGATTTTTTTCTTTTTTTTAATTTCTAGTTATCGTCTCGACACCTACTCTAGCTTATCTGTGTTTGTCGACATATATCGGCAAAGGTTCTTTCACCGATGTATTTGGTATGTGTCGACATTCATACAGTGCAACTCATTTTTCATAATCATTCTACCAGCTTTATTATTCAGTTTTCAGAAAATTTTTCCACCAGTGATTTTAAATCTATTAATTACTTCATCTTTCAGTTCTTGCAATTTCAAGTCTCTATAATAAGATAAAGATAATATTCAGTAGGTGAGAGATTAAAACTGTGCAATGGATGTTCAAAGACTTTCAAGCAAAATCACTTTAATTCTAAAACATTTTTCTTTTAGTGAGCATTGAAGTGTTGTACAGAAACAAAATTCCATTGAACAGCTTCTCAGTATTTTGTTCTCAGTAGCATGTCAGTTTTTTTTTTTTTAGAGTTTCTTAATGGGTATCAGGCTGTACAATACTTCCATGATCAAAGAACTCAATTGCCAATATTGCTGTCCTAAAAAACAGTGGCTGTATTCTTGTTTGAATGTTCCCACTTAAGTTTTTTGGGCCTCTGTCTAGTTGTCGGCTGTGTTGAGTTACAGATCAAGGACTTCTTTTTCTTCCTGATGGGCCATCTTCTTGGTCATCATATAGGTTTTCATCAGTATTTTTTTTTTACCCTCATTTTGGCATATATTACTTTAAATTACCAAATTATCTTGAATTACCTTGCTATATTGTTTCCTACAGCAAATAAATACCATTTATTTATTTTTTAATCTTTTTCTATATTTTCTCCTACCTGCTTCTAGGAATTTTATCTCAATTGATTACATTTTATTGCTATCTCTTCTTGCACTTATGACTGAGAACAATGCACTAGAATGAAGAAATAATTTTTCTTAAATTTTGTTCATGGTTTTTTAACAGTTCATTGGACTGTCTATCAAAAGTAATATAATTTTATTAAACATTTTACATCTATTGTGTTATAATTAATAATATTAACAAACACACTGAAGTAGTAAAATTATCAATATAAATAATATAATATAAAATTTACATAAATACGAATAATAAATAATTATTATTAACATAAGTAATAAAACTTTTTATAGAAAGATTTTTAGGTGTATGAATGTATTATTTTATGTAAGTTTGTTGTTTTGGATAAGTCATAAGTGGGTTTTTGTTAATACACATTGTTATATTGTGTATCTTATTCTATATTTTTAGACTTAAAATTTATGAATTTGTTTATTTTTCAGGAATATGATTACGTATTCAGTGTCGATACAGAAGATGGTAAACCACCATTGAAATTACCATATAACGATGGTGAAGATCCGTGGCATGCTGCACAAAATTTTATACAGAAAAATAATTTAAGTCAAAGCTTTCTTGAACAAGTTGCTAATTTTATAATTAGCAATTCTAAAAAACCAGAAACAAATGATAGTGGAGTGGCTGGTGCCAGTAGTGGTTTTAATGCACAGTATTGTGATCCATTTACAGGTAATATTTTAGATATTTATTGTTTTATATATATAAAACTATTAAATATTTTGCCAAAATTCATCCTAGCAGCAGAATAGTTTTAAAATATATGGAACCTGTTAGTCTTATTTGTTGATTCTGTGATTGTAATGTCTTATATCTATGTGTAAAATTATGCTCTTTTTTTCTTGTTAAACTGGCAGAATCAGATTTGTTACGTTGCATTGCTGATTTTATTTTTGGGTAAGTGTTCTGTCTCATTTTAGTAAATTTTCTTTAAGAAAATCATGTTACTTATTTGTACAAGATGAGCCATAGATAATTTTCTGTACAAATTTACCAAGATTCTGGTTTGTAAGGTTGCACAGTTGCTTTGTTGCCATTAGTTGATATGGAGCATTGAAGTGGTTTACAATGTGCAGTTACTGTAAGATTGCATTTCAAAAACTGATTGTGCCCAGCTGTTCAGAGGTAGTTTTGCAAAAATAAAAAATGCACAAGGATGTGGCCGACTGTGAGATGACAATTACGTCTTCCACATATTGTGATGGAACAGGATCATGATGAAAAAGATTAGAAATCTCCACATCCTCATTGATTATGTACATTATGCAGCCTTAATACATAAGTTCAAGTTACCTCCTAGTTGAAGTTATTTTTGATAATGTCTTGCATATTTTGCAGAATATTAAAATGACAGACTCCTTTAGAGAGGAAGGATGCTCTAATGAACTCCTTTTAGTTTTTAAAAATATTTTTATCTTTTCATTTTAAATTTTATTGTTTAAGTTTATGCAAGTGATGACTCTTCGCACCTTGACTTGCACTGTTATGTAACTTTTTTGTAATTATTTTTTAATAATTTATAACATTTATGGACATCTATACCCACATTGTTTTTGTTGTTTATTTTATCTGTGATATCTTCATTTTCATTTTGGCTTCCATTTAGTTGTAAAATCTTGACATTTTGTTTACGTCCATTTTTTCTTTCCTTTTTTGTTATTTACGCCTATTGCATTTTATTGAGGACAGTGATAACATTAAAAAAATGTTTCTGTTCTATCTGTGGATGCAATAAATACTTATGTTCGGAATTTTTAAAAACATCCTCGGCACAAAAAACACACCTACTGTTAAAACAAGAATAGTTTGCACATCTGCAAATATTGATGCCATTACAGTTGCTGTTTTACAGAGTATAACACAATTGGCCTGAATTCATTGAAGATCGTTAAACATATTACATACAAGATTATGAAGAATATTGTCAAAAGATTTGAATTTTCAACCATATAAATTGCTGTTCATGAATTGAACCTTCAAGACTTGAGAAATAGTGAATATTTTTGTAAGTTATGTTAAATTAGATTGAAAATGACCGAAAGTTTCTCCCCAATTTATGGATGACAGATGGAGCAAAGTTTTACTTAAATGGTTTTGCAATTAAACAAATTTTTCAATCCTATGTGTTAGAAAATCTAAAGCGGTTTTATTAGCTACCCCTTTACACAAAAAGAGGTAGTAGGAAATTACTGGACCATATTTCTTTGAAAATAAGAACATTCTTGCAACAACTGCTATTGTGATTCCATATATCAGTATAATTGAAACATTTTTAACTAATCAGTTAAGTGGATTTAATAGATCTCTGGGTTTCAAAAATATGGTGGAATAGTACACACTGTTCAAGTCTAATATTGTGATGCAATAGTTGTTTATAAATCATCTCTTCTTAAGAACTTGAGACATTCCATGGCCAAGCACAATCAATGGATTTAAGTATGTGTGACTGCTTTTTGTGGAGTTTTTTGAAAAATAAGGTCTGCAACACTAATCCTCAAAGTATTGATTAACTTAAAAGGAATATTAATGAAGAGATTGCAAACATTACTGTTGAAATGTTTCTGAACTGTGTGAGAAACTTCAGCAAGAGGCTTGAAGAATGTACACTCACAGGAAATTGACATTTGAAAGATATGTTTTAAAGTGTAATAATGGCTACAAAGTAGTTTGTAAATGGCATATTGTGTTTTCAGGTCTTTTATAAATAAAATCAAACAAGATTTTTTTAAATTTTTCCCTTTAGATTTTCCCATTTCTCTAACCCACCAATACGATCGACTGTTGTGTACATTTTTGTTTACAGTACAATAATTTTTATAATAAATCTTTCTTTTATGTAATTTGTGAAAATGACAAAAGAATGAGTGTAGTTTCTTGGTTATGTTGGCATGCTTGATTTTATTTTTGTTAACATATTTATTTTTTAAATTTAAAGGAAATAGTGTTAGCCATAATTTGTATGTAATAATTTTTTTTTTTAATGAAGACAATAGCAATTTTTTTGGAAGGAATATAATTTAAAAATTTATAAAAACAATCCACTAACAACTGTATTTAAATGGTTATAACTTATAAAAACAAAATAAGCACTCCAGTCTTATAATTTTCATATCATCTAAATTTTAGTTATTTTGACATATGATAATCAAAAATTAAAAATTTAACTTTTTGGGTTTTTTTATTGTTGAATGATGAGTGTCAAATATGCCTTGCTAGATTTGCCAGATCAAAGGTTAAAGTGTTTTCTTGTAGTCCTTGTCTTGATTTTTAATTATGAGTTATTATTGATGTTAGTGCAATAATAAAAATATTTTACATAAAAAGTAGTAAATTATTTTTTTTTTTATTGTTTATATTCGTTAGCATATTGTAGAGTCTGAAGTCTATGTTTGGGTAAAGCCTCTTAATTAATTCTGACTGGCCAGTCGGTTTAGTTTAAACACTTTAGCAATTTTGAATTCAATTCCTAACAAGGATTGTTATTTCTACCTTATTTCATTTTCCTCATTAAAATTCATGGATAAACATGTCTGAGGTTATAATAAAAATAATAAAATTTCTCTTAGCACATGTGCATATACATAGATTAAATTAACTAGAGTCCTGGTTGTTTGAAACTTATTTGCAGTCGGATAATAGATAAAATGAAGAAGATGTGTAGGGTCACTTTGTAGCATTGATAACACTTAAAAACAGCTTCAGATGGAAATTTCTTGGACATTTTTGTTTTCTGAAAATATTATGTTAGTTTCAAATCAAGTAGCAAGCTTGAAAATGTTTCCATGTTATATTTACAATATAATAGAATGGTAAGGAAGATGGTTTCCCAAATCAAAAATATGCTACACTGTTGTTTAATTAATTTTTTTTTTTGGAGTGAATGCTGGTCAATATCTCAGTGCCAGTTACAGGTACTGTATAACTGATGAAGCAGTAGATGTTTCATCCACAAACTAGATTCTATAAAATCCAAAGTGAAAAGGTAATGAATGCTTTATAATAATCCCATGTCTCAAATGGTTTGGTCATATAAAAAAAAAAAAAACAAGATTCTGTAAGTGTTGCAAGAGTAACGACTTTGTTAGAGGAGATCAGACCCTTCTCCTCCAACCAACCAATGGGTCAGGGGTCAACAAAATGAGGTTAATGCTGATATGAAATACATCACTGAGAATGATGAATATAATTAGAGTACACATCAGATTAGCTGATGTCATTTATTCAGTGTTCGTAATGACTAGAAAGATGATATTTTTTGTTTTGTAATTTTTTAAATATTTTTTTTAAAGAATATCTATTTATTATATCTAAAGCACATTTACAATAAAAATACTAGTCATTTGAAAAACGTTGATGGCTTTTTTATTTATTGATGTTTGTGCAGGTGGTGCAAGGTATATCCCATCTTCAGATTTTAGTAATGCTTCCAATGTAACTAATGGAAATATTAAACCAGGTAATTTGCATGCATATAATTACAATGCATATACCATTGCAATACCTTCAAACTAAGAAAACATTTTTACTTTTGTAACATAACTATTTCTAACCTATTGTTAGCGCCGTAATAATCTTTTCTTAAAATGTTCTTTTTTCTCACTTGTATTTTTATATTCACAATTTTTTTAAATGTTGTTTATTTCCTTTATTTTTTTTTTAGTGCCTTGAAAGCTTTAGATTTATTCTAATTATTAAAGGTTATATCTGTGTTATCTTCTAGATAATTTTACACACATCCCTTTCATTTTCCTTACCACTACCTGTAGTTGTTTGTGCATAAAGTTTCATCCAGTATTTAGCAGTGTATTTATAGTATACACTACACAGTTTATTAGTCTTAATTTCTGAAAAATTTAATGAAGGTGATCTGAAATATAATGTTAATAAATTTTAGTTTAACCCTTTAACTACTGGGTCTCTTGTGTATTTTTACTCTCCTATGCCAGGTTGTTTTATTAGTCTTAATTTAAACGTATATAAATCTTTAATGATTATAATGAGTAATTTTTATATTATTCTTTTTTTGAAATTACAATATGTTTAAAAAATAATCATAATTTTTCTTTTAGAAAAATCTTTTTAATTTACTTATCTAATCCTTTTGTAACATTCAATGAAGATGGAATGCATACTTCACTTCCCTTTTCTGAGTTCAGTACTATATCACAGTTACATCGATCGAAATAACTCATTTAGACGGAAAAAACCTCTTGTTACCTGGACTTTTTTAAGTAGAAATGGTAAAGAGGCTTGTAATAAATGTAAAAAAAAGTAAATGCGTGAGCAGGTAGAGGGTTGAAAAGGAGTGAAAAACAGTATTATTGCAATTTCTGGTGAAAGTTTATGCCAAAAAATTTGTGATTATTTAAGACACAGAAAAGTATGCTTTCACCAAGTTTCGTCAAAATTAAATTGTTTTTGCAGAAATGAAAGATAAAAAATGAAAAAAAAAGATTTTTCACATTTTTCTCAGAAATTTTGAGGTTATGTTAAAAAGTGACCTCTACAAAAGCTGCAGATTTTTGTATGATCTACAAATTTGTATTGGAAAATTTTTTCTTTCAACCCCTTAAAATCACCCTTCCTTCACCTTCACTCACACATTTATTATTTTTTTTACATTTATTATAAGCCCCTTTACCATTTCCACTTCTAAAATTCCAGATAACAATTTTTTCTCTCTAAGTGTAATTTGGTTGTAGTAAGTTTGAGAGAAAAAATTTAATTTTGATATTTTCTAATTCAGTATTAGAATTTAGTAAAAACAACTCAATATCTATCGATAATGAGTGATCTATTAGATGATACTATGTTTACTGTTTACACTTTATTAAACAGCTGATAAGAACTCAAGTGATTTCAGTGCTGTAAAAAATAAAATTTTCTAATCATTATGTAATAGTTATAAAACACAATTGGCAACAATTCTAGGCTGTGGTATTCAAACTGCTGTTGTACATAATGAGTATAATACAGTTGGGAATATATTAATCGAGTTAACTTGATGGTTTTATATACTGTTTTATTCTATATTGAATAGTACAGTCGAGTTAATTCAGGTGTGGCCTATCACCAACATTCACTGAAGGAATCAATATGCTTGGGTGGGTCCAATGGTTAAAGGCTGTTAAAAACTTTAATTTTTATTCCTAACAAGATTTCGGATAAACAAAAATGAAAGAAGTGATTTAAAACTATTTTCATCTTGAAAAATTATTGACTAAATTTTTATTATATGGACTTTAAAATCAGTATGGATTTTATGGAATCATAGTCCAAGATTTCCAAAGTTTTAGTCAAGAGCACTTTTTAAGTGATACAAGCTTTAATTTATGTTTTTTAAAAGGTTTTGGGTAGAATACAAAAAAATAGTGAAAACTGTTTTTCATGAGAAGTTGGAAGAACTTGGTCTGAGATTAAAAAAAAATATTTTTATAAAAATTAAATGTAAACTACACATGCTTTAATTTTTTTTTCATATAATGATTTTAACAGGATTTAAAATAAGTGACCAAAACTATTCTATATATATATATATCTCAAAAACAGATGCCATCCGCAAGCATTTTATTGAAATGTTGTGAATCGAATCATTTCTTTTGACATACAATTTTTAACAATGGCCTGAAAATCTCATTTTTATTAAATATTAGTTGTCTCTTAATTTATAAAGTTATAGATAAATAAAATAAGGATATTAGATATGAAAAAAACCATCTTTATATGATAAGAATGTAAAAAGGTTTTTAAAATTTTCAGAAATTTTTATCTAGATTCAGATAATTTTACTATTATTTTTTTTCAGACTTACAGCAGTCACCTCTTCAATCAAAATTATTTCCTCAGACAACATATTTACGATTTGATCATGGCAATTTAAAATTAATATTAGGTAAGATTTTTTTTTTTGTGAAAATAAATATTTTTTTAGATGATAAAGTAATCTTCTATAATTATTTTGCAGATCATATACATTAACTTATTTCATCATTCAGTACTGACCTTGTTTAATTAATAAGTATTTGAAGATATGATAAAAAAAGTAGCTCTAGGAGAGTATGGAATCAGCATTGGAAGAAATTGTATAAAATTTGCAAACGACATGGTTTGGTTTTTTTTTTTATGAAATGAAGCTCAGGATATTTAACAAATAATTTCTAAGCTAGAAAACACTATACTGAATGTAAAATGATAATGTTGGGAAAATAAAAATAATTATGATAGACTGGAGTAAGTTAATAATTGCCTACAGAAAGGAAGAAGAATTGAAAAGGAATAATAGTAGAGATTCTTAGGTACCAATGTAACAGAAGATTATAAAAAGTGATAAAAAGAATTAGATAACTGCTAAGGAAACAATTAGCAGAAAATAACAGTTAATATTAGAAAGGTGAAGTTAAACTTGAAGAACTGTCATGTGAAGTATTATGTAGTTCTGTATGATTGTGAAAAATGGACACAAAGAAAAATGGAAGAAGAAAGACTGGAGTTTTAGAAATATTAACATGGAAAAAATTAAGAAATAATGAGGAGAGTGAACAAGATAGAAACTTAATCAAAGCAATTTAGAATAGGAAAGCTGGAACATATCATGAAAAGACATGGGTTGATAAAAACAGTGCTAAAAGGAACCAGTTGAAGATACAAAAAAGATAAGCTGGAAAATTGTAACAATTATTTATGTTCAGGAAAGAAATGGGAGCTATCAGCAACTCAAAAATTTAGCTGGCAACAGAAAAAAATGAAGGAGAAAAAACCATATGACAATGTTGATGATATATAGAACAATTGAAAAATGTTAAGTGAGCTACTACATAGATAACAAGAACAGCATTTCAATGTAAAAAAATGAATGAACCAAAAAGTAATAAATTATTACTTTACATTAATGCATGAAAATAATTACATTAAATAATTGTGATGAAACTACATACAGATAATAAATGAAATTGTAATTTTAAAGGTATTAATAATTAAATATTTCAGTACGCTGTATTTGTTGATGTTAATATTGTATTAGTTGAAGTTAATGTTGAATGAAATTATTCATAAATCACAAACCTTAGATATTTTCTTCTGTAATATTCAGCATATGTGACTTTTTCATATGAGAATCATTTAATAATTAACGAGATAAATGACTGTAGAAAAATTAAAATTTATTTATTACAGTAAAACTAATGCTACTTTTCAACATACATGGTTCCCACAGGCAGGAAAAGCCAGGCATTTTTAGAAAAAATCAATGCAAAAAATTCCAGGGAATTGCATTTTAGAGTTGGCTTTATCATTAACAAATCTCTTCTAGTGGAGAATTTGCACAAGAAACAATAATTTATTAACGAAAAGTTGTTGAGGCAGTTATAGATGCTTGGGGGCAAGAAGAATGTTTTCATTACCAAAAAATGCTCACTGCAGTGAGAAGCTCTAGAAAACAATATGAAGAATGTCGTGTAGAAACAAGAAAAATTTCTTTTAAGAAGAAAAGAATAGAGCCCTGAAAGGAAAATGCAAGCAGAGATTAAAAAACTGGAAGAAGAAAGAAAAAATGTTGAGATCTACAATCTTGGGAGAAGAATAGAGTAGAAGATAGCTGCTAGGATTAAACTTTTACTGAAAGGGCAAACCATTAGGAACCTAAAGATATTGAAGAAAAGTTGCCCCATGTTTTATATGTACGTAGTAATACATATGTAATGAGATCTCATGTTATTGTTATTATTTATTATTATTATGTTAGAATAGTAATGACAAATTATTTTTCAAGTAAATGTTTTGTTTTTTTGTATAAAATAAGGTGTTCTTTTCTAATTTTCTTATCTGTATTACTTTTAGTCTCAGTGATTTTAGTTTTCCGTTAAGTTGTGATCATGCATATATTCTTTGTTAAAATGAAATCTATGTTTGTTAGCATTTTTATATAAACCAAGTTATTAAACATTGTTTTTTTGTGTACTTCACAAAATAATATAGGCTAGTTTTCGTGAAAAATTTTTAAGCAATCTTAGGTGCAAGCCAATTATTTTTAAAAATTGCTTTGGTTTTTATTTCTAATTTGTGTTACTTTTAGTTACTATGATGTTCATTTTTATGCAAGAAATTTTTAATATTGTTTTTTTTTGTACTTTGCAATGTAATTTATTTAAAAAAATTTATCACAAAAAATAGCCTAATTTTAAATGCATATGTAAAAAAAATCATTAAAAAAATAAACTTTAAAAGTGAATGTAATTATAAATAAATAAAAAAAGACTTGATTCGGCAGCTGTGGGGTTGGTGGAGGCAGAAAAAAATATATATATATGTATATGTATACTTATAATTTTTTTTTTTTGTATAGTAAATGGCAGAAACGTAACATTATGCAATTAAGGAAATTTTTACTAAATTGGTTAGTAAAAGTCAGGAAAAATGAATCTTAAAATTTGATGGGGATCCCTGGCATAATTCCCAGCTACATATAGTCACTTATCTTTCATCTTTCTATGAACTTTCTTATTCCAGTGGTAAAGAATTGTTCACCTTGGTGTCCGAGTCATTCTTACACTGCATCCTTGATTCGCTCATTTTTTCCAAACTTGTGCTACGAAAAAGCTGCGAATGTTTAATGATAATTCAGGTTATCATGGATAATAATGGAATTGACAATGTCAATACACAGCAAATTGCAGCTATTTCCCAAATTTGTATGTACCTATCTTTAAGAATATTAATGCAATTTTGCAAAATGTCAGTCAAAACTTCCACTGGTCGTCTGCTATGATGAAAATTGATGACACTTGTTCTACACGATTCAAATTGTTCAATCTTACAAAAATTTGTAAATACACTTTTTACAACACTGGTTTTAACATCTGCAAGTGAATTTCAGCTGGTTTTACAACTTCAGAAAATAAAAAACTTATCACAGCGTGCTACTTTTGTGCATTACTAACTTCAAGCAGAGCCGACATTTTGAATTAAACAAAAGTGGTTAAAATGGAAATTCTTTTTGAACAGCTGGTATCTTCTACGTCAGGGGTGCTAACTTTAACATCACATTTCAGTTTATTCTTATAAATAATTTTTCACTGTTGCCATTTGTCTTTAATCATCGAAAGACTCTCATAATATTGTGATTCGTTTTTTAGTAAAAGAAATGAAAACTAGCTCATACTTCGGATTAACACTATCCAATTTTTATTTTAAGTTTTGAATTATATTTAAAATATTTCAATAGAATAAGTGTAATTTTTGTAAATTCATTATTGCGAAAGAAAGGAACTAATAATGGAGGAACCTCTGAAAATCAGTTATTCTTAAAAAATAAAGAATAAATTAATAAAAGTATGGTCATTTTTACTGCTTAAGATTTAATTATTAATTAATAAAACAGAGGAGTAATTGTAATGAATAGTTTAACAAACTCATGCATGTAGCTGATAATTTTATATGTGTATCATTTAGATAGATAAAACATGATAGAGTAAAGATTTTTTGCTATTATTACATTATTTATGGAAAACCCAATTACAGTTTGAGATTTAATCTGGCTTACCGTTTGTGTAAAAGTTATTAATCAAACCCTTTGATCAAAGAACACCAGAAACGTGGATAATCATACAGTACAGTACGGTACAGCAGGTATATAAGATTATCCAATTATGTAACAATAGCTTTACCCTGCCTGCATTGTTTTTACTGGAAATCATGTCATTACAGATTTGAAACTCCATTTCCTCTTTCAGAAAATTCAGAGATCTAAAGATGGAGCCCTGATCATCAATCATAGAAATCTAAAATCTGTAAATTAGCCAGATTTCAGATTAAGTCACAATTTTCTATCATTGATCAGGATTCCATCTTTAAATCTGTGAATTTTTTGAAAGAGGCAATAGAGATATTCATATATCTTAATCTATTTTGAAAAAAACCTGTCAGCAAATTTAATACAAAAATAATCTGGGCACATATTTACAATCCCAATTTGATGTTCTATCTGTAAACTTTATTGCTATAAATTTGAAACTCTTGACTGATCCTCCAAGATAGTTTGAAGAAAATGTGCTAAGTATCCCCTCTTGTAATTCTCACTTCCTCATTTTAATGCATAGATTTGTGAATTGATTGATTTTATTTATCTTTGAAAATAAACATATTTATCATAAAATATCTGTTATTCAGAAATTATTTATGCAATTTTTGATCTATTTATGATGTTATTTATTTTATTTTTTAGAAAAATTAGAAGAATTTAATAAGAAATCTAATAATGGAGTTGAAGGAAAAAAACTTCAGTCAATCATACAATTAGCTGACATTTCATCTCATCCTTCAGATGATGATTTGAATACATTAAAGCAGTTACTTCACTGGTCACCTGGTAAGTTTTGTCTTTACGTATTACATTGTTTAAAAACTAAGAAATTATTAATCTGTATTGTCAGTTTCATTTTTTATGTAGATTTAAATGTAATTACACCTGTTATCCAATAACATTTGACATTTTTAAAACATTTATTTCATAGAAAGTTTTGTACATCTTTATGATCAAACTGATCTGGAGGAATTAAGTTTAGTTAATCTAAAAATTCTGTTCACAGCTGTTTTTTCAAAGGTTATTTAACTGATTTTTCAATAATCAAAAAATTATGCCGTAACTATGTTGTTTATTACCTTTGTTTAGTTTATTAGCTCAAATGTTTTTTTTAATAACCCTGGGTTATTTATTCTTTTTTATTTTTCCATTTTGTCTGCCTTTTTTAATGAAAACCTAATTAAAAAAAAAATCTCCTCCCTTAATATCAAAGAAATCACTACTAAGAAAAAGCAAAAGTAAGATAAGTAGAATCAATTACAGTTTCTTTATTAAATTCAAAAAGTTTAACTCAAATGTTAAAATATTAGACCGGGCTGGTTTAATGATTAACTTGTTACAAATCAGTTGTTTAATAGCTGATTTTTGAAGTCGAAAGTTCTGAGGTTCAAATCATGGTAAAAGTTAGTTGCTTTTATACAGATTTGAATATTAGACCATGGATTTTGTTGGTACTTTGGTGGTTGAGGTTCAGTTAATACATGTCTTAAGGAATGGTCGGCCTAAGTCTCTACAAGACTACACCTCATTTACATGTCATACATATCTTCCTCTCCATTTGGGCCATGGAAGGGGGGGTTTCTTATTGTTCCACTAATTGCTCTTCATCAGGGCTAGGAACGGAGGGGTTTGGCGACCGGAAGCATCACAAGGCAGGTGTCTTCCTCTATGGGGTTGGGATGTTCCACTAAGTTGATCACATTTCAATAAACCAATTAGGAAAATAAAAAAAAAATATTAAAAAATAAAATTAAATGATTACATCATAATGACATCTATAATCAAACATAATTTCATTGTGTTCAAAAAATCAAAGCTGTAATAAGCACAAAGGAAGACTAAAGGTAATTTAATTAGTAAGAATTAAACTAAATTAAGGTAATTTAAATAATGAGAAAAAACCAGTGGGAAGTGTGCATTCAAATTGAAAACACAAGAAAGTTATGACGTGATTTGTTTGAAATTTTTTTTTTTTGGCTCAGAGATTAAATATTGTAAAGTCTATTATCCCAAATTACAATTTTATTACGAATACTTAATAATATAATCTTTGCTTTTTTAATACTTTTACTATAAAAAAAGAGAATATATAACTCTACTTGCTGACCTTTTTTTTGTATTTCAGCTTAATTATTTAGAAAATTAATTTTATATATATATACACGAGGTGCTACCCAAAAGTTCGGGGAATTTGAATTTTGCACGTGAACCATTGCTGGTACGACCTGCTGACGCTAGATGTGGCTAGCAGTACTCTTTGAAAATCAGTGTTCCAACAGCTGTGATGGTGAGAGGCTGCATTGTTGACTTTCGTGCAGTTGTGTAACGTTGTGTTTTACTGCTTTGGCAAAGTTCTAAATGGCAGATTTTAAAGAGCAAAGAACCTGCATCAAATTTTGCTTCATGCTTAAAAAAACTGGTGCAGAAACCCATCACTTGTTTGTGGAAACATTTGGTGACAATGCTATGAGTAAAAGTAAAACTTTTTTGTGGTCAAACGATTCAAAGATGAACAAACGAAAGTCGATGACGATGAGCGTTCAGGAAGACCATCAACAATCGCAACACCGGAAAACATCGCAAAAGTGTGAGAGGCTATTGTTGCAGATTGTAGACAAACAATCCATGATGTTTGTGCAATCGTACAAATGTCATATGGGTCTGTGCAACGCATCTTGTCGGACAATTTGAACATGAGACGCATTGCTGCAAAATTCATACCGAGACTGTTGAACAGCGATCAGAAACAAAATCGCGTAGCTGTCTGTAGTGAATTGAAAAATTCAGCAAGAGATGACCCTAACTTCATCTCCAACATCATAACAGGTGATGAGATAAGGTGTACAGGTATGACCCTGAAACTAAGCAGTAATTGTCGCAGTGGAAGTTGCCAAGTTCACCGTGGCCAAAAAAAGCACGCCAAGTTCACAGTAACGTGAAGTCCATGATGATTGTTTTTTCCGACATCAAAGGCATTATCCATAAGGAATTTGTTCCTCTTGGCCAAACTGTCAATGGGATGTTCTATTGTGAAGTTTTGAAGCGTTACATGAAAGCATTAGGTGCAAACATTCAGATCTGTGGGATAACAACAGTTGGGTTCTGCACCATGACAACGCGCCTGCGCACACATCACTAGCCATTTGGAATTTCTTGGCTTCCAAAAAGACGGTAGTGATTCCCCACCCACCCTATTCTCCTGACCTTGCCCTGTGTGACTTTTTTCTCTTTACGAAAATAAAATTTCAATTGAAAGGCCGTCGTTTTAACACAATTGAGGAGATTCAGGAAGAAACGCAAAACGTGCTTCGAACACTTACACCCACAGACTTCCAGGGATGCGTGGAATCATGGGAAAAATGCTGGGATCACTGTATCAATGCCCAAGGGGATTACTTTGAAGGAGACAGTGGAAATTATAAGTTATGGTAAGCTATTTTATTTTTATGGTAAAATTCCCCGAACTTTTGGGTAGCACCTTGTATATCTATATATATTTTGTAACAGGACCAGTATAAAGAGAAAATAATAATGAAAAGAGGGAAATAAAAGGGATCCTTTTCTTAGAGTAACCGGTCCATTTAACAATTTGTTCTTTGTATTACAGACAATAGCTCCTCCAAAAGCTGTTGTTTTAGCAGAAGGGTTACTCTACTGGAATAAGAATTTATAGAAAAACATAAGGGCACAAACGATGAAAATTATTATGCTTCCAGCAATTAAAGGGATGAGTTAGGTATTGATTCTGCAGACTAAGAAGGGGTATTGACAGTGACCAGTGGAGAGAGTGAGTATGAGGCCGTGTTTGGTGCAGTTGTGTAACAAGTAATAATAGTAAGTAGTTTTGCAAGCCTGAGTTTGACGTGGTTGCAGTGACAGCAATATCTGTAAGCATGTGGAAACAACTTGTGAAGAGTATGTCATGAGCATTCCATTGTGGGCAGTGGGTGAATGCAGGAAATTGTTTGGTGAGTTATTAATAAACAGTAGTGAAAGTGGCAGTCATTAATAAAGTGTAGTGTATTCTTTTATAAAGTGTAAAAGTAATAATACTTGTAAAAATCGAATTGTATGAAGTTTAGACTTTTCTAGTGTTATCTTGTTGTTAATGCAATATTAGGTTCTAGTAGTCATTATAATGTTTTTAGTAAATTGTACTGTATTCTGTTTTTTTTTTATTTTAACTGTTATTAAACAGATCTTAACCTTTTTATTTGAATTACTATTTTGTAGGTTATATATACATATTGTTATTATTATTGTAATCGTTATTTTTAATATTTATTTTGTTTATATGTCTCTAGAGCAGCGATTCTCATCCTTTTTAGCTCCACAACCTCCCCTCCAGAAAGTAAAAAAAATATATAATTAATATTTTGCAACCCCCAACCCCAACCCAGTTAAAACTATTTAGCTGCTGCTGTTTGCTAAACTGCAATGCAATGGGCAAAAAGAGAAAAATCTCTTCTTTTCCATACAGAAGTCAGGTGGTTATCATGGGGGAAAGCGTTAACCCAGTTACTGGAATTGCAAGATGAATTAATAATATATAAAAGCACCATTCTTAATGTTTTTACAGAATAATGAATAAATGTTGCTGTTGGCTTACTTACCTGATGTATTTTTGCATTTAAAAAACTTGATTGTGAATTTACAAGGACATGATGAAAACATTTATTAATGACAAAGTTTATGCTTTCATTAAGAAGCTTTTGATGATATCTGGATTATACATTTTCAAAGCAAAAATTTTGATATGTTTCCACTACCTTCCAATTATATTGAGAAAAATTTTGATAAAGAGACACTATTATTTACAACAGTTCAGATAGCATGAAGATGCATTTTCATGAGCTAAAAATTCAGTTGACGGAGTATTTTCCAGAAGATAAAAATGATTTCTCAATTGGACTGAATCCATTAAGTGAAAATGTTGTTGCAGCTGCTAGGTTACCAGTTGAGATTCACAACCACCTCATAAAAATTTCTGGCGATAAAAATGTTACACTACAGTTCACATCTGAAGATTTAGTACCTAAATCTTGTTGCAAGTCAAAATGTACCATTTTGACTTGCTCGTCAAAGTGTATATGAAAATTTTGTCACAAAAGCATTGAAAATATTAATCCCTTTTACCAAATCTTATCTCTATGAAAAGGGTTTTTTTGTCTGTGGTTGCGCTAAAAAATAAACATAGGAATCATCCTTTATCACTTGAAAATAATTTGCTTTTGTGTGTTTTTAATATAGATCTGCCACTTATGGAGAAACTTTTAAATGAAAAACAAACGCAACCATCTCATTAATTTATTTTTCTTTCATATGTACTTAAATGTAATTAAAATGTTTGTAACAAATGATTTTTTTTTCTCATAAAATGATTTCATTATTGTTTACATGTAGAGTTGTAGGCTGATTTCACGACCCCCCCTTTATATCACTTACCCCCAGGCTGATAAATGCTGCTCTAGAGTAATAAATTGTGTTTATAAGAAATTTTTAGTTTGTTGCTCTCTAAAATTCTCATAGAACTGCGAGCATGCGACAAGATATATATATATATATATATATTTTAATGCTTAGAACCCCCCCCCAAAACAGACCACATGTAGTACACACTGGAGATCAAAGGTTGTTTCTTATCTGTCAACCTTAATATGTCAAGTTTCATAAGCTCTGCTAGTTTGAATTATTTTACTTGCTCATTTTTATTGTTATTACTTTATTTTTTGTTTTATATTAATGTAGTCATTTCTACATCTTATTAAAATGATATGTCATATTATATATTGTAACTTTCTAATGTGTGTTTTAGTAAGAATTCAGACTGTTTCATGCACACTTTCATTGGTTTCATATTTTAAATACCTTCATCCTCTTTTGTGTTCAGTATATTTTAGAATTTTTAAATCTTGAAATGATTTTTTTGATTCGAGATGTTAAAATTTGTTTTTACATAATTTTTATGGAAATAATTTTTAAAAAATACATTGAGGGATATTTCTTTTAAATAATGCAAATAAGATATTTTAATTTGTAATTATAAACAGCAAATATATTAAAAAAAAAAAAAAAGAACAAACAAATAGGGGAAAAATGGATCAATAAGGTTAAAATTAAAAAAAATCAGTCATCTATCTGTTTGCTGTCTTATGCATGAAAATAATTTGAAAGTGCTTATGAAATTTAGAGAACAGAAACTGAAGCTAAAAAATAGATTAATCAATGAAAAAAAGTATAATAAAAACAAAAATTTGTGTCTCTTGGAAAACAGAAAAAAATTATTGCAGGGTAAAAATTCCTCAAAATAATACATTCAATTAGCTGGGAATGGTAAACATAGCAAGGTAATGTAGACTTTAGTGAAGTGCTAAAATCCAATAAAGACCTACAAACATTGTCCATATACCATACACCTGATCCATGGTGCACAACAACATATGTATGTTACAATGTATGTACAATAACATATGTATGTTCAGCTGCAAAGTGTTAAAATATTCATGAATATTTGTTTATTTTCAAAGTTTTGTTATTTATGTATTTTGACTTCTTTTTATACATGGATGTCTCTGATAGTGCAACCTTGTGATTATCTTATATCGATTAGTAATGTTGAATTTTTTTAGTTGTCCCTAAATCAGTCCGTGGCAGAGTGGTAACATTTCTTTCTTTTACCAGAAGGTTTTGGATTCAAATCCCACCCATACCTGATTTCATTTACCTCTTATTGTCAATATAAACAGTAATCATAGTCGATACTTGTAATTTCTTAAATAAAAAAATTAATTATTTGTATGTAAATATGTTTTTATTTTCCAGAAAACCAATTACATTGGTTATAATTTTATCGATTTTATAATTATAATCTTGTTCACAGTTTGATCAGTTTAATTTTCTTCTTTACAGAAATTTTATTTCCTGTATTAGATGTTTTAAGATTGGCAATAAGAAATAGTGAAGTGAATGCTTCATTATGCGGTGGTTCATCTGGTGAATTAATATTAAAAACGTTAAAACAGCATTTAGATCCAACCGCTCTGCCTGCGAATCAGATGCTAGCAACACGTACATTATCTAATATGCTTCTACATCCGACTGGTGAATCATTATTATTAGATAATCGACAGCCTTTATTAGAAATACTCACATCCCTTTTGTCTAGTTCAATGCCTAATAAACAATTACAGGTAATTTTTTTTTATGTTAATAAATTTTTGTTAATTATATGTAAACTTAAGTCAAAACAGATGTGTTGATTTCATGAAACCGATCTCTATGTAAAGAAGTTTTTTCATAAAAAAAAAGGTTTTTTATTATAATTATTTTGTACTGTTTCATACACTTAAAGTTTTATAGTTCATTTTGTTTAATCTAAGATCTACTAGTTGTGTGAAAATGCCATTAATTTATAACTGTCGACAGAAATTTGTACCAGTAGTGTTCATATTTTTGTATAATTATAAAATTAAACTGTATTTGTTATAAAATCCTGTTTTTATAGTGAATAACTATTAAAAACATATGAACAGTAGGGATGGGGAATGAACTGTTATACCAACTGGTAGATCATGTTATTAATTTTCATTCCTGTATTAACGTTGGTATTTTTATTTCTTTTATTGCTGAATTGTTTTCTGTAGATTTGAAAAAGTGAAGAGGCTGTCATGTTGACTTAATTTTTTTTATTACATAATATGATATAAAAGCTAGAAAGGAAAAGAAAAAAGCTCGTTGAAATACAGTGTGTTTGAAAAGTAACTATTCACCTACATGGTGGCAGGAATTCTCTTTACGCTAGTTACAATATTATTAGGATACGTGCAACTTACCTTCTATGGATCTAAAACATTTGTGTAAGTTCTACCATGTTTAAAGCACAGCTGAATACATCTCCATGTTTAGTTGTTCATCCGCAACAGCATATCAGGGGCGATCATTTTAAATGCTGACCAAACGGCATCTTTTAACTGTTCATTGTTGATGTATCAGTGTTTTCAGGCCTCTTTTTTTTTTTACAAAACTCCATTGTGCATTGTCTAGTATGGTGAGGTCAGGACTTCTTGCCAGCCAAGGCAATGGAGCTAATAACTCTTCTGACCCACATCCGATCCAGCAATTCAGAAAAATTTCATTGAGGTGTCTATGAATACTCAAAGCAAGATGCACTGGAGCGCTGTCTTGCTGAAACATAATATCAGCAATCCCTTTTGCCACTAATTGTGGAATCAACCACTCGTCAGTTATTCTCAGAGTAACTGTACCATCGAAAAAATAAGGACCAAAAAGATGTTCAGCTATCATCCCAGCCCAAAACATGAGGCGGATGGTGTTCGATTTCCTAAAAAAAGTGAGGGTTTCTTTCATTCAGAAAAACATTTCAGTTATGAGAGCTTCAATAAAACGCATACTCATCTGGGAATTTGACGTTCTTTTTATCGTTTGTACTTGAAAAGGGTTCAAGCAATAACTGACATGCATAAACATGTTGATCAAGGTAACCTTAGTGACAATGGCCAACGATAATAGTGACAATGATCACGCAACTGATTAACTGTGACTGGACAAAAAATTTTAATTTCTGCAGAATGTTTGCGTGTTGATTTCACTGATGATCTTTGAATTGATGCCTCCACAGCAGCACACGTCTCAGCTCAACTGCTTGACCTCCCTCTGCGTGGCACATCAAGAACACTTCCTGTTGCAAAAGCCTTCTTTTTCCATGTCATTAATGTTTATAACGATTGTAACGATTTCCCAAAACGCACAAAGAAGTCATTCATAATGTTCTTCAATGTTTTACCAGTGTGTGGACATTTGTGGACCCACACACAAGCTAACAAATGCTCTTCGACAGTGAATGCACTCATATCCACCATCATTCCACACTCAACTACAACTAAGGTGATCCCACCACAAATATATACACTGGACAATCTTCACTATGGCTTAACCTCCCCACCTTTTCCAGCAGCAGTAAGCGATGTTAGTGGTGAGAATTGGCAACAGCAGAGCCCAATTAAGCTGGATTTATTACAGTGTAAAAGGACTTCCCACCCACCCATATATAAACAATGATATGTTGAGAATTGTATTCCATGTGCTGTGAGTAATGTTTTCTAAAAAGGTTGATAATTCTGCATTGTGTCCTGAGCTAGTCAGGTTGGTGTTCTTGAGTTCAATGGTTCCAGTCTTGTTCATTGTATGCTTGTTACCTTTGAAAAATTGAAACTTTGTCTTTCCATTTGTATTCAGAATGGTGTGCAATGAATATTTCTCATTAAATATGCTTTCTGTAAGTATTTGTATGCACAGACAATGAACACCAATTTTCCGTTAGATTTCCAGGTACACTGGTTCCAAATGGACGTAGTGTAAGAGCACTAATCAAGAAATTTAGGGATACAGGATCTGTAAAGAATTATGAATGAACTGGCAGACCACCAGTACTCACTGAAGATAAACTACATGACATATCAGCTGCTGTACAACATATTCCAACAAGTCAATGAAACAGATGGTCCAATATAAAAACGTTAGTGTTACTACTGCACACAAAGCAGTTTGTAAGCTCAGTCTCATCCCATATAAAGTAAAAGCAATTCAAAAGTTACTGGCCATAGAGTATGAAAAGAGAATTCAGTAATATGAATAGTTTCAACAGTTAATAGCAGACAAGTTCTGTTAATATTTTTATTATATACTTTTTTACTAATAAGGCATGGTTCCATTTATTAGGCTATATACACATACCTGACTTCGCATTTATTGTCTGCCAACAACCCACATGCCGTACATGAAATTTCTCTACTTGACCAAAAGATTGGGGGGTGGATTGCAATATTCAGGAGAAGAATAATTGGTTCAATATTCTTCACAGAAACAATAAATTTAGTTTGTTACTGTGAAATCATTCACCTGTTCATGGGAGAGCTAATTAAGGACGAAATTAATAACGCTTGAATTCAACAAGATAGAGAGACCTTACATACAGCCAGGCAGTCCATGAAGTTACAAGAGGTTTTCAGAGAAAAAAAAAATCATTATAGGCATATATAATACTTTTATATCTCAGTGCATTTTGTTAACAAACAAGACATGTCGTTCTTTGAATAAAAACAAAATATTTTTCCTACATTTTAGTACAAACACCATTAAAATTATTGCTAAAAATTGTTCTTGATCCTAGAAAAAAGTGGTAAAGTGTTATTGCTATTAGTTGTAACATTTTTTTTTTATTATCTTTTGTTTTGGTTTAAATGAACATAAATAATATTATAAATTAATTTTAAAGCTAACTTTTTGAATTATTTTTCTTATACTAAGCCTATTAGAATTGATTTTATGGAAACAAAAATTTGTTTTTGTAATCAAACGTATGGGTTACATGGTATGGTACATTTTATGGAGTGTGTATTGTATTGGTTACTTATCTAATATTTCAGGATATTTGAGCTCATAAAAATAATTTATTATCAGAAAAGAGTTTTTTGGTGGCACAGTGCAAATCTAAATTTATTTTATTCTGTTGTGATTACTTTGTTTCACAGCAAAGGGATAATGATGTTAAAAGTCTTTGTGCCCATTTAGTTTATAACTTATTATCATCAACCTGTAATGAGTTTAGTAGTAGTAGTAATAATTCATGTACAATGTCACTCACTTTTAAAGATTCATCATTCAGTTTCAACTAATTTAGATTGTTATTGGAATCATTTCTGTTTTCATGCATTTTTCTTAGGACTGCAAGATTTTGACTTAAGATGTAGGTAGACATAAAAAGTAGTAAAACTCCATATTTTGTTTTTTGTTTTTTTTTTTTGATATTTCATTAAGAAATGGCCAAAATGACATTTAAATATATAAAAATAATAATAATTTTGGCATTTTATTTTTAGAGATCATCAAAAAGTAGAATAGAAATAAGTGTATGAAGAACCAACCTCATGTCTTTTGAGAAGTTGGTCAAAGTAGCCCAAAATGTATATAAGTAAGTAAAACATATATTTTGTTTAAACGGTATTCTACAAATATTTTAGTGCCACTTTCAAGGAAGTTTCAGCCTTTTAACTTTGAAGTCAGTAATTCTGACTGCCTTTTAAACAAATTAAAATTACAAAATAGATCATTAAGTTCTACTTAATTTTGTGAGGTACAGTGCTCTCACCTTGGAAATTTAGATCCTTGTCTTTAGTTTCTAAATCACTATAGTCTTCTTCATCATCAATTTTTTCTTCTAAACTCAATGTTTCTGGCGGAACTGGAGTAGGTAACTCTTCACTGTGTGAAATAGGTTTTATAGCTGAAGAAAGGCTAGAATATGCTACAAATTTCTTGAATTTACTTTCGATGCTTTGGATTTTTGTAAGTCTGTTGAGTTGTTCTTAGACTGTCTACACACAACAGGAACACCAAAAGGAATATCTTACGGTTTCCCATTTAGCCAACAGTTTAGTAAAGTTTTACAAGAATTACAGCAGTTATGAGAGGCCTAAGATTTGTTTGATATCCTATTTACACTAGATAAGAGTTTATTTGATCTTTTAACTAGAGTAATATTTCTTCTTTGAGATTTAAAAGTTAATTCACCACACACAAGGCAAAAATTGTTAGGATGATTTATATATTTATAACTAGGAGACTTTTTTATATAAATTACTTCCATAAAAACCAATATGTATTAAGCTGAACTAAAACAATACACATCTATATCAGTAAAAGTATTAATAAAACAGAAAACCAAACTTGTGAAGATATTCATGAGAAAGCCATAACATAACTGATTCTCTGGTTCAAATTATTCCATATTAAAAATAGTTATTGAAATGATTATATCAGTTAAAATGGCATTAATAAAGGTTATTGATTAAATCATATTGTGTGAAAAATTTATTTTTCCTAGAAATAATGAGTCATAGTAAACAGTATCAATGCTGTTCTATAAAATAATACCATGTTAGTCGCACTACTCCAGATTGTTCCATTCTGAGCCATTTACAAATATCTTCAGACAATCTTCACATTTCATTATTAATATAAACATTGACTCGCAATAAATTTTTACATGTATATTAGTAGAAAAAATAAATTGTTTTAACAATTTTCATTTTTAAAAGTGATGGTTAACAAAAAAATGAAGTTTTTAGGAAGTGATATTTGGATTCACTGTCAAAAAATGTATTAGAAAATTATCTGTATAATAAAACTTGTAGACCACTGTAATTAAAAAAATTTCAAATAACAAGCATACATGCAAAATTTTAATTAATTTTTTTAAAAAAACCGAAATGTTTACCTTTGTCATATTTTTTTTATTTATGTAACACTAATTTGTGTTTTTTTTCTTCTAGATTGCTTTAACAACGATTTTATTGAATTTATCTATTGTTTTTATAAATAAAAAAGATTATTCAAGCCAACAATCAATTGTAAATTTATTAAATAAAGTTTTACCAACATGTTCAGATGCAGAAGCTCAATTACGTGGGTTGGTAGCACTGGGTACATTATTAGTTTCATCAAAAAATTTGACTTCATCTATTGATTCAATTACCGTTGATTTATTACATCAATTAGCATTACAAAATGATAGTAAGGATAGTAATAAAGTCGCCATTTGTTCGCAGCAAATATTAAATTTGATTATGTAAGTATTTAGATTTATTATTTTTGTTTAGTTTTTCTACTTACTATTTATGTTTTTTTTAATTTTAATTTTTCAAATAAGTAAAGTGAAATCATACACTATATATATACATATACATAAATATATCAGATTGTCATTAGAAATATTCATACAACAATTTTTATACTAGAAAATTATATATTTTTTTTTTAAAGTTAAATTAAGTATTAAATAAATGTATCATAAGAAGATTCGTAGTCAGCTATTATGAAGAATTCTTTTAAATTTGAAGTAATCTGGTGTAAGATTGTTACATAATTTAAGGAGTAATAATAATATATATTCTGTTAAACTGGAATAATGTTGGGCAATCCATTTTTGGTTAAATAATTTTTTATTTCATAATGTATACATTGCAATCTTTTAAACTAGTAAACAATATGCAACCCCTCCCCTGTGACCTAATGAGATGAGGATGATGAATAAATGTAAATGCAGTGTGGTTTTGTACAGACGTAGGCCAATCATTTCTGAGACATGGGGTTAATTGAACCCCAACCACCAAAATACACTGGTACCTACTGTCTAGTATTCAAATTCATATAAAACCAACAACCTTTATTAAGATTTGAACCTCAGAACTTTCGACTTCAAAATACAACAGCAATATAAAATAAATTCAGAATTAGTTTCTTACTTTTTCAGAAAAATATGAAACTAAGTTTGAATTTATATTTACGTTACTTTGTATTTATGAATGTCACAATTATAAAAATAATTAATTACATGAAAAAAATGTGTACATTAATTATGAAAAAAAATCATTTTGTACTGTAATGCATTAAACACTTAGACAACGGTATTAAAGTTCTGTACTGAGTGTTCTATTTATTGAATTTTTCAGCGGTTTTTTTTTAACTATCTTTTGAAATTGTATGTATAAAGATAATTTATTATTATTATAAGCCATTTTAAAACAAATTTCTTGAATTATTTACAGAGTTCCCCAGGCCTTGAAAGTCAGGGAATTTTGATTTAGTGAGGGAAGGTTTGGAAAAATCACCAGTCAGGGAAATTATTGAAATTTTTGAAAATTTCAGGGAAAACTTGAAAAATTTTATTTGAGCAGAAAATTTTCTAAATGATATACTAATATTAATGCTACAAATTAAGAGCGCCGCTCTCTGGTTAAAAAAATCCATTGAATCCAATCAAATTTTATTGAAATTTAATTGAATTGGACAGTGTTGTAGCCAAATCCTAATCAGTGAATTTTCAATAACTTTCAGCTGGATTTAACAGGTTACGGCAATGGACAACCAATCAAATCCAACCAAATTATTTTAAAATTAGATAAAGGTCTAGCCAGATCCCATTGAAATGAAATCAGTAGGATTCAATGGATTTTTAAGCAGAACTGCAAATTTCAAATACATATCTAACAATTTGCATAACAAATAAGTAAGAATTCTTGCTGGTAATAATTACATATATTGTGGGTGTGCGAGTACTCAAAGTTTTCAAGTAATTTTCAAGTTTAGTTGAGTATTTTAGAATAGAGTAGAGACGAGTTAAAAAAAAATTTTTAATGAGAAATATTTTAAGATTCATATATTCTCAGTCCTCCCAATTAGTTTCGTGAATAAGATTTAAAAATACTTCTCTACTGTGAAATATATTTTCATATTACATTGAAATTAATTTTGTATTGATGATATTGAAAAATATCACCAGCTTTTTAGCTTCCAAGTTGAAAAATCATAATTGAATATTTTATTTCGTTAACATGTTATGTTCCATATGAATATCATTGCGTATAATGGGTTTTTGAAATAAATGATTTAATTTTGAGTTATTTTGAACATTGTTTGGAAAAATATCGTTAGACTTCATCTATTTTATGGTTATTTTAGAGTCGGGAAAAATCAGTTTCAAAATTTTGCGGAAACTGTTATATTACACCTATTAGAATTGATTATATAAAAACAAAAATTTGTTTTTAGAATCAAATTGATGAGTTGTAACAAGGAAATGTTGTAATGAAATGAGATGTAAATTTTTTGAAACGATTACTTACTTAGATTTCAGGATATTTGAGTTTATAAAAATAATTTATAATAGTAAGAGAGTTTTACGGTGGCATGTTTATACAATCAACACTCTCCTTGGTTGAAAATCTAAATTTATTTTATTTTATGATGACATTATTTGCTCCACAGCAGAGACAATGATGTTAAACTTTTATAACCATTTACTATTATATTTAGCATATAACTCCTTACTGTCAACTAAAATGCATTCAATAATAGTAATGCATGCAGAATATCATTCTCTTAAAGATTCATCATTCAGTTTTAACTAACTTTTATTCATTACTGGAATTGTTGTTACTGTTTTTGTGCGCTTTTCTTGGGATTTGAAGATTCAAACTTAAGGATACAAATAGAACATTAAAAATTAGTAAAAGAAAGTGTCTTTAATTTTCTTATAAGGAAATTTGCCAAAATAATAGTGAATTTGCCAGTTAAAGTATAAAAATATTGAATTTCAGATACTCAGAAAGTAGAATAGGAATGTCTAAAGAACCAATCTTATGTCTTTTGGGAAGTTGGGTCAACATGGCCCAAAATTGTATGAGTAAATAGACATAAGTTTTATATAAATAAAATTATTCTTTTACAAAATTATAAAGTCTATTCTGTCAATGAAACCATTTGGATTCTTAACTGGCTATGAACAAAAAATAAAAAAATAAGAGGTTTTTTTGTAAGACCAACATTCATTAAGATAAAATGTTTAAAACATCAACATACACATCCAATATATTGCTGATAGTATGTTCACGTGAGACTAAAGATATAGCAAATGTATCACTACAGGTTATGTATAAATGTATCACTCTTCAAAACCAATAGTAATAGAAAAAGTTAGAAATAAACAAGTATTCTTTTTTTTTACATCATTTTTAACAATTTACTATATATAATACCAAATGTGTTTTTCAAAGTTGACAGTGGTTGCATCCAGGGTAAAGTTTTTTCTAAACTAGCGGTGAATTAATGAATGATTTAAAACTAAAAGAAAGAAAAAACTCACTGAGAAAAAATTTTATTTGTGGTTCTCTAAATAAATGCATAGTATTTTGCAGCTGAGCAAGTGTAGCTCAGCTGAATTATTAGTATTTTTTTTTTTAAATATAGTTGCATGCAAAATAATCCAATCGTAAATGTTATTTAATAGAAAATAACCATATTTAGAAAAAATATACCTGTACAATTTCTTACTCTCTAGTAATTAATATGTCCTTTATTCTTAATCGCTTCATGTTCATGATTTAGCATCGATTCAACAAGTGTACTACACATTTTTTTTTTTATTTCTTCATCATGAAGCCATACTGATATTATTGCTTTAATGAGGCCAATTTTTCTGGTACAATTCATTTTTGAATAATTTTTGTGACTATTGCCCAAAAATTTTCAATTGGGTTTAAGTTTCGGGAATTGCCTGGCCATAGGAGCGTTTTGATGTTCTGTTCTTCAAAACGTTTTCCACTCTTTTGGCATTATGGAATGATGCCAAATCTTGTTAGAACATTTTATTGGTTTGTGAGAATTTGTGTCACAATCCTTTCCTTCGGAATTGTGATACATCCATCACTTTTCAAAAGACCATCTGCTGGAAGTAATGAAAAACGGCCTTCAAATGTGAAAACAACCCAATACATTTTTTCTGGGTATGTTTAACTGATTGTTGGATATGACCCAGTGATGTATTTTCATCTGATGCTTTTCTTAAGTATAGAAACCCTTTGCCTGAACATAAAAATGTGACTCGTCGGAAAACATAACATTTTTCCAGTCTTGTCCAGATAACATGTACTTTGCCCCACAAGAGCCTCTTTTTGCTTGTTGCTGGTGCTAAAAGGTGCTTTTTAGCTGATCAACTAGCTTTTTGTAAAGCTGCAAGAAATTGGCATCTAACAGTTGTCATGTATAAATTTGTTCCATTGGCTGCTAATTTTTTATTTAAGTCCACATCAGATAATTTGTATTAGGCTTACTTTTTCTCATAATCATTTGTTGGAGTAGTTTTTCATTTACAGCCCCATTTGAGATGAAAAGGAACCAGTTTCATTAAATTGTTTTAAAATTGCACTCACTGTCCAAAGTCCAACAGCACAGAACCTATTTGTTATTACGAGGGTTATTTTTTCAAGATCCGATCGGTCACGAAATAAAAACACGTGCAAAAATCGATGAACCTTTGCGCATATATGTTGCGCAACGTCTCTAGTATGGCCTTCAATCACGCTGCGTCACTTCGTTTAGTTCTGAACACGCAGCAAGCACGTAAACATGTCTACAACAATAGGATCTTGCAATAGCAAGTGTGAAGTGCGTGTGGTAATTTGATTTTTTCAGGCCGAGGGGTGTAATGCAGCTGAAATTCATCGATGAATAAGTAAAGTGTACGGTGAAACTTCAATGAGTGAGAGCAACGTGCGACAATGGTGCAGGAACTTTAAAGCAGGACGTACAGATGTTCATGATGCAGGTGGTCAGGGAAGGAAGCGAGTGTCAACCAATGATCTCATTGACCAAGTGGATGAGGCAATTCGAGAAAATTGTCTGTTCACAATTTCTGTATTGAGTGATTCGTTTCCTAAAATTTCAAGGTCAGCTCTCTACACCATTGTGAGTGAGAGACTTCAATACCGCAAACTGTGTGTGAGGTGGGTTCCCAAGATGCTGTCCGACCATCACAAAACAATGAGAATGGACGCCTCCCTAACGTTTCTCCAGCGTACCACAATGAAGGAGAAGTTTTTTTGAACAAAATTGTCACAGGGAACGAGACGTGGCTCCATTTCAAAACTGAAGAAACAAAAAAACAATCCAAACAGTGGATGCATTCTCATTCTTCCAGTAAATCAAAGAAGTTCAAGCGAACCTTCCCCAACAGAAAGTGTATGGCTACTGTGGTCTGGGACTGGAATGGAGTTCTCTTGTTGGAATTCATGGAACATGGCACGACCATCACTGCAGCCTCATACTGCGTGACTCTTCAACGTCTATGAAGGGCGATTCAGAATAAGCAGAGAGGAATGTTGTCATCAGGCACTGTCTTTCTCCACAACAATGCTCAGCCGCACACTGCAGCTGTAACAAAGAAGCTCCTGCAGCGTTTTCGTCGGGAAGTGTTTGATCACCCACCATACAGCTCGGACTTGGCTCCATCTGATTTTCACCTCTTTGCTCACATGAAACGCTGGCTAGGAGGACAACATTTTGGCTCAGACATCGAGCTGCAGACCAGCGTAGAAACATGGCTGAAAACACAGGCAGCTCCGTTCTATGACGAGGGTATTGGAAAGTTGGTACCACACTACGACAAATGTCTAAATCAGAGTGGCGACTATGTATAAAAATAGCGTAACTATGTAAGTACTTGTTGCAAATAAAAAAATTTTATTTTCACTGTGGTTTTAATTTCATGACCGATTGGACCTTGAAAAAGAAATAACCCTCGTATGTCATTATGGTATACTCAGAAATAGAAACAGTTTTCGAATGCTTTCTTGGAGTTATGTCCATTATTATATATTCAAGAATAAAAATTATAAAAATGTGATTCGGTAATAAAAAATGAGATAAATCTTCACAAACACTATTTATAGTACGAAAATTACTAAATAACCAAAGAAAAATAAAGACAACTTAAAGAATGGGTGCGGTCAAGTAGTGTAGCCACAACATAAAATAAACAAAAACTTCCTTGTATTCAGATTAGTTTTCATGCTACTGTAATTTTACATTAACAGTATTATATGCCATTTTAAAGCAAATTACATGAATTATATTTTACAAATGTAAAATTTAATTACACAGTATATTTTATACCAATATGTTATCACTTTACTAAGTATAAATTATGAATGATCCAGTTGATATCAATACCAAATTAAAATATTTATATTATTAATTATATTTTTATTTAAATTATTCATATTTATATTTTTATTGTTTTGTTTTCACTTCCTCTTTTTAAATTGAAATCTTATTTATTCATTTATTAATCACATAAACTCTCCTCGGTAAAAATAAAGATGCGCATTATGTAATAATTCTGTTCATTATGTGAACTAAAAATACTGTTACATAAGCATTTTCACAGTTTAACACATGTTGGCATGGAGGAGACCCAGTACCTAATCAAAGCTATGATTCCCGAGCTTAAAATGTACTCTGCTCTAACTTTTGTAAACATTTAATCTTACACAGTAATATGGGACAAATCGTAGTGGATTAATGATTCATGTCTTACCATTTTATCTAAAAAGAAAGATTTTCACGTTGTGGGATTGGCAGTGAAATTCAAACTGAATGTGCCTGCAGAAGTGAAAGCAATTCAAGTAGGAGGAAATGAAATCGGGGTCACCCATTTAAAGCCAAAAACAGTGAAATAATTAAGTTAAAATAAAATAATTGTATATAAGTGAAATAATTGCAATCATAATAAAGTTGGACTATATGAACAGGAGATTAGATAATTTCAAGTGAGATGTAATTTTTTTTAGTTTTATAAAGAAAGGAATCTTCTAATTTAATAACTAGCTCTACTAAACCATATTAAGATTCTCTTACTCTCCCTATCCCTCTCCGTCTCTGTCTTTGTATGCTTGTGTGCATGTGTGTTTTTGTATATATAGAATTGAATTTATTTTAAATGAATATGTACCTCGTCTAATAATGTCGCTAGTTTAGTTATCTGGTGTATATTATAATTACTGTGTGCCTGTTACTTTACTGTGCATTTATTTTGCCTCCTATACATTTTATATTTCACATGGCAAAATTGATTATTATTTAACTAATACCGTTATATATCGTATTTTCAACTTTTTTGCTGGTGTCTTCTATTGTGCATAACATATAATTTAATTTACAATAATATAAAATATTTAATTGAGGAAATTAATAACTTATACTATCCAGTTTATTTTAATATTTTGTAAATAGCTATGCAGAGTAATGTGAAGTCTATTAGGATGAAAAAGTTAAAATAAAAAGCAAAAGAGACTTTGAACATAAATTGTTTAGTCTTTGTAGATGACCTTGAATTCCTGACAGAAGACAGAAACAGCAGAACAACTTAAGGAGAAAACAGGACAACAGATATTTTTTGAAAAAAAAAGGAGGAACTGAATACAAAACAAACATAAAACAAGCTCCCAAATATCTAGCATAAAATTTTTGAAAAATCAAGAAAAGGGAGAAATTAAATTAATAAATAAGGACACATTAATAAATATAATGTGTCCTGTCAATGAAACATGTGTCTACCACTACATTCTGGAAAGCAAAAGAATAAGTATAGTTTGGAGTAAAAGGGATAAGGGGCACTGATCAAGGCCAAAAAACGCATGTCAGCTAGAAAAGTTCTGGCAACTGCGTTTATGACTCAAGTATGCTGCTGATTGATTTCCTGCATGGATGAAGGGCAGTAAATGTGGAATACTACTGCCACTGTTGTATGACACCAGGGCTGCTAATCACAACAAATGATACTGGCAACTGATTCGTAATGTCTTCCTGTGTGACAATATACGGCTGTATAAAGCAGCTCAGACTTCGATAAACTCACCGAAATTCATTGGACATCTCTTGAACACCCACTGTACAGTTCATACTTGTCACTGTCTGATTTCCACATGTTTGGGTTCCTGAAAGAAGCTTCAGGAGGGAAAAGATTTTAGCGTAGTGCCACAGTCAAGCATTATGCACACAATTGGTGTTTGGGGTGGCCACATTGTTATTTTTTTGAAGAGGGATCAGGAAGCTACTTATTCTGTGGAGAAAATGTATTTTTTGGAAGGAAGCTGTGTAGAAAAATAAAGTAATTTATTTGTAATTTTATCTGATACCAGTAAGGCTATGTAAAAAAATTCCGGTTTATATTTGAATGACCTTCGTGCATAAAGAATAAAATAAATTATAATATGTTGTAGAAGGGTAGTATGTGGATACCTCTTGAATTAGTCAAGTTCATTTTATTTTTAACTGAGATTACTTAGTTGTCAATGAAAGATTTAATGGAACATTTATCACTACTATTATTAGTACTGTCAGCATGTAAATGTTTACTGTTGTCTGGTAAGTCACTGAAAACATATTCAGAAGTAAAATTCATTTTATAATTAAGTTGTTATCATGATCTTCACCAAAAACTAGAAATTATGAATTTTAATCTATAATTTATAACATTTTCAATGTAAAGTTCAAGTTAACCTAATACAAGTAGAAATGCTGTCACTTTTTTTCAAGAATTGTTATTCTTTTGGATATGTATGCAACATTTTTTGAATAATGTGTTTGTAAACACAACTTCCAACTGATTTCTCAACTGTTGACACTGTTTCCTTGATAGTTTTTCATCTATCCCTTTAAACGACATTTTCAACTTGCTCAGTATTTCTTAATTAGTCAACGTAGACAGACACCTTCAACAGTAAGATGACAACTTCAGCACTAAAATGCTTCTGCCAATTGTATACCGCTGTTTTCTTTATTGCCTACCTTCCACCAGCATTAATGAACGATGATAATTTTTTTAAGCAAAATGCAAAAATTGTTTATTGCTGTTCAAAATGTATTTACTGCTGTATATAGAATTTATTACAGTATTATTAGCTGAGGTATAATTGCATGGGGGTCAGTCAGCTAATAAACATCAAATAAAGATAACAAATTAACACTTAATTTATAAAAAAAAAAATCGTTAAAAAAAAGAATCATTGACTCATCGTTATAAAGAAATAGCCTAAATTTTTAAAATAATTTCTCAAATACGAGTCATAAATCCATTCTGTTATTGAAATTATATAAAGAATTTGGCAGAAAAAATCATAAATATGCAGCTATGTATTATTTTAGTAAACTGCCTCATGAAACTAAGAGTCTAGCTTCGAGAAATAATAAAAATAATATTAGAAAAAGCTATAAGATGAATGAACTTGAATGAAGGCTAATTCACATAGATGAATGCTTAGAGACTATATTCAAGTGTTATCATTATTATTTTACATCTTTAAGTTTTAGTTTTGAGTTTTTCTTTTGTATTTTTTTTTTACTCTACTTGTACACAGATGGCTTGGCTTCTCTGCAGAGTATTCTTGACGCAAATTCACTGTACTATATTGTTATTACTATGTAACGTGGTATTAAATAAATAAAAAATAAATTGTACACAAATACAGATGTTGCAATTGATAATATTGTTGTGCAATTTAAAAATTGCACATCTTTTTAAACAGTGTTATTTCTACAACCCATAAGACATAAATTAATTATTTATTTGAAAAAAAGCTTGAAAAAAATAAACAATGAAATTGGTTATAAGGAATTAATTGAATCATCACTCACTCCACTTAAAGACTATGGTTATAAGGAATTAATTGAATCATCACTCACTCCACTTAAAGACTAATTTTGCAAGATAAATATTTGCTTTTTTACATGACATCCCAGCTGATGTTTTATTTATGAAACGCTAGTATTCATTATATTGTGCAATATGAGTAACAAATAAAATAAATAAATAGTTTTGTAAAGTGATGGAAATTACAACTGTTGATTTTTCAACATACATTGCAGCTCAAAATGAAATTGTCAAAAAAAAAATTATCATTTATTTCAACATTTTTTTTAATTTATTGAGCGATGATTGATTGATTGATTTTCAATTTTTATGTTGCCTTTGTCATTTTTTACTTTTTATTTATGAAAATGTTTGATGAATCTTGAAAAAACTACCAAAGTATTTCATGATTTTCTTCCTAGCTACACTGTTTAATTCATGATTTCCAAAATAAGATTTAGGCATCAAGATTATCAAATTTTGAATAAAAAGAATTTTTATTTTAGGAGGGAAAAATTTCCTACTGTAGGGGGGGGAAATTTAGGAAACATTTATTTATAAAGAAGTTATCCCTAACAAAAAACATTAATTTAACAGCGAATTGTCTAAAAATACTGAAAATTAAAGTATAACTTTTATGAAAGAAATGAAAATATTGTTTATCATTTTGGATCTGGAATATAATAAAGGTGTCAAAGCTACTGTAATTTTAATAGCCCTTTTTAAGTAATTAAGAAAGATACAAAAACAATTTTTCTAATAATAAAAATGAAAATAATTACAGCCAGAAAACTAAAAATGTATAAGAACATACATTTTTTAGAGGCAGGGAATAAATTTAAAGAAAGATTTTTCTAAAAATATTCATATATAGGTTAAGCTTAACAAATTTGCTTAAGTAAAGTTTTCTCTAAATTTAATACACCCTTCAATAGAGGCTGAAATAAGAAAAGGAAAATTTTCCAAAAACTTTTTCTACATTTTATCGCTGGGGTCTAGTTTTAAAAAAATGTAAACATTTCTTGATAGCTCCATATGTGAAGCATAAACTTTCAAAAATTTTTGAAACATATTTAAACTGAAGGGAGAGAGCAAAAGAACAACAAACATATTTTAATTCTAAGAGGTAGGATTTAAAAAATATATATTTTAATTATTTATGTTTGGATTATAAGTAAAAAATTTGCTTAAAATGTAGGTAATAAAGTTTTTTCTAAAATCCCCTGAAGAAAATCAAAATTGGTATTTTTGCATTATCCCTCCATCCCTTCAATGAAATTTTAAAAAGAAATTATGATCAGTGCGTGACGTATAAAAATATTTGAGCCAAATTTGAAGAAAATTGTTCGTTAATACTAAAATATAAGGCTAAAAGCAGTACAATATACATATTTTTTTTGGTCTAATCGAACTAGTTTGGCCCAAAAATGTAAAGATTTGCAAAAAAAAAAAAAATATTTGACATGATCACCATACTTCTTTAATGAAGCTATTTAGCTATCCTCGCTGGGAAACTAAAAAGGTGACATACCATACCATTTGTATTCATATCAGGTGAACTTAATGTCAGTGAATGTTACATTTAAAATAATGCAATAAAACTGAAAACAAGCATTTAAATAGTTGTGATTTATGACAGTTTTTTATTACTTATTATTTAATTGTATGATGCAAGAAGTTAAATGACTCTTTTTCTGTGATAGGTTTATTTTCTTTATTATTTATTTTTATGTACAGTAATCATAAAGTAATAAAATATCAAGTAAGACATGGTATATAGTCAACAATTATTTAATAGAAAAGGGTAAAGTGAGATAAGATGTCAGCAATATTAATGATAAAATAATTGAAAAACTCATTAACAGTTCAGTCAAGTGCCAATAAACGAAAGCACTATAATAAAGAAAAAAATGCATTGCAATATTATTAGGATTGGAAATAAAATTTTAATGAGGAAAATATTTATTATGTCATGTTGCAGAGGTAATGAAATAAATTTACTCATATAAATTATTAAATGGTTATTACTTCACCCATTGTGTTTCAGTGACTAACATAATAAAATCAAAGAATCATCATAATATTTTATTCATGTCTATACATAATTACGTATTAGATGTTATCAGAAATATTTAGGTTTAGTACTCCACGAGAAAATAAAAAGATGAACACCAATTAGGCGTTAAAAACTTGTTTCATCGGTGAGAAAATATTCACAAGGAATGTTTAATAAGTCTATGGAAAAATAAAAAAAGATGATTTTCTGTCTGTATTAGTCACAATGCAAATTGAATAATTTTGCTGTTGCAATTTCAGAAGAAGCCGTGGTATTGGTCTTTGTGAAAAATAGTTTTGTTTTCATCAGATGTAGTCATATTTGTTTTATTCCTTATTTAGATAATACAGCAAAGATGCATAATTTTTGTTGGTTGTTGTTTTATCCTTTTCCAGAAAGTCATTGAAGATAATGAAATGAGGATCCTGAAAGACAGTGGCCATCATCTTTCCTGCTAATGGAATGGTTTTCACTTTCTTTGCAATGAGTTCCTGAACTACAGCCCACGATTTTGTCTTTCAGGTCAATTTTGTCTGCTTCTTGGTTTCAGTCCCAAGCTGTGTTTAGAAATGTTTACTCATTCGTGATTTTAATCAGTTGTGAGCAAACATGGCATCTGTCTTGTATACAGTTTTTACATGAGTAAATTTTTTTTTTTAAATATGACTCATCTGTTCATTTGAAATCCCTATTTATTGCCTTAGTAACCTCAAGCACTTTGCATTTTCTTTCCTCCATCATCATATCATGAATTTTTTTTTCAATATTCTCTGTGTAGTTGGGATCTCAAAAAGCAGTACAGAATGTTCAGTATCGTTTGTACTCATGTAATCACTCTGAAAATAACCAAATCAGTTTGTGTGAAATATTCTGATCGATGGAACTGAGTCATCATAATATTTATTCAGCTTGGTTTTTTGTTTCCTGTGTGGTTATACATTTCAAAAATGAATGTTTGATCACCACACAAAATTCTTCGTTATATTTTTTTCTACAGATTCCAATATCTGATAGAATCAAATGACCCCCAACAACATAATTACAAATATAACTGTTGTACTTGCTGTATGCTCCAAGCAGTGATTTATGAAACTAAGAATGTGCTATGAATATCATCTCTTGATCTTTCTGGACTTATCACACACCCATCATATAGGAAGTGACCTGCCATAACTTCCTTGAATGCCCACTCATCTTTTTTATAGTAGCCAAACATGAACATTTGGGAAAAATTGTAGGAAAAAGAAAAGATTTTTCTGAAATATTATAAATAAGCCTTGAAAATTTGGTGAGTTGACAAAATATGTAGTGAAGAGGCCTTAAAACAGTAAGGTAATGAAAGAAATTTATTGAACAAAATCTCAGTTGTTAACAATTTAAACTTCCAGGTTTTGTTAATTTACTGATAGAGGGTTTTTTAAATGGCAAAATCTGTAGAGGTGAGACAAGATTGGAATTTATAGAGCAGATAACTGTGGGTGTAAGATATAATAAAATTACATTGAGGTTAATGGATAATAACATTAAATCGGTCAAATGACTGATGATTCCTAAAATCTGTTTTAAAGATATTTGACTTTGAATTTTTATAGTTAAATTTAATAGCAGTGTCAAAAAAAAAATCAATTTTTTTAATAAATCTGTTCCATATATTATCAGTTTTACATATTCTTTGTTGTAAAAGTGAAATGATTTTTTGAGTAGTTTATTAGAAAAATTGTAATAGTTACAAAACAGTTATTAACTACTTTACAGATTGAGTTTGAGTTGTTTGTACCAATTAATTTAAACAGTTATATAAATTTTGCATCTGAAAAAAATACAATTAATGAATGATATTTCAATAATTAAAAAAGGTCCTGCCAATTTTAAGAAAAAAAGTAAAATTTAAGAAATAAAAGAATTTTACAAAAATATTACATTAGTCTTTCATTAACATTTTTATTATTGAAATCTTATTCTGTTTTTAGCACAAAATTGTGAATTTTACAAAAAATTTCTACAAAAAAAATCCATAAAAGCAAATTCTACAAAAGTTTTTTCTTATATATTCCAAAACATGTTAGATTTGTTTACATAATGTTTTTTATTCTTTCATTATTAATTTTTATATAACTGAAAATTCAACAGTTTCATTATACCTTATGCATATTTTTATTGAACCACTACATACTCCATTCATAAACATCCCATTTTTAATCAACTTAAAGAAAAAAAGGAGATTCTCAAATTTTGATGATTACTTTATTTTATACAGAGCCTGACTTTTAACATTCTGTGTTCTTAACATCTCATGATCTCTTCTAACCAAAAATTACAATGTTAGCATTGAAAAATAATGGAAGGATTTAGGTATCATTGATCAATGATATGACTTGAAAAATTTGATAAAATTTGGAACATTGATCTCTGTACATGAAGCATTGATAACCAGTGCAATTTAAATTTGGTCAAGGGTTAATAAGATGTAGATCGTAGGACTTATATCTTGAAATTTTACAAGAAAATTTGTAAAATAAATTAAATCTCTTAGGAATCTTATACATTTTTGGTTTGTGTTGTCTCATCAGACCATAAATTATAAGGATGGAGGCCAAAAATCTTTTTTTTTGTGTATCATAAAAATTTCTTTATTCATTGGCTAAAAATAGGTCATATATTTATACAATTTATGTTAATTATTAAAAACTCAATCTGTTAATTGGGCTGGAGTAGTCTAACTTATGATTAATTAAATATTTTGATAACGGTTTGCCATTCTTTTTCTAGACAAGTGTTTACAGCTATAAAGGCCGCCTCTCGCATCCCAACTGCCACACTCTTCTATCTTGCCAACTTTCCACCTCCAAATTCCTTCTGTCCATTGCCTCCATCACTCCAGACATCTGCTGCTTTTGGAGGTAACCCACGTTTCCTTCTCTCTCCTGGAGTCCATTCCAACATCCTCATACGCCATCTGTACTCCTCTTTTCTCTGAACATGCTCGTACCATTGTAGTCTTTTTCCCTTCAAAACATCAATCACTCTGTACACACAAAACATCACAGTTTCCCCCGATACTTCTTTTGATCTCCTCATTTCTCACACATTGCATTCTAGAAACTCCTGTGCATTTCATTGACTTATACAATAGCAATCCCAAGCTTCTGACCCATACAATAAAATGCTTTCAATAATACCCTTGTACAACCTATACTTAGTTGCTTTCCATATCCCTTCAGATCACAAAAAAAAAAAATTGCTTCTCTGGATAGCCATCTGCCCCAAAGCGATACGATGACATATCTTTTACACTATTTTCTTCCTGTGAACAGTCAAGTTACTTAAAGTCTTCATGTGCCTCGATGATATTCCCATCTATATTCAAGTCATCTCCTTTTTGCACCAGCTACTAGATTTGTCATCTTACTAAAATTTGTCTTCAAACCCCATTTAATAAAGGTTTCCAGTTTGTTATTCAATTTTTAAATTTTACTTAGTGATTTGTATAAATCATTGTAAATTTTTTGAGACTAACAAACAAAGGGTGGCTAATTTACGTACAGGACTACTCGTGTATCTTAATTACAGTTTGTCATACAAAGTTGAAATTTTTTTTACAGTTAGGAAGATTAATAATATGCTGTGGGCAAGCTTGATAACTGGAATTGGAAGGGAAATGTTTGTATCCTATAAGTTATATTCAATTATCTGAAATAACTTATAACCTTATCTTATATCTAAGATATCCAATTGTACGCTGTAATGAAAATTTCACATAAATTTGAAATTTATAACTTATAACAGAAGATAAGGTGACTGGTTAACTTAATATACTTATAACATAACCGGATTAATTTTCTCTGTGAAGGTGGTTATTTGCACTATATGTAATAACTTGCCAGTTTTTTTTTTTTTACTTATGTGTGCGTTTTTTTGTTTCATTTTTTAATTTGTCACATTATTTTTATTTAAAATAGAGATAGGCTTATAAAAAATTTGCAAGTAATTTAAAGTTACTAGTACTTGATTGAGAATTATATTACCAGTAAACTATGATTGAGATCATCTGTCTTCAAATTTGTTGCAGTTATGTAATGATTTGTATAAAGAATCTTACTTTCTGGTTTCCATTTATGTAGATAATTCTTTTCAAATTTTATCAATCTCTATTTCATATTATTTTAATGAAAGTAGTAATGTTAGGCGAATTGAAAGTAATTTTTTCTGTATAAGGAAGTTTGAAAGTGAGCAGTTTAAAAATTTTTATGTTATTCTTTAATGTAATTATGTTAATATTTTACAGGAAATGAAGATAATGATGTTTATTTTTTGATAAATTTTGTGATTTACTCGACATGAAATAATATATACGAATAATTTATTCTCTAAAAGAAGATTAATTATCGCTGATGAGAGTGATGTACAATAAGTAAATGAATAATTTGTGTATTCATTATTTATATTTTATATTTAATTATTTTTAATAATAATGATAATAAATAAATAAGGGTGTCACTGTTATTTAAATATTATTATTATTATGTTTAAATGCTAAACTGTTTTATAATATAATTATGTCACCCTACCTTTATTACCTTTATTTACCTATTTGATTGTAAAACCATTTTGCATACATTTATGTTTTCTTGTTTAAGTAAATAAATATAATTACTTATCGTAAATATTTAAAATATTTTACCATTTACATTATTTATAAGTGTATTTGTTCTCATTTCTGTAATAAAAAAGATAAATATGAGATATTTATATCTAAAAAATCTTATTTTTAAAAAAATTATTTAGTGACCTTTTGCATCAGATATTTGAAATAAATATATTATTATTTATTAATGTTATTTATTATTATTATTTTTTTTACCATTGATCAGTTTATTCTATGGATAGAACGAATAACAAAGAGTAAAATATTTAAAGAAAGGCCAAGTCAGAAATAATTAACATAATTAAATGTCAGAAATTGCGTAATAATAAATTAAAAAATAATAATAAAATATATCAGGGATGCTGACTTGAACTTCAGACAGTCTAGTTAATTTTATTAAATAGTTTTTACATTTGTCTCTTTAATTATACTGATAAACTTAATTTTTGTTTCGTAACATGCGATACATGATTTTAATCTGTTTTTTGATACTACAAACAAATATGAACTCAGAATCTTTCTATGACACACCATTTTTGAAAAATTTTTAAATTTTAATTTAAGGATTTTTCATTTTTTATTGTTTAACTTTGTTAACCTAATTTGTAAGCTATAAATAAACAATACTAGACAAAGAATTAAATCATATCATAGTCACATATTATGACATCATATCTAATACTGAAGAGTGAGCCTTCATGGACAAGATTAATCATGTCTGTGCAGGTCAAAACATGTAACTGAAAATACAGCTGTGTTGTTTGTATTAAGTACTGGATTGGTTGGAATTTACTTTTAAAAAATACAAAAATTTTGGGCTTTCGAAGCCGACAAAAAGAACTTTGTCAGTATTTTATTGATGAAAATAATTTGGTGTATTGCACAAATATTGATGAGCTTATGTTGCACTTAGGACAAGTTCATAAACCTGAGGACTGGTGCCTTTTCTGCTACATAACGGTAAATATCCTTCGATACCAATCGCTTATAGTATTAATTTGAATACGATGTGATGAAAGATGTTCTTGAAAAAATAAATTATAAAAAACATAGCTGGAATATATGTGGTGATTTGAAAATTATAGCTATTTTGTTAGGCTACAGTAAGTACATGTGTTTCCATTGCAAACAGGACAGCCAAGCCAGGGATAAACATTATATTACCAAAGAGTGGAAGAAACAAGACAACTTAACTCCAAATGGAAAAAATATTATTTATGAGCCCCTAGTTGTACCCAAAAAAATATTTTTACCCCCTCTCCATATCAAGTAGGACTAATGAAAAATTTTGTAAACGCAATGAAGAAGGATAGTCTCGAATTTTTGTACATCAGGCAGAAATTTCCACATGTAAGTGAAGGTAAAATTAAAGAAGGATATTTGTTGGTACTCAATTAAGAGGGTTGGTCAAACATGATGTATTTAACTCAGTGTTAAATAACATAGAAAGTGCAGCTTGAGCTTCATTTAAAGATGTTTGCAAAAACTTTCTCGGCAAACAAAAATCCGACAATTACCACGATATTGTTAATCAACTTCTTACTTCATACAGAGCTGTGGGATGTAATATGTCTTTGAAAATACATTTCCTCCACTCACATCTGAAGTTCTTCCCGGACAACCTCAGAGACGTAAATGATGAACACTGTGAATGTTTCCACCAAGACATTTCAGTGATGGAAAGCTGCTATAAAGGGAAATACTAACATGCTAACCAGTTACTGTTGGACATTAATTTGGGATGTGCCTGAGGCTATTTATAAAAGAAAACCATCAGCAAAATCATTCCAACACAGTTATGACCATGAAAAGTTATAAATTTTACAGGTGTTAACTATATTTTCCCTTAATTGTTTTTTAAGCTTAATTTATTTAAAACTAAGGGTGATAGAAAAATTGTATTTACAGATCTGTAATGTATACAAAAAAGCAATTCAAGAAATGGTATCACACTTAGAGAAGCATTAAAAAAATCTTGTTTTCTATCAGTGTTATTAACGACCTTCATAAATAAGGGGCTGAAAACATATAGAAGCATATGAAACTACAAATTATTGTAGTAGCACTGCTCTGTATTATTTTATACAAATATTAATATATTTAAATTACAGGCTAGTTAATGTATTGATTTTTACAATCATATTATTATTATTTTTCAGGAAAGTAAATGAATGAATAATTTTGGGATTTCTTCAGTAAAGACATGAATCTCTTATTTAAAGTAGAAATGGAAATTAACATGACAGAGAAGATCAGCTTGATCCTCTCTTTATTTGAATTTCCTCGAGGAAATTGTTCAGTCTATACCTCATCACTATCAAACAATATCTCAGTTAAGCAGATAATATCATATCGTTTCAAAGTTTAATAAACTCAAAAAAAGGTCACCAAGCTTGGTTTTCAGCCAATGAAGATTTGGAATTAATGTATATGAATTACTTTCATTAGCAGTTAAATCATTTTCACAATAAATATTTTCAAACAATATCTATGTTCATCAATGTTGTCTGTGTTCATGTTTGTTAAAATCCATGTTCATGAAAGTTTATGTTGAAAAAAAATTTGTTCAAATCGCATCCATTAAAAAAATGAATAATATTTTTTTTTACTTTTTATTCAAAGTTTTTCAATTTGAATACGTTTATTTAATAATAATTACATTTTTTTCAGGTAACGCCATTTTTTATGAATACTTTCAACTAAAATGTTGGTTCAGGAAGATTATCTGGCCATAGAAAAATTGCTAAGCTACTGTCACTCATGGGCTGTCAACTTTTGAAAGTTTGAGAAGTAGCAGCTTTAGAACCTGAACTGTTTATAATTTTTTTTTCTTAATATACCCAGGCTGCAACTACAGATATACTAAACATGTACTCTTCATATTTAACACTATTCTTTACAAAACATATAACACAATATATAAAGACTTTATTATATCCATAGAGTTGTATCATGTTTGTTGTGAATGTTTTGAACCATAATCATAACCCAAGGTGTGGCTGTGCCATCCCTAGCCGTGAACAACCCCTTTGGGCACCACAGTTTAGATTGCCTATGCTAGCTATCTGGGATATGTATATGATCTAGTGTAGGAGTGGTCCTTTATTTTCCTAATATTTTTTCTGTGTTCAGTAATTTGTCTGGTTTTATACAGCTCTCTAAAATTTCCTATCTAGTGCCAGTTACTTCATTTCGGTATACTCCCTACATCCCTAACAATTTGTTTTACATATTCCAAACACTGCCTGTCTGCACAATTTTTCCCATCTACCTGTCCCAACAATATAAACGCGACTATTCTAAGATGCCTTAAGATGTGGCCTATAAATCTGTCTCTTAGATATATTATTCCAAATGCTTCTTTCTTCATCAGTTTGCTACAACACCTATTCATTTGTCACTTTATCCATCCCTCTGATTTTTAACATTCTCCTATAGCACCACTACATTTCAAAAGCTTCTAATCTTTTATTCTCGGGTAATCTGATTGTCCAAATTTCACTTCCATATAGAGCTGTGCTCCAAATTTATACTTTCTTAAAAAATGTTTTCCTGATGTTTAAATTCATTTTTGATGTAAGCAAATTATATCTCTGATTGAAAGCTCATTTCACCTATGCTATTCAGCATTTTATGTCGCTCCTGCTTCGTCCATCTTTAGGAATTCTACTTCCTGAATAACAAAATTCTTCTACCTCCATAATCGTTTTTCTTCCTATTTTTATATTCAGTGGTCCATCTTCATTATTTTTACTACATTTCATTACTTTCGTTTTATTCTTGTTTATTTTCATACAGTAGTTCTTCCTTGGATTTCATCCATACCATTCATTGTTTCTTTAATTTTTTTACTTTTAGCTAGAATTACTATATCACCAGCAAATCATAGCATGTTTATCTTTTTACCTTGCACCTTTACTCTGGATCTAAACTGTTCTGTTACATCATTAACTGCTAGTTCTATGTAAAAATTAGAAAGCAACAGGAATAGAGAACATCCTTGTCTGCCTCCCTTTTTTTATTATTGCTTCTTTCTTATGCTCTTCGATTATTACTGTTGCAGTTTGGTTCCTGTAAATGTTAGCGATTCTTCTATCTCTATACTTGAATCCCAAATTTTAAAAAATGCTGAACATTTTATTCCAGTCTATGTTATCAAATGCCTTTTCTAAGTCTATGTGCCATGTATATCGGTTTGTTTTTCTTTAATCTTCCTTCTACTGTTAATTTGACTGCTAAAATTGCTTCTCTTGTCCCTATACTTTTCCTGAAACCAAATTGGTCTTCTAACACTTCTTTCACTCTTCTCAATTCTTCTGTACAGAATACTAGTTAACATTATTGATGTATGGCTATTTAAGCTAGTTGTTCTGTATTCTTTACATTTATCTACTCTTGCTTTCTTTGGTATCATGACAATAACACTCTTTTAGAAGTCTGACAGAACTTCCCCTTTTTCATAAATATTACACACCACTTTGTGTAATGTATCGCTTCCTCACCAGTACTGCCAAGTAATTCTACAGGTATCCTATATATCCCAGGAGCTTTTTCCCATTCAAATCCTTCAATGCTCTTTTAAATTCAGATTTGAGTATTATATCTCCCTTTCCATCCTCTTCGACTTCCTCTCCTTCCTCTATTACACCAGTTTCTAATTCATTTCCTCCATTTAACTTCAATAAATTCCACCCACCTATTGACGTTTTCTTTCATATTATAAATCGGTGTACCATCTTTATTTAACACATTATTAGATTTTAACTTACGTACCACAAAATTCATAACTTTCCTGTACTGTCAAATTCATAACTTTCCTGTCTTTTTACAATAGTGAATCATATATAAACCAGAATTTTTGTTGACACACGGCTAATGGAGTGCGGCATGGCTTCTAAGTGTTATATGTAGGGATGCGTGTAGGGAATCCCACTCTTAGAATGCCAACTCACTACTTTTTTTTAGTCAGTATCACAGTATCAGAGTAGGAGGTATCTTCGTGTGTTGTGCAAAGTATTATTAAATTTCTCACAGCAGAGGGCGTGAAACCATATGAAATTTTGATAAAACTTCAGGCACAGTTCAGGGATAATACACTTAAAAAGACTCAAGTATATGAGTCTTCAGTTTTCAGAAGGATGAGAACTAATTGAAAATGAAGGTCATCAACGTTACCCAAGGACAAGTGCTGCTGCTGAAAACGTTCTCATGGTTCATCACCTTATCGAGGACGATCATAGATTAACAATTGCAGAAATTGCTTGTGAAATCTGAATAAGCTATGGCAGTGCTAAGGCGATCTTGGATTTAAAAAAGTGCCAGCACAATGGGTCCCTTTTCTTCTCACCTAAGGCCAGAAACTCTATTGGCTAGAGGTGTCGCAGCAGTTGTTGAGTCATTACCAAATTGAAGGAGAATTTTTTTTGCATCGAATCATGACCTGTGATGAAACTTGGACACATCATTACACCCGAGAGTCAAAACAGGCAAGTATGCAGTGATATAAAAAGGGAGAAACTGTACCCATTAAAGCCAAAACTCAACTGTCAGTTGGAATGGAAAGGTTCTGGCCACAGTATGTTTTGATTTCAAAGGACTTTTACATGTTGATTTTCTCCATGAGCGTCATAGAGTGAATTCTGCCAACTTTTAGATGAAGCAAAACTCGCATATCATCAAAAAAGATGTCAATTTCCAATTTGAGACACTCGGCCCCATACCTCAGCTCAAACTCAAGAAAAATTGCATCCTCTTTCTGGACTACACTGGAGCATGCTCCATACAGTCCAGACTTATCACCCTGCGATTATCATATGTTTGGGCCACTAAAAGAAGTATGTGGGGGACAGAAATTTCAGGTGATGCTGGTGTTGAAGCATTTGTGCACAATTGGTTTACGTCACATCCACCTTCACTTTACAACAATGGGATCAAAAACCTACCAATCTGCTGGGAAAAATGTGTTTCCAAAAGAAGAAATTGTGTAGAAAAATAATATTTTATGTATTTTTATTATCCTTCAATAAATTATATAACAAAAATAATTCCAGTTTATATTTGATTCACTCTCGTACCAGTGATCATTTTCCTTTCCACTTCTGAACACTTTTTTTTGATCCACTCTTCTTTCGCTAATTTTCACTTCCTGTTTATAGTATTTATTAATTGTTGATAGGTCCTTTTACCTTCTTCATCACTAGCATTTTTATACTTTCTGCGCTGATCCATCAGCTGCAATATATCCTCTGCTATCCAAGGTTTATTATCAGTTCTCTTTTTTTTGCCTAAGTTCACTTCTGCTGATTTACAAATTTCTTTTTTAACATTCTTCCATTTTTCTTCTATATTTTCTACCTTATTTATTTTTTCAAACCTCTTACAATGTCCTCCTCAAAAATCTTCTTTACTTCTTTTTCAAGCGTCTCTAAATTCCACCAATTCATCTGACATCTTTTTTTCAGGTTTTTAAACCCCAAACTAAATTTCATTATCACTAAATTATGGTCGCTATCAATGTCTGCTCTTGGATATGCTTTGCTGTTGACGAGTTTATTTCTAAATCTTTATTTAACCATGATATAATCTACCTAATACCTTGCTGCATTGCCTTGCTTTTTCCATATGTGTACTCTTCTATTATGATTTTTAAACTGGGTGTTGGCAATTATTAAATTATGCTTCGTGCAAAACTCAATAAGTCTGTCCCCTCTTTCATTTCTTTGCTTGCATTCTTCATACTTCCATTCCAATCTCCAACTGTTATTAAATTTTCGTCTCTTTATGTGTTTAATTGCTTCGATACGAACTTTCTTCGTATACACACACTACCTCATCATCATGGGCACTTGTAAGCATCTAGACGTAACAATTGTTGTTGGCTTAGATTTTTATTTTATCCTGATTACAATGATTCTATCACTGTGCTTTTGAAATACTGTACTCTCTTCCCTATCTTCTTGTTCATTACAAAACCTACTCCTGCCTGCTCTTTATTTGATGTTGAATTAATTATTCTAAAATCACCTGACGAAAAATCATTTTCCTCTTGAATTTGCTCTTCATCACTGAACCTCTCTAATTCCTACTACATTTAACCTACCCATTTCCCTCTTTAAATTACTAACCTACCAACCTTTTTTAGACTTCTAACATTCCATGCTCCGACTTGTAGAATGTTATTTTTTAATTTTCTGGTGACGCCTTCCTTAGTAGTTCCCATCCATAGATCCGAATGGTGAACTAGTTTATCTCCAGAATATTTTACCAAGGAAGGCGCCTCCATCTTTGTTACATGAAAATGTAGTGCTACATTTTCGTTGAAAAAAAAAAAACAGCTGTAGTTTTCCATTTCTTTCAGCTGTGCAGTACTCAGAAGATTGAGTGATGTTTAAGTCTTCCTGATCTATGCCCTTAACAGCTGCTGCCCTCTTTCAGGAATCATTCCTTACTCTGATTCTCAATCAATACTACTCCAATATGTTTGCACCTTTGATGCAGCAACTCTGTGTTTGATTGTATGTCCCAAACTTGAGGCAGTGTTTTAGTTGTTGAGGATTTTCATTATATGAAAAACAACAAAGATGCTCGAAATTGTTGTGATGAAATGCTGAATCTATAGGAACTGTTGAGGTGATCATATTCCTATGTTGAAAGGTTGCCCTTTGTTAAAAGAGGAAAAGGTATTAAAGATTCAGTCAGACTAGAAACATCAGTTGTTTGCCGGAATACAAGAAACATTTTTTTTTTAATTTTTTCAGTATTGTATATCTTTGCATCTGTAATTGTAAAGCAAAAATTAACAAATGCTCATCCTGCAAAGTAATTAAAAGAGATAAAACTTTGGATTAAATAGTATTTGTTTACTACAGCAATAATTTACAGTAATGAACTAAATCAAACCAAACATTGAACGAAGGAAGCATTGGAAAAAGTAACCAAATTAAGAATTCGTCACAAAGACTGACAAAGTTGTTACGTGTGCCCTGTTAGGGATAACTATAATATTCATCTTAGCTTGAGGCTCTGATTCTTATTGTGCCTGTGTACATAAAGCTTATAAATTAAATCATGTGGTTGATAGATTTGTCTTCTTAACAATGATATACCTCCATTCCTCTTGTCTACTGGTATTTAGCCGCATATTGAAGTCTCCTTTTGCAACTTCTGACTATCTACCTATGCTTCCAGTGGTTTGCTAGCAAAATAGAACACATCAGTTACAAATGCTAAAATTGAAACACTCAAGGTTATGAAACCACCAAAATCTCTCCCTAACTTATGATAATAGAACTGAATAATCAGTCGGTTTCTTTAATTGAGAAGACAAAAAGAGAACAGATTCAGTAAATGAGTTTTAATGAAATGGGAAGTTTGAAGTATATTTCCTGAATAAATCTTAACTACTTAAGAATCTGATCCCACTTTTTGCTTGCAGAAGATACAACTCCAAAGAAAAATTTACCTGCAGAAATTAATTATAAGTTAAGGTATAATTCTCAGAAATATGAATAGAGGATGTGTAGAAGTGGCAGTCTACTTTCAGACGTCCATTGATGCCAGTCAAGTTCTTACTACTGCCTTATCTTATGTTATTGTTCATATTTCAATACCTTATTTTTTGTAAATATAATTTGTACCTCAACCAGATTCTAATAAATTCAGTCTGTTATTCCCAAACCAGCTTCTGCCTTGTAGGGGACAACTATAATAGCCATCTTAGCTCAGAACTGCGATTTTTATTGTCCTTAGAACATAAAGTTTATAGATTAAATTGTTTCTCCTTTTGCAACTTCCTACTGTCTACCTATGCTTCCAGTGGTTTGCTAGCACTGACTTATGTGGGATTGATCAGAAGTATGTGTACATATTGTATTAACAGAAAATCCAAGAAGTTGTATTATGGAAAAAGTAAACTGAGATAAACAACAAAGTATTAGGAGTGTGGTGATGAAGGAATTAAAGATGGTTCAATTTAATACTTTTCATTTCTGGAAGATAGATCTGTCTAATCCATTGTCATCTAAGAAATTAATACATCCATCTTTCCTAGGTGGATCAGTGACTAAGAAGGTACTTTAAACTGTTTGATGACTATGTTCAGTCAGACCAACCACCAAATATCTCAGAATCTACATCAAAACAGTTTCATCAAAGTTTATGAGAAGGTAATCATAAACAGAAAAAAATATTTTCAGTACATATTTAGAACTGCTGTTATGTTCAATGTATGGAAAAAAATTACGTTCTTGCATGTGATTTGGTTCCATCACATCCTTTGTTAATAGGAGACCCTGTAAGTTTAATGTAATAGAGGAAATAAACCTTAAGTAATGGTACGTAGTTATACAATTAATTCTCCAGATGATGTTGCAAGTATTTTAGCTTTTAACTACTGCATCCTGTAATCCAGAATCTTTCAGCTAGATCAATTTAATGTATTGAACATTACACTTTTATGAAAATGGTAATAGGTAATTAAATGCTCTCCTGACATTACGTGAGAACAACAAAATTAATTTGTATCTGTTGTCCGAACTTACAAACTTTGTAATATAATATTAGTTACATTTATATGATGAACTTTTTTATAGCATACACTTCCTATGTCATGAATTGTGGTGGTAGTAATCTCTGTATTCTTTTCCCAGAAAAAGTCAAGTCACACCATTGCTTTGTGCTTAATTTTTTTAGTGACTGATTCTTTTTAAATATACTTGTGGGTCAGAAAAATACCGAATATGTAATTTTTTCAACGCAATTTGCTTATAATACCTTGAAACAATTATGCTTATAAACAATACCTATAAAATCATACGAAGCAGTTATTGCTGGCAAAGCTTCAGGTTTCTACTTTAAAAAAAAACCTGGTATTTGTGTTACTTTTTTCTTTCCAACTTTAAATTGCTCCCTAAAAATAAGCAAAATAGTTAAGAAACGTATTTACACATGAGAAAAATGATAGGTTATTTAGTAATAGTGAAAACAATTACAAATTTTCTGATTTTGTTATTGAAATTTAATCTAAGATTAGCATAGAAACTTTTAACAAAAGTGAAAATAGTTTTAAATCAGATTAACTTGCCCTTCTGCAATGCATGTATCTTTCATTTATTTTTAAGTCACAGCTAATTATCTGATAAGGGAAGTTTTTGATTGTTGTGTTGGTACTTCAACTTTTCCAACTAGCGGCGTTTCTATTGAAAGCTTGGCCCTGAGTTGTATAATTAACTAGGTTGGTTGTCGTAAATGTTCGTTTGAGGTTGATTTGCCGAAAAGAATTAAACATACTTTTTGAGTGCATATATTTGTTTGGTAAGGTAATTGTTTTTTAACTTTAATATAATATTAAATAAATAATGTTAACGTTTAGATTTACTTATTAAAAGATGTTCCTTTCATACTTCACTTTTAACGGTAACATTGCATCACATTAGTGTTTGGTTATTTGTCATTGTCAAGTAATAATGTTATGTTAGCAAAATGAAACAAAAATAAAGTTGATTTTGGTAAATAATAAAGAAAAAATTTAATAAAAAATATATAGTGCATAAAGATTGACCATGGCGTAACTAGAACGAGGTGTAAATTTGTTTGCTAATTTTGTTGGTTAATTCTAATAAAGTAGCTAGCGTCAAAATGTGCGACTTTTCCGATAATATATTAGCAGTCTTTTGTTTATCATTGAATGTTCAATGTATACTGCAAGAAGTAAGTGACAGTTGCTAGGCGTTTTCTGCGTAGTTATCATAAATTACTAAATTAGCATGCGATTCTGCGTCGTAATTGAACATACAACTGTCACCGTTGTTAATTAACGCCACCTAATAAATCCATCAATAAACACGTTCCATGAATTGAACTAACTTCATAAAATATTTCTTTTATCGACAGGCTACTACATATTATTTATTTCGTGATATATTTTAACTCTTGAAAATTGATGATCTGTTAATGTTTGGATTGGTTAAAAAAAGTTAAAATGTTCTTTGTTATTTATTTAATTTTCCTTAAAAACGCATATCTGTATTCTAAAAAAGTAAATCTTTGCGAAGTGTTAAAGAAATGTTTATTAAGCTAAATTATATTTGACGAGACTAATAAAACAGTTTTTTTTCTTACAGCCTACAAAAAAATTACACATTATAACTCATTAGTACATTAATTTATAATGTTGTTTAATGTAAAATTAATTATTAATTGTATATTATGTTCTATGTTTACTAGGTAAAACACGTTGTCAAAAATATCAGTTTTTAGAAAACTAAAAAGTTCTAAAAAGAATTATACACATTTAATTTGTAGTTGGATGTGTTCTTTATAATTCTATTCTAATTGAATTTCTCATTCATTAATGTTTTACTATTAGTGCAGTGCGATCAAGTAAATATTGCATGTGGAAAAAATATAAATTAAAGATTTCCAAAACCGCTAGTTGACTCAACAGTCATGTGGTTATAAGTACAAATAGGACAAAGTATCTATTTCAACTGGGGTTTTTTTTTTAACTTCCGGGACCACTGTTAGGTATTATTACTTCAGAGGATGAGATGAATGACAATTTTCTAGCTGTGAAAATGCCATGCCTGACCAGGATTCGAACCCGGGACCTCCGGATGAAAGGGCGAGACGCATCACTCGCGCCACGGTGGCCCACTCTTTATTATATATTAAATTAAGCATTGTGATTTTGTTAAATATAAACAAATTTTTATTATTACCGTATTATTACTTTTAAGTATGGACATTAATATTTAATTTTGCATTGTTTAATAAATTTTTAATTGTCGTTAAATTAATTATACAAGCCATTCTGCTACTTTATTATCTTTGTTATTGTCATTTTACTTACTTGTACGAAGTAAAGGAGTATTGGGATCGAGAAAAATGTCGGTTTTCAGATTTCAACGGAAATATTCATTTTGACTAGTTTCGGCGTGACGTCTGTAGATACGTATGTACGTATCTCGCATAACCCAAAAACGATAAAAATTTGGATTTAGGACTGTTACAACATAGTTGTGTCCCATCCCTTTTGATTGCAATCGACTGGACCAAAAGTGTCCAAAAAAGCCCAAATTCCACAAAATTTGGATTTTTAACTTTTTGTTAATTACAGTTATAAGCCATATTGAGAGCTTTTTAACGATATAAGTGGTTACAGAGTTATAACCAAATAAAATTTTAACTTATGAAATATTTGGATCTTACAAGGGGAAGGATCTTACAAACCCAACTTCATCTCTTTTCTATTTTTAACTTTTTTTTTTAGTTTAAATATATTGTTTTACTAATAATTATTAACCTCTGATTGTAAAAAAAATTACAATAGATAATAATTCAATAATAACAAATAAAAATGTATGAAAAAATACATGAAGTTATTAATGAAATAAAATTTTAAGTACTTTTCATTTAAAAAAAAATGTATATATGTAATTTAATTGGCATACAAGGAAGTCATGTTGTATCCACATCAGATTTTTATTATTTATTTTGTAATAGTTATGACAGTAAACAAGGACAAATCTGAAAATATTAGAAAACCATATACGTAACCAAGGTAAAAATATTGGTTGTTCTGTGTTATCCTTCTCCATTTATTTTGTGCGTATTTCTGACAGAAAATTGCATTAGTACAGGTTATCATAAAAGAATGGTACGGTTTTAAACATGGTTTAAATTAAAACAGAATTATTTACAGTTTATGTTTTTTATTTTTCAAATTTGTCGTCAAACATTTTTTTACATAATTAATAAATTTCAATGTGTGCGCCCTTTGTCACTCAAAAAATGTCCAAACGATACTCAACTTCTCTCCAAACATTAGTTAACATTTCTTCGTTAATGGTTGTCATTGCTTCATTAATCCTGTTTTTTAAGCGGTTTAGGTTGCGAATTTTTTTGTGTGTAAACAACGTTTTTGATGTACCCCCACAAGAAAAAATCGCAAGGTGTCAGGTCTGGACTCCTTGGAGGCCAAAGTACGGGTCCTTGCCGGCCGATCCTTCGATCTCCAAATTTTTCGTTCAAAGCGTCCGTGATCGATGCATTGAAGTGCGGGGGAGCACCATCTTGTTGGAAATGAAGTCGTTGAATGTTTTCGAGTTCATCCGGCTGAGGAAAGCAATAATCGGTTAATATGTCAAGATACGCAACTCCAATAATTGTTTTTCCAGCAAAGAAGAAAGGCCCTATTACACGATTTTTCATCGCACCACACCAAACATTAACTTTAGGCGAATCGCGTTGTTTCTTGATAATTGCGTGTAGGTTTTCAGAGCCCCATATTTGTGAATTGTGTCTGTTAACACATCCATTCGCATGGAATGTAGCTTCGTCTGTAAAAATTATATCGTCTAAAAATGATTCGTTTTCACTTATTCTGTCCGACATTTCAACAGCGAAATTGTAACGTTTTACACCATCATCGGGTTTCAATTCCTGCAGTATCTGGATTTTATAAGCGTGTAATTTCAGTTTTTTTACGTAAAGCTTTGTGAACTGTTGATTTTGGAATACCTAATTCGACGCTTCGACGGGGGATGGACTTCCCAGGACTTCTAATTGCCGATTGTCTAATTAGTTCAACCGTTTCGTCTGGTTCACTTGGTCTACCGGTTGATTTTTGTTTCTTAACCGATCCGGTTTCTTCGAATCGTTTGAACCGACGTGTTATGTTATTTTTGTGTGGTGGATCTCTTCCGAATTCACGTCGAAACGCACGTTGAACTAAAATTACGGATTTTAATTCAGCCATCAATAAAATACACTTTGCTTTGTCTTTATCCGAGAACATAGTAACTCACTAAACTCAAATCATGGGGTAATAACGTTCGACAAACTTGGGGAGGGAAAAAGGAGGCAACCCTATTATTACCATTGTTATTAAATACTTTGATGAAGGGAAAATGAGTAGATTATTTCATCCATTCTAATCAAAAGTTTCTCTCATGTTACGTTTATTTCACTGTACAATGGTGCTGATCGTAGCACACTATGTCAATCAAGTCCAGACACATTGTTAATTTAGTCATACAGTAATAATAATTACATTAAAAAATGGGCTGATCTCCATGGTAGACTGGTAGTAGTGTCATTCATCCAGAGTTTTGGGTGTTAATTCGTAGTTATGATCATACAAAATAAGTGAGTAGAATATTGTTGAAACAGAAAATTTGAAGTTTGTAAAGAAAACAAGATCCATGAATAAAAAAAATTTATATACATTTTCATAAAAAAAAGACATTCCTTTGCTTAATAAAAAAAAAAAATAATAATAATAGAAATTAAAAATATTGTTGGAATTAAATTTTTTACAGCATTTGTAAAATTCAAACAAAAAAAAATTAAGAAAGATTTTCAGTTACATATTAACAACTGGTAATGACGCAGCACTTTTTTATTTTGGCTTGGTATCACCACATTAGCTGGAAGCATGTGCGTGCGTGGGATATGGAAATGGAATTTTGTAGCGATGAAAATTGCCATGCCTGTCTGGGATTCGAACCTAAGTTCTTAGGATGAAAGTCTTACATTGACTTTCGATTGTTTTTTTTAATCATGTAAATTGAATTGCACATTTTTATTTATTTATTTATTTTCTTATATGTATATTGCAATGTGTTCAACTAATGAACAGTAAGCAATCTTTCTACATCCCAGAGGTAGAGGTTGTAAATGAGATGTAATCTTGTACAGAATCAGGCTGACCATTCCTGAGACATGTGTTAATTGAACCCCACGAAAGTACATTAGTTTCCACTGTCTAGTTTTAAAATTCATATAAAAGCAAATAATTTTTACCTGGATGTGAACCTCAGTTCACATCCAAGAAAATTAGCGCTTAAACAACTGTTACGTGTTGATGAATTGTACGTTTGTATAAAAGAAGATTAAAACGGTCATCAAAACTTTTACTTTTCCTGTTTAGCCTCCGGTAATTACCTTTCAGATAATACTTCAGAGGATGGATGATATGTATGAGTGTAAATGAAGTGTAGTCTTGTACAGTCTCGGTTCAGCCATTCCTGAGATGTGAGATTAATTGAAACCCAACCACCAAAGAACACATATCCATGATCTAGTATTCAATTCCGTGTAAAAATAACTGATTTCACTAGGACTTGAACGCTGGAATTCTCGACTTCCAAATCAACTGATTTGGTAAGACGCGTTCACCACTATACCAACCCGGTGAGTTGGTCATCAGAACTGCAAATTTTTAAAATTACTAATGTAAAGTAATAAGAAAAAAAGATTCAGTTTCACTATTAAAACAAATATTACAACTAAAGAATTTCTCCCTAAATCTATTTCAATGATACACATTCTTAATATAAGAGAAAATATCTTCAAGTCGCAATAGAAATTATAAAAAAACTGGAGATATAAAATCAAAGGAAATTTAATAAATAAGCCTTAATTTATTCACTCTGCTGATCAGGATCTATACTTATCATGACTGTCAATTTTATGACTATCAAATTTTCCTTTTCTGAAGCTGAATTTTTTTAAATTTAATTCTGTATCTTTAAGGGAGGCTTTATAAATAAAATAATCATGACGGATCAAACTTCGCATTGAGTAATTTTACATTTCAATTACATTGGTTACTACCATAATCCACCCTGCATACTTATAATTGGTTCTTTAACAATAAAGCAAAGTCAAGAAAATTATTGTCTCGGATCATTTGTTTCATAATGAAATATTATTTTGTACTAGAAATTTCAAATTATTATCTTTATTTTTTTCTGAGTTAACATTAATTTTCAGAAAGCATTTTCTATATTAATTATCTAAAATAACACCAAGTTTTTACATACCAATAAGTCAAAAAAGTGGGTGCCTTTTTTCTTTGTCATTCAAATATACTTTAGAAATGTAAAAGACTTTAAATTAGAAATTTAATTTGTATTAGAAATAGGCAAAAATAAACAAGCTAAAATTTCATGTTGCTCATTAAAATGTATCTGTGGTTTTTTTTATATAAAGCTTTGAACTCAAGCATATATACTTTTAGAACAGATAGTACTTGGAAACCCTATGGGTATGATCAAATATATAGGTTATTCATAATTACTTATCTGTCATTAAAAATTATGTATAAAGAAAATTACATGACAAATTTATGATATAAGAATTTTTTTTCAGAATATATATTTTTTTTACAAAAGCTTCCTCTTGTAACTTGTAACTCTTATAATTGTACTACATCTATTTGTGTCAATACTCTTGTGATCCATTGATATAGTTCATCATCAAGAGTTGTATGTAGGAGAGGGATATATATATACCTTGTCTAATACATTACCCTGTTAATCAAAATATAAGGATGTTAGATCAGGCTGAGTGATTATAATTTCATAACTAGTTTTTTTTTTTTGTCTTCAGTCATTTGACTGGTTTGATGCAGCTCTCCAAGATTCCCTATCTAGTGCTAGTCGTTTCATTTCAGTATACCCTCTACATCCTACATCCCTAACAATTTGTTTTACATATTCCAAACGTGGCCTGCCTACACAATTTTTTCCTTCTACCTGTCCTTCCAATATTAAAGCGACTATTCCAGGATGCCTTAGTATGTGGGCTATAGGTCTGTCTCTTCTTTTAACTATATTTTTCCAAATGCTTCTTTCTTCATCTATTTGCCGCAATACCTCTTCATTTGTCACTTTATCCACCCATCTGATTTTTAACATTCTCCTATAGCACCACATTTCAAAAGCTTCTAATCTTTTCTTCTCAGATACTCCGATCGTCCAAGTTTCACTTCCATATAAAGCGACACTCCAAACATACACTTTCAAAAATCTTTTCCTGACATTTAAATTAATTTTTGATGTAAACAAATTATATTTCTTACTGAAGGCTCGTTTAGCTTGTGCTATTCGGCATTTAATATCGCTCCTGCTGCGTCCATCTTTAGTAATTCTACTTCCCAAATAACAAAATTCTTCTTCCTCCATAATCTTTTCTCCTCCTATTTTCGCATTCAGTGGTCCATCTTTGTTATTTCTACTACATTTCATTACTTTTGTTTTGTTCTTGTTTATTTTCATGCGATAGTTCTTGCGTAGGACTTCATCTATGCCGTTCATTGTTTCTTCTAAATCCTTTTTACTCTCGGCTAGAATTACTATATCATCAGCAAATCGTAGCATCTTTATCTTTTCACCTTGTACTGTTACTCCGAATCTAAATTGTTCTTTAACATCATTAACTGCTAGTTCCATGTAATAATTGGAATAACTATTATTCCACGTAATAATTCATAACTAGTGGTAATTGGTAATTGTGTATGACTACACACAGATAGGTATTATATGATGACAACATTGTGATAACATAGTAGAGAATTATCTTGTTGGAGTATGAAATTCTTCCTATATCCTTCAGGAATTATGACATTGGTAGTTATTTAGCATATGGAGCTTACTACAGTGTTTTTAGATCTGTTTTTATTGCTCAGAAGCATGTAATACATATAATACTGGCTAAAAGTAGACATGAATCCTTCCCATTATTCAGAGGCCTTTAATATCCTGCCAATGCATCATATGTATTTCTATAGAATACTAATGACGTATTATGAAGGCTGTAAACAGGATAGGATTCTTGGTATTTTGGTTACGAGCGGATAGAGTAATTCCTCCTAGGCCAAAAATCGAGTTATTTAAACGTTTTTATTCATACTTAGGTCCAAAAATATTTAATCACTTACCAAGAGGATTTAAATCCGTAAACGACTAAAAGGTTTTCACTATCAATTTATGATTGGTTGTTGTCAGTTGAAGATGTAGAGAGTTTTTTTTAATTAATTGACCTGTGATTGTGGGTGGAATCGATGACTAAAAGTTTCATATTTTTATTGTTATTTTTCTTTCAAGTATTTATCTAGGATTAATTTCATTTTCAATTTTATCACTGTATTCTTGTATTGTATTTATGGTTCTGATTTAATTTCTATGTACGTATAATCTTGTCACTAACTGAAATTTTAGTACTGCAAGACTTGTATCATGTAATTATTTTTTAAATCCACTTGGAAATCCATACTTGACCATTAATCAATAAATGGTTAGTTTATTATTTTGTTCATTGAAAAATAATTGGATGGTAACCTCCAATATAGTTATTACTACGGGGGATAACTAGTTCCACAAGATTATGCAATAATTGTTTACTTTTATTATTTTATAGTATGTTTACTAAGCTTATACATTAAGAATTTATAACTGTAAATAATTTTATTTTCATTTGTAATCTGTTTAATTTGTGGTTTAAAGATTATTATTATGTTTTGTTTAATAAATTACCACACTTTAAAAAAACTGATAAATGTGGGTTGTTTCCGATAACTCGGCTTAAACGTACAACCTAATTTAAAATATGTATAATTTTATTTAAATATATTTTTTCCTTTATTTAATTCATTGATTCTAACTAAATCGCGCGCGCACACCGCATTTAATTCAGTGGGTTTGGCGGTACTATCGACGATGGTCGGCACGAATTAAACTAACGTAATTTCACAACTTGCATAGAACAAATTTCGCTTCTATCGTCGGTAGACCGGTGTAGCCGCGAGGCTTAACGCACCAGAAACCGATTCAACAGGGCGATCGAGTTCAAGACTTGGCCAGACCGAGCTACTTTTTTACATTTGAAATATTATTCATTTGTTTAATTCTACTGCTCACCTCTCGTTTTCTGTTTAGTGTCTAGAACCACCATAAGGTATTACTTTAGAGGATGAATGAAAATGAGTGTAATTTTGTACCGTCGACCGTTCTTTAAATGTGTAGTTAATTAAAACTCAACCACCAAAGAACACTGGTATCTAAGATCTAATATTCAAATCCGTATAAAAGTAACTGCCTTTACTAGGATCTGAACCTTAGAACTCTCGACTTCGAAATCAGCTGATTTTCGATGACGAGTTAACCACTAGACCAGCCCGTTGGACTTGTACCGTTCATCTATGACGTCACAACATAGCGGTCGACTACAACAGCATTTTTTGGGATATGGGTGCGATTTTGTTTTTTTTTTTGCAAATATTGTTATTTTTTAATCGTTAACAAACGTGTGTAAAAACATATGACCTTAATTAGGCGAAATTTTGAGATACTGAAGGTGATTTTGCTCTACGACCTGGAGTCACCCCTCGACCTTTAAATTAAAAAAAAATTTAACGGCATCTATGTTCCATATATGAAAGTAATCTGACCAAATTTGGTTAAATCGGTCCAGTAGTTCCGGAGATATAAGGTGGTTTAGAGGCCAACATCGAACACACACACTCACGTACATACGAATATTAACATCTGGAAAATTTCCATCCGGTTTTTTGGGTTCCTTAGGTGTCAAAACGTCAAGATCCGGTGAAAACCGCATATGCCAAAATTTGACCGATTATAATACTTTACCCTTAGTGCTATAGCTCTGCTGTAACCCTATTTAGACGGGGTAGTAAACAAAATGCTTCACGTACAGCTTTTGAAGATAAAATTATTCATTTTTGGTTTGTCTTGTATATGTTCTTATGAGCAGTGCTGGACTTTTTTTGACTCATATTTGTGGTAGTTAATACCACCGAGATGAAAGGCTGCCTGATCACCAAACATATGATATATATATAATAGTATAATATTATTGTTATTTTCTTCATTTCCCTTAACAAAATATTTAAAGAGTTACCTGTTCAGCATGTACGCATTTTTAAAGTAGTAATAATTTTAAGATGTAATTCAAGATATGAGCAGCTTTTTTATAAATTGATTTTGAACTAAAGTTTTTTTCCCAAAACACTTGTCAAAAGAAGTAATTTCAAACAGCTATAGAGTACCACCTTTTTTTAAAATTAAATCCAGGAGAAATTAAAGTACCTAATAAAATAACAAAATTCTATTGGACCTAAGCTAATGGGTTTACAATATGGAAGGCCTGGACTTCTTGAAGCAGATGTCTTTATACAGTGTAATTATGTGGGGAATAAAACAAGTTTACAATTATTATTCTTTGCTACAGCAACTATTTGTAGCGCTTTGGTTGGTGTAAGAATGAAAACTTACTAAAATAACTTAAATGGAATATTACCAAAATTTAGTGTTTATTTCTTTGTGTGAAAGTGAAAATTAGACTGAATTAAAATAAGGAACTAAATTTCCCTTTGTAAAAACTTAATATTTTTCTGTTCAGTCCCTGGAACCACCGTAAGGTATTACTTCAGAGGATGATATTTATGGGTGTAAATGAAGTGTAATCTTATACATTCTGAGGTCGACTATTCCTGAGATGTGTGGTTAATTGAAACTCAACCGCCAAAGAACACCAGTATCCACGATCTACGAGGGATATCTAAAATAGCTGGGAAATTTCTCTCCTTAAGGTTGGCGAACCTGTATCGTTCATGCTCACGCTAGTAATGTACACACTGCATTGTTGTCTGTAAGATGTCGCGTTGTAGTATCTTTAATTACGTGTGAGTTATAAAATGAATAGGAAAATCGATGTTGCCGTCGACTGTAAAAATACGTAGTTATACATTTTTTAAACTATAAAAACGTTAATCCGGCTGATATTCATTAGCAGTCGATTGCTGTGTATTATATTATAAAGAATGAAAGAAACGTCCAAAAATGGTGTCATCCTCAATCACCAACCAAACCATCAAAGGCCAAGCCACAGCCATTTGGATGCAAACTCATGGCCACAGTCTTTTGGGATCAGTTTGGGTTACTGCTGATTGATTTCATGCCAGTTTGAACGACTATAAATGCAGAAGCCTACTGCGAAACTACGTAAGTTACGGCGCGCCATTAAAAATCGGCAACATGGGCGGCGTCGTTCTGCTGCATGTCCACATGTTACGGGTCCGACACGTGATTTACTGAGAACATTTAGATGGGAAATTTACGATCATTCACCATATAGTCCAGACTTGGCTCCTTCTGATTACTATTAGTTTGAGAAATTGAAAGAATTTTTGAGCGGTAAGCGATTTGTGGGTGACGATGAATTTAAAAATGTTATTAATCAGTGGCTAAATGGTCTGGCGGCAGAAGAATACGACGAAGGTATATTGAAGCTGGTGTATCGCTACGATAAATGTCTTAATTCATGTAATATTATATAGAGAAGTAATGTAATTTTTTTTGTTAAGTGAAATGAAAAATATTTATAAATTTTCAGAATATTTTTTTACAGTGAAACGGTCTGTACTTTAGAGATAACCTTTCATAGTATTCAAATCCGTATAAAAGTAACTGCCTTTACTGAGATTTGAATCTTAGAACTCGTCTTCGAAATCAGCTGATTTGCGTTGACGAGTTTAACCACTAGACCAACCCGGTGGGTCGTTTCTAAAAACTTAATCGCATGTACTGCTGAGACTGGTAGTTTCTTTTGCTACTTTTATTTTATCATTTGTTTGCCTTTTTATGATAAATATTATTACTTTATATTCAGCTTTTCTCATACAAATCTCCTCACTAGAATTACAAAATTAAAAAATTGCTGCAAAATTACAATTCTAATATAGCCCTCAGTATCGACTTTGCATTTAAGTTTCTTACAGATTCCATAACATCTGGTGTAACATCTTTGGCTTTGTTCTATATGGTAAGCACGCTGTTTTGGCGAATTGCTCATAACATATTTTAACGATCTATGTTTGTGCTGTAACATTTTAATACTTTATTGTTGAACATTTTGCCTTGTAATTTGCGATAGTGTTTTACAGAACCACAATTAGCTCTCCGTGGCGCGAGTGGTAGCGTTTCGGCCTTTCATCCGGAGTTCCCGGATTCGAATCCCGGTCAGGTATGGCATTTTCACACGCTACAAAAATTGTCATTTATCTCATCCTGTGAAGCTTGACGGTGGTCCTTTCTTTTTCCTGTCTAGCGTCCGGTAATTACCTTTCAGATAATACTTCAGAGGATGATATGTATGAGTGTAAATGAAGTGCAGTCTTGCACAGTCTCAGTTCGATTATTCCTGAGATGTGTGGTTAATTGAAACCCAACCACCAAAGAACACCGGTATCCACGATCTAGTATTCAAATCCTGTAAAAATAATTGACTTTACTAAGACTTGAACGCTGGAACTCTCGACTTCCAAATCAGGTGATTTGGGAAGACGCGTTCACCACTAGACGATAGTGGTGAACGCGTCTGGTTTGAAAATTAGCACAGTGTTCTTTGAATGACAAATCCGTCATTCTGTAGGAAGAAGAAGATAGCGAAAACTGATGTTGCTCCAGCCTTAAAAATATATGTCATTAATTTAAAAAGTTCCTGAAGCATTTGTGGGTGCTTTTTTCAGAATTATTTAGCGACATTTTTAGGTAACTTAATTCAGAATAACTAATTTGATCAGTGTTTGTTTATTCAGTATGTATAGCTGCCACAATGAGCTCGGTTTACGACGGCTGGTACAATGCCTATATTTCAAACAGAAAACATTTAGTTTAGTTGTCACCAACTTAAACAAATTTCTTTCTTTTAAAAACAGCTTATTACTTTATGTTATTACGGATTATTTAAAAATATTTTCTAATTCTGCTGTATCTATACTTTATAAATGATTTAGTATTATGCCATAAAAAGAAATCTTTTGATATACTTTTATACGTTATAAAAATGTTGGCCCGTTGTTTTTTATAATTACGTCAGCAGGCGTAATCTTCTGACATATATATATATAATTTATGATCTATCATTAGTTTATTAATTATAAAAATAAACTTGGACAGGCCAAGTATTGTAACTCAGTAAATGAGTCACGTTTCTTAGAATCACAGCAAGAACAGTATATAAATAATGAGACCGGATTATATGCATTTGCATATTAAGCTCTTCCTCACCGGTTTTCGCATATTTTCGCTACATTAATACCTTGTTAATAAATGAAATCTTACGTTGTAGCCGGCCAAACCTATTAGCCACCTGGCTCTTAGAGCGCACTTAGCAGCCGCGGAACAGTTCTTCTGATTGTATATCTTTACAAAATGTTAAATAATTGTTAATTATCGAATTTATCGATATGTTATTCAACTACTTACTAATTGAATGCTGATTTTGAAATAAATAAAAAAAAACTAAAAATTACTATTTTTTTTATTTAAAGTTGCATATTTTGACTCTTTTCATGCATATTTAATCATTTTTCTTGCATATTTCAAGCTTTTTATGTTGCATATAATCCGGTCTATAAATAATATTGTTTGCAATCAAATTTGACATAATTGAATTTAATTATATATATGTATATATAATATACATATAACTGTTCATTCTTAGGAATATGAAATAAACAAACTGCGAGTGTGGTAGTGGGTGTATATACAGCGCACTATTGTACGCGCCCCTGCTATACACTCTGCGGGCTTCCTCTGGTGACGGACTTTTCCACAGCCAGGTGCGCATCTGTAAACAGAGCCGTACGGTTAGACAAATAGTCACGCACTACGGCCTGCAGGGCTACGGGAACATTGAGGCGTTCTAACGCATAGAGAACAGAACAAGGAAGGAAATGCTGCCTCTATGTCAATAGAGGCAAGTTCTATTAATTAATAATAATTATAATGGCAGTTCTATTAATAGAGGCAGCGATAGATATAAGGAGGCTATATATTCGACACGTATATTTTTTTATGTTTGTTCGCGTATAACTTTTTTCCTATTAATCCGATTCAAATAAATCTTATTGCAGTCGACCCAGCTGCTTTTCGCGGTGTTACTATGATGTTGAAAAATGTAGACAAAAAATCGGTCTGAAAATTGACAAGATCTTTTTTTCGCCGTCCGGTGGGTATGTAGGTACAGTGGGAATCCTGATATTGTATATTTATCAATCGCGATATGTTATATGGTCTTCTGTAGGGCAGGTAATGTGAAATTCTGTGCAAGATCTCTTCATATCTTGTACAGAATCACACCGTTACAGAATCAACTTATCGTTATTAATCAGACATAGAGAATTATGAAATAGTTATTCTTGTATATAAATGAAACCTTTATGAAATTGCGTTTAAAAGTAAGAAATAATTTTTTATGTAATTCCTTGAAAACTTTTTTGAATCGAAGCCTTCTTCTAAAAAATTAATTTCTAGATGTAATGTAAATTTGTTTTATAATACTATACACGTATAATACAGAAAAACCAATATCGATATTACATGAGAGTAATTCATATTTATGTGCTTTGATTGCTTTTCCGTTTGTGATTATTACGTATTTTTTATATACGTCATCTACAAGTCCATTCAAGTACCAAATAAAGTAGATCATGTGTTTTGGCGCCGATTCAAAAACGTGTCTTAAGGATTTAATTAAATATTTTAACGAAATATATATATATATATATATATAATTATTTTTATAAAATGGAACAGACATCAAAATACGCTAAAAAAGATATATTATATATATATTTTTTTCTTTTGTCGATTCCTGTGTGGTTTATTGAAACCCAACCACCAAAGAACACCGGTATCCACGATCTAGTATTCAAATCCATGTAAAAATAACTGGCTTTACTAGGACTTGAACGCTGGAACTCTCGACTTCCAAATCAGCTGATTTGGGAAGACGCGTTAACCACTAGACCAACCCGGTGGGTTAGAGTTCAGCGATCTGGTCACGTCCATTGCAACATATACCGCGGCCGTATACTGTATTTACGTATTGTTTTGTTTTACTGTTTTATGCATTAAAATTTCCGGTCATAAGAAAAGAACCTATTTAAGTTTAGCAGATAAAGTTAAAATTTTAAAACAATACGACGAATTGAATTTAAAAATGAAAATCCATAGAGGAGCCGCAATTAAATTCCGCAATCAAAATTAAGCGGTATACTAAAAAATCGAATTAAGTTCGAGAACATTGCTATTACCGATTGGAAAAGAAAGTGCGGAGGTAAAAAATCAAACAGTTGATGTTTATTGATTGGGTTTAAACAAGCCAACTCTACGAATACCTGCCCCTATTAATCGTATACTGTTGCAAAAAGCAAATTATTTAGCACAAAAAAATGGGTGAGCAGTTTACTGCAATGGATGGGTGGTTAACTAGGTGGAAAAATCGGCAGGAATAACCTGTGAAAAACTACGCGGAGATAAACAAGACTCTGACGTTAATTCGGCTAAGAACTGGGCAGGAACAATCTGGAAAACTGTACTGAAAAGGTACGCGCCAGAAAACATCTACAACATTGACGAGATGGGACATTACTACAAAACGACGTCAGATCAATGCATGGTTTTCAAAAAATCTATAGCTTGTGCCGGTAAAAAAATGAAAGCCAAAATCCAATTTTTTTTTTAATTTTAGATTTATTTTTGGACACTTAATTCAGTCAATTGCAATCAAAAAAGGGAGGTGCACAACTAAATGTTACAACAGTCCAAAATATCAACATCGTACGGCTAATCATTTTTGAGTTATGCGAGATACATACGCACGTACGTACATACTTCACGCAGAAACTAGTCAAAACGGTTTCATGAATGGTCACAATAAAATACTTTCTTTACTTCGTACAAGGAAGTAAAAATATTGAAATGAAAATCATAGGAACATGCATTTTTTAATTGCTGTTATTATTTATAAGATTCCTGTACTCTAAGATTAGCTTAATGTGAATTTATCAATAACCACATTGAACACGTAGTTTTTACTTCCTTGTACGAAATAAATGAAATATTGTAATGGCGAAAAATTTCGGTTTTCAAATTTCAACGGAAATATCTATTTTATCATCCTTGAATTCATTTTAACTAGTTTCGGCGTGACGTCTGTATGTACGTACGTATGTATCTGACATAACTCAAAATTAGCAATAGGATGTTGAAATTTTGTAAATAAGACTTATAAATTCACATTAAACACATATTAGAGTACAGGAATTTTATAAATATTAACAGCGATTAAAAAATGCATTTTCCTATGATTTTCATTTCAATATTTTTACTTCCTTATACGAAGTAAAGAAAGTTTTTTTTATTTTGACCATTCCTGAATCCGTAATGACTAGTTCTGCGTGAAGTATGTACGTATGTATCTCGCATAACTCAAAAATTATTAGATGTGCACATACCATTTTGCAATCGACTTGACGAAAAAAGTCCAAAATCAAAAACTGGATTTTTTTACTTTTTCTTAACTGCACATATAAGCCCTCATTTAGAGCTTTTCAACAATATATCATAAGCGGTACATATTTTCATCGGTTCCAGAGTTATAGCGGAATAAAATATATGTTGATATTTTGGAATGTTGTCACATTTTCTTGTGCACCTCAGTTTTTATTGCAATCGATTGAACCGAATGTCCAAAATAAAGTCAATATATTGATTTATTAATTATTAACCACTGATTGTAAAAAAAGTTATACAATAAATAATTATTCAATAATAACAAATAAAATTAAATCAATTATTCTTGAAATATAATTTTATGTAATTTAATAGGTTTACAAATAAGTCATGTGGTGTCCATATAGGATTTTTTTTAAGATTCCTTAGGACAAAAATTTAAAAAAGGAAAGGTTTTTTCTCACCGATATATATACTTTTCATTGTTGATGTTTTTTTGCATTTATGGCTGTAGCCGTAAAATTAAAATAATCTTTTTTGAAAGTTTAACCTTTTCTGATCATGTAGCCATTAAACTGGCTATGTATGACGTCAGTTTTAAAATGCTGTTACAAAATCATTTTATATGGTATCTAAGTCTGTTATTTTGTTTTATATTCACAAAGGAATCAGTTTTATTACACAATTTGAACGAGGTTTATACTATATAAAATGTTTTTATTTAGACTAGAAAGAGAGTATGACCATTTTTTTCTCAGAAATGTGGTTGTGTGTGTGTGTGTGTGTGTGTGTGAAACTTGTGTATTATGATTGCTATGAGGGTAACTGATTTATTTATTATTTACAAAAATAGCTTATTGTATTAACAACATATCGATGTATTGAAACACATAATAAGTTATGTTATACGGCACAAACAAAAAAAAAGGTTGTTGTAGTCATAAATATATCACTTATACTACAAGTCTAAAATATCATTTCTGAATAAAGATGTCGGTAAATATGAAACACATAACGATTCGTAATCAATAACGGTACAGTAAAATAACAGTAACATGGCATAAAATACATACACATGGCATACAATAATAGTAGTATGAATAACAGTAAAAATTGTTTTTTTGTCAATATGAATAGCCTTTTAAGTGGTGGTAATTTTTATAAAACGTAGTTTTCTGATTCTACTTTCACTTATACTAACATATGTGATTTATGACAGGTTTTTCATCATATTTGCCCAATTTTAAACCGATTTGCCTGAAAGTATTATTTTTAAAATCAGCAAACTATGTTTCATAAAGATAAAAAAAAATTTCGCTAATAATAAACGCGGTAGAAATGCGCAAAAAAATCCTGCAATTAAATTATCAAAATTTCTGTGCTGTTTAAATTTTTTTGTTGTTACAGGCAAAAAAATTATCCAATCGTAACGGTTTTTCTTTTTGTCAGAATCTGTTAAATCTCTTTAAAATACTGTAATTTTTTGAATTTTTTTTCACAAGACGGTAGCATAAGAATATGAAGGGAGGCAATCAGATACCTATATATTTTCGCGGAGCGCTAATCAACCGCGGATCATTGTGATGGGGAAAATTTAAATGAAAAATACAGATCATGCTTTTTGTATTTGTAGATAACGTAGAAAAAATTAAGTTGTTGACGGACAGTTAACAATCTTGTCAACGGCCATACCACGTTGAACACACCGGTTCTCGTCTGATCACCGAAGTTAAGCAACGTCGGGCGCGGTTAGTACTTGGATGGGTGACCGCTTGGGAATAACGCGTGCTGTTGGCATCTTTATTTTTTGAAAAATATTTTTACAAACCAAAAAAGTTCACTTAACCGGCTACAGTTATTTTTCATCGTTGTATTAAAAACAAGCCTCTACTGTAATATATTTTAACGATTTTCATTCAAAAAAATTTTTTTGGTATTAAATTCATATCTCACTTTTTTTAATGTTCTTTAGTTATTAGTGAAGCTAAGAATGTAAAAGAAAAACTAATTAAATTTTTTAATATTAGTTTTAGTAGCATCACAAATTCGGAAAAAAATATTTTCTACTTTTTGAAAATTTCAAACCTTTGTGATGGATCAGTGGGAAATTTAATGTTGGACATATTCGCTAAATTTACTGTATAATAATAAAAATAAATAAATATGAAAATAAACGATTTAAATCAAAAATAATTTTTTATTATCGCAATTTTTTTTTATTGCCGAGGGATGGGCAAAAATCTTCTTTTTTAGGTTGTAGTGAAAATTAAATAATTTTTTTTTAGTAATTTGGATCCGTCTTGATAATTATATACGTCAAGTATATTAAGAAAAATAGTTTCTCAAATTGACCGAGTAAAGTTTAACAGTTTTATATCGGCCATTGCACTCCGATCCTTTTTTCAGTTATTTCAATAATTTAATATATTAGTTCCACCCCGACGGTGATACCAGTCTAACAAGTTTGTCGAAAATATGTATACGGACTACAGAATTATAAGACCAACATACTTATGTGCTGCACACGTATATTCGAAAAAAAAAAATAGAAATTATGGACTGGCGAACATTCCTTCTCGTAGATTCTTTACAATCTATTTAATTTTACTTTTTTAAGTTTTTCCTTAGCAGAGAAATCGGTAAAAATTACCGTTTGTTTTTCCTCATTGATCTATATACTTTTCTACTGTAGCTGCTGCTGCCGCTGCCGAAAAATTAAAAAATGTCGTTTTTTAAAATTTTAAATGAAAAATAGAGGTTGACTGTTACTTTAATTAATAGATAACGTAGAAAAAATTAAGCTGTTGACGGACAGTTAACGATCTTGTCAACGGCCATACCACGTTGAACACACCGGTTTTCGTCTGATCACCGAAGTTAAGCAACGTCGGGCGCGGTTAGTACTTGGATGGGTGACCGCTTGGGAATACCGCGTGCTGTTGGCATTTTTTTTTTTTTTTTTTTTTGTTCGGTTATTCATTATTTGTCAGACAAGTTTAAGAAATTATTTCTGCAGAAACATTCATTTAATACATAAAGTGTATAAAAAAATCTCAAATTTTAATAAATCTAATTCGCAAAAAGAAAAGAGGAGATCTTAATTTGATTTTATACGAAACATGTTGTTGACAGATGAACCTCTTCTCAACGGCCGTACCACTTTCACGTTGTGCATTCCTACCAATCACCGAATTTATGTTTATTTAAATCTCATTAATATTTCAATAGAAGCTACAGTTAGAATTCCAGTCCATCTGGACGAGCCGTTACTAAAATTTCACAAGTTAGATTTAGACCTTTACCCAAATTTTGATATTCATTCGTGAAGTAGTTTTACACACCACTACTAGTTGGATTTAAAACTTCACCCCTGTCACGTACAGACATCTAGGCGAACGTAAAGAGCGGTTTATTTTTTATCACTAATAGAAAGCAATGATTTAGTTTAGTTGTCATAGTAGAATTAATTATCCTAAGGAATAAAGAATAAAAGAACAAGTGAGTAGTCCAGCAACCTGAAACTACTATAATAAACATAATCCATTTGCAGTCAAATTTAATCTCGAATTAACAATTGAGAAAAGAATAAATTCGTAAATATATACCTATTGTGAATTGAATTATCCTGTAAAGTATTAATATTTTTGAAAAAAATACTGGTAAATTAATTTCGATTTAACGCAGTACATTATGAAATGATACATTTTTTAAAAGGTTGTTGTAGTAATTTAAAAGTGTAATAATATAAACTAAGATAAGATCTCTGATGGATGTTTCTATTTAAGAAGAAATAATACTTTTAAAATCAGAATTACGAGTAACAGTAGTAATACTTTGTATAACCGGTGGTAAGATATTGATAAATATTTTAGTTTCTAAAGGTGGTACAGGTAGCGCTGATGTATATTCTTTATTTAAAATCATTGATATATTTTAACGGTATTTTTTAGTGTTCTAATATAATTGTATTTGAATCATTTTTTTAGTTAAATATTTTTTAATATAATCTTATTTCCTGAAATCATTGTTATTAAAGTGTAATGAGAGTAATATGTAAAATAAGGTAACTTCTCGAATGATCCGTTTGTAAAATTTCGGGGCGGGTCCATGTTTGGTGGTCAGTGTCGTTATCGCTTCTCGGCCTCTTGGCTAAGATCAAAGTGTAGTATCTGTTCTTATCAGCTTAATATCTGATACGCCCGGCATCGCTGGGCCAGAATATTAAACTGATTTTTGGAAAATGACGGAGTGCTAGGGGCTTGCTCCACCTCTGTCGCGGGTTGACCCGGTATTGCAGTACCGCCGGGACCGGCCCATCTAATTTCAAATCAATTTAAATAATTATTTGCCTGGGACTTTCTATCGTGCCTGGTGAGTCACGATTCGTTATAGGTACATTTAATTTTACCTATCCGAAAACAAAACACCGTTGTGCATCGGTGTCGCTTGGATTGTAATTGTTGTCAACATTCTAGTAGGGTGGTTACGGCTGGTCCATTTTTATTCTAAACACGACGAACAAACGCGGATGATAATGAAAACTATTTGATATCACCAGGTACCAGGTCGTTTAAAAAAATTCCTCATCTTTTAACGACTTTGAAGAAATAGCGGTGTTTTAATAGGAAAGAGTTAAGCCATCAAATTACGCACGTGTTAAGTGTTTCTATCGTGCCTGGTGAGTCACGATTCGTTATAGGTACATTTAATTTTACCTATCCGAAAACAAAACACCGTTGTGCATCGGTGTCGCTTGGATTGTAATTGTTGTCAACATTCTAGTAGGGTGGTTACGGCTGGTCCATTTTTATTCTAAACACGACGAACAAACGCGGATGATAATGAAAACTATTTGATATCACCAGGTACCAGGTCGTTTAAAAAAATTCCTCATCTTTTAACGACTTTGAAGAAATAGCGGTGTTTTAATAGGAAAGAGTTAAGCCATCAAATTACGCACGTATTAAGTGTTGACGGTGTTTAATTTCCATAACTTGCTTACGGTGGTGGTCATTTTATTCTCATAAACAATTGATTTGATTAATTATAATCTGTAGCATTTTTCTTTACCCTTCGCTGAATTACGCGCAAGATTATTTTCATTTTTCTTACCACTCGATTAACTGTGAAATAAATAACTAACTTAATGTCAGACCTGCGCTTTACCAAGACTACACGTTTACCAGTACGTTCACACAGATCTCGATGGGTCGCGAATCACTTTCAAAATATTGATGGGGACTATTAATAAGTAAATAATATTGGTAAGAAATAATAATAAAACTAGTTTTCCTCATTTTACTATGTTGCATTGTTTAAGTTAAGAAATGTAGTATGATTAAATAATAAGTGGCAGTGTAAATCAATGAAAACTTTTTTACTAAAATATGGAGGTTCATTAAATTAAAATAATAAAAAAGAAATTACAAAAAAATATAAACTTATAGAAACGTTAGGCAGATCATCAGTAAACGCGTCAACGGCCATATCACGTTGAACACACCGGTTCTCGTCCGATCACCGAAGTTAAGCAACGTCGGGCGCGGTTAGTACTTGGATGGGTGACCGCTTGGGAATACCGCGTGCTGTTGGCACCTTTTTTTTGTATAAAAAGAATTTGATTCTCTTTTAGATACAGCAGGCTAATGCAGTCCAAAAAATGATCGCTGAACCAGCAGCTACCGTTGTTATTTTATAGAAAAACATGTTCTGTAATCTATTTTATTTTGTTTTAAATATATTTCACTTATATGTTATATTTTAGGTCTCCCAATTTTTATTACTGAAACTGTCGTGGTAACGACAATAACCAAATTTTTTTTAATTTCTATTTATTACAAATTTAAAAAAAAATTATATATTCGACTTTTTTTAAATTTCAAAATGTATGGATACAGGAAGTTTTATTAATAATGAGAAAATATTCACTAAAATTATTATTGTTTAATATATTTATAGCAAAATTAAAAAAAAAAAATAATCGCATTTTATTTAAACATCTGTGAGAACCCCGTCAGGGTTAGGGAATTCTGTTAAGTGACTTTCGAGCATTAAAAATTTCAAACTGCAAAAAAAGAAAACGGATCTCGCTGTTCTCATACAACAGAAAAGCCGTACGGTTAAAATTATGTTATTTATGTAATAACGAACGTTGCTTCTAACTTCATCCGCTCAAATTCGTAACTAAAGAACGACTTGACTCACCTAGACCAATCTTCATCAAATTGTCACATGCGCAACTTAAGATGCTTTACTGCAGCATATCAAAATTTCGAATAGAATTTTTGTGTTATGCACCATTTGAATAATTCTTTACAAGTCATTGAAATCACTTTTTTGCTATTTTACTTCCTACTACAAGTAAGTACAGTTTGTACTTCGTACAAGTAAATCTGAAAACCGAAATTTTTCGCGGTTTTTCGGTTTTCAGATTTCAACGGAAATATATATTTTGACTAATATTCGGCTTGACGTTTGTACGTACGTGCGGATGTATCTCGAATAAGGGAAAAACGATTAGCCGTATGTGTTTGAAATTTGGTATATAGGACTTGTAACATCTCGTTGTGAATCTCTCCTTTTGCTTGCAATCGATTTTACCAAAAATGTCGAAAATAGCCAAAAATCAAAAATATTTTTACCTTTTCTTAACTCCACTAATAAAGCTTCATTGAGAGCATTTCAACGATTTATCATAAGGTGGTACTTATATTCATTGGTTCCAGAGTTATAGCGAAATGATATTTTTATTATTGAAATATTCCGATCTTACAAGGGGAAGGGACATCGGATCGAATACGATTTCATTTTCTTATTTTAATTTTAATATAAGCATATTGATTTCTTAATAATTGTTAACCTCTTTACAATAAATAATTATTCAATAAAAGTAATAAAAAAAATTAAATCAACATTTATCCGAGAAAAAAAATTTTAAGTATTTCTCATTAAAAAAAAAGAAAAGTATATACGTAATTTAATAGCCGTACAAGGATGTCGCGTGTCCACACCGCTTTTTTTTTAAGTTTCCTTTAGGACAGAAATCGTAACAAATGACAGATTTTGTGTTGATCGATCTGTATACTTGCCGTTTTTGTTGTTGTAATAATATCTGCATATATAGCCGTAAAATGAAAATAACCTCTTTTTCGAAAGTTTAAATGAAAAATACAGATCATGCTTTTTGTATTTGTAGATAACGTAGAAAAAATTAAGTTGTTGACGGACAGTTAGCAATCTTGTCAACGGCCATACCACGTTGAACACACCGGTTCTCGTCTGATCACCGAAGTTAAGCAACGTCGGGCGCGGTTAGTACTTGGATGGGTGACCGCTTGGGAATACCGCGTGCTGTTGGCATCTTTATTTTTTGAAAAATATTTTTACAAACCAAAAAAGTTCACTTAACCGGCTACAGTTATTTTTCATCGTTGTATTAAAAACAAGCCTCTACTGTAATATATTTTAACGATTTTCATTCAAAAAAATTTTTTTTGTATTAAATTCATATCTCACTTTTTTTAATGTTCTTTAGTTATTAGTGAAGCTAAGATGATAAAAGAAAAACTAATTAAATTTTTTAATATTAGTTTTAGTAGTATCACAAATTCGGAAAAAAATATTTTCTACTTTTTGAAAATTTCAAACCTTTATGATGGATCAGCGGGAAATTTAATGTTGGACATATTCGCTAAATTTACTGTATAATAATAAAAATAAATAAATATGAAAATAAACGATTTAAATCAAAAATAATTTTTTATTATCGCAATTTTTTTTTATTGCCGAGGGATGGGCAAAAATCTTCTTTTTTTGGTTGTAGTGAAAATTAAATAATTTTTTTTTAGTAATTTGGATCCGTCTTGATAATTATATACGTCAAGTATATTAAGAAAAATAGTTTCTCAAATTGACCGAGTAAAGTTTAACAGTTTTATATCGGCCATTGCACTCCGATCCTTTTTTCAGTTATTTCAATAATTTAATATATTAGTTCCACCCCGACGGTGATACCAGTCTAACAAGTTTGTCGAAAATATGTATACGGACTACAGAATTATAAGACCAACATACTTATGTGCTGCACACGTATATTCGAAAAAAAAAATAGAAATTATGGACTGGCGAACATTCCTTCTCGTAGATTCTTTACAATCTATTTAATTTTACTTTTTTAAGTTTTTCCTTAGCAGAGAAATCGGTAAAAATTACCGTTTGTTTTTCCTCATTGATCAATATACTTTTCTACTGTAGCTGCTGCTGCCGCTGCCGAAAAGTTAAAAAAATGTCGTTTTTTAAAATTTTAAATGAAAAATAGAGGTTGACTGTTACTAATAGATAACGTAGAAAAAATTAAGCTGTTGACGGACAGTTAACGATCTTGTCAACGGCCATACCACGTTGAACACACCGGTTCTCGTCTGATCACCGAAGTTAAGCAACGTCGGGCGCGGTTAGTACTTGGATGGGTGACCGCTTGGGAATACCGCGTGCTGTTGGCATTTTTTTTTTGTTCAGTTATTCCATAATTTGTCAGACAAGTTTAAGAAATTATTTCTGTAGAAACATTCATTTAATACATAAAGTGTATAAAAAAATCTCAAATTTTAATAAATCTAATTCGCAAAAAGAAAAGAGGAGATCTTAATTTGATTTTATACGAAACATGTTGTTGACAGATGAACCTCTTCTCAACGGCCGTACCACTTTCACGTTGTGCATTCCTACCAATCACCGAGTTTATGTTTATTTAAATCTCATTAATATTTCAATAGAAGCTACAGTTAGAATTCCAGTCCATCTGGACGAGCCGTTACTAAAATTTCACAAGTTAGATTTAGACCTTTACCCAAATTTTGATATTCATTCGTGAAGTAGTTTTACACACCACTACTAGTTGGATTTAAAACTTCACCCCTGTCACGTACAGACATCTAGGCGAACGTAAAGAGCGGTTTATTTTTTATCACTAATAGAAAGCAATGATTTAGTTTAGTTGTCATAGTAGAATTAATTATCCTAAGGAATAAAGAATAAAAGAACAAGTGAGTAGTCCAGCAACCTGAAACTACTATAATAAACATAATCCATTTGCAGTCAAATTTAATCTCGAATTAACAATTGAGAAAAGAATAAATTCGTAAATATATACCTATTGTGAATTGAATTATCCTGTAAAGTATTAATATTTTTGAAAAAAATACTGGTAAATTAATTTCGATTTAACGCAGTACATTATGAAATGATACATTTTTTAAAAGGTTGTTGTAGTAATTTAAAAGTGTAATAATATAAACTAAGATAAGATCTCTGATGGATGTTTCTATTTAAGAAGAAATAATACTTTTAAAATCAGAATTACGAGTAACAGTAGTAATACTTTGTATAACCGGTGGTAAGATATTGATAAATATTTTAGTTTCTAAAGGTGGTACAGGTAGCGCTGATGTATATTCTTTATTTAAAATCATTGATATATTTTAACAGTATTTTTTAGTGTTCTAATATAATTGTATTTGAATCATTTTTTTAGTTAAATATTTTTTAATATAATCTTATTTCCTGAAATCATTGTTATTAAAGTGTAATGAGAGTAATATGTAAAATAAGGTAACTTCTCGAATGATCCGTTTGTAAAATTTCGGGGCGGGTCCATGTTTGGTGGTCAGTGTCGTTATCGCTTCTCGGCCTCTTGGCTAAGATCAAAGTGTAGTATCTGTTCTTATCAGCTTAATATCTGATACGCCCGGCATCGCTGGGCCAGAATATTAAACTGATTTTTGGAAAATGACGGAGTGCTAGGGGCTTGCTCCACCTCTGTCGCGGGTTGACCCGGTATTGCAGTACCGCCGGGACCGGCCCATCTAATTTCAAATCAATTTAAATAATTATTTGCCTGGGACTTTCTATCGTGCCTGGTGAGTCACGATTCGTTAATAGGTGCATTTAATTTTACCTATCCGAAAACAAAACACCGTTGTGCATCGGTGTCGCTTGGATTGTAATTGTTGTCAACATTCTAGTAGTGGGGTTACGGCTGGTCCATTTTTACTCTGAACACGACGAACAAACGCGGATGATAATGAAAATTATTTTTTATCACCAGGTACCAGGTCGTTTAAAAAAATTCCTCATCTTTTAGACTTTGAAGAAATAACGGTGTTTTAATAGGAAAGACTTAAGCCATCAAATTACGCACGTATTGAGTGTTGACGGTGTTTAATTTCCATAACTTGCTTACGGTGGTGGTCATTTTATTCCTCATTAAACAATTGATTTGACTAATTATTATAATCTGTAGCATTTTTCTTTACCCTTCGCTGAATTACGCACAAGATTATTTTCATTTTTCTTACCACTCGATTAACTGTGAAATAAATAACTAACTAATGTCAGACCTGCGCTTTACCAAGACTTACACGTTTACCGGTACGTTCACACAGATCTCGATGGGTCGCGAATCACTTTCAAAATATTGATGGGGACTATTAATAAGTAAATAATATTGGTAAGAAATAATAATAACTAGGTTTCCTCATTTTACTATGTTGCATTGTTTAAGTTAACAAATGTAGTATGATTAATGATAAGTGGCAATGTAAATCAATGAAAACTTTTTTACTAAAATATGGAGGTTCATTAAATTAAAATAATAAAAAAGAAATTACAAAATAATATAAACTTATAGAAACGTTAGGCAGATCATCAGTAAACGCGTCAACGGCCATACCACGTTGAACACACCGGTTCTCGTCCGATCACCGAAGTTAAGCAACGTCGGGCGCGGTTAGTACTTGGATGGGTGACCGCTTGGGAATACCGCGTGCTGTTGGCACCTTTTTTTTGTATAAAAAGAATTTGATTCCCTTTTAGATACAGCAGGCTAATGCAGTCCAAAAAATGATCGCTGAACCAGCAGCTACCGTTGTTATTTTATAGAAAAACATGTTCTGTAATCTATTTTATTTTGTTTTAAATATATTTCACTTATATGTTATATTTTAGGTCTCCCAATTTTTATTACTGAAACTGTCGTGGTAACGACAATAACCAAATTTTTTTTAATTTCTATTTATTACAAATTTAAAAAAAATTATATATTCGACTTTTTTTAAATTTCAAAATGTATGGATACAGGAAGTTTTATTAATAATGAGAAAATATTCACTAAAATTATTATTGTTTAATATATTTATAGCAAAATTAAAAAAAAAAAATAATCGCATTTTATTTAAACATCTGTGAGAACCCCGTCAGGGTTAGGGAATTCTGTTAAGTGACTTTCGAGCATTAAAAATTTCAAACTGCAAAAAAAGAAAACGGATCTCGCTGTTCTCATACAACAGAAAAGCCGTACGGTTAAAATTATGTTATTTATGTAATAACGAACGTTGCTTCTAACTTCATCCGCTCAAATTCGTAACTAAAGAACGACTTGACTCACCTAGACCAATCTTCATCAAATTGTCACATGCGCAACTTAAGATGCTTTACTGCAGCATATCAAAATTTCGAATAGAATTTTTGTGTTATGCACCATTTGAATAATTCTTTACAAGTCATTGAAATCACTTTTTTGCTATTTTACTTCCTACTACAAGTAAGTACAGTTTGTACTTCGTACAAGTAAATCTGAAAACCGAAATTTTTCGCGGTTTTTCGGTTTTCAGATTTCAACGGAAATATATATTTTGACTAATATTCGGCTTGACGTTTGTACGTACGTGCGGATGTATCTCGAATAAGGGAAAAACGATTAGCCGTATGTGTTTGAAATTTGGTATATAGGACTTGTAACATCTCGTTGTGAATCTCTCCTTTTGCTTGCAATCGATTTTACCAAAAATGTCGAAAATAGCCAAAAATCAAAAATATTTTTACCTTTTCTTAACTCCACTAATAAAGCTTCATTGAGAGCATTTCAACGATTTATCATAAGGTGGTACTTATATTCATTGGTTCCAGAGTTATAGCGAAATGATATTTTTATTATTGAAATATTCCGATCTTACAAGGGGAAGGGACATCGGATCGAATACGATTTCATTTTCTTATTTTAATTTTAATATAAGCATATTGATTTCTTAATAATTGTTAACCTCTTTACAATAAATAATTATTCAATAAAAGTAATAAAAAAAATTAAATCAACATTTATCCGAGAAAAAAAATTTTAAGTACTTCTCATTAAAAAAAAAAGAAAAGTATATACGTAATTTAATAGCCGTACAAGGATGTCGCGTGTCCACACCGCTTTTTTTTTAAGTTTCCTTTAGGACAGAAATCGTAACAAATGACAGTTTTGTGTTGATCGATCTGTATACTTGCCGTTTTTGTTGTTGTAATAATATCTGCATATATAGCCGTAAAATGAAAATAACCTCTTTTTCGAAAGTTTAAATGAAAAATACAGATCATGCTTTTTGTATTTGTAGATAACGTAGAAAAAATTAAGTTGTTGACGGACAGTTAGCAATCTTGTCAACGGCCATACCACGTTGAACACACCGGTTCTCGTCTGATCACCGAAGTTAAGCAACGTCGGGCGCGGTTAGTACTTGGATGGGTGACCGCTTGGGAATACCGCGTGCTGTTGGCATCTTTATTTTTTGAAAAATATTTTTACAAACCAAAAAAGTTCACTTAACCGGCTACAGTTATTTTTCATCGTTGTATTAAAAACAAGCCTCTACTGTAATATATTTTAACGATTTTCATTCAAAAAAATTTTTTTTGTATTAAATTCATATCTCACTTTTTTTAATGTTCTTTAGTTATTAGTGAAGCTAAGATGATAAACTAATTAAATTTTTTAATATTAGTTTTAGTAGTATCACAAATTCGAAAAAAAATATTTTCTACTTTTTGAAAATTTCAAACCTTTATGATGGATCAGCGGGAAATTTAATGTTGGACATATTCGCTAAATTTACTGTATAATAATAAAAATAAATAAATATGAAAATAAACGATTTAAATCAAAAATAATTTTTTATTATCGCAATTTTTTTTTATTGCCGAGGGATGGGCAAAAATCTTCTTTTTTTGGTTGTAGTGAAAATTAAATAATTTTTTTTTAGTAATTTGGATCCGTCTTGATAATTATATACGTCAAGTATATTAAGAAAAATAGTTTCTCAAATTGACCGAGTAAAGTTTAACAGTTTTATATCGGCCATTGCACTCCGATCCTTTTTTCAGTTATTTCAATAATTTAATATATTAGTTTCACCCCGACGGTGATACCAGTCTAACAAGTTTGTCGAAAATATGTATACGGACTACAGAATTATAAGACCAACATACTTATGTGCTGCACACGTATATTCGAAAAAAAAAAAAATAGAAATTATGGACTGGCGAACATTCCTTCTCGTAGATTCTTTACAATCTATTTAATTTTACTTTTTTTTTTTTAAGTTTTTCCTTAGCAGAGAAATCGGTAAAAATTACCGTTTGTTTTTCCTCATTGATCTATATACTTTTCTACTGTAGCTGCTGCTGCCGCTGCCGAAAAATTAAAAAATGTTTTTTTTTTTAATTTTAAATGAAAAATAGAGGTTGACTGTTACTTTAATTAATAGATAACGTAGAAAAAATTAAGCTGTTGACGGACAGTTAACGATCTTGTCAACGGCCATACCACGTTGAACACACCGGTTCTCGTCTGATCACCGAAGTTAAGCAACGTCGGGCGCGGTTAGTACTTGGATGGGTGACCGCTTGGGAATACCGCGTGCTGTTGGCATTTTTTTTTGTTCAGTTATTCCGTAATTTGTCAGACAAGTTTAAGAAATTATTTCTGTATAAACATTCATTTAATACATAAAGTGTATAAAAAAATCTCAAATTTTAATAAATTTAATTCGCAAAAAGAATGATACGCCCGGCATCGCTGGGCCAGAATATTAAACTGATTTTTGGAAAATGACGGAGTGCTAGGGGCTTGCTCCACCTCTGTCGCGGGTTGACCCGGTATTGCAGTACCGCCGGGACCGGCCCATCTAATTTCAAATCAATTTAAATAATTATTTGCCTGGGACTTTCCATCGTGCCTGGTGAGTCACGATTCGTTAATAGGTACATTTAATTTTACCTATCCGAAAACAAAACACCATTGTGCATCGGTGTCGCTTGGATCGTAATTGTTGTCAACATTCTAGTAGGGGGGTTTACTACGGCTAGTCCATTTTTATTCTAAACACGACGAACAAACGCGGATGATAATGAAAATTATTTGTTATCACCAGGTACCAGGTCGTTTAAAAAAATTCCTCATCTTTTAACGACTTTGAAGAAATAGCGGTATTTTAATAGGGAAAGACTTGACTTAAGCCATCAAATTACGCACGTATTGAGTGTTGACGGTGTTTAATTTCCATAACTTGCTTACGGTGGTGGTCATTTTATTCTAATTAAACAATTGATTTGACTAATTATTATAATCTGTAGCATTTTTCTTTACTCTTCGCTGAATTACGCGCAAGATTATTTTCATTTTTCTTACCACTCGATTAACTGTGAAATAAATAACTAACTAATGTCAGACCTGCGCTTTACCAAGACTACACGTTTACCGGTACGTTCACACAGATCTCGATGGGTCGCGAATCACTTTCAAAATATTGATGGGGACTATTAATAAGTAAATAATATTGGTAAGAAATAATAATAATAAACTAGTTTTCCTCATTTTACTATGTTGCATTGTTTAAGTTAACAAATGTAGTATGATTAATAATAAATAAGTGGCAGTGTAAATCAATGAAAACTTTTTTACTAAAATATGGAGGTTCATTAAATTAAAATAATAAAAAAGAAATTACAAAATAATATAAACTTATAGAAACGTTAGGCAGATCATCAGTAAACGCGTCAACGGCCATACCACGTTGAACACACCGGTTCTCGTCCGATCACCGAAGTTAAGCAACGTCGGGCGCGGTTAGTACTTGGATGGGTGACCGCTTGGGAATACCGCGTGCTGTTGGCACCTTTTTTTTTGTATAAAAAGAATTTGATTCTCTTTTAGATACAGCGGGCTAATGCAGTCCAAAAAATGATCGCTGAACCAGCAGCTACCGTTGTTATTTTATAGAAAAACATGTTCTGTAATATATTTTATTTTGTATTAAATATATATTTCACTTATATGTTATATTTTAGGTCTCCCAATTTTTATTACTGAAACTGTCGTGGTAACGACAATAACCAAATTTTTTTTAATTTCTATTTATTACAAATTTAAAAAATTATATTTTCGACTTTTTTTAAAATTCAAAATGTATGGATACAGGAAGTTTTTGTTAATAATGAGAAAATATTCACTAAAATTATTATTGTTTAATATATTTATAGCAAAATTAAAAAAAAAAATAATCGGATTTTATTTAAAAATCTGTGAGGACCCCGTCACGGTTAGGGAATTCTGTTAAGTGACTTTCGAGCATTAAAAATTTCAAACTGCGAAAAAAAGAAAACTGATCTCGCTATTCTCATACAACAGAAAAACCGTACGGGTAAAATTATGTTATTTATGTAATAACGAACGTTGCTTCTAACTTCATCCGCTCAAATTCGTAACTAAAGAACGACTTGACTCACCCAGACCAATCTTCATCAAATTTTCACATGCGCAACTTAAGTTGCTTTACTGCAGCATATCAAAATTTCGAATAGAATTTTTGTGTTATGCACCATTTGAATAATTCTTTTCATATATTCTTTACAAGTCATTGAAATCACTTTTTTGCTATTTTACTTCCTTGTACGAAGTAAAAGTTACTTCGTACAAGTACATACAGTTTGTACTTCGTACAAGTAAATCTGAAAACCGAAATTTTTCGCGGTTTTTCGGTTTTCAGATTTCAACGGAAATATATATTTTGACTAATTTCGGCTTGACGTTTGTACGTACGTGCGGATGTATCTCGAATAAGGGAAAAACGATTAGCCGTATGTGTTTGAAATTTGGTATATAGGACTTGTAACATCTCGTTTGTGAATCTCTCCTTTTGCTTGCAATCGATTTTACCAAAAATGTCGAAAATAGCCAAAAATCAAAAATATTTTTACTTTTTCTTAACTCCACTAATAAAGCTTCATTGAGAGCATTTCAACGTTTTATCATAAGGTGGTACTTATTTTCAGTGGTTCCAGAGTTATAGCGAAATGATATTTTTATTATTGAAATATTCCGATCTTACAAGGGGAAGGCACATCGGATCGAATACGATTTCATTTTCTTATTTTAATTTTAATTTAAGCATATTGATTTCTTAATAATTGTTAACCTCTTATTGTAAAAAAAGTTTTACAATAAATAATTATTCAATAAAAGTAATAAAAAAAATTAAATCAACATTTATCCGTGAAAAAAATTTTTAAGTACTTCTCATTAAAAAAAAAAGAAATGTATATTCGTAATTTAATAGCCGTACAAGGATGTCGTGTGTCCACACCGCTTTTTTTTTAAGTTTCCTTTAGGACAGAAATCGTAACAAATGACAGATTTTGTGTTGATCGATCTGTATACTTGCCGTTTTTGTTGTTGTTGTTGTAGTAATAATATCTGCATATATAGCCGTAAAATGAAAATAACCTCTTTTTCGAAAGTTTAAATGAAAAATACAGATCATGCTTTTTGTATTTGTAGATAACGTAGAAAAAATTAAGTTGTTGACGGACAGTTAGCAATCTTGTCAACGGCCATACCACGTTGAACACACCGGTTCTCGTCTGATCACCGAAGTTAAGCAACGTCGGGCGCGGTTAGTACTTGGATGGGTGACCGCTTGGGAATACCGCGTGCTGTTGGCATCTTTATTTTTTGAAAAATATTTTTACAAACCAAAAAAAGTTCACTTAACCGGCTACAGTTATTTTTCATCGTTGTATTAAAAACAAGCCTCTACTGTAATATATTTTAACGATATTCATTCAAAAAAATTTTTTTGGTATTAAATTCATATCTCAATTTTTTAATATTAGTTTTAGTAGCATCAAAAATTCGGAAACAAATATTTTCTACTTTTTGAAAATTTCAAACCTTTATGATGATGGATCAGCGGGAAATTTAATGTTGGACATATTCGCTAAATTTACTGTATAATAATAAAAATAAATAAATATGAAAATAACGATTTAAATCAAAAATAATTTTTTATTATCGCAATTTTTTTTTATTGCCGAGGGATGGGCAGAAATCTTTTTTTTTTGGTTGTAGTGAAAATTAAATAATTTTTTTTTAGTAATTTGGATCCGTCTTGATAATTATATACGTCAAGTATATTAAGAAAAATAGTTTCTCAAATTGACCGACTAAAGTTTAACAGTTTTATATCGGCCATTGCACTCCGATCCTTTTTTCAGTTTTTTCAATAATTTAATATATTAGTTCCACCCCGACGGTGATACCAGTCTAACAAGTTTGTCGAAAATATGTATACGGACTACAGAATTATAAGACCAACATACTTATGTGCTGCACACGTATATTCGAAAAAAATAGAAATTATGTACTGGCGAACATTCCTTCTCGTAGATTCTTTACAATCTATTTAATTTTACTTCTTTAAGTTTTTCCTTAGCAGAGAAATCGGTAAAAATTACCGTTTGTTTTTCCTCATTGATCTATATACTTTTCTACTGTAGCTGCTGCTGCTGCCGCTGCCGGAAAAATAAAAAATGTCGTTTTTTAAAATTTTAAATGAAAAATAGAGGTTGACTGTTACTTTAATTAATAGATAACGTAGAAAAAATTAAGCTGTTGACGGACAGTTAACGATCTTGTCAACGGCCATACCACGTTGAACACACCGGTTCTCGTCTGATCACCGAAGTTAAGCAACGTCGGGCGCGGTTAGTACTTGGATGGGTGACCGCTTGGGAATACCGCGTGCTGTTGGCATTTTTTTTTTTTTTTTTTTTTTTGTTCAGTTATTCATTATTTGTCAGACAAGTTTAAGAAATTATTTCTGTAGAAACATTCATTTAATACATAAAGTGTATAAAAAAATCTCAAATTTTAATAAATTTAATTCGCAAAAAGAAAAGAGGAGATCTTAATTTGATTTTATACGAAACATGTTGTTGACAGATGAACCTCTTCTCAACGGCCGTACCACTTTCACGTTGTGCATTCCTACCAATCACCGAATTTATGTTTATTTAAATCTCATTAATATTTCAATAGAAGCTACAGTTAGAATTTCAGTCCATCTGGACGAGCCGTTACTAAAATTTCACAAGTTAGATTTAGACGTTTACCCAAATTTAGATATTCATTCGTGAAGTAGTTTTACACATCACTACTAGTTGGATTTAAAACTTCACCTTTGTTTTTCGACCAGTTTCTCAGGTATCCCTGTCACGTACAGACATCTAGGCGAACGTAAAGAGCGGTTTTTTTTTATCACTAATAGAAATCAATGATTTAGTTTAGTTGTCATAGTAGAATTAATTATCCTAAGGAATAAAGAATAAAAGAACAAGTGAGTAGTCCAGCAACCTGAAACTACTATAATAAACATAATCCATTTGCAGTCAAATTTAATCTCGAATTAACAATTGAGAAAAGAATAAATTCGTAAATATATACCTATTGTGAACTGAATTATCCTGTAAAGTATTAATATTTTTGAAAAAAATACTGGTAAATTAATTTCGATTTAACGCAGTACATTATGAAATGATACATTTTTTAAAAGGTTGTTGTAGTAATTTAAAAGTGCAATAATATAAACTAAGATAAGATCTCTGATGGATGTTTCTATTTAAGAAGAAATAATACTTTTAAAATCAGAATTACGAGTAACAGTAGTAATACTTTGTATAACCGGTGGTAAGATATAGATAAATATTTTAGTTTCTAAAGGTGGTACAGGTAGCGCTGATGTATATTCTTTATTTAAAATCATTGATATATTTTAACGGTATTTTTTAGTGTTCTAATATAGTTGTATTTGATCATTTTTTTAGTTAAATATTTTTTAATATAATCTTATTTCCTGAAATCATTGTTATTAAAGTGTAATGAGAGTAATATGTAAAATAAGATAACTTCTCGAATGATCCGTTTGTAAAATTTCGGGGCGGGTCCATGTTTGGTGGTCACTGTCGTTATCGCTTCTCGGCCTCTTGGCTAAGATCAAAGTGTAGTATCTGTTCTTATCAGCTTAATATCTGATACGCCCGGCATCGCTGGGCCAGAATATTAAACTGATTTTTGGAAAATGACGGAGTGCTAGGGGCTTGCTCCACCTCTGTCGCGGGTTGACCCGGTATTGCAGTACCGCCGGGACCGGCCCATCTAATTTCAAATCAATTTAAATAATTATTTGCCTGGGACTTTCCATCGTGCCTGGTGAGTCACGATTCGTTAATAGGTACATTTAATTTTACCTATCCGAAAACAAAACACCATTGTGCATCGGTGTCGCTTGGATCGTAATTGTTGTCAACATTCTAGTAGGGGGGTTTACTACGGCTAGTCCATTTTTATTCTAAACACGACGAACAAACGCGGATGATAATGAAAATTATTTGTTATCACCAGGTACCAGGTCGTTTAAAAAAATTCCTCATCTTTTAACGACTTTGAAGAAATAGCGGTATTTTAATAGGGAAAGACTTGACTTAAGCCATCAAATTACGCACGTATTGAGTGTTGACGGTGTTTAATTTCCATAACTTGCTTACGGTGGTGGTCATTTTATTCTAATTAAACAATTGATTTGACTAATTATTATAATCTGTAGCATTTTTCTTTACTCTTCGCTGAATTACGCGCAAGATTATTTTCATTTTTCTTACCACTCGATTAACTGTGAAATAAATAACTAACTAATGTCAGACCTGCGCTTTACCAAGACTACACGTTTACCGGTACGTTCACACAGATCTCGATGGGTCGCGAATCACTTTCAAAATATTGATGGGGACTATTAATAAGTAAATAATATTGGTAAGAAATAATAATAATAAACTAGTTTTCCTCATTTTACTATGTTGCATTGTTTAAGTTAACAAATGTAGTATGATTAATAATAAATAAGTGGCAGTGTAAATCAATGAAAACTTTTTTACTAAAATATGGAGGTTCATTAAATTAAAATAATAAAAAAGAAATTACAAAATAATATAAACTTATAGAAACGTTAGGCAGATCATCAGTAAACGCGTCAACGGCCATACCACGTTGAACACACCGGTTCTCGTCCGATCACCGAAGTTAAGCAACGTCGGGCGCGGTTAGTACTTGGATGGGTGACCGCTTGGGAATACCGCGTGCTGTTGGCACCTTTTTTTTTGTATAAAAAGAATTTGATTCTCTTTTAGATACAGCGGGCTAATGCAGTCCAAAAAATGATCGCTGAACCAGCAGCTACCGTTGTTATTTTATAGAAAAACATGTTCTGTAATATATTTTATTTTGTATTAAATATATATTTCACTTATATGTTATATTTTAGGTCTCCCAATTTTTATTACTGAAACTGTCGTGGTAACGACAATAACCAAATTTTTTTTAATTTCTATTTATTACAAATTTAAAAAATTATATTTTCGACTTTTTTTAAAATTCAAAATGTATGGATACAGGAAGTTTTTGTTAATAATGAGAAAATATTCACTAAAATTATTATTGTTTAATATATTTATAGCAAAATTAAAAAAAAAAATAATCGGATTTTATTTAAAAATCTGTGAGGACCCCGTCACGGTTAGGGAATTCTGTTAAGTGACTTTCGAGCATTAAAAATTTCAAACTGCGAAAAAAAGAAAACTGATCTCGCTATTCTCATACAACAGAAAAACCGTACGGGTAAAATTATGTTATTTATGTAATAACGAACGTTGCTTCTAACTTCATCCGCTCAAATTCGTAACTAAAGAACGACTTGACTCACCCAGACCAATCTTCATCAAATTTTCACATGCGCAACTTAAGTTGCTTTACTGCAGCATATCAAAATTTCGAATAGAATTTTTGTGTTATGCACCATTTGAATAATTCTTTTCATATATTCTTTACAAGTCATTGAAATCACTTTTTTGCTATTTTACTTCCTTGTACGAAGTAAAAGTTACTTCGTACAAGTACATACAGTTTGTACTTCGTACAAGTAAATCTGAAAACCGAAATTTTTCGCGGTTTTTCGGTTTTCAGATTTCAACGGAAATATATATTTTGACTAATTTCGGCTTGACGTTTGTACGTACGTGCGGATGTATCTCGAATAAGGGAAAAACGATTAGCCGTATGTGTTTGAAATTTGGTATATAGGACTTGTAACATCTCGTTTGTGAATCTCTCCTTTTGCTTGCAATCGATTTTACCAAAAATGTCGAAAATAGCCAAAAATCAAAAATATTTTTACTTTTTCTTAACTCCACTAATAAAGCTTCATTGAGAGCATTTCAACGTTTTATCATAAGGTGGTACTTATTTTCAGTGGTTCCAGAGTTATAGCGAAATGATATTTTTATTATTGAAATATTCCGATCTTACAAGGGGAAGGCACATCGGATCGAATACGATTTCATTTTCTTATTTTAATTTTAATTTAAGCATATTGATTTCTTAATAATTGTTAACCTCTTATTGTAAAAAAAGTTTTACAATAAATAATTATTCAATAAAAGTAATAAAAAAAATTAAATCAACATTTATCCGTGAAAAAAATTTTTAAGTACTTCTCATTAAAAAAAAAAGAAATGTATATTCGTAATTTAATAGCCGTACAAGGATGTCGTGTGTCCACACCGCTTTTTTTTTAAGTTTCCTTTAGGACAGAAATCGTAACAAATGACAGATTTTGTGTTGATCGATCTGTATACTTGCCGTTTTTGTTGTTGTTGTTGTAGTAATAATATCTGCATATATAGCCGTAAAATGAAAATAACCTCTTTTTCGAAAGTTTAAATGAAAAATACAGATCATGCTTTTTGTATTTGTAGATAACGTAGAAAAAATTAAGTTGTTGACGGACAGTTAGCAATCTTGTCAACGGCCATACCACGTTGAACACACCGGTTCTCGTCTGATCACCGAAGTTAAGCAACGTCGGGCGCGGTTAGTACTTGGATGGGTGACCGCTTGGGAATACCGCGTGCTGTTGGCATCTTTATTTTTTGAAAAATATTTTTACAAACCAAAAAAAGTTCACTTAACCGGCTACAGTTATTTTTCATCGTTGTATTAAAAACAAGCCTCTACTGTAATATATTTTAACGATATTCATTCAAAAAAATTTTTTTGGTATTAAATTCATATCTCAATTTTTTAATATTAGTTTTAGTAGCATCAAAAATTCGGAAACAAATATTTTCTACTTTTTGAAAATTTCAAACCTTTATGATGATGGATCAGCGGGAAATTTAATGTTGGACATATTCGCTAAATTTACTGTATAATAATAAAAATAAATAAATATGAAAATAACGATTTAAATCAAAAATAATTTTTTATTATCGCAATTTTTTTTTATTGCCGAGGGATGGGCAGAAATCTTTTTTTTTTGGTTGTAGTGAAAATTAAATAATTTTTTTTTAGTAATTTGGATCCGTCTTGATAATTATATACGTCAAGTATATTAAGAAAAATAGTTTCTCAAATTGACCGACTAAAGTTTAACAGTTTTATATCGGCCATTGCACTCCGATCCTTTTTTCAGTTTTTTCAATAATTTAATATATTAGTTCCACCCCGACGGTGATACCAGTCTAACAAGTTTGTCGAAAATATGTATACGGACTACAGAATTATAAGACCAACATACTTATGTGCTGCACACGTATATTCGAAAAAAATAGAAATTATGTACTGGCGAACATTCCTTCTCGTAGATTCTTTACAATCTATTTAATTTTACTTCTTTAAGTTTTTCCTTAGCAGAGAAATCGGTAAAAATTACCGTTTGTTTTTCCTCATTGATCTATATACTTTTCTACTGTAGCTGCTGCTGCTGCCGCTGCCGGAAAAATAAAAAATGTCGTTTTTTAAAATTTTAAATGAAAAATAGAGGTTGACTGTTACTTTAATTAATAGATAACGTAGAAAAAATTAAGCTGTTGACGGACAGTTAACGATCTTGTCAACGGCCATACCACGTTGAACACACCGGTTCTCGTCTGATCACCGAAGTTAAGCAACGTCGGGCGCGGTTAGTACTTGGATGGGTGACCGCTTGGGAATACCGCGTGCTGTTGGCATTTTTTTTTTTTTTTTTTTTTTTGTTCAGTTATTCATTATTTGTCAGACAAGTTTAAGAAATTATTTCTGTAGAAACATTCATTTAATACATAAAGTGTATAAAAAAATCTCAAATTTTAATAAATTTAATTCGCAAAAAGAAAAGAGGAGATCTTAATTTGATTTTATACGAAACATGTTGTTGACAGATGAACCTCTTCTCAACGGCCGTACCACTTTCACGTTGTGCATTCCTACCAATCACCGAATTTATGTTTATTTAAATCTCATTAATATTTCAATAGAAGCTACAGTTAGAATTTCAGTCCATCTGGACGAGCCGTTACTAAAATTTCACAAGTTAGATTTAGACGTTTACCCAAATTTAGATATTCATTCGTGAAGTAGTTTTACACATCACTACTAGTTGGATTTAAAACTTCACCTTTGTTTTTCGACCAGTTTCTCAGGTATCCCTGTCACGTACAGACATCTAGGCGAACGTAAAGAGCGGTTTTTTTTTATCACTAATAGAAATCAATGATTTAGTTTAGTTGTCATAGTAGAATTAATTATCCTAAGGAATAAAGAATAAAAGAACAAGTGAGTAGTCCAGCAACCTGAAACTACTATAATAAACATAATCCATTTGCAGTCAAATTTAATCTCGAATTAACAATTGAGAAAAGAATAAATTCGTAAATATATACCTATTGTGAACTGAATTATCCTGTAAAGTATTAATATTTTTGAAAAAAATACTGGTAAATTAATTTCGATTTAACGCAGTACATTATGAAATGATACATTTTTTAAAAGGTTGTTGTAGTAATTTAAAAGTGCAATAATATAAACTAAGATAAGATCTCTGATGGATGTTTCTATTTAAGAAGAAATAATACTTTTAAAATCAGAATTACGAGTAACAGTAGTAATACTTTGTATAACCGGTGGTAAGATATAGATAAATATTTTAGTTTCTAAAGGTGGTACAGGTAGCGCTGATGTATATTCTTTATTTAAAATCATTGATATATTTTAACGGTATTTTTTAGTGTTCTAATATAGTTGTATTTGATCATTTTTTTAGTTAAATATTTTTTAATATAATCTTATTTCCTGAAATCATTGTTATTAAAGTGTAATGAGAGTAATATGTAAAATAAGATAACTTCTCGAATGATCCGTTTGTAAAATTTCGGGGCGGGTCCATGTTTGGTGGTCACTGTCGTTATCGCTTCTCGGCCTCTTGGCTAAGATCAAAGTGTAGTATCTGTTCTTATCAGCTTAATATCTGATACGCCCGGCATCGCTGGGCCAGAATATTAAACTGATTTTTGGAAAATGACGGAGTGCTAGGGGCTTGCTCCACCTCTGTCGCGGGTTGACCCGGTATTGCAGTACCGCCGGGACCGGCCCATCTAATTTCAAATCAATTTAAATAATTATTTGCCTGGGACTTTCCATCGTGCCTGGTGAGTCACGATTCGTTAATAGGTACATTTAATTTTACCTATCCGAAAACAAAACACCATTGTGCATCGGTGTCGCTTGGATCGTAATTGTTGTCAACATTCTAGTAGGGGGGTTTACTACGGCTAGTCCATTTTTATTCTAAACACGACGAACAAACGCGGATGATAATGAAAATTATTTGTTATCACCAGGTACCAGGTCGTTTAAAAAAATTCCTCATCTTTTAACGACTTTGAAGAAATAGCGGTATTTTAATAGGGAAAGACTTGACTTAAGCCATCAAATTACGCACGTATTGAGTGTTGACGGTGTTTAATTTCCATAACTTGCTTACGGTGGTGGTCATTTTATTCTAATTAAACAATTGATTTGACTAATTATTATAATCTGTAGCATTTTTCTTTACTCTTCGCTGAATTACGCGCAAGATTATTTTCATTTTTCTTACCACTCGATTAACTGTGAAATAAATAACTAACTAATGTCAGACCTGCGCTTTACCAAGACTACACGTTTACCGGTACGTTCACACAGATCTCGATGGGTCGCGAATCACTTTCAAAATATTGATGGGGACTATTAATAAGTAAATAATATTGGTAAGAAATAATAATAATAAACTAGTTTTCCTCATTTTACTATGTTGCATTGTTTAAGTTAACAAATGTAGTATGATTAATAATAAATAAGTGGCAGTGTAAATCAATGAAAACTTTTTTACTAAAATATGGAGGTTCATTAAATTAAAATAATAAAAAAGAAATTACAAAATAATATAAACTTATAGAAACGTTAGGCAGATCATCAGTAAACGCGTCAACGGCCATACCACGTTGAACACACCGGTTCTCGTCCGATCACCGAAGTTAAGCAACGTCGGGCGCGGTTAGTACTTGGATGGGTGACCGCTTGGGAATACCGCGTGCTGTTGGCACCTTTTTTTTTGTATAAAAAGAATTTGATTCTCTTTTAGATACAGCGGGCTAATGCAGTCCAAAAAATGATCGCTGAACCAGCAGCTACCGTTGTTATTTTATAGAAAAACATGTTCTGTAATATATTTTATTTTGTATTAAATATATATTTCACTTATATGTTATATTTTAGGTCTCCCAATTTTTATTACTGAAACTGTCGTGGTAACGACAATAACCAAATTTTTTTTAATTTCTATTTATTACAAATTTAAAAAATTATATTTTCGACTTTTTTTAAAATTCAAAATGTATGGATACAGGAAGTTTTTGTTAATAATGAGAAAATATTCACTAAAATTATTATTGTTTAATATATTTATAGCAAAATTAAAAAAAAAAATAATCGGATTTTATTTAAAAATCTGTGAGGACCCCGTCACGGTTAGGGAATTCTGTTAAGTGACTTTCGAGCATTAAAAATTTCAAACTGCGAAAAAAAGAAAACTGATCTCGCTATTCTCATACAACAGAAAAACCGTACGGGTAAAATTATGTTATTTATGTAATAACGAACGTTGCTTCTAACTTCATCCGCTCAAATTCGTAACTAAAGAACGACTTGACTCACCCAGACCAATCTTCATCAAATTTTCACATGCGCAACTTAAGTTGCTTTACTGCAGCATATCAAAATTTCGAATAGAATTTTTGTGTTATGCACCATTTGAATAATTCTTTTCATATATTCTTTACAAGTCATTGAAATCACTTTTTTGCTATTTTACTTCCTTGTACGAAGTAAAAGTTACTTCGTACAAGTACATACAGTTTGTACTTCGTACAAGTAAATCTGAAAACCGAAATTTTTCGCGGTTTTTCGGTTTTCAGATTTCAACGGAAATATATATTTTGACTAATTTCGGCTTGACGTTTGTACGTACGTGCGGATGTATCTCGAATAAGGGAAAAACGATTAGCCGTATGTGTTTGAAATTTGGTATATAGGACTTGTAACATCTCGTTTGTGAATCTCTCCTTTTGCTTGCAATCGATTTTACCAAAAATGTCGAAAATAGCCAAAAATCAAAAATATTTTTACTTTTTCTTAACTCCACTAATAAAGCTTCATTGAGAGCATTTCAACGTTTTATCATAAGGTGGTACTTATTTTCAGTGGTTCCAGAGTTATAGCGAAATGATATTTTTATTATTGAAATATTCCGATCTTACAAGGGGAAGGCACATCGGATCGAATACGATTTCATTTTCTTATTTTAATTTTAATTTAAGCATATTGATTTCTTAATAATTGTTAACCTCTTATTGTAAAAAAAGTTTTACAATAAATAATTATTCAATAAAAGTAATAAAAAAAATTAAATCAACATTTATCCGTGAAAAAAATTTTTAAGTACTTCTCATTAAAAAAAAAAGAAATGTATATTCGTAATTTAATAGCCGTACAAGGATGTCGTGTGTCCACACCGCTTTTTTTTTAAGTTTCCTTTAGGACAGAAATCGTAACAAATGACAGATTTTGTGTTGATCGATCTGTATACTTGCCGTTTTTGTTGTTGTTGTTGTAGTAATAATATCTGCATATATAGCCGTAAAATGAAAATAACCTCTTTTTCGAAAGTTTAAATGAAAAATACAGATCATGCTTTTTGTATTTGTAGATAACGTAGAAAAAATTAAGTTGTTGACGGACAGTTAGCAATCTTGTCAACGGCCATACCACGTTGAACACACCGGTTCTCGTCTGATCACCGAAGTTAAGCAACGTCGGGCGCGGTTAGTACTTGGATGGGTGACCGCTTGGGAATACCGCGTGCTGTTGGCATCTTTATTTTTTGAAAAATATTTTTACAAACCAAAAAAAGTTCACTTAACCGGCTACAGTTATTTTTCATCGTTGTATTAAAAACAAGCCTCTACTGTAATATATTTTAACGATATTCATTCAAAAAAATTTTTTTGGTATTAAATTCATATCTCAATTTTTTAATATTAGTTTTAGTAGCATCAAAAATTCGGAAACAAATATTTTCTACTTTTTGAAAATTTCAAACCTTTATGATGATGGATCAGCGGGAAATTTAATGTTGGACATATTCGCTAAATTTACTGTATAATAATAAAAATAAATAAATATGAAAATAACGATTTAAATCAAAAATAATTTTTTATTATCGCAATTTTTTTTTATTGCCGAGGGATGGGCAGAAATCTTTTTTTTTTGGTTGTAGTGAAAATTAAATAATTTTTTTTTAGTAATTTGGATCCGTCTTGATAATTATATACGTCAAGTATATTAAGAAAAATAGTTTCTCAAATTGACCGACTAAAGTTTAACAGTTTTATATCGGCCATTGCACTCCGATCCTTTTTTCAGTTTTTTCAATAATTTAATATATTAGTTCCACCCCGACGGTGATACCAGTCTAACAAGTTTGTCGAAAATATGTATACGGACTACAGAATTATAAGACCAACATACTTATGTGCTGCACACGTATATTCGAAAAAAATAGAAATTATGTACTGGCGAACATTCCTTCTCGTAGATTCTTTACAATCTATTTAATTTTACTTCTTTAAGTTTTTCCTTAGCAGAGAAATCGGTAAAAATTACCGTTTGTTTTTCCTCATTGATCTATATACTTTTCTACTGTAGCTGCTGCTGCTGCCGCTGCCGGAAAAATAAAAAATGTCGTTTTTTAAAATTTTAAATGAAAAATAGAGGTTGACTGTTACTTTAATTAATAGATAACGTAGAAAAAATTAAGCTGTTGACGGACAGTTAACGATCTTGTCAACGGCCATACCACGTTGAACACACCGGTTCTCGTCTGATCACCGAAGTTAAGCAACGTCGGGCGCGGTTAGTACTTGGATGGGTGACCGCTTGGGAATACCGCGTGCTGTTGGCATTTTTTTTTTTTTTTTTTTTTTTGTTCAGTTATTCATTATTTGTCAGACAAGTTTAAGAAATTATTTCTGTAGAAACATTCATTTAATACATAAAGTGTATAAAAAAATCTCAAATTTTAATAAATTTAATTCGCAAAAAGAAAAGAGGAGATCTTAATTTGATTTTATACGAAACATGTTGTTGACAGATGAACCTCTTCTCAACGGCCGTACCACTTTCACGTTGTGCATTCCTACCAATCACCGAATTTATGTTTATTTAAATCTCATTAATATTTCAATAGAAGCTACAGTTAGAATTTCAGTCCATCTGGACGAGCCGTTACTAAAATTTCACAAGTTAGATTTAGACGTTTACCCAAATTTAGATATTCATTCGTGAAGTAGTTTTACACATCACTACTAGTTGGATTTAAAACTTCACCTTTGTTTTTCGACCAGTTTCTCAGGTATCCCTGTCACGTACAGACATCTAGGCGAACGTAAAGAGCGGTTTTTTTTTATCACTAATAGAAATCAATGATTTAGTTTAGTTGTCATAGTAGAATTAATTATCCTAAGGAATAAAGAATAAAAGAACAAGTGAGTAGTCCAGCAACCTGAAACTACTATAATAAACATAATCCATTTGCAGTCAAATTTAATCTCGAATTAACAATTGAGAAAAGAATAAATTCGTAAATATATACCTATTGTGAACTGAATTATCCTGTAAAGTATTAATATTTTTGAAAAAAATACTGGTAAATTAATTTCGATTTAACGCAGTACATTATGAAATGATACATTTTTTAAAAGGTTGTTGTAGTAATTTAAAAGTGTAATAATATAAACTAAGATAAGATCTCTGATGGATGTTTCTATTTAAGAAGAAATAATACTTTTAAAATCAGAATTACGAGTAACAGTAGTAATACTTTGTATAACCGGTGGTAAGATATAGATAAATATTTTAGTTTCTAAAGGTGGTACAGGTAGCGCTGATGTATATTCTTTATTTAAAATCATTGATATATTTTAACGGTATTTTTTAGTGTTCTAATATAGTTGTATTTGAATCATTTTTTTAGTTAAATATTTTTTAATATAATCTTATTTCCTGAAATCATTGTTATTAAAGTGTAATGAGAGTAATATGTAAAATAAGATAACTTCTCGAATGATCCGTTTGTAAAATTTCGGGGCGGGTCCATGTTTGGTGGTCACTGTCGTTATCGCTTCTCGGCCTCTTGGCTAAGATCAAAGTGTAGTATCTGTTCTTATCAGCTTAATATCTGATACGCCCGGCATCGCTGGGCCAGAATATTAAACTGATTTTTGGAAAATGACGGAGTGCTAGGGGCTTGCTCCACCTCTGTCGCGGGTTGACCCGGTATTGCAGTACCGCCGGGACCGGCCCATCTAATTTCAAATCAATTTAAATAATTATTTGCCTGGGACTTTCCATCGTGCCTGGTGAGTCACGATTCGTTAATAGGTACATTTAATTTTACCTATCCGAAAACAAAACACCATTGTGCATCGGTGTCGCTTGGATCGTAATTGTTGTCAACATTCTAGTAGGGGGGTTTACGGCTAGTCCATTTTTATTCTAAACACGACGAACAAACGCGGATGATAATGAAAATTATTTGTTATCACCAGGTACCAGGTCGTTTAAAAAAATTCCTCATCTTTTAACGACTTTGAAGAAATAGCGGTATTTTAATAGGGAAAGACTTGACTTAGCCATCAAATTACGCACGTATTGAGTGTTGACGGTGTTTAATTTCCATAACTTGCTTACGGTGGTGGTCATTTTATTCTAATTAAACAATTGATTTGACTAATTATTATAATCTGTAGCATTTTTCTTTACTCTTCGCTGAATTACGCGCAAGATTATTTTCATTTTTCTTACCACTCGATTAACTGTGAAATAAATAACTAACTAATGTCAGACCTGCGCTTTACCAAGACTACACGTTTACCGGTACGTTCACACAGATCTCGATGGGTCGCGAATCACTTTCAAAATATTGATGGGGACTATTAATAAGTAAATAATATTGGTAAGAAATAATAATAATAAACTAGTTTTCCTCATTTTACTATGTTGCATTGTTTAAGTTAACAAATGTAGTATGATTAATAATAAATAAGTGGCAGTGTAAATCAATGAAAACTTTTTTACTAAAATATGGAGGTTCATTAAATTAAAATAATAAAAAAGAAATTACAAAATAATATAAACTTATAGAAACGTTAGGCAGATCATCAGTAAACGCGTCAACGGCCATACCACGTTGAACACACCGGTTCTCGTCCGATCACCGAAGTTAAGCTACGTCGGGCGCGGTTAGTACTTGGATGGGTGACCGCTTGGGAATACCGCGTGCTGTTGGCACCTTTTTTTTGTATAAAAAGAATTTGATTCTCTTTTAGATACAGCAGGCTAATGCAGTCCAAAAAATGATCGCTGAACCAGCAGCTACCGTTGTTATTTTATAGAAAAACATGTTCTGTAATATATTTTATTTTGTATTAAATATATATTTCACTTATATGTTATATTTTAGGTCTCCCAATTTTTATTACTGAAACTGTCGTGGTAACGACAATAACCAAATTTTGTTTAATTTCTATTTATTACAAATTTAAAAAAAATTATATATTCGACTTTTTTTAAATTAAAATGTATGGATACAGGAAGTTTTATTAATAATGAGAAAATATTCACTAAAATTATTATTGTTTAATATATTTATAGCAAAATTAAAAAAAAAAATAATCGGATTTTATTTAAACATCTGTGAGGACCCCGTCAGGGTTAGGAAATTCTGTTAAGTGACTTTCGAGCATTAAAAATTTCAAACTGCGAAAAAAAGAAAACTGATCTCGCTATTCTCATACAACAGAAAAACCGTACGGGTAAAATTATGTTATTTATGTAATAACGAACGTTGCTTCTTTCTAACTTCATCCGCTCAAATTCGTAACTAAAGAACGACTTGACTCACCCAGACCAATCTTCATCAAATTTTCACATGCGCAACATAAGTTGCTTTACTGCAGCATATCAAAATTTCGAATAGAATTTTTTGTGTTATGCACCATTTGAATAATTCTTTTCATATATTCTTTACAAGTCATTGAAATCACTTTTTTACTATTTTACTTCCTACTACAAGTAAGTACAGTTTGTACTTCGTACAAGTAAATCTGAAAACCGAAATTTTTCGCGGTTTTTCGGTTTTCAGATTTCAACGGAAATATATATCTTGACTAATATTCGGCTTGACGTTTGTACGTACGTGCGGATGTATCTCGAATAAGGGAAAAACGATTAGCCGTGTGTGTTTGAAATTTGGTATATAGGACTTGTAACATCTCGTTGTGAATCTCTCCTTTTGCTTGTAATCGATTTTACCAAAAATGTCGAAAATAGCCAAAAATCAAAAATATTTTTACCTTTTCTTAACTCCACTAATAAAGCTTCATTGAGAGCATTTCAACGATTTATCATAAGGTGGTACTTATTTTCATTGGTTCCAGAGTTATAGCGAAATTATATTTTTATTATTGAAATATTCCGATCTTACAAGGGGAAGGCACATCGGATCGAACACGATATCATTTTCTTATTTTAATTTTAATTTAAAGCATATTGATTTCTTAATAATTGTTCACCTCTTATTGTAAAAAAAGTTTTACAATAAATAATTATTCAATAAAAGTAATAAAAAAAATTAAATCAACATTTATCCGTGAAAAAAATTTTTAAGTACTTCTCATTAAAAAAAAAAGAAAAGTATATACATAATTTAATAGCCGTACAAGGATGTCGTGTGTCCACACCACTTTTTTTCAGTTTCCTTTAGCACAGAAATCGTAAAAAATGACAGATTTTGTGTTGATCGATCTGTGTATACTTGCCGTTGTTGTTGTAATAATATCTGCATATATGGTTATAGCCATAAAATGAAAATAACCTCTTTTTCGAAAGTTTAAATGAAAATTACAGATCGTGCTTTTTGTATTTGTAGATAACGTAGAAAAAATTAAGTTGTTGACGGACAGTTAGCAATCTTGTCAATGGCCATACCACGTTGAACAAACCGGTTCTCATGTTTCACGTATAATTTATCAATGTAGGTAAAATTCAATAAATATTACATAACTTTAAAATTCTGACACTCATTTTGAAGCACACATTTAAAATTTATAAATTGGTGGCATTTGATTAATTTTTTTCACATACATGTCTGATATCAATTTTCCAATTTTTTGTCCTCATGACATAGTATCTTGGCCTTTCATCTAAAATGCTCTGGGTTTGAATTGTAATCAGATTTCTCATCTTTCATACTTTTCTTCGTAACATTCACATTTTTCAAGTTTATTTGCTAAATAAAAAATAAAACAATAAACTGACATTATCTGTGCGTTTTTAATATAATTAAATGATATATTTGACACTGGTGGGTTTTAATACTAAAATTAATATTATGTTATTTTCTTAAAACTCGCAATAAATATTTGATCATTCATTCTTAACTGATCTGGACTGTTGTTTCAAGCAGATAAATATAAGAAAAAATCTTCATTATGAGAACACTGCTAGATTTATTGACAAATTCATATTCTGAGTGAGTGTGTGTGCGTGCGTGTACACATGCGTACGCATGTTTTTCTTTATTATATATCTTTTATTTCTTTAATTGTTAACATTAATTTTTTTTTGTTTTTGCAGGAAGACAATGGAAGATATTCTGTCAGTTGGAATACCTATAAAAACTTCAACTACTGTAAAGAAAAATGAAAACCATCCTTTACCTAATTCTGTTAAAGATTTAATAAAAGGTATTTGAAAAAAAAAATTGAGAATTGTAATAAATTATCGTTCTGCTGAAATTATCTTTTCTTTGGAGTTACATGAAAAACTGTTTAATTAATTCGGTTTACTGTGATAATTGTCTGTACTCTGTACTTGTACTGAAAATAACCTTTTTTTATAAGATTTATTTTATAAATCTTTTATTTAACATTAGCACCTGAGACTCGGATGGTTTTCCCCACTGGCATTAGTTACAGTTGCTTTCTAGATGATTAATATTTAGTGACACTTATTCCTCTATCATCTAGTTGAGGTATGTTGTACAACATTAATGGGGATTAAGCTTATCTATCTGTCATATGAATGTTAAGTTTCTATCCTAGAACTAACTTTATTGTCTCTGAGATCGCATAAAATTTCATTTAAGGTAAATGAAATTATTGGTGAAGATGCTTTTTTTGTGAAGAAAAATAGTAAATTGATTAGTAGTTATTTTTAATGTTATGGATTATATATTAGTTTTTTATTTATTTTCCTATCTATGTAGTTATGTTGTTCAGCCATTCAGTATAACGCTAAGGTAAAAGTATGATAATTGGTGAAATTTTGCATTCAGGTTTTTTTTTACAGACCACCTTTTTTGTTTTATGACCACTTCTAACCAAAAAAACACAATTTTTTTGTTTTTCAGAATGTATTGAAAAATTTGAGAAGGATCATCTACTTGTGTTTGGTTTTTTTTTATATCTCTAAACTTCATAAATTGATTTCGATAAAATTCAGATTTTGAAAAGAATTTCAATGAGTAAATTTATTGAGAATTATAATATATATATATATATATATAAGCTACGTTGTGACTCAACAAGTTCTGCTTTTAAAAAAACATGAACTTTATGTATACAGTTAACGTTATTGCAGTTAGTATGCATGTAATCACAATAATTAACTGTTAACATCATTTTTGCGCACATGTTAAATGATGAATTGAATAAGACAATGTAATCGAATGAGTCTTCTGTTGTGACTGTAATATAGAATGACGTGCATCGCACCAGTCTTCTACAAAACTAAATAATTTTCTGTAAACTTGGTACAAGATGCAAACAGGATGCACCTGCATTGCATTCCATCACATGGTGGATTTATTAGTATTACGTGATACAAAGCACACGTGGGCTATGGATTGCAATGCATAAGGATTTTACTGTAATATGGCATTAACGTTTGAAGTTGTACTATATGTCTTCATGAGTTCTGGTACCTCAAAATTTTACTCAAAGGCATAGAGTTTTCATATAAATGTCCAATAATGTTTAGTCTTTTTCAAACCCTTATAAAGAGGTGAAATTCTTGACCAATTACTCTTTGTGAGTAATTGAAAGTGAAACTCTTTCTTTATTTTTTGTTTCTGGATTCAAGGTCGCATCCTTGTACTAATCAGATCATTTCTATACTTAAAAGTACATCACCAAATTTATATATATTCAGTTACGTTATCATTTTGTGTAATATCTTCATACTGGGTTATCTAATTTTTTTTAAATCAATCAACAAATGGGTTGGATAATTTATATGGACTGATTGTTCATCTTAATTATGGTTATTGAACTGTTTGCCAGGTTTTTCATCTTCAGAATATTTTGATTGGTTTCATATTCTTTTATTACTTTCTATTCTGTGGTGATGTCCTAGCATCATGCTACATCCTTAATTACCTGTTGCGCATATTCAGATATGTGTTTACTTTTGTTGTTTTTACAGAGTGTAAAGTATTGAAATTCTTCCTGATACAGCTAAATTCATTAATCTTTGATATCTGAATATTTATATTTAATCCATTAGTCCAAATGTATTTGTATTTGATATCTTTATACAACTACCACAATTTCTTATTCTTTGATCTATAAGACTATTGTAATACTGGTATTAATTTACCACTTAGTATTGTTTAACTTGTGATCTATAAGAACTGATTTTTTAATTACACTTTTTACTAACACTTACACTTTTTTTTTACACTTTTATTGGCATTTTACTGTATATTCAAAATTTATATTTTTACGAACTTATGGTTTAACTGCATTATTTTTTTTAATGATTAATATATTGTATAAGCTGGGAAGCTTCTTTATGGAAATAGAAAATGGAGGATTTGAACCCAGTACTTCTGGATGAAAGGTCTAGATGCTACCGCTCTACCACAGAAATCTGTTGATAAATAACTGCGTTATTTGTATTGACTTTTTTTATTTAGGATAAAATTATTGGAGAAATGACCAAACGACTTACCTGAATAATACAAACATTTTTAATTGAAAGTTTTTTTTAATCTGTTGAAGAGTTTCTTTCCCTTCTCAATAATAAGTAGATAAGGTAGTTGTAGATTTTAGTTAAGTTTTTAGTAACAAGAATCATGAGAAATGATTATTACAGCGTAAAAGAAAAAAAAGAAGATTGATTACCTAAATATCAATCAAAACAACTGATACAGCTTAATTGGTCAGTATTTAGGGTAGGAGTTTTTCTTAGTAATTAATTAAATTGTTTGCATCATACTTCTTCATTTGTCTGATGAAATCTTTTTTTTTGTTTGTTGATGAACAGTACAGCATTAAAATAAATTTCAAACATATATGAGAAATAATAACAAAATGTCATTAACAGTCAGATAAAATCATAGTTGCTAATAAGTTACAAAAACAATGAAACATTAAAGTATATTATTTTAAGAAAACAGAACAAACAAATTTATATGTTATGATGATTTGTTTAAATAAAATATTTAAAATAAGATATATAAAAATCTTCTAAATGTTTAACTGAATTCTAACAACTGAGATAATTGTTGAAATTATAGATATTAGAACACTGTTTAAAAATCACAATATAGTATAAGATCGTAGTGTAAATTATCTTTTACTTTTCAGTTTGTATGATAAAAATAAATATATATAATTCAAGTTCAAAAGTCAAAGACAAAAAATAGATTAATTTGTTGGTAAAAAATAAGATTACAAGATAATTAAGCTGTTCTCTATGACTCCTGTTCCAAAGAACAAGTTTAGTCATTAAACATTTGATAGAAAATAAAATGTAATAGATTGAAGCTATATTTGGGCACAGTTATACACAGCTTTTAAAACTGTTTAAGAAAAAAGGGAAAAAACAAAATTGGAGAAGTATTTAAAACATGGGCATGAATGAGATAGAAAAAAGATTAAGTGGATTGACAAACTGACAAACTTGGACAATCGGAGTATCTGAGAAGAAAAGGTTAGAAGCTTTTGAAATGTGGTGCTATAGGAGAATGTTAAAAATCAGATGGGTGGTTAAAGTGACAAATGAAGAGGTATTACGGCAAATAGATGATGAAAGAAGCATTTGGAAATATATAGTTAAAAGAAGAGACAGACTTATAGGCCACATACTAAGGCATCCTGGAATAGTCGCTTTAATATTGGAGGGACAGGTGGAAGGGAAAGATTGTGTAGGCAGGCCACGTTTGGAATATGTAAAGCAAATTGTTAGGGATGTAGGATGTGGAGGGTATACTGAAATGAAACGACTAGCACTGGATAGGGAATCTTGGAGAGCTGCATCAAGCCAGTCAAATGACTGAAGACAATAAAAAAAGACAAACTGAAGAATGAAGATGTTATGAAGAAAGTGAGCAAGAACAGAACCTTAATCTAAACCATTCAGAAAATATAAATTTACAGACCGTGAGATATCTTGAGATAAACATTAATGATCAAAACAGTTCTAAATAATGCAATAGGAGGACAAAAGTGAGGCTGAAGTAGAGAAAAAATTGTAAGTAATCTGAAAGGAAATTGGAGATATCAGGATCTTAGACATTTAGCTGGAAATACAGAAAAATGGAGATAGATTGTGGAGTAAAGAAGCTACCTTTTTATTCGAATACCAAGTGTAAAAGTGTTATATTCTATATCAATAAATTAAAGATTAAATCATAATTATCTAGTGCATCTTAAAACATGCACTATTTTTACTGTATTATGTTAATCATAACATTTCCATTACAGTTAAGTATAAGTCCATTTTGAAGCAGGGCAGAATTTTCACACACACATACTTAGAACGTCTAAGAGAAATAATGTGAATATTGTAACTACAAGAAGAGAAAATGTATGCAGTGTGAAATATGATTTTGAGGTTTGTATTGGTTGTTGGATCATATATAAAACTTTTCGAAATATCTCGACTACAGCCCATCATATCAGGTCGATGTTTTGTAACAAAACGTCGTTTCATGAATGTAATATTTATTCAGAAAATGAAAAAAATCGGATCATATATAAAAGATTTTGAAATATCTCGACTCCTGCACATCATAACAGGTCGAGGTTTTGCAACAATCTGTCGTTTCATGAATGCAATATTTATTTAGAATATGAAAAAAATCAGATCATATATATAACATTTCGAAATATTCCGACTCCTACACACCATTACAGGTCGATCGATGTTTTCCAAGAATCCTTCGTGTTATGACCCTAATATTTATTTAAAATATGAAAAATTTGGATCATATATAAAATGTTTTGTAATATCTCGACTCCAACATATCATTTCTGCAAGAAATTAGATAGCAGTATCGGAGGAATATTGACAAAGATTCATTGTTATAGATAATTTAAAAAAAAAACTACAATGAAAAATGAATCAGACCAAGGAAGAGATGAGAGAATGTTATAAGTACAGAGGATAGAAATTATTTGTCTGTAATAGAGAAATTATTGGAGGGCTGTAGTAAAGAAGGCCAGAGTTTTAAATGGTGGGTTTTAGCTCCAAGAAAATGGTGGTATAAAATTTTGAATTATTTAGAGTCTAGAACATAATGTTTAGTGGCGTTTCATTATCATAAAAAGTTATAATACAATCAATCATTTATTTTTTTTTGTCTTCAGTCATTTGACTGGTTTGATGCAGCTCTCCAAGATTCCCTATCTAGTGCTAGTCGTTTCATTTCAGTATACCCTCTACATCCTACATCCCTAACAATTTGTTTTACATATTCCAAACGTTGCCTGCCTACACAATTTTTTCCTTCTACCTGCCCTTCCAATATTAAAGCGACTATTCCAGGATGCCTTAGTATGTGGCCTATAAGTCTGTCTCTTCTTTTAACTATATTTTTCCAAATGCTTCTTTCTTCATCTATTTGCCGCAATACCTCTTCATTTGTCACTTTATCCACCCATCTGATTTTTAACATTCTCCTATAGCACCACATTTCAAAAGCTTCTAATCTTTTCTTCTCAGATACTCCGATTGTCCAAGTTTCACTTCCATATAAAGCGACACTCCAAACATACACTTTCAAAAATCTTTTCCTGACATTTAAATTCATTTTTGATGTAAACAAATTATATTTCTTACTGAAGGCTCGTTTTGCTTGTGCTATTCTGCATTTTATATCGCTCCTGCTTCGTCCATCTTTAGTAATTCTACTTCCCAAATAACAAAATTCTTCTACCTCCATAATCTTTTCTCCTCCTATTTTCACATTCAGTGGTCCATCTTTGTTATTTCTACTACATTTCATTACTTTTGTTTTGTTCTTGTTTATTTTCATGCGATAGTTCTTGCATAAGACTTCATCTATGCCGTTCATTGTTTCTTCTAAATCCTTTTTACTCTCGGCTAGAATTACTATATCATCAGCAAATCGTAGCATCTTTATCAATCATTTATAGATTTTAAAATTTATTAATGGGTTTTTTATTGAATGAACAATTTTCATTACTGATGTGTGTACTATATTCATGTAGTATTCATACATGTAGCATTCATGTAGTATACTATATCGTTCTCTGTGTTCTATTTTTAAAGAAAGAGGAATCCTTCCATTTAAATAAAAGCATGAGAAATTTGAACAAAAATTATTAAACTATTTTCAGTATAATGTTTTCTCATCCTTTATTCAGAGCATCTATAATAGCGAAGAAACAATTAACTCATTGTCAGAGACTGGAGATAGGTAAACTATTTATTGTTGTTAGCAAAGGGTGTTTGATTTTAGAGGTGTCACTGTGTGGAAAGAGTATTTATTGATTTTTAACTTTTTAAAAAATCTTATTTCACTGGTCGATTTATTTATTTTGAATTTTTTTTTTTTCAGATACTGCTTCTGTTTACATCAGTACAAAGTTAAATAACATTGATAAATTTCCTGAAGGAAGAAAAACAGGTTTATCAGCGGATTTGTATAATGATTTATTGGATAAAATTTATCAGGAAAAATTAAAATTTATACCTAAATATAATAATAATATTATCATTATTAATACTCAGATGCGTTTAATCTGTAATCTATGTAAATGTAAATTACCGACATCGTATGAAATAAAAAATATTATACAAAATTTGAATATTCATGTTGACGGGGTAAAACATAGAAATAACTTAAATGGTTTAAGGAAAAATTCTGATAATTTTATTTCACGTAAACTTAGTTTATCATCATCATCATCAAGTCTTGATGATGGTGTAGTTGCGATTCCTGATAGGGTAATGTCAGATATCTTTTTATTTGGTAATAATCAAAGAAATTTATTTTCTGGATATATACTACTATTTACAAATTGTAAAATTTGTGATAAAAATTTGAATTCGTGTAATAGAATGAATGTGATACAAAATTTGATTTACGTTCATGTTTCTGGAATAAAACATTGTTGTAAATTTTATGCCACATTATTTATTATCAATTCATTTGATGCTATTAATTCTTCTATCGATTATCTACATAATGAAATTAAAACACTTTTACCCAAAAAATTATATCAAGATCTGTTAAATAATATATACGAAGAAAAGTTAAAAAAATTACCACCATCTAATGAAAAATTAATAACCATTGATATAGCTAAAATATATGCAGTTTGTAACATATGTAATAATCGATTTGCGTATACTACTTTTAATCAATGTAAAGATGATTTATTATTACATATAAATAGTAAAAAACATAAAAAAATTATTAAAGATAAAACTTACATAAAGGAAGGTAATCTAAAACCAGCTCTACCTAAAAATGTTTTTACTATTACAGATGTAGATAATTTTAAAATAGTTGATTCTACTGTTGAACAGAATAAACTGTTTACAGTTTATTTACATGTAATTGCTAAATGTAAATTGTGTTCTGATTTGAAAATTGTTAGCTCTGCTAATATTTCTGATGTTCGTAATAGTATACATCATCATATGTTTAGTAAAAATCATATACTTAAGTATGTTAAAGAAATATGTAACAAGTAAATGTTTTGTTAAAGGAAAAAGTTTTTTTCTAAAATAAATCCTTTTTAAAAACAAGAATATTTATCAAATGATGTAATGTGGGTCCAAATTACTTGAAATGTTACATAATTCATTATATTTATCAAAATAAATAGATGAGAGTGAAAATAATTTGAACTGTTTGATGTTTTTCCAGTCTAGTTATTAATATAATTGAATTTTTTATTTAATTTATTTTTAATTCATTTAACAAATTAGATCCTATAAGCAGAATACAAATTAAAAATTAGATTGATTTTTTTCTTATCACTTAATATTTTTGTTCATTATCTTTTGAACTACTTTCACATACACCTTTGCTTCAACGGAATCTTCCACATATAGAATTTCAAAAGTTATTAAAAACTTGAGATATATGTATGCTTATCGTTACCTATGTTGAATTAATAGAACCTCCATAATCCAATTACATTTGGGGCAATACGGGGGAGGAGAAGTGGGAGATTGGAAAAAAGATCGGGTTAAAGAATTCATAAATTTAAAAACATACTTCAAAAGATTTATAAAAAAAAAATTCAGACATATAATTAATTGTATTATCACACAAAACATAAAATAATGATATTATTTTTAAACTAAAAAAATACATTTTTTCTACTGAAGACGTAGATTATAAAAATTAACTATAAAGAATTTTTTAAATGTAATCTTTTTTACAAAATCATTAAATGGATAATATTATTATTTTATTAATAATTGCATTTTCATTTCAAAGTTTAATTAATAAGTGACTAAAAAAAGTAAATTGTTAAGATGTCAAACTAATCTCAATCGTCAAAATATGAAATATTATTTTATTTTTTATATATATTATTTTCTTTATTTTCATTAAAGTGAAATAATGTGATATTACAGTTTATTGAATATATAATTTACATGCAATTTTTTTTATCGTTATCATTTAAAAGAAAATAAACTGTGAATTGTATACAGTTACTTAAATTTACATAATATATATATATTATTTTAAATAGCCTATATAAGATGTGATAATGTTATCTAAGATAGATTATTTATATTACATAATTTTGTGCATTTATTCTCAACATAAATTTACATTGAAGAATTGTTTATTATGTATGCGTAGAATTTGTGTAAAGTAATATTTCAGTTGATAATCGAGAGGAATATAAACTATGGAATATTGATGAACATAATTTTCTCTTGTTTTTTATGCAATCCTGTTTTTCCCTCGCATTTTTTTTTTACGTTGTAAAAAATGAAAAAAAAAACACATTGTGGGAGAAAACAGAAAAGACCCCAATTTTGTTTCTTGAACTAGGCTTTTTTTTGTTGTTAACAATAATTTACTAAAAGTTCTTGCACTCAATCATTTTCATTGTAATATTGTTCAGTAAAATATTATGTAAGCAATATTTTACATGTGAATGTGCAAAAGGACAGTTTTTTATGTTCAAATACATATAAATTTAGATGTTACCTGATTTTTGTAAACCATAATTTTTTTCTTTATTTTTTTGTGTGCGTTTGATTATAATTTTATTGTTTTTAAAAAAATATTTTGAATTTTTTTATAAGCTATTTTAATTTTTTTCATTTTATTAATTTGTATATTCATTTGTTTAGGTACTTACGTATTAACGCCACCGCAGCTACAGCTTTATTTAAAAACAAAGTAATCAATCGGATTTCGGTTGAAAATGGGCCGATATAGAGTTTAACATAGATTCAAAACAGTCTCTTTATTAATTTTAATTAATGGTTATTTATTTATTTTATAAATATAATCTAACCAAACTTAACCTACGCTCGCTTCTCCCGCTAACCTTGACTAATTAACAGGAGTGTTTTGATTATTTAATTTAAATAATTGACGTAATAACACCACCGCAGCTACAGCTTTATTTAAAGACAAAGTAGTCAATCGGATTTCAGTGGAAAATGGGCTGAAACCTAACCTAATTAATTATTTATTACTTAAATCAAAACATTACTGTTGATTAGTCAAGGTTAGCGAACGTAGGTTAAGTTTGGTTAGATTATATTTTCATGATTTGTAGTTTAACAAATATTCTTTAAAGTTTTTCATATATTTCTATTGACTAGAAAATTAAAAAGAAAAGTGAGATAAGTTTTAATCTAACCTAATTAACCTTGCGGTGGCATTAATACGTAAGTACCTTTTTTTATTATAATGTGTAAGTTATGAAATATAATTTATTTCATATTATATTATTTTATATTACTAAGTGTATTTTTTTTTTTTACTTTGTTCTATATTTTGTAATATTTTATTACAGCAGTGTTCTCTAACCGATAAAGAATTACTGTTCTTTAACATAAAACTTGAATTTTATGTTATTTTTTTATTCTTTAACTTTGTTTTTTCATTATTTACCCTAAGTTTTATTGACGAGTTGAAAGTTTTAATGTTATTCCTTTACAAATTCATAAAGGAAATTCACATTTCTTTCAAAATTTCATTACATAAAATTTATATTTTCATTATTAATAAAATTATAATAATATTATAAACAATAAAATATCTGTTATCAAAAATAATTGCATTGATTCATTTTGTATCCAAATGTTTCCTTTTCTATAAATGCAGTTGCACTAGAATAATACTCATAAATATTGTATGATGATACGTTCAGTGTATTATAGAATAAAACATTTTCTGTGCCAACACTGAATTGCAAATATTTCTACAATTATTATCAATATCAATATTAATGAAAAAAATATAAATATAAATTTATAATCAATACAAATAAATCTATCAAAATATTAAATAAATTAAAAGGTGAATTTTACAAAAAATAAAAATAAAAAGTATGATGAATTCATGATTTTTTTTTTTAAATTCTATAATTTCTAAATTTTGTTCACTATGAAAAACACAAAAATCTGTGTTTTTTGTGGTGAACATTATTAAATACTTATTAACTTTTTTTTCCTAGGTTTGAGTGAATGATTAGTGTATATTAATATACTCATAGTATTTGTCAAAGTATTATAAAACATGCTGACTGTTAATGAAGTGTGAAATATACCTTATATTTCACTATCTCTCAATTAAACTCTCTGTCATTGTTGAATTTAGGTAGTATAAATTATATGAGTGGCTATAATAGGTTGCCGGTCTCCATGGTGTAAGTGGTAGTATTTCTGCCTTTCATCCAAAGGTTATGAGTTCGAATCGTGGTCAGGCATGGAATTTTCACACGCTAAAAAGTTGTATTCTGAAAATTGATCCTTTGAAAATGACTTCAAAGTCATGTGATCATTATAAATTCTGAGTGATGTTTCATAAAATCTATCATAAACAGATATACAAAATGTTGTATATCTCATTTTTAACAGAAAAACTTAGTCAATAACTAAGTCGAGATTTATTGTTTTATCTAGACGGATTCTTCAATGTTTCAATTTTCACCATGATGAAATTAAACGTAGGTGAAGTTGAGTTGAAAGGGATAAACGAGATTAAATTTCTACGTGTGAGTTTTGATGACAAGCTGACTTTCGAGCCACATTAAATGCACTTAAGACTGAATGTCTGAGTTGAATTAATGTTCATAAACTCATATCATCTTGCGACTGGGGTGCTGACAAACACCATTCTAAACATGTATAGAAGCATTGCTTGGTTGAATCTAGAATACGGGTCTATCTCATATGACTGCAAGAGAAAAAAATTAATGGCTTACTAGACTTCTTGCACAATACTTGCATTTGCATATGTAGGGGTATTTGCCACTACTCCTACACCAAGTTTACTGACTGAATTCTATGAACGTCCATTACATTACAGGAGGAAATACCAGGCTATCAAGTATGTGATCAGCAGATCTCGTCTCTCCAACTGCTCAAGGCAAATGATTACCAGGCCCGCTCACACTCTACAACTCAAGAGGAAGTCCTTACTACCTTAAGTCTTTCAACCTCAGACTGCTTCACTATCTCCAGGAACTAACCCTGCCTGTTTCAAGAATTCTCTGAAAGAAAATAGGATGCGGCGCTCCTTGGTTGCACACATCTCTAAAGATTAAATATTTACTATGTGGAAGTCGTAAACGGGACCCACATTACCAATCTGCTATTGTAAGACGTGTTATCAAGTTTAGAGGGTCTAAAAAACTACCTCCGGTAAAGCCCATTAGGGCTAGGAATGGAAGGGGTGGTGTAGCAGACACTAATTAAAGAAGCGTTTCCAAACCTGTTTTTATAAAAGTTTTTCTTTATTTTCACTACTAGAACATCTCATAAAAGTTTGTTACATTCTTCGGGAATCACCTGTATAACCACATGAAGAAGATAATGATGATAACTATTATTAAAAAATAATATATATATGAAAAAAAACAGGCACAGACTAGAAGGACTTTCCCTGATCCTCTTTAAATGCAATCTAGTAAAAGTAATTAGAGAATGGAAGAAAAAACTCGAAAAACTAAATATTGCAGAAAATGTTAAAACGGGATATAAAACAAATTTATAAGCACAACTTTATTAGCCTTCGCAGATGATATCGCGATATTTTCAAAAGACATGGACGAGACTCGAATTAAAGTCCAGAAATTAAGTAAATCAGCTAATAAAATAGCCTTACAAATTTATTTCGAAAAAACAAAAAAAAAATTACAAACAAAATCTCGAATATCAGGAAATTAAAAATTTATCAAGATTTAAATATCTCAAAACTGTAATAACACAAAACGCTTAGAAAAGGAAGCGCTAAAAGAGCGAGCGCAGAAAATGGCGTTAGCGTTCAACTTGACACGAGTTTTATACAGAGTGATTCAAAGAAACGGAAAATTTTGAAAGTTGTGTTGGTAGCCGTGGGCGATTGGTACCACTTGATAAATGGCGCCAGCCTCTCTAACCTAACCTGCCATTTAGTTGTCATGGATCCTTGGAGTGGTGCGCAACGTGCATTTGCTATCAAAGCGTTTTACAAAAACAATAACAGTGTGGAGGGAGCGCGTAGAGAATTTCGCCGTCATTTTAATCTGGGACGGCACGACCGTGTTCCATCTGCACGTGCAATTAAAACATAGATATCTAATTCTGAGGAAACCGGTTCGGCAATGAAAAAGAAACCTCCAGGCCGTGAGCGAACAGTCCGTACACCACAGAATGTTCAAGCTTTACAAGATGCTGTCACACGAAGTCCACATCGGTCAATCCGTCGTCTCTCAGCATCTTTACGATCGCATAGTTCAAGTGTTCGAAGAATGTTAGAGAAGGACTTGCAATTCCATCCACACAAGTTGCAGATCGTCCAGGAACTGCAACCGAACGATGCGGTTGTGCGAGCAAAATTCTGTAATGTAATGCTTCAGAAGATAAATAAATGATAACGAAGAGTTTGTTCACGAACTGTGGATGTCAGACGAAGCGCATTTCCACCTCAGTGGATTTGTTAACGAGCAAAATTTCAGATACTGGGCACAAGAAAATCCTACGCAGCTACACCAGCGTCCGTTGCACAGCCAGAAAGTGACCATGTGGTGTGCTATGTCATCTTACAGTGTTATAGGCCCTTATTTTTTTGAGGATGACAACGGTCTTGCGATTACAGTGACGTCGGCTCGTTACGTAGCCGTGCTTGAAACCTTTGTTGTGGAACAACAAAAGAGATTTCCACCGATTCTTAACAAAGTCTGGTTTCAACAAGACGGAGCAACGTCACATACTGCACGAATATCGATGGCAGCTGTACGCCGATTGTTTGGACAACGTGTCATTTCACGAAATTGTGACATTAGATGGCCTCCCAGACGCCTGATCTCTCAGCTTGCGATTACTTTTTGTGGGGTCACCTTAAAAGCAAAGTGTTTCACAGTAGACCTGCTACAACGGAAGAACTGAAGGCAAAGATCCGAGAAGCAATTGCGGAAATTCCAGTTGAGATGTTACGTCAAACCACGAACAATTTAACGAAGAGACTTCGTGAGTGTTTACGTAGAAGAGGAGTTCACCTGGAAGATGTCATCTTTAAAAAATCAACTAAAATGTATGTATCCTAAAATGGCAACATTTGTACAATTACAGGAAATAAAATTCATTTTCTAAAAAAAATTTTCGTTAACGTTATTTAATTTTTTAAATTTCCTGTTTCTTTGAATCACTCTGTATTTGAATATTATACAAGAATATTAGACCGGGTGATCAATTTGTTAACCTTTATTACCTTTAAGTGATTACTATTCCCTATAAAATAAAAATGATTAAAAAATTATTTGATAATTACGAATAAAATATTATTAAATGAAAACATATTGATGTGAAATAAAACTAGAACTGCCTACTCTTAGATTGCCAAATTGGTAAAATCCAAACAATTTCTAAGAAACAATCTTGATCGCCTGCTTTTGTAATACGATAATCCACTTCAGGATTATCCTTAAAAAACAGTCCAAATTCCGGTCTACCAAGGTAGTCACCAAAATAGCTAAGTAACATCTCATTCATAAATGATTGGTATAATTAAGAATTTAATTATTTTAATAGTTTTAGTTAAAATTTAATTTATTATTAAAATTTTAACAAAATAATGAAAAGATAGATAATGGACGAACAAGCAGTCGATGTAATTGGCATTCGTGTGGAAGACAAAAGACAAACTGCATGGCACTTAACGTGTTAAATCAGCACCCAACCGCAAGAGGAGGTAAAAACGTAACACACCGCCCACCAAATTATAATTATAATTTTTATAAAATTGCAATTTTTTCTCTTAAAAGAGAAAAAAATCATTGTTTGGATTTAGAATTATTCATATCATTTCAATCATCTAAATTTGGAATAATAATCAGTTTATTAAAAGCTCTTCTTATGATGGAGTTATTTGTTTTCACGTCTACTAGTCTAGTGAGTCCATCCTTACCTGGATACACTTGAACTATTACTCCTAATCTCCACATGAGTGGAGGAAGGTTATTTTCCTTAATTATAACCAGACTACCGACGCAAATGTTGGTATTTGAAACCTTGCACTTACTTTTCTATTGTAGAGAATATAAGTAGTCGTTAGACCATTCCTTCCAAAAATCTCTTAGTAATTTTTGTGTAAGCTGCCACCTAGCGAGCTTATTTACGTTAACGCTGAGAAATCAGGGTCAGGTAAGGAAGTTAAAGGGGCAAAAATTAAAAAATTCCAAGAGTGAGTGGAGCGGAATCAGATGTATGCCGCCCATCATGACGGATAAGTATTTCCGACGTGGAATAAATTTCTTATTGAGAAAGATCTGACAATATGCAATTATTTTTACACAGGTATGACCATACAAAATTATAAATTTTACAGATTTTAACTATATTTTCTCTTAATTTTTTTTTAAGCATAATTTATTTAAAACTAAGGGTGATAGAAATTTTCTATTTACAGAACTGTAATGTACGCAAAAAAGCAATTCAAGAAAAGGTAGCTTTTTGTCTATCAGTGTAATAAGTTAAATAAAACACACACTCATTTATACAACATGTAGTATTTCTGCATGATTTTTCTTTAAAAATAGTATGTGCATGCTAAACACATCTTGAATGGAGTTGGAATATACAGCTTATTCCATTTAACGTGATAATAAATTAACAGATAATATTATCAAACTGTTAACTTCATCACCTTTTCCAGGTACTCATCATTTGTATAATACACAGAAGAAAATATCCTGTTTATAGTAATTAAGCTTTCAATTGTCGGTGTTAATCTTTCTAATGTCAAAATCACAATTATTTATTCACTAAGTCACTAAGTAATGATTAAACATTTCTATTGATTATCTTAGTTATTTGTGCAAGCTGGGGCAATGATATTATGAGAAAGTAAGAATGAATCACAGTTTCACTAAAGGAATGGAATAGAAAGTTCAAATCACCCAACTCATTTTAGTTACAGTATAAATTGCCCCTAACTTCATTTTTTCAACAGTATCACACATTTTAATAATCTAATACATGTGTTTTATCAATAAGTTTTGTTTTGGAACTCCCTGAAGATTAACTGTGCTTACTAACTTTCTGTGAAGATTAACTTTAATGTTTATTATATTATGCTTGGAAATTAATTTTATTTATGGTGCAGTCTCTTGCATTTATTCCAAACTAGTAGACAAAATTTGTGCTTCAATATATTTTGTATTATTCTTTTGGTGCGCACCAGCCATAAATACAGTAAAAAAAAAAGAATACCTTATGGATATTAAAAAGAAAACCGATTCCTGAGCAAAGAGTAAAATAAAACCATTCTGAAATTTTAGGAACCCAAATTAAGAGTAAGCTTCATGATTTCTTATGGTTTTTGGCCTGAAAAATTGAATAAAACAGGTTTCATGATATTTTTCGTAAAACAGAAAGATCTGTTGTCTGAACACATTTTGTAAAGTTTGTAATACAAAATCTTCATTAAATGACTAATAAATGCATATAATCTATTATCAAAACTTGTAAAGAATTAAATTCTAAGAAAATTCATGTAAAACACCCCAATAAAAAACAAATTAAAGTTCAAGAAATTTGATTTTATTGCTAATACTTACCATATAAACGAAGGGATTACATGTACAAAGCATGTTTGCTTTCTTATTAAGTGCAATGATACAATAAAAAATGTATTCATAGTGCAGGCGGCATCTGTTTTAAAATGGGCATACTTGGACCTTTTCTATGATTGTTAATTTTTACTTTAATCCTTCCAGAATATCATCAGAAATGATTATTTCATTATGTACCAATTGAAACAGGCGTGCTTAAATTTTTATTGTACAAAATGTAAAAAAATCATAAAAATATCCATTTTTTTCTCCTATTTCCCTAGATAACTCGATAACTGTTCATTTTAGAGAAAAGATCAGAACAGAAAAAAGTTTTGTAATTAAATTTTACAAACTATCATTAGTTGCAAAGTGAAATATACATATTGATGCAAAAATAGCAATAACTGTAAAAAAAAAGAAAAAAGAAACAAGGATTTTTGGAAATTTTTTCTAGTAATTTTATTATACTTAGGACCTTCATATATTCCTTCAAAGAACTTTTTAATATGATAAAGCAACATGCCAAATTTCAACAAAATCGGTCCAACAGTTTTTGCACAATAATTTTTGCAATTCAGATTTAAGAAAAAAATGTGATTTTTCCAAATTGTGTAGGGCCTGAAATAGTCTCTAGATACTTGCAAATTTAATCACATGTAAAAGAGCAGTCAAACTTTCAAATGCATTTAAAAATTTTTAAATCTGTTTTAAAAAACAAAAAAAAAAATGTTTAAATCTGTTTTAATTTTTTTAAATTATTGTTGTCTAAGCTAAAAAGTTCAAATATTATACTGGCAAACATGAATTACTCCTAAATATTGGCCTATGAATTTCTTGATAATAATTTATTCTAAAAGTTGCACAATGGCGGTCAACTTTGATCAGTTACATCTTAAAGATATTTAATGAATTGAAACTTTTCTTTTTTCTTTTTTTTTTGAAGAAGCATCTTTCCAAGTACTTTTAAGCTGTGTTTTTTAAAATTAATTTAGATAAAAATTTGTGAAGCTATTTAATTTGTTTATAAGCAGAGAAATTACAAGTATGTTTGAAAAATTCTCTAGGCTCTCCTAATAAACTTTAAATTTTCCAAAATGCATTTGAAATTTAATGCTCTTTTACATGTGATTAAATTTTCAAGTATCGAGAGATTTTATTTCAGGCCCAAAACAATTTGGAAAAATCGCTTTTTTCTGGACTGCAAAATTATTGTGCAAAAACTGTCAGATTGATTTTGTTGAAATTTGGCATATTGCTTTATCATATCAAAAAGTTCTTTGAGGGAAAAAATGAAGGTCCTATGTATAATACAATTATTAGAAAAAAATTCACAAGAATTCTTTTGTTTTTTTTGTGACAGTTATTGCTATTTTTGCATATAATATTGCATTTTTCGATTTGCAACCAATGATATTTTGTTTAAAATTTAATAACACAACTTTTTTCTCTCTCAATCTTTTCTCTAAACTGAACAGTTATAGAGTTATCCAAGGAAAGGAGAAAAAATTAATATTTTTGCAATTTTTTTACATTTTGTTCAATAAAAATTTAAGTACACCTTTTTCAACTGGTGCATAATGAAATAATCATTTCTGATGATTCCAGAAGCATTAAAGTAAAAATTAGCAATCATATAGAAAAAGTCCAACCCAAAATAGATACTGTCTGGACTACAAAGATAAAGATAAAATTAATAAATTAATAAAATAAAAGTACTAGTGTTAATGTTTTCAGACAATAAAGTTTATGCATCTTTCTCAAATTCACTGTAAAATTGAAAATTATGATTTTATGATTTCATAATTTACGATTTTTTATTATAGTTAATGATTTATAAATTATGATTTCTTAAGTGGTAACACAGTAATCAACTGGCAAACAGCAAATTTTATGTTATGTCATCAGTGCATTTGCATGTTGTGTGTTACTTTTGTGAATTATTTCCAGTACAATGGAGTTTAATTAAGTATGTGTGTGTGTGTGTGTGTGTGTGTGTGTGTGTGTGTATGTGTTTTAATTGGAATAATGCTACAGCAATACCTTTATTATTTTATGACAGGAATATTCCAACATGGTATTTATCTTGGAGGTGTGTGATAGAAATGAAACTTTTTTTTGTTGCTGCAGAATATCAAAAACGTTTTCCTACATGCAGAGTTACAAATCCTAAAATAATTATTGGAACATTCGATATGCTATGAGAAACAGATACATTTCCCAGCATTACTGCTTATCATGACCATTCTGATGAAATCATCATTGGGGCTACTCAATGCAGTCTGTTAGTAAACCATACTTTCCCCGGTAGTCCAGTTTCCCAGTCTACAGTGTGGAAAACACTTTGTAACAAGCTGTATTCTTACCATAATCAGCAGGTAAAAAATCTTCAACCAAGAGATCCTACTCTTTGTTGGCAATATTGCACTTGGTTGAATATGAACCGCCGACTGCACAGGTTCATTTTATTTACTGAAGAGGCTCAGTTTAGTTGGAATAACACCAATAATTTTCACATCAAACACAATTGGGCAAAAGTCAAACAACAGTAGAACATAATTTCCAACAACGATTTAGCATCAATGTGTAGTTTGAGATTTTTGAGTCATAAAATATTATGTATAGGCCTATAAAAATGTAATGAAACCCAAATTTAAGCAAATGGTATTTTCACTTCATACCTCAAAACATAAAGAAGATCCATTTTCATCCCCCACCACCGTGCAATCAAAAGTAATAATTGTTTGAAGATCCAGCCTGGTATTATTTCTTTGTGACTGGTTAATAGCAACAACCTTTCTGTCTGTTTGCTCACAAAAAAGCACAAGTTGAATAACCAAAGATTTTGTAGATCAAGTTGATCCCATCATCTTTGTCTACTTTTGTCACTAACTCAATGGAGCTTTATGAAGTGGAATGATATAATTATCAGATAAATTAAGAAATATTTTTATTAATATAATTATTATTAAACAAAAGTTAAACATAAAAATTCAGATATTTTCATATGAGAATCTTTTTTTTTGATGTCAATAAATTTATTTTTCAAATAATATAGTTTTCCTTAAATAAAATTTGTATATTTAATCTATATAAATTTCAGATTCCTTGACCACTGAGAGTGATTGTAATTTTAGTAAAAAATAAATTTAATTACTCACGTCAGTATATGAATATATGATATATATGAATGTACATATATCTGTTTATCTTTCTAAAAGTGTGTTTTTTTCACAAAGACTAAGTAAACTTATATATTCAAAATTTTGTGCGTTTCCAGTTAACATATACCATTGCTTTTATTTAAGAAAAATATAAATTGAGCAATACCCATCAATGGCTGTATGCTATATAATTCTTTAAAATATTTTCTTTGCTATAAATAAATTTGCTAGAAAACAGACAAATAATACTTTATTCTATGAAATTTTCTTTAAAAATTGTTTACTAAGACCAATTTAAAAATTGGTTTTACTATAATACATCAAACTAAGATCATTTAAATAAAATTAAATCATAACAGAATGTACGGTTAGATAAGCTTTCAATAATAAATATATCCACTAACCAGTCTTTATTTTTTTTTCATAAACCGGTACCATAAGAGTGAAAAGAACTTTGGAACGGCAGCGAGGGCAATTTACAAGTACATTTAATACACTGAATATTCTATTGACTGACTCATCATCCATCTCCTCTTCAGATAATTCATTCTATAAAATAAAAAAATTATTACCACCTATAAATTCACAGATTTCAAGCAGTAAATTATGTGAGTGTCTACTTGTGGAAAGATAGACTATTGTTAAAAAAGATTGTCATAGAATCTTTAAATTAATAACAGAATTACACAAAGATGAATACTTTCCTTCAATATATTAAAAATAAACAAAGTTGTAGGTAAACAATTTTTTATAGAAAATAATTCTATTATTTTCTTTTTTTTTACAATCATTAAGTTGGGTTTTTAGCCAAATTTTTAAAAATATATGACAAGTTGTGGAGCAGCAAGGGATCACTAGCGTATATTTATTTATCACTTAAATAATTAGGTTTCACTGATCAATGCACTTGATAAGAATAATATGCTAATTATTATGATTTTTTAACATATATTTTACAGACTATAAATAGATACTGCTATGTATAACGAAAGAAAATTCGCCCAAGCTTTTGAAAAACGTTCATCAGAGAGCTCTCTAAAAAAAATTGATACACAGCTAAAGTTATTCTTTTCTAAACTTAATTGTGTAGTGTAAACTTTAAATAGGTTTATTTAGAATTTAAAAAATATTATTAAAGGAAAAACTATTTTAGTTCATTTTCAAGTAGATACTCGAGACCATTTATTCAGTACAGTTTCAGGATAACAAATCTCTCTTCCCCGGAGATATTTTAAAATATTTTTTTAGTATTAACAAAGTTTCATTCAGTCTTTAATATAAAAGATGCAAAAGTTACAGCAGCTTAAAAAAATCAATTTTCCATTTCCAAAAATATTAGTGAAAAATTGCTGGAAAACTTACATTAATAAAAGAGCAACATAAAAAAAGTTTGGAAGAGTTTTTAGCAAACTTGATGTACTTTCTATAGCTGAATGAAACTAATTGAAAACTTAATGATCATTTTGGGAACAAAGTTAAAGAATACATACAGTCATGATGTACTCTGTTACATAATCAAATTGTACACCTCATGTGTGGCACTGATATATTTACTGCCTACTACTGAATTTTTTCTTGTTATGAATTTTTTTCTTTGTTATCATATTATTATGTTATATAGTTTTTCTTGTATTCGAACAATCAAACAGACGTGTCGATCAACTTTTTATGAATTGGAGAAACAAACAGTAAAATAATGTGAAAAAAAATGTTCTATGTTAATACTAGAAAGTAAGTAGCAAATGTTAATTTATTTGTATCATTTGGAAGATTTAATAAATCATTGTTTTTTTGCAGGTGAACAGTTTTAGCCATCAAAAAAGTTCTTATTCAGTTAGATTTCACACACTGTCTTTTTAATTCTGACTACTTGTGTTGAGTAAAATGTCTATTGACTGTAATCTAGCAATCTTATTTTACAAATTTTCTTTAATTTGATCAAAGTAAAAAAAAAATTCTATCACATTTTACTGTAACTTGACAGCAAGTATGGAAGATTTTAACTTATAACTAAAAAAAAAAAAGTATCAGGTAAGAACGAAACACCTGGAAGTAGTATACACAACAAAAAACACTATATACAGAACATTTTTTAACAATTACTATATAATATATAATCTGATTTTTTTTCTTAATATAATCTCATTCTAATAAAAATAATTTTTTAAAACAATAATAAAAGAAATAAAAACCAAGTATCCTTTACAGAATGTTTTCCCACATAATTAGCACCTCTAGAATGTTAATACTATGCTATTAATGTTTTTATTTTAATGACATGAGAATTTTGCATGAATCTGGTAACAAAAGACTACTCTTTGTACTCTAATGTGAAAACAGAATTCATTAAAACTTTTAATTAAGATAGTCTGATCAGGAAATTTGTTTTCTTAAATTCTCAATTGCCTTCTACACAGCAGAAAAGAAAAAGGTAAAAATCAAAGCCAGTCACCTTTAATAAATGGAAGAATGATCTGATAAAGCAACACTAATGGTTTCTTAAATTATATTTGCCAGACATGGACTTTTAATTTTTTAAAAATGATCCTGACAAAAAAGGAAGTTTTTAAAAAAACAGTTAAGTCAAAAAATCATTACAGTAAGTCAAAAGCTGATCTCTTGAAAATCTTACTTCATAATTTTACAAAAACTGAAATATAAAAAATAAAACTATGAATATATTTAAACCATTCTTTTGTAGATTGTTTCGCCTCTGGGATCCAATAAGAATTCAATGGTATCAAAGCAGTCCAAGTCCACCACGGTTCCTTCAAATAATTTGTCTGAAGCACTTCACTACAAATGACAAAACTATATTAATTGAAATAAACAGAAAAATCAAAGCCAGCAACAAACCTACATTTTTATATTAATGAAAACATACAAAAATAACTTTTGTTAATCTTTAATTTTTTTAATTATGGAATACTATTTTGTAAATGGAAAAATTGTTTAATTTAATTTTAAATCTAGGAAGTTTCTAGAAGAGATTATTTCTATAAGAACTGAATATTTAATCTGATGTTTAATATCCAAATCACATAAAAAAAAAATAAAATAATTACTTAACTTATCCAACACAAAATTCATTTACACATTGCTTATTCGATTGGATGCAGAACTTTGTCACTGACTTGCACTGAAATATTACTGTGGTTAGAATGAATCTTTTTGAAAAAATTTTAAAAGTTAAGATTCTTTTGTTTTTTTAAATGAAGGATAAAAGAGGAATCCAGGTAAGCTGTTTAAGAAATATATTTTTATTAAATTTAATTTTGTTTGGGAACACTGTAAATATTACAATATTATTTGGGATTTTGCAAAAAAACTATTTTTAATTTATAAACTGTAATTTTTATATGTATTATTACAATTTTATTATACAAAACCACATAACTCCTGATTGAACTTCTCAGTGGATGAAATTCATGATACTAATAAAAAATTTTGTAATTATTATTGCTATTCAAATATTTTCTAAAAAATTAATAAATTATTATTTCATTTTTAATTTTTACAGATTACAATAATACAACATGACAGATCTGTTAAGATGTTACCAGCAAGGATGGAAAGAACTTATTATCTGCTATTAAGTAAAATGCAATGAAAATGGCTCAAAATTCTCCAATAGGCAATAGCTCTTCAAAGTATTAATATATTTGACACAGACAACATAATTCATTAATACTACCACAAATATAATTTACCATTGATGAAAGTTAAAAATACAAAAATACCGACTAAATTCAATTGTTTCAAATTGTGTATTTTTCACATTGGTCGATTAACACAAATCCTTTTAGCTAAATAAAGCAGAATAAAATTTTCCTAAAATGTCAGCAACTTATAGTGAAATGGGCTCCATAACAATATCTTCCACATAAAATAGAATAAAAATACTTACAAGATCTTGCCTGGTAGATAAAGAGATCTGATTAACTTGTTTAAATGCCCAGGGTCGATTAGTCATATCAGTCAAAATTAGAAATTAATATTCTAACTGTTTTGTGGTCTATGGACAGAAATTTTTGACTGTGTGACACACACGCATATTTATAGGTGTCCCACAAAGAATCTTTCATCACATATTCTACCAGTGAAAATAATAAAAAAGTTCATATAAACATAGGTCTGGAAACGCTTTGTTCTCAAGTTACATCTAGTGAAAGATCTTGCCCGGATTTCAGTTTTTCTAATAAAAGTAACCTCTACTGTATTTTTGGAACCCAAATTAAGAAGTAAAGTTGTGGTAAGTTTATAGTATTATACAATATTGTAAAATTTTATTATAAAAATGCCTGTTAAAATGTTCTTTTTTTCAGATCATTGATTTTTCATTTTTTTTATAAATTTGCTATTCTCTTTCTTCCCAGTAACTCTTCATTCTTTCTGCAAGATGTTCTTTGTATTCTTCTGAGCATTGCATCTTCAATTATTGCAAAAGATCTACACTGCAACATTAGTACTTGTTGCAGTGACCCTATTTAAGCTAATAACAACTGATTGGGATTTAAGTATCCTGAAGGTGTAGTCGGTAGAACTTAAGTTCTGCTGCAATAATTGAAGATGCTGATACTCTAAAAGGAAGAATAAAAGGAAATGGTAAAAAGAGGAGGTAAACTACTAGGGAAGGTTTACCGTAATGATTTATATCAATCTGGAAGTAAACCCACCAATCTTATCGTTTAAATAACATTTTTCACAAACTTCTGTCTTGTATACTTTTAATGCTGCCAAAAAATAATGCACTTTACCTTACAACTTTTTTAAAATTTTTCAAAAAAGATACTTAAATTAAGAAATAAAGCTTTTAGTAATCGGTTTTAATTTTATATATAGGATTAGGTGATTGTCCAGAAGTATGATGTAATAAGTTATTAATAATAAAATAAGTAAAATAGATCAAACTAAATCCACTTGTAAAGAAAGGTCTACTGAATAAAAAAATAAATAAAAAACTGACAAGTGGATTCTATATATTTTTTTTTTAAATAAATATGAAAATAAACTATTATTACTAATAAATATTATTTATTAGTGTCTGTTAAAAATTTAACAAATTTTAAAAATACACTTAAACTTAACCATTTCAACATTAAATTGACAAAAAAATGCAAAACTTGTATGAAGAGTACAGTTTCACTGTACTACATATATATATATATATATATATATGTTTGTATATACATACACACACATACTGAATGAATTTAGGCAATAAAAGAGCTTCTATTAGAAGAAATATATTATACAAAAAAATAAATAAAATGCAGGAACCAGGAAATAGTCAATAAAAACTCTTCATTTTGAACTTTATTATTTAACTATTTTACTTGTAAAATGTTATAAGTAACTAAAAATATATATATATACATATGTAAATTTTTTAAGTAATTAAGTTTTTTTTTTTTATTTATAAAATTTTGTTCTGTGGAATCAAATCTTAGTGTCATTAAATGTTAAAAATACAAATATTAAAAAGAATTTTTTCACAATTCCAAAACTTAAGTTTTATATCATAAAATATTTACAAGAAATCACTTTTAGATTGTTCACAAGAGCTTTGCTATACACTAAGAGACCTTGCAAGTACTATTTTTAAGGTATCTACTGAATGTACTCATAGATTTTTTATGGGGACTAATAAAATCATGGTTAATAAGTAATTATAATAAAAAAACTGTAATATTCTTCTACAAAACATCTTTCTTTAAAAGAAATGTTATTACTTAATTTCTATTATAAGGAAAATTATGATTTTATTATATATATTTATTATAATTTATGTATTTTATTATTTCAAGCTTACTATGAAAAACTAAAATAAGAATTAATTGGTATTAAAAAAAAAATTACTTATGTAAAATAAATTGTAAAGTAAAATTGTTATGTAAAGTAAATTGTATGATGTGATAGATTTTGTTCAATAGATTAAAACATCTATCTGTACCAAATAACAAAATCAAAAATTAAAAAAAAATAAGCTATATATTTTACAAAATCATTCAATCTATTTTTGAAAACACTTCATTAAATGATGGGATTTAATGGTTTTTTTTTACTAAAACACTGTTACGTTTAAGAAATAAATAATAATAAACAAAAAAGATGCGTAAAGATAGTGTAAACTACCAAATAAAATGAAATATGTAATATATATATATAAAACCATAAAGAAAAAATTGTATTATCATATTTTTTTTTTTAAAAGAGCAGGATTTTTAAGGAGAGGATTTTATAAGATTTTAATAATAATCTTTCTTGATCTTACAGTTTATAGACTAACTGACTAGAAAAATCTAGTCAGTTAGTCTATAAACTGACTAGAAAGTCAGTTATGTAAAACATTAGCAATTAGTATTTTTAGAGAAAGTAAAAGAAGTAATAAATTAACCGATCACCAGACTAGTTCATAACTACAATCTTCTACTGTTAAAATTAGCACCACAACAATAACTTAAATTAGCATTGAAAAAACAACCTTATGATTTTTTTAGACAGAGAGCTCGAAGATCCTGCCAGTTGACATTGTCATGATGTTTGAACCTTGGGGCAGTCTCCACATCTTCATTTCACCACCGCTGTAAAATAAAAGGTACTAACTGCCAGCACTACAATACTTAAATACTGCTTACTTTAACATTTTTCATTACTGATTTCAGAATTTGAATTTTACTTTCAACACTGATAAATGTGTCTTAAATTCCTTGCTAATTAAGAAAAGGTAGCATAGAAATCAAACAAAATTTTACAGAATTTGTAATTATTTTTTTTTTCTACAAATATATTTTTAATTACAGTAGAAATGTATTTAAAGTTAAGATATTGGTACTTTTCAAAAAATAATTTTTTGAGTAATATGATTTTAAAAACTCATATTCATCCATTACATTTAGTATCATCAACACACTACAAATTATCAGTATCAATTACTAAATAGGGCTAATACACAGAAGTATCCACATGGGAGGGGTAATAATTGGGATAATTGCCTCCACTGAAAATATTTTTGCACATATCAAGAGTTTGAATATTACACTGTAAAAGTATAAAAAATTATGCTAACTTTTACCTATTTTTCTTAAAAACCGTGCTCTTTTGAATATTCAATTTAGTTAAGATGTAACAGACTAAAATATTGAAGCAAAAAAATTTGCCTATCAGTTAATAATTCAACTCATCTTTGACAAAAATATATCTTTCTTACTGGAAATATACATTTACTTCCTATAAAATGTGCATAAAACCAATGTTCAGTTTTAAAGCATACTTATACATGTATACATACACACATGCGTACACACGCACACAACATAAATTTGCTTAGCTTGCTTACTGTTTCATAGTGTATACTTTCTACAAGCGCAACAAGAAAATAAATGAATTTTACTATCATTCATGGTGCCAAGAAACAACTACTGAGAAATATTTCAAAAGAAGGTGAGCTGCTAAAACATAAAAAAAATTCTCACTACTAATAATAATCAAACTACTAAACTTTATTAGGTGTATTTTATACGTAAATTTGTTAATGTCACAAACATAATTTATTAATATATCTTTGCTTAATCTAAAATACCACAATTTATGTTACAACTCAAATGTTTTATATACATCTAATAATAATCCTTCATAAAAGTTAGATAGCAGCGTAATAATCTAAAAACATTGTATAATGTGAATATTACTGTATATTTTTTAAGGAAATGAGAAAATTTCTTGATCAAGATTTCATTACCTTTTTCTAATTTCTTTACCTTTTACCTTCGAGCACAGTAATAAAGATGATACAAAAAGCAAATTCAGTACCTTCTATCATCTTCGATTTAGAAAATCCTTTAATTTTATCTGGAAAATCAGAAAACTACAGCTTTCTGTGATGAAAATCATGTTTTTTTAGGTTTGAAGTACAATAACTTTGTTAAATGACTAATGAATGCGTAAATTTTATTAAGAAAACGTGTAGAGAACTTAATTTTGAGAAAATTGATGAAAAGAAGTCTACGAAAATAAAAAAAATATCTACTTTTATTATTAAAAACAAAACTGAAAAAAAGTTAACAGAAAACAGCGAATGAATTTATGAAAATTTTAAACAATTTTTTGGTGCGATAAATTTAGACCGCAAACAACAAATTGGTAGAATTTAATAATCTTCGTGAGAATAGCACACTTCGCAGCACTCGTGTTTCATTTGAACGCCAACCGGTACAAGATGAGGAAAAAAAATCTTCAAGTAGTACAGTTTAGTTCTAAAACGAGCACGCGAAGAATTTCTACGCTACTCAATATTCTACAAAATACAGTATAGAGGATATTACACGCTCAAGGACTGAATCCTTGTCATGTCCAGTGTAATATGCTTAAGCATATTACGCTGCGACTTTTTCCAAGCTTAGAAAACCCTTAAATATTCAGTCTAAGAGTAATCTTTTTAGGTAGATTTCATAAGAAAGGTACATATTGTAGAGAACCATGATTCGATTTCCGGAAAATTTTGACATATCTTCGCGTTTCACATTCCCAAGTCCTAGTAAAGCCAGATATTTTTACACGGATTTGAATACTAGATCGTGGATACCGGTGTTCTTTTGTGGTTGGGTTTCAATTAACCACACATCTCAAGAACGGTCGAACTGAGAATGTACAAGACTACACTTCATTTACACTCATTACATATCATCCTCTGAAGAATTATCTTAACGGTAGTTACCGGAGGCTAAACAGGAAAAGGCTAAACATGGTGATTTTGGAGACCCCAAAATCACAATCAGCACAAAGTTTTATATATATATATGTATCACTTTCTTGTGTACACGATAACTGCTGTAAGTTTGCGTCAATCACTTTCAAATTGTTCCCTAAATAAAAATCGGTCCAGAATCTCGGTCAAGTTCGTTAACGGCCAAAATCGGATCACTTGGGTGTTGATGGGGGGTCTTCTTCGAAAAAACAAATATGTAATAAAAAATATTATTACATTCTCTATTTAAAAATTAAATTATCTATTTCAAAAGTAAATCGATAAAACATTTCATTTAATAGAACGTAATAATATTAAAAGTGCTTAAGTTATAAAAACAAAATTTATTTTTAAAAAAATACGAATAATACACGTGTAATGACACGTTTGTAATAAATTATAATATGAAAAGAAGTTTAAACTTAATATTATATTATAATAGGACTAGGTTTGGGCAGCTTACACTTTAATAACGCATCATTTAATATTTAAATGACTTGAAAATAATGAGGTGATATTTAATAATTAAAGGTCCGATGTTTAATATAAACGAAGTGATGGATTTAAATGGACTTTTATTTAAAATCAGTAAAATATATATTTTTTCAAACCGAATGAATTATCTAGTTTTAAGGGGTTGTAAATGGGTAAAACACCCCAAATTACAAAATAGTTTATTTCATTATATTTTTGAACAATCTAATGTTTTAAGTAGATTTCATAAGAAAGCTATCTATTGTAATGGATATATGATTCGACTTCCGGAAAATTTCGAAGTATCTGCGCGTTTCACATTTCTCAAGTTTATAAATATATATAAACTTGAGAAACTTATATTTTTATTTAACTCTTACTCATATAGATGTTGTCAATTCGAGTAAAATAAATTAATAAAAAAAAGAACCGGTTATAAAAATTAGTTTAATTTAGTGCGAGATAACTTTGTAAATCATACAGCAATAATCGACGGAAGAGCTCGGCGATATGCTGTCTACAATCCTGTTGCTATGAGAGGTTATTAACCTTCTCTATCAAACAACAGCTGTGTCCAAGGTTAAACTGCTGCTGCCGTCCCGTACACGCGGATGTGCGCGTGAAATACTTTTTCATAATTTATTTTCTCTGGCAGTTGAAGATATTGTTGTTTGTCTAGACGCTCCCCACCACTACGGTAGTGTAGAGGTGGGGAGAAAAATTACGTGGACAGAATGAGATTATGAAATGTAAAGGTCAGCCCGGGTTTGTTAGAAAAAGATGGCGTGCGGCATGCAGTTCAATTTTGATCCTTGCGTCTGCGGTCACTCTTGATTTATTATCAACTATTATTATTATTTCTTATACATTGTTTTCGATAGGTGACATTCATTATTGGTTGAGGTAAGATGTTTTTTATATTATTTTAATATAATTTAAAATAAGTGTACTTTCTGTTCATCTTTCAGCTCATCTAATTTTTGTTAGAACTATTAATATATGAATTTTCACCTTTCCTTTAAAATGCTTAAAAGATAATATTACTAAATTCTATATGTGTTCTAGTTAGGCAACATATTTAAAAATGTGAGTGTGTGTATATTTAAAAATGTGCATTGTGAAATGTGATTTATATATTTAAAAATGTAAACTTAATTAAAAGCATAAAACTATTGTAACACAGTGTAATGATTAATTCAAAGTAAATAAAGGAAGTGCTTAACAATACGTGGTTATCCGGCAATTACTTAATGTATACAGTTTACGCGACTAACGATTTACTCTGCAGTTGGAATTTTTGCACATTATTTTTGGTACTCCGGTTTTGCAATTTCACATAAAATAATGCTATTTATTATTTTTACATATATATTTTATTACGACTAATGATGTCCTAGTATATATATATATAATAAACGGTAATTTTTGATGCAAAACATATGTTATTATGTATACTTTCTTTTTCGTGTTTTAGCCTCCGGTAATTACCGTTCAGATAATACTTCAGAGGATGAATGAGGATTATATGTATATTTTTATTTATTTATTATAATAAGATACTGTAGATTACGTATAGGGAATTATGATAATTTAATTTAAATATTATTTAATCTTATAGGCCACATACTAAGGCATCCTGGATTAGTCGCTTTAATATTGGAAGGACAGGTAGAAGGGAAAAATTGTGTAGGCAGGCCACGTTTGGAGTATGTAAAACAAATTGTTGGGGATGTAGGATGTAGAAGGTATACTGAAATGAAACGACTAGCACTAGATAGGGAATCTTGAAGAGCTGCATCAAAACCAGTCAAATGACTGAAGACAAAAAAAAAAAAATTATTTAATCTTATTACATTAACAGAAAAGGGTGGTAATTATAGAAAAGCCGTTACAATGGAACAGCTGGAGATTACAAGGTGAGGCGGTTGTTAGGGGCTGCGAGGTGCGCAGAGCAGCAGTGCGCATCACGTTATCCCCTCCGCGCCAATAATAACAGAGTAAGAATGTGCGTCTAGCCCGGCAACATCCATCAACCTCACACCAACGCACACTCTCCCGATTACTAAGTTTACAGTAAGCATATTTACAATAGAAATACGCGCGCACACAAACACACAGAGAGAGAGAGAGATTGAGTGAGTGAATATGACAACAGAGTACATATGTACACTATATATATATATACATTATATGTATATACATATATATACATTAACACATACACGCGCACGCACAGACACAGATAGAGAGAGAGACATTGACAATTGACTATTTAATGTACACACACACACACACACTTGCTCTCGCGACAGAGCGAGCCTGTCTGTCTTGCCGGCTGAGAATTCTTTTTTAGTTCATCATTGCTGACCCTATCTTGGGCGAATCTCGTTTTTAGTCGTGAACGGTTTCTCCGTCATAATGCATATATCGATTTCGTACTTGAATTTCCGTTAAACCGGCCGACCGATCGCTTTCAACAGTCTACCGTATTTTCAACTCTATCCTACTATCGGTTTCGGTTCAATTAACGGCACTATTCTATACCGATAACGGTTAGAGATAATCCATTTATAGTTGAAAAATCGGATTTCCGAGCCGACTTTACCTACTGGGTAGCTTCCTTTTCTTACTCTGACGCTCGGTTCGTTCGATTTTTTTATAAATCAGCCCTTAAGGCCGTTTTTCAAAACTTAACTGCCCGGACCCTCGTCGCGCGACAAAAACGTGCTTGCCGTCAAAAAATTCAGCAGAAAATCTAGTATTTTTTGGGTTTTTTTCGACTTTTTAACTGACGACAACGATTTTGGAAAAATCGCTTCGACGCGGTAGGGGCGTTTTTCTAGGCTAAGGGAGCTTTTTTGCCGATTTTTCACCGCCAATAACTCGGCAACCGTTAGGCCTATCGATACGTGAAAAAATATGGCGTTCCGATTCGACTCGGCTTCCGAGGTCATTTTTCATTTGATGTGTAATATGTAGTATAAAGGTTGCCAGGTGGGAGAAAAAAATGCCGGCGATTCAAAATAATTCTCCCTCTATCGCTCATAATAATAAAAAAAATAATTCTTTAAGTCAGTGTAAGTGAAGATTTTAAATTCCTTATTTATACGCGTTAAAAATATCACTAACCTTGAAAATATTGTCGGTAAAGATTGCTGTTTACCGTTAAAAAATTACTTTATATGAAATATTTTGGTCCTGCAATTCTGCGGGGGCGAATTTCGCTCGCGCTAGTATTTCGAGAACGGTAGCCGCTAGACGCGTGAGTTAGGACCGATCGATCCGGGCGATGGCAAAGTTCCTTTCGGGTTAAGAATTTTAAAATGGCGTTAAAAATGTTCTACGACGCGCCGTTTTCGAGGTACGCCCTTTTTTTTTTTATTTAACAAAAGATATGTCCGAGCGATCTCGTTTCTTATCTATAATATAAATAAAATAACATTAGCTGTCAATAGCTAGCTATCACAACTATAAAAAATTAAAAATTATTTTGCAGCAAATCCAGTCTTTGTCCGGGAAACTTTTACTACAAACGGGATAATCGTGAAAAAAACACGTTCAAATTGGTTCTAGGGGTGAAAGGTTAAAACGGCTATTGAATGTAATCGTTATACGCTACTTGTAATATATATATTAATTCGAAACGATTGCGATCCTATACAAGTTTTCACTTCGGCCGTGCGGTGTGAAGCACACATTTTTTTGTTAAAAATAACAATTTTTAGGCGAGAATTAAGGAAAAAAAATATTTTTTGAGTACGCTCGCTGACATCGAGAAATTAACAATAATGTTTTCATTATTTAAATAATAAATAATTGTCAGAATTACTGAATTTATTATTTAAATACTCAAAACATTACTGTGTTAATTAGGCTACGTTAGCGAGCGAAGCGAGCGTAGGTTAAGTTTGATTAAATTATATTTATAAAATAAATAAGTATAAATGGTTACATTGAGTGAATTCCTAAGATATTCAAACTCGATTAGCGAGGAAAAATATTTTTTTTTCATTTTAAAATTTTTTTATGCCCAAAATCAAGGAAATACAGGGGCTGTCATCATTAATGAACTTTTCATTGAAATAATTAATCATATAACCTTTCCTTAAATATATAAATTTGAAAAAATATGGTCAACTCTTTGACCTAAAACTCAGCTCTAGGCTAAGCTTGGTGGTATTAAATTGGTGACAGAAGTATGTCATAGATAACTTTTAATATAAAGTACTTAGTATTGTTTTATTATCATTGTCTAAGCAAAACGTTCAGTGTTTTAGGCTACAGAAGAAAGGCTTCATTATACATGGTAGGAATAAAGAAATATGAAACTGTTAGCAATTAGTTGTGGTTCCTTTATTATTACTTAATAGTGTAGGAACCACTTCAGGTTGGTAGATTTAAAATAAATTTCAGTAGTTACAACACAAAAAATGTAACAAATAGGTTGTGGTGGTCCTTAGAACAATATTTTTTTTTTAAATTTAAGCCAAAGCTTATGAAATTTCTGCTGTATGACATTTTTCAATTTGACTTGGTAGTATTTTGCATTTAGATGAATAAGTACTAAGTAATATCCAATTGAAAATTTTTTTTCTGATATTAATTTAGTAAGACATCTAATGAAAAGTGCTACTTGACTAACCATAGTTATATATGGTTGGTTGTTTTTTAGCTGGAGAACGAAAATGAAACACAAAGACAGCTTTTAGAACATATTGTTGGTAAGCAAGGAGGTCTTGTTACTTCTGGTAATCATAAGAAAGTTCTAATGCTTCATCTAGATCACAGTCACCTACTAATGCTGATACGTAAGTTTAACAAAATTACCATTACTTTTTAACCAGTTTGGCACTGAGTGCCAAACAGCTTTTCTGTACACACTATACAGTCTTTTTTTGAGTAGCATAGCGTATTCACCATAAAGTTTCACTTGTCAACAAGCTCATAGTTGTTTCATATTTCAACCTACTGTATCATATTACAGTGTACCTCGCTATAACATGGTTATCAGGATTTACATGACACCTGTATAGGCTAACCACGTTATTTCAAGAAGTAAATTTTAAATCACAAAGGGGATCGATTAAAAAAATAGGCATAAATTAAACAATAATGATTTAATAGAAAAAGCCAATACAGTATAATATGTACTTACATTGAAACAAGTTAAATGCAGAAGATACGTTAGTTTTACTAGTTTTTAAAATAAGAAGTTATTGTTTTTTTCTTTTGCTGATGTATGTTTCTTCTTTATAATATATAACTTTACGCTTTGTAAATGTAATAAATGACAATCATCACTATCACTTTGTTGCTCCATCCATGTTATTACACTATTTATATTTTCCGGAACGTCTTTTATTGCAACACCTTCCCCTTCTTCCTACAACAAATTATCATTAGGTTGTAGAATGGAGTTTACAATTTCTTCATCTGTCATGTAATGGGCAACGGGTGTTTGTTTGTCTTCTTGAACCCACACATTGAGATCACTTACAGGCAATTCTTGCTCGGTTGAATTTGACAATTCCAGTGCGTGTTTGTCAGAAAATATGAACATTTTCTGTTTCAATGTCTTCTGTATTACTCTGTGACAACATTGACCAACAATTTTTAATTGTAATAGAATTTACGTTATTCCATTCTGTTCCAGCACTGTATACAACACTTTTTAATGACACAGTTTTAAGAAATTCTGTTACTTGTAATTCTGAGTTAACGATAGCGTTCAGTAGGTCTCGTCGGTAATAAGCTTTAAATGCTCGAATAACTCGTCGATCTAATGGTTGGATCAAAGGTGTGATGTTCTTGTGTAAAAATATTGCGATTATTTTCCCATCTTTAGATTTCAGCAAGTCAGTAGGTGGATGAACAGGGCAGTTGTCAAGAAGTAATAAAGCTTTTTCTTCCAATTTTCGAACTTGTTAATAATTTTTAACACAAGGCACAAATTCGTTATTAAACCATGTTAAAAAAATATTACACGTCATCTAAGCTTTTTACTTTTTTTAAAAATAACTGGTAATGCAATTTATCTTCTTTTTTCACCCAACCACGTATATTACCTTCAAACATATTAATATGTTTGAAGCAACATGGGCTGGTATATCTGCCAATGAGCAACGGCTTCAATTTATGTTTTCCTGACTTATTGGCACACAAAAAAAATTTACCCTTTCTTTGTTCATTTCATATCAGACTTATTTGGTGCCTGCTTTGCATCTAATGTTTTTGTTGGCAATAGTTTATAATATAAAGCAGTTTTATCACAATTATACAACTGTTCATTACTGAAGTTATTCTCTTCTATAACTGATTGTAATATTGTTTGTGAAAAATGTTCGGCTGCTGTCGCATCTACTGAACGAGATTCTCTTTCGATGTTTACTTGGCCTATGCCATAGTTGATTCCATCGCGATAATCAACTGCTAGAAGCACCGAATTCTTCTCCATTGTTAATTTGTTCATGAAAATTTAATGCCTGAGCTTGAAGTATTGGCCCTGATTCACTCTTGGCACTCCTTCACTCTGTTTTTGCAAAAACCAATGGTACATACAGTTATCTACAACATTAACATCACAGAGTCTAATCTTTTTGTGATCAAGTCCAACTGTTTCATCTACTGATTCAATAAAAGAATGCAATTTATCTTCTTTTTTCACCCAACCACGTATATTACCTTCAGGCACACCGAATTCCTGGGATAAACTGGCTTTTGAACGACCTGCCTTAACCTTTTCAATAATTTCTAATTTTTCCTTTAAAGAATATGTTTTTTGTTTAGATGACATGTTAGACAAATATGAACGAAAACAAACACTACAAAATTGAATAAATTTACTAACGTAACGATACTGATAAACACAATAAAAGCAGCTCTGAATAAATCACAATACATAATAACATTCAGATACCGTATACTGTGCCCCTTGTACAGGCAGCACATTGATGGTCTTATTGCTGTTACAGGAAATGAGTCATGTGCAGTATATCATAAGAATTTGTCTTATTGCTGTATTAGAATCATTGTTTAGTTTTATTGAATCGTGTTTTTGGGAATTCCAGGGCTTTAAAATTGTTTGTAATTAATTGACAGAAGTTATATTAAAAGTGTACTGTTGATATTGTTGACAATTTTAAAGGATTTATGGTGGGTTTTACACCAATATTGAATACAGTGGTAGGGTGACTAGTAGTATTTCTTCATCCTATTTAATCTTTTCAGATATTTTTTGGGGGAAGGTTATAATTCGTATTATATCTAAAATTATTTTTTTCAAATTTTTATGTTATTCCCTATACATTCATTTATGAATATTTAACATTAACTGAGATCGGTGAAGAAACGGTAAGCTATTTTGGGTGTCGAACCCAGGACCAGTAAATCAGTATATTCTTTATAACGATACAGATGCGAATTATTTTCTCTCTAACACGATTCATTTTCATTACCAGACTTAAAACTTAATATAACTAATATATCACTCACGAAATACCCTTTGCTTATATCAGTTTAGTTAAATATATACACCGTTAATGGCCAAATAACCTAAAATACAACAATATAACTTGTTTCTCTTTATTTATTTATAATTATTAAATTTATTAATTTATTGTGTAAAAATCAATCGGCGTTAACTGGAATCTAACATTTTTAATCTAATAAATAATTTGAGTAATACATACACAGAATAAAACAACTGCAAATTATTGTTTAAAAAATTGTAATAATATTAACAAAATAAATAAAACTCACCTTAAATCAGTAATAAGGAATATCTCAATAAAAAGATGAAATTTGGATAACGTTACATGTGGATTAGGTTAGACTAAACACTGTTATGTGAAGGCAGTAATTGCACTACGTATTCAGTCGCCTATCTACCAATAATTCCCGCCAATAACTAACTACAAGACAAAACATCTCGGTGAATTTCGTTAGTTTACACTCATGATGCTCTTCTCCATCTTCCCCCCAACCCATACGGAATCAACCGACATCGAAAGACACAACCATTTGTTTTAAACAACAACAAGATTATAATGAAAAATTATTACATCTAAAATTCGGTTCGCAAACTGTTTCTTTCACAGTCAATTTTTTTTACATTAGACCATCGGTTACACGTCCTCTAATATTTAATTGTTTTTAAAATTTACTATCAATCTTGCCGAACTTATAATTAGATAAAATATTAAAGAGAATTAATTTTCCCTTAAACTATAAGTGGACATATTACTACAACAGCCAACCATATACAAAGGGATTATAACGAGATTTTTACTTATTATTTAATTACATATAATATTTATTTTATATACGTAATCAAGCTCAAGACATAGTAGATGTAAATACGGACCCGCACGCGCGCGCACATACAATTTTGTTATCAAGTGTTACTATATTTTTTAAATATCAAATCAGGAATTAAAAAAAAATATATAGTATGTGTGTAAGCGCGTACATACACCCGTAGATCTATTTATTAATTCACTTTATTATACATGTAAAGCCTAATTTTATTTTATTTAGATATTTAAAAATACATTTCGTCGTTTTTAATCAATACTTGGCTCTAAATGAATAAAACAATTTAATCCAAAAATTTTTGAATTTATTTAATTGTTTTATAAGATCCTGCTATTGCGTAAGAGATTTATAAAAGCACTAGACTCTGTGTTAACAGAGTCTAGACGTTCGTAGTCGAACGTTCGACTTGAACGTTCGTAGTCGGTGGAGTGAGCAATGTTTACAAAACAACGAAAGCCGGCTAGACACAGCAGCAAACAACTTTTTTTTATTTCTTCATCACGCATTATTAAAACAAATATTCTTATCTGTTTTAAATAATTTATTAATTTTAACTAGCAGACTATGCTTCACTATGCTAGATTTCAGTATATATACTGTATACTATATATATACTATAGTACTATATGTATACTATAGTATATATATATATATATGAACACAATTGTAAGTTAGAAGCATTAACAAAATGATCATTACGGAAAAATACAAAATTTAACCTTTCCTTTTTACCCTTTCTCTCTTAACTTTTCCCTTCCCGCTTCCCAATTTTAATTTTATCACGTTCCCTTTTCCTTTTATCTCCCTCCCTCTTCCTTTCCCGTTTTCTCCTTCTTCCCTTTTTTGATTTTTTACTTTTCCGATTTTTCCCTGTATCGTATCATCTTTATCTTTTCACCTTGTACTGTTACTCCGAATCTGAATTGTTCTTTAACATCGTTTAAGTTTACACTCATGATGCGCTTCTCCATCTTCCCCCCGCCCATACGGAATCAACCGACACCGATAGTCATCGAAAGACACAAAACCACTTGTTTTGTGTCTTTATATTGTATATATTTTAAATACGTAATCAAGTTCAATATATAGTGCAATACAATTTTGCTATTAAGTGTTATTATATTTTTTAAATATCAAATCAGGAATTAAAGAAAAAAACAGTATTAATCTGTTTTAGATGTAACATGACCTCCGTGCTATTAGAGAGGTAGCTACTTTATTTATTTTACTTAATAAGAAAGTTATAGCGATGTTTTGTTTTCTAAAAAAAGCCACCCCATTTCCACTCCCATAGTCCGATTTTTCCCATTAACGAACTCGATCGAGATTTTGGGTAGTTATATTTTATGTATCAATTTGAAAGCGATTGGCGCAAAATTACGGCAGTTATCGTGTCCATAATATAAAATAAGTGAAATATATATATATATATATATATATACTTATGATATTTCGTACTTTAAAATATTTCAGTGAGGGCTTATTACTCCAAATTTTGTGGATTTTGGGCACTTTTTGTTCAGTCGATTGCAATCAAAAGGGGAGGTGTACAACTAGATGTTACAACAGTCCTAAATCCAAAATTTCAACAATCTAAGGCTAGTCGTTTTTGAGTTATGCGAGATAAATACGTACACACGTCACGCCAAAACTAGTAAAAATGGATTCAGGGATGGTCAAAACGGATGTTTCCATTGAAATCTGAAAACCGAAATTTTTCGCGATCATAATCTACTTTCTTTACTTCGTACAAGGAATTAAAAACTATTAACTCGAAAATTAAAACTAATGAATGCAGTAATCTATATTATTAATATAAGGAAGTAATAATAAATAAAAAACTAACATTAGTAAAATAAAAAGATGGCTCTGAACAAAATTTACTTCCTGTGATAACTTTGTACGTAGTGATGATTGTGTGAGGGAGTTGAGTGGGACAAGATAGCAAAATTTCTGGAATGTTCAGACTCTCGTCTTTCCATCTGCTTCGCGCCATAATTCGTCAACAAAAAAAGAACTGCGTGTGTCAAAATGTGATACGTTGATGAGACATTATATTTATAAAATTATTTATAATATTATTATTACCTGTTCCATTATATAAAGCAATGTAGATAAAATAAACCAAACTTATATATATATATATATTATCTAATCTTTTCTTTCTGATAATTTGTTAAATTAATATTACTGTTATTAACGATTAAAGTTGTCAAATACACCAAATAATATTTATTTCTTTACGATCTGTAGCGTCGTTATTAAAGCCGTATCAAATTTTGTTTACTTACTCAGTATATTTAGCAATATTTTAAATGAATCTAAACGACCATTCAGAAAAGAATTCAACATGTAAACCGGGTAAGTTCTTTTAATAATAATATTTTATATTAAGAAAAGTAGTACGAAATTGAATAATGTGATTTGCATGTATGTTATATTAATTACAATGTTAGGTTAAGCAGTAATTATCGGAATTGTAAGGCTTTAAAAAAATATTATTTACAGCTTAATCAAATATATTTTAAATAAAATAAAATAAAATTTATATAGATTACTTATACATAATAAAAATAATTTGCTTTCAAGTAAGTACAGATACGATAAAAGAGAGGTTTCTGATTCTTTTGTAGACTAAATTTTTTGTATTTAATTTCTTTTTAAATGTGCTCTAATAATTGCTACTTATTAATTATTTCGGGTGTCAATATTTTATTTAAATTCTGTTTTTTGTTTTAAAAAAAAATTAGATTTCTGTTAATAACAAAATCTTTTATCTGTGTCTGCATTTGATGATTAATAAATTAGCTATGTATTTTAAAAAGGTAAAATGGCCTTTATTGTTGCATGAAATACTTTTAAATATTTTCTCGCTTTTTTTAAACTTACATTGATGTGTTTTGCAGATCAAAACGGTCGGTTTTTATGTTAGATGGTCATATTTATTATTAATTTTTTTTTCAACAAACATTTATTCTGATTTTTTAAAATATTTTTTATTAAGCGTGATAGCTTACAACATAATAAATGAATGCAACTTTTAAAATTCACCTGCATGATTAGCTAAATAACATAGCCATCAGTACATAAACAGGTAATGATGAGGCCTTCAATTATTTAATTTTATGTAATATTCAGTATGTATAAATATAATTACAACTAAAAAAAAGATCCATATCATTTTTTTAAACATCATGTCTCTTTTACTTTCTCTTCAAATACTTCATTTCTAATACTATAACCTCACGGGATACTTTTCTAAACAAAACATACTGTTATTACCTGTTCAATTCACTATTCTAGAATACGTGTTTGGTTCTCAGTGAAGATTTCCTCATCATTCAAAAATAATATTCATTATTTTATCATTGTAACTAGTCTCTAAGCTCAATCAACTTGTATAGTTCTTTGTACTCTCTTCTCTAATTTAAAAAAAGTTTTACACATACTGAACACAAACCAAAACTCACCAGCAACAACTTCACACATAAAGCTGTAGATTGTAAACTAGGTAATAAATCATGTAATAAGTGATGTTAGTTCAATGAATCTTGGTAAGCAGTCACTAGTTAAGTGGCAATGTAAAATCCCATAGGTTTATTATCATTTATAATGTTTCTTAATGGAAAGTACCCGTAAAACATATACAAATGTACCCACGGCAAAAACTTAGGATTATCTTCAAACTTAATTGTTAAAATATATACAGCAGCATTTAAAAGTAATATAGTTACTGTTTGTTTATAACGATTAAATATTAACAACAAATTATTCCACTTCACTGAGAATATCTCGGGTAATGTAATAATAAAATTTATAAGTTAAAAAATAATAAAATAACAAAAAAAATACAAAATAATAAGTTTGAAATTAATACAGACCTACACAGGTGAAATTCTAAACCACAATAAGGAAGTATCAAAGGTCTCCCGACTAGTTCAGTATACTCTCCAATAACATCACTTGGTGTTCTTATATACACAATATATATTCTTAAACATTTCTTTTAATTCTGATATGAAATATCTGATTTTTATGAAAATTATTTTTAAAAAAAGAAACTATGCAATTTTATTAATAGGAATATTATTTTAAAGTAAGTAACTTGATGAAGTAATTTGAATAACCAATATTTTAGTATTAAATAAGTAAACAATATTTGCCAACCCCTACTACTTTGCAATATAATATTTACCAGTGAAAAAAAAAATTAGTCTTAAAAATTATTTAAAATTACAGCCAAATAAACAGACTTCTCTTTTTATTGTTATGAACTTTTATAATAGTACGCTCGCACAACACAACACACACATGGGCGTGTGCGGGCATGCCTAAGATGGATGACTCATTATGGAAAGAGATAAATTATAGAGCTTTTACAGTATCTAACGTTTTGAATGGAGCCTGGATGATGAATACACAAGATCTGTAGTTTTATAGTAGTGGGTACTTCAAATTTCTCTCAAACCTTTAAAACAGTGATTCCCAAACTGTGCGCTGACACCCCAGGGCAGCCACAGCCTCTTCACAGGGGTGCCACAAAATATTGTAAAAGCTTTATAATTAACTGAACCAAGACATTTATAATTATTAATTTAATGTTAATAAAGTAAACGAATAATGAAGATTCATGAGTTTTATTTATTTTTATTTCTTACTTTCATGCGTAATCATACTTTCATTTAAGGTAGGATGCCCTGGAAAAATTTTAATTGAAAAAGGGCGCCATGGAAAGGGGGCCATGACGCAGAAAAGTTTGGAAACCACTGCTTTAAAACATAAAACAGACCCAAAGCTATTATGATGCCATAAAATTGAAGTTTTACTTTATCTCTACATTAGATTATTTGTAATAAAGCCAACTAGGGCACATAAAGGTAATTTTTTTTCTATAATTAACTTTTAGTCCCACCCAATTCCTTAACTGTTAAAATATAAAACTGGAACCTTTTTAATATATTCTCTGACAGAAAATTAGATTTTTTGTAAGATTATGAATTTTACATAACTATAATAAATTTTTGATACAGATTTTTAAAAAAACGTTTGTTCCTATTCATCAAATTGAGTGTATTATTTAAGTGAAAACCAAACATATAAGAGCATTTAAAAGCATTTTCCAAGCAATAATTTTTCCCATTTTATAAAATGTAGCACCATTGTAACCTGTGTTTTTTAAGTTACGAAAAAATTTGACTTTAGAATGATTTTATTTAAATGTTATTGGGCAACATATTATTTTTATTCATAAATGATTTGTCTACAGATTGTTTACAAAATTGATAATCTTGGAATTTGAAATTTATTTTTTTTATTAATAAATGTGTGGTCGACTCTTTGAAGTAAACTTAAATGTTTGTTACTTATGATTAAATTACTAAATTTTTGTCGGCTCTATTCTTACGGTAGTGAATTGATTTTATTATTTCGCATATTATGTCTAATTAATGTGGAAAAGACATTCACCATCAAGGGAAAGAAATTATACACAATGTTTTTAATTACATGGCAGGAGAAGGTGTAGTTGGAATGTTTGCTAGTGACCGAAAAAAGTTGTAGATCATGTTGCGTCTGCTGCAGGAGTTTCAAAAAGAACAGTTTAATGAATTATTTCGGAAATCGCTTTGGGAAAAAATTAATTTCTCCTCACAAAGATATAAAATGGAAAAAGGGAGTGACAAACCTGGACAGTTTTAATTGGAGTACCATACAACGTAAAGTGTTAAAGTTTTACTTAAATGAGAGTTGTTTGCCTTCTCTAAGAAAACCTACCATAAAACTAAAAAGTAATGGTGTATTTAATAAGCAAAAGTAGCTTGTGGACATTTTTGTTAAGCATGGATTTCAATCTGAATAGAATCAGAAATAACAGGACAGATCTTATTGAAAAACATGATATTCAGTACAAACGGTTTGTACTGAATTAAGTTGAAGAAGATGTAGATCAAGTTGGAGGAAGACCTCGTCTACGTCAATGGGACTTATATTTTAAGTTCTCATTGCCAACAGAAATGTTGGCAGCCTTCAAATGTGCCTGAATGTTTGGTAGTGCCAATTTCAACAGGAGAATAGGTAATAATTATCCACGCTGGTAATGAAATTGAATTTGTTTCTAACTGCTTGACAGTATTTCAACAGTGATAAAAAAATATCTGTTAATAAAACATAAAAATAATTAGAAAATAATTCTTCAAATGATAATATTAAACCAAGGAATCAGGTGCAACAATAATTGAAAATAAAAAAACAAAATGACATCAGTAAAAAAGATACAAACACCAGTAGTAATAAAACTAATGTTATCAAACAAAATTCAACATCTGCTGACTAGCAATTTAAAAGTTAAATAACTCACTGTTGGTATAGTACAGAAAATTTTAATTGATAATAATAAACTTGATACAACAATTTATTGAAACAATTGATGAAAATGTTGATAGTTTTTGTATTTTTTGATACTTTTTAATCGTATTAGAATTTTCATAAAAAAATCACAAATATCTTGAAAATGGTCGGTCCTAGCACTCTGAAAAATTTTTTCTGCCTCCCTGTACAATACACTCCCAGTGGTACCTGTCAGATGATAATATTTTCAAGTGCCCCGGGGCACTGTTTGAAAATTGGAGAGGGGGTGCCACAGCAATATCTTGGCAACCGCTCGTCCGATTTTCATGATTTAAACTGCGTATCTATCATCAGGTTGAGTGCTAATTGCTTAATGCATCGGGTACACTCTTGATGAACCGGATCTTGCTTATCCGGAAATTAAATTGTTTAGCCCTATGTTACGATTGCATTCATGCACTGTAAAACGTACCAACCCGATCTTTCACTAAATCCGCTCAAACCTGTGCACTAGTGCAGTTGTAAAGTATAAACTTATGAAGACTAAAAAGTGAAAATAAAAAAATATATAAAAAATGTTTTAAAAACCACTCTTAATGCGCTACAAGGTAAAAGATAATTAATTTTATGACAATAATTGTAGGGTGTTCATGTTTGCATCCCACTCTTTAGGCCATTCATCACATGTATGAAAAAAGTGGCAAAAATATCAAATTTTTAATTTGAAGCTATGACTTTCACATAATCTTACATATCACCATCAAAGCTTATTGTCATATCGATTCTGAGATACAGTCCTAAAATTATTTTTTACCTTTTAATGCATTTAATTTAAGAATGGTTTTAAAAATGTTTTTAAATTTTATTTATTTTACTTTTAGCATTTAAAAATAAGTTAGCTAAATATTTGTGTATTGTTTTATTCAGTTATGAATTTATTTATTTTTTATGTAAATATAAGACTAAAAATAGTTAAAAAAATTATGATGTGAATTTGTTTATTGATTGGAATAATATTTAGTATAAGAAATACTAAAAAAAATTTATAATGTATATATACTGTTAAATTTATTATACCATATATGTATATATATCTATTGTCTTCCATGATTAGCATATTATAGCCCCGCACTGGCTAGGCAACCATCACGTAGATCAGATCAGTGTCAATTCGGCTTGGACAAATTTCTTTTATCTTACCAAATTTTTTTTTAGAATATATATTAATATTCTCTTATAACTTCATCATATGATTAATTGTATTATTTTTATTAACTATTTTGATATTAATTTAATACGGTACATATAGTGAAAAGATTGGTTTTAGATGTGTTTTATGTCCGAGAAGTACCCATTTCTCTAAAAAAATATATGTTATGAGCTTAGTATATACTGGAACACTTACGTACATGTATATTTAGGAATTGCTTATCCATTGGATATGTGCTGAATGCACAGAGCTACACTGATTCAAACAAGTATCGTGATGTCATCCTGGCCCATACCATCACATACAGTGGATTCCTTTCAGACTTGCACACAAAATAAGTATTTCTCTTAGCCCAGATAACCACATTCCTGGCTCCTGAATTGTGTTAAATTGCATACCAATCAGAAAACAACTCTTGCTTAGAACATCATATTTGTGAATCGTACTAATCACAGGAGACACACTGTTTCATATCTCCATCTGATAATTCATTCACTTAGTGAAAACGGGGTTTTACATTCGTCTTTTTTAATGTGATCAGCATTGTTGATTGCATGTTTCAATTTTGGTTGTTTACAAATAAAAATCTATTTTTACCAGCAATAGCAACACATGTTTGAATTCAGGTTCTCTTTACATCTTTTAACACTGCTGGAATCAATATTCTGTATGACTTTAAGAACAGGATACCAACTGCAGTAAAGAAGTTATTTCTTAGGTACCAAAATCCTGCGCACCTTTCAAAACAGTATTGTATGTTAATTAAAGGGAGGGGTATGGGAACTTCTAAGAGGTTCTGTAGATCTAAAAGAAGTAGTACTATTAAGGGAGGGGTATGGGAACTGCTAAGAGGTTCTGTAGATCTAAAAGAAGTAGTACTATTATTTGCTGCTTTATATTATCCTCCCTGTTCTTTCTTATGGATATGACTTGCAAAGCTCCTGAGGTACAAGAGGTACACTTCTGAGGTGTTTTCTGATGAATAATTGTATTTACTGTGGTGAACAAGCGGCTATTTGAGGCAAATACTAGTTGCATTTTGGTAGACTTGTCACTGGTATAAAATAGAAGAATATTTAGGTTTGGCTCGATGAAGATGGCTACAGGAAACCAGTTACTCTTACTTTCCCTTATAAATATATCATGGGATGTTGATATTCTTAAATTGATACTGACATCTGACTTGTATTAGGTTATCTACAGTTGTTATGGAAAAATATTTAAATTGATTATTTTGACAATAAACTTACTTATTTTTTGCTAAGGTTATTTGTTCTCAAAGTTAACTTTAAAATATTATGAGAATAATGAATCATTAAGTTATAGTATTATCTTGTAACAACGTGTAGATTTGATAAAACTCAAATAAAATTTTCCCTCTAAACTGGACATGGTACAAGTATTTCTTTATGGCAGAGGTTAGCATCTGCTGGGATTTATCCGAAACGCACTTAGCTAATTAGGGTTATTCAGCCATTGGATAGGAATCCCTGATCAGGTCTACAGCCTGTTTTCTCTCACCAGATCCAAGAATGCAGTGTATATGTCAGTCCTAAATTCTTCGGTATGAGCATAGGAAATACACTAACAGAATATGGTATGCTAAAAAGGATGACAACCCATAAAAAAATTGCAACGCATAAAAAAATAACCTCACTCAAATGATACCTTCAACAAAACTCTAGTTAGCAAGAATGTATCCTGCCAATAACCCTATGGGAGATTAGAGTAATTTTATTTAGAATGGAAGTATCACATTATTTATCAAATTTATATTGATCAGCTGATATATTTCATAAAAAATATTGCTTTTCCTTGTGAGATTAAAGAGCACCATAATAATAATAACAGTAATAATAATAAAAACAGCTTTCTACAGAATTATTTTGATGTTGCATGGTATGCAGAAGGATCTTGTCAAACTTACTTGTTCAGTTTCATGTATCTTTTCCTCCATATAAATAAGAATACTGTCTCGCCTCCTTCTTTATGTAAACTACATATAGTATTTAATTCAGTTGGCTCATCAACAGCTGATAGTTTCGTAATATTATTTCATTTTAATTTTTTTATTGTTCACTATAATTTATATCATGTACAAGTAAACATACATTTTCATAGTTCTATATTTACAACAATATATTGCAGAAAATAATTCATAATTTAATCACATATTTCAATGTAATAATCATTACAGTTAATTAAAGGTACATTACGACCGTAATCAATGAATTAATATTTAATAGTAAAAGTGAATCGGTGATACCAGAGTCAATCAGAAAATTTCACCATTTCCCATAGGAGGTTAACCTTTTCGCTAACCCTTTCTTTAAAATGTAATTAGTGTACTTTTGTGGTTTATTATTTTTTTTTACTAAATATGAACTAGTTTTATGGTGTACAATATGTAAAATTGATATCTATAATTTTGATTTTGACAATTTTAAAAGAAAAATATCAAATTTTTCACTTTGTATAACTTAATTTTAAAAAGTAAAAATGTTAAACAGAACTGATTTATGATAGTACTATGTCTACACTGCATTAACGAGGATGTTAATTATTCATATCTGAATCATTAACAGAAATTAATGATTTGGTAGAAGTGCATGATTAGCTGTTTTTGAACAATTGATCTTGGTGATAATTACATGAATATCAGATTAGTTAGTTTAGGAGAGTATATAAAATAGAGTATTGAGTCATTGAGTCAGCCTGTTTTAAAAGTGGAGAGTAATAATTTATGGAGTCAGTAGGATAGTTGTTGAGATATTGTCTTAATGTGCAAGTGCTATCCAAAAGTAAATATGTTTCGCTGTTGTTCACGAAGATGTGGGAGAGTGTCGCAATCTTTGTGACTAAATCCTGCTAGTTGTGTATGTACCTGAAGATGGAAAATAATATTTCTGAAAGCGCTTGAACATACTTAATTTGTTGGTAAGCAGAACTTAAAAGTATATTTTTTATATATCATATATACCAATGGGCCATGGTAATTAAAATTAACATTTTATTAATATTTTATTCTCTTCAGTTTTCAGGTATTTTGACATTACCAGTTAAGGGATTTGCTATTTTACTGAAGGTCCTCGTTTACTATTATTTGATGTTTTATGTATTTTTTATTTCGTACTTTTTTTATGCCTTCTGTTCTGCCTTTTACAGTTGTCAATGAGTAAAGATTAATACTTTTTTATTATTAACTTTATGCAGAAAACAGCCATGCTATCCTTTTTTCTATTATATAGAAATTTGTTTAACATTCATCTTATTCCTCTGTTATGTTAAATTATATTTAAATTTTATCTTAATATGTTGTACAAGGTTTATTTAATAGAATTTAAATATAATTTTTCTGTATATTAAAATAATTGTTATTTAAATTTTTATTACTCCTTTGTAAGTGATGCTTATTGGTGAAAAAATGTAAATTGGTTTTTGTTGTTTAGGTTGCCATGTTAACTCATCAGGTTTCTGTATTCACAGAAGGTGTATTACGTATGAAAAGCACTTTGGTTGGTATTGTTCGTATAGATCCTAAACAGTTATTGGAAGACGGTATAAGAAAAGAATTGGTTCATCATTTGGCAACAGCACTTCATAATGGTCTTATTTTTAATCCAAAAGCCAAGGTATATATTAGAATAAAACCCTTCATATATTGAAATCTGAACTACTTGGGTGTCTCTCCAGTTATCAAAATTTATCACCTGTTATGGAAACTTGGTCAAAATTCCAAAAATTAGTTAAAAAAATTATAAAAAAATTAAAAATTAAATTTTACTGTTCCATGAAATCTTTTAATAAAATTCACCTACAGCTTGTAAATCATAAAACTACCCCGCAAAAGATTGTGAGAAACAATCTCCATTTAATGTTTCAAAGCCTTTCTGTGAAGGTGTTAATACAGCTCTATTTGCTTCCTCTTTTTACTTGAAATTTTTTTGCTGAAATACATCCTGAGCATATATGAGCATATAAAAAAACGTTTAGCAAGAGGAAGCAGGTTTGATCTGTTATCCTATTTTTTTATTTTTGTAAAAATTGTTTTTTGAGCTTGTAAATGCTAAAAATCTACCTTTTTAATAGTTTGTTCAATAATTGTTTTGAGTAGTTTACTTTATTCAACTCCACTGGTATTTCAGGTTAAAAAATTTTATAAATTTCTAAGATCTCAGTGATGCAAATTCTGATTTTTTGTTATAAGTTCATTCTTAATAAACAGGTTTTTCTTTGTCATTTGTAATGTCTTTGTAAATTTAGATAATGTGCACAAACTGAAATAATATTTTCAGAGAACAGAGTCGGTTTGTTCTTTGAAAATTTTCTATTAAATAGCAGATATCTAAAAAATAATTTACCTAATTTTGATAAATAAAAGGCAAAATAAAATTCAGTCTTTACAAATTTTGATTTTTGTAAACTGTGTAGGTATCTCTTACAAGGCATCCAGTAATGGATGATGTTGAACCAATAATGGATGAGCAGTATTTCTCATGCATTAATTTATACCTAAAACTATCCTCAAATTTAAGTAAAAACATTTGCAAAAGAATAATTTTGATTTACTCTTAGGTAGTTTTGTTTTTAATCAAATCAAAGTATATAGAAACATGATTATACATTGACATTGTTGCATATGAAGATGTAAATATCTAATAAATTCTTGGTTTTTAAAAACATTGTTCTTGTATATATAGAAACTCAATATTATTTCTATCTTAGAGTGCCAGTTTAAATATTTGTACTAAATTAAATTAAATATCTGAATTTATTTTTATGAGAATAAGTTCAATTAAAAAGAAAACTCAAATAGATTGACGGTCATAAAAAAAAAGCTAAACATTCCTGTATCTATATTTGTATGAAATATTTTTCATACGTTAAGACAAATGTTCTAAAGTATGAAAATACTCTAATTTTTCAGTTGATATAAACCTATTTGGGCTTTCAATAATATCTCTAAAAGCAAGTTGCTGATTTTTCCCTAAACCAGTAGATCAGTAGTGTTCTATTCTTCAATTAGCCACAAATAATGAAAAGTATGTAAACCTCAGTGCGAATTACTTTTCCTAGAGTTTTTATGGGAATTTCTTTTGTTAAGATTTTAGGGAGAAGTGCTTCTCCACAACTCCCTTGCTCTGTAAAAATTTAATGATAATAGTTATAAAAAAAAATAATCTCTAATTATTTATTGCAATTTTTCACAGTGACTATTTATTTGTCTTTAGACTAGTGAATTGGGTGATAAGTTAAAACAATTAGGAGAAATTATGGATGGACATCGTAGATCCTTTGAATACATCCAAGACTATATATATTTATCGGCTTAAAATATGGCAGGTAATTGAATTAAACTTATTTATTTACTACTCTTATTTCATATAGTGTGTAATGTGTATTGGGTTAAAATGTGTCTAATTTAACTTGAAAAATATTTCATTAATACGTAGTGCTTAATTTTGGCAATAAATTAAAATTGCTAGCCCACAAATTCATTCATATGGACTAATATTTACTATTATTACTGTTACTAATTATTATTAATATTTACTATTAATTATTGATGTAATGCATTTAAAATTATAATACAGTAATATTATGATTTTTTTTGTTGTTTATGACATCAGATAATCGATAGTCACACATATCCTCATGTATCTAGTACCACATGTTTGGCTGAAAGGACATGGACATATCTACCCTTAGACAACATTACCCACCAAATTATTTATTACTCTAATGCTTAGAGAAACATAACCTTAAAATATTTGTTTTTTTTAGTTTCTCTCCTTTCAATCACCTTTTATGTCAGGTAGGAGAAACACCAGAGAAGTATCCTGTTCTTCTATGGGGGAATAATTTTTTTTATTATTTCAGTTTTTGTTTTGAAATTTATTTTATTGTTTTATGGAATTTACGTAGAGCCAAACCAGTATTCTGGTTTATAACTTATGCATGTTATTCATGTTGATAACTTATTAAAATAAATAATTTACATAATGTATGTACATTATGTAAATTATTTAATTTATCTATCTTCTTTCCATCCATTATTTATATTTTTGTATTTTATGATTTTATTTATCGATGTGTTCCAGAAGTTTGGTTGCCATATGCAAATAATTTATTTTAGACAGGTAATCTTTTATGAAGGCATTGAAATCCTGTATTTTGAAGTTGTGTATGTAAAGACATATATTAGTATTTTTACATTTGACAATTGTAATTTTTAATTAAATAAACATTTGCAAATTATCTGTTATTTTTTTCTTAGGGTTTTTCATTTGATATTTAAACAACTGTTTTTTTTTTTTTTTTATCAAAAACAGTATAATATCTGAAATTGTTAGGTTCTTCAAGTAGATTGTCTTTCATTTGGACAAGTGATTAATTATACAGTATGATTTGCAAAGAGTATAACAAACTTTCAGGAGATGTACTACTGGTGAAAATAAAGAAAAAAGTTGTATGAACATTGGTTTAGAATTACTTTGTTAATGAATGTCGATTGGTGAACGATTTCGCCCTGATCTCTGTGCCTTCCTAAAATTAAGCTAGACTATTGCTCAGGACCTAAATTAAGAAGTAAATTTAATAGTTTTATATAAAGTCCTACCTGAAAGATTTTTTAAAAAATAGTTTCATAACTATATTTTTAATAGTTTTTGAGAAATCTGTTGTAAAAGATAAAAGATTTATAATCAGCCAAATCAACATTCTGGCTGATAACTTATGCATGCATATACTTTAGGTAATTATTTAATTTATCTATCTTTATGTACGTACTTTATCTACATTTTTATAATTTTGTGACTGTTTGTCTTGTAACAGAGTTACAAAATTTTTTAAGTACTCTTCAAAAAGGCATTTTACGGGATAAAGCATGGATTGATAATTTGTCAGCTGCTGCTAAAGTACTCAGCCCTAATACTGCAAACATAAGTTAGTATTTATTAAGTTTTTTAATTTATTTAAAATTTTATAAAGAATTTCTCATTTTTCTTGGTCATCAGTCATATTTTTATCAGTTTAGTAATTTTGAAAGAATGATAAACCTTGAAATGCTGCCATTTGAGGTTCTTCGAAGAACACCTCAAAATAATAAGAAAATTGGATTCTTTGCGTATAGAATGATGATTATTGTGACATAGCAACTCAAATTATTGTAAATGTTATCAAGAACGGTTTTTTACTTAAAAGACAATTGTTTAATCCTTATATGATACATGTGAAAGGAAGGAATAACTGCCAGCCAGCAGTGTAGCACCAGATAGTGTTTTTAGATCAGCTTATCTCAATTTAATTCCTGTCATTTTTTTTTCTACACTTTGTTATCAAATTTTTTATGTCAGTCTTATAACTACTCTGCATTTCCCTGTGCATATAAAAATCTGAAATAAATATTAAGGCAATATTCAACAAACTCTGATAACTCATTTAAATTTCAAAGCAATATACAGTAAAACTCATACAGTAAAAACTAGGCATTATTTGATAAAAACATAATGAAGTTGTTGAAAAGATTGTATTTTTTATAACTAGTTAAAAAACTTTCATTAAAATTCTTACAAAAGTTTTTAATCTTTTCATCGTTATAGTATACCAGATTATTTTAGATGCTTTATACAATTGATGTAGCGGTTAATATATGATTGCTATGAGAATTGGATATTATTATGACTTTGTTGAAAACAGTTGAATATGTGGTTCTTTTACGAAACTTATTGGCTAATAAATGTTGATAATAGTTGTTGTATAGGTCCTCTGTAAGATACTGACTGCCTTCATAACATTGCAAGTTCTGTAATTCAGGAATGCTTCAGGAAATAACATCCTAAAACTGAAGGTTATAAAATAATTATGAAAAGTAGTCCTGTGGCTAATTTACAACTAACTAATGTATGTACACTTCTGAGTGCGGTTTCCCTGCACTGGTTATTGCTATTTATTATCAGTTAATGACTATCTGTTGCAGTCGGGGCTAGCTAAATAAAATTTACATATTAGAACATGCAAATAATTTACTTAACTTATTGATTTTATTCTATTATAAAACTGTATAAATTATTTAATTAAAATATTTATTCGCATATTTTGATAATATAATAAGCAATAATATTTTTGCAAGTCATTATCTGTCGCATTCATCAATGTTTTTGTAACGATCATTAAATATAATTTTTATAATTTCTTTTTGTACTGTGACCTTATTCAGTGTGTGTCAAATTTAATCGCTAACAAAAATTTATATTATAGATAAAAACATAATTTAAGCTTTTAGATTATTATTGTAGCTGTTGTATATTATTACTTTATACAGAGTTATACTTAAGTTTGGAAAGAGCTTTGTACTGCATATCTAAGAGGTATTTGGAGACAGAAAGAAATGGGGTTTTTGATAGTTAAAAAAAAGTCTGCATTATGATGGGTGTTTTATTTTTGTCCCCCATCTTAGATCTTTATTTTTTTTTAGGTACGAAGGTCGACATATAATGTGTGATTTTGATTTAAAATTTTATGAGAAAAACAATGGTGAAACCTGCTTTTCTGTTACCTTCATTATCGAGTTATAAGCATTCAAGTTGCAATGAAAGAAAAATCATGTTAGTTCACTTTTATTGCATTTTACATTCATAATGCATACAATAATGAACTTTATAAACATTACTATAATATTAATAATAATAAAAAACAGTAGCTAATAATTAACAACACAACAACAAATTAAACATTTATATCGACTGATATTATTTCCTAAATAAAAATTAACTTCCAGTGTTAATATCAGCTGATATTTGTTATTTTTTTGTAAATGAAACAAGTCAACTGGACATACTTACTTAGAAATGTATTATAAATTTAGTCGAGTAAATCAGCTGTTAATTTACAACAATGCAGTTTGTATTACATTGAAACAGTGCGACTTATTAACTTCTCATTTCACCTTTTACTTCAACATACTTTGGTATAGCAAAATTTGATAGAAAAAATTAAGTTGTAGGCCTAGGGGTTCAAATTTGTTTTTCAGTGAAAGTTATATTAGTAAGTTATATAAGTTATATTAGTTTCCTCATACATTTATTTAGTTTTATCAAACACTAAATCTTCAAATAATAACACCTTTAAGTGAAACCAAAAGAATAATCCTATAGATGATGATCAGGGACAGTGACAGAGTTCAGCCTTTACAAGAAGTATGAGATTTATTTAATAATAGATTTCCAAAACAGCGGACCAATAAGTAAATCAGTTGCGATCAAGACAGTACAGCAATTTGAAGAAACCATTACTGTAAAGAATTGTCCTTGCACCAGTAGACCAAGAACTATCACAACCAATGCAAAGTCATTAGATATATCAAAAGACCTTCATTCATCGATTCGGAAAGCTATTATCCATGACATGACATCAGTTATTTTTCAGTTCAAATAATTCTTAAAACAAATAAATTTCACCCTTATAAACTACAGCTGGTGCAAGAACTTTTGGAAGTTGTTTTGGACCGCAGAGTTGAGAGTATTGTGATATTGTAATACAAAAATTAGATGTACTAAATTTTTCCAATTCAATAATATTTACTGAAGTGACTTAAGTTAAATGGCTATGACAATAAGCAAAACTGTCGATATCAGAGCGATAATAATTTCAGTTGGATGTTAGAAGCTCATACCCAGCATCCTCAGAAAGTTAACATTTGGATTTGGACGGGAATCGGCGATCATTGTATCATAGGGCCTTTATTTTAGTTGACAATCTTACAGGAGATGCTTACTGCAACTCATTAGCCAATAGGATTTTACCAAATATCTGGGAAAATGTCTGATAAGAATTAAATAATAACGTATGGTTTCAGTAAGACAGTTAACCACCTCATTATTATCTTAGGGCATGGCAAATTTTAAATGAACGATTTTCAAATCACCGGGTAGGTTTTAGAGGAGCCGTAGAATGGCCTGCCAGGTCTCCAGACTTGTCTCCTCGTGATTACTTTTTTGGGGGTACTTGAAACATATGTTTAGAAAACAAAACCTGCAGATATTGACAAATTGAAAAGAACAATTGACGAATCTGCTCGTGCATTACCAGACATAATACAAGTTATAAACAGATATTACTTGAGGATAGCACACTGTCAAGCTGTAGAGAGGAAGCATTTTGAACATATATTGTAGAATGGGTATGCTTTCAAAATTTATTTCATTAGTAATTTACGATCGAAAACATTTATTTAAAATTTTAAAATAAATATTGTAATATTTATTACAGTAAATAATATCAGTTTATATAGCCTTTTGATATATTGTGCTGTTAATTATTAGTTATTGTTTATTATTATAAATATTATACCTTTATTTAAAGTTGTATGCATTATGATTATAGGTAAAATGCAATTTTGTTACATTTTACCTCATTTTATTGTTAACATGATTTTTCTGTCACTGCAAATTTGATATTTTAAAAAATGTAAAAACCAGTTTTTAGCTAAAAAACCCTTTGATTTTTTCAAATGTTGAGGGTGTGAAATGAAAGGTAGTCTATGCTGTATACCTAAAAACATCTTGTAATATTGCTGTTATCTCTCTCCACTTCCATATCTGAATTTATCAAACCTATTGTTTCCCTTAATTTTCACTTTTCATCTTCCAAAAAAAAAAAAAAAATGTATGCTTTTCCTGCTTACTATTAATAACAGATGGTACAACAGGAATTTCTAATTAGAAAATTATATGAGGGTTGGTTGAAATGCGATGCACAGTTGCATATAAATTGCAAATGAAAAGAGATAAGCAAATGGAAATCAAACGAATATGATGCAAAAGTACATTTTATTTGTTACAAAAACGTACATTCATTTTTCTGTAAAATGCTTCTTTTATGTAGTTACCATTTACACTTTCTCCCATTGGTGAATCAGTTTTCTTATTCTGTCAATGAAGAATACTGACTTGATGGCCTTTACTTGATTCAAAGTGAAAATTGGAGGGTTCCAAATCTAGTAAAAACAGAGGGTGTAGAAATAGATTCAAACTTCAATTTTACAAGAGGCTTGGAGTTTCAGTGTGGAGTTTGGTGTTTCATTTGGCAATAGGAAACTTCCTATTGCCAAATGATTGACTTTTTGAATTTGGTGAATCATCATATCAGTCTTATGATGTTACTGTTATTATTCCATCCCACTGTGATGACACAGATGAGGAAAAATTTCACCCAATCACTTTTCGTTGTTAAAAATTCAATCTCTGCGTGTTGTTTTAGATGCGTTATCATAGCAGGCATACTCAACTCCATAACAATGGGGATTGATAGAAAATGAGAAGGAGAGGAGAAATTAAGTTCTCCTGTTCCAGTATTATTACATTTCAGCTGCTCCTTGCATATACTTTTTATGAATTTATTTTCATGAATGGTGGATAGATGATCATGTTTTATAAAAACCATGCAGCTATTTCTTCTTTTATATCACAGGAATACTTATGTGATTTCTTACATTTCATGATAAAATTATTTTACAGGTAACCCTACTAGAATGTATCCTCAAATAAGCAGTAAATTACAGAAAACGTGGCCTCAGTATTTGGATTGTGTTTTACGAGTAGGTCAGCTGCAACTTTTAAGGAAACATATATTTTATGAGCTGCGTACATCATGCAAATTTGAATCAAAACCTCTTGCTTCAGCTTTTGAAACAATGAATCGGTATGTTAATTATATTTAAAATTTAGCTTTTTGATTTTCTTTTAATTATATTGTTAGGATTAAAATTGAGGACCTTTTCCATTGTCAACTGTCAACATTATTTACTTTTTATATTGGTCAGATAATAGTATTTTCTATTATTTTTATTAATATAAAATAGTATTTTCTATTATTTTTTTTAAAAGCTTAATATTTTGATTAACCTGTAATTATTTAAATTCTTTAAAAAAGCTTTTTTTTATGTTTAAGAGTAGCAAGCTAAAAATATAAGGATACTAAGTAAAGGAAAAATTCAAATAAATAAATAATGTGACAATCCGAACAATGTGTAATAAACTAGTTCCTTTATGTTAAAAATATATACATATTGCGTGTAAAGTACAGGAAGGAAGAAGTACACACAATGAAGAAGCACAGACAAGTATTAAAAAGTTCAGTTACTGTTTGGCAATTACCAAACACATTTGGTAGTTATATGTTGTTTTGTTGTTTCTTATTGTGTGTTTAATGTTCAATAAATGATTGATAAGACTCCATTTCTGTTATTTTCAATTTTGGTTACGTTATAATTTTTTTTCCTGTTTAGCCTTTGGGAATCACCATCAGGTATTATTTCAGAGAATGAATGAGGATGATATGTATGAGTGTAAGTGAAGTGTAGTTTTGTACAGTCTCAGGTCGACCATTTCTGAGATTTGTGATTAATTGAAACCCAACCACCAAAGAACACCGGTATCCATGATCTAGTATTCAAATCCGTATAAAAGTAACTGCCTTTACTAGGATTTGAACGTTGGAACTCTCAACTTTCTCAACTTATCATTACTATATACATATTAATAGTTTTTCTACGATTTTGTAGGAATCTAGTTAAATTTAATTAAAGATATAATCCAACATTCTTTAGTTTGTCACCTACAGTAATCCAACACTTTACGTCTAACTGCTGAGGTAATTTGTGTAATGCCACTTTTTTTTTTTTTTTTTACTTGTGACAATGATAAAACAGAGAGACACCACGTCCGAGTGGTTAATATATTGTTTTAAGTGAGTAGGCCATGGTTACATGGTGCCACCAGCTGGCGACTTGAACAGTACCGGGGTCTACAGATGGCATGAAACTTCTTACATTATCTTACTACACGTCTCAGTATTGCTTGATCGTGTGGCATGCTTAGTTGTCATATTCGTTTTAACATGTCTAGTTTTCCTTATCTTAAAGCGTCCATTTTTCGTATCTTAAACAGTATCTGAACTATGTTGTTTTTAGTTTTGAACATATTGAAACCACAAAAATGCAAGCACATCAAGCTAAGTTTATTTCAGAAAGCAGAAACTCTTAAAAGAAATGACAAAGGCAAAAAAATTTGTGACATAGCTTCACTGTACGGAATTGAATATGCAATGATGTATGATTTGCAAAGAATCTGGCGAAAATAGAGAAATTTGTAAAAGATAATGTCAGTGGTAAAAGTGATCAGAAAACATTAAAATCTGGCACATTCCCATTAATGGAAGATGCACTTTATTGTTGATTTATCCAGGAACGTTCTAAACATACTCCTCTTTCTGGTAAAATCATCAAAGAAAAAAGTAAGCTTTTCTATAATAAAATGATGAAAAAAGAAGATTTCTGCAAAAGTGATGAGCGGTTTGATAAATTCAAGAAGAGCTATGGAATCCTTTTATTAACCACCACAGGTGAGAAAATTTCTTGTGATTTTACTGCTGTTGAGTCACATAAAGAGAAATTTATAAAGACAGTCCAAGAGTTGGGTCTTGGTGCTGACCAAGTTTATAATGCCGATGAGAGTGGATTATTTTGGAGGGTGCAACCAAAAAGAAAAATTTGTCCATTGTGCTGAAAAGAGTGCTTCAGGTTGCAAAATATTGAAAAACAGATTATGTTTATACCTTTTTCAAATAAGTGGTACCCGTAAACTGAATAGCTTGTTATAAGCAAGTCCAAAAATCCTAGGGCTTTTAAAAACATAGCCGGGTGTGGATGACAAGGAAAGTATTTTTTGAATGGTTTAATGAGTAGTTCATGTCATCAGTAAAAAAATTCCTTAAAGAAAGACAGTTACCAGAAAAAAACAATGTTACTTTTAGACAATTGTACGGGGCACAGGAAGACTACTCAATACTGACCAGTATTTTTTTGTTAAGTAAGAAGTAATTGTATTATTGTTATTTTCTTAATAAAATTATATCGGTTATTCAAATTAATAAATGTATATGAAAGTACACAATGCTTTCTGTTGGTATTTCCATTGAAATTAGGATAATTCTAGTAATCTGACACCACGGCTGCCTGATATGTGTCGGATTACCAAGAGCATACTGTACTTTTAAATGAATCTGAATACCTGCAGTAGAGGCATTCTTTGGTCTATAAGTTCGATTAACAACACTATCTCAGGAATAGTCAGCATAAAGTGGACAAGACAAATCACTAAATTATACTTATTAAAATATAGCATAAATTATTTTATTAAAGTTAAAAAATTTCTTGTACAACTAATTTTTTTCTTTTTTTTGTCAATAGGGCATTATTAAATGAAATCAGACAGCACTATAAGTTAAAGGGATCAAAACCTGCTCAAAATGATAGTAATTTACTTGTAGAATTAACCACTTATTTAGATTGGGCTGGAATTGGTAATCCATTTGCTAAAATTTATGTTACTACAAAAAATCTTACGTATTTTCCACTTCTATCATTCTTGTTTGTAATTTCACAACTACCAAAAATGACACTCGATAAGAATATCGGTAAGTAAAATAAACAATTATAAATTAAAATGAGACGTCATAAGCTAAGATATACAGAATACATTTTACAATCTGTCTTGAAGTCAAGTGTTTTGAAGTTTTTTTTTTAATTCCAAGAATTGTTTGACAAATTATAAAGTAAATAAAAGTACTACCTACTTTTGATGTACTGTATGTTCTGCTGAAAAATTCAAATTTATTGCACGTGTGTAATGAGTGTTAGTAAGTCATCTCTGTTACAGTAGTGATTTGTGAATTATAAAGTAAGAAGTTCAACCTAACCTTATGAATAAACAAAGGAAAGATTTTTTATGAATTACATTTACTACTGTAACTTCCATTCAGAATTGCATTTGGTTTTCGATGCTCTTTATTCATATAAGCTGTATTCCAAGGTTATTTGTGTAAAAACGTTTTATCTTGCCGAATGTGTTTTTCAGAAGTTGCAATATGCAAAAAAACATGAAACATTAATTATACCTAAAAACATAATCCCTTCCAAAACCAGAAAGACAAGCGACTTGAAAAATTAATCATTTATTTATAAAAGACCATAAAAACAAAAACAATCTTACAAAACAGAAAGTAGGTATACTATAAGACCTAAATAGAAGCTGTAGCTTAGATAATGAATGAATATTTTTTACTTTATATGAACTAAAATGTCAGACTATTGTCTATTTAGTACAAAGTATCTGCAAGTAGATGATCGCTTTCTTTATGTATTTTCCAAGTTTTCTTTTTGGTAATGTAAAATGTTATTAGCTACAAAAAATTCCAAAGCTTCACTTTACAGATTGTATTTTTATATAGCCCTAAACAAATAGCAGATATATTATTTTTCACTTTTTAGGGGTTTGATGGTCCTTAAAATGTGTGTTGTAACATATCATTAGCTGTTAGTTTTTAGCATGTATTGTGCACATAACTGCTTAATTGCATATGTAATATTAGAATTTTTTGTGTTAATTTTATCATTTGGATTAAACTTATACTAGTTCGACTTATATATTATTATTTTTAATTAATTTAGTGGTGTAACCTAAATTTACGAATAACATTATTTTATGAAAAGAGTTTTTTATTACTATAGATTTAGTAGTCTGAAGTTATCTTATCCATCTTTTGATTATTTTTTACATTTTGTAATCGATCATTTCATTCCTGAATAATAATTATAATGTATTTAAAATAAAGAAAAAACTACTTTATGCTGGTTTTTTACTGAAAATACTTATCATTTGCCTTGTTCCAAATTAGTTTTTTGACAGTAACATGGTATCTTTTATATAAATAAGGTTATAAATGAAATTGTTTAGATTTTTATACTCTTTCTTATGGGCTGCACCAAAATGATTATTAGATATCAGTTTGAATTATTATCTTGGTTAAAATATTTATTGTTTTATTTCACAGATATAAAGTGATACAAATTTTATTTATAAAGAATTGATTTTGCTTACTGTTAGTTAATTACAGTGAGTAATTCCTACCTTTGTTTTTACCGTGGTAGGTGATATAACGCGGGTCAGTGAATGTCCCCTTATACCCATGTTATAACTGGGCACCACTGTAATGGCAAAGTACAGATTGTAGCATTTTATGTTACTCATTAAGAAAGTAGGATAATATATTTTTATTGTACTCCAATAAATACAGTCAGATGTGGTTAAATAAGTCAGTATCTTGGATTCACACGACAGGCCTCACATCTTGGAGATGAAACAAAGCTTGCTGCAGAAGCTCCAGTGAACGGTAGGATCACTGAATGTCATTAAAAGAGAAGTTATCTGGCAACACGTACCGTCATTTGTAGTGGAGCTGTTTGCACTGCGGCACTGTCTGGTTGAAACAGTACTCTTACTATATTTTATTTGTGATATATTGACTCAGGTAAGAAGAAGGTTTCCAATGTGTAGTTGTAACATTTGGTGTTCAGTGATACAGAGATCCATTATCACCCTTGAAAACGTATTGCCAATAACTCGCTGGGGTGAAATGACACATCACACAACAAGTTTAGGATTGTATAATGGGCACTTGTGGATTGTTATGAGCATCTCGATTCCCCCCTGAGGGGAGAAGATCCCGCCTCATAGTGTGTCCGGTCGCTACACCACCCCTTCCGTTCCTAGCCAGTAGTGGCTTTAACGGAGGACATCTTCCCGCCCTCAAACTGATTGCACACCACAGCATTCAGTTCAGGCACCGTAGAGATGCCACCGATGCAGATGCCCTGAGGGACATCTGCATTGGTAAATTCACCCGACATTCTAAATCAAGAACTATTTACTTAATATTGTATTTACTTAGACTTGATTGTGATCATAAAAGAAAACAATTTACAATGTTGACATAGATTGAGCGTGACTAATGTGCAGTACATGATCTTAATACAAATTTCATTTACCTTAGCTAGCTATTTGCCTTAAAGTTGTTGCCACTTACTGCCTTCTTGTTTCTCTTTCACACAAATGTGAACAGTATCAATAATATCCTACCCTCTTGATCATACATCACATTCTATGAATATTTAAGTTAATAAAAAAAAAGTTTCAGTTTTTTAATTCAAAAAAGATGACAAAGTTTGTCATCTTTGTCTTTTGTTTGTCATTTAAAGAGGGTGGAAAAATGCAAGAATTGTTTTTTTTTTTAAATATATATTGTAGACAGGATAATCGAGTTCCACTAGTCTAATGGCCACTACTATTTTGTAACAGTATAATGTTTCATTATATATATATATATATTTATTTATTTATTTCCTTGTATGATGTAAAGGAAGTATTGTGATGACGAAAAATTTCGGTTTTCAGATTTAAACAGAAATATTCATTTTGACCATCTCTGAATCCATTTTGACTAATTTCGTAGGATGTTGAAATTTTTGATTTAGGACTGTTGTAACAACTAATTGTGCACCTCCCCCTTTTGATTGCAATCGACTGAACCAAAAGTGTCCAGAAAAGCCCAAAATCCCAAAAAAATCTGGATTTTGAACTTTTTCTTAACTGCAGTAATAAGTCCTTATTAAGAGCTTTTCAATAATATATCATAAGTGGTACTTATTTTCTTTGGTTCCAGAGTTAAATTTTAATTAATGAAATATTTGGATAATCTGAATAATTTTTTATTTTTACATCGATTCGAATCAGACTTCATCTCCCTCTTTTTTTAATTTTTTTAGTTTAAATATATTGATTTAGTAATAACTATTAATCTCTGATTGTAAACAAATTACAATAAATAATAATTCAGTAATAACAATAAAAAAAATAATAATATGAAAAAATATCAGAAGTTATTAATAAAAAAAAAATTTTATGTACTTTTCATTTAAAAAAAATGTGAATATATAATTTAATAGGTGTACAGGGAAGTCATGTGGTGTTCACATAAATTTTTTTAATATGATAAATTAGTTACATTTAAGATCATAAATAATAATATTAAATTAGGATAATCTTATATAGATGACCTTGTTAAAAAAAAGAATAAAAAATAATTAACAGAATTTACACTTATTCCCAATAGAGGTTCCTAATAGATATTCCTAAACTTATTACAATAAATATATAAATATAAATTAAGATTTGGCAAAATTTTTATTTATTTTCTATAAACAATCTAGCAAACAACACATATATTTTCTCATCATTATTCTTTTTCAGCATACTGGGGAACATGTATTTAGTATTTTAATCATATTGTAATTTGATTAATACTGTTCATAACATTTTAACAAATATTACTTAATATTTAATATTGGGTTAATATTACTACTTAATTAATTGAAACACTGCTAAAAATAACAGTATTTTCATAAAAAATTAATTATGAATGCATGCAGTCAAGTATTTTAAAGTTGATGATGATGGTAATTTACAGATCTTCTGGTTCTTTTGAAATTTTTCTACATAAACTATTGGAAATTCCTTTTATAATTCCTAATATATGGAATGTATGAATTAATTTTAATGTTAACTTTTTAGACAGATCTAGTCACATGATGATGAATAAACTATTAGCTCTGTTCTAAGGCACCAGGTCAAAATATTTTGGTCTTTCAACCAAAATCAGGGCTTTCAACCACTTATGTAAATAATATTTTTACAAATTTACTGAAAAGTAATTTTTAGTCCTTTTATTATGATAAAAGGAATGCATTAAAAGGGTAGAATATGGTCTTTCAGATCATAATTGCCAAATTACATCATTTATTAATGAAAATCTGCGATTAGAAAATAATTGATTGCTCTTATTCTATTAAAAGGGTAATATTATTAGTGAAATAATATTACTCTGTTGATTAATTTATATATATATATATATATATATATATATATATATATATATATATATATGTTTATATTTATTGTATTTTTATAATCATAAAACAACTTGAACAACCCAAGAACAGAATTACAAAGTAAATGAAATGACACTTACCTTATTTTTTTATTCCAAAAGCACTTTCGTGGGATCCCACATCATCAGTTTGCATATATTTATATAAAAGTACATATCAAACATATAAATTTTAAAATTAAAATTAAAAGATTAAAATTACAATCATATATACAAAAAGTCAGTAATGTAACATTGCATGGCCAGGTTACACAGTATAAATTTTCTATTTATTTTATTTTGAATTTTGTAATTATGACATCATATTTATATATATATATATATATATGTAATTATTTAATTTAATTGACTTCATATGTTTTTGTTATATGATTGTAATTTTAATTTTAATTTAAAAATTTCTATGTTTGATATGTAATTTTATATAAATCTTATATTAACTGATCAGCAGGATCCTGTGAAAGTCCTTTCTGAATAAAAAGATAAGACATCATTTCATTTACTTTGTAATTCTGTACTTTGGTTTTTCAAGTTGGTTTTTTATTATAAAAATAAAATATACTGGTACAGAGGAATGTTGGTATTATAAGTACTGACTTTAGAAATATATATATATATATATATATATATATTTCTCAACATTGTATCATAAATAAAATCATTTAAGAAAAAAAATCTCAGTTACAACAAACAAATTATTTTTAAAGTAAATACTGTATTTGGTGGTTAAAAATTTATAGCTTATTTATTTAATTTAAAACTTAGGTTATTTTGTAAACATATCATATGAAAAGTATGATTTTTATTGTTTCATTTAATTTTTCAAGTTGCCAACAATCAGTAAAAATAGTGTTCAGTGGTAATTGATTTAAATAATTAATTTTAATTTAATTAATTATTATTTATTAATTTGTAATTATTTAATTTATTTAAATAATTAATATAGACTTTAAACAAATCTATTTTTTATCTTATAATTTGTTTTATGTTTATGAAATTTATCTAATATTGAGATGATCTATATAATGTATTTTTATATTTTGGTCAGAATAATGATATATATATTGAGTCATTGCAGTAATAAATTGATATCAAAGTAAATTAAAAAAAAAAATAAATGAGAGAAAGAGAAAACTAGAATTAAAAATTGTCTGTTTAATCATTGTTTGACTGACTGCCTTAAAACTTGTTTATAAAACACTAATGTAGAATGATAGTAAAAAAGTGAAGTATCATTTGCTTACTGAAAATACTTCTAAAAGAAATAAATTATTTTTAGTTCTATTTTCTATCGTTAGTGTACTTTGTTAAAACTATAAAAAAAAGTTTAAGGAAAAAATTCAAAATCAATCAATGTGTATTATAAAACGAATGAAGAATTTTTTTTACAGAATTTACTTAAATATTTCAAACCAAAACTTTCATTAATTGTTAGTAGACTGGTTTATTGTTAAAAATAATTCAGCTGTTAGAACTTAGTTAATGTAATTAATTACTGTATTAATAACTCATAAAAATTAATTACAAAAAAATAAATAACTTAAAAAAAATAAATATTATAAATTAAATTACTCAAAATCTGATTCATAGTGGAGGGTAATATTTCAGTTGATGCTTTTTGCTGAATACTGAATGTTATTGTTATGATCTATTAATTGACATGATTAAATGAACCGGTTATAAGATATACATAATTTTAATCGATTGATTAAATGAAAATCGTAATAATGTAATATTCTTACGTCCAAGCTAAACTATATTTATTGAAAATAAAAACTATCTACAAGACAATATTTGATAAGTTGTTAATTCTGTCTTACTTTATTGCATAGTAATAAATATAACTAGTTATAAACAAATAATACAACTAGATTTAAGGAATATTTATTTTTTTTAATTAAAACGATATGTACAATGTTTGAAAAAAGATTCTTTTAGGTAGTTAATAACATTTTTTTACCAACTTGTTTTATTTTTTTATACAATTTTTTTTTAACGTTAGTCAAATTATATAAAATTGGAATTTTCAGAGCTCTGTTATTTCATTTCATTTAATAACAAGTTAGAGACCCAATTATAGTAAATTAAGGATGGATGAAATTTTTTAATGTATGAACCAAGTGCCATGTTTGACTGGGATTCAAACTCAGAAACTTCCAGATGAATAAAAGTGCTACTGCTTTACCATGGAGGTCACAGAGTGTATTATGCATATATATAATGACAAAATATCACCAAATCAATAGAAAATTATCTTCAGAACTTAATTTTCTGAAGAGTTTAAAGTGTAATAATACTCAATATAAATATATTAAGTAATCATGTGTAATCAACGTGTTGTATAAATGTATTGTGAAACTTAAAGTTAATTTATTGTGGGAGTCTTGTAAATTTTAATATTATTTACATAACATTTTTTCATATTTATATTTAGCATGTTTTAAAAAGCTATTACCTTAATTATGACTGATTGACTTTGTAGGTCTAGTCTGGAAAAAATCTGGAGATCCCTTAGATGGAATACCATTTGTTGTTGGTTTACAGACCTTATTCAGGCACTTCCATCCTGAAGTACGATCTCAGTTACTACTCTACTTAGGACAGTATGTCAATTCATTTATTGAAGCATCAATAAGGTATGGTTTAATTTTGTAATTTTTTTGGTAATTTGTATTTGTGATTATAATTTTTAATTTTATGGAGCACAATCTATATGTGAATGATTAAATAAATATTAATTGCAAATATTTTCATTCTACCAAATCAGTTTATTAACAATTTCGTATAAATTAAAACACGTTTTTGCTTAACATAATTTATTTTTTCACATCAAAATTCATCAGTTTTTTTTTTACTGTCAGCTATAAAATCCCCCCCCCCCACTACTATGCCCACATTATGATGGTAATGTGAGTAGGGATTTAATTAATAATCCATTATATTGGTGTGATTGACTCCTGCAGTAAGTTACATTACTCTCCAAGTTACCTGTTTTCATACACAGGATCACATATTAGTTTTTAATCGAAAAATGTATTCATCAAACAGTTATTTTCATATATTTCAAATTATTTAATGCCTACCATGTTTAACCCATTTGTTTGATTTGATGAGCTCACTTTGCGCAACCTTTACATAGCACAACTTTGATGTATCCTTATCACTGTGCATTCTTTATAGTAGTTTATTTTGTTCCTGTAAGATGGCAGCATATATCAAAGCAGTATAATATTTACCATATTATTACATCTTTGATAAGTTGTTAATTCTGTCTTACTTTATTGTATTTAGTAGTAAATATAACAAGTTATGAACAAAAAATACAACTAGATTTAAGGAATATTTATTTTTTACTATTTTATACTATTTTATATTTATTTTTTAATATTTATGGTAATAATATTGACCAAAAATTCCCTATAGTTCTGTGGTTTTGGAATATTTTTTTTCTTAAGTTTTTTCGCATTTATTTGTTGTTTATTATTTTTAACATTATTTTCTGAATAATACTGAATTATTTTTTTAATTTTTTTAACTGAATTTTTACGGGCATCGACTGCTAAGGTTATTAGCCCTCGTCACATTCTTTAAAAGAAATTATTATCTCCATCAGGATCGTCATATGTAAGGGTGTAAAGGGCCCTTACATTTTATTTAAAAACACAAACTTCACAATAAACATTAAGACATAAAAGACAAGGACAATCACAAACACTTACGGGGTGTAAAGGGCCCCAATATTAAAATTTGAGATAGGTTCTCAAAAGACCATAAAAATTAAAATTTCAGCTTATCAATACCATATCATTCTTTCTTTCTTCTACGAGTCTCATTTATAGTTTGTTTAAGAACCCTCGGGGCGACCAGAACCGCCGTTGAGCAGTATATCAGTCGCGCCAGGGTGCCGTGGCAGTTGAATCCTTCTTATAAACAGGCTATAGGCATGCACGGCATACATCCATAGCCTCGCGCCCTCAATCCCCCTTGCCATCATCGGACACACACTGACTCACTGCTCTTGAATGCAGGTGAGCCAAAATGGTCTAGGCAAGAGGGCTACCTTCCGTCATTATGCGTGCCACGCTTCTAGACTACCTTATATATATATATATATATAAAACTACCGCTTAGAGTATCTTTTATCACAGCTTTAAACTTCCATTTTATAGACTTTTAAGAAGTCCACTGGCGTGTAAAAATGCAACTATATTTTCTTCATTTCCATTATCCAGATCAGGACTAATATTATTTGTAAGACGGAACCTCTTTCTGAGGTCCTCATATATGGTACACTCTTCTATTAGATGCTTGATTGTCAGTGTTTTATTACAAACACCGCACATTGGTCTCCCTTCGCCGGTTAACAAATATAAATTTGTTAATCGCATGTGACCGATTCTAAGTCTGGTCACCGGTGACCAGACTTAGAATCGGTCGCTTTTCCATTTATAAGGAGAAGTTTTTACTGAGTTTAATTTTGTATTTAAACTCCTCCATTCAGCGTTCCACTTGTTTCTTACTATGTTTGTTAGACGGTTTTTAACGTCTGCCACTCTTACAGGAAATGCATCCAAATCATCGCAGACTGTTGCCTTTCTGGCAGCTTCGTCTGCGATTTCATTACCTGTAATACCAGCATGCCCCGGAGTCCATACAAATACGCATCGCTGTCCTCGTTGTTTTAGTATGTATAAAATGGACAGGATGTTTGCAATTAGGACATCCTTAATGTTCTTGTTCCGAATTGCGACAAGTGCACTTAATGAATCGGAACATATTAGCACTCTCTCTTCGCAATAGTGTTCAGTGTAGCGAAGAGCTTGCAGAATTGCAGTGAGTTCTGCCGTGTAGACACTGGCCACATCTGGCAGTTTCCAAAAGTGGGCTTCTTCATTTACATATATTGAGCATCCAACACCATGTTTGGTTTTAGAACCGTCAGTATAAATTCTAATTTGTTCTTCGTAACTACTGACGGTTGCTAAAAATTCCTGCTGGATGATCACTGCTGGTTTCTTTTTTATTTCTCCTTGAGAGAGATCCAAACTTGTATTTACCGCTGGCAAGAGCCATGGTGGTATTTCTCTTGTAGAAATTGCTAGTGTCTCTGGTATAGCAATTTCATATTTTCTTCTTAATTCGTGGTACCTTATTCCGGCTGGTCTGGAATAGGTAGCACGATGTTCATATACTGCAGCCATAGGATGATTCGTAAACAATTTATTATTTATATGAGCAGGGAAAGCCCATACATTTGCTGCATATCTAAACAAAAGGATCTCTCTTATATAATGTAGTGGCATTATTCCGGCTTCAGACATCAGACTGAATTATTAATTACATTTATATTATGAAAAGAATACTTCTATAGTCAGGCTTGAGTAATTTAATGATTTGTGTTTAATAATTTTTTATTCTTACTAATTGAATTATATATTTTTTTATAGTTCTGGAATGAAATCATCTGATTTACCGGCAGAAGTAACAGTGACAATTCATTTTTGTGAAAAGTTTCATAAAGTATTCTGGGCTTCCACGTTCTACACTTACTGAACATATTCCAGAACCGATTCTTGATTTATTTCATTCAGGATTCTCTTTGTAAATTATGGTTACATGTGTAGAGTTTCAATATGTTTATTCTTTACAAAAACAAACTATATTATACTGTTAACGAATGTATATTTTAAATTCTGTATATTATTTTATGGTTATATGATAGTATATGTAACTGAATGAAATAACTTTTGACATAGTCAGACTACATGTCAGCTGCAGTGAGTGGTCTTCACACTCCTCATACTGCATGCTAAGCTATGTGGGAAATTCCACTACATTATTCAAGAATATGCTAGAACCAGCTTCTGGAATGGAATCTAGTACCTCTTACAGTGTTGTCCAGCATTCTAGAAGCTTTATGAAAAATATCATGTTTCAGTTTTGCACAACCAAGTATGTATGTATGTATGTGTATGTGTATCAGTATATACAGTATACTTTATACATGTATAATATACTGTTTATGCAATGCACTGCAGGTATATATAGGAAAAATGAATTTCCTGTGATTATTATATTATGATGTTTAATTTTAATATCTTTTCAAATTTGTATCTCATCTTCCTTGGTAGAATATCCAGCTAAAAGCGTATATATATAACATACATATATATATATATATATATATAACAAATGTGGAGCGTGCCATTTGTTAGAAAATATGAAAATGTTGGTTTTGAATTCATGCACATTTGTATTTAAAATTTTAACTAGTGAATTTAATGAATTTTAATGTAAATGCTACAGTTCAGTATAAACACTTATAGTCTGTTAGAAAGTGTAAAAAGAACATCTCCCATTTATCAAAAAATTACGTGTATTTTTTTAGCATTTACAGATTTTATAGATCACCTTTTTATGTATATATTTAAGTGTCTTCCTGTTTGCTTTCATTACTGAAGTCGTACGATTTGCATGAATTTTGAATAATGTTTTTGAAAATAGTATGTAATGAGTTGTTCTATGAGATTATTTTTATGATTGGAGCTGTAAAATAATCACCATTCATTTTTGAAATTCAATTTTGCACTATGTTAATCCTATTTACCTTCTTTACTTTTATTACAATCATCAAGCAATTTTCTCAGTTACTAAGTCAAGTAAACAAAGAAATTAACTGAAAAAACGTTCTTAAAATTAATTGCCAATTTGTAGGAATTATAAAGTGAAGTTTTCTAGTATAAGTCACTACTATCATGTTATTAATCGCATAATATAGTCATGACTATATTCCACTTGCATTTGTATCAGCTGATTGCTTATAGTGAAAATATAATTCTAAAAATACATAGGGAGTAAATTTACCACTGATTTTATTTAAAAGAAATGCTGATATTGTTATAAACTGCCAGAAGAAAACATTATAATATAAAATATCAAAAGCCCTAAATAATAAAATAAAAATATCTATTGGCAAGAATTAGTAAAGAAAGAAAATCTGCCAGGTTTTCATCCGATTATGATTTCACAAAAAACATAACCCCTGGTCATTGGAAACATTAATGAATAAACCCTGTCAAAATACCAGCATATGTTATCAGTTTATTGTTACTGCATGCAACTAGAAAATCAGCGTTGAATCATTGGTTTTGATATAGTATAACGTTTTGATTGTAGTTGAATGTTTTTGAGACTATATTTTTAAAAATTTTATAACATATAAAATTAGTATAATATAATAATCAATTAATATATTTAAGAGTGGTGCACAACATTTGATTTTCTTAAAAAATATTTATTGAATTGCAATACAGAAAAGTAAAATACAACGTATTTACTATATACCTGGAGATTAATGAAAAATGTTATACAAGGTCAGAATTGTTAGGAGGGTGATAAAAGATTTCATAGAGGAATCGCTTTAATTCAACTTTTTTGTTAGTTGTTGATATCAAGAATTATCACACAAAAACATAATCCCATTGGATAATGTCTTTTGTTTGAAAAATATTATTATAAGTGTTTCAAAATTGGCATGATTACTTATTTTAATCTTAATTTAATTTGTGATTCTGCTTGCATCTGTATCAGCTGATTGAAATTATAATTCTAAAAATACATTGGGAGTAAATCCAAAACTTAATTTATTTAAAAGAAATGCTTTTCATTTAAAATGTAATTATTTTATTGGAATATGAATTATTGTTATTTATTAGTTTTAAGATAATAACTGTAATGCGTTTCTTGCATAATTTTGATTATAAATTTATTATTTGATTATAAATTATCTTTCTATTTTTAAAAATTGAAATGGTAGCAGTATGTGTAAATTATGTATAAATATAGCAGATTTTCTTCAAATTCTACTCTTAATCCCAATTCAGATATCCATATTGTCTTTTGGAATATAAAAATTTTTGACTTAAATATTTAATACTTAGATTCAAACCCTGCTTACTGTAATATCATTTTTCCTTTTACGGCTGCTATTTTGCTGTAATATTTTATGGTGCTTTTAAAATATGAAATTACCTTAAATAGATCATATCATATTATCAATTAATTATAATTTCATTATAAACAGGCCTAACATAACTTGTGATTAAATAATTTGTAGACTCTTAGTCTTTTTCTTAGGGTTGCATATAATACAGAGTTAAACTGTTATATGTTTGTGAGCAAGTGAGTGTGTATGTGTATTTACTTCTAATTCATTCTTTTTAAAGAAGTATTTATGTACATGTGTATAGTTCCTATAAGTCATTTGGATTCTTAAAGAATTGTATTCAAGGTCATATTCAGTTTTCTGGAAAATGATTATATTGTTAAATATGTCAAATAAGTGTAGAAAATAAATAGCTTATTTTAAATTAGTTTACCAATTATATATATATATAATACATTATTCATTTATAATATGAAGTTTTATAAAAGAATTTTTATTTATATATATAAAAATGTAATATTGTACAATTGTAATAAATATATATTATAATATTTGTTTTATTTGCCTACATTTTTATGTTATATGTTTACTTATAATGTAAAATTTACATTAGCATTAAAAAAAATTAAATTAAATTTAAATTTAGTTTTCTTTTTTTGAGTATATATAATGTCAAGTTTATTTTATTTTTATGGTTTTGGTGACAAGATAGTTTCAGTAGAAATTGTTGTTTATCGATAATGAGACCATAATTTACAAAAATAACAGTTTCTGATCCCATTAAAATACTTTCATCTTGTGGGTACTTACGTATTAACGCCACCGCAGCTACAGCTTTATTTAAAAACGAAGTAGTCAATTGGATTTCGGTGGAAAATGAACAGTCTCTTTATTAATTTTAATAAATGGTTATTTATATTTATTTATTTTATAAATATAATTTAACCAAACTTAACCTACGCTCGCTAACCTTGACTAATTAACACTGTAATTTTTTGAGTATTTATTTAATAAATTCAGTAATTATTGCAATTATTTAAATAATCAAAACACTCCTGTTAATTAGTCAAAGTTAGCGAGCGTAGGTTAAGTTTGGTTAAATTATATTTATAAAATAAATAAATTTAAATAACCATTTATTAAAATTAATAAGAAGAAGAGATTTTCTTGGAAACAAAAAAGTTGAAAATCACATTGGCTTATAAATGAACTCTTAGTGAACTACAGAACTTTAGGCTACAGAATGTCATATTCTCATTTGGACTTCTTCCCTTTTAAACTCGGGTGACATCAGCGACGTTCACGGAGAAAGTTTCTACCAAGATATATTGCTGATGGAACAACTTTGTCAAGGCAGATAACGTAGGGTGAATCTGATGAGTGACTACTGTGCTGGAAGATAAAAAAATAATACTTCACCGAACACAAAAGGAAAATAAGAAAAAATAAATTAAAATAAACTTAAATGTCTGCAAAAGGTAGGAATTTTAATTGTAATTATTATTATTATTTTTGTATTTGTTTTATTATTTAAGAAGTTTCTCAGTATTTTAAAGGGTCATAACTAAAAATGTGAAGGTAATGAAGAAAACTGATTTCATTTTAAGATTCAGCATAAAATATACATTCTATTCTAATTCACCTATTACAGTACAAATTATTATTTTTTTTGTTGACTTTTGTAATTAATTATAAAATAATGTTTCACATCTCTATTAATTTACTGACATCCTAGAACTTCTTATAATGACCTCATAAAAAGATTAGTCAGATTAGCTTTCTTTTTTTTTTTTAAGAAAAAGTTTTTTTTATTTTACTTTTATTTGTGACAATAATCAATTTCATAACACTTGATTTGGAACTGTATTTATATTTTTAAAACCTACTTGCCGGTTAAATTTCCTGCTAAACCATTAAATTAAAAATAGATCCAAAAAAAAAGATTGTGATTCGGAAATAGTTAGCGCCATTGATTTTGTTTGATGGGTAAATTGTGTGTGCGTGTGTGTGTATGTTAGATATGATACTGGGTTATGATGATTTTAGATCTTTGCTTATTTTAATCTCCTCCCCACTAATTGCTTTTTATGTTTATTTTTCATGATGTACTAAAACAAGCATTGTACAATTTTATTAAAAAATTTTGTAGAAATATTAATTATAAAGTACAGAGTAAAAAGAAAAACAAGATTCCGTGGAAATTTGTGAGCTTTAAAAATTTCTCATGTCCTTTTTTTTGATAACATTAATACATTTTTGAGATATTTGCAAGCAAATTCTTTACCCTCTTTCACAATCGCTAAAGAGGGTAGAATGTACCAAGTTGGAAGGGTACCTACTCTTCAACCATCTAGAGGGGAGGTACCCCCTCTAAACCTCTATAGAAGGAATGTGTTCTGTAGGAGTCAGGGAATCTTAAGAACTAAGTAAAGCTATATTCAAAGCCCTGTAATTATTTCCTTATTCAGTATCAATATTTATTCACAAAGCATATAAATGATTTCTGTATTCAATTCAGTCATAATTTCTTGGCAGGTAGGTTTCATGCCAATTTTCATATTGTTTGAATATCCTATTATCTGGTTGACATAATGATTAAGTAAATAAAAAAATGGGTTACTTTTTTTAAGTACGTAGGATTGTGCTGCTAGAAGAACTTTTCAGAATTATTATATAGTTCCTTTGTTAGTGATGTTGTAGATGACGCTGCTTTTAATATTCATTATTAAAATGTTAGGACACGCATTTAATATGTGGCCTAATAATTTATTTGTCCATTTGAATATTATTCATTTCATATGTTGTTTTTATAATTTTTTTTTTTTAATTTCATATCATTCATCTTGTTAAGGTTGCTAATGAATGTAGAATAAAAATAATTGAAGGGTAAAAAAGCTTTAATGCTAGTCTTGATAGCTAACACTTTTATCCCTGTTTGGTAAGGATAGCTGGAGAAAGCTCCTTTTCTTTACAGGACATTACCATTACAGAGTCATCTATATATTAAGGATCTCCTCAAGGATGACATCCTATATAAAGTGTAATATCAGTCATGAGACTACAACAAAATACATAATTGTTGAATGTGAGGTTCTTGAAAGAAAGCTCTTCGTATCTTTGGGGGAGCTGGTTTTAGAAGAAATGGGCATTTCTACCCTGTTTGGGAAGTTATGTTACTCATTAGACAAAGCTAGGTTAATTATATTTATTTCTGTGGGTGTCCACAATAAGTCTCGGCTGAAATGCTTAATGAACTGTCCTTGGTCCTCTCAGAATAACAATAGTAGGCATCTATAATCACTTCTCTTGATTGATGCTATAGAAATTTTGTCCTTCATAAACAATTACTTTTGCTTATGAGTAAACTACTTTCAGTTATAAACTTTTTTGTTTGTTAAGCGTAATTTTATAATGAATTATATTTGTTATTTAACAGGTAATAAGTGTTTATATGGGATTAACTGTGAATCTTGTTGATGCATGGGAACCGTATAAAGCAGCACGTATGGCTCTTGCTAATACTTTACATACATCAAATGTTTTGGAACAGGCAAATATTCATAGTAAAAAATTTGAGGTAACCGTCTTAGTTTTGATATTTTTAAACTAACCATAAATGTAAATATTTATAGACACTGTAGTATTTATTGGCTGCTTGGTTGATAAAACTCTGAAAGACAAGTTGAGCTTATGAAGGCATGTTATGAACTCTAAACAAAATATTTATGTAGGAATCGTCCATAAAATAATTAGTGAAATCGTTTATCATTTAATTGAAAGACAACTAAGGTTAATCAAGTCAGATAAAAGGTTAAATGATCTTAAACAGAGATTTAATTCATGTCCTTAATTTATTTCTACCCTCATTGTTAAAGTTAGCATTATAAATTCTTCAAATAAGAGATTTTATCCATTTTTATTAGTTATATTAATTTTATCATCTTAATTATTTTGACCAGCTAATAAATCTATACCTAAAATGTTTTGCTAATACTGACTGATTTATCTAATGTGGTAGAAATTATCCTGCAATTGGCATCTTGCTGGATGGTTTATGTAGTTCATTTTGATAGATATGTCTACACATCTTACAATTCTGGGAATGGGCAAGATTTTTACTTTTCCCTAAGGAGGTTTGAACTCACGTCAGGTGGCTGTCTAGTATTTGGAGGAAACTCAGTTTGTTACAGCATTTATTAAAATTTATCTATGTTAAATCTTTCATCGTTAATATGCCACACTCAGTGGGTAAAGACAACCTGACTTCCAGAATTACAATAAATAACACAGTTCTCCACTGCCTGGAGGTGGCCAGAAATATTCTTTTGGGTATGATTATTAGGTCTGTTTCATTGATCTTTGTGGGTGAATCATCCCTTTTTCACCATCCGTCACTCTGGATTTTTAGTCTCTCCTCCCTGTTATTTTGCTAGATACCTATTGAATCTGTTTTAAGAAAGGGAAGTTCTATATATAGATCTTTTTACTGGCTCTTTCGTATTAAATAAAAAGCCCAAAGGCCTGACTTTTTAGAAAAAAACCAGGCTTCTTAATCCTTAGTTGTAATATTGCAGTATTGTACTGATATAGTATTATGGTATTTGTCAAACTAGCCTCAGGCTACTGACTTAATCCTTTTTAAATTGTAATAAGTGAGAAATGATTTTTTAATAATACAGTATACTTGGTGCTTGCATACCTTACCACTCTAGCCTCATGCAGTCCCCATGGAAAGCCCATTGTTAAACAGAATTTTTTTTAATTTATGTAATATTTTATTTAGCAAAAAATTAATTTATTTTTGTAATATTATTCGATCGATTGGAATCATTCAGGTCAAACCCAGGTCACACAGTGAGAGACTCACAGTTCACAGTTTATTAATTCAATTTATTAAAGTCTTTGCTTCTACCAGCAAATCTCTACTACTACTACTATATATACATATGAGGCTCAGCTGATAAATTTTGCACACTAGCGTGCTACACGGAGACAAAAGGTACTGTCGAGTTGGGTATGGCAGCACATGATAGCTAAACTCCCCTTCTACAAACCTGCGATAATGGGTTGAAATCTGTTTACCGTTTACTATCTGTTTATCTGTTTGTTTTCACTAGCAGTTAAAATGGAGTCGAGTGCAGCCAATATGTCAACACAGTTAAGTGTTGACATCACAGGTTAAGTGTGTGTATTCATCACAGTTTTTTCAGAGTTTTACGATAGTGAAACTGTTGATAGGAATACTGTGAATAGGTGGGCATTGAAATTCCATGAATGTGAAGCTGGTAAAGCAACAATTGAGGATGCACCTTGCAGCGGACAACCAGTTTCTGTGACTGACAAGAAACATCGAAAGGAGGTAGATGAGTTGCTTCTAAGTGACTGGCAAATCACCCAGCAACGCATCACTATTCAGTTAGGCATATCTAAAGAATGAGTAGGCCATATTATCGAGCAATTGGGTTACCGTAAAATCTATGCACAATGGGTACCACGACAACTCTCTGATGGCTCTCTGCAAGCTGAAGTTTGAGCCTATTCTGCATCCACCATCTGCCATATTCACAGAATTTGGCTCCATGCCACTTCTTCCCTCATCTCAAGAGGGATCTCAAAGGTAATCATTACACCACCAATGATGAGGTGAAGGAAGATGTGGCCACTTGGATCCAAGAAAGACCGCCAGAAGCTTTCAGTGATGGAATGCAAAAACTTGTCACATGTTGGAAAAAGTGTATCAGTGTACACAAGGATTTTGTTGAAAAATAAATACTGCTTTTTGTAGCTAAGGTATTGTACTTTTATTCATTTTTTATTTCATTCCAATATCTTTTTTCATTTCCATGCTACCCATATATGTGCAAAATTTACCAGCCGAGCTTCGAATTTAGAGATTTAATATATCACATAACCTCCTCTATGAATCATGAGACCTTGCCGTTAGTGAGGGGGCTTGAGTACTCAGTGATACAGAGTAGCTGGACCGAAGGTGCAACCATATCGGAGAGGTATCTGTTGAGAGCCAGACTAAGGAATGATTCCTGAAAGAGGGCAGCTGCTCTTTCAGTAGTTGTTAGGGGCGTGAGAGGACGAATTAAACGGCCGTATCAACATCACTCAGTCCTCTGAGTACTGCGCAGCTGAAAGCAATGGAAAACTACAGCTGCTTTTTTTCCAAGTAAATGTGGCTCTCTGCATTTTCATATAGCAATGATGGAGAGAACAATTTAGATTCGGAGTAACAGTACAAGGTGAAAAGATAAAGATGCTATGATTTGCTGATGATATAGTAATTCTAGCCGAGAGTAAAAAGGATTTAGAAGAAACAATGAATGGCATAGATGAAGTCCTACGCAAGAACTATCGCGTGAAAATAAACAAATACAAAACAAAAGTAATGAAATGTATTAGAAATAACAAAGATGGATCAATGAATGTAAAAATAGGAGGAGAAAAGATTATGGAGGTAGAAGGATTTTGTTATTTGGGAAGTAGAATTACTGAAGATGGACGAAGCAGGAGCGATATAAAATGCCGAATAGCACAAGCTAAACGAGCCTTCAGTAAGAAATACAATTTGTTTACATTAAAAATTAATTTAAATGTCAGGAAAAGATTTTTGAAAGTATATGTTTGGAGTGTCGCTTTATATGGAAGTGAAGCTTGGACAATCGGAGTATCTGAGAAGAAAAGATTAGAAGCTTTTGAAATGCGGTGCTATAGGAGAATGTTAAAAATCAGATGGGTGGATAAAGTGACAAATGAAGAGGTATTGCGGCAAATAGATGAAGAAAGAAGCATTTGGAAAAATATAGTTAAAAGAAGAGACAGACTTATAGGCCGCATACTAAGGCATCCTGGAATAGTCGCTTTAATATTGGAAGGACAGGTAGAAGGAAAAAATTGTGTAGGCAGTTCACGTTTGGAATATGTAAAACAAATTGTTAGGGATGTAGGATGTAGGGGGTATACTGAAATGAAACGACTAGCACTAGATAGGGAATCTTGGAGAGCTGCATCAAACCAGTCAAATGACTGAAGACAAAAAAAAAATATCAGATAAGATGAAATATATCTGAAACCCTCAGTTATTCGAAGAAACATTGGTAAACATTTGGTTGCGATTGATAAAGTAATTTTTTTATTTATCCTGAACAAACAAAAACACAAAAATTCTCTTCTTCTTTGTATATTAGTATAGATTTAGTTGTTATTTTTCTGTTTTATTTTACATCATGAATTTATGGTTTTAAATGATGTTATATTTTAGTTTTATTTCAATTTCAGCAATGTATCAAGATAACACAGCAGAAACTAAAAGCTGGAGGTCTCACAAAATCAAGTGTATTAGAACATGTTGATAAAATCATTAACGTTATTCGTAACTGTAATGTCACATTACGTTGGTTGATGCTTCATACTGCTAGTTCATATTGTGGTTAGTTGTTGTAAAGCAAAAATTTGTTTTTATTGTATACATTGCTTAATAGTTTTTCTGTAGATAATTATTAATATCCATTTCAGTGAACAGTTATGAATATTACCTGTGCTAATTTTCCAGTTTTATTATGCAAGTCATTAGCTTTTACGTGCATTGTAATTTTGAATGGATTGTATTCACTTTTGGTCCCTGCCATTGTTCTACTTGTGGATAAACTAAAACATTACGGTAGGTATAATCCTTGTGATCTTATACAACCGTAAAAAAATCATCAACAATATTCCTTCTTCTATTGAATTTTCCATAGCCTGCAACATCTTTGTCAATGAATGATTCATGGCCATCCACTTTGTAGATAAGCTTTGAGAAATTGATGAAAGGAAGTGATACATACATGTAGTAGACAAGAATTTTGTTCCATGATTCTACCGTTCCCTGTTCTATATATCTATATATATTATTAACGTAATTGATAGCAAAGTTGATGTGACTGTGAACTTTATGATTATTGTTATTATACATTATCATTATTAATTTATGTTCATTATTGTATAATTTTTCCTCTATGAATCATGAGACCTTGCCGTTGGTGAGGGGGCTTGAGGTTCAGTGATACAGAGTAGCTGGACCAAAGGTGCAAACATATCGGAAGGGTATCTGTTGAGACCCAGAATAAGAAATGATTCCTGAAAGAGGGCAGCAGCTCTTTCAGTAGTTGTTAAGGGTGTAGGTCAGGACGACTTAAAAGGCCATATCAACATCATTCAATCTTCTGAGTACTGCGCAGCTGAAAGCAATGGAAAGCAATAGCTGCTTTTTTTCCAAGAAAATGTAGCTGTCTGCATTTTCATATAACAATGATGGAGGCAATTTCCTTGGTAAAATATTCCGAAGGTAAACTAGTCCCCTGTTCAGATCTCCAGGTGGGGACTACTAAGGAAGGGGTCACCAGAAAATTACAAAAATAACATTCTACAAGTAGGAGCGTGGAAAGTTAGAAGTATAAAAAATATTGGTGGATTAGAAAATTTAAAGAGGGAAATTGATAGGATAAATGTAGATGCAGTAGGAATTAGCGAGATTCAGTGGAAAGAGGAAAATGACTTTTGGCCAGGTGATTTTAGAATAATTAACTCAGCTTCAAATAATGGGCAGGCAGGAGTAGGTTTTGTAATGAACAAGAAGATAGGGAAGAGAGTAAAGTATTTCAAATTGCATAGTGATAGAATCATTGTAATAAGGATAAAATGGAAACCTAAACCAACAACAATTGTTAACATCTATATGGGTGCTCATCAAGTACGCCTGATGATGATGATGATGAGGTAGTGTGTATACGAAGAAATTGACAAAGCAATTAAACACATAAAAGGAGATGAAAATTTAATAATAACTGGAGACTGGAATGCAAGCATTGGAAAAGGCAAGGAAGGAAATATAGTGGGTGAATACGGGTTGGACAAAAGGAATGAAAGAGGGGACTGACTAATAGAGTCTTGCACGAAGTATAATTTAGTAATTGCCAACAACCCAGTTTAAAAATCATAATAGAAGAATTTACACATGAAAAAAGTCAGGTGTTACTGCAAGGTATCAGATAGATTATATCATGGTTAAGCAAAGATTTAGAAATCAACTCGTTGACTGCAAAACTTACCCTGGAGTAGACATTGATAGCGACCATAATTTGGTGATAATGAAATATAGACTGAGATTTAAAAACCTGAAGAAAGGTTGTCAGATGAATCAGTGGAATTTAAGGAAGAGGAGGTAAAGAAGATTTTTGAGAAGGACATAGCTAGAGGTCTGAGTAAAAAAGACAAGGTAGAAAATGTAGAAGAAGAATGGGAGAATGTTAAAAAGGAAATTCTTAAATCAGCAGAAGCAAACTTAGGCAGAACAAAGAGAATTGGTAGAAAACCTTAGATTTCAGACGATATATTGTAGCTGATGGATGAACATAGAATATATAAGAATGCTAGTGATGAAGAAAGTAAAAGGAACTATCTACAATTAAGAAATACTATAAACAGGAAGTGAAAACTAGCAAAAACAGTGGATTAAAGAAAAGTGTTCAGAATTGGAAAGAGAAATGAACATTGGTAAAATAGATGGAGCATACAGGAAAGTCAAGAAAAATTTTGGGGTACATAAATTTAAATCTAGTAATGTGTTAAACAAAGATGGTACACCGATATATAATACGAAAGGTAAAGTCGATAGATGGGTGGAATATATTGAAGAGTTATATGGAGGAAATGAATTAGAAAATGGTGTTATAGAGGAAGAAGAAGTTGAGGAGGATGAAATGGGAGAAACAATACTGAGATCTGAATTTAAGAGAGCATTAAAAGATTTGAATGGCAGAAAGGCTCCTGGAATAGATGGAATACCTAGTAGAATCACTGCGCAGTGCAAGTGAGGAAGCGAATGATAGATTATACAAACTGGTGTGTAATATTTATAAAAATGGTAAGTTTCGTCAGAATTCAAAAAGAGTGTTATAGTCATGATACCAAAGAAAGCAGGAGCAGATAAATGTGAAGAATACACAACAACTAGCTTAACTAGCCATGCATAAAAAATCTTAACTAGAATTCTGCACAGAAGAATTGAGAGGAGAGTGGAAGAAGTGTTAGGAGAAGAGCAATTTGGATTCAGGAAAAGTATATGGACAAGGGAAGCAATTTTAGGGATCATATTAATAGTAGAAAGAAAATTAAAGAAAAACAAACAAACATACTTGGCATTTATAACCTAGAAAAGGCATCCATCCGATAACGTAGATTGAAATAACATGTTCAGCATTTAAAAAAAATTAGGGTTCAAATACAGAGATAGAAGAACGGATTGCTAACATTTACAGGAACTAAACAGTATCAGTAATAATGGAAGAACATAACAAAGAAGCTGTAATAAGACAGGGAGTTCAACAAGGATATTCCCTATCCCCGTTATTTTTTAATCTTTACATAGAACTAGCAGTTAATGATATTAAAGAACAATTTAGATCCGGAGTAACAGTACAAGGTGAAAAGATAAAGATGCTAGGATTTTCTGATGATATAGTAATTCTAGAAGAGTGTATAAAGGATTTAGAAGAAACAATGAACGGCATGGATGAAGAACTACAACATGAAAATAAACAAGAACAAAACAAACGTAATGAAATGTAGTAGAAATAACGAAGACAGACCACTGAATTTAAAAACACATACAAAACGGTACTGTATGTTTAATGACTGTACTATATAACAACTTAATACCTGTACTTTACTTACTTTATTGCGCCAAGGCTCTGATTATAGTACAGTCTATAGTCTTAAGAATAAATTATGTTTTCAATTATATGGAACAAAAGACTGAAGAATTCCTATGTGGGTGAATAAGTGGAATTACGATCAAATATTGCACATAATAACAAAAAACTAATAACTACAAAATGATGAATTATTTTCTTAGAAAATTAAATTTTAGTTTTATAACAATATTTTCTAAAATAAGATTCTCAAATGACATAGAACATCCAAATCTTTAAAAAAGTGAGTTTGACACAGCTATTCTTCCTCTTCTGACAATAATTCTGATTTAAAAAAAAAAAAACTGGAAATGAAACCTGAAAAATAATCCCGACTGAGAGGACAAGTGTGATTGACTGGAAAATGAAAATCGATAAATAATTTAAAAGTCAAAAATCACATGTAAAATGTTTCACTTTATTGTATAAACCACAAAATTAAAATACACATAAATACATACAGATAATAAAATATAAGGTTAATTAAAATGTAAGAACTTATATTGTTTAATTTTGATATAAATACTAAATTTAGAAATTTTACTGTCATAAAATATATACTAACAATTCACACTGTAAACAACAAAACAATGGTAAAAATGTTCTGACAACGAAAATGAAAAAAAAAAAAAACATTTTAACAAATAAAATAAATTTTTATGTTTTTTGAATAAATTTCACTGGTGTATCCATTAACTATGAAATATTATCCAAATCTGTAAATTTGATTACAATTTCTGCATTTTTAGGTGTAAATTTCTTTTAAAAAAATTAATAATTTTTTTATAATTGATTACTTAAAATAAATTAACTTGTATTTGGTAGAATTTAAATACGAAAATATAAAATTAGTAACACAATACTTAATTTAGTTGATGAACACATTTAGTTTATTACTTTTTGTAGTTTCATGTTTAAATGCAAATAACAGGTGTTTCAAAAAGGACACAACACCTTTGTTTGTTGACTAATTTATTACAAAAATATTAATGTTAATAAAATACTTATACAACAATATTAACATTACTTTTAATAACTCTACAGTAAATGTTCAAAATAATTTCCTGTAATCCCGATGCAGGTTTGTACATATTTCTTAACATTTGCAGCCACTTTTCGTAATGTTTTGATATTTCACTTTCAAACTTTTGGTATTAAATAATGGTAACCTGTAAAAATTCCTGTAACATATTGAGAGCCCCCGTTGGAGGTATATCCATTAAAGAAGAAAATGATTAATCCTTTTACTTTTTACCATCAAAGGTTTCTGTACTTTTGTTATCGTAAATACTACTACTTTCTTTTATAATTTAATTTATTTTTTAGGTTTCTATAAACCCTGAATACTTTAATTGTTACTTATCACAACGATCTTTGTTCTGGATTACGCTGAAACATTACAACATGGCCATTTTTTCATCAAATTTTTCACTTAAATTTGTTCCTTTTACATTAAAAGTGTTTAACAAGTGAAAATGATCTCTCCCATGTCAAAATTGAAAAGATTCTAGTTTTTCAGCTTAAATTTGCAATTAAAGTACTTCCTTGTAAATGAGAAAAATTAGTTTTAAAAAAATGTAATGGGTAAATTATTATTGTTATTAAGTTTAGTAAGATAAGTAATTGAAAGTAAAATTTATTATATATTTGCTGTTAGGTTTTTCGAGGCGCGTACAGATGCTTAAGCATCTGTACGGGTTCGGTTTGTAATTATGTATTATACTTTAGTAATTATGAATTGTATCTTATTCTGTAACCTGTAATGATCAATAAATAATAATTTATTTGGAAATTTTAAAAAACTGTTTTATTTAAATAGCTACTCCACATACTGAAATTACTTAATTACTTTTTTAACAAATCAATGAACACTTATTCTGCTTGATAAATCTAGACTGGAAGGTCTGATTTGGATGAAATTTGACACAATGATTTCTGTATATGGAGCCATTGATCGCACTTAATTTTGGTCACAATAAGTCAATAGACTGATGATATGGATCTCATCAGTCCCATATCTAAAAGTTGGGCAAATCTTTTCAAATAATGTTTTGCTGCTTATCTAAGATACTTTCTGATGGATTTTGGTCTTATTCGATCTCTCATAAAGGATGTAAAAAGAGGTGTGAGAAAAATATTACAGATTCAAAATGGATTAAAAATCATATTCTTATGATAACTCACTTTGGTTATATATTTGGACAACTTATTCGTGGCTGGAGAATAACAAGTTTGATTTTTTTTTTGTCAGTTGTTTTGCCTAATATCTTCGGACTGGATAAACCAATTTAAAAAAAAAAATTGAACGATGACTTCTTAACGTGTCATTGTCAGCAATTTTAGTTACAATTGGTTACAAGTGAAAGGGAAGAAACGGTCACCAGAATCCCATATCTCAAAACTTTACTCAAGGAGCAGAATAATTTTTTTTATTCAATCCTTTATTTGCATACTTACATACTTTAATGTTCCACATAATTCTTCTCCTACGCAGTGGTGTATAAAAGGTGAAATCCTCTTAGTAGTCATGAGTTACCAGTTTGGGAGAGCGTTAAACACTTTGCAGTAGAAATTATTAATAAAAGTAATCATAAAATATAGAAAAAAGAACACATACATTTTCCCAAAGTAATAAAGAAAAACATACCAGGATTTATAAAAAATATAACAAAAATAAAAAGCAATACTTTTTTTTTTTATAAAATGTAAAAGGTTCAGACATAAAACAAAGATTAGCTTACTGTTAACACTCAAACTCTCCTTCATATCATCTCGGCCATGCAAGTGGAGGTTTTAGATAGTATATAGTACTTGAAAGTTTTACTTTAAGGTACTAATGACATAGTTATATTATTACATATTACTAGAAATAATTTCATATATAAACAAATAAATATTTTATGTTCATTGGTATATAAATCACATATATACAAAAAATTATATAAAAACAAAGTTTAAGATAAAAAATAGATGTAAATAAAGTTTGTATTAATTATTCAAATAAGAAACACATAAAATAATGCTGAATTAAATACATTAAATATGAAAATATAGTACAGGTAAACCTTGTTTATTCACTGTTTCAGTATATAAACAAATTTTTTATACATTATTGTTCAATTTTTAACTAATTCTTAATTAAAATTTATTATTTATTATAACAAATATTATTATTATTATCTTTTATGATTGCATAGGATCAATTTAGTCAATCCATTATCTAAGTCTCTTCGATAGGACTGTTTGGGCTTTGCGGTACTCTCAGTACCTTTTCATACGTTCTGATCTTTTTGCCCTGTCTAGTGTTGAAAATGTTTGTGTTGTGAGTTTTTTCTTGTGAATGTGAAATAAGTATTTTTTCTTGTTTAATTTTATCTTATTTGTGGTGTCTTCTGGTGTAAGAAGGTCGGGCAGTGGGTGCACAATCCACCACTTTCTGGTAGTTTTTATTGATGTAGGTTCTTCCAATTCTTCTTTAGATTTTCTGGAGTCTGTCTTTGATTGTTCGTTCAGGTGGAAGAATGTTTCTGCTGCATAAGTGGCTTCTGGTTTTGTAGCTGCTTATTTATGGGTTTATTGACAGAAATTTTTTATTGTAAGTATACCAGGATAATTTTTGAACCTTATCTAGTTTGTTTATTCTTATTTGGATCAAGGTTTTATCATTTAGTTTGTTATTATTTCTCAATATAAGAAATTTTAAATATGGATTACTATTTGAAATAATATTAGATATATTATAAATAAGAAATTATAAATATTAGGTTACTAATTTGATTTTATTACAGTTTATGTTTACTTCTTTTAATCGTGTTGATTTTTTAGACATAATTTCCGTCTTTTTGAATGATATTTTGGGCAATTTTATTTACAATATTTTGAAATTATAATACTGCATTTTCTTTTCGAAATGAGTTATTGTTAAATCCAAAACGGTTTTACTATTGTTAATCTTAACTTCCTTTGTAATTGTATATGTTCATTAAGTAGGTTAAATTCTTCTAGTAAGTAGGTTTCTTCTTCTAAAACAGTAACCCGTTCATGTGCACATACTAGAATGTTATATCTACATAACTTTTGTTGAGTGAAACCTTAGTATTATTTAATTTCTCTAATACTTTATTTTCTAAATTTGTGCATTGTAAAGGTTTCAATACACAGGAAATAGCAGTCAGGTTATATAAAGACATATAATTATCGAAAGGTAAGTTGAGTCATGTATGAGTAGGAGGATGTATTAAAACAAGGATGGGAATAAAATATTGTTATCTAGGATGGGTAGACCAGTTAATTTCTTAATATAGAAGAGAATAATACATCGAAAATTATCGCAGAGATTTATTCTAAAAGAAATAAACCAATGCTATATTTCAATAAGTATACATATTATTCCCATTCATTTAGTAAAGATGGTTGACAATGGTATTGGAGATGTGAACAATGAAATTCTTGCAATGCTAGATTTACTAAGGGAAGTGATCTTGAAGATACACAAGTACAGAAGAATGGTACAAGAGATCATCAGCATGGAACAGGTGTGCAAGGGGATGTAAAGAAGGTAAGGGACAACTTAAAAGTTGTCCCTTACCTTCTTTACTTTCTTTCTGCATGACCCTAAAGGGTGGTCATGCAGAAAGAAATTTACATGAACCTTCAGCAGATGACCATGAGGTTGACATGGTAAAAAGCCGACCTGCCAATCACGCTTCATTGCAAGACACTGATATTGAATACCGTGTACTTAATAGAGCCAATGGGTGGGTATAAATTTCTGTAGACTAGTCTGTAGGTATCATTTGATTCAGTGGCTTTGTGTTCAAGCATCCTCAGCATGGATTTAGTAGGGACAGATCAACAACACAGAAGAAAGCAGGTAAGAAAAGATCAACGATTAGGAAAGAGATGAGAGGTGAGAAAGCATGATCTACACATAGAAGTATTGCAGAATAACTATGCCCAGATATTTATTCCAAACAACAGCCATTCACTCTGTCCACAGGTCATTCTTGATTATTAAGATTACTCATACGTACATTATACTGAAGTAGTAACAAAATTACGAGTGTAACATTAGAATAATATTTCATAGTAAAATTTGACACACTGATCTCTACAAATTACCAAAGTTAAGTAATATTGTTTGCAATTTCACTGCATGCTGCCAGTTTTAAAAATAATAATAAATAAGATAATAATTCAATAATAAGATTATTGAAATGTGTATTATAATATTACCATCCCCCGACACGGCATTGTCTGCATATGCATACAGAAATTAAAAAATTGAAAATAATTTTTAGTAATTATGTGTGGGCAACAGCTCACCATATGTTGTATTCACCATTTACCAGATATAAAACGTTTAGGTAAAAGATGAGTTTCCAAAATCATATTTTTAATGAAATCAGTAGGATGATACTGAAGTAATTCAAAAACTACTTTGCCCAGTTTCATCATTCTATTCTTTGCCATTGCAACAATTACATATTTATTTTAAACATGTTACCTCTCGAAATATCTTTCAAATTCAGTGAGTCGATTTCAGGTGATAATCAAAATTGGTTGATATGAGACCTAACACATTTCTCAAAGATTAAACTCGATTTTGAGCAGACAACGTATACGTTGCTCTTTAAATCTTTAAGAAAGTTCTGGGGATTGAGTCACGGCGACTACGATCATAAATAAGTAATCCTAGAAGTTTTTCTTCCTATTTGTGACCTCGACGACTTAGGCGTTATTAAAATTTGAATACCGAATTGAAAATTCGAATCTATACAGATTACGTGTACGGCTTACTCTAATGAGATTTCTTAGTTCAGTGTGTTTACATAGTTAGTTAGGCAACGATATTACATTTAGTAAAACTTTCTGAAAAGTCGATATCGATAACGAAATTCAATATTTCTCAAACTATAAAAACTTTGTTAAATATGCAATAGTCGTCATTCTCTTTAATTTTGTTTTCAAACTAAATTGTTCTGCATCTCTTGCTACAGTAATCGAATAAAAAATTAATTAAGAGTAAAAGCTTTTAATGTAAAACTGTTGGATAACAGTGACATCAAAAATTATATTTAAACAATAATCGATAATTATGTCCTGAATCAGTTGCATTAATGAATTTTTTTTTGTCTTCAGTCATTTGACTGGTTTGATGCAGCTCTCCAAGATTCCCTATCTAGTGCTAGTCGTTTCATTTCAGTATACCCTCTACATCCTACATCCCTAACAATTTGTTTTACATATTCCAAACGTGGCCTGCCTACACAATTTTTTCCTTCTACCTGTCCTTCCAATATTAAAGCGACTATTCCAGGATGCCTGAGTATGTGGCCTATAAGTCTGTCTCTTCTTTTAACTATATTTTTCCAAATTCTTCTTTCTTCATCTATTTGCCGCAATACCTCTTCATTTGTCACTTTATCCACCCATCTGATTTTTAACATTCTCCTATAGCACTACATTTCAAAAGCTTCTAATCTTTTCTTCTCAGATACTCCGATCGTCCAAGTTTCACTTCCATATACAGCGACACTCCAAACATACACTTTCAAAAATCTTTTCCTGACATTTAAATTAATTTTTGATGTAAACAAATTATATTTCTTACTGAAGGCTCGTTTAGCTTGTGCTATTCGGCATTTTATATCGCTCCTGCTTCGTCCATCTTTAGTAATTCTACCTCCCAAATAACAAAATTCTTCTACTTCCATCATCTTTTCTCCACCTATTTTCACATTCAGTGGTCATCTTTGTTATTTCTACTACATTTCATTACTGTTCTTGTTTATTTTCTTGCGAGAGTTCTTGCGTAGGACTTCATCTATGCCGTTCATTGTTTCTTCTAAATCCTTTTTACTCTCGGCTAGAATTACTATATCATCAGCAAATCGTAGCATCTTTATCTTTTCACCTTGTACTGTTACTCCGAATCTCAATTGTTCTTTAACATCATTAACTGCTAGTTCCATGTAAAGATTAAAAAGTAACGGAGATAGGGAACATCCTTGTCGGACTCCCTTTCTTATTACGGCTTCTTTCTTATTCTTCAATTGTTACTGTTGCTGTTTGGGTCCTGTACATGTTAGCAATTGTTCTTCTATCTCTGTTTTTGAACCCTAATTTTTTTAAAATGCTGAACATTTTATTCCAGTCTACGTTATCGAATGCCTTTTCTAGGTCTATAAACGCCAAGTATGTTGGTTTGTTTTTCTTTAATCTTCCTTCTACTATTAATCTGAGGCCTAAAATTGTTCCCTTGTCCCTATACTTTTCCTGAAACCAAATTGGTCTTCTCCTAACACTTCCTCCACTCTCCTCTCAATTCTTCTGTATAGAATTCTAGTTAAGATTTTTGATGCATGACTAGTTAAACTAATTGTTCTGTATTCTTCACATTTATCTGCCCCTGCTTTCTTTGGTATCGTGACTATAACACTTTTTTTGAAGTCTGACGGAAATTCCCCTTTTTCATAAATATTACACACCAGTTTGTATAATCTATCAATCGCTTCCTCACCTGCACTGCGCAGTAATTCTACAGGTATTCCGTCTATTCCAGGAGCCTTTCTGCCATTTAAATCTTTTAATGCTCTCTTAAATTCAGATCTCAGTATTGTTTCTCCCATTTCATCCTCCTCAACTTCCTCTTCTTCCTCTATAACACTATTTTCTAATTCATTTCCTCCGTATAACTCTTCAATATATTCCACCCATCTATCGACTTTACCTTTTGTATTATATATCGGTGTACCATCTTTGTTTAACACATTATTAGATTTTAATTTATGTACCACAAAATTTTCCTTAACTTTCCTGTATGCTCCGTCTATTTTACCAATGTTCATTTCTCTTTCCACTCCTGAACACTTTTCTTTAATCCACTCTTTTTTCGCCAGTTTGCACTTCCTGTTTATAGCATTTCTTAATTGCCGATAGTTCCTTTTACTTTCTTCATCACTAGCATTCTTATATTTTCTACGTTCATCCATCAGCTGCAATATATCGTCTGAAACCCAAGGTTTTCTACCAGTTCTCTTTATTCCGCCTAAGTTTGCTTCTGCTGATTTAAGAATTTCCTTTTTAACATTCTCCCATTCTTCTTCTACATTTTCTACCTTATCTTTTTTACTCAGACCTCTTGCGATGTCCTCCTCAAAAATCTTCTTTACCTCTTCTTCCTCAAGCTTCTCTAAATTCATCTGACACCTTTTCTTCAGGTTTTTAAACCCCAATCTATATTTCATTATCACCAAATTATGGTCGCTATCAATGTCTACTCCAGGGTAAGTTTTGCAGTGAACGAGTTGATTTCTAAATCTTTGCTTAACCATGATATAATCTATCTGATGCCTTGCAGTATCGCCTGGTTTTTCCAAGTGTATATTCTTCTATTATGATTTTTAAATTGGGTGTTGGCAATTACTAAATTATACTTCGTGCAAAACTCTATAAGTCGGTCCCCTCTTTCATTCCTTTTGCCCAGCCCGTATTCACCCACTATATTTCCTTCCTTGCCTTTTCCAATGCTTGCATTCCAATCTCCAACTATTATTAAATTTTCATCTCCTTTTACGTGTTTAATTGCTTCATCAATCTCTTCGTATACACACTCTACCTCATCGTCATCATTGGCGCTTGTAGGCATATAGACGTTAAGAATTGTTGTCGGTTTAGGTTTTGATTTTATCCTTATTACAATGATTCTATCGCTATGCGTCTTGAAATACTCCTTAATGAATTAGTTAAATCTATAATAATAAAGTGGTTTTGGTTTAAAGTTGGGTTGTGTATCGTGCGATTTCAGGTTGTGTTTCAACTTTCTAGAAATGTGGAACTGAATGAAAACTAAGAATTTATCCTTCATTGTAATTAATTAATTAAAAAGAAAAGTATTATTTTTATAATGATTAAGATCTCTAGTGAAAAATAAATGAAAATATTATCCGGAGACAATTAACATATGTAATTATGTATAATTTTTTTTACACTTTTCAAAGAAAGTACGTATTATTTTCGGTCGTACGGTTGGAGTGTGAGTGAAAATTAATTTTCTTTACGTTTTGAGGTTAGAGGAATCGGAAAATACCATTCACTAAAGTGAAATCTCCTTATATTTTAATATATTGTATATATTGTTTACGCCATTCTGGCATAAAGTTTCCGTTATTTTCTACGAATTCCAAGCTAGGGTGGGTCCCGTTGTATTATTACTGGAATGTTAAACTTCGCTTTGTTTCGAATTTTTGTGTCTGTCAAAACTATCTGTTTTTATTATTTGTTCTTGTGTTCGACCCTCCCTCCGTCATCCTTAGCGACCGCGTCCATTCTTCTATCGAGTTATTTCTGACTACCCTTTTCACACACCCGTTATTTTTTCGTCCCCTTACTAATACATGCACACATCTCTTGTCTTTTACACACACTCTCTCCTGTCCACTACCTGGATTTGGTTTCCCCCTTTTTCTTTCGCCATCTTTTCGGCAGAGTAGATCCAACATCTCACCAGTCCAGTCGCCTATGGCCATACTCTCCTGCAAACTTTGTGGTAACATTCTCATTCAAGCAGAATCTCAAAACTCTTTACTACACATCTGAGATTCTACCACCAAACCACATCACACCTCTGTATTCCTGATACACCAGTGCGGAATACGCCCAGGATTACATATGTATTCATCTGTACTTGCTTTTACGAGTTCATCTCTGGCTAATATTTGTGTGTGATACAGGAAAGTGTAAATTATTCATTATTATTCATATTAAACGTTTATGTTATCCTTGTTCATGTGTAGCCCATTTTATGGGTTATTAAATGCAAACTATCGTTCTTATCAAATCTACTTTTAATTTAAACACTACTTCAGAATTATAAAACTTATGTGCGATATATTTAATATATTATTATTGATAACAATTATTATATTTCGTGTTGTTCATCAAAAGTTCGTGTTCAAACGTCAGTTACTCAGAGCAAATTACTTTTACTTGAAAGGTTTATTGTAATCAACTCTCTCATTTAATCTAATTTAACTTGTTAATAGCTGAGATTAATTCTTACCTATTCATGCACTGAATTCATATTCTCTTAAATTAATCTAAAGAGAATTACTCCGGATATGAAGTCATGTTTTTGTGCTTCTTTGTAACTTAATACTTTCAAGAAAACTTACTATTAGAATAAATTCTATTTATATTATTATTTATTTTAATGTGTTTATATTGTGATTTAACGCCTTCTATACTGAAATTATTGTAAACAACTCTCTTATTTTTCGACTCTGTTACACTGTGTATTTATAAAGGTTTATTCATGTATTTTTGTATTTAACAGCGTTATTCATTTGTTCATTCAGCTGATATATTAAGTAGTATTAAGTCATGCTAATTTCACAATTTCCTGTTATGTTTTAAGATTATAATTATAACATAAATTCATTTGGTTTCAATAAAGTCCAATTTCTTTTGGCAAATACTAGCTGTGTGTTTTTTGTTAGCTTTACCCAACATATATATACTTTGTATATATACATATATATATATATATATATACTAGCTGCCCGGCATAGTATCGCTCTGCTCTTTGGGACGTTAAAAGGAGATTGTTTTTGAAAGCCGATTTATTTATCGTAATCGTGTAAAAATACATAACTTTAACATTACTTATAAAATTCACTAAAACTTTACAAAATATTTGTAACGGGTTTCCACACAACCCATGAGGTACAGCTAAATGTGCGTTTTATTTTATATTCTTGAAAGTTTTTTCAAGACACGATTAATTTTTACGTACCTCACATTTACTGCGTATTACGAAAAATTACAGCAATTAATAGATTTTTACTAATTGTTTCTCCGGCACTTTATTCATTTCGATTTCTTACTTCTATTTCATAATATTAACGTTATCCCTTGTACTACTATCAAATACGCTGTTTGAATTTTTTTAAATTGGTCCAGAGGTACAAGTAAATTTCGGAAAAATGACGGATAACCGAATGATCCAGCGTACATCTTTTTTATGCAAATGTTAGTATTAAACATGTTAAAAAATAAGCCATTTGAGTTTTAAAATCTGTCATACTGTCTCGTAGATATAACGGAATTTCGGAATAAAATACAATACTTTTTTTCGGATTTGTAACTTCTTTATTTTTACTTTTCTGGCTACAGCGATATATGCTGCTACAACAACTACAGCTGAACGGGAAATTACGAATAGTTCGGTCAAAAAAATTTCTAAAAAAAATTAGTCTTTTTTTAAGTTTTGTGACTTAAGGTGTCGTTAAAAAATATTACCCTCCCAAAAAAAAAATATTTAAATAAATTATAAATAATAATCGGCGAAAATTTTTTTTATTCCAGTGCTCCCAAAAGTACAAAAATTTATTTTTGTAAAGACGGACATTTGTGCGTATGTATGATAATGTATGTTGGCTTGTGTTTGGTCTCATAACTCTGGAACCCGGGAACAGATTTTCTTTAAACTTGGTTGACAACAGACACTACCTTCGAGGGGAGGAATGAATTAAACGTTTGCAAAAACTGGCAAAAGGAATCAGAGAGTTTTGGCCGAAATAAAATTTCAAATCTTTACACTTTAGCAAAAGATTTTGTTACAAAAGTAAAACTTTTTTTAATCAATATGAGAAATTAAAAAAAAAGAAAAGATTATTTAATATTCACCCCCCCAAAGAATAGATTTATCTTACTTTATTTTACTTAGGAGTACGGTCATATCCCTCTGCCGGACCAGGAATAAAATTTAATAAATTACAACTTTGTAGACAAATATTCTTCCCCCTTCATGAATATTTAGTTATTAGTTTTGGAAATATATTACAGAAATTCTATAAAAATTAAGCTAATTATAATCCCACCCCTAATTATGATCGACTAACAGTTACTGTAAACAACTCATATAGCACTGTATCAAATTTGTAGATCCTATGATTCCTTAACAAAAATTAAAATATTTTAAACGGCGATACATACCCCACTCTTTTAAATAAGTTTGTAATTTTGTTATCAATGCCTTATATTTGTAGATGTATCACAATATTTGAGCTAAATTTCAAGTTTTAATGGTTAATGGGTAATATTAAGTGGGCATTAAGCAGGTAATGAAAAAGACAACACAAATAAAATTATAAATAAATAATATTTATTTTTATTATTTTAAATGTGAATAAGGATATCAAAGATTAAATTCCACGGAAAACTAAATCAACTGTTCTGGCATTTGCCCTATTGTATCAAGGAAAACCGTGGCAAAACCTTGATAAGAACAGCTTAACAATATTTATGTCTACGATACATTATCAAATTACAGGCATATATAACATAAGTAAAAAAACCTTATACATTATGATATTATTACAGTTTTAATTATAATCTTTATGATTTATAAACTTCTTCCACATCTGATATCTTTTTTCCTGAAAAAAAAAAACAAGAATTATTATAATAATGAACTACAATCTCATATCAACAACAAAATATTTAGAAATATATATTTCATCTGTTACAACCATCTTGAGGAGAATATTAAAAAAAATTGAGTGAAAAAAACACATTATGTGACATGATGGTTCATTATGAGTACAAGTATAATACTTCAGTTCTAACAATTAATTATGAATGTATTTTTAATAAAATATTTAAAAAAGGCTATATAATATGAGAAGAAAATTACAATGAATGTAATCGATATATGGATTAACAGAAAAAAGTTCTGAAAGTACTTTGAGAAATGATCTCAAATATAAAAATTTACAATTACATAATCTATTCTGATCGGTTGAAGATTAAAATCTAAACAGTATTTTGGTCCTGTGCACTGATATTTTCCATACATATGTATTTCTGGATTTTGTAACCCCCCAAAAAAAACAGATTAATTATGTTTCCATTATAAATAAATCAAAAAATTATTGTGCTTTACTGAGCAACGAACATTTACTATGCTTAATTTACAAAATGTATGAACAGAATTGTGTTTTTAATATGAGTGATGTAAACAAACAAATCAATTTCAACTTTGAGATGACATTTAATGAATCAATAATTTTTTTTTAACTAATATTTCTTCTGCTACCTCTTTAGGCTACCTAATGACATACAGACCTGCAGTCTGGTCTTTGGAACTCTTGCTAATTGTAATCTTAGTTAGCAATCATTTCACTTAAAGCCAGATATTTAACACATATTTTGGTATAAAAAAAATAATATGGTACAAACAGCCTATTTGCCCCTAGTCAAACGTACGTCGACTACTCTCGCACATATTTACATATTTTGGTATAAAAAAAATAATATGGTACAAACAGCCTATTTGCCCCTAGTCAAACGTACGTCGACTACTCTCGCATCGATATAAAATACCCAATTTGGCCTTATAAAATAAAGTTAAAAGAAGTCAGGGACAGACCCTGTTTGTATGATTAGACTGATTTGTCGCTAACAACTCTTCTTTTAGGAGCACGATTACCGATGTGGTTGATGTCTATACACAGTTATGGTCACAAGCATGAGTTTAGTTGACGGCAGGACCTATCTTCACTAAAAATCAACTTTTTTGGCTATGAATCGACCGATTCCTGTACATTCAATCCAGCAGTATGGCTTATACCACAGAGCCTCACTGTTAATGACAGACCATTTTTCCTCTTGGCTTTTAAGTTCCAGGATGTTACTGTCTTTAGCAGCCAAGAGTGTTTATTTAAACGAGTTAATTAAATCTTTTATTCTGATTGGTAAATAATAATATACTGTACAAAAATTTGAATGTATTGAGAATTTAAATTATCTACGTCCCGATTTGTTTTGAATTTGTAATGTTTAACTATATATAATTTTTTTTTTTTAATTTAAACATGAATGTCTTTTTTTGAAAGCGTTATGTATTATTTTAAAATTTATCCATTAGATTGAATCGTATTACCAAATAACAGTTGAATTCATAACAAAAGGGCTTCTATAAAAATAAAAACTATAAATAAAATTTTTGAAAATAACGAATGCTATAATAAAAAAATAATGTTAATTCCTGAATTTAAAAATCATAAAATTTGTTTACAAACATAAAAAATACCTAATTATTATTCAGAAGTGATCCATTAGTGAAAATACAACGCCATAGAATTTTCTGGTTTATAAACTGTAAATGGAAGTAATGTTGCAAAGTAAGAAAAAGAGGGGTAATATAAAATATGGAACAAAAGAACTGTAAATTGAAAGGATTTAGAAAAAATTCTAACTTGTTTTCTAAGTGATTATTACAGTGAGCAATAAATATAATAAGCACAATTGAGTTTACTTGATTCTTATAACTAATAATGACATAATTAAAAACATAAATATTATATTTCTTTGATTTTTTATCAGAATTATGAAAAATCATAATTAAATAATAATAAATAAACTTCATTAACCCTCGCATTACCAAGCAGGGTATTCTGAATACCCATGTGGTTGATTTTTTCCCTATAATAATTTTATCTGAAGAGATACATACTTGTGATTTCATGACTGCCCTAAAATGATTGAAATTGTATTCATACTCTTCTCACCCATTTTTTTTTTTTTTGTTATAGTTATTATTGACAGTATATATTGGTGAGGTTGTGAGATAACCCCATTTGATATGAAATATCTTATTATCGTATTTGTCAAAAATGACAAGTTATCCCTTGGCTGCTGAACTACTAAAATGAAACACGACAGTGGTTGGTACCCTGCGTTCCAAAAAAAAGAGATTCAGAAGGAATTTTTGCCCGACAGAAAGAACAAAGTTCATTCTTCAATGTCTGGTTTCATGACTTGACTATAACTTCTGACGTTCCAGAAAGGGACAAGTCTGTAATCTTACAATCTACTCAGTATAATAAGAGGCAAGTGAGCGGTGAAGAAAGTGAATACAAATCTGAAATAATTATCCATTACAACAAAACTAAAGGTGCCGTAGATAATGGAGACAAAATGACAAGAGAACATAGCTGTCTTAGAGAAACCAGGCTACGACCACTAAAACTTTTCATGGAGATGGTAGATATGCAGCACTGAATGTATATATTCTTTACACACAAAGATTTCGTGAGTGGGAGAAGAATAATCGGAGCCGACGGAAACTCTTCATGACTGAGCTGCTATTTCGACTCAGCAAAGGTAACAGGGAGGAAAGAACTAGAAATATCAACAGTCTTCATAAGAATGTACAAGATGCACTGAAAGCATATGGTATTGAAATTCTGACAGCAATGATCCAACCCCAGAGTTCAACAAGATTGCAACAGAAACGAAGATTATAAAACAAGATTCTATTGTGTAATGTGCAAGAAACCTGTTTGTAATATACACAAACAAGAAACTGTTATTGTAAAGTGCATGTTGTGTAAAAAATGTACCTGAATGAACAGTTCAAAAATGTATTACTTTGAAGCCAAATACTAGTTTACTGCAATGACAGCCAAAATGAATACATTTTTAATTTTACAGGTTACCAGTATTGAATCTCCTTTGTGAATGATATAAAATTTATTGTACTTTGCATCTATGTTCAGTTTAAATACATTTAATTATTTGAAAAACTATATTTCAATACTAAATAAAGCTATTCCTTGAAAGTAACAGAATCTAAAAACAAATATTTCATTAAATCACAAAATTGTACTGGGGTAGTCAAAATACCCCGCTTGGTAAAATAAAGGGGTCAAAAAGCTTGGCAACAGGAGCATTAATTTAGACTGGGTCTAAGCCACACCATCAGACAGGGGAAAATAAATTATATTATGATATGATAACAAAAAATATTCTATTTGAAAAGTTATATTTTACAAACCAGGAATATATTCTAATTAATTTGGAATATAATGCATTATACTTGTTCTTTAGTGCATTATTTATTGTTGTTTCAATTTATTTGAAGTTTCAAGAGAATCTTTAGGAATTCTGAAAATTACAAATTCATAATTATGTATACATTCAGAGTCGTACATAGCTGCACGATTTCAATTAAGATAACGATGAAAAAGGACACTAAATCTAACAAGAATTTCCACTAAAACTGCTGGCAGTCTTAGTCATTACTTCATAGTGCTGGGCAGAAAAAAAGTTTTGCACTAATAAGCATATGTTTCTACCCACCGGGTTGGTCTAGTGGTGAACGCGTCTTCCCAAATCAGCTGATTTGGAAATCGAGAGTTCCAGCGTTCAAGTCCTAGTAAAGCCAGTTATTTTTACACGGATTTGAATACTAGATCGTGGATACCGGTGTTCGTGGTTGGGTTTCAATTAACCACACATATCAGGTATGGTCGAACTGAGAATGTACAAGACTACACTTCATTTACACTCATACATATCATCATCCTCATTCATCCTCTGAAGAATTATCTAAACGGTAGTTACCGGAGGTTAAACAGGAAAAGAAAGAAAGCATAATCTTTCTAGTGTACAACTATTCTACACAAACATGGAGAGACTACTTATTTTTAACAGATGACCGAGATCGAGAAGTGTTTCAAAGAGAAACTTTCTCTTTTGCAATACTATTAAAAATTTTACTGAAAAACAAAACTTTTTTTTCTACTAAATTTAAGTAATATTGTACTTACTTATGATCGCAGAACAGTGCACTTGTCTCGTACAAGAACTCATAAAATATTAAATAATTTAACGTAATCTGGTGAAAATTTCATGCTCATTGTTTTAGATTTCTCTCTCTAAAGTTAATTAACAAAAGTTAAAACCATTGCAAACAGGGCTGTAAATAAAAAAAAAGTATGTTAAACTCCTTAGCATAAGAGCAACAAAAGTTAATAAATTTTCATCAGAATAAATTATATCCTAATATTGTGAAATTTAATAATAGATATTGATCACCTTAATTCATTCTCCTTGACAAAGTCAGGAAGATTATTTATTATTTTATTTTGTAATTACTATTTAATCATTATAAAAAAAGAAAGTTGCACATTTGTTTTAAATAAACAGAGAATTATATTTACTCTTCCTGATAAAAAAAACACAATTTGTTCGCTTCACCATTATGTAGTGTTCAAAAATATTACCATGAATTACTTTACAGAAAACTTTTTTTAATACCATGTGTTTTTTTGTACAATTCAAATAATTTCTATCCTAGCATTCAGTAGAAGTGTTACAAACTTAATTTTACATCAAATTTACTTCTATAAATCATTTAAATACATACACTTCTCTTCTAGTGGTTATATAAAATAAACAATCAAAAAATTCAAAATAAACACAATATTGTTCAATTTAAAGAAAAATTTTAACTTTTTGAAGTTGGCACATATTAAAAACAAATAATAATCAACAACTTGCCGATTCCCACCATTCTAAAAAAAAAATGTTAACCAATTGCAGGCATTTAATAAGGTGAATAGTACTATTTGTGCGATTTCAAATCTGCAAACCAGAATTAAATTGGAGAACAGTGTATTTAGTAGCACAAATTTAAAGAAAACCTGATTAACAAATTATATAGCCTAAAAGTAAGATTACCTTACCTAACATCTGTTTTTCTTTAGTTTTCTTCTGAATCATCCTCAGGAATATCCCTTTTCATTCTCCAGAAGCACCAGCAAAAAATTTTAGGCACCATTTTCTCTGGAAGCATGTTTCCACCTCTGACATATCCTTAGGAAAGCGTTCATCATGCTTATCAGTAACATTGCTAAAGTTTAGTGAAAAAAATTTCAAACGTGAATCTAAAATATTTAATTTTCTTTAAACATATTTCTATTTGAAGTCACTTTCTTGCTTAAAATTATTTTCTCTGTTAATTTTATTCGTTCAATTTTTGTGAAATCTTGTTTTTTGTAATAGTTATGATGTTATGTTTGTCCCAATTTTTTTTCATATCATTCTTTTTTTTTGTCTTTTTATTATCCCATTGTTTCTTTGTTTTCTTACCTCACCTTACATTTAGATACAACTATATTGTGGTAAGAATGTCTACTCCTGGATGTAATTTCCATTCCATAATTTAGTTTGGAAATCTCTCAAATAGTCTAGTAGATGGATTTCACAAATATATATAGAACTTCTTTTATGAATTTTAAAAGGAAATCCTTTTGATTATCAGTTTATACATTTTTTTATGTAGGAGGAAAATTTGCGACCAGACATATAGCAGCCCACACCACTGGGTGTGTGTGTTTCCCATCAGAGATGAAAACTCGCTAAACAACATGCCCTGATATCCGCCTGTTGGCATTACTCAGGGTATGCTGTTTCTCCCGTGGGACACACAGGGTGGTGTTGGGAGTCTTACACATATTACCAGTGGCAGCGACCCAAGGGCCCCTAACCACCTCCATGCATAAGCTATCCCTATCCCACCCACCCCATATGCTCCAGCAAAACATATGATCGATGGATCCTCTGTTCACAGTGGAACTTCCTCTCTACGTCTATTTACCCACGGTGCAACTGGCCCAGTAGGGGTCCGGGGTTCAATCTACAGCACCACAATGAAGGGGGGAGATCACTGTCTACATCCAATGTCAGCAATGCTACAGATCTGCTGGAAACAAGCAGAGGTCATTGTTGGCCCCAAGCCAATGGGTTGGAGAGTCCTGCACACCTTGACAGTAGTGACGACCCCCAAAGGAGCCCCCAACCACCTCCTTGTACAGGCTGTCCCCTCACCATCTGCCATGTGAAGGCTAGCACTCGTGCATTAATTCCTGTGCATTTTGAGGATACCCTCTGCCAAGGCAGCCACTTCTCGCCATGATATTTCACTGGTCAACATTGTCTTCAGCAGATTATCTTTGTCAAGCCTACCAAAAGCAGCAAAGCACTGATCTTGCTATCACCAATTTATACTTAGCTAAAAATTCTGAAGGTTCAGTTCTTTAATTTTTTTAATCTAGCTCATACTATCTTGACTATTTTTCCTTCTCTTTATTATAAAATTCATACATTTAATAAACCTCTATAAATCAGATAGTGTTGTTTAATTTCCCTCCATATGTGAAATCTGGTTTATTTAAGTCAATTTAATGTAATGCTGTAATGAAATCTCGCTCATGTTTTACAGTGGTAGTTCAATGTAAATTTGAATGAATTTTTGCATTTTAATGTATGATCAAATGAAAATTACTCTTTTGATCCATATATGTTCTAAACTTCAGCTCCAAGGTGGTGTTTGATGCCAGCAGGGTTCTTAGACAGTTAGAGTCTGAAGGTAAGCTGAGAGCGAGTCTGGTTCTAGTAGAGAGTACCAGGCCTAAAGTATTGCTTGGTGATGGGATGGAGATGAATGATGATAGATAGATTCCACCAAGGGGGAAGACTCCGCAAAGCTTGAGTGTTATCGAGCATTGCTTATGATTAACGCGGTGACAAAGCTTGACTTGGAAATCAATGTGGTTGGTAATGCAGTGGAAAAAAAAGTGCCTTCGGAAGGTTGCCGAGTATGTCACGAGGAGAGTCGATCGGAGGTACTCTTTCTGGTTGGTGGCAGATAGTGCTGCTAAGCCAACAGCCACGGGTGGAGACAAGGGTAGTGTTCAATGAATGGATATGGTGCCAACCCAAAGTAGGAATTTAGTGGTTAGAGCAGAGGGACGTTTCTTATGTGGATTATCTTTACTAACCATATCTTACTAATTCCATCAAAACATTTTTCTATAATTTGGCTGTCTCCTTGAATAGTTTCATTGATCTATGATTTCGCAATTGCAGCTGAAACTTTGATCGATCATCAAATCCCCTCATGTTAATTATCAAATTAATTTATTTTGAAACTTTCAGCCACTTTTAACTTTAAATATTTATTATGAAAATTGTGGCCACTTTCGAACTGTTAAACTCGCTTGTAAAAATTTGCACGATTAATAACTGTATTACTTACTTAATAAAGGTGGTAATAAATTTTAGGTGATTTTTAACCCTTTACAACATTAATCTTATCGCTGAGTTTTTATTCAAAAATACACTTTTCAAGAAGACTTAATGAATAATTATGATAGTTATATAAACAAGAGCATTTATTATTCACAGTTTTTACTGTTTACACAGATGCTCCCAACTAATGATTTTATGATTTTGAAAGTAACACAGATCTATTTTCTTTTTGCAATTGTACTGACCGAGGACCGGACCTAAGACTAATACTTTTGAAGTATTAGTCAGTCCCCACCCAGTGAGAGGTCACCACCTACGCAAAATGGCCATACTGGCATCGGCCACACAATTGCAATTAGTTGATTAGTGCAATTTCAGACACTGAAACAATCTTACACGTCACAATATATTTTAAGAGCTTATATATGCATATATATATATATATATATATGTGTGTGTGTGTGAGTAGACTATTTGACATACTCCTGAAAGTAATTTCTTACATATAAAGACAGAAAATACCTTTTTTGAGAATTGTACATAATATACTGAAAACTACTATGACAAACACATAATATGCAAAAATAAAACAATAAAATTCACAACAATACAACATAAGCCCCGACCTGAGTACTCACCTACATTATACATGAAAACATGATTAATAAAATACACAAAATACATGCATAATACCAAAGATGCAACATCACCTATACACATAAAAATCAATACACTTAATACATACAAAAACTAATCTCGCCCAACTACATATATCTACATATATACAATACTATGAATAATAATGAAATGCACAACAATAAAACGCAAGCCCCGACCATAAAAGAGAGCACTACATCAACTACGACCCATGCAAGGTACTCCTACTTGTCGTCCTCTGCCTCTCTTCCACACACAATAGCTTCAACCATGGCAGTTTTACCCCACCACGCTACTTCCAAGGTAAGCATCTTAGGGACTACATTCCCGACCCTTAACTTCCCAAACTCATCCATTACTGGGCGCCACATGCTAGCATAACATGTTCTGGGGAGTCAACAACCCCACAATACTGGCATAGGGGAGAAGCCCTCTTTCCACTTCATCCCAGTTATACAGAGGTACTGTAGGCATTGCCGTGAACACTACCCTTGTCTCCACCCATGGCTGTTTGCTTAGCAGCACTCTCCACCACCAGCCGGAATGAGTACCGCCGATCGGCTCTCCTCGCGACATACTCAGCCACCTTCTGAAGGCAGTTACCGCTGCGAAACCGACCACATTGATTGCCAAGTCAAGCTTTATCACTGCGTTAATCTTAAGCAATGCTCAATAACACTCAACTTTGCAGAGTCTTCCCTCTTGGTAGAATCTACTATCACGATGGAACTATGCCGCTCATTCATTTCAATCCCATCACCAAGCAATACCTCAGGCCTGGTATTCTCTGCTAGAACCAGACTTGCTCTCAGCTTACCTTCAGACTCTATCTGTCTAAGTACCTTGCAGGTACCAAACACCACCTTAGAGTACCCACTACTATTAACATTAAAATCCAACACATGGACCACATCACTCCCCAGAGTACTGGTGGCATTGGGTTCACTCACGCGGGTAAACCATTTCTCCCACCAGAATCTCTTGTTCAGGACAACTACTTCCTCCTCGTTGACCCTCTCGATGACCAACACTCTGCTGGAACTTCAGGACAATGTCTTTAATCTCCTTCTTAGTTTTGGTGTTCTGTTTTACAAGCAGGGTCAGTCTCCTGACTTCTTCCTCAACTACCCTGACTGCCTTCAACACCTCAGTGTCAGATCCATACCCCATAAGATCCACCATGTTCTTCCCCAGGCGCTGACTCCCAAATTCAACTGGACCACCCTTCTTAGCAGGTCCCTCTGCAGCCTGCCTACAAATGGGAGACCTAGACAGGCTCATACATGGCCTAAAGCCGTTGGCCTGCAACATTTCACAGCAAAATATCCATTGGTCACCTGCAAACTGTCTGTCAACCATGATCACGTTGAAGAACTGGCCAGTTTATTCCACCTGACCTCAATTCAGAACAAATCTATTTAGATATACTTTTAACTAAAGATGTTTCTCTCTATATATTGAACGATTCTTTTATTATAATACATTATATTTCTTACTCTCTATTTATAATATTTATACAAAGTCTGATGTCAATAACAAAAAATATTAATGTTTGGGTGCTTCTTAAGTTTTCTTTGTCTACACTATTCTTTTTTTTTTCTCATGCGATCGATCATTGTTCTTCAGTACATATATTGCACTTCACTCAGTAGCATATTTTATCAAATTACAAAAGAATTCTTTGATGAGTTTAAATAAACTTCATAGAGAAATACTGAATTGATTGTATAAAATATTATAATCCAGTTAATTAAAATCCTGCAAAAAAAAGAAGAAAACGTTCTTAGTATATTATGATTTTTTAAAAAATAAATTACAGTAATAAACAATCTATGTAGAATTCAAAGTTCATTATTAATTATTATTATTCATGCATTTCATTATTAATACTTCATGTATTTTGGGAGAGAGTAAAATACAAAATTAATTTTTGTTACAAAGGGAATCCAACAAGCTGGTAGATTTTCCAAGTTGGAGAAGTTGCTACAGAGTGGTGATGTCTGAAAGGAGGTAGTGTTTGTCATATTATGCGCTCATACTGACTTACAGTAAAAGTACACGGGTGATCGCAGGTAAAAAAGAAGAAAAATCCAGTTATTGGAAACGTAATACGTAAAATAAGATAAATAATGGTAGATTTAGCATTTGATCAACCACAAGGGTGATTTACAAGGATATAAAGACTAGTACTGGAATGGAAAATGTGAATGAAAAAATGAACAAGGCTGACAGTCGGTTTGTGCATGTAGTGAAGATTGAGAAGGAGCATAACTGAAAGAATTTGTGCAAGAGGAAATACAAGTCTGGATGAAGATCACAGAGGTGATGGCTCAGTAAACTTATAAAGGGCATAGAAAAGGGAGTTAGGGATATTTCAAGAGTATTTAGAAGCAAAGGAAGGTTTAAACAAGAGAAGGTTGTTTCTGAAAGGGTTGCAATGCAAAATTATCCCTCTACGTTTGCTGATTTTCTGTTTTGCTTGAATTATTTAGCTAACTTCTCACATTGCATTTTTTTAAAGATGTCAAAACTGGTTTAGTTTTTCATTACAGATTCTATCCATGATTCTACTCACACCAAAACATTTTCTTATAATTTGATCATTTTTCATTCTTATCTTGTTAGGTTTTCCTGTATGTTGTTCTGGAGCTAGAGTTTCTGATTTTAATGTTTTGTCTCTCTTTATGCAATTTATGTATAAAAAAAAAATCAAGTAAACCCTATCAGAAATTTCAAAGTTAGTGAACAGTTGGTCTTTGTTGTAACTAAAGATCTCCTAAAACAGAAAAGAACTTTCTACTTGGATTACTAGTATTCTTCCCCAAACTTATTTGTAGGACTATTGAATTGGTGCACTTATTAAAATAAACTGAGTAACTTAGTGAAAAGAGATATTAGAAACAAATTTGAAAAAAGGAGAACTGACATTTAATTCTTTTCACAATCTGTTGCGCCTAAAATGGCCAGACAGAAAAAAATGTTGTGATTTTTTTTGTATAAAAATCCCTTGTGCAAAATATTTTCAAACTACTAAAAAAAATTAAATTTAAACTAGTACACCTGACTCACCTTGCGACACATAACATGTTCCACATAACAAAAATCTTCACAAATCTATTGTTAACAAATAAGCCTGTGTTAATAGACTAGTTGACTGTTTTTGAAAAACCGGTTTATATTATACCTTATGGTCTATTTCACTAAAATATAAACATTATAATACACAAACGATCATTTACACAATGTATTCTGCATTTTTATAAACCAATTAAAATTCTCCTGCTAAAACTCTCCAAACTGTCATGGCCCCTCGTATGATGCCACGGCTTACAAAAAAATCAGATGTTTAGTGGAGTCTTTAAGACTCCACTAAACATCTTGAATAATACCAGTGTATTTATATTTTGCCATTTGGTCTTAAGCTTTACTTGAAATTAAATTTGTCCAAAGTACAAGACGAGAGATCACCCCAGAAATCAAATTCACATTTCACATGGGCATTACAATAGAATGGATAGGAAGTAGTTAGGAAGCAAGAAAATAAGCAAGAAGAAATTCGGTTGTATAAAATTTTCCATAAAAAAGAAATTGATTACCTTCAGCAATACATATACAGAACAGAATAGAAACAAAAAGAAGTTTCATTGACATAACCAGAAACAAGTGTGGAAGTGACAACTGATCTTCAAGTTCACAGTATCTTAATGGCTCTAATTTCTATCATACAGCTGTGAAACAAGATCACCTAAGTTCATTCAGAGAACTGATAGGTATGAGGTACTAGACAAGAAAACAAATTTTTTATGACACACAAGGTGATTTTTTTTTTTTTTTTTTTTTTAAATGAATGCCGATGTAAATACCACTACAAAACATGAAGGTGGCCAGTATATAAACTGTTAAATCACCACCGATGAAGACTTTTCATTCACTCAGATTGATATTAAACTAAAAAAGCAGGATCAACCAAAGAAGTTAGAAAAAATAATATGTGAATAGAGTATAATAAACTATTTTAAAAAAGAAATATTTTAGCAAATATCCTTTGTTGGAATCTACAGCTAGGATTCCAGATTTAAGAAGAAAGTTGGATTATTGATAGATTTATTAGGAAGATCTGCCAGTTGGCCGTGCATTTTTAAAAAAAAATATTATCAACGCTACAAAAATTAAAATAATAAATAATCCACCATCTGATGAGAAAAGGAAAGAAGACTGAATATTAAAATGGACATTTTTTAATAAAAAGAAATAAAATAGTATTCTTTATCACATCATTTTATGTTTACTGTTTTGAATCTGAACAGAATGGAATATTCGTGTTTTAATATTTAATTATGTTTATTAATAACTTTTTATACATTTTTTGATTAATAATAAATTAAGAGAAAATTTGTCTTTACTAAAAGATAAATTAATTAATTAATTTGGTTCTTTATATTCTGAGTATTTCTTTTATAAATACTTTAAAAATAATGATAAACACTAAAGTATTTTTATAATAAAAAAATGTAACAAAAAATTAATAAATGTTAAAAAATTTAATTAAAAAGTAAAAATTATTTAATTATTTATTTATATTAATAAATATTATTAATTTAATAATATTTATAAATATATATGTATATATATATATATTTACAATTATCAGTGCCAGCTTGTAGCTAAAATTAGTGGCGGTGTTGCCCCAGAAAATTTTTTTCTGGGCCTTTTCAAGATAGGGTTAAAGTTTTCTGAAAAATAAAAGAACCGAAAAAAAAATGAATCGTAGAATAGCTGGAAGCAGGATAATAATCTAATTCTACACTTGTATCATATTCAAAAATATGGCACAGTTTTTAAGCACATTGTGCTTAAAAACTGCATTCAGGTTAATCGAATAAATAATAAAATGTTAATACAGATAATATTTTTTAGCATCATTAGATAATAATTTAATAAAATGTCTGCTTAAAAAGACTATGGTCCAATGGTGCTTAATTTTATTTTCTGTGTACACAGAAACAAATTCATAAGTACGTTTTACTAATTACCTTCTTTTTCACATTTCCAGTGTGTTTTTGGACAGATTTGGCAATCAAACAGCCCTTGCTTTCTGCCATCTTCTGATCATTACTGAAAAAACAACTAAACCGCTTTCATAATCCTTCCACCGACCAAACAAGGAATGTTCCATACACACGTGGAGTAAAAAAGAGACTACCTTCCACCAGACACCAGGGTCAACACTGCGGCAGCAACAATGCTCTCTCTGCTTCACAGCCTTGTGTGCATGCGCACAACAGCCAAAACCGTGCTGATGGAACTGTGAAGTGCACAGTTCCGTACAACGATTTTTGTATCTTTTTCATAAACTGTGGGTGGGGGATGGCTACTGACATTAAGCTTAGGATTATATATTGTACAAGTACAAAGAAGGAATTAAAGAAAAAGGGACATTATATTAATTGTTATTAATAATATCAAGTGGAAATAGAGGATGCTGCAGTTCCACAGTGCCTATACGCATGCCGCCACTGATGTATATTATAATATATTAATATTTACCTTTCTGTTTTGCTTAAAAAAGTATTTTCAATACATAAATTAAACATTTTAAAAACTTATACATAACGTCACGTTCATTAGTATATGTTGGATTACATAAGAATGAAAAAATCTATCGATTATACTAACAGTAACAACACCACACCTGTTATGTAAACTGTACATTATAATGGTTAAATATTTAGAATGATTGTTAAATAGATAACATAGGACTTTTTTTTAATTTCCATATTAAAACTATTTACATAATGTAACAAAAATTTATAAAACTAATTTAAATATTATAGTTCAATTTTATAAGAAAAAGAAAAATCATAAAAATTTACCTGATGTGGCAAATATTGATTGGATATGATGATATCATGACTTTCAGTACTAATCAAGTTCATATTACGTATAAAATATTTAAAGGGTAGATACATAAATACATAACGGGTAAGTCAGTTTTATTGAATTAAATCTCTGTAGAGATTGAAATATTTTTATTCTTTTACTTAATTTATATATACATTTGTTATAATAATTTGATGAATAAGATAAAATATAATTATTTTAAAAATGATAAAACTTCTCTTAGAAAAAAAAATTATGGTTAACTGACATACCATAATATTTCTCAGTCTGTCCCCTCCCCCCAAATTATAATAGTAGTGTAAATTACCTTAATTTTATTGCCCTGTGGTGGTAGAGGCCTTCAATTGCAGCCCACGATAACAACCAGGTTGATTCGTCTTCTTTCTTCTAATTCCTCAAACATGATCGACCAGCACTTTTATGAATCATCCGGATATCAAGGTACAGACTTGTAGGTATCCGCCGGTATAGACTTGGCACCGGTGGATATGAAGCTGAAGAACTGCAAAGAAGGCCACTGTACCGCCGAACTGGATAATGATGCCTTCTTAAAACTAAAAGTTCAAATCAGGGTTTGCTGTTTTTTTACGATTTACGTTAAGGTAAATCTCTTTATATGGATATTACAATACCTAACGGTGGACCTGGAGGTTGATACTGAAGTAAACCTGTTTCCATCTCAAGAATATCCTTTAGACTATTTTAAGTCAATAAATAAACACAATGTGTTTGATAATAAATTATTTCTAGATGACTGACCGTTCAAGACAAGGTCTGCTCAAAAGTTAGAATTTTTCCTTTTATCTCTGTATCAGTAGAATTTCTGCCAGAAAATAGAATATTTATCCTTTCAATATTGATCCTAAAAGTTATTAATTTATTTAGTAAGAACCAAATTGTGAACAAAATCCTTCATCTTTGGTTGGCTATAGATTCTAATCTTCAAAGGCCGGTGAAGAAATTGTGTCAATTTTTTCTATATGCTAGGTGGATAAAATTTTATTGTCTTGTAACACAGATTGAAGTCTTAAAATAGGAGTATCCTGTCCATGAAGCACAGGTCTTATGTCGATGGCAGATTAATGAACTGAATAGCATATTTTTTTTAACTACAGATATTTTGCAAACAAAAAATTGAAATGATTTTGTTTTTTACACTATATCATTCGAATACCAAACAGCATAGATGAATGAATCCCTTTGTGTCACTGTATTAAATTTTCTGCACAAGATATACAGAAGACATACAAAGCCCATGTTTGTTTTTTTTATTTCAAAGTTCATTTGAAAATATGCCAATCAAATTTTGCCTTGCCTCATTAACAACCACTTATACTGTTTGGTATAAGTTTGTTATAGTTTCCAAAGTATTTGTTCAGCCTTCTGTTCAGATTAGCAATTTTTAATATCATGAAAACAAAACTCACATAACAGAATGCAAACCACCAATTGCATATAAGAGGGAGTCCAGGTTAGCATTGATGTTGGTGGAAAGCAGCCCATCTTTAAATAGCCCAGAACTGGTCTAGTGGTTAACTCATCATCGCAAATCATCTGATTTTGAATTTGAGAGTTTTAAGGTTCAATCCTTGTAAAGGGAGTTACTTTTATATGGGTTTGAATAGTAAATTGTGGATACTGGTGTTCTTTGGTAGTTGGGTATCAATTAACCACACATCTCAGGAATGGTCGACCTGAGGCTGTACAAGACTACACTTCATTTACATTCATACATATGATCCTCATTCATCCTCTGAAGTAATATCTTATGGTGGTTCTGGAACCTAAACAGAAAAAGAGAGAGCCCATCATTAATGTGACATAAAATAAAACTTGTACTAGACTATGGCAAATACAGATTTAAAATGCTTACATGATTAATATAATGTGTCTTATAGTGAATTCAGCAACTCTTTTACTACTAAAAATAGGGTAACAGCAACAACATCTAAAATATAGTATTGGGCAAAATCGTTATAAATAATTATTGAGAAAATTCAATTTAAAACTATTGCCATTGATTCATCTTCAGACACATAAAATGCTCCATGTAGTAAAACTCTTCACAAGTCCGTTTTAATTAATAAATAAGGCAAATTAATTATACTTGTTTATTTTTACTAAAACTGTTTAAACTCAAATGCAGTATTCTGTGAAATGTTTTACCATTTATGATGTCAAAAATTAAAACTGTCTTTTAAAAAAAAACCCCTTCACTTATTTTGTAAAATAAATCTGATCATGAGGTTTTTACATTGTTTTCCTATAATCTAATTAAATTTAAAATTATACTCACTCATGTCATCTAGCTGTTGATTGTGTTAATCTTAATCTGATCATCATTTTGACTTTTGAAATTAGCCTTTTCATCTTATTTTTTGTTATATATTCATCACATGTACACTTTTCTAAGCATCACTTTAGTGTGTTGTTCCAGCATTAATTAGTTAAAATATCGCAGTTTTCTATGCCTGAAACAGACTTGAAACACTCTGGAGAAAAATTAGTATAAAAATAATAAAATAAATTAATACAAATTAACAAATTATTAATATTTTAATTCTTTTGGAATCCATTTTTCCTCTTTTTATTCTTCATCAACCATTTTTTTCATCATTGATTAGTTAAAATATTACCATGATCGATAGCTGAAACAAACTTAAATATTCTGAAACAAAATTAGTAAAAATATCAAGGCAATTGTTAAAAATACAGTTTGATGAACTTGAAATATACATACATAATAAATAAAACATTACTTCGGAAAATTCCCTACAGGTTAACATGGCTTAACAGCATGCACTTAATCTAATCTTAAATAAATAAAAAACATATTTAAAATAATATCTCACTTTAAAATTGGGCCTACTGTGGGTGGGGTATGGAACGCGACTTAACATACTTAATTCTAACTTAAAATATATAATGAACCTGTAAAAAAACACTACACATATAACATAATTAAAAAATAATTACAACCTACTGAGGGGCCTACTGGGGAAACGCGATTTTTCTTTAATTCTAACATGCAAATTTACTCTAACATGCACATGTTTACAAAACAAAACAAAAATATATAATTACCTGAAAAAGAAACTTAATCCTACTAGAAAAGGAGCACCAGATACAAAGTAAGTAGTCCTCCCTTTAATTGTTATTATAAAACTAATTAGTTAAGCCACATTAACGCTGTTCACTCTTAACCTATGTAAGTAATCGTTGTCGTACCTGCAACAAAAGATAAAAAGAGCAATGTTAGTATTATATATGTACTGTTAGTAACAAAAATTTATTTATTTAGTAGCATTAAGAAAAAACATACTATCTAATTAATAGCTATTCTATAACAATGTTATAATTCAATTTTATGACTTAAAAAAGTGGAAAAGAGTGACTTTAAAGAACTTGTGTATCTATTTATTTATTGTTCTAAGAAAGCAAGACCATTTATCCAAAATACATAATTAAAAGGAACATTGTTAATCGTTATAATAGAACTAATAATTAAACCGAAACTTAACAGTTCAAGAAACTCATTATATAAAGAACTCAAACTAACTTATTGACAAAATTAGCAAGTAAATTTTCAAATAAAAGTTTACAATTGCTCACTAAATACTATGAGGGAGATTTATAAGGAGCCTATGAATGCCTAAGTAAAAGTGGATTAGAATTAAATAATGTGCCAGAGTAGTGCATATGGTTAACGATATCTTTCCATAAAGAAGGTATGAGATATGCATCACAGGATAAATATGTTGACAACTTATACAGTAATGTAGTAGTAGCAGTAATAGTATGTTGTATGGTTTAAGAAGATTTGCCAGAATGATTAATAAAAAAAATCAAATATTGCATTAGGTTTATTATGATCCAATTTCACTAATAAACACGGTTTTGTTAAATGAAAGTTTTATTGTTTTTCTGATGTAAATTTTATACTGAATCAAAAAAATGCAATCAAAATTTTTCCACCATCTACTGTTATAACATTTTTTGAAGTATATTTTTTATGTACTTCTAAGTAATATATTTCTACATATTTTTAAGTAGAATTCTATGTATTTTTTTAGGGATAACTTATGTACATAAAAGAATATTTTAAATGATTTCTAATTGAGAGTGAATACAAATATATTATGAAGGGAACAGCTGTATTTGGATGATTGATTCATGTACAGTAGGTTCTAACACATCAGTAGAGAGCAGTCTTCAGAGTGATTCAATTAACACACCAATATTGTTTAAACATTCACTGCGTATGCACATACAGTGGTTTCATTCTGTTTTGTGATTTACAGGTACTGTGTCAAGTGTGTTGCGTTAAGAGAATAAATATGCCAAGAAGTGTGTAAATGACCCAAACTTCTGTTACAAGTGTGGGGATTCGATGCTTGAAGAACAACTATTATGTTTAACTACATTAATTAAAAAAGTTATGAAGTAAATTCCGGCATTCAAGTTGGAGATCAAGGTTAGAACTGATCCCATCACATCTACTGTTAAACCTGTGTGAAATATCTCACTGTCTGGGCTAGGGATAATTGGCACATGAATTTTGCCATATTAACATGTGGTTTGAACTACAAGATCGTTGGACTTTTATTTCTGTATTACAAAAATAAAAGACTAGCTTGTAAATCCAAACATACACCATCTGATATTAGAAGGCACCTCATGGGGACGATTTACCAGTACCGCAACCTCCAACACATTTAACTTTAGAAAATTAATCAGAATATGAGGTAATCACTGAAGTCTGACAAGAGGAGCAAGAAGGTCCTGCTTTTGAAGCAGAATCCTCTAGCCCTGAATCTTATTAGGTATCAAAGTGAATTATGATCTTCTTCAGGATTTGAATTTGTGAAAGAAACAAGCCAAGCTTATGGGATCTAGGCCGGAATCTTCTCCAAACTAACATGAAATGTATTTATTTCATTGTTATCAGGAAGAGTTTCAAGATTAACATTCTGACAGAAAAATAGTTTAGTGTTCTGACACAATATTTGTGCCATGATGGATACACTGCATAATGAACACAACTTTACAGAAAGAAGATTGTTCATAGATTCTTTGAAAATTAGTTTAAAAACTATCCTTTTGCACAACGGCAAAAATTATCCTTCTGTGCCATTAGCAGATGCAACTAATATGAAAGAAAGATAAGAATATATGAAAATCCAATTAGAAAAAATTCATTAGTTCTAGTGAACTGCCCCCTTTACAAATTAGCAGATTCCCAAGTACCACTGAACTATATGTTGCCGTTTAATTTATTGTGTTTTTAATGGTTTGCAATTCAGCTGCATTAAATTTTGTTGCTTTCTGTGCAAATGAGGCAGCAGGGGCAAAACAAATCATTATAAATAAGGAATTAATAACCAAAGCGTGAAGCATTTATGCCTGGACAGAAAAGTGTTTTACATCCCTTACTAGTTAACTTGAAAATGATTTTCTACATCCATTCCACATAAAATTTTCAAAAACTTTGTTAAGGCAATGCATAAAAATGGTACTGGATTTCATTATTGTAAATAAAAATGTCCTCGCTTGAGCGACACTTAAATCAAGGAAGGGATTTTTGTGGGTTCCTGATAAAGAACATTGATTAGAGATGGACAATTCAAACAACTGTTAAGTAAAGTCAAAAAGTCTTTGTGGAGATCAATTAAAAGTGTTGTCCAAAACCTTTTAGTAAATTTTAAATTTCTGAACTATTTTGGACATTATGGAAAAATGCTACAGTTGTACAAACGTGTGTAATATGTCCCTAAAGTTTATTTCTTGGATTCGCACCTGGATTTCTTTTCGTACAATCTCTGCACAATCCGTGACAAGCACAGGGAATGCTTCCACCAGCAAATTTAAGTCATGGAAAACAGGTACCAGCAACAGTAGAGTGTAAGAATGGTTGCAAACTTGATAGACACTAAAGAGGGAAATTGTAGATGCCAAATACGAAAGGAAAACAATAACTACCACCTTTTAGATAAGTTGAATACTGTCCTCCAAATTCTCCAAATGTTCTAATTAAAAAGAATTCTTTTTGAATGTAATAATGCCATAAGGTAGGTATCTGTTAAATATAAAACAAATAGATTCATGTATATAGCTTTTGTGTCGTCATGTTTATCGATAGTTTTAACTTTGTGGAATTAAGAAACTTTTTATCTTAATTTTTTTTTCAAGTTAGGAAGAGATACACTTAGAATGTGATTAAAAACTGTATTGTATTTAATTGTGCTTATTCATTTAATATGTAATTATGTGTTCTACTGAACACAATACTTTACAGAATGTGTACAATATCAACATTATTTTCTATTTTGGTGAATTTATAACTCATATAAATGAGATGTTTGAAAAGTATTGAATATATTCCTACAGAGAGATTTTAGTTCAATTGTTCAGAATTTATTTATATATCTTTAAAACTATAAATAAGGTGCAAAGCAACTCACATTGTTACCAAAATGATGGACATTATCTGTAAAGTTAATTAATTACCTGTATGATACACGATTTGTTAATATTTTTTTAGTTTTTTATTATTATTAAATTATTTTTATTCAGTTAAATCTGGTATTCCAGTTTTTTTATTTCATAAGTTAAACATTTTTTCTCTTTAGAAAAATACTGATGAAGCAGTATATAATGTACCTGCTTCCTGTAGTAGATTTTTTAGTTTTTCATTAAGTCAATGATGGTCTAGAAGACTACCACAATTATTGCTATAGTTTAACATGTGCAGTGTAGCAACAATGATATTCCTTTTTTTATTTAGCTGTCAACACCGCATTCTAATTTGAATAATACCAGTGTATTTATATTTTGCCATTTGGTCTTAAGCTTTACTTGAAATTAAATTTGTCCAAAGTACAAGACGAGAGATCACCCCAGAAATCAAATTCACATTTCACATGGGCATTACAATAGAATGGATAGGAAGTAGTTAGGAAGCAAGAAAATAAGCAAGAAGAAATTCGGTTGTATAAAATTTTCCATAAAAAAGAAATTGATTACCTTCAGCAATACATATACAGAACAGAATAGAAACAAAAAGAAGTTTCATTGACATAACCAGAAACAAGTGTGGAAGTGACAACTGATCTTCAAGTTCACAGTATCTTAATGGCTCTAATTTCTATCATACAGCTGTGAAACAAGATCACCTAAGTTCATTCAGAGAACTGATAGGTATGAGGTACTAGACAAGAAAACAAATTTTTTATGACACACAAGGTGATTTTTTTTTTTTTTTTTTTTTTAAATGAATGCCGATGTAAATACCACTACAAAACATGAAGGTGGCCAGTATATAAACTGTTAAATCACCACCGATGAAGACTTTTCATTCACTCAGATTGATATTAAACTAAAAAAGCAGGATCAACCAAAGAAGTTAGAAAAAATAATATGTGAATAGAGTATAATAAACTATTTTAAAAAAGAAATATTTTAGCAAATATCCTTTGTTGGAATCTACAGCTAGGATTCCAGATTTAAGAAGAAAGTTGGATTATTGATAGATTTATTAGGAAGATCTGCCAGTTGGCCGTGCATTTTTAAAAAAAATATTATCAACGCTACAAAAATTAAAATAATAAATAATCCACCATCTGATGAGAAAAGGAAAGAAGACTGAATATTAAAATGGACATTTTTTAATAAAAAGAAATAAAATAGTATTCTTTATCACATCATTTTATGTTTACTGTTTTGAATCTGAACAGAATGGAATATTCGTGTTTTAATATTTAATTATGTTTATTAATAACTTTTTATACATTTTTTGATTAATAATAAATTAAGAGAAAATTTGTCTTTACTAAAAGATAAATTAATTAATTAATTTGGTTCTTTATATTCTGAGTATTTCTTTTATAAATACTTTAAAAATAATGATAAACACTAAAGTATTTTTATAATAAAAAAATGTAACAAAAAATTAATAAATGTTAAAAAATTTAATTAAAAAGTAAAAATTATTTAATTATTTATTTATATTAATAAATATTATTAATTTAATAATATTTATAAATATATATGTATATATATATATATATTTACAATTATCAGTGCCAGCTTGTAGCTAAAATTAGTGGCGGTGTTGCCCCAGAAAATTTTTTTCTGGGCCTTTTCAAGATAGGGTTAAAGTTTTCTGAAAAATAAAAGAACCGAAAAAAAAATGAATCGTAGAATAGCTGGAAGCAGGATAATAATCTAATTCTACACTTGTATCATATTCAAAAATATGGCACAGTTTTTAAGCACATTGTGCTTAAAAACTGCATTCAGGTTAATCGAATAAATAATAAAATGTTAATACAGATAATATTTTTTAGCATCATTAGATAATAATTTAATAAAATGTCTGCTTAAAAAGACTATGGTCCAATGGTGCTTAATTTTATTTTCTGTGTACACAGAAACAAATTCATAAGTACGTTTTACTAATTACCTTCTTTTTCACATTTCCAGTGTGTTTTTGGACAGATTTGGCAATCAAACAGCCCTTGCTTTCTGCCATCTTCTGATCATTACTGAAAAAACAACTAAACCGCTTTCATAATCCTTCCACCGACCAAACAAGGAATGTTCCATACACACGTGGAGTAAAAAAGAGACTACCTTCCACCAGACACCAGGGTCAACACTGCGGCAGCAACAATGCTCTCTCTGCTTCACAGCCTTGTGTGCATGCGCACAACAGCCAAAACCGTGCTGATGGAACTGTGAAGTGCACAGTTCCGTACAACGATTTTTGTATCTTTTTCATAAACTGTGGGTGGGGGATGGCTACTGACATTAAGCTTAGGATTATATATTGTACAAGTACAAAGAAGGAATTAAAGAAAAAGGGACATTATATTAATTGTTATTAATAATATCAAGTGGAAATAGAGGATGCTGCAGTTCCACAGTGCCTATACGCATGCCGCCACTGATGTATATTATAATATATTAATATTTACCTTTCTGTTTTGCTTAAAAAAGTATTTTCAATACATAAATTAAACATTTTAAAAACTTATACATAACGTCACGTTCATTAGTATATGTTGGATTACATAAGAATGAAAAAATCTATCGATTATACTAACAGTAACAACACCACACCTGTTATGTAAACTGTACATTATAATGGTTAAATATTTAGAATGATTGTTAAATAGATAACATAGGACTTTTTTTTAATTTCCATATTAAAACTATTTACATAATGTAACAAAAATTTATAAAACTAATTTAAATATTATAGTTCAATTTTATAAGAAAAAGAAAAATCATAAAAATTTACCTGATGTGGCAAATATTGATTGGATATGATGATATCATGACTTTCAGTACTAATCAAGTTCATATTACGTATAAAATATTTAAAGGGTAGATACATAAATACATAACGGGTAAGTCAGTTTTATTGAATTAAATCTCTGTAGAGATTGAAATATTTTTATTCTTTTACTTAATTTATATATACATTTGTTATAATAATTTGATGAATAAGATAAAATATAATTATTTTAAAAATGATAAAACTTCTCTTAGAAAAAAAAATTATGGTTAACTGACATACCATAATATTTCTCAGTCTGTCCCCTCCCCCCAAATTATAATAGTAGTGTAAATTACCTTAATTTTATTGCCCTGTGGTGGTAGAGGCCTTCAATTGCAGCCCACGATAACAACCAGGTTGATTCGTCTTCTTTCTTCTAATTCCTCAAACATGATCGACCAGCACTTTTATGAATCATCCGGATATCAAGGTACAGACTTGTAGGTATCCGCCGGTATAGACTTGGCACCGGTGGATATGAAGCTGAAGAACTGCAAAGAAGGCCACTGTACCGCCGAACTGGATAATGATGCCTTCTTAAAACTAAAAGTTCAAATCAGGGTTTGCTGTTTTTTTACGATTTACGTTAAGGTAAATCTCTTTATATGGATATTACAATACCTAACGGTGGACCTGGAGGTTGATACTGAAGTAAACCTGTTTCCATCTCAAGAATATCCTTTAGACTATTTTAAGTCAATAAATAAACACAATGTGTTTGATAATAAATTATTTCTAGATGACTGACCGTTCAAGACAAGGTCTGCTCAAAAGTTAGAATTTTTCCTTTTATCTCTGTATCAGTAGAATTTCTGCCAGAAAATAGAATATTTATCCTTTCAATATTGATCCTAAAAGTTATTAATTTATTTAGTAAGAACCAAATTGTGAACAAAATCCTTCATCTTTGGTTGGCTATAGATTCTAATCTTCAAAGGCCGGTGAAGAAATTGTGTCAATTTTTTCTATATGCTAGGTGGATAAAATTTTATTGTCTTGTAACACAGATTGAAGTCTTAAAATAGGAGTATCCTGTCCATGAAGCACAGGTCTTATGTCGATGGCAGATTAATGAACTGAATAGCATATTTTTTTTAACTACAGATATTTTGCAAACAAAAAATTGAAATGATTTTGTTTTTTACACTATATCATTCGAATACCAAACAGCATAGATGAATGAATCCCTTTGTGTCACTGTATTAAATTTTCTGCACAAGATATACAGAAGACATACAAAGCCCATGTTTGTTTTTTTTATTTCAAAGTTCATTTGAAAATATGCCAATCAAATTTTGCCTTGCCTCATTAACAACCACTTATACTGTTTGGTATAAGTTTGTTATAGTTTCCAAAGTATTTGTTCAGCCTTCTGTTCAGATTAGCAATTTTTAATATCATGAAAACAAAACTCACATAACAGAATGCAAACCACCAATTGCATATAAGAGGGAGTCCAGGTTAGCATTGATGTTGGTGGAAAGCAGCCCATCTTTAAATAGCCCAGAACTGGTCTAGTGGTTAACTCATCATCGCAAATCATCTGATTTTGAATTTGAGAGTTTTAAGGTTCAATCCTTGTAAAGGGAGTTACTTTTATATGGGTTTGAATAGTAAATTGTGGATACTGGTGTTCTTTGGTAGTTGGGTATCAATTAACCACACATCTCAGGAATGGTCGACCTGAGGCTGTACAAGACTACACTTCATTTACATTCATACATATGATCCTCATTCATCCTCTGAAGTAATATCTTATGGTGGTTCTGGAACCTAAACAGAAAAAGAGAGAGCCCATCATTAATGTGACATAAAATAAAACTTGTACTAGACTATGGCAAATACAGATTTAAAATGCTTACATGATTAATATAATGTGTCTTATAGTGAATTCAGCAACTCTTTTACTACTAAAAATAGGGTAACAGCAACAACATCTAAAATATAGTATTGGGCAAAATCGTTATAAATAATTATTGAGAAAATTCAATTTAAAACTATTGCCATTGATTCATCTTCAGACACATAAAATGCTCCATGTAGTAAAACTCTTCACAAGTCCGTTTTAATTAATAAATAAGGCAAATTAATTATACTTGTTTATTTTTACTAAAACTGTTTAAACTCAAATGCAGTATTCTGTGAAATGTTTTACCATTTATGATGTCAAAAATTAAAACTGTCTTTTAAAAAAAAAACCCTTCACTTATTTTGTAAAATAAATCTGATCATGAGGTTTTTACATTGTTTTCCTATAATCTAATTAAATTTAAAATTATACTCACTCATGTCATCTAGCTGTTGATTGTGTTAATCTTAATCTGATCATCATTTTGACTTTTGAAATTAGCCTTTTCATCTTATTTTTTGTTATATATTCATCACATGTACACTTTTCTAAGCATCACTTTAGTGTGTTGTTCCAGCATTAATTAGTTAAAATATCGCAGTTTTCTATGCCTGAAACAGACTTGAAACACTCTGGAGAAAAATTAGTATAAAAATAATAAAATAAATTAATACAAATTAACAAATTATTAATATTTTAATTCTTTTGGAATCCATTTTTCCTCTTTTTATTCTTCATCAACCATTTTTTTCATCATTGATTAGTTAAAATATTACCATGATCGATAGCTGAAACAAACTTAAATATTCTGAAACAAAATTAGTAAAAATATCAAGGCAATTGTTAAAAATACAGTTTGATGAACTTGAAATATACATACATAATAAATAAAACATTACTTCGGAAAATTCCCTACAGGTTAACATGGCTTAACAGCATGCACTTAATCTAATCTTAAATAAATAAAAAACATATTTAAAATAATATCTCACTTTAAAATTGGGCCTACTGTGGGTGGGGTATGGAACGCGACTTAACATACTTAATTCTAACTTAAAATATATAATGAACCTGTAAAAAAACACTACACATATAACATAATTAAAAAATAATTACAACCTACTGAGGGGCCTACTGGGGAAACGCGATTTTTCTTTAATTCTAACATGCAAATTTACTCTAACATGCACATGTTTACAAAACAAAACAAAAATATATAATTACCTGAAAAAGAAACTTAATCCTACTAGAAAAGGAGCACCAGATACAAAGTAAGTAGTCCTCCCTTTAATTGTTATTATAAAACTAATTAGTTAAGCCACATTAACGCTGTTCACTCTTAACCTATGTAAGTAATCGTTGTCGTACCTGCAACAAAAGATAAAAAGAGCAATGTTAGTATTATATATGTACTGTTAGTAACAAAAATTTATTTATTTAGTAGCATTAAGAAAAAACATACTATCTAATTAATAGCTATTCTATAACAATGTTATAATTCAATTTTATGACTTAAAAAAGTGGAAAAGAGTGACTTTAAAGAACTTGTGTATCTATTTATTTATTGTTCTAAGAAAGCAAGACCATTTATCCAAAATACATAATTAAAAGGAACATTGTTAATCGTTATAATAGAACTAATAATTAAACCGAAACTTAACAGTTCAAGAAACTCATTATATAAAGAACTCAAACTAACTTATTGACAAAATTAGCAAGTAAATTTTCAAATAAAAGTTTACAATTGCTCACTAAATACTATGAGGGAGATTTATAAGGAGCCTATGAATGCCTAAGTAAAAGTGGATTAGAATTAAATAATGTGCCAGAGTAGTGCATATGGTTAACGATATCTTTCCATAAAGAAGGTATGAGATATGCATCACAGGATAAATATGTTGACAACTTATACAGTAATGTAGTAGTAGCAGTAATAGTATGTTGTATGGTTTAAGAAGATTTGCCAGAATGATTAATAAAAAAAATCAAATATTGCATTAAGTTTATTATGATCCAATTTCACTAATAAACACGGTTTTGTTAAATGAAAGTTTTATTGTTTTTCTGATGTAAATTTTATACTGAATCAAAAAAATGCAATCAAAATTTTTCCACCATCTACTGTTATAACATTTTTTGAAGTATATTTTTTATGTACTTCTAAGTAATATATTTCTACATATTTTTAAGTAGAATTCTATGTATTTTTTTAGGGATAACTTATGTACATAAAAGAATATTTTAAATGATTTCTAATTGAGAGTGAATACAAATATATTATGAAGGGAACAGCTGTATTTGGATGATTGATTCATGTACAGTAGGTTCTAACACATCAGTAGAGAGCAGTCTTCAGAGTGATTCAATTAACACACCAATATTGTTTAAACATTCACTGCGTATGCACATACAGTGGTTTCATTCTGTTTTGTGATTTACAGGTACTGTGTCAAGTGTGTTGCGTTAAGAGAATAAATATGCCAAGAAGTGTGTAAATGACCCAAACTTCTGTTACAAGTGTGGGGATTCGATGCTTGAAGAACAACTATTATGTTTAACTACATTAATTAAAAAAGTTATGAAGTAAATTCCGGCATTCAAGTTGGAGATCAAGGTTAGAACTGATCCCATCACATCTACTGTTAAACCTGTGTGAAATATCTCACTGTCTGGGCTAGGGATAATTGGCACATGAATTTTGCCATATTAACATGTGGTTTGAACTACAAGATCGTTGGACTTTTATTTCTGTATTACAAAAATAAAAGACTAGCTTGTAAATCCAAACATACACCATCTGATATTAGAAGGCACCTCATGGGGACGATTTACCAGTACCGCAACCTCCAACACATTTAACTTTAGAAAATTAATCAGAATATGAGGTAATCACTGAAGTCTGACAAGAGGAGCAAGAAGGTCCTGCTTTTGAAGCAGAATCCTCTAGCCCTGAATCTTATTAGGTATCAAAGTGAATTATGATCTTCTTCAGGATTTGAATTTGTGAAAGAAACAAGCCAAGCTTATGGGATCTAGGCCGGAATCTTCTCCAAACTAACATGAAATGTATTTATTTCATTGTTATCAGGAAGAGTTTCAAGATTAACATTCTGACAGAAAAATAGTTTAGTGTTCTGACACAATATTTGTGCCATGATGGATACACTGCATAATGAACACAACTTTACAGAAAGAAGATTGTTCATAGATTCTTTGAAAATTAGTTTAAAAACTATCCTTTTGCACAACGGCAAAAATTATCCTTCTGTGCCATTAGCAGATGCAACTAATATGAAAGAAAGATAAGAATATATGAAAATCCAATTAGAAAAAATTCATTAGTTCTAGTGAACTGCCCCCTTTACAAATTAGCAGATTCCCAAGTACCACTGAACTATATGTTGCCGTTTAATTTATTGTGTTTTTAATGGTTTGCAATTCAGCTGCATTAAATTTTGTTGCTTTCTGTGCAAATGAGGCAGCAGGGGCAAAACAAATCATTATAAATAAGGAATTAATAACCAAAGCGTGAAGCATTTATGCCTGGACAGAAAAGTGTTTTACATCCCTTACTAGTTAACTTGAAAATGATTTTCTACATCCATTCCACATAAAATTTTCAAAAACTTTGTTAAGGCAATGCATAAAAATGGTACTGGATTTCATTATTGTAAATAAAAATGTCCTCGCTTGAGCGACACTTAAATCAAGGAAGGGATTTTTGTGGGTTCCTGATAAAGAACATTGATTAGAGATGGACAATTCAAACAACTGTTAAGTAAAGTCAAAAAGTCTTTGTGGAGATCAATTAAAAGTGTTGTCCAAAACCTTTTAGTAAATTTTAAATTTCTGAACTATTTTGGACATTATGGAAAAATGCTACAGTTGTACAAACGTGTGTAATATGTCCCTAAAGTTTATTTCTTGGATTCGCACCTGGATTTCTTTTCGTACAATCTCTGCACAATCCGTGACAAGCACAGGGAATGCTTCCACCAGCAAATTTAAGTCATGGAAAACAGGTACCAGCAACAGTAGAGTGTAAGAATGGTTGCAAACTTGATAGACACTAAAGAGGGAAATTGTAGATGCCAAATACGAAAGGAAAACAATAACTACCACCTTTTAGATAAGTTGAATACTGTCCTCCAAATTCTCCAAATGTTCTAATTAAAAAGAATTCTTTTTGAATGTAATAATGCCATAAGGTAGGTATCTGTTAGATATAAAACAAATAGATTCATGTATATAGCTTTTGTGTCGTCATGTTTATCGATAGTTTTAACTTTGTGGAATTAAGAAACTTTTTATCTTAATTTTTTTTTCAAGTTAGGAAGAGATACACTTAGAATGTGATTAAAAACTGTATTGTATTTAATTGTGCTTATTCATTTAATATGTAATTATGTGTTCTACTGAACACAATACTTTACAGAATGTGTACAATATCAACATTATTTTCTATTTTGGTGAATTTATAACTCATATAAATGAGATGTTTGAAAAGTATTGAATATATTCCTACAGAGAGATTTTAGTTCAATTGTTCAGAATTTATTTATATATCTTTAAAACTATAAATAAGGTGCAAAGCAACTCACATTGTTACCAAAATGATGGACATTATCTGTAAAGTTAATTAATTACCTGTATGATACACGATTTGTTAATATTTTTTTAGTTTTTTATTATTATTAAATTATTTTTATTCAGTTAAATCTGGTATTCCAGTTTTTTTATTTCATAAGTTAAACATTTTTTCTCTTTAGAAAAATACTGATGAAGCAGTATATAATGTACCTGCTTCCTGTAGTAGATTTTTTAGTTTTTCATTAAGTCAATGATGGTCTAGAAGACTACCACAATTATTGCTATAGTTTAACATGTGCAGTGTAGCAACAATGATATTCCTTTTTTTATTTAGCTGTCAACACCGCATTCTAATTTGAATAATACCAGTGTATTTATATTTTGCCATTTGGTCTTAAGCTTTACTTGAAATTAAATTTGTCCAAAGTACAAGACGAGAGATCACCCCAGAAATCAAATTCACATTTCACATGGACATTACAATAGAATGGATAGGAAGTAGTTAGGAAGCAAGAAAATAAGCAAGAAGAAATTCGGTTGTATAAAATTTTCCATAAAAAAGAAATTGATTACCTTCAGCAATACATATACAGAACAGAATAGAAACAAAAAGAAGTTTCATTGACATAACCAGAAACAAGTGTGGAAGTGACAACTGATCTTCAAGTTCACAGTATCTTAATGGCTCTAATTTCTATCATACAGCTGTGAAACAAGATCACCTAAGTTCATTCAGAGAACTGATAGGTATGAGGTACTAGACAAGAAAACAAATTTTTTATGACACACAAGGTGATTTTTTTTTTTTTTTTTTTTTTTTGAAAATGAATGCCGATGTAAATACCACTACAAAACATGAAGGTGGCCAGTATATAAACTGTTAAATCACCACCGATGAAGACTTTTCATTCACTCAGATTGATATTAAACTAAAAAAGCAGGATCAACCAAAGAAGTTAGAAAAAATAATATGTGAATAGAGTATAATAAACTATTTTAAAAAAGAAATATTTTAGCAAATATCCTTTGTTGGAATCTACAGCTAGGATTCCAGATTTAAGAAGAAAGTTGGATTATTGATAGATTTATTAGGAAGATCTGCCAGTTGGCCGTGCATTTTTAAAAAAAATATTATCAACGCTACAAAAATTAAAATAATAAATAATCCACCATCTGATGAGAAAAGGAAAGAAGACTGAATATTAAAATGGACATTTTTTAATAAAAAGAAATAAAATAGTATTCTTTATCACATCATTTTATGTTTACTGTTTTGAATCTGAACAGAATGGAATATTCGTGTTTTAATATTTAATTATGTTTATTAATAACTTTTTATACATTTTTTGATTAATAATAAATTAAGAGAAAATTTGTCTTTACTAAAAGATAAATTAATTAATTAATTTGGTTCTTTATATTCTGAGTATTTCTTTTATAAATACTTTAAAAATAATGATAAACACTAAAGTATTTTTATAATAAAAAAATGTAACAAAAAATTAATAAATGTTAAAAAATTTAATTAAAAAGTAAAAATTATTTAATTATTTATTTATATTAATAAATATTATTAATTTAATAATATTTATAAATATATATGTATATATATATATATATATTTACAATTATCAGTGCCAGCTTGTAGCTAAAATTAGTGGCGGTGTTGCCCCAGAAAATTTTTTTCTGGGCCTTTTCAAGATAGGGTTAAAGTTTTCTGAAAAATAAAAGAACCGAAAAAAAAATGAATCGTAGAATAGCTGGAAGCAGGATAATAATCTAATTCTACACTTGTATCATATTCAAAAATATGGCACAGTTTTTAAGCACATTGTGCTTAAAAACTGCATTCAGGTTAATCGAATAAATAATAAAATGTTAATACAGATAATATTTTTTAGCATCATTAGATAATAATTTAATAAAATGTCTGCTTAAAAAGACTATGGTCCAATGGTGCTTAATTTTATTTTCTGTGTACACAGAAACAAATTCATAAGTACGTTTTACTAATTACCTTCTTTTTCACATTTCCAGTGTGTTTTTGGACAGATTTGGCAATCAAACAGCCCTTGCTTTCTGCCATCTTCTGATCATTACTGAAAAAACAACTAAACCGCTTTCATAATCCTTCCACCGACCAAACAAGGAATGTTCCATACACACGTGGAGTAAAAAAGAGACTACCTTCCACCAGACACCAGGGTCAACACTGCGGCAGCAACAATGCTCTCTCTGCTTCACAGCCTTGTGTGCATGCGCACAACAGCCAAAACCGTGCTGATGGAACTGTGAAGTGCACAGTTCCGTACAACGATTTTTGTATCTTTTTCATAAACTGTGGGTGGGGGATGGCTACTGACATTAAGCTTAGGATTATATATTGTACAAGTACAAAGAAGGAATTAAAGAAAAAGGGACATTATATTAATTGTTATTAATAATATCAAGTGGAAATAGAGGATGCTGCAGTTCCACAGTGCCTATACGCATGCCGCCACTGATGTATATTATAATATATTAATATTTACCTTTCTGTTTTGCTTAAAAAAGTATTTTCAATACATAAATTAAACATTTTAAAAACTTATACATAACGTCACGTTCATTAGTATATGTTGGATTACATAAGAATGAAAAAATCTATCGATTATACTAACAGTAACAACACCACACCTGTTATGTAAACTGTACATTATAATGGTTAAATATTTAGAATGATTGTTAAATAGATAACATAGGACTTTTTTTTAATTTCCATATTAAAACTATTTACATAATGTAACAAAAATTTATAAAACTAATTTAAATATTATAGTTCAATTTTATAAGAAAAAGAAAAATCATAAAAATTTACCTGATGTGGCAAATATTGATTGGATATGATGATATCATGACTTTCAGTACTAATCAAGTTCATATTACGTATAAAATATTTAAAGGGTAGATACATAAATACATAACGGGTAAGTCAGTTTTATTGAATTAAATCTCTGTAGAGATTGAAATATTTTTATTCTTTTACTTAATTTATATATACATTTGTTATAATAATTTGATGAATAAGATAAAATATAATTATTTTAAAAATGATAAAACTTCTCTTAGAAAAAAAAATTATGGTTAACTGACATACCATAATATTTCTCAGTCTGTCCCCTCCCCCCAAATTATAATAGTAGTGTAAATTACCTTAATTTTATTGCCCTGTGGTGGTAGAGGCCTTCAATTGCAGCCCACGATAACAACCAGGTTGATTCGTCTTCTTTCTTCTAATTCCTCAAACATGATCGACCAGCACTTTTATGAATCATCCGGATATCAAGGTACAGACTTGTAGGTATCCGCCGGTATAGACTTGGCACCGGTGGATATGAAGCTGAAGAACTGCAAAGAAGGCCACTGTACCGCCGAACTGGATAATGATGCCTTCTTAAAACTAAAAGTTCAAATCAGGGTTTGCTGTTTTTTTACGATCATAGGCAATAATCCATTTTCATGAAACAACATGAAAATAATTAAAGGTATAAGAACATAAGAGATTTATTCCGAACATAGTAAAATAATTCAAGTTGAAATTATTTCATATTTAAAATTATAATCATATATAAAATCATAATCATATTTTTAAAAAAGAAAAAATTGTAAAAATTTTTATTATATGCTTTAAATGAGTTTTAATATCTGATTTACAGATTTAATTCACCGATTTTGAGCTTGCCCTGATTCAAACAAAACACATAATAAAAACAACATAATATTGCAGAAGTATGTAGATGATGACTGAAGATCGCTGAGAGGATAAGGGCCAGGGTGGACTATACCCCCCCTTAATGAAAAAGTATATAGTAAAAGTTAAAAAGAAATTAAATAATTTTCATTAATTACACTAATTCTAAAATTATTTTCTAGATACCAATTAAATAAACTAATCTGAAAAATCTAAATTAAAAAAAAAGCTTTAAAAAAGCAAACTTTATAATTAATTTTACAGTTAGATTTTAATTAGCTTAGAGTAATAGAGTAATTAGAGTAATATAACTAAAAATGAGCTTTTATTAAAATGAAAATAAAAATGTTAAATGTAAATTAACTTCTAGTGAAAAGAAAAATTAAATGGACAGTCTAAATATTAAAAACATTATAATTTTGAAAAAAAAGAGTATTCCCCTCGGGTGGATAATGGGAGGACTGATGCTGTTGATGCTGAAGCGATGAACTGAAGAAAATGTAGACTGTAGCTCGCTGGATGGGGTAAAGGGCCAAGGTGGAGTATCCCCCCTTTATTGAATAATAATAAGTTTAATTATTTAAATATTTAAAAAAATGTAATTATTGTGAAATAAAAATTAATTATTAATGTTCAAAAATCATTCTTAAAACAAATCAAAAATTACATCCCCTTAATGGAAATAAATTCCTACATAATAAAATTAGGTTATTTCTTTAAAAAAATATATAATAAAAAACAATATAAATTGTGCATTTAAAAATATTTTTAACTTTAAAAAAATTAAAAAAAACTTTATTAAAGGAGTTATGTATGTATTTTCATTAAAAATCTAATTTTATAAATACTATTAAAACTAGAAAATTAATAAAATCTAAAGAAAAATTATTTTAATATAAAAAGTACAATTTTGAAAAAATGAGATGTTTCTTTTGGGTGGATAACAGGAAGGACTGCTGCTGATGGAACTGCTGTAGTCGGACCTGTAAAGAAACAGCACAAAAATATATATGGGTGTTAACATTAGTAACACCCATCTTATCCACATTTACGGTTTATGCGTAACCCCGTATCGAAGAAAACGGCCGGTGTCCGACGCGGTTGAACGCGTACGCGTCGCGCACTCACTTATTGAAATATTACAACATATTTATGCTTCTTACATATCAGCTGAAGAAATTAATTATATGCAGAACATGTATAGCAATATCTGTAAGACCATAATTGTGTAATATTTCCTACAGATATATACATTTGTATTCTGTAATCAGAGCACACTTGTTTTTGCTGATATGTACTATTTCCTGCAAAGGCAGGAAACATAACATTCAGTTATGCATTGACATTGTACGCTGTACACCGCAAAGCAGAGCACAGATAATGGTACCTGATATATGTTACATACTCAAGTACCAAACATTTATGCTGGTTACTGTTAATTCAACATTGAATTGTAATCTTATTACTATACACCCTAACTGGAACATAAGACCAGAACAATATTTTCATTTAAGTGGCTTATACACTGAAAAATGCCGAGTTATAATAAAGTTAATTGAATTTAATGACAATGTATTTATCAAATTCATTAAAATAAAGAGTAGTAGATGTTGTTATTGTCGCAAGTTATACTATGAAAATATGGCACTCAGAGAAGAATATAATACACATATAATATACACATATAATATAAGAATATATTACACAGAGAGTTCCTAATCAAAAATAAATTTATGTTTTTATGTTTCAACATTTCCAGTCATTCTAGAAGCTTTCACATACTGCTTCATGCTTTGCCACCCAAATCGTTTCAACCTTGTCCTCCAACAACAATCTCTACAATATATTTTAAGAACAAATTAATTTTTATTAGAATATAATTTATCAATAAAATCTAAAATAAGAAAACTAATACTATAAGAATGGAGGAATAATCTCTTCTTAAAATTACTAGTCATGCAGAGATAAAGGGCAGTATAATGTTTCACAGACAGTCAGTTTACTGGGTTAGAACAGTTGTAGTTCAATGTTATTTGAATATCTAGAAAAAGGATAAAAGCCATACAGTCTGTGATAAAAGGGAACAGTAAAATGATAATCTAGTAATAAAATGGCATAAAACTAAAAAGATTTTAAAAAATAATAAAAGTTTACTGAATTTACACTCAAAATAATAAATAAATTAATTTGATGTAAAGAGGAAAATATTTTTGGAAAATACTTTCCTAAAGATTTGGAATCTATTGATTCCAGAACATAAATACATTAGATTGACTGTTAAAAAAAATTATAGGTAAAACTCTTGAGTTACAACAATAGGCTGAAGAAGGTTATTCACAGCGAAAAGTAACATAAATTAAAGCGCAATTTAATTATGATGATGAAAAAAGAAAGTTTATTAACAGTAGCAAAATAATATATAATATATTAGTAGAATAATAATATCAGTAGAAATAATTCATTCACCTCATTGGAATAGAAGTAAACAAAAGAATATTTTTGCATTGGGGGTTGATCACACCAGAAATATTGAAATATATTGGTAGATTAAACGGTACTTGAGCGATATATTTGAAAGAATTACTGACCTGTACGATGTAACAACTTCAATAATAGGAACTGAATCAAAATAGTTTTAAATATCATCTAATTATTCTGAAATAAATACAACCAATTAATTCATACAATTATAACTAATTAATAAGAGAAGTTCATGGGAAAATTATCAGAAGAATGTAAAATTAAAACATGAGTAAAGGAAAGGGGTAGTTTATCACCAATTCTTTTTAATTGTGTCTTAGAGAAAGTAAGAGAATGGGAGAAAAAGATGAAAAAAATTGGAACATCATGAAATAAAACTGGGTCGGAAGTTAAAAGTTACTTGAATTAACTGCCAAACTCTTCCTAGCAACACCGTAATTTTCTAAAAAAATCTTACACAGTAGCAGAACAAGTAAACCACATAAAAGAAATCACAGATAAATTAGGGCTCAAAATTTCTTTCAATAAGGCAAAATTCATGACCAATAAAGATTCGATTCAAAATATGAAAAAATGAACAAAGTTAATAAATTTAAATATCTCTGAGAAATAAAGTTAATGGTTTAGAAAAAGAAGTCAGTCATTTAAGAACAAGATGATCTTGTTCTTACATTTTATTTTTATTAAAGGATTCTACTGTGAGAATCTTAAAAAAAGAAAAAAATATGATCCAAATAAGGTAAAAAAAGAAAACGCCTCTCAAACTGTTTCTCAAGTAATTAATAACTAATTTTCTTAACCTCAAAAAATCAGATTTTAGTTAATTCTTTGAGTACTTTGTTGATCAATAAATAAATTCACCAGCAATTATGATTAAGCTTAATGATCTAAATTTAAATATATTATAGCAACATAAGTATATACTATATTTATAGTATATATTATAGGTTATATATAGCTATATTATAGCAACATATATAATACACATAAAAATCCACCACCAGTTAATTTGCTTATAAACTATTTCAGTACCCAAAGTAATTGTTAATGTTAATGGTTAATAGTTAGTATATGATTAGTTGTTAAGACAGATAAAAAAGAGATATATTATGTTAAGAGATAGATTAAGTTGTTAAGACAGATTTTTTTATGTGTAAATTAATGTCACCATAATTAAGCAAAGAAAACTTTTTTTAAACATTAACAGAGAAAATATCAATTAATAACTTTTCTCCAAAAAAATTAAAAATTTAATTTGATTGAGGGGTTAAAATTATTATTATTATTATTATTATTACTATTATTATATATATAGTTTGTTATATAATCTGAGAATTTTGATTCAAACCAAAATTACATGTAGAAGGCAATTAACATTTAATTGTGAAAAAATACAATAAAAATATTAACCAATATGTAACAGTTACTTAATTTGTAAAATTTTAATTTACAGGAAGGATTTATAAGTACAAATAAATTGTACAATAAAACATGAAACTGGATTATAAAAAAAAAATCAGGACATTTATGAAAAACAAAAAGAACTGTTACTTTATTTGGCCATACAACAATAATAATAATAATAAACAAAGGGATAAGTTGAAATTATAGTTTTAAGATGCAACAAAAAAATTACTTAAGAGAAACAGCTTTTTATGTAACAATTGTTGGATAAGAATGCTATTAAAAATTATATTTATGTCCTTACTCAGTTATAATATATTAATGAATTGGTTAAATCTATAATAAAAAAAGAAATGTGAAATCCTGGCAGAACATTTTAGAAATTACTCAATTGTGAAGAAACAGAGGAAAGATTCTCAGAAGTAGAACCAGAACAATCGATCAGAGTCAGTGAAGGTCTCAATCAGAGCAGAAATGTGGAAATATGCCAAGGAGAGTACAATCTGCTCGCTAAGTAAAGTGGTTACAGGGATTTGGTAAAAAGAAGAACTCACAGAGAATTGGAAAACAGCTCTAATTCATCAAATTCACAACAAAGGAGACAAAATGGATGTTAACAATTACCAAGGATATCTCTTCTACTGATTACATATAAAATTCTTTCTAAAGTTATCCTTGACAAATTAGAAAAAAAATTAATCTATAAATTGGAGAGTATCAAGGTGGATTGTAATCCACCTTCTAATGGATTGTCATCCATGTAACGATGGATGTGTACATTAAGAAATATATCTCAGGGATGGGGAAGATCAGTTACTATACAACAGTAATCCAACCAGGAGTTTTGTATGGAGCTGAATGCATAGCTCTGAACCAGGGGAAATAGGAACTTGCTGAAAGACCAATACAAGGAAAATCCTAGGGCCCAAAAAACTAATGATAGTTGGAAATTAAGGAAGAATGAGGAACTTTACTGGGAGTTAGAATCACGTTAAGTTAAGACTGGTATTTTACAGACATCTGACAAGAATGGATTTAAACAGGCTTACGAAGAGAATTTTTGACAAGTGTAATGATGACAAAATAAGTTTTAAGTGGTTCAAGGAAATTAAAGGGACCTAAGGGTAGCAAACATAAATGTAATTGATTTAAAAGAGAGAAGGATGCTTAAAAAAAATCTTAGAGTTCAAAGGGATCCAGGAGAAGAAGTAATACAGTAATTGAAAGTGGTTGAAAGAAAGAAGGAAGTGGCACAGTGAAAGAATGAAGGAATATTGGAGGGCTAAAAAACTAGCCAGTTAACTATTCTTTGTGGTCATACAGTGACCAGTGTTGAAAATAAACTGTTTAAAAAAGATTTCATAAGAGGTGTTGGTTAAAATTGATTTATATTATGTGGCATATATGCAATCAGTTTCTGTTTTAACTTACTAGAAATATGGAACTGCATGAAAATTAAACATAATCTTAAATTATCTTTCATTGTAAATAATGAATTAATTAATTAATTAAAATGAAAAATAATTATTTTCATAATGATTAAGATCTCTTGTGATAAATGAATGAAGATATTATCTATGGAACAATAAAGCTGTATACCACTTTTTAACAGTTTTTCGAAGAAAAGTATGATATTTTCAGTTGAACGGTGGGTTTGAGGAGGTGAAATTGAATTTTCTTTATGTTTTGAGGAATGAGAAGTACAAAAATATCATTCACTTAAAATTTAAGTTCCTTATATACACTAGCCTACATATAAAATCGTGGCTTGAAAATCTCCAAAATTACTAAATCATTTTCATTGAAATTTAGGTATGATGTAGTAGTGTAATTGAAGTTGTGCATGTTAAAATTTGATGAAGATTGGTTGAGTTGTTGAACTTATGTAGTGCGTTGTACTATGAAAAAAAAGAAGAAATCAGTGCATTTCTGATTGTAAAATAGCAAGGGTGTCATAAACAAAAAGCTGGTCAGAACTGTGCAAGAATTCATTCTAATTACAGAAATTTAATGTTTGAATTAATGAATGCCTGGGGATGTTGTGTATGTGTAAGCATAATTTTTTTTGTTAACAATGCTATATACCATAATCAGATTTTAATTAACTGAGAATTACTTTTAAAAATCATGAAAAAATTATAGAAGTATAGATTAACTGATCGGGTCACTTGTGTGTATGTAAACAGCCTAACAACTTATTTATGTCCTACTTGAATTCCATATTGCTAAAAAAATATTATATGAAAACTAATCTATAAATATGTACAAAGCAGACGCGTAAAAACCTAATAACGGTTTACACATATACAAATAAATGTAATAGTGTGGCTAATAACTGTTGAATTCATTTTCTTATCTAGGATCTACAAGTGACCTTAGAACTAATGAAAACATACATTATTACTCTGCCAACATATAGTAATATTCTACTGGTCTTACTCCATAATTTTAATAAACATTATCTAATATCATTTCAAACTTTCAATTAAACAGCTACTTAAAAAAAAATCCAGTAATAACTGGTTTTAACTTTAAACCAATGTATTTTGATAAACACATTGAATAATTACATTTTTCCTTTTTTTGAGGAAATGAACTAGTCATTACCCCAAAAAAAGTCTTGTTCTATAGATGCACATCAAAGTTTCACGCAGCAGTTAATCACAATAGACTTGATCTAAAAGCTTTCAATGAAAAACTGGTTCATTATATTAATTGAAATAGTAAGTATATCTAATAATCATTGGTACATACATTTTTTGATTATAAATTATTTAAACAATAATTAATTTTTCTGCATACACCTTTTCTCAGTATATGAAATAATCATTGGCACACACATCAAAGTTTCACGCAGCAGTTAATCACAATAGACTTGATCTAAAAGCTTTCAATGAAAAACTGGTTCATTATATTAATTGAAATAGTAAGTATATGTAATAATCATTGGTACATACATTTTTTTATTATAAATTATTTAAACAATAATTAATTTTTCTGCATACACCTTTTCTCAGTATATGAAATAATCATTGGCACACACATTTTTCTATTAATTATTTAAACAATAATTAATATTTCTGTATGCACCTTTTTGCAGTATATGCCACAATCATTGGCACACACATTTTTCTATTATTAATTATTTAAACAATAATTAATCTTTCTGTATGCACCTTTTTGCAGTATATGCCACAATCATTGGCACACACATTTGTCTATCATTAATTATTTAAACAATAATTAATCTTTCTGTATACATCTTTTTGCAGTATATGCTACAATCATTGGCACATACATTTTTCTATTAATTATTTAAACAATAATTAATCTTTAAGTATATGCCACAATCATTGGCACAGACATTTTTCTATTATTAATTATTTAAACAATAATTAATATTTCTGTATGCACCTTTTTGCAGTATATGCCACAATCATTGGCACATACATTTTTCTATTAATTATTTAAACAATAATTAATCTTTAAGTATATGCCACAATCATTGGCACAGACATTTTTCTATTATTAATTATTTAAACAATAATTAATCTTTCTGTATGCACCTTTTTGCAGTATATGCCACAATCATTGGCACACACATTTTCTATTATTAATTATTTAAACAATAATTAATCTTTCTGTATGCACCTTTTTGCAGTATATGCCACAATTATTGGCACACACATTTTTCTATCATTAATTATTTAAACAACAATTAATCTTTCTGTATACACCTTTTTGCAGTGTATGCTACAATCATTGGCACAGACAATTTTCTATTAATTATTTAAACAATAATTAATCTTTTTGTATGCACCTTTTTGCAGTATATGCCACAATCATTGGCACACACATTTTCTATTATTAATTATTTAAACAATAATTAATCTTTCTGTATGCACCTTTTTGCAATATATGCTACAATCATTGGCGCACACATTTTCCTATTAATTATTTGATAAATAAATTGATAAACATTTTAACATAAATTAATAGATTGTAGAGCTATTTTTCAATAGACTACATTGCATAATCTTCACCTAATTTAGGCTGTAGCAAATTTCAACTGATTGCATCATATTTTTTTTTTTTAAATTGTAGGAATTCATTATATTTGTTAATATATCAATCATAATACATAAAGGAACAAACAACAGTTTATTGAACAAATTAAAAATTATTAGAATTTTCAGTTTATAGAAACCAAAGCATTGCCATGAAAGCATGGACAAAAGACTACAGCCTTGAAACAATTTTTTATTAAAAAAAAAATGGCAAATTTTAAAAATTTGAAGATTATATTAACACAAATATCATAGCAATAAATATTAATTAAATACAATTTAAATGAATTATCTATTTCAGAAAAATCAATTTTCTAATTTTTTATCATTACACAGTTTAAAGCACGTGGCTTTATAAATAATCAGTAACCAGTCAAAATTGAATATTAATTTGTATAATTAATTTAAATACTTAAAAACTATTATTCCTCGCATAAATATGCTGCTTTTCAATAAGTTTACCCTAATTTTACCTTAAATCCAGGAAATTAAAACTTTAAGCTAACACGAAACGTTGCGTTCCGATCAGTTGCACGGCGTAATCTGAACATGTATTAACAGGTTTGTGGGTTCTACAAAATATTTGAGTCTCGTAACAATCATCCGCGGTGACGTATTTTTGTTTACTAGATTAATTTTTTAAAAATACGTTTATAACTCTTAAATAAATAATATTTTTAAATACAACTAAATAATATATATTAATTAATATCTTAATTATAATTAGTTAATAGTTTTACTTGCTTATTTATTTATAGAATTAGGTACTATTTTAAATATCAATCTCTTCATGAAAATTTAAGTTGGCAAAAAGGGAAACCGTTGTTTTTTTATTCATTTTTACTTAACGTGTATAATTATTTGTAATATGAATTTTTTCTGTAATAGAAAATTTAATAAATAAAGCTATACATATAAATAACAAATAATATGAAATAAAAATATTTTTAAAATATCCATATTTAGAAGAAATCCCGTAATCAATTTAGTCTGACAACTTACAACCATCATATGTTTCGCGCTTTTTAATTTACTTTAGACTTTTTGTCTACGTAATGTGCACCAGATAGGTAAACTAACTTTTATGAAAAAAATTCTTATTGTGTTATTATTTTAAATTAATTAATTCGGCCTAATTATATTAAGCGTTAATTAAATTATAAATATTATTTTCAGTTTTAATGTAGTGAGGTTATTTTACTTTTTTCTTCAGTTGGAACTACTTATGACAATGTTAAAAAATCTACTGAAAATTTTATTTTGTCTTGTGGTTGATACACAAAACCAAAAATTATTGAATTAGACATTTATAGGGGGTATAATCCACTTTCTTGGAATGAGTACAGTGCGTGGTTTTCTACAAAATGTTTGCGTATTTTGGTGTAGGTTAGGTTAATATTATGCAACCTAATCATTTACACATTTCATTAATATGTAACCTCTAATGTCATTTTTATTAATATAGTATTAATATATAATACTATATTATATATAGTAACAACAAAGCTTTTGTAAGCTTTGTTGTTACAAAATGCAAATCTATTTGTGTAAAATGTTATCTAGTAGTAGAAAAGTACTATATATGTACCCTAATTGAATTTTCATTTTATTTTTTTACTCTAATCTACTTTTGTATTATAATACACTTTTTTTTTTTAGCGTATTGTTTTTCAAAGTTTTCAATACAAGCCAGTTTTGGTTAATTAATTCATATAGGATGTTGTATATTTTAAAAATTTTATCATTCTAATTTATAATATAATATTTCTAAAATGAAAATGCAAGATAATCTCATTTTTACTTCCTTGTAAGAAGTAAAGGAAATTTTGAATTTAGGACTGTTGTTGTAACATCTCCCTTTTGATTGCAATCGACTGTTTCAAAAGTGTCCAAAAAAATAAATTATATAAATATCTAATAAATAAATGTAATAATTATTAAATTTTAAAATTAAAAGTAATTAAAATATTTAGTTAAATAAAAGCGTAGCGCAGTTTTTATAACAATGTTTTCGAATAAGTATTTATAGACATTTGCTGTATTTTAAAATATATTTTTTTGTTTAATTAGGTTGTTTAGTAAATGTATATACTTTATTTATCAAACACGACTTCATTTCCGACTTTATTTTAATTTAAATATATTAATTTATTATATTATTAATATCTGATTGTAAAAAAAAGGTTTACAATAAAATTTATTGTTAACCATTATAGGTTATTGAATTATTATTTAATAATAATTCAATAACAGCAATAAAAAAAATATGAAAAAATAATAAGTTATTAGTGAAGTAAAATGTCATGTACTTTTAAAAATGTGTGTATGTAATTTAATTAGCGTACAAGGAAGTCATATAGTGTCCGTATCAGATTTGGTGAAACATCTGATTATTTAATATTAATTCAAAATTATAATTGAGAATCGTATTATTTTTATTGGTGCTTTTGTTTCAGTCTACTTGATGATAAATATCGCTATAAAATTTAATAACCCTCTTCGGTTTCGTTTTTGTTTTCATATGGTTGTTGGTTACATCATAATAATTATAAAAAACATGACATAGTATTAGATAGATATAAGACTTACATTTAAAGAGTAATAAAGGGACTTTTACTCTAACCTAATATTTCAGGTTAGATTGTCGATTAATAATAAACGCAAAACAAATTGATTTTTAAATCGATCTTTAAAGTTTATCGTTACATATAAATATATAATAACATTTAATCGATATAAACCACCTCGATAAAGTTATACATTTCCCGCTAAAGTACTTTTTCATGTACTGCTTTGTATCCTAACCAAATTATTTTTCACTTATTTTAAGTTTTTATCAGTTAACGAACAAGTTTTTACAGCCTCAATTTAAGATTAATCAGAAAAAATCGTGATGGAGGAGGAAGGGAGTAAGAGATTAAAATCCTACTGAAAAAATATTTTTGTTTTAAAATGTAGGTTATTTAAAATTTAGGATACCAAAATGGTAGAACACTGGTTTTATAATCAAAGGATTGAAGTTCAAATTACTAGGTTACATCGAATAAAACTGTAATAAAATTATGTATTAACCGCAACCGATCCGAACGATAAGTAAATAGACTACGGATTAAATAAATTTAATAAATAGAATTATTTAACCCGTCGTGTTTTTTTTTTCTCTTTAGCCTACGGAATCACCGTAAAGTATTACTTCAGAGGATAAATGAGAATGATAATGTATGAATATAAATGAAGTGTAGTTTTGTACAATATCAGGTTTACCATTACTAGGGCTGGTCTAGTGGTTAAATCGTCATCGCAAATCAGCTGATTTCGAAGTCAAGTCTTAAGGTTCAAATCCTATTAAAGACAGTTACTTTTATACAAATCTGAATACTAGATCGTGAATACCGGAGTTTTTTTGGTGGTTAGGTTTCAATTAACTACACATCTCAGGAGTGGTCGACCCGAGACTGTTCCAGACTATGTTTACCACTAAATTTCCACTTATATTGCCATACGTATGTAGCAACATAAGGTTTGGCAACTCGATAGCGGTGATTGCAGTTGCTAATCTATACACACAAACCCAGACTCAGCCGTAGCTGGAAAACTGGTTGGAGAAATGAATTTAATCAATTCTACAAACAAAGTACTTTAAAACGATTGATTATACATTAAATTTCATCTGATAAACTTTATTATCATGATGATAGATAGAAATGTAACTGGAATTTAAATTTCTTTCCAATGTAGGAATTGATAATTCGAGTTCCGGTCGTTATATTTTATAAGCTAATGGCATCTATATAAATTATCCGGATCACATTCCGTTATTGGGTTGTAATTAATAATACAATCTGTCAGGTGATTTGCTATGTAATAAGTTACAAGTAGTCTAACAACACGAATAAGGTATGCAACTGATAATGGCAGTCGAATCAGTTTAACTAAGCAACTAGAAATCTCCACGAAATCATATGAACCAATAAATTAATATTTATGTCTTAACTTATCTCTAAGTAAATCAGATCATAATATATCGTACATTGTACTTACTTCAATTATTAAAGTGGTATGTTGCTTGTTATCCATTTATAGTATTTTAGTTGTCACTTTTAAAATATATCTTCATCGCAAAAATTGTTTCACTGGATTATGACATTAATGAAGTGAATTCAATAAATTTTTAAAAAACTATACCGTATTAAAAAAATAAAACTAAAAGCATCATAATTAAAATTCTTTTATAACTTTATTTTAAATATAAACTTTGATTTCACCAATTAACCACTTCTTCAAACAAAAACAAAACAAAAAAATTAACTTTAAAACAAATTATGTACATTAAACGATTACTAACCGTATACTAATAGCAGTATACTTGTAGTTCTAATGTGACTCTCTAGATAGCATTACTGGGTTATAACATTTAAAAAACTTTCATGATGACTAATTTTTTAACATCCCTTCCCAAGATGAACAGTGGTCACGTACAAGGGTTTTTATTATATAGTTTTTTTATACTGTCAGTTGTCTTTGAAGTCTTAATAGCATTTGTTTTTTTTTTTTGTTTTAACTGTTATCATGTTATCATTTTTTTTTTTTTACTGAGTGGCACATCAAATAATCAGTCTAATTGTAAAAAGCGTTTTAAAATATATCTAAATATTATCACGAAGTTCTCCCGGGAATTTAGTAACCTATTCTAGATGTGAAAATTTCGTATAAATATATGTCTTAAAATGCTTCGTATGTGAGTTATTAGTGAAAGATTTCTCTCGGATTTCAGTCACCCCCTTGGAATGAGGTCGTACTGAGATTTTTAGGATATTAATTAAGGGACAGAATTAGTGATCTCTTACAATATTTGACCTGAAAAATCGAATAAAAAAGGTTCCCAGAGCCGTATCTGCAGTAATTTTTGAGAAATCTGGGGTGAAAACCAATAAATTGAAATTAAAAAATCCTGTTTTCTATGACTGACGTATAATCATTTTTTTAAATGGGTAATAAACACATAAAACTTATACAGAATTCAATTCTGAACAAAATGATGTAAAATAAGTTAATATAAGAAATAATATACTTGACCAAAATGCATTATACGTACAAGTTTATAATATATGTTCAAAAATGAGATCGCCATTTTCAACATATTTTGCGTCATTTCTTGGCACGCTTCTGTATTGCTTTTGTTGCTCTTTTTAGTTCCCTAATGCGAACAATTAATTCTTGAAGAGAATTTATTTTTTTTGTATACAACACTTTTCATCCATCCCCAGACGCAACAGTCCGGTGTTTAAAGGTAAAAATAGAGTATTACCTCAGAATTCTTTCGGACAACATAGATTTTCATGAAAATTTGTTTAATGAAAACGTTTCGTATTTAAATTTGTTTAAATACGTATAATAAACATTCCTTTATGTTGTGGAATAATTTATGATGTTTTACTACGTTTCAACCCTTAGAAACCATCCCTATGATGAAATTAAAAAAAAAATTAGAGTTCAACACTGTTTTAATGGTGCATTTATAATGAATTAAAATACCTTTACTGTTTATAATATAATTTATGATGATAGCAACGTTTCAAGCCTTAATAACTTTTAACTGAGTTTTAACCCCTTATGAAAAAAATTGTTAAAATTATAGATGTAAATGTTTTGTAGCTCAAAATCATTTAAATGTGTAGAATAAACATTGTTCCATATTCTGAAACATAATTTATGATGTGTTAAAACGTTGCAACCATTAGAATCCACCCTAATGACAAAGAAAAAATTAGTTTTCAATAGCTTAAAATGTTTTAATGGTGCATTTACAATAAATTATAAACTTTTTATAGTTGTTGCAACGTCCCAAACCTTACAAAACAGCTTCGTGATTGAAATTAACAATCATGTTTAGTTAAAATTAAAAATTAAAATTATAAAACGACTAAAGGAGAGAAATAAAAATTTTATTTACATTATAATACCACGTTTTACTATTGTAACTCTATGGATCATCACAAGAACTGTCATCAATTTCGACCTCCTTCTCTTGGTCAGTAATTGGAGAACAATTTTGACAGGCGTTACCGAAGCATGTTCCACACGCAGGGTTACAAAAGAGTCCAACTTTTCTGTAGATGTTCGCCTTCGGTGTGCTCCATTTTTTTTTCTCCTACCTATAGTTTCATCTATATATATATATATAAAATTTCACAAAAAAAATTAATTGGTTTTTCAACAATAACTTTCTTAATTTTTAAGCTATTCAATCGCTCAAAAAAACATTTTTCAGGGAATTTCAAGGGCTACAAGGCATGCAAAGTTCAGATTACTTGATTCCTTCGTTTTTTAAAGTTTTGAGTTTAAAGGCCTTGGGGAAGGTGATTCTCGCACTCAAATGTAAACTTCTGACGGTGATATTTCAATAAATTTTTATTCTACAGAAAAAAAGAACCAAAGATTTTATTAAAAAAGAAACTAAATTTTTGTACTCTACCATTTTTTACATAATTCTTTTTTAGTTTTTGAATTGTTGTGAAAAAGAGAATGTTTTTCAAATTTTAATCAACCTTTTTTTTCAAATCTAGGCGTTCCAAACCGGTGAAACTTATAAAAAATATTTGTAGTATTTAAATAAAGTAAATTGTAAAAGGGTGACGTCCTATTTCAATTCTTGCGGAAAAATAATTTGTTTCATTACTGATTTTTTCTCCAAATAAGCGAGAAAATCATTTTATTTTCATTATAACTCCTTTAGTTTTCATGCTAATGACTTTTACCACAGCTAATTTTAATCTCTTTTCAAGTACTTTGAAAAATATCCTATAAGTTTTCCTTGAATGTTTTCCATGTTAACATTATTTAACGTTGAAAGGTTTGATTTCAGTTTTCGGTGAACAAAAAGTTACCTTCAACGAGGCATAACTCGTTTTGTATTGCATCTACAGAAATAAAAGAAAACCCGATCTGTTGTTATTTTTATAAGCTTCATTTTTGCTAATAATATTTTTTTCAATAATACGTAAGGTTTTTGAGTTATTCCCGAAAACTCGTTCAATAGTTGAATGAAAAATCAACATTTTCAATCACTTGTATAAAGTTCCACTTACTAACAATTTTAGAAATATATATCCGAGTACTTTCGTAGCCGTTACTACATTATCAGGAATTTCCCAAAAGATGTTAATTCAAATTCAAATGTGTAATCATATTTAAATTAAAAGTTGAATTAACATTTTATGGGAAATACCTGGTGATTGAGTAATGGCTTCAAAAGTACTAGTGTGACAGCTCTTCCGAAATTTTCAAAGTTAAAAGATATACGGCAGCTTTACATGGGATATTATGGATAATGATTTATATCCATTTGTTAACCATTGTCAGCAGCTTCATGTTTTAGGAGTGCATTCAGTAACTGTTGATATTTGCCTTAGGTCGGTTAAAATAAAATATTTTAACTAACTATTAGATTAATAATCAGTAATATAAGTAATTTACAAGTCTTTTTAAAAGGTTTTTTGAATATATATTTTTTTAAATTATTGGGCGAAAAAGACTTGTCTTTGTCAAAAGTATCTCTTTCATTGATCCACCTTTCCCTTCAGCATTTTCATTTATCAAAGAACTGCCAAAATAATTGGCAATTGGCTGCCTTTGAATTAGTTACAGATTTTCTTATTTAAAAAAAGAATTGTAACAGTAAGATTGAAACAATATAAAGAATGAGAAAGCACAGTAATTTTATTTTAATGCAAAAATCATGAATCAATAAATTGTGTAATGTTTCATTGTCTTTATGAAGAAACACAGTTAATGGTTTTTCTTCAGTTTTCTGAAACATTTTTACACTTCCAGAATATTATACCATTTTATAAAAGTGAGATAAAAATCATTTTTCTGCACATGGATTTAAATTCTGCATCTGGTAGTAAATTTTGGCTTTTATAGTTGGTAGTAATCGGCTGATACTACAATTATTATTTGTTTGTTCACTTCATTTTTTTTTTTTGTGTAAAGAGCAATGCATTTAATCACACAAAATAAGAATGAGGTTTTGTGCTATTGTTTTTAGAAAAATAATAAGGATACTATTCTGCTTGCTGTCCATGAAGAATTCCATTTGTGATTTCCTAATTCTCAACTATCCCCTCCATGGATACACAGCATGTTTGTCCATGGAGGGGATAGTTGTTTAAGCTGAACATAAAATTTAAAAACACTGGGGAGATTGGAGATGCTCCATGATCAATCAGGTAAGCTTAGAACTAGTTAGACTTTAGAAAAAAACAACTTATGGAGATATTAGTAAAGAGCTACCAAATGTCAACTAGAAAGGCTTCCAGTAGTATGGAAATATCCAAAAAAGTTTACAAAAATTCTAAAGGAATAAAAGTTTATCGATCAAAATTAATTACTTAATGCACTTTGTGAAGATGGTTAGTAGAAGGGTGGAATTTCTTAAGGAATTCATTGTTCATTGTGAAGCAGATTTTAATTTATTTATCTCAGTAATATGGTTTCAAATTGAATACCCTAATTGTCTGATGAAAATCCTTGTGTAATTATGGAACCCTAACTTAATGTATCTGGAATTAATGTTTGGTATGGGATTACTGAGAAAAAAAGAAACTGTGGGTCCTTATTCCTTCCAAAGAAGTCTATTTATAATACAGCCTATTTATAATTTGAGGTGTTAAACAACCCTTTGCTTGACATCAGCCAGGTCTTTCCTTTATTTAGTAGCAAGCAGATCTTTTTTTCCTTGTCAATGGAGTGGAAAGCTCTCCCAGCTGCTGCCTGCCCATACAGATGGCAAGTGTCAGGTTCTCACTGACTAAAACCCTTCTTCCTTATTCAATATGCCCTGATACCTGCTTTTTGGTATAACTTAGAGCATGCTGTTCACTTGCAGTACTCCTTGGGAGGGTCGAAGAATCCTGGCTACATCAGCAGCAGTTACAACCTTTAAGGACCCCCAATTGCCTCTTTGCTCTGGCTGTCCGCCTCTCATCCAGCCCGGAAGCAGCCAAGGCTTCTCTCGTTTTTTCTTATACTTCTTCTCGGTAGTAAACAAGACATACTTACAATTGTATATATACACACACACACAGTAGGGCCTTCCTTAATCGAGATGACTGGCCGCCGTGATCGAGTAGCATTTCAGCCTTTCATCTGGTGGTTGCAGGTTCGAATCCCGCTCAGGCATGGTATTTTTTTTCACTCTATAAATCATTCATTAAATCCATAATTAGCCTCAGGTACAAAAAGTCTGAAGCACAGTAAAAGTAAAAAAAAATTAACGTTGGTAACGGTTTACGCCATGTACGAATTTCATTATGGCCTATTACTCGTAACGCCATCCTCCTTTGGATCCCGTTTAAGGTTCTTTTGTTTCACAAGATGTCCCGTGCTCCATGCCACACTGGGTGCATATGGGACCACAGACTCTATTACCATAACCCAGAGCCTCCTCCTAGATGATCTTGGCCCCCTGCACTCTGCATGAGCTTGGAGAGCATCATTGTCATTCTTTCTACCTTTTCCAAAGTTTTGAGGATATGCATCATAAATTTCGTACTACAGTCCAGCCATAATCCTAGGTACTTAACTGAGTCTACCAGGTCTATAACTCCGCATAAAAAATAATTTTTTTTATAAATTAATTAAATGTAATTAATATTTATACTTATTTAATTTTACAGGTTCTTAAACAGTTGTAAAGAATTATGTCTGTTGGATTAAGTTTTTGTGATCTAATACAAGAATCAGAAATATTAGTATGGGATAAGCAGTTTCTTTAAGTTACTATTAAATGTAGTTTTCAATATTAAGGCACTTATGTTGGTTATAATTTTCAAAGTCATTATTGGTTTAATTAATGAATGATAGCATTTTTAATTTATAGTTATGTATATTTATTTAATTATATGTATTATTTATTATAAAAAGAAATGTAGTTATGTAATACATAAAAAAGAAAGTTATATTGTATAAATTATAATAAAGAAGTTGATTTTTAGGCCTATATATATATATACATTATTATTTTTTAATTTTGTAAATTTATTTTTTATATATTTATTGTAGTAGTTTTATTACTATTAAAGAATTATTGCCATATTTTTTGGTGTGTTATACATTATTATAATTATTTTGTGTTTTTATTGGTAGTTCATGACATCCCATGTTAAGTTCACATTGTAAGATGTTTAATATAATGTATATTCTTAACCCTAGAAGCAGAAGTAATAAAGTTCTACACTGCCTTATTTATTTATTGAATTTTACAGAGCGTTGTTTTTTTTTCTTTTAAACTGGGTTTGTTATTTTGCATACATGATTTTAAAACTAATTTCTTATTAATTATTGTATTATGTAATATCAACCTTTAAAGAACTGAGAATGTTAAAAGATGAAAAGTGGAAACAAAAATTTGGTTTTGAAATCAAATTGAAGAGTTATTAAAAAAAATAAATGTAAATACTACACTGCATATTTTTATTGTTTACCCATGAAACATTTTAGAATAATTTTGAATACATAAAAATTAATTATATTATATGGAGAGTTATTAAAGGAATAAATAATTATGTAATAAAATGGAGTTACACTAAAGGAAACATGTTGTGACGTGTTGTTTATAGAGCACTTCTGATTTCATAGTTCTGTTTCAGATTGTTTCCATTTTCAGGGTGAAGGGATCACTTTTTTATGTTTAATTTCTAATTATTCTTCAGATTTTAAGTAGAGGTTTTTTGGAGTGTATGTGTGTCATATAATATGCATTTAATTTATGTTGAGTGTGTGCGTCTACTGCTGGTAATTATTCACTAAATAAAATATTTAATTGACTTTTTTTGTAGTTATTTATCTCACTTCATTAGGGATCTAGCTGATTGCTTTGTAGTTTAGTAAGATACTTGCAAATACCACTCAATTCTGAGGATGATTCCCACTTCTTACGGGGGGGAAAAAAAGGTTGTAATTTAATTAAGTTTTCATCCAGAGGTCCCAGGTTTGAATCACAGTCAGGCATGTTATTTTCACATGCTATAAAAAAATTTTCATTCATGTCATCCTCAAAAAAAAAAAGAAAAAAGTTTTGGTTAGGTTGATCTTGTTAGATTGTAATTATGTTTTATTATCTAATAGAACATAATTGGTTATTTAAATGAAAATTATTTTTAGGAGCTGATACAACTGAATTATACTGAATAGGATAATTCAGTATATCATCAAAAAATAAACATAATCCATAAAATTATTGAGATCAAAAGAGCTGGTTTTAAAAAAAAGTTTAATTTTGAAAGGTAGCATTTTAAAGAAATATATGAAATAACTTAATAAAAATTGTTCCAGGTAAGGCTACTAAAAATAAATTTAAAAAATATAATAAAATAGCATACAGCACAAAAAAGTTATCAATTGCTGAAAAAATGTAAATTAAAAGCCTTTAAACCACAAAGCCGACTCAAGTCATAAGTAGAAAAGGGTTCTATGCATTTATTACAACTATTCATGTACTGTAAATTAATTTTACATTATTTATTTAAGAAATTTTTTGTTTTAATTAAATTTAGATTATTAGTTCTTTTATCAGCTATTTCAGCAGTTCTCAAAACTTTTTTTACATACCACTCATGTGAATTACAGATTAGTAGCAAACCACTGAACCTATTATATATACAATATGTCATTAGGATAGCGAAAGAGTAATATCTGCAGTGAAGCAATAAAAAATTACATTCTTTTTTGAAAGTATCTAATTTATTTTATAAAAAAAAATCATGTATCATAAAATTTTAATCTTTCTTATTAGACCCCAAAAATGACCATGCAATGGGTTCTTCATTGCGATATTTTATCATAATAAGAGCATGAAATTTTTCATACCACAAAAGTGTAGTGCTTTAATAAAACGCTAAGTTTGTTATCATTAAATATTTATTATCCCAATATACATTCACATTATAAAGAATAATGTCATCTTTTGGAGCTTTCTCAAAAAGTCAGAACAGTTTTTAAGATACAAAAATGGACTGTCAGATCATTATCTGGTGTCTTAAGTATAAATCGTATAAAGCAATATTTAGAAAATTTTAAATATTAACTTAGCCTATTTATACAGAGATCCAAAAATCATGCACATCAAAATTAAAGTGTTAATAAATAGTAATATAGTTGAAAAAGTTATCTTGGTTATCGTAAGATAGCACCACAGGTATTAACAACAACAAATCTATGGCACCTAGGTTGTGCTATGTATTGATCACAAGTCACTTGCAGTGATGCTTTGTTTATTGCTTAGTAAACATGTCGTTTTCCCAAGAGCAACAGGTTTTCATTGTTGAACATTATTTTCCAGTCATTCTTATGCACGTGCTGTAGATGAATTTCGTGGGAAATAACCAGATGTGATAGTGCCTAACAATTTGACCATAATGAGATTAATCGCCCATTTTAGAGAATGCGGATCAGTTGCAGACAAGAAGAGAACTCGGAGACCAGCCATTTTAACTGATTCTAAACCAACTGAGGTTAAGAATCTGATGCGGTATTCACCTTCAAAACGCTTGTGTAGACTATCAGCAGCCCATTCCTAGATTTCATATGCAAGTGCTCAAAGAGCGATGGAAGAGGTTGCACTTTCGTGCATATCATGTTCAGAAAGAAGGAGCCGGATAAAAAAAAGCTCATAAAGAAAAACATGATAAAAAGAGTTTGTACATTCAGTACTTTTGTATTAACGCCACTGCAGCTACAGCTTTATTTAAAAACAAAGTAATCAATCGGATTTCGGTGGAAAATGGGCCGATATAGAGTTTAACATAGATTCAAAACAGTCTCGTTATTAATTTTAATAAATGGTTTATTTATTTTATAAATATAATTTAACCAAACTTAACCTACGCTCGCTAACCTTGACTAATTAACAGAAGTGTTTTGATTATTTAAATTAATTGCAATAATTACTGAATTTATTAAATAAATACTCAAAAAATTACGGTGTTAATTAGTCAAGGTTAGCGAGCAAAGAGAGCGTAGGTTAAATTTGGTTAAATTATATTTATAAAATAAATAAATATTAATAACCATTTATTAAAATTAATAAAGAGACTGTTCATTTTCCACCAAAATTCGATTGACTACTTTGTTTTTAAATAAAGCTGTAGCTGCGGTGGCGTTAATACAAAAGTACTGTACATTCATTACTGAATGGGACAGCCATTTTGAGTAGATGTGAAAATAAATACATCTCTAAACATTATCACTTCGCGTTTTATTTTTTTTTTTACTTTGATGTGTGCGACTTTTGGATCTCTCCGTATTTATAAAGGTGCAATCACTGCTAAAAAAATAGACACTTATTCTTAAAAAAAAAAAATAACAATATCAACCTTTATCAAATCTGACAATGGAACAGTTTTCATATTGTGTGTACTCGAAACAAAACTTTGGCTGAAAAGAAAGGGCCTTCAGTTGTAATTTTTAATATATTGGCAAATCATTTGAAAATCTTTAAACAATTTGTAAACACATAACCGATTAAATCAACTGGTTTTATATAATAATTTTCACTGAAAACCTGACTGTTTTTAAATAATTTATGAAATCTACTTTGTAGTTTATCAAGAGTACCTGTGATATTGTTATATAAATTATCCTATGCAATGTGCATCTTATTACACAGTAATTTACTTATCATGCAACGTTACATTATATTGACATAAGAGATCAGTTTATAAAACTGGTCATTAAAAAAATATCATATTTAATTTACATTTCACACGATTATGCTAGTTAATATGAGAGGTGAATGAAAAGTACACACTGGAATGTATTGGGAGAAAAATCGCACAAAGCAACAGGTACTGCCACCTGGTAGCTTCATTTTCCTACTAATATTCTAAAACTTGTTGACCCATATTTGCTTATTTTGTGTCAGTTGCTACTGTTATGGAGTCAAGTAAACCTGCTATTGTCAACTAGTCTACACCAACATGCAGCAATTTAATTGTTTGAAAAGTGAAAACTAATGACATTTATTATTGGATAAAAGCCATTTAATGAAACTGTTGACTGAAATACTATGAGCAGATGGACAGTAAAATTTAGTTCACCAGAAACCGGTGAAGTGAATATTGAGGATGAACCTGCAGTGATCGACTGGTTTCTTCTTTGACTGATGAGAAGCACCAAAGGAGATGGATGTTGCATCGCAAAAACATTGCCACCAAAGAATGTACATAAAAAATAGAGTAGAACACATTATTGCATAACTGGGCTATTGTAAAAGTCAATTTTTATTATTTTATGTTTTTTAATCAAATAACTGAAGCAGGTGCAGCCAGTTGCGTCACACAGACAGTAACAGTGGCAGTGGCAGTGGCTGTGCTGGTTGAGCTGCTACACTGTAAAATGTTGCACTCCTTAAAACATTAAAATTCAAAAACACTTGAAAGTGACTTTTAGATATTTATCTGAAAAGTATTTGCAAACCCAAATCTACTGAATATCTCGTTTAGTTAGTCGTAAATAGTGAAAATTTGAAATCATTGTTCAAAATCTTTTTACCTTTCTTCACTCATTTGAAGGTCGAATTTCAGAAAATCTAGAAATTGGTTTTTAGATATTCACATGAAGATTACATTTATAAAAAATCAAGTTGATATCTTCATTTGTTATAGAGAAATTCCAGAAATTGTCTGGTTTCAAAAAAATTCAAAAATCCATTTTAAACCTTCAAACTTAGAATTAAAAAAATCTAGATATGTGTTTTTAGATATTCACTTAAGATTACATATACCAAAAATCAAGTTGGCATCTTCATTTATAACCACAAAATTAAAAAAAAAATAGCTGAATTTCAAACAAAATCAAAAATCCATTTTAACCCTTTAAACTTAGAATTTCAAAAAACTAGAAATTGGGTTTTTTATATTTGCATGAAGATTACAGACACCAAGAATCAAGTTAATATCTTTATTTGTTATCAAGAAATTAAAATTATAGCCACGTTTCAAACAAAATTCAAAAATCCATTTTGACCCTTTAAACTCGGAATTTCAAATAATCTAGAAATTGGTTTTTAAATATTCACATGAAAATTACACACACCAAAAATAAATTTGATATTATATTTTTTATTGTTTAAACTCAGAATTTCCATTTTAACCTTTAACTCAGAATTTCAAAATTTTCTTTCTTAGTGTGAATTTACACCGTAAAAACATCTATACAGATTTTCATCAATTTATTTTCAGTAGTTTTTGCTGGGCGTTGATTATAAATGAATCATGACATGTTATTTTATATGTAGAGATTATTCAGAGAATAAATAACAACAACAATTAAAATCTTAATACTGCACATATTTTTACGTAATATTATTACAATTACAATAAATATTGTTATATAAAACAACTTCATTCAGTTTAAAAACACTTTTAAAATAATCTTATTTATCAATATTGTTGATTATAGAAGCTATGTTATATATTACGTTGTTTAAATACCACAGAATTAATAATTTTAACATATAAAGATATTTTTAATTACACTGTTAATAACAATAATTTACTACAATGTCATACCTAAATATAATTTTATAGTCTAAAAATGTCCACTTTTGTGCGCTGTTATTTATTATTTCATTCATAGTAACAAATATAATTTATTCGACACAGTATCATCATTATTATTATTATTCTCATTATAAACATCTAAGTATTCCTTAAGTATTAATACAAAACAGTTTTTTTATACTTTTATGCACATTTTTTCCTTTCTTTTGTTCCCAGCAGGAACTATTTTAGAAAATTTAGATACACTACTTGACGGAAAAAATTAATACGACATTAGAATGTGGTTTATGTGGTTTATTAAAAATAAAAAAAATTCTTTCAAATATTCAATAGTTGCATACTGAACTAAATAATATCACCTTGCAGCATAAAAACATCTGCTTGACTTTCAGTAAATCCTGACTGGTCTAGGTATGAAACTTTTAAGACTACTGAACAGAAAAATTTGAAAAAAAGATTAATACAGATTTAGAAATAACTCTTTAGTGAGTTTATATATCTAATTTAATTATTAAAAAAAACACATATTAGCATGCTGTAACAACTACTACAATTAAAGAAAGTTTAGGGCATTTTCTGAATCTATAATTCGTACAAAAACATTAATTTTTAGTCTAATTGATCAAAATTTATATATAAATAATGCTTAACTATATTTCTAATGTCTGTATCATAATACCTCTTTCACTTTTTTAAGAATCTTCAATGAGAATATTAATGTAGTTTTTCAGTGTTGACAGCTAAAAATATTGACAGTAATATTAAAAAATGTTATTAACAGTAATGTTAATGATGACAATGATGATTTTAAATTAATTTGATACGCACGGACAAAGAATGTGGTGGGTTAGAATTTTGTCTGATCATTAGATATATAGTTTTCTGGGTTTTTGTAAAACTCTATTTTCATTAATAAATTTCATTCACGTATGATTTTATGGTTATTTTTTTGGAAATGTTTACATTATATAAGTCATTTTTACTGCTGGCAAATGCCTTTTCTTAAGTAGTTTCATGTGGTTATTGTAACATCAGAATAATTTAGTTTATAAGGACAATGTATCTGTTTGGTAGCTGTATTTAGTATACTTTATTAAAAAAATAAAGTACCTAGTGCATAAACAGATTTAATAACATACACTGGCTCACTAATTTAAAAAAAAAAATTACATATCACCAGATAATAAATAAAAATAATAACAAATAGAACTGGATAGAAGAAATTGAAAAATATTGGAAGAACTGAAAATAACATAAGAAAATCAAAAAACATTTATTACTAAGAAAATTCCAAAACATCATCACAGGTTTCTCAGAAAAACAAAAACAAGAACAGTAGAATATGTCTGGACTGAAGAAAGAAAACAAAAATACTGGGAAGTAATGAATAAGTCGTAAAAGAAAAAGAAAATGAAAAAGCAAATTGTTGAAATAATGCAGTTCATAACGGCTACAATGAAATAAATAAATATATCACACTAAGATTCGAGAAAACAATTCAAAATTTAAAAACACGGATGCAATGTAACCTTTAGAAAATAAAAAAACATCAAGTAAACCACTTTAACAAAACACAATACCTTATAAATATATAAACTTAACTGCTTTGAATGTACAATTTTAAAAATTGGAAAAAATCTTAGTTTTAAAAGTCGACATACAACAGGAATCACCTTTTAGAAACAAATCACAAATATTAATTAAACCTTAAATATTCTATATCTCTATATCAGGCATCCTAGACCACCCATCCACCCCTTCTAAAATTGAAGGAAGTGATTTTTCTGGAAAATGCAAAAAAAATTGATTACCAAGTTAGGGGGCACTCTATCTTTTGGTCATATTGCCAACTTCCGGTTTCTATTGGAGGTTCATTTTTTAAATGGGACACAGAGAAAAAAATTTAAATCTGTTTTTTAGAATAATATTGTTAAGAAAACAGAAAAGGAGAATGAAAGTGTTATAATATCATAAATAATCTTTTGCATACGTATATAATCTTATATATACGCTTTATTTGGTTTGTCATTAATTAGTTGTTGTTAACTGTCTTCTACAATTTTCACTGCTGTTATTTATAACAACATTGAAAATGTAAGTTACTGTTATGTTATATTACTTCAAAATATTGGCATCCATTATTAATATTGGCATATTAATCCAGAATGAGAATAAAATGAATAAATATTATTTAAGATTTTCTTTAAATATTCCAATAAAGGAACTGATACAGGAAAAAATTGGATTATTGTTCAGTATAAATAACAGATCAAAGCTGAATGAAAAGATGTTAGAAAAAGAAAAAAAAATGAAGATGCTATGACCGGCATTAACATCATTTTGGAACATTTAGAAATCCACTACTGAATGATCAAATTAATATTGTATCTGGACTTAAATAGTAACGTGCTGTGGTCATCACCAATTTACAATGCAACCAAGTTAACTTTACAAATGAAAAAAAATGTGAACTAATAACTAATTATTGAAGATTTGATGAAATAATAACCTGTCTGTTTTTTCCTTCTCTTCTTCAATGTATTTAATAATAATTTTTCTACCTTTGCTATGAATAAGCAATTTTCTCATATTTGCAAACAGTTTCTTGTTAATTGATTTAACCACTGCAAAATAAATACTTAAAAGACAATAAGATAGGGATAAAATAACAAATGATTGAAATTGAAATAGTAAATTAAATAATGCAAAATTAAATATTAATATCCATACTGATTATAAAAAGAAATAAAAATAAAAAATTGTAATATTTTTTAGCAACAGTAAAAGAAAATAACTATGCTTTTTATATCATACATGAATATAGTAATAGGTGTTTACAACCCACCTTTACTTGTAACTGTTTAATTTTAATCATTTCAAGCAATTTTCTCGTAAATTATGCACAATACAAAAATACAACTTAAACAAAAGTTACTCAGATTGGAGGGGGAACACCTCAGGGTGACCTTGGATTTGACCTTATTTCAAGGTTAACACAATATTTTCAAATGGAATGACTTATTTTTGACCCCACCAATGCAAAGAGCAGAAAATTTTACATTGGAATATGTGGTTAGACGTATGACCTTTGAACCTTTTTTTAGTATTATATCGTTAACCATCAGATATAGTTTTGTATGAATTACACGTTTTTGAAGGTCATAAAATATTCTTGAAATATTTATACTGCAGCCCATTTATCTCACAAATTATGGGAAAGAGCATAAAAATTACATAAGTTATATGGATGAGAGAATATCAAATGGCGACCTTGGCCATGACCTTGAAGTCCCATTTGGAGGTCATTGAGTTTTATCAAATTGAATTACCTTTTTTGATAGCACCATTGGAAAGAGTGAAAAATGTCACGTTGACATACTTGAATTTCGATGTTTTATGATTACATTTCATTTTTTGAATTTCGATGTTTTATGATTATGTTTCATTTTTTCCAGCTTCTTGAAGTTCATGGTTTAGGAGTTATTACATAGAGTATTTAATTAACACAATTAGCTGATTCGAGATATTAACCGATAGCAATCCTCTTTTTACATCTTTGAAACCAGCGACTGTAAATATCTGCAAAAAGAATCCAGCACCTAAATATCACTATCTCTGATGATTAGCCTATGATATTCAAAAAAGGCCTAAGGTCATATGTGTGACCACATACTCAAATGTAAAATTTTCTGCTCTTTTCATTGGTGGGGGTAAATAATAGGTCATTCCATTTGATAAATCATGTTAACCTTGAAATAAAGTCAAGGTCACCATGAGGCTTCCCCCTCCAATCACAGTAACTTTTGTTTACATCAATTTTGTTTTTATTGTGCGTAGTTTATAATAAATTCATCTGAAACACCCAGTATATTATATTGTAGTATAAATTGGTATAATATTTGTAGAGTTATAAAATATCTATGTAAAATGGAATAATTTAAAAATAATTAAATATAACCTACTGTCTAAGGATATTTTAATTGTCAGTGGATATTTTAATTTGTTAGGACAAAAAAAATAATAAGCAACAAATCCTAAGAAATGGTGGATATGATTTTTAGTAAATCTAATGGATTGTTCGAAAGCCTAAGGTAAACCATACATGTTAAAATACAATAGTCATCAATTAGGTTTTTCATATAATACCAATTACAAAAATGTGCACAAAAGTTTAATATAAAAGTTATTATTACACATAGTATAGTTCTGCTAGGTTTATTTATATATATATATATTATTTACATTAGTATCCGATTTAATTATTTATTATCAATATTAATAAATGAAACAACTAGAGTAAAACTATATAAAATACAACTTACCAACCGAGAAAACATATTCTGATCCCTAGGTCATCTTAATTTTCAGTTATAATTTACGAAATAATTCATTTACATTGATGTAGAACATAATTTTTTTTTAATACCTTTCTACGGGATGACATGCACCTGTCTGTCCAGATTTCAAATCTATAACTATAATTTTGAATCGCACTATGTTTGAAAGAAGCAAGATTAAAGAAATTTATAAAAAATCATAACATACACTTTTTTTTTAACACACCTAAATTAAAACATACTGCTTGATACCCTTTTCTATACTAGGCTTGCTACAACATATTTATAATAGTGTTCATCACTGATATATCTTTATGAAAATGTTCACCACTGCTCCAATATTTAATGAAAAGAGATCCACATGAAAGTGAGAGAATGAAATTGTTAACACATTATATTCAATTTCTCTGAAGATAATACATTTAGCCACAAAATTCTGATAATTTTACAAATTAATGACACAATATTATATTTTTGCATGGTTTTTAAATACTGTCCAAACAAGTTCTACATCACTTAGCAGGGTGTTGAATATTATCTCTTAACCAATCAATTCCCTTATTCATGGATCAATTAATATCCTTTCTTTAAATTTACCTTGGTTTATATTTGACAATTTTTGCATTGCATTTAAAAATATATGATGACTGATCTTCTTCATTGTTTTTACAAAACATTTAACTTATCAATTTAATGCAATGAGGGAGCAAAGAAAATTATATATATGTATATATTAAATTTAGAAACAGGTTTACTTCATTGAAAAGTGTATATGTCATATTATATGATGTTTATGTTATCAGAAACAATAGATATATGTTATTTATTTGAAATATTTAACTTTACTTGATAAAAAATATTATATACTAACAAGTTCATAAAATTTATTAATTTAATGAATATATATATATATACTGTTTTACATCAATAATTTTCAAAACATAAATTTAAACAATTTTTATAAGATGAAATCCAATGGAAAAATTCTGATACTTTTCTTCATTTTCAATAAATTAAATTCATGTTTCATACATTAAGAAATAAAACTGGCGATTTTCAGTTTTATTAATGCAGTAAAAAAAAATTACATTATATCACTGTTGTATATATAGAATTGATTAAGATAACCCTTTCTCATCACTTGCAATACTAAGGAGGAGTCAGAAATATATCTTCTTGGTTTTTTTGGTAATTAGGTTATATTGATACAAAAAAGTGTGATTTCATTTTAAATATAAGCCATAAATAGGATTCAAAACAAAAAAGATGGTCTACAGTGTAAGACAATTTTTTTTGTAAGGTCTGTTTTATTACACTATTCGTTTTATTACACTTATTTCTTAAAAAAAAAGGAAAATAATTAGCACTTTCGCATTTCTGCACGTTATAATTATGTCTATTATAAAGAAACTTTTTGCTTAATTTTTTCATCTATCAAATCTATTTAGCCTAGAAATACTAAGTGAGGTCGCCTTAATTTATGTCAACATGCTTGCTTATTCTCTTCAGTACAAATAAAAAATTCAGAATTATGAATAATCCATTATTAAAAACAATATGAAACAAGTTTTTTTTGTTTCATATATTCTTTTTATTTCTTTAATTTATGATTTTTAATACAAAGCAACAAGACTCATTTAAAAGTAAATAAATTTATTTGGTAATTTATAAAAAATTACAATATAAACCCTACAGAAACAATTTTTCAAAGACCACTACTTTATTTTCTGTTTGCAGTAACTTTTTTCTGGGAAACCCAACATATATATATATAATGTGAAACTATAAATAAGTGAAGAGAGTGAAAATGATTTACAATTTATATTTAATAATATATATTTTTTTATTATATTAGTTATAATTAAATGATTTGCATCTTCTATTAAATCACATTTTTTTGTTTTAATATAACCTAATTACCAAAAAAACCAAGAAGATATATTTCTGACTCCCCCTTAGTATTGCAAGTGATGAGAAAGGGTTATTTTTATGATTAAAATTTGTTCTTGCTACAAGAAATAAAAATATTTTTGTTGAAGGGAATTGCTATATTCTAATAAATAATTCTAAAATTAACATAATCTTCTTTTAAAAAATTATTTATTAATTAGTTTACTTGTGTGTGTGTATGTGTGCATGTGTGTGTATATGTGTACATATATATAATTGAATATACATTATAATTGAATATTAAATGTATATTTATACAATTGACAATAATTATTAGTTGATATGGAAATATCCATGACGGCATAAAAAAGGAAAAAAGCACTATAGGAAAGTATTTTTACTATTTTTAAAAATTCAGGCAATATTAAAAAAAAAAAAAAAATTATATAATGAGCATCATTACTTTCATAGAAAGCTATAACTTATAAAAAATTACACAAGACTATGCTAATTAATTAATAATCAAGGTGGTCCCTTAATTAGTCAATAATTAGATATGTTAGGAACAATATAAACAAAGCTTAATTAAGTGACAATATACTTTATCAGAATTCATTATTAAGATTTTTTAAAAAATAAAGATCATTGCTCAAAAAACGGTCAACAGTATATAATCGCATGAAAAATGGAAACTGCATTAATATTATTTGATTTTGGTGATTTAACAGGAACCAGTTTAGATTTTGCATTCCAGACTATGGCCACTTCACATCGTTAAATATTGTAACATACCAACTATGATACAAGTCTTGTCATAAAATCTACCACATGTGTAGATACTTGTTTATATTTTTTCCAGTTGAGCATAATGTATTACTGACATGTTTTATAATGGTTTTTTCTTTTTAATTTTTACAATACAAATGGTGATCAAATGCATCAGTTTGGATTTCGATGGGAAAGAATGTCTTGTTCATTCTTATCTCATTACAAAAACCTTTTCCTACTGCGGTTGTTTGAAAGTTTTTCAAATGTCAGATTGCTTTAAATATACACTTCAAGTTCTTGAATGTAAAAGAGGTAGTGGATAGTGAATATAAAAATTCTTTTCATCCTGCGTACACTAGACTAGAATCTATCAAAAAGTTCCAAAAAAAAAAGATTCACAAGCTAGGGTGCAGCATGGAAAAGTGACAACTGCTTACCTGTGAGAGACGATCGATTTGGAAGTAAATTTGTTCAACTTTTATTAACGATAACATCCTTATGCAAGGATCTGACTTTTATGTTTAATACACAACTTGATGAAATAAACCAACCATAAACTGGAAAAGTTAAATAGAACAAATAAAGATAATAAATCTCACCTTGATTGACTTACGGTTGACAAAAATGAACTAGAAAAAAAATAAGATTTGGAAAATGAAATCACAGCATTGTCGAAAAATATACCTCATTTGGAAGGAGAACTTCATGCCCTATAACAATAATCTAAAAAGGATAATACTGAAATAATCGGCATACCAGAAACAAAAGAAGAAAATTTACTCTAGATTTTAGAATGTGTAGCTAAAACAATAAACGCAGACTTAAGAAAGATGATTTGTCGACTGTACATGAATGATGATGGCCAATAAATCAAGTGCAATCAGTAAAATCTGTCGCAAGTACAAAACAAAAAAGAGTGGATCACTGCATCAAAAAAGAGAAAAGGTTTAAAATCTTCTGAAATCAACAGCAATCTTCGAGAAACATATGTGTGCATAAATGGACAACTATCGCCATATTTTAAACATTTATTAGCAATGGCTAAATAGCTAGAAAAAAATGAATTGACTTTTATTTGGGAGCAAGACTGCAACATTTTTGTTAAGAAAACTGAAAAATCTAAAATAAAAATAATAATAAGAGAACTTGTATTTTTTAACTAAATGGGTAACATGATTTTTATTTGTAAATATAGTTATTTCTCAGCTCAGTTTAGAGAGGTTTTCATAAGCTTTACTTTCTTTCTACGTTTAATTTTTTTTCCTTTGTTTTTGAATAATGATATTTACGTTATGACACAAGTAATGATATAATTTTGAATTATTTTTTATGTAAGAAAAGACTAGTTTCTTTAATATTTTGCATATGAATATATGACAGTATAAGCAAGAATTTTGATGAATTAGTTTATATTATTGAAAACAGTAAAATTATTTTTGAAGTAATAATATTAAGTAAAACATGGATATCAGATGATAATGACTTTCACTGTTGTAGTATACTGGTAGTGGTATAATACAGTAGTATATAGCAGTAGTAGTAAATCAGGATGCAATCAATGATCTCTTGTGTTTTTGATAAAGAAAACACTACGATAGGCTTCATTATAAAATAACAAAGCAAATTTCAACATTCTAAAATTAGAACAGTTAAATTATTTTCTTACTTTGATTAGCTGTGTATAAATCACGTTCTAAAATTATTGAAATTTTCTTGAAAAGTTTAGATCATTATCTATCTACAAAGCTTAAATTTTTTATTAATTATTGCATTTTATTAATTAGTGCATCTATTTCATCAAACCATAATAAAATTAATTTAAATATACATTTTCTTTTAATAATACTGCACAATTAAATTACAAAAAAGCACAAAAGAAAAATTTTTTTGTAATCACATTTTAAAAAGTAGACACGGGTGATGTAGTATGCATGGGCACACACACACACGCACCTTTTGTGTATTACATATATGAGGTTTGTTCCAAAAGTAAGTGCACTGATTTTCCTACAGATGAAAAGGTAATGTAAAACGTTCTTGATATATAACAGTACATAGGTACCTTACCTGCAGGTGCATGCTTGTTTCAACTGGATCAAGTTGCATGCTACTGTTGTTCGTGTTTTATAACCACGTTATGTTTCCGATAGAGGAAAATATTGAACATTACACTATCAAATTTTGTGTAAAACTCAACAAGTCTGCCACAGAAACATTAGAATATTTAACCAAAGCTTATGGAGATGCCATTCTATTAAGAACTATGGATGTTAAGTGACACAAAGCTTACAAAGAGGCCCATGAAAATGTTGAAGATGACCCTTGTTCTGGAAGACCAACCTCGTCAACTAACGATGAAAATGTGGAAGTGGTGCGAGCTGTGCTTTGTGCATAAAGAATTACTACCTCTAGGACAGACAGTTAAATGAACCTTTTATAAAGATATCTTGGAAAGACTTTGAAAAAGGTTCAGTGAGTCCAAAAGGATATTGCAAATGATTGGGTGCTGCACCATGATAACACACCAGCTCACACTTCGCTTTCAATTCGAGAATTTCTGGCAAAGAGAAACATTTACTATCTATCCTACTTCCACAGCCTCCCTACAGCCCAGATCTAGCTCCATGTGATATCTACTGCTTCCTTAAGTTGAAACTGAAATTGAAGGATCATCATTTCGGAACGATGGAAAACATTAAAAAACTGTAACTGATAAGCTACACACACTTAAACGTAGCCATCCAGCTTTGTTACACATCAAAAGGTAAAAAATGTAAATGTAAAAAGAGGTGGAGTAAGAAATAAAATATTTTTAAGCGTAATACAAAAAAAAAATAAGGTAGAAAACACACGGTAATCATCATTAAATAAGATATAATTTACTAAATGCGAACATAACCTAAGCTCAAATATTCACAAGATATTTTTCAACCATAAAATGAGATCATCTTCATGAATAAAAAAAAAAAAACCATTAAATCATATTTCCTTTTATACTTATGATATTAATCACTACTACTGAAGTTGACATCTTGTTTCTCTATACAGTAGATAATGAATGTATTTCTTGTTTCTACTTCTGATAAGCTATTCTGCTTTTATACTTCATTCAGTTGATATCATATTCGTTTAGAGTAATACAATGCCAATGAATCTGTGGCAGTTAACAAGCACAGAAGAAACAGCTGTGGTGTTATTACAGAAACATGGTATATTGTTAACCATTAGGCCATGTAGGAACTGTCATGATAGAAAGTTATAATTTACAGAGGATATTATGGAGAATAGTATTATTAAGTTGAAGGCTTCCACTTGTAACCATTGTGTATTTTATTTATTGCTGGTGTGAAAAATTAACAAAATATTAATTCATTGAGAAGGCATTGTCATGGAGGTTAATGAGAGTATATTCATTCACTGGAAAAAACAATGCTTGGATAGTTCTATCCCAACAACGGATTTTCAAGGGCTTTTGTAAACATCCAACAAAATGTTTCTAATCATTGTACATAGCCATTTTACTAAATATCATTCAACACAAAATTCTGTTTGGTAACTGTCAGCAATATCTGGTGAGTGTACCGCACAGAAGACTAAAGTTATTGGATATATGCATACGAGTTAACCACATTATAACTTTATTAAATCACTTACCAACACACACACACCCAATACATCAAGAAGTTGTAGGGTTCGATTGAGGGTGAAACAAAAACAATGGGGAACAATATGACATCACTGAGACAGTTATCTAGCTGAGTCCATGTTTTGGCAGAAAAATATAAAAACACCATATTCAACAAAATGCTGCATCATATTAGTTTGTTATGGCCACTGGAGCAATAACTATCAAGTAAGTAGGGCAGAGATTTCAAGGTGAAAAATTTAGTGGTGAATACAAAAATAACTGAAATTGGGTGGATGCCAGTTAATGGGAACATATTCATTTCTTTTTTTAATTAAATTAATTTTTTTAAATTGATATATAAAAAGTACAATGAAAATGATCCAATTTTGATTAATAGATTACTAAACGAAATTAAAGATTAACAGGATTGAGAGTCATGACATTTTCAAAAATAATTGTTCTTTAAAGCATTATATTATTCAGTTTATTATCACAAATCAAAAAATTAATTCATAAAAAAACACTGATGTGAAGTTATAATAGATATAAATTTGTATAAACGAATTGTACAACTAACTCAGTTATATTTTTTTACAATAAATTTTGAATAAATTTCCTCCACTTTTGGTATTAATTTAATTTACTGTTTAGTACTACATTTGATTTAGAACAAAATTGGCTTATATTTCAGAGATATTTAACAAAAAAAATAGAATTAATATGTTCTAATTACAATATAGTATGATTTCATACTACATCATCTAAAATATGCTAAACTAAAAAACGTTAAATGTCTGAGGAGTAATTCACATGACATGACTGAATTTATCTCCAAATTTTCATACAATTTTGCATACAATGTAATCCATATCCTTCCTAGGAAGTGTGATATAACTTTTATTATTTTAAGTCTACTATTTTAATTGTATTGTTGTAAATTTGATTATCGGTAACCACTAAAAATATCAATACCATATAGTGATATTAGTTATCCGGAAGTATAATATTATCAGTGATGAAATGTGGCTTTGACTGTAAGCATTTTATTCTAACCTCTTAGATTTCAAGGATATTACTACCCGAGACATTTCATCAGACATAGTGGAGCCATCATCTTGTAACGAATACACTTTATCAATTGATAAATTAATTATGAATACAACTTTATACTTACAAACGATAATTCTTTTAAAAATATTTATTATAAATTACTTGCAATCTAATATCTAAAATACTATAAAATATTATTTATACTAATAATTTATCTATGTTTATTTCTATTATTTAAAATAAGTTATAACAACTACTGATGATTCCGAAAGTAATCAGTTTATATACCAAATATTATTGTTATTATTATTTTATTTCTGATGGAATGTAACTTACCTGGAGTTGATTGGTTCTAATGTAAACACACTTTTTATTACTATTTCAATGTACATAAGTGATACTTACATGATTTAGGATATACATCAGAAATTAAATAATTGCTTTAATTTAAAAACAAGTCGTTTTAATTTTAGGGCAGTAATCGTTTATTTTATTTTTTACCATTATAATCTAATCTTAAAAAGGAAACATTCAATAGAATGATAACTGTGCTACACTTTTTATAATTTACTTATAACTTTTCTGTTAAACATTAGCTGTAATTAAAAAAAAATAAAAATATTTTATTGCTAAAGATAAAAGTTTCAAGACTATATAATTTAATGGAAATTTTTAAAGGTATATTTCGTTAATTAAAAAATTATTTGAATTATTTTAGATTTTTTTTATGTTAAAAAATGCTACTCTTATCAAAACCTAACATTTTATGCTACAATCAAACTAGATACAATATATAAAGGAAACTAGTCACTTTGATTATAAATACTTAAATTTAAACAAATTAATGCAACAAATTAGTTGTTACATGTAGTAATATATTACTAAATGAACTTATTAATAGGTATGTAGATGAATGGACACGTATACCTTTCTAAGAACTAAGGAACCTTAATTTCTAAATCAGGAACCTTTAAAATAATGCATGAATTCATAAATACTTAAAAATTAAATTTTAGCACTGTAGCATATTTTCTCAATATAAATTTTGTATATGAAAAAAAGAAAAAAATATCTTCTGAATTGTTACTGAAACTGTTAACAATTTTGAATTTTTCTAAACAAAAAATAATTCTTATTTAAAAAGCAAAATATTTTCTTTTTTCATATACCAAAAAATATAGAATGTTTTAAATCATACGTTTGCAAACATCTTTCATTCATAAAAGTATCATTATATTAAAATTTCAAGATATATACCATTTGACAACTTGATAAATATGTAACTAATAAAGTGTAAAATTCAATGTTCATTTATATAAGAAATAACATCTTTATTTTCTTACTTTATACAACAACTTGCTTTACAAAATAACTTATCAAATAAAATAGTTTATCTACAGAACTCACTGTGTCCACATTTTAGAGTTTGATACCATGTATTGGGTTTCTTCATTTTTAATTTGTCAAAGCTAATAACTTATATATAAAATAACAATTTACCTAATATACACAAATTTCACTAAATTCAGTTCACATTTAATCAACTAACATGTTACGTATATACAAACAAACAAGTAAATGGAATGATGCCGATTGGCACAATTTAAAGTCAAATTTAGATTCTGTTAAATGACAAGACATTAACTGTAACGTATATATATAATAGATATTCTTGCTATAAATATACTACTGTAATTATTATTAATAATATTTTTACTACCATACATATATATATATATACTTACTACTAAATTAAAATTACAATATATAGTTAAAATATTTACATAAGAATAACTGATCAAATACCGATTAAAGTAATAAATAATAAAACAAGTTAATGGGAAGCATTAGGGGTTGAATATGGTTTTAATGCTTGACATAATGGAGTGATTAAGCTGCAAATAGGACAAGAACCGCCGGATGAATGTTTAATAGATATCAATAGAGCGAGTCAATCTGTGAGCAAACCCTGAGATACGGCAGTCAATTGTTCTTTCAATGAGCGAAATGAAGGTCTATCTTCTGGAGAATGACACCAGCACTGTCGCATTACCTGTAATAAACAAAAGTCATTATTATTTATTACATACTTATGCTTAATAATTGCTGCAAAAGACTTTTTGATCGAACGATTACTTAACTGATCGATTTTAACTGGTTGCATAGATCATTTATTTATTTTGGTGATACAAAATCGTCAGAATGAAAGGTACTTATAAATTTTTTTCTTTACAGACTTACTAGGTGTATTAGTTATTAAGAGGTAGGAGGTCTGGATTCTCCGATAGGCACTTCAGTATTATACAACCACCACTAAATATCAGTCTCTAAATCTGTCCATAAATAGCTTCCAAACACCAAAGATATACAGGATCATCAGTCCTGGCATCCTCAGCACAGATTGAATAATGTTTAATTATTAGAGATAATCTAATGTTTAACCTAAATTTAGAGGTAAACATCAGATATCAAAATCTAGCTCATTGGGTAGAACTACCTCAAGCTACCTATTATTATATGCAGAGGTGTTATTTGGTAGATTGTTCTACCAAATAACACCTCTGCATCTAATCAGATAGTGTGAGACAATAGGCCCCTGATGGGATCAGGTAGAAAAAAGGTTGATCCTTTTTCATCCCTCACCCTTACTCTACATCTCTTCTTCCCAATTTTAAGTTTTAGGTGAGATATTAATTAAATCTACTGAGGAGCAAACATTTTTCCTCTGTAATATTTTACAATACAAAACATGTTTTTTTAAAATTCCCACAAATATTTTCTTTTTTAAAAACAAGTTATATGAAAATGTTTTTGAGTATATTTCCTTCAGCGACTATGTATTTTTGCTGTTTATGAAGTTGTTGGAAATATTTCTGGAACCCAGTTTGAGATAGCGGTCCTCAGCTGCTTCGTTGCATTGGCTTCCATGTCTTTAGCATTCTTGAATCTTTTCCCCATACGGGCAATTTATGCGAATTTCTTTCTGATCTGTAAATAACATTTTTGGAAGAATATATTGACAAACATGTACAGATCATTACAGAAATAATTATACAACTTCTAAATATCCCAATTGTTGATACTATTTCCTCAGCAGCTTTTCTTGCCACATCACTTAAAACAACATTTTCAACACACTTAATATTTTCATCATTTTTGAGGCAGCATGAATATCACATTCAACTAATACGACCATCATTAAAATGCTTATGCCAAACATGAATCACTACTTTCTATATAGTTTCTAAATATCTTAAATGCATCAGATGTACCTTGAACTTCCCTTTACAGTTTGCCTTTGCAGCATGTGATTACTTCTTGTTTAGATCGTAATGAAGAAGGCACTGGAAGGTAAACTATTTGAAAACAATGAGAAGGTGGAATTAAGTGTATAATTGTCTTTGAATATACCCCCATACGACATGACACAAAAAATAACCTATTTACCAACAGAAATATTTAAAGTAAACAAAAATTATGATAAAAATAATTTTTTGTCTATTTAAAGAAATTCTCCTTGAGGAAAAGTAATAGCTAAAGTTTTTTATATATATATATCTGACTTATCATCACACTGCCTTGGTATAAAGCTTCAATTAGATTCTAAAAATGAATTTTTGTTTTACACACTTTTATTTTTATCTTTTAACTTTTTTTCAATTCCAACAAACATGTGGTTACAATTACAAACTAATATTAAAGAATATTTTTTAAAAAATTAGCTTAATTTAAAATTATAAATAAATATTAACTTACATCCACATCCAAAATAATCATTAAAGATCATTAAAAAAACGTATTTAAAATGCAATAATTGTGTATACAGACACAGAAATTTACTACTGTCACTACTACTAAGATTATACTGAATACATTATTATTAAAATAAAATAGTATGATCTTATTTATTTTAGTTTCTTTCAACAAATTATGTATAAAATGATAAACAAAATAATGTAAAAAAGTAAAACAGTTAAACCGAGTGAACAACTTAAACCGAACTGACCCAGCTCAAACTGGAGTTATTGTGTCACTTTTAATACTGCTACCGTTGCTGCTATTACTTGTTCTACAATTGGTTGTATATGTTATTATTCTCATTTAATGTTGTCAAGCTTTATGTAAACTATTCAAGCTTCAATGAAGTACAGTTTTGTTCTTTGCAGTTGCGTTTTTCTAAAATACCTTATTTGATCAAGGAAAGGGTTGCTATAATGGAAACTTATGTGTATTCTGAATCCTTTCAAGAAATACATCAAATATCTATGGGAAAATCTCTGAGTACAAATAACCCAGCAAAAAGTAACATACTTGATTCGGTTAGAAAATAGCATACAATGGGGTCAGTTTTAAATGCAAAATACATGACCTTCCACTGAGACACCAAAAGCCACAGCCGATATTCAAAGAAAAATTTCTACCAGTCCAAAAAAAAATTATCACACATAGCAGTGTAAAATATACATCTTGGCAAAAGATTCTTCATTATTTAAATTTGAAACCATATCGTGTAATAACCAAGCAACAACTTAAAAGAACAGACAGTCTTAATTATTGTGAATGGCTTCTCAAAAGCATTGTTGATGGACAGATAGATCCAATGCTGTATTTCATACCATATAAGACACAGTTTCATTTATCCGACTGTGTTAATTCACACAACACCAGGTATGAGATGAGTAGAAATCCTCACCAAATGTTTGAGCATTTCCTCATCATTAATGATGAGGAAATTGTGAATAGTGGAAGTTTCTGGTAATAGTATAGCAGGGCCAATATTTTTTGAATGGACTGTCAACTCAGAAATGTACATTACAATTTTCAAAGAATTCTATGTTCAGTTAACAAATAGTGAAAACAGTACACCTCCTTCTAACAAAAAGGATTAACATGTCACACACCAAAAAATTTACTAGCATGCAATCATGCAGCTTTTCAGAAGAAAGAACTGTCAACAGGGGACAGTGGCCATCGCTTTCCCAGATCTGTGTAGTTACAATTTTTTCCTTTGGGGCTATTTGAAGGATAGACTTTATGAATCAAATCCTCATACTATCGATGAAATGAAGGTGAACATTCAACAAGAAGTCAGTGGTTTTGCACAATGATTTTTCATAATGTTTTGCATCAAATAACTCTAGCACAAAAGTGCATCATTCATTTCAAACATCTTTTGTAAAAATATAGCAAATATACTTTTACTAATGTATTACAGAATTTAATTAATGTTTTCAATTTTTTTCATTCATAAAATGTTAAATGTTGTAAAAGTGTTTAACCTGTAGCGGCTGAGTTTTAAGTAACTCATCCTATACAAAGAGTTTAATTCTAAATTAGAAAATACAATTTCTTAATATTACCTCATAAACCTCTTTGAAGCAAGCTTTTGGTCTCTCCAGTACTATACCTCGTTGTACACGTTCAACAACTTCAGTATTTTTCAATCTACCGTACGGCATTTTACCACAAGTGAATACTTCCCACATTAAAACACCTAAGAAAAAATTATTCATATATTACAATGAAACAAATTTTGTATGCATATTAAATAATGAATTTTACTTCAAGATGTGAAGTGAAGAAGAAAACTGTTAACAAAAAGCCCTAGTTGCTCTTTCACAGATAAAAACAATTACTTATCCACTTTTGAAAACATTCTAAGAGCAGGAGCTTCTTATAAAGGAGCAGACTGTAACCGTCTGAGATAAGTATCATAAATATTTGAATATGGAGAACAAATATCTACTGCTTTTACTATCTTGCATATCAATCAAACATCTAGATATTTACAGGCAATTTTTTTTTTAATAGCTCAGTCAGTTTTTCAGACTGGAAATACGGGATATTTTATATCCTGAATTGTGATCTTTAGTAAAGGTTTGTAATATGATTAAATGATGTAGCCAAAAAAGATCATAGAACAAAGGCCAGGATAAATTACAATACAACATTTTTGTATTTAGTACATGATGGATGTGTGTAAATATACACACACATTCATAATCAATGAATGATCTAGCACATGGAATAGATTTAAACTTAGTGATGTATTTGCAGAAAAAAAATTCAGCATGTATCATTCCAGGCTGCTGAACTTTCCAATGATTTTTAATAAGTTTACATTCTTAAAAAAAAAAAAAATACGAAAATAAAAATATTTTGAGTATGATAAAATATGTGTGATCTGACATAACATAAGAAATAAAATGATTTATGTAGTATTTTCACAGTTTTCAGAAATGTGTGATAACATCTAACTTTCTAATATTTCTGCTAAAGTTATGATTAATATGTACCACTGATCTATAAATGGATAGAGGATCCTTATGGTGTAAAATACAATTAAGTGTTCAATATTGAAACATACTCCAGTGTAGCAGAATGAGTGGCTGGGAACTAAATAATACCACTGTATGCTTGCACAATTATATTGATGACGGTAGGGATGTTTATTTTACTCCAGTCAGATAACTAAAAGAAGTCATTTTTGTAACACAAGCAGAAATTTATAGAGTTGTAGAAAATTTATATAGAGATCAGAGTTCAAAATACAAAATCAGAACACTTCTACTGCATCGGTTTAACACATGGTTTTATCCCTACTCCACTTACCTCTGTGCATACACTGTTTCATTTTATTTAGTTCTACCCATTCATTTGATGGTGCTAGTTTATGCTTCAAATTTTACCAATTCCAATACATAGGATCCTCTATCATAGAGATCAGTGATGTGAACTTTAATTCTAGTGATCAAATTTTTGTTCTGTCATAAATATTGAGAATCAATCAATAAATCAGTTTTTATTTAAAGAAATTGGAATATGAACGTCAGTGATAAAACAGGTCTAAAATGTGGAGCTTATCCTGGACAATCAGCAAGATTTTTTTAAAGAGCACATGGAAACAGTGGTGATGCAAAGCATCATCAAATAATTCCCCCCCCCCAAAGAAGATTTGATTAGCAAGTGAATAATTTCAGTTTACATTTAAAATCAAAGCTAATTATGAATAATGAAAAGAAAATATTTAGAATTTTTTAGCACATTTTCCAGGATATAAAAAATAAATTTAACATTTTTTAGCAACTAAAATACATTCCCTAAAGATTTTCATATTAAAAATGAAAAAGAGAGTAATATAAGTAACTGATAAAATATTCCACAAGAAATAAAATTTGAAATGAAGATTTTAAGGTCTCATTAAAAAGTTGATTTGTTACAAAACCATTTTTACATTCCTGGATCGCAATCCATAATTATAAATATATGCTATGCCGCAATTGTAACTTTCGTAGCAATCATGACATGTATTACAAGTCTCTTCCAGAAAAAACAACTCAGCCATTCTCAACAATACTAAGCATCTCATGCCAAGCTTACAAGGTGAAAACAAAGCATCAAATGATTTCTCGTTGCCTTTCTCACTGAGCCTATTGCTCATATATCAGAAAGCAATATGCCTACAAATGACACCGTCACTTGGTTCATGATACAAACTGGTTGTATAAGAATATCTTTACTCTTATAGAAAGCAATTTCAATCGGTCTTCTTATACCTTAGTAAAGCAGTGCATTAAGTGTATTCCTTCGATTCGACCAGAAAAATTATTATAAATAACTAAAAAATTCATTATACGTAAATTTAAATATGTTAATTTTACTCACCATAAGCCCAAACATCAGATTTAGATGAAAATCTTGTATAATTTAACACTTCTGGTGGTGCCCATTTAATAGGGAACTTAGTACCACTAGAGCTGGTATATTGATCATCCAGCACATACCTAAGATAATAATACATAATATAATTAAAAACAATTTTTAGTACATCAAACATTTTATTTTTGATTAATTAAACAAATTTAGTGATTTGTGAAACTGAATGTAAATCATTAAAAACTAACATAAGGAGACAAGAATTAAATTTTATAAGACAATGGCCATACCTGTTTTATTATATGGAAGAAAAACCTGAGTGCTGAAAGAGCAGGCAACACCTTTAATTCAATCAGAAGAAATCAGATTCTTATGACCAACAGCTGGTTATACTATGTCGGATATGAATTTAATATACTATCTCTTTTAAAGAATATTAAAAGGTACAGACCCAACTGGTAAGGCCATGTCAGAAGAATGCTCATCAGCTGGGATGAAAAAGTATTACCAGATAGAAGAAGAGATTGAGGAAGGCTTTCAAGAAGATTAATGCCTACATAGTACTGGCTACACTAGTATATACTGGCTACAAGTGATGAAGATGAAGAGGGAGAAAATTTTATTTTATGCAAACATCGGAATGATATGTATAATATAATTGAAATGTAATAACATCATTACAAAACTAACACTTTATGATGCACCAATTATAATAATTTTGGTGAAAATTAAAACATCAATCAATTTATATATTTTATGCTCAGAGGGAAAGTGTGTTTATTTATGCCCCTGAAACTTCAAAATGGCTACAGTGAATTTATTTCCTGATATACTGATATAAGCATTAAACTATTTGCATATGAAAATTTTTGAAAAAAATATATATTATGCACAAAAAATAATTATAAAAGAAAATTAACAGAAATTATAACAAAAAAGGTTTTTCAATATATGTGAAATAAATAACACTAAACCATTTCCAGTTTAGACAATCCTACCATCAAACTAGTTTTATTACTATTATTTACTTTTTTTAATAAAGCATTTTATTTAATTTTTGGTAAATGTGACTATACACTATTATAAGTATTATATGTAACAATTAACAAACAGGTCCCATATTAAAAACAATCTAATCTGCAAAACAATCGTTAGGCTAAAAATAAATGAAATGCAAAGTAGAGTTTTTTTTTGCATATAAAAAAATAAAACAAAATGAATGAAAAGATAGAAAAGATGAGGATTGTTCAATAATATAATTAAAGAGACAAATGAGAACAACGAATAAACTACTTAATAAAATAATCTTAACTATCTGATGTTAAAGTTGGCACTCCTGACAGAAGATATCAGCTATCCAAAAGGAATTTCCATTATTACAATCTCTTTTATTTCTAATTATCGATACTACCTAAAACATGTACCATGGAAGAACAGATTGCTGTGATAGGATTTTTATTTTTTGAAGGAATAATAACAACCTAGCAGATGTTAAAACAATATGGTAGAAAATGTATTAACCATGTAAATTTTTGGATCAAACATTTTAAATGGGGGTGGTAGATTAAATGTCACTGGTTTTCATCATAGCAGAATATGGATGGAAGTTACTGATGCTATGTAAAATTATATCAATGGTCTTATTAGCAAGGACAGATGCATAAAAGTTTAGGAAATTGCAAAACGTGTTTAAGATGGGTTTCAAGACAGTTGACACAAAATCAGACATCTGAATTCACATTTGTATAGAATTTAAGTGACAGTTTTAGCAGACGGTATTTCATTTTTAGATCCCATAATACAAACAAAACTTGGAATGAAACTTTAATTAATTATTTTGAGTTTGAATTTGAAAATCAGTGTGGAATGGAAACATCCTGAGTTTGTTCACCAAGAAAAAATTAAAATAACAGTTAGCTAGTAAAGTGATGATAATGGTGTTATGGGACTACAAAGGCACAATCTATTGCAATTATTTGGAAGTACAACATACAATCGACAGTGAATACTATTGTGACATGCTAGAAAATAAAGTGAAACCCGCAATAAAAAGGAAACAGTCAGTTATCTCTCAAAAGGCTTAATTGTTTTGCACAATAATCCTGTCCCTCATACTGCTCAAAAGACACAGAAAGCTATTCAAAAGTTAGGTCAGGAAGTGTTGCCACAACCACCTTACAGTTCTAAACTTGCACAATCAGATTTTTTTTTTGTCTGGTTCTCTTAAAGAGTTTTTTTACATGCTACTGAGTTCAAAAATGAGCAGATCAAGGATGCAGTACAAGAATAGTTCAGACACCAAGGTAAACACAATTCTTTATCACAATATTAGGACTATATGGATAATATACTCCCGCAGTTGAAAACTGTTCTCTGCTGCAAATGACATCACTCACTGACAACTGCTAACCCACGCCATCAGTTACTATGTAGTATACCTGCAATTTATAAGCTAGTACGTAAGACTTACTGGAACTACATGATCATCTTTCATTGCTAAAATTTAAAATACAGATTAAGAAACAACATTATTGGAAGAAATGATGGGGTTATATCTTCAGCAACAAACGCAGAAGATAAAACAGACAGTAGTGAAATGATAGTTACTGAAAATACTTTCCATTCTACTACGTTCCTGCACCATATGAATGACAACTCAAATGAAGAAATGACGATTACCACAAATACTTTTGTGATTTAATTGATGAGATCATAAAGTTTAATGAAGAGTACAAGGATGTCGTCAAAATCGTATACGATGGATTAACAAGTGTTGGCAGTCATTGTGAACAAATTTAAAAATAAATATCTGGGATTACAGTAACTTCTAATTTGGGGAAAGATACTGACATCGAGCAATTGTCTGAGGGGCAGTTATATAAACCATCTACGGATTTTTTTTACAAAATCTTTCAAAATTATGGTGAAATATTTTCCAAAAAATAGACTTAGCATATAAAGAAAATTTTATCAAATCTCTACTTGAAGAATCAAAAGATGTTAATGCCCCAGAAGATGTACAAAAAACTTTTCTTTAGAACTATTGTTTTCCCATTAAGAAATGTAATAATAACATAATTGATGGTAAATCGCAGAAAATAAAACTTCAGAAGATTGCTACTTAACTTCAAAAGACTGTAATACAAATACTGTCAGCATTTACTCTTAACATAAATTAGTTTTCATTTATATATTTTTTAACATTTCAATTATGCTATTGAACTCTTGATGAAAGAAATTGTGATTAGTGAAAATGAAAATTTAATTGCAACAAATAGTGAAAAAATATTATTTAGAATACAGCAGACAAAGTAGACTTACTCATAACTAGAACATGAGATGTGCACTTTGTTTTCCCGTAGATATTTTCAAGAATAGTCATTCATCATCATTTTTGTAAGTACTCTAGTTCATTCAAATAATATGTAATAATAATAATAAAGCAAAATAACAATATACATGAAGGATAATGATAACGTACTTTGTCCATTTCTTTGGGGCCTAGGCCTATAATAAATAATAATTATTTTTCTCTATCTAATTAAAAAGGATTGCAAATTATATCGTATAAAACCATAACTTCATCAAAAATATAGACAAGTTAATAACACATTATAATTGTTTAACAATACAAGTGGTGAGTCAGTCTTCACCTGGCGATGAGTTGTCAAATGTGGGAGTGAGATAAAGCTACACATGCGCAAGAGACTATCTGAAGTCGTAGTGTCATAATTCTTAAATAATACAATAAAAAATCTCACAGAATGATGGTATAAGTGCCAAAATGTAGTCAGGGATTACGTTGAAAAGTAGCATTAAGTTTCATTGTTATTGAATAAAAAACATTTCTACAGTCATTTATACCTTTAATTTTTGAATGATCATGATGCAAAGACTTTTTAAACATATTGAATCCAATGTCTTTATAAACATGTTTGCTGCTAAGTAGTTAATTACATCTGTATCCCTCAAGCGCTGAGTAGTATTTTACTTAATTTTACTTTTTTTTAACTCTATAACAAACATATATATTAATTTTTGTGAAAATATCTTATTGTGACTGAAAAAATACAAATCAAGCCTGGCGCAGTTCCTGCACAGGGCGTAAAGTTAAATATTCAGGTTGATTACAAGGTAACCATGCTTCTCACATACATTTTCTTCTGCCCCAGAAGTTACTTTTTAAAATATGCATATACTGTTTATAATTATACAGTTATATGATAATACTTTTTTTTCAAATGTAAAAAGAATGCAATTAACTGAAAAACGGTTGTACTACAATAAAAAACTTATAATTTTTATACATTTAAAAACGAACAAATTATTTATACATTTAACAAGTTATATTAAAAAAACAAAAGATAAATTTGTAAGTAAAAGCCAAAAATGAACTGCACCATTATAACTGTACTTTTCTGAATGGAATACAGCAACAAAAGCAATGACTATCTGTATCCTTTACAATCAATGGTCAATGAAATGCAAAATAATTAAGAGTAGAGAATTGAGGTCTGCGGTTGGGTGAGTTATGTTAATATTTAGTTTAAATATTGTAATCATAAAGTAATAATAAAAAAAATATGAATAAAAGTAAATCAAGACAACAGAAATTACAGCATTCATGATTCAAAAGTGATTTCATCATTATTCACAAGCATGTCATTAACATACATCATTATTATCAACCGTGATACCCAACCAATACCTACATATTTATAATTATAATGCCAAAATTAAATTACATATATATGTATTACCTTGCTAACCCAAAATCAGCAACTTTTACAACGTTTTCAGAGCCAACAAGACAATTACGTGCAGCAAGATCCCTGTGAATATAATTCTGTCTTTCCAGGTAAGCCATTCCTTTACAAACCTTTATAGATAACAAGAAACAATACACAATTTTTACAAAAAAATTGTTCTTAATAATACAGAAAATATTTTTAATTCACAACAAACTAGATTAATTTAATAAAAAATACAGCTTAAAATATTAAGCAACTTCTTTCTACTCAACATAAAAAGCAACTTATTTCAGTAAAATAAAAGAATTTGTTAATTCTCATTATTTCCTTCGTATGAAAATTTGAACTTTTTGTAACGGAATATTAGGTTATAATTACATTCAATAATTTTGTTATTTTGATATCACCTAGACTTTTATAATTTGTTTTCTGACATCACTTTCCATGAGTTCAAGAAGTAGAACCAATAAGCAGACTACATTTATAACTAACCATAAAGTTCATACAATTGACAGTTTAAGAAGTTACCTTACTTTTTAGCAACTGATCCATTTAGGGGTTCTCAATTTGAGAGCAAAAGGAATACTACTCCCACACCAATAGGTGTTTGCAGCCTTTTCCTAAAACTAAAGCAAGCTCTGCATTTTACACTGTGTTAACACCACCACACCATAAAACATAAAATACTTTCTAACAAAAACAAAAATACTGCATAAATATTACACATAATTTATTTTTCATATAAATATTACCGGATATTATCACTAATTTGTATTTGAGATAAACAAGACCACCCTTTTGGTAGGATGCTGTGGAAAAATCACCTATAATAATAACTTAACAGTTAATAAATTTTGGTGAAATAATAAATAAGAGTAAACCGATTCATTGATTTTAGACTAACTGTTGCAAATTAAGTTAAAAAATTTTTAAACATAAAAAGTACAGCATGAAAAGCTGACAATATGTCAGCTGACATAGTTTGTGACATTTCCATTCAACTGTTCTATGATGTTCACTTCTCTATGGATTAGTGGTTAGGAGTCGTCACTATTCCCCACAGTAAGAAGACAACAAATGATAATAGTGAGACTTTAGAGTTCTTCCTTAATTACAAACAACTTGCTAATTTTCTAATATAAAGTTAAAACATAAAACCATTCATTTCTTTACCAGATAACTTAATGCCATTAAGGAAAGCACTATCATCAATATATATATATATATATATAATAAAATAAAGTAGGATGACACCTACATTATTCCATAACCCAAGCAAAAGTGCTTTCACAAGTACCTTGCATCATTAGTTGCTCTATAATTTTTCAAATCTTTTGTTGCAAATTATACATTAAAATTGTATATAAAAATTGGTAAAAGATATCATTTTCCAATTAAATCTGTACACACACGCACACACTCTCACACATACACACATATATATATATATATATATATATATATATATATATATGTATATATATATATATATAATCACATGACCTTCAGTAAATGAAACTGGTTATTAATTTTTGGCAGGGTCAAAAGTCAAGTTTAGGCCAGAAGTAACATATTCAATCTTCAGTTTATCGGGAGGAGTTTAGAAATTTCATGAAAGAAAACAAAAAAATTCAGAACAATGTGAATAATAAAAAATGACAAAATTATCAAAATTGAAAAGACAGTTCGATTATCACCTAATAGAATGTAATTTTGGAGAGAAAAAAAAATACTTTCCCAGACTCTTAGGACTCTCTAAGAAGTGATAGTAATGAATTAAGATATTAGGTTCTTAGAACCAGAGGAAATGGCTTACACATACTATAACATCTATACAACTTAGATAAATGTAAAGAATTATCACTTTATAGGAAACAAAACACAGCAGCTACATCATACCTGAATACACATATCTAAAAGTAGGCCGACGTTTCCACCAAGTGTAGTTTCATGACGCCGAAGGTAATTGAGCAAAGAGCCATGTTTCATATATTCTGTTACAATATATATCGGCCTGTGTTTACTGCATACTCCATATAACTGGACTAGATTCTGATGCTGAAGTTTGCTGTAAAAATATTCAAAAAAATTACTCTTCATAAACTGTAATATTTTAGAAAGAAAAAACAAAACCATGCATTCATTTAAGGAATTACTTGCTTGTACAAAATTACTGTGAGAAAGTTTTCAGTTACAGGAATAAATTTTACATATTATTTTTCAATTTATCATAAAATAATAAAATAAAAACCTGCTATAATATTATGTCAGCCTCTCCAAAAAAGGACAAAGTACAGGAAGTAAAATCAGTTTCTCAATATTGCCACTGTGTACTACAATTGTGATTTGTGATTCTACGCATGCATGCTGAGTCACCTGATACATAAAGAAGGGATTGATGACATCATTATTCAGTTTAGTTGTCTAATCTGAAATCTTCTTAAGTATGTTTATGTTTAAAAAAATCAAAACACCTGCCACATAAGAAATTAGGTTGGTAATCAATTTCTAAAATGCAATGACAATGAACATTAAACTGATTGAAATTCACAATCAGCTTTATGACGATGATGGAGAAAATGCAATGAATGATTTCATGGTATGGAGATAGTTGTGATTGTTTAATGAAGGATAACATGTCTGATGAAAATGAAATAATTAAGCAGTTTTGTAATTTTAGAATCGTTACAGAGAAGAAGGTTTGTCAAACCATATAATCACTGGGAACAACAAGACATGGGTTGCACATAACATCTAAAATGAAACGACAATCTAAGTGTGTCGACCAGTTTTGTCTATCTGGAAAAACTCTTCATCGCCCAAACAGGCAAAATCCATGCAGATTTTTCTTTCACTCAGAAGAACAAATGGTGAAAAAATTGTATCATACAATCCAGAACGAGTGATTCAGCTTGCTTATCCGGACCATTATTTTGATTCACAATGACGCTCACCCACGTAGTACTACCACAATGCAATGTCTACTCATGGACTTAGACTAAGAAGAGTTTGATGATCTCCCATACAACCCAGATCTTGCACCAAGTAACTATCACCTGTTCCTGTTAAAACCTTTCTAGTTAAACAACAGTTCTATGACGATAACTAGATCAAACAAGCTGTTATTATATGGCATCTGTCACAGGTAGGATTGTTCTATAACAAATGGATCCAACTTCTGGTGCCCCTCAATGATAAGTGCCTCAACAATGATGGGAACTATGAGAAAAATTAAACTAAGATTCATTTCAAAGAGCAATAAAACTTTATGTGAATATGTTCTTCATCTTTTTAAAGCTTTAGAACTTACTTGAATGATATCTGTACTTGTATGACATCTGTACAACTGGATTTTGACTTTACACAGCCTGATGTAATATTCAACGCTAATGTACTAATAACCAATGTGATTTGGTTGCAAGCAAGTGTGTTTGTTTAATGAATATAAAATTAGAGATATATTTCAAATTAAGAATTATATTCATCTCTTATATTTTTGTCATAATTTTACTCATAAAATATTATTTGTAACGTTAAAAGATACAGAATTTTGTTTACGTAAATGTGTATGTTTTATCTTAAGATGTAAAAATAAAATTGTTAATTAAATCATTAAAAACTTTTAATCCCATATATTATGTTCTTTCAATTACGCAGTGTTAATTTCTTACATAACTGTAAGCTGTATATATACAGCTGACTTCTTGACATAATATTAAAGGGAATTTCTTTTTTGGTGATAGGATTAAGGTTTTAGGATTTATGTTGTAACAATTTTTTTCTAATTTATAATAATAAAACTTATTTAAAGATAATAAATGACAAAGTTAATTTTTAGTCCATTTTTATTTTAATTTTTATCTTTTAGTAATGAAATATTTAAAAACCAGTACAATGATTTTATTAATCTTTAGTAAAGGAAAGAATTCTCACTAAAAAAATACAACATGTAAACAAAAACAACTGAAACCAAAATAGAAATGCTAATTTATAGAATACTACACATGCTTATAAACAGGTTGTGTTCCTAATTTCATTATATTTTCTTAAAATTAAACAGGACTACAAAAAATACTATTCATTGAATTCCAACAATGCTCATTGAATGAAAACTGTGAATTGCTTACAATTCCCTTTCCCCCTCTTTCAATTTTGTCGCAAGTTTAACGCCACCAATGCCCCATAAAAAATATCCCTTCCCTTTTTTAATTTTATCTAAAATTTAATGCCACCAATAAGACCAATATATAAATTCTTTGAGCCATTTGTAAAGAATCTATGCTAAGCCAGTCTAGAGATAATAATAAAAATATGAGTCAATGTATGTACGTAACCATGTATATACTACATCTTCTGGAAATTTCTATAACTATCTTTTTATGGATTAGGGGGTCCTGAAATGTTGATATTTTAAAAAAACCTTTTATAGCTATGCTGTTGCAGCAGCAATATAGATGTAGCCAGGAAAGTAAAAATGAAACTATTAATATGTAAATAAATACAAAACAAAGTGTAAAATAAAAACAAATTATCACTAAAAAAATAAGCAAAGAAAAAGAATCACAACGAATCTCTTCACAAGTACTACTTACGTCATAACTTTAGCTTCTTCAATAAAATCATCTTCAGACATTGTGCCTTCTTTCATCATTTTAACAGCTGTATCAATCGATCCACGCCATTTACCTCGCCTCACTACACCAAACTGTCCTGAACCGAGTTCTTCCAAAAGCATTAATTCAGCTGGATCTATCTCCCATTTATCTACAATAAATAAATTTTACATGAAAATACAATAAAACATGAGTTTAATGATAATAAATAACAAAAACTATCACAGAATTACATTAATAATATACACTATTATGATTTTTCCCATTTGTATTTATGGTCAAAAAAGTAAATATTTTAATTTTTCTATAATTATTAATATAATAATATCTTTAATTATAGTAAATGAGCACACCACAAGAAAAGATTTTTTATTCAAATGTAAGTGGAAGATACCTCAAGAAAAACAAAGAAAGAGGATGATTAGATTGTGTAAAGGAATACCTGAAAAACAGAATGAATAGTGGAGAAAATATTTTAGGAAAATGGTGAAGAGTTAAATCGAAGTCCATGATCTTACAGCACAAGCAAATAAACAACGATCACACATTAAAACAGCTAGACCAGTAGTGGGAAACTTATAAGAAAAATATTTTTGTTAATTTTTTAAGTCTGTCTTCTAACATTCTTAAAAAATTGCAGAAGAAAATTGACAGAAAGAAATATGTTATATCTGTGGGTTTTTATGTGTCAAAAGGCCCTTTTCCCAACAGTACAATACATTTTTTAATTATTCCAATTCTGCAATGTCTAAATTGCAAAAAACACAGTAAAAAACATTTCATTATGTTTATTTTCATGTTAATTTAACTAAAAATACTGTGTTTCTTAAAACAAAAAATATAATTTCTTTATTTCTCAACTATTATATAAACACTTATTTAAATACCCTGCAACACATTTTCTTTATTTTTTATTTTACCTATTCTCTTAAGTAACAACAGGCTAACATCAAATTATATAAGAATTTTTTGTAATAGAAACAGACTTTGTAATGTGTAAAAATTCTCAGCAACCCGATAAAATTATTGAGTATGACAGAGATTCCCCAAAAATAAACATGTGGTGCGCTTTGATGTCCGATCATATGATTGGCCCATTATTTTTTCATGAGCCTACTATCACAGAGGATGTTTATTTAGACATGTTACAACTGTATGTTTTCCGACAAGTTGACCAAATTGAACAAGAAAGTAGCATTGCTATAATGTTTCAACAAGATGGTGCGCGCACCCCCAAACTTTAGTCTAGGCGTTTGATGCCCTCTCAATGAAAAATTCCCTAATCGTTGGATCAGTAGAGTCAGTTGCTTTGGCCTCTGAGAAGCCCAGATTTGAACTATTTTTCTATAGGGATACGTGAAAAATCAGGGATGTAAAACATTTAAGACACTTGTCACCACTGCTAATGCTACAGTTACACCTGCGATAACGGACATGGACAGAAGTCGATTATCGGTTGGATGTTTACAGAGTGACCAATGGAGCTCATATTGATACATTCTAAGGTATGTAAAAAACGTTCCGAGTTGGTGAATTTTTACAAAAAATACTCGTGTTTGATTATCTCTAGTAGTTTCTGAGAAATTATTTTTTTAAACTGCTGCAACCTTTTGTAATGATCTGTATAATTTTTTATACCAATCTAAATACAAAATTTTCATTTCCTCTTATTTTATTTTAAAAGACCGGTAAGATGATTACATTATTTTAACATTAGTGATATTTTTCAGAAATGTTAAAAGAACAGTCTCTTTTTCCACAATTAAAAAGGAGTATTCATTACACCAATGACGATAAACTGAAAAAGTCTGTGAGATCATGGATCAAGGAAAGACCACCAGCATTCTTCATTGACATAATGAGATAATTGGTTCTCAGTTGAGAGAAATGTGTAAAAGTAAAAATAAATATAAGTTTTTGTATAGAATATCACATAGTTTTATGTTATATTTGTTTCATTTGACTACCTCTTTATTTCTGAATTATGAACGACTGAGTGTTACAAATTTCAGCTGACCATTGTATATTAAAAAAGTACTGCAACTCTAAATCATTTCAAACAAATTAAAAACGGGATGAATCAGAATCATTGCAAGATTTAAAGATTATAGAAATTCATAAGCTACAATTTTCAAAGTAGACTAACTAGTTAATAAATATTAGGCTCATGTTGGTAGAAATATCAAAACGGAATTTTCTTAAATCATAATAATAAAAGAAATCTGCTACTGTATTTATTAACTAATATGAATCCTTTATTACCGTGACTAAGTCCAGCAGTAGCAGGTACAGGTCGATCACAAGGTGATGTTTTAAGTCTTGATGCGAGGCCTCCACTGTTATGCCGGTGATAATTGACTAGGTCTGGTATTGTGACACAACAATGTTTTTCAGATAAAAAGAAATCACCTCTTGAATTTTGTTTAATGTGGTAATGTTTTACATGAGGATGTGGACTGAAAAGAAAATAAATTCTATAAATCCTTTATGAAGAAATAATATTACACTTTAATATAAAATTGATAAAAATATTTTTCACAATATATTGTTGAAATCAGATGTAAAGATTTATGAAAATCCACACGGTATTGAAGAATTTAAGATTTTTCAATATATTATTAATCTTTACACAAAAATATCATCAAACATCAAATAGATAATTTCATAAAAATATTAGAGTGAATGTCGATTATGAAGACATTCCTAAGCATCTCCCTCTAATTACCATATTTCACCAATTTTAGCTGAAAAAACTCTGATATCAATGTCATAGTGCATTAAACAATTTACTAAAATCAATGTTTCCAAGATATGGACTAATAAAAGTCTCCTAAAATAAATTTGTAAAAAATTAAATTATACACAAGATTTTCAAATTTTTAAATCCAATTATGAAGTTAAATCCAGAAAAATGAAACATAATAGCACTCAAAATATTTATCTTTGATTGAATTGTATTTTGTACAATTAGTAAAGCTGTTTTAAGTAATTATTTTTATAATGTACTTTAATAGATTCAACAGTAGGTATGGAGTATTAGCCTACACTAATTCTATAAGATGCAATCTTACAAAAAACACCATAATGTACTTAATCAATAAGTTTGCATCTAATATATAATCTGATATTTAAGTAATTTTCTTAACAATATTATAAAAATAGATACTTTGTAAATTAACATAATTTTTAATAAGCTCAATAGCTTTTATTATGCCAAGTTTGTGGAAATAATTATAACAGAATCTTTTTTCACAATAATAGTATTTGGATCTTTCATTAGTTTTATATTATTAACTGACACGTACCAATAAATCATGAAAATATTAAAAACAAGGAAAAAACAGAAACCTTTTGGCATCAATGATGAAACCCTAACATATATAAAAATCCTACAGGATGACTTTAATGTACAAATTGAAAAAGAAAAAGATGTTAAAATTAAGGGGAAATATCCAGCTCATAAAAAGGCAAATGCAAATGAAAAAAGATTAATACATTTGTGTAAAATTTTTTAATTAAACTTAATGCCTGCATGTTTACAAAAACATCCAAGAAAATTAAAAACATGGATATATCCAACCATTGTTATGAGTTTCAAATAGATCATTTGGCAAACTCAGAAAATAAAATTTGAGAAATTCTTAATATATACTCAGAAAGTCAGATTTTGATTCAGATCATTAACACAAATTAAATCCAAATTTCTGCCAAAATCTTAACTAAAAAAAAAAAAAAAACAGAAAAATAATATAAATGAACATCAATAAAGACATCCTAAATGAATTTCGAGACATAATTGCTTCTATAAAAGAGAAAACAATTGAAACATTTTAAAAAACCAAATTTTACTAGTGCTTGCGTGAAGAGATACTTTCTAAAGCAAAAAGAAAGAAACTAGTCTGATGGAATGAAACCTGTAAAAACATTTTAAAAGGAAGAGAAAGAATATGGAAAGAATACAATTCAAAGCCTAATAAAATTAATACGGAAAGGTGGAAAAAGATTTAAAAACAAACGTCTGAAATAATTCTAACTGAGAAAAGAAAATATGGTAGTGAACAATTAAAATCATTACAGGAAAACTTTCAAAAGAACAGCTCTTGAGATTTCTACCAGATCTTAAATCTAAAATAAATGGATGTCAATCATTTTGTTGAAATTTAAAAAATGAAAAAACAGAACTAATAATGAACCCAGAAGAAAATCTTAAAGCTGTAGCTAAATACTTTGAAAACCTAATCAAATGTCTGGATACATCAGAAAAATTTTAATTAAAAGAAAAAAATGAGAACAAAGCACACTTTTCGGAACCACCGGCAAAAAAGGAGGTAATCAAAATCAAAAGGAGGTAAGTAAGGAAATAATTAAAATTAAAAAAAAAACAAAGCAAGCACAGAAGATAATGTTGCAGAGATGCTTAAATTTGCTCCTGATATTTTAAGTGGAAAACTAGAAAATGTACTTAAATCTGATTCTGTAAAATTTGGTACTAAAAATAAATTTCTGTCTACTAATCACCTCGCTTTCGCACATAATTTAATCATTTTTGCAAAAACTCAGAAGAAGGAAAACTAAACTAGTAGAATTACAAAAATGTAGAAATAAAATAGGATTACTAATATCTACGAAAAAGAATGAATTTCCAACACGAAAACCTCAACCAGTGTAATTTAAGTATCTTCAAATAAAAAGATTAAAAGAACATCTAAATGTAAATACCTTAGAGACGTAATCACTTCTAATATTCTTAAAGTATAAAACATGAAAGTAAGAGTACAAAAAATGGAAAACTCATGTAACAACACAAATATTTTTAAAATCAATATCGAGAAATGCTTAAGTTAGGCATTATAAGATAGTAATTTTACCTACAGCTATGTGGATCTGAATGCTTATATTTCTTTACCAAAAAATTTAGAAAAGTGGAAAGAAAACTATTAAGAAAAATTCATGGTCCAATTCTAAAGGAAGGAATCTAAAAGCTTAGAAAAATATGTAATCTTCACAAAAACTGAGAGAGAATTGATCATCTTTGAGTAAGGCAGATTAAAATTTTACGGGCATCTGTATAGAATGGAAAACAGTAGATTAACAAAACGAATATTTAGCTTTTTGAAGAAAAAAAAATTAAAACTGAATAGTTTTAAGAAATCAAGAAGGATCTTTAACCTTAAGATCGTATCAAAAGAACGTACATTGGACAGATCTCTTTTTAAAGTGTTGATTTCAGAAGTTAAGTTTCCAGAGGAAAGAACATCTTAATCTTAAAAAGCCTTACTTGGACAGTAGAAAGAAAAAAGAATCACCGAGAAAGGATGATTAAATAATATTGGAAGGACAGGAAATTGAATGCTATTCATTGTGATCTTTAGGTGGTAAAGAAAAAAAAAATACTGAATTTTTATTCTCTGATTTACTTAAAATAAGTATGATGTCAACGTAAACTACAATATAAGTTATAAAAATTATGTTTTCTAAAATGAGCAAAACAGATTGTTTTTAATGTAAGCAAATCATGTGCATGCGCACGCACACACATATTTATCTAAATTTTTCTAAATGAAAAATTTCAATTTTGGTGAATAAAAGCATTATGTCAAAAATAAAAATTTATATACATTAGAAATAATGCAAATATAAAGCTAATATAAAGCCTGAGCAACTCCAAATATTACATACACTATAACTACTAAATTGGTTATTAGTTGTTTAAGTTTCACTACTGGTACAATAATTTCAAAAACTGTTAAATTTTATATAAGAATTGATTTTAAAACAATAATAATAAAAATAATGAAAAAAATTACCAATATCACACTAACTCTACAAATACTTATCAATACAATAAATTAATAATTGCAAAGCACATTATTACTTCAATGTCAAAAAAGCATTTCAATGAACTAAAATAAATGTAATTAAAAATATGTGATATAAAACTGTAACCTACACTTTGGTATAGAGTGAAAGTGTGTAAAGTCCCTTCGTAGAAGACGAATTACGAACGACAAAACAGCCTTCTTTATCCTCTTGTTTTAACAACGATTCAGCCCTTTGTCTGGACATATCACCCACATACCACCTAAACAGAGCGAATGAAAATTAATACATGTCAAATAAAATGTCATAGATCATATTACATTTTCCATAGAGAAGATCTTAAGACAGAATAATAGTTATATATTTGTTTATTTTTGTACTCAGATAGTAAAGTAATGGGATCAAACAAGAGGGATTTAATAGTAAGAACAAGTGAAGAAAGAATAGAAAAAATAAAAAAATACATGTAATTGATGAGTACTGTAACAGGGAATTGGTAGGGCACAATGGAAATAAAAGGAAGGATAAGAATGGAAAAGGAAGTTATTAGAAAGTATAAGAAATTACTATGTAGTAAAAGTCTGAACTAAGTTAAGGAAGATGTTAACCAAATGCTGTATACAGTATCTTATTATATGCAGGTAAGCATGATGATGATGATGATAAAAGGCAGAGAGGAACTGAATTGAGGCTTTTCAGATGTGGGAATGGAGAACGTTAAAATGAGAAATGAGGAAGTAATGAACAGGATTACAAAAGAAAGAGCACTTATGGGGATAGTATACAAAAAAGTAAGGGTACCAGTTAGGTCACATGGTAAGAGCAAACTGAATCTTGACAACTGCATCAGAAGAGTCAGTAGAAGGAGAAAGTGAAGAAGAAGAGGAAGGTAAATAGACGAGGTGAAGATTGAAAACTATAAGGAGATGAAGGAGAAGTTAGGATAGAAATGGATGGAGGCAGAGATGGTGTGAGAGATGCGAGATATGATTGTTATACATATATATATAATGATGATTGTTTACGCCATTCTAGCGTAAAGTTTCCGTTATTTTCTACGAATTCCAAGCTAGGGTGGGTCTCGTTGTCTTATTACAGGAATGTTAAATTTCACTTTGTTCCGAATTTTTGTGTTTTTCAAATCTACCTGTTTCTATTATTTGTTCTTGTGTTCGACCCTCCCTCCGTCATCCTTAGTGACCGCGTCCATTCTTCTATCGAATTATTTTTGTCTACCCCTTTCATACACCCGTTATTTTTTCGTCCCCTTACTAATACAAGCACACATCTCTTGTCTTTTACACACACTCTCTCCTGTCCACTACCTGGATCTGGTTTCCCCCCTTTTTCTTTCGCCATCTTTTCGGCAGAGTAGATCGAACATCTCACCAGTGCAGTCGCCTATGGCCATACTCTCCTGCAAACTTTGTGGTAACATTCTCATTCAAGCAGAATCTCAAAACTCGTCACTACACATCTGAGATTCTATGCCTCATTCCACCAAACCACATCTCACCTCTGTATTCCTGATACACCAGTGCGGACTACGCCCAGGATTACATATGTATTCATCTGTACTTGCTTTTACGAGTTCATCTCTTGCTAATATTTGTGTGTGATACAGGCAAGTGCAAATTATTCATTATTATTCATATTAAACGTTTATGTTATCCTTATTCATGTGTAGCCCATTTTATGGGTTATTAAATGCAAACTATCGTTCTTATCAAATCTACTTTTAATTTAAACACTACTTCAGAATTATAAAACTTATGTGTGATATATTTCATATATTATTATTGATAACTATTATTATATTTCGTGTTGTTCATCAAAAGTTCGTGTTCAAACGTCAGTTACTCAGAGCAACTTACCTTTACTTGAAAGGTTTATTGCAATCAACTCTATCATTTAATCTAATTTAACTTGTTAATCGCCGAGATTAATTCTTATCTATTCATGCACTGAATTCATATTCTCTTAAATTAATCTAAAGAAAATTATTCCGGATATGAAGTTATGTTTTTGTGCTTCTTTGTAACTTAATACTTTCAAGAAAACTTACTATTAGAATAAATTCTATTTATATTATTATTTATTTTAATTTGTTTATATTGTGATTTAACGCCTTCTATACTGAAATTATTGTAAACAACTCTCTTATTTTCCGACTCTGTTACACTGTGTATTTATAAAGGTTTATTCATGTATTTTTGTATTTAACAGCATTATTCATTTGTCAATTCAGCTGATATATTAAGTAGTATTAAGTCATGCTAATTTCATAATTTCCTGTTATGTTTTAAGATTATAATTATAACATAAATTCATTTGGTACTCTTTCAATAAAGTCCAATTTCTTTTGGCAAATACTAGCTGTGTGTTTTTTGTTAACTTTACCCAACAATGATGATGATCTAAGGTAGTATTATCATATTAAATGATGGGAACAAAGGACAAGAAGACAAATTCACAGTACACTTCCTTGCATCATGTTCATTCATGTTATATAGTAACTGAGTCTGGCTCCTGTTCATAAAGTCTGATTACATCATTTAGAGATGTATTACAAATAGTGCAATAACAATTTTATTTATTTTTTAATACTTTTTGAGATTTGACTATTTAATTATAAAATTATTACTAATAAGTATGTTTGCTACCTACACCCTAATGTTCTACGTTATTGTAATTTTTTTTACTTTATTACAAAACATAAATCACTAACATTTGTAACATTGAATTGCATGTTCGTAACAGAAACTGATTTACTGTTGATGTTATTATTCCAAAAACAAATATATAATCTCAAAATGAAATTGGTACTGATTACTGCAAGTCGGCATTTCAAACCCACTATAATGCAAGAGATATTCAGCACTAGTGCAAAGTAACAAATTAATATTCTACTTCCTTTGAGAAAAACTGCATTACATACAGCGACTCTATTCAAATAAAGGAAATCTAATAGATATTATTTATGGATTATTGAAAAACCTTCTTTTTTAATATTTTGCTTATCATCAAGATTTTGTATGTCTCCACCATTATCAAACAACTACATACATAAAAAATGTAATACTAAAATTAATTAAAAATAAATTGCAGTACTTACTCGTATTTTTGTAAACCTAAAAGTTCCTTTTCTTTCACGTAATTGCTAGGTATATAACCAATGGACCTATAAATAAAAAATAAACTAAAATTAAAATCAAAAGAATTGCAGCAAGATAGCAATGCATTCAAAAAGTAAATATGCACCTATACATAAACACAATTTTATGTTGATGGATTGTGTAATCCATGTGCTGTAAGTAATGTTTTCTGCAAAGGTTGATAATCCAGTGTTGTATGCAGTTTGCTTCTGTGTTTCAGTCAGGCTGGTGACCATGAGATTCTTTGGTGTTCATTTGCTCATCACCTTTGAACAATTAGGTCCATGTCTTTCTGTGTGCACTCAGAATGGTGTTAACTTCAGAAAAGCAAATGTTACATCTTCTGTAAGCATGCTGAGTACACATAGACAATAAACGACCTGTTTTCTATTAGATTTTTAGGTACACCAGTTCCTAATCAACATAGCGAAAGAGCACTAATCGAGAAGTCTACTCTTCTCGATTAGTGCTCTACATGGGATCAGTAAAGGACTATGAGCAACAAGATATACCACCAGTACATGATGAAGTAAAACCGTAAGATATATCAGCTGCTATGCAACATAATCCCAGCAAGTCCATGCAAAACATAGACCGACAGAAAAATATTGCTGTTACAACTGCACACAAAGCAGTTCATAAAGAGCTCAGTATCATCATCCCATACAAAATGAATACAGTTCAAAAGTAATCAGTCACAGATCGTGGAAAGTGAATTTAATATTGTGTATAAGTGATATTGTGATATAAGTAATATTGTGTATATTGTGATCGTAAGAAGATTGGGATATGAATTGCAACATCCAGGAGAAGAATAATTAGTCCAATATTCTTCACAGGAATAATAAATTCAGCTCAGTATTGTGAAAACATTCACCAGTTCACGAAAGATCTAATCAACGACGAAACTAATAATGCTTGAATTCAACAAGATGATGTGGCAGCGCATACAGCCAGACAACCCATTAAATTAAAGCAAGAGGTTTTAAGAGAATGAAACATTTTTAAGGGTTCGAGGTAACCTTGTTGTCTGGACTTAACCCTACTCGAGTTTTACTTCTGGGCTACACAAAAAATTTATTAACCTTACCCTTCCACAACTTCCACGAACTTAAAATTACTGTTCATATTTTATCAAAAACATTTCACATGAACAACTTATGAGAATCTTGGAGAACAAAGAAACTCATGCAGATATGTCTGGATGTACATGGAGACCATTTCCAAAATTACTGTAAGGTATGTTACATATTGTTGTACTAGTATATAACAAGTGTATAGTTTACTTTTCGAATAAACTGTATAAAGTTAAATGTGATACTTAATTAAATATTATTTCAACAAGTAAAACTAATTATTTGTAATAAAAACTTTTGTCAACAGATGAGCAAAAAATTTAATACAACATAAGATACTCAAACATAAACAATAGAGAATTCAAGAAACAAAGCGACATTCTATCATGTCAAGAGGTAATCAAAATTATCCAACTTAAGAAATATATTAAAACATTCCCTAACAAATTATAATCTAAATATTGAGGCAGCAGATATAATGCATCAGAAGTTGAAAATGTTATCTTAAGCAGTAGTACACAATAGATAAAATCTTTTGGTAGTGCAGACCTTTCTTTACATTTTGATTGGCGTTTTCTTTTTACAGAAAAATATCTACAATATTTACATATACAATTAGTTAACATAAATACATTTTTAATTAAACAGTATTTGAAGTGTAGCACTTAACAACAAAATATGCATATTAAAAAACGAAAAGAAAAACAATAAAAAATTTAATATAGAAAGTTTTTAAAAAATATCATTTTTTTAAACATGTACTTTTAAGCGTTACACTTTTTAGGCATATACTTTTTTCTATTAAACAAGTTGTCAACTGAATTGCAATCAATAAGTATTAACAAAAAATCACTTACAAACGCACACCAAAATAAACACAATTTAAAAAAAATCCTTTTCAAAGCCAGAGATCATCACCAGTTACAAAATACTGCGCCAAGCCAACACATTATCATTATTGCCCATAAAAACAGAGTTGTCATGATTAAATTAATTATAAATTTAAGCTATTTATTGAAACATGTACGCCAATTTAAATAATTTATCATGTTCAAAAATGTATCTTTTCATTTATAAGTGCATGTTTATAAATATATATTTGTAAGTATGTTATTTTTCTAAGTATTCAAGTTTATTCTCTATATTTATGTGTACCTATGTGTAATGAGGTGATCATAAATCCTTTATTTTTGTTTGTACTCAAATATTCTAAAAAATTTTATTTAAAGCACCTATTGGCTTTACCACCTGGTTGTTCAATAATTAGATAAATGATTGTAGAAAAATTATAATTTACTCAATGACAATGAAACGATACTTTTCAATATAATCTACAGTTAGATCTATGCATTTGTCCTATTTGTCTGCAAGTTTTCTTATTATTTCAGAAGTAAAGAATTGTTCACTTTGGTGTTTGAGTCATGCACTGCATTGTTGACATGCATATTGATGCTGAACTAAAAAGTCTTTGACCAAAAACACTTGATAATTTAAGATTAGAACTGCAAGATAGATGTGGCAACCCTTCTCGATCCAACTTCTGAATAACTTCCAGTGTCTTTTGAACAGTATGGAGATGGACATTATCAAGCAGAAATATTATGCAGTTTGAGAGACAACCAGGACATTTCCTCCTTATTGCAAGTTTCACTTTATTTTTTGACATGTCATAATACTACTTACTGTTGACTGTAGTTGTTCTTTCAAATAATCATAATAAATTGGGTATTTATAGACTTAAAACACCTTAGGATCGCTTTAATAGCCGAGACGTATATTTTTAATTTTTCCTGAACAGCAAACTCATACGTTTCCATTCCATATTTTGATGTTTGGATTTTACTCAAAATGATGAACCTGAATTTCATCACAAATTAGCTTTTAAAAAATAAAAGCACTACCTCCCATTAAAAATTGTTGTTTTTACTATCATAAAAGTGTGAATTCGGTCTTTGTGATTCTAAGACGACCGTCTCAGAAGTCATCACAAATACATTTTGTAGTAATTCAGCTAACATGGATAACGGTAATGGACAGTGCCAATACTCGCACTAAATTTCAGCAATTTTCCAAATTTTTATGCATTCATCCTTGCAAATAAGATCAATATACGATTTTGTTTTGTGTCAATCAAAAGTTTCACAGTTTTTGCTATGATGAAAACCGGTGACACTTGTTCTGCCTCATTTATTTAATCTGTTCAATCCACTTATAAAAATTTGCATGGTTGATACACTTTTTACTATATTGTTTTAATAACTAGTGAGTGAACTCGAGTTTGAGTCGGCTTTACATCTCCACAGAATTAAAATCTTATCACAGCATGCTATTTTTCCACGGTACACATTTCAAATGGAGCCAATATTTTGAATTAATCAATAGCTTATAATAATGGAGATTCTTTTCGAATTAATATTTTCTATGTCAGGGGGATCAACGCGAAAGTCAGATAGTTTCAGTTTATTATATTAAATAATTTTACTAGTTTTGTCATTTATATATTTAATTATTTATTTTATTTTTTTATTATTTATTTAACAACCTCTTATAACTTTACAATCATAGCAATTAATTCTATAAAAGCCAGTACTGTTAAATGTATTCTGTGATGTTATTTTAATGTGATTTAAATAAATATTTCATCCAACAGTTGTTAATCAAAATATATAATATATAATTTTCACTATTGTAAACATAAGCTATTTTAATTGTATAATTTTTATCAATACAGAGTTATATATAATATTTATGTTTTTGTTTTCAAATGGAATTTAAATTTATTTCATACTCATTATTTTATTTATATCCTATATAAAAATATAATTATATTTATTTTGGTTTGATATAAATTTGATTTATTTTGTGTATTTGTATGCTTTATATATGATTATGAATTCATGGATTTGAAAAATGTTTAAAATAATTTTTGTAAGTTTGGTATAGTCGTAGGTGATATATCAACCCTCTTTTATACATATAGTGTTACTAATAAACTCAAAAAGATATGGATGTTAACAATGGTGGGTACATCAATTCTTAACATTTGGGTGGGAAAAAATCAATTCATAAAAACTACTCCTTTTGTTAGATTTTAATACATAAAAACTACCCAGAAAAATAATAATATAAGTACAAAAAGTACTGGTGAAATTTTCTTACCCGTGTTCATCTTTGACCTTCCACCAGTGTTCTTGAGAGTCATCCAAGACTTCATATTCAGCACCCTATAAAATACAAAGGAAATGAAGAAAAAACTATTCTATAAATCAGAATTTCATTAATTTTCTCTGAATTTGATCCAAATTGAAAAGTCTTAGTTAAAATACAATCTTAAATCATCTTATTTATGTGGCTATGACAAAAACACAAATATTAAAAAAAAATATATTAAAGCAATATCAGGGTTCCCATCAAATTTTAAGATTCGTTTTTCCTGACAAATTTATTAAAACTTTCCCAACTCTCATAATGTTATACTACTGCCATTTACTCTGCAAAATATATACAATTTTATTTTTTTGCAGCCCCTAGTATTCCCATAGCTGCCAAACTCACGCCTTTTTTTATTACATTAATTTTTAAAGTTTATTTTTTAATGTTTTTTTTTTTTTTTACAGTATACATTTAAAATCAGGCTATTTTTTGTAATAAATGTTTTTGGTAAATTACACTGTAAAGTACAAAAAAAACAATACTTAATAAGTTACCTACATAAAAATGAATTTTGTTAACTAAAAGTAACACAGATAAGAAATAAAAACTAACTAAAAACAGACTAATTACAGTAATTTAAAAACTAATTACCTTTTTTATTGGCACCTAACATTGCTTAAAAATATTTCACAATAACTAGCTTAATTATTTTGCAAAATAAATTTAAAAAAAATATTTAATAACTTTGCAAAAAAATGCTAAGAAACGTAGATTTTAATTTAACAAAATATACATATGATCACAACTTACAGGAAAACTATAAGTAATACAGATAAGAAAACTAAAACAGAACACCTTATTTTATACCGAAAACATTCTAAAATTCCACAAAAATGTTTTGTTAATAAATTATTATCTCTTCGTGCAAATTCTCCATAATTAGGGATTTTTTTAACTGAAAAGCCTCCTCTGAAAAGGTAATTCTCTGAAATTTTTTGTTTTTCTGATTTTTTCTAAAAATTCCTGACTTTTCCTGACTAAGTTTATATTTCCTGATATTTCCTGCCTGTGGAAACCATGAATATGTAATCCATTCAATAAACACAATAATGATTTTTAAAAATACCTATTATTCTCTAGACCAGTACAAGAAAATGAAATTTAAAATATTGAAGTTGGAGAAAATGTTTCTTTGTATTCTCCTGGCTTTATGATCACAAAACTCTGGTAATATTAATCAAAACTGGCAACATAAGCATGTTTTTGAAGGGTGACATATTGCTGAATATTTTTAGAAAATATATGATAATATTAGTTTATTTATTTAAAAGTTGGTAATTCTTGAAAATAAAGAAGAAATTTGATACATTTGGAAATTTTATTACAAAAAGAAGAAGAATAGGTTACTAAAAATGTGATATTTATGAACATCAGTATGTGTAGCACAAAACTGGTCCAAGTATTTTCAATACGTAAATTTTGACGTCAATGATGAACCTCGCTCTGGTCGGTAATAACTGAAAAGTCAACGAATTCATGAAAAAAAAATGAGCAAATCATTTACCACACTAGCAGTTGTGATATCAATAACAGACTAAACATCGACCACAAAACAATTTCATATTATTTGAAGAAGGCCAGATGAAAAAAGAAAAAGTTGACACTTGGTTCCTCATAATTTAACAATGAAAAATTTCATGGATCGAATTTCCATCTGTGAACCGTTCCTTAAATGGAAAAAATTGAAAGTGATCAGAATTTATCAATAATAAACACGTCTTCCACTACAATGCCAGAATCCACACATCTTTAGAGACCTGTTTAAAACTGAGACCTTGGGCAGGAAGTTTTGATGCATCCAGCTTATAGCTCTGACCTCGCGCCATCAAGACTACCATTTGTTTCAGTCTCTATAACTTTCTTTAATGGTATAAAGTTGGCTTCAAAAGAAACCTATGAAAATTACTTATCGCAGTTTTTTTGTTCAGAATATAGGATCCTGTCAGACACACAGTGATCTCAATAAAAATGGCAAAATGAGGTTGATTAAAACAGCATATAGTTGGTTGAATAAATTTCATTTGAGATATAAAAAGAAGAATCTTGTTTTACTTTTGGATCAAAATACAAAGAAAAAAGGAAGGATGTAACTTTCAACCGATCAAATGCTGTCATCCATTTTCAGAGTGGAATAATTTTATAAAATACCGTCATTTCCTGGAGGGGAAAAATTGGATTACATCTGAAAAAATATAACATAACAATTAATATCGCTATTCTTAATAACATACTTTCATATTTTTCTCATATCTGAAGGTTACAAACATTACTTATTACTAACCTTCATATTTGAAGGTTTTTTTTTTTAAAGTGTTTTGTAAATGTGTTTCCCAGACTATGTCTATATCAACAATAATTAATTTAATAAATATTTCAAGTCTAATTAGAAATCTAACTGATGGTCAAAAAGCTATATGGTTTCTGTATAAGCAGCACTCGCTTTATTGAGAAAATAAAATATTGTATTTCCAAATAAATGAAATAAACATTGTAAATCCCAGCACACAAAATAAAAATTATTGTGATGAGTGTAGTGCTTAATGTAAGTATTGCTAATTTCAAGGCCATAGTAGTAAGTAAATCCCACTGAAACAAACATATTCCGTAATTACTATTTAAAAACAGTCTTTATCACCAAATAATTTTTGATTTCTTGTACAGTAAGCTTAGTACAAAGTATCTATATATATATATATATATATATATATATATATATATAGATATACAGAAAAAAGTTTATTTAAGGTAATCATTCAATCACTGAGATACATTAAATTATAAGATAATTAGACTAATCCACCAATAGTATATAAAAACCCCTTACAATTTTTGTATTTTTGCATACATGTGAAAGAAGTGCCTTCACATGTATACACAATACATAAACAAAAATATAAGCATTTTTTAATTAAACAATAAATTGGAAAAATAATTTTTAAAAATCTGAATTCTCATTGACTCCACCAAAGAAATTATTTCGACTTCACTGATCATTTTTGAAATCTGAAGTGGAATTAATAATACATTAAAAATGTTCATTGTAGTGGTAGGTAAAATTTTAATCAGATTAATGATAGCTAAAAGACAAAAGTTTTATTTAAATGCAGTGTGTTTGCTACACAAGCAATTTTTATAAATATTTACTGACATGAAGTCAAAGATGTACTGAAACAGCATTCCTAGGAAAATGTGTAGCGGTTTTATACAGAATGGTGGTTGATTATTTTACTACCTTATAATGGCAAGATCATCTGAAATTTAGTAAAGATTCTTATAAATGCTAGGTTATTACCTACTAAGAGTTCAGAAAAAATTAATACAAAATTTTATTGCATTCCACCACATTTTAAAAATACATTTTTCATTTCAATACTTAATTACAATTATAGTAATATGCTAACCACTTTAATAAAATATATATTCCCCAAGGAAAATTGTTCAAACTGCTTAGTCACTATAAAAGGTGTTATACTACTTCTTTCTCATGGTTTAAACATAGAGAAAAACATTTCATTCCATATATTTCTTTAAATAATGACCTAGTTTACATCAGCAATGTCTGCGAGCTCATTAAGATATTGTAATGAGCGAGATATGTAAGTTTAAACTTACATATAATTGGTGAAAAAATTTGTAAAGTTACATAAAAGTAGCAAAGCGCTCTAAACATATGTAAAAATTTCCTCAACTGTAATAAGAAGCGTTAGAAGATTTTTTACTGGTCCCAGATGTTTGGAAACTTCAGAAACAAAAATGAAAGAGGTTGAAAGTTTTCAATGAAGTTATTAAGAAGTTTATACGTACTCTAAATTTTCAATTGTGCAATGAAAAATATGTTAATGAAATTCAAAATCTTGGATTGTTTGACAAGTTTGAAGGTGCAATCCCAAAAATCTTAGTAATGTAAACATAGAGCATGGGGTAAAATTTCAAAAATACTTTAAGGAACAGGAATGTACATACGTATGCAAAATATTATGATTGTACAATACTGTCAGATGTTGCACAAAAAATAAATAACCTGTTGGGATACTCTTTACAAAAGAAAAAGCTTAAAAAATAATTTTTGATCAGAGTAAAAATATTACTCAATGAGAATAAAATACAGTGTTTTCCCTGCATTTTATTAAAAATCATTTTATTAACAAAAATTTATATTATAGAAAAATAGTAAATTATTTGAAATATTACACAAAAATAAAAAAATCAACCATAATATTGTAAATGATTTTTTAATAACCCAAATTTTTCAAAACTATATAACTGGTAATACAAAAACACATTAATTTTATATATAATCTTATACACAAATAAAACAAAATTATTTAATATGCTGTTTCTGTTTTATATTTATGACTGTATCAGAGTTGTTAGCTTAATTCAAGTATATACAAGTAAATTATCGTATATTATCATCTTGTAGTTAAATACAGCAACATGCTTTGTTCCTAAGAACCAATGCATATTGACATTATGAACTCAGTGGCAAAGTTCTAAGTTACAAGTGAACCCAAGTTTTTTTTTAAACTAAAAATTTTGATCCAAAATCTTGATTTATAGCTAGGATTTATGATATATAATAATAATTACTGTTATCAGCATCACTTACTTTTTCTAATGAGAGATCACCACCTTCGATTGCTTTAAATGGATATAAAGCGACGACTACTTTAGTCCTGACCATCTGCTCCTGAATAATTAAAAACACGTAAAACATAAAATTTTATTGATATGAAAAAAATTAACACAAAATAATTATTTTCTTATTGATATATAAATCATAATATAGATTATTTCTGATTCAAAATGCTAATACTTATTTTAAGTAATACTAATACTTACTTTAAGTTTTATTTTCATATTCAATGAAAATTTGGGTAATTTATTTATAAATCATTATTTTACTCATGATAAAGGTAAAATAATATTAATTACCTTAACTTTAGAAGCAGGGGTACCACCAGGCATTACCGGAGTCGAAGGAGCTCCTGCAACACATGTTAAATTTTACTTAATAAAAATAATTAATAAAATTATATTATGTACACATAATCTAAATGAAGAGTTAAAACACAAAGTTCCTTTGTAATATTTTAAAACATTGTAGGTTTTTGCTACTGAGTGGCAAGAGGCAGTATATGAATGTATAATGCAATATTTCCCAAAAGAAAGGGAAAAACTAATTTAACGTTTTACAAAATTTTCCACTTCATTTCTCACAAATCCTTCGCTGTTGCTTGTTACTTTTTTAGAACAGCTAAATGCAATTTTTGAGGATCAACGGTGTTTATTTCAGGTCGCATACATATATACAAAGACTAATGTGTATTAACTACCATGATTATGATATAATTTTAATAAATAATAAACATATAATATGAACAGAATTTCAAAATCCAGTTCTGATTATATCACTTTTTTCTGAGAAAACAACCAATAATAAGTCATATATATTTGAATTTAATTATCTAAAAGAAACTAAAATTCTATTATGATAGGCAATTAACTTAAATGTGAACAATTCAAAGACATAGTAGTAAGATTCATCTGTAGAATTATAAACTAATAATAACACATAAATAAAATGTTACAAGGAATGTAAAACAATAAATAAATAAATTTTCTCTTTTACAACCATTAAATTATATACAAGAAGCAAACAAGAGAAATATTAACTACATTTTTAAACAACACATATTTAAAATAACAAATGTTAAAAATAAAACACCTTGGATTGAATATTTATCACTATACATAAAAGGATCAAGATTTATCAGTAGAAAAGTCCACAATAAAGAAGCTTGCATGCCACAGAGTAAACTGGTAAGTTCATAACATAATCTATGAGACTACAAGGTCTGTTCAGAACATAAGCAAACTTTATTCTTTAATCTTTCTTATTAATTTTAGATTATTGGTCCTTGTCCCCTTCAAAGTACTACCCTACCCTATTCACACACTTTTCCCAGCAGTGTTTCCACTTTGCGACGCACTCCTGGGTTGAAATGACCTTTAAGGTCTGTGATGAAAAGTCACCAATAGTCTCAAAATGGCATCCTTTCATGACTGATTTTAATTTTGGGAATAAAAAAAATTTGCAAGGAGTCAGGTCTAGCAAGAAGGGAGGCCGAGGGAGGAAATCTGATTTTTGGCACAAAACTGATGAATTGACAAAGTTGAGTGTGAGGGCGAATTTTCATGGTGAAGGAACGAACCGTTAGTTGTCTCGCCACAACTCTGGTCTTTTTTTTCTTTTTTTGTGTAATCATTGTAAAAAGCCTTGATAGTATGCACGGTTCACTGTTTCACCTTGAAGTAAGAATTCAAAACGCACAATTCCATTAAAATCGAAAAAACAGAGAGCTTCACTTTGACATCAACTCAAGACTGAGACCTGCTTTCTTGAGGCGTGAAGATCCTTTGCCAATCAATTGTGATGATTGAACTTTTGTCTCGATGTTGTATACATAAACCCGACTTTCGTCAAGCAATATGATCTTTACATGAATGTTTCATCGACATCGGTTTGTTCAAGAAATTGCCGACAAACATCCACTCGACTGTAATGTTCAAATCTCCAATCGAGCAAAAATGTTTTTTCTGCTGTTCGGTCATCAAACGGTGAACAAACTTTGCTACAATGATGCATGTTCAATTTTTCAGTCAAAATGTTATGGTATGATCTAATCGAGATATTAAACTCTTCTTCAAGTTCTCTGATAGTTGATCGGCGATTTGCATACAACAGATCATTGATTTTCTGAACGTAGGTGTTATCAATATAAGTCAAAGAAGGCCTTCCTGGCCTTCGTAACATTGCATAACCATTCGCAGCATTGGAAACAACCAAAATCATTCGTAACATTGCGTACAACCCAGAGCACCATCGCCATACTCACTGGCTTGGTCTAGTGGTGAATGTGTCTTCACAAATCAGCTGATTTGGAAGTCGAGAGTACGAGCATTCAATTCCTAGCAAAGTAAGTTATTTTTACACGGATTTCAATACTAGATCATAGATACCAGTGTTCTTTGATGTTTTTGGGTTTCAATTAACCACACTTCTCAGAATGGTCGAACTGAGACTGTGCAAGACTACACTTCATTTACACTCACACATATCATCCTCTGAAGTAATATCTGAAAGGTAATTACCGGAGGCTAAACAGAAAAAAGAAAGAGCATCATCTCCATAAAGTTGTTTCAAAAGTTGAAAGGTTTCTGTGAAAGTTTTCCCCAGTTTCACACAAGATTTAACGTTGTATAGTTGTTTCCGAAAAACTGTACTAACACTTAAACACTTGCATTCAAATAACAAAAATATGAAAACTAAACGAGATATCAACAATCCCAGAACATGTGGTTACAGAAGAGGTTATGCAGAACACAACGCTGCCAACCATACATCTCTAAATATTTCCTTTGGCACGTAATTAAAAAAAAATTTAAAAAGGTAATTTCTGAACAGACCTCGTGTAAAAAAAAGGAAGAGACCTGCTGAAATACTGAGGAAAATAAAAATGATTTCTCTCAACAAAAAAAAAATCTATTAACCTACTCCTTTCCTTACAAATCTGTATTTGGCAACAAAACCTCACTAGCATAACTTTACAAGATCGGTTGAATTAAATTTTTCCCGACCGCTGAATAAGTCGACTTGGGCCCGCTTGACAGTACTTATTTGCGGTGGCCTCCACAGTCACCCAAACTAACCCCAAGTGAGTTTTACTTTTGGAGTTTTATAAGGAATCTTATGTATGCGCCTCTGCTACCTACTGTTATACTCGATTTGAACTCAAGGATTTAAGAAGATGTCGCTTCCATTACTCCAGACATACCGGTAAAAGTATGGAACTAACTCGCTTATCGGTTGGATATGTGCAGCGTGATGAAAAGACCTCAAATTGAACACTTGACTGTATGAGTTACACTTTCATTTTATTTGTAATTCATTACTGTTAAGTCAAAGTTACAAGGTATTAAATATCTTTCAAAACTGTGATATTTTTTGTACATCGTGCGTGCGTGCGTGTGTGTGTTTAGAAAGAGACAAAGGATTTCTCAAAATATTATCCAGAAAGAAAGACTAGGTGGTTAAATAAGATTTAAACAAAGCAGGAATAGAAATTCCGAAATTACAAAATGGAGAATTAATCTACAAAAAATTAAAAGAAATCTCAGTAAGATCGGTTTTCTATGAAGTAGTTGCATAACAAAAAAAAAAGTAGTTACAGCATTCTTGAAAAAGGTCAACGAGTGAAGAAGTACTAACAGAAAAGAATAGAGCGCTATATAAAAATAAAAAAAAAAAAAAAAAAAAATTAAACGAGGTCCGAAGTTGATAAAAAACTGAACAAATCTGCATATTATTCAGTAACATTATTATATCTCTTACGGTTGAACATCGGTGGTTAATATTGCACTTTTTCGGGAAAGTCGACATAGAATCGGCTGAAATCAACGATTGTATGATAATAATAATTTAACTTACAACATGTATTGAAGCAGAGTAAATTCAAAAAATAAAAAATATATAAATAATAACAGCAATCGATAACAAACACAACACGATCGACACATTACGTGGGAAGAAAAAACTAAAGGGAAAGGATGAGAAGCGAATTAAATTGACTCTCACGGCCGGCACACACACACACACACATACTGCATTTATTTAATATACACACACGAAGGAGAATAACTTATATTATTTTAGTTAAATTTCTTAGTGTTACGCTGTAAGCGTTTTACAGATAATAAGACGAAGAATTCGACCGTTTTACTAAGTAAGAGTTAGGCAACATCGAAGACGAACCGACATATCGTTCCATAAGCAGCCGGTACAAGTAAATAAACATCGGTGTGTAATCTCTCTCGTACGCGAGCCACTCTGGCACACGCATAAACACGACCGACCCGAGGCTAAAAGTGAAAGCAGATTCCCTTTGCTTACCGCAGCTTACTATATAGACAGAAGCAAGTGAAGAGCGACACCAGTATACGCGGGAGTATACTAGCCTTCCGTAATTGTTAATTAACGGCCATCGGTCAGCTTATTTATAACTTTGTATGATCTGTTATAAATTATCGTTTATTTTTCACCATAATCAAAAGAAATAACATTTTTTGCACGTTCCTCTCAATAAATGTACATAAACTAAACACGTTTGTTTGTCATTTGGGATCATACAAAACGATTCATATCGTTTATATGAAATACGTTTAAGAAAAAAAAACAATAGATTTTACGAGGGCGTTACGAGAAACCTCAAAAAGTTTAATTTGGCCACAACGTATCTTCTTGAAAAAAATATTTTACAAAGACTATTTGGGTAAAATTCACTATAATAAATAAAAATATATAAGTTAAATGAAAATTTACATCTTTGTTTAAAAATTTAATAATTATACTTTAACGGATGAGCCACCTCTTAATATTTTTAAAAAAACCTGCAGTCTTGATGTACCAAGCTAAAACTTTCAGTAAAGAATATTTCCGAATTCATAAATTCCATTTCAAAGACAGTTCGCTTCATTTACAAGCAAGAAAATCAAAAACAGAATGACCGTCGGAGATAACCACACATACAACTGAAGACTGGAACGACTACACTAGTAGCATTTGAGTTACAATAGTCTCACAAAATCAAAGCGACAGTTTTACAGCAGAATAAGATAAAAGTATATTTACGACGCGAAAAAATAACACCAAAAGCGTGCTTCTTTCATAACAATGGATATTTGATAAAATCTGAAAACGTACAAATTTGGACAGACCTTTTGGTATACTCATTAAAAAAAAACAATAAGTAGCAATCTGCTACTTTTCCGATTTACGGCGGGCGAACTTTATCCCAACACTTGAAAAAGTGTTGGGATAAAGTTCCTCCGTACATCCTTGTGCAGGCTCTCGCCTGCACAATATCATGGTGCAGGCCAGAGACTACCATTTGAATTCGTCTTCAGTGAAGTTTCAATGTCTACAGCAAATAACAGCGGATAATCATCTGTACAGATCCTGTGTGCTATTGAAGACTCCAATTAGTCGCCAAACAACAACGTAAGTTAATTCAGAGTGTTCAAAGAGTGTTGGAACCTTACGGAAGAATACTACCTTCTTTTTTTGCCGGTTTAATTGAGGAAAAATGGGTTACACAATGCAGCAGAGAATATTCATTTTTTTCCAATATGTGCTAGTTATGCTCGGACCCAGAATTCTTAACAGAAAATTGTGGTAGGCATACGCAAAACGAGTCCTCCATCAAGAGCTGTTCGACAAGTTCCAAGAGATGAGAAACGTGGCAGATGCAGTCGAAAGTGGTCGACCGAAAGTGTTAACACCAGAAAAGTTGACCGACGTGCAACAAGCTGCATATTCTGTTACTCCCAAGAAGTCTATGCGACGTCTATCTGGTCTCTCCGTAGGTACAAATGGTCACGACATCGTACAAATGTTTAAAGACGCATCAGTATATTCGTGTTGTTTACGAGTTGTTACCTGCAGACAGTGGAAAACGTGAAGCTTTCTGTGAGCGGCTCACGTCATCTGTAACACGAAACGGGAAAGAACTCGTTTCGATCTGACGAGGCACGGTTCCACACATTGATGAATAAGTGACTGCACAGAATTCACCCGTTTGGTGAACGGAAAATCCATATCAGCTGCAAGAGTCTCCCCTGTACGGATAAAAAAGTGGGTGTTTGATGTGCAATGTCATATAGGCGAATCTTCATGATATTCTTTCATTGTACCGTATATTTTTTTCATTTGTAAACACTATATTTGCAGACCGGTTAGAGTACACGCGGTTTCATCAGGACGATGATACGGTTCAAACAGCTAACAATACTATGACTTTCCTGGATCGTCTTCCAAAACTATGTTTTCATGGGCAAGTGATCTCGAAATCTCGTGATTTATCCCCTCCTGACTTTCTCTTGTGGGGTTACCTTAAGGATGCCGTTTATAAAACTCATCCTCACACCGTTCTCAAATTGCAAAGCGAAATTGAACGATGTGTTCCCGCAATTCCTCAATAAAGATTACAACATGCGTTTAAGAACCTGCAACGTCATATTCAATTATGTGAATCGCATAATGGAGTCCACTTTCAACAACTATTGTAACTTATTCATTTTCCCATAAGGTTGCGTACGTCACTATTTAATAGAAAACAATTCAATATAACTTATAAAACTAATTGTACTTTTAAGAAAAAAGAAAGAAAGTATGGAATCCCGACAATGCATAAGCGCCAAAAAGTTTTACTTGCATGAAAAAAAAGTGATATAAATAAATTTTAAACTAGACGGGAGCAAAGTAGGGTGGAAAAGTTTTTTTTAAGTATCACAATATATCAGTTTATGAGACAAAAAGATTGCTTCTCAGCCTTTCACACGTAAGTTCCGGGCTTAAATCCCTACCAGGCAGTATGATAATTTTAATGCAAAATATCAATTTCATATTCCCATGCACATGGTTCGAACTCGAAATGAATATTTTTTTGAAGCATTTAAATAAAATTAAAAAAACCATCAAAATTAACCAGCATGATTTTTCATAAATAAAATAATATTCATTAATTTACAAAACGTAGAATTTTTTTAAATCTCAACTTTTAAAAGTCATAATAGTACAACCAAACTTTGTCTAGTCACCTCAATACCGTTCACAAAGGGAGATTTCCCACTTTCAATTCTTTTTCAACATTTCACGGCACCACGAAACACGACTTGTCATTTGATTGCCGGTCAAATTATGCGGCACCCAAAGGATACAAACAAAGCTTCTAACATGACAGTGCTCGCAAAATAATACGAATTGCTGGTGTATTAATGCCCGAGGACATTTCTTTTCGGTGATAGATCTACACGCCTATCTGTCTCAAGCATTTTTGTACCCGTCAACACTTCCCTAGATCGCAATCGAAGACGATCGACCTTACTTTGGAGCGTCCTCAAGGCCTTTTTTTTTTTTTAACATCCCCGAGCCGGACATCCAATTAAGTATACTCGACTCGGGGACGTGTCCTTTTCGGATCTTTTAATTGCCTGCCTCTAATCTCCAACGTAAGAACCAGGCCCGGCTATGCCGTTCCCAGCCCCCCGCCGGAGACCGGATCTCGGTCTTTCCTTTTGCCAGCCTCAAACCGACGGCACAGGAGCCGAAGCCGCCAAAGCGTATCCGGGAACCCACATCGCCGGCCGGGTCTCGGTCTTTTCATTCATTCGCAACTAACGGACCCCAGGAGTCCCCGCTCCATCACAGAAACCCACACACCAGGGCATGTGAGCCCTCAGGAACGGGGCTGTCCGCCCAGCCCTACAATAAACTACACCCCTCAGTATCCCAGTCGTCTTCCCTAATCTTCTTTTATTCTGATAACTGTTCTTGCAAATATTGCAAAATTATTCCAGTTTCTGGACAAAGCCAAGAGCCACTCCGAGAGCTGCTCCGGTAGGGTATGCATCAGTCCTGCATTTATACGTTGTTCCTCCCATCGTCTGCACTCAAAAATAGTGTGTTCGGCATCGTCAACCGCATCGCAGTAACAACAGATTGGTGACTCTCTCCTGTCAAACCTATGTAGGTATTGTTCAAACACACCATTTCCCGACATGAGTTGCGTTGTGTGGTAATCTAATTCACCATGAGAGCGATCTAGCCAGAGCATCCAAGTCCGGGATAATTCTTCTTGTCCATGCGGCCACTGCTAAACCTGCCCATGCCACCTCCTGTCCTCAAGGCCTTTTCTTTTTCCTGTTTAGCCTCCGGTAACTACCGTTTAGATAGTACTTCAGAGGATGAATGAGGATGATATGTATGAGTGTGAATGAAGTGTAGTCTTGTACATTCTCAGTTGTGTGATTAATTGAAACCCAACCACCAAAGAACACCGGTATCCACGATCTAGTAATCAAGCCCGTGTAAAGATAGCTGGCTTTACTAGGACTTAAAACGCTGGAACTCTCGACTTCCAAATCAGCTGATTTGGGAAGACGCGTTCACCACTAGACCAACCCGGTGGGTTCCTGTCCTCAAGGCCTAAATTTCTTCATTCAAACTCTCGGCACCACATATAATATTGTTGTAAGATAAGAACAATTCCCTCAGAGTACAGGATTTCCTTCAAGTAAAAGTGCAAAATTGTACCCCAAACTTGCCCTGTATTCAGTTTTCGATCACGAGGACATCACTAACTCTTTTCATTAACAACTAAAAAGCAAATGACACTAAGGGAGTGACAAAACTGACTACAGTACATGTCATCTGTCTAAACATGCGATAACTTGTAACCGTTTATGATGATCAGTTCGTCGTATTGGAAAACCTCCCTAATGCCCTTCTAAGTATGCTTTTTAAAAAAAATATACGTAAATTTTTAATTAATCGCATTTTTTTAAAATCTATTTTACTGGATATGTCGTTCTCCGATATAATAATGTAACTGAAGCTTGTGAAAAAAATTAGAAAAAAGAAAAAAAAACACGATCAATATTGTAATAACAAAATTTATTTCAACGAACGTCAATTTTAATGATTTATCGTAGAATTACTACTTAAATTTTTAAAATTATATAATTAAATTAAGATCACTGTCTCTTGTTAAACGCAACCAATGATATCTTAAGCTTCAAACTAATCCGTCAAGTTGCTAAAAAAAATTTACCACTTTCCTATACGAACAAATAATAATAATAATAATTTAAACCAGTATTTTAATGATACAGTCAATAGAATCTCAAAAAAATGAAAAATCACAAAATAAAAATGGTGAAAGTGAACAAAACTGATTTATAAACTTTAAATATATATATTAGAGAAAGGGGGAAAAAAATAATAATAGTAAAGGAGGAAAAAATTATCGGAAAATATCTCCGTAAGAGTTTTTATAACTTTAAATGATTTCTAAGAATTAATAATTTTTTTTAATTTAAGTATAATTAAAACAAAACCGATAAAAACATCAGGAGCAAGCGCGCGCCTACCAGCGCAGAGAGCGAGAGGGCGATTGAGGAGGGGAGTAAGTATGTCAATATTCTCATTTGTAAATGAAGTATTGTTTCCGCAGACGTTATTTCAATTTTTTGTGTCTACAATTGTTCCACTATATATATATATATATATATATATATATATATATATATTCAATTTAACTGTGTCATCATAGAGATCTTGTAAACCAGAAAAGCAACGAAGAACTTTACAAATGTGGAACTTTTTCTCAATTTTTGAATGCATTAAGAATAAAATCCCAATTGACACACGCTTGAGATCTACGCTATTTTTCCAATATCGCGACGAATTTATTTCTTATTAAAATGGTGATGCCAAATTTTTATAGCATATTCGGATACTACAGAATAAGGCATTCTATTATAGTAAATTTTTCCAAAAACCGCAACAGTTCATGAGCTACACCTCATTTCCAGTAGTACTTATCAACAAAATATAATCTAAAAAAAAAAAAAAAACTGACAACAAAGTTGTAAAACTTTCCTGATACTGGTTATTTATATTTGTATATTGGAAAAATAATTGTACATGAAAAACAGTTACTGAAGATTTTTTTTTGGAGGGGGGTTAATTTATGATGTGGATTTATTGTAAAATTATCATTATCAAGTTTAAATAAACCCAAAACGTTAAAAAATCGATATTTTTAAATTTTTTGTTTCTCCACCTCCAAAATCACTTTCAAGAATTTTTTTTTATTTTTCTACATTTACTATGTTAAATGGAAGAAATTACAAAAAAAAAATCCACTGATAATGTACAATCAATAAAAAAATTACCTCAGATTCTTTTTTGGGAGGTGGGGGTGAAATACGTTTAATTTTACTGTAATATTATTAAATATTTATTATTTAAAATTTTAATAATATTAAAAGTTTAAATAGACTGAAAAAAGTTTTAAAAAAATCTGATGTGGACACTACATGACTTCCTTTACGCCTATTAAATTGCATATACATATTTTTAAAAGTACATAAAATTTTATTTCACCAATGACTTCTATTTTTTTTTTTTACAATCACAGGTTAATAATTATTAATAAATCAACTCATTTAAATCATTAAAAAAAAGTTACAAAAAAGGGGATGAAGTCGGATTCGAATCGATTTGCCTTCCCCTTGTAAGATCCAAATATTTCATTAATTAAAATTTTATTTGGCTATAACTCTGGAACCAATGAAAATAAATACCACTTATGATATATCGTTAAAAAGCTCTCAATGAGGTCTTATTACTGCAATTAAGAAAAAAATCAAAAATTCATTTTTACATTTTGGGTTTTTTGTTCATTTTTGGTCAACTCGATTGCAATCAAAAGGGAAGGTGCACAACTAGAAGTTACAACAGTTCTAAATCCAAAATTTCAACATCCTACAGCCGATCGTTTTTGAGTAATGCGAGATACATACGTCATGCCGAAACTAGTCAAAATGGATTCAGGGATAGTCAAAATGGATATTTCCGTTGAAATGTAAAAACCGAAATTTTTCACGATCACGAAATTTTTTTTTTTACTTCGTATAAGGAAGTAAAAATCGATATTTTTAAACTTTCATCGGCTCCCTCACCACTAATATTGCCTGCAAAATATAAATATTTTTAGTTGGGTGGGGGGTAGCTTGACTACTATTACGCCTAGGAAGACAAAAAAAATCGGTTAAAACATACGCAAATAAATAAAATTATAGCTTTTTCGATTTTTGTGGAAGGGAAAAATTTTGGGGCAATTTTTTAATAAAATGGTAAAATTTAGAGGTCCGAGAATCCCGCGTAAAACGAATTATCAAGTACTAAAGTTAACTGATACAATTACAAAGATCTAACTTCAACGACTTGAAAATAAATTTCATGGCTCTTTAAAGAATTGTAACAGATTCCGATAAAACTGCACACCAACGGAAACATTATAGACGATAATTGCAATTGCAATATTATCCAACTGATTGATCAGTGTGGTATTTAAACTAGGTAAAAGGATGCTGTAACCGGAGCAAACAAGTTTTTTATACATATCCGTTTTATGCAAAGTGATATTATATATCATTAAGTCCTTGAAATTAAGCACTTTTCATCCTTGTCATGCTTATAAATTCTACTTTTGTTTCGTTCAAAATGTTTCATTGAAAAAAAATACATATATATATATATATATATATATATATATATATATATATATATATATATATATATATATTTGAACTATTTCTTTGAAAATGTCCACTCTTTTATTTTTCTTATTTGTATTAATATTCTTATTACATACTATCGCACCCAAGATATAATTTTACGAATGCTTCGCGGTGTCATGGACGTGCACAAAAGACGAATGTAATGATTTTAGGCGGTTAAGGCAGGATATACCTCCTTCACTGTATCTAAATCGCCTTTGCGCGTAAAACTGCGTTCGTTTTTCACTATCGGTCGAAAGAGTGATTTATTGGTAAATCTGTCAAAACCGACGTGAAAATCAATTTATTTATGTAATACCAGGTTATAGAGTAACAGTACAGTGATATGATGTCAATAGTACTCAACAGAGATACCTAGGCATCTGTGCGCAGTCTGGCGTGTAATTACAAATACACCAGCAAATGTGTAGTCTTGAACAGACTCAGGCCGACCACTCCTGAGACGTGTGGTTAATTGAAATCCAACCACCAAAGAACACCGGTTTCTACAATCTAGTATTCAAATCCATATAAAAACAACTACCTTTACAAGGACTTGAACCTTAGAACTCTCGACATCAAAAATCAGCTGATTTTGCGATGACGAGTTTTAACCACTAAACTAACCCGGCCGGATTATTTAAGATAAAAATCGGGCGAATTATATGCAAAACGTATGGGCGCATTCCGCAATATCACCGGCAACGGATTAGCTATTGAAATAGATGAAAATGTTTTCTCACGGAATAAAAACAATGCCGAGCGATTGCTGCTTCACCGATGAGTGTTCGGCGGCATTTGCAGAGATAAGAAGTGTTTTTCAGTTACAATAATAAAAAACCCTTTCGGCACGCCGGAAGGCGGAGGTAGATTTCACCGGTGCTAAGTAGGGGATAAAAAAGATTTCCACCTTAAAGTTAAGAAAAACTTCAAATTTACTCAATACAACAATAGTTGCATGTGAAAAAAGTTTCACATGTTTAGCTTACGACAAGCCCCCATCTTTTTACAATTCGAGAAATATTTTGGTCACCCCTTGCCGTAAGGGTTGGTCTTATCAAAAATTGTTACAAACAAAAGTTTTAGGTAATGTTTAGAGGACTAACGACCACTTTAAACAGATTCAATATTTTGCCTATTAAGGAAGTATGTTTTTGTCTTCGAAACCTCATTTTTTCCATCCGAAAGGCCAATGATTAGTGATATCAAAAAACTTAACTTAGATAAGTTTTAGGTCCTTATCCAAAGAATAGTAGGAACTTTAAACGAATTCCATACTTTAATTCATAAGAAAGTTATAGAGGTATTTAGTTTTTGTTTTTTTCGAAAAGCCTCCTCCCATTTCTAACCCAATGGTTCGATTTGGACGGTTAACGAACTCGACCGATATTTTGGGACGAGTTATTTTTGAGGAAGAATTTGAAAAAGATTGGCGGCAAATTACGGCAGTTATCGTGTCCACAAGAACGTGAAATATATATATATATATATAAACTTTTGTGCTGACGATGGTTTTGGGGTCTGGGGAATATGAAACGTGAAGATGCCGAAATTTTCCGGTAAGTCGAATCATGATACCCATTACAACAGAGACCTTTCTTATGAAATCTACCTAACAGAGCCGCAGAAACGCTTCTGCTGATCGATCGGCGAAGTACTGGGCCAGAGATCAGGATTATTCCGATCGACAAATCGGGAAATCCGAATACCGGCGATTACATTCACCGAACCGTGAACGACAAGTAAAATTCTGCCGATCCTGTACCGGTGGTAAAAATGAAATCTATAGAAACCGGACGGAGATCGCCTATACACCACCATGAAGTGGATTACACGGAACACAACACTCGTAGACTGTTATCAGACAGAATTTCTACAATATCGTGATGATTTATTATTACCTGCAGCATAGTAACATATCGATCCAATCAATAAAGATAAGCGAATGATCAATCTGTTTGATTATTTACATCGTAAAATAAATTAAAGAAATAACAAGATCTGAGATGTAAAAATACGGGAGAAGTAAAATAACATTTTGACAGACCCCCGATTTCAAATCAAGTCTTATTATAATATGAATTTTAGAAATCTCAATATAGTATTATATTCATCTAACTTCCGGTAGATATTTTAAATCGTTGAAAACGTGATGAAGGCAAAATAATCCTCGCGGGGAAGAAGTGGAAGGATTACCTCAAATATTTTAAATGAGAAATACACCCCTGAAGCTATCATCTGACACGATAGCGTCTTAACTTTTCATTTCGGATTCCGATTCCGGTCAGCCGTAGTATTTTACATACTATACAAAATCTCCATTCCATATTCCAATTACGCACACCTTTTCAACTCATCTGGTGAATTAATCATTACAAGAACAACAAAAATCGTAAGATAAAAAGAAAAGGCTGTTAAAAAAACAATTGAAGAAATCTTTAATTATTTAATATTATTAAATAATAAACATTTAATATTAAAAAACAAATACTTTTTTTTTAAAACCGTTTACAAAAAAAAAATTACTTAGAATCTAAAACTAGATAACAATCTCGATTGGTCAACCACCATCACCAGTAATCACCGAGAAAATATTAAATAAAAACGGAAACAAATAAAAAATTAAATAAGAACTAATAATAAGCATAATAATTTTGTTAAGCATGGCCCGTTGGTATAAGTACATAATTAAAGTTAATAAACAAAAAAAAACCCGCTTACCAACAATTGAATTCGAAGCGTTCAAGCGCTTTCGGAATTCCATCTTCAGGAACTCTCCTCTTTTTTTTTTTTTTGTCTTCAGTCATTTGACTGGTTTGATGCAGCTCTCCAAGATTCCCTATCTAGTGCTAGTCGTTTCATTTCAGTATACCCTCTACATCCTACATCCCCAACAATTTGTTTTACATACTCCAAACGTGGCCTGCCTCCTCTTCCCACCGAACCTCACTAATTCCTACTATATCCACATTCACCCTATCCATTTCCCTTTTTAAATTTTCTAGCTTACCAACCTTTTTTAGGCATCTAACATTCCACGCTCCGACTCGTAGAATGTTATTTTTTAATTTTCTGGTGACCCCTTCCTTAGTAGTCCCCACCCGGAGATCCGAACGGGGGACTATTTTACCTCCGGAATATTTTACCAAGGAAGGCGCCTCCATTATTGCTATGTGAAAATGCAGAGAGCCACATTTTCTTGGAAAAAAAGCAGCTGTAGTTTTCCATTGCTTTCAGCTGCGCAGTACTCAGAGGACTGAGTGATGTTGATACGGCCGTTTAAGTCGTCATGACTCATGCCCCTAACAACTACTGAAAGAGCTGCTGCCCTCTTTCAGGAATCATTCCTTAGTCTGGCTCTCAACAGATACCTCTCCGATATGGTTGCACCTTCGGTCCAGCTACTCTGTATCCCTGAGCACTCAAGCCCCCTCACCAACGGCAAGGTCTCATGATTCATAGAGGAGGGAACTCTTCTCATATTCGTCCTATTTGTAATAGTAATTAAAACTCCAAATGTAAATTATAAAAAATCGTGATACTTGCTTAAAACATAACAGTTGGTCATCATATGCTATAAAATTATGTCAACGTAAACGTCCTGTCAATTTGTTGGTCTCAACGGTTGTGATTATTCAATTGTTGGTAAGCGATTTTTTTTTATATTAACTTTAATTAATAATAAAAAAATAATAGATAAGTAACAAATAAAAATTATAGATAAATGCTAAAAAACAAGTTTTGTTTTATAGAATAATATTAAAAAGAAAAATAATTGTCGTTAAAGAGTCGGAATTAACAGCTTATTGTTAGATTACAACGATTTACAAACTGAAACCTCACCCTTAGAAAGCTCAATAGAGAACATAATGAGGTTTTGTTGCTTAATTTGATACGTATTAAATCAGGTTGGACTGTGTTTAATAATTTTATATACATATTATAAACATATATTTTGTGAAATAAAAGAGAAAAAAATTGCAATTATTATTTTTATTGTTTAAGTATAAGAAAAACGGGTCTACGTATTAAAAGTTAGTTGTGATACACAGATTAATGCGTGCTCGGATGAGAGGCTTCCACTGCGTGTTTTACAGTCCACTACGATTCAACCCACCAAGCTGGTCTAGTGGTGAAAGCGTCTTCCCAAATCATCTTATTTTGGAAGTCGAGAGTTCCAGCGTTCAAGTTCTAGTAAAGGCAGTTACTTTTATACGGATTTCAATTACGGTGGATACCGGTGTTCTTTGGTGGTTGTGTTTCAATTAACCACACATCTCAGAGACAGTACAAGACTACACTTCATTTACACTCATACATATCATCCTCTGAAGTAATACCTGGAACTGTAATTCCCGTTCCTAAACAGGAAAAAGAAAGAAACGTCCACTTCGATTCATATTAATAAGTAACTATTTATCTATTATTCTTGAATATAATGTCTTAATGACTGAATTAGAACTAGCGGTTATTCGAACCACCTGAGTGGTATGTTTGCCGTATAACCCAAATCAGGTTTATTAAGAACGGTTTACGTGATTTAAAGATTTCGTTTGAGATCGCTTAAAACAACATTTTTCTTTTTTATAGATTATACAACCAAGGGTGGTATAATGTAAAAAAATAAAAAAGCAAAGTACGTTTTTTATTCTATACTAAAAAAGTAGACTATTTTTGCCTCCGGGATCATCGTTAGGTATTGCTTCAGAGAATGAGATGAAATGACGACTTTGTAGCGTGTGAAAATACAATGCCTGATCTGGATTCGAAGCCGGGACCTCCAGATTGAAGGCGACATGGTACCACTGGCGCTACGGAGGCCGACAAAAAAGGTATGCCTCACCAATAATAAAATTCATTTAATAAAAACAATAATAAAATTAAAAAACGAATAAAGGCTATGTGCAAACCAAAAAAAAAAAAAAACATTAGGGGAATGAGCTCTGGAAAATCCTAATTTAAACTCCGTAATTTTTTACCTACTTTTCATCCGATAATATGTTAAAATGTTTTTGGTAGATTCACCCCTTTAGGAAAAAGGTTTTGTCTCTGGAGATTAGACATCGAAAAAGTGGCGGCAATTTCTCGCGAATGGTAGTAAGAACATCGAGACAATTAAAAAAAGATATCTTATAATTTTTTTCAGAGGCCTTCAACGGGTTGGAATTTGTGTGTTAAATCATATAAAAGGGAATGAATCGGGTTTGCGGTTTTGTCCATTACTTACAAGTGGTTATATGTTGCAATACATAAATATAATTAATTCAAAAAATACAGACAAAACTAAAAATAAATTTAAATTTGAAGATCGATGTAAAGATGTCATTTAAAATATTATATTAAACCGATAGATTTTCTGAACAAAATAATGTAACATTACAACAGAAAAAAGAAAAGAATTAGGGTTAAATTAAATGTATATATATATATATATATACATATATATAAAATCAAATTTTCCGTTAGGAAAATACGAACTAAAAATAACCGATCAGAATTATATTTGTTCATTTGATACACAGACTTAATGTGCTTTTGAGTTTGTTTTTACTCGAAACAATAAACAGAATTACGTAATTACAATTACAAAAACACTTAGCACTACGGTATTAAACGGGAACGAAATATTAAAATCCACAATATCGGATACATTTTTCCCCTTAATAAGGAAAAGACGATAGACAGCTACAAAAACAAACATTAGTTTCCAACAAGAAAGTAATGTTACAAGTGTGGGATTTGTCACGCAACTTCCTTTTCGGGTAATATCATAAATTATTAGGACAGATACATCTGTCATTTTTTTATACCTCACACGACTGAATACAGATGCAAAACAAAAATTTTGTCATCAACAAATATAACAAAATTAGTCGAAAAAAGTACGCTAAAAACAAAATAATAAATCTAATGATCGTATATTTTTTTATGTAATACTTTATTTGAACATTTGAGTCCGCCACTGCACACAACAAAGTATAAAAACTAATACGTATTACACACTTTGAATAAACAAACTTACCATAAACAACTGACGCGTTTATTCTCCCACCAAATGAAAAAATATATTTCATAGATAACTATAATTATATATAAAAATAAGAACGCATTTAAAATTAATAATATAAATAAACAAGCACTAAGAAAGATTTACAGTAACTATGAAGAAAGAATAATTAACGTGAAACCCGAAGAAACGGTTATAAACAAACAAAACGAACAGAGTAGTAAAACAGGAAAACAAGAGCGAAACGATTCCACTGCCCACCACGAATTCACTAACACAAATAAGACAAGAACAACAACGGACAGGTGAATGACAAACAGTGAAGGAAACGGCACCACACCAGCGAGCCGGTCGGGTGTAAAACAACAGATTATAATAACGAGGACGATGGTTGTGAGGGGGGGTGATCGTAGAAGTAGAAACTACAACAGCACTTGCGCTACGGTATACCAGCGATCTCAAACAACGATACAGCGCATGCGTGAACGTTAATTGAAACGACATAATGCAATACGCATCCTTCTCAATAAAGTACGAACATATCAACGAAGTTATTCCTCTAATAACGTTAATCTTGTAGGGCAGTTTAAAATAACGTGAAGCAAAACCGTTGCTTTTCAGTACAATAATATAAACTTAACGTTGTCCATGAAAACAAAAATTCGGTCCAATTTCTTGATAAAACAATCATACCAAAAATAGGGATAACACTTCATAAAAACGAAAAATGTCCGACAAACCAATTCAATCAAAACATTTACCCCCGAAGTTACCATACCTATACTGCATTTCTATATATATATATATATATATATATATATTAAATCATGCAATATCCCAGTTTAATATTTACAATTAAAAAAACGTTGTGCCTTTTACTACCTAACATAACCTCAAGTCTTGAAATGGATTATGAATTTGACCTACCTGTAATACTAATATGCAACACCTTAATATAACAATAAATTTTGTCATCATAATTAAATATTTATTAAACTTAGATGTATTCCCATGTACTATATTATGACAACTCTTGGGGTTCCATCAAAAACTAATTCTGTATTTGCAAAATTGGACTCTGAGATCACTTGCCATATTTAAAAAATTTAAAAAGCTAACCTACAGTAGTGTTTATATTTACTGGCATACAATGTTTGCTAAAAACAATAGTAAATTATTCTGTATCAATGCGACAAAATAATAGACAAAAGAAAAATTTAACGATTCAAACATAAAAACAGTACAATTCGGGATTGCAAAATTATCATTTGTAATGTAAGAATAACATGTTGCACTACTAGTGTGTGATTCATCAGTCCATAATGCAAAGGTATATCATGGCACCATTATTTCTAACAATCAGTATTCATTATCAGTTTTCAAAATAAATAATTTTCATGAACTAATGAATAAAAACAACACTTAAATAAGCAAAGATTGAAATATTATTTTTAACAAGCATATTGTGATCATTATATAACTAAATGGAAGGGGTTACACGATCTTGTAAAATACTGTAAGCTGATATGCAGATAAACTCGCTAATTAAAAACTTATTACCATACTTTTTTTTGTGATTATAACACCTAAGAAAATAAACGCAAATTGCAGAAAGTATAAAAAAATCTTGTAGAAATTAAAAAGAAAAAATTTTTACAAAAAGGTTCATTCATGCACCATTCGCTATTAATTTTATGTTAATATTTTCAAAATTAATATAGTCTTAATCACTTTTATTTTATAATTAATTATATATTTTGTGATGCTGCACAGATCAAAATTTTTGTGCACAGTTTCCCTGGAAGATACTAGGGGCAGTTCTTTTTTACTTCCTTGTACAACGTAAAGGAAGTATTGTAATCGCGAAAAATTTCAGTTTTCAGATTGGAACGGAAATATCCATTTTGACCATCCCCGAATCCATTTTGACTAGTTTCGGCATGACATCTGTACGTACACATGTGCGTATGTATCTTACATAACTCAAAAAGAATTAGCCATAGAATGTTGAAATTTTGGATTTAAGAATGTTGTAACATCTAGTTGTGCACCTCCCCTTTTGATTGCAACTGACTGAACCAAAAGTGTCCAAAATGCCAAAAATTCAAAAAAGTTTGGATTTTGGAGCTTTTCTTAACTGCAGTAATATGCCCTCATTGAGAGCTTTTCAACGATATATCATAAGTGGTACTTATTTTCATTGGTTCTAGAGTTACAGCCAAATAAAATTTTAATTAATGAAATATTTGGATCTTATAATGAAAGACACATTGGTTCAAAACAGATTTCATCTCCTTTTCTTTTTTTTTAATTAAAATCTATTGATTTATTAACAACAAGTGATTGTAAATTTTGATGTTTTAACAAGTGATTGTAAAAAAAAATTTACAATAAATAATTATTCAATAATAACAATAAAACAAAAAAATATGAAAAAAAATCATAAGTTATTAGTGAAATAAAATTTTATGTACTTTTAAATTTCTGTGTGTGTGTGTGTGTATATGTAATTTAATAGGCATTATTATATGTGTATATGTAACAGACTTGGTAAAACATCTGATTATTTAATATTAATTGAAAATTATAATTTAAAATTGTACTATTTTTGGATTTTTTAGTTTAATTTTATTTAATTATTCTGGAATTTCTGTTTAATTTTATCTACATTAAAGTTAATCCTCTGATATTGTTGGACAATGTTCTCCCTAAGTCGGATTTGATCAACATTTCGTTTTTTATTTGTTTTTTGTTGCAAATCATTTAATCACTCTTTGGTTTGATATAATTCTTCTGATCTTAATTTGTGTACACGTTCTCTTGTTTTCAATTTTTCTCTCTCTTTATATTCATCATCCTCACTTATCTTTTTATTCTTTCATTGTTTGCTAAATTTTCTTCCTGTTACTTTTTTTGGTTTGCAACATTTTCTTCCTTTTTTTTTAAATTTATTTATTCTTTTAATTTAAATATATTGATTTGTTAATAATTATTAACCTCCGATTGTAAAAAAAAAAATATATAATAAATAATAATCCAATAATAAAAAAAATCAGATGTTATTAGCGAAATAACATTTTATATGGTTTTAAAAATGTGTATATGTAATTTAGTAGGCGGCGTACAAGGAAGTTTTGTGGAGTCCACATCAGATTTTTTTTCCCACAGTAGAGTACATCTACCATTCCCTACATGAACTACATAATGCATTTTATAGATCAGAAAAAAATATTTGTTTACTTTTGTACTGATGACTGGATAAGAATATGAATTTCAAACTACATTGATTTGTCACCGTCACTATGAGAATGATATTTTCAGAGACTGACTTTCTGCTACATCATTTTACTAGATAAGAAAATAGCATGGGGATACCCACTAAGATCACAAAACAGAGAAATGGAGTAGTAAATAAAATTAAAAAATCAAAGGACAATATTTTTTACCTCCCTATTGAATATCCAGCAGTAAATTGTAAAGGTTCAGTATCTGAATATTTCAAATATAAATAAATGCTTACTTGATATCTAGGTACATATACACAAGTAATCACTCTCAAAATTTAACCTGGACATAATAAAGTATTCCTAAAAAAGTTCTAATGCTCAACTTTGGTTTTTGACATTTTTACCCATGAGCATATGTGTGCAAATGTGCTATACACAAAGTTCATGTTTCAACATACAATACACAGAAATACCAATATAGTTTAAACATTTTTATTGCTTATTACTTAAAAACTATCATAACTAAATCGATTCACTAATCAGCACTTTATAATCAATTCAACTGCACAAAATCCTTCCACCCTTGATTTTGGCTATTGCTCCATGCTAGATCGCAATATATTATAGTTTTTTAAAGCATTAGGATACAAACCATATAGATGGTATTCACACGATCTCAAATTCAAAGCTGCAAGTAGGGTCATGTAACATTTCCCATTCGAATTACCACAGAAAAGCTTTAGCTGCTGGTGTACAAAGTATTAAAAAAAAAAAAACTATTACAGAGCTCAACAAGTCACAATGTTAAGTGATCCTTTATAAACTTATCTTTTAGTAGATCTTACTTGTACATCGATTGTAGTTTCATATTTCAAGAAACCAATAATACCTTTCTTCTTCAGCAAAAGACAATTGCTAAAATCTTCTTGAAATAAAAAGCTTGCCAAATGATTTTATTTTTTTATTTTTTGGACAACTGATTATGAACATGTAGATTTTTTGCCTCAAAATTTATATATGGACCCAAATATCTCATTGTCTTTAATAATAATAGAACCAAAAAAGGTACCATTTTCAATGTTGTAAAACTCAAGAAAGATTAATACTAAACATAACTGTGGTGTTCAGTAAGGTTGTGAATGAATCGAATTTACTGAAAGTTTTTAAGAAAAAATTCATTTGAAACTAAACCAAAAAAATCAACACTGAAATTTCTAAGGATAACTTCACTCATAATAAATAACACGGATTAATTTCCACAAACTTCAAGGTATTCCACATGAAGATATAAATGTCACCTGGGATGTCAAATTATCTAACTATCTGGCTTAAAGTATGAATAAAATTATATGTGCTTCTCATTGCTGATTTCTTGAAAGATATTCCTATTAATGATAATATTTTATTATTAGCAATATTTTGGGTATCCACGCATTGATGAAATTTTCAGGCATTTCGTTAAATGATAAATGATAATAAGATCAAACTGACCTGTTTATAATGAAAATAAACCGTACTACTTCTGTTTTGAAGCAATTTAATAAAACTCTTAAATTTCAACATCATTATTAAATATGCATTGCACTTCTAGTAAGACTAAGTTTTCAATGTATAAGTTTGGTTTTTGTAAATATCAAACTAGCTTGATATCTAGTCAAAATTAAGATTTTTTTAACATTTACACACATTTACACATTCATAAATTTGCTAATTTTGAAACATATGTACCAATATCCATTTTCATCAAACTAAACAAAGAAATATTTTTTGTTAAGATAGTAGTATTTGGCCTTTGAGAGCGTGCCATATTATGTTCCTGTAGTCATTTTTAATAAACTGACTTTAATAAGTTTCAAGTTCATAGTTCATACAGTCAATAAAAAGAACTGACAAGTTTAAAATACAATGGTTCTTTATTTTACAATGATACTGTGACAAGTAAGGAAACAGCTAGGGATGGAAATTGTGAGAATGAGAAACAGGAAATAAGGTATTATTCATTGTTAAAGGTGTAAGCTAGTTTCCTTTTGTAAACAGTAGAGATAAACAATCCTTTAAATTTTATAATGGATTTTGTTACTGTAATCTCACAGCACAGTCACTCCTTAAACTAGAATCAGAAGTATTGTGTTATATTCATATATAATATATATCAAAGACAAAAGTATAAAAACCGTTTACCACCAAGCATACAGAATTTAATAATAATACTTCTTACCTTATACTTATTATTATGCTTATTATTTTTTTTTAATAGCGCTTTCAAGGTTTTCCCACATCATCAGTTAAACTTTACTTTTTTTCAAATCAAACATTAAGATTATAACATATAAAAATATTTAATCAAAATATTAAAAATATAAAGTTAAAAAATTTTTAATTTTTTATTATGTGGCTAGCCACACATACAGTACTGTACTGAAATTATTTGCATTTATTTAAATTATATAAATGTGCTGCTATCTAAGGCGGTTTTGTTAAGAAGGTCATCATTATCAAATTCTGTCTGTACATTAATCAAATTAAACTTTTGTCTACAATTGTATATATAATATTTTTCTAAAATATTTAATTTATTCTTATTATCAAACCCTTTTACAATTTCTACTATATTTAAATTTGTATCCAAATCAGTGATTTAATGTTTATTGATTATTAAATGGTCTGCAACATTGCAGAACCCTAACTTGTTTTTTTTATAAGATCTAAAACGTTTTACAAACCTTGCCCTAAATGATCTAATTTTTCCAATATAATGCAAATTTAAATATAGTAAAAGTTGTGAAAGCATGTGATAATAATAAAAAATTAAATATTTTGGAAAAATATTACATACACAAGTTTAGACAAACGTTTAATTTGATTAATGTACAGACAGAATTTGATAACTACTTTCTTATCAAAACCGCCATAGATAGCAGCACATTTATATAATTTAAATAAATGCAAATAACTTCAGTACAGTACTGTATGTGTGACTAGTCGCACAATAAAAAGTTTTTAATTTTTTAACTTTATATTTTTACTATTTTGACTACATATTATTATATGTTATAACTTTAATGTTTGATTTTTGTGACGATTTCATCAATCATAGTGGATTTTGGACATCCCAAGCAATCAACATCTTGAATAGATGTACAAATACGTTTTAATTCAGCAGCCCACTTTTTTACCACGAGAATGGAGGAGAAGAATCTGTTAAAGTGGAATAACTCTACTGGTATGTGTCAGGGTTAAACCTTTTAAAACAAAGTACTTTACAAAGCTCAAACTTCAATTACATACATTTTTTTGAAATGTCAAATTTCTTGGCTTTACTCGATCACCACAAACAGCCAACTAAACCCACAACTCTGTAACTTCGCAGCATACCATCTAAAGGATCATACTTGACAAATACTACATTATTCTTGAGCTATCTGTCTGGAAAATTCTCCAAAGACCCTAATACATGAGACTACACGATACTGATAGCATAACCAGCAAAAATGAACTTATCACTCACAAACTTTAGATAAAACACATAACATATACTCGTTTACTTTAAGTGCAGCAAATATAAATCAACTGTAACTGCAGCAACGACAATGGTAAAGTTAAAAACAACAACATAGTTGGTTTTTCTAAATGTATCTATTCTTCAGAAAGCACTGTTTTCAAATAAAAAATTTATGCCCACAAATCTATATGAAACATAATATGAACGCAAAAGTTATGTGCTTTTTTGCAATCAATGTAAACAAGCATACAGACCATATTTTTTTGTAGAAAACACAAGAATGATACTTTGGACAAATTAAAAATGTGGTTTATCTCTCAATCGTAAGATAATTTCAGCAATGCCAGATGATAATTATCCTATCTATTTCCCTAATGAAATCCATCTGTATTGGGTACCCTGTAACATCTGACTTTATACTGTATGTCTTCTTTCTGTGGATTTACACAAAATAACACATTCATTTTGCTGATGGTGTGCAATATCAAATATTTAACTGTATATTATCATAGTGACAGTAAGCGCTATTAACAACCCCCATGTTGACAACGAAAAAACGTAGAATATTGTATCAATGTATGCTGTGTACAATGTGCATTAAACATTTAATGGAAATATATATTAAAAAAATAAATAAATATATATATATATATATATATAAAATATATATAAAAATTGATATATTTAAAAAAAAGTACAATTAAAAAAGCTGATATATTTAAAAATTTATATACTTATTATTTATATATTTAAAAAAGAAAAAAAAAATTTTTTTAATCCAATTCTGGTTTCATTGTGGAAATTCTGGTAGTAAATTATACAGTCAATAACAATATGAAATAAAACAAAATATTTCATATGAAATACAATATATTTAAAAATATGAAATCAAAAACAATATGAAATAAACGCCTACTAGTAATGAATTTACAAAACCTATAACAAAACAAGTGTGTAAAGAATGATAGATTAAACTTTGGTATCACAGTAATATGAAATATACATGGAAAAGAGATGCAAGAAAAATTAATATGAAAATAATCAAAGATTAAAAAAAAATTATAAGGCAAAAATATTACAGTACAGAAGCATAAAATGACTGCAGAAAAAAACTTTAAAAGCCATTAAATATAGGTAATGTGAAAGCAATTAAAATGACCATAAAATCAATCAAAGTTGATAAATCTGTCATAATAACAAATAAAATAGATAATAATTACATTATAATTATTTCATTATGACTCTTACTCACCAATACGAGTTATGATAGATATAGAATCAGCTGTTGAATTATTTGAACTAGACCACGGCGAAGTTCTTTCACAACCAGGTGCTGTACGAAATGAGAGATGACAACAAAACCAACGTTTACCGTTCCATAAACCACTATGGTAACGTTCACTTAATTTCACGTTCTCACAGCACACTGATGAAAAAAGAAAACAAAAATTACAAATAATTGTTAAATTCCTAACAAAATTGAGTTTATTATTTTTTTTTTTTTAATTATTGTAGATACAATGAATAGAGCTAATTATATAGTTAAAGCTTACAGTTATTAAAACTTATGCTTGAATTTCTATAATTTATTTTTCTACAGCAAAATGAACAAAAGAAATAAAAACATCATTAAAATCTGCAACAGACATTAGCATAAAATAGTTAAGAGAGTTACATATTTTATTGTTACAACCTGAAACATAATAAATACAACTGAACTAGGTGAAATTACAACTGGGAACTGAACCAAGACCTTCTTGAAACCAATAACCACTACACAAAGGCTGAGCTTAATTCAGTCATTACTTGGTGATGAAAAAAAATGGACTCAAAGAAAATGGGACCATAATATTTTTTTTGTTGTGATTATGGCATATTAATGCCCATCTTCTGTGATTACAATGGTTTTCATGATACACATAAGGATTTCCAGCATTCCAAATCCTCCAAACTGTTCTGACTGTTCACGTAGCCATCCAAATGGAACCAGACCTCGTCAGTGAAAAACAGCAAGCCCGTAACATAGATCCCCTCATGCAAAAATCAGTGAAACTGTTTTAATGGTTGATTTCAGTCCATAAATTGATTTAATTTATTGCATCAAATTGACTGATGAAAAATTGAGAATCCAGAAAGATAAAGATTTGAATGCACAAAAGAGTTCAATCTTTTGTGTTCCTCATCATTAATGGAACTTGTCTGAATTTAATAATAATTAATAGTATCTCTTTAAAAATAATATTTTCCTTGAAATCGAGAAATTTTTCTAATATTATTTTTACTCATGGAAAAAAGTTACACATAATAAATACGATAATAAAAGTATTTAGTATCTTGCAACAATAAAGGTAACTGTCATGATACCAAGACTGATTCTACCAACCCTTAGTGTTGTATAGGTAATTATTCCATACAGTTATGCTCATCTTTAAAAGAATATATAATAAAATCTGCAAATTACTTTAAATATCGTACAATATTAAATATCAATTCTATTTTGAAATATTTTAGTAAATACTATAATCCAAAGTAAATAATCTAAAAAACTCTAAAAAATTTTTTTTTATTCACTAGTCCAAGTTACATTACTGCAAACTTTTCTGATAAAAACATTTGTATTTATAGTAAGTGCAAAATGTCTGTATGAGCATTGTGCACCAATTTTTATCTTAATCTTTTAATTAGAAAAGAACAAGAAGAATCAATAACAAAAATGAACCTTTAATTAAAAAACAATCTCTAATTGTAAATATTATTTTTCACAATAACACTATTTAGTTTAAAGGGAGAAATGTCAAGAAATATTTAAAGTAAGAAACTTAAGACTCAAAATTTTATTTCACTGAAAAAAAAATGCACAAGATCCTTTAACAGTAAAATTTTCAACTACTATTACAACCCTCTCCATAAATTTTAGTCCAAAAATGAGTAAAAATTAATAACAATCTAGATGTGCTCCCATCACAAAAAGTGTTCACTGAAAGTTTTGTGACATTGTTGCAAATATTTGAAGAGTTTATCTGTAAAATATTGGTAACAATATATATGTTAAATTATTTTTGATTCTGGGAGGAGTGGAATACTTCACGTAATACACACAATTGTCTGCTGACAATTAGTAATGTAATTAAATGCTGAACCCTCAAAGAATTAGATATAGTATTAGGTTAATTAAGGTATGAATAAAAAAAACTTATATGTATAAAATTAACTTAATCTGGATTAATTTTGTACTATAACTTATGATAAACTACTAATAAAATATATTATTTTAATAACAAGAATGATAAGATATAACAAAATGATAACTAAAAAAATTCTTAACTATTGCTGGAAATAGAACTAAACACCGGTTAACTGTGTATAAGCTAGCATAGTGCTAACCACTTTATCTTTTGACTATCCAACTACATCATGTATTAGATTCAATATGAGGGGCGGCTGAAATGTAATGTACTGGAACAAGTAACAAGCAAACAAAAGGCACAAAGCGACATCTGTTACTACCACCTTACAGTTTATTCTCCTACTAGTAACATTCCAAAACAAGTTGACCACACCCTCTCATATTCTGTCAGTCACCACTGTTATGGAAACAAGTACACCTGCTATATAAATGCACCTATATCAACATACAGTAATGAATTTTTAATAATGGAAAAAACGACTGATAGTGACATTCATCACCATCTAAAAGCCATTTATGGTGATGAAACTATTGATCAAAATAATGTGAATAGAATTTTACATATAAGAAGCTGGTAAAGCAAAAAACAGGTGTCTCAAAAACGATGCAACCCTAATATTAAGAAGGTAGAACTCACGCATAGATAAACTTTATTTCTTCCTACATGTCAGTTGGCAACACTGTACTCAATGTTAGCAGCTTGTAACAATTGAAATGTCCTTCTTATGCACTAAAATCCTCTCTATTGTGTTAACTATGTCGTTTTCCAAGAACGAATGTATATTTATTATTGAGACTTATTGCACGTGTAAATCTTATGAACGTGTGAAAGATGAGTTTCGGATAAAATTTTCAAATTCTTCTTTTCCGCCAATAACTCCATGTTTCATTAATAAATTTTGTGAGACTGGGAGTGTATACATGATCGGAAAAGCACAGGTCGACCACCACTGTTAACAGTAAAAGTTCTCAAACAAAGAATGTTTGACCCGCTCGCCCAGAAAATTGCTCAGAAAGTTATCTTCACAGGCCGGGCTTTTACTATCTACAGCTTGGGGGATACTAAAACATTACAATTGCATGCTTATAGCATCAGTCTTGTTTAAGAACTTAAGAAGTTGACCACAGAAAACGTTTACAGTATTGTCATCGGTTTCATTCTCTTGTTGGTGACAACGGTATTTGAAATTTTGGATCGTGTTTATTTCAGTGATGAGGCATGGTTTCACTCGGATGGCTATATTAACAGCCAAAACTGCCAAATATGGAGTGCTGAAAATCCTCACACATTTCATGAACGACCATTACATGCACATAAAATTGGTGTTTGGTGTGTGATCTCATGGCATCATGTATTAGGTCCTTTATATTTTGACAAATGTGTAGATGGTGTGGTTTACCACAACTTAATTGAACAGTTTATTGCCACTTTAGATTTACACAAATGAGAATGTTGGTTCCAGCAGGATAACACAACATGTCGTACTGCTAATGAAATGTTGGATATGTTACGGGAATTTTTTGGCCATCTTTGATATCAAAAGGGTTGTGGCCTCCAAGGTTCCCAGATCTTACATCAGCACACAATTTCCTTTAGGGGTATTTAAAAAGTGTATTTTTTAAAAATAATCCTTACACTTGATGAAGGCTAACGTTAAATGTGAGATTTCAAACATTACTGAGCAAACATTACGAAAAGTGGCTGCAAATGTTATTAAATGTGTAAGCACCTGCATCGGGATAACAGAAAATCATTTTGAACATCTATTGTAAAGTTATTAAAGGTAATATTGTTGTATAAGTATTTCATTAACATGAATATTTTTGTAACAAATTGAAGTCATCAAACAAAGGGGTTGCATCTTTATTGAAACACCCATTATTAAGGATGAAGCTCGCAGTAGTTGACTGACTGGTTTCTGTGATGAATGAGAAGCACCATTGTATCATATGATACAACAATGCACTGCCACTAAGTAGGCATATCAAAAGACTTAATAGGTCACATTATTGCATAACTGGGCAATGTGAAATCTGTTGCAGTGGATGTCATGCAACTACCACTCTTATGAAGTTGAAATTTGAACCTATTCTACAGCCTCTATACTCAATTTGGTACCCTACAATTTTCACTTCTTTCCGTAATTAAAGAATGATATTAAGAGTATTCATTTCACAACTGATGATGAACTGAAGCATTCAATAAGGTCTTTCATCAAAGAAAAACTGCCAGTATTCTTCATTGACAAAATGAGGAAACTGATTCACTGATGGGAGAAACATGTACCTATTTGGATTACAGTGACTGTGAAGAAACAAATATAAGTTTTTATAGCAAATAAAATGTAATTGTATCTAATATTTGTTTCATTATTACCTCTTTTCATTTGTGAGTTATGAACAACTGACCATTACACTTCAACCACCCTTGTATATAATAACCAAATAACTAAGTTGAATGTTTAGTTATAAAGAAAATGTAGTATTTGTCTTAATATTAGATGAATTACTAATTTTACACATTATTTAAAAAAAAATAAAAAAAAATTAATATGAAACTGACCTGATCTAAGCGCACTAATCCAATCATCACGATCTTGTTCACGTTTAGCGACAAGATATAACGTATAATTCTGGTCAGCGTCTGTGTAACAAACTTGCAAAGCAAATCCGTAGGCCAAAGTTGGACTGCCAGGCAAAAAAGTTAAATTACTAATGTTATTAAGAGAATTAGTATTTGTAGTATCACTGTTATTTAAATCGGATGTAGAACCGCCACGTATTGAGCCGATATTAGCACATTCTATGGTGTTTACAGAACTCAACAATACACGACCGCGTTCTTTCTTTCTCTGAAAAAAAAATTTCAGAAAAAATTAATAAATCATTCTTATATAAACAATACTATTTAACAAATAAACACAATAAATTTTAAACCTTTGAACCACATGCAAAGTCATTAAAAGCTATATAAAATGTAATATGCGCAAAATTCATTAATTTAGAAGGAAATATCAGATGCTAAATTTACTTCTTTATTTTATCTCATATGTTCTGATAAGGTCAAAGTTATAAATAAAAGAGAGAACAGTGGATAACTGGCTAATATTCTATGTATTAAGCAATCTGATAAAAGTCACGTGTCACAACCAAAAATGACAAAATCATAAAAATTAACTCCGTACCAGGCTTAACAAGAAGGAAAAAGGATTAGGTGGTTTCCTGTAATTTTCTTCATTGAGCCCTACATACTTTGCATAATTATGCCAAGCCTATTAAAATCCACATTTTAACTCTATAAATAACAACTTCAATTAATTCATCACAAGGATTGGGTTTAAAGTGAACATTATTACTCCCAAAGAAAGCAGCATTGACTGGTGTCTCTTGTACTTCACATGTTTTACATAATATGTCACAACCATAGAAAGACTGTGACGCAAAATGTAAATAAACAAATAATGTCCTCTTTCGAATGTGAAACAATGTTTTTTAACCATTTCAATTCAGCAGGGGAAATATCTGGTTTACAAGTTTGTAAAAGCATTCAATAAGTATAATATATTATTGATTAATGATTAAATGATTAAAAACATATCAATCCTCAAATCCCCATCTATTGCAGAACAGTTTTTAAAATTTCATTAAAACCTCTAATTTATCACCATCATACTACCTCCAGTGCGACCCGGTCCCTTTACTGTAGACATGTCTTTAATCTCCTTTATTTCCCACTAAAATTTAAAAAATGTGATAGTAACTACAATTTTCCTTATATAATCTGTAACTTTTACATAGATTAACCAACATAATAGCTCAAATTAATTTAAATGTAATGTTACTAAATCCTTTAATTCTTTAAGCTGTACCATCTATCAACTTTAGACATACTTCCTAATTATTTTCCAAATTGTGGTTTAACCAAGATGTGCCTTTTTTTAATTTAAAAGTTGGTTAAAAATTTAAGATTAGTTCAGTAATCTCCTTTGTCAATATATATATATATTTTTTTTTTTTTTTACTTTTTGTAATACAAACAACATACGAGGGATGTTCAGGTTAATCCAGGACTATTAATTTTTAATAGATGCAGAGCACATAGATAGTAAAAAATACTTTTACTTCTTGATATAATCAATCCCCTGGTACAATTATACATTTATCCCAGCATTTCACTAGTGCCTGGACACCTGCAGTGTAGAAAGATTTCTCTTTACATCAATACTACGACAGGACTGACTGCTTCACCTCATCGTTGCTCTATAAATGCTGGCCTCCCATGAACAATTTCCAGGGTCCGAAAAGGTGAAAATCATAGGGAGGGAGGTGCAGCAATAACTCCCAGTCAAGATCTTGTAGCATGCATGTCATGCAGTGGGCTGTATGCAGTCGTGCACTGTTGTGCAGAAACAAAACGTCTTTAGTGATCGCACCAGGCTGGTTTTTCTTGAGAGCACTGCGCACATCTTGAAAAACTTTGCAGTGGTACTCAGTGTTAATATGACTTCACAGGGTAGAAAATCCAAGTGAATGATGGCATTTTATCCCAAAAAAAACTGGGACCATAACTTTGCCTGCAAAAGCAATTGTTCAAAATTTTTTGGGAGCTGGTAAGCCTGCATGCTTCCACTGCTTTGATGTACGATTTGATTCCAGGGTGAAATGATAGATGCATGTTTCATCACTCATAAAAATCTGATGTAGAAAAGCTGGCCTTCTTTGTCAAAACGTTACTTTCAATTCTTTGCAAATTTGCAATGTTCTTTGCTGGTCGTGACTGATTTTGTTTACAGTTCCCACAGACATATTTATTGCTTCTGTAATCTGCTGACAAGTTATCACGGATCAGTTCTTCCACTCACTGAATGTTCATGGGAATGACTACAGTAGGCTCCTAACACCATACTGTGTAAGGAGTCACAAATAAATCTCACCAGATTTTATACCTTCATTCATGAGAAATTTCATTATAACGTACTGTTCCACATAACCGTTCACTACATTGAACGCCATGTTCTTTATGACTGAATGTTGTTTAATGCTGCTTCAAGCTAGTACCCCATGCGGTATAGCTGACGTACCTTATGTGAACAAACAATAAATGTGCAGGAATCTTCATTTACACTATAGTCTAACAAAAGTCCTGGATTAACGTTCCAACACCCCTTATACATATATCCTTATCTTAGATATTTGATAATACAGAAACATGGAAAGAACTGAACACAGAGACTTATAAAATGATGGAAAAATCTATTAAAGAGATAAAGAAAGGCCTATATCTAAAGTAGTTATTCTTCAACCATGCAGGTTAGAATGCCATGTGAAGCTGATGAAGGTAACACAAACAGAATGGCTGCTAAAATGCAAAAAAAAAAAATTGATTGAAATCTGAAATTATAACAGATGAGAAGGTAGTCAACAAAAATTATGAAGACAGAGAAAGAAAGTAAGGACAGCAAAGTTATGATGAGGAAGTTGAAGATTAGGGATCAAGTGTGATGTACAGCACATTGTTCAAACTAGCTGAAGTTGTATCCATGTACCTGGAGGTTTAGGAAGACCAAATGCATACAATATTATGATATTCCATGGATTGAAAAGTTTGATTAAAAAAATTTTTTGTAATATAATAATAACAATCATCTTTTTCTATATGTATATAAATACTTTCTTTTTTTTTTCTAAAAATCGATCCTTTCGGGAATCATATTCCTCTGCACTATACAAATTATATTAATCTAATTAATAAAGTACAGAATTAATAAAATAAAATAGGATGACACCTACCTTATTCCATGGCGCTTTCGCGAGTACCTTGCATCATCAGTTGCTCTATATAATTTTTCAAATCGTTCATTCCAAATTACAGATTAAGATTAAAATTAAAATCCCTACACTATACATGATATTTAAAATTGTTAAAAGATCCTTTTCCAATTAATTCAAAACAGAAATAAAACTAAATTTTTTTAAATTCAAAAATTTTAAATCGTAAATTAAGATTAAAAATTGCATATATATAAAATATAAAGTCATTAATAAAATGTAATTAATTTAATTTATGGCAACTGTTTGTATATACAATCTAAGAGCAATAGCTGAAACTACTTTTTCAAGGCACATATAATAGGTAACAAATCTATGACCAGTTTTCAAAATATTCTAATTATTGTTACATGACAGTAATCCATTTTTACTAATATATTCTGAAAATCTAAACTGGTATTATACTGTGTAACCATTTCTTTGGGTGATATTTTTATGTTAGTTTGCTTTTAATGCTTATTACTTTAAACAGTACATTTTTTTATTGAATTTAGTCTGGATAAGAGAATTAAAGAGGGTAATTTTAGAATCCCATTATTAAGAAAGACAGAATAATTAAAAAATAAAAAAGGACTATAAGAAGCATGATAAGCAACTGGAAGATAACACAACCGGTATATGTTCAATTTATGGGGTATAGAAAATGTAGCATTAACAAACAAAAAAAGCTTCCAACAATCTGTGACTACAGTAACAGATAACCAGACGGAAAATAACAAAAGCAAAAGCAAGGTCATGCAAAAATTTAAAAAAACGCAATATAGATACAATGGATACAATGAGAAAGCAAGAAAAGTAACTAGACATGATTATCTAAATTGCAGAATAATAAAATCAGATGGTGAGAATTAATTAGGTGAACCAACATTTTTTTTTCAGCTAAAGAATACAGTAATGAGAAAAAGAGAGATCAGCAAGGAGAACAAGATGAGAGTGTATAACAATGCCTAAATGCTTGTAATGTTCTATAAACTTGAGAACCCTGTCTACACTGGACAAGCACATAACAGATTAACAGCAGTAGAAATAAGTTATGTAAGGAAGACTGTCAGAAAAACATAAAACATCAAAAATAATAATTTTAGGAACAATTTATATAGGAGTCAGCAGTAGATTGATTGAAAAGCTTTGAGTTAGTTTGGACACTTGGTGTGAAAAGCGAGCCCTATGCAAAGAAGATCAAGGGGAGAACTAGGAAGGACAATAATGGAACAGGAGCAGGAATACATTGATGAAGTGGCAGGGAGAAGGGAAGAAAAAACCTGAGGGATGTAGAAGAAAGGTTCACCAAGTTTTACACCTTCATTCACAAGAAATTTCATTATAACGCACTGTTCCACATATCCATTCCATTACACCGGACACCATGTTCTTTATAACCGACTGTTGTTTAATGCTGCTTCACGCTAGTGCACCACACGATGTAGCTGACACTTGTATCTTATGTGTACAACCAATAAATGTGTACACAAAGAGAAAATACAGAACCGTTCAGTAAATGGAAAAAGGAACTTGATAGTTAAAGCGATAGGAAAAACGATTATTTAACTATTTCTTCTCTGCCTCGATATCAACCAACCTACACCCAACTACAATTACCTACTTTCTTTTTTCAGATGAATAGAAATGAATCTTGTAACATGTGAAAAATGCCAACTCTGACTGGGATTCAAATCCAGAACCTTACAGATAAGATGCAAGACACTACAACCCAACCACACAGATCTACATTTTTTATTATTATTATTCTATTATCTATCATTTACTTTCCTGTAATTGTATATATATCATAAAATTATTGAGCTAATGAAGATATGTGTATTTACTATAAGCTTAATACTTTCAGACAATAGAAATTAATAAGGCCTTCAATATAATTAGCCCAATATTTCTAAACATACTTGTCTGTTCAGATTCCATGATACCTTACAGGCAATTAGTGACATGTACTCCACACTCTGTCGTCTGTGATATACAGTCCGTTTTCTCTGAAATAACTCAGCGTAACACAATTGTGAGCTTCTGCTGGATCCCGAACCATAATGGAATTTAAGACAACGAGCACACTGATAGCGTGGCAAAGGAGGATTGTTTCCAGCCTCGTTTCACTAATCGTGTTGTTTCTGATGATCTTTTCTGTTTTCTGAAGAGGGTGACCATGATGAGTGGCAAAGTGAATGGAATGCTAACATCAACAATAAACTTCACTCTGTTAAAAATACTGTATCGCTGTGGAACTCCTCATGCAGGAATAATCATTAAGAGGAGATTATTATTTACCGCTGGTGAATAGGGCACAGTAGGCTCACTCATGGCTATCTCATGACTCAGACTGTTTGTGTTCGCTGCGACTGCCAACTAACTGTAAACCATATCCTTATGGTTTGTATCTTGTTATACAGTATTGTGTTGAAAATTTAAACTAGGGGCTAGCTTCTGAAATATCTTGCAAAACAATGAGATGATGTTATCAAATATTTTCTTAGGACCGTTCATTTATATTCAAATATTTGAGTTTTCTGTAGTACGTTTTTTATTTAGCTGTTTATATCATTTAGCATACATCAGGTAGTTATTTTATTATTTTAATTTATTTTATTAATGTAATATTTCATTGGGATTTTATTTCGCTTTTAGCATACATTATAAGCGTTTTTCATTTATGCTGTGTTTTTATATTACTGGATTTTAGTTTGTAATTAAATTTTTAATTGTTAATTTTGAATATTTGTTAATTTACTAAATAAATATCATGTCTGGGTAGTGATGACGATACAATCGCTATGCACCCAAAAAAAAAATAGGAATGTGACAGGGGAAGACAATGATGATTAGAGACAAACTGAGATATTTCCTCAAATTTTGCAGAATTATTGTTGTCATACTATAGAATTTAAGACAAACTTCCAAAATAAAGTATAACAGTTGAAAGCTTTCCTCATTCAAATAAACAATTTGAAATTTAGTCCCTTCAGAATAATAACAGGAAAGATAGATTTGGAAAGAAATTGTCCGAACAGTATATGTGGCCAGTATTATAAAAATGCTTTTATTGTACGATAAATAAAAGAAAAAGAAGCTAATTGGATGGTGAGCCCGAAGTGAACTCGGCAAGTAAATAAATAACTTCATCAATGTTCCAGAAATTAATAAAAAATTCAATTACCCTTGTAACTTCTATAAAGTATAAATTAATACCTAACATGCAAAAATTAATAAAATAAAAATAAAAATTAAATGAAGAAAAATAAAAAAAAACTGATAATTGAAAATAAAGTAATTGTTTTCAATTTTTCTGAGTAATGTACAATTTCATAAAATATTAAAAATTAATTTTACTAATTCACAATTTATAATTTATTATAATCTCCCTTCGGATTCACTGTTGTTATTTATTTTCAAATTTTAATGATGTTTTTCTTGACACTGAGTATTTAAAAATTGTAGAATAGTTTTAAAAAAATCAATGATTGAAAAAATGTTTCTATCATTAAATTGTATTGTGGTACTTTTTAACCGTAATATATAATAATTATAAAACTACCAACTAACAATTGTTTTGACAACAGTACAAGGATAAAATTCAAGTGGCATCACTGTTTTATAATTTCTAGAATCGATTACACTAGAGAAGTTTTTCATTTTGAAAAACTTTAAAACTTTTCTAGCTGAAATATATCTATGTTTCAAGAATGAAATGTGCAGGATAATACTGAGCAAAAGCATTTTTATTTTGTGTTATAAATTAAAATTCACTGGTCTCATAATCAATGGTCAAAAAAAAAAATATATATATATATAATACCAACACTTGAATGATACTTCAATTTTAAACTAATGTAAGTGTAAGTTAATTAAAAATTGTTATTTCAATCAATTTTTGTAATATGTACATTTAAAGTTGGCATTCTCAAAAAAACTAAAGGAAAGCATTTCTTTACTGCAATTAAACAAAAAATAAATAAAGTAACTTAATTCTGCATTTAATGTAGAAAATTACAGTTTCATGATGATGTTTTTCATTTTTTATTATTCAGATTTTTTTTAGAAAGGGAGAAATGCAAACACTTTTACAGTTGCACACTCAAAATTAATTCATTTAAATAAAAAAAAACTGTATAAAAAACTATGAATACACTCTCAGAATACTATAACATTAACATACATGAATATATCCACACCCATTAAAAAGAAATCTAACAGGGATAAAGTTAGAAAAACAAAAAAAATATATACATATATATATATACACACACACACACACACACACACACACACACACATGGAAGGGAGCATATGAAAAAAAATATGTATAAGGAATAAGGATCCAGGAAGCAGAAAATTAATAGCAGACCATAATGAATGGATGAATGAATGGGTCTGTGTGTGTATGTGTATGTGTGTGTTTATTTTGTGTACAAGTTAGTGATGTACATATAAGTGTGTTAGTGTGTTACATGAATCAATAGTGAGCAACTCCGTAGGTCGGTTGAAAGTTCTTTGGTACGGTTGCCATAGTAACCTGGAGCAAGCAAGCAGACATACATCCTGGATCCATCCACTCCTGTTCTCTCCCCCATTAAGAATTTATTCACCCACCCAAAAATAAAATTAAAAAAAAACTTGGGATGGAGTGAGTTATTATACTATCATAATCATAAAAATGCGTATAAAATGCTTAATTTTATATACATCAATTATAAATGACTAGATTTAACACCAGAATCAAATCTTTAATAGAAAAATACTCTATCTCATACCCTAAATTCATGTACAGACTTCACACACGTAGACCTCATTTTAGTTTGAAACTATATTCTATGGAAGAATAAAAACAGATTTTATCACTGATTGAAACTTTCTCCTTCAGAACATAATGTAATAATAAATTACAGTTCATCAAAAATTAAACAAACCTTTAGAAAATTATATAACTTATAAAAAAACTTTCTTCTAAAAAAAAATTATGAAAAATAATTCAATAATTTTTTCATTGTTATATTTTGATTAATTATTATTATTTACTAATCTGCTTTAGAATTATTAAAATGAGAACAATTATTAAACAGCTAAAAAAATTTTATGTACAGCATACACACAACACTAACACAATACACTCAACTGGCAATAATACTCCCCATCACTTCTCACACAACCAAACTAATTGAAATACCAGGAACATAATATATATTTTCGATACTTGTGCTTCACTTTTTTTTAACTACTTCTTGCATCTGAAGAATTGGTATGAATGATTAATGGAAGGAAATGGTACCGACTCAATATAGCGGTACAAAAGACGAATAACTTTAATACCTTTCGATACATATCTTATTTTTAATTTACTTTCATAAAAAAGAAGGTCTTCAATTTTACCTACGTGTATTTTTTATTTCATTTTTTTAATGAACACTTAAGACTTTATTATTGATTATTTATTTATTTTTGAAGAGCAATTTCCTCTGGTTGTTCTATTACCAGGTATCCCAAAAGTAACTGTGCACATTTTAATATAGATATTTAGATCTCAATCAATAAAGTACAATTTGGAAAACCTGGAAAAGTCCCAACTGGAAACTTGGAGAGTTTCAACTCAACCATGTCTGTATGGAAAAAAATTCACACAAAGAGATCTACAATGTAAAAGTGATGAGAGGTTTGGAAGTAGACTCAGATCATTACTTAATCAAAATTAAAATCAAAATGACACCACGGAGAAAATCTGCAAGGGAGAAAAGATTTAAAAAGCAATATGACCAGAATAAAATTACAGGAAATGTCACATACACCGAAAAAACAGACCAACTAGGGACTGAAAGCAAACTAGAAGCCCTGGTGGAAAAACTAAAAGAAATAGCATCAGAAATTGCACCGCCAGATAAAAAAAGGAAACACCAGTTGTGGAACATTATCTGTGATCAAGCACTGGCAAACAGACACAAGGCTTGGTTGATCTTCCAATCAAGAAAGACAGAAGAGAACCAACAAAAACTAAGAATGCAAAGAAAATTCGCACTAAAAATAATCCAAAATCAAAAGAAAGAAATCAAAATAAAAGAGGGAGTATCACAAGAAATTACTAGAACAGATTGAGGAAGACTTCCATAAAAATAATACAAGACAATATTACAAAAACTTTAAACTGAAGAACACTACATTTAATGCCCCAACACTAATGTTAAGAAATTCAGAAGGAAATCTGGCACACACTGATAAAGAAAATGCCAACATCATGAGAGAAAGCTTTAGAAAACTTCTGAATTGTGAAGAACCAAAAGAACTTCTGGAAATAAACACAAATACCCAGATTAAAACACCAAGAGAAAACATCCTTCCACCAACATTAGCAGAAGTAAAGATAGCTCTGAAGCAAATGAAAAACAACAAAGCAAGCGGAGAAAATTTCCTGACTGCAGAATTATGGAAGAACGTCTCAGAAAAAGTACACAGAAATCTCCACAAAGAAATGGTAAAAATATGGCAGAAAGAGGAATTTCCGGAAGAATGGAAAACCACAATAATCCACCCTTTACATAAAAAAGGTGATAAAACCAACCCTGACAACTATAGGGGAATTTCCTTACTAGATTGCACTTACAAAATTCTATCAAGAATAATTTACAACAGAATCAAAGACCAACTGAAACGAGAACTAGGGGAATTATCATAAACTAAGGAATAAACAACTGGTAGAGACTTTTATTGATTTCAAGAAAGCATATGATTGTGTACATCGAGAATCCCTGCTAAAAATCCTGAGAAATTTAGGGCTTCACCCAAAACTAGTCAAAATCATCGGACTAACACTAACGGATACCAAATCCAAGGTTAAATTAAGGGGAGAAATATCTGATCCATTCGACATCAAAACAGGACTGAGACAAGGAGATGGACTGTCACCGCTTTTATTCAACTCTGCCCTTGAATTTATAATACGGAATTGGAAAAAATTAAATAAAGACAACGTTAAAATTGGAAAAGGTATCTCAGTAAATTGCCTAGGCTTTGCGGACAATTTAGCCCTACTATCCCAAAATATAGAAGAGGCCAGATACCAACTGTCAACACTGGAAGAGATTGCAGGAAAAATCGATCTAAAAATTTCATACGAAAAAAACCAAAATTATGGTGAGAGACCCGCTATGCATAAGCAAAGTAAAAATAAACAATAATGACATAGAACTAGTAGAAAACTTTAAATATTTGGGGGAAAACATCACGCACAACCTTCAAGAAAATCCAAACTGGAATGAAAGACTTATCAGACGGATAATCAAACTTTTCTGGAACAAGAAAAGCAGACTGAACTGGTTATACGAAGTACAGAAAGACATGGAGGAATTAGACATAACCCGTGAAAACCTAAAAACGAAAACCAGAAACTATGAGAAATTAAAAAATAAAGAAACAAGATTCCTATCAAAACCCAAGAAAACAATAAGCCGGGTGTACTCTGAACAAGAAAGGGCAAGAAGATCTGAAACCCTTAGAAATTACTGTCAATAAAGAAAAGCTGAAAAACAACAATTCAGCAGGAAAAGAAAGAACTTGCCGGAAAAAAATGAACTAAAGTGATCCATTATGGTCTTAAAAGTAATAAAAAAAATTTAAAAAAAGTACAATTGTTTTTTGATACTTTCAGCAGTGAAACTTAACAACTGTCTTCACTCACAGCTGATTATTTCAATGTTTCATTTTTGGCAATACTTTATATTTCTATAATCAATGAGGCTCTTGTTTCTGGTATATGAAATCATTTTTAACACCAGAGGTTTGCATTTTTTTTATTGAAAATATATTTCATAGTGGTGGCACGAACACAAGATACATGAAGGAAATGTTTCAACATAATGGGTTCAATGTAAATGTTTCAAACATAAGTTATATCATTTTCTAAAGGTTTGTTTAATTTTTGATGAACTGTAATTTATTTTTATATTATGTTCTGAAGGAGAAAGTTTCAATCAATGAAAAAATCTATGTTTTTATTCTTCCATAGAATATAGTTTCAAACTAAAATGAGATCTACATGTGTGAAGTCTGTACATGAATTTACGGTATGAGATAGAGTATTTTTCTATTAAGAATAATGAAACAGAATGTTTCCAAATATCAATGTTCTTCATCATAATGTAGTACGAAACTTGATCAATAAGTTTCAAGAGACTGGAACTATCAGATTCGTCCAAATCCAGAAGATCTTCCACCCTGATAAGGGAAAAGTCGGATATTTTTGATCGCATAGATAAATCCAAAAACAAAAACCTACCAGAAAATTGGAACAACAAGCAGATATCTTTACAAATATAGAGGAATCAAAGCGGTGAAGGACTCAATTTAAAGCACATCTGACTACCAAGATAAACAGATCTTACACCTAGAGACTTCTATTTACAAACAACAATGAAAGTATGTGTTTAAAGATAAATCCTTATACTCAAGATAAACTACAAAATAACATTTATTAGTTAATGCAATCATTCTTTGGTGCATCAGTATATATGTTTCAAACATGTTGAAACAAATTAAAATATACCTGAAGCTAACTGGCCATATTGTGCATCACCTATAAATAAAAAAATTATTGTTTCTATCATTGTTATTTGAATATAATAAACTAAATATCTGAAAAAAATTGGCGTAGTTTCATTTGGGACACTTGGTATAAGTTTTTTAAACAAACTCAGACGAAAGCTTATTTTTAACAACAAAATGGGATTCATTGAAGATTTTAAATTTTTTTAAATATTTTTTGCTCTCATCTTTATTAAGTATTGGATCATTTACATCAAAATGATATATTTCACGTATTTTAATGTGAAAATTCCATTAAAATTGGTCAGAAAACCTACAATAACAAAAAAATATATTCCCACATCCCAGAGAACCTTAGCTTGTATTCATTAGCAATTACTCTACATTGTTTCTAAGTATTCTCTTTACATGAGGATACATATTCTCTTTCCTTCAAGCAAGTTTTTTTAAATATGGGCTACATTTTTATAAGCTTCATCTAAAAAAACCATAAAATAAATTAAAACAAAAAACAAACTTCAAAAAACATCCTGCACTAAAAACAAATTAATACTCTAAATTTTAATTTTTTAGCACATTTGTGGTAAATTATGGGTTGTTAATAAATTACTAGTTAGTGTTTAATTTTTATCACAAACTTTTATGGGTTGAAATAAAAGAAAAATTTTTTACATCAATTTTGTTATTTTTTAAAGTTTATTTTACTCAATGATTAGAAATACATTTTTTAGTTTTAAAGATGCCAATCCGAATTGGAATTTAAACCCAGAATCTTTTGAATGAAAGGCAGTGATGCTACAACTCATTAATATAATACACCGTTTTAAAATAATAGTAGTTTTCAGTGATAATAACAATAACAATTGTAATATAATTACCTCTGAATAACTTATATAATTTCATAAAAAACATAATAAAAAAAAATTATTTTTCCTCATTTCTTTATTTTATATCAAATCAGATGTAATACGAAACAAAATAGATTCAACACACTCCTAAATAAGAAACATAAAATGGCTTCTCTCCACGCTTAAAAAAAATAAATTTGTTTTTCCTAGGTAAATAGAATCTACTCTGAATAATCTTCTAATATCAGTTACAAAATTGTTAACCCTAACCCCATAATATCTATAAGAATTTGATGAAAAAATACTGTACTGAAATGATTTCTCATATATCTATGTACGAAGACTTGCTGCACATAATATACTACATAAACTCGAAGGAGTTAAATTGCTTATTTGTAGTAATGAGAAATACTAAAGAATGTGTCACTGCAGTAGTGGATTGTACTTTTTGCATTAAGCAGATGACTCAACACGTTTTGCTGTTATCAACAGCTTATTTACAATAAAAAATTATACACATTATGTTCCTTTATTTATTACTTATCAATATCAGATAATGACATTTTAAGGCATCCTGTATTGTAGTACCTGTTAAGTTTATAACAGGATAGTTTGTACATTGAATACAGAATAATACAACTAATACACAGGAAAGAATATAGTTTCAATACACGAATGCTATAATGGTTTTATTTAACCATGCAATCAATAATAAAAATTACATAGCCAATGAACAAAATACACTTAATTTGTTGCTATGTACTAGTAAGTAAGGAAATAACATTTCCATATATATATATATATAAACTTACATAATTATAATCAAAGGAAAAAGTAAAAAATATATATTAAAAAAAAAATTACATTAAATAGAAATTTCAAACATCATTATGAATGTATGTTATATAAAATAAATATGTGTATTTTTAAGTGAATAAAAATTAAATGTAATTAACAAAGTTGATAAATATAGAAGTGATAATGAAAATAAAATTAAAACAAAAATTAGATACAGTGGGGCGCTGATTATATCCAAACACCGATTTTGTTATGTCCAACTATCCATACTGCTTACTTCTGCACTAGGCAAATTAAAAATAATATTAAAAATCAAAAATATTATTCAAATAAAGCTTTGTTCTATATGAAAAGAATTTTATCAAGCTTGGTTTTTATAAATTTTTTTTACTTTTCTGCAATTCATACAGTACAAAAGATATATAAATGTAGGCCTTAGAAACTAATTATAAAATTAACTTCTGAAAAGACTGATGGAAACAAAGTAATTGGTCAACCAAGCATGAATTATGATATAATGACATGCATCCAGAACAATAACACAAAAAAACTCATGAATGTTATACAGATTCTTTGTTTAAAATACATTACATGATCTTGTAGATCATAAACGATATTTAGCATTAAAACGAGTACAGGTTACAACTTTTTTAAGAAGAATTGTTTTTTTAAAAGGTATGTTTTGACTACTGACTGCAAGTAAGTTTTATTCCATTAAACGTAGAGTATTTTTTTCAATTTTTGAATTTTTAAGAAATTATATTTTTTCTAACACATGGTAATAAATTTATCTTCAATACATTTTCTCTAAGTTTTTTAAATGACATTTGTTATAAAACATTAGTAAATTTTAATTTCTTTCAGATAATTTATGTAAATTCTTATTCTTTTATCAACCGATTACTCATTGGATTTTTTGTAACATATTGTATCTTCTTTTTATTATATTATACGTACATTCTGAGAATCTTTTTAATTTTAATGAGAATGATATGTCTAGTATGTAATAAACCTTTTTTAATTTTCCAATTATCCGAATTTCTGATTATTCATATTTGGCCTTGCAAAGGTCAATCTGGATAATTGCCACTCCACTGAGAATTAAAATAACAGCTAAAAATAAGATACATTTAAATAATTAAATAAATACATAGTGATTTATTTTTTTTTAAATCTATTATTTCACAATATTAGGTTGATTCATATTAATTTATATATTAAATTGATTTAATAGTTATCATACTTAACATTATCAACAAAACTGGCTGTAAGTTTTTCCTTCGTGTAAAATACTAACCGACAAAATTCACCATAAACTGGGATACTTTTCTCAACATTCCAAATGTAATTGCATGCAGTAACATTTGTCTTTAGCTAGTCAAGTGTATGAAAATTGTTTCGGTAAAATTATTCCTTTCAAATAACCCATTAAAAAAAAAAAAAGGAAGACTTAATACGTTGAAAGACTACAATGGTCAATGACAAAAATCTCATCCATTTTGAAATGAGTAGTTTAACAGACATTTTGAAATGAGGGCAAGTCAAAAATTATTTAAACTTTCACCATAGCGCTTCTTCACAGTGAAAAGCGTTACCTTCTCTCTAAATACTGCCCTCTGCGCTGAGCTGCAATAACTGTGGTCATGTGTGCAAAATTTGATCCTGATTGCACCATTTTCTGGTTTTTACACCAAGGAGGAACATTGAGCAAAGATCCGATTTCTCTGGTCAGAGGGTGTGAAAGGTCTGAAATTCATTGTACACTTTTATCACGATACAAGGCCAGTACCTTATCATGTAAAAGTGTTTTTTCTTGGAAGTTTAAAAGAGGCCAGAGAAGTGTGACACACGAAATGGGAGCAGGACACTCATAAACCTGCTCTATGGACAAAAGATTCAGCAAGTTCAGAAGATGGTTCTGGCAAACAGCCAATTTACTATCAAAGAGGTAGCGTTTTATTAGAATATCAGTTATGGTTCTGTCCATCAAATCAACCATAATGAGCTTGACTTCTGTAAGTCTGTTAACGCGACAGTTTATTGCAGAACACAACCTCAAACATGTTCAAACCATCAACAAGTTGAATTTAGAGGTACTGGAACACCCTCCCTATAACCCAAACTTTGCTCCCTACGATTTTCATCTGTTTGGCTGCTCAACGATGCTTTCCAAGGTTATTGATTTTCCAGAGATCTGCTAGAAGCAGTGCAAATTGGTTTTGTGACCAATCAAAAATCTAGAATGAAATTATAAGCCAGTGGATCGCTGGACCAAGTGCATTGACAAGGGAGGTAACTACATAGAAAAATGATGTACTTGTTGAACCCCTACCTTTGAATATATAAATTGCAGAACAAAAACAGTAGATAATCTTTGACTCGCCCTCATATTATAATTATCACTCATCCCTTCTCATTCTCTTCTAACTATGTGATAAATTGTATAATACAACAATCTTCTTGTAGCATTCACAATTTTTACCATGCTCAAAAAATATTAGTCCACATCACTTAACATATCCATACATTAAGGTTTTGCATATGAAGAGATGACTACAAAACAAACCATATATAAGATTTATTTGCATGGTAAACACAACAGCCTTAGGTGCCTATGAAGGTGAAACCAAATCTTAACAGAAAAGAAAATCTTGCCTAAAAATTAAATTTTACCATGAACAAACTTTTAAAACACTGACAATTCTCACTCCTTTTTTGATCACTTTCATTCAGTTCATGGAACACTTTTATATGACAAATGTTTTATCTCCTGTATTATCTGAATCATATGTAATATTCACTAATGTTAACTTAAGATAAATTTATACACAGAAACAGTCATTTTCTCCTGTATGTTATTTATTAATTTTTATATTAAAATAGATCACTTCTACATTCATATTTTTTCACACATACGACCCATATGTGAAACATATTGATTGATTAGGTCTTTTTAATCTTTTTTTTATTTAAGCTACTTAAGTTAACTTTTCATTAAAGCACTCAACATAAGAAGTTTATGATAAAATAATAAACACTCGTTCTTCAGTTGATAAATGCAACACAATAATTAGCTGGGTAAATCCAACATCATGTAGCAAGAATTATGCTATTTAACTAGCAAGTCAGATAAGATATACTATTTTCATTTTCCCCACACATACAAACTTCCAAATACTAAATCTCCCTCATTCAAGTCCAATATTTATCATACATTAGATTATATACATAAAACCGAAAAAATAAAACCATATACTTTTAATTGATCACCTTTATAATACACCAGCGGTAGTATTTGGCTTCACCCCGGTGAAGATCACATAATAGAAGCCCCTACTAAAAGAAATGGTAAATATTACTCCCAAAAAAATAAATTTTGAATGTACAGGAAAGAAAAAAGTGGTTTATATAAAAGGTGTTTTAAATTTCATTTCCTTTAATATTTGTCATTTAATTTTTTTTTGTTATAATATGAATCCTGACCAACTAAATTTAAAATAAAATCATTTTACTAAAGAGGAACAAAAAAAACATTTGAAAATCAAAAAATATATTTCAGTCACAATTCCCCAAGCAACTTCTGATATTATAGTCTTGTCCAAATTAATGTGAACAAGAGATAATTTTTAGTTAGTTATATTGTATCACTGATTCCCGATGTAGTACAGCTGTTTCCTTCCATTTTAAGTATTATCTGAAAATATCTTGTTTGTTTTGAAAGGTTATGTGTATTGCTTACCTATTTTATTTTGATTTCTTCTAGTACAAGTGATCTTCTTGTGATTTTAAGAAATTTAGAAAAAGTGACAGTATGGATTTAACTCCTAAGAAAAGAAGCAAGATAATAACACTCAATTAACATACTCATATGACTCAAAGACAGATAGCAAGAGTGTTAAGTTAATCTAGATGTGGTTAATAATATAATTTGATCAAATCTTGAGACGGGTACTATTTCATCCCAACAAAAAGTTTGCTGTAGAAGAAAATGTAAAACCATCTTAAAAGATGACGCTATTTTACATAGAATAAGTAAAATTAATCATCAGAAAAATAGTTTTGAGTTACAAAAAGACTTAGAATCAGCTGGTGTGAAAATTCACAATTCTACTGTACGCAAATTTCTGGAAAGCAGTTGCATGGCACGAAGGTCTATAAGAAAACAACTTCTTATGGACACCATGAAGAAATTAATTCTCTGGGCCAAAAAATACAAAAACTGGGGTGCCGAGACTTGGAAATTAGTCCTATTCACTTATAAGTAATTTTCTAGTTCAGGGCATAAGCGTGTCACATGTGTGAAGAAACAATTATGAGAAGCCAAAACACATTAAACAAGCTGTAAAACATCCTTTAAAGAATATGTTTTGAGGCTACTTCAGCTACTTTGGACTGCTTCTATGAATAGTGTAAAGTACATCCCATTATTGGAAAATAGGGCTATACCATAACTTCAAAAAATTTGGAGATTTGTTTTTAAACAAGATTTGGCCCCAGTCAGTCATCAAAGAAAGTTAAACTTTTCCATCTCAAAAAGGGATTCAGCGTTTGGACTGGCCTGGAAATTCACCAGACCTGAACCCACTGAAAATTTGTGGGCAATTGTGAAGAAAAGACTGCAAAAAATGGACTGCACTACCAAAGAGAAAAGTATTTGTGTTGTGATAAAGATGTGGTTTCACAAACAAGAAATTAAAGAAATATGTAAACAATTTATAGATTCAATGCCTAAAAGAACTGAAATGGTTATTTAAAGGCAAGGACATATTAAATACTAAAAAATACTGTAATAAACACTGTACATCCTTTATATGTAATAAGTTTGATTATTTTTGAAAATAGACTGTAATAATTTGCAAATTTGCACAAGACTGTATGAACCAATAAATATGGAGATGACTTGTTTTCCTCAGTAATGACAAATGTGTTAAAATTTTTTAAAAAGATTTGTGTTAATTACAAAGCCTATCAGATTTTCATTGATTTAAGAAGATCTGAAGAAGGAAGGAGAGAATTTCAACATTACTAGGTTTTAAGTTGACTTCAAGAGCAAAAGACTTGCTGAAAAGGAATAGTTAGATTTACACAACAAATTTATGATAACTCAAGGGAGTGAGGGAGCCAAGAATTATGGAACAAGGTCTCAAATCCCTCTGACAGCAATAAGGTTTTTTACTTGTTCTTGATAGGATGTATTTTGAAAAACACTTTCAAACATTACAGTATTTAATTTTTTTTAAATTTAATAGGGTCATAGGACTGAACAAGGCACCAAAAATCTATACAATACTCTTTTTTTTTATTTGTCCCTGGTAGAATCTTTTTCTTTTAAGAAAAATGGTTTGAATATCATAATACTTTAATTTTTATTAATTCGGAGGATTATAATAAGTCTGGGAATAAAATAGCCTGACCTTTTTAAGGCCATAAATTTTTCATTTATTCCTTTAAAAGCCATGCATAAATATTACAACATTTCAACTTTTCTCCATGTAAATTAGAAGGAATAAGATTATGTATTTACAATGCAGTACTACAATATAACTACAAAAATCTGACTTTTTATCAGAGTTTTTAATGATGAAATACTGTTGACAAATAAGTTTGAGAAGCCATCATACTATGCCAATGGGATATGATAAAAGTAAGGGAGAACTGGATGAGGCATCTTATAAGGCACTACGGGAAAACTACGCTAAAATACATAAAACTGGATAACAGCAGACACTGGTTATAGAATCTGCAATGCATAGAAGATGAAGAATTTTTAAACCTGAAGAATGGCAACAAAACAAACCCAAATTGTTTTCAAAGAGGATTTAAGTGGAGTTCTTAGTGGGGAATACAAGTTCTCATCCTAAATAAATTTGGGATAGTCCACTTCATAGACTCAAAGCAACAAATTCCAGAGTGATGAAACTACAATGAATAGTTTTCTTGCAATTAAATTAATATTCATTTAATTACTAACTCTCAAGGAGTTCCAAAGGCAGTGCTATTAAGGGGTCACAACAGGGGATGATGGGATTGTTGATGGCCAATGTTATATAAAAATTTTTTTTTTTGTTTTTAATAAAACTAATTTTTCAATTTGATTCAACACAAAAATAACATATTCAGGAATAAAGCACATTACAAAACTGTTACAACAAAAAAATTCAAAATAAAATAAATTTGAAAAATAAATAAAAATTACAGTAAAAATTCACTATAGCAAGTAAAAAATAATATACTTTTCAATTGTTAATGAGCACAGACTTCAAAATGTTAAAATCTTTAAATTTCAGATAATGATAAAAAAAAATATTAAAATTATTCTTTTAAGAATTGATTAAGTATTATTTTTTACGTTTCATGATCAAATTTGATAGAAAAACAGCTTAATTATGTAAAACTATTTAATTTTAATATGAATTGCCCTTAAAAATCAGTACCTATAAGAATAAGGCTGTTCACAAAAAAATTGTGCCTTGAGAACAAACAAAAAAAATCTCAGAACAAGTTAAGAAATTAATATTAAGTAGAATCTTAAACTTTCTGGAATTTGGGAATAAATATTACCCAGAATCAATTTTTTCAACTAATTTAATTGAATCTTTGTATGAAAATAGACTTTATATTGTTAATGCTTTAAAAATACAATCCTGCAATGGCGGATCAATTACTACTAAACTGAAATTTCTAGATTTGATTCAAGGTTTGGTTATGGAATTTTATGGTGAAGTAGAAGAAACACATTGTAAGTTCTCCTTATCGACAAAAGCCACAAGCTAAATCTCCAATACAGATTAGTGAAAAACATTTCTTAATCATGAATGTAGATAACTTTGAAAATTTTCACTGAAATTCTTCCATTGCTATCTGGAAAAAATTAGAACGAGACAACCAGTACCAAGGAAAAAATTACAAAGAAAGATTTAATGACAAATTTTTCAAACTTTAACTTAAGCTTAATATAATCCATATAAAATAAGCTAAAAAGTTTAGAATAACCTTTTAAAGCACGCTACCTTTGTAAAATATGCATATTCCTCCTTTAATAATGTAAACTAACGTTAAGATTAGAAGTGGCAGTCAATGAGCAGAAGGGTTAAGAGTAACAGCACTGTCAAGAGTACGGTGTGTTATATACTGTAGGGTCAACAAACTTTGTTCGTTATTTTACCATAATCAAGTGAAATTTATACAGCAATCACCAACTACATGTAAAAGGAGAATCTTGTTCTCTTCAGACAAACAGTAACATTTTTGCATTTACGGTATTAGTAATTTTAATTTTTCCACTTAAAAAATGGAAAACACTGATATAAATAAGAGAGATTACTTAAGGTAATATCTGGTTTTAATGTATTAAATAAACTATTAAAATTCTAACATTATATTTGAAAAAACTTTAAAAAATTATCATTACCAGAAAACCAGGATTATTATTACCAGAAAATAAAAGTAAAATAAATACGAGGGTAAGTCAATTATTATCCGCAATTTAGTTATCATTTTGTTTATGTTGGTAGTACTGTCATGTTGTGCAGATGACGCATGCATGGTTTAATTGTTGTTATGTCTGTGCAGGTTTGATGCTGCTAGGTTAGTTCCATTATCGATGCCCTGCCGTTGACCATGGCTGCTCCACTTTCTGTTTGTACCAAAGAAGAGCAACGTTCAGTGATCCGTTTTTTGTGGTTGGAAGGTGTATCAGGGACCGAAATTCATAGAAGACTTAAGGTACAGTATGGGAACAGTGTGTTGCCGCAACGGAGTGCCTATGAATGGATTGAAAAATTCAAAAATGGTCGCACAAGTGTTACGCACAACAAAGGAGCCAGACAACCGTTTACCGCCACAAATGAGGAAAACATTGAGCATGCACATGACACAGTTTTCTTAGACAGACGAGTAACTATTGATGAAGTGGCACACTATCTGCAAGTTAGTCACGGTTCTGCCAATAAAATCATCCACAACAGACTTGGGTTTCATAAAGTCTGTGCAAGATGGGCCCCAAAACAACTCACAGAGTTGCATAAACAAATGCACATGGACATCTGTCAAAAAAAATTTGGATCGCTACGGTAACGAACAGGACATCTTCTTAGGCAGAATCATCACTGTTGACATGGATCCATCATTACGAGCCGAAGAGTAAGCAGAGTATGGAATGGAAACATCCAAATTCACCCTGCAAAAAAATTTCAAGACCCAACCATCCACAAGAAAACTGATGCTTATGCTTTTTTGGACTCACAAGGCCCAGTACTGGAACATTTGGAGGAAAGGGGCTAACAGTGATCGTTACCGTGAGTTGCTTACTGCCAAGCTGAAGCCTGCAATTCGAAGCAAACGCCGAGGACTGCTGTCGAAAGGTGTTGTGTTGTTGCACTACAATGCCCGTCCACATACTGCTGCCGACACTGCTGAAACGCTCCAGAAACTCAACTTTGAAGTACTGGCTCATCCTAAGTATAGTCCTGATCTTGCCTCTTCTGACTACCAATTGGTCCACTCAAAGAGGCATTAAGGGGCCATCGATTTACCTCGGATGAAACAGTAGAAAAAGCGGTGCATTCCTGGCTCGCAGCTCAACCGAAAACCTTCTTTTATGAGGGCATCAGGAAGCTTGTGCAACGATTGACCAAGAGCGTTGAAATGCAAGGGGACTTTGTTGAAAAATGAGATACATGTAAGTTTCCTATTTGTATTGCAATAAAATTTATAACTACATTGCGGAAAATAATTGACTTACCCTCGTATATTAAAATGGAGCTAAATTGAAAACAAATGTCTCACAAAATTGTTCACTTACTTACTTGTTGGTACCAACAATTTACCAAATGTAAAAAATATACCAAATCCTTAATTTCTTACCAAATCTTAAATTTTTTAAGTCTTTAGACTTATAAGGCTCAGCTGATAAATTTTGCACACTAGCGTGCTACACAGAGACAAAAGGTACTATAGAGTTCGGCATGTCAGCACATGATAGCTAAAATTCCTCTCTAAAAATCTGCGATAATGCGTTGAAATCCATTTGCAGATTTGTTTTCAGTAGCAGGTAAAATGAAGTTGAGTACGGCCAATATGTCAACACAATTAAAATAGCGCGCAGTGATAGAATTTTTAACAGTAGAAAACATGAATCCTATGAATATTTTTCATCGTTTAAAAGCAGTTTACGGTACAGAAACTGTTGACAGGAGTACTGTGAATAGGTAGACATTGCAAAATAAATTTTGCAGATGTGAAGCTGGTAAAGCAAAAATTGAGGACGCACCTCACAGTGGACGATCAGTTTCTGTGGCTGACAAGAAACATTGAAGGGAGGTGGACAATTTGCTTCAAAGTGACCGGCAAATCACCCAGCAACACATCACTATTTAGTTAAAGATATCTAAATAATGGGTAGGCCGTACTGTCAAGCAATTGGGTTACCATAAAATCTGTGCACAATGGTTACCACACACACTCCTCTGATGGCTCTCCGCAAGCTGAAGTTTGAGCCTATTCCACATCCACCAAACTTGTCAGATTTGGCTTTGTGTAACTCCACTTCTTCCCTCATCTTCAAGAGGAATCTCAAATCATTACACCATCAACGATGAGGTGAAGGAAGCTGTGGCCACTAGGATTTGAGAAAGACCACCAAAATTTTTCAGTGACAGAATGGAAAAACTTGTCACACATTGGGAAAAGTGTATCAGTGTAAACAAGGATTATATTGAAAAATAAATACTGCATTTTGTAGCTAAGCTATATTACTTCTATTCATATTTTATTTCATTCAAATATCTCTTTTCATTCCCATGCTACAAATATATGAGCAAAATTTATCAGCCGAGCCTCATATTATTTTTTTAATAGAACTGGTCCAAATTTTTTTTAATTAACTTTTTTTATTAAGATGACGGTAGATTTACAAACGAAACCAATGCTATAAGTAAATAAAACACTAATCACACAATAACAGAAGGTCAGAAACCAGCTTTTTTTTTTTTATAAAAGTAAGAGGAAAAATCCAGAGATGTTAAGAAACTATTATGAAAACACTGTTAGAATCCAGAAAAAGTATTACTATTCTTTAACCTAAACTTTAAAAGCAATTTTCTTGAGGTTTAAAGTGAAAATACATTGAATACCAAAAATGGCAACAGATTAGATATAACATCCTGTGTTGTGTCTAACAAAAGACTCAATCAAAAATAACAAAAAATATTTCTTCACATAAAAATCATTTTTTGTCAAATCAATTCTTGTCCTGTGAAATCACTTCCTCTTAACCCCAAGCATGTAAAAAACAAAAAACCTGTCCCCGAAAAATTCCACTTGAAATCTTTTAAGTACACTCTTTTAAGTATTTAAACAAAAACATTTTTCCTAACAGTAAGTGTATTACCTTTTTTCCTATTACTTTTTTTGTTATTATGTATCCTGAGCAAGTAAGTACCAAAAATCTATTTTTTCTTACATGTATGCATCTCATAGGTAAATATTTCACATGAAAAAAGTGAACATTTCTAAATTTTAATCTTAAAAATGTCTAATTTGAATTAATTAAAAAGTAGACTTGTCTTGACAACTATATCCTCCTTCTCTTTTTTCAACAATGTAAACTTTAAAATATTTTTAAAAAATCAGAGATTGGGCTTAAAATAAAATATTCAAATCTTTATAGATTACATAATTAAAATTATAAACTTCTTTAGAATCAGCCTGAACAAATTTTATAATACATGCTTTTAAAAATAAATATCAAAATTTATTCTATCCTCAGGTGTTTTCACCTTGGTATAAGCTGATGTTATTGTTTGTGGTTTTCTTTAATTAGAAATTCTGTCTCGGAGTGTGGTCAAAAAGTGAACTGGATTCAAACTATCAGTTCATTCAATATATCTTTTTTTGCACTTTCAGTCACGTGCAAATTAATCCACCAAACACAGGGAATGTTTTGTTTATCTCTATATTGTGGCTGCACTGCTTGACCACACCCATTCTTTAAAATGTTTGTGTAGTGTGAGGTTATTGTTCTTTGGTTATTTAGCAATTTTCTTGTTATAAATAGTGTTCTGTTAAATTTTTTTTTATTTTTATTACAAAATCATGTTTCCATATTTTTGTTCCACGTCTTGAATAACGGGCAAAACTCCAAGAAAGCATTTGAAAATTGTTCTCTTTCTGAGAATACCATTATGACACAATGACAAGTAGCTTCTAACTATTGTAGGGACAGTGAATGCAATTTTACAACAATTTAAAGAAACTTGTTCTTTTTAACTTCAAGGAAAAGGTAAATGTGGCGGTAAAGGAAAAACTACTCCAACACAGAATCGGTTATCAGTGAGAAAAAGTAAATTTGATCAAAAATTACCTGTTGTGTGTGAACTTTAATTTAGAATTAACACCCAAGGGAACAGCAGATTTATTTACACATAACAACTGTTAGATGCCGACTTCTTGCAGCTGGACAGAAAGATCATTGGCCAACTAAAATACAGCTTTTAACACTAGCAATGAGCAAAAAAAAAATGCTCTTGTAGGCCAAAGTACACAGGCTACCTGGCCTAAAGAAGACTGGAAAGATGGTATGTTTTGTGATTAGTCACATTTTTATGTTCAGGGACAAAGGGTTCCATACATTAGCAAAGTTTGAGTGAGAATACACCACTGGCTCATATTCAACAATCAGTTAAACTGTTTTGAAAAAATGTTTTGGTGTTGTTTCACATTTCAAGACCCTTGTTTATTAATTGCAGTAAATGGTATGTTGAAAAGTGACATATATATATAGATTTTCAAGTAAAGGGTTATGACAAAACTTCAAAAGAAATTCCTACAAGGCAATGGAATGTTTCAGTATGGTGCCATGCCATACTGCCAAAAAATTGTAAAAACCTTTTAAAGAATGAAACATTAAAGTAACTCATGTGGCCAGGCAACTCCCCACGCTTAAAATGCAATTGAAAATCCGAGCAATAACTTTCAAAAATGAATTGTACCACAAAAATTGATCTCATTAAAGCAATAATATAGATATGGTTTCATGATGAAGAAATCAAAATAATGTGCAGTAGTGTACTTGCTGAACTGATACCAAATTGTGTTCATGAAGTGATTATGAATAAAGGAGAATATATTAATCACTAGATAATCAAAAACTGAACTAGTATGATTTTTTTTTTTAAATCATAATATTAAAATTAATTTTTGTTAAAAATTTTAACTAAAATGAATGAACTGTTATAATATTAATTACAACAAAAAATATTTATGATTTATTGTTTTTTGAGTGTTGTTCATTAACATTCTTAAACAATGAATATTGAATCATTTATCATTGTTATATCATGGGAATATGAATAGTAGCAAGCATGAAGTAACTTGAAACTATGATTATGCTAATACATAATCATAGTTTCCAAATCTAATGATTTGAATAAAACAATAACCAACAGAAAAATGTTGATCATTTAATAAATCAAAAGGAACATGTGAACCCTTTTATGCATTGTCCTACAAATCAGCACTGCCCATATTTATAAAACCCACAGCACTGTACTAGAAGTCGCATCTAGCACGAAGTCAGGTAACTTGTAAACACATTGAGTTTAATGAAAACACATCCTTTTTTGGAACTGGCCAATTTATTGGGATGAGCAATCCAGTTTCTATAAAAATCTTGGCTTGCTTTCTCAGAATAAATCCAGTTGTTTGAAGGGTTTTGGTCTGTTACATTGTCTGTTTTCAGTCTACATACTGTTGTTAAAAGCGGAATTTTTTTACTTCATGCAACTATGAGCTTTTTCTGCTTTTAAAAACAAAAATCAGTTAACCAACAAGGAGAGTACAACATGCACAGACCACTTCTCTGGATTATTTTGGTTCCTTCATTTCTCGGGATTTTTCTGTGGATTAAGTTAATAAAATTAAATGAATACAATTTACATAGTTAATTGCCATGACAACTAACCAAAATCATCTGAATAAGAGAGCTCTTATATTTGGTTTTTGTACATAGATTTGATACACAAAACATTCTCTAGATTCAGACCAACTTCAGATCTTCTCTTTTTTCAGTTTAGCCTCTGGAACCACCGTAAGGTAATTACTTCAGAGGATGAATTAGGATGAGATATGTATGAATGTAAATGAAGTGTAGTCTTGTACAGTCTCAGGTCGACCATTCCTGAGACGTGTGGTTAATTGAAACCCAAACACCAAAGAACATGAATACCCAAGATCAAGTATTCTGGGGATATACCCATCCACTAGTTCTGGGGATATAAGGTGATTTAGAGGCCAACACCGAACACATACGTACATTAACATCCGGAAAATTTCCATCCGGTTTTGTGGGTTCCTTATGTGTCAAAACGTAAATCTCCATTGTAAACCGCATATCCCCAAATTGAACCAGAAAACAATACTTTCCCTTCTACAGCTACAGCTCTGCTATAGCCCTATCTAGACGGGAAAGTAAAATGTTGAATTATACATTGCGTAATAAAAATTGTTTTTAAATAAGTTTCATTTCGTCATATTTATTTTCATTTTGTTTAGAATTAGCATTCGTTTCGAAAATTTTATTTAACAGGATATAAATTGTACATCTAATTTTTACTTCCTTGTATGAAGTAAAGCATTGTAATCACAAAAAATTTCGGTTTTCAGATTTCAACAGAAATATCCAGTTTGACCATCCTGAATCCATTTTGACTACTTTCGGCGTAACGTCTGTACATACGTATGTATCTCGCATAACTCAAAATCGATTAACCGTAGAATGTTGAAATTTTGGATTTAGGACTGTTGTAACATCTAATTGTGCACCTCCCCTTTGACTGCAATCGACTGGGCCAAAAGTATCAAAAAAAGCCCAAAATCCAATTTTTTTGGATTTTGGACTTTTTCTTAACTGCAGTAATAAGCCCTCATTGAGAGCTTTTCAACGATATCATAAGTGGTACTTATTTTCATTGGTCTTAAGTTATAGCCAAATAAAAAAATTTAATTAATGAAATATTTGGATCTTACAAGGGGAAGACGCATCGGTCCGAATCAGACTTCATATACATTTTGTTTTTAACCTTTCTTTTTTAATTTAAATATATTGTTTTATTAATAATTATTAACCTCCGATTGTAAACAAATTTTACAATAAATAATAATTCAATAATAACAATAAAAAAAAATTATTAAAAAAATAATTCAGAAGTTATTAGAGAAATAAAATTTAATGTACTTTTCATTTTAATCAAAACATTTTTACAGAGGTTAATAATTATTAATATATTTAAATAAAAATAAAAAATATACGTATATGAACTCAGATTCGAACCGATGTGTGCATGGTTACGGATCCGACACGTTCTCATTTACACCACATATCTAGTCGAGCGACGTGAAACAAAATTAATATATAAACTAATATAAAATACTGATACGGACACCACAAAAATATGTGATGCAATGTGGTGTCCACCACAATGCAATTGTATAACTGTCCACCTTATTAAATAATTGGAGAATCGTATCTCATTTTCAAATTAAATAAATTTAAATTATGTGCAGTAAAAAATCTATATATGTAATTTAATAGACGTACAAGGAAGCCATGTGGTATCCACGACAGATTTTTCATGTTTCAGTTAACAATATAAATTTTTTTTTGAAGGTGGCCGGAAGACATGACGTTAAGTTATATTAAATTTGATACGGTTTGTCGTTCGTGTATAACATTTTTTGGATAACCGAAAAATGCGGTAGCTATTAAAAAAAAAATTGTTTTTCCTGTGTACAACATTTAAAAAAATGATCGGGTATCAAAAAATTTTATGCAAGATTTAAATTACTTTTTGTATAATTATTTTTATAGTTGTATTATGTCAAATTAAGAAACTTATTTTTAATCTATTTATAAAATTCATATTATCGGGGATCTGCTCTACATTATTCCGATAAAACAAGATTCTATTGTAATTAAACACAATAAAAATAAAATATAATATTTGGTATTTTAAATTAATAAATATTTTAATATTTAATAATACTATTATATTACTGGTTAAGAAAACACCCAACGATGACTGGCTCAAAGTGTTATTGTCGCGTCTATGTACTACGGAGTTAAGCCTACTGCTGCAAGCATATTTTTTAATGCTTATGGGGAGGCATCACTACCCAAGAATCAAATGAGAAAGTAAAAAGAAAGCTTAATATGTCTTTTAAAAAAATTATAAAAAAGGAAAATTTGAACTGGATAAATATAAAATATTGTTAATCAAAAACCATTATAATAAAAAAGGAATAAAATTATGGGAGGATAGAAGATTCCCATAAAAAAATTGGTAAAATTTCATTAAAAAAACCAGCAAAAACTAGCCTGTTTTATGAAATGTCTAATACTAATTCCTTAATAAATTAAAAAATTAGAACGCAACCAACAAGTAGGAAAAAGGAACCTCATTAGTTAAGTTTTTTTACCCAAATATAGTTACTGATGACGGGAATGAATTTTTTTTAGTGTATGAAAAAATCCAAGTATTGTAATCAAAAACAATCTTGATGAAAAGCAAAAACGTTACCACTGAGATCCCTATTAATACAACAAAAAACAAATAAAAACAGTTTGAAGAAAATTTATAAAATTAAATACGATATAAATACACAAGAATTTAATTCATCATCATGTTATTAATAACATCAGTAAAAAAAAGTGAAGGAATAATCGTACGTGATCACACCAGATCAGGTGGTCTTCAGTCAAACACATGTCTCGATAAAGTGTGACCTCATCTTGAACAAGTGTAAATTAACGTACAGCAGTGTAACATCGTGTCTATATAGAATTTGTTTCCGACTACGGCGTACCATTCGGTCAGACAGTTTTCATTAAATATGCATGATTAACACGTACGATGATGAAGTGATTTAACTGATACTTGTTGCAGAATCAACCTTCTAATTTCCAGATATACCAAATTACCCCGGAAATCAGCATATAATAAACTATAATCTAAATAATCCATTACGAAGAGCAAATTATACTTTTATTATAAATCAAACAAAGCTAGTAAAACACTAAGAGAATTCTGTAAATTGATATGTCGGCAGCTTAAGCCAACCCAAATGCAATTCAATTTAGATTACGGTTGGATTTATTTAAATATTGTTTTTATATGAGTTAATAGTTAAAAGGTTTGTACTTTTTTAAAACGAATAAATTATTTTATATTTCAAGATTTTGGTAGGATGAAATAGTCGCTGGTAATCAAATTAACAAAAATAAATCTTTTAAATTTCTAAAAAAAAAAGTTCAATTGCTAAAAGAAAAACAAAATTTACAGTTTTGAAAATCTAACAAATTTTCACACAAGACCAAAAAGATTACCTTAAAATTTGGATCATCAAAATATAGCAATTTTAACAAACATGTCCACAACCCTTAGATAATAAATCACCGATAAAAAAACTTAACTAAATCGTTCAATTCGAGAAAAAAAATGTTAAAAAATAAAACCACACAAATATTATGACCGTATATCATAATAACGAAATTAATTAATAATGTTTTGAATACGTGAAATTTTGCTGAAAATATAAAAAGGTAAAAAATTAAAAATTCTTTAAATAATAATGTTTTTTCATGTTTTTTTTATTAAAAGAAAAGTTCCATACAATAAAATATAATCGGATACCTTTATTAAAAGAAAGATGAACAGAAGACGACATGAATCGGAGATAACGAAAAAGTAATAATAATGTAATAAGCAAGAAACCTGAGGTATACTGATCGGGCCGACGAACGACCACCACCAAACAACCCTTTAAAGAAATGTTACCAACGTAACGTAACAAATATTACCGTCAATACTAAAATATACCGATTTAAAAAGCAGTTTATCGTTTTAACACGAAAAGATTTTATAAATAATTTTTAAAATGTTTGGATTAAATTGCATTTAAAAATAAAAATTAATAAGTAAATCAAAATAGAATAAAACAAATTTTTCACAAAATCATTCGATTTTCCTCTTCTTAGATGACACAAATCTTCTCTATATGCAATATAATCGACGACAAATACTTAAAAGGACTAACAAAATTCTACAAAACCGCTAATTCTTTAAAATAATTATTCTCGTATGTATATACAATTATGATGTAAGTCTCCAAAGATAGAAAAATAAACATTCTTTTACGAAAATCATTTTTATTTATATAATATTCTTCTACATAAATACCAATGTTTTGAATACGCATTTCGATGAGTGTCCTTCAGTGCTGCAAAACACGTGACCTCCTAAGTTTCCATAAATAGGAAAAATAAACATTTTTTTTTAAGAAGACCATGTATGGTGTGTATCAGGAGAAGAAACAAAACACAAATCATATCAAGGAACGTGAAGCAACGCAGTTAAAACCATATGACTTGAGCAAAGCTGTTGTCATGCTTGTAATGGCGTCGGTGATATGTTACATGAGATGATATATGTTGTTCATCTTTTCCTGATACACCATGACCTTCATAAAAAAAATTTTCTTTTTTTTGGGTATGAAAAATATATGGGACACTGTAGAAGAATTGTCATATGCGTAGAGGATTAGCTGAATGATTTTTTTTTTAAATAATAATTCAAAAAGTTATTCATTAGGTGGGGATTTTAACATTACACAAGGATAAAACCATGGGACTACCCCACCGGGTTGGTCTAGTGGTGAACGCGTCTTCCCGAATCAGCTGATTTGGAAGTCGAGAGCTCCAGCGTTTAAGTCCTAGTAAAGTCGGTTATTTTTACACTGATTTGAATACTAGATCGTGGATACCGGTGTTCTATGGTGGTTTGGTTTCAATTAATCACACATCTCAGGAATGGTCGACCTGAGACTGTACAAGACTACACTACATTTACACTCATATATATCATCCTTATTCAACCTCTGAAGTATTATCGGAACGATAATTACCGAAGGCTAAACAGGAAAAAGAAAGAAGAAAACCATGGGACTGTGCTTTTCATGTAAGCATGAGAATTCAATCGGGATAGAATTCCCATTAATAATAATATTTCTGTCGTCCAAAGTGTGAAATACCTCAAATATCATATATATATACATATACACAGATGTCCCACGAAGGAACAAAGAAACCTTCACATTCTACTGGTGAAAATAATGAGAAAAATTCATACAAATATAGGTTAGAAAATGTTTTTTTTCAAAATTTCAATTTTTGGGATCGAAATTAAGAGTAAAGTTGGTGATTTCTTATGTAATTTGAGCTGGGAAGTAGGATAAATCATGTCCCAGAATTGTAAATCCAGTAGTTTTTAAAATATCCAACGTAAAACACAAAATTCGGTGTCGAACAACAAGTGTTTTTAGGTGGTAAGTACAATAGTTTTGTTGACTGATTAATAAATCAATCCGGAAGTTTTAGTAACAAAACTTGTAGAAAATTTAATTCTAAAAAAAATTAATGTAAATACAGCCGATAAAAATTAATAAGAATTTTTAAAAATCGAATTTTTGTTTTAAACAAAACACAAAAAATAAACAAAATCTTATTATTCCTTCTGTACCTAACAAGCATTATTCTTAATACGGCAAAACAAAAAATATAAAATACATGAAATGATAAATGTTAACAGAATAACAAACCTCAGTTACAGTAATTGTTCAAAATTCCCTTCTTCACAATGTGAAAAATATTTCCTGTGGTTTTCCGTATCACCTCAGGATCGTTTCGTATAAATTCAATAGCGTTTCGTATTTTAATACGTAACTCTTCTTTAGTATTCATTTTTGTGGGTATACTATCGTTGTCATACGGTCCCAAATGAAGTAACCTAGTGGCGTTAAGTCGGCTGATCGTGGTGGCCGATCGATTGGTACACCGCGTCCAATCCAGTTTAAGAAATTATCATTTAAGTGATTTCTAGCTACAAAGAAAAATTTCGCGTTGCACCGTCTTGCTAGAAAATCATTTGCAATCTAATGTGTAAAGGTACATCCTCCAAAACAGCCGGCAAATTATTTTTCAAGAAATGAACGTATGCATGTCCCGTAAAGTTTTCATTGAAAACAAACGGTCCCAGAATTTTGTCATAATAATGCCACACAAAACAGTAATGTGAAACCTATGTTGGAAACTAGTTTCCAAAGTCCTATATGATTTGTCTTCGCTCCAGTGATTATTTATTATTAAATATTATTTTTACAAGTGAAGACTCCCTTTCTCGTAAAAGTGGTTTCATCAATAAATAAATTTGAACTTTCTATCAGCGATGTCTAGAAGTTTACCCGTCGGGGATAATCTGTTGGCCGAAAATTTTGAACTTTCTACAGGCGGAAAAGATAAAGAATTTCCTTCCTCAGGATGCGTCACACTTTGTTTTTTGACAAACCAGTGCGAAATGAAATTCGCCTTGTACTAGCGCCTAAGCTGCGCTGAATCACACGATGATTTTCTTGGCGTTACAACAGAAAACAAAGGCACAGGAAATAACCCTTTCGTTTGTAAATGCTGATACACGGAAGAATGTTTAAAAAATGAATACTTTAAAAAGAACGTTTATTAGGAACAGAAAGAATAATACGATTTCCTATTTATTTTTCGTCTGTTAGGCTTCAAGAAAAAACTGATTTTTAAAAGTGTTTATTTACTTTTTATCGGCTGCAATTACATTAATTTACTCAGAATTACATTTTCTAAGAGTTTTATAACTAAATCTTACGCATTTATTTGTCATTTAACAAATTATTGTACTACAAACCTAAAAAAGAACTTGTTTTTCGACACCGAATTTTGTGTTTTACCTCGGATATCTTAAAAACTACAGCAGTTACTGTTCTGAAAGATGATTTATCCTATTTCCCAGCTCTTTCTTTCTTTTTCTGTTTAGCCTCCGGAACCACCGTAATATATTAAGTCAGAGGATAATATGTATGAATGTAAATAAAGTGTAGTCTTGTACATTCTCAGATCGACCGTTACTGAGATGTGTGGTTAAATGAAACCGGGCCACGGATATCCACTTATATTCAAATCCGTGTAAAAGTAACCGCCTTCACTAGGATTTGAACCATAGAATTATCAATTTCGAAATCAGTTGATTTACGATGACGAGTTTACCACTAGTCCAAACCGGTACGTTATCTCCCGTCTAAAATTACATAAGAAACCATCAAACTATACTCTTAATTTTGGTGCCAAAAATTACAATAAAGCTTCTTTTTATTGGAAGATCTGAAAAATCCGAGGGAAATCTTTCGCTATCCGTAAATTGAAAACAAAGCTTTCACAGATGTTTCAATATGGAATTTTTCATTATTTTCACCAGTAGAACATGTTCTGAACGTTTCTCATTTTCTTCGTGGAACGCGCAGGCGCGCGCGTGTGTTTTCCAATAATAAAGATTTAATGAACATTTCAGGTCATTTAAAAATAAAAAAAATAGTTTTCTTAAATATCGCAGACCACTTAATAATTAACAAACATAACTAGTTTGGAAAACAATTTAGAAATAATTGAAAAGGTAAGCATTTAACACGAAAATAATAATACAAAATTTCAAATTTTAGAAAGATTTTATAAATATAAACGTAAATTCATTCAACATTAATAAAATTATTCCAGTTGAGATCGTGTCGAGATATTTAATTTTATTCATGAGGATACAAAAAACGTTTTTTTATCAAGCGACTCATTCCAACAATTTTTGCCGTAACTTTGTTATTTATGAACGGATATGAATAAATAATACGTCATTTTCTTTGTAATAAAACCCTAACATTTTTTTTTTTTATAATAACATAACATTTACATTAAACGGGGATTACAAAGATACTTTCTTTCTTTTCCCTGTTTAGCCTCAGGTAATTACCGTTCAGATAATACTTCAAAGGATGAATGAGAATGATATGTATGAGTGTAAGTGAAGTGTAGCCTTGTACAGTCTCTGAGATGACTGGTTAATTGAAACTCAACCACCAAAGAACACCGGTATCGACCCTCTAGTATTCAAATCCGTATAAAAATAACTGACTTTACTAGGACTTGAACGCTGGAACTATCGACTTCCAAATCAGCTGATTTAGGAAGACTCGTTCACCACTAGACCAACCCGGTGGGTTAATTACAAAGATACTAACAATTAAAATGTTTATATGGCTGCCAATTTGAAATGAGATCACTTTCATTATTTTTATACATAAACCTGTACGTACCGTAAAAGTATACTAGATTTCAGCTCGATACTATTAATCATTCACGAGAATAAATTTTTATTTTAAAAATACAAAATGGCAGATAAACTGTAAATTAAGCGTTTTCGGACATATATTGATATAATTTTTTTTCTTTATTCCGATGTAGGGGATAATTCTACTTCAGATATTTTCATTTCTAACCCAAATATTGATAGGAATTCACAAAAAATGTTAATTTACGTTTTATTTCAATTTATGAAAATAAATTAACTTAGTGAAATTGATAAATTATTTTTTATCATACCATTTACGAAAGGAATTATTATTATTATTACAACAATAAAAATATCTCATGCAAGAAGACCAGACTTTTCGTTTACGGCGCTTCACTATTCAGTCAGAAATTCACTGATTTCGAGTACAATGCACTTCTACTAAAAGCAGCAACAAAATGAGCTACTGCATTTAAAAATAGGCGTTCGGTATAAATCAAAAGAAAAGTAAATTGTGCATATGATAAAACAAGATAAATAATTCATCCAGGAGGTTAATGTACTGTAATGATGCATGAGACTAGAACAGATCAGTAATCTTGAATACATAGGATCTTTAATTATCTACTCAGAAAAAAAGATAAATGTCAAAAGCACCTACAAAAAGCCAATTGATGATAAAAAAGGGAGGCTGATACTTAACAAAACTTTGGTTAAACATACTTTGAGTACGTACATATGCCAACTTAGTTATCTGCAACGGAATGCATAACCTATTGTAAAAACATAACAGCAGAACAAGAGCAGCTGAAACGAGATACCCAAGTGGAGTGGTGTAGAGAATAAACTGGAATAGAGATAGAAACAGTACAAAAGCCAGATGCAGCAAGAACATCGGTATCAGCAGGCTGTTAAGAAAAAGGCATCAGAATAGTTCGGCCATTTGCTTAGAAAAGGAGAAAACAAAAGGCCAAGAACGGCTATGAAAGCAAGGCCAGTTGATGTGCGATGGAGAGTACAACCACGACTGGAATGGGAGGAGTACATTATGTAAATAAATATCGAGTAAGAGGGAAAAAATATCAGAGAAAGGAAAAAGACTGAAAATAGATTAAAAAACGTGACTTGAAGAATCCGATGGTTAACAGCAAAAGAAAAAGATAAAGAGAACAAAGGATAATTTAAGAAAAGGAAAAGCTCAAGCGAGAGTGTGAAAGGTATCTATTAAAACCTACCTTCAGAGAGATTCATCACTAACAATGAGTTTATGTGTGAAGTATACAAAATATGTTCTAAATATAATAATACCATCGAAAACACAGAATCAGCAAATGCTACATCCCTACCGCAATGACCGAATTGGTTCTAAGAGAGTGATTCTGACCCTAGCTCTTCACGTAGCACCATAAATAAATAAATAAATACTTTATTCAGATCATAATATAATTATACATTATATAGATCACATCAGGAATGGTAATTTTGCTATTTGCCAGACAGCAAAAAGTAACAGCATTTTGCTGGAACAAACACAGGAAACCACAGAACCTTGGTCAAAGCAGGATTATTAAGTATAAAATTTTACATAATAAATAAAGCAACAGTCCACACTAAGAGACAAAAATGATTATTTTATGAAATAATTGATTATAATTATGAAATAATGAGGCAACTATGTATGGTATGCAAATAAATAAATAACAAGGTGATAATTGCTTAATTTTTGATTGTTGTGTATATATATATATATATATATATATATAGAATTGGGTAGCTAGTGGTTAAACTTGCCATCACAAAATCAGCTGATTTTCAAAGTCTAAAGTTCTAAGGTTTGAATCCTTGTAAAGGCAGTTGCTTTTGTATGGATTTGAATGCTAGATTGTTGATACCGGTGTTCTTTGGTGGTTGGGTTTCAATTAACCACACATTTCAGGAGTGGTCGACCTACAGCTACATCAGGCCTGGCAAGCCAGTAGCAGTAATTGCATTTGCCCTTACATACACACACCAAAACCCGACATTAGCTGGAAAACTGATTGGAGAAAACAAAAAAAAAAAAATATATATATATATATATATAAAGTACACATTAAACAGAACAAAATTCACATTTATCTAATTATTAAGAGTTACTTTTAAAAATCATCAACAAATGATGAGTTTCAAACACATTATGCTACGTTGTTTCAGTAGAAGGAAATTCTTTAATTTAAATAAAATTAATCAGCAGATCTTTTAGACTGTTAAGCAATAAATTAAAAATACAAACTGAAGCAGAATAAGATTCTTTTTTCAAGTCAAATTATAGTCCATAATACAAAAATACTTGTGTTATAAGGTTTGACACAAGCGAGTTTATATGTATGTCTTAGGCGGATTGAAAAATCAGGCTTATTGTAAAGAGTACCGTCATTTTGCAATGCGCCCAACAAATTGGAAAATAGGACATTTATCTAGGCAAACAGAAAATTATTCGGCAATTTCTAATCAGCCTAATATTTTTCAGGCATACTGTAATGAGCCTAAAAAACTTTAGGCTAATTAGAAAATGTGCAATTGTTTGCTCATTAAAGAGAAATAGAAATCCAATATAAGCATTATTGCTTTTAATTAGAAGTATAATCAAACCAAACTTAACCTACGCTCGTGTGCACGTTTTTTTTACTGGCACCTAAAACAAAGGCGCTATTGTATTATGAAAACTCACAACTTTCAGGCTGCCCCAAAATGTAATATTATATCTTTGACAAGAATAAATCGATTGGAATACCTCTTTTGAGTTTTTAATTTTTTCTTTTTATAAGTGGATTGCTGTTCCTTGATACCTGTAAGGTTTTTTAAATTATAGTAATAATAGATACTTAACAATGATACTGTTTTTATCAATTAATCAAGATGTTTCAAAGTGAAATAATAAAGATCTTAATAAAATCGATTTGATAATCATCTACGGTCAACAGAAATATTACTTTCATAATTAATGGCAATCCTATCCACAAAATTAATGGTAAATTCATTAGAGAAGAAACCTTTAATAAAATTATCTATCATGTCCTTGCATACTCTCATCCAGTAAAATACATGTTTACATTAACATGTACGGCTGTTACTCCAATATATTCTTCATAAAGTTAGTAATTCTTTAAAAATAGCTTTGACAAAAACATAATGTTTCCAGTTAGATCAGTTAACTAACTGATGGTCATACCTAATGAATATTTTCCCTCACTAGTTTCCACTGAAGAACATACACTCTCCTTTTAAACGTGCTTTATTTTAAAAAAACAAATTAAAAACAAATAAATATAATAAAAAATTAAAGACATCAATAGCACGCAAAAAACATGCAATAACATAAATTATGTGATTAATAATCATTAAAACATTATAATTTACATTCAAATAATAAAACTAATGATAATTTTTATTTAAAACAGTGTGGATAATCAAATTATAAGAGGAAATTGATCAGAACCACGCTAATAAGATTTACGATAGAATTATATTTATAAGAGATAAAAATGTTCTACAAACTAAAATTACAGATTATTGAAAGGTAAAATTTAGTGATTTACAACAATCAGAGAAAAATTGTTTTTATATACAAACTTGTACAATATATCACACTATCTAAGCAAAACAATGAGTGAATACATCCCGTGTAATATAGTAAATGTATAAAAGATTTTTAAAAAACCAATCAAATAACACTGCACAATAATTTATTAACAAAAGTAATATAGCCTGGAAGGAACCATAAACACATGTTGAAATGTTAAACAGGCAAAGCCTTAAAAATACACTGTTCAAATATACAAAAACAAGCTTAGAATGATTCAATATGAAAAAACACAAGGTCTTATTGCTTTATCATAAAGGAAAAAATTAATTTGAATGTAATTATTATTCTGTAGAATATGATGACAGGAAATGAGGTAAAATCAATAACACAATCTGTCCACTTTGCTTTACCAGTACTTGTGCGTGCGCGCATGTGTGTGTGTGTGTGTGTGTGATGCTTTTTTTGTGTCACTCTTTTTTATTCTGTAACACATATAAAACTTCAGAGACAAAAGCAACACCAACTAAACTTACTTTCCCTGAGAATATTGATGCTGATTATGCAGACAATCCAAACAATAAACCGAGTGAAACTGTCATGAGTAGAATTGAATATCACCTACATTACAGTAAACTCAGCGTGATGTACAACAATCAAGTACGGAACACCATTTCACACCTTACTTGAAAAAGTGAGTTAGTTAATTTTGAGAACAGTTAAACCATTTTTGGGAATGATTTGTGACTCATGACTATTCTACTACAACCATTTGGTTATGCAACTAACGTAAAATAATATCAGGTTAGATCACCTAACACCCAGAATCCATTTTGCTCCAGATCCTACCAAGGTATTAAACTACACAGATAAGGCTAGATCATCCTTTCCCATAATTCACTCCTTTTTTTTCCTTATCCTTGATCCCTTCTTCCCAATTATCGGTTCCGTAGAAGTAGATCTTACCATGCTGCTATTTTATCTACGCTAAGATCTGAAAAGCCAACAAAAGGAGCTGTTTGTGAACAGACATGGAGACCGTTTCTTATTTGATTTTCATACAAAGCCGTATGGCTGAAGTGTTAATCAGGTAAACCCTAGTCATAAACTCTCCTAAATAAAAAGGGGAAAAGCATACAGTCTGTTCACATGACGTAGATATATAAGAAACATTAATCTTGCTCAAAAAAAAAAACCATAAACCATGAGGAAGGAGATAAAAAAAATAATAAAATAGAAAAATGTTGTGCAAAGGATAGCGAAAGGTGAAATGTGAGAAAAGGAAGTTGGCGCCAAATACAGAAGCAGTGACAATTATTTGCAAAATTTCTAAAACACAAAATAGAAGAAGGAGAAAATAATAACAATTTGAAAGACTTTTTATAATAAAGACAAGTAATAAAGAAATGAAAGAAAGATTCAGATTGGTGACCCAAACAACAGCATAAATGATAAAGACAGAGTAGGTTCTGAACAAGAAAATAATTGTCTCCATATTGCATGCCGACTCCATCACAAAGATATGGAAACAACAATAATCTTAAAAAATAAAATAAATATAATTTACAATTAAAGCTCTATCTGAGAACCGACTTAAGTAGTACAAATAAAACTGGAGGTAACAATAATTTACCTTCAAACGAGATCATGTATTAAAAAAGAAAAAAAAAAATGGTATTCTTTCTGTTAAATTGAAGTTAAATTTTGATAAGAGAAATATTGGTCCATTACAGTTGAAAAGGTAATTATATCAAACTTTTTGATGGAACATATTGTATTGCGTACTATATTGTTAATATAGCTGACTAGCTGAGCCCAATCAAAGAATATACAAGAAGAATATACAATCAAAGAATATACAGAATTTTAACTATAACAGAAAAGAAAAATAACTGGCTGTAACATATCAACTGAGAAGGATCGACCAGAAAAGTGCAAGAAGCAAAGAAGAGAGGATGAAAAATTCTAAAAATTAAAATCTAAAAATAACCAGGAGGGAGCTATTAAGAACTCAAAAACTTTACTGGAAATAGAACAGAAATGAAGAATTGTCATAGTGCAAGTGATAGTATGTCTTAAACCAGAGAATATTACGATAAGATTAACCCAAATCCTGCAAAGAAAGCTTAAACAAATCTTACATTAAGAAGATTAACCCAAATCCTGCAAAGAAAGCTTAAACAAATCTTACATTAAGAGGATTTAAATTACACAAAAAAGAATAACTAAATTACATCTAACACGTGAAGAGTTAAACAATCTAATTAGAAAGAGAATAATCCAATGAGACAGGAAGGAAAATTCTTTCATTTTAATCAAGCTGATTAGGTCCACAACAAAGGTAGGATTAACATCCTGGAACTGAAAGTCCAAAATAAGGGGAAAATATTAAGTCCATACTTAATAAATAAGTTTCTAACTAGATCATCAAAATTACTTAATTCTTAAACCAGAACTGCTTCAATGAATACCGCTGCCATTCATAAGAAACTAAAATAATAATAGCTGCTGTAAAACAGAAAGTTAATTAACAATGAAGTGGAAGGTTACATTAACTATAAAAAAAACTGAGAATAACCAACTTAAAACTGTGGAAAATGTAAATAAAAATTTACGCATGAAACACCTATGGGCTGGAAACAAGCACTACTAAGAAAAAAAATAGAAAGCCAGCGATACATAATATAGGAAAAAATAAAATATCCAGACATATGAGAAATTAGATGAGACTATAAAGAAAGTAGAAATAAATGGATTACAGACAAGTGATAAAAGACTTAACAAAGAAAAGAAAGTTTTAAACATGCTTTTAAACAAATCTAAAAAAATGGATTACCCAGTAAACATTTCAACAAAATAATACATATAAAGTTGTCTATTTTCACAAGACCACAATGAAGAGTATGGGGCGCAACCTCAGTTCTATTTTGCACCTTAATTTTATTTCATCCAAAGAGATTTACTAGATATTGTATATTGAAGCTACCATTTCATTTTACAACAAAACCTTTGTCATATTTAAAGAATTTATGTAGATATTGAATATGAAAGAACACCCCATGCTTTTCATAGTAGTCTTGCAAAAAATAGACAAATTTATACAGATTATTTTGTTGAAAACAAAATTATCTTCTATTTATGTTTACTGAGTAATCCATTCTTTTAGATTTGTTTAAAAAACTATGTTTTAAATTTTTATTTATTTTATACTTTTTATTAGTATGTTGTTTATATTTATGGGAGTAAATATAATATAATAGTTTTCGATATGTTCAAAGTGATACACTGTACATTGATGTTCATTAAAAAAACCTACTGCACATGTGTACCACTACTCTTCATATTCTGCGCATGTGTACTATCCGTTAACTGTGGAACGAAAGTGAGCTAAAGAAAAGCATGTATACTTGGTTATGTTATACAAAACCAAGAAGAGACTGATATCCTACAAGAATATGTCAATAGGATATGGAAAGTATACAAGAAAAATAGAAGTTCAGATAACCTATAAAAAAAGTAGAACACACAAAATAGAAAACAAGAAATAACAGAAACAAAAGAACTAATAGTCTTTATTACAACCAGTTTCTTTATCATGATTATCCTATACTAAAAGAAAATGTGATACAAATAAGTTAACAAAACATTACAAAACTAGTGATTTCAGAAAATCTGAGTGCTAAGTTATAAAGCAGAATTATTAAAGAAGTTATTAATTCATTAAAATTTCTATATTTTTCTACAACTGAAATATAGGTTAGAAATAAACACTAGGCTGAGAAATCCAAGTAAATACTTTTTATCGCAATAAATAGTTTAATGGGAACTACAGTCAACTTACTATAACGGCTATACCCTTCCTGTTAAACATGCATATTTTAATATTACAATATTTTTACAACGGATTTGTGTACAGACAAGAAGCAGCACAAACAGAAAAATGGATAAATCTAAAAACACTTCATTTTATGAGGCTTCATAAAAAATTGCAAACAATTCTTAATTTTATCACTGGAAATATCCAGAGAAAAACATTTTTTTTATTGTGATATTGGTACACATAACTTTGACATCTGCTACATCAAAAACCACTGCCAGTTTGGATTAGATTTTATATCACTTTAGATTAAACACACTAGATTAAACCACTTTATGTTCTAGATTGGATGCTGTATGATGAAAATTTTTAAAGGTTTTCATCAAATCTAGTATCCAAGAACAAATAGTTTATAAAAGCTAAAGCGCTTCCCAAATGCTTATGAATCAGTTGATGAAGGTGATAAAAGTCAGGAAACCTAGAAAATCAATAACACGTGAAAACATGGAAGGATTTGCACAAAAAAATAATATTCAATTACCATTATGGAAATTGCTGAAAAGATTTTTATCTTAACCGATTATATGTCAAGTAATTTTAATAATTTTTTGGACACATGATAAATAAAGGAAAAAATCTATTCTGCCATTTTCAAGTTCTGACCAGAGACTGTATCATCAAAGAATTTTTGATGAAATGATTAATGTTTTTATTAACATCAATATTCTTTCAATATAATATACAAGTAACTGATAAAACAAAGATCTAATTGTTTCAGTGGAAGTTCCCAAGCAAGTCAAAACAAAAAAAAGGCACACTGGTTTTGACATATTAAATATATCATGTTTTTCTCTATTAACATTATGCATTCCAGTAATTTTAAAAGATACTAGATTCAAAAAAGATGTTCTTTGTGTATTTTACATTGTTTAATGTATATACCTACAAAAAAGAGAAAGGTCAAGTAAATAAAAATTGAACAAAGTAAATCCAACAGATCACATATTACAGCTTGTTCAGAAATCTTTGTCCAAAAATAACGCTGTAGCAATACTTGAACAATCTTACTTCGCAAACATGGCTGTTAGTGTCTTCTCTTACTGACAACATAAAAAATCATAAAAGGAAAATTTTTTGTAATCACTAAAACAATAAACAAAAACTGGTGAATGAACAAAAGGCTATACCTAAAAGAGGTATAACAGTTTCACAACTGTTTTGAAGATTAGAAAATGTTAAAACTTTATATTTTATCCAGTAGGGATTAATTTTTAAGAGAACAAGTATGAATAATTTTTTTTTTCAAATAAACAAAAATTGCATAATACTGAATGAACATTGATGGTAAACTCTTATTTTTCATCCATGCAATTTTTTTTCTGTATAATGGCAAAGTAAATCATTATAAAAGTAATAACACCCTTATACACATTGTCATATAAAACTTCATTGAATAATAACTATAAAAAATTTCACAGAACACAAAACCATAAGTAAAATGAATTAAGAGATGAAAGTGGTACATTTTCTCCATATTTGGATTATATTCCACATTAGTGTAATCAAATGCTTACAATATTTTAGAGTATAGCCAAACAACAAATATTACTTGACTAAGCAGAACAGAATTACATCATTAGCCTGATTTTGAATTACCATTAAAAATAATCTAATATATTAATAACTACTTCAAAAATCTATTAGCGCAAAATCTGTAAAAGATAAGGACAGACCAAAAAATAAGTTTCTGGAATATGTAAATACTGCTGACATGATAGAAAAAATGTTTACAATGAAACGTTTTGCATGAATATTCATACATCTCGCGTTACAAGTATTATTCATAGTTGAAAAGAACATTTAGCAGGAAAGAAATTCTTTCTTACAAATTGTAGTACTACACAGATACACCATATTATGATGGCTAATCATCAACAAATGGTTTGTTAAAAAAAATGAAATACTTGAAGAATGCATTAATTTTTCTACCATGACAATTTGTCAATATTATTATTTTTTTATTATTACACCAACCTCTATGACAATTAGATAACTAACATTCTACCTTTCATCCAGAAAGTTCTGGGTTCAAATCCAGATTGGGAATGACGTTTTTTCGTACGTTACAAAACTTCATCCCAGTTTTGAAGTACAGTTACAATAACTGTATTAACTATACAGGCATAAATATATTATTTTTAAAATTACAATCAGATAAAAATTCAGCTAATAAATATTATTTCAACTTATTTTATCGGTAATGATCTTTGTTTAACTAAAAAATAAATCTCTTAAATTATTGAATACAACAATAACAATTTGGAATTTTGGAATGTCACAAATTTTGTTTAAATGGGATCTTTCAAGAATTATGTAAGCACCTAAGGAGTTCATGATTTGCTTACTTTTTCTGACAATGAGCAAGGGTGGACCACTCAAATGTTTATTTACAATAGAAAAAGCAAAATCAACAAAAGTGCAGTGTCAATTAAAATTAAAGGTATCGACTAATACTAATTAATAATACAGTTTCATTACATCTAAAGCAATCTAAATATGTTTCACAAACACTTGGTTATTGGAACATTCTAGATAAATTCTAGAAATATTCCACTAATAATGCAAATCTCTTAGTATCTTAGGACAATGTCAAACTTACGCTTTAAGTTGCAATTAGACTCCACTTAATTTTTTAAATCTTCATTTGATAATTTACTTCTGCATAATAATACATAATTTTACTTAATTTACATTCTAACGTCTAATTAAAACAATATTGTATAACTAAACAAATAAATGGTCGTTTTAAATTTCATTAACGTATATCAACAAATCCTGATTTTTAGCTTGGTAGTACAGATCAGATCACCCTTGCCAATTTTCCAGATGCTAGATGGTATAGATCTATAGTGGCCTACTTAATCAATAGGTTTTAATCTACATTCTTATGTAACCAAAGAAGAAGGAAGTATTTGCTAATATTTGCTTAGATGGAGGTAGGGGCAAAAATAAAGTTAAAAAAAGTCTTGTGTGTTAAACAAAAGAAAAGGCTATTTTTTTATGATTTGTTTTAGTGTAAATCAACATTTCTGCAGAACTGATCGGTAAATAAATCCAATTAGACATAATTTTAACATTAATCACCGTGTATAACTAAACTATTTCATAGATACAGTCAGTAACATTTGAAGACAGAAAAATTAACAAATTTACAGCAAGATGTTTCAAATTGAAATATTTTTTTAAATAAAACCTGAGAAAACTGAGATCATATAAAAAAACCTAAGAGAATAAATCTACCAATTATTGTTAAAATATTACTCTAGTTAAGTTTTCTAATAACCCTCTCAAATTCCACTGTATATTTTTGTAAAGCACAAGAAAGGAAAAATCATAGCTCTTAAACAAACAAAAAACATATTCCATCCAAACCCAATCCAGAATTTATTACTTTGGTAGGTAGGTTTATTAATTAATTAGTAGGTTTATTAATTTGAATTCATGCCATAAAAAGAATTCTTAATTTATAAATATGATTTTAAATGGTACCCTCATAAAACTTATACCGAACATTATCACTAAATCGTGCATGCCAAGAATACATTACAACTACTCTGTTAGAACATTACGTTCTAACAGACCAATAAATTATCAGATTAAAAAAAATTGTTATATTTTTCCTCTACACCTTTACTATCACAGATGATTATGATGACGATGATGATGTTAATGAAGATGATTACAAAACAAAAGCAGCCATTAATTAATTTTTTTTCAAAAGAAACAAAGTGGAAAAGCACTAATCCCGACGAGCTTCACAGTTAAAAGACGTTTTATTTGAAAATATTAACTGAATCTGAACCCAGACCTGCGTAATTACTTAACAGCTGATTTAGCAATAAAGTTGTTCAAATTTATCACCTGACATAGAGGTTAGTGATCAATACAATAAACTATTAAATAAATTATTTTTCTTTATTTTTTCCTGACTTAATAGGGTACTAGGTGAAACTTATTTTTTGATCCACCCTCAAGGAAATAATAGAAAAATGCATAGTGCAAAATCCTACCCTGTTTAGAAGGGTGTTCAATCTGTGTAGACAAGGCAACGTATATCCCGCACCAACTCTCTGCAATAGCAATACGTATCACATACAACATTCATTTACAATAATACAACAATAATTTTATTAATTTAATTTACAATTATAAACATTAAAAGTAACAAAATAATATATATATAAATATATACACACAAATAATCAACCACACAGACAAACTGTGAGGTAAATAAAAAATACATGCATGTTAGTAAGTGAAGATTTGTAGTGACACAAATATCACGATTTAGCACATTCAGCATGGTGATGAGGTGATATTCTACAGCATATAGTGTATTTACTGGAGTGCTGGTGACATCAACTAGTTCAATAACTTTTTCTTTCTTTTTAAATCCCATAATAGTTTCTGTAATGTTATTAAGTCAGCATTAATTTTTCCACAATTTTTGCTCTACATACATTCATACCGATCTTAATGTTTCCTGAGCAATCGTATGCACAGATATACTGAACAAAGATATTACTGATCTTTTTAAATATTTTACTTTATATACTTTTCATTTAAAGTATACTAATTACAATGAAATAGAATTGATATTTTGTTTTATTAAGAGAGCCTGATACTGATCATCAATTCTATTCAGCTTTAGTAAGTCGAGGATATATTTTGTGTAATAATTTAGAAATATATTTCATATTCTAGTGATTATAATCATAACTTTGTTTTCAAAATATTTCTAATAAATAAATAAAAATGATTTTAGAGTCCTTAATAAAGTTAGTAAACTTTTTAAAAATAATTGAATTTAGTGAAATTTATTGCTAAAATATTAGAGATACTTAGGAAATTTTGTAATTATATAAATAAACAATAAAGATTTTCAATTCATTCAAATAAATTTTTTTTCTATTTTCTTCAACTTTTAAAAAATGCAGAAATTATATCATTTCTATAAAATAATATTATTATTAATAAATATGAGGGACGTTCAATAATTAACAAGACAAATTGATGCAGAGAAAAAACAGTTCATTCAATGAAAATGAAACTTTCTGAGGGTCAAGTTGGCAAGCTTGGGAACACATTTAATCAGCTGTTCAATCATAATCTAAAGATAACCTCTTTTGTTGATTTCACAATGTCAACTCTACTTGAAATGTGTATACCGGAAGAGCAATGTTCAGTGATAAGAGTTTTGCTATCAGAAGGTGTGACACTGATGGAAATTTACTCAAGAATGTTGAAACAGTACAGTGAAAAGTGTTTAAACCACAGTAACGTGTATAGTGGGTAGAACCGTTTTTATTCAGGCAGAACAAGTGTGACTGATCTACATCGCACTAGAAGAATGGTTTTAACAACTGCGCTGCAAAATTGCATAAATGATCTTATTCACAAAGATAGGCAAGTAAAAATTTCCCAAATTGCTAGTTTGTATAATATTAGTGTTGCAACTGCGCAACTCAATCATTCATGACATCTTGAATTATCACAAAATGTGTTCGAGATGGGTTCCAAGACGGTTGACTCTAGCCCATAAAAGTACCCGGATTCAAATTTGTTCTGAGCTCAAAGAACGGTTTGAAGCATAACTATATAATTAAAGTACTGACTTTCTAGATCATATAATAACCTGTGATAAAACGTGGATACACCATTTCCAGCCCAAATCAAAACGGCAAAGTCTTGAGTGGAAACATACAGATTCGCCCACCAAAATGAAATTCAAAACTCACGAGTCAGCCGGTAAAGTGATGATAGTCTCAGAATACTATCATCGAAAATGTCACAGCGCTCTCTCAAAAGGTGAGATTCTCTTGCATGACATCACACACCCTTGTATCGCTCAGAGAATAAGAGAAACACTCGAGAAGTTAGGCCAGGAGGTGTTGCCACATCCTCCTTACAGCCCAGACCTCACCCCATCTGATTTTCATTTGTTCAGCTCACTCAAAGACTTTTTTATGTGGCAAGAAGTCTGACAACAACAAAGCGGTCAAAAAAGCAGTATACAAATGATTCAAACAGCAAGGTAAAAACTTCTACACTGTGGAAATCAGAAAGCTCACAGAATAGCAGGTTAAGTGTCTAAATGTTGCTGGAGGCTATGTTGGAAAGTAGTGTAAGTTTCATTGTCATTGAATAAATTGTTTTTTTTCTTCATCAACTACACCAATTTGTCTAGTTTATTGTTGAACATCCCTCATATTATAATATTACCAAATAATAATATATTTGGTAACACAAATGAAAATTAAAATTGGTAATGAATTAATTGTAAACTTTGGTATCACATCTTGTAAATGATCACGTATATCACTCTTGATTTTTATTTAATGAAAAACGTACAAACAGAATAATTACAGTGAATAATTATAATAAAAATTGGCCCCAGCAACCACATAACATACCAATTACTAAAAAGCAATGAACAATTAAATTTTTAACTACTCTAAACTTGATCAACACTAAACTACAACCAACACTTCATCACTATTTTACTATTCAGCTACTCAAAAAAATCTTAAACTACATGAATCAATATCAGAATTTAACCCTATCTCTGACAAATGTATAATTCTTTGATCGGAAGGTTTTTGTCTATATATATATAAGGGAGGCTTATTTCAAAAAATTATAAAAATTACTACTGATTTCATATCAAATACATCACAAAATATGAAGAATTGTACTGTAATGGAACTATTATGCTTATTTTTTACAGCTGCAAAACACAAACACTGAAATTCACATATATATTTAGGCACATAAAAAAATACAATATTTACACTTATTAAAAATATTCTAGATTAAACTTGAAATTGCAAAATGTGCAAGAGTAAAGTTTATATATGTACACTGATATCAGAAAAAAATCATAGTTAACAAATTTCTTTCTGTTCAAAACTTCATCCAATACCACAAATCTATATCTAAAGGATTTATTTCACTGCATAATTACAGGCCTAGCAGGTTGCAAAATTATGCAAATCAATTAAATAATTAAGTAGGTGTTAGTTGTTATCTTTATATCAAATTTTGTATAAAATTACTGACCTAATTTTCCACAAGTAATGTTTCATTATTTGTAAGAATATCATGAAAAACATAAACATCAAAACTTAGGGAAAAATCAGGAAAACTATTCTATAACCTAATTACTGTACAAATTAACTCTAGGTTTTTCTTCATTTTTTCATTGAGTTACATTTATTATTTTTATTTATTTATTTTTTGGGGTTAAAAATACCTTCATGTTATCACCACTCTGGTTAAAATAAATAATAACCAAGAGGCCTCTTCTAGGATATTAAAATATTAGCAAAATGTGGTTAAAACTAAGATAATAATAGGAATAAAGCTGAAACAGTAAAAGAAATGCAACAATTAGGATAATAAATGAAACATGAATAACAAAATAGTATCAAAATGTTGACAGGTTAAATTATTAATACATTAATTCTTTTTAGAAGTAATAATATCCAGTCTAGTATATTCTTGTCATTTCCTAAGACACACTGTATGCCCCCTCTACAATTTAAATTTGCGACTATTTAAAAAATTAGTTTATATATGCATGCACATACATATACATAACATGCGCACATAGAGAGAAACAGAGAGAATTCTGAAGCACAGTTGAGAACTGATTTTACAAATCAAGATTTACAGGTTAATTTCAGAAAACTCAGCACAAAATTTTTAATAAACTTATTTCACTTTGTAATTAAAAAAAATATATTCAATATTGTCTAATACAATCTGACAACAGCAACCAGCAAGATGGTTGAATAAGCATTAAAACAAAATGAAATGTAATATTTTACAATAGGCTGCTTAAAATATTCTTAACCAATTTCAAACCATTTAATGGAAACATCAAGCAGTGATTACCAAAGCTTGTGTTAAAATATGATCATTCCCTAAAAAAAATAATGATTTCGGAACAAATGTTTATAATCACAAATTTTTTTATTCGTGGGGGGAATCTATCATTTCCTATTAACAATTAAAAATATGGATAATTAAAACAAAAGACCATAAAAGAATTGATGCGTTTGAGATATGGGAACACAGAAGAATGCTAAGGGTACTGTGGATGGAAAAGAGAAAAGACGAGTCGGTTCCCAAAGAACAATTTTCAGAAAAGGCTATATTCTCCATATGCTATCAGAAAATATTGTAATTCTTTGGACACATATGCTAGCAGGAAGACCTATCAAAAATCAATGTGTAAGGAAAAATTGAAGGACAAAAATTTTGGGGAAGATGCCCAATACAATGGATAAACCAAGTGGATAAACAAACAAATGGAATGCTGAGCCAGCTAATCCAAGAAGCAGATAGGATGTATTACAGAAAAAACACCAAGAAAAAAAAGAAAAAAAGAAAACACCAAGAAAAAACACCATCCTCTGCATGGTCACCAACTTTCTGGAGAAGGGTAAAACAATAATAAGGCAATATTTTGTGTCTTTGCCGAATGTCTAAATATGAAAATAAAGAAAAAGACAACAGCATTTAACCAAAAAGAAGATTCCATTTGTTTAAATTATATTGTAAAATTCTTCCACAACCCCACTCCTAATCGCCAGACAGCCCCTTTGAACTATTATTTGTTTCCAAACATGAAGATGTAGCTTGCTGAAAAGAGACAGGCAAAATTATAAAGCTATCATAAAAACATATGTTTATTTTTAAGACTTTGGTAAAACATGTTAGAAGGATGGAATCAACAAATTTTAACATTATTGCCCTAACTATATATACTTAAATGTACATTGCACTGGCAAATAAAACAGATTTTTTCTGAAAAATTATGTCTTCTTCACTTTTGTATGGACATCAAACTCTCCTGGTACATACAGAATATAGAATGATAGCTCAATTTTTATTTTTAAGAATAATAGGATAAAAGATTCACCCGAACGAAGCTGTAAACAACATTAAATCACGGTCATTGTTGTCTTTTGGAGAATTGTGTAAACTATCTTCTTAGGTCAGAATTACTAAAACAGTTTTAAGAGCAACAAAATGATTAAAAATATGAATATCTTGCAAAATTATTTATTTAAACCTTAATTGAATTAAATGCAATCAGTTCAATTATTTATTAAAAATACACATGATATTAAATTTTTTTCCCTGTGTAATCCCATATAATTCCCCATAAACTACAGCCTCTACAGTCCTACATCTGGCCCCATAAGAATTTTATTTTTGAGGAAGGTACTGTTTTCAAGAACATCCACATATTTTGGTTGAAATTAAAAAAATTACCAAAGGCTGCATCTCTAATATCAGTGCAGCAACTCAAGGAAAATTGCAATGACTGTGAAGAAAATAGGTTTTACCCGCATTAAAGCTAAAGATGGACATCTTGAACATTTATCATAACATGTATGTGGAAAATGATTAAAAATATAATCAACTTAGTTATCTTAATCAATTAAATTACTCTTGTCATTTAGTAAATATAGTTTTTTACACATGGGTAAAAAATACATAAAAGGTACAAACAGTGTATGTTCTACTACTCATATCAATTTAAGCTTGGGTTTATGAAATAATTAATAAAAAGACATCTAAAGACAATTTAAGCAAGTTTTTAAACATTTAACTAAAGAGTTACCTTGACGGTCACAAAGAAACTTAATATCAACATCAACATAAATATTTGACAACTTCTGAAAGACGAAAAGAAGAAAAATTTGAAAAAAATTCAAGCAATCAAAAAAGAACGTAGAAAATTATCAAATAGATTATTAAGATTTCTTAGAAAATCTAAAACACCCAACTTTAACTGAACAGTGGAACACATACTGACAAAATTCAAAGATTTAGTATTTTAATGAGCTTGAAAAAGTAATTTTCTTAATTCACATTTGGATTATAAAAATCTTGAAGGTGTACATGTAGATCAAGATGAAAGATTTAATCAAGTCATTATGTAAATGGAGTTTAGATACCGGGGTAGATGAAATATAAGCATGACTGAATACTATTGTAGAAATTATTCAGAGAAAAGCTGGACACTCCTCAATGCTTTAAAAGAAGCATTGAGGAGAAAGCAGAAAGGCAGTAGAAGTTAGAAATTGTTATTTATAATATTACAACAATGATTTGCAACTGAAACAATTTTTTTATCCTTTTCGAAGGGAAATACTTTTAAAGCCTGCATACATCTTATATTATTTTGTCTTTCTGCATTTTCTTTACTTGGTTAATGAAAAATCCTACAAGAGAAAAATGAATGTTATATTTGAAATTGATAAAAAAATTATACAAAAAAACAACTGAAACATGTTAGAAATTTTCACTGAACCACAATTTACAGATCTGTTATATAAACCCACAAAAAACATTTAGATATTTAAAGCTCTCATGATTCAATGACATAATAATTTATACAGTAGATAACTGTAAGATGTACAACAAACAAATTTCTACATGTAACCTGCTGTTTTGATATGATGGGACACTTATGAAACACTATCACACTTTTTTATATCATGTTATAATAATAAAACGTACTTATTATTCAAATGCAACATAATAAACCACTAATGAGTAGCAAATAATTATTAAAATAAAATAAAGATAGTGTTGTAAGTTTGTATAAATGATATTATCATTATTGTTATAACTGTACTTATAAATTATTCATTATCGGTATAAAGCGTACTCATTGCTTTATATCTCAAATTTTTTGACATAAAAGTTTCATAAAAGAAAAGAAAAAGTAAAAAATTACAGATATTTGGGAACTATGTACCAGAGGGCTGAGAGAGCACAAAGGATAGTGATGGCAAAGGAAGCCTTTAGTAAAAAGAGGATATCACTTCATAGTTAACTCTGGACATAAGAATTATGGAGTAGGTTAACCGTGTCCTATATATGGAGTGTCTTATTGTATGAAAATAAAGCATGGATGATGAGGAAGAGAGAGAGCGACTGAATTGAGGTTTTTGAGACATATATAAGGAAAAAATGTTAAAAGTAAGATAGTTAGATAAAAAGAAATGAGGAAGCAATGAACAGGATTAAAAAAGAAAGAGTATTTATGCAGACAGAACACAAAAAAAGGGAAACCAGTTAGGACATATGGTTAGAGGAAGTAGAATCTTGGCAACTACACTGCAAGCTTAAGTAGAAGGAGAAAGGAAGTGAAGAAGAAAAAGGATGAAGTTGGTACAGATTGGAAACTATACTGGGAAACAAAACTGGGATAAAGAAGAAGTCTTGGAACAGGAATAGATAGAGACGGCATTGGTGTGGGGGACATATCACCACACAGAACATCAAATGATTATGACAATGATGAAAAGATTTATTTTGAAAGTAAAAATTTATGACCAGTTCTGTCATCATGCCTTAACACTTTGCTCCTAGAACAATAGTGTTATGTCGACAAAGATTTCATAAAAACCTCTAGATAAAATACAATAGCTATGTTTATTGTAAACTACGGTCTGTAATTCCGTAATATAACTCTTCTGAAAGCACACTATAACTGAATGATCAGTTATAGTGTTTATAAATGCCACTAGATAGTATTAACTTCACATACTCAAATAAAAGAGATTTAATAACTAACAACAGCTATTTTACAGTGGCAGTTATATTGAATAAGCATATCGATGATGATGGTACAATTTTGAACAAATAAAATAAAAAATGGGTGATAAGATGAAGAATTTGAAATTGATGTAGTTAATAGTGAAAATACACAGAAAATACAGAATTCCAAAATAAAACTAAATTATTATAATTATTTCCCAAATTATTTGTCAACTTGTTAAAAAAGTATTTTTCATTTCTAACCTACAATTGCGTACCTAGGGCTATACTGACAAATTAATTATCAATTTAAAAAAGAAATTTCAAAATGAATGCTTGGTAAATATCATGTTCTTAACTATTAACTTTTTTTTAAAAAAACTCTGAAATATACTAACTTTAGATATACAACACCAGAGAAATGTCCTTTAATTAAATGACTGGTACCACAGTGTTAAATCATAACTAATAAGTGATGTAATTGGTAATGACCAATAAAACCAATTCTTAGTATACATTACAAGTCAAGAAAATTAACAACTAAAAATTAAAATGATACTAATAGATAATTCACTTTCAACATATATAAATTAAGCGAAGCTACTATTCCGTGTTAATGGCAATTCTACTGATAAAAGAGCCCCACAGTTGCCATAAAAAGATTTTATAAAAGAGCAATTTCATGTAATTTGAAGACAAGTTGTTAAAAAAATAATAATAATACTTCTATTAATATACCTAAGTAATATTATAATTTAAATACTCAATAATCAAATTTTTTCTTATACTCTAATGATAATGTTTGCCTACATTGGATGAAGTGCTGTCGTCCTACACCATACAAAATTTTTTAAATTATTAACTGGTTGATCGCTGTTTAATATTAAACCAAAATATATAGAAACATTACTAAGATTAAAAGAAAATCCAGAAAATGTTTAATTAAAATTATACAGTTACAATATGACTTAACACTGAATGTGGTTTCATACCTTAAATGTGGTTCAACCCTGAATATGATTTAAATCAGTATGATTTCACATTCCATTTGAATATGAAAACATTTCAATCAACTTCAGAAAATGAATTTTTGATACAAGACATGGAACATGTTATAGATAGCCTGTTACACTTTATTGGCATGATTTTCAAATGCATTCTCACACAAGACAGTTGTTTTCTGATGAATGTACAATTTATTGCAATTTAGTAGCTATGAATGTGGTTTTCTGGACTAAGGAGAATCCTCATTTTCAAGCATGTCTGAAAGGGATACACATATAATATGTGATAATTTGACGACCATAATTTGAATAGTACATGAATGGTGATTCTTATTTACAAATGGTGAGAAAATGGTTAATATAATAAAACTTCAAGAAGGATATCATGAAACAAGTCTAGATACAGTAAGATGGGGTTTCAATTACACTTTCCTAAATTAACAAATTCCAGACTGCTGAATCAGCCACGGTTTATAATCGTAATCAGCCCCACTTCAGTGGCACCACAAAGCCCTACTTTGTGAAACCCATTAACAAGGATTAATCATGGCCTATGTATCTCAATTTTGATATGTAACAAATTAAAACTGGACTGTGGAGGAAGCCTTTCAAATAATAACTCTGGAGATGATTTACAACATATCAAGTATATGAAGATGCATACCTCTGAGTATTCAGAGTAAAAGTGCAAACACAGATCTGTTGGGTAAATAATTTTTAAGTACAAATTTATATAAATGTTAAATGTTACTATGTCCACAATGTATTAGTATTATTTACCTAGGAGTACGGGAACTTCTTGGACATAGCATATATAATCATATATATATTTATATATATATATATATATATATATATATATATAGGCATATGATTGTGATCTTTTTAAAATAATAATTTAACAATACTTGATCATAAGAACTAATCTCAAATTTATAAATGGATTTGTCATTCTGCCTTTATTTTAATAAATTGCATATTTTCCTTCATTCAAGTGTGAGGTAATCATTAAGAGTGATATTATATTTAAGTTATATGAATTTAGTTAACAATGAAAATAATAATTCAGTTTTTTCATACATTTATCACAATGACAATGAGTAATAAAGAACTGAATACATTTCAGACTATTTACCAGATAATTAAGAATTTACATGTTTGCAATAAATGTGCCATAAAAACTTACACTGCTAACAAAATAATCCTAATGGAAAATAAAAATTTATATTTTAGTGCAAAGAGTGTTGGTTTAACTAACATCCCCCCACAAAAATTTCTTCATACTACAAAATTTATTTTTTACATACTCAAATATTCCAAAATTTTAAATGACCAACTGACCATAAAACATTCTTCATAAAGATCTCCTTTTAATAACTCTTCAACTTGGTTCTTAAAATAAATTTCTACTTCTGCATATTTTCATTTTTTGTCAATTAACAGATTTTATATTACAATTACGGATGTAAAAAATATAAAAATAACTATTACTTAAAAATATTATTAAATAACAATTCAAGAATTTACCATTAACACGATATACAAGGGTTATTTATTAATTAAAGAGATAAATAGTAACAGCAGAAAAACTATTTAATAGAATAAATTCAAAACTGTCTGACATTAAAGTTAACACTACAACCTAGAAAATACCAGCTGTTCAAAAAGAATTTCTATTATTATAATCTCCTGTGTTTATTTTGAAATTTCCAGTCTCGACTTAAAATATTTATCATGTAAGAACAGTATACTGTAATAAAACTTTTATTTCTGAAAGTGTAAAACCGGCCAAAATTCACTCACGGTAGTTAAAACAGTATGGTAAAACGTGTATTAATCACACAATTTTTTATAAGTGGTTTGAATAGTTTAAATCAAACAGAACAGGTATCACTGCTTTCTTTATAGCAAAAGACTGGTGCAAGTTTCAATTGACGCTTTGCAAAATCAAATTAATAATTTTATTCCAATAAACAGAAGCATAAAAATCTGGGAAGTTCTGAAATTTGTAGCCCAAGTACTGGCATTGTCCATTCCATTATCTACAATAAGCTGAATTACCAAAAAATCTTTTCAAGGTGAGTTCTCAGACAATTTGCTAAAAATTTCAGATACCTAAATTTTGAAGTGATTTTTCTGGAAGGTAATGTGTTTTTGAATTGAATAATAACTTACAATGAAACTCAGATTCATCATTTTCAGCCAGAATCCAAACATCAAAGTATGGAATTCATCCAGCAGACAAAATTGAAAATCTGCATGTCACCCGGTAGTGACTATAAAGGCCCAATGGGGGCCTATAAATGGGGGCCTTATTGAGACTACAAACGCCCAATTTATTGAGATTATTTTGAAAAACTATATGCAATCAACAATGGTACTATTGTGACTTGTTAGAAAATAAAGTAAAATCTGCAAAAAGGTGGAAATGTCCCATAATATCTCACTAAAAATGTGTAATTCTTCTGCAACATAAAGTGACAGAGATACAGTCCCACAGAGATATACAAGGTCTGTAAATAAAGTAATGAGACTAGTTTTTTTTGGCAGCCAAAGCGGCACCACCGTAAAGTTACTAGTAAACATGTGGTTATATGAACAGCTGATTTATATTAGGTATTAATATTATTAGTCTTGTTCCCACATGAGACATAAACAAATTTTTCTTGTGCATTACAAAAATGAATGATACTAATTACGAGCAATGTTGTGCAATCAACTTTTGTGTTAAACTCGTTGAGAATGCTACAGAAACTTTTTCAAAATTGAAAAGGGCATATGGAGATGGCACTCTGTTACAAGCCCAAGTTTTTTAGTGGTTTAATGAATTTTCAGATGGCCAGGAATCAGTTGTGAACAATCCACGCTCTGGAAGACCGTTAATGTCAAAAAGTGATGACAATGTTGAGCAAATCAGAGACTTGATATGGTATGACCAGCCATTAACTGTCAAAATGATTGCAGAATAATTGAATGTGAACCATACTACAGTCCATCAAATTTTGACAAACAAATTGAACACGAAAAAAGTTTGTGCAAAATTGGTCCTAAAAAACCCCTGTTGAACAGAAAACAAGAGTCGAAGTGTGCCGCGATCTTCTAGAGCAAATTTAAACTCATCCTTAATTTCTAAAAAATGTTATTACTGGTGATAAATCTTGGATATTTGAGTACGACCGAGAAACAAAATGCCAGAGCAAGGAGTGAGCACATTTCAAACTCACCACATCCCAAAAAACAAAAATGGGCAAATCAAAAATCAAAACCACGCTAATTTGTTTCTTCGATAGTAATGACATTGTCTATAAGTTTTTGCCTACAGGACAAGACTGTAAATCAATATGTTTACTGAGAAATTCTTGAAAGGCTGTGGAAAAGAGTTTACAACGTGAGACCGGCCATCAAATATAACTGGATGCTGCATCATGACAATACACCTTGTCATACTGCACTCACAATTAATGAGTTTTTGACAAACAAAAACATTTCTGTAGTTCCTCAACCACCTTATTAACCTGACGTTTTCCCTGCAACTTTGTTCCGTTCCCGACTTAAAAAAAACACCTCAAAGGACACCATTTTGGTACAGTAGAAAACTTTGAAAAAATGTAACCAACCATCAGAAGGATATATGGGTTTCTGAGTTCCAACATTGTTATGAAAAGTGGAAAAATTGTTTGAAGCGTTGCGTGGCTTCCCAAGGTAACTATTTCGAAGGTGATAAAGTCCCATTTATAATTGGATTGTATATAAAAAGTTTTTCTGATCCAGTCTCATTACTTTATTAACAGATGTTGTAGATATAGCGACATATAGTCCTGATCTCCATTAAATTTCTTTTGTTTGGTCCTTTCAAGGAGTTTTTATGTGTCACTGAGGATAGCAACAAACAATGTGCAGACCAAGAATGTGGTACAAGAATGACTTTAGACACAGAGGTGAACAATTCTTTATTACTAGAATAAGACCGCTCACAGAAATATAGGACAAATGTCTAAACATAAGCAGGAATTATGTTAAAAAGTAGAATTAGTTTATTGTCGAAGAATAAATAAATTTAGTAATTTTTCTACAGTCATTTGTTTCTTTAATCATTGAACAACCATCATATAAGAATAATAACTTATGTTAGCATTCAAAATCACCAAGGATAATTAAACATAATCTTCCAAAAAATTTGATAGGCTCACAAAACTTTGTCAGGTTAAACTTTTTTAGGGAAAAGCAATAATTATATACAGTAACTGAGTGAGTCAGTTGATAAATATTAGTACTTTGGTATGTATCTGGACAATGGAATCAATCAGACAGCTCATACACAATACATATCTTGAATAAAAAATGTTTAATTAAGTTTAACTTCCTTTCTAAATTAATATCATTTAAAAAAACAAATAAAATTAATACACTCTGCATATAACCAGTCAATCATACAATATGGAATAATTACTTTGAGCAGCCTTATTAAAAGTTCATTTAAAATACAGTCTTTGCTTTCAATATTAACGAACAAAACCAGGCAAAGACCACACAAAAAAAATTTCAGCCACCTCTTGTTCAATAATTTTAATAACATTTCATCAAGTACAGAAATAAGCGATTTTGTGGATTAAATATTAACACAACTAACATGACAGAGCATCTTATAAAAAAACAACTACAGTATAACTAAGCAAGAAATAAATAACAGCATAAAATTAGAAAAGTTATAAAAATGTTACATTTATAAATCCATAAACCATACAAACTATTATAAACCACACCAAACTGATTATAAACATTACATTTGCATAAATTAATTGGAATAGATAACACATTTCTAAGATAACAAATTCAATTCAAAATTGATTACAATTAGGAATAAATGTATCATAAGATTTACAGAACTTTTTATTGTTTTAAAAACATTCCATTTTTTAAATTTAATTATAATTTTATAAAGACTGATCAACCACAGTTTTTACGAGTTGAAATTAATCTATATGTAATGTAAATTTTATTTAATTTAAAACCTGTACTATCCATCATAGGCAATGATAGTCAAAGGGACATAATTATTTATGATTTAATTAAGGTACAGTTGTTTAATTTTTGTCAGTTTTATAAATAAAAAAATATCAATATTTTTATGTATATAAAAATACTGATATTTTTGTATACATAAAAATATTGATATTTTGAACATACCAAATTATTCATCTCATATATTTTAATATTTTACATTAATTTACTGGTTTTACCAGTACAATTCTTTCTACAATCAATTTCACAATTTCAGACATTATAGTACACTGACTACTAAAGCTCAAGTGGGGATGTACTAAATAGTTTAATTCAGTTTTGCATACTTCTACACATTATGTAAACTAATATGCATTATGTATACGTACAATTATGTATACAGGCAAGGGTTTTCCTTAATAAAACATTAACCAAATTACAACATGGCTATTAATAACTAGAAAAAAAATAAATTTTTTTTCACACAAATTTGAGCTGGCTAATGCTAGATCATTAATCAGTAATATGCAGTTCCCATCATGTCTAAAAAATCCTGTTTTTTTTTAATGATTAATTCACCACACAAGTTCAAAGTCTGTGCTGTGGAAATATGGAATGAAAATTTCATAGTGTAAGAAAAATCCCATGCCTGACCAGGATTCAAACCTGGAACCTGCAGATGAAAGACAAAAACATTATCACTGACCGAGACACTACTGTCACAGAGATCTGAAAAATTATGAACATGACAGGAATCCACAACAGGGATTTTGGAGTACCATTCTGGACTGATTTAATCCTTCGTTTTTTATTCTCACTTCGGGTAGATTATTTTTTATCTGTAATCCCTTCTTCAAAGTGATATTCCTAAGGGCTAGACACCCATAGCATTCATACTAAAGACAAGAGACCTACACAGTTACTGGGTACATACACAGTATATTATACTGGTCAACAATGATTTTGTTACATGGTCAATATTTACTGAATCTTATGTACTTTTAAACACTAATTCTGAATATGAAGCCAGAATTTCTCTACCAGCCTCAGACATTTTGTAACAGCCCTTCCTATTTTCCAGTAAATACATATGCATGAACAACAACGTAAGTACAATATATTAATTATTTATTTATTGCAGCAGTTAAATTGGTAATTAACTATAATATATTTGAATTGATAAATTGCCATGAAAAGTAAGTACTAGTTTTATTATTATTATTATTTACCAGAAATTAAAACAATTACAAATATGCTTATGACTCATGTCATATTTTTTTGTAAATCTAATTGTCATCCATGAGTATAACATTTGGCAATGCAGGTACTTTTCCTATGAATATGATTTTATTTTTCCCTGTAAAGTCAGTGTATATTTGATGTATGTATTGTGTATCACTACAATGGTATATGTGTAAAATGTTTAAAGTTTTGTGATCCAAGTTTGCAGTGAACCTTTTAATAAAAATTTCATGCAGTTGCATTAACAATTCAGACAGTTTCTGTTACATTTGTGGGAAGGTAACATTAAAGTCTCGGGTGAGAAATATTACTCCACTGATGAAAAAATTACATGAACTTTATTTTGGATGTAAAGCAGATGATCAGGACAGGTCCTGGGCTCCTGCAATTTATGTGTAATGCTAATGACAGTTTGGTTGAATGGATCTTGTTAAGTGACATTTGCAATTCCAGTGGTTTGGAGAGAACTGAAGGATCACTTCATGGAATGCTATTTTTGTAAAATGAAAATAACAGGGGTAACAGCTAAAACTAGACATACTGTTAAATAGCCTGATATTCCCTTTGCTATAAGACCAGAGTCTCACGCTCCACAGTTTCCAATTTCAGGACCACCACCATGGGAATTACACAAAGATGAAGCTGTTGACATTGAAGGTTGTGCAGACTTATCAGAGTATGAAAAAAGGAGACCCACACTTTTTAGAAAATGTAAATACTGTACCAAATTCAATTTATCAGTAAGAATTAAATAATCTTGTTCAAGACCCAAATTTCCAAGCATCAAGCATAAATTCTCACATCACGACTGAAAGGTTGAAATTTTTCACAACACAATATTAAAATAAATGCTTTTTGTGATTGGCAGTGTGAATTTGAACATTTCTTCTTCCAGTATGACAACTTAGTTTACTGTAATGATGTGGAATCTTTAATAGAAGCTTTGGGACATATGAACCATCCTGATGAATGCTATCTTTTTACAAACTCCTCTAAGCATAATTTGAAAGCATTCCTTCGTGTTAGAAATAGGAGGGCTGTTTTTTTTTTCAACATCCAATCAGCTATCAAAAAAAAAGAAAGACAAATTGACATAACAAAATGATTTTATTAATAAAAGTTTAGTAGTAACTAACTTATTTTTCTACATAATCGCCAAAACAATTGAGACATTTATCATATCGTGACAAATGCCTCTTTCCAATGCCCTCTTCAAAGAAGTCTGCCACTAATGAGGTAAGGTATGTCTTGACAGCTTTCTGAAGTTCTTCATTGGTGGTGAAGTGTTATCCACCCAACTATGCCTTCAATTCTTGAAAGAGATGAAAATCGCTAGGTGCTAGATCTGGATTATACAGTAGAAGGTTGAAAATTTACCACTAGAATTGTTTGAGAAGGTCTTCCATCATGTTGGCACAGTGCAGTTGTGCATTGTCATGGATCAAAACCATGCCAGACAAGAGCATGCCTCTTTGTTTGTTCTGGACTTCTTTGCAGGGGCAATGTAAAGATTCACAATAAATTTCCTTTATTATTGTTATCCTCTGCTCCATAAAGTCCACCAACAAGACACCTTTATGGTCCCAAAAAACTGTAGCCATTCTTTTCCTGTTACTCAGTGTCTGTTTGAACTTTTTCGGCTTGTTTGGAGAAGTGTGCATCCACTGCTTAGACTGTTCTTTGGTTTCTGGATTATCATACTGGATCCAAATCTAATCATCAGTAACGATAGACTTTAAAAACTCTTCTGCTTATTATCGCAATGCGAGATAAACACTAAAGCTGACGTCATTCACTGTATTTTGTGATCGTTACTCAACATTTTTGGGACCCAACGTGCACACAGTTTCCAGTATCCTAGGTCTTCAGTCAGAATTGTGTACAGAGAAGACCTTGAAATTTCTGCAGAAAGTTCACTTATCGTAAAACTCTGTTTGTCGCGGACAAATTCATCAACATCCTCAACCTGGCTTAGAGTAACAACAGACTTGCTGCGTCCTTCCCCACCTTTGTCATGCACATCCATTCACGTTTCTTTAAATTTCCTACACCATCTCCAAACACTGCCATCACCCAAAAAATTTTCACCATACACTAAAATCATTCTGCGATGGATTTCAGCAGTGCTACATCCTTCTGCTTGCAGAAAATGTGTCCACACTTGGCAGGAGCATCAATCGTATCGGCCATGTTCAATTGTACATAACTTGGCTCAGACTGATGCAATGGAGCCAGCAATGACAGAGGTTGAAGTGGGGAGGGGCACAATTGCACAACATGCAGACCTGGCTCCTGCCTATCTCTTGTTTACTTAGATGCATGATAGAAGGTTGAAAAAAAACAGTCCTCATACCCCCATCATTCCCTTTAGCTTATGCAGCTCACATTAAGGCATCATATGAAAATATGATACTCGAGTTGGAAAAGAATCAGTATGAGAAACATTTGTAGAGACCTGAAAGTGTTAGCAGCGTTATTTGGTTTACAACTTTGGTACATTAAATTTTGTTGCTTCTTGTGTAAGTAGGACAATGGAGATAGGAAAATCATTATATTAAAAGAAAATGGCCAAAAATAGAAACATTAACTGTAGGAGAAAAGAAGGTTGTGAGTCCAGCATTAATAAAGCCTGAAAAAGTTTATCTCCTACCACTACTCATTAAGCCAGGTTTAATGAAAAATTATGTTAAGGAACGGATCAAGACAGGAATGTATTTCACTTTCTAAGAATAAGTTCCCTAATACACTTGTATAAATGAAGCTAAGATAAAAGAAGGTAATATTTGTTAAGAGTACAAATATGAAAACTAACGAATGATATTGAATTTGAAGATGGAAATCATAAGGCAGATAAGAACAAAGAACTAAAAACCGAGCTTCATAAAAACTAAAAAGCACTTGGATGTCATATGTCACTAAAGATCCACTTCTTAGATTTACATCTGGATTTTCCCCTTCCAATCTCGGACCTGTGAGTGATGATCATGAACAGTGCTTTCACAAGGAAATATCCACCATGGAGACACACTAACAAGAAAAATGAAAACAAAGAATGGTTCTGACTACTGCTGCACTATCAAAACTGACACTCCATATTGGTAATTACAAAAAACTACGCCTGATACAAAGAAACTTCTTAACACACTCGAAATCTATGTCAAAAATCCTGTATTATTCAGCTATTAACATTCATATAACAAACAAAAACAAAATTTTGGTGTCCAGTGTTATTTGAAGTTTGATACATGCAGCTTCCTACTGATCAATTCAGACTAAAATTCCAATTTAACAACTGTAAGAAAAAGTCCAACTTGATGTTGAGATTTAAATGTGTTGATAAAGAAATAAAGAAAGATTCAAGCAGTTCATCAACCCAGAGCTTAAGTAACAGATATAATAAATGAAAAAATATCAAACAAAAATTTTCACAAAGCCCAAACCGATCAATACTCTTCAGTATTAATATATTTGTGATAAGAAGTTAAATAAGTTAATCAAAGCAGCAATTATTAAAATAAAAATACATTAAGCCAATATTCAAATATAAAAAATAAAACTGAACAATGAAGCCGATATGTACAGTAACACTCTTAATACCTATGCTCTTCATGGGTTCTGAGCAAGACTACATCTCTCTCAAACAAACTGCAACTGCATCTCTCAACAAACAGAATACATCACTAGAACTGTAAAATCTTGAGGAATAATTAATCAGAAAAAAGAATACGATATAAGAATAAATTTGATTGATTGAAATTACTTTTTACACCAAAGTAAACTCCATTTTGCTGGAAAACCTTATTATTGTTGACAGTTTTATCTAATGACATACGCAATGTTTTATAAAAAAATCCTCAGTTTTCTTTATTAAACAAAAACTTATATATTTTCATAATAGCTCCATTAGTAACCAGAAAAAACAAAACAAAAATTATAAAAAACAACAACATACCTCTCCATCGGAATCATAATAGATTAGGTGGCGTTTGGTTAAAACAAACCAACGCTGTTTGTAATTTATCGGTGTAAACCGTTTTTTATTTTGCGATCGTTTTACCATAAACCCCTGCTTAACAACTTCTTCTCCCCCATCTTTGCCAGCCATCACACAATCATATTCCTGAAATCAAAAATATAAAATAAAATAGGTATAACACTTAAAAATAAACAAGCATTTTTTTTTTTAAGGGACACTGGATCCCCAGCATTATATATAAAATTTATTTGCAGAAGGTTTTCATGAACCAGACATGTAGTTAAATGTAAAATTTTAATAGAAGACAAATTTATTGCATTTGTTATATGAATGTAATCAGTTTATGGTGGCAGAGAACAAAGATTATATTTTGTATGACAGATGGTTCAGTTGTGAACTACAAGGAACAATTATTGGAAATCATCATAGGAAATTAAAGAAATTTGTAAACGTTTATGGAGGGACTATTAAGCATTATGAAAACCACGTTATAAAAGAGATGATGGAACACTGAAAATAAAATTAAGAGCGATAAGATAATTGTATGAAATTTAATTTCAACCCTCTGGAATATCTAGATTTTTAAGAAGATGACCTACAATTTTAAGAATGACCAAAAATTAAATGACATCAGTGACCCATATTAGAATCTGTAGCACAAAATTTCATGAAAATCAGTTAACTTATTCTGAAATCAACCAAAGCAATAACCGATGAAAGAAATTAGCTTATCCACCAACAATACATACCGATATCATCTAATTAGTACAACATTATGACTTTAGAATCCAGAAACGATAGAAAAGAAATGATTTTTTTTCCCAACCATTTGAGGGATTTTAATAGGGGATTTGAATGAGCCCAAACATCATCGGAAAATATCTTAGCTACTTAAAGGGCATTAAATTATGTGAAAATTTTTAGATACAAAACTGATGAGGCATCTTCCTGCTCCCTTGATCAATGGTGAAAAAACTATGGTGAAAATAATGTCAACGGTGCTTACACAGAAATAATCGAACCAAATTTCAACTAAATTGGTCTTTTAGTTTATACAGTTTACATACATCCTTCCAAAATTTGTTAATGACAAATTTGTTTTTTTTGTTAAAAGTGATCATGAAGTGACAAGACGTGATTGAGCCTTGGTATGCAAAATCTGACCTTATCAGCATTTGAAAACTCTGAAATCTACTCATCCTTATATACGAGGTCTGTCACTGGTTCAGAAAAACTTTTTATTTACAATCCAATTATACATGGACTCTTAACACCTTCAAAATAGTTCCCTTAGGAAGCCACTTCAAACGGTTTTCCCACTCTTCATAGCAAGGTCAGTTACATTTTTTTTTTAATGTTTTTTACTGTTCCAAAATTGTGTACTTCGAGGTGTTTTTTTAAAGTAGGGAACAGGAAAAAGTCAGGTGAATAAGATGGTTGAGGAACTACAGGAATGCTTTTCTTTTCCAAAAACTCATTAATTGAGAGTGCAGTGTGACAAGGTGCACTGTTATGATGCAGCATCAAGTTGTCTTTGATGACTGGTCTCACGCGGGCAACTCTTTTCCGCAGTCACAAATCTTTTTCATGTCCAATTCGTTTGTCAAAATTTGATGGACTGTCATAAAGTTCAAATTCAACTGTTCTGCAATTATTCTAACAGTTAATCGCCAGTTGTATCAAGTCTCTGATTCACTCAACATTGTTGTCACTTTTTAATATTAACGGTCTTTAAGAGTGTGGATCGTCTACAACTGATTCCCAGCCGTATGAAAATACTTTAAACCACCTAAAAACTTGGGCTTCACTTAAAAAATCTAACCTAAAAAATCGCGGCACACTTCGACTCTTGTTTTCTGTTCAACAGGGGTTTTTTAGGACCAATTTTGCACAAACTTTTTTCGTGTTCAATTTGTTTGTCAAAATTTGATGGACTGTAGTATGGTTCACATTCAATTATTCTGCAATCATTTTGACAGTTAATGGCTGGTCATACCATATCAAGTCTCTGATTTGCTCAACATTGTCATCACTTTTTGACATTAACGGTCTTCCAGAGCGTGGATTGTTCACAACTGATTCCTGGCCATCTGAAAATTCATTAAACCACTAAAAAACTTGGGCTTGTAACAGAGCATCATCTCCATATGCCTTTTCAATTTTGAAAAAGTTTCAGTAGCATTCTCGCAGAGTTTAACACAAAACTTGACAGCACAATGTTGCTCATAATTAGTATCACTCATTTTTGGAATGCACAACAAAAACTCGTTTCACGAAAAGTTTGTTTACGTCTCACATGATAACAATTGACTAAAAATATCATTATTTATTAATATATTAATATTAATACCTAATATAAATCAGCTGTTCATAAAACCATACATTTACTAATAACTTTAGTATTGCCACTTTCACTGCTAAAAAAAAAAAAAATAGTCTCATTACTTTATTTACAGACCTTGTACTTTCAATAAAAATAAAAGTGAAACATCTATTCCTAAAGATTTTAAATGCAAAAATGTAACGTTTAATTTTTTTTTTTTTTTAACATTGAGCTGTGCTAATTTTTAACAAAACCCAGTAATATGGACATCTAAGGTTGAAATACAATGTGTACAAGCATTTTATGCACACTAATGCAATGGCCTGCAATTAGATTAGTGTGAGCTATGGATGATGTATATAAAAAGCAATGGGCATAGAGGCAATTTTTAGCATCTAATGAAGAATAATAAGTGATCTTTAATTGATTGACCTAGTCCTCGAGAAGTCATGCAGCTTACAAAAGTTAATTTTTTTCTCCAGAATAATCCAGAATCAATACAGGTAAGCAACTTTAAAGTAAACTGCTAAAGACTAAACACGTAACATTTTTATGAATAAAATGAACAAATGAAAACATAAATTAAATAAAATTCTGTATTTACACTGGCAAAAGTTTACATACGTACTATATTTTTACAAAATTTGTTTGGAAAGACACCCTGCACGGTGATCCATTTTTGTACTCTAGTAATCATATCGAGTTCCCTAATGCAAAACATTTTCAATGCTGTCAATTTCTTGTAGAATACATTCATCGATAATGTGGGGATTTGGTTTGTAAACTCTGTCCTCCAATTAGACCCCCCAAAGGAAAAAAATACAATTAGATCCAGGGAATGTGGAGCCCACTACACATTTCTGACAATTCATTCTTCTGTAAAAACTGCATGATCATATGCTAATGAATTATTTGATGAGTGATCTGTTAATCTAATTTATTAGAAGCTGTACTGTTATTGGAAGAACCATATTAGTCTTTATAAATTGTATTACCCACTTCTGTATTGACATTCCATCAAAAAAGATTGGCCCGATTATACAATAACCAGCACACGATACACCAGTTTTCTTAACATGAAGAGGCCACTTCATGACATCAGTCATCTGATACCTGGTATTGTATGAATTAATATGCCAAAATACATAAAACTGTACCTCATCTGACTTTAATCTTTTAGATTTAATGGTACATACGTAAAAACGCCACCACAGCTACAGCTTTATTTTTAAAAAAGTAGTCAATCGGATTTCAGTGGAAAATGAGCCGATATAGAGTTTAACATAAATAAATAAATATTTATTTTATAAATATAATTTAACCAAACTTAACCTACGCTCGCTAACCTTGACTAATTAACACCGTAAATTTTTGAGTATTTATTTAATAAATTCAGTAATTATTGCAATTTGATTATTTAAACAATAAATAAATAAAAAATAATAAGCAAAGCGAGCGTAGGTTAAGTTTGGTTAAATTATATTTATAAAATAAATAAATATAAATAACCATTTATATTCTGTTTTGAATCTGTTTTGGTCCATTTTCCACCAAAATCCGATTGACTACTTTGTTTTTAAATAAAGCTGTAGCTGCGGTGGCATTAATATGTAAGTACCGATTTAATCTTATTAAATCTCCTGTGATAATTCATTTAATGATATAGAAGCAGTCAAGATTTACACTATATTCTAGCAAGACCTGGAAAGTAACCACTCTCATAGTACAATTCAAATTGTAATTTGACCAAGAGAAAAATGTGATATATGTAAAAAAAACAAGTTCTTTAAAACTGTTTGATGAAGAATTAAAATTTTCAATAAAATTATAGTAACATTAAAATTACTATAATTTCCAGTTCAGTAAAGTAATCAAATTTTTTTTTCATTCTAAATACTTTTAAAAAAACCTATGATTTTAAGTCTGACATTATGAAGAAATTCATAAGATTACGAAGAAAATTTTTTCTGAAGTTCATAAAGGCAGAAAAGGGAAGTTGTGAAGATATGAAACGTATGGAGATGAAAACCTGATCCAAATTAGTTATCATGATGGCTGTGGTATTTTTTTTAAACGCATGTAATTTTTATGTATTATAAGTCCCCATTTTCCAGTATTCACATTTCCATTAATGCTTATATTATACCCATATTTCAGTGAGACTCATCAGGGTTAGAAATGGAGTGGATGGTGCAGCAACTCCCACAATTCGGGTGTCTTCCCCTTAGAGGATCAGGAGAACTGCACATTGTAAGCTTTTCCCTCTTTTAATGCTATTTGTCAATGATAGAATTTATTTGTATTTCTTAGCATTATTATGACCTATACAAAATGTCTTATTTATTATTTAGGCTCCAATAATTTACATCTGGTATCACACCAAAGTGACATTTACCTAATTACAAACTACTAGTACACCACAAAGGGGGAATCGAGTAGAGGATGCCTCACCATAAATGTTGGTCCAGGATATGAGTAACCGGTACCACAACTGTGTTATGTACAGAATGTATCTTAGAAATACAGAACAAAATACATTAAATGAAATGACCCGTTATTAAAATAGAATGCTGTTACAACTGGATTGGATATTTTTCTATTGTGTGTAATCAGAGAAACTAATAAAACAAATATATAGAATGTTTTAATAATCTCAAATTATTAAAAATGATTCCATCAAACACACCAGTAATGGAACAAGTCTGATATCCAATTTTAAATACGAGTATAATAACCCATGGGTAGTGAGAACAGTTAAGATAGAAGACAGACTAAAATTATAGCTGAATAAGTAAACTTATGAAAATAACCTCACCACTAAACTGGCTTCCCTGACAGAGTGATGGCAACTCTGACTTTCATCTGAAGGTTCCAGATTCAAATCTTGATCAGGCATGCCTTTTTCATACGCTACAAAATTTCAATTTCATATTCCCATGGTATAAGCTTCAAGCCTGCTGTGAAAAAAGAAAATAGGAAGAACAAAGTATTTAGTTTGACCTAAATAAGGGAGTAAAGCAAGGGTACTGCTTATCTCAGCTCTTTTTTAATATACATGTTGAAGATCTGAGAAAAATTGCTCCAGAAGAGAACAAAGGAATGAATCAATACATGAAATATGAAAATAAATTTTATCGGTTTCACCAATGACATGGTTTATTTTTTTGGACATGAAGTCCACATGATATTCAACAGATGATTTCAAAATTAAAACACATCATAATGGAATATTGAATTTTGATTATGATGTTACACAACAGAACGAAAAAAACTGGAGAGACAATAAGCCAACAAATGTCAATACAAAAGAAGGAAGAATTAAACAAGTAGAACAATATAGAAAATTACAAAAGTTAAAATGAACAGTGATAACCACGTGGGTACTCACAAAACTGGGCTTGGACCCAAACAGCCCAAGTTATATTTTAGAATCACAAACTGGGTATCCAATGACAAATTAATATAGATTCTGCCATAATTCAGCTTTATTTGATGAAACAAGCAGAGAAAGTACAAAGACTTTCATCAAATAGGAAGAAGTATAAATTTTTATTTTTTATAATAATGCACAGTAATAACTTGTTTCGGTAAGAAATTTATTTGTTACTTATGGCTGTACTTTAGTTCTCTAAAGTCATAATTGTGTTATTTATACCTGACTAATTTGAGTATATTGTAACATTTGTAACATATGAGAGAAACATAATATAAACAAAAATGTAAATTGAGCAAAATGGTTTTTTTTTTTTAAGTATAAACTATTATACTTTTCTGAAAGTGAGAGACTAATTTAAAGTTATAAATTGTTGTAAGGAAGTAAAAGATCAGTTTATTAGCAATATTTTCACACAAACTATGGGCTAAGATAAAAATCTTGTTCAGCAAGACTATTAATAATAATTTTCTATAAGATTTACTAAAAACGTATTTTCTATATAAAAGTTATCATTTCATTAATAATATTGCATTATCATTTAAGTAACAATATTTTACTAAAATTACAATAGTTTTTCTTACATAAAAATATGCCAAATAATAGAAGCAACAGTAACTTCAATAGTAAATGAATTCCAAGTACTAAACTACTTCAGTTAAAATTAGTAAGAAAATGTTAACTAAATAATTTGGGCAGATTACTTGCTTAACCTCAAAATATTAACTCTAGTTGTTTTAAATAACACTGATAATATCTTATATAAATGTTTAAATTAGCACAATATACGTGTATAATCAATGCCAGTTTACCTATAAAATAACCATTTGATTAAAGTTCAATCTACAAGATAAAAATATAAAGGTAAGAAACACAAATACAGTACAGTAAACTAACCATAGTACAATCTAAACTTAAAATCACAGAACAGTTACTTTACAAGGAATTAACAAACAAAGCTTACTAAATACACAGAATAATTAACTCCGACTACCAGATATCATATATCATTAAAATATAAGCCCAACATAGCATACTGGTAAAACACACTTAAAAAACAAACACTTATTTCTTTCAAACTAAGCCTGAGTTTAATATTATCTTTCCAACGGTATGATATAAATATTCAATAAATAGCAGATTAGTTTAATTTAAAAAATGATTTACTTTACATGGAAATACTGTAACGAAATACAAACATCATCAAACACGTAAATACTTTTAACAATGACAACTCTTTTCAAGGGTTATAGTTATTTATAATATAGACATTTTTAAATGGTAAAGAATAGAGACGTCTTGCTTAATAAACACAAATACGTACTGACAGGAAAACTACATGTTCTTCAATACGATGACTGAAAACCAAATAATTTCTAAAATAACAAAACACAGTAACACAAATACGAAATAAAGTAGTTTATTCATTACCTTTTAAAACAAGTTCACGATCGAACGATAACACAAAACAATACTACACATTAAAACTAATGTCACACAGACACTACAACAGGAAACTCCATTGCACTAGACGTACTGCCGGAAACCACCTGTTGATCCTATGCATTTCTTACGATCAGCTGTTGAAATGCAAATTTAGAGAGGAATGCACTGCTGTGATATACTTATAATAAGTGAAAATCGTAAGATTTAAGATTTTTTATTACAAAAAAGTATAGCAGTTGTTGAGATTTTGAAAGGATTTAAATAGGTTATTTGTATAAATACTCCTTTATTAATCATACCAAGTGATCAATTGAGTTCCTAAATAGATTAAGAATGAATAGAATTCAAATTACCTTTGTCGAGAAATAACGTTAAAATAAGTTGTTAAATGATATTATTATTGTTAATATTGCCTGATGAAATGTGATTTAGAATCACCATGATTTCCTGTGAATTTTTTTTTTATTTTTACAAATTTGAAGATAAGCTAGACTAGAATTATAATTTAAAAAACGATGGATTGTTCGTCACTGTCGAAGTACGATTATAGAAATAATGAAACAGAAACCATTAAAAATGATTAATTACTGACCCAAATTACTTATGATTTTGCATTTTATTTAACAGTTCATACCACAACTTTTATTTCTTCAGTACCTAACTTCGATCAGCCTGATTTTTGTCTACTACATTAAAAAACATTCAAATATTAACCAACCCCAATTTGAAAAAATGGTGGTACATTTAAGAAATAGATATAGTTGAGTTTCAAATCATCTAATGATTTTACTTTTGTATGTAAAGTTATGAAATGAATTGATGGAAGATTGTTGTCTGGGCAATAGATCTGGTTGTTCACTTTAGTAATTAGATCATTTCTTTCAACTAACTTCATAATTGCTGTTTTATATTGAAAACTGTAAAGTATAAAAGTGAAATGATGAACATAGCATAATGAATCTTTAAAGTTGAATTTACTACTAGAGAAGAAAGCTTATTTACACCAATGTAAAATTTAAGTTTACTCACAGATCTGAACATTGCTGACTTAAAGCACACCATTGTTATTACCCATGTATCACTATTGTTACTGTTCTGTTAAATACTTTAAAAATCCCTTTATTAAATGAATCAAATATTAGTAGATAATTTATTATCTGTTTCTTCATCAGTAGTCATATTGTCTTACATTTCATATAAATTCTATAAAAAAGTCGGCAATTCTTTAAAAAACTGAAATGGTATTTTAATTCAGAAAACCATTGTTACACTACAAATTATAACTTTTTTTAACAAAATTTCATAATTTTACCACATAATTACTGTATTATTTGGTTTGAAAATACATTTTATTATTTTGTGGTTTTATTTCTGTTGCTGTCATACTTTAGTGTGGTTTATAATCCTAATATTTATATTTTAGTAACAAGATGATAGAAGAAAAAAATAATGCATAATATTAATTGAAATGTTAAATTCAAATTATTTTCTTTCTCTATTATTTAATATAGACTAATTACCAGGGAAAACTGAAAATTACTATTAAAAAAAGTAATGAATTTTACATAGCTTTAGTCCTTAGTATTTGGACATACTTTTACCAGAAATGCCATCTATAATATTTATACTATGCAGTTGTAATGTCATTTTAGTGAATCATTTTAATATTCTGAAAAATAATTCTTGATAGAGACCATGTTGTTTGAATCAATCAACTAATTTCCAATTTGATTACAGCACATCATAAAATGCATTACAAAACTTAATAGATATTATTCCCCAGAAAAAAGTTTCTTGTATAAATGGATGTATATTTTTATTATAAAAGAATGCATTTTTAAATATATCTGTTGGATCATTTACATCTTATGTAATTATTAAGTAAAAAATCATTAAATTTAATTATAATAAATTTACTAAGAAAAGAACTGTAGACTGTGCTTGATGACTAATTTAACAGTTAAAATAAATATCAATTTGGGTTAATTTTAAGAGCAAATTGTTATAATTAAGACACCAGTATTATATTCTAAAGATTTAAAGTTATTTAATTTAGATAAATTAATTTTATTCAGACATGGCTTATGACATCCCTACTCCAACATCATTTTAGTCTTGGTACAAGGCTCTACAGTTGAGACATCTGGTAAGATTGGTCAAATAATTAATTGGTTGACTTTGTTTATTCTTAAATCGAAGTACACCCATTAAAATTTGCCAGTGAAATTGGGAATCATAAGTCTGAATATAGTTTTAAATTATACTCAGTTACAAGACTACAAAGATTACACTAATCACTTACCTTAGTACTATTGATTGAAAATGTATTTTAAATAAGGCAAATTATTTTAACAACAATAAATTTAGTTACCATATGACCAAACTGATTTTAAAATGGATTTACAAAGGAATTTTAAATAAAGTGGAAGATTTGAGGGCATAGAAATCAAGGATTACAGCTGCTTGTACTTAAGAGTCCAGTGTTTAAATTTTATGTCTCAAATTAACAATTGCTTGTCAGTGTAGATATTTCGCTCAGTTTGAAGTAGGGCTGCACTATGTTATTAAACAGGTACACAAATCTGACATCAAAAGTAAAAGTCATTTGTACAATTTTTTCAAAAGTTAATTTTTATGTGCAACTTAAGTATTTTCAAATGTAAATATTGAAAATCAAAATCTACAGAGAATAATTTTTTTTTAAATAAATGACTAATTGAGTATATATTATATTTAACCTTAACAGTTCTAGTTTTCCCAACAAATAATATATAATAAGTTAAAGAATAATTAGCATCCAATGTCAGGTTTACTAAAGAACACTAGGAATAATCTTATTATAAACATTAAAAATGGGATATCACTACTGTAAATTTCTGTCACAATGATAAAATACTTTTAGTACTATCTCCTGATAGAATTAAAATCTCACTTGAATCAATTGTTTAAGTAAATTCTACTGCTTTACCAACTTCTCTTTACCTCAAAAAATAAACTTCAAATTAGAATTTTTCTTCAAGGAAATAGAATAAACATGACATTTTTTTTATCAGAAGGTTAAATATAGACAAATTAACAGACAACTAACAGTTGACAGTTAACTGTTGACAGTTGACAAGTTAACAGACAATTAAATATAATTTAATCATTGAAGTGAATGAAACATAGCAACTATTCAATAGCATGTAGTTTGTGGCATGTAGTGAAATATAGGAGAATAAACAATTGGGTTAGGTATATATTATCTCATGGGGAAAAATATTCCTCAGAAAAACTAGAACAGATCATATATGAAGAACAACTACACCGAATAATAGTAATTTATTATATAATAGTAATATAATTGTTACTATAATAATTATATTTATAGTAATTAATTGTTTAATTAATAATAATTATAGTAATTAATAAAATAATAGTAATTAATTCTTTTTTATCCCTTCCTGGATCACTATTTTAGTTTACTGGTTTAACACCTTGCTACTTGCTGTATGCAATTTTAACACGAAATAGCTTACTGCCTACTAACTTAAGGATGTCATCAAGTGAAAAAAAACTGACATCAAAGAGAAATATGTAAACAAAATTTTATTTTTGAATTTGTTTTTTTAAAACAGCTATTTATATGAAAAATCAATGGAGAACAAATTGTAGATATTGTAAAAAAATACGCAAGATCTTGTACCACAACAATATTCTTCTCAAACAGCTAGAAAAGGAATAACAATTATATAATTAAATAAAATCTTTAACAACGTGAGAAATAGAATTAAAGATAAAATCAATTTAAAAAAAACAGGAAATGAACCAATTAAATTAAAAGACTGAGAAAAATATCTTTGTCACTGTTAGCCCAAGAAGAAAACCCAATTTTTAACAGAGTATCAGAAAAAGTGACAGTGAGTTCTAAGCTCTCTGAAAACAGCTATGAATTTGACAGTGCTACAGAAAATAATAATTTTCATCCGCCAACTATATCACACATTTTACATCAGAATCCAAAATTATGTAATAATCTCTCCATCTGATTTTTTGGAGTCAATGGTTCTCCATGAGTTTCATTGCTAATAAATAAAAATCTTGATGTTATAAAAATTTACATTTTCACTGTAAAATCATAAAAGGTCATTAGATCTACCCATAACTTTTCATATATAATAAATTTTCTGTTTTCATGCAGGCATGAACATCACCACAATGAAAACTGTTGAAGACTTCAATGTGAATTGATGAAATCAAAATATGCTCTCTCACATACTCAAAAATATTTAAATTGTTCCTACAGATAAATATTTTTTTTATTCACATCAAATTTAAAGTACTACACAGTCCAGAAAAAACACAGTTACTTCTCAGAAAGTAGTTCTACCTATACTTTGATGTTAGCTGAAGTTGAGAAGCGATGGTTCGACCTGGTCCGATCATGAGGCCTACTCTCTGGAATCTGGCACATGATTATTTACAGAGGATGACTTCCTGGAAGAGGCAAGGCCAATTGCTTACGCAGATGACCAGGCCTTGACAGTAATGAGAAGAAGTGAGGAAGAGATCGTAGCAAAAGGCAACTCTCCAATAGAACTGGCCAGAACTTGGCTAGAGCAGAATGGGCTTCAACTGGCGGCTGAGAAGACCCAGGAAATAGTTCTTGCTAGGAGAAGAAGACTGTCGCTGATTTGGATACAAGCGGGTTATCTGCATTTCGGCTTGTCCAATAAGGTCAAATACCTGGGTGTTTGACTGGACAGTCATCGCAGCTTCCAGTGACCCCTAAAAAAAGCTGTTGTACACGTAGATAGAGCGGTGGCAGCCTTAAGCCATGTAATGGCATATACAGGTGATCCACGTGTGTCCAAGAGAAGGTTGCTTGCAGGAGTAGCATAGACCACAATGTTATATAGAATACGAGCCTGGAAGAGGGCTTTATAGACAAAGAAAGCCCTACAAATAACGCTGAGACTGCAACAACAGATGGCCCTGAAGGATGCATCAAGTTAACAGTCTCCGCAGAGACTGTTTGTGTGGTTGCTGGTATTCCACCTATTGAACTAATGGCGCTTAGGTTGTGTGATCACCTTAGTGATGCAGATTAACAGTTGATGAGTAGATGGCAGGACAGGAGTGTTGGGAGAACGGGATGACAAGTAGGTGGACCTACAGGCTGATATGTTATATGGGCCCATGGATCAGCAGAGAGTGGGGGGAGTTGAATTTTGAAATGACCCAGTTCTTAACAAGCCATGGATCGTTCAACTCCTACCTATTTGCCAGAGGTAGGTGTTCGTCTGATTTGTGTGATTATTGTGATGAGAGTAACACTTCTGAACATACAATATTCAGCTGCAGCTGTTGAATCCCACAGAAAGAGAAATGCTAGGAGAAATTACCAACAAAAACATTTTTCTAAAGATGCTCTTTAGCCCAAAGAACTGGTCAGTGGTAAAATGGTAACTTCAATAATGAACACTAATTCAGCAGAGGAGATGCTGAGGTAGGACAGCTTAGGGTACTAGTGTGTAGGTATCTCTGCTTGCCAGTGTAGCTGCCTATGGCAATAACCTCAGGACTCCTGCTGCAAGTGCCTTGACGATTCAACAGAACAACATCCAATAATACACTTATGATCCTGTGTAATACCAGCTTGGTGGGTCTGACATCACAAGGGTGAGAGGGAGTGATTTTAGTCAGCAGGAGCGTACTTCCATCTACATGGGCAGATGGTGGCTTGGAGAGCTTTCCCTCTTCTGATGAAAAAAAAAGAAAAAAGTAGTTCTACATTTTTATTCCTACTAAATGAAGTCTTTACAGACATAATGAGACAATAACAATTACTACTTTTTATTCTCTTCACCTAATAACAATTAAGTCATTTACAATTATTTGTAGCTTTATTAAAGCCACTTATTTAAGAAATGTATAGCTATTATTTGTTTATTAATAACAACTTTGTATATCACATCCAACAATCTTTTGTTTCCAGATGTTTAGCCACATTCTTGTAAGTGTATAAGTGTTTTAATTACACAACATCCTTTAAATTCCTACAAAAAATCCAAATCCCCAGACATTTTTTTATATTTAATAACAATAATTAGATGAACATTAAATAACATACTATACTGTGTGTGTGTTTACAGATTTGGACCTTAAATCTCAGTTTTAAGGTCAGTATATATTATTAACATGGTATTTACAACTACTGAAAGAAATGCATAATTTAACCTACAAGTAATTAATAGAAACTAGAAATAAACTTAAGTTACTTTTTTTTACACGACTGCCCAAAAATGAATATAATGTATTTAGGGTATGTATGTATGTACAATGTATATATGTATGTTTGTTTGTTTGCAGCAGCTCAACACTAAACTGATTTAGATATATTACCCTATATTGGAATCTTTATGTTACTGGAAGTGTCATGGTATTATTTTTTTTTAACTTAAATTTATTGATTTATTAATAATTATTAACCTCTGATTGTAAAAAAAAAATTTACAATAAATAATAATACAAAAAAATGTGAAAAAATATCAGAAGTTATTAATGAAATAACATTTTATGTAGTTTTCATTTTTTATAAATGTGTATGTGTAGTTTAATAGGCGTACAAGTTAGTCATGTGGTGTCCACATCAGATTTCTTTTTTACTCTTGCTCTTAACTATAACTCGAGTACATTTAAGTTCAGCATCAAATACAGTGAGGATCTGGCTGAATATTTTAAAGTTCATATATTTCCATATGCTAAAAAATTTCTAGGAATGGTTGATTATTCTTTGAAAACCCAAAACCTATTCTCAGGTGGGTAAAATTCTGGAAGAAAATCAATTTTTGTTGCATCAATATATTGAATAAAAATACTATAATATGAAAGTCTGCTAAAACCAACTCAGAGTCTTTACAGTATGTAAAGTCAGAGAGTTACATAATAATCCAAATGGTTGATATTTCTACTTTGAAGTACCTCAATAAAATGCTAAGCGTAGCTTCTCATCATAATTAAATATTTATTTTGTTTATTTATATTTCTGTTTTACCATCTCTTGTAGCCTCCTTAAGGTTTCAAAACAAGTTTTCAAGGAACAATAATGAGGTATCAAATCATTATTTGGCATTCAGTAACGTGAATCGTATAGAAAGACATTTAAACAATTGAAAATGTAATTTATCCATATATTTATATCTATGAATATGCAATATTTGCTAAAAGGAGCAGTCTCTTATTTATTTTCAGCATTATCCACTTCATAAAACCAGACAAACTGTCTCATATGTCTAACATAATACTTTGGCTTACAAGAATTAATCTGCTTTCACTGTCATTTTTAAAAAATTACCAAACCATTTAAAAAGTTTTCTTACAATTTATTTTAAATACAGTTGAAAACAAATTAGTAGAAATTATTTAAAAATTGGTAGAAACCAAATGCTGTGCAAGTTCATACGGCAAGCACTAAGAGTCCAACTGATACCGGAGCAATACATCAGTATCACACAAGACATGTATAATAACCTAACAACACGAGTGGTGTCAGCAACAGGTACAAGCGATAGTTTTGAGGTCAAGGTGGGGTCCACCAAAGATCCATTCTGACACCCTTGCTTTTCATCATTGTCATGGACTACATCATAAAAGATCTCTAAAAACCGGCCCATAAACACTTTTATATGAAGACGGTGTGGTTTAAATAGAGGAATCATTGCTGGAAATCCACAACAACCTCAACAGATGGCGTAAGACTTTGGAAAGCAGTGGCCTACAAGTTAGTTGCAAAAAGACTAAATGCATAAAAGACTATGCATTGCAGTTTCTCTGGTGACAATAGCAACAGCAACACTCAGGCAGTACCTACTATCAAAGGAACTTCTTTATATAAAGTAGAGGAATTCAACCAAGTACATTGGATCCATAGTTAATGTCAGAGCAAACACGGAAAGAAATTTAGAATATAGAATCAAGGCAAGCTAGCTCAAGTGGAGGTTGCTCTCTGGGGTCCTCCGTGACATAAAAATACCTATTATAACTAAAGGCACCATGTGTAAGCGAGCCGTTAGACCACCAATGCTATATTGATCCAAGTGCTGGAGATAAGGAAATGTGAATAGCAAAAAATGCATGTTATGGAGATGAAAATGCTACGATGGGCAGGTGGTGTTAGGAAACTTAACAGAATCTAAAACAGGTACATCTGGAGGATCTTTAAAGTAGCTGAAACAGCAAAAAATGTGAGAAAGCCGTTTGCACTGGTTTGGACACATAATGCATAGAAGTAAAGATCATATGACTCGACAGGTTTTAGCCATAAAGGAAGGCAAGAACGGCAGAGGCCGCCCACGACTACCTGAACACGAACCATCCATAATGATATGCTGACAATGGGCTTAATGCCGGAAATGACACAAAATCGCCAAGAGTGACATAAAAGTATCAGTAGAACTGACCCCAAACAGGGAACAAGCCAGGAGATTGATTGACAATAAAAATATTTCCTTTCACAAAGAAAAATATTTTTACTGTTGATGTTTTTTAAAATTTGGTTGGTGATTTTAGAGTAATTAACTCAGCGTCAAATAATGGGCAGGCAGGAGTAGGTTTCGTGATGAACAAGAAGATAGGGAGGAGAGTGGAGTATTTCAAGACGCATAGCGATAGAATCATTGTAATAAGGATAAAATCAAAACCTAAACCGACAACGATTGTTAACGTCTATATGCCTACAAGTGCCCATGATGATGATGAGGTAGAGTGTGTATACGAAGAGATTGATGAAGCAATTAAACACGTAAAAGGAGACGAAAATTTAATAATAGTTGGAGATTGGAATGCAAGCATTGGAAAAGGCAAGGAAGGAATTATAGTGGGTGAATACGGGCTGGGCAAAAGGAATGAAAGAGGGGACCGACTTATAGAGTTTTGCACGAAGTATAATTTAGTAATTGCCAACACCCAATTTAAAAATCATAATAGAAGAATATACACTTGGAAAAAGCCAGGCGATACTGCAAGGTATCAGGTAGATTATATCATGGTTAAGCAAAGATTTAGAAATCAACTCGTTGACTGTAAAACTTACCCTGGAGCAGACATTGATAGCGACCATAATTTGGTGATAATGAAATGTAGATTGGGGTTTAAAAACCTGAAGAAAAGTTGTCAGATGAATCGGTGGAATTTAGAGAAGCTTGAGGAAGAGGAGGTAAAGATGATTTTTGAGGAGGACATCGCAAGAGGTCTGAGTAAAAAAGATAAGGTAGAAAATGTAGAAGAAGAATGGGAGAAAGAGTAAAAAAGATAAGGTAGAAAATGTAGAAGAAGAATGGGAGAATGTTAAAAAGGAAATTCTTAAATCAGCAGAAGCAAACTTAGGCGGAATAAAGAGAACTGGTAGAAAACCTTGGGTTTCAGACAATATATTGTAGCTGATGGATGAACGTAGAAAATATAAGAATGCTAGTGATGAAGAAAGTAAAAGGAACTATCGGCAATTAAGAAATGCTATAAACAGGAAGTGCAAACTGGCGAAAGAAGAGCGGATTAAAGAAAAGTGTTCAGAAGTGGAAAGAGAAATGAACATTGGTAAAATAGACGGACCATACAGGAAAGTTAAGAAAACTTTTGGGGTACATAAATTAAAATCTAATAATGTCTTAAACAAAGATGGTACACCGATATATAATACGAAAGGTGAAGTCGATATATGGGTGGAATATATTGAAGAGTTATACGGAGGAAATGAATTAGAAAATGGTGTTATAGAGGAAGAAGAGGAAGTTGAGGAGGATGAAATGGGAGAAACAATACTAAGATCTGAATTTAAGAGAGCATTAAAAAATTTAAATGGCAGAAAGGCTCCTGGAATAGACGGAATACCTGTAGAATTACTGCGCAGTGCAGGTGAGGAAGCGATTGATAGATTATACAAACTGGTGTTGTAATATTTATGAAAAAGGGGAATTTCCGTCAGACTTCAAAAAAAGTGTTATAGTAATGATACCAAAGAAAGCTGGGGCAGATAAATGTGAAGAATACAGAACAATTAGTTTAACTAGTCATGCATCAAAAATCTTAACTAGAATTCTATACAGAAGAATTGAGAGGAGAGTGGAGGAAGTGTTAGGAGAAGACCAATTTGGTTTCAGGAAAAGTATAGGGACAAGGGAAGCAATTTTAGGCCTCAGATTAATAGTAGAAGGAAGATTAAAGAAAAACAAGCCAACATACTTGGCATTTATAGACCTAGAAAAGGCATTCGATAATGTAGACTGGAATAAAATGTTCAGCATTTTAAAAAAATTAGGGTTCAAATACAGAGATAGAAGAACAATTGCTAACATGTACAGGAACCAAACAGCAACAGTAACAATTGAAGAACATAAGAAAGAAGCCGTAATAAGAAAGGGAGTCCGACAAGGATGTTCCCTATCTCCATTACTTTTTAATCTTTACATGGAACTAGTAGTTAATGATCTTAAAGAACAATTTAGATTCGGAGTAACAGTACAAGGTGAAAAGATAAAGATGCTACGATTTGCTGATGATATAGTAATTCTAGCCGAAAGTAAAAAGGATTTAGAAGAAACAATGAACGGCATAGATGAAGTCCTACGCAAGAACTATCGCATGAAAATAAACAAGAACAAAACAAAAGTAATGAAATGTAGTAGAAATAACAAAGATGGACCACTGAATGTGAAAATTGGAGGAGAAAAGATTATGGAGGTAGAAGGATTTTGTTATTTGGGAAGTAGAATTACTGAAGATGGACGAAGCAGGAGCGATATAAAATGCCGAATAGCACAAGCTAAACGAGCCTTCAGTAAGAAATACAATTTGTTTACATTAAAAATTAATTTAAATGTCAGGAAAAGATTTTTGAAAGTGTATGTTTGGAGTGTCGCTTTATATGGAAGTGAAACTTGGACAATCGGAGTATCTGAGAAGAAAAGATTAGAAGCTTTTGAAATGTGGTGCTATAGGAGAATGTTAAAAATCAGATGGGTGGATAAAGTGACAAATGAAGAGGTATTGCAGCAAATAGATGAAGAAAGAAGCATTTGGAAAAATATAGTTAAAAGAAGAGACAGATTTATAGGCCACATACTAAGGCATCCTGGAGTAGTCGCTTTAATATTGGAAGGACAGGTAGAAGGGAAAAATTGTGTAGGCAGGCCACGTTTGGAATATGTAAAACAAATTGTTAGGGATGTAGGATGTAGAGGGTATACTGAAATGAAACGACTAGCACTAGATAGGGAATCTTGGAGAGCTGCATCAAACCAGTCAAATGACTGAAGACAAAAAAAAAGTTTTTTAAATAATGCTATTAAAAAAAACCCTGAATTTTCTATATCTCTATTCAACTTGCATATATATTCAGTATATATCATTTTCATTAATGCCTTCTGAATTGTGATTTATTTTACAGTTTTTTTTTGTTTTGTTTTGCTTTTCTTGTTTTTTTTTTGTATTTACCTTTATATTTTTTCATTTGTCTGTATTTTAAATAATTAATATGGACTTTAATCACTTCTGCTTTTATTTTATTTTATAATTAATTGTGTATTCTGTGATCCATCGTGGTAGTTCCTTTTTTTTAATCTGTGGAGTCATTATTTATTTTATCCAATCCTGATGTGGTTTTCTAAAGTAATATTAGTAGTGATCAGAATTAAAGATTTATTTATTACCTGCTGGATAAAGCTGGTTCTAATAAACAGTTCTTAAATGTTGATATGGTCAGAAAACAAAATAAAACAGCACTTACAACCTACAATAAAAATATGTTGAAAAGGAATAGATCAAGGAAAAACCACTAAAGTAATCAAAAAATTAAAGAAAAATTTGGTAAAAAACTAGTAAAAATTAATAACTATTTTTAAAATGAAACAAAAACAGTTTTTTTAAAACAGTTGTAAAATTCATTCAAACTGTATATCCCTATATGATAATCTCTTGGCTATAGAATGCATAAATTATGAAGTAATTAATTAATTATTAATTATTTAACAATTAAATAAAAATAATAAGATATAATAATAATAATAATAAAATATTTTAATTTTTTTAAATATAATAATTTATTATTAAACAATTAATTATTCAATTATTAATTAATTATTTTAAGGGCATAACCTTAATGCTTCAACAGAAAATAAAGGCGACAACAATAAAATAAATATCATACATCTTACGAACTAGATGTTCACAAAATATGCAAATATTTATCAGTATTATTAACATGAAAAAAACTCATTTAGTTCATGATTTCGGGAATAAAAGGTTATCGAGAGCACATATATTTTAATGAATTATAATACAAAAATATATTTTTGTTTCCATTTTTGCTTTCCAAATAAAACTTGTTTGTTATATTTTAAGCATTGAAAGTTGAATAATTATGAAAGTATCCAATTTTACTTAGTCGATAACTAAAACATCAATGAACATCCTCAATAAAATGTGACTAATAGTATATCTAATTAATAAACATTGTTGTTAAAATTAGTAACTGTGATAAGATTTATATCCTGTAGTATTACTCATATTACAAGACTTTATGTAGTTCTGTAAGCAATTTCACTTGATTAAATGTATCACAGTTGTATAATGCATATTATAAATTTTAACCACCATTTGAATACCAGATAAAAATCAGTTTAGTATTATTTCAAATTACATATCTCTTCTTTTTTCTGATTTCTGTATTAAAATCTCATTGCTAAATTTAATTCTGGTAGATAATATAGATTACATAACTATTTTATAATGTACTTTTTTCTTCCTTTTTTTGATGAATAATTTACCACATTTTAAGCAAGTCTATGGGAATACAAAATAGATATTTTATAACGTATGAAAAAATACCATGCCTAACTTGGATTTGAATCTGGGATCTTTTAGATAAAAGGGAGAGACATTACTACTCTGCCATGGAAATTGGTTTTATAAAATAATTTTAGGTTTAAAAAAGATTTGTAAAATAAGTATCAATCTGAATAATTCGATACATACTTTTTTTATTTATAAACTTTATTACAAGAAAGAACATTTTTTCCTTCTCTGCGCTTCAGAATATACCTGCAGACTGCAAGGTATATCTGCAGACTGGCTGGAGTACACATGGTTTCAGCAGGATAATGCTATGGCTCATAGAGCCAACAACACTATGATTTTCTTAGATTAGTGTTTTCATGGACCAGTAATTTCAAAGGGGTTGTGGTCCCCTCGGTTTCCTGATTTTTTTTTGTGGGGATACCATAAGGATGCTGCTTACAAAATTCATCCTCACACCATTCCCAAATTGCAGAGTGAAATTGAACTATGTATCGCTGCAATTCCTAAACAAATGTTACATGTGTTTAAGAGCATGCAACGTCATACTCAATTTTGTGAATCGCATAATGGAGGCCTTTTCCAAACACTATTATAACTTACCCAGTTTCCCATAAGATTGCATCACTTTTTGAATACTATATTATTGTTAAGATTAGAATTTTAATTAAGATTAAATTAATTCTTCATCAGCTGATTTTTGAAGTCAAAGATTCTGAGGTTCAAATCTTAGTAAAATCTAGTTGTTTTTATGTAGATCTGAAATACTAAACAGTGTACTATGGTGGTTGGGGTTCAATTAACTACACGTCTCAGGAATGGTTTGCCTGAGTGTGTACAAGAACCTACCTACCTCATGAGATGAGGTGTTCCTTCTCAGTGGACCATGGGAGAGGGGAGGGTGTTTGCTTATTGTTCACTAGTTGAATGCAAAGTACACATTAAAAAAAGAAGATAAAAAGGATTAAAATTTTATACAATTTTTTGTATTGTTATTTAGAATATAGAGCTAGTGTTTTTATCATTAAATATTTATTTGTCTGTTTGGTTATTTTTACTTTCCAATTACAGCTCTATTTCTGCTAAAGCAATAGAGCTGTAATTGGAAAGTAAAGAGATCAATCAAAGTTGGAAATCACAGTTTTTGAAATGTCAACATTTCAAGACCCCTAATTTAAAAAAACACAAAAAAGTTATAAAAAATTCTGCTAGATGTTAATACATACAATATGGATGTGTGTTGGCCTGAATTTTGATTAATACATCTTTCTTTTTCCTGTTTAGCCTCCGGTAACTACCATTTAGATAATACTTCAGAGGATGAATGAGGATGATATGTATGAGTGTAAATGAAGTGTAGTCTTGTACATTCTCAGTTCGACCAATCCTGAGATGTGTGGTTAATTGAAACCCAACCACCAAAGAACACCGGTATCCACGATCTAGCATTCAAATCCATGTAAAAATAACTGGCTTTACTAGGACTTGAACGCTGGAACTCTCGGCTTCCAAATCAGCTGATTTGGGAAGACACGTTCACCACTAGACCAACCCGGTGGGTTGATTAATACATCTGGATAGACTCAACATACATTCTTCGAAAATGGCTAAAAAAATATCTTTATGTAGGGGCATTGATGACATTAATTTTTTGACAAAATTAAAAAAGAAGGGATAGTTTTAGCCATTTTTTATTTTTTATTAAGTTTTCCAAAATGTTAAATCAATTTAGTTTATGGATAAAGTAATATTTATCATTATGTCTAAACAGTTTTTGCTACATTTTTTGAAAACGCATTGACCAGGAAGTTGAGATTTGGAACTAATATTTGACTACATACATCCCAGCTTTGGCCCAATTTTCAATCACATCAAGCGAGAGGGCATCATGCATGGTACCTATATTTTTTTATTTAGTAAACTATGTTTTTTATTGTCTTGTTGAATAACATTTCACCAAATTGGACTGACTTATTGAAGTAAATAATTGCTCTTGTAATTAAAATTTTAAGCTCCAGAAAATACAGAGGTTGAATACGACCCATACTTAAAATATCATTTTTTTAAACTAATTTTTGAGATTGAAAATGTAGTATTAATTAGATGATGTGAAATTTAAAAAAAAATGGGTTCCTTGGGACCTCTCTCTCTTTTTCCTGTTTAGCCTCCGGTAACTACCGTTTAGGTAATTCTTCAGAGGATGATATGTATGAGTGTAAATTAAGTGTACTCTTGTACATTCTCAGTTCGACCATTCCTGAAATGTGTGGTTAATTGAAACCCAACCACCATAGAACACCGGTATCCATGATCTAGTATTCAAATCCGTGTAAAAATAACTGGCTTTACTAGGACTTGAACGTTGTAACTCTCGACTTTCCAAATCAGCTGATATGGGAAGACGCGTTAACCACTAGACCAACCCGATGGGTCGGGTTCCTTGGGACCTGGCAGAATTTTTTATTACTGATGATAATCTATCTGTTATGGATGTTATTAAAAAAAGTTATATAAGGTTACAGCTGTAAAGCAAGGTGGTCAAATGGGACCCAAATTTTTTCCCAGGTTTTTTAATTTTTAGCAGTTATGATGATACACAATATAATATTGATAATAAAATCATTTGGTGAAGAGAGTTTGCTGGGATCCAACAATTTTTAAGACTTCTGGGACTCAACATTTTTATTTTTTTCGAAATTGTACGGTAACTGCTGCATAATTTAATCATTGATATTTAAAACCCTATGTCGTGCTTAAAATAAAGTCTGGGAAAAGTATGCCATCCTTTGCAGATTTTATTTATATATAAAATGTTAATTGTTTTAAATTTTTTGCAACCAAATTTAAATAAATAAATGTATGAGAATTTAATATTCTGCTGCCATTATACAGAAAACACACATGCGACTGGATCAGCGCGTGAGATAATATCTGTAATAATTTTTATAAAAATATGAAAAAAGAAACATAATTTAGATACGTTTTTGAAAATTATATATGCAGATAAAATGAACGGAAATTGCGGTAAATTAAAACACCGGAAGTTTATATGCAGGTACATTAAATGCTTGCGTGAAAATAAAAAAAAAAACTGGGGTAAAACTTTTGTGACAATTCCACGCATGAGTGATATTCGTTGTCATTTTATCGGTACACATCACATATTACTTAATTAGCCAATACAAACTAATAACTATACACAGACTAATAGCTATAATTATTTTATTAATAATACACTGTGTTTTACTGATAAATTATTTCAAATAAAATAAGATAAAACCAAATTCTACAACTCACAGAAATTAATATTTTCCTAAGCAACTTGCCTTAATCGAAATAATCTCTTAGCAATAAATATTACAATAAACAAAACTAACGGCTTGGTTGACATTTTTCTTTATGAAAATTTCCTTTCTTTACAGTCTTTTTCGATCCCGTTGTTGGAATTGTTTAACTACGTACGTATTACTATTCTCTACACAATAAAGAAAAAAAATCTGTTTCTGAAAAACTATTTAGTACCAACAGATTTTTACCAAAAGTCAAAATAGAGCTGAATACTTCTGTTACTAAAAACAGTTTTTTAATAGGAAACTACATTGAGACTGACCATCATCTACCTAAATTCAAACCTTCAATTACTGGTTGCGAAAACTTGCATAGGTTAGTTGGGTAATTCAATTTCAATCCCGTTTAACTCTAAGGCTTGATTCAAAGGTAGATTACTAAACTTGGAGGAAATATTAATCTGTGTATTAATGAAGACTCGTATGTAAATCAAAATACGCTAGTTTTGAAAAAATTGTTATCATTTTTTACTCTCTTACGAGAGTGAGAAAAGATTTGAGTGCGGTGGGATTCTTGGAATTACATTTTAAAACTCAGTGACTTTCTTAAAAAAAAGAAAGAATTAAAAAGATGGGCACTATTATTACTGAACTTAAAAACGCACGAATAGCTGGTCGAAGCAGCCAAATGAGAGATATCTTTTAAACAATCGTATGCAGGGATTAAGTATGGCAACAGTCAGAACTTTGTTATTGTGAAAATATGGTGCGCCTAACCAGTCATTCACGAACCTCTCATCATTGCAGTTTGGACACTACGAAGAACGTTCTACACACAAAAAAAAGAGACGACACTATTAGAGGTAATCATTTGGTCCGTTTATGAGCACGAATGGTTCTTTTTAAATCGTTCAAGATGAAACAACCATCGATTAGACCGCTCATGATGACAAAAAATATTTCATTAAGATGCAAATTGAGGTTAAGACTCCCTGGCTAGCGCATCGTTACTGTTAAATTTCTTAATTAGTATGATATACTAATTCAGTTATTTATTGAATTGTAAAAATGTTCAAATTGAAATTTCAAAATAATAAAGCAAGTAATGTTACAATCATTCATTAAAATTAAATAATCTTTAAAATATTAAAAAGATATTATTTGAGTAGAATCATACAAGTTGCAACCAATTTTGGAAAACATTCAACAAATTAACAGAAAGGTGAACAATTATAAACAAATCAGACATTCATACTACAAATAATGTAGGAGGGCTTCTTAAGACAGTGAGTCAGGGTTAAAGTTCCCAAAATTAAAAGAGATAATTGTTTCTATAAGCAGAAAGATTTGGATTTCATTTAAACAAGACTGTTCTGTTAGGTAGTCAAAGAAAATTATTTTTAATCTTTTTTCTAATGTGAAATTTTTAATAGGAGTTCTTGACTGAGTCATCAGATTTGAAAAATTTATTTTGAAATTAAATTATAATATAAAACTGTGTATATTTTCACACTAATTTGTGAACTGTATTCTTCATTTTGATGTTGCCACAAATTCATTGGAATGTGGTTGTCAAGTGCCTACATAGGAATATCACAAAATAAGATATTTGAAAATTAATTAAATAAATCCTTTGGGTAATTTTGTTTGACTAAACAAATATGAAGTTATAAATTTATTTTATAACTACTTTTTATGATTCACACAAAAAGCACATTTTTTTAATAGAAAATCATTGAAATATGATCAAGATTTTTATACATTTCCATCTTTCTTGACCTTATTGTATATGCATGCTACATATAAATCTAAATGCTATAATCAATAATTTATAAAATTCAAATTAATATTAAAGACATTTGGGATTTCTGAATTACCTTAAGAAATATAGTACCCTGTTTTCATTTCACTTATCACTGTCATTACATTTTGGGGTTTCTGTAATGAAATTATTTATGCAAAAAAGAAAACTAGTGGTATATATTTTTTTAAACTATAACTCAACCAACCGAACCTGAGATTGTTTACACATTTAAACAATCTCAGCAATTCACATTTGGCTAGTTGCTGACAGCTATCACTAAAAATAACATGCTTAAAAAATAACCTGAGGTGGTTTCAAAGAATTAATTACGGCTCAATAGAGAAATTCATACAGGCTGCAATCACTGTTTCATCATGTTCAACAGTAATGTGACTACATAATGTATTGCTAACTCCTTAAAGAAATATAGCCATTCATAAGAATAACAATCATCCTAGGCCAGGCTTACTAGGGAAACTGTGGAATAATGGTTTTCCATTATATTCATCACTGGCCAAAATATATGGCCACATATCAGCAATTCAACCCTGTAAGTAATATCACATTACACTTAAACAGTATCTTCAACTTATTCACTGTAGAAACGCGATATTTTACAATCAATATCACTATTCATATAGAAAGCTACTTGGATTAGTGCTACTTGTACCAATAGACACAACTGTCATAGCCAAAAGACTGGTACAATATAAAGAATTTATTAATTCAATGGGAAGTAATGCAAAATACACTATCTCCACTGAGTAAGGACAAACAAGATGTTTAAGAAAACATCTAAAGAAAATAAACAAATTATTTTTCAGAATCTATAATTTTTGAGATCTTATGTGTTTTTATTAAAAAACAAAAACAAATACATAAATGCAGTGCAAACTAAATAAATAAAGAATTTACAGTAAATACATTAAACAATAAAGTTGTAACAGTATTTTATAGTACAAAAATAATTTTTTTTTAAATAATTTTTTAAGAAATATTTTTATTTTGTTTATAATTACAAAAACATAATATAACAAAACATAAAAAAGATGATAATAAATATTTTTAGTCACCTAAAATACAATTTAATTAAAATACAAAACTTATTTTATAACTAATACCAAAAAAAACAAAACAAAAAAAAACAGCAGTTATAAAATGTACTTAACATGTATTTTATTTAATAAACTTTTTAATTATTTACACTAAGGCACAATTTGTATCAAATTAATAACAATATAAAACTAACAATCATTTACAAACTATATTAAAAAAATAAATAAATTAGTAATCTAACATTTATGAGTAATTCTAACAAAATAAAATATAAAAGGCACTAAAATTATAATTATTATACTCAAATATTTGGTAATTATGACTGACTGGTAATGTGGTGGAGGTATATTTATTCTATTGGGTAAACTTTTGTTCTGGATATGAATAATCTTGAAAGGAAAGGATCTAGCCTATACTAATTGGTTTAATATTTTATAAAAGTTGTCTAAGCTTTGTAAAACAGCTAATGGTAGAATTAATGGGAATAAAACTAACTTTCTGGCTAATCAACTTTAAATATATATATATTATTTGATAAAATATACAAAACATTTAAAAAGAATAGTAAAAAAAATATATATGTTTGTAAACAGTTTGCAACTGTTTATAATTTATATTACAATATTTACATTGAAAAAATGATTATATAACAGAAAAAATTGTTAAAATATATTATAATTTTTTTAATAAATTATTTCAGTCTAGTAAATGACTAAACAGTTATACTTTTAAAAAAATTATTTACATGGCTTTGTGCAATTTTACTGTTTATTTAAAAACAAGAAAACTGTAGAATTGTTACCATTATCATAACAAAACATTGAGATTTAATATTTTCTTTTATCTCTAAAAAAAAACCAGTAAAGCATGTTTTAATTAAATTTGTATACATTTTATTTGTTTATAAATATGTCAATATGTCCATATATCACGGCATTTAGCTCATTAAAAAAAGTAATTAGATAAAATAATATTCTTCTGTATATTTATAAGCTCATTAATACAAAAAATACTTGACACTAATTTTCTCCTTCACCTATGGCTACAAAGAATACTAATTTCCCCGAGGGATTGGTCTGAAGATGAATAGGGACACATCAAAGAAATCCTTTTTTTTGGGTAGTAAAATGTTTTTTTTTGTCATGATCCATTTAGAGATGGATCATCATTTTTCACGAACAACTCTGAAAAAGAAAATCTTATCCTTGATTAATTTTTCTCTGGATCAATGCCATTTGAATCTTCCAGTCATATGCTTGTTATCTAATGATGTCATCTAAAACCTGGATATAATGGAATAAGTAATAAATATTCTAATGGCTGCAGTTTTTGGGTAAAGCATATATAATGGTTACTGAACTTACACTGTGTGTTGGGATGTGAGAGGGGTAGCATTTACCTTCCCATACAGGTTTTAAGTTTCAGCTAATTCACTAAACACTACAGCCATACAAGTACATTAAAAAAACTAAATAATACTGAAGTGCTTTAAAAGTTTTATTAATCGTGGTCAACCCCATCTGCTTGTTTTTTCTTCAGGCTTTTTATCTCATCTTCAAATGATAATCGTTTGTAATTCATCCTCATTTACAAAGTAGTTCTAGCTATGCAAATGTTGTGTATGGATGATTGAAACAGATATAATTGTTGAAGTTAGAATCAATCATCTTTTTCTTGTTCCCTTAAGTGGACTGAACATTTCATACCTCTTGACATTTTGGTAGCACTTTGGTAGACAATAGACAAACTGCCTCATTATGAAGCTTAATAGTATTTCATCTCTCTCTCTCTCTCTCTCTATATATATATATATATATAGACTTCTCTGAATGACTCTTTCATATAATTTACATTTATAAATAGATAACAAATATACTTTTTGTTTATTTAATTATATTATAATTATAACTGCACAAAGCCAGTTGAGATCAATTTATTAAAGAAATGTACATCTAGACTAGTGCTGATCATTAGTTTTCAATGTTTTTTTTTAAAAAAAAACCACTAACAATGTAAAATATTATTGAATTGTTATAACTTACAAAAAATTAATTATTTATAAATAGATTTGTTAACATAAGAAGCAAATATTATTAAATAAAAAATCAGCTGTTAAAAATGAAATATCAAAACATTAATAAATAATTTTAAAGAATTAAATCAGATTTTACCAATTAAATATTACTATATTTCTGTATTTATAACTAAATAAGTTCATAAAAAGTTATAATCAAACCACCAACGATTTTTATTGATATCATTTACCTTTGGTGAAAGGAGTTCATTGGTGCATAAAAAATTAACAGTGGGTATGTGAAGAAAGAATGAATAAACAAATTATAATTAATTAAATCAATATATCCAAAAATAATTCTTATTTCTATGTTTTTTATTTTAGAGAATGATAAAAAAAATTTCTTTACCAAGAATGAAACAAACTGATAAATATTAAAATTCACGACTGCCCAAAAAAAAAAACATTGCTGACAAACATTGCTCTTTTTGTTCTGGTTTGGTTCCATCGTGATTTTGTATTATACAAGCAAATACCCCATTTGAATTTTGAAAATTGAAAAATTGGTTTGTTAAGATATAACAACATTTTCAAATAACAGTGATTTGTTTGATTGAGAGTGTACCTGATACATGTAAAGTTAGCCTTCAACAAATGCCCCATTTGCAGTTTGAAAATGAAATAATTGTTTACAGAGATAGAGAGCACCCTATTGCATCTCCCAAAACAACACCCCAGGGGCATTCTGTTTGTTGCTGATGATGATCAGTCTATCCTCGCACAAGACACTAGCATCACCTCACCACTCTAGCCTCACATACAGTTCCCACAGAAAGCCCGTTATTGTTAAACAGAATTATTCAAATAATTCTGTTCAAATCCAGCTCATATAGTGACAGAGGCTCACAGTTCATTAATTCAACTCATTAAACTTTGTGCTTGTGCTTCAACTGGCAAATCTTCACTACTACAAACATATATATATATATATATATATATATATATATATATATATATAGTCCAATAACATAAGGATTGGTTCAGTCATTGAGCTGCTACAGTGGAACAAACATACACCCTAAATATACTATACTGCTTTTTTTTTTAATCAAGGTTAATGGTATGTAATTTCGGTTACTGCCAAGTCTTGGAAAGTGCAGGCCAAAGAAGAAAGAGGTCATCTGTTAGAAGAAGAAAGAAGACCCTCTGTGCGACCCGACGTCATGGACAGGAGTCCGGAAGAGAGCCCAGCGGAGATGCACCGTGAAGGGCAGCCATCAAAGAAGCGGATGAAGAGCTTCTCCGTAACCTTTCCTATGATCACTTACAATTAAATTAAATTAAACCAGCAATTGCGACTCCCTCCGGAGAAGGGAGCGCATTGCTCCCTCCAAAGAGTTAGTGCCCGTTGTGGCATATTCCTGCTAGCCTTTGAAGCGTTAGCACCGAAAGGACTTCAGCAGACGGTCTGAAGGGGAATTATGTCAGGAGGACAGGTTTCAAAAGCCTAGCCTCCCGCGGTCGGACCATAAAATGGGTTCGAGAACGATGGTAAAAACGGATTGGAATGCTATTAAATCCGTCCTTAAAATTAAAAAAAAAAATAAAATAACACAAAACTTAAAATTTAGACCCGTCATTAAAAATAAACCCTTAAACACGCCCGATTATAGAATCATCCAGCAGCAAGGGACACTGTCCAGGTTCTGCGATTCTTAGGGAGAATTTGTGAAACTCCCGCCAACTTTGCATTCCATTCCATTCCATGCTTTTTTGGGCAGTCGTGTAAAAAAGTTGAATTTAAAATGATATAAAAATTATATGTACTTTTTTTTTTTACAATGTGATACAAATTTTTAATTAGGATATGTTTACTTCTAAAATTAATTACTGCATATATTCCAAATCTTAAAAAAATGTTATAAATTCAACAAAATTAATGTATTTTTTTTAATAATGTAAAAATCATTTAATTTAAAATTAAAAAAAGTTATTTTGATAAAATTTTACAAAATTATGTTAATTTGCAGTAGTTTTATAAAAAAAACAAACAAAAAAATTATTTAGTACATTCCAAAAAGAATTCTATAAAAAAGATAATTATGTATAAGTATTACTTATTTATCAACAAACCATACGCAAGTTACAAATATAACATTTTAAAAACAAATGTCAGTGCTTTTGCTTGATTTAGAGACCATGTTCTGTTATAGGTACAACTATCTTACCTTGGTATAAGCTGATGTATCTTGAGTTAAGAATTCATTTATTTATAATGTGATTGAAAAAAGTGTGGAATTTGAAATATGTTTGTTTAATATACCATTACTGTATGTTTAAATATTATATAAATTTCATGATTGTGTATGTTAAGATGTGGTCATGTTCTGAATTTTATTTGTAAAATAAACAAAGATTTTTGTTAATTTTAATAGCTTTATTATTTGCATCTATGACATAGTTACTGAATGTTTTGAGTCTATGTGGTAATGTAGAATATTTAAGTATTTTTTATTGAAACTTCATCCTGTTTGTCCAATTTAAATTAATATGAAGTTGTAGCAGTGAGTTTAAATATTCCAAGGGAATTTCATTTTATTGATTATATCTTTTTATGCTTAATGGTGTTTTATTTATTATTTTGAAGGTAATTTTAAAACCACATTTTTTTTTAATTTCTATTTTCTCAAAGTCTTTGTTTATATGTGTTATATATGATGTATTGTTTGATTTCCAATAATTTGTTTATATTTTTTACTTGTATTTATTTTATTATAAATGAGTTACATAGATTACTATTGTATATCCATTTACGTGTGTCTAGTATTTTAAAGTTTACCTAAGCGATCTTCAAGTTACATGGATACATTGAATGTTCAGTAAATTATACTTCTAAATACAGATAGTTTATGTAAAATTGGATTGTTTGAGAAGATGTAATGAATTTCTATAGTTGATTTATCTGTATAATTTGAAAATGTACTTCTGTGATGGTGAGAAAATTTATTAGTTTTTTACTTTCTAAATAAATATCTTCCTTAATAAAATCACCAACAATATCATAGGATGAAATCAGCAACGCCTGTAAGTGAAAATGGCTACAAAAGCAACTTAAAACATTATGACAAGAGTTTTTAAAATGCTATATTAATAAATTTGGTTCAGTTTATTATTAAACATTTATACTTTTACATAATTTTCATCATTGTTTATCACACGTCATGATAATTCTATTAAAACTTTATACAATAATTTTGTATTAATATTATTGTATACAAATTATCTGATGACAACTATTGGTTATTAAAAAAACCCTTCAACTCATAACTGATTTGTACCCTTTTTTTGGAACTAATCAGTTAAAATTTAATATATATATCACCCAGTTAAAATAAAAATGGTACATACAAGCAACTAATGAGTAAGCAAAACAATCTTTTGGCAATAGTGTCACCAGTAAACAATTTGAAAATTTCTTTCCTAATATAATTAACGTTTAATACTTAAGCTAAATATTTATTTAAATTTAAAAAAAATTACATCCAGATTGAGTAAATGCTAAAATAATTTCTTTTAATAATTTTAGTTTATTTTTATGTACAAATAATGTATTTATATATGTTCAATTAAATCTAATCTATATATACTTAAACATATATTAAATAATTATGCACATATTTGTGATTAACAGTTTTCATTATATGAAGATGTATTAACAGATTTATTTTTATGTTTTGAGAATAACATAGCTGAAGCAAAACGACACTCTCTCTTGAGTATGAGTAACCCAATCATCCAATTTCACCTTGATGAATATTTAATTAATATTTTTAAATTTATAAAATATACAGTAAATTAAATGTTTAATAAATTTATTTTAAATAAATGTACATTTAATTATTATTTTTAGAAAAAAAATACTTTTATTAAAATATCTTTAAACATACTTAAAACATTAAATAACTTTCAAATTTAAAAACATGTCGGAATGCTTTTATTTATGTATATATAAATACATATTAATCCCACTAAATAGAAACATAAAAAAATCACACGTGTAGTTTCTAAATATAGAAAACAATTAAAAAATTACATAGAGCAATTAGTTATTAGTTTATTTGTTTTATAAATAAAAATAAAAAATACAAATAAAAAATTATATATTATGCAAATATTACAATATAAAAAGGAAAATTATTCTTAAAATCAACTAATTCTATATTAATAACTAAATAAATTTTCCTAAAACTCATATCTTAAGACAAATAGTAAAATTTACATGACATTTTTACATTTAATGGTTATATAAAGTAATGAGATCGTAATGCAACAGTATTTGGTTATTTAAACATAAATATTATAACAATTTATAAAAATAATAATACATATTTGTATAAAAAACAAAATGAAAAAATATTTTAACAGATTAGTGTAACAATAATTTAAACAGGCTATCAGACAGATGATAAATGGTTTTAATATTTCAAAACTGTAATTATAATTGTGTAATTCAACAATTTAAGGCTTTTTTAAACATAAAAAGACCTTGGAAGTCCAGAAGAAAAATATGAAATTAATTTCTTACAACTTTGTTTTAAAAATTGTTACATTTAAGGTAAAATATTGAAACCTTACAGAAATAAGTTAAAAACTAAATTTGAATAAAAATGATTAAATAAATGTATACAAAACTAAATAATTATGACCTTCACAACAGAGTGATTTTTTTATTTTCATCCTGAAAGTTCTGGTTTGTGTATTCTAATAATGATTGACATTTCAGATAAACTAAAAATATTACCATGTAGAGAAGATTTGAGATTATGTGATGACTTAATCGTGTAAAATAAAAACTTATTTTCATTATAAAATGGTTTTCCTAACCCTTTAATAATTGGGTAGTATTAACAATTGTGTCATCTCCAAACTGTAAATTAACTGCGTAAAACCATCTCAAAAAAATATTTTAAACAGATTTTGATGAACATAAAACTGAATTTTTTTTAAATTGAACCAAATTTTGTCATGATAAAAAAATTAGATTAATGGATTGATAGAAAAGATATTTAAATATTTATACAGGAAATAGTATGAAAACTAAAGAAATTCAATGCAACAGTAAGTTAAGAAAATCATAAAATAAAAACATGTTTATTTTAATTATTTCACTGATTTATTTGAAGTGTGAAACAACTACTTACAAGGTAGTTCTTGACATCCTTCTACATTATTTTAGCTAAAAAAGTCATAATTATTTGTTTATCAATAAAAAATAATCTATTTAAGCTCTATCATTACTACTAATACTTTCATGTACCAGATTATACCTGTTTTTGTTAAATACTTTGCATAAAAGATAATGATGATGCAATCATGTACATAAAGAAAAAAATCAGCTATGAAAACATATGTGATCATGAAACCATTTTTAGAACAGTAACAAGGGATCAGTAAATAATCGTCAAAAGTAGTGCCATGAATTTAAAAAATTTGTGAAAAGATTATTTTTCCTACCACTTCTAGAATATTGTTTTAGAAAATTGCAAAGTTCATCTACTTCTGTGTGAGGGATCTAATAAAAATGAAATTTTGGAAATGAAGGTGCTTGTGATCAACCATAATGTATAAAGTAACTACATAAAATCCATAAGTTACATATATAAGTTATATATATATATATATAAGATTTTACTACCAACTTAAAAAAGAAAACAAATCACCTGGGAGTCAAGGTTTTTCATAGAAAACAAATACCACATTCTACCATGGATGTTTAGGGGCAAAAATACAAAAAAAAAATTTTTTAATGATACAAAAATTTTTAATGATATAAAATTTTTTTTGTTAAATGATAGTTTTGAAACACTCCACCAATTATCAGAAAATGAAAATGATTGTTTGTAGAATGGAGATTTTTTGAGGAAGGGACTGCATTTATTACAAGATAAACCATAAGCAAAAATGTTTATAAAAGCAACATACCAAATCCTACACACAGTCTACAGAGATATGATATTAAGTTAAATATCATAATAAAATGAAAATTTGATAACAAATAGGATGGATCTTAGGTGGCAGAGTACATGAGGTATCAACAATATATAAGTGATCATATACTCTATTAAATACTCACACGTAAAACCAACTACTATTGGTTGCTGTAATAACCACATAAATAATTTATTTATGTCCCGATTAAGACGTTAAACCCCTTGCAACCCAATGGTTTCATAACATCAGAAGCATCTCAAGGAATATCACCCTGAGAATATTGGGGCTGTGAAGTAAAGTAAATGGCTAGGTAGGTGTCCTGAAGTCAGCGTTGATCTCAATAAGATGTTGATTAATATTAAATAACAAATTAAGCAAATAACAAAGAAGTCAAAACCAACAAATCGTGTAAAGGTGAGAGCAAGTGACCAGCACCTAAAAACCACTCCATATTAGCTAGGGGAAGAAAATCCCTGGACCTCTAAGTTGGGTGTTAGGTGTGGTTTGGTGACTCTAAACTGTAAAAAAATCTGCAGCTCAGGAAATAAACAAGAAGTTTCGGATCAGGACTGGATTTTATGATAAGCATAATGGACATGGAAGATTTTGGAAACAGAAATACATTGAAGAAGACAGCCCAAGGCAGCATTGATTGGATGAGATGCTGAAGGACTTGAGGTCATTGAGTGGGAAGAATAGAGAACAGTGGTACAGAAAAAGGAGGATTGGAGGTGAATTGCTGAAGAGGCCAAGCTCCACATAGGACTGTAATGCCAGGATGATAAGATAAGCAAGTGTAATAATTTATTTAAAACAAAGGGAGGTGAAAAAAAAAAAATAATTTTGAAAATTATGAGTTAAGACTTCAGAAGTGTATCTTCTTAAAAAAAAACACTATAGATATTTATCACAAGTTGTCCTTATTATATAAAAAAAATATATATTTTCAACCTTTAAAAAAACCTGTTTTCTAAATATACCTTTTTAGTATTTATTAATATTTTGAACGAAAGCTTTTTCTTCTCGTTAAAACAAAAATATGGCAGTAGATTATCTGTCAGGAACTGTAATTGATGACTTTTTCAAGTTGTGAACCTATTAAGTTTAAAAATGTACAAAATATATGTCAAGTAAAACAAGGAAATCAATTTAATAACTTGAATTATTTCTTTTCTTTAACCAAGATCATGGATTCAGAGTAAAAAGTAGATTTAAGGCAATATACAAAAGAAATTTAAAAAAACTAAATTAAAAGTAATTAAAACCATGCAAGATGATATTGATAGGCTACACTTGCGTATTTATGGTTCTTACATCTGAGTTTTTAAGAGATGAAATGGCAGAAATGTTACTCTTGAAAATTTAAGGAAATGTTATTTAAGGAATTTTATGTTTTTAGACCTAATAATAAACAGAAATAATAATAATCTAGATTTTGAAACATACAGAAAAGAAACCTATACAAATAACATCATAGCTTGCAATTCGATTCTCCTGATGATGCATAAATTAGCGGTTTTTAGGTACATGATAGAAAGACTGCATAAATTACCATTAAAGGAACCTACATATAAAAAAATGAGTTAAACACCATTTTATAGTGAATAAAATGGTATAGAAAAGAAATGATCAGAAAAATGAATAAATGAATAATAAATAAAAGTAAAAGAAATGGAATTAAAATAATAAACAATAAAGAAACCTTTAAATGGAGTAAATTAACATTTACTTGGAAAGAAATTTTACCTGATTAAACATTTTTTAGTAAATATAACATAAAAATTGCTATAAATGCAAATACACTAAAAAAGATTTTTAATAGTAACATAGAAGAAAATATATTTATAACAGCATTGGTATATACAAAATAAAATCTAAATGCAATGCAACATACATTGGACAGACAGGAAGAAAATTAAAATTAAGATATCACAAACATTAAATCATTTAAAAATCAAAAACAAGATTCTAATTAAGCAACGCATTTATTAAAAGGACATACCTCAATGAAAATAATTCACAACTGTATTAAAGGAAGAAGAACGAGCATTTTGAAAAATTTAGATATCTTCAAATTAAAAAGTAACAATAAAACTATCATAAATGAACAAATCACAATCAAGCGGATGTCCTTTTCAAGAACCTCAAATTACTGAAAATTGGAAATACATAAATAGAATTAAAAGATAAGTATAATAACAAATAAACAAAGAGAAGGCCATTTTTGGCATAATGCCAAATAAAGGAAGGGGCTTTGACTAAATGTTATGTAAAGATTAACAGAAATTTTAAAGGTCAGTACAATAAGTTTTGACAATAAAATTATTCCGAACGCATCATCATATAATAGAAGAAAGAAGCTAAGAAAGATAAACGTTACTCCAACATAGAATTCATAGTGTTCTTAGCAGAAAATAAAATTATTATTATCTTAATAATAACAAAAGGGAATATTGGAGTATTTAGTGTATTTTCTATCTAGGATAAAATCATATATGTAGGAGAAATTCAATACTTAGAATGAAAGAAAGTTGCGATCCAAAATTAATATTAATTTAAAAATTTTCTGGTTGTCAAAGAAGAGAGAGAGAAATAAAGATAGAGATGATGGAAAAGGCCGATGATTATATATATTTTTGGAGATTACCAGTGCTACTAATAAGTTTTGTGTACAAATAATTGCTAAGTTATAAATGTTATTAATGCAACCTATACATCTGGCATGAAAAAGATTGTTTATGAACATTAGCATAAAAGTCAAAGCAGTTACGGGAAAAATTCAAAATACAGAAATGAATTTATAAATCAATTTACTAATTAATAAAAGTTCTATAGGTCTATTATATTAATATCAATAAAAGATTTAAGATCAACATAAGAAGTAATTTAATTTACAAAAATACATCTGTACTGATAGCAGCTCAAACTTTCCCATAATAAAACAATTTTTTAACAAAATAACACATTTTTTAGTAATTTAAATATATATAAAACCAAATATATTAATGTTTGTGATCATGATGAAGCAGACTACACAAATCATATATAATTATTTTTAGTATGTTTTCAATACCACTTATAAGAAAACTATTTACTCAAAATTAAAACCATAATTTCTTGGAAGCAACTGTTTAGAACATTGTTTTCATTCCACATATGAATTTATCTTTCCTTGCAAGTACATCTAATATACATTGTTCCAAAACTTAATAAAATACGACTGACTGTTTTATCTAATTTTTAAATAAAAAATTATTTTAATGTTTTTTTCAGAACCTATATTTTGTGGAAAGTAAATTCAGCCTATCAAAATAATAATAGCAATAGTAAATTACTATTTAAAAAATTAATGGGTAAATAAAACAGTTCATAAACCAAAATGTTGACTGCTTATAACCGCTGCATATTGTAAATTGCAGGTAACCTAATTCCGTGACATTTAACTGTATATAAGGTATACCACACAACATTTACATATTTTTTCTTAAATTCTTTACATCTAATTATTTTTATTTATAAAAATATAAACTGTAATAATATCAGAAATAAAAGCTCAAAAAAATAATCCGCTACTGGTTTTTTTTTTACAAATTTAGGCTTGCGCTCAATCTGTCAAGTGTCAATATGTTAAATAAAAGAATAATGATTAAAGTAAATACATTCAATTAACAGTATTTTTTTTGGCAATTTTTATAATTTTATTAGAATAAAATTAATTACTACATTAACTTAAAATAAATCTACAATATATAAAAATATTATTTAACTGAGGAGGGTAAGGTTTTACACAAAGCAATTATTATAACAAAATATAATATGAAATAAATAAAATAGAAATATAATAAAATACAACAAAAAATTATAATAATAAATGAGGTATATACTTCTAAAATTGTAAAAATTTATTACCAAACGTGTAACTAAAATTAAACTATTTTAATAACTGACCAAACTACCTTTCATTCATATTTTTCTGTTAAATTTTTTAATATGCATTAATAAATTGTTAAAATTAAAAAAAAAAATTGTAATATTAATTATCAACTATTATATTGCTTGCTGTTCAGTTTAAGATAAAACTTCTTTTTTTTTAATTGTTAATTGTAACTATGTAATTATTTACACAATCATACATAGACATCACATATTTTATATATATATATATATATAAGAAATAATATAGTTACATGATTTTTTAAAAAAATAAACAAAACATAAATAGTTTGACAAAGTACAAACCTTATGTAATGTACTGATACTTAGAAATAAACCTGTTCTTACTTTAGACTTTCAGCAGGATAGTTTTATAAAATTTTGGATATTTAACACTAATCTTATGATTAATAATAGTTATTTAATATAATAGTAATATAGTTACAAATAATAATTTTAAAAAAGTGTTCAAACTGCTATATGAAGTATAATGTTTAACTCTTTTTTATATGCTGGTTTCTTTATATGCTGATGTTCCTTGAGACACTTCTGATGTTATGACACCATTGGGTTGCAAGGGGATGCAGTTTAACGTCTTAAACTGATCTATCCTATTTGTTATCCAATTTTCATTTTATTATGATGTTTAACTTAATATCATATTTCTTAGACTGTGTGTAGGTTTTGGTATATTGCTTTTATAAAAATGTTGACTTATGGTTTATCATGTAATAAATGCAGTCCTATTATTTAAAAACTTACAATTATTAATACTACACAATTTTTAAAAGGTTAGGAAAACTATTTTATTATGTAAATAGATTTTTATTTTACATGATTAAGTCATCACATAATTTCAAATCTTCTTTACATAGTAATATTTTTAGTTCATCTCTCAATCATTATTAGAATACACAAATCAGAATCTTCTGGATGAAAATAAAAAAATACTTTAACTGTGCTGTAAAGGTTAATATTATTTAGTTCTGTATACATTTATTTAGTAATTTTTATTCATATTTAGTTTTCAACTTATTTCTATATGGTTACAATAGTTTTCCTTAAATGCAACAATTTTTAAAACAGTTATAAGAAATTAATTTTATATATTTTTTCCTGGTCTTCCACGGATTTTTTATGTTTATAAAAACAACTTAAATTGTTGAATTACACAATTATAATTACAGTTTTGAAATATTAAAACCATTTATCATCTGTCTGATAGCCTGTTTAAATTATTGTTACTCTAACTTGTTAAAATATTTTTTAATTTTGTTTTTTATACAAATATGTATTATTATTTTTATAAATTGTTATAATATTTATGTTTAAATAACCAAATACTGTTGCATTATGATCTCATTACTTTATATAATCATTAAATGTAAATATGTCATGTAAATTTTACTATTTGCCTTAAGATATGATTTTTAGGAAAATTTATTTAGTTATTAATATAAAATTAGTTGATTTTTAGAATATTTTTCTTTTTTATGTATATAAATATATATGTAGATCTAATTACAGGTATTTTTTAATAGTATTCTATATTTAGAAACTACACGTGTGAATTTTTGTTTCTATTTAGTGGGAATTCATTTATTAATACGCATTTATACATACACAAATAAAAGCATTCCGACATGCTTTTAAATACGAAAGTTATTTAATGTTTTAAGTTTGTTTAAAGAGATATATTAATAAAAGTAATCTTTTGTTCTAAAAATAATAATAAATGTATATTTATTTAAAATAAGTTTATTAAACATAGTTAATTTACAGTATATTTTATAAATTTAAAAACATTAATTAAAAATTCATTAAGGTGAAAATAGATGATTGGGTTATTCATGCCCAAGAGAGAGGGCATGAATAACATTTTTTTTTAAATTATTAATTACAACTATGTATTATTATCTACATAATCATAATTTTAGTGTTTAATATCCAAAATTTTTACTGCTCAAAGTCTAAAGTAAGAACAGGTTTATTTCTAAGTATCAGTACATTACATAAGGTTTGTACTTGGTCAAACTATTTATTTTTTATTAAAAAAAAAAATCATTTAATTAAATTATTTTTATTATTTCTTTATCATAGACATCATACATACATATATACAAAAACAATGGTTTTTTTTTTTAAAATCTTTGTATATTTAAAAAAAAGATTATTACATACATAAAAAAGTTATAAGAATTATATCTCTCACACACCAGTACACACTAACACACAGTACATACATACAAAAAATATACACCACTTTAATATATTTAAAATGATTTTTAAAAAAATACATGGTACACTAAATAAAAAAGAAGACAACAAAAAACTTATCATTGAAATACAAACACACCATAAAATAAAAATAGAATATAGAAAATTATTTTTAAAGAAATAAACACTTTTTTTATTTGTATGTCATACCATAAAACCTACATAAAAACAATAACTGTGCAATAAAAGTGTTATGTGAATTTATATAATTTATGTAATAAATAAATAAATAATTAATAAAATATATATAATTTATTATTTTTTATACCAAATTTTCTAGAATAATTTGTGTATGTTTTTTTTTTCTTGGCAACAACGCAGAAACAATCTATCAGATATATTCATTATATTTGCTTTATGTACCGAAATATCTTTGCATTTTTTCTATTCTTTAGCAAACTTAAAAGTTAATACAGCTACTCTACTAAATGTGTCTTTAGAAATCAATTTAAGTCCATACAGTACTATCGAAAATTCCATGTTCTATATCCAAGTACTCTATTTTCAACATGGTTTGATGACCTTATTAATTGATGACCTTTTCCAGTAGGTGTAGCTGATAGATCCTAGAAACTTACTTTATTTCTTTGAACTGAATCGATCGCATCTTGAGGAATATTATTAAATTAACCATTAGGACCACTGACACAATTAACATCAACTAACTCCCATTCTATAAGTTTCTTGACAGCTTCAAATAATACATTTTTAATAGCTGTAGATAATTCAGGATTATTACTATCTTCAGGAATAAGGGTTATTTTACAAAATCCATTCTAGAAGTATTAAGGTAAAGACTAGTTGCTGTTAACCAGTTGATTCATTAACAATGCAGCCTCATTTTAGCTCAACAAGTTATAATAAAGGCCATCAAGAGTAGTTAAGAACAAAGAGTAATTTAAGAATAAGTAGAAAATATAAACAAAAAAATTTATAAATTTTTCTGCAGACAATATCAAAAATAAAGAATGTAATTAAGAAAATGAATTAAAACTAGAAATATTAAAATACAATGAAAGTAAATAAACAAGTATATCTAATAAGAAAATTACTTTTTTTTTATTGAATTAAAATTAATAAAACATGAGTAAAAAATATATATTTAGAATAAATTACTAAATATAGTGTATCTTTTTATGTAAGCAAAGTGTAAGGCAAAATATGCATCCACTTAAATATTTTTAAAATTATAATTTTTTATAGAAATTTAAATATAAAAAAATAGTTATCAATATCAAAACAAAAAATTATTAACAATTACAATTTTTAGTAATAACACTAATCACAGAGTTTTCATTGTAGGGTTTTTGAATTTATACAAATAATGACTAAATGTAGGTAGTCAACTAATGACAAAACTGGAGATCAAATTTCCAAATTGTAAATTCCTATTCATTGCTACTTTATGATTTTTTAAATTACAATTTTTTTATAACTTTAAAAATAAATGATGCAGAATAAAGAAGTATAATAATTAAGTTATATGAAATAAAAAACAATAAGTGTACCATAGCAGTATACGTAAAAAACTTAAGTTTCTGAAAAAATGAATATTACATAAAATTATATATTATTCTCCACATATACATTTTTTTTTAAAATTTAAATATGAGAAAAAATTTCTTCCCACATCATAATCATGTACATACAAGTCACATATCATATAATACATAAAATAAAATTATTGCTTTGTGTTTCTACTACTAGAAGGACCCTCCTCTGGTTGTTTTCAAAATAATATTTCTTGTATATCGGTCGGTGTCCCTGGTTGAGTAGTTGGAGAAGGCGGATTTGGCGGAGTTAAAACTTTTGGTGGCAAAGGTGTCGGCGGTGATAAAGGCGAATTAGTTTGCGATATAGCTGCATCTGTTGTTGACGTATTATGTACTGTTGGTAATTGATGTTGTTCAGTTGAACATTGCGCAGAAATTAACTGTTCAATTATAGTAGCTGTTTTTGCAACATCATCTTCACAACAATCTGTTAAACTGCAGATTGATTTTAATCCGTTTTCCCAATCAACTACTTTTAGACCATTCGCTGCGGCCAATATGCTTGCTGATGCTAATAATGATGATCTCATTAACATAAAGTCCAATTCTGAAATTAACAAAGAAAAAAGGATTAATTAAAAATTTAATCGTTAATGTTATTTAAGTTAATAAAACATGACATAAAAACTAATATATTAAATAAATAATAAAAACAAATAGTAAAAAAAATTGTTAAATAATAAATATAAAGAAATAGCTTTGTTAAATTGTTACAGAAATAAATTGAAAAACAAGAAAACCTGTTTAAAAAAAAATTAGTTATATCTACAACTAACTATACGGACAGTTTGACTGTAAGACAAACATCAACAATTAGTTTTAATTTTAAAACTAAAAAAAAAAGAAAACTGGTTAGGTAAAGATTTAAAAAAAGCAGTTTCAGTTCTTTGGCTACCTAGGACTGTCTTTGATAGACTACTACTACTTAGTAAAATTAAATGGAACATTAAACTACTAAGAACATAAGTAAAAAATTATCTAAAAAAATCTATTTTTTGAATAGATTTTTGACACAGATACATGATCAATGTTGACCATATCAACTCACATCCTTGAACAAGTGTAACCAAAATTAAATGACATTAATAACACATATACAGAAATCATTCTTCCAAATTTCATCTAAATTGGTTCATTCAGTTTAGAGATAACAAACAAAAAATAGGCCAACGTATATACATTCATCTTTCTGGAATTTTTTAATTCTAAAATTAATAAATAAATTCAAATAATTAATTTTAATTCAATTTAATAAATAGATTTATTTTTTTCATTTTATTTTATCTTAGCCAACATTAAACATTACCCATGGTAGGCAATCTGAGCTGCGGAGGTTTATTTAGTCTTTTTGAGCTAACTTTACACTTTTGATTGGTATTACATAAAATTATATTTCTTATTGATAGTTGTTCTCTATTTTTATATACTGATACAAGTTTTTATTTTATATAATTTCATAGTTATTATTTATTAATTAATCAATTATTATTATCATAATAATATAACTCCACCGATCTCCACTTGCAGCAACTCTGCCTTATATCCAGAAGTTATAGGTTCAATTCTGGTCATGCACAGGATCTTTCACATATTAAAAAATTCATTATTATACATCAGTTACTATTATTGGACATCAGCAAGTTATTACTGCATAAAGAAATAAGTAAATTATTACCATTATTTAATGTAGATATATATATACACATTATTTCATTATCTATTGATGGTTGTTTAATGATCAAAAAGGCCATCTTAGATTTAGATTTAAGAAATTTTTTTTAGCCCTTCCTTATTTCCCAATTTATTTAATGCTTTTTCAATTCTTTTATACAATTCACTTTTACAAAAAACACAGATTAAAATAAATCAAAATTTAAAGAACTGAAAAATTATTACAATTTAATTTTTAGAAATTTGTTTTACTTTTACTTATTTATTTCATTTTTATTTAAAAAATGGATAAGTCAATAAAATGCTGTTTTTTTTTAGAAAAAATCTGTTTGGAAGACTATGTAACATGACAAAAATTATGAAAAATAATGTATAAAAAAGTAATGATTAAAAATACAATAATGAGGTTATTATTAAAATAACTAAATTACATTAAAGAGTGTTGATAACATTTTTCATATAAGGAAAAATTTGTCCTGACTTTTAAAATAATTTTTTTAAAAAAATAATACTGTTTTTTTTTTAAAGAAAGAATTCAAATTTAAAAGAATAAAATTAAAATAATTATTTTTTACAAAACGATAATTATGAACAAATTATGATTGTTTAATTATGTTACTGTATTAGCAATAAAGAAAAATATTACCATATAAAATAAATACAATGTACTGGTTTGTTACGTTCTACAGGATTTATTTATAAACTTCACAGATCGCGCTCGAGTACGTTGCTATTTACAGAACTAATATAAAAATGAAAATATGGCATAGACTAAAAAAAATAAAATAAAAATAACAGTACTTTAATATTTATACTGTAAAATCATAGACGCACCTTAAAAAACAATAAATAAATAAAAAAAAAAAAAAAAAAATATATATATATATATATATATAGAGAGAGAGAGAGAGAGTGAGAGAGAGTGAGGTGAGAGAGTCTGATCAGAAAATAAATTAGATATTCAATTAAATATTGACTTAGTTTCAGTAAATCAATCCAATTTTAGATAATGATTTAATGTGTTTTATCTTCAGATTATACATTCTGTAGCCTAACATGTTTAAATAAGAAAAAGATTTATCATTAAAAAATATGTAATTTATCTTTAAAAAACCAGTATATATGTAATAAATTAAAGATAGGTGCAGGTGTCATATTTGCAAACAATTCTCATTACATATTTACATTACTGGTGAAATAATACAATAGTAATAATAATAATAAAAACTGTATAAGGAATAAGACATACATACTTCACTGGCTTATCATAAAGTATTTTATAGCGGGTGTCAAGTACTGCACACAATTCCGTATCTAAAAAAAATCTACATAAACGTGTGTGTGTATGTGTGAGTGTGCGTATGTGCGCTCTCTCTCTCTCATACACACACACACGCATACACTCACTGTTCATTATAAATAAAACACAAATCATATTCTCAGCAATAACTTCCATCTTTTACATCAAGCAATTTTGCTTTAGATCAACTGTCCAAAAAAAATAAGTCAAGAGTTTTTATCTCAACTTCTCTATTTAGAAGAAATGGAACTAAACAAATTTTAATCAATTAATTGTATACTTCTTATAGATTAACAAAACCTCTGGGTTACCTCTAACTGATAAAAAAATCCTTGAAGTTAATTCTGTTCAAGATTTTAAGCAATGAGACTGTTTCTACCTACTATTATAGAAAGCAGTGAGAACTGATTGTATGCTCTTAGGCAGGAACTTTGGATGTATCTGAAATCTATAACAAACATCATCAACATTCTTGATTATTCAGTTGATTTTGAACCATCGTTTAGTAGAGAGTTGTTCTTTCCGTTGTTTGTTGGAATAAAGCTAAATTAAAAAATTAAGCTGTGTAATTAAACATTTTTAGTAAAATTTAAAAAACACTAATTTAATGTTTTCAAATGCTTATGAGGCTTGGGAATGAATGCATGTCTCATGAATCTGTTTAAATGGCATAAAATATTCTGTAAAGGAAGAAGAATGTGGAAGACAATAAAAGCCACAGACAAACTTCCACTTCAAGAACTGAAGAAAATGTAAAAAAAAAAAAATTAGGTAGATTGTTTGAGAAGACCACTGGACTCTATTCCTGAATGATAACTGATTGACAAAGACACTGTGGAAAATTCTGTGCATAAAACATGAAAAAAGGTTTGTGCCCTGATAATACCTAGGGTTCTCTTACCAGAATAAGAATGCTGCTAGGAAATTTTCACTGATTTGCTGCAGTAATTTGATGACGTATCTTTTCCAAAAATCATCACTTGTGATTAAATTTGAATCGTTTAATACTATCCTGAGATGAACAGTCAATACACTGTTAACATTATATTCATCAACAAGATAAAAAAAAAAAACTTTTGAAAGCAAATTCAGTTTCAAAGCCATGTTTATTCTGTTTTTTGATCCCAAGGGCATAATTTTGGAAATGGTTTACAGAAGGCATAAAAGTAAACTGGCATTATTATAGTAATGTAATTTTAATAAAGTCAGAAAAAATGACCAGAAATGAGAATAAATTGTTTTAATTTTTCTTAAAGACAAAATGCCAGCTTATATAGCAGATTCTAGGAAGTATTCACCTGCTTTACAGAGTGATTTCATATTATAAAATTGTTACATATTTTATTAAGATCTTTTCAAAGAAAAATTTATAAAAGAGCTATTTTTCTGATTTACATTAAATGTAATATTATTGTAATTAATACGCTATGACGTTTATTTCCATATAATTATTCAATTAATTATATAATTATTCATTATATATGTAAAAAACAATGGCCTGTTTATATAAATAAGTAAAGACAATGTACTACTATATTTTAAATGGGGATATACACAACAAATATTTTAAAATTATGCAGAAAAGAATCAGATTAATTTATTTTATTTTAGTGATTAAAGACTAACCACACAATTACAATTAATAGTGTATGAAAAATTTAAATCTAGACGGGATTCAAATCAAAAACTTTTTGGATTAAAGTCAGAAAGTCTACCATTTCACCACAGAGGTTGACAAATTATTGAAAATATAATCACACTTTATTATGCTGTTGAATGAATAAAAGAAAAATCTAAATAGTTTTGATGAAAATCATTAAAATTAATTCATTTAAAAAGTAAAGAATGGAATTCTGAGATCATCATGTTATCTTTATAGACAACTCCACCCTTTGCCAGGGCAATAAATTAATACACAGCCTTATATAAAGAATAATTACACAGGCTGTTTAAATGAACTAAAATATATGATAATAAAATAGGGTAATTTTAATACCACTATTATTTAAAGCAATAAACATAAATAACAGAAGAAAGAATCGTTTAATGAAAATGACTAATTAAAGTAATACATAGCATTACATTAGGTTAGGTATTATACTATAGATCATACATATATGCATTCACTTTTCTGTGTGAAAAAAGTAACTAAAATATGACTCTCATATTCTGTAATCAGTAATTTATATAGTTATTAGATATTATATTAAAACAGTGTTTAACCCTTGATGATAAATATATATATATATATATATATATATTTATGTTTTTTTTTTATGTGAAAGGTTTTTTGTTTGTAATAGAAAGGTTAATTTTTTTTTACTCCAAAAAAAGAACCACTTGCCTACTGAAAAATGAGAGAAACATACAATGTTTTTTTCGTAGGAGCTATCCATTAATTATGAAAACTTGAAGGTGAGAGGGAGTTTTAATAGACTTTATGTAAGATGAGAAGGATCTACGATATTTTTACATTAAATCCCTGGTAAAAATTTAATAGACGATTCATTTATTGTAGGTGAACAAAAATAAAAAAAATTATCAAAATAAAGACTTTTAACACATTTCTAATTTTAAAATTATATTTAAAAAACCTCCAGCAAAGTCACATATCTTTTCTGGTGAAGCAAGTATGCAACTCTCTCTCTCATTTTCTGTTTAGTCTCCAAAACCGCCGTAAGGTATTAGTTCAGAGGATGATATGTATGAATGTAAATGAAGTGTAATCTTGTATAGTCTCAGGTCAACAATTCCTGAGATGTGAAATTAATTAAAACCCAACCACCAAAGAACACCGATATCCATGGTACCAGTATTTATATCCTTTTATAAAAGCTATTGCTAGGATTTGAACCTTAGAATTCTCGACTTCAAAATCAATATGCAACTCTGACTCCCAAATGCTTCATCCTCGACAGACCTACTACTTAGGCTGAACATTAAAGTATATAATTATGCAAGTAAAGAATTACGTAAATAAACTGAATAGGTCAATAGAAAAACATTGCAACTGACAAATTTTACAAAAGCAAGATTTTAATGGGAATATGTTCTACATGTTCCGTTCTATCTTGTCGTGAACTCTAATGGGCAAAATTTTAACAACAGGTGATGTTTAGGAACATTATTTCTAGTTAGCAGAAAAACATTTCAAATGCTCCAAGATGACGGATACTTTAAATTATCTCCTGTTGGTGTTATGTTACATTAAAACAAGTGTATAGAGGAAAAAGAGATCGATAAACTACTGTAACTGGAAAAACAAAGAAATTAAGTATTAAGAAACATTAGAAAAATGTATAAAACGCATAAAGGAACTGAAATCCCAGGAAAAATGCCTCATGATATGATAAGAAGTGTAAAAATGTTACATATGCATATGTTAAATAATGAAGTTATGCTTTTGGGAAACAAATTTATTGATTTCACACCAATAGAATATCAGATTTTTAAAAACCCTAATTGTAAAATTACTGAAATCAGGTTGCTACAAAATAAGTACAGATAATTCAACTGCCTTACGATTAAGAAAAATCCACAATATATTAGAAAATTGAACAGTATTTGATTTAATAAGAAGATCAGGTAGAAATGCAAGGGTGGAAGTTGTCTATCATATTATTAGTGACCAGTGACTTAAATAAATTGTATGTTGACTACATTCCAAAAAGGAACAACCTGCTTAAAATAGTCGAATACTTCCCTGTGGGTTGCCGTGCATTTTATAACAAATTTTAATATGTGAATAACTGAAAAAAAATATATTACAGTAACAATTTCAGAATTTTTATTATTTACTTATCATTATTATTTATATTTTTACTGAAATAAATTTTATACGTTTTTAATATATAAAATGGTGTACTTATTTTTTGTAGCACCTGATATTTATGAAATTCAAAAACATTGCAAGTGTAATATTTTTTCTGTATCAGATCAGAGGAAAAACATTCTAAGTGTACAAATGCAATGTTTTTTTTATTAATTTTTCATTTTAAATTACAATATTTCCATAAAATGCCTTTACTTTAATGTAAAAAATAAATAGTCTTACAGAATATATATTTTTTAGTTTATGAGTCATAAAACATGATTTTTCACATATCATTTAAGATTAGGATAATTTTTGTTTCCTTTAAAATTTACTTTGATAATTGCAAAATTTATCTCTTGACCATTCAATTATTCTATTCAGTGATAAAAATGTTAAAATATAGAACCCATGGTGATCATATCTTTCCATCCACTAGACCAATTGTAACCAAAATTAAATGGCATCAATGACCTTTCTTTCTTTTTCCTGTTTAGCCTCCGGCGGTAACTACCGTTTAGATAATTCTTCAGAGGATGAATGAGGATGATATGTATGAGTGTAAATGAAGTGTAGTCTTGTACATTCTCAGTTCGACTATTCCTTAGACGTGTGGTTAATTGAAACCCGACCACCAAAGAACACCGGTATCCACGATCTAGTATTCAAATAACTGTGTAAAAATAACTGGCTTTACTAGGACTTGAACGCTGTAACTCTCGATTTCCAAATCAGCTGATTTGGGAAGACGCGTTAACCACTAGACCAACCCGGTGGGTTGGCATCAATGACCTATATTCACAAATCATCGTACAAAATTTTATAAAAATCAGGTTATACAATACAAAGATATCAAAAAAAAAAAAAAAAATTAGGCTTATTATCTCCCAGCCCTAAATGTAATAATATATAGGCAAAGTTATATACTAATGAAATAGGATCATCTAATTAATACAAAAATCCAGAAACTACAAAAAAATTAAAAAAAGAAAAAAAGGTTTTATTCCTGTATATTTCACTGAAATTATACAGAGCGTTTCATAATGTTCTTCGGAGTTTCGAAAATTCATTAACAAAAAACTATTTCACTCAAGAATAAAACAAGTACTGTACGAAAGAGTACTTCAAATAGTTTTTTCCGCATATACTAGGCAGTTAGTAAACCATTTGCTTGCTAGGCGTCGACAGTAGAGAAAATGGCTGCCACGGGAAGCGAGAAGTCGTTTTGTGTGTTAGAATTTCACTTGTCAAAGTCAGTAATTTCTGTGCAACGTGCTTTTCGGTTGACATTTCATAAGGAGCCACCAAGTGACAATTCAATTTGTGCACGGTATAAACAATTCGGTGAAACCGGTTGCTTGTGGAAGCGAAAATCAACCGGTCGTCCATCAACCTCAGAAGTCAATGTCGAACGTGTGCATGCAAGTTTCATTCGCAGCCCGTCAAAATCGACTGCGGCTGCAGGCAGAGAATTAGGAATTCCGAAAACAACAGCGTGGAGAGAGCTCCGTAAACGTTTATTATGCAAACCGTATCGTCTTCAATTAATCCAGCGTCTTTCTGATGGAGATAAAACACGTAGGCTCGATTTTTGTTTACAGTTACAGGAAAAGATGTTTTTAGATGAAGGTTTTCTAAACAAGATAATTTTGAACGATGAAGCTACTTTCCATATTAGCGGCAAAGTAAACCGTCAATGCGTGTTTGGGGAACTGAAAACCCACACGCTTGTGTGGAACACATTCGGGATTCTCCGAAAGTAAACGTTTTTTGTGCGATCTCTCGTGAGGCAGTGTATGTGCCGTTCTTTTTTATGGAAACGGCAGTAACCGGCATGATATACCTGGATATGCTACAATTATGGCTTTTGCCTCAGCTACTTAACGACTTCATTTTCCAGCAAGATGGTTGTCCTGCCCGTTTTCATAACGTGGTTCGACAGTACCTTAACACAACATTACCTCGGCGCTGGATAGGATGTGCGTCTGAAGAAGACCAATACATTATGCTGTGGCCACCAAGATCACCAGACCTCACGCCATGTGATTTCTTTCTCTGGGGTTTCGTGAAAGATAAGGTGTTTATCCCACCGATGCCGCACGATATCGCTGAGCTAAAGAATCGCATAATCAATGCAATCAACTCTATCGAAAATGACATGTTAGAACGAGTTTGACAAGAAACGGCACACATCAACACGACTTTCGTGTTGATGTGTGCCGTGTCACCAGAGGAGTACATATTGAACATTTATAAATTTTACCAAAAACTGTTTGAGTCCCTGCATCACCTCGTACAACTTTCATTTAGGTAAGTGAAATACTTTTTTTGTACTGAATTTTTGTAACTCCTAACAACATTATGAAACGCCCTGTATTATTTGTATATATTTCTTACAGTGATGCCGGAAACTATTATTTGTATATATTTCTTACAGTGATGCCGGAAACTAAGAATGATCTCAACTGTGCACTACAAACGCCAGCTCTTGATTTTGCTCAGACTTATCAAAAATCTCTTTTTTACAGTTTTATAGTATAAAATACAGGAGATCTTATAATTAATTTTATTAATTTCTCACGGCACACACCAACCATATTAATAGATTAAAGGTGGGAAAGTGGGAACCAATAGGAATACGAATATAAATAATATTTGTAACGGGAGTATTGATAGGAAAGAAACGCGGTAGTGGGGGTAACATTTATATAAACCTCTTGACCAATCAAAAAAAAATTGCTCGTAAGTAAATATTGAATGAATATACTACATTTAAACATTTAAAATGAATCACATTTCCCATCGTATTATGGGATATAATTTAATATGTGTACGATTGGTTAGTTAAAAGAAAAATAAATAAATAAATAAAGATTAGTATTTAATACGTATTCAAACCGATAAAAAATTATAACCTAATAAACATCACATGAATATACTCGGTGAATTAAGTTGAAGTACTTAAAAAAAAAGTTCTATAAGAAAAAAAACACAAAACAAAAGTAATAAAATAATCCTATCACCTATTTGCATATACCTACTTTTTATTGCTAATAAAATCAAGTCAAAACCATATAACAACAAACACATTGAAGGTTATTTCTTTAATAAACTATTGTTTTATATTAATTAACCAGAAAAGAATATTTAATTGGCTACAGTCATTATATATATTTATTTATATAAATTATATTTTCTTCCGATTTTTAAAAAGTTTATTTATAATTGTTTTATTAATTTTTAATGATTGGATGTGTATATATATATATATATATATATATATATATATATATATATATATATAAAATGCCATTATTCATTTTAAAACCTTAACAGTCTATAAACAAACCATTTTAAGTTAAAAAATATTAATTTTTAAATGTTTATTGATCTATTATTAAAGAAAATTCCCTGAATTTAAAATCCTCGAATAATGAACGAATCAGAAGTGGTTAATAGATATTCTTGTTAATAAGATTAAATAAATATAAGATTCTGGAATGAAGGGGCAGAATTATCCAGTAACTGATAGGAATAATTCAACTACAATAACTATGTTTAAAATTCCCTTTGATAGTGCAGTGTATCATAACTAGAGACCGGATTATATGCATTTGCACCCCCATCCTTTCTGGTTATTGCGTATTATAAAATCTAGTGACGATGCATATTTTCGCTATATTTACATTATATTTAGGTAGGGTACCTCGTTAATAAATGAAATCTTACGTTGTAGCCGGCCAAACCTATTAGCTGCACGGCTCTTAGAGCGCATTTAACAGCCGCAGAACATTACCTGTGATTGGTTTCTTTCTTTTTCTGATAAGCCTCCGGTAACTACCTTTCAGATAATACTTTAGAGGATGATATGTATGAGTGTAAATGAAGTGCAGTAGTCTTGTACAGTCTCAGTTCGACGATTCCTGAGATGTGTGGTTAATTGAATCCCAACCACCAAAGAACACCGGTATCCACGATCTAGTATTCAAATCCGTGTAAAAATAACTGAATTTACTAGGACTTGAACGCTGGAACGCTTACTCCCCTACTAGTTACTGAAATGGACTCGTCCAACATCTGAATATCGCGGCGAAGCAGTAGAACACTACCGATAGTAACAATAATGCAATCATAACGTTCAGTGTATTGCTAGAGACAAGATGGTGTTTTCGCTAGATGAACGTGTTTTCATTGTCGAGTCGTACTTCAGTACGAAATCAGCGGTTGCAGTGCAAGATTTGTTTCGCCATAAGTACCCAGATAAACCGGCTCCTAACAAAAAATCAGTATTAAGGTTAGTCGCAATATTTAAAGAGACCGGTTCTGTTAATAACAAGGAACACAAAAGATCTGCGTCAGTGTTGAATACAGATACAGTCACTGAAATCAAAGACCGATTACTCGCCTCGCCAAATAAATCGACCAGACGTTTGTCTGCTGAAATTAATTTGTCTAAATCAACTGTTCATCGGGCGAACAAACAATTACAATTACGACCGTATCGCATTCAAACGGTTCATCGACTTCTTGAGCCCGAAAAAGAAAAACGGCTACAATATTGTCAACGGTTCCGTCGATTTCTGCGTGAGGGAATTAATGTTATGGATTCGTTATTTTTCACAGATGAAGCACGGTTTCATTTGGATGGCTACGTAAACAGCCAAAAACACCAGAATTTGGAAAGCTGAAAATCCCCACGTTTATCATGAAAAACAATTACACCCGCAGAAGTTGGGCGTGTGGTGCGCGATATCGCGGAAGAAAATAATCGGTCCTATTTTTTTCGAGTATACCGTTAATGCTGAACGATATCAGGATATTTTATTTCACTTCATCCCACTCTTGGAAGAGGAAGGCAGACAATGCTGGCTACAACATGTCGGTGCGACATCGCACTACGCAGGTTCAACTTCTGATTTCGTTGAGGAATTCTTTGGTAAGCGTGTTATCGGTCAAGGCTTCTGGGCACTAAGATCTCCAGATTTGATTGCGGCGAATTTTTTTCTACGGGGTTACCTCAAAGAAAAAGCCTACAGAAACAAACCACGAACACTTGAACGATTGAAAATCAATATTGAACAAGCTGTATTAAATATCTAACCACAAACTTTGAAAAAAGTTGCAGGAAACGCTGTAAAAAGAATTGAAGCTTGTATTCAAGAAGATGGCGGCCACTTCCAACACTTACTCTAAATGTAAGGTAATGGATGGTAATAATAAAAATTACATTTACATTTACACATGCCTTTTTATTATTTCAATACTTACCAATATAAGGTTGGGTTGCGTTTTATATGGGGCACCCTGTATTTAAAGTATAGATAAATATTTTCAAAATGCATAAGAGGAACAATTTTTTTTTAATTTTCAATTTTCCAAACCTGAATGTATACATCATTGAAAACGCAGTCTAAATAATGTTTAAAATAAAATTACGTAACTTTATAAAGTATTTAATCTTAAGAACATTATTATCCGTTTTGATAACATTTGTTTAGTTTTTTAATCACTTTTAAAGAAAGCTTACCGTTATATAATAATTAAGTCTGTAGGCTAATATACAGTTAAGTTATAAAATAAGATAAATGACTTTATAATACTTGAGGCGTTTCAGTACGAGTATATTATGCAGCAGCACAAAGCGTACGTGCATGTGCGTACGCAAATAAATAATCGCTTATCATTAGTATCGTAATGACGTCAACATGATAACAATTATTTGTATAAGGATTAAACACGTATCCTTAGATCACTTCCTGCTAAATCGGTTCAATAAATATCCAACTGCTTTCAAGATTTCTTATCTAACAACGTTTATGAATGTAGATAAATATATAAAGTATATATATATATATATATATATATATATAAAACAAACAGTAAAAGTCGAACAATGACCTGATGGTTGTAAAGACTTGCTTAAGTTTTCTTGTCCATTTAAACTTTAAAATTCAATATAGAATGAGACCGAATAACAGGTACAGGAAGAATCCAATGATATTTCTTTCGTTCAGGTATAAATTGTTGGTAATTTTGTATAACGGTTTAACTCAGTACAGTATTATACATAAATCTTAAAATACATTTATTTGTATTATGCTGATTGTATATATATACAGAATGATTCAGGTGGAGAGGGAAAAAATTTAGCAAGCTTGAAATAAGGAAAAAAGTTCATTCAAACATATGTCCGAAAACGCTTCGTTATCAAATTACAGCTGAAATCTTAAGTATCTTATATAAGGGGTAAACTTGATGGTTTGTTATATTTTTGACCTGAAAATTTGAATAAAATAGGTCCCACAACCGTTTCTCCTGTAATTTTCATGTTTAACGCGAAACAGAAAAATTCGTTGACAAAAACACTTTTTTAAGTTTAAGATACAATAACTTTGTTAATGGCTAATAAATGGGTAAATTTTATTATCAAAACTTGTAGAGAATTTAATTCTGAAAAAATTAATGCAATAAAATCTATGAAACTGTTTTAAAAACAGCTGTTTTTAATTTTTACAAATTTATAATATTTTTCTTTTAAGTTTTGTTTTTATTTTTTATAGACTGCAACTCCAAACACTAGGGCTCCTGAAAGACACATTCCTGCTAGACCGGAAGGTTCTAGCACCGAAAGGACTTCAGGAGACGGAGTGAAGGGGAATCATGCTGGGAGAACGAAGCTCAACGCGGCTACTCTCCCGAGGTCATCCTTACCCCATACAGAAAGACACCTTCCATGTAACGGTTCCGGTCGTCCCGCCGCCCCCTCCGTACGTAGCCCTTATGGGCGAGGGGTCCGAGGTTACTTGTCAGATTGGCCGAGTCCATCATCAATTTGTATGACTTTTCAGATTCTTTACGAGTAAATCTAATAATTGATTAAGCCCTTATGGGCTTTACCGGAAATCATCTTCAGTTCTTCGGCAATGACATCTTTCAGTGAACCTTCAGCCAGGATGCCATCAATGCGAATGCCACAAGCGACATTCCCGTTGGTATGCTACTAACATAAACTTCAAACAAAACACATCCAGCCAAATCAAAGAAGACAGAAGTCTTCTTTGAGAACGAAGGAACTGAACTCAACCTACCCGAAAGGTAAAAATGAGTTCGACACACAACAAATCATAAAACGCAACACGAAACACCATCATCATCAACATTAACTAAAGGCTACGGTCGATTTAGCCACGTCACTCTCATCTCTCTTCAAATCATTATATGAACCAAGGTCTATCTCTTCTTTAACATTTTTGATGATGGTTGCTCTCCGTCTACCTCTAGGTTCTTTACTCAAAACCTTGCCCTTAAATATATTCTTCAAAAACTGGTCATGTCGTATTACATGCCCTATCAATTTCGCTCCTCTTTTTCGTATAACATTTAGCAAGAACCTCTTCTCACTCACTTCTGCTAACACTTGATCATTTCTTTTCCTATCCACCCAGCTTGTTCTTGTTATTCTCCTCCAAATCCACATTTCCATTGCTTCCAGTCGTCTTATTTCTGCTTTTCCAAGCGTCCATGTTTCACACCCATAAGTTAGAACACTTCAGACATAAGTTTTAGCGAACTGTTTTCTTATTTGCATACTCATACGATAATCAGTCATTATATTATTTTTATCCTGTAAAGCTCGTTTTTCAGAGCAAAACACATTCAATATAAACACAAAAGATAACAATAAATAATGTAACATAAAATATAACCAACGAAAAACAAGAAAAAAAAATCTATAACCAAACAGAAACATAAACAGCAACAAAATAACAGTAAAACCAAACATGAACACAAAAAAGGAAAGTCCCAAGTCCGGTTAAATAATTTCTTCCCGGTCTAAAGGATCGACGCAGTAAATAATTCCGTTTATAAATAAAAACAAAATAAATAAAATCGCCACTAAATAAATAATTATACGCCCATTAAAAGATATACAACAGCAACGGACTTTTGTCCAGGTTTTGCGGTTAGTAGGGGAGAGACATATAATTCTTCCGCTATTCTTACGTTCCGTTCCGTTGTGTACTGATAATCCGGTCCTGAACGTACGGTTGTTTAACAATAAAATAATCTTCAAAAAATATTATTCAATTTTGATATATATATTATTAAAGATCATAAATAAAAATCTATGTTCGCTGGTTAAAATTTTTCCCACAGTTCAATGTTTTTATATAAATTAATATATTAAAATTATTTAACGGTTTTTTAAATTAAACTCATCTTTATATCATAATAATAAAAATAGTTATATTAAAAAAAAGGAACCGTTATATATTGTACAAAAAGACATTACAAAAAAAACTGTTGCCGATGAAATTGTATAGTAAAAATAATATTGAAAGAACAGGGAAGATTTTGCTCCGCCTCTTTAATGAAGTACTATATCTTTTTTCTGTGTGTGTGTGTGTGTGTGTGTATGAATACCAAAATCTTGTAACACTATTCTCCCGTATTTATATTTAAATAATAATAAGTCAAAATATAATATTATAAAAAATAAATAAATAAACAAACTGGTTGTCTGCCTGAGTTGAAATAAATTTGTCTTTAATTAATCACTAACATGGAAGCCGGATTAAAAATTATGTATAAAAAAACAATTTTTAATATCGAATACTATATTAGATAATATCTCACCAAATTACAGAATAATTAAATAATACCAGCGATAAATATATTCAGATTAACAATAAATATAAAAATTAAAATTTTTAATATAAAATAAATATCGATAATGGAACTAAATGAGAATAGATTATTATGCGTAGCCGATCGATTCTATTATTATACATTATCCATTATTATACACATGCGCTCATAGATAAAGAATGAACGTGGAGTTGTCCGTAATACAAACGAAATAGAATTATAAATTATGCAGCCCAAATACACGCATTAATTACATATGTATCATAACCGTGTCTGTAAACAATTTAAAGAGTAGGACTGGAAAAGAATATTTTGTAATTAAATTATTTTTAAATATATCGGTTAATAAATAAATCAAAATACCATTCAGCTGCCAATCTACATACAAACACGCCTATATCACCCGTACCACCCATATACGTATATACTAAAAATCATTTGTTAATATGAAACTTTTACCAATATCAAAAAATCTGATGTGAACACTACATGACTTCCTTGTACAATTTACATAAACACACTGTTTTAAAATGAAAAGTACATAACTTTTTTTATTGTTATTATTGAATTATTATTTATCGTAATTTTTTTTTACAATCAGAGATTAATATAATTATTAATAAATCATTATATTTAAATTTAAAAAAAAAGTTAAAAAAAGGAGATGAAATCTGATTCGAACCGATATGCCTTCCCCTTGTAAGAACCAAATGTTTCATTAATTAAAATTTTATTTGGCTACAACTCTGGAACCAATGAAAATAAGTACCACGTATGATATATTATTGAAAAGATCTCAACTCAATGAGGGCTTATTATTGAAGTTAATAAAAAGTCCAAAATCCAAATTTTTTGGACATTTTTTGTCAAGCCGATTGCAATCAAAAGAGGGAAGTGCACAACAAGATGTTAAAACAGTCCTAACTCCAAAATTCTACGGCTAATCGATGTTGAGATATGCGAGATGCATACGTACGTACGTAATTCACGTCGAAACTAGTCAAAATGGATTCAGGGATGATCAAAATTGATACTTCCGTTAAAATCTGGAAACCGAAATTTTTCTTTACTTCGTACAAGGAAGTAAAGATTTCGTTGGTAGAAAATTATTAAGGTGGAATTTTAATGTTTAAAGTGGTAGTGTTTGGCCTTTCACCCGAAGGTCCCGGGTTCAAATCCAGATCAAACATGACATTTTTCATACGCTACAAAATTCCATTTTCATATCTCACGCACAAGCTTCAATGTAGCGATATCAACAAGACAAAAAAAATTCCTTAAAAAGCTATAGGTATCTGTACAATATGTTAAAAAGAAATAAAAGTTCTTCAATATTTAAATAAGATATATATTCTATTATTCAAGGATAGAAACCAGATTATCTTTTTTTATGAATTTCTTGGAAATTGGCAAAAGAACAATAAAAAAAGCTGACAACACAGTTTTTTTTTATTTTTCTGTTTAGCTTCGTGAACCACCTTCGGATAACTTCAGAGAATGAACAAGGATGGTATGTATGTACGAGTGTAAATGAAGTGTAGTCTTGTACATTCTCAGGTCGACCATTTCGGAGATGTGTTGTTAATTGAAATCCAATCACCAAAGAACACCGGTATCCACGATCTAGTATTCAAATCTGTATAAAAATAACTGCCTTTACTAGGACTTGAACGCTGGAACTATCGACTTCCAAATCAGCTGATTTGGTTGGGAAGACGCGTTCACCACTAGATCAATCCGGTCGGTTGACAACACAGTTGTAGGACGACTTGTTCGTCACGTGCCTTTTTTCTGATGCACGGCTTACACACACACAATTTAAAATATTTATAATTTTATTTAAATATTTTTTGTTTATTTAATTCAATGAATCTAACTAAAGCGCGCGCGCATACCGTATTTCATTCGTACGGGGGTAGCAGTACTAACGGCCTCTTTAAATATTTTTTTACACTTTAAATATTCTTCATTTATTTAATTCTACCGCTTACCTGAGACGTCACAACATAGAGTCGACTACAACAACTGTACGTCAGTACTACACTAGCGCTCTTCTAAAGCTATAGTTCTGCTATAGCGCTAGACGGGGAAGTAAAAAAATTACCCATAAGCCGATCTACTTTACTTCATTTTATAAATAATTAAAAATATCATATATATATGTATATATAAAACTGGAGAAATACTGCATAACTTTCCCAGCAACGTCAGTCAAAATTTTATGAAAGAAATGAAAAAAATTGCTTCTCATTTCGGGTTCGGAGTGTAATATAGATGCCGAAACTATTTTTTTTTAATAGCCTTTTAGATAATGAAGATATTCACAAAAAAAGAAGTGTTGTTTTAACAAACAATTTTTTTGTCTTCAGTCATTTGACTGGTTTGATGATGCAGCTCTCCAAGATTCCCTATCTAGTGCTAGTCGTTTCATTTCAGTATACCCTCTACATCCTACATCCCTAACAATTTGTTTTACATATTTCAAACGTGGCCTGCCTACACAATTAAAATAGTTAAAAAATATTCATTTTTTTTAGTAAAGGGTTTGGTTTGGTGCCAAAACGCAGCTATTGCAACGGTTATGGTGGTAAATTGCGCTATATTGAAATGTAACATTTTATGGTTGGTGCTAAATTACAACAAGGCTTTGGTTGCGGGGTAAATTGCAACTTATTATTATCGAAACGCCGGTTTCGATGGAAAAAGAATCTGATAATTCTCCGAGAAATTTTATTTTAGAATATGTATTAGTTAATGTTTCGATTATGTTTGCCGTTTTTTTTATCTAAACCTATTTTGTTAATGTTGAAAAAAGTGATGTATGTACCGAATCGTATTCTTTTTGAAAAATCAATAAATGATATAACATAATTCTATTTATACATTTACAATATTCCATAATATTTTTGAGATTATAAATTTGTTCTGCGCAAGATCTAATTTTTTTAAAAATCCACCCTGATATTCACCCATTTGTAAATCTAGATGATATCTATTTATACTATTTTGAGTTGAAACCGAAATATTCTATTTGCCTAAATAATCCAGTTTTGCTACCAAAAATCAGATCATAATATTAGTAAAAACAGCTGAAAGAAAGAACAATAATTCATAAACTAGCATAGAATACAATAAATTCAGATAACTCAATATAAAATGAAAAAGAAAATAATTCTGTTAGAAAAAATCTTCAGGGTAGGGAAAGAAAATAAACGAATTGATTTTTCACTATTATATATATAAAATCTTACATAAACTTATATAACAATAGTATCATAAATGAACCAGATTTTAAGAAAAAAAACGTAGTTTCAAAAATATAAAATGTTTTGAAAGAAGAAGGATGTGGTAACGGAGAGGAATGAAGAATGGTAAGAGAAAATTGCAACGACGGTAGCGTTATTGTTAAGTAAAAGAATTAGTTTGAAGATACAGTGACCTTTGGTTTGGTCTACACTGACAGTAGCAGAACAGTCTGCTTTTAACACAGTCTTTCTTTCTTTCCTTCTCCCTCACTCGCTCTCTCTCTACATATATATATATATATATATATATATTCTTCCCCACACCTCTTAATAACCTTCTCCCTCTGTAGTTCCTTCTCTGTCAGACTAACAGACACATGATTTCTTTTTATACCTGATAGAAATATGAGGCAGGTGTGATCCTCTCTTGAGTTTTCTGGCCCTTTAAATTTTACCCCCCCATCATTTTACTATGTTTGTAACAGAACCACGTGGACGTAGCTCTAACATCGCGTTTGAATGATACCGTACGTGAATACTACGGTTTTTTCTTATTTTATTAATTTGTTTAAAAAAAATACCCGTATCATAAATATGACTATATTTTAGCATTTAAAATAATTACTAGAAACAGAAAAAATAAAATATAAAAAACATGTTTTTTAAATTTTGTTGTATAAAAAAAGAGGTCTTTAACCCCGTTTATTAATTTATGAATCATGTAATTCCAACAAAAAAAAAATATATATATATTATTTTTTTCATGCATCAAATAATTCTTAAAAATAAATATTTAAATTCATCAAATAGAGTTTAAAACAAGGTAAGAACAGTTACATATCTGTAGTGCTTTTTGAATTTTACTCTATCATCAGCAGGTAAATTTAAAAAATTAAACACAATAATAAATTAACCATATTTTTAATTATATATTTTAATTTATAAAATTTGTCTGCTGATGATGGAGTAACATACTGAAAGCGCTATAAAAAGGTGTGTTCTCATCTTTTATCTGAACTATATCTGTGGATTTAAAACATCAATGTTGTTAAAACATTCACGAAATTTTTGTACAGCTAATCCTTTCCGAAAAGATAAATTTTATAATTATTATTACTCTAATGACGTTATTTATTTTTATATCAAAAGAAAAGTATTTAAAAAAAATTATAATTTTTTTACCAAATTTATTTAAGGCAAAAAACTATTTCTAGTTCGATTAATTCATCATTAATAAAAGATAAAATAAAATTCTTTCAAAAGTTGATTAAGATTAGACATCCATATATATATATATATACATGTACCTATAAAGTAATTTTTTTTTTAAACTCCGGAACCACCGTTAGGTATTACTTCAAAGGATGAGATGAATGGAAATTTTTGTAGCCTGTGAAAATGCCATGCCTGACCGGGATTCGAACCCGGGACCTCCGGATGAAAGGCCGAAACGTTACCACTCGGTCCACGGAGGCCGACCTATAACGCAATTTGTTCTGACTGATTCATCAACGCCCAGCAAATCTATTGTAGATAAATTGATGAAAATTTGTATACATGTTTTTCTTACAGTGTAAGTGTACACTAAGAAAGGATGTTTTTTAAATACCTAGTTTAATACCTTAGTTTAAAATGGAGCAACAATGAAATTTAGTATTTTTATTTTTAATTTTTCGGTAACAAATAAAAATATGAACTTGATATTTGTTGGGCGTAATCTTCATGTGAATATCTGAAAAGCGATTACTAGATTTTTTTGGAATTCGACCTTGAAAGGGATGAAGAAAAGTAAATAATTTTTGAAAAATGATAGCAAAGATTCCCCATTTCTGACAACAGTAAACGAGATATTCACTCGATTTGGCTTGCAAATACTCTTCACATAAATACCTAAAAACCAGTTTCCAGATTTTTTGCAGTTCCGAGTTTAAAGGATTGATATGAATATTTTCTCTTTTTCTGTTTATTCTCCGGAAACAACGTAAGGTATTACGTCAGAGGATGATACGTATGAATGTGAATGAAGTGTAGTATTCTAGTCTCAGGTCGACCACTCCTGAGAAGTGTAATTAATTGAAACTCAACCAACAAAGAACAACAATATCCACGACCTAGTATTTAAATCCGTATAAAAGTATCTGTCTTTAATAGGATATGAACCACAGAACTTAAGACTTCGAAATCAGCTGATCTACGATGACTTGTTAACCACTAGATCAGCTCGGTGGGCAATATGAATATTTTTTTTTTGAAACCCGACTGTTTTTTTTTTAATTTTTCAGTAACAAATGAAGATATAAACATGATATTTTTTGTATTATCTTCATATGAATTTCAATAACAATTTCTAGATTTTTCGAAATTCGACCTTGAAAGGTAAAAAAATGTTGATGAATGATTGTAAATTTTCCCTATTTACTATACTAAACGAAATATTCACTCGATTTGGGCTTGTAAATACTGTTCAGATAAATTTCTAAAAACCAATTTCGGTTTTTTAAGCGATCTTTTACGGATCGGCGTGTTAACCAACATAGCCACAGTCACGGTTAGTGTACATGCAACATTATTGGCTGCAACTGACTTCGGTTACTGGACTAAAAAACATATAATTAAAAAAAAATTGACTTCAACGGAAAACACAAGATATAATACGGACGAAGCTGCGACAGGGATAATAGATAGAATTCCTATGAATAATAACAACAGGATTTCCCTTACAAAATTTCTGGATGTTTAATTATTGACAAATTTTTTTTACTCTGATCAAATTGATTTCATCAAAACTAAAATCAAACCGTAGTTTTGCTTTGAAACGTCTTAACAAAATGTTAATATTATTAAATATTTATTTCCTATATGTTTCAATTTTAAACTTCATCATTTCTTGAAACCCTCAAAAAGCCAGAAAAAATGTTCAAGGTCCAAAAATTCATTGTCAGCATTGTTAGGTTCCCTTAATTATGAATCATATATAGTGATATTTAACAAATTAAAAATTTTAAATTATTTTATATTTATATTTATGAATGTACAACTTTTGTAAAAAAGAGTAATCATTCAATAAAAATAAAAAGAAATAGACATTTATCAAACCAAACAAACAATATAACTGGTTTCACATAACAACAAAATATTTGAGCTTATGAGGAAGGACCATATTTATGCATCCATTACAATTTTTAATATACTGTCATTTACACTATTTAAAAATAAAAAGTATTATGGCAAATTAAAATCATTAACAAAAAAAAGAGGATAATGAACACTTTTTTGCTTAATGAATTAATTCTCCACAGAATCTTAAGATAATCTTGCACATTGGAATATGAAAATGAAATTTTGTAGCGTATGAAAAATGCCATATCCGACCAGGATATGAACCCAGGACCTTAAGATGAACTGCCGAGATACTATCCCTCCGTCAGGGAGATCGGCTTATTTATATATATAATAAATTATATATTATTTACAAATAAATATATATATATATATCCATTTTCGAATTTACTTTTATTTATTTAAATAGACCGACATTTTTTTTTTTAAACGGCATATTACAATTTTAATCAAAACATATTAAAAAAAAATTTTTTATTTATATTCATACATTTTTAATCTTTATTATTTTTCATAATTATTTTAACATTAATACATTTTAATTAGTCATTAATGTAAGATATATTTATGTTTTACGTAAAATCAGTTTTAACAAATTAATTTTTTTAAATATTAATTACTTTGTGCAAAATAATTAAGAAAAATTTAATTATAAACAAGTCGTCACGTGACATGTTTTCATAAAGATTAGCGTGACAATTAACTACACAATTTGTGAAATGGTCTTACAAATATAAGTACATAAAAGTTCTGTAGTGTTTGTGAGATCATAGGGTACATCGGTAGCTGGATGATGATTTTATATATATATATATATATATATATATATATATATATATATATATATATATATATATAAAGTTAAATCTACGACCATCACTAGTACAATGTACAAAAGGTGTATCTTTCGCTACATATAACGTTTTATTCATGCAATCAGAACACCCGGCAGCCTGTACCAGCCTCCTCCATTTTTTTTCTCTATATTAGCATACAGGTGATGACGCCACCTGGGCGCATCATAGTAAAAACACGGACACGCGTGCACTCACACTGATACAAACATTAAAGTATAGTAAGTAATACATATAAAAATAAATGTAATTTTACATTAAAATGCAGTCTAACAATAATTATTTACATGTATTTATTTTATAATTACATGACGTTGCACGTGTCTATTGTTATTTATTTATGTGTATGTATATGTATATATATATGAATTATTTTTGCTCGCACTCCCGATTTTTTTAAAGTTGATAAGCAAGCTACCGTTGCTTTTTATCTTGTACATAGTGAAAAAAGGAATAAAAAAATAAAGAACAAATTTAAGAAAAGGGATTAACCATTTAAAAAAGACAAAAATGTTGAGATTGGTTCCTATGGAAATAAAACGAGAAAGAGAGAGTGAGAGAGAAAAGTTTTATAAATAAATAAGAATAAACGAAGAGGTAATAGAATATAATAGAAAGGTAAAGAACATCATCATGATATGGTGCACTACATGTTGGCAGGTACCCAACGGGTTGGTCTATTGGTGAACTTGTCATCGCAAAGTACCTGATTTCGAAGTCCAGAGTCCTGTGGTTCAAATCCAAGTAAATACTGTTACTTTTATTCGGATTCGAATACTATTGTGAATCGTGGATACAGGTGTTCTTTGGTTGTTCGGTTTCACAATTAACCACACACCTCACGAATGGTCGACCTGAGACTGTACAAGAGTACACTTCATTTACATTCATACATATCATCTTCTCAAGTAATACCTTACAACGGTTCAGAGGCCAAACAGATAAAAATAAAAAAGGTCTCTGGCACCACTGTTGTCTCCATCTGTTTCTGCCCAATGCTTTTCTTTTCCGTCTCATCATAACCTTCACTACCCTTTATGTCATTTATTAACTTCAGTCCTTCCTCTTTTTCTTTCACCATTAACGGAGCCTTCAACAAGAACTCTATTCATTATTCCTTTTCCCTCAATTGAATCGTTCATTTCAGAAACTGTCTTATGAATATAATAGCGTATAACGGGTTTTTGAAATAAATGATTCAATTATCTGTCCTTTCTTTTTCCTGTTTAGTCTTCGGTAATTACCGTTCAGATAATACTCAGAGAATAATATATATGAGTGTAAATAAAGTGTAGTCTTGTACAGTCTCAGTTCGACCATTCCTAAGATAAGTGGTTAATTGTAACACGACCATCAAAGAACACCCATCGGTATCCACGATCTAGTATTCAAATCCGTGTAAAAATAACTTACTTTACTAGGACTCGAACGTTCGAACCCTCGACTTCCAAATCAGCTAAACTGGGAAGACGCGTTCACCACTAGACCAACCCGGTGGGTTTCAATTATATGTCCGATACAATTTTCTTTCCTCTTCTGATAGTCGCCAATATTGTTCTTTCTATCTTTATTTATTCTTGTTATTACTTTTACGTTACTTACTCTGCCCGCTCATTTTATCGTCTCTTCTTCCTGATTCGCATTTCTAAAACCCTCCAATTTATCTTTTCCTTTTACCCCAGGTCGATGTTTCACGATCGTAAAAAAGTATAATCCAAATATAGCATTTTATATCAGGTTCAGTCTATATCGCTGCAGAGTAGGTTTTTCTTTATAAAAAATGCTTCCTTTCCCATTGCAATTATCGTAAAAAGAATTAATTAATTAATAATGTTCTGTCATTAGGGCAGGTCCTGTCACGGCTGTTGCACTCCACCTTGTTATATCCTTTATTAATCTCTTTGTTTCCTCATATCTTCCCTTTTCCGTAATCCCATCCATCATTTGAAGTCTCTTCCTTTCCATCTATCGCATACACCAATAAACCTTCATACAATATCCCAGCCAGTTTCTTTTCCTACATTAGATTAAATTTAAACTTTTTTCTGCTCTAAAGAGAATAAAGAATTAAAAATTAAATCAGGAAATTAAAAGATACTACAAATTCCAAAATTTATTATTTATGATAGTAAAACCAAGATAAAGAAGAAATTGAAAATTAAGAAGATAATTTATGTAGAAAAGAAGTCTACGCTTATCAAATATATATCTAAAAATTTAGAAAAATAAGATTAAAAATATATAGAAATTAAATTTCGTGAAACGTATATAGTACGAACAGATACAATAAATACCATTGAAAATAATACTACAAAAACGATACAGAAAATTATGCGAAGATTCGAGATGAAAAATTCTTAAGACGTGGAGAAAAGGATTATCTCATACGAACATGCCTTTATATATATATATATATATATATATATATACATAAAATAAAAAAGTCTTTTTGTATATTTGTTTGTTTCGTAAATATCTCGACAGCGGCTCCACCTAGCGGGTATAGTTTTTGCAAAAATATTTCTTTTCACGTAACTAATATTCATATTCTGAATATGAACCAAATCAGTCCATAAATATAATTTTTCTAAATATCAACCCCCAGCGCCATCTAGCGGGTTCATTTTTTGCAGAGATAATTTTTTCCATGTAACATGTATTCTGAATATGAGGCAAATCGGACCATAAATACAATTTTTCAAAATATTTCGACGCCAGCGCCACCTAACGGGTCCAAATTAATTCATAAACCTTCCCTGGCATGCGTCGAACGATTCCTTAAAGTTTTATCGCTATCCGATGAACGGTTTAGGAAGGCATAAGAGACATACAGACAGACAAACATTCATTTATATATATATATATATAAAAATACAGTATATATATATATATATACTGTCAGAGTAAATTAAATAAAAAAATAAAAATTAAGAAAATAAAGGTAGTAAATCCAAAGTCCACCGGCTCGGTCTAGTGGTGAACGCGTCTTCCCAAATCAGCTAATTTGGAAGTCGAGAGTTCCAGCGTTCAAGTCCCCTAGTAAAGCCAGTTATTTTTACACGGATTTGAATACTTGATCGTGGATACCGGTGTTCTTTGGTGGTTGGGTTTCAATTAACCACACATCTCAGGAATAGTCGAACTGAGAATGTACAAGACTACACTTCATTTACACTCATACATAATCATCCTCATTCATCCTCTGAAGAATTATCTAAACGGTAGTTACCGGAGGCTAAACAGGAAAAAAGAGAGAGAGTAAATTCAAAGTAAAATTAAAAAAAAACTTTTTATCACACTTATTTTGAAATTTAAATAGTAAAAAAATTCAATAGATCTATAAATTTCTAATAAATTTATATTTTCGTCAAATCTTAATTCCCTTTACTTTCAGTTTGTATTATTGTTAATAACTACTGAAATATGACGTCACAATGTTGATGACAGAAATCGTCCATTTAAATCTGGAAAAGAAGGTTATGTAAATAATACATACAGTTCAGGATATATATATATATATATATATATATATATATATATATATATATATATATAATGAAAGAGGTTTAGAGAGGTGGAAGCCAGGTGTGTCCGTTTTTTTCTTCTCTATTTCTTTGGTTGCTTTCAGTTTTGTCTGTCCCTTTAAAAAATCTCTCCAGGTTGTATATGAAAAAGAAAAAGAGAGACAGATAAAGGTATGAGGAAGAGGGATGCACGGAAAAGATGCTGGATGGTTTATTACTACTCTTATAGGTATATTACGAGCATCTGCTGCATTCAAAGTTCAAGTTCTACGGTTCAATATACCGTACTATGCCTGGGATTTAAATCCCACCTGCTTTCATTTCATTAATACATTTTTTTTTTTGTTGAAAGAACAACGCACACAGTTTTAGAAAAACTATAAGAATCTAATTATAGAGCAACGTATATGATGACGTCCATTTAAAGTTTAAATATCCAAACGTGCATTCGTAAGAGGCACTACAAATATTAATGTTATACGGGTAAATTAAAATAATTATAATAATATTGTTTATTTAAATAGTTTTTTGTATACATTCAAAGTTCAAGGAAATTATTTTTGCGTTCAGAAAATAATTATCTTTTAATCCATACATAATACCATAATTATTATTATTAGGCAAAAAGTCTATTTCAATATATTTCATTCCGCTAAACTTGGCCATATTTTGCAATCTATTTCTGAATTTTATATTCTACCTTTGTTTACCGGCAATTTCTATTTCTTCTTCCACAATAAGGAATTAATTCTTTCATTGCTTTTCTCTATCTACATTTTAATCAATATACATATCTATCCAGTTTCATTTAAGTTTACGAGTATTTTTTTTTTGTGTGGAAACTGAAATGTAATGAACTCTGGAACGTAACGAGAGAACAAAATGCCGTATAAAGTGATAAGTCCTGGCATCTTGTACTTTTATTTCTTTTCTACTTTACATTTCAAAGATCGTTGACTCACCTCTTGTCATTTCCTGTCAGTCGCAATTATTATTGAGTTACGCCTGTTATGTTAATATATCTAAAACAACGTGCTGAGATTGAATTATTAACGATCGAAAAGTGAACGTTTGTGACATTCATCGTTGTTTAAAAGCCGTTTATACAGTGATGAAACTATGGATCGAAGTAGTGAGAACCGGTGGGCAATAAATTTCATGCATAAGAAGCTGGTAAAGTGAATATTCAGTACCAATTTCGCAGTGGTCGACCGGTTTTTGTTACTGGTGAGAAACAGCAAAAGGAGATGGGTGAATCTATTAAAATTACCGTCGCATCACACAACAATGCATCATCACTCCGATTCACATATTGAAAGAACAGGTAGGACAGTGATTCCCAAACTGTGCGAAGCTTCCTCTTCACAAGGGCGCCGCGAAATATTGTAAAAGCTTCATAATTAATTCAACCAAGACATTTATAATTATTAATTTAATGTTAATAAAGTAAAAAATGAAGATTACACGAGTTTTATTTATTTTTATCTCTTCTTACGAGTAGTCATACTTTTACTAAGGGTAGGGCGCCGTGGAAAAATTTAATTGAAACAGCGCCAGGACTCGGAAAAGTTTGAGAGCCACTGAAGTAGGAAACATTATTGCACAACAGGGCTAAAGTAAAATCTGCTCGCGGTGGGTGACACGGTAGCCCACAGAAAAGTACTACAGTCGGCATTGGATAATCCCACATTTTCTAGTCCGACACCTTTCGTCTAACTCATAGATTCTCAAACTTTTTCGCTCACCGGCCACACTGAGAATCAAAAATTTTCTAGCGCCCCCAAAATTTTTAAACTCTATAAAAATAATAATTCCAATTATTGTTTTTAAACGTGGCATATCCTATTTCTGTGGTGAAACTTACAACTTAGTTTGAAATAACAGGAAAATATAAATTTTGCCTTTTTTTTAAAAATTAGCTATCGCCTTCCAAGACCGCCTGAACGCCGCCAATTTTCTGTGTTCCTTATACCGCCCCCCGAAGGCCTCCAGTGCTCACAAGAGGGCGTCATCACCCAGTTTGGGAACGAATGATCTAACTGCTAAGATAATCGGTATAATGCTATTAATTTTTTTCTTTTTTACTTCCGACTTTTTATGCACGCCGTCACAACTGATAAAACAGAGAGACGCCACGGCTGAGTGTGGTGAATATAATGTTTTTAGTAAGTAGGCCGTACCGGGTTGGTGTAGTGGTGAACGCGTTTTTCCAAATCAGCTGATTTGGAAGTCGAGAGTTACAGCGTTCAAGTCCTAGTAAATTCAGTTATTTTTACACGGATTTGAATACTAGATCGTGGATACCGGTGTTCTTTGGTGGTTGGGTTTCAATTAACCACACATCTCAGGAATGGTCGAACTGAGAATGTACAAGACTACACTTCATTTACACTCATACATATCATCCTCTGAAGAATTATCTAAACGGTAGTTACCGGAGGCTAAACAGGAAAAAGAAAGTAAGTAGGCCGTGGTTACGTAAAATACTCTAATAAATTACAGTGTAGTATTTCTGTTCGTCGCCGAAAACGTCAGTAGCTGTGTCTGCAGTTGAGCACGTGTCGCCGCCGGCTGACGACTTGTACAGTACCAGGGTCTACAACGTCATTACAGTATCTTACTAAACGACTCTGATCGCATGATCGTGTGCCTTATTTAATTGTCATATTCGTTTTAACATGTCTTTTTTTTCCTATTTACCCTCCGGGAATCACCGTCAGGGAATTACTTTAGAGGAAGGATATGGATGAACTGTAGTCTTGTACAGTCTCAGGTCGACAACTCCTGAGAAGTGTGATTAATTGAAACCTAACACCAAAGAACACCGGTATTCACGATCTAGTATTCAAATCCGTATACAAGTACTATCTTTACTAGGATTTGACCGTTGGAACTCTCGACTTTGAAATCAGCTGATTTGCGAAGACGTGTTCACTACTAGACCAACTCGGTGGGTTGTTTTAGCGTGTCTAATTTTCCTTATCTTAAAATTGCCCAGTTTTCCGTATCTTAAACAACATCCGAACTTCGTTGTTTTTAGTTTTGAAGATGTTGAAACAACAAAATCGTAAATAGATCACGCTAAATTTATTTCAAAAAGCAGAAATTCTTAAAAGAATTCATAAAGGCGAAAAAACTGGTGATGTAACTTCACTGTACGGAATCGGAAGTGCAACGATTTATGACTTATAAAAAATCGGGTATAAATAGAAAAATTTGTAAAATATAATGTCAGTAATAAGAATGATTGGAAAACATTAAAATCTGACATATCCCCGTTAATAGAAGAAGCACTTTACGATTAGTTTACACAGGAACGTTACAAATATAGTCCTCTCTCTGGTGAAATTCTTTTCTATAAAGAAAGAAAATTTCCGTGGAAGTGCGGTTGCTTCGACAAATTCAAGAACGGCTATGGAATCCGTTTACTATCTACCACAGGTGAGAAACTTTCTTGTGATTTTTAGAAAAATTTATAAAGACACTCCAAGAGTTGGGTCTTGGTCCTGACCGGGTTTATAATGCCGATGAGAGTAGGTTATTTTGAAGGCTGCTACCGAAAAAACATTCGTCCATTGTGCTGAAAAGAGCGCACCAAGTCGCCAAATATCGAAAAACAGAATTACTTTTATCCCTTGTTCAAATACGTGTAGTATCTGTGTACTTAAATCGCTTGTTATAGGAATGCTCAAAAAATCCTAGGGCTAGGGTAAGGTTTGCTGTAAAATACAAAAAATAAAGGTTAGGTTGGATGACAAAGAAAGTATTTTTTGAATGGTTTAATAAGTAGTTCATGTCAACAGTAAAACAATTCCTTCAACATAAGACGTTATCAGAAAAAGTATTGTTCAGAATTCTTTTTTCTACTTAGCCTCCGGAACCACCGTAAGGTATTACTTCAGAGAATGAATTTATGAACGTAAATGAAGTGTAGTCTTGTACAGTTCAGGTCGACCAATCCTGAGATGTGTGTGGTTAATTGATAACTCAACCACCAAAGAACAATGGTATCCACGATCTAGGATTCAAATTCGAATAAAAGTAACTGACTTTACTAGGATTTGAACTTTAGAACTCTCGACTTCGAAATCAGCTGATTTGAGATGACGAGTTCACCAATAGACCAACCCGGTGGGTTAGAAAAAGTACTGTTATTTTTAAACAACTGTATGGGGCACTCAGATGAGGAAGACTTATAAAGTAAATATGAGTTTATTCGTATCTTATTTCTTCCGCCAAATGTAACGACTATCATTCAGCCGATGGATAAAAATGTAATCCAAATGGTTAAAGTAAATTACAAAAAGGCTATTATATAATGTAATGAGTGTAATGGGGTGTTAGATTTACACGAACGTTAATGTCGGTTCCAGCAGGATAAAACGACAAGTCAAACAGCTAATAAAACGCTGGATATGTTTCCGGAATTTTTTGGCCATCTTTGATATCAAAAGGGTTGTAGCATCCAAGTTCCCCAGATCTTACAGCGGCAGACTTTTTCCTTTGAAGGTATTTATTTGAAAAGTGTATTTTTTAAAAACAATCCTCATTTACTTGACGAATTGAAGGTTAACATTGAAGATTAGAATTCAAACTTCACGAAAAGTGGTTGCAAATGTTATAAAACGTGTATGTACCGGCGTCAGAATCACAGTAAATCCTTTTGAATATCTATTGTAAAATTATTAAAGGTAATTCGAATACTGTTGAATAAATATTTTGTAAAAATTAATATTTTTGTAAATTCATGTCTTCAAACAAAGGGGTTGCGTTTTTTTTTAAACTCCCGTTATAAGAAAAAAAATAATCAATTCTCCAATTAATAAAATACAATTTTATAAAGGTTAGTTTTAGTTTATAATTATTTAATGTTACACTTTTCATTTTAAATTATTAGACAAGTGACGTAACATAATTATATAATAATAAACTAAAGGAAGGTAACTAACTGGGTTAATTAAAATTTTTAAAGAACCGAATCGATTCTTCACTGTTAAAAAGTTAAAACTGATGATCGAGTTTGGCTGGATACCATATGTTATAAAAATTATAAAGACCTTAAACTTATAAATTCAGGTTTTTTCTATTCTCTTTGTCAAACCATCCTTTACACCTTTATGTATTATATAATAAGTTTAAGAACCATGAATACAGAAGCATACGGTTATGATTAATTATATATAAAATTGACTGTACATGTCATTATACTAATATGCTCTATTTTTTTTTTAACGTAGTTTTTTTTTAACAGCTAAAAAGCAAGTATCAAGATACTCAAAGTAGCTTGTAGTACTGTAATAGAAGCTAATAGCAGGTGGCATGTATTGTTGCAAGAGAGAGAAAGTACATCGAACGCTCTTTTTTACCCCTACTAGTTCACGGTCAATAGTAGTCTGTCTCTCTACATTTCAAACGTCTGTCATATATAGTTTTACTTACAAATGCACACACACACACACACACACACACACACACACATCACGAGTTCAGTACACTTATAATATCTTACATAAATCTACTGATTATTCGTACGACGGCAATTAGGTGTTATTATTTTTTTAATTCTCTTTGTCTATTTTATTAATTTGCACTGCACCTTATGTCAGCATATTATTATTTATTTAACTACGTTTTAACATACTGAATAATTTAATTATAAAAAAAAAAAATTCGGTAGTTTTTTCTTTTAAAAAATTATGATTAAGAAAGGTTTTTTTTTATTGTTCCAGCATTTTTTACTTTCTAATATAGTCTTTCATAAAAAAAATCTGATGTGGACCGTACATGACTTCCTTGTACGCCTATTAAATTTCATATAAACATTTTTTTCAACACTACTTTTAAAATTTTTCATTTGAAATTAAGATACGATCCTCCAATTCTTTAATAAAGTTGACAGTTAAAATATTAGTTATTAACATCAAATATTTATAGAATTTAATTCAACAATCTTACCTGAAATATTAGGATGCAGTAAAAGTCCTTTTATTACTCTTTAAATAAATTTATGCCTTATATCTATCTAATACTATGTTTTTTTTAATTATTATGATGTAACCATCAAGAAAATGAAAAAAAAAGAAGAATAATCAGATGTTTCACCAAAACTGATGTCGACACTACATGATTTGTATGCCTATAAAATTACATAATACAAATTTAAAAAAAATGAAAAGTACATAAAATTTTATTTCATTAACTTCTGATATTTTTTCATACATTTTTTTTTATCAGAACTTAATAATTATTAAATTAAAAAATTAAAAAAAAGAAGTTGTAGTCTGATTTGAACCGATGTGCCTTCCCTTGTAAGACCCAAATATTTTATTAATTACAATTTTATTTGGCTATAACTCTGAAACCAATGAAAATAAGTACCACATGTGATATACCGTTGAAAAGCTCTTTATGAGGGCTTATTTCTGCAGTTAAGAGAAAAATTTTTTTGACACTTTTGATTCAGTCGATTACAATCAAAATAGAAGGTGCACAACTAGATGTTACAACAGTCCTAAATCCAAAATTCCAACATCCTAGTGTTAATCGTTTTTTGAGTTACGAAAAATACGTACATACGTATAAACGTCACCCCGAAACTAGTCAAAATGGATTCAGGGTGGTCAAAATGGATATTTCCGTTGAAATCTGAAATTTTTTGCCATCACAATACTTCCTTTAATTCGTAGAAAGAAGTAAAAAAACATACAAAACAAAACAATTCGTATTAAAAGATAAAAAATAAATTTGTTTTCAAGAAAATTATTTATTTACGCGCGACTATAAAGAAAAGTGTGGTTGCGCTCTCTCATATACAGGATGACCCATATAAAACGCAACCCATCCATCACTCATCCATGAAATTTCAAAAGTCAAGCCTACTCCCTTACTCGTTACTGAAATGGACTCGTCCAACATCTGAATATCGCGGCGACGCAGTAGAACACTACCAATAGTAACAACAATGCAATCATAACGTTCAGTGTATTGCTAGAGACAAGATGGTGTTTTTGCTAGATGAACGTGTTTTCATTGTCGAGTCGTACTTCAATACGAAATCAGTGGTTGCAGTGCAAGATTTGTTTCGCCATAAGTACCCAGATAAACCAGCTCCTAACAAAACATCATTATTAAGGTTAGTTGCAAAATTTAGAGAGACCGGTTCTGTTAATAACAAGGAACACAAAAGATCTGCGTCGGTGTTGAATACAGATACAGTCACTGAAATCAAAGACCGATTACTGGCCTCGCCAGATAAATCGCTCAGACGTTTGTCTGCTGAAATTAATTTGTCTAAATTAACTGTTCATCGGGCGACCAAACGATTACAATTACGACCTTATCGCATTCAAACGGTTCATCGACTTCTTGAGCCCAAAAAAGAAAAACGGCTACAATATTGTCAACGGTTCCATCGATTTCTGTGTAAGGGAATTAATGTTATGGATTCGTTATATTTCACAGATGAAGCACGGTTTCATTTGGATGGCTACGTAAACAGCCAAAACAGCAGAATTTACATTTCATTTTATCCTGAAGGAATATCAAATGGTGGTCCCGGAAGCTAAAAAGAAAGGTTTTCATTAATAGCAAATATTTATACATAAATCAGACGATTAGCGTACATAAATTTTAGAAGGTAAGTTTACACAAGTTAAAATCCGTTTCAACAGCCACCTCTCTCTTTTACCTACTTAGCTTCCGGAACCACCGTAAGATATTACTTCAGAGGATGAATGAAGATGATATATATCAATGTAAATGAAGTGTAGTCTTGTACATTCTCAGGTCGACTATTCCTGAGATTTGTGGTTAATTGAGACTCAACCATCAAAGAATACCGGTGGTGTTCTTAAAGAGCCATCTGATCTATCGTCCTGAATCCTGTCAAATTCGATCGGATCGATAGCCAATCCTTATCGAATCACCTCACTTCCTCAAGATGTTCCCTTTGCATTATATATATATATATATAAAATAGAGAAATATTTGCAGTTAACAATAGAATATTGTAATTTTACCCGGCTAAGGTCGTTGTGTAAAATTTCACCATTGTATGACGTCGGAAAATGAGTTTAATTAAGGATGCAAAATTTGAGGATATTGAACCATTGTTAAATTAACGAATATCAGGTAATAATAAAAATAATTCACTGTTTCATGGTAGACTAAAGTACTTGTTGGGTAAGATTGTTTACTCATTTCCCTTATCCCAAAATCCCTTCCACCTAGATGGTTTTTTAAATAGATTCTTCATATTAAAGACGTAGAAACCGTTTTATGTCCTTGGTAATAAGATAGTCTTATGACAGCAACAGTAATAATTGAAGAACATAAGAAAGAAGCTGTAATAAAAAAGGGAGGCCGACAAGGATGTTCCCTATTCCCGTTACTTTTTAATCTTTACATAGAACTAGCAGTTAATGATGTTAAAAAACAATTTAGATTCGGAGTAACAGTACAACGTGAAAAGATAAAGATGCTACGATTTGCTGATGATATAGTAATTCTAGCTGAAAGTAAAAAGGATTTAGAAGAAACAATGAATGGCATGGATGAAGTCCTACGCAAGAACTACCGCATGAAAATAAACAAGAACAAAACGAAAGTAATGAAATGTAATAGAAATAGCAAAGATGGACCACTGAATGTGAAAATAGGAGGAGAAAAGATTATGGAGGCAGAAGAATTTTGTTATTTGGGAAATATAATTACTAGAGATGGACGAAGCAGGAGCGATATAAAATGCCAAATAGTACAGGCGAAACGAGCCTTCAGTCAGAAATATAATTTATTTATATCAAAAATTAATTTAAATGTCAGGAAAAGATTTTTGAAAGTATATGTTTGGAGAGTCGCTTTATATGGAAGTGAAACTTGGACGATGGGAGTATCTGAGAAGAAAAGATTAGAAGATTTTGAAATCCGGTGCTATAGGAGAATGTTAAAAATCATACGGGTGGATAAAGTGACAAATGAAGAGGTGTTGCGGAAAATAGATGAAGAAAGAGGCATTTGGAAATATATAGTTAAAAGAAGAGACATACTTATAGGCCACATACTAAGGCATCCTGGAATAGTCGCTTTAATATTGGAGGGACAGGTAGAAGGAAAAAATTGTGCAGGCAGGCAACGTTTGGAATATGTAAAACAAATTGTTAGGGATGTAGGATGTAGGGGGTATACCGAAACGACTAGCGATAGGTAGGGAATCTTGGAGTGATGCATCAAACAAGTCAAATGACTGAAGAAAAAAAAATGAAATGGACCAATCTGGGAAGATTTTTTTGTTAAAAAATTAAACAAAATTCTAACCTGATGATGAAAACATTTAGGAAAATTTCCTTATCTTTCTTAATATAATATACAACGTAATAGAAATATAAACTATTTTAAGAAAAAGACTATATCTTCCCTCATATCGAAATCAAATATTATCGATAGTTATTAATTTTAATAATATTTATTGTCATACATTAATATATATTTAAAAAATTTGATACATCACTATCTTTGATTTTTTCCGTATAAAAATAATAATAGGTTTATTGTACAAGCATGTTAAAAAAAAATTGTACCCTTAGAAGAATTTAAGGATTCATATGTTTCTATTTTCTTTCCAACTCGATCTGTCCTTGATTATTATTATTATTATTATATATCAAATACTGTAGAAGATATATATATATATAAATTTACATTAAAAAGAACCATATGGGCAAAAATAAATCATAAAATTAAAAAAATTAAAATAAATAACCAACATGTTTTCATAGAAATAACCTTGACAGGAAGTCATTTTTACAGTAAATTTTTTCTATTTTATAAACATAAGTTAAATGACATACGGGACACATACAAAAAAGCAACCCTGAAATGTAATGTCCTCAAAAAAAAAAACCGTAAAAGAAGTGTAGAGCAAAGACCTTTTTACACAACAATTATTGCCCATCTGTGCATGTCTGTTCATTTCTTAAAAAAAAAAAAAAAGAAGAAAAAATATATAAAATAACCAGTAGTCTTTTTAAACTCACGCACATGTAAAGTACTCTGTTTCAATAATCCTATTTCGTACATCAAACAGTGAAGTTAGTCGGTTGATTATGTTGCTTTGAAAGAAATTACATTTGTATGTGTGTGTACGTATACGTAATGTGTTAGTGAACTAGTGTTTTTTTTATTTTTTTTTTATATTTTATTTTAAAGATAGTAGGGGGTAGAGATAGAGGCACACGCCACATGACACACTCTTACAAGACCACCTGTTGTGCTTAACTTCTATTTTTTTTCTCTCTCTTTCTCTCATTTTTAACGTACGTATATTACTTCACTACTCTTTCCCCACCCTCTTCCTCTTCGCTGTCCTGCAGTGGATAATCATAACCGATGCCTTAGGCCTTCTGTTGCGCATGTTTCTACTTGGTTGCTTGTTTACAACAGTCCTTTTCTAGACTACTATCTTTCTATCTTTCCGTCAGTTATATAGATATAAATATCATTTATTATTTTAATATTTATAAATAAATTTTCTATAAATATAACACAAAATATCTATAAATAATTAATATAATATATATGACTGATCAATATATAGAAATTGTTATGCAAATGAATGCTTAAATTTCATTTTCCAAATAATAAATTTTAAACAATTTGTGCGCAGTGCTGCACAAGAAGACCGACTTTTCGTTATTTTTTATTTTGTTTCCTTTTAAAAAAGCAACAATTCTCTCTAATATAAAATCTTACAAAGAAAACGAATTAAAAAATAAATAAGAAATACAAATAAATAAACAATCAAGATAATAGGGAAACAATCAAGATAGTCTAAAAAGTACTTAGCCTTTTGCACACGAGATAGCGTTAGCGTATTCTGATTAAAGCCAAGAAAGACCGGAATGTATGCAGTCATGACATCACCAGTAACCAAAACATCCATTATCAAACAGTGTTAAACCATTTCGAGAAAGCTGGCTATAAAAAAACGCTCGACGGCCGTACGATCTAAGTCAGAAAAATTTATTCTATCGAATTTCTATCCGCGAATCTCTACTACAACGGAACAAAAGCCAGCCATTTCTTAAGCGATTGATCACGAGCGATGAGAAGTGGAAAACCTATGATAACAATATACGAAAAAGATCGTGGTAAAAACGAGGAGAAACGCAGTCTGTGGGAAAGCCCTCACAAACGCACGGAATAACCTTCCGTGCGTTTGGGGAGATTGAAAGGACATCACGATTAGCGCAATTCCACCTAGCAGTTCAAAAGAAACGATCACAACTGGTCAACAAAAAGGGTGTCGTATACCTTCTTTCTTTTTCCTGTTTAGCCTCCGGTAACTACCGTTTAGATAATTCATCAGAGGATAAATGAGGATGATATGTATGAGCGTAAATGAAGTGTAGTCTTGTACATTCTCAGTTCGACCATTCCTGAGATGTGTGGTTAATTGAAACCCGACCATCAAAGAACACCGGTATCCACGATCTAGTATTCAAATCCGTGTAAAAATAGTTATATTTACACGTTTTTACAGCGTTCAAGTCCTAGTAAAGCCAGTTGGCTTTACTAGGACTTGAACGCTGTATCTCTCGAGTTCCAAATCAGCTGATTTGGGAAGACACGTTAACCACTAGACCAACCCGGTGGGTTAGGGTGTCGTATACCACGCTGACAATTCAAAACCGCATTCATCTTTAACGATCCGTCAGAAATTGAAAGAACTTGACCCGGAGATTTTTAATGTATCTACCGTAAAGCCTGGACCTGGCACCATCAGATTTTCATTTTTTTCGGTCTCTGGAGAACTTCTTAAATGGTGATAATTTAGTTTCAAAAAAGGTCTGTGAAAACCTCGTGTCACAATTTTTTGATCAAAAAACATAGAAGTTCTGTAGCGATGGGACTGTGGTGTTGCCACAGAAAAATGGCAGAAGGTCATTGAAAAAATAGTGTATATGTTGTTCATAATGTTATTTTTCAATAAAAATAAATGTATTCTCAATTTTGGTCTTCAAATGTTCAATACTTTTTAGACAACCTTTCCTTTCTTTTTCCTGTTTAATCTCCGGTAACTACTTTACAGATAATACTTCAGAGGATGAAATTGTATGAGTGTAAATGAAGTGAAGTCTTGTAACATTCTCAGTTCAACCATTCCTGAGATGTGTGTTTAATTGAAACCCAACCACCAAAGATCACCGGTATCCACGATCTAGTATTCAAATCCGTGTAAAAATAACTGACTATACTAGGAATTGAACCCTAGAATTCTCGACTTCTAAATCAGCTGATATGAGAAGACGCGTTCACCACTAGACCAACCCGGTGGTTTTTTTTAGACAACCTAATAAAATAAAACTATACTGCAACCAGAAAATTAGTAATAAGTTAATAATTCCAAACCCTCACTACTTCGCAGTCAGAAACGCACTGATTTTAAAAGTACAACGCAGTATATACGTTCAACTAACCAGAAAAACCTACTCACAAGCATCACATTTAAACTCGTTCACCACGGTGACACTGTATAACGCGTATGAAAAATACACTAATACACAGTCAACATAATCCTTAGATTTTCGTGAGGAATTAATTGTCCGCATTGTGGACGCGGCTGGGCAATTTAAGGATACTCCTGAAGAACTAAAAAGGGCAACATAACAGTACAGAAGCGTGCCAAAAATGTGTTGAAAATTGAAAGCAAATTTTTGAACATTTAAACTGGTAAGTAAATTGTACTTTGGTCTAGTGTACTGTTTCTAAATAAAATTCGAATTTTTTTTTAACTTTCTTTTGTTACTTCCTTGTACGAAATAAAGAAAGTATTAATCGCGAAAAATTTCGATTTTCAGATTTCAATGGAAATATCCATTTTGACCACCCCTGAATCCATTTTGACGTCTGTACGTATGTATTTATCTACGGAAGTACATATGTATCTCGCATAACTTAAAAACGATTAGCTGTAGTATGTTAAAATTTTGGTTTTAGGACTGCTGTAACATCTAGTTGTGCACCTCCCTTTTTGATTACAATCGACTGAACCAAAAGTATCCAAAAAAGCCTAACATTAAAAAAAAAAATAGAATTTTGGAATTTTTCTTAACTGCAACAATAACTCCCTCGTGGGAGTAATAACCCCTAACGATATATCATAAGTGGTACTTATTTTCATTGGTTCTTGAGTTATAGACAAATGAAATTTTAATTAATGAAATATTTGAATCTTAGAATGAGAAGGTACATGGGTTCGAATCAGACTTAATCTCCTTTATTTAACTTTTTTTTTTGTAATTTAAATATTATGATTTATTAATACTATTAACCTGTGATTGTAAAAAAAAAGAAAAATAAGTAGAAAAAGTGTGATAAAAAATATATGTAATTTAATAGGCGTGGATGTCATGCGACATCCACGTCAGATTTTTTTATTCAATTTATCTTAAACTAGTTTGTTCAGAATTAAATTTTCTACAAGTTTTGTTTCAAAATTTTGTTGGTTTATAGCTCTATTTAACAAAGTTATTTTACTCAAACATAAAAAAAGGGGTTTTTACCCCAATTTATTTGAACACATCCCAGATTTCTCAAAAATTACTGCAGATACGGGTCTCGGGCCTATTTTATTAATTTTTTAAATAAAAAAACAAAAGAAATCACTATTCTGTCCCTTAATTAATATCTTATAAAAATATCAGTGCAACCTGATTTTTTCGGGCTTGCTGAACCCGAGTGAAATCTTTTATTAGCCGTAATTCGGAAACGAAACATTTTAAGACATATGTTTATATGAACTTTTTCCATTATTTTCACGAGTAGAATAGATTATGAAAGTCCCGGGAGAACTTCGTGATACATTCTCTCTCTCTCCATATATATATATATATATATATATATATATATATATATATATATATCATAAAATCTCAATAGAACCTTACGTCTCAGTAGAATACCTTATGTATACAAAATTCAGCTAAAACTTATTAGTCTTAAATTTGCATTTGAAGTGGCTCATTATGCTTCGCCAGGAAATTTTATGCAACTCTTTCTTTATTAATTATAGCTTTTTATAATTTAATTATAGTATTTTTATTTAAAATTTAATTGGGTGTTTTTTTTTTAATTTTAAAAATTATATGTTATATGCAATTTTTGTATCGGATTAATAAAATATGCGAACATATATCAGTTTTTTTCATATTTTATTTTATTATTTAGAACATTATAATTACGTATTAATGTATATAAAATATATTTACATTTTGTAATCAGATATACGTATAAGTATATACGACTACTTTTATGTGTAAATTCACTGTAATTATTCGAAATCAATTACTGAATATTTTATTACTTTTTATATTTTTTTTAATTTGCGTTCTGTTAGCTGTCTTTCATATAATCTTAAAGACCTAAGTGTTATAATTTTACAAGATAATATCCTTTTAATTCTCGCTCCCTCTTTTTCTTTCTTTGTGACACATACATCTTTAAATATATATATTGTTAAATTTTATGCAAATAACATTTTTATAAATTGACAAGTTATCAGTGAAGTTGTATATTTATTTAAATAATTGTTTATAATTTAACGTAATTTACATATTAATGATATTCTGTAACGTATATATATTTTTTAATTATTTGCAAATTAATGTACAAAAGAAGAAATTACATTTTATAAATATATTTTTATTGTATCATGATAGCAATAATTGGGGTATGTAAAAAAAAAACTGATGCACTTATCTTAATGAAAAAAATAATAATTTGACATGATGTTGAAATAACATAAAATTTTTGATGACAGCATATTATAACTTTTATTATTATAATTTCTTATTTAAAGAAAAAGTATATATACTTCTTCCATTAACTTCCACATTTAATGTATTGTCAAATAGTTTTTTCTTTTTTTTTAGGGAAGGGATAATTTACATTGTTTGATTAAAAGTTAACTCTTTTTCCAGAAATTAATTTAAAAAAATTATAATTTTTTTTTTTTTGAGGTTTTTAGGGGCATCGACTACTTTGGTCATTAGCCCCATCCCACTTCAAAAAAAAAAATAATAAAAGGGTTCAAGATTTCACATTTTCATGTTTAAAAAAAATTATCAAAATTTTACTTTTTCTTATCACTTCTGATCCAATAAAATTACTTTCTAGGCTTTCCTTTCTGCCATCCTTTTTTGCGCTTCTCCATTCTTCTGACCTCTAGGCTTTCCTTTCTGCCATCCTTTTTTGCGCTTCTCCATTTTTCTGACCGCGCAACCTCTGATGACAGCGTATCTGAGGCCTCAGACATGGCATCGTCTCCTCTATTTCGGATCCCAGTGACGTTCTTCGGCTGACGTCAGTTGATGAAACTTTCGCCGGTGCTGTTAGCATCTTTGCTAGCGAATCTAAACTAATGAGCGATGATGTCTCCGCGGCGGATAAGCTGGATTCTATCTCTACAGCAGTGCTGGGTCCAGCTGATATAGATGGTCTCGCTGAAGCTGTTCTTTGAGCTTTTGGAGGCCCCATTGTTACAATCTGTATATCGTCTACCTCTGGTGCTTTCTCAATAACGACTTGCATCCCCACTTCGGTAGACTCGGATTTTCTAGTGGCTATTTCCTTAGTTTTGTAACTACACGAAGGAGTGACCTTTTCCTCTTTTCTAGACAAATCAAGATTTATATTTACTACTTCAGGTGATGTTGTTATGATCGCAGGTTTAGCTAGTTTTTTATGCTGCGCTGGTACGTTTCTTTTATCAACGATGTCAATGCGGGATTGAGCCTTCTCATGCTTAGATGGTTCTGTGCGATGAGTCGACTCTATCTTAGCATCAATGATTTTTTCTATCATTGTTGCAAGGCTTGGTGCCATTGTATTAAGCAACTGCTCCACGTTAATTTTGGTTGAAGAAGGGGCAGCAGCTGCTTCAGCATAAGTGGTCGATTGTCGAGGTGTTCGTTGACTAACAATTTTCTTCGCTTCAGGATAACTAACCTTCTGAAGCGTTTTAAATTCCTGAATGGCCGTTTCAGATTTATAAACTGGGCAATTCCTGGATCGGCAGTTATGGTACCCTTTACAATTAATACAGATTGGAGGGTCTTTACATGGTTCACCCTCATGTATCTTCATTCCACATATGCAGATTTCACATCTAGCTACAGTGTGCCCGAAACGTTGACACTTGAAACATCGCATAGGCTGCGGAATAAACGCACGTACATCAAGTCGATGTATGCCAGCACGCACCTTTTCAGGGAGGGTAGACCTGTTAAATGTCAGTATATGAGAGGCCGAAGGAAGAACTTCGCCATTTCTTTTCATTATTACACTCTAAAATTATTATTACACTCTACATTAGATAGAAATATTAAAAAAAAATACCCCATTCCACAAGATTTATTAACTAAAATAAGGAATGATGTGGTGGCCTTTACAAATTAAGTCAAATATACGTATTTTTAAAAAGTGTAATGCAATAAGAGTACAAGGAAGTCATGTAGTGTCAACATCAGATTTGATGAAACATCTCATTTAATATTAATTGAAAATTATAATTTAGAATCGTATTACTTTTATGTATTTGTTTCAGTCTACTTGTTAATAAATATCGATATAAAATTTAGTAATCTTCTCCCGTTTCGTTTTGTAGATGGTTACATCATTATAATTAGAAAAACATAGTATTACATAGATATAAGACACATTTATTTAAAGAGTAAAAAAGGGACTTTTACTCTATCCTAATATTTCAGGTAAGACTGTTGAATTAATAATTGTATAAATATTTGATGTTAATAGAAACTAATATTTTAGCAATTATGTAACTGTCCACTTTTACTAAAGAATTGAAGCATCTTATCTCACTTTCAAATGAAATAAGTTTAAATGAAGTGTAGAAAAAATGTGTATATGTAATTTAATAGGCGTAAAAGGAAGTCATGTGGTGGCTACATAATTTTTTTTTCTATTTCTATTGTATGCGTAGTGATTTATTTAGGAACTGAATATTTGTATTATTTTAACATTTAACCGAGAAATCTTTTATTATTGTATTCAAGTATATATATATATATATATATATATATATATATATATATATATATAAATTAATTATATATATATTATATTAATTAATACATATTAATGAAACTATATATATAATTTAAACAAAATATTACACGTAGAATAAAACGGTATATTAAATATTTCATAAACATAAATATGTCTAACTAACATAATTTTAAAGCAATCACCGATCACTCAATTTATTATTAAGTCGAAAATTCTACCCCTCCTTTTAAACACGCATACATACAATAATATTGTAATAAGGAAGGAAGTTGTCTAAGGGATGTAGACGGTGAATTTTTGATAAAATCATATAGATAAAAATCAGAGAGTTGTAGCAGCAGCAGCAATAGGTTATAAGAGTTGAAATAAAAAAAAAAAAAGACAGAGAAGAGGGGTAGTATTAAAGGAGTGGGGGAGAAAAACGGACATAACATGAGTGGCGGGGAAGAATGGTTAATTGCAGTACTAGTGATAAGCTCTAACCTCCGTCTAACACCTGTTATGTAAAAACATACAAACGCACACGCTCGCGCATACATACACAACACATAATAGCTAAGGGTAGTAAATATATATTTTGTAGTGAATAAGCGTGCAGGTAAATTCATAAGAAAAAATAATAATTTATATCTGAAATCATCAATAAATAAAAAAATAATAATGGTATAAATATATTTAGAAAACAATTTTTTTTTTTTTGAGCGAAAAATGCTTTCGCAGTATCATGCCCGGGATAAAACTACAACAAAAAATGCCCTTTTCGTTAAAAAAAAAACAAAAAACTATTAATAAATAAGATTAAAACCAAAATAATAAAAGGAACATAACCATTAAAAACAAAAAAATCTAAACATCAATAATCTAAATTAAAACAGTAAATATTACCATCTAAAAATGGTAATATTTCGATGTAATATTAAGTAACTGAAAACTATTACCAAATATTTAAATATAAACGGACGGTCCTGAGAAATCATAGATCAGATATTACAGTTTCCCAACATACTTGGAATTCCAGCTCTAGTTTAAAATTACGACGTAAAGCCGCATGCAAGATACAATCTACAAGGATGTGATGTACACTTAATTGGAAGTAGCAGCGAGAAAAAACTGGTGCATCTGTTTGAGTCAACAGTCCATGAGTGAGCCTAGTGTGCCCTATTCCCAAACGGTAAATAATAACCTCCTTTGAACGGTTATTCTTACACGAGGAGCTCCCAACGGTGACCTAGTGTTCTTAACTGTACGAAAATTATTGTTGATAGTAGCATTCCATTAGCCTTGCTATTCATCACGAATAACTTTCTTTAAAAAAAATAGATAATATCGTTCAAAACAATGCGATCAGTAAAAGGAAGCTAGAAACAATCCTCTTTTGCCGCAATATCAGCGCGCTCATTGCCTGAAATTCTAATACGGCTGAGGATCCAACAAAAACTCGAAGTTATTTTACGTTGAGTCATTTGCGATTTGCGAAATAACACGCTGAATCTCACAGACAATAAGGTATCTGGAACACCCCTATTTGCCTATAAGGCACTCATGGAATCTGAGCAGAAAAGTACGTGTCGAAATATTGGACTAATTATGTTTAACAATATTTACAAAACAAGGGTTTCCAAAAAAAAGAAAAAGAAATATTAATACAGATAGAATGAAGAGAGAAAGTGAAAACATGGAAAAAGAATTAAAAAATATTAGGAAGAAAGGAAGTCAAAAGAGAAAAAATTATGTAGATATTTACTGTGGTCCAAAAGTGGGCAATTTAAGAAGAAAAATATATTTCTATAGGTGTCATAATAAAAAAATACATCACGTACCTCTACACCAACGTAAATAAATAAACAAATTTTTAAAAAATTATAAAATAATTAAGCAAAAAACAAGAAATTATTACGTATAACACTCCCAGCTCCAAATTTATAACTCATTAGCTAAGGATTTCCCTATACAGGATGCTTTATTTCTAACCTATTATTTTATTGATTGTTTTTTCTTTATTCATTCATTTATTTAATTCCTTCTTTTTTTCTTAAATGTTTGAATTATATCCTGGTTTACATTAACCTTCCTTTTCCCTATTTAGCCTCCGGCAATTACCGTTCAGGTATTACTTCAGAGGATAATATGTATGACTGTAAATGAAGTGTAGTCTTGTACAGTATCAGTTCGACCATTCCTGAGATGTGTGGTTAATTGAAACCCAACCACCAAAGAACACCGGTATCCACGATCTAGTATCCAAATCCGTTTAAAAATAAATGCCTTTACTAGGACTTGAACGCTGGAACTCTCGACTTCCGAATCAGCTGATTTGGGAAGACGCGTTCACCACTAGACCAACCCGGTGGGTTTGGTTTAGATTTACCTTAATTTGTATTTAGTGTTGAAAAATTATTTAAAAGATTATCGTTGTTTAAAATAAAAATTAGTTTTTTTAAATATCAGGTTATCTGATACATTGATTTTATCAAAAATGTATTTTTGTTTATTTTTTACTGTTCTATCTAGCGTTATAGCGAAGCTATAACTTTAGAAGGGAAAGTATTGTAATCGGTCCAATTTGGGCATATCCGGTTTTCACCGCATGTAAGTTTTGATACCTAAGGAACCAAAATATTAAAAAAAAAACGGATGTTCGTATATGTAAGTGTGTGTATAAAGTGTAGCACTATATATCTCCGGAAGTAGCGGACCGATTTTAACCAAACTTGGTCAAATTACTTCTATATATAGGGAATTGATGCCATTACATTTTAAAATTAAAAGAACAAGGGGGTGAGGCTATAGAGAAAAGTTACCCTCAGTATCTCGCCTAATTAAGGTCTTATTTTTTCTTAAGAACATTTGTTAACAATTAAAAGTGGGAAAAATATTTGTTTAACAATTAAATTATAATATTTCAAAAAAACCTTGTTTGCAAAATTGCACCCTCACCCAAAAAAAATGTATAAATAAACTAATGGCTAAGTGGGTACAGTCCCTCGTTACTACCCCGCACTACAACGAGCGCTAGTGTAGCACTAGGGTGCAGCTGGTGTAATCGTCTATGTTGTGACGTCATAGGTAACCGGTAAAATTAAATAAATGAATAATACTTCTTTCTTTTTCCTGTTTAGTCTCCGGTAATTACTGTTTAGATAATTCTTCAGAGGATGAATGAGGATGATATGTATGAGTGTAAATGAAGTGTAGTCTTGTACATTCTCAGTTCGACCATTCCTGAGATGTGTGGTTAATTGAAACCCAACCACTAAAGAACACCGGTATCCACGATCTAGTATTCAAATCCGTGAAATGAATAATACAAAAGTATAAAAAAGTATTTAGTATGTATTTTCTTTTAAAGATAATTCTAAATTAGTAATTGATAATAGAAATGTAGTGTCTTACCTTTTTTGATATCAGTATTGTTTTGCTTAAAACAGTTTTATTTATATTACAGAAATTTTTGTTTTTTTGAGCGTTAGAAATGATATCTGCGAGATTCTTACCATACAGTTAACAATTTTATTTTAATTTTTTTGGATATCACTGCGTTTTGTTAGATTATTCTTCTTTTTTTTGATGAATTACTAATTGTTATCTTATGGATTTATTATTAAAATTTATTGTCTTAGAACAAAAAAATTGAATATCACAGCCAATTTTTTTTTTTGATAGTCATATTTTTCACTTCATAACATATTTTTCTTTTTTTAATAAAACTAATATAATGAATTTTTTTTTTGTCTTCAGTCATTTGACTGACTGGTTTGATGCAGCTCTCCAAGATTCCCTATCTAGTGCTAGTCGTTTCATTTCAGTATATCCTCTACATCCTACATCTCTAACAATTTGTTTTACATATTCCAAACGTAGCCTGCCTACACAATTTTTTCCTTCTACCTGTCCTTCCAATATTAAAGCGACTATTCCAGGATGCCTTAATATGTGGCCTATAAGTCTGTCTCTTCTATTAACTATATTTTTCCAAATGCTTCTTTCTTCATCAATTTGCCGCAATACCTCTTCATTTGTCACTTTATCCACCCATCTGATTATTAACATTCTCCTATAGCACCGCATTTCAAAAGCTTCTAATATTTTCTTCTCAGATACTCCGATTGTCCAAGTTTCACTTCCATATAAAGCGACACTCCAAACATACACTTTCAAAAATCCTTTCCTGACATTTAAATTAATTTTTGATGTAAACAAATTATATTTCTTACTGAAGGCTCGTTTAGCTTGTGCTATTCGGCATTTTATATCGCTCCTGCTTCGTCCATCTTTAGTAATTCTACTTCCCAAATAACAAAATTCTTCTACCTCCATAATCTTTTCTCCTCCTATTTTCAGTGGTCCATCTTTGTTATTTCTACTACATTTCATTAATTTTGTTTTGTTCTTGTTTATTTTCATGCGATAGTTCTTGCGTAGGACTTCATCTATGCCGTTCATTGTTTCTTCTAAATCCTTTTTACTCTCGGCTAGAATTACTATATCATCAGCAAATCGTAGCATCTTTATCTTTTCACCTAGTACTGTTACTCCGAATCTAAATTGTTCTTTAACATCATTAACTGCTAGTTCCATGTAAAGATTAAAAAGAAACGGAGATAGGGAACATCCTTGTCGGACTCCCTTTCTTATGTTCTTCAATTGTTACTGTTGCTGTTTGGTTCCTGTACATGTTAGCAATTGTTCTTCTATCTCTGTATTTGAACCCTAATTTTTTTTAAATGCTGAACATTTTATTCCAGTCTACGTTATCGAATGCCTTTTCTAGGTCTATAAACGCCAAGTATGTCGGTTTGTTTTTCTTTAATCTTCCTTCTACTATTAATCTGAGGCCTAAAATTGCTTCCCTTGTCCCTATACTTTTCCTGAAACCAAATTGGTCTTCTCCTAACACTTCCTCCACTCTCCTCTCAATTCTTCTGTATAGAATTCTAGTTAAGATTTTTGATGCATGACTAGTTAAACTAATTGTTCTGTATTCTTCACATTTATCTGCCCCTGCTTTCTTTGGTATCATTACTATAACACTTTTTTTGAAGTCTGACGGAAATTCCCCCTTTTCATAAAGATTACACACCAGTTTGTATAATCTATCAATCGCTTCCTCACCTGCACTGCGCAGTAATTCTACAGGTATTCCGTCTATTACAGGAGCCTTTGATGAATTTTACGAATCGAAAATCCGTGATGTAATATTCAACTTATTACTTTGTAAGTATAACCATCGATTTTTATCGTTAAATTCGATTTTACCAATAGAATTTATTTCTGTTTTATTTAATAAAACTAATATAATCTTTTGTAAACTAATACTTTTATTTTTTTAAAGAAGTATTGGAATAAAAAAAATTGTTTTACCTTCCGTACATTCATTTAAATAACAGAATTTACAATTAAAACAAGCTGTAGTATATTTTCTTTTAAATGTCATTATTTCAAGTACATTATCAAATTTTTATACGCTGCCTAGTACTATCAAGTACTGTTACATAGCGACGCGATTCGTAAAGGTAAATTTAAAAAATGACATATTCGAGTCCAGCGGTTCATCAAATAGAAAAAAAGACGTGGTCTGACAAAATTCGAAGTATTTTTTGAACGTATTCTTTATTACTAATCTAATTAAACTGAAATATAATGTTTTAACGCTTATTTTATTATTTTTTCCCATTTTCATTTCGTTTGGTTAGGTCATGTTTAGAACTGTAAACGTAGTTCGTTGACTTCGTCGCCTCTTACCGACGAAATTTTAACGTACTCCGTGATTTAAAGTGGGCGCTAGTACCGCCACACCCGCGTGAATTACGTACGGTATGCGCGCGAATCATTAAGATAAAAAAATTGCTGTCACGTAATTTTACTGAAATTTAATTCTTCACAGTACTTTTGATTATTAAGAAGATTTTCCTAAAAAAATAAATGTGTAAAAATTATAAATAAAAAGTAAATGAACGAAAAACAATAAAAAATATTAATAAAAATACCGTACTTATGAAAAATTATAAAACGAGTATTTCTGGCCTGGATTTTAAAGTAACAAATAAATAAAAATTAAAAAAAAATATATATATACAAATAACATTTGTCGTTTTAGGCAATCCCAGTAAGAAGCGTAAATTTAATTTTAAAATATCTAAATCATTTTAATATCCAATTCGGATTGCATCACTACGGGCTTACTCCAAGCATCTCTATACGTTGCGTAGATAAAACCTATCTCAAGAAAGATTAGTACCTTAAACCTAGCACAAAAATATCCCCGTCCATAAACAAAATTTAAAGGGATGGTATAACAGTTGAAAGTTCTTCTGATTAAAAGCTTTTTTAAAAAAGAACTTTTAACATGTTTAAACTTTAAACAGACTGTTGGATATCTGTTCCCTAACTTGTTTAACAATGAACTTTCTACTTTATTCAAAAATTTTTCCAGCTACATAATTCCCGTATATTATATACATTTTTAGAATAAAATAATTTTGTAACCGGTTTCCAGGTAATATAAGGAAGAGTGCTCCGTTTTCTCTATCTATAATTATAATGTTCATTTATTCTAGTTTCAAACATTCTTTCATTTTATCTACGTATCCTATATTCCAGTTATTCCTTTTACAAATCAATTTATAAAAGCCCTAATATTCCAATAGGTATAATTTTATTTTTAGCATTTCTAAAGACATAGGACAATTTCCTAGAAATAGACAATATAACTACAATAAACGGTAAAATTTGGCACTTTTAAACTATTCTGAATATTCTGACATTTTGTCAGGATATCCATATATATATTAAGTAAACGATTAACAAGTTGTTCCCAGTTTTTAAAAAAAAATTAATTCCACTATATAATATCAAATTTAACAACAGAACTTATAAATATTTAATTTTTAGTTTGTTACTATTATATTTTTATTCTTTTTTAAGCTTGATATTACATTTATATATATATAAATGTAATATTTCACTACAAACACGTTTATGAAACGACAAAAAAGTTGTGGTTTTTTTTATTAATCGTATGAAAAGTGTTTGCGCATCAAATCATATCGACGTTCCCATTCACACTGCGTGTTCTTTCACAATTTACATTTAATGAATTCCAGTATTTTTAACAACGCACGGTATCATACTCTTGATTTTGAATTTTAGCATCCTTTCTCTTAAATCTTTAAGCAGTCTGAATGTTTGAACGAACCTGTTTTATTTCAGGAGAACGTTATTTTCTTTTACTATCGGTAGGCCTGATCATATTCCGCTTCGACGAAGTTACAAAAAAAAGAAGAAAACTGAAACAACCGGAAAAAGAAAATATTTGTCCTGAAAATCTGCCTATCCCCTTTCATCTGGGGGTCTCGGGTTCGAATCCCGGTTCAGGCATGGCATTTTTAATACGCTAAAAAATTCCATTTCCATATTCCCACGCACAAGATTCTCTTTGCGATCTTCTGTGATGAATTAAAAAACATCAAGGAAAAATCTGACAACAAAGTTGTAATACTTTCCTAGAATTGGTTATTTATTCTTATATTGTGGAAAAATAATTATACATGGAAAAGGCTGGGGTGCGGGTAATTTATATAGTTTTATGGTAAAATTATCATTATACGTTCAAATAAATCAATAAGATTTTTAAAATTTTCCATTTTTTCTGCTTCCATAGCTTCAAAATCACGCTCCAAGATTTTTTATTTTTCTACGCTAATGAATGAAAACAAAAAACTAAAAAATGTACAACCAACAAAAAATTATTGATGATTTTTTTTGTGGAAGGGAAAGGTGAATTATGATGACGTTTTATTGTAATATTATTAAAAAAGTTTTTATTATCTAAACTTTTAATATTATTAAAAGTTAAAATGAACCCAGAAAAGTAAAAACGAATTTTTTTTTATTTTTTTGAAAAAGTAAAAAAAAAAGAAAAGATTTTTAAACGTTGTTAATCGGCTTCCCCACCGTCAATATTTCCCCCAAAGCATTTTTTTTTTTAGTCGTTTACAGCACTACTAACATGCCTAGGAAGACAAGTTAAAAAATTATGTTAAAAAATATGTAATAAATAAAAGAATTGGTTTTAGATTTTTGGGAAACGGGGAATTTGTTTTTAAATGGTAAGATAAGCATAATATATAATAATGTTGTGTTTGAAAAATTTTGAAAAAATTGACTCCAAAAAACCATTTACCCGTCTGGAGATAGTGAACCCAAATATTTACCAAAAATTATACAAGAGTTTTGTACAAATTTCATCGAAATCGGTTTAACCAAAGGTTATTTGACTGACAACAAACATACATACCAACGAATATTACCATACTTTTTTTGGTTTGTTTTTGGGGTTATTGGTCATGAAACGTCAAGAAAAACCCATGCCCAATTTTTTAATGGATTACCGTAATTTCTTGCAGTAAAACTCTCTGCACTTCTATGATGCCAGAAAAGTAAAACGAACAAATATTTTTTCCTATCCGCCTTCAGACGAAATATGAAATTATTAATTTTTTGAGATAAATTTTATAAAATAATTCAAACTAATTTTTTATCTCGTGCATCTGTAATTCATTTAAAACCTTTCTCCGATTTCAACAAATAAGTTTGAAAACTTATATTGAGAACTTTTTGCGGAAATTGCTTTTTACATTTCATACAATATATATTTATTATGGAGTGGGTCAGTTTTTAATAAATTTTATTTAGTACGTTCGGAAAATCGCTGTGCAGTACGCTTTAGAATTATGTGATGTATTCTCTTCTTCAGCGTTAGGTTGTTTGCCCTATAGGTTTGTTAAAATAGCAAGATATCGGACTTGTTACCGCACATAAAGCTGTAAGAAAAGAACTGAAACTTTTCCCCTACAAAGTAATGTCTGCTCAAGAAGTGAAATCTACAGATAATGCCAAGTCTAAATATTGTCAGTTTAAAAATTTTATCGACCAAAATTCCTTAGGTATCCTCGACATTACGTTTTTTTTTACACATAAATCCCGACAAGGCTGTTCCCTATGCCCGATACTTTTTCATTTTTACGTAGAACTAGCAGTTACTGATGTTATAGAACAATTTAGATCCGGAGTAACAGTACAAGGTGAAAAGATAAAGATGCTACGATTTGCTGATGATATAGTAATTCTAGCCGAGAGTAAAAAGGATTTAGAAGAAACAATGAACGGCATAGATCAAGTCCTACGCAAGAACTACCGCATGAAAATAAACAAGAACAAAACGAAATTAATGAAATGTAGTAGAAATAACGAAGATGGGCCAATGAATGTGAAAATAGGAGGAGAAAAGTTTATGGAGCTAGAAGAATTTTGTTATTTGGGAGGTAGAATTACTAAAGATGGACGAAGCAGGAGCGATATAAAATGCCGAATAGCATAGGCGAAACGAGCCTTCAGTAAGAAATATAATTTGTTTATATCAAAAATTAATTTAAATTACAGGAAAAAATGTTTGAAAGCATATGTTTGGAGCGTCGCTTTATATGGAAGTGAAACTTGGACGATCGGAGTATCTGAGAAGAAAAGATTAGAAGCTTTTCAAATGCGGTCCTGTAGGAGAATGTTAAAAATCAGATAGGTGGATAAATGACAAATGAAGAGGTGTTGCGGCAAATCGATGAAGAAAGAAGCATTTAGAAAAATATAGTTAAAAGAAGAGACAGACTTATAGGTCACATATTAAGGCATCCTGGAATAGTCACTTTAATATTGGAGGGACAGGTAGAAGGAAAAAATTGTCCAGGCAGGCAACGTTTGGAATATGTAAACCAAATTGTTAGGGATGTAGGATGTAGGAGGTATACCGAAATGAAACGACTACAACTAGATAGGGAATTTTGGAGAGCTGCATCAAATCAGACAAATGACAGAAGGCAAAAAAAAACCCACATAAATCGTGGTTTCAACTGGGAAGCTGAATTAATTTTTAAAATATACGACTGTCGTCGACAACTAACCCCTAAGAATTACACAAAAAATCTTTACACGAAGCGAAAATTGCAGTCTAGATCGGTGTGAGTAGAACGCGTATTGGGAGTTCAACAATTTTTTTGAAAATACAGTTAATAGTGATCGTTATAGTGCTGTTTTAACAAACTTCATTTGTTAGTTAACAGAAGTGAAAATCAATCACGATTGGTTCCAATAAGATGACGCCACTGTGAAAATAACTAACAGGTCAACAATTTTTTTTTTATGAAATATCTTTGGTGAAAGAATCATTTTGAGGGGTCCGTGGCCTGCATGATCGCCCGATCTGACTCCCCCAGATTACTTTCTACGGGGGTCAGCAAAAAAAGCAATGTATCGCAACAGACCAAGCAAGATTGATGAACTAAACATAGCAGTAACAGTTTACGTACGAGACATTTCAGCACATCAGCCGATTACTGTTTGAAAAAAAAAAAATAATGTGTTTGTATTTATGTTGGAGGAAGTCATTTTTTTCAACACCTTTTATAAACTATTTCGGTTATTGTAATATTCGTTTCTATAAAATAATGAAATAAAAATAGAAAGTAATAATAATTAATAAAGTTTTTGTCAATCCCTTTTCCATAATTCCAGTGTACAGCAACTTTCCGAACTCACTGTATGGGTGTAAGTGTATATGTATATATTTAGATACAAAAAAAAAATTAAAATAATTATCAAAATAAAAAAAGGGAAAAAGTGATAAAAAATAAAATAATAATGATAAAACTTTGACAAGAAAAAAATAATTAACAAAAAAACAATTATTTTAAAAATTATAACAATACGATGATAAACTTTATAACGAAACAAAATAAAATGAAATTACTAATGAAAAGAAATTATTTTTAATGAATATTATAATAGAAATAAATAGATTAAATCATAAAAAATAAATATAAATAAAGAATGATATTTTAAAGGCGATATAAAATAATTTAAAATAAAAAATAAAAATGAAAAGATATATTAATAATTAAGGGAGAGGGTGGATAACAGAATTGATCTTGTCACGAAAGGTCAGGGGGGAAGATATCTTACACTGTATAATATTATGTTACAGAGGGCGCGCGTGTAATATAAGCGTTTATGTGATGAACAGAAAGCCGATGGTGATTACTAATTAAAACTATACGTAATAATAATAATAATAATAACAACTACGGAATAAATTAAATTAAAATGCCATCACTAGAAAGAAAAATATAAAACAAAAAAAAAATATATATATATATATATATATATATACATCAAAAAAGTAATAATAAAATTAAAATATTCAAAAATTTAAATTAATAAATCATAATTTAAATATAAATATCGTAGGATACTGCTATAACAAAACAAGAAATAAGTAATAAAAAAACATGACTTCCAAAAAAAAATATCGCTGTTTAATGTAGGATAATTAAAGAGTGCGATTTTTTATATAGTATAATTTTGTTTTCTAATTTTGTTAAATTATTTAAATATATATATATATATATACATATTTAAGATAAGATATATATATATATATATATATATATATATATATATATATATATAAAATAAGACATATTTTACTCACAAATATTACCTTTATTAATTTCTTAAATTAACCAATCAACTACACAAACTTATAAATTAAATTCACTACGTTTCACTTAGAATTCTCTAAGCTTCATCAGGTGACAATACACATTCATACACACATCATCGTGTGTATGAATGGGTATTATCACCTGAGGAAGCTTACTTTTTTTATTTCCTGTGTAGCCTCCGGGAATCACCGTCAGGTATTACTTCAGAGGATTATATGTATGAGTGTAAGTGTGAATTGTAATCTTGTAGTCTCAAGTCGATCATTTCTGAGATGTATGGTTAATGTATGGTATTGAAACCCAACCACCAAAGAACACCGGTAGCCACCATCTAGTATTCAAATCCGTATAAAAGTAATAGCCTTTATTAGGATTTGAAGGTTGGAAAACTCTCGCCTTCGAAATCAACTGATTTGCGAAGACGCGTTCACCACCAGACCAAACCGGTGGGTACCTGAAGAAGATTATAGATTATTCTAAGTGAAACGCGGTGAATTTAAATTATAAGTTTGTATAGTCGATTGGTTAACCCAAGAAATTAATAAAGATAATATTTGGAAGTAATATATGTCTTATTATATATGACACTCCCGGTATCAAGGATTCCAACATCTAAATCGGTTCAGCCGTTGAACTACTACGTTGGAACAACCAACATACACCCTCCTTTTTGGGTAGTCGTGTAAAAACACTAGTAAAACATTTATTAGTTTTTTATTTTTTAGCTCCGGGGTTAGGGATTGCTTCAGAGGATGAGATGAATGAAGTAGCATGTGAAAATGTCATGCCTGACCGGGATTCGAACCCGGGTTCTCCGGGTGAAAGTCCGAGACGCTACCACTCGCGGCACGGAGACCGGCACACTAGTAAAACAACTTCACATGTAAGAGATACGAGGTTTCTGAATCGTTCAGAATGAATGAATAACTCGCATCTCGTTGAGATGCGAGTTATTAAAAAATGACTCATTCATCTGATACATTTTTTAAAATTTATTTTAACATGTATATATAATTAATTACTAGTTTCGCGTCGCAGCTTCGCCCGTGCTATATGGTTTTTTCTTCACTCCCTTTCAAGGTCGAATTTCAAAAATCTAGAAATTAATTTATTTGCATGAAGATTGCACTCGTCAAAAATCAGGTTAATTACTTCATTTGTTACCGAGAAATTAAAAAAAATTCTATATTTAATTGTTACTCCATCTTACCCCTTTATATTCGGAATTTCAACGAATCCTTTCTTAGTGCGCAGTTATATCGTAAGAACATGTATACAAATTTTCATCAATATATCTTCAGTAATTTTTGCTTGGCGTTGATAATGAATCGCTCATAATATGTTGTATTCAATTTCAATAAGACCTCTACCGAAAAATATCTTGAGAATGGCTGACTGTAGGAAAGGAGCATGAAAATTTAGCGACGGCTCGCCACCTATCGTTCCGAATGAGAAGTGCAGCACCGTAACGGATTATTTATTATTTACACGTTTTAATAAATAATTTTTCATTTTTAAATAACATTTCCGAATAACCGAGATCTGTTACAACGAGAGTATACCTGATGCATGCAAGCCTTCAACGTAATAACAAATACCCGTTTGAATTTAAAAAAAATTATTGCAGAAATATTATAAGGGCACTCCAATGCACTTCCCAAAACAGCGCCCCAGGGGCACCCTGTTTGATACTAATTTGCAATACTAGAATTAACAATAAATAAAAACAATTAATATTTAATAGAATTGAACGTACAAGTGGAGGGCATGAAAACAGACACAAAATTATAATTTCTGCCATAATTCGACCTGTTAACCGATTTAAAAAAATAAAATGTCATTTTGTTCAAAATAAAAGGCCTAATATTTTAACAAGACATATATTTTATAAATCCTATATATATACTATACTACTGGACCGATTTTGACCAAACTTGATCAGATTACTTCTATGTATGAGACATTGTGCTGTTAAATTTTCAACTTAAAAGGTCAAGGGGGTATTGTAAAGCGAAATTACTCAAATATCTCGAGCTTTCGCTTAATCAAGGTCATATTTTTCTTAGGCACATTTGTTAAAGATTAAAAAATAACAATATTTGCAAAAAAAAGTTTTGCAAATCCCCCACCTCCAAAAAAGCTGTCTTAGTTGTCTATGTTGTGACGTCACATGTGAGCGGTAAAATTAAATAAATGAATAATATTTAAAGTATAAAAAAGTAACTCAGTTTTGCCGGGTCTTGAACTTGATCGACTCGATGCTTAGTGCGTTAAACCTCGTAGCTACACCGTTCTGCCGACCGTAAAAGAAAAAAATTTGTTTGTGAAATTACATTAGTTTAATTAGTGCCGATCGTTGCCGCTAGTACCACCACATCCGTGCGAATTAAATACGGTATACGCGCGCGCTTTAGTTAAAATCATTGAATTAAATAAAGTAAAAAATATTATATTTAAATAAAATAAATATTTTAAATTAAGTTGTGGCTGTAAGCCGTGCATGAGAAAGGACCCACAGTTTTAGGGTTTTCCCGGAACGCGGTTTTTGCCGCGTGACGAGAAAGTCCTAAAGCTTTTTTTTGCGAAAAGCCAACTTAGGACCATGCATTTTGCCATAAGAACTTTTATATTGTAAATTACATTTCGGAAGTTATTTCTATTGCGATAGTCCTCTTCTTATAGTCCTGTTCAAAGAACAGGACTATCTTTGCAGATACTTTTCCACGTGTTTTTAATAATAATTTGATTTGTTTTTCACGTTCCACAGCTTGTCAAAGATTTATTTAATCTTTTTAGGTTTATCCTGAACATCCTCAAAAAATTAATAAACCTTCTTTTTCTTATCGATAACTGCTACAATTTATTTATTATAAATTCAACAACAAAAAATTAATAAAATTAAATATAACGAAGGACCGATATCCAGAGCTTTATATTTTAATTCTATAAATATATTGTAAAATATACATTTTTATAATTAATTTTTTTGAGTCCACGGGCCGCAAAAAAAAATTTTGAGACCGCCCACGGGTTGAAGAAGACCTATTGAATTAAAGGAAAACATTTTGAGAGAAAGAAGAGAATTTATGATGAAATATACGTTTAAAAAAATAAATTCTTTGTTAAGAAATTACATATAATAAAACTGATTTATGATTAAAAATTACTCAAAATGTTAAGTTACGACTACAAAGAAAAATAAAAAAATCGTTAAAAAAAATATAAACAAGTTTTATATACAGTAAATGATACGTATATATTTTTAACACCTACAGCTATATATTTTACATACTTGAGTAGATATGCATGGAAAACATTTCGCAATAGAAATCCAGTTTTTATTTCTCAAAGGTTTAGGCATATATAAGCTGTAAGGCTTACGTACACCAGATAAAATATGTTTAAAGTTTATCTAACACCTTAATGCAAGAAGGGTTCTAAGAAATATACATTGATCTAGTCCAGTGGGTGGGATATGCATATATACGTACGTTTTTCTTTGTCCATTTATATAACAGCTATTTTTTAGGGCGTTCTATGACCTAACCTGACCTATAACATGTAAGATATCAGTATATATATATATATATATATATATATATATATATATATATATATATATATATATATATATATATTAGGTGTACTATAGATAATTCATTTAGTTACAAAGACATGTTAGTTATTCAGTATCAAATTCAATGCTGTAAAGGATTTATATACTCTATTCTAGTATTTTGGCCTTACAAGTTTTAATCCCTTTAGGCGAATTTTTAACCCTTCTTTCTTTTCAATTTTATCATTTACCCCCTTTTTATTTCGTACATATACTCCCACAGGATATATATTTATATGTATACTATACATAAACGATGAATGAGATTTAAGACAGCAGCTTATAAACCAAATAAGTCGTTCGAAATTACCTGAGGGCAGTTTTTTTTTTTTAAAGAAAAGAAAAATAGAAAACTAACAATAGAAAAGGGTCTAAGATCATGTAAATTCAACATATCACAAACAATCAAATTGTTACGTCAATCAATAATGATATTTTTTTAACGTTATTATAACAGGATTAAATTATTTTAAAAAACGTACATAAATTTACCATAGAATTAAAAAAAAAATGTTTGGTGTTTATTATTCAAATATATATTGACAAAAAGGATGCGATTTTTTTGTTTTCTTCTAGAGAAGTAGTTGAAATCTAAGCGGCAGAATTTAGCGCAGCAGTTAATAATATTTAGAATGCATGATTTTTTCCTATCCTTGTCAAAAAAAACCACTCACTGCTCTATAATCCTTATGTTTAATTTATCTCATTTATGTCTAAAATTAATGCAAACATACTATTTAATAGAAATTCTATCGCGGTCGAAAGAATTTTATACTGTTATCAGAGTAATTATTATTATATTTTTTGCCAAGAACAGTATTATTTCAGTATAGCTTCATTCTTTTATTATAAGTAGACGCGTTTCGGAATTGCCAAAACTTATTGTACTGGTACTTTTAAATTTTTGTTAACCTTTATATGCACAGCGTTTAATCAACGCCCCTCCCTTTATTTTACGTCATGCCTTATCTGGTCTTCTTCATGTTTATTTGTTATTAACGGTTATACCTATCTTTTAATTTTATTTATCTATTTCCTGTTTTCAGTAAATTGAGAATTTTGCAAAGGACGTTCCCTTGATTGATGATATGTTCGTTTTATTGTTACTTTTTAATTTGAAGATTTTAAAAATTTTTTAAAATGTTCATTCTTCTTCCTTTAACACATTTTTGAATTAATTTCGTTGATTATTTAATTTTCATCGAAATATGTCCTCTTACTAAACGCGTTGCATAATTAGAATCTCGTTTTTGATTTCTAAAAGATCTAATGTGTTCGTTATGTCTTATTTTTGTAATTTTCTTCCCGTTTGTCCAATGTATTTTGTATTAAATTTACATTTTATTTTCTATATACCGATACTGTCGTAAATATCTTTTTCTTCGATATAAATGTTAAAAATCTTTTTTAGTGTATTATTTGTATTAATAGCAGTTTTTATTTACTATAAAACCGTTTAATTTGGTAAATTTCTTTCCCAGTAAATATTAATTTACTCCATTTAAAGATTTTGTTGTTTTAATTTCATTTCTTTTATTTCTATTTTTATTCATTTTTCTGATCATTTTTTTTTATACCCGTTACTTTCTGCTACATGAAGAATAGTGTTTAGCTCGTTTTTTATATGCTGGTTTCTTTAATTTGCAGTATCTATGTATGATATAAATAAAAGCCACTAATTTATGCTCCATTGAGTGATTCGAATCGTAAGCTATGATGTTATTTGTATATGTTTATTTTCTGTATATATTTCAAAATATACATTGTTAGATGTAAAAAATTATTAGTTTCGTCTCTCTTTTTTTTCCATCGTATATTTAATGTTTTTGTGAAATCTGTTCATTTCTTCCAGAATCATTTCCTCATTATTATTATTTATTTTTTAATTACTAATACAGTGTGACACATGTAAGATATTTAAAGATCATCATTGAAGATATTCTAAACATCTGTATTTTATTTTGATATCTGGTATATTCTCATCTTCCATATTTTTCAGAAATACTTTGCTTAGTATCGCCGATAGTAAGCTGCCCATGCCTAATCCATCTTTCGTTTTATATATTTTATTATTAAATTTAAATTAATTATATAAAGACGATTTGATTTATTATATAAATTGGTAAACGTTACATAAAGACTAACATAAATTTAAAAGTATCAGTACAGTAAGTTTTGACGATGGAGTTATTCCGAAACGCGTCAACATATCTTACAAGAATAAGAAAAGTAAACGGTAGACTACTCAACAAAGAGGGAATTTTATATATTTTAATACAACCAGGCATCAGAAGTGATATGAAAAATAATGTTATATGAGAGATCAATATTCAACTACGGTTTTAAATTAAAAATTTTCCTCACGAAAGTTTTCTATGATAAGAGTATGAGATATTTTTGTTTTTGTCTTCAGTCATTGGACTGGTTTGATGCAGCTCTCCAGGATTCCCTATCTGGAGCTAGTCGTTTCATTTCGGTATACCCCCTACATCCTACATCCCTAAGAATTTGTTTTACATATTGCAAACGTGGCCTGCCTACATAATTTTTCCTTCTACCTGTCCTTCCAATGTTAAGGCGATTATTCCAGGATGCCTTAATATGTGACCTATAAGTCTGTCTCTTCGTTCAGCTATATTTTTCCAAATTCTTCTTTCTTCATCTATTTGCCGCAACACCTCTTCATTTGTCACTTTATCCACCTATCTGATTTTTAACATTCTCCTATAGCACCGCATTTCGAAAGCTTCTAATCTTTTCTTCTCAGATTCTCCGATCGTCCAAGTTTCACTTCCACTTAAAGCGACACTCCAAACATATACTTTCAAAAATCTTTTCCTGATATTTAAATTAATTTTTGATGTAAATAAATTATATTTCTGACTGAAGGCTCGTTTCACTTGTGCTATTCGGCATTTTATATCGCTCCTGCTTCGTCCATCTTTAGTAATTCTACTACCCAAATAACAAAATTCTTCTAGCTCCATAATCTTTTCTCCTCCTATTTTCACATTCATTGGTCCATCTTCGTTATTTCTACTACATTTCATTAATTTCGTTTTGTTCTTATTTATTTTCATGCGGTAGTTCTTGCGTAGGACTTCATCCATGCCGTTCATTGTTTCTTCTAAATCCTTTTTATTCTCGGCTAGTATTACTATATCATTAGCAAATCGTAGCATCTTTATCTTTTCACCTTGTACTATTACTCCGAATCTAAATTGTGCTTTAACATCATTAACTGCTAGTTCCATGAGATATTATACTCTCCTTTAAATTTTGTTAATGGAAGGGGATATCTATTTTTATTGGTTCAATATAAATTTTTATCCCGTTTTTTAGTTTTGGCTGGCTGAGATTTACTTGAAGCAACATTTTTCAGTCATTTCTCTTTCCTAGTCTTTCAATAGTTCATTCTTTCACTTTGTTTTTCCCTTCTTTATTCTGAGTTGACGTTGTTAGTTTCTTTTTCTTCTTCTCTAAGAAACCCATGAAATCTTCCAATATTTTCATTTCTTTTACGTCTTTTTGAACCACTGTGTTACAATAATATTCGTTATATTTGGTTGTAAATGTGATTGATGGTTTCTTTTGTTATCCTGTTATCATTAATTCTCACATGGTGTCCGAAGAATTTGGCTCATCTTTTTCTGATGGAATCTATATTTTTTTTAATTTAATTATATTACTAAAAATGTATATTAGTTCTGAAATTTTAATCGTTTTCACGTATTTTTATTTGTCCTAGAATATTTAATCAAGATTTTTCATTAACTCTTTTCTTATATCATGGACTACTTAATTACCCGATTTTAAACGCATTCTGATTCTTATGGTGAACAATTTAAGTTGGAAACTTTATTCATTTAAATTATTTTTTATCTAACTTTACGCTTTCAACTGAGATTGCCTACAACTTTATTTATAGTTTGTATACTATTTATTTTCTATTCGTTAATTAATATTTATTATTTGATTTTATACACATTCTAAGTATGTATTTACTAATGACTGTTTAAAAGTAGAAATTTCATTCCAGTATTAGATTTTAAGCCGAACACATCTTACAAATCGGTTCACGTACACTGCTAATATTAACAATGGGTATAGTTTCACAATGAAATCCTGTTTGAATGGATTGAATTCATATCTTAGTTCCTATAAAGAACTTTTTTTCTAACAATAATTACATCATACATCATATTATACTTTAAACTAAGTCCGATAGGATATTATACTAAAATATTTGTTTAAATAAAATTAATGAATTCGTTTACTTTTTATCTTTTTAAAACGTTATAAAAGAAGTTACTTGATTGTAGATTTATTCAAAATAAAATTAAACATAAAAATTTGTTGAAGATTTCATTTATTTACTTATAATTTAAATCTAAACAAAAAACGGTTCAACCCCTGATTTTTATAGTAATTTTTCAATATTTTACACCTATTTTCTCTAAAAAATTAGAAAAAAACTACACAAAATTTTGTTCTCTTTCAAATTTAAAAATCATTATATAGAATGATTAACTTTACCTCATAATTAGTACTCCAAGAAATTAAAAAAAAAAAAAAAAATTAAAACGTGCGTCGGTGCGTGGATACACGACGGAAGCGAGCGAAGCTTCTTACGGAATATACAAAAATCATAAATTTTTTTTAATAGGAAATATGAATGAATATACACATATAAAATATATTTATTTACATCAAATATAGGGGGAATATTTTTGTGACGCTCGTTATTTATCAATTGATTCCCCATCCCGAATCCTTCGTCAAGGAAGAAGCTTTGCTTCAATAATTTTTTGGATAGAAATTAATTTTATTAGTAAATTAATTTAGTCGAAAATTTCATTTTTTTAAAATTATAGTTAATCAATAAATATAAATAAAAGTTTTTTTTATTTCAAGTTTTATTTAAGGCAGTAATGAATAAAAACTTTCTTAATCACCCGGTAGATATATTATACGCGCAATTTTTAATTAATAATAATCATTAAAAAAAAAATTGAATTATATGACGACATTACATCTGCTTCTAATTAATTAACACTATACAATTGCCAAAAAAAAGTCGACGTTATTTACAAAATTAATAGATAAAAAATAACAATACTTTATCACATTTAAATTTACATTAATTTTAATTTAAAAAAACAGGTGTAAAAGTATATATTTATTTTATATATGTGTATGTGGGCGCGCGCGCGTGTGTGTGCTCATTAATGGTTCTTTATTAACAGATATGATTTTAAAATATATAATAATAAATTAATATTACAATTATAATATAATGTCATAGATATACTCCTAAGTAATGAAGAGAGGAAAGCGCACACAAAAACACAGTAATGGAGGGTAGGTGTTTCAACTCATGTTTTATGCAGAAAGAATTGCCAAATTATGTATATGTATATATATATATATATATATACTCCGTATATAACATTATTTTTAGTTAGGTTAGGTTAGGTTTTTATTACATGAGTGTGTGTGTATGATACCTCACACAAACCCTATCTATATATTAGCAAATAAATATGTCTTTTTGTTGAATTTATCATCTTTTTAATTGGGGTCAACCCTATACAATAATAGAGAACTAAGATGAAATAATTTAGAATGATAAACGGTACTCGGATCTTGGAACGACCTCCGGAAATATATCTTAAAAAAGAGAATAAGATGAGAGAAAAAAAAGAGCGAGAGGAGGGAATGTTTTTTTTTTTAATATAAATATTATACAGTAGCCTATTTAATAAGGAGGAAAAAGAATAAATAAATTCAGTAGACTGTAGAATAACAGGTGAGATAAAGATAAAAAAATGTTAAAGCTTAAAAAGGAAATAGATAGGTGTATTAAGGTATTAAGATATCGGTACGGTTATAAAAGATGAACAAGGTGTCTTATTTTATTACGCACTCATACTTAACATATACATAACACAATATATATATACATACAGAGTGTCCCTGGAAATGGTGACCAAATTTATGGGATTGATTTTGTGCATCAAAATATACAAAAAAAAAACATACGGACAAATTCCTTATCTCGTTTCATTCATTTTCTCTCTGTTCATTTGTTTTCCGACTATAGCGATATATGCTGCTATAACTATAACGCTAAAATAAAGGGCAATTCTAAATGATTTAGTAGCTCTATATTTCCCGAACAATACATTATATCTAACTGATCTACTTATTAGTTTAGAGTAGATCTGAAAGTTTCGGATAACATCACTAGAGCGCATGTAGTTGCCTAAACGACCGCTAAAGAGCTTACACCGCCGTTACGTGTCAGTTGTAAGTAGGATCACTACAAGCAACACAAGGTTTTCTGTGTTCTTGAGTACGGAAAATCTGAAGTCAGCAACTACAGTGCAGTGTGCGTTTCATTCTCTCCGTATGTAACATTGACCCTCCGACAAGTTAGAGCAAATGTCGTTGGTTTTATCAGTCTGAACAGTGAGTAAAAGGCAGAGTACGGCCCGACCGCGAGTTTAGTACAAAGCCCCAATAAAACTCAACTCGTACAGTTAGCAGAAAAATTGGAATACCTCAACCAATTTTGAGGGGTCCTTTACTTTTCAAGTTACACTGCCTACAACATTTACAGGCTATTCACGGAAGTGACAAACCCAAAGTGTGTAGAATTTTGTGATCAAATGCCTGAAAACATGGAGGATGATACTTATCTTCCGCGTTTAATTTCTAGTGATAAACGATGTTCCATCTCAAAGGATAAGTGAATAGATACAATGTTCGCATAAGGGATTTAAAAAATCCCCGTGGTACATTGCAACATGAAAGAGACTTCCCCAACGTTAATATGTTTTGCGCCCTGTCACAAAGGTATAAGGACCATTCATTTTTGCGGAACAATTTTTAAGCAATTTCTGGAACGAAGGTTCCAGGAATTGCTTAAAACCTGGATTTTCCCTCAACTAAATGAAGATTAACACGACTTAATTTTTTTACAGAAGGAAACTCCGTCCCACTGGCATCTAGATGTTGGACACTATCTGAGTGAATGAGTAGAACGAATCGGGAATGAGACCTGATTTTTCAGTTATGGCTCCAAAGATCATCTAATCTCAGTCTATGTGACTTTATCTTGTGGAAGTTTGTGAAAGGTGCAGCTTACGTGCTATTTCTAACAACAAATCTGGACGACCTGTAGAACCGTATCACAGCTGCGGTGAATTGAGTAACACAAGATATGTTTCCGCGCGTATGGGACGAGTTGAGCTACCGCTTAGATGTCCGCCGCGCATCCGGAGGGCGCCACATTGAACATTTATGAATTTTATCTGTAAATGTTTGGAGTATTATCAAATTAAATTTACTTCATCATTTGTCGAGTTACGAGTTTTTTTTTGTCTTCAGTCATTTGACTGATTTGATGCAGCTCTCCAAGATTCCCTATATCTAGAGCTAGTCGTTTCATTTCGATATAGCCCCTACATCCTACATCCCTAACATTTTGTTTTACATATTCCAAACGTGGTCTGCCTACACAATTCTTTCCTTCTACATGTCCTTCCAGTATTAAAGCGACTATTCCAGAATGCCTTAATATGTGGCCTATAAGTCTGTCTCTTCGTTTAGCTATATTTTTCCAAATACTTCTTTCTTCATGTATTTGCCGAAATACCTCTTCATTTGTCACTTTATCCACCCATCTGATTTTTAACATTCTCTTTTTCACATTCAGTGGTCCATTTTTGTTATTTCTACTACATTTCATTACTTTTGTTTTGTTCTTGTTTATTTTCATGCGATAGTTCTTGCGCAGGACTTCATCCATGCCATTCATTGTTTCTTCTAAATCCTTTTTACTCTCAGCTAGTGTTACTATATCATCAGCAAATCGTAGCGTCTTTATGTTTTCAGCTTGTACTGTTACTCCGAATCTAAATTGTTCTTTAACATCATTAACTGCTAGTTCCATGTAAAGATTAAAAAGTAACGGGGATAGGGAACATCCTTGTCGGACTCCCTTTCTTATTACGGCTTCTTTCTTATGTTCTTCAATTATTACTGTTGCTGTTTGGTTTCTGTAAATGTTTGCAATGTTCTTCTATCTCTGTATTTCAACCATAATTTATTTAAAATGCTGAACATTTTATTCCAGTCTATGTTATCGAATGCCTTCTCTAAGTCTATAAATGTCAAGTATGTTGGTTTGTATTTTTTTAATCTTCCTTCTACTATTAAGCTGAGGCGTAAAATTGCTTCCCGTGTCCCTATACCTTTTCTGAAACCAAATTGGTCTTCTCCTAACACTTCCTCCACTCTCCTCTCAATTCTTCTGTATAGAATTCTAGTTAAGATTTTTGATGCATGTCTAGTTAAACTAATTGTTCTGTATTCTTCACATTTATCTGTTCTTGCTTTCTTTGGTATCATGACTATAACACTTTTTTGAAGTCTGACGGAACTTCCCCTTTTTCATAAATATTACACACCAGTTTGTATAATCTATCAATCGCTTTCTTACCTGTACTGCGCAGTAATTCTACAGGTATTCCGTCTATTCCAGGAGCCTTTCTGCTATTCAAATCTTTTAATGCTCTCTTAAATTCAGATCTGAGTATTGTTTCTCCCATTTCATCCTCTTAAATTTCCTCTATAACACCATTTTCTAATTCATTTCCTCCGTATAACTCTTCAATATATTCCATGAGAGATGTTATCTCGAGTTACGAGATTGAATATAATTTTGAATTATTCTGTATACAGATCACTTAAAAAAAAATTGTTTTATTGTGAGCCTTAGGAGACATTAATAATTTTTTTTAACAAAAATAATACTTTCAATAAATTATAAATAATCTGCTAAAAAAAATTATTCTAATGTTTCGCAATGTTTGTGCGCACGTATAATTATGTATTTTGGCCTATATATCCCGTAGACCGATTTTCTTCAAACTTGGTAGACAAGGACTACCTTTGGAGAGATGTATGAAATTTTTATAAGAATTGACAAAAGGAATAGGGGTGTTTTAACCGAAATAAGATTTCAAATCTTTACTGGAGCACCTAAAAGATTTTTCAAAAAAAGTTCAAGTTTTTTTTAATCAAAATTACAAATTACCGAAAAGTTTTATTTAATATTCACCCTCACCGCAAAATTCATATTTTTCATTTTTTAGCTATATCTTGCTTTAGAAAAGGAATTAATGCATCTATATTTTCTACATCAATAGGCCTTCAAACTAATATAAGAATTTCCTCTACTCCAATGATCCTGCGCGGTAACAAAACATATTTTTAAAAATCTTTTTTAAATGAATTGCAAAGCATCTGTAAAATAATTTTTCACTAACTGTAAAAAAAAAAAATGTGGTAAGTTGTAATACTTTCCTGGAAATTGTTATATTTATTCTTATATAGTGGAAAAATAATTATAATGAAAAAAGTTCCTAAGATTTATTTTTTTGGGGTAGGGGTAATATATGATGAATTTTTATTGTAAAACTGTCATTATACGTTTAATTACATCAAAAATGTTTTAGGATTAAAAAATAGTCGATATTTATTTTTTTATGCTCCCCCAACTTCAAAATCATCTTCTAAGAAAATCTTTGATTTCTCTGTTTACTGTGTTAAATGGAAGAAATTTAAAAAAGTTCCACTAAAAATGTACAACCAATAAAAAATTATTATCTTCGAGTAATGGTTGACTTGATGTAATTGGCGTAACGTAGTCAATTTTCTCTTGTCATGTCTTTCTTTTGAGAAATCAAAGATTTATTTTTTAAGGGTGGAAGTAAATTATGATGAAATTTTATTGTAATATTATTACTAAAAGTTTAAATAAATTCAAAAAATCGATATTTTTAAAATTTGATCGGCTCTTGCAATACCAATATTGTCACCAAAGATTTTGTTTGGTTGCTCGCACTAATACTATGCCTCTTTTTCTGCTTAGCTACTGGGAATTACCGTTCAGGTTATTACTTCAGAGGATGATAAGTATGAGTATAAGTGAGTATGTACAGTCTCAGTTTGACCATTCCTGAGATGTGTGGTTAATTGAAATCCAACCACCAAAGAACATCGGTATCCACGATCTAGTATTCAAATCCGTATAAAAGTAACTGCCTTTACTAGGACTTGAACGCTAGAACTCTCGACTTCCAAATCAGCTGATTTGGGAAGACGCGTTCACCACTAGACTAATCCGATGGATTACTATTATGCCTAGTAAGACATTAAAAAAAAACTTCGGTTAAAATATAAATAATAAATAAAAAAAAATAGCTTTTTTTCGGTGTTTGGGGAAGGAGGAATTTTGAATCAAAATCTTTTTAATAATGGTAAGATAAGCATGCATACATGTACTAATCCTAAGATAAAGTACAGTTTCTAAAATTTTGGGAAAATGAACTATAAAACCTCCCACCCACCCTTTAGATATTGACCTCAAACTTTTACCAACAATTTCCCCCATACACATGAATCACTGTACAGAAATCAGTTTATCCAGTCAAAAATTACTAAGCTTCAAATATGCCAACACACGTCCGAAAAAAAGTACAAAAAGCAACATCTCTAAAACAAAATCCTTTTAATAAAACTCAGAAGAAAAAAAAGAAACCCATATGAATAAATCAAAGCCCCCCACTTTTTTCTGTTTTATGGGATCCCTGGATCATAAAACGTAGAGAAATGAAAAAAACCGAAACCCTATTTTTTTTATCGATTACCATTCTTTTCTACTTGCAGAATACTTCCAGAGCATTGATACTCAATTTTTATCGCGCACCGCCCTCACTGAGAATCAAAATTTTTCTTAAGATACTCTCTTAAAAACATCAGTTGATATATTATTTTTAAACGTGGCATATCCTATTTCTGAGTTGAAATGCAATATACAATTATATCTGAGTTGTATTTTACTTTAAATTTTTAAATATCAAAAATGTGTGAAATATCAGGAAAACACAATCTTTGCCTCCTTTTTTTTTTTTTTAATCAGCCATCGCCTTCCTAGACCATCTGAACGTCCCCCCAATTTTCTGCGGGCCTTCTATCGACCACCCTGAAGGCTTCCAGCGTCCACAAGGAAGCGTTATCGCCACTTTGAGAACGAATGCTTTAGAGCCATGATACCAGGAAAGTAAAAACTTAAGTAAATGGCTATTATTTTAGTTACTATAATCTAAAATTTTTTACGTTAAAATTTTGTTTTTCAATGCTCTTTAAAATAATATATCACAATTATAATCTATCCACTTAACATTTTTGAGTTTTCTCCCTGGACTGCTGGAGGTAAAATAGACTTTACCGAAAATTACGTTGTTTTAAGGACGGAGCATTTGTTACATTTCATTTTTCTGTTTAATTATTAAAAAATTATTTAACAATTCCCTCATTGTTTTAACACTCTGTATGTATTTAAATAATAAATTAAAAAAATTATAATAAATAAAAATAATGATAACTTAATTATATATATATATATACTTATATATATATATATATATAATTACTTAATTATTATATTACGTTTTTTTATATCAGAATATATAAATTATTTATGTATTAAAATTATATATTGATACATAAAATGCATAAATAATTATTGTCGAAAAATTGGAATTATCGAACTATTACAAAACTGCATTTATTTTCTCTTATATTATATTTAATTATTGGATATGTTACAACTTTTTTTCTTTTTACTTACCGTACATAATTTTACAGTCTTTTATATTCATTTACTGGAATAATTATCATAATTTTTTGTTTATACAACTAATAACACGTTTTTATTACAAAAAAAAAAGGAAAAGATAAAAATGGTATAAGGTATAAATGGTATTAAGCAATAAGGATGTTTATATTTAATAATTAAGACATTAAATATAATAATATGGTAGGCTGAAACTTTATTTTACATTATAATTTAACAGATAAACGCGTTTTATTATTTTTTATTCTTTGTTAATTCGGTATGCCATCGATCATCAATTCCTTTTTTGAATAACTTCGTTTATTTTTTCTTTCATTTTTAAAATTTTTTATCTTTCTATTTATAATTCCATTTAATCTTAATTATTATTATTTATTCGTATTTCATGTTTTTTAATTTTATAAAGATAAAAAATTTGTTAATACTGGCGTAACGTTATAAGAATAAAATTACTATTAAAAAAACAAAATAATACATCACTTTTGTCTGGATAATTAGCATTAGAAAATTTCAGAGAAATTGAGATTTAACAAAAAGATTAAGTTAAATCAAAAAGGAGATGGAGATTATATTTTAAAATCAATAAAACTCAATTAATTTTAGCCTAAGATCAGAAAAAATGTGTTACTTTTTACCATTCTTATATTAACTCTTGGACTATGTATGTGAGATTCATGGTACGGAACCTTTCAGTCGAATTTTGAAGCATTTACGCTTATCCATTCGCTCTGAAATTTTGCATACAGGTTTGCTCCTGATGACGACACATTTTATCAACATTTTCAAATCGCTAAGATGCCCCTATAACAACCGATTAGAGCTAAATGATAAGATGCTATTAGTTTTATAAACAAATGAAATATATATTAGGGTATACAGTTCTACTAGAAATTCTGTAAAGTAGCGACCGAAGTTTTGGAAAAATTTAATCCTTTTTAACCGGATCCGAATTTTTTGATGAAAATCGAAAATTTCTCGAAAACGGTCAGTTCTACCGCTCTGAAAATTTTTTCGATCCCCCACACCGATTACCCACCCTTCGCAGTGGTAGCCGTCCGATGACAATATTTTTAAGTGCCCCAGGGACGCCGTTCGTTGAGATGGGGTGCCAACGTAATATCACGGCAACCGGTCGTTCGATTTTCGCGATTCAAACGGCGTATGTATCAGCAGGTCAAGGGCTAACTGTTTAACGTATCGGGTATACTCTTGATCTACCGGATCCTGGTTATCCGGAAATTAAATCATTTAACCCTATGTTTTGTGTTTTGATTGCACCCCCCCTCCTTGGTTTGAGGTGACAAATTATATAAGCTGTCGGTGGAACGGCGACTGCACTGCCGATGGATGTGGAATACCATGCAGCTGTGAGGTTAGCGGCGTTTTGAAGAGGGCAGATTAGAATGAGCAAGCGACACTGTCGGCGAGATGGCAACTGCACTGCCGACGGCATGAGATACCATGTAGCCGTGGAGTGTACCGGTATCTCGACGATGGTTTATTGAGGCGATTGTCACGCGGGACTCTGCGATGGAGCCGAGTGGGAGTAGGAGGTCTGTCCGCCTCTCCCTAGTGGACCAGACCGGAGCCCATAATGTAACCTAAGTCTGGGGTTTGAATAAAGTTGAGTTCAGTAAGGAAAAGGACTAAATTTCGTTGTTGCGATCAACATCTTTGGTGGTATGGTGTGTTAATTTGCCTCGAATTACGAGACATTCACGTAATTGGCTCATAATAAGTAGAACTAGGCGCGTGGTTCGCGCTTCTGCGAACTCGGTGAGCTAGTTCAGAGGGATACGATGTAAGACATTCAAGGTGTCCGGACGAGGCGTACAGCGAAGCCAAAAGCCGAATTAATAAATCATCGTTGCAAATGTCTACCGAGGCATTTTACGTCGGTGGCATTCCAACGAAGCCAGGTTTATAACTATGAGATGCAAAACGTCAGAGGGCGATAGACGATTCCCGTTAAAGCCCAACAGAACTAGGAACGGGGACGGAGTACTGTGGCGACCGGAACGTCAATAGGTGGGTGTCTTCCCCTACGATGTTGGGATGCACCCCACCCTTAAAACGTACCTTATATTTCCAGAACTACAAGACCGATTTTGACCAAAATTTGTCAGATTACGTCTGAATATGGGTCAATGATGCCATTAAAGTTTCAACTTAAAAGGTCAAAGGGGCGAGACTGTACATCAAGGTCAACCTCAGTATCTCGACATTTCCCTTAATTAGTCATATTTGTTAACCATTAAAAAAATAACAATATTTGCAAAAGAACTTTTGCAAAATCATACCCCCCCACCCCAAAAAATGCTCTAAACTGCTACTACGTTGTGAAGTCACAGGTGAGCGGTAGAATTAAATAAATTAATATTTAAAGTGTAAAAAAATATCGAGTCTGACTAGGTCTCGAACCCGATCGGTCGGTCTACTTAGTACTTAATGCGTTAAGCCTCGCGGCTACACCGGTCTGCCGACCGTACAAGCGAAATTTTCTTTTATGTAAGTTGTAAAATTACTTTAGTTTAGTTAGTGCCGACCGTTGCACCCGCGCGAATACGGTATGCGCACGCGTTTTAGTTCATTGAATCAATAGAATCATTGAATTAAATAAACGATTAAATATTATATATTTAAATAGAATGATAAATGTTTTAAATTAAGTCGTGTGTGTAAGTCGCGCATCAGAAACAACCCATAGTTGTAACAATTTAGGAAATCCTATGTTCTAGGAAAGTCCTACAAATATGTTGTCTTTTTTTTTAAATTATTTTACGATAATAATTGAAAAAGAAAACATTCCATAATTCTACATTTAAATTTTGATTTAATTTATATATAATTAAATCAATGTTTGTTTGTCAGTCTGTTCCAACTTAACTCGAGATCTACCGGACAGATCTGTCTAAAATTTTGCACAGCTATACTTTGAAGCCCTGCGGTGAACATTAGCTAATTTTTTTGGACTTCTGACATAACGGTTGCGTGTTATCGGCGTTAAAGTTACTTTTTTCCATTTTGACAACATTGGATTGATTTGTTCGCACGCTTTAAAAGTTAAATTCCAGTGATTTTAGTTGGTTTTTTCAATTCGATGCGGATCGAGTTACAATTTTGACGACACTTAACGATTTGGCGTTATCGAGTTATACGTGTAAAAGTTAATTTTTTACAATTTTGACATTTTTGTATTTATTTGTTCGTAAGCTTGAAAAGTTTAATAAATAGTTTTATGCAGTATTCAATTTCTACATAATTATCCAAATTAAGATATTTTCTCTAATCAAGTTCTCATTTCAGGTCTTCTTAAATTTCTCTCCAACACTTTGTTTTTCTATCAACTAACAAATCTCAAGGGCAATCGCTTCAAGTGTGTGGTGTCCATTTGCAAAATCCATGCTTTTCACACGGGCAACTGATGTGGCTTGCTCGCGAGTTGGTAACCCCACGGATCTTTTTGTGTACGCTCCCGAAGGAAAAACGAAAAATATTGTGTATTTGAAAGCACTACAATAGTTAAGGAATATTTAATTGCTTTGTTATTAATGACTTTCTTAATTATAATCTTTAAGTATTATTATGGAATCCAAGTTATTCTTGATTATGTTTTTTGTAATTTTTATAAATCTTCATGAAAAGTATCCGTGTAGCATTGAAAAATTTAGAATTATAGTCTCTAATCCATCAGTTTTTCAAATTAAGTTATTTAAATTATATATAAAACTATAAAAGCGTTTAAATTGAGTCTCAAAGTTTTCAGTTACAAAATTTAGGTTGAAAATTTATTACAAAGTATAGCTGAGTAAAAATGAACCCTAACTAAGAAAAGTATTGTATTTATTTAAAAGCGATTCATGTAAAAAAGTTGAAGTTATTTTTCCAGACCGTATGCAAAGATTAGTAGGTGGGGGGGTTGAGGGCGATTTCCCCCTGTTAAAAAAAAAAAAAAATCATGTTGTTTTTTCCAAATTATCTACCGAAAATGTTTTCACAGTTGTTATATGGGAGTTATTTTTTGAGGGAGGGTTTGGGAACGCAGCCACCATGTCGGTAAATTAAAAAAAAAACCTGGATTTTCTGTTATCAGATAACGTATCTAAATTGCATGAAATTTTTTCTAAAAACATTAAGCTCTTAACTTGGAGTAAAGTTGATAACGTCAAAAATTTCCCAGTTGAAAACCTGGAAAACCAAAGCGCCGAGCGAAGCGAGGCCTGGCTGGGAGGTCCGGCGAAGCCGGGCCGAGCGGCTAGTTAATTATATTATCTTATAAATCTTAGGCACAAAATACAGCCGGTCAAACAATAATTGGTTTAAACCCTACAAAGTAAAATAATCTCCAAAAAAGGGACTTACAATTCGGTTACCCATACAAGTTAAATTAGAAAAAGATGCAAAAAAAGTATCTTTTTAAATGCTAAACCTTATTTATGCACATTTTACGCTTAAATAACTTAGCATAAACTTTAAAGGTATATATATATATATATGTATATCAGATAAATCTATTTTCAAAAAAAACGAATGAAACAACTAACTCAACCCTTCCATAAGTATAACATAGTTATAAATAAAGGATTTGAAATATTTTTTATCTGATGGGGGTTCTAAGGTCGTAGTCTAATATATATCACTGAACATTGTGGTTTAACTTTATCTGCATACTACAAAAGAAAATGTATGTTACAAAAAAAAACTGGTTTAAAATTGTAAAATAAAAGTAGGGTTGGTATTTTATATATATATATATATATATATACACATACATGTGTGTGCGTGTTTTTTGCGCGCGCTTATTTTTTGCACCATAACTGATTCAGTTATTCAGATGGTTATAACAAAGAATGACTTTTAAGTATCAAGTAACAGGGTGTAGGCGTTTCATGTTACAATAATATCTTCTTAGCATTATACAACAGACTAAGAGTTGAGGGTGGAATTATTATAAAATATTATTTTATAATACTAAATAAATTAGAAAAAATCTGTTACGTATTATAATTTTGAAGGGTTAAATATATAATAATCATTTTGTATTTTATATTATAATTTCTTCATTTTTTTTTGTTATTATCACTTGACTGATTTTTTACACTTTTAAACCGGTTAACAACGGATCAACCAGTTAAAAGCAATACGCATATAAGAAATATTCATGTATGTTCTGCTTTGTAACAACTACTTTATTTTTAAAAGCAATTAACTTTTTTCATAAAAATTACCAGTTTATACAGTCCAATCCATTCGTTAAACTGTTTATTTTACAGTTTTAATTAATAATAATTTTAGATAGTTTGTTTTTTATTTCATGCAAGTAAGTCGTACTGCAGTCAATTGATAAAATTTATGTAATTTAAAAGCCTTTTCCTACCAAAAAATTATAACATTTAACAAAAAAAGAAAAGTTATTAACTTTTTTCTTTGTTTGATGGATTAAATTCATCATATCAGCTAAAAAAATTACGGGTGGGAAAATGAAAAGGGATATTTGGTAGCATATAAAAACTGTCAAACCTTACTTTCTCCTGTTTAACCTCCAGGAATCACCGTTCAGGTATTACTTCAAAAGATAAATGAGGATGATATGTAAGTGTGTAAATGAATTGTAGTCATGTATTAAGTTAGACCACTCCTGATATGTGTGGTTAATTGAAACTTAACCACAAGAAAGCACCGGTATCCACAATCTATAATTTAAATCCGTATAAAAATAACTGACTTTACTAGGACTTGAACCCTGGAACTCTCGACTTCCAAATCAGCTGATTTGGGAAGATGCGTTCACTACTACACCAAACCGGTGGGTTAAAATTGCCATACCTAGCCGGAAGATTCGAATCAGAGACCTCCTGTTAAAAGTCCAAGACGCTAACATTCTGGCAGGGAGATCGTTTTTTACTAAATTTTACTTTCTCGTCTAGATAATGCTAGTTCCAGAAGAGAAATTATTGTAATCAGTCCAATTTGGGTGGTTTTCACCAGATCTTGACGTTTTGACACCTAAGGAACCCAAAAAACTACTTGGAAATGTTCCAGAAGTTAATGTTCGTATTACGTGAGTTCGGTGTTGGCCTATAAATCACCTTATATCTCCACAACTACTGGACCGATTTTGACCAGACTTGGTCAGATTACTTCTATATATGGGACATTGATGTCAGTAAATTTTCAAATTAAAGAGTCAAAGAAACTATAGAGCAAAGTCACACATTATCTCGAGATTTCCCATAATTAAGGTGATATTTTTTCTTAGGCACGTTTGTTAACAATTCAAAAGTAATAATATATGAAAAATATTTTTTTTGCAAAATCTCACCCTCATCCCAAAAAAAATGTTCTAAATAAATGCTACGTTGTGACGTCACAGTTGAGCGGTAGAATTAAATAAATGAATAATATTTGAAGTGTGAAAAAATAGCTCGGTCTAACAGTATCTCAAACTCGATCGCCCGGTCGACTTGGTATCCGGTGCGTCAAGCCTCAGTTTAGTTAGTGCCGACCCGCGTGAATTAAATACGGTACGCGCGCACGCGGTTTAGTTAAAATTATTGAATTACATAAATGAAAAAATATTATATATTTAAATAAAATGGTAAATATTTTAAATTAAGTTGTATGTGTAAGCCGTGAATTAGAAACAACTATGTTGTCTTTTTTTTATGAATATAAAATCCTATTTTTTATAAATTTATTAATTTTTTTATTTTCCATGACAGCAACAATATCCTCGTAAACAAATATCAAACGGAATATTGATTTTAAATATTCCACTACTGATATTACATATACTAGAATTTAAACAAATATTACTTTCGTAAATTATTACAATTTTCAAAAATATCTATTGTTTTAGATAATACAAAAATTTATTTTTTACAATTTAATAAAAATAAATAATATTATTTTTAAAAAACAAAATGAAAAAAGAATTAATATTGAAATATAATTTAATTACTATACGATTAAAATTTACTAAAATAAATTCATTATTATCAATGAAAATCTAAGTTAGTCGCTATATAGATATTTACCTATATAGATATTGAATCCTCCAAAAATCTAGGAAAAAATTCACATTTAAAGTTCTTTGTAGCTTTTCTTTGCTTACAAGACTCCTTATATATATTTTAAATTGAAAAATTAAAAAAATTCTTTTTGATCCCCAACAATAAGTTAAGAATATTTTAACATTTGTCATATATAACAAAGAAACCCACTGACCGAGTTGATCAAGTGGTGAACTCGTCATCGCAAATCAGCTGATTTCGAAGTCGAGGGATCTAAGGTTCATATCCTAGTAAAGGCAGTTACTTTTATACGTATTTAAATACTAGATCGTGAATACCGGTATTATTTGGGAATTTCAATTAACCCCACATCTTAGGAACGGTCGACTTGAGACTGTAAAAGATTACACTTCATTTACATTCATACATATCGTCTGAGGAACCACCTTACTGTGGTTCCGGAGGCTTAACAGAAAGATAAAGATGTAAGAGAGAAATTATAATATCTTCTTCTGAGAATAATGACTGATATTAATTATTCACCCATTCATTTTATTTAAAAATAAAAGAACGGTCATTTGGAAAAATTGAATATCAGGAATAACACAACTGTTAACTAATAACTTCCTAAGTATTTATTTTTTTTTTACTTCCTTGTACGAAGTAAAAGGAACTATTGTGATCGCGTTTACATATTTCAACGGAAATATCCATTTTGACCATCCCTGAATCCGTTTAGAGTAGTTTCGGCGTGACGTCTGTTCGTATGTATGTATCTCGTATAACTCAAAAACGATTACCCGTAGAATGTTGAAATTTTTGATTTAGGACTGTTGTAATATCTAGTTGTGCATCTCCCATTTTGAGTGTAATCGATTGGACCAAAAATGCCCAAAAAGGTTTGGATTTTGGACTTTTCTTAATTGCGGTAATAAGATCTCATTGAGAGCTTTTTAACGATGTATCATAAGTGGTACTTATTTTCCCAGATTCCAGAATTATAGCCAAATAATATCTTAATTAATGAAATATTTGGATTATAGGAGAAGGCACATCGGTTCGAATCGGACTTCATCTCCTTTTTTTTTAACTTTTTTTTAAATTTAAATATATTGAACTCATATGGTTTTTTAATTTAACCTCATTGTAAAAAAAAAAATATAATAAATAATAACAAAAAAAATATACATGAAAAAATATATGTAATACGCATACAAGTAAGTCATGTGTTGTTCACATCAATTTTTTTTTAAGCGTAGTTATAAACTTACTATTTTAAAATAGTAAATTTTTTCAATCCTTCCATTACTGCAACCGATTTTTTTACGGATTGTTAATTATGGTGCTTCAGATATGATGTATCGAAATTTACTTCTGAGAAACCGAATCCTTATATTTTGCTCATAATGTAATTTTTTGAAAGATATATTTAAACTTGTATAACTAAAGAATTATGAAAGATAAATTTTTAAATTGTATTTTTCTCTCTCGCGCGCTTCTGTGTGATTAACATCAACATCAACATTTGGATTTGATAGGTGCAGCCCTGTGATCACCACCAATATATAGCGTAATCAATTTAACTTTACGTGCGGTAAAAATGTGAACTTACAGCTGACTATTGAAGCAGATAAAGAATTTACCTTTTTTTTTCTCCATAAAAGTATTTAATAACATTGCTAATAATATTTCTTCTACCCTCGTTATGAATATAAAGTTTTCTTAATTTTGCGGACCTGTCCTTGTTTACGATCAAAAATAAATACTAATAAAGCTGATGTGGACACGTTAACTTCCTTGTACGCCTATTAAATTACATATACACATTTTTAAAAGTACATAAAAGTCTATTACATTAATAACTTCTGTTATTTTATATTTTTTATTGTTAATGCATTATTATTTATTATACATTTTTTCTTAAAATGAGAGGTTAATAATTATTAATAAATCAATATATTTAAATTAAAAAAAAAAGAAAAGGAAATGAAGTCGCATTTGAACCGATGTGCCTTCTTATTGTAAAATCCAAATATTTCATCATTAAAATTTTATTTAGCTATAACTCTGGAACCAATGAAAATAAGTACCACATATGATACATCGTTGAAAAGCTTTCAATGAGGTTTAATACTGCAGTTAAGCAAAAGTCCATAATCCAATTTTTTTGTGATTTTGGGCTTTTTTTGCACATTTTTGGTCCCGCCTATTGCAATTAAAAGGGGAGGTATAACACTAGATGATACAACAGTCCTAAATCTAAAATTTCGACATTCTACGGCTAATCGTTTGTGAGTTAAACGAAATATATACGCTCATATGTATGTAGACGTCACGCCGAAACTAGTCAAAATGGATTCAGGGATGGTCAAAATGGATATTTCCGTTAAATCTAAAAAACAAAATTTTTCACGATCATAATACTTCCTTTATTTCGTTCAAGGAAGTAAAAAAGGCAATAAGAAAAGCGGTAAAGTAATAAAAGAACTAAACAACTAAATTTAATAAGAGAACATTTCATTAATAAATAATACATAATTAAATATATCAATATCTCTAAAAAAAGTAAACAATTGTAAATAATAAAAATTTGTTATATTTATTAGTTAACAGAAGAGAAACAGTACTTAATAAACAAACACATGAACTACTGTAATAAACACGTATGACCCAGCTGTACTTGTAACCCTATTATGACGACTGAGGTTTAGAAGTCTTTTAATTCACATTTTATCCGCATGCAATGTTAAAGTAGTTGCGCTGTATAATAACCTCGCTCATTAGTTATTCGTAATGTTGCGTATCGGTAAATTAATAACTTATGATAATCGTTGCCGTAAAGTACGAGAATTGTAGGCGTAATTTTTTTTTAAGCGGAAGAATACAATGCTCAACTAGATCCATATATGATTATATTGTGTTAATAATTTATTTATGTTTTTATATAGTAACAACACACACATCCAATTACAGTTACTGATGGATGAAAGTGAATTTTATGTAGTGTATGAAAAATACCATTCCTAACTGGGATTCGAAGCCGGAATCTCCGGATGAAAGGTCGAAATGCTACCATTCCGACACGGAGATCAGAAAACTAACAATATACCGGATGATTCAAAAAGGACTTTACAATTTTAAAAGCATATAAAAATTTATTAATATAACTTACAGATTCGTTTGAGGTCTCATTTTATAGTAAAATACATCCAAGATTTGACTCGCGTAGTTCATTAGTACCGAATTCGGCCACCGATGTTACTAAAAATGGATACATTTACTGGTGCGGAACGTGCTCACGTGTGTTTTGGTTTCATGATTTGCAGTCAGCACCTGCAGTTCAACGTAATTTTCGTAGAGTACGGTAAAAAAACTTCGCTGAGATAGGTTGTTCTATTAAACATACAAAATCACCAGAACGCCCACGCGTCCCTGAAACTTCTGTGGAACAACTCGGATAAAGCTTTGCACTAGTCCGAAGAAATAAACTAGACACTGGCATTCTACATACAACTGTATGAAGTGTATTACGTAAACAGTTGAAACCGTACAAACTAATCGTGGTTAAAGACATTACAGATGACGACAAAGTTGTTCGGCTTCAGTTTTTTGTCGAAATGGATAAAATTGCAGACAACGATACATTTTTAGACAACGTAATTTTTAGTGATGAATCAACGTTTCACATCAGTGACAAACCCATAACTGCCGAATGTGGGGTACCGAAAACCCTAATGAAACTTTGCAGCATAATCGTAATAGCCCTAAGGTCAATGTTTTTTGTGCCCTAAGCAAAGACTGTACGGACCGTTCTTCTTCGAGGAAGCAACCGTAAATGGTATTATAATCTGGACATGCTTTAAAATTTTCAATTCCTCAGTTAAACTATGATGACCAAGATGGACGCCATTGCTGATGCAAGACGTGGAACCACCTCAATACTAACTAGAAGTCCGAGATTTTTTTGATATTTGATTCCTCCAGGTCGGAGGATCGGTCGTGAAGGTTCAATCGCACGGCCACCTCGCTCCCCAGATTTGATCCCGCTACATTTTTTCTTGTGGGGGTTTCATTAAAAATCGGATTTATGTATCACTTTTGCGTGCTGATCTTGTTGAGCTAAGACTTCGAATTAACGCTGCAGCTGCAGAGTAACGTCCGATTTGCTGGCTACAGTCTGGAATGAAATCGATTTCAGGTGGGATGTACATAGCATTATAAATAGAAGCCATATCGAACCAAAGATGAATGTTGAGTGATAAATTTTATGTGCTTTTTTTATGAAATGAGACCTCAATCGAATCTGGAACTTACCTCATTAAATTTTTATACGCTTTTAAAGTTCTGAAATTTTTTTATCATTCTATATTATTATTAATAAGATAGTTTTTTTTTAATAATTATTTTAGAAAGTTTTTAAAAATTATTTTACGTAATACCTAAACGGAATAGTCATAAGAAATATTATATTTTATTATTTTATTTCTTTATTGTTCGTTGCAATTGACTTAATAATATAAAAATGAGAGAGTGAGAGAGAGCGAGAAAGAAAGAGAAAGAGAGAGAATATTAAATTTAAAAAACCATACAGATTGGACTTCATAATACAATAAGACTATTGGTTAAAATAATCATTAAAAATTGGCGGGACAGTGTTACCACCTGTCGCAATATTTCTTATTTATTTATATAACTTTTAATTTTTAATTAATGTTTTAAAATAATGTTTAAGAAATATCTGTGTAAAGATCATATACAATTATTATGCAAAACACATAATACATCTTAATAAGATTAATAATTATTTCTCCTTAAAATCGATTTGTTTAATATATCGATATAACTCTTACTGATGATACATTAATAAGATAAAAAATATAACATTGTTATTTTACGCTGAAACGATTTCTGAATTGAAAATTAAGTTAAATTTTGCAGATATTATAAATGATATATATATTATACACCTTGTCAATTAGTTACAGTTATTTTATTATATTATCTGCTTCCGGATATTAGAAAACGTATCAATCAAACAACATGTTACATTAAATAATTAATCGATATTAACTTTTACAGGTTAAATATCAAGATAAAAAACTTTTACGTGTTATATGTTACGATAACTGGAACGAATTACTGAATGATTATATAAATTAATTTTTTTATACATGCAATTACATTATTACTGAACAATTTATACTAATAAATTAAGGTACATAAAATATAATTTAATTATTTAGAACATATGTATATTTCAAAAAGTATTTATTTAATGTTTATGAACTGAAAGGCCGATTGGTAGAGTCTCAGAGTGTTATCCAGGGTCCCAGGTTCGAATCCCTGTTAGGCATAGAATTTTTGTACCCTTAAATATTCCATTTCTATATTCCCAGGTATAAGTTTCTAAGCGTTTGTAGTAAATTAATTCATCAAAGAAAAAAATTTGTTCCGACTATTAAAAATTAAGTTATTTATATATACAAAATGTTTCTAAAATGGTGAGCTAGCTATACTTTTTCGGATTCTACTTGTAAAACTAAACAAAAAATGTCCTTAAGAAAAATGGCTATTTCTCCTTCGTTGTCCTCCTGTCCGCCATTTTATATAATTTATATCTCAAGTTCGGATAGACGAATCACATTAATGTTTGGTAAGCGACTTGGTAATAAAGTTTTAAAATTAGCAAAATATCAGAACTTAAATACCTTCGCAAATTACAAAATACGGTCATATTTATTTTTCAATCCGTTATATTCCCAAAAATATTAGTTTTTATCAAAAATTACGTTATTTTCTAAAATATTACGCAATCTAGTTTGAAAAAAATTACATTTTATTTTTTTATAATCGGTTAACAAATAACCTATGGGAGAAAATTATTCCTTAATTTGATACCAATTTACAATAAATAAAAACAATTAATATTTCATCGAATTGAACGTAAAGTGGAGGACATGAAAACAGACACATAATTAAATCAATTTTCTGCCATAACTCGGGTATTTGTTAATCTATTTTAATAAATAAAATGTCATTTTGTTCAAAATAAAAGGGTTAATATTTTAGTAAATAACATAAATTTTGATAAAACTAATATTTAAAGAGATGTAACGGATTGAAAAATAAACATGGCCGCCATTTTGTAATTTGCGAAGGAATTTAAGTCTTGATACTTCGGTAATTTTAAAACTTTATTATTAAGACGCGTACAAAATATTAATGTGATTCGTTTGTTCGAACTCGAGAAATAAATTTTTATATAAAAATAACAAAATGGCGGACAGGAGGAGAACGAAGGAGAAATTACTATTTTTCCTAAAGATATTTTTTGTTTAGTTTTACAAGCAGAATTCGAAAAGGTATAGCCAGCCCATCATTTTAGAAACACTCTGTATGTGTGTATATATATAAAATACTATTGAAATATATTTCTTTACTAGATAAGCTCAAAGTTTGTCCATGAAATTTTATAATTAATAAAAATTATACCAAATTCTATTCTTTGATAAGAGGATGCGATCGATGGTATCATATTATAATCATTTTTTTTTTTCAGTGTAAAAGCTTTTCAGATCGGTTTATTTATGAAAACATTAATTAAAATTATCTTCGTAATATAATGTTACTGACTGTACCAGATTAATTAAAGAAAAATTAGGAATAAAGTGGTTTCCCGTTATATTTTTAAATAAATATAGTTATATATTAGCCAAATAAATAAAAATCTTCAACACAAGAATTGGCTGTACAATGAACTTTAAAAAAACTACTACTACTTTCAGAAACAAACAGCAACTGTACCTCAAATATTGTAAACGTAAAGTCATAAGCGGAAGAACACAGTGCCACCTTGATCAACATAACTATATCGCGTTAATGCTAATAATTTATTTATTTATACATTAACAACAGGCTTACACCCACTTACATTTCCAATGGATGATAATGAACGTTTTGTAGCGTAAGAAACATGTCATGCCTGACCGGGATTCGAACCCGGGACCACCAAATTTACGGTCGAGATGTTTCCACTCCACCAAGGAGATCGGTCTTATCTTTACTAAAGATAAGTTAAAACAACAAACTAATTTATCTCTTTTCAGTCAAGAAACAATACTTTTCAACCCAATAGGGGTAATCTTTACTAAAGATAAGGTAAAACAACAAACTAATTTATCTCTTTTCAGTCAAGAAACAATACTTTTCAACCCAATAGGGGTAATCTTTACTAAAGATAAGGTAAAACAACAAACTAATTTATCTCTTTTCAGTCAAGAAACAATACTTTTCAACCCAATAGGGGTAGTTTTATGAATATAGTTGAAAAATAGTTTTTAATACTAGACTTTATAATTTAATAAAATAATATTAAATTAATACAACTATACAAGTTTTTAATTAAATACTGTTTGGGTTAACTTATATCGGGTATTAATAATGTATGGAACAGTTAAATTTTCATTTGTTAAAAATAGAAAAATTAAATTTAGCAAATATTTGTACCCAGAAACTACCTATTTTTCGGTATAAGAAACCCATACAAAAGGGCTGAGGAAGGTACAAATAAAATAAATTTAAATGTAAAGAGTAGGACTGTGATAAATAATTCAAAAAGACATTGAGGAATAAAAAACTTTAACTATGACAGTAACCAAAAATATCGTACATTTTATATTTTTCACACCACAAAAGTGGCCTACATTACACTACAAGTAGTAGTCTCGTACCGTAAAATAGATCATTTTACAGTAGTGTACGCTTAGAACACTTACAATGCCGTCAATATATTGCCGATTTTCTTGGCAGAGTTGAAACATCTCGGCCTTTCTTTCGGAGGTCCCGAGTTCAAATCCCATTTCAGATATGGCAATTTTCATACGCTACAAAATTTCATATTTCCATGCACAAACTTCGAAGCTTATATAGTGAATTAATAATAATAAATACCTGATGTGGACATCACATGACTTCTTTATACGCCTAATAAATTACATATACAATTTTTTTTTTTTTAATGAAAAGTACATAAAGTTTTAATAACTTCTGTTCTATTTTTTTATTGTTATTATTAATTTATTAGTATTATTATTTTCGAATTCTCCCACTAAATGGAAGACGTTAAGCAAATAACTCAACTTTCCTTTCGGTTCTTCTTGTTGCTCCACTAAGTTTTCAATCTTTCCGAGAAAGCTTGTTTACGCTCTTCTGGTCTATACCGTTTTTGTTTTGATTGCTATGATGTAACTTCCTATTTGTTTACTTTGTATCAGAAGGTGTCTCTTTCTAAAATATCTGTTGGACTTATGTTGGCATTTTTTAGGTCCTTTCGAAATTTGTCCATCCAAGGTGTTGAGTTCTTGAGCGAAGTTACATATTCTATTACCCATTTTGTAAATCGATTTTCTGGTAGTCTACTGAGATGACCAAAGAATTTCATTCGTCTTTTCTTAATATCAATTTCGATGTTTGAATACTTTTCTGTTGTTTTGACTGATTGTACTCTGCAACCATCTTGGGTATATTTTATTCCTAGGATTTTTCGAATCATCTTCCTTTCTACTTTTTTAATTTCTTCAACTTCATTTTTTCTGTTAAGTGTCAAAGTTTCACTGGCGTAAAGGACTGCTGGTTTTATAACTGTATTGCAATGCCGGAGTTTAGTCTGTCTTGACATGCATTATTCATTTATTACTTATTGTAAATTTTTTTTACATTCAGAGGTTAATAATTATTAATAAATCAATATATTTAAATTAAAGAAAGGAGATGAAGCCGGCCAGATTTGAAACGATGTGCCTTTCTCTAAGATTCAAATATTTCACTAATTAAAATTTTATTTGGCTATAACTCTTTCTTTTTCCTGTTTTAGCCTCCGGTAACTACCGTTTAGATAATTCTTCAGAGGATGAATGAGGATGGCATGTAGGAGTGTAAATGAAGTGTAGTCTTGCACATTCTCAGTTCGACCATTCCTGAGATGTGTGGTTAATTGAAACCCAACCACCAAAGAACACCGGAATCCACGATCTAGTATTCAAATCCACGTAAAAATATCTGGCTTTACTAGGACTTGAACGCTGTAACTCTCGACTTCCAAATCAGCTGATTTGGGAAGACGCGTTAACCATTAGACCAACCCGGTGGGTTTTGGCTATAACTCTGGAACCAATGAAAATAAGTACCACTTATGATATATCGTCGATAAGCTCTCAATGAGGGCAAGCTTTTTTGGACACTTTTGGTCCAGTCTATTGCAATCAAAAGGGGGAGATGCACAACTTATTTTAGTCCTAGATCCAAACTTTCAACATTCTACGGCTAATCTTTTTTGAGTTATGCGAGGATACATACGTACGTAGAGAATCCACACCGAAATTAGTCAAAATGGATTCAGGGATGGTCAAAATGGATATTTCCGTTGAAATCTGAAAACCGAAATTTTTCGCGATCACAGTATTTCCTTTACTTCGTACAAGGAAGTAAAAAAATTAAATTTCACTAATACAGCTGTTGAATTAGACGGGTGGTAAGAGAGAACAGTATGAAATCCCCGGCTGTTATTTGATAGTTGACAAAATCTTAATCAAAATGCCGGACATTTAATTATTTTTTTCATAAGTAGTTTTATAATTAGTCTACAGTCCTCTCAGCTAACAACTCTATTAAAACGTATAAAACACAGAGCGATGGAAATTCTTTTAATGAATAAATAAAATTTGAATTTATTGGATCAGAGTAATACAATCTTTTAAAATAAATACATTAAAAATAATATTTAAATTATATTACAGACAAGAATAAACAGTTTAATTATCAACTACTAAATAGATATTAATAAAAGCCCGAATATTCGTTTCTCGTCAGCGATTGAGATGGTAAATAATTTTAATATTTTAAACTAAATCTTTTAAAACAAAGTTCGAATAAAACTGCGAGAGATCTGTACGAAAATATTAAAAGTGACTAATAAAAAAATAAAAACCCCATTTTATATATATAATCATTTCAACCGATATCAATCCATTGCAGCATGAAGACCTGCCTCTTCAGTACGTTTCTAACTAATACGATCTTCTGCCAATACGGTCCAATGTACTTTGTAATCACTCCAATGAGCTTTTGGTCTTTTCTGCAACATCTAATGGTATCAATTGAAGTAACGACCAACCCGATGGGTTACGTTCTGGAACCTTATAAGAAATAAGATTCAAATATTTCCGAATGCCAATATCTCGGCAAAGAGTGGCATAAACGATTTCGTTAAAAAATGCCGTAAAACAGGATCGGTTTCAAACGCAAAACGAAACAGACAACTTATGTTAGAACTAAAAAAGCCTTAGCTGATATTCAAAAAAGAATTTCTGTCTATCCGAAAAAATCTATAAGTAAATTATCATAGCAAAGTTAAAAATTATATCTTGCACAATAAGGCAGGATTTAAATTAATATAAGATTCATTAATAAAACTAGACTAATATAAGACAATATAAGGCACGATTTAAAATTAAAACCGTATCGTGTAACAACATAAAAGAATAGACAAACCAAAACGTCTTGATTTTTCCGAATGGGTTCTCAAAAAAAAACTTGTCGATGCGGTGGACAGATATACCCGGTGCTGTATATGTTGTGTTAATGTAATACAAGGCACAGTTTCATTTATCCGGCCACGTTAGTTAGCACAACACCAAGTAACGAATAATTGAAAATCTTCACCAAATGTTTGAACTTCCAATTCGCAATGAGAAAATCGATGCGTGGTGTGTTTTTTCTGATAATAGGGACCAATATTTTTTGATCAGGCTGTCAATATAGAAGTGTACCCCGTAAAATCTTTGAAAAAAACATTCTACGTTCAAGTAATTGATCGTAAAAAAGAGTACGGTTTGTCAAACAAAACGGAGCAACGTGTTATAATCTAACGATCAGTGGCAGCTCGTAGCTAAAATTAGTGGGGGAGCTGCTCCAGAAAATTCTTTTTCTGGGCGTTTTTAAGGAAATGATTAAAGGTTTCTGTCAAATAAAAAAAATCGAGAAAAAAATGATACAAATAGAACAGCTGGAAGCAGGATAATAATTTAATTCTACATTTTATCAGATTCAAGAATATGGTACACGGTTTTTTAAACACATTTTGCTTAAAAACTGTATTCGATTTAACCGAATACATAATGAAATGTCAATACAGATATTTTTTAGTACTATTAGATAATAACTTAATAAAATGTCCGCTTAAAAACACTATAGTCCAACGGTGCTTAATTTAAATTTCTATTTACACAGAAACAAATACATAATTAGTTTTTACTAATTACCTTCTCTTTCACCCTTCCAGCGTGTTTTTAAACAGATTTGGAGATCAAAGAGTCCTTGTTTTCCTTTAATCTTCTGATAGCTAATGAAAAAACAACTAAATCGCTTTCATATTCCTTCCACCGACTAAACTAGGAAAGAGAACGAAAAAGAAACGTTCCATACACACGCGAGTAAAAACAAAATTACATTCCCCAGCACGCCATACATCAGGCTGCTGGAACTGTGAAACGCACAGTTCCATAGAAAGATTTTTTGTATATTTTTCATAAACTGGGGGAAAAAACTACCTACCCCCAGCACGCCAGGGTTGCCACTGCTGGATCGACAGTTCTCTCCCTCGCAGCCTCGTGTGCAGTTTCCTTTGTACTCATGCGCACAACAGCCAAACACCAGTCTTCTGGAACTGTGAAAAGGACAGTTCCATAGAAAGATTTTTGTATCTTTTTCATAAAATGGGAGATGAATACTGCCATTAATATATATTGTACACATATAAAGAAAAAAGGATTCATTATATTAAATGTATCGATAATATCAAGTGGAAATAATGGGTGCTGCAATTCCACAGTGCCTATACGGCTCGCGTATAGGCACTGAAAAGTAGTGTAAGTTTCAGTGTCATTGAATAAATCGTTTTTTCTCTACTTAAATTTATCTCGTTAATTACTGAACGTCTCTCGTATTTTCATATTTCACTTCATTCATAAAATGTTACGTATCGCAACTATATCGCGGTTCCGTTTTAAGCTGTATAAAACGCATAGTTTGAGCACGCGCGTGTTTATGAATATAAAATAAGAAGAAGATTCACGTTTAAAAATGTAATATTATTGTGTCTGGTGGATTAAATTGTTGAACGGTTGGTTAACCTTAAAGTATATTTCCTATATCGATTAGGTTGATGAATCAAATACGATATTCAATGATTACGAATTAATCTGATGCAAAATTATTTACGATTCATATACATAAAATGGCCTTTATAAACCGTGGGATTTTTAAGCAGGAATTGAAAATGAAATATAACAAGGTAGGTCGGTATGAGCGAACTGTTAAAAGGTAATGGGGTTAAGGGCTGGTAGTGCATATTATTGTAATATTAATTGAAAGGGTATGATTGTCAAAAATAAGATGATGAAGAAGAAGAAGAAGTAGTATTGGTTAGATGAGGTGTGTAGGGCTAAAGGCTGGAAAGGTTGAAAGAAAGGGAGGGGGGTGAGGTTTGTCTCGTCTGCAGGGGTTGGCTAGACATGAAGGGATGGCGCAAGCACCTCCGTCTTGTCGCACAAAAGCTCCGTCTATACAAAAGAATAATAATTTGGCCAGCTACTTCTATTATCCATAACAATCTCCCCTTGCGAGTCTGGCTCAAAAGATTTTCTTCCTCCAGACTCCACGTCGTCGACTGTGAAGGGGATTTTTTTATCAAAAGAGGGTACGAAATTTCATACAATGTTAGTTATAGCTTATATACATATACGTACAACAACGAATGCGTAGATCGTATGTATAGAAGTAGTACACCACGACTAGCAGCTGCAACTCTCTGTCGTACCGAACAGTGTTCCTTATTATTCAATTCTCCTGCTACACAGCTCTTTACTATAGTTGCTTTTGCAGCAAGATTTGCAAATAAAAACTACTCATTAGTTATCGATCGATAAGAATAAAAGAAGGAAAGTACTATACGACTGGTCAAAAAATTAATCCCCACCCAGATTTTTGCAAACAGATTTCTTAACATTTTTAGATTTGAATTTTAAATAGAAAAAAAAATCAGTTACGAAATCTTTTTTTTTTATTTAGTAAATTATTCTTTTTGTTTTAAAACATAAAGTTTTTTTTATACAAAAATAACATTTTAATAGTGTAACTGATTAGAAAATTGAAATATGAGATGTATTTTTACTTCCTTGTACGAAGTAAAGAAAGTACTGTTATCGCGAAAAATGTCGGTTTTCAGATTTCAACGGAAATATCAATTTTGACTATTTTCGGCATAACGTCTGTACATACGTACGTATGTTATCTCGTATAACTTAAAAACGATTAACCGTAATATGTTGAAATTTTGGATTTAGAACTGTTGTAATAGTTTTGCACCTCCCCCCTTCAGATTGCAATCGACTGGACCAAAAGTGTAAAAAAAAAGCCCAAGTCCAAAAAAAATTGGATTTTGAACTTTTTCTAAAGTTCAAAATCCAAGTTCAAGTTATTGAGATCGCGAAAAATTTCGGTTTTCATATTTCAACGGAAATATCCATTTTGACATCTATTTTCAACATTCCTGAATCCATTTTGACTAGTTTCGGCGTGACGTTTGTACGTATTTTACATAACTAAAAAACGATTAGCCCTAGGATGTTAGAATTTTGGATTTAGGACTCTTGTAGCATCTAGTTGTGCACCTTTGGTTTTTTGATTGCACTCGACTGAACCAAAAGTGTCCAAATAAGCCATTTTGGACTTTCTCTTAACTGTATTAATAAGCAGTCATTGACAGCAACGACATATCATAAGTGGTATTTATTTTCATTGGTTCCAGAGTTATAGCCAAATAAATGTTTAATTAATGAAATATTTGGATCTTACAAGTGGAAGCCACATCAATTCAATCCAACTTCATTTCCTTTTTTTAACTTGATTTTAATTTAAATATATTGATATATTAATAACTCTGATTGTAAAAAAAAAATTGCAATAAATAATAATTCAGTAATAACAATAAAAAAATTTGAAAATATTAGAAGTTATTAATGAAATAAAATTTTATGTATTTTTCATTTAAATAAAATGTGTAATGAAATTTAATAGACGTACAAGGAAGTCACGTGGTGTCCACATCAGACTTTTTACTAATTAATATGGAATCAACATGTTATTTCTATACTATAATCGTTGATCACTTAAGAGAAAATTTAATCCTATAAGGTACATTTCAAATGGCCTGAAATTGTTTATTATTTTTTACTATATAAGAAAATAATGTCGAACAATTTACACACAAAAAAGCTACATTAGAAAATTTTAAATGGCAGATTAAGGTTAATGAAATGAAATCGAGTTAAGTGAAATTTGGGTACTTACGTATTAACGCCACCGCAGCTACAGCTTTATTTAAAAACTAAGTAGTCAATCGGATCTTGGTGGAAAATGAACAGTCTCTTTATTAATTTTAATAAATGATTTATATTTATTTATTTTATAAATATAATTTAACCAAACTTAACCTACGCTAGTTAACCTTGACTAATTAATACCGTAATTTTTTGAGTATTTATTTAATAAATTCAGTAATTAATGCAATTATTTATTATTTAAATAATCAAAACACTCCTGTTAATTAGTCAAGGTTAGCGAGCGTAGGTTAAGTTAAGTAGGTTAGCGTAGTTAAGTAGGTTTGGTTAAATTATATTTATAAAATAAATATTTATTTATTTATGTTAAACTCTATATCGGCCCATTTTCCACCGAAATCCGATTGACTACTTTGTTTTTAAATAAAGCTGTAGCTGCGGTGGCGTTAATACATAAGTACCGAAATTTGTAATGAGGAGAGGAGATTGCTCATGAGTCCCCCCCGATGGTTTTTTTCATACTGCTTGCTCTAAGAAGTGATTCTCAACATTTTTAGCTCCACGCCTCCCACCCCAAATAAAAATTAATATTTCGCGGACCCCCCCCCCCCAATTACAACAGTAAAACCTACTTAAAAATGCTTTGATGGCGTCGGGTATGAAGTGTAAAAACCTGAGCTATTTACAAGTTTAAACTTGATGTGTACGTGGTCCTTGTAATTTGGCATGCTTACATAATATTTGCTGTAAGAGTATCATATTCAAACATAAAAAAATTGAATTGGCGGAATATATACCGAAAGATAAATATGATTTCTCGAAGAAATGGATGGATACTGAATCCAATTAGTGAAAACGTCGCAAGTGCTAATTTATCGGTTAAGATTCACGACTAGCTCATCGAAATGTCTGCCGATAAAACGTTACAACTACAATTCAATGTCCCACTATTGAGCACAGGCCTATTAATCTTTAAAAATAAAAAATTAAATTAAAAATTATTAAAAATCCACCAAGAAAAAACTAAAAGAAAACATGAAATTATTAAATAACTGTATTTTAAACTTATAATCTTCTGTGACATTGAGAATTTTTTTTTTATTAACAATCGTGCGCGACTATAACTAAAGCTTATCTATACATTCTACGGGTCACGTATGATGGTCAATCAAAATCTTAAATTTTATTGTCTTAAAAATAATATCACAATGTCATACAACAGTGATTCTCAAACTGTGCACTACGGCGCCCGGAGAGCCACGAAATATTGAAAAAGCTTCATAATTAATTGAACCATGACATTTATCATTATTAATTTAATATTAATAAATTTAAAAAAATAATGAAGATCATGGGTTTTATTTATTTTTATCTCTTACTTACGTGTAGTCATACTTTTACTTAGGGTAAAGCGTCATGGAAAATTTTTAACTGAAAAAGGCCGTCACGACTCGGAAAAGTTTGGGAACCAATATTGTAGAGGATTATAAAGTAAAAATACAGTTATTTAATTATTTCACCGTTTTTTTACGTTTTTTCTTGGTGGATTTTTTAAAATTTTCAATTTTATTTTTTATTTATGGGATGGGAAAAAATGATGATACAGAGTGATTCAAAGAAACGGGAAATTTTGAAAGCTGTGTTGGTAGCCGTGGGCGATTGATACCACTTGATAAGTAGCACCAGCCTCTCTAACTTATCCCTGTCATTTAGTTGTCATGGATCCTTGGAGTGGTGCGTAACGTGCATTTACCATCAAAGCGTTTTACAAAAACCGTGACAATGTGGAGGGAGCGCGTAGAGAGTTTCGCCGTCATTTTAATCTGGGACGGCACGACCGTGTTCCATCAGCACATGCAATTAAAACACGGATATCTAATTTTGAGGAAACCGGTTCGGCAATGAAAAAGAAACCTCCAGGCCGTGAGCGAACCGTCCGTACACCACAGAATGTTCAAGCTTTACAAGATGCTGTCACACGAAGTCCACATCGGTCAATCCGTCGTCTCTCAGCATCTTTACAATCGCATAGTACAAGTGTTCGAAGAATGTTAGTGAAGGACTTGCAATTCCCTCCGCACAAGTTGCAGATCGTCCAGGAACTGAAACCGAACGGTGCAGTTGTGCGAGCACAATTCTGTAATGTAATGCTTCAGAAGATAAATGATGAAGAGTTTGTTCACGAACTGTGGATGTCACACGAAGCGCATTTCTACCGCAGTGGATTTGTTAACGAGCAAAATTTCAGATACTGGGAACAAGAAAATCCTACACAGCTACACCAGCGTCCGTTGCACAGCCAGAAAGTGACTGTGTGGTGTGCTATGTCATCTTACGGTGTTATAGGCCCTTATTTTTTTGAGGATGACAACGGTCTTGCGATTACAGTGACGTCGGCTCGTTATGTAGCCGTGCTTGAAACCTGTTGTGGAACAACAAAAGAGATTTCCACCGATTCTTAACACAGCCTGGTTTCAGCAAGACGGAGCAACGTCACATACTGCACGAATATCGATGGCAGCTGTACGCAGATTGTTTGGACAACGTGTCATTTCACGAAACGGTGACATTAGATGGCCTCCCATATCGCCTGATCTCTCAGCTTGCGATTACTTTTTGCGGGGTCACCTTAAAAGCAAAGCGTTCCACAGTAGACCTGCTACAACGGAAGAACTGAAGGCAAAGCAATTGAGGAAATTCCAGTTGAGATGTTACGTCAAACCATGAACAATTTAACGAAGAGACTTCGTGAGTGTTTACGTAGAAGAGGAGGTCACCTGCAAGATGTCATCTTTAAATAATAAACTAAAATGTATGTATCCTAAAATGGCAACATTTGTACAATTACATGAAATAGAATTCATTTTCTAAAAAAAAATTTTCATTAACGTTATTTAATTTTTTAAATTTCCCGTTTCTTTGAATCACTCTGTATAATCTTTCTCATATAAAAACCAATTCTTAAAAAGAAAATTTAACTATGAAACAAAGCATATATATAGTTTTAAGTATGCTATTGGTTTTCTTTTAACAAAATTACAACAGAAATTAAATTGAGGTGTTGTGGAACATTTTTTGTTAACCACTTTAAACAAGTCTTAATACTAAGTTAATAAAATAATCATATTGGTCACTAGACGAAAATCTTTTTAACCCTTTAATTGAATGTTCCACAGGCCATAACATTATACTACCGATATAAAAGTATAACTATATATTTTATTAGTTAATAAACAACATTGTTAAGGTTTAAAGATATTACAGATAATTTGTTTATTATAACATAAACACACACACACACACACAATATCCTTTTAATATAAAATGATTCGGTGGTCAGTTTGTAGGTTTATTATTATAAATAAACAACAAACATATATTTTTACAATACGCAGTGTATACACATTAATAAAAATAATATCCCATCAGATGACAAGTAACGATCTTTTTCGGTTCAAAGGTTACCAACTCTACTTGCCCAGTCATTTTAGTCCATGTTCTACAAACGGAACGGACTATTCCATTTACGCATAATCTAATAGGTCTAATACATACAGAAACCCTTATATAACAATTCACTTGTTAATATATAAAAGAAAAGAAAAAAAAAACCGTATGATTTAAGAAAGTATTTTTTCCAATACGGGAAGGGTGCATTAAATTACTACCCCTCCTAGTTTATACTTTATACTCGTCTTACGGGACTAGATAAAAAAGAAAAACTAGATGGGGTATACTATCGTCTTTTTTTAAATATCCGTTAACTGCCCTCTAAACTGGCCCGAAATATTATCACTTACGTAGAAGTACCTTACTATTATTATAATTTGGTTCCCCCCCCCCACCACAACCGTTTCATATTTTACATTAATGAATAGTAGTAACGTTTTGTTTGAACAAAAAAAAAATAACCAGTTTTCTAATACCGTTAAATCATTTGTTGTTTTTTTTTTCTTTTTCTATCTATACCGTATATTTTTATTTTAAATAAACGAACTTGTTATTAACTAATGGGGGTCTGAATGAATTCTGTTGTTTATTCAATAAAACTCCAAATAATTTTGGAGGGGAAAATTTTTCCTGAAACCTAAGCTTGTTCCTAAGTTACTCTCATTAGTGGTAATTGAAAAAAATCTGATGTGGACACCACATGACTTCCTTGTACATCTATTAAATTACATATACACATTTTCTTAAAATGAAAAGTACATAAAATTTTATTTCACTAATAACTTCTGATGTTTTTTCATATTTCATTTGTTTTGTAATTATTGAATTATTATTTATTGTAATTTTTTTTACAATCAGAGGTTAATAATTTATAATAAATCAATATATTTAAATTAAAAAAAAAGTTAAAAGTTAGATTTGAACCGATGTGCCTTCCCCTTGTAAGATCCAAATATTTCATTAATAAAAATTTTATTTGGTTATAACTCTGGAACCAATGAAAATAAATACCACTTATGATATACCCGTTGAAATGATTTCAATGAGGGCTTATTACTACAGTTAAGAAAAAGTTCAAAATCCAATTTTTTTTTTTGATTTTTGGCTTTATTGGACACTTTTGGTCTACTCAATTGCAATCAAAAGGGGAAGTGCACAACTAGATGTTACAACAGTTCTAAATCAAAAAATTCAATATCCTACAGCTAATCGTTTTCGAGTTATGCGAGATAGTACGTAGACACGTCACACCGAAACTAGTCAATTTGGATTCAGGGATGATCGAAATAGATATTTCCATTGAAATCTGAAAACCGAAAGTTTTTGCGATCACAATACTTCCTTTACTTCGTATAAGGAAATAAAAAAGCCTATTTGTTATACAATATTAAAGCTATGTAAAGTAAAAATTTTTATAAGTTAATTTCATCCTGTTGTAATGAAAAATAACAGACCTAAATATTCTTCGAAATTTTTATTTTTCTCTTTTAGTGCTCCTTATATAGGAATACAAGGGTCGCCTTTTACGTTTTTACAACAAAAAAAACAAAAGAAACGATGAAAGAAAGACAAATTTTGATACAAATCATTTTATTGTTTCTCAAAATATTCGCCTTAAAAATTAATACCCTTTTACATGCGTTCGAATCAATTCTCGAAACATTTTTTCAACTTTGAAATGGTACCTCAAAAATACGGTTTTTGAAGGATTCAACAGCTTCTTGAAGTGAGAAAATCGCTGTCCACGCATTTTTTGTTTGATATTCGGAAACAAAAAAAAAGTTCTTAGGCGATAAATCGGGTGAATACGGGCAATAAGATATTAATTCAATGGTTTTTTCCGTCAAATAATTAATTATTTGACGTGCTATGTTAAAACCGACAATGTCATGATGACGCGACGTTTTCGATTGTTTTTCCTGATTTCATTGACGACTTCTGGCAAAAAATTGTTGCAAACCGTTCAGCATTAACTGTTCTTCAATCCTATAAAGCGGTTGCTGTATGTCCAGTATAACCGAAAAGCGATCATTTTCTTGAAAGTGCTTCGCGAACGAATCACTTTTATTGGATTCGGTTCATCTTGGAACACCCAAACAGTCGATTGCTGCTTATTTCAGGATCGTACGAATATATATCGCTCTTGTTACGATGTTGTATACAAATTTTGTTTCCTCGGTCGAATTATTTTAACTTTTATTCCTACACCGATTGAAACGAGCCTGTTTTTGAACTTCGGTCAAATTATGCGGAATCAATCGGGAAAAACTCTTTTTCATAGCTAAATTTTCATTCAAAATCGAATATACTCTAGTCTACCATACGCCTAAGATGCCTCTATCTCATGGTAAGTACCAAGTCGATCCTTTTCGATCATGAAATCGATGCGCACAGCATCGATTTTTTTGGAATAACAACCCATTTTAGTCGACCTTCACGGAATTCATAGCTGACAGAAGCACGACCGCGAAGAAATCCTGCAAATCGTTTGTGAATAGTCTTTTCCGACGGCGATTCATTACACAAAGTTGAACGAACCAGCAACAACGCCTCGAATTGGCGTTGTTGCTGAGTTAGGCCCTTACTAAAATTGTAAAAAATCATCCAACGAAATCGTCACGTGAAATTTTCATTTTTATTTTACAAAACTGGTTTTTCTTTAAACACTAATTGTAAACAACTACTCCGCCGATTTCTAGGCTGCCATTGTTGTAATAATAATATAAAAAGAGTGAAATTTTACAACAATAGTACAATAGTAATATCTCATCTCAACAGAGCCATCTAGTGGTAGTTTGTAAAATCTTAAAAAGCGATCTTCCTACATATTTTTTTCTTATAATAAATATCCCTTTTATTTTATCCCAAATAAATTATTTCCTATAGGTTTTGACTAGACGTTCACAGGATCATATTAAGGTCATGGAAATCTCTTTTAATTAGTACATAATTAGTATTTATATATTTTAATAGATTTATCTTTTCCAGGGATTTTATTTCTCCACACAAGTTTTTATTAATATATTAAACTAAAATTGAGGTGGTATTTATCGGATAAATCTGGACCCTTTCGATACAATACAATTTTGATGATATGATAATACAATGTTTTGCAAATTTTCTTTATGTATAAACTATTATCACTTTCCAGTATATGAAAAGTTTAATCTAATTCAATATTTGGATCAAGGAGGTATATTCCATTCATCAAGAATGGTATATTTCAATTTCCAAAAACACGGACTAATGAAAATACCTTGTTTCATAAATAGATATTAACATAATCTTTAAATATAATAAAATATGATAAATATTTAATCTTTAAAGAGAAAAATTTGGTTGATAAATTCATAATTGTTATTCATTTAATTTAAAATTAAATCAGTAAATAAATACGTAAGATCAGACCGGAATTTATAGAAATACTACGAGTTTTATAATAAAAGGTACTTCTTTTTGTTTTATACCGATCTAATATCAATAAGGATAAAAAAATGAAAGGAGAATAAGGAATAAAAGATATGAAAAGGGACCGTAGATTGGATAGGTTATAGTAGCGGGTGTTTTTTTTTCTTTTTTCTTGATTTTTAAAAGGGGCAGATGTAAAAGTGAGCTGTCGCGTGCCAAGAAGGAGAAGTATTTCTTATCTTAAACAATAAGAACTTTTTTGTTTGTTTTATCTTTTATTCTTGGATCTAAAATTATCATCATCATTATTTGACATCGTAAACAATATATAACTTTCTTGCACGGTTTTTTTTATAGGAAAATTTTATTTTTTATTACAATTTATTCTTTAAAATTATTATAAAAGTAAAATCTATTAAAATGATCGACCATGAAGTGTAACAAAAAAAAATTAATAAAAATGTATATCTGGTACAGAATGTTCGGAAAGTTACTGTGTACTGGAATTATTGAAGTCTAATGACGAGAAACGTTATTAATTATTACTTTGTATTTTTATTTCATTATTTTATTGAAGCATATATTACAATAACTGGAATAGTTCGTAAACCAGTTGAAAATTACCTCCACAAACGTCAATACACAATACATACGTTTCAATTTGTTTTCAAACACTTTAATCGACCGATGTACTGAAATTTCTCGTTCTTATACCGTTATTACGGTTTTTAGTTTCATCAATCGTGCGTGGTCTGTTGCGATACAGTGCTTGTGTTTTGTTACCTCCCTCCCATTAAAAGAAATCTGGGGGAGTCAAATCGGGCGATGGTGCAGGCCACAAACCCCTCAAAATGATTCGTTCACCAAACAAGACATTTCGTAAAAAAAGTCATCGATCTGTTACCTGTGTGCGCTGTGGCACCATCTTGTTGGAACCGACCGTGTTTTATTTCCATTTCTGTTAAATGACTGATGAATTTTGTTAATACAACACAATAACGATCACTATTAACTGTATCTTCAAAAAAGCCTGGACACACAATGCGAGATCTACTCACACCGATCAAGACTCTAATTTTCGGTTCGTGTAAAAATTGTTACTATAATTCATGGGGTTAATTGTCGATAAGTCGTGTATTTTAGGAATTAATATACCCTCCCAAATGATACCCCGCTTCATCTGTAAAAAAGAATGTAATGTTGAGAATACCTGCGGAATTTTGATCAATAAAACGTTCAAACCATTGATAATAATTTAGTATTTTGGCATGATCTGTAGGTTTCAATTCTTGAACAGACATTACTTCGTAGGGTGAAAGTTTCAGTTCTTTTCTTATAGCTTTATGTGAAGGTAACAAGTCCGATATCTTGCTGCTGTGTTAACATACGCATTGACTTTGATGAACTTTCGGTCCAAGCATCCGAAATATAAAGCAGCTTCGGTTCGTTTGCTTTAGGTGGTTTTCCACTTAGATCAGCGTCTTCAACAGGGCCTGAAACTTTTCGATAAGACTTCTAACTGCATTGCGGTGAGGAACAGGAGTATTTGATCAAAACAGAATACTTGTCGTCTTCACGAAAGAACGAGAAAAATGCGTTCTTCTACCGAAAGAACCATTACGTTTCTCACAAATATTGATTCCAATAAACGAAAAGAAGTACAACACAACAACTGACAGCTTGGTTTATTGCTGAGCAACGTCCAACGAACCCACAAGGCAAGCAACCTAAGGCCGAAAGAACAGAATGAACCACATATTTCTAAAGCATATTGCACAGCGACTTTCCGAATTTACTATGAAAAAAAATGATCCTATAAAGGATGACACAATAAATTCTGCCCCAAAAATGTTATATCAAGAATTAAAAGAAATAATGCATGCGAGATGACAGACTTTCATAGACCATATTTGCATGAGAGATAATAGAATTATCAATAAAATTCTCCTCTTTATCCAGAAAGAAAAATTGAAATCTGATAAAGTTAAGAAAGACAAATAAAGCAGGAATAAATATTTTGGAATTGAAAAATTGAGAATTAATCATGAAAAAATTAAAATAATCACAGAAAGAAAGGTTTTCTAAGAAGTAAGAAAACCAAAAAAAAACCGTGAGACTTCAAAAGTACTGATAAGAAAGTAAAAAGTAAAATATTAAGAAAAGTTTTAAAGGTACGAAAAAATAGCATATATACATATTTGATTTCGATAATCAGTGAAATCAAAACAATATAGCATTATCATGATAATTTAATTTTTTAATGTTTAACTTCCAACTGAAGTTAATAATTCATTTAAAACTGACACCAATTCATAAATAAAATTAAGTTTTACGTACACGTACATGAGAACCTTAATAATATATGTACAAACACCTATAATTTTGTTAACGTAGAAAAAAATATATACATATTTATAAGGTAATATAAAATATATAAATTAATTAAATAAAAATAAAAAATCGAATTAGATGACAGAAGGAAAGATGAATTACAAACAAATAAAAGATCTAAAGATAAAATAATTAAACTACGAAATTCGGAATCACCAACAATTCATCAGTTCTTTCTCTCTGTTTCTATGCATACATACATACATACATATATATATATATATATATTCAGAACCTGAATATAAATAGGTAAAAAAAAAAATGTAAATAAAACTAAATGTGATTAATATGACTTGACTAACCTTCTTTTTAAAATCAATTAGATATCACAGATAAGAAGAAATAAAGAACGAAAATAAAAGATATATATATATATGTGAGGATTTAATAGATGAAGTGGAGAAGATCAGTGAAGAAAGATTATCAGAACAAAATAAACAGAAAAAAACCATTGATGGACTATTAGCTTAGACTTTCACCCTAAAACACCCTTAACAGATGACTATTTTACACATACACGTATATATTTTTTCTATTATCAATTTAATAATTAACGTATTATTATCAGGGTTATCTAGTTTTATTACTAACACACACACACTGTGTATATATATATATATATATATATATATATATATATATATATATATATATATATATATATATATATATACATAGATATATATTACTTTACTATTTTATATTTTACACTTAGATTTTTTTTGTTTATATATATATCAATTAACTTTTAAGTAAAATAAGAAAAACTGAACAGATGGTTTGTGTTGCTGTATCTATCTAATAGCTTTTAAATAATATTTTTGTACGGTAATTTGTTGTTAGTTTAAAAGTATAAGGTTGTAAAATCATCATCCATTAACTGTTCCTTTCCTTTTTCTTTAAAATACTACCTTTAATTATTCCCCTTTATTTTCACATTTAAAAAATTAATGTATCCGCAATTAATTACAGAGTTAAAATAATTCAGTTGAAGAAAGATTCCATTATTTTTTAATATATATCTCGTATATGTATATATATCAAGCAGAATTCTGCTTAACTTTATAGGCCCATTTATCTCATAAATATAATGAAAAAATTTCATATAAACATGGTTTGAAAGCGCTTCGTTAGCGAGTTACGAGTAGTGAAAGATTTCGCCACGATTTTTGCTCCACCGCTGAAATGAAGCCCTACTGAAATTCTGGTAAGGTAAATTACGAGGAAAATTTCGTGTTTCTTATGGTTTTCTACCTTTATTTTTACTTTTTTTGTTTAGCCTCCGGAACTACGTAAGGTATTACTTCAGACGATGATACGTATGAATGGAGTGAAGTGTAATCTTGTATCTTGTACAGTCTCAGGTCGAGCGTTCCTGAGATGTGTGGTTAATTGAAACCCAACAACCAAAGAACATCGATATTCACGATCTAGTATCCAAACCCGTATAAAATTTTAGAACTTTCGACTTCGAAATCAGTTGATTTGCGATGAGTTCACCAGTAGACTAACCCGGTGGGTCGTGGTTTTTGATCTGAATAACTTTTAAAATATGGGCCCAAGAACTGTATCACCATTATTTTCTACGAAATAAATTGTATTAATCAAAATAATTAAGTTGAAAAACATATTTTTTAGTTTTGGCGTATTACTGGTAAATTGTGATTTTTCTTTTTTTGTCTTCAGTCATTTGACTGGTTTGATGCAGCTCTCCAAGAGCCCCTATCTAGTGCTAGTCGTTTCATTTCAGTATATCCTCTACATCCTACATCCCTAACAATTTGTTTTACATATTCCAAACGTGGCCTGCCTACACAATTTTTTCCTTCTACCTGTCCTTCCAATATTAAAGCGACTATTCCAGGATGCCTTAATATGTGCCCTATAAGTCTGTCTCTTCTTTAAACTATATTTTTCCAAATGCTTCTTTCTTCATCTATTTGCCGCAATACCTCTTCATTTGTCACTTTATCCACCCATCTGATTTTTAACATTCTCCTATAGCACTACATTTCAAAAGCTTCTAATCTTTTCTTCTCAGATACTCCGATTGTCCAAGTTTCACTTCCATATAAAGCGACACTCCAAACATACACTTTCAAAAATCTTTTCCTGACATTTAAATTAATTTTTGACGTAAACAAATTATATTTCTTACTGAAGGCTCGTTTAGCTTGTGCTATTCGGCATTTTATATCGCTCCTGCTTCGTCCATCTTTAGTAATTCTACTTCCCAAATAACAAAATTCTTCTACCTCCATAATCTTTTCTCCTCCTATTTTCACATTCAGTGGCCCATCTTTGTTATTTCTACTACATTTCATTACTTTTGTTTTGTTCTTGTTTATTTTCATGCGATAGTTCTTGCGTAGGACTTCATCTATGCCGTTCATTGTTTCTTCTAAATCCTTTTTACTCTCGGCTAGAATTACTATATCATCAGCAAATCGTAGCATCTTTATCTTTTCACCTTGTACTGTTACTCCGAATCTAAATTGTTCTTTATCATCATTAACTGCTAGTTCCATGTAAAGATTAAAAAGTAACGGAGATAGGGAACATCCTTGTCGGACTCCCTTTCTTATTACGGCTTCTTTCTTATGTTCTTCAATTATTACTGTTGCTGTTTGGTTCCTGTACATGTTAGCAATTGTTCTTCTATCTCTGTATCTGAACCCTAATTTTTTTTAAATGCTGAACATTTTATTCCATAACATTTTTAATAAAATTATTATTTTTAAAACTTATTTTTATAAAATTATGCAGAAAGAAATTCAACTTAACTTGTATTATATATATATATATAAAGGTGCAGTAATATTTAACTCAAGATAAAAAAATATATATACAGAGAACACAATAAGTAAGGAGATAATAGATTTACGAAAAGAATTTATTATTGACAGATTAATCCAAGAAAATTTATAAAAATAAAATTTGATAATTCACAAAAATATTCTTTACGAATAAATTTGCCCGTTAAGCATTTATATATATATATATATACACACACGCACTGTAAAAAAAAACATAATAAAAAAAATCAGTAAAATAAGCCTTTTTTAATCGATTGATAAATTATAAAATGCAATATACTCTTCAATATTATATATTAAATTCCTTACTACCACATCCTGCAGTTACTACACATTTACACTAACTGTGATTATATATATATATATGTATAATGGGTTGGGAGCATAGTTATTGATAATACAGTACCTAAAATCACTATGATTAAAGATAAAATGGAAAATTAAAAATTGATACAATAATAATTATATGTGTAAACACATATAATGTAACATTATCTTAACTCTGTTGATTCAGATAATAAAGTATATGATTTGATAATTCATTTATATATATATATATATATATATATATATATATATTATTACGCATAATAACTCCACCTTCATTTATGAAACCTATTAACAATAATTTAAAAAAATATTTATTTATCAGAGCAGACATACTTCTATATACCAGTGGAAAATTTTTAAGGAGCTGTTCAAGTATTATTTAAAGACTTTTTTTTATTCCTCTCCCCGATTTCCTTACAAGCAAATAGATAATCAAATATCATAATCTTCTTCTTCTTCTTTGTTTAATGTAAATTCATAAAAATTGAGAAAAGTATAATTAAGTTCAAGACTAATCAAGTTCAATAAGAATAATCAATTTATTACTACTGTTAACTAATCGTAAATGATAATGAATTTAGGGTTGTTCTTAGGATTTGAGGGAGATATCGAACATTTACGAAATTATCCGAAAAAATGTCGGATAATTTTCGGAGCCCGTAGACAGCCACGTCCTTTGTTCATGACGCATGAGCGAGGTGTATGTAATCATGTACAGACTAAGACGACATACTTGAAGCCACCGGGTTGGTTTAGTGGTGAATGCGTCTTCCCAAATCACAGCTGATTTGGAAGTCGAGAATTCTAAGGTTCAAATCCTGATAAACTTACTTTTATACGGATTTGAATACTAGATCGTAGATACCGGTGTTCTTTGGTGGTTGGGTTTCAATTAATCACACATCTCAGGAATGATCGAACTGAGAAAGTACAAAACTATACTTCATTTACACTCATACATATCATCCTCTGAAGTATTATCTGATCAGTAGTTACCGGAGGTTAAACAGGAAAAAAAGAAGGGTTCAAATCATGGTCAGCCTTGGCATTTTCATCCGGAGGTCTCCGGTTCGAATCCCGATCAGGCATGGTATTTTCATACACGCTACAAATCATTCATCTCATCCTCTGAAGCAATACCTAACGGTGGTACCGGAGGTTTAAAAAAAATTAGGATGTAGGAGGTTGCACTGTAGTAGATTGATTTATTAAGTATATTACTTGTCATGCCAAACTTTTTATTCTATGCTTATTTATCTTATTTCTTTTAAATCTTGTCTTTAAATTCTTTTATCTAAATAAATGAAAGACAATCTTAGTTTTGTGGGTGCCCTAATAACTCAAAAACTACTTAACCGGCTTCGCTGAAAATTTCAAAATTTATTATTATTATTTGTCCCGGACGTGTTTATAAGTTATTAATTGCATATATTTGTTTGCCTGGCATGAGATGTTTGTTATGTATAGGAATGACTGTACACTTAGATTTATCAATAACGAAACATAGCCGGTTCTATTAGTGTCTTATATAATTATATTTAATTTGTCATATCTGCATAAGCAGAACTCATTTAAAAATGTAATTAATAAAATTATCAGGACATCAATGTATCATACTGTTCGTAATATATTTTATACAAGTAATTCACAAAGAGTTTAAAATCACAAAATGTTACAATTAAAATCTGCCACATTTTGTTCTTAATTAACTTTGAAATTTTTACTTTGTATTTAGTTTTTTGTAGACTTTATTCGTAAAATTTTACTTAAAATCAAATTCTCTCAAAGGTTTGTTTAAAACTTTTATACATTTATTACCTACTCGTTTAAAAAAGTTCTTTTATATCAAACTTACATAACGTGTTTTTCAACCCCGATCTTTTGTCTTTTATCCTAACTTTTTCGAAAACTACTAATATTACAGTTATTGGATCGATTCAGGTCAGAATTCATATAAAATCCTATAATTTGAATCCCAAGAATTACTTTGGCTTAATTTTAGCCCAGAAATCAAGGAGAAATCTTTTACCATACGACATTCTTTCTTTTTCCTGTTTAGCCTCCGGTAACTACCGTTTAGATAATTCATCAGAGGATGAATAAGGATGATATGTATGAGTGTAAATGAAGTGTACTCTTGTACATTCTCAGTTCGACCATTCCTGAGATGTGTGATTAATTGAAACCCAACCACCAAAGAACACCGGTATCCACGATCTAGTATTCAAATCCGTGTAAAAATAACTGGCTTTACTAGGACTTGAACGCTGTTACTTTCGACTTCCAAATCAGCCGATTTGGGAAGACGCGTTAACCACTAGACCAAGCCGGTGGGAGCATACGACATTCTCTAACGAAGCGTTTCCGCACCTTTGATTATATGAACTATCTTCTTTATTTTAACTAGTAGAACATGTCCTAAAAATTTGTTACATTCTTCTTGTTACTCTATATTTGCATGTAATTTTTGTTTAAAATGAAAAATAATGGTTCTTTGCAATGAGTCCAATACATGAGGGGTCAATTATGTTGTAATAAAAGAAAAAAAGTTCAAGTACGATAGGTGGAGTAATGGTTATACGGTTCCCTTAAAGTGCTATGCTATGTACAGAACTACTAGTGATATGTAGATAGGTATAGAATTTACGCGTGTTGTAAACCGGGCTTGTTTGAGCTTCTATATGTGTATACAATAGGGAGCGAAATGTTCTTTAAGTACCTCACATACTTTTAGACTATTTTGTGCACCACCCTTCTCTCACACACACTCTCATTCTTTCTCTCTCTCTGTTGTGCTTTGGCTGTGTGAGTGTATATTTTGACATAAGGGGGTTTTATCCTTCGCCCCTGTATATTTTTTTTGGAAGGAACTCAAAAATTTGGAACGTGAAAAATGTGGAAGTGAACTGTTTTTTGTAAAACTCTACCATTTTAAGAAAAACAGTCGAATGTCTTTAATAGGGGTTCTATTTTATCATCCTTCCTTTATATCCTATTTATATTTCCGTATAATTTTACTTTGTAATTTTTTTAGGTTATTTTTTAAAAAATGAGTATGATTTACTTTATTATGAACAAATCAGGGAAGCAATTTTAGCTGATAGATTAATGGTAGAAGGAAGATTAAAGAAAAATAAACCAACATGCATGGCATTTATAAAAAAGGCATTTTTTGATAACGTAGACCGGGATAAAATTTTCAGCATTTAAAAAAAATTAGGGTTCAAATATAGAGATAGAAGAATTGCTAACATTTACAGGAACCAAACTGCAACAGAAATAATCGAAAAGCATAAGAAAGAAGCCGTAATAAAAAACGGAGTCAGACGAAGACGTTCCCTATCCACGTTACTTTTTAATCTTTTCATAGATCTAGCAGTTAATGATTTTAAGAACAATTTAGATCACGAGTAATAATGCAAGGTGAAAAAATAAAGATGCTACTATTTGCTGATGATATAATAATTCTAATCGACAGTAAAAAAAACGAAGAAAAGCAAATGAAGTCTTTCGGAAATAGTACCGCATGAAAATAAACAAGAACAAAACGAAACTAATGAAATGTAGTTGTGATAAAGTAGATGGACCGTTGAATAAAAAAAAATAGGACAACAAAAGACTATGGAGTTAGAAGAATTTTGTTATTTGGGAAGTAGAATTACCAAAGATGGACGAAGCGATATAAAATGCCAAATAGAACAGGCGAAACGAACTCAGTCAAAAATATAATTTTTTTATATCAAAAATTAATTTAAACATCAGGAAAGCATTTTTGAAAGTATATTTTTGGAACGTAGCTTTATATGGAAGTGAAATTTGGACGATCTGAGAAGAAAAGATTAGAAGTTTTTGAAATGCGGTACTATAGAAGAATGTTAAAAGTTAGGTGGATGATTAAAGTTACAATTGAAGAAGTACTGCGGCAAATTGATGAACAAAAAAGCGTTTGGAAAAATATAGCTAAAAGAAGGGACAGATTTATAGGTCACATCTTAAGACATCCTGGAATAGTCGCTTTGATACTGGGGGACAGGTAGATGAGAAAAACTGTGTAGGCAGGTAACGTTTGGAGACCCAACGGATTGGTCTAGTGGTGGCGACACCCAAATTAACTGATTTGGAAGTCGAGAGTTCCAGCGTTCAAGTCCTAGTAAAGTCAGTTATTTTTACACGGATTTAAATATTAGATCGTGGATACCGATGTTCTTTGTTGGTTGGGTTTCAATTAACCATACACCTCAGGAATGGTCGAATTGAGAATGTACAAGACTACACCTCATTTATACTCATACATATCATCCTCTGTAGTATTATGTGAACGGTAATTACCGGAGGCTAAACAGCAAAAAGAGTCAATTTGGAATATGTGAAACAGATTGTTACGGATGCAAGATGTAAGGGATACACCGAAATGAAACGACTGACGCTAGATAATGTATCTAGGAGAGCTGCATCAAACCAGTCAAATGACTGAAGACAAAAAAATTTAATAAATCTTTGTAATCGATAGATTTTGTATTTCACTGAAAAGAATTAATATCTAAATACTAATGAATACAGCACTAATAACTGGGGACATATTTTGGGGTGGTATAACCGATAAATTTTCAAAATATATCATCTTTACAATTATTAAATTGCATGAAACTATTGTTCAACAAAAACAGATCAGTAATTTGATTTAGACTGACAGTCATACATTTCAATTTTAAAAACTGATATACATTTAATACAATTGAAAAACCATGAAACATTTCAGAAACTTTAATTTTTATATAATTTTCATCAGGTATTTAAATTTTAAAACTCTAAGAAATTACGGGATGAATGAAATAATTTTTAATTATTATAAAATAAAAAATCTGGTAAAGATTTGAATAACTTTCCCTACCGAGAAAATATTCAACTAAAAAGACATTCTGCTCTTTGAATAAAATTTTGAGGTACGGTACTCATGGTGGGGATTATTTTCCTTTCTTCATCTCCTCGATCAATTTTAACCAAAATTGAACGGTATCAATGATCGTATTCATAAATTCACACAATATTTCATAAAAATTGATTAATTCATTTCACAGTTGAAATTATGATACGGGGAAGAAGATAAATCTAAACACCGAAAAATTTAAACTTTTTTTTAATCTTACTTCTAATAAAAGTATAAAGTACATATAAAACTAAAACGCTTTACATGTATGGGTGTTTTGTAGATAGATACATAAGTTTTTTTTGCAGCTACAGCATCTGTCTATGAACCATCTGCTCATTGCAATTCAATAGCGATGTTTAACTCTCTAAATGTAATACAAAATGATATTGTAATAATAGCGCAAAACTATATTTTTAAACACACAAAAGTATTTTAAACTACATAAATAATAAAGGTTCAACTTACCAACAATAGTGAATGTTAAATTATCCTAGCGCTTTCGCATTTTATTCGTCCGTCATCAGGAATATTAATTATAAAATTTATAGTTTTGCATTTAAATAGTAGAATAGAATATGAATATCCAAATTTTAATCATTTATTTTATTTTATTTCATTTTATTTTCTATTCTACTATTTAAACACAAAACTGTAAATTTTATAATTAATCGATTATTCCTGATGATGGACGAAGAAAATCCGAAAGCGCTAGAATAATTTAACATTCACTATTTTTGGTAGTTGAACCTTTATTATTTATATAAAATACCAGCGGTGCCATACTAAGAAAATTTAACCTATAGTATTTTAAGTTTTTAGACTTCTATATATATATATTAAAATATAATTTACGTCATCGTATAGATGATTCAACAAATAACACTGAAATAATTTAAAAAAATGAAAAATACCCTTTTAAAATCAATTTATCATTTTTTATTTATTTATCTACTTTATACTTTCACCTTTGGACTCTTGTAGTGTTTGTTGTTTTAATTAAACCTGCTCCAAAAATTATCTTTTTTTTTAAATGGTCTAATAATCAAATATTAATTCGAGTGATTAAAGATAATTTTTTTAATAAACTAACAAAAAGTTCAACTGATTTGGTATTTTCGAACATATAAAATTCCCGCTCAAATAAGCTTCTCTTCATATAATCAGATGAAAATTAAACTACATCTAATTGGGATTAAAACGGATATCATGCAGTAGAGTGTAATATACGTAATATAAAAGTTATAGAAAAGAATAAAAAAATCAAATAGTTAATCTGTCCTTAGACATGTCCTTTATACAATAGTAGGATGCAAATTACTTCTAACAACGATGTTATTCAATAAAAACTAACTTTATTTACAAAAAAAACCACCCATACAATTTGTGAATTAATTGATATATTAATTCACAATTAATATAAAATCAATTCAATTGTCAATTAATAATCCTCATTTACTTTTAATCACATCATGTATACGATTTGGTATCGATTCCAAAAGAAGTGTACTACAATTTTTATATTTCTTCATCATGAAACCATACCGATATTATTATTATTATAATTTTTGTGGCACAATTCATTTTTTTTACTATTGCCCAAAGATTTTCAATTGGGTTTATGTCTGGATAGTTGCCTGGACATGGGAACACTTAAATGTTTCTTTCTTCGAAACATTTGTCAACTTTTTTGGCAGAATTGCATGGCGCCAAATCTTGTTGGAACACTCCATTACCTTGAGGGAATTTTTTTTTTGAAGTTGTGTCACAACCCTTTCCTCCAAAATCTTGCAAAATCCATTACTTTTCAACATACCATCTACTGGAAGTATTGAAGAAAGGCCTTCAAATTTGCAACAACGCGAAAATGTTTATTTTTTCTGGGGATGTTTAATACCGATTGTTGTATACGATGTATTTTCATGTGATGCTTTTCTAACGAACGGAACCCTTTGTCCCTGAACATAAAATTGTTACGGAAAACATAACATTTTTCCAGTCCTCTTCTTTGATTCACTCAGCACGTGTTTTGGACCACAAAGCCTTTTTTTGAACTTTTCTAGTTTTAAAAGCTGTTTTTTAACAGACCGACGAGCTGTCCGTCCCAGCTGTACGAAATCGGCGTCTAACAGTTGTCACGAATAAATCTGTCCACTTGGCTGCTAATTCTAGATTTAAGTCCACAACAGATAATTTTGGATCGATTTTACTTTTTCTCACTAATAACTGATCCTGTGCAGGGATAGTTGTTCTTTTATGACCACTTTTGTTTTTTCTTTGAGGTAAAAAGGAACCAGTTTCTTTAAATTGTTTTAAAATAACATTCCACGTTTCTAGTCCAAAACCACACTGGTATGCTCAGAAAGAAAAACAATTTTCCAACACTTTCTTGGAGTTATTTTCATTATTATATATTCAAGACAGACAAAACAAAAACTACGGAAATATAAAAATAATAAAAAATGAAATAAATTTTAACAAAACACGATTTATAACACGAATATTGCTAAATAACTAAAGGACAATAACTTTACATTACACAGACAACTTAAAGAATGGGTGTGGTCATGCAGTGTAGCCACAACATAGAAATAAACAAAAAATATCCCTCTGTTCGGATTAAAATGTAAGCTACTGTATGTTCGTTTCCATTCTATTCAGAGATGAACATTTAAGATCTTGATGGCTCCCATTTTCTTTTTATATAATTTTTATTCATTCTAGACTTTCTTTTTTGCATCTTGTTTTAATCAATCTTTCTCCTCTTATGAAATGACACAACCAAATCAGCTTTCCTATTCTGATTAAGCTTCTCATTTTTTCTTCTCCACATTTCAAACCATCCAAAATTTCTTTCTTCTTCTTCTTCTACTACTACTACTACTATAATTTTTAATAATTCAGTGAAAAAACAAATTTAAATAAATTTTTCCTATATCCGTGGAATGGTAGCGTCCCGACCTTTCATATGGAGATCTCAGGTTCTAATCATAGTCAAGCATGACATTTATCATACACTACAATTCTGTCTAAGTTTCTATGGTTAATTAAATTCATCAAGCCAAAGAAAAAAAATAAATAAATAAATTTTGCTTCTTTATTTATAAATTATAAAGAAAAATGGACTTCACAACTTTAAAAGCATATAGGAAATTATTTACATAACGTACAGATTCGGTTGAGGTCTCATTTCATAGCAAAACACACCAAATTTTGATTCATTAATTCATTAGTACCGAATTCGGCCACCAGTGCTGTCACCAGTGTTATAAAAAATTTATATGTTTACTGGTGCAGATCGTAATTAATAATAATTTATATATATATAAAACAATTTTATTTATAATCTATTTAATTTTTAAAACACATCTTTATCCAGATCCAAATTATTCGGGATTATAATAAAAATATATATATTTTATTCTTAAATAAAATATAAAATTTTATTTAATAATTTGAATTACGGTGAAAATGCATTTTATTACAATTATTTAGTTTGTATATGTGTTAGTACGTATGTGTGTTAATATGTAAGAATGGTTAAACTTATAATTATGTAAGAGGAAGCAATATTGCGTGTTGCACAGTACAGTAATGTGTTTATCGATAAAATTCTAGTACAATAATACTTGTATAGAGAAATGTAGCGCAATAAATGGTAGTTTGAGTATTGAAAGGGGGAAAAATAGTAGGGATAAATTTATTGTAGGGGTGACATTGTGACGTAGGGAGAAATGAAAAGCTGAAGTAGAAGCTTTGATTGCTGGGCCAGGTGTACTGTACTATCACCTTTTGCCCTGTTTACCCCTCACACATACACACACATAAATACACGCACACACTTTCCAAACAATGCTGCACAAACCAATAGCTTATTAAAAAAAAAGCCTACACACTCACACTACTGTTCATTACCCCCAATTCTAAACTAAACAACCCTAGTTTTATTTTAAATTCCGTGACATCTGTTGTATCAAAATGCGTTTTTGTAAAAATACACACACACACACACACACACACACACACACACACACACACACACACACACACACACACACACACATTAAATTTATTTTTATAGAAGTAATGAAATTTGGTACAATGAAACTTTTAATATTTATATAGAATACAAAAATATATTTTTTTAAATTTAGAATTGTGTTATAAAAATATTAATATCGAAAAGGATAGATTAAAATAAATATTAAAAGAAAAACTGAGTAGACGAGGAAAAATCTTATCCAGAAAATATTGGACGAGTGAAAACTTTTAAATATTGGAAAAAGATTTTTCTTTAATACTGTTAAAAAAGTTGGTTTCCAACAGGAAATTTTTGAAAATAACATAAACTGATAACGAGACAAAAAAAAGAAGTTTTATGATAAATCGTAGAAAAAAGCATTTGGCAAAAATATAAAAAAGAAGTTGCACATTACATCTTCCAAGATTTTTGAATTTTTTTTGTAAGGGAAAGTACACGGTAGAGAAGATATTAAGAAATGAAATGTTCACCAGCGGATCGTAAATTAATACCTTTACTTGAGCAAATATAAAAAGAGATGAAGTCATGTACTTAGCATGTCTACGAAACTTTTATCTCAAAAAATGATGGAATACTAATTGTTCCGAAGAAAAAATTATTGGAAAACACAGAATGAAATTATGAAACTAGATCAGAAGGAAAGATGGACTTTACAACTTTAAAAACATCTAGAAATTTATTTAGATAACGTACATATTAGGTTGAGGTCTTATTTCATAACTAAACATATCAAGTTTTTATTCATTAGTTCATTAGTACCGGCCACCAGTGTTATTGAATATTAATACATTTCGATGTGAGTTTTGGTTTCACGATTTGTAGTCAGCAGCTGCGATTCAACGTAATTTTCGTAGAGTACGGTAGGAAACCTCTTGATACCAAAACTTCGTTGAGACAGGTTGTTCTGTTAAACATAAAAAATTACCAAGAAGCCCACGCGTCCCTGAAGCTGCTGTAGAATAATTCAGAGAAAGCTTTTCACGTAGTAGGAAATCAATTCGATGTACCTCACGTGAAACTACATTTCACAAACGACAGTTTGGAGCCTATTACGTAAACAATAACAGTTTAAACCATAGAAACTAACCCTGGTTTAACACATTACAGTTGACCACAAAGTTGCTTGGCTGCAATTTCATGTAGAAATGATGGATAAAATTGCAGACGATACATTTTTAGTGATGATTCAACGTTTCAAATCAGTGGCAAGATGAACACCCTTAACTGCCGAATATGGGGTAGCAAAAACCCTCAAGAAATTTTGCAGCTTATTCGTGATAGCCTTACAGTCAATGGTTTTTGTGCCCTAAGCAAACAAAGACTGTAAGGCCCGTTCTTCTTCCAGGAGGCAAGCGTAAACGGTATAGTTTATCTGGACATGCTTCAAAATTTTCTAATTCTGTTAGACGATAATGACCAAGATTGACCGAGTTACAATCAGCAAGACGGGGCATCACCTCACTACCGCCTAGAAATCCGAGATTTTCTTGATATAGATTCCCAGGCCGGTGAATCGGTTGTAAACGTAAAATTGCACGGCCACCTTGCTCCCCAGATTTGATCCCGTTACATTTTTTCTTGCGGGGTTTCATTAAAGATCTGGTTTATGTACCACTTTGACCTGCTGAGCTAAGACTTCGAATTAACGCCGCAGTTGTAGAGGTAACGCCTATCTTGCTGACTAGTCTGGAATGAAATCGACTTCAGGTGGATGTACGTCGCATTAAAATATAGAAGCCTTATCGAACCAAAGTGAATGTTGGATGATAAACTTACATGTTTTCTATGAATTGAGACCTCAACCGAATCCGTAAGTTATTCCAATAAAGGTTTGTGCTTTTAAATTTATGAAGTCTTTTTGAATCACCCAGTACTACATTAACCTATAAAGTATAACTACTAGATGATAAAATAAAAATACAAAACATTTATTGCTTTCCTACGTTATCTTCCTAAAAGTTGTATACATTTTTCCCAAAGTTTCGGGAGCTTGTGAATTCCTTCTTAAAAAAAGGTTTGAAAATGTGCCACGAGCCAACTGCGTACGACTTCCTTCATTTAGTTGTGGCTCTGGAATTTCCTCTCAGTACCTCCTTTAATGGTCCAAACAAAACGAAATCACACAGGGATAATTGTGGACCGTACGGATATATTTTAAAGTTTCCAAGTAAATTTTGTCCACTTTATCCTAAAATAGCCTGACATTGTCGTGAAGAGGAATTAAATCTCTGATCGGCTAACGGTGCCTTTCATTTTATCCAAGAGTCGACAGTAGTAAATAGCAATCACAATGCGACGTTCGTAGAGAAAATCGGCAACAATACGCTTTTTCCAGTCCCAGAAGACGGTTACGAGGATTTTTCCAGATGATGAACACGTTTTCGTCTTTATAAGATAAAGCTCTTCATTCCTATGCCTCTCTATATTAGTCGATTTCGATTTGGTACCGTTATGATGGGTTCATATCTTACCATCTCATTACATATTCAGGAATCTTTGAGTGTTTCTGATTTTTGCATCAAAAGTCTTGAAACCCATCTCGTACAGATTTTGCGGAACCCAAAATGGTTTGAAGTTATGGAATTGACATTTACATGATTGACACTCACTTCCGAAGAAATTTCATCAATCTTAAAATTCCGATCAATTTTAATGTGTATTGATCAAATTTTATTCTTGAATCTCATTTCGAATGACGTTTTCACGCCTTATTTAAATTTGTTGCTCCAATTTGTAGATTAGGGTATACAACATCATACCAACGAACTGTTCATGCAGTCTTATCAACATTTTGAAGGATGTGATGTCCTTTTTCATGAGGAAGTAGACGATAATACGTTTCACCGCAACAGACATGGAATTTCTAGTTATAAATGACGCTACTGGCCGGAGAGATGCCAGTGCTGTGGCAACTAAAGCGCCTATCATCTTCAAATATCTCCATTGTCAATATTCCTTCCCCCCCCCCCCCCAACAATGTTTGTACGCGGGTCGTAAAGATAAAGTTCGATTTATAATCGAATGATTCTCGTATACAGTCGAGAATGTATTAATAATTTTAACTTTAATAATTAATTTTATTATTAAACTTTTCTAAATTTATTGTATTGTTAAGTATAATTTAAAAAAGTATATATATTTAATTTTTTTTAAGAATATAGCGTAAGATTTTAGTTGAATCTTTTTAACATAGCTTCAGAATAGTTTATATACATTTATATTTTGATTAGTAAATTATTTTATTTTATATCCAGTCAACCGCAATTTAATTACTATCACTGCTGTAATACATTTTTTTTAAGGGTGGCGGCAATAGGGTAGTCTTAAAAGTTATATTGCGTTTGATAGTGAGTAGGGAGTAGTGTTAAAATTCTACCACACTACTGGGGGTCATAGGGCACGTGTTCTAACTAACAGCTGCTTACTGATATATAGTGTACGAGTATATATATATATATATATGTATATAGCAGTACTACACAGTTCACTGACAGCTGTCTTGTGCTGGTTCTGCTTACTGGATAGGCCTTCTGTCTATTGGACTGCACAAAACATTGAATGCATATGTACATATACAAATATTAAACATATATATATATATAGATAACTGTGCTCTGGCTTTTAAAACGCGAGCTAATGTACTTAGGCACCATTTTGACGTAAAATTTTTTGTTCTCATATAATAGTATAATACCTCTTTTTGTCTGTCTTTCAGTCACTCGCACTCACACTACATAGACACGCGAGCGCACGTACTCTCTCTCTCTCTTTCTACCTCCACGCGCATGTATGAGGTCACTAACTCAAACTGAAAAGACTTTTGTCACAATCAAATATAAATACACCTGAATCTAGAAATAAAAATGAAATATATTTAAGGTCTATCAAATAAACTTATTTTTTAATAAATATGTATATCAAAGAAATACGACATCTGATATTTTGGATAATTATAGTTTAAGTTTTTATTTATTTATTTTTTTCTGCTTGATGAATTAATTCACTACAGAAGACTTATAGAGAACCTTGTAGGTAGGAATATGGAAATCGAATTTTTAGCCATGTTATGAAAAATTGCCATCCCTGACCAGAATCCGAACCCGGGACCCCTGGATGAAAGTCAAGATGCTACCGCTCCTTCACGGAAATTGGCTAAATTTAAACTTATTTCGATTGACTGAAGTGTTAACAGTTATTTTATAATATTTCATAATTATTGTTTATCAATATTTTTTATTACTTATTTATTCTTATACATGTATTTCTCAAACTAGTTTTCTAGCTTTTGCCAGGTCTGGGTGTATGTGTATAGGCAAATTTAATTACTGCTACAGGCTTGCCAATCCTGATATAGTGCATTGAAAGTGTAAATGTATCGGCAAACATGTAGTCCGTAAAACACTCAGGTCGACTGCTACTGAGACGTATGGTTAATTAAAACCCAACCACTAAAGAACATCGGTATCCACAGTATATCATTCAAATCCATGTAAAAGCCTTTACAAGGACTCAAACATTAGAACTATCGACTTCGAAAATCAGTTGATTCTGCGATGACGAGTTTAATACCTGTACTAACCCGGCAGGTTTATTTATTTATCCCTTATTTGTATTTTTTTTTTTTTAATTTTACTGAAATATATTTATTTTTCATAGTTTTGTTATTTATTAAGTGTGGTACCCATTAGGTATTTTAATAATATATACAATACTCATGATAAACTTTTACAATTTTACAATTATCCAGATTTTTGATTATCCGGATTCGGTCTAGCAAAAATCAAGCTGGATAATCGACGTTCCAATAAAATAATAAATATAAAAAACAAATTTTAATTGATTAATATGTTACAAAATAGCCATTACTATAAAATAATAATTAAAAAAACATCTTCACCCAATTTATTATACCAATTTCAATTCATAAAATTGGAAAGAAAGTTTGAAAATGGTTTGAAAAATGAATTGTCTACAATAACATCAATCGAAAACGATCCTAGCGTGATGAATAGGAACAAGCCACATCTAAAGCTGAATTCCATAAAAATGTTGTCAATCAGAGGGATTAAAAGGTTTTGTATATTTTGAGCTGCTTTCAAGGAACCAAACGATCAATTCATATGTTTACTAACAACAAACAAAAAAATTGAAGAAAGCGATCACAGAAAAACAACCAGAATTGGCAAATTGCATAAGAATTCTGTTCCACCAAACGATGAAGGACCTCACATATCTTTGAAAACCTGTGAAAAATTATTGGAGCTCAATCGAAGGATGTCTCAACCCCCATAATAGAAACATATAACTCTGATTTTGCACCACCAAATTATCATTTTTTTGGAAATTTTTCAAAATCTTTGAATGGTAAAAGTAATGATGATGATGATTTGAAATCGTATTCGGTTCAGTTTTTTGCTCATAATGATTACAAATTTTTGTAACCACGGTATCATGGAAAATATAAAATTTATTAACGTTCATTCTTTGTATATAAATAAGCTGGGTTTATTTTAAACTACAAAACCGAAATTACTTTTAAACCATCCATAAATTAAAAAAAAAGACATAAATGGAGATAAAAAAAGCTGATAACACCTGTTTCTGATGCATGGCTTACACACACAACTTAATTAAAAATATTTATAATTTTATTGAAACAATTTTTTTTCGATTATTTAATTCAATGATTCTAACTAAAGCGCGCCCGCATACCTATTTAATTCGGCCGGGTGTGGCGGTACTAGCGGGGATGGTTGGCACTAAGTAAACTAATTTAGTTAATTTCACACCTTACATAGAACAAATTTCGCTTCTACGGCCGGCAGACTGGTGTATCCGCGGGACTTAACGTACTAAGTACCGAATCGACCGAGCAATCGAGTTACTTTTCTACACTTTAAATAATATTAATTTCTTTAATTTTACCGCTCACCTGTGACTTCACAACATAGCAGACGACTACAGCAGTATTTTTTGGGGTGGGGATGTGATTTTGCAATTTTTTTTTGTTGTAAATATTGTTATTCTTTAATCGTTAAAACAAATGTACTTAAGAAAAATATAATCTTAATTAGACGAAATCTCGAGATACTGAGGGTGATATTCTACAGCCTCACCCTTAAGTTGAAAATTTAATGGCATCAATGCCCTCATATATACAGAGTGATTTTTTAGTCCTGTTACCAAACTGTTAATCTCTGGTAAGTTTTTTCTAAAAAAGGGAAATTTTGTTTTGTTTCACGAAGGTTGGTAGCGCTACTCAACCGGTACATATATGGCAGTGTGAGTTGATTCTCCTTGAACTGTGTTAACTTTTGTGCCGTTTCCGTTCATGTTCCATAGAACAACGCGTTTTCATTCTTGAACAATAATTTGCCACGAAATCGTACGCGAGTGTAAAAGAATCATTTCAAATTAAATTTGTTGGTGTTCCCCCGCCAGAAAAAAGTCACTTTCTAGGCTAACAAACCGATTTCGAGAGACCTAAACCAACGGCAATATTGCAATCGCTTGTTTAAATCTGGAGGCTGAAGCTCTTGGACTAATCGTACGCGATACGGATACAATTTCAATTTTTTAGCGTCTTTCTGAACACTCGAATATGACAAACCGACTTGCGTGGAAAGTTTTCGTAAACTTTTCCGTGGAGAATTGAGCAATCTTGTTTTCAAATTCTCTAAAACGTCATCTGTCAAGCGAGTTGGTTGACCACTACGTTTTCTGTTGCAACCACTACCAGTCTCTTAAAATCGGTTTGCTAGCATAGAAATTGACAATTTCCTGGCGGAGGAACACCAAAAAATTTAATTTGAAATGATTCTTTTATACTCGCGTACGATTTCGTAGCAAAATATTGTTCAAGAATGAAAACTCGTTGTTCTATGGTAAAGACATTCTGTTCGTAACATGACTGGAAACAGCACAAAACTTTACATAGCTCAAGGAGAATCAACTCATACTGCCATATCTATACCGGTTAAGTAGCACCACCAACTTCGTGTCACAAAACAAAATTTCCATTTCTTAGAAAAAAAATTACCAGAGATTAACAATTGGATAACAGAACTAAAAAATCACACTTTAGAAGTAATCTGGCCAAGTTTGATCAAGATCGGTCCAGTAGTACCGGACTCCGATATAAGAAGATTTAGAGACCAATACCGAACACACAAACGTACATACGAACATTAACATCCGGAAATTTCCCATCCGGTTTTCTTTTGTGTTCCTTATTTGTCAAAACGTTACGATACATTGAAAACCGCATATGCCCAAATTGGATCGATTACAATACTTTCTCTTCTAGAGCAACAGCGCTATCGAGACAGTAAAAATATATTAACATATACAGATTATACCTTTTAATAACGGATGCTGTATGTTTGTCTCCTCTTTTTCACACACACACACACACACACACACAACACACTCACGCTCACTTCCCCTATCGTTCTCGGGCCATTCTTATCATTTACTAATGAGTTGAGTTAATTTTTGTGTTGTTTTTTCTTTATAATATATATATATATATATGCTATTCTGATCACGCGCACCTTTATTTTATTTTATTTTAATTTTTACATACTACAAGGGAGATTATAAAAATAAATTTATTAAAAATTAATATATGATTATAGGATAATTTTAAGATAAAAATGAAGAATGGAAATGTAGAAACACTAAAGGATAAATAATAAGAATAAAATAAAAAAAAACAGAAGTATGAATATACATTAAAAGATACATATTATATTTAGTAGTAAGATGTTACGTTAACCGGCAAGGTCGGTGAATGTTAGGATAATTTAATTAGGAATAGATGTTTATTTTTAATATACGAGTACATATTTTTCTTACTGCATGCAAATTAATATAATATGTATATAAATATATGACAAAGAGAAATGAAACCTGCCAGGTTGATGCTTTGGCGCCGCCTGATAATTGAGTTATAAACTTTATTAAAGATATTACAACAATCATTAAAAATGGTAATCTAAAATGAAAGCAAAAAAATAAAAAAACATTTTATGATACAAAAGATAGATAACATAAATTAATCTAAAAGTTATTTTATGTCTTAATAATGTTATTACGATAATTAATTGTAATTCTTCAATTAGTTTTAAAAACATATATAAATTAACATAACATAATTCAGTATTATATTTTAATAATGAAACAAATTATTTATTGGTTATTAAAATAACGTAATTTTTGTTTAAAAATTTAAATAATAGCTTTTTCGAACTTTGTTGATGAGTTTCAACCATAAAAATGTGCTTCATAAACTATTAGGTTAGGAAGAAAGTAATTTCGGTTTTATAAAGAATCAGCTCAAATCAATTATAAAATTTCGATTTTGTCCAGTAAATTTTTGTCACCTTTCTGGCATCTTCATGATTCCAAACGATTTAGCGCTCAAAAAACTTCTGGTCTTTATACAAAAAAAATACGATTTCAAATCATTAGCGAAAGTTATTTTTTTGTCTTCAGTCATTTGACTGGTTTGATGCAGCTCTCCAAGATTTCCTATAAAGTGCTAGTCGTTTCATTTCGGTACACCCCGTACATCCTACATCCCGAATAATTTGTTTCACATGTTCCAAACGTGGTCTGCCTACAAAATTTTTTCCTTCTACCTGTCCCTCCAATATTAAAGCGACTATTCCGGGATGCCTTAATATGTGGCCTATAAAAGTCTGTCTCTTCTTTTAGTTATATTTTTCCTAATGCTTCTTCATCTATTTGCCGCAACACCTCTTCATTTGTCACTTTATCCACCCGTCTGATTTTTAACATTCTCCTATAGCACCGCATTTCAAAAGCTTCTAATCTTTTCTTCTCAGGAACTCCGATCGTCCAAGTTTCACTTCCATATAAAGCGACACTCCAAACATATACTTTAAAAAATCTTTTCCTGGCATTTAAATTAATTTTTGATGTAAACAAACTATATTTCTGATTGAAGGCTCGTTTCGCCTGTGCTATTCGCATTTTATATCGCTCCTGCTTCGTCCATCTTTAGTAATTCTACTTCCCGAAATAACAAAATTCTTTTACTTCCATAATCTTTTCTTCTCCTATTTTCACATTCAGGTCTTTATATAAAAAAAAGTATGATTTCAGGTCATTAACATTAGCGAAAGTTTAACAGTTAAACATTTTTTTTCAAACTTCGAAATAAACGATAATTTGCTGGTGCAAAACCAGGGCTAAATGTTTATTGGTGGGGATCACTTCCTAACCGAGTTACAATAATTTTCCACGAGTTACCAAAGATGTGTTAGCCCTTTCATCGTTTTGATAGAACACGATTCCTTTGGAATTTTCCAATTCCGGACGTTTTCTGTGATGATTTCTCCAGTTTTTATTGGTTGTTGGTATGAAACATCAGAACTGATCGTTTGGTTTCTTGGAAGAAGCTCAAGATATACAAACCCACCGGGTTGGTCTAATTATAAACTCGTCTTTGCAAATCAGCCGATTTCAAAGTCGATATTTCTAAGGTTCAAATCCTACTGAAGGCAGTTACTTTTATACGGATTCGAGTACTAGATCGTGGATACCTGTGTTCTTTGCTGGTTGGGTTTCAATTAACCAAACATCTCACGAATGGTAGACCTTTTTCTTTCTTTTTGCTGTTTAGCCTGCGGAATTACCATTCATATAATGCTTCAGAAGATGAATGGGGATGATATGCACGAGCGTAAATGAAGTGTCAGTTCGACCATTTCTGAGATGTGTGGTTAACTGAAACTCAACCACCAAAGAACACCGGTATCCACGATTTAGTATTCAAATCCGTGTAAAAATAACTGACTTTCCTAGGACTTGAATGCTGAATTTTTTGACTTCCAAATCACCTGATTTGGGAAGACGCGTTCATCACGAGACCAATCCGGTGGTGTTACGAATGGTCGACCTTGAATGATTTTTTTCTAATTAACGTGGAATCCAAATATCGAGCTTCTTAAAGAGTCCAAGACCTTACATTTAAACATATAATATAATACATATCATACAATAAAGCTTGCAAACACCTATGTGCCCTGAATATAATTTCGTAAATTCATAGACATTTGTACACGTGGAAACAAGTGTTTTATTTAAAGGATTATTTACATTTTATTTTTAAAAAAACCCCTTACTGCACGCCTTCCTGGTGTGCAGAAAGGTGTTAGATTTCAGCTGTGCTAAGTATTGGATAAAAAAGATTTAAATCTTAAAATTAAGAAAAACTTTAAATTTACTCAATACGACAATGGTTGCACGTGAAAGAATTTTCACATGTTTAACATACAACAAGCCCCATCTTCTTACAATTCCAGCAACATTTTTGTCATCCCTTGCCGTAAGGGTTGGACATATCAAAAATTGTTACAGACAAAAGTTTTAGGTAATGTTTAGAGGACTAACGACCACTTTAAACTGATTCGATACTGTGTCAATTAAGGGAGGCACGATTTTTTTGTCTTGAAAACCCCAATTTTTTCCACCACCTGGACCAATGGTTGGTGATATCAAAAAAATTTACTTGCTTAAATTTCAGGCCCTTATCCAAAGAAGAGTAGAAACTTTAAACGAATTCGATATTTTACTTAATAAAAAAGTTATAGAGATATTTTGTTTTTTCGAAAAAGCCGCCCTCATATCCACCCCATAGTCCAATTTTTCCCATTAACGAATTCGACTGAGATTTTGGGTCGTTATATTTTATGTATCAATTTGAAAGTGATTGACGCAAAATTACAGCAGTTATTGTGTCCACAAGAAAGTGAAATATATATATAAACTTTTGAACTGACGGTGGTTTTGGGGTCTGGGAATGTGAAACGTGAAGATATGGCGAAATTTTTCGGAAGTCGAATCATGATACCCATTACAATAAGTAGCTTTCTTATGAAATTTACCTAAAATGAAATAAAATCTATACTATTAAAAAAATTGATGTGTTTGTACGTGCATGCGCAACACTAATACAAAATCGCGCAAAAAAATGTTATACTCATATAAAGCACTAAAAATGAAGTGATGACATCAATTGGCACTTTGTATCAAACTTGATAGTTATCGAAATAATCGAGGGGATATGATGAGAGTATCAAAGCATCACGTTAGAACCAATCGATCGATTGCTTTAAAATTTTCAGGATATATTCCTGTTATCCCAGGAAAGATTTTAAGCTATACATCGAGGTCCTAGCCCCCTTGGAGGAGAATATCACAGCTTCTATGTCAAAATCGAGGGGAAACTACGGAGGAAAGAGATTTTCAGGTTTTAATTGATATTTTTAATTATTATTCTCAAAACCATGAGGATAACGAACACAGGGGGAGTCCAGGGGACGGAGACCCCTGACCGGCTAGTAAACAATAAAAAAACGTTTCAATTCTTCTTTAAAATCGATTTTTTTACGATCGTTTTTAATTTTATTACAGTTTTTTTTTTTATATTTATTTTATTATTTTGCAACTATTATTACAAAAAATAAATAAATTATAATAATGTTCCTTTAATAGAGATGTAATAATAGTAACAAAAAAATTATTAACCAATGAAATAAACGGCTTATATATGTTTTTATTCACAATAATATAAAATTATAATATATGCAATACTACATTTAAAAACAATAGACAGAATTAATTATATATTTATAAATGTAAATTTAAATTTACATAAAGTACACTGTTATATTTTAAATGAATTAAGTTTTATATATATATATATCTTTATTTTTTTAAATATTTACAGTCGCACGATTAAACACTAAAAAAATTATATATTGTTTATACATTGTAAGGAAAAAAAATAAAAGAATTTTTTTGTTTAGAAACAATACATGCGTGATCAGTAGTAAACTACCATATTTATGTATATTAAAATTTATACATACTGTACGTAAGCTAATATAAAATTTAATGACATAGGTAAGTTATGCATCTTGGTTACGAATCAACAATAAATTATATTAAGAAAATACAGCGGCTCATCTCGTTTTCTTCTCTCTTTATCATCCTCTCTCTTTTAAATTATAAATATATCAACGTAAAATTTTAAGTGGAAATCGTTTTGTTTTTAATGCTCTTTAAAACAATCTGTCAGAACCTCATCTCTTCGATTTAACTTTTTGAGTTGATATCCCCTCCCTCATTGGGGCTTCCATGGATTTTTTGGGATGTGGTGGTCTCATACCGAAAAAATATATCTTTTCGAGGTAAGAAAATTTGCTATTCTTTATTTTTTTTAATGTATCGCTGTCGAGTAATTATTTAAGAGATACTATAAACCATTATTGAAATTAGGCCCGAATATTATTAAAAAGTTAAAGCTTTGGTTTACGTTATCGTAGCCCATTGAATTTAGTCAAAATTTTTGTTTTTCGGTGCTCTTTAAAATTACATGTCACACATTATGTTTTAATTTTTTTATTTAAATATTCTGATTTCCCTCTTCTCGAGGCGGAGAACGATCTCTGAGTGCTTGCCATTTGGTAGTGTCATACCGAAGAAATAGGTGGTTTTCAAATATGGCCTTATGCTAAAATTATATATATATATTCATAGAAACCCCAAATACGGGCATTCAACGCGCACACACACACATAAACACTATTAAGAATATTTTACCATTATATATTTCTTACATTGATAAGTAGAGAAGTGCTTTCATTAAAAAATTACCCGGATTTAATTAAAAATAAATTATATATAATTTGATTAATGTTATGTAACATAATATTTTCATTTTTAATTAAAAAATTAACAAATTTCAATCTTTGTACTACGAGAAACACTGCATAAAAATAAAATAAAAACATGTTTAAATAGAAAGCAAAATGTACACGGAAAAATTTTTTTCTATTTTATTTATTTTGGACGATTAATTTCACCAAATTAAACTTGAAGTTTGTGCATCGGAAATGAAATGGAAATTTTATAGCGTATAAAAAATTCCGTGCTTGACCGCGATTTGAACCCAGGATCTCCTAATGCAAGGCCGAGAGTTACCACTTTCTTTTTCTGTTAGCCTTTGGACAACCGTAAGGTATTAATTCAAAGGATGATATGTATGAATGTATATGAAGTATGTACAGTCTGAGGTGACCGTTCCTGAGATGTGTGGTTAATTGAAACCCGACCACCAAAGAACAACGGTATCCACGATCTAGCATTCAAATCCATATAAAAGTAAAAAACTTCCCTTTATTAGGATTTGAATCTAGGAACTCTTGACTTCGAAATCAGTGCCACAGAATTTACTATTTACAAACATTTTGTGTTTTTAAATATAAAAATACAGTACAGCCTCGCTACAACGCGGCTCGATATACCGCGGATTATAATCTGTCCCCCAAAAAATATCGTATCTTCCGCACTTAACTTGTTTCTACGTTAGTACTACACATTATACTGTATTGCTTTTTGCTATTAAACCATTATCGATTGATTTTTTGCCAATATTTTAATCGATCCTTTCGTGATTTAAAATTTACTTCTCGAAATAACGCGGGTGTCACGTAAGTTCCCCGATAACCGCGTTATAGCGGGGTTACACTGCAATCGTTAAATAACATGTTAATATTATGAAATTTTCCCATATTTTTTGAAATAAATATTTTAAAATTAATTAATAGAATAAAACTGGTCCTTAATTTGAAACTGAAAAACTCTTATTTATTTATTGCCTGATGAATTAATTCCATATAGAATCTTATAAAGACATTTGTTCGTGGGAATATGAAAATGGAGATTTAAAGCGTACGGAAAATTCCATGTCTGACCGGGATTCGAACCCGGGACCTCTGGATGAAAAGTAGAAACGCTACAACTCTGCCACGGAGATCGACTTTATTTAAATATATTATTTTCTTTATCTTTTTAATTTTATTAAAAATAAAATTAAAATAAAATTAAACAAAATCAATGTAGGGCACGTATTTGTTCGTTTCAAATTTTTTTTTTAAATACGGATAAGTAGTTTATTAATTATGTCTTAACAAAGAAAGGGGAAAGCACACTATCTTGTATTAACTGATAAAGTATAATAATAAAATGACGATGAATAAAAGGCATGTTATTCATCAGCTGTTTTTATAATACAATCAGCAATATAGTTATTTCAATATTATTAAATAATAAACAAGAAATTCATTCATAAAAAGTTTTGTCTATGGATTTTATGATTTAAACAAAATGATTATACCGGAATAATTACCGAACAATTTTAGTAACAGTAATAATAGTTAAAATACTTATAATTAATGATGTAAAATGAATTTTAGATACAATTTAACATTTATTTTATTATTGTAATAAACATATTAGGAATTTCCTGAACTGATAATATGATTGAATGTATATTGAAAAATATTCAAGATATGTAATCACTTTATAGTTCTCTCTCTCACTCTCTCTCTCTCTGTACCCCCATCCCGCTTTCTCCTTCCACAAACATTAGTCATATCTACCAGCAATGTACCTTTGATTACGTTAATAGATTCTTTGTAAATGACAATTCATTTATAATTCCTCAAATAGAAAAATATTTTTAAAATCAATATTATATACCAATATTTAAATATTTTATGAACTTTGACCCGATGAATTATACAACTAAAATTAATATTTATTCCCTAGAAATAAAAAAGAATAACGATTATAAAATTTATATTGAAAAAATTGGCAAAGTTAAATTTTAGTTGAAGATATGTTAAAAAAATTAACAAAAAAAAGATAAAGAAATAAATACTTAAAAAAAGGATAATATTTAAAATTTAAACAGATTTTTTTTTGTTTTTATTTTATATTTTTAAATAAATTAAACGTAGAATATTTAACCAATGATTTAAAAATTAAAAGACTGAAAAAATATGAACTAAAAATTGATCTTAAATAAAGCAGGGGACAATAAACCAGTGAATATATATACAAAAAGAACGAGAATTTAAACAAGTGAAACGATACAATTAAAAGAAGATTGGAAAAGTGAAAATAAAATAGAGATAGGATTAAGAAAACATTTAACAGAAAGGAAATTGAAAAAAACTAAATTGGAATTTAGTAAGATGGAGTTAAGAGTTAAAGAAGCATCTTTATAATTCTTCTCCTGCAAGGATGTAAAATATGAAGACTAAGAAAAAAGGAGAAAGAAAGGCTGGAAATATTAGAAATAAGGAAATAAATAACAATTAAATAGATAGAAAAATGAAGAATAAGGAAAGTTAGAGGTTTAATCAAAATAATTCGCAATAGGAAAGCTAATTTGGCTGGGGAATATCATACGAGTAGACGGACCGATTAAAACAAGATGTAAAAAAGAAAGCCTAGGAAAAAAAGGTAAAAATTATACATAATCTAAAAGAATCAGAATCGTAAAAGTTAAACCCGAAATAAATGAAAATAAACAGTGACGAAGATGGTGCAAGAGGCCGGATTCGGGACACATAACCATAAATACAACGATGTAATCAATTTTTATTTATATAATATAAAACAATCGCCATATTATTTGTTTATAATTGAATCATCTATGAATTAGTTACATAACTAAACAAATTAACTGCTATTTTACAATATAGTCGAAATATAAATAAGAAATTGAACTTTATTTTAAAAATATTTATTGAATAAATGAGAAATTTAACACAGTTATCTAAATACGTATTTTAAAAAAAATCAGTAAAAATACAATTGAAATTTCCTGACATTTACATAAAGCTAAAAAAAAAAAGTTAACCTTACAAAACACTTAGATAAACACTTAGATCCTTTATCAAAATTATTAATTTAAAAAAAATGTATTCTTAAATTCTACTTTTATGTTTCATAAAATGCACAGAAGGCAAAGTGGATAAACGGGTCAAATTTTCCATGTTGGGGGATTAATACATCTTGATATATCATTAATCTAAAAGAAAATTTCCATTGAAAAAATCCAAAAGGAATAAGTATGTCTTTTCCTTGATGACTGGATGATGGACCGATTTGGCACGAAACGAAACCGTTTGGAAAAAAACGCAACATTAGTACATGTTCATAAAAAAAAAGAATATTGTAAAACACAAAAATTAGTGTTGCAAAACACAATTTTTTTTGTCTCCCAAAATATATTTCTTTAAATTTTCGTTAATTAAAGAAAACTTATAAGAATCTAATTGAGAGAAAATCTATGCAAATGAACATGAAAAAGTTAAAAAAAATTTAACTTTTATTAAAAACAAAATAGGCCGAAGCGTAGAAGATAAATACTCGAATTTATGGTTTTTTTTCTTTTTTTTTTGTTAAATATCCTACAAAAGTCGAGTGAAAAATCTTCACCAACTGTGTTCATCATAAAAGCTACCCTAGCTGTTTTGTCTTGTTTTTTTTTTTTTTTTATAATAGCAAGACTTTACTGCAGCGTATGTGATTGTGATATCACAGAAATGAACCGGGTGACTCATTTCGTCAGTCCTGACTTAATATTTATATAATAATACTTTATCATGTATTTGTCGTCAACAGTGATATAACTTTAAATATAGCAGCTGTCATGTAATTAATTCGTAAATAACTGGCACGATTCATCCGGCGCCATATGAAAATATCAAAACATAAATCAGATCATAAAACATCAAAACATACAATTTGTAAGCGTAATTTTTGAGAAGATTTATTATAACGCCACACGGTATGTTTACAATAGGAACTAAGTGAATCAAATATAAGTTATTTATTGTCGATTTATATGAATGTCTGCCGTACAGTAGTATAGGAATAAAAAAAAAGAATAATAACGGGCGCAACATATGCAACACACAAAGCAGACAAGTTCTGCTATACAGCAGATCTCTCACTAGGCCATATTTTTTACTTACCAGGCATCATATCTCTAAATAAATGTTGCAAGAAGCAAAGTATAGTAACCAGTCAAATACTTTTTTTTAATATATATTTCTCGACGTTTCATGACCCAGGGACCGCAAAAAACAAAATAAAAGTGGGGAGTAATATTCGTATGTACGTACATGAGTTGGCATGTTTGAAGTTTTAATCATTTTTGAATAGATAAACCAATTTTGATGAAATTTGGGGAAAAGACTGGTATATATGTTGGGGAGGGGATTAATTTGTCGGTAAAAGTTTGGGATCAGTATTTCAGGGTGTAGTAAATAGTTTTTTAAGATCGACTTTCTCAAAATTCTGCTAACATGTCTTTATATTAATTAAGCTCAGTACATTCGTAAAGAGCTTTAATATATCTTAAATTATTTTTTGAAAATTTTGCCTAAAAATTTTTACCCTTACCCAAAAATTGAAAAAAGCTATTTTTTATTTATTTAATGCATATTTTAAACCGATTTTTTTATGCTTTAAAAAAAGTGGCCCAAAAACAATATATTACACATTTAATGAAGGTCGACTAAGAAAAAAATATTTCACTAAGAACTTTTTATTTTCTTGTACCAAATAAAGGACGTATTCTGATCGTAAAAAATTTCGGTTTCCAAATTTCAACGGAAATATCCATTTTGACTAGTTTCGGCGTGACGTCTGTACGTACGTATGCATCTCGCGTAACTGAAAAACGATTAGCCGTAGGATGTTGAAATTTTGGATTTAAGACTGTTGTAACATCTAGTTGTGCACCTACCCCTTTTGATTGCAATCGACTGAACCAAAGGTGACCAAAAAAATCCAAACTCCCAAAATATTTGGATTTCGGACTTTTTCTTAACTGCAATAATAAGCCCTCATTGAGAGCTTTTCAACGATATATAATAAGTTACTTATTTTCATTGGTTCCAGATTTATAGCCGAATGAAATTTTAATTAATGAAATATTTGGATCTTAGGGGGAAAGCACATCGGTTCAAATCAGACTTCACTTCCTTTTTTTTAATTTAAATATATTGATATATTAACCTCATTGTAAAAAAAAATTACGATGAATAATAATTCAATAACAAAAAAAAAGAAAGAAAAAATATCGTTACAGTTTTTAATGAAATAAAATTTTATGTATTTTTCATTTTAAAAAAATGTATAAATGAAATTTTTTAATAGACGTACAAGGAAGTCATGTTGGCCACATCAGATTGTTTTAGTAAATAATTATTGTTTTAATTCTATAGGATCCAAATTTTTTTTTACTGAACAATTTCATCTTTTTCACAATTTTATCCTAAATTCAGCATAATTAAATTATTAATATTTAAAAATTTTGTGGTGTATTTTAAAATACAAACTTGTCAAACGCCAAGCCGGAACACTCATACAATTTTTTTGTTAACTTTTAATAAAGTTTGCAAAAAACTGTAAATTTTATACAGATTTAAAACACAAAATATTTCCAGTTTTGTGGCTCGAGGAATCGATTTAAGTAAATCTCAATTTTTAAATTTAAACAATGAAGGAATTAAGTATGTTTTTGTAGTATGTTTTCCGGAAAAACAAAAAAAAGAAGTAAACTTTTAAGTACTTTAAAAAGTCTATTAAAAAAGTTACGAACAATAAAAATATAGTTAACATTCGCCCACCAGACTGATTTAGTGTTAAATTCGTCTTCGCAAATCAGTTATTTAATAGCTGATTTTCGAAGTCTAGGTTCAGACCATCAAATCCTAGTAAATGTTAGTTGCATTTATACAGATTTGAATTCTAGACAGTGGATACAGGTGTACTTTGATAGTTTTTCCTGTTTAGCCTCCAGGAATTACTTCAAAGGATAAATGAAGATATATGAGTATAAATGAAGAGTCTAGTACAGTCTCAGTTCGACCATTCCTGAGATGCGTGGTTAATTGAAACTCAACAACAAAAAAAAAACGGTATCCATCATCTACTATTTAGATCAGTATAAAAGTAACTGCCTTTACTAGGAATTGAACGTTGGAAATCGACTTCGTAATCAGCTGAGTTGCTATGACGCGTTCACCACTAGGCTAGGTGGGTAAACTAACTGAGTAGAGTGCTACTCTACTCAGAGTAAGCTAACTGAGTTGAGTGTAGTTCAACAGATTGCAACGTATACATTAACAAATATAAATAAAAATAAAAAAATGGCCCAGTAGAACTAATTAGTCCTTTACACAATAAGATAAGTTGTAATAATTTAAACATTTTATTACTGAGGGTAAGTTTTTCTTTTTTTTAAGTTTTACGCTTTCAAACACTGGGATAAATCAATTTTACTTACGCGATCTGATTACCAATTTTATATATATATATATATATATATATAAAAGAATAATTTCCAAGCAAAACATAATTATCAATAGGAACACAACTTGACTCAATTAATAAAAAAAAAAAAACAAAATAACAATCATGGCTATTTTATCATTTAAAACAAAACGTAATTCCTTTCAATAAGAGTATTTTAAAATAATCAACTACAAATTAATGTAATTTAAATACAGCTAATATAAGATAATGTACAATTACATTTTTACGAGTTATCGCGAAAATTATACGTACGTACATAGATAGGCCTACGCTTCAATAATAAACAATAGTACAGTTAATTGTATTTCGTTAAACACTACAAGTCGACAAAACAATAATTGTAGATAACAAAATTACATTGCAAAGCATGAAAATGATTAAAGTCAAGTTGGAAGTTATGTGTTGTTTCGACTTTATGATCCGTAACATTATGACGTCATCTTTTATGTTCACCTGGTACGCAAATGTACTGATTCATATATATGTATATATATTTGTGCGTAGAAGTATAAAACCAAACGGAAAAAGAAAATAATCCGTTATATAAAAACCAGATTCTTTATTATATGTAAAAAAAAAGAAGCTATTAAAAATTTTAATAATGTACTAATAATTAATATTTTTTTAAAATTATCTTTAAATTAAAAGAAAAAAAAATCATATTTAATATAAATAAAACGGTAGATTTCAATACACCAAAACTTTATAAAATAAAGATTTTCGATTATATGATTCAAATTTTTCAAATAGAATTTATATTACTTATCGAAATAAAAATAATCGAACATTAAAATAAAATTTAAAAAACTCTTCCGGAGTTCTGCTCAAGAAGACAGACTTTTTTTTGTTAATTTAATTTGTTTTTAAAATTTTTATTTTCCCGTTTAGATAGCTCTATAGCTTTAGAAGGGAAAATATTGAAATTCGTCCAATTTGGACTACGAAGTTTTCACCGAATCTTGACGTTTTGACACCTAAGGAATCTAAAAAACCGGATGGAAATTTTTCGGATGTTCGTATGTGTGTTCGGTGTCACACTCTTATATCAGCAGAACTACCGGACCGATTTAAAAAAAAAAAACTTGGTCAGATTACTTCTATAAATGGGACATTGATGCCATTAAATTTTTAACTCTAAAAGATCAAGGGGATGAAACTGTAGAGCAAGGTCCCTTCAGTATTTCGAGATTCTGCCAAATTAAGGTCTTATTTTTCTTAGACATATTTGTTAACAACTAAAAAATAATATTTGCAAAATCGCATCCCATCCCAAAAAATGTTCTAAATAAATTAGCGGCTAAGTGGTAAATTACGTCAATAGTACCATCAGGAGCGCTAGTGTAGCACTGACGTATAGGTGTTGGTCACTGCTAAGTTATGACGTCAGAGGTGAGCGGTAAAGAAATGAATATTTAAAACGTAAAAAAGTATTAAGTGGCCGCTAGTACCGACACACCCGCGCTAATGACGGTATGCGCACGCGCTTTAGTAGAATTAAATAAACAAAAAAAATATTTTATTTAAATAAAATGATAAATATTTTAAATTAATAAATTTCTTTAACGTGGTTCCGCTGGTATATTTTAATAAAGTAATTAATAAATGATACGAGTATATCCACCTTACCAGCATATAAGTATTAAGTCCTCGAGATCTTAAGGTTTTTCAAACCATTATCAGAAGTTAGAATATAATTAAATCAAAAGTTAAAATAGTTAAGAATATACTGTTAACATGCAAAGAGTCATGACTGTATACGTATTTTTACTTTTGACTTAATTATAATATTTTAACTCCTGATGATGGTTTGATAAAACCGAAAGATTTCGTGTACGTAACACTTATTTTCTGGAAGGTATATATATATATATATATATATATATATCACTTATTAATTACTTTTAATTATTTTATTTTAAATTATATTGTGTATGTGTAAGCCGTGAAAAAACTAGATGACGGGGAAGTCCTATAGCTGTTGTCAGATTTTTTAATTTAGTTTAATGTTGGTAATAATAGAAACGTCAACGTTCCAACTTGCAGCAATAGAACGAACTACGCTTCTAACTTGCCCTGCTCAAATATTTTCCACCTTAAATTAAGCTTAACTAAATGATTCAATCAATCTTCATAAAATTTTCACACGCGTAACTTCAGATGAACTTCAGAACTACAGCATAATGAAATTTCAATGAAATCGATGAAGCAGTTTTGGAAATTTTTGAACCACAATATTTTATACGTCTCCCTATAAATAAATAAGGAAACCCCAATTTAAGTGAACGGTATTTTCGTACTCCTCTTATCTCAAAACTTAAAGAAATTTAATTTTTACACCCACTTCTAGCATTTGAATGAAAGCAATACCGTAATCGAAATCGTTAAAAAAATTTTCAAAAACTTGATAAAACGAAACATATTATGTCCTCAAGTGGTACTTAAATAAAATGTAATTAACAAAAAATGAAACTTTAATACAGAATGATATATTTATACTCGTATTTTTACTTTAAAAGGAATTAAGAGGGTAGATTTTCTGAATAAAATATCAACGATTATTGTGCAATCATAGGACAAAGTAATAAAAACCAAAGATAAATCCTTAAACCTTTCCTTCGAAACCAGATTATATTATAGATATACAACAAGCTTTACAAATGTTAATTTCTTCATTATAGATCAACAGGATCCGATCTACTCAGATATATTCCCCCCATCCAAAAACAAATTAAACATGGACCAATGATAAGAAAAAGAGAAGTTATAAAAAAATGATTTACTATTAAAAAAATACTTGCACTTTAAAAATGATTGGAGAGCTGATAAAACATTATTAACCGATAATGACATAAGCTTCTTCTATAATAATATGGTGGGAAAAATCAAAAACGAAAGTAATATCGTACTTTTCTTTGAAAAATTGTTAAATAATTGTTTCTACGTCAAATGACTTATTTTTTTCTGTTATGTAATTATCACAACCCAAACTCCTCAATTAAGAAGCTATTCAAAAATTTTAAATTGAAAGAGAACGGTTGAATTTTTAAAGTGTATTTAAAGATTAAGTAATTTGACGTAAAGTTTTCGGACTACAAAAACCTTATATTAATTTTCAGGGCTACTTTCAAAAATTCCCTTCATCACAAGTAGTGGTCTTACTTGAGATATATATGTAAGTAAATTTTCTTTGAATAGTTTTATATTATATTTTTTTAAATAACCACACACACACACACCAGAGAGAGAGAGAGAGAGAGAGAGAGAGAGAGAGAGACATTTTATCGAACATGAAAATGTCTTTATATCGAATATCAGTAATGCAATTGTTATATATTAATTTAACCTTTTTTTGTCCCATAAGCAAAATACTATTATACTTCTTCTGATAGAAATTAAAAGCTCTCTCTCTCTCGCTCTCTCTGTATGTGTGTGTGTGCGTATTTATTTTTTTTGTGTAAGTTTATTGACCGATTGGGTACATTGACCACAATATACATCAATTGTTTAACTATTTTTTTTCTATATATGTATATATATATATATATATATATATATAGTTCATTGGTCATATTAGCCATTAGTTGTCGATTCTTTTTTAAAGAATAAAACTAAAGACAGCTGAAAGGATGCGGGAAATAACATAACATTGGCTTATGTATCATTTGTGAATATACATGTATAGGATACATTAAAATTTCTATGTTCTACCTGTACTATACTGTCGTATGAGTTAAGGTAGCCTGCGCAATTAGAATCATTGCGTTTCTTACTATGCCACGTGCGAGGAAATGAGGGTACTGAAGGTTAACTCCTTTAATTTATCTATCGTAGTAACATACCAGTACACTATGTACTTAAGTAGTACTTAAATTTCTAGTTTCTTTACATTACTATTACATAAGTTGTATGGTAATTTTTTCTCAGTAAAAAATATTGTTCTTACTTACTATCATTTTCGTATCGCTAATAACTAGAAAACTACAAGAGATGTTCGAATGAAACTGTATTTTATCAGTTACTAAAATTTAGCTTTATTTTAAAAACGTCATCATTTACAGTCTAATCGGCTTTCTTATCCCGTCGATAAAGAAGTCCGGCTGACTTTTTTTCATCTACGACCAAACTGAGTTTATCACACATTAACATTCAACGTGAAATTAATGCCATTAAATTTTTCCTTTTTAATTTCAGGAACAAATAAAAATCTCAATGAGGATTAGGGATGCAGAATAATTTAAATTTCAAACCAAAAAAAGGGCTGTGTTATTTCCGATATTCATAAGCGCCTTATCTAGAATTATTTTACGAGATCTATGAATACTACACATGTCAGCACGAATAGGAGTGGCTGTCCAAAATAAGGATTTTTTTTTAGATGTCACTTACTGGTGCAACAGGAACAGAGTTATCAGAAATTTATGTGTTTTTCAAAACACATAACTCGTGATTTTCGCTTTCCATACCAGGATCGTAACTTATATCAATAATTGTTCCTACTGTTCAATAAGTAGGTAAAATTCTTTTGTTACCCAAATATTTCGTTTTAGAATAACACATGATCTTTTACATAAGTGGTGTATTTGCACACTTTTAATTTTTTTTAACCTCCGGGACCAACGTTAAGTATTGCTTCAGAAGATTGAGATGAATGATTTGTAGCGCGGGTAAAAATGCCATGCCTGACCGGGATTCGAACCCGGGACCTCCGGATGAAAAGCCGATATGCTACCACTCGCACCATGGAGGCCGGTGAACAACCTAGAACGTAAATTCCAATAGTTTTTTTTTTAAATAAATATTTAACTCATTTATTTTAACGTATCTTTCCTCATATTTATCATTAATATAGAATACTATTTCAAATCTAATTTGGAAATATTCAAAAGGTTTGTTTAATTTTACATTAATCAAAACATAACATTTAATCCAATCGAAAAATCATCGCAGAGATTTTATATACATATATTTCTAATTTCATTAAAAAATGTTCGTAATCAAAAACATTAAAAAACCCAAATAATTTTTGAATTTTTTCCATTGGAAAAAGTCGATTTTAATAGATTATTACTATAAAAGAAATCAATATAACTCTGGAACAAACCCATTTATAAAAATACCAAAATTGAATTGTGAACTGATTTTTGAATTTTTAAAACCCTTTTTTGGTTAATTTAAACTTTTAAGAACAAAATTACAATAAAATTTCATCATAATTCACCCTCACCCCTAAAAAAGAAAACTTAGGTTACTTTTTTTTATTGTACATTTTTCAATGGAATTTTTTTAAATTTCTTTCATTTAAAATAATAAATGAAGAAAAATCAAAAAATTTTCTTGGAATGTAATTTTAGAGATGGGGGAGCAGAAAAAATAATAAAATAACGATTTTTTGAATTTAATTTTTTTGGTTTATTTAAACATATAATTATAATTTTTTAAATAAATCCTCATCATAAATAACCCCTTCCACAAAAAAGAAATATTTGGTAATTTTTTCATGCAGTATAACTAATTTTCTAGTATATAAAATAAATAACCAATGCCAGGAAAGTATTTCAACTTTGTTGTAAGCTTTTTTATTTATAACTAGCAGACCCGGTAATGCTTCGCTATTGCTAGATTTAAGTATATATATAATATAATATATATTTTTTTTTGTCTTCAGTCATCTGACTGGTTTGATGCAGCTCTCCAAGATTCCCTATCTAGTGCTAGTCGTTTCATATTCGGTATATACATACATATATATATATATATATATATATATATATATATATATATATATATTAAATGAACTCAATTAAAAGTTTGATAAAACATTAAAAAACTGAACACTACGGACTTTACAAAATTTAACCTTTCACTTTATAAGTCAATGTAAATAAATCCAGTTGTCAAAATAGCACTACCTGTCGGATTTAATTCAAACTACTCCCAAAACACAGTAGTCGGTTCAAAATACCCATAATTTCCTTTCTACTGATCAGATCGAGGATTTCAATCGCTTTAAACCATCTCCGGAAAACGCGGACCATTTTGAAAAAACCCGGGCGTAAATCATTCCAGTAGTTTTTTAGTCTATAGCGCACATACATACAAACATTACCTTTTATTTATATATATATATAGAAGAAGAAAATCTGTTTGTATATTTGTTTGTTTCGTAAATATCTCTACACCGGCGCCATCTATCGGGTATAGTTTTTGTAAAAAAATATTTATTTATATGTAACTAATATATATTCTGAATATGAGCCAAATCGGACCAAAAGTGTAATTTTTCTAAATATCTCAACTCCAGCGCAATCTAGCTTATCCATTTTTTGCAGAGATATTTCGTTCCATGTAACACATATTCTGAATGAGCCAAATCGGACAATAAATAAATTTTTTTGAAATATCTCAATCCCAGTGCCATCTAGTGGGTCCAAACTAATTCAGAAACCTTCCCGGGCGTGCGCACAACTCACTAAAGTTTCATCGCAACCGGATGAATAGTATAGGAATGCAAACGGGACAAATAAGTAAATAATCATTTTTATGTATATAGAAAATGTTTGGTCTGAAAAAAATACTAATATTTGTTAACACCAATAATTTTCCATTAAGAAAACAAGTATTATATCTATTAATAACAAAACATAATGTATGATTGTTTATACAATTAATTTAGTATATGTAATTAGGTTATATAAAAGAATTTAGAAATTCTAGTTACGTTTTATTATCTTACATTTATAACTCTTTAATCAGCTATTCAAATAAAATCCAGTTTTCATTGGTCAACGATCTAAAAATAATTTTATATTACTGCTTTTACGGAATGTAAAAATGTACAATTTCATAATATGTATATTACGCTTTCACCTAATTTAGTAAAATAGTTGATAATGTCTTATCACCCAATAATTGATTTAAAAAAAATATATTATAATTTGTACTTTTTATAACCCATACCGATGAATTTTTAAGGCAAATAACAGGTTTGATAATAAAGGAAAAAAGAATATAGTCTTTATTTTTATTACGTAATTATTATCTTGTAAATCTGTTTTTATTTCATTTAATTTTTAAATACTTCACTTAAAAAAAAAATACTCTTTTATAATTACATTTTTAACCTACACATTTCTTCTTTTAAATAAATTTTAAAAAATCTTCCTTGTACGCCACATGACTTCCTTGTACGCCTATTAAATTTACATACACACATTTTTTGCTGCACTTCATTTAAACTTATTTCATCTGAAAGTGAGATACGATCCTAGAATTCCTTAATAAAGTGGACAGTTGTTACACTACTGCATTGTGGTGGTCACCTCATTGCATCAAATTTTTTTGTGGTGTTCGTACCAAAATGTTATATTAGTTTATATATTAATTTTGTTTCACGGCGCTCAAGTAGTTATGTAATGTAAATGATAACGTGTCGAATTCGTAACCATGTACACATCGGTTCAAATCCGAATTCATTTACGTATTTTTTTAAAGTTTTTTTTTTTAATTTAAATATATTGATTTATTAATAATTATTAACCTCTAAAAAAATTTTTTAATTAAAATGAAAAGTACATAAAATTTTATTTCACTAATAACTTTTCCTTTTTTTGCATATTTTTTTTATTGTTATTACTGAATTATTATTTATTTTAATTTTTTTTTTACAATTAGATGTTAATAATTATTAATAAATCAATATATTTAAATTAAAAAGAGTTTAAAAAAATAAAATTAAGTGTGATTAGAATCGATGAATAATTCCCCTTGTAACATCCAAATATTTCATTAATTAAAATTTCATTTGTCTATAACTCTGGAACCAATGAAAATAAGTACCACTCATTGAAAAGCTCTCAATGAGGGATTATTACTGCATTTAAGAAAAAGTCCAAAATCCAATCTTATTTGGATTTCGGGCTTTTTTGCACACTTTTGGTCCAATCGATTACAATTAAAAGGAGAGATGCACAACTAGATGTTACAACAGTCCTAAATCCAAAATTTCAACATCCTAATCGTTTGTGAGTTATGCGAGATACATACTCACATAAGTCACGCTGAAACTAGTCAAAATGAATTCAGGGATGTTCAAAATGGATATTTTCGTTGAAATCTGAAAAACTGAAATTTTTCGCGATCACAATACTTCATTTACTTCGTACAAGGAAGTAAAAACTGGTAAAGTATTACATTGACCTATGCCGGTCAAGTCATGCAATATTTCGCATAAGGTTTTTTTTTACAGCTGGAGAATAAATTTTAAGAAAGATTTTTCTAAAAATATTCATATATAAGTTAAGCTTAACAAATTTGCTTAAGTAAAATTTTCTCTAAATCTAACATATAAAAAATTCTGCATTTTAGGTTTGAGGTTACTATTAAAACAAAAAAAAGAAATGATAAGATATTTCTTGATAGCCTATATATAAGTATAAACGTGAAACAAAAAATTGAAAAATATTTAAACCGAAAGGAAGTAGGATAAAAGAACAAAAAAACATATATTTCAATTTTAAGAGGTTGGGGGTGGTTAAAAAAAAAATTGGATAATTAATATAAACATTATCAGTTATAAAATTTGTTTAATAAAGTTTTCTCTATAATTCCTTTGAAGATAATTAAAATTGATTTTTTGCGATATCTCCCCACACCTCTAACGAATTCTGAAAAAAATTAATATGATCATGTATAAAAACATTTGATCCAAATCAGTTGGGTGAGTTATACGTCCAAACGCAATGCGACATATAGACTTTTTTTTATATTTTTTTTAAGAATTACGATAAGGAACGCAAGGGTGATGGGAAAATTGTTTATCGGACAGGTAATTATTTATTTAGTGGCGTTTTTTAAATTTTAAATGATAGATTTATTTTGCTTTGTTCGATCCTTTAGACCGAGAAAAAGCTATTTGTACGGGATTGACATAGGAAGACTAACAGCGTATACTTTCTACTGGCATTTCTAATGGCCCCTTCAGACCATCCCCTGAAGTCCTTCCGGTGCTAAATCCTTCCGACCTAATAGAAATGCGCCTTTCGGAGGTCCTAATATTTAGAGGATATAAAGTTCTCCCCCATTATTGTGAAATAATTATAAGATCTAGGAAAGAGTGTGAAAGAGGGTTGGCGAAGTAAAGTTATTAGAAAACTTTCTCCGCTTGGACTGTTGTCGTTACTGCATCTAGACATTCATGTCGGGTCGGATTCCAGTCCGTGGTAGTGGGTCGATCTTCATTGTTTTTTTCTTCTCGTCTCCTTCAGCCTGCCTTTCCGTAAAACTGGTTGTAAATAACTTACAAACCGTAAGAATTGTGTCGTGGCTCTAAAAAGGGCAACACGGGGTAAAGTTCAGGCCCTCTATTCTCTTCCTCAAGCGGGTGCGGGGCTTTTAGTTCCACAATCTTCGCTGTCCGTCGGCAGTCTTTTTCATCTTCTTAATTTAAAAAAAATAGGATGGCTGGTTCTTACAATTCATGATTGAATCAGACAGAATATACGTAATATTTGCAGTACACTCACGTTCCGGGACTACAACTAATGTCTTTAAACTCATTGTATAAACGATAGTAGCGTAAACAACGTGCGTATAATGTAGTCTCTTATTCAATGAAATGAGTTCATCGAAACCGTAGAATCACCTTAGCAGCAGCTCGTGAAATTAAGATGAATAAACAAGAAGTATTGTTAGACGTATATTACTTCATGTGAAAATTAATACACAAAAAGAGTGGAGCATCACACGTAAAAGTTATTTATAACTATATCGGGTCGCTCAAAACGGACGTGTTACGACATGTTATGCCCCCACTCTCTGGATTGCTGTTATAGTTTATCGGCTCGACATTCAGCTATATATGCTGTCTGTACTTTTAACATTAAATAGCATACTGTATACAAGATTAAATATGTTATCGAATGAAATAGAAAAAAATATATAGGTACAACTGTATTTATGAATTTAATATTCCAAAAACAGCGCAGAGATAGCGTTAGCGAATTCTTTCAAAAATCGAGTAAGGCCGGTATGTAAGCAGCCATGACATCGCCAATGTTCTAAATATCCATCACCATTGCTTAAACAATTTGGAGAAAGCTGAATACAAAAAGAAATTCGATGTTTGGGTACCACATGATCTGACTCAGAAAAATTTACTCGATCGAATTTCTATGTGCGAATCTCTACTAAAACGTAACGAAATCGAGCTGTTTCTGAAGCGGTTGATAACGAGTGATGAAAAGTTGATAACCTACGACAACAGTGTGCAAAAAAATATCGTGGTCGAAGCGAGGAGAAGCGGCAAAGCCCACAATGACGCCCAGGAAGGTTACGCTTACGCTGTACGTTTGGTGGGATTGGAAAGGCATCGTGCATCATCAGGAAAAACGTAGTCTTAGATATATGCTGTCGAACCCACCGGGTTGGTCTAGTGATTAACGCGTCTTCACAAATCAACTGATTCGGAAGTCGAGAGTTCCAGCGTTCAAATCCTAGTAAAGCCAGTTATTTTTACACGGATTTGAATACTAGATCGTGGATACCGGTGTTCTTTGGTGGTTGGGTTTCAATTAACCACACATCTCAGGAATGGTCGAACTGAGAATGTACAAGACTACACTTCATTTACACTCATACATATCATCCTCTGAAGAATTATCTAATCGGTAGTTACCGCGGGCTAAACAGGAAAAAGAAAGAAAGAAAAATATATGCTGTCGAAAATTAGCGCGATTCCACCTAGCAATTCAAAAGAAACGGCTTGAACTGGTCAACAGAAAGGGTGTTATATAGCTCGCTGACAACGCCAGACCGCATACATCTTTAACTACCTGTTAGAGATTGACAGAATTTGACTGGGAGATTTTAATGCATCCACCGTACATCCCGAACCTGGCACCGTTAGACTATAATTAGTTTTGGTGTCCGCAGAACTCTCGGAATTGTGTTAGTTTCAAAAGAGGCCTAAGAAAAACAGCCATATGTCACAATTTTTTAACTGGAAACCACAGTAATTCTACAGCGATGGGATTATGATGTTGCCGGAAAAATAGCAGTTATCGAAAAAAAAAATGGTGCATATGTGATATCATACTGTTATTTTCCAATAACAAAAATGTGTTGTCAATTTTGACCTCCAAAAGCTCAAAACGTTTTAGACATCTAATAGTTTTCAAATGGAATTTTATTTCCCTATTTACAAAAATAAATATTTAAAATATACTAAATTTACGTAAAGAGATAGTTATTAAATTTTGCTATATAAATCATCGAACGCATTAATGAATTGTACTCGGTTAAGTGTTCCGTCCCCTTCCGTCTGAATCATACATTATCCACTAATTTGGCAAATGACGAAATAAAGATGTGTTCTAAAAAAAAAAAACTAATGTACCTCCCATGAAAGCTCTAATCATTAAGGGTTATTGTCAGATCAGGTTCACGACTAAAGGGGAAAAAATATATTAACCATTACAGGGTAGTAAAAGTTAAACCACCGTAGCACCGCTATTGAAACAAACAACAGATATGTACACTTCATTTTTTTATTGGTAACACCTGTCGTGCATACACTTTTACAGCTGTATTTCTAAAAACTACTACAATTTTATATTTTTTATATATATATATATATATATATAGAGAGAGAGAGAGAGAGAGAGAGAGAGAGAGAGAGAGTTTTTCATAATATCCTGACTTTTTAACAAAAGAGTAAGAAGGTGATCAACCTTTATTTCCATCAGGAAGTAATTTAAAAAAAAAATGACGATAGGGGAAAACTGCTTAAAAAAGAATTTAAAAGGGGTCTTTGTACACAAATACAAGTCACGTTTGCGTCTTTAAAAGAAACTCCCCCCAACACACACACACACACATATATATATATATATATTTTTTTTTGTCTTCAGTCATTTGACTGGTTTGATGCAGCTCTCCAAGATTCCCTATCTAATGCTAGTCGTTTCATTTCAGTATACCCTCTACATCCTACATCCCCAACAATTTGTTTTACATCCACATTCACCCTATCCATTTCCCTTTTTAAATTTTCTAGCCTACCAGCCTTTTTTAAGCTTCTAACATTCCACGCTCCGACTCGTAGAATGTTATTTTTTAATTTTCTGGTGACCCCTTCCTTAGTAGTCCCCACCCGGAGATCCGAACGGGGGACTATTTTACCTCCGGAATATTTTACCAAGGAAGGCGCCTCCATTATTGCTATGTGAAAATGCAGAGAGCCACATTTTCTTGGAAAAAAAGCAGCTGTAGTTTTCCATTGCTTTCAGCTGCGCAGTACTCAGAGGACTGAGTGATGTTGATACGGCCGTTTAAGTCATTGTGACTCACGCCCCTAACAACTACTGAAAGAGCTGCTGCCCTCTTTCAGGAATCATTCCTTAGTCTGGCTCTCAACAGATACCTCTCCGATATGGTTGCACCTTCGGTCCAGCTACTCTGTATCCCTGAGCACTCAAGCCCCCTCACCAACGGCAAGGTCTCATGATTCATAGAGATACATATATATATATATATATATATATATATATATGTTTGTTTTAATTACAAAGAATCATTACAATCAAATTCAGAAAAAGAAAATTTATCAGAATTGTTTCAAATTTTATTTGAAATAAAATTTCTATTCTATATATTTGGGCTGACCCTAATGAAATTTTGCGTGGGTTGTAATATATATATACATTTCCGAGTTACATTGACTTTTCTTTAAATAATCGATTATTTTCACCGTTCAAATCTATTCAAAAATAACTTTTTTGGATTATTTAAGATCGCGGCGTTGATTATAAGTTTTCTTTTTAATCAAATTTAAATTATATATAGATATATATATGTAGTTTCAGAATGATTTTTAATTTGATTTTCATTAATTATCAAACAATAACAAACGTGTGCAGGTAATGAAAATTATATAAGTAAACAAATATTTTAAATATTCCCAAATTAAACGGTGTTCAAAAAATGAAGCAACCTTATGCAAAAATGTTTCCTTCTTTTTTTGCTGGTTTAATGGAAAAATTGAAGAAAAACTGATTATACAATGCACCAGAGAATATACATAGAACCACAATATAGTGGTTCTCCCATTATATTAGACGTGTCAGTTATGCCCAGACCCAGAATGCCTTTACAGAAAAGTATGGTGTGGATGCACCAAACAGGTCCTTCATCAAATAAGCGGCTATACAAGTTCCAGGAAATAGGGAATGCGACAGTTCAGCTAAAAGTGGTCGACCGAAAGTGCTAAAACCAGAAAAGTTGATCTACGTGCAAGCTGCATATTCTGTTAGTCCCAAGAAGTTTGTACGAGATCTACCTAACCGGTCTGGTCTCTCCGTCAGTAATGCCCACACGGGACAGCGCAAGTATTGAAAGATGCATCCATACAGAATTCGTGTTGTTACCTGCAGACATTAGAAAACGTGTAGCTTTCTGTCAGCGGTTCATGTTATCTGTAACGCTAGACGAGGAAGAACTCGACGAAGAGTGTTGCTGAAATTTCTCAACAAACGTTACAAAATGTATTTAAGAGGATGCAACATCGTATTCGATTATGTGAATCAGAAATGGAGCCAACCATCAGCAACTATTTTAACTTCCTCATTTTCCCGTAAGGTTGCGTAACATTTTAAACACTCAACCTTTTCTTTCTTTTTTTTTCCTGTTTAGCCTCCGGTAACTACCGTTTTAGATAATACTTCAGAGGATGAATGAGGATGATATGTATGAGTGTGAATGAAAAGTAGTCTTGTACATTCTCAGTTCGACCATACTTGAGATGTATGGTTAATTGAAACCCAACCACCAAAGAACACCGGTATCCACGATCTAGTATTCAAGTCCGTGTAAAATAGCTGGCTTTACTAGGACTTGAACGCTGGAACTCTCGACTTCCAAATCAGCTGATTTGGGAAGACGCGTTCACCACTAGACCAACCCGGTGGGTTTAAACACTCAACCTGTATTATAGGAACCCACCGGATTGGTCTAGTGGTGAACGCGTCTTCCCAAATCAGCTGATTTCGAAGTCGACAGTTCCAGCGTTCAAGTCCTAGTAAAGCCAGCTATTTTTACACGGACTTGAATACTAGATCGTGGATACCGGTGTTCTTTGGTGGTTGAGTTTCAATTAACTCAACCAGGAATGGTCAAACTGAGGCTGTACAAGACTTCATTTACACTCATACATATCATCCTCTGAAGTAATATCTGAACGGCAATTACCGGAGGCTACACAGGAAAAAAGAAGTTATAGAGATATGGACGAGGAAAAATATGTTTAAAAAAAGATTATTTGCCGACATCCGTGATTAAGTAAGTAACGTATCAGTTTTTGTTAAGGAGTTCCCGGGTTCGAATCCCTATTAGGCATGGCATCATTTTATACGTTACCAATTTCCATCAGGCTAATGACTACAGCTGTTAATACCCGCTCTTTCATAACAACAAAAAAAAGTAAATAAATTCCAAAATTAATTGGAATTACGAAAATTAATATTGAACAGATATCGTTAGACTCCCCACGTTTTATTTTTATATTATAAAGAAATATTAAAAATTTATTTAAATAAATTATTATATCTATTACTTATAATTATTATGAATAAGAGATATTTATACACATTTTGAAAGGTTGACATTGAGGAAACCCGATACTACACAGCATAATTAATTATAAGAAAAATATCACATCATAAATGTTATAAACATTACGTAATTCTATTATGGCATTACAAACAAACATATACACACACACACAAAGATAGAACTGCCCACATTCATTTAACACGATATGTATCAGAATTGAACGTGAGAGAAAATCGACGTGTGGTTATGTACATTTATTTATACCGTAGTTCTCATGTTGTATGATTTTAATTGTGAGAAGTATAAAGCAGTGAACAAATGATTCACATCGTATTGATAATCGATAAAAATAATTATCGTCTAAAGATATGTTATGTATACACCGATTGTTTATAAAATAACTCCTTGGTTCCAAAAATTCATAATGAAAAATCAGTAAAAAGCATCCGGTTCTCATATTTATGTTAGTTGTTATTATTATAATTATTAAGATTTTCATTGCAAAATTCGCCGCGATTGGCACCACTGTGTGAACTACACTGCGTATCTGGTCGGCAGTCTTGTCTCAATGAGGGAGTTGGATTATCGAAAAAAGATCGGTTATCATAGTTCAGAGAAATTTGCTATTTTCACATTTACCGACACGACGTCGGCGTTCGTAAAAATTAACTTAAACTTATGAATAGCTTTTACACTCGCCGACATGTCGGTGTCGATCGTTACAAGCATCAAAACGACGGCGGGCTGTCTGTGTCTCGTCGTTGTCGGGGCATGTGACAAAAAACGAACCAAGACGTACTGTGTCGTTTTGGTTCGTTTTTTGTTTTGAACTAAGTGCGTGTCTACTGCAAGTTACAATTCATAAAAAGATTTTTGGATTTGTAAAAAAAAATAATTTTTTTCTATAAGATATGGCTAAATATGATGTAACTTGTAAATTAAATGTAATTGAACTTGTAGAAAGTAAGTCCTGCTTGTGTGATAAATTTAATGATTGTAATAAAAAATAAAATGCTCAAGAGAAAAAATTAAATACAACAAATACATAGTCGTCTGTTAAATTTACTGATCTTAAAATACGAGATAAATAACAATTAAAAAAAAATGAGTAGTAAAACAGAAGGTAAAAATCACTTAAACCGGTAGACAACAAGTAAGTAAAAACGTCTAACATGAAATACTCGGTAAATGTGAAACCAAGCCTGCCGATATGGGAACTGCGCCGTATCGGCGTCGTGAAGTGTGAAAACAGCCATTATCGTTGTGAATATGGCGGTGCCGCGCCTACAAATAAAACAATACTCCAGTGGTTTAATCAGTTTATGGAAACAGATAGTGTCTTAAAGGAGAAGTCACCAGGAAGGCCGGCCGTATAAAAACAGTTCCGAAAATCTTGAACGCGTAGCCCGAAAAAAATCATTACAAAGGCGCAGTTTAGAGTTAGGAATACCTAAAGATACAGAGTACAAAGTGTTAGGTAAGAGGTTTAGACTACGTGCGTACAAGATACAACTTTTACACGAAATCAAATCCGATGACAAAGTGAATAGATTGGAGTTCTCAAATTTTTTTTTGAGGGGGCATATGAAAAACGTAGTTTATTTGGAGAAAATACCGTAGGTGGTTGATATCAACCATCTACGGTTGAGAATTGTTGTGACAGAAGCATCCATTACACCTAACATGCTAGAGAGTATGTAGGAAAAGGTGGATTATTACCTACCGTCTGGACATGTGCAGGGGAGCAAATGGTGTACATATCGAAGTGTAGTTAACACCAAAAAAAAACTTCAAAATTTACCCTTTCAGAATATATACTCATTTAAATAATGCTTTAAATGATTTGATGACATTTATCGTTTAAATGATAATTGAAACCGAGGAGTTCTTTTATACCAATTCTGTATATATATATATATATAAATAATGATTAAGTAATTTTGTGCAAATGTATAAACGTCTGAAAAAATTTACTAGAAGAAAAACCTTCGTAAGCTCAGTTAATCTAACCCACCGGGTTGGTCTAGTGGTTAACGCGTCTTTCCAAATCAGCTGATTTGGAAGTCGAGAGTTACAGCGTTCAAGTCCTAGTAAAGCCAGATATTTTTACACGGATTTGAATACTAGATCGTGGATACCGGTGTTCTTTGGTGGTTGGGTTTCAATTAACCACACATCTCAGGAATGGTCGAACTGAGAATGCACAAGACTACACTTCATTTACACTCATACATATCATCCTCTGAAGAATTATCTAAACGGTAGTTGCCGGAGGCTAAACAGGAAAAAGAAACAAAAAGGCTCTGTTAATCTGGTCCTAAAAATAAAATAATTGAGGTAGCGTCCGGAAAAAAGTTTATTTAAATTAAAATTTGGCTAATATAAAAATCATAAACAGAATACGTTTAAAAACCATTGGAAAAAACTAAAGAATAAAATGAAATCTAAAACTAATTACGCATTTCAACTATTAAACACTTATCGTTAGTATATGAAATTAATTAATATAAAAATTAAAAAAAAAACTAACGTAAATATTGGCAAAGTAATAAAATGTTGTCAAATTTATTTTATAATCACATATCTATTTATTTAAGTTTTTTTTAACATTCACATTAATTCTTTTGAATCAAATACGAGTATACCAACCGACCACCGAGGTGGAGTGGTAGCGTCTCGGCCTTTCAACCGGAGGTCCCCGGTTGTAATCCCTGCCAGGCGTAGCATTTTTCATATGACACAAAATTCCATCTCCATATCCAACAGACAAGCTTATCACGTTTGTGTGGCGAAAATTTCGCAAAAAAAAAAAAGATGACTGATGAACATTCAAAACACGCGTTTAATTCTTTTATTTATAATTTTATATCAAAAACTGTTTAGCATAGATCTTTTTATATGTGATTAAGATAAGGCTAACACTGATGTTTTTCTTATTATTAAGCAAGAAACTTGTAACTTAACGAGTGGAGTGGCTTTGCCTTATAACAACGTTTTCAAAAAATTAATTACACTAATAGAATCATGAATAATTTTTGTAAAAAAATTTTTAAAAGCATTAGCACATCATTTTCTGATTTTACTTCCTTGTAAGAAGTAAAAAAGTATGTGATCGCGAAAAATTTCGGTTTTCAGGTTTCAATGGAAATATCCATTTTGATCATCCCTAAATCCATTTTTACTAGTTTCGGCGTGACGTCTGCACGTACGTATCTCGCATAACTAAAAAATTATTAGCTGTAGGATGTTGAAATTTTGGATTTAGGACTGTTGTAACATCTAGTTGTGCACCTCTTCTTTTGATTTTAATCGACTGAACCAAAAGTGTCTAAAAAAATCCCAAAATTCAAAACAAATAATTTGATTTTAGACTTTTTCTTTACTGCAGTAATAAGCCCTCATTTAGAGCTTTTCAATGATACATCATAAGTGGTACTTATTTTCATTGGTTCCAGAGTTATAGCCAAATAAAATCTTAATTAATGAAATATTTGGAACTTGGAAGCCACATCGGTTCAAATCGGACTTCATCTCCTTTTATTTTAAATTTAAATATATTGATTTATTAATAAATATTAAACCTCTCATTATAAAAAAAAATATTTACAATGAATAATAATACAATAACAAAAAAAAGAAAAAATATCAGTAGTTTTTAATTAAATAAAATTTTATATACTTTTCATTTTAAAAAAGTGTGTAAATGTAATTTAATAGGCGTTCATCTGTTGTCCATATCAGATTTTTTATTAATTATCATCGCGATGAAAATAATAAAAAAAAATTTAGCTAACCTATAACAAAAGATTGGCATTCTAACATGTAGTTCACGTAGCACCCATTTATCATTTTGTCGATTCAATTAAAAGGTTTTTTGAAAGACGATGTTTTTTTTTTGCAAAAAGAAATGTTCCTTATCTGACGAACGTTTTAAGTTAAATTTTGTATCGTTATTATTTTCATGGCAACAGGAATTCGATTATAACAATTTGAAATCGAAATGAAATGATGTAGACGCATGGTGGGCGTAGATTACAAACTATTTTATCAATTAAAAAGGCGCGCCTTGACGGCAGTTGTGTCCTTATTGGCAGACACTCATGTAACGCGGCTGCGGCCACGGCCAATTTGAACAGAACTTTCTTTTTCCTGTTTAGCCTCCGGTAACTATCGTTTAGATAATTCTTCAGAGGATGAATGAGGATGATATGTATGAGTGTAAATGAAGTGTAGTCTTGTACATTCTCAGTTCGACCGTACCTGAGATGTGTGGTTAATTGAAACCCAACCACCAAAGAACACCGGTATCCACGATCTAGTATTCAAATCCATGTAAAAATATCTGGCTTTACTAGGACTTGAACGCTGGAACTCTCGACTTCCAAATCAGCTGATTCGGGAAGACGCGTTCACCACTAGACCAACCCGGTGGGTTTCAAGAGCCACCTACCTGATCTATTCGTCTTGAATCGACTGTCAAAATCAATCGGATCGATAGCTATACCTTATCGATTCAGCTCCCTTCCTCATGACGTTTCCTTTGTATTTTATACATATAAAATAGAGAAATATATGTAATTAATAATGGAATATTGTAATGTCACCAGGCTAATATCGCTGTGTAAAATTTCATCATTTTATGACATCGGAAAATGAGTTTAATTAAGATTGAAAAATTTGAGGACATTGAACCATTGTTAAATGTTAGGGATAAACTGCAAATAGATGGTTCCCCAGATTGTTATGAACAGAACAGACATTTCCCCCCCTATATCGTAGAAACAAGTGTGATCGTCTGCCAACTCGAATCATAGCCAATCACAGCGCATATTCAACGAGTGATTCTGTTACTTCCTACGAATTATCGATCAAGTATTGGCTACTCTGAGTTTTATTTTCTTTTACGAACTAACCAATTATTAATTAATAAAACATAAATTTAACATATAGTAAGAAAAAAATAATATTCACGTCTTATTATTAAGATATACTTTAATGAAAGCGTATAAAAGCAACAAAGGCCTTATTATATAATTCGGTAACGATTTTTTTACGATTTATAATTGAGGCACGAAGAATACGTATAGGTAAATTAAATGATCCATTTTATCAGATTTTAAGTACGTTACACATGTTCCTGACAAGAGGTAAATTACTTGAACTTCATTAAAAACTGAATAATTCATTAATAAATTCTGATACTGCTCCTCAGATTCAAGGACAGTCAACGATATTTTTAAGATTATCCGATTATTTTTATATTAATATTTTAATAAAATTCAACCTCGATTTTTGAAAAATATAGAAAATTACAAATTAGTATCATTCCAATAATTAAATATAATAAATAAAATATTGAATATTAAAACTTACCGGTGTAACACAAAGAAAGTAACGTATGAGCATGTCTTCTAATTTGTTGTTTACCGCGTGACCAAGTCATCCTTTCTAATACGTGATTGACAATCTCACTACCGGTGATCGCTGTCATACGCCATTGTAGCTTTGATAAAACTAACATTTCCCAACCCTGAAAACAATAAAAACAAAAAATTAATAATAAATATAAAATATTAAACGTTATTGTATTTTGTATAATTTTTTTAGACAACAAATATACAAAACACAAATTAAATGAAAAATGTTTAAAAAAAATATTTTTATTAATTTATTTAATATTAAAATATATTTTCTGTTTAGAAGAAAATTAATTTATTATAATGTTAATTTGATGAATAATTAAAAATAAGTAGCAGGCCCTACACACACAAGCATCAAGTTTCAACTCGTCACGACTGTGGCCCACTGCATAAGCTCGTATGAAATATAAAGTCAACATAACCTTAAATTAAGATTATATTATCTGTTGTCGACCTCAATTTGAACGTAACTCAGGAATCGCTCAACCAATTTTTGTTAAAAATTTACATGCCTAACTTCAGATATACTACTACAGCATATCTAAATTCCAGTGAGATTGATCCAGTATTTTTTAGAGATTTTCGAGCTACACATATGTAATATTTTCCCGTCTAGATAGCGTTATAGTTCTAGAAGGGAAATTATTGTAATCGGTCCAATTTGGGCATATGCGGTTTTCACCGGATCTTGATGTTTTGACATCTAAAGAATCCAAAACAAAAACCGGATGGAAATTTTCCGGATCTTAATGTTCGTGGTTACGTGTATGTATTCAGTCTTGGCCTCTAAATTACCTTCTATCTCCTGAACTAATAGACGAAATTTGAACTCGGTCAGATTACTTATACATGGGGCGTTAATGACATTAAATTTACAACTTAAAAAGGTCAAGGGGACCTTAAAAGGGTCAAGTGGGGAGACTGTAGAGCAAGGTCACCCTCAATATCTCGCCTAATTAAGGTCATATTATTTTTAGGCACTTTTTTAACAATCAAAAAATAAAAATATTTTCAAAATCGCACCCACCCCCCACAAGAAAGAAAAAGCTCTAAACTACTGCTACGTCACAGGTCAAAGGTGACCGGTAGAATTAAATAAATGAATAATATTTAACCTTTTCTTTTTTCCTGTTTAGTTTCCGGTAATTACCGTTCAGATAATACTTCAGAGGATGATAAGTATGAGCAAATGAAGTATAGTTTTGTACAGTCTCACTTCGACCATTCCTGAGATGTGTGATTAATTAAAACCCAACCAGCAAAGAACACCGGTATCCACGATCAAGTATTCAAATTCGTGTAAAAATAACTGATTTTATTGGGACTTGAACGTTGGAACTCTCGACTTCCAAATCAGCTGATTTGGGAAGAAAATAATATTTAACATAAAGAGAAAAAAAGTAACTAGTCGGGCTGGATCTTGAACTAGATCGCTCAGTTGACTCGGTACATGGTGGGTTAAGCCTCGCCGGCTACACCAGCTGCCATCCGTACCAAAGAAATTTGTTCTATGCAAATTGTGAAATTAAATTAATTTAGTTAGTGCCGAACCGTCGCCGTTAGTACCGCCACACTCGTACGAATTAAATACGGTATGCGCGCGTACTTTAGTTAGAATCATTGAAATTAATAAACGAAAAAATATTATTTTTAAATAAAATGATAAATATTTTTAATTAAATTGTGTGTGTAAGTCGAACATCAGAAATAAACCACAGTTGTAGGATTTTTCGCTGGAGTCGCGTGACGGGAACGTCCTAAAACTGTGTTATCAGCTATGGAAAATTACATTTAAGCCATTTTTTATTACATTTTTATACTCGTACCTCAAAACGTAAATTAATAAATAAAAAATTATATAATTATTACGTATAAAAATATTACATAACAAAAATAAATTATCAGATTATAAAACCAGTGAGCATAAATTTATTCAAAACTTTTAAACATTTATATATTTTTGAATAAATTTTTATTACAATAGAAATGGGAAAAAAATCACCATTATCAAGTCACGTATATTTCAGAGCAACAACTTAAACATACCGTACTAGTCGGAAGCAAATGTGTAGCTAGTGCATAGCTATATAATCGTATGTCATTATAAAATGGTTACAGCATTTTTTCCTCTCAGTAATTAACACTGTATCATTTATTTAATAAGATTATCCTTTTTCAAATACCACTTCATACACGACGAAATTTTAATTGTTGTACACTTCTTTAAATTAGTCATAACGAACGTTCAAGTTATTTCAATCGACCTGAATAAAAGGAGTAAATTTTCGATTCGTATGATTTTTTTTTATATTTTCAAATCTCACTCTCACATATATGTTTTTTTAACCCTTCCCTGATTTTAAGTAATATAATTATAACTAAAGATCAGAAAAAATTAATACTTCTTTCTTATGATTGTGACGTATGTAAAATATCTAATATACAAGAAATATTAAAGTTAAGAAAAAATTAATACTTCTTTCTTATGATTGTGACCCTCCTCTATGAATCATGAGACCTTTCCGTTGGTGAGAGGGCTTGAGTGCTCAGGGATACAGAGTAGCTGGACCGAAGGTGCAACCATATCGGAGAGGTATCTATTGAGAGCCAGACTAAGGAATGATTCCTGAAAGAGGGCAGCAGCTCTTTCAGTAGTTGTTAGGGGCGTGAGTCACAATGACTTAAACGGCCATATCAACATCACTCAGTCCTCTGAGTACTGCGCAGCTGAAAGCAATGGAAAACTACAGCTGCTTTTTTTCCAAGAAAATGTGGTTCTCTGCATTTTCATATAACAATGATGGAGGCGCCTTCCTTGGAATATTGGAAGGACAGGTAGAAGGAAAAAATTGTGTAGGCAGGCCACGTTTGGAATATGTAAAACAAATTGTTAGGGATGTAGGATGTAGAGGGTATACTGAAATGAAACAACTAGCACTAGATAGGGAATCTTGGACAGCTGCATCAAACCAGTCAAATGACTGAAGACAAAAAAAAAATGATTGTGACGTATGTAAAATATCTAATATACAAGAAATGTTAAAGTTACTTTTTCTTTAAATAATGATGTTCAAGTGGTTAACAGAATTATTTTAGAACTGTATATTTGATTTAGCGAAGAAAGTAGTTGAGAAACCATTACGCCTAACATTTTCCATAATTACCCTGGTATGAGATGATTGTTATTCGTAAATATAGTCTAGATGATTTTTGGGGGTAACTGGTAACTTTTTTAATTTTTTTTTTTGGGGGGGGAGGCAAAAAACGCCTGTGCATTATCATCGCCCGGAATTTTTTTAATAAAAAAGTAAAATAACACTAAAATAATAAAACTAAATAACGCTTAAAACTAATACAAATTTTTTTTTTTTTTTTGTCTTCAGTCATTTGACTGGTTTGATGCAGCTCTCCAAGATTCCCTATCTAGTGCTAGTCGTTTCATTTCAGTATACCCTCTACATCCTACATCCCCAACAATTTGTTTTACATACTCCAAACGTGGCCTGCCTACACAATTTTTCCCTTCTACCTGTCCTTCCAATATTAAAGCGACTATTCCAGGATGCCTTAGTATGTGGCCTATAAGTCTGTTTCTTCTTTTAACTATATTTTTCCAAATGCTACTTTCTTCATCTATTTGCCGCAATACCTCTTCATTTGTCACTTTATCCACCCATCTGATTTTTAACATTCTCCTATAGCACCACATTTCAAAAGCTTCTAATCTTTTCTTCTCAGATACTCCGATTGTCCAAGTTTCACTTCCATATAAAGCGACACTCCAAACATACACTTTCAAAAATCTTTTCCTGACATTTAAATTCATTTTTGATGTAAACAAATTATATTTCTTACTGAAGGCTCGTTTAGCTTGTGCTATTCGGCATTTTATATCGCTCCTGCTTCGTCCATCTTTAGTAATTTTACTTCCCAAATAACAAAATTCTTCTACCTCCATAATCTTTTCTCCTCCTATTTTCACATTCAGTGGTCCATCTTTGTTATTTCTACTACATTTCTACTACAACAAGAACAAAACAAAAGTAATGAAATGTAGTAGAAATACAAATTATATAATAAAAAATTTAAAACTAAGTTCAAACTTGTAACATATGTCAGGTCACTTACAACCGATATTTAATATACGAAAATACCTCTGCTCATTTCATTGAAATTTTTTAAAAACGATAATAGTCTAGTTTTCTTATAAGAAAAATGAAATTATCTCAATGGATTGTTTGAAAATAGTAACTTTTTTATTGAAAACTACTCACTTTTTAAATTTAAACAATAAAAAATAAAACTTAATTACAAATTATCTTAAATTTTAACTTTTTGAAGTCGGTGCCAAATTAAGGACGTGTTTGTGATTTTCAAACTGGCTTCAAAACCATCCGACTTAAAAAAAAAAAGAAATTTAAAGTACATTTAAAATAAATTTACTTTAAAGAGAAATACTTTATTCCTAGATTTTATTGTATACTAGCAGACCCGGCAATGCTTCGCTATTGCTATATATATATATAGAGAGAGAGAGAAAGAGAGAGAGGGATTAAATGAGCACAATTGAAAATTTAAAAAACTGAACTTCACAAATTTTACCTTTCATTTATTCTCCTTCCCCTTTTCCCTTTCCAACTTCTCCATTAAACCCTTATCCATCAACCCCTCTCCCAGTTTCCCCTTTTCCCTTTTGCCCGCGCGTAAATCGCTCCATTAGTTTTTTGGTCTTTAGCTGACACACATATGAACATATATATATAAAAGGCATGTTCATATGTGAACATATGAAAATATGTTTTTTTTTGTAACACACACACACACGTTGTGTGTTTCAAACAAATTTATATAAATATATATATTAATATTATATATTAATTATATATATATAATAAAAAAGTCTGTTTGTATATTTGTTTGTTTCATAAATATCTCGACACCGGCTTCACCTAGCGGGTATAGTTTTTGCAACAATATTTCTTTTCACGTAACTAATATTCATATTCTGAATATTAACCAGATCGGTCCATAAATATAATTTTTCTAAATATCTCAACCCCAGCGCCGTCTAGCGGGTTCATTTTTTACAGAAATAATTCTTTCCATGTAAGTAACATGTATTCTGAATATGAAGCAAATCGGACCATAAATACAATTTTTCGAAATATCTCGACGCCAGCGCCACCTAGCGGGTCCAAATTAATTCAGAAACCTTCCCTGGCATGCGTCCAACCATTCCCCAAAGTTTCATCGCTATCGGATGAACGATTTAGGAAGGCATAAGGGACAGACAAACATTCTTCTTTTTTTTTTACTTTTATGGCCGCAAAGGACCACTTTAGTCAGAATAATTAAAGCCTTTCTTGCCGATCTTTTGGCCTTTAAGTTCTTAGCTTTTACTTTTTCCCAATATTTAATGATCTTGCTTTACGAACCTCTTCTGAATAAACCCTTTTTGTATAATTAAAAGTTCTTACTTTAAAGTCGGTATTCAGATCTTTAATAACAAATTTTAATTTTTCGGATTTATTAAGTAAATCTTCGTAAGTCAAATTTAATTGTTGCATGTCTTATTTAATTTCTTTGATCCATAATAGCGGATTTTTTAAAGACCAAAATTGATCGATAATTCTCTTAGTAATCCTATCCTGCGGTAATCTTAACAAGTGTGCACAGAAAGAAATTCGCTTCTTTTTCAATTTTTATATATATATAGATTTTTTTTTTAAACTTAATGAAAATATTTTATTAATAAAAAATGATTCTACGATTAAAAAAATGTCATGACCAACGGAGATTCGAACCAGGGATCTCCGGATGAAAAGTCAAGACACGGTATACTCGTATATAATTTATTTCTCCCAGAGAGTTATTTATTTATTCATTCCCTTGATGATTTCGCGATATAAGCTTCATCCTTGGGATATGGAAATAGAAATGAAATATGCCACACCTGAATGGGATTCGAACCCGGAACCTCCGGATGAAAGGTCATAAACGCTAAATGTTGGTTGATCAACTTTCTTCTTTTTTTTTTGAAAAGAAATTCTTTTTAATTATAGAAGAAAGACTAAAGGAACAGTTACGTAAAGTTTTGAAAGATAACGTTCCAAAGAATATCAAATATGAATCAATGAAATCTTAAAATGTTGACGTCAGTTTTTTTTTTTTAATATAAATTATATAACTATTTTAGTTTATTATAATGATATTTTAACGAGTAAAATTATTGTTAATTTTCTTTTCAAATTATATTAAAAAATATTTTAGTTTAATTACATAATACCAGTTCATATTACCTTATAATTTTAATTTTTACTCAAAATTGATTCCCTGCTGATTTTATAATAATTTTTAATTATTATTTTAAAAAAGAAATGAGTGATTATTTATTAAATAATAAATAAGATAAAGAAAGAAAGGTAGGGAGAGGAGGGACAGAGAGAGAGAAAGAGAACATATATGACATTTGTTAATGATGAGTTTCGAATTAGATGTGGTACTGTTATGGTAAGTAACTTCTATACCACGTATTAGTTCCGCATAAGCTAACTAATAATTTTTTGGTTGTACATAAACGATAATGATAGTTTTCAATTCCTCTCATTACTACCCTTTCGGTCGTATGCGCGCTTTTTCAGGGAAAGAGAGACAAAACATAAATATAGGCTGTTGTATTATCTTTTTTTATTTCTTTTAATTTACATTTATTTTTTTGTCTTTAATAAATAATGAATTTATTTATATTAATTATATATTTGCCGTCGAGACTTGTCATCATAATTCGAGTTATTACAACAACGGTAAAATCTTAATTCATTTCTCAAATTTTTATTAATAAAATGCAATTTTCTTATAATAAATAAATAGTTTATTTATTTAATTTAATAATTTATCAGATATAAAATATTTTTATTAACAACAAATGCATATGCAGTTATAATATTTATTCATTATATCTAAATCAGCCAAAAGTGAAGTATAGTTTTTTTTTTTTGAAGGGGACGAAAAACGGTTTCGCGTTATCACCCGGGTCAAAAAGTACCAAAATGTTCCTTTCTCGGATATTAATAATAAAATAACCGTAACTATTAGGATAAAATACGTAACACGAGTAACAAAATAAAATTTTATAATCATTAAATCTTATGAAGATATTTAGAAGTAACAATAGCTGGTTTATTATATTCTTATAATTTCCTAGGATGCGCCGGAATGTTCCTCGGTAATTTAAATTTGCGACGTAAGGCCGCATAACATGCAGTTCACAAGGATACGACGCTCAGTCAAGCGGCAGTCGTTTCAAATGGTGCGTTTTCTGCCAACATCAAGTATCCGTGAGTATAGCGGGCGGCCTATTGCTATGCACATAGCCTGACGGCTGGCTTACCGCGCTATTAACTATCCTGATAACTTTGATAATGCACTGCATATTATGCAGTACATTACATACGAGAGCTATACGAGATGTTTTCGTAAAGGAATGACTATCTAACTGTTCCACCCGTCTTATCAATCTATCTCTCTCGCATGCAAAGTGCACAGCTATACACCATCCGCTATAGCTGTGATATGTCCTAATCGCACTTGGTATAGGACCACTTCCTCTCAGCGAATTTTTATACATGAAAAGTCCCAGGGTTATCTTTTATGTGTCTGAGTTTATTATCCGCCGCAGCAGTCCAATCATCTTGCTTTGCTACATTTTTCGAAAAATATGTTTAATGGATTTAATAAAATCGGTAGTTGTAACTCGAGTGGTGAAAGACGGTTGGCTACTTGCGTCTTTAGCAGCGGAATCCGCAAGTTCGTTACCCACGATTCCCAAACGGCTAGGGATCCAGCGGAAACTCACTTGTGTCTTGTGACGATCCAATTCAGCGATTGAATTAAGAATTTCGGTGAATATAGAATACAAATCCTGTAAAGCTTGAAAAGCACTATACGAATCGCTACAGATCAGGATGTGACGACTTCATGATTTAATGATATTCCTGTAATACCAGGTAAATCAAATATAAACCCACAGGGTTGGTTTAATGGTGAACGCGTCTTCGCAAATCGGCTGATTTCGAAGTCGTGAGTTCTAACGTTCAAATCCTAGTAAAGGTAGTTACTTTTATACGGATTTGAATAGTAGATTGTAGTGTTCTTTGGTGGTTGGGTTTCAATTAACCGCACATCTAAGGAATGGTCAACAAGTAACTGTACAAGATTACACTTCATTTACATTCATACATATCTCATTCATCCTCTGAAGTAATACCTTACGGTGATTCCGGAGGCTAAACAGAAAAGAGAGGGAGAGGTAGACCAAACATATAGGTTGTCATTTACAAAAAAAAATACAACCAACGTAATTTCGACTCATCTGTGTATACTACTGTGCTAGGTTTGTCACTGAAAATGGTAAAATGTTTGGTAAAGACGACAGGCGTTCATAATTAAAAGGTCGGTAAAAAGGTCATAATTAAAATTGATGGGGTTAAATTTTAATTATCACTTTTACATTAAACCTATATAGTTCATTTAAAACAATTAAACAGGAATAGGCCAACCTAAAATAAGATTTTTAAAATTTTGTCGTTTACATACTCTACTGTTAATATTCAATAAATTTACTCAAACCTATACATTAATCTTCACCTAATGTTTATTATTCCATCAATTTAAAATTCTTCTTTAATTCCGCATTTTATTAACTGAAAATTTTAAGTTCTAAAGCTCTTACAAGAAATTTACCTGATGTTCAGTCAAGGAGTTTTCTTCTTGATGAATATGCAATTTTCTTGGATGATAAATCTTGGAACGCGTATTTTTATGACGAAATCGTAGACCAACCACCACATAAAATTATGCGGGCAGCGATATCTAATTGCATCTGCTAAGACCTACTTCTATTTTTAAGGGTTAATAACATTTCATACATAATACACTTGAACATTTTTTATTCCTCGTTTCCATCGACCAATACGGAATGAAGTGCCGTTTTACAGCAAGATGAAGTCCCAGTTTATTACGTTCAATCGATAAGGACTTTTTAAATCAACATAATGAAGACGGTGGATCGATAGGGGCTTCGCAATAAAGTGGCTGCCTAGAAATACAAAATTAATAAACTATGATAACTCTCTTTAGGGGATAATCAAAGAAAAAAATCTTCCATTTACGACTGAGAAATGATGAACTGGAAATTACTGTAAGAGACTATTTTTATGATTGATCTTTTAACATGGAAAAGAATTTTTAAACAGGATTTGGCGAGTGAAAAAACTGTGAGCGGTTAATGGAGAAACAGATACAGATGTATTGTAAAAGTTTTATTGTAAAAATATTAAGTAAAATACTAATGACAAACAATTCGCGTTTTATTTCTTTACAACAAAAAAAAAATGGAAGGATATTTTGCGGCCACTCTGCAGGTGTACCAGATCGTGGAACATATCCAATGCATCTAATATCTTAATGTATACTTCAAGTAATGACGGAATCTTGGATGGAATTCTTTATGGATAAAAACAGAAGTTTTATTATTTTTCGAACAATACTAAACAAAAACTTGTACTTGTTTTATGTACTTAAAAGACATTATTCTCAATAAAAAAAAAACCAAAAAAAAAACTGAACGATTGATTGATAATTACCTCAACCGATTACTACTACCAACTGATAAACCAAAATTTCTCAACTGTTATAGAATAACTAGAATAACCGGTGTTAATTTTATACAGTATTTTTTTTAAACTCGAATTATAGCTACATGAAAGGCAAAAAATTTGTTAAAATGTATATTCTGTTAACTGACAACAATTTAATCATTCGTTTGAGAGAGAAACCCAAATATTTGTCAGTTATGATTCGATTCATAGCAATACTTCTAACGGAGTCGAATAAGAGTTGAAAAGAGAAAAATCGAAGACTTTTAGTAGGTATGCATCAGTTGAGTCGAACAGGAGTATGAAGAAAGATGAACCGCTAAACATTGGTGAAGAAAAGAAAGAGAGCATGCGCATTAGACATTACAGGTAGAAGGATAAGATCGTTGAATCGGATTCATTTTTATGTATTCTTCCTCAGAATAGATTCCTGAGAAAGAATCGTTTATTCCACCACTAATGTGCACAGCTATATTCCGCCCGCTGTAAGGAGTGTTAATTTAATTGTCATTGAATAAATAATAATTTTTCTACAGTCATTTATAATTGCACAATCTTCACAGAAAAAGACATTTATAATTATTTTATCACTAGTTACGAAACAAGTTTATTAAGCGTTAAAACATTTCAATATTAAAAAATTAATCCCATAAGCGTCATAATAAATATAAACAAAATAAACTCAAAATAATAATAAAAAAGATTATAAAGATATCAGTTAACACGTAAAATAACAAAAAAAAATGCCGGCGTCGTTATTTTGATCTTTAAGTTAGCTTCATAAAAGTATATTGTAACAATGTTTATAAATATCCCACGGTTACAAAGATAGATTGAATTATTATTATTACTACGCTTAATATAAATGAATCATCTTGTATCAAGCTAAATAAGTAAATAAGTAACAACTATAATCAGGCCCCCATCCTTCTTAGCCTATCCCACAGGATAGAGAAGAAGAAGTCAAGTTCAAGTTGAACTGCATTTTTATATTCGGCTACGTGATGACATCATTTAAACTTTCATATATATGTACTATATAAGATTGCGAGACAACTAACAAATGAATGGAATGAATGAATGGGAAGATAAAATTGAATGGAATGGAATGAATATAACAGCAGACAGATGGATGGTCGCACGCCCTTGCAAAGTTAACTATTATGTAACAGACAGGAGCGAGATAGAGACAATGAATGATAAATAAAAATAAAAAGTAAGATAGATAGACAGAAAGAAAGAAAGAAGAAAGAGATTAAATGATTAAAAAAAAGACATGTATGTTTCAACTGGTTAAAATAATATAAATAGTTTAACATAACGTTATGTCAGTAAACTTTGTTGTTGGTTTAATACGCGTTAAAAACCTAAAATAATAATAATATCAGTTAGAGGATAACAATATATCTTTTTATCATTAATATTATCTATAATTGTTATACGATAAGAAATATAAAAAATGCAGTCTTTTTAATTTATTATTTCCTTCGAAAAAAAAAACAAAAAGAAATAGTTGATGTAATTATATAATTTTTTCTACGGCTGTATACTAACGTTTGAATTACGCGGCTGGAACCTGTATCATATTTTCATTATAAGTCCGATCTTTTCAACCATTGACCAATCAGAAGCAAGTATTGGTTTAATGTATCAGCTGTTTTTTGTTTTTTTACTTTGATTTTAATCAGATTTAGTAGAGGTTAATTATACCCAACGGATTTTTTTTTTTTTAACCTCCGAGACCACCGTTAGATATAACTTCAAAGGATGAAATGAATGACGAGAGTTCTAAGGTTTAAATCCTAGTAAAGGAAGTTACTTTTATACGGTCGATCTCAGACTGTACAAAATTACACTTCATTTACATTCATAAATATCATCCTCTAAAGTAATATCTTACGGTGGTTCCGGAGGGTAAAGGGAACAAAAGAGAGAGTGTTAGAAGCTTTGAAAGTACAACGACAGATAACTAAGTTTCTATATTACACTGTTCATCCTTTTGTTAATTACGTCGGATTATAAAGAAGAAATCCCCCTTTAACACTGATAGATATTAAAGAAAAGGCAGAACTTATGACTAGTAAATCTACTGCCATAGAAAACTATTATTTAATGTACCTTTGGAAAAATTAAAAATATATTCCGTAAACAATATTTTCTATCATTGATTTAAAATAATCCCAATACTTTCTTAGCCGCAGAAAAAATACGTTACGCAAGTCTCTATATTGACCATTACGGTATTCTTTCGAAGTTTATACGACACTCGCCCAGGCTCTTGTGGTAAACCAACCCGGTTGGTCTAGTGGTAAATACGTCTTCCCAAATCAGCTGATTTGGAACGCTGAGTTCCAGCGTTCAAGTCCTAGTAAAATCAGTTATTTTTAGACGGATTTGAATATTAGATAGTGGATACCGGTGTTCTTTGGTGGTTGGATTTTCAATTAACCACACATATCAGGAATGGTCGAACTGAGACTGTATAAAACTACACTTCATTTACACCCATATATATCATCCTCTGAAGTATTATCTGAACGGTAATTACCGAAGGGTAAACAGGAAAAAGAAAGCCTCTTGTAACTTTCTTCGCACTCTTAATGGCTATCATTATAGGCTCGTTGCAAAATGTACTATCAAAGAAATTCTATTAGTATAAATATATTAGCGTAAACTTCTGATTTTCCAGTGATGTGATAAGATCCGATGGGCGTTACACGCATGGTATTTTTCCTGATGTGAGAAGTATGTAGATAGTTATGTGGATTTTCCCCGATCGGAATATTAAACAATTTCTTTCTGGACATGGTGCTTTTCGAGATACGTTAGCCAGATATGGTTTGATTAATTCAGACTAGTAGAACCATTGATGACGTACGCCATGTCTTATATGTCTATCCCAAGTACGAAGCTAATTGTTCCAAAGTAACTCGAGAGCATGCAAGGATCAATTCTGATTTTGATTTGCAAGTTAATTGAAAAACCGAAAGGGAATGGAAAATAGTTGTTGGCTTCCATAGATTTTTAGTACTACGAAGAATGATTAAGGCTGTTATCGATGTATAGATAGAACAGCAACCCGGGTGGCTAGGGGCCGGCCTTGGTGCTTACCTCGCCAAGATAGGCGTTTTGGCATCGAACCCCGGTTAGCTGAGATATCGCCATTAGAATGAAAATGGATGAATGTGGAGGGAACTGTTTTATGAAAATGCAGTGTGGGAGGGTGTAGGCATTGACCTCGTTCCCGAAAGCGGAGAGATAAAGTATGTTTTCATTAGAGGTTTATTAAATTTGCGGATTTGTTTCTTGATTTTTAAGTAAATCAAGAGGACTTTAGTAAATTGAATTGTACGGAAAAATTGTCGTTGTTGCGATCAACACTTGTTTTGTTGGTATCAGAATGGTATTTTTAGTGTTTAAAGACTCAATCAAGTAATGATCTGAATGAATAGTCTTATTGAAGTTATAGATTTTGTGTAAAACCTTCGGTGTTAGAGAAAGGTGCAGAGACAGCGGTTCCACCAATCGGTTAATTTGAGAGTTGAAGTTTGTAAGTTATGGTACGAGATCCTATGGTAGGAATTGCATCGGAGACATCCTGACAGACTCCAAATTGATGACTCTGTTGTGTTATCATATTTAGAGGGTGTAAAAGACGCTTCTAGTAAAGTCCATCAGGGCTAAGATCGGAGGGGGTGATATGGCGTCCGGGATCTTCACACGGCGGGTGTTTTCCCCAATGGAAATCAGGATGATGTAATAACAATTTTCCATTTTATCAAATAATATTTTCCATTTCATTAGATATCACATTAATAATTAATGAAAATTTACATATTCCCCAATTATTTCTATATAACAGATAACAGTCGGGAGCGGGAAGATCCAACAGGATTCTATTTTATCCTAACACTCGTCTTAGATAACATCTATAAAAATAAAACGCATATACTTGATGTCCACGGAGATGTTAATGGACTGATTAGGGACATTAAAAACAAACCAAAAAAAAGTTCATTTGGACAAATGCTTATCTTGCTTTATTTTCTCACTGTTCACCAATATTTTTTTCTTTTTTTCATTAAAAATGTGTATTTAAAGAACGGACTGATGCACATATATCCAACAATAAGTTTTAATAAACAAATAAATTTGAAAATTATACCTTTAAAAATTCCGTACTGGCAGATATTTAATTTTATTAATCATTAATAGCTCCGTAGTACGTAAATGGAAAATATATTTAAACGAAACAACACATTTATATAAATAAAATATTAATTGATACTCAGCTCCTAGCTTATGAACCAAAAAAGAGATGATACTTTAGCAATGAATAATAAAGAGAATTGCGAAATATTGGCAGAGCACTTAGGTTTCCGAAACTATGTTTATGTGAATTTTCTTCTTTATTTTCACCAGTAGAACATGTTCTGAAAGTTTGTTATATTCTTCATGAATCACCCAATTATAACTAATTTTATTGCTCTATTCGAGTTACCTCTTAATTTAAGTATTAATCGATTATTATATATTTAATAATAATTATTATTAAATAAATGTTATCAATTAATTCGATGAAAATATTCTTCGATTTTAATAATTGAGAAATTGGATTTCAACAAAAGAAGAGAAATCTTAATTGAAAAATTTCAATGAAAATTATCTAGGTTATTTTCAAACAATGAATCAAGTTTGCGCACGCGCATGCGGCTATGGGTGTATGAACCAGTAGCTACGAATAATGTATAATACAAACGTAAGATGGATTCATGGTTCATTAATTCTAAGTTGTTTTTTCTTCAAATGTTCTTTGTATATTTTATTAAGAAGAAAGATATATTTATATATTAAAAGGGGAGTAGAAAAACGAATAATAGAATGATTTCATAAGGGTAAAAATAATTAAATTCAATAACAAACCCTTATTATTTATTATTATTATCATTACTACTTTAACGGTACTAGAAAAGGCAAAAGCAGTTTCCTATTCATCCCTTCAATTAGAAATTTTGGTTAAAAAAAAAATTATATTTATAATCCAGTTAGAGTCGGTTTGAAAGAAAGAAAACAATGGGCATGATAAATAAATTGATGAGTAACCGGTAGGTAATTTTTTTTTTTTTTAAATAACAGTTAAAAATAAAATGTTTAAGTATTACATTTCATACTGTTGTTTAATTAATGTTCCAGCAACTGATTAAAAAAACCGTTTTTGAAATTCAATCATTATAAGTCTTATTATTGTTACAATAAACCTTTAAATCGCAAAATCAGCTGATTTTTCAAAGTCGAGAATTCAAAGGATAGGCAGTGCTTTTAAAAGGATTTGAATGCTAGACTGTGGACCCCTGTGTTCTTTGATGGTTGGATTTCAATTAACCACACATCTCAGGAATGTTCGTACTGAATCTGTTCCAGATTATATATTTACCGGAACATTTACTCTTACATTGCAGCTATGTCAGGTCTGGCTAGCCGGTAGCAGTAACCGCATTTGTCTACACACGCCCAGACCCAGCAGTAGCTGGAAAACTGCTTGGAGAAATATAATAGAAAGTCTAAAACGTACTGAACCTTTTGCACAAGAGATAGCGTTCCAAATCTCAGGGTATATCAGTCGCAATGGGTCAGGCTGAACGTCATTTGACAGCTCATAGTTGAAGCTAGTGGATGTGTATGTTGGAATTCTTACACTCCAACGTAAGGTATTGCACCATGAAGATGAGTAAGCTTTCCACAAAAATGCGTTACATTTTACAATTTTATTTTAATAAAGGTGCAAATGCTACCCAGGCTGGTGAAAATATTTGTGCTGTTTATTGACAAGATACGTTATCAAAAGCAACAGCCAAAAGATGGTTCAGTCGCTTTCGTTCTGAAAATTTCGATGTCCAAGATGCTCCAAGCAGTAGGCGACTAATTACAGAAAAAGTGTTTGATATTCTGGCAAAATTCGAAGAAGAGCGATATGTAAGCAGTCATGAGATTGCCAATGATCTAAAATTCCGTCAACCAACGGTGTTAAACCATTTGGAGAAAGCTAGCTACAAAATAAGCTCGATGTTTGGGTGCCGCATGAACTGACACGAAAAATTTACTGCATCGAATTTCTATCGGTGAATCTCTACTGAAACGTAACGAAATCGAGATTTCTGAAGCGGTTGATCACGAGTGATGATTAGTGGATTACCTACGTCAAAAATGAGTGAAAAAGATCGTGGTTGAAGCGAGAAACTCCAGTCTCTAGCAAAGCCATCACTGACGCCAAGGAAGGTTCTGCCTTTGCGTTCGATGGGATTGGAAGGAACGAATACTGAAAAAATGTCGAATAACATCCGCCATGGTATAGTTAAATTGTATGGATTTGAAAACTAGATCGTGGCGTTCTTTGCTGGTTGGGTTTCAATTAACTACACTTCTCAGAAATGGTCGACCTGAGACTGTACAAGACTACACTTCATTACAGTCATACATATCATCCTCTAAGTAATACCTGACGGTGATTTCCGAAGGCTTAACAGGAAAAAAGCTTTATGTAAGGTAGCAAGTCCGATACCTTGATCTGTGCTAACTTAATGCATTGACGTTAATGAAATTTCGACCATATCATCCGAATGAAATGCACCACACAACTCCAAAAAATACTGCACATCGGATTTCCGAACGCTATATATAAATTGGGTAAACATTTATTTATTTACATTTTTAATAACCCAATTACAGCGGCTAATAAAATATGAAATTTTGTAGAGTATGAAAAATACCATACCTGATTATGACTCGAACCCATGACCTATCGGAAGGAAGACCATAGATGCTACGACTCGGCTATAGAAGTCGGCATTATAATAATAATAAAATACTTAAAATACTAAGAATAAATAATAACAAACCCCAGTATAAGATGATTGATACTACTGTGGGAGCACATAGTGTAATTAAAACCATCTGATAGTGTCATACACCGAATTTTTTCCATTTTTTTGTTATTATAATGATGAGTAATTTAGTATTTTTAAGAGATGATGTACCAAGTGCCTTATAATAGCAGTAAACCATCAAAATTTTAACTAGGCAAAAAAAAAATGTCTACATATTACACATATAAATATATTGACAAGACGTGTACTCCACATTACATGCATACACATCATTGTTTGTTGTTTAGTCATTCATTTGTAATGAAATATAAAGCAAGAAATTGCTAAGTTATATTGGGGTAAGCAAAGGAATGAATATATATATATATATATATATTCACACAAAAAGTAAAATATAAACCTAATCAGTATAGAAACAAAAAAAACCTTTCTTGCCTAAAGTCTGTTTTTGTTAAAAGAACTTTTTTCTTTTTCTGTTTAGCCTCCGGAAGCACCGTCAGGTATTACTTCAGAGAATAATATGTATGAGTGTTCTAGATTCTTGTACAGTCTCAGTCGTTCATTTATTAAATGTGTAATTAATTGAAACCCAACCACCAAAGAATACCGGTATCTACAATCGAGTATTCAAATCCGTATAAAAGTAAGTAAGTACCTATTAGGATTTGAAATTTAGAACTCTCCAATTCGAAATCAGCTGGTTTGCGAAGACGCGTTCACCACAACACCAATCCGGTGGGTTTGTTAAAAGAACTTTTTTTTTGTTTAACTTCCAGGACCATCGCTAGGTATTGCTTCAGAGGATGAGATGAATGATTTGTAACGTGTGTGGAAATACCATGTCTGACCGGGATTCGAACCCGGTACCTCTGGGTGAAAGGCCGAGACTCAACCATTCGCGCCACGGAGCCCGGATCGTTAAAGAACTTTCTTTTTTCCTGTTTAGCCTCCGGGAATTACCGTTCAGGTATTACAGAGGATGATATATATGAGTGTAAAGGGAAGTGTAGTCTTGCACAGTCTCAGTTCGACCATTCTTGAGATGTGTGGTTAATTGAAACCCAACCATCAAAGAACACCGGTATCCACGATCTAGTATTCAAGTCCGTGTAAAAATAGCTGTCTTTACTAGGACTTGAACGCTGGAACTCTCAACTTCCAAATCAGTTGATTTGGGAAGACGCGTTCAGCATTAGACCAATCCGATGAGTTTTCTTAAAAGGATTAGACTGCTTTTAACTAACTCTAGGGATTGTACTCGTATGACAGTTTCTTCATCTGATTTTATATATATATATATATATAATATAAGAAATGTATTTTTTTTCGGTTTGGCCACGATGGACTGCGTTACAATCTTTAGTTCGTCTTACTTTGTTGTTTTCTATTTTATTAATATTCCTTCATCGTTTCATTGTACTATTTATTTATTTCTTCGTAACAGAGCTTAATTTGTGGTTTTTATTTTTGATTTTATACATAAACTTTCAATTTTTAGGATTTCCCCCAACTAATTTTCTTAATCTAAATTTCCTCATCAAACAGTATTTTTATCAACTTTATTCTGACTTCTGAGAATCAATTTAATTCAATTTTTTGTTTGTTTTTAAAATAATTTGTTACATATTTTCTTTGACGAGGTATTTTACACGACTGCCCAAAAAGAGTGTAATGTATCTAGGGTTGAATGTATATATGTTTGTTCTACCGTAGCAGCTCAACGGCAGAACCTATTTATATTTATGACCCCGCGTTGGGATTATTACGTTACCGGGAGCATCATAGGCTATATAAATATACAGTAGTGGAGATTTTCCGGCTGAAATACAAACTTTAATGAATTGAATTAAATGATTTGTGAACTGCGAGCCTTTAACAATGTGTGAGCTGGGTTTGAACTGAATGATTCGAATCAATCGAATGAATAATTTTACAAAAATAAGAGAACTAAATTTCGTTAAATAAAAAAATAATACTTAATCAATTTAAAAAACTTTTGTTTATAATAATGATATACCCATTGGGACTGCGTTTGAGGCTAGAGTGGTGAGCTGATGCGAGCACCTCTTGCGAAGCTAGAACGATCATTAATATCAACTGGTAACAAATGGGTTACCCCTGGGACGCTGTTTTGCCAAGTGCAATGGGATGCTCTTATAATATTAGTTTTGAGACCTATTTAATTCTGTTTAACCGTTTAATGATTGGTGAAAATGTCAGTAATTGTAATATTTCCCCATTTATAGATGGAAATATTTTTCGAGATTCTAATTTTTTATCAGATTTAATAGGGTTGATGAAACAGTAATAATATATATATATTTTAAGTGAGTAATTATAGATTCGTTTTTTACACGATTACCCAACAAGGAGTGTAATGTATTTAGGATGTATGAATGTTTGTTCCACTGTAGTAGTTCAACGGCTGAACCGATTTAGATGTATGAACCCGCGTTGGTTTCCTTACGTTATCGAGAGTGTCATAGACTGTATAAGTAAACAAATAAATATATAGCGGTGAAGATTTCCGGTTGAATTAGACTTTTTAATGAATTGGATTACTGTGAACCGTGAGGTTGTATGAGCTAGGTTTGAACTGAAAAAAACCACCGGGTATGATCTAGTGGTGAACGCGTCTTCCCAAATCAGCTGATTTGGAAGTCGTGAGTTCCAGTGTTCAAGTCCCAGTAAAGTCAGTTATTTTTACACGGATTTGAATACTAGATCGTGGATACCGGTGTTCTTTGGGAGTTGGGTGTCAATTAACCACATATCTCAGGAATGGTCGAACTGAGACTGTACAAGACTGCACTTCAGTTACACTCATACATATCCTCTGAAGTAATATCTGAACGGTAATTACCGGAGGCTAAACAGGAAAAAGAAGGGTTTGAACAGAAAATATTTGAATTAATCGAATGAATAATATTACAAAAGTAAAAGAATTAAATTTAGGTTAAACAAAATAATATTAAATAAATTTAAAAAGTTTCTATATTAATAATGGGCTTCCCGTGAGAACTACATGTGAGGCTAGAGTGATGAGGTGATGCGAGCACCTGTGCGAAGCTAGTTCAATTATCATCATCAACTGTTAACGAAAAAGGTTCCCTTAAGGTACTGTTTTGGGATATCCAACAGTGTCCTCTTATAATATCTCTGCAAACAATCGTCAAATTTTTAAAATTCAAACGGGGTATTTGGTAGTAGGTCGAAGGCTACCTTTTGCTTGCATCAGATACACTCTCGATCTAACAGTTCACGGTTATTCGGAAATATTGTTATACTCGTATCTTCGCAACTGATTTTCCTATTTTAAAAATTCAAACAGGGTATTTGCTATTATAATACAAAATCACGATGGAACTAAACCAGAACAAAAATTAACTGATATACTCAGAAATGGATCTTAATACTCGACTGCCCAAAAAGGGGTGTCATGTATTTGTAGTTTATGTATGTATGTTCCACAACAGCTCAGCGGTTGAACCTATTTAGATGTTCGACCCGGCGTAGGAATCTTTCCTAAATAAAAATATATATATAAATGTAAAAAATTAGAAAAAAATATTCTATATACAAAATTGTAACCCACACAATCTTTAATTTCCTATGTTAGTAGTTATCTATATTAAATATTAATGTTCGTCAGCAATATTTTATTTTTCTTTGGCATTCGTCTTTTTTCATTTTAATATTTATCACTTGTTATCCGTTTATAAACGATGTTCGTATCCATTAATCTTTAATTTCATCGTGAATCGAAAAGGTCTTCAGATTTTTTTTTTTTTTTTTTTTTTTTTAATATAATTCGGAATTATTTCAAATCGATGAATGAAGCAATTAATTGATGAAAATCCATAACAAACGAAAATAAATATGTATTTTATTTACACAAAATTATTTAATAAATCATAACAGCTGTTTCGATACATAGTAACTACCTCAGAAGTTACATTCTAACAAAACCTGCTAAAATGATAAATACTTTTTTAAGTTGTGTATGTAAGCCGTACATCAGAAACGACTCAAAGCTGTCAGTTTTTTTGTTTGTTATTTTTTTTATACCTTCTAGTACTATTTAATCAAATCTTATAATCTTAACGATATATTCCAGCCAGTTTTAAGTTTGATATCCTAAATTATTCTGATTAAAAACCCAATCGCGTTCACATTTGTTAATATTTCTTTATTTTTCAATTTGTCTGCTCATTCTATCTCCTTTATGACCATATCTGAAATGCTTACAGCTTTCTTTTTATGCTCTTTCTTAATCCATATACATGTAGACGTAACAAGCTTTATAAGACGGTTAATTTTTTTTAAAACCTAACCCAATCTTATTGTATAATAATAGTTTATTCGCGTTGAAATTATTCTTTCGCCATTACTAATCTTATATTTTTTTTTTTTTTCACCTTTGTAATCTTGTACTAACATGTTATGATTATTAGTACTGTTTTTTTGATAAATTCTTCATTCTGTTTTTTATCCAATAATTTATTGGATTATGTCGTTTACCCTCACTACTTTAATTTTTAATAAAAACAAAATAATAATAATAAAAATAAAGAAAACTTCAATGTTTTATTAAGGAAGACATATCGGTAAAGATTAATTGAAAACAGATACCACAAAACGGAACTGACAATATCCTTTATAAAAAAAAAAAACTTATTTATTTAAGAGACGTACAATTAAATATGTCGATGAAGTTGGATAAGAAAGAATTAATGTCAAAAGTACATAATATCAATTAATTATTTATTAACATCAATTTTAACTGACATATATATACATACAAAAGCTGGAAGGAAATAGGGCATGCATGGTTGGTGCTGGAAGACTTTGTGGTCCCCGCGAGTGTGCATCATAGTTAACACCGGCTGACGATGGTTGTTAAAATTATCCGACCGTCACAAGGAAAGATAAAGAGAAGTATATATATATATATATATATATGTGTAAGTCAAAAAGGGCGAAAAAATACAGAAGGTAAAATATAAAAAGAAGGATATAGGAAAGGGAAGAGGTTAAACGATAATCGTTTCCCATATATATATATATATATAAAAACTGATGTTTAGTGTGGACTAAAAATTCAAGATCCATGGATGAATAGTATATATATATATATATATATATATATATATATATATATATAGGATGGTGTTTATTCGTTCCAGCTCGACGACTTGGGAACCAAAATATATATAATATATACATATATGTAGTATATTAAATATGTATATTTCTTTTCCTTCTCTAGAGACATCGTCATCTGTTGTTTTCTTTGATATTATCTAAGTACGTATTAATTATTACTAGAATAAAATTAATAAAAAATATTACAAAACAGTTTTAACGAATTTATTTATATATATATATTTTTTTTTTTTTTTATAAAAGAAGTAGCAAAAAACCCGATCTGACAAATTTGTACCCGGATATTAAAACTGAAGAAATTTAAATTAATATTTTTTTTAAATATAAGCTGAAAAAAAATTTACAAATTTCTTTTCAAAAAACTTAATGACAAATAAAAAAATGCTCCAGACTTCAACAAACGAATATGGAAAAATAAATAAAAGTGAATAAATTGAAATATCCAGCTGAAATAATTAAACCAACGCTTTAGATAAAGAATGAAATAAAATAAGAGGTAGTAAAACGGATTTTACGTGTTACTTAAAAAAGTATTTATACATAAAAAATCAATTTCCAAAAAAAATAAATTAGGCATTATAACAGTTATAAGACCACTTTTTACTTTTACTTCAGAGGATGAATGAGGATGATATGTATGAAATGTAATGTAATCTTGTGCAGTCTCAGGTTAACCATTCCTAACCCACCGGGTTGGTCTAGTGGTGAACGCGTCTTCCCAAATCAGCTGATTTCGAGAGTTCCAGCGTTCAAGTCTTAGTCAGTTACTTTTATACGGATTTGAATACTAGATCGTGGATACCGGTGTTATTTGGTGGTTGGGTTTCAATTAACCACACATCTCAGGTATGGTCAAACTGAGAATGTACAAGACTACACTTCATTCACATCATCCTCATTCATCCTCTGAAGTATTATCTAAACGGTAGTTACCGGAGGCTAAACAGGAAAAAAGAAAGAAAGGTTAACCATTCCTGAGATGTGCGGTTAATTGAAACCCAACTACCAAAGAACACCGGTATCCACGATCTAATATTCAAATCCATATAAAAGTAACTACCTTTACTAGGATTTAAACCTTAGAACTTTCGACTTTGAAATCAGCTGATTTTTGATGACAAGTTCACCATTAGAGCAACCCGGTGGGTTTAGTTACGAGTATAAGACTTGAATGTTTATATGCCCCGGACTGAATGAAATTGAAGAGCTAGAGAAGAAACAGAGTAAAATATTAACAAAAATAAGACCAGATAAAATTTGAAGACAAAGGTGGAAGAATAGAAAAAACAAAGAGATTTATATATTTAACTACAGGCTTTCACGTATTATAAGGAAAAGAAAAATTATATTATTCGGACATCTTATCAGAATAGAAGATAAAAAAAAAGTGTATAAAAATATTTAAGTTTGTTTATAATCAAAAAAATAAAAACACCTGGTATAATGAAGCTTTAAAGCAGAGGTTTCCAAACTTTTTTTTCTCATAGACCACTTTCAAAATTTTGTTGGTTCCGGTGGACCCCCTTCAGCTACATTTCTACCATATTTCCAGTCGACGGAAAATGTGAAGATTAGATCTAACTATGAAAATTTAGGTTACGGCTGAGTTCCACGAATCGAAAAAAAAGCTTCCGAAAACAGCTTCCGAAAAAAAAAGTGAGAATTGATTGGTTAATTTTTGATCGACTGTGCTGTGAGTGGATGTCAAAAAAGTAAAGTTGGCCGATCAAAAAAAATGTTTCCATCCAACTTTACATTTTTGACATCTACTCACAGTACAAGAAAGCAATCAAGCCAACATTTTAGTTCTTCACTATCGAAACCAGATGAATTTTTGTGGACCCCCGCTTACGAATTGTGAACCCCCATTTTTTTGTCACGCCAACATAGACCCCCGAGGACCCCTGGGGGTCCACCTGAACCACTTTGGGAATCAATGCTTTAAAGAATATGAGAGAGCTAAATATCACGGAAGAAATAATCTTAAATAGAAATAAATTTAGAAATATTATTTTAGAAAACAAGCGTTCCCAGGAAAACCGAAAGAGAAATATGAATACAGATGGAATTAAAAGCGAAAACGTGAAGAAAAAATGAAAAAACAATGGGAAAAAAGGAAGTCAATAAAGAGAAAAAATTATTAAGATATTTATTGTAGTCCTAAGTTGGCAAATTCAAGAAGAAAAAATCTGATGTGGACACTACATGACTTCCTTGTACACCTATTAAATTACATAAACTCATTTTTTAAAGTACGTAAAATTTTATTTCACTAATAACTTCTGATTTTTTCTCTTGTTATTATTGAATTATTATTTATTGTAAAACTTTTTTACAATCAGAGATTAATAATTATTAATAAATCAATATATTTAAATTAAAAAAAAAAAAGTTAAAAAAAAAGGAGATGAAGTTTGATTCGAACCGACGTGTTTTACCCTTTTAAGGATAAATATTTCGTTAATTAAAATTTTACTTGGCTATACATCTGGAACCAATGAAAATAAGTACCATTTATATATGATATATCATTGAAAACCTCTCAATGAGGGCTTATTACTGCAGTTAAAAAAAAGTCCAAAATTCAAAGTTTTGTGACTTTTAACTTTTTTCGAAATTTTCTGTCAAGTCGATTGTAATCAAATGGGGAGGTGCACAACTAGATGTTACAATAGTCCTAAATCCAAAATTTCAACATCCTACGGCTAATCGTTTTTTAGTTATGCGAGATATAAACGTACGTACAATGTCACGCCAAAACTAGTCAAAATGGAATTAGGGATGAAAAATGGATATTTCCGTTGAAATCTGAAAACCTAAATTTTTCGCGGTTACAATACTTTCTTGTACGAGTACACGGAAGTAAAATTAAGTGGTTATAGTAATTAGCTTTTATCTACATAGAAGTACGTGTTTATTTACTTTATACTGAAGTAAAATAAAATATAACAACAAAAATTTGATTGAAACGCTTAACAAATTTTACTTAAAATATATTTGATACAAAAAAAATAAAAAAATCTTTATATAAAAACAATTTTTAGTTATTTTACAATAAAAAAACAGGGTAACACTGTTGCTTTACAATTGTGTATTAGAAAAAAGTTATTTACGAATGGAAAAATAAATCTTAAAATAGTACTTCCTTTAAAATTGAATAAAAAGACACCACATGGTTATCGACTGTCTCGTCTTTTCTTATGAATTGGTAATCTTATCGGATGATCCCAAAATAGCATCAGAACAAATAAATATATTACAAGAAATAATAATTCTAAAAATATATTTTGAAAAAAAATTAACATAATATGTAATATATGACATTTATCAAAAATACCTTCCTTGACTTTTTAAAATCAGGAAGGAATAAAAATAGAAAAATTTAAATACTTGGAAAAAACTATGAAATAGAACGGGCAAGAAAAAAAAGCTTTAAAAAACTGGGAAAACAAAATGGAATCGACCTTCCGTTTAACACAACAAAAAAAGATATTTATTTTAAAGAAAAATTACGGTATTTACACACAGTTATTCGTCCGGTAATGTTACAAAAGATTTGAAGATCATGATCATCGACTTTAAAATAAAAAAAAACCCAAAAAAGAATTTTAAGGAAAGTATTTGATCCTTTAAAGGACAACACAGTTCAAACAAAATGCTATTCCACCGTAGCATTGTTTTTGTTACAAACTGACGGACGTGATGCCAAAAGGTATTACGGCATATTCGAAGTTTGGGTCTACTCTCTCCAACAATTTTTTTGCTGAGGGTGGATTGTTCGTGGATTTCTCTTCTTTTTAGAGTCGAGGAGTACACCGATGTTCAGAGATGTTTTAAGTATTGTAGGCTTGGTCAAAAGGCTAAATTCTGTCAACATGCTTAACCCTGTGCACCCTTTGTTGTGACGAAGGTCAAAAGCGTGAAGACTGTCCATTGGCTCCTACTTGTGTAAATTGCAGAAAGGTTGCGCAAGGATTGTAAGCACTCAGTCGATAGTAAGGACTGTAGTGGTTCTTATTTGAGATATTTTATTTAATACACCTTTCAGTTTAGACAGATAAATTCTCAAGGTGCTTGCATTGTTCAGATTGAGTTAGGTGAAATTGTTGAAAGGAGGTCCCTTGATATAATTCTTTTGCAAATGTCCATATATGGTACACAGCAATTTGCCAGGTTTTATTGGTTGGAAAAAGCTTTTTACTGGAAATAACAGTATTTCCACCGTTTTCTGTAGGAGGACATTGGATTATGTCTTTTTGAGGCAGATTTCTAATACTCATCGTGTCGCTGTTAAACTTTTTATTGATTGCTGTGTTGTTAGTTCGTATTTTCAGTATAAACATCCCACTGAAAAACATTTAGATAAGTGAAATAGAATTCTTGATCTTGGTGACTGTCATACAGTGTTAGGTGCTAATGTAAATGATAAGTCGCTTCTTTGTGGAGTCACAGATGATAGTGGACGGTTTTCATAAACACTGTACATATATATATATATATATATATATATATATATATATATATATGTGTGTGTGTGTGTGTGTGTGTGTGTTGTCTATTTTTTCGTAACTGGTTTACTAGTTTTAATAACCGTAATTCTTTAAAAATATATTTTTAAAACCTATAACCATCATATATTACAATAAAAAAGGGTGAACAAAAAAAAATTACTTTCATAAATATAAAGTCATGATTTTTTAATACCCTTCTATGATAATATCGATTATCAAATACAAGTTAATAAAATAAAAATTCTACCCTAAATACTTTAGGAAAGAAATCTTGATTGTAACAACGAAGAAATCAGCTCACTCCCCCTTTGCAAGTACTTTATTGTAAAAGAGAATAAGGGTAAGACTAGTTATTGCTAGATGGTGTACGAGAAGGGAGAACAATATTAAAGTAGATTGTGTATACATGTATATATATATATATATATATATATATATATATAATAAGAGGAAATGAGGAGGGAAGAAAAAAAATTAAAGAAATATTCAGTGGAAGAGGGAGGGAAGACAAAACAGTGGTGGGAAGGGATGAAGGCGGCAGAGAGAGAGCGAGAGAGTGAGTGTGTGACAGAGACGTGCATACGTTATGCGTATTCAGGATGATACAAAGTTTTTAAACGTTTTTTTTTTTAATTTTTTTTTGTATTGTAACCAAGCAGTTTCGTTAATAAAAGGCTGTAAGTTCAGACAAGTCTAGTCTAGATTGACGTCTAGTCATTGGAATCTATCAAATAACCCTGCCTAACATTGTTATCATTATTTGTTATTTAATTATGTATTTATACTAATAAGGTTTAAAAAAATGATAAAACTTTATTCTCTTCTTACTTAATATTAAACATTATATATATATATATATATATATATATATATATATATATATATATATAATGTTATAAAAAAATTATATTAAAATCTAATATGTATATATATATATATATATATATATACATATTAGATTTTAATATAATTTTTTTAATTTAAAGGAAAAACATTAAGAGCAAAATATAAGGTAAATACATGAACACACAAATTTTTGTGGTTCATTTTGGGTATAACCTGAAACTAAGTAATTAGAATAAAGTATATTATGTAAAACAAAAAAATAAAATGTAGTAGAAAGAAAAAAGAAATAACAATGTAACATTTTTTATAAAGAGAAACATTGTATAGTAGCAGAAATTGAAAAATTTTGTGACGTAATAAAATTTAAAAAATTTTACATATTGGCAAAAAAGATTTTTATATCGTCAGTATAAAACATAAATTTAGGAACTAAAAAAAAAAAACCCCTGACAACACAGTTTTATCTGATGCACGGCTTACGCATTCAATTTAATTAAAAATATTAATCATTTTATTTAAACATAATATTTTTTAGTTTATTTAATTTAATGTTTCTACCTAAATAGGCGCGCGCATACAGTATTTAATTCGAGCGTGTGTAGCAGTACTAGCGGCGACAGTCGGTACTAACTAAACTAATGTAATTTTATAACTTACATAGAACAGACTTCTCTTGCACGGTCGGCAGACCGGTGTAACCACGAGGCCTAACGCACCAGGTACCGAGTCAACCGGCCAGACAGTTTTTTATTTTATACTTCAAATATTATTAATTTATTTAATTCTATCCTTCACCTGTGACGTCACAAACTACCACATCATTTTTTGGTTAGGAAATGCGATTTAAAAAAGTTTTTTTGTTGCAAATATTGTTATTTTTTAATCGTCAACAAATCTGCCTAAGACAAATATGATTTTAATTACGCGAAATTTCGAGATACTGAGAGTGACCTTGCTCTACAGCCTCAACCCCTTGACATTTTTAAAGTTGAAAATTTAACGGCATCAATGCCCCACATATAAAAGTAATCCGAACAAATTTTGTAAAAATCGGTCCAGTAGTTGTGGAGATATAAGGTGATTTAGAAGCCAACACCGAGCACACCTGCATATTAACATTCAGAAAATTTCCATCCGGTTTTTTGGGTTTCTTAGATGTCAAAACATCAAGATACGGTGAAAACCGCATAAGTCCAAATTGAACCGATTACAATCTTTCTCTTGTAATGTTCTCGCTTTTTCCTTTTTAGCCTCCGAAAATTACCGTTCAGGTATTACTTCAGAGAATGAATGAGAATGATATGTATGAGTGTAAATGAAGTGTAGTCTTGTATAGTCTCATTTCGACCGTTCCTGAGATGTGTGGTTAATTGAAACTCAATCACCAAAGAACACCGGTATATACAGAGTTATCATAAAAGAATGGTGAGGTTTCAGTAATTAATAAGAAGATTGTAGGGAAATTTCTAGATGTTATATTGATATCCCTGAAAGCCTCCAACCCAAAAATTTGTTTATCAGCAGTTGTAACCACAACGTCAGTTCTTATATTGTTGTTGCGGTGAGTTTAGTGAGTTTCTATGTTCTCGGATAGACAAAGCAAAGTGTGTTTTATTGATGGCTGAATTAAAATCCGTAATTTTAGTTCAACGTGCGTTTCGACGTGAATTCGGAAGAGATCCACCACACAAAAATAACATAACGCGTCGGTTCAAACAATTCGAAGAAACTGGATCGGTTAAGAAACAGAAATCAACCGGCAGACCAAGTGCACCAGACGAAACGGTTGAACTAATTAGACAATCGGCAATTAAAGTCCTGGGAAGTCCATCCCCCGTCGAAGCGTTGAATTAGGTATTCCAAAATCAACAGTTCACGAAGTTTTACATAAAAAACTGAAATTACACGCTTATAAAATCCAGATACTGCAGGAATTGAAACCCGATGATGGTGTAAAACGTTACAATTTTGCTGTTGAAATGTCGGACAGAATAAGTGAAAACGAATCATTTTTAGACGATATAATTTTTACAGACGAAGCTACATTCCATGTGAATGGATGCGTTAACAGACAAAATTCACGAATATGGGACTCTGAAAACCCACTCGCAATTAACGAGAAACAACGCGATTCGCCTAAAGTTAATGTTTGGTGTGGTGAGATGAAAAATCCGTGTAATAGGGCCTTTCTTCTTTGCTGAAAAAACAATTAATGGAGTTGTATATCTTGACATGTTAACAGATTATTGCTTTCCTCAGCCGGATGAACTCGAAAACATTCATCGACTTCATTTCCAACGAGATGGTGCTCCCCCGCACTTCAATGCATCGGTCACGGACGCTTTGAACGAAAAATTTGGAGATCGATGGATAGGCCGGCAAGGACCCGTACTTTGGCCTCCAAGGAATCCAAACCTGACACCTTGCGATTTTTTCTTGTGGGGGTACGTCAAAAGCGTTGTTTATACACAAAAAATTCGCGACCTAAACCGCTTAAAAAACAGGATTAATGAAGCAATGACAACCATTAACGAAGAAATGTTAACTAATGTTTAGAAAGACGTTGATTATCGTTTGGACATTTGTCGAGCGACCAAGGGCGCACATATTGAAATTTATTAATTATGTAAAAAAATGTTTGAGACGACAAATTTGAAAAATAAAAAACAAACTGTAAGTAATTCTGTTTTAATTTAAACCATGTTCAAAACCACACCATTCTTTTATGATAATCCTGTATAGTCTAGCAATCAAATCCATATAGAATCAACTGCCTCTTTACAAGAACTCGAACCTTAGAATTCAGTTGATTTTGCGATGACGTTTAAACGCTAGACTAACCCGACGGGTTGAGGAAAAGTAATAAATGAGAATTAATTTCATTCTGAAATGGTCCTTATATAAATTTTCTGAAATTCATTTTGTAATAAAAAGAAAGTTATTTGATAATTATAGTAAAAAAAATAAATGTTAAACAAAATTATAAAACTTAAAAAAATCGGATGTGGACACCACATGACTTCCTTGTACGCCTATTATATTACATATACACATTTTTTTAAAATGAAAAGTACATAAAATTTTTTTTATTAATATCTTTTTTACAATTAGAGGTTAATAATTATTAATAAATCAATATATTTAAATTAAAAAAAAAAAGTTAAAAAAGAGAAGATAAAGTTTGATTTGAACCGATGTGCCTTCCCTTGTAAGATCTAAATATTTTATTAATTAAACTTTCTGGAGCCAATAAAAATAAGTACCACTTATGATATGTAGTTGAAAAGCTCACAATAAAAGGGCTTATTTAATGCAGTTAAGAAAAACTCCAAAATCCATTTTTTTATTTTGACATTTTTTGGACATTTTTCGTCGAGTCGATTGCAATCAAAAGGGGGAAGTGCACAAATCGATGTTACAACAGTCCTAAATTCAAAATTTCAACATTCTACGCCTACTCGTTTTTGAGTTATGCTAGATACATACGCACGTACGTACGTACAGACTTCACGCCGAAACTAGTAAAAATGTATATTTCCGTTGAAATCTGAAAACCAAAATTTTTCGCGATCACAACATTTCCTTGACTTCGTACAAGGAAAAATAACTGTAACGAAGTACCCTAAACTATTTGCACAATTTAAAAAGATATATTCCATAGAATTACGGACCGATGTAAAACTAACTGAACGTTAGGACATGAATAAAGGGGGATTAAAACACGTTAAAATCAATAAAAGTAGACCGGGCCAGCTTCTTCACCTGGTTAATTCTATTGTTGTTCAAACTATAATCTGTATAAAGGAAATAGAAAAGTGTAAGGAACTAGAAAAGACTAGAACAAACAAAGAAATTCCGAATTGTATTACTGAACATAATACAGGGAAGTCACTTTAAGAACTGCAGCTGCTGGTACAAAAAAAAAAAACGGTGAGAATTGAAAGAAGTTTTAAAATCAAAAATTCTTTGTAAAACTAAATGATGTAATATTATTTCCTGAACTTTTTTAAGGATGCTTCCCTGAAAACATGATTAAAAAAATAAAACACTTGGAAAGATTCGAGTTTTACTAAAATATATTATAAACAATCAATTGATTTATGTTACGGTTCTGCTTATAGATTCAATCAAATATTAGACGATTCAGAAGGGATTTTAATAATTAAAATAATATTAATTAGATTAAAGCCAGGTTTTAAGGTAAATAAATAAAATAATTTGATTTTTTTACATATTTATAGTCGCATTAATAATTAAACTATTACCGACTTATCAACTGTACCAGTAAATTTGTAGTCTTTAATAAACATTCCTGAGATGTGTGGATAATTGAAATCGAACCACCAAAGAACACCGGTATATACAAGATTTAGTGTTCAAATTCGAATAAAAACAACTTTGCCTTTATTAGGATTTGAACCTTAGAAAATCAGCTGATTTACAACGAGATTTACCGTTAGACCAACCCCGTATAAAAAAAAAAAAGAAGAAAAGTCTCGTCAAAAATCGACAAAAGCGATCTTTTTTTTTATTTTTTTATGTCTTCCTAAGAAGTAGTAGTGCAAGAGACGCCAAAAAAAAAATACTTGAAGTAATATACCAGGGTGTGGGAAGCGGAGAAAAATTTAAGAATATAGATTTTAAAAAGTTTTTCAAATCTTTTTTTGGTTTATTTAAACATTTAATATTATTAAAATTAATAATAAATATGTATTAAATGTAAATAATATTACATTAAAATTTCATCATAATCCACCTCCATCCCCCAAAAAAGAAAACTTAGGGTTTTTTTTATTGGATGTACATTTTTCAGTGGATTTTTTTTTACTTTCTTCCTGAGTTTTTGTGGTCGACAAGACATACATGTTTGACCTACCCAGTATCGCCAGTGTTTTTGTCACGGAGGTGTTTGTGTTAACAAGGTCTTTCAGACACGTACTTGTTAACATTTAGACACGTACTTGTTTGTTCAGATTCCAAGAAAGCCTTGCAAGCCATTAATAATATGTATCCAGATACCCTGTTGTCTGTAAGATTCAGCGAGCTATTTCTCAAATGACTTGGACGTCGTAATAAAACTGTGAGCATCTGCTGGATCCCCAGCCACATTGGAATTTCAGGCGATGAACACACTAAACGTATAGCAAGAGGTTTGTTTGCAGCCTCCTTTCACTAATCGCGTTGTTTTGAATGATCTTTCCCGTTTTCTGAAATGTGTGTGATTCGTGATGGGTGGCAGAGTGAACGGTTTGCTACCAACGATAATAAACTTCGTCCAGTTAAGGACACTGTATCACCTTTGAGCTCTTCATATAGGAATAACCATCGTGAGGAGATTATTATTTGCCTTTTGCGAATATGGCAAGAGTAGGCTCACTTATGGATATCCGATGACACAGATCGATGCACCCGTTTGTGTTCGCTGCAACTGCAAATTGGTGGTACACCACATACTTGCGAAATGTGTCTGTTATGCGGCATTGCGTCAGAAATTTAAATTTGGGGCTAACATTAGAAATATTTTAGGGAACGATACGATTATGTTATCGAATTACTTATGATTTCGTAAGTCCATAATTCTGGATTCAAAAATTTGATTATTCATTGACAATCTATTTTTTTTATCTATTTATGCCATTTGGCATGCCAAATGGTATTTGTGTTCTTTTACGTTAAATTTTAAATACTGTATTTAATTATAGATTTATTTCGCTTTTTACACACGTCATAGGATTATCCATCTGTACTGTATATATGTACTACTTTTGCTTAATTTTTAGATTTATCTTTTAATTTTTTATTATATAAATATCGTGTTCGGACGCTAATGACGACACTTCGTTTTACGAACACAAAAAAAGTTTCTTTCGTTTAACAAAAAAAAACGTAGAAAAATTAAAATATTTTCTTGGAGGGTAATTTAGGAGAATAAAAAATAAAAAATACTGAATTTTTAAAACTTTTTTGATTCACTTAAACATATAATGATAATTTTACAATAAGACTATCATAAATTACCCCTATCCCCCCCAAAAAAATAAATGTAACAGATCCCAGGAAAGAATTACAACTTTGTTGTCAGCTTTTTATTCAACTCCTTCCTAACTTTTTTAAAAACATAAATATTAACACATTTTTTTTAAGATTTAATAAGTTTCTTTTTTTTTTCTTTGGTCTAAATCACCCGTTCATTTCAGAAAAATCTTTCGATATTTAATATTATCATATTTTTGTACACATATAACTACTCAGTTCTGTATTGTTGAAACTACTATACTGAAATCGGATTACGTAATCATTAAAATAAAGATTAATCTATAAATAATTTGTTTGATAATTATAATTCCGAAGAAGAGGACAAAATAATTTGAAAAATGTTTAAAATTACATTTAAATCACACATTAAATAAAAATAAAAATATATTACATTTATAAATAGATAGAACATCATAAACTATTATTATAGATAAAGAATTAAATCTATTTTAACTATTTACAGTAGTAAATAATGAATTAGTAACAGTACTCTTATATTAATACATATATTTCAATAGGAAATCAATCTTTTAAACTGTGGGAGAAAACCTCTTTTATCTATTTTTCTATTTATAATGTGGGTAGTTAAAGTAATTATTATTATTTAACTGTTGTATAACCGAGATATAGTAATAATAATTTTTCCATCACTACTTTATTTCTAAACAGCTGATCCATCATATACATGACAGTTAATAGAAGGGGAAAAACCCATAAAAATCATTGTACAAATAAAATTAAATATATTTCTATATTACAGTCAATTTCTTTGATTTTAATTGACTTTTAATCATAAAAAAAAAAATTAGAAAGGATCCTCTAACTTTATCGGGGAGGGGAGATATATATATAAAGAGTGCTTCATGAAGAATGTAAAAAAATTTCAGGACATGTTCTTCTGGTGAAAATAAAAAAAAAAGTTCGTATAAACACATCTACGGGAACGCTTCGTTAGCGAGTGTCGGATGGTGAAAGATTTTGCCCGATTTCTACGCCTTCAGTAAAATTAAGCTAGTTGGGAATCAAATAACGAGAAAACTTAAGTGATTTTATATGAAATCTGACATGAAATTGAAAAAAAAAGTCCCAGTAGTTTTTTTCAATATTTTCGAGAAATTTGAAGTAAAGGACAAAATATTAGGGTAAAAAACACACTTTTACGTTTGGAGAAAAATTACCTTGTTAAATCTAAATAAATAAAAGACTATCTTCTGTAAACTGTAATAAACTGTAATACTCAAGAGACTACAAAACCAATTTCACTGAAAATTCGTACCCGGCTCCCGGGCACGAATCCCGGTCAGCCATTTATTTTTCATATGCTACAAAAATTCCATTTCCATGTCCCACGCAGAAGCTTCAAGCTTATGTCATATCATCAAGCAAAGAAAAAAACTTTCGTAAAAAATACAAAATTATTTTTATAGCCCCTCTTGTAAAAGAACCTGCTATCTTGCCAATGTAAGATTAATCCACTAGTGGTGAACTCGACATCGCAAATCAGCTGATTTCGAAGTCAAGAGTTCTAAGGTTCAAATCCTAATAAAGGCAGTTATTTTTACACGAATTTGAATACTAGATCGTGGATACCGGTGTTCTTTGGTGGTTGAATTTCAATTAACCACACACCTAAGGAACGGTCGACCTGAGAGTGTACAAGACTACACTTAATTTACATTCATCTTCTTTAGTAATACCTTACGGTGCTTTCGGAAGCTAAACAGAAAAAAGGGGCGGCAAATAAGATTTAATTTTAATTCTTTCTTAAATATATTTTAATACATTTTTCCTAGTTTGGTTATAATTAAGTAAAAACAATTGAATGGTTGCTAATGCTATAAGTATATAAAATAAATAAAAGATGTAAATATTTGGCGAAAGTTTTTTCCTGCAGATTGGAATTGTATTTTAAACATATCGCAATTTAATTTAAATCAGATACATAGTCAGAATATTTAGAAATTACAGATATACGTATATACAAACACAACGTTTTTAAAACATATATAAAATTATAATAATTTTTTTATTTTTAGGTTTTTTATATTTTTGAAAACGCCTTGTACATTTTATTAAACGTATTTTTAAAGTAATACAAACCCACAAAAGTGACTTTCTACTAATTTCTACTACGCAATAATTTTTCCTTTGCTAATTAACGGAAATACTTATGCTTAAAACACTAAAAAGCAACTCGTTTCGGTTTACTGAATCTACACTCCAGATGTTTGTTTTTTTAATTTTTTTTTCTTTTTTTGTGGAAGACTGCACTTGACTCATCAAATGTAAATTATAAAAAAAAAAGTTTATTATTATTATTATTATTAATCGTGGGAAATGGGTCGAGAGAAACAAAACAATAACAAAAATAATAAAATTTAAAAAATATTATAATTTCCAATTTTTATATCTTCGTTAAATTTAAAACTGAAATAATATATATATAAATTAATATTGAAAAATTCTATACTAATAGTAATAGAGTTGGCAACAAAAATAGTTACTAACTTTTTGGAAATATCAGTTAATTACAATAATTTTTTTTTTTTTGTCTTCAGTCATTTGACTGGTTTGATGCAGCTCTCCAAGATTCCCTATCTAGTGCTAGTCGTTTCATTTCAGTATACCCTCTACATCCTACATCCCTAACAATTTGTTTTACATATTCCAAACGTGGCCTGCCTACACAATTTTTCCCTTCTACCTGTCCTTCCAAAATTAAAGCGACTATTCCAGGATGCCTTAGTATGTGGCCTATAAGTCTGTCTCTTCTTTTAACTATATTTTTCCAAATGCTTCTTTCTTCATCTCTTTGCCGCAATACCTCTTCATTTGTCACTTTATCCACCCATCTGATTTTTAACATTCTCCTATAGCACCACATTTCAAAAGCTTCTAATCTTTTCTTCTCGGATACTCCGATTGTCCAAGTTTCACTTCCACATAAAGCGGCACTCCAAACATATACTTTCAAAAATCTTTTCCTGACATTTAAATTAATTTTTGATGTAAACAAATTATATTTCTTACTGAAGGCTCGTTTCGCTTGTGCTATTCGGCATTTTATATCGCTCCTGCTTCGTCCATCTTTAGTAATTCTACTTCCCAAATAACAAAATTCTTCTACCTCCATAATCTTTTCTCCTCCTATTTTCACATTCAGCGGTCCATCTTTGTTATTTCTACTACATTTCATTACTTTTGTTTTGTTCTTGTTTATTTTCACGCGATAGTTCTTGCGTAGGACTTCATCTATGCCGTTCATTGTTTCTTCTAAATCCTTTTTATTCTCGGCTAGAATTACTATATCATCAGCAAATCGTAGCATCTTTATCTTTTCACCTTGTACTGTTACTCCGAATCTAAATTGTTCTTTAACATCATTAACTGCTAGTTCCATGTAAAGATTAAAAAGTAACGGAGATAGAGAACATCCTTGTCGGACTCCCTTTCTTATTATGGCTTCTTTCTTATGTTCTTCAATTGCTACTGTTGCTGTTTGGTTCCTGTACATGTTAGCAATTGTTCTTCTATCTCTGTATTTGAACCCTAATTTTTTCAAATAGAAAATATTGAATATTAAGATAAATTAGAATTAGTGGCATGAAAATGTCACTATAATTGGTTTCAGCATACCTAAAAAAAATACAATACCTCAAAACACGCTAACACTAGGCAAGAACAATGAAAAAAGGTTTTGACGTAATATTACGTTTTCATTATTTTAATAAAAAAGCTTTTGAGGAAATAATGCGTCTGTAGTTTTTTCGTATCATTTTATCTTGTTTAACGTTGACATAAATATCATATTGCTTAAAATAAAAAAAAAGTGTTAACAAAGTACGGAAACACTCAAATTTTTCAACACCTAAACGTAGAAAAATTAAATTTAACAAATTCTCCTGTGTCGAAACGATCTACTTTTTTGTAAAGTACTATTGTACCCCAATTTCCAACGATGGAAACAAATATGGGTAGTAGGATTGTGAGATCCTAGAAGAGCTAGAAGATCCTAGTTAGAGCTCTAGAAGGGAAAGATTTGTAATCGGTCCAATTTGGGTATATGCGGTTTTCATCAGATCTTACATTCTGATACCTAACGAACACACCCAAAAAACCGGATGAAAATTTTACGGATGTTAATGTTCGTAAGTACATGTATGTGTTCGGTGTTGGCCTCTAAAACACCTTATTCTCCACAACTATAAAACCGATTTTGACCAAACTAGGCCAGATTATTTCTATATACAGGATATTGATGCGATTAAATTTTCTACTTAAAAGGTCAAAGGAATGAGACTGTAGTACAAGGTCAAGCTCAATATATCTAGATTTCCCCAAATTATCATCATATTTTTCTTAAGCCCATTTATTAGCGATTAAAAAATAACAATATTTGCAAAAAATCATTTTGCAAAATCGCACCCCCAACAAAAAATGCTGTTCTATTCATCTTTTTTTGCTTGTTTGTTTAACCCCCGGGTTCGCAGTCAAGCAATTCTTTCCACAGAGGATGAGATGATTGTTTTGTAGCGTGTGTGAAAAATTCCATACTTGACCGGGATTCGAACCCAGGACCTCCTCACTGTGATGTGACGTCACAGGTGAATGGTAGAATTAAATAAATGAATAATCTCGTTTTTTTAACCTCCGGGACCACCGGGTATTGATTCAGAGCATGATATGAATGACAAATAGCGTGTGAAAATGCCATACCTGACTGGGAGTCGAACCCGGGATCTCCGGATGAAAGACTGAGACGCTATCACTCGTACCATGGAGGCCGGCAATACTCGTAGTTACAGTGTAAAAAAGTAACTCAGTCTGGCCGGGTCTCGAACTCGATCGTCCGGTTGACTCTGTACCTGGTGCGTTAAGCCTTACGATTAAACGGGTCTGTCGACCATACAAACGAAATTTATTCTATGACACATACCCTCAATTATCAGCACTCGTAATTCCATCACTGTTCGAAGATGTTTAAGGAAAATCTTCTCCTTCAGAAATCCCCAAAGAAAATAATCACACGAATTCAAATCAGGCCAATTATTCAAATCTTAATAATCTTCGGATTTAAATCTGTTTGGTACCCAGTTGTGTCAACACGCAAAACGAATACAAAATCGGAATGAAATTTGATATTTGCGTTTAAAGTTTCACGCAGAAAGTCTAAAACAACATTAACTGTGTGCGGTCTGGCTCCATTTTACAAGAACTACTCGTTTTCTAATCGAAATCCTTTTGCAAGAAACTGAGGAACGAAATTATTACGCAGCAGGTTTAAATAACGTTCACTGTTCATTGTCTGTTCAAAAAAAAATGACCCTATTACTCCGTGACGTGAGGTAACGGCACGTACCGTAACTGTTGGATCGTGATGCACCTTTTGAACACGTATTTCGGAAACCCAAAAACGCACATTTTGTTTATTAACAACCCAGTCTACGTGAAAATGTGCCTCATCTGAAAACTAACCATTATTCAAAAATACGACTTGGTTCACAACCCGTTCAGCGAATGCCATGCCATTCTCCGATCACTGTTATTTTGTACGGATACAAATGCAAATCAGTTTTTTTAAATTCGCTGCACAGATCGCCAAGAAATCCCAAATTGTGCTGCTGCTCTTCTTTTTGATTTGCCCGGGTCCTCAACAACCGCTACTCTGACAGTTTCGACAATCTTTGGAGAACGAACATCGGCAGCCCATTCGCGCTTACTCTCAAATACTGAACTCTATCACTATTAAATTTTTCGTAAAGTCTACGTATTTTTTTAAATGAGGGCAACCACCAAGTTTGACAATGTACACTAAAAACCGTGTTTGAATAAGCAACACGCTTTTAGTTTCATTAATAAAACAACCCAGTTTTTAACGCGTTGTTCAACAATCAATCTTACTTTGTAAGACATCTTGGAATGATACAGAAACAGCGCACTCTGAAAGAGAAGAAACTAATAATCATGAACTGAACCCATAGGAGAAGACAACCTCCATGTGACGGTTTTGGTCGCCACGCCAACCCCTCCGTACCTAGCCGAAGATCATCTTCAGTACCTTGGCAATGACATCTTTCAGTCAAGCCTCATATTCATGAACTGTTGTCACTTATGCCAACATAAACGCATTAAATTACTAATCTAAACTATTATTGCCAAAACAAACGTTGATCATTTCGTGCACCACTCTATTTATCAAAATACTGGCGAATATGCATTATTCTGGAATTCTCTTTGGGGTTTTTTCAGTTAAGAGTGGATCATGAAACATCGGGATTAAAAAAAATCTATATCCGAAATTTTGGCGATCACCGTATTTTTTCTTATAAGGAAAAATACACCTGGGTTCATGTTATTTAAAATGATTTTCTTCTGTGATATTTTTCTTCCTGCGTAATACCATATCTTACAGGATGTATATATATATATATATAACCATATAAAACTTGTATAAGAAATTAATGCAATATTATTATAATTTTTATTATTATATATCTAACCTATAGCAAGCAACCTTGTCCATAATATAATAAATAAGACTTAATTTACATTTCGTATAATTTATTAATACCTTATGATAATAATAGCATTACAATACGACATATAACTCTCTCATATAATTCATCCACAACAATTCTTTACATGTACTGAATAACTGATTTCTTGATACTTTTTTGTTTTGCTTTAGTCGATATATTTAAAGAAAATTTCCCTCCTTTTTTTTAACAACGTTTTACTTTATTGTTTCGTTGTGTTTTACTAAAGCTATTATTATTCAATTTAATTTTTTTGTTAATAAAATGATTATATTAACTTTTATTTTGTTTTACGCTAGTAAAATATTAAAATTAATATTTTTTTTAGCTTTATTATAGAATAAAAAAAGTACTGAAAATAACATTAAATAAATTTCTGATGAATGTAATGATTTACCGTTTTTTTTTTTACAGTGGACAAACAGGAAGGGTTTTTAATCAACCCGGTGGGCTAATCTTTATTAAATTGGGAGCCCCAAATCCCACAAAGCGGCCGGAACGTCATACATTTTTTAAAACATTTTTTTTCTTTCCTTTTTTTATTGTAATCAAGACTACTTTAAAAAAATATTTTTTATAAAATTGAACTCTGAGTCCCCCTTTGGAGTTCGCGCAAAAAGTAATAAATATGGTCGTGTGAGGTATCAATTTATACATTTTGAAGGGCGCTGAAAACGATTTTAATAATTAAAGTTGTTGAAATAGAAGCGTTTTTTTTTTTTTTTTTTTTTTTTTTTAGTAATACCAAATTTATTTGAAATTTGCGGTTTTAACTTTTAATTTTAAGTGGGATTTTTTTTCAATATGTAATTAATATACGACTTATATTTTATTTATAAGTAGCCGCGTAAGAGGAAATTCCTACAACTGTGTTGTCAGAGTGCTGTCAAAGACCGAGTCCCGGCTGCCTGGGTGGGGCCTTGGAAACAGCATAGCCGGGCCCAGGGTTATTCCCTAAGTGATTTGAGGCAATGGCACCCCCTGGATCTGTGGGGGCGGGCAAACAAAAAACTTTTTTTTAAACGTATTCTAATTTTTTATAGATTTTCTTATAATTTTTAATAACAAACAAATAACTTTTTATTTTTATTTAAAACGTTTTTTGTAAGTTTTTTAAATGACACTTTTTACAAAAATAATAAGATAGTACATTTTAACTTCGTTCAGATAATTATAGTAAATTCTGATTTTTTTTTACTAGCAAATTCATTGGATTTTTTATAATGTATTACTTAACTGTTTTTTTTTATTATATTCTTTGTATGTTCTGAATATCTTTTATTTATATTTAATAGATTTTCACCTTTTTATTTTGTGTGATACCCATTAAATATTAGACTGATATGTCCAGCGAGAAAGATAAACTTTTTAATTTTTCAATTACCCGGATTTCTGATTCTATACGTGTTTCACTGTATATAAAGTGAATCAACTTAGAGTAGAATTATAAATTATTTAACGGAGGGTGGTGGGGAGGGGTAAAAATAGGAAAGCTGGTTTTATAAATTAACGATTCTAATTGTTATTTTTATAATTTTGTTTTTATTATAAATAAGTTATTATACTAGTATAATAAATTATTTGTTATAAGTTATAAAATATTTTATATTTATATATATGAATTATTTATATTTAAATATTTTATATAAATAACTTATAAAATATAAGTTATTATATATAAATATATATATTTTTTTACCAAACATTTTTATAGCTTAAAAATGTAATAAATCAAATTTAATTAACAGTAAAAAAATTTCACGTGTTCATATTCATTTATCATGATATTTTTATGACTATAACATCTTATTTGTAGTTTTAATATATATATATATATATATATATATAGAACATCGAACTGAAAATTTTATTGCAACAATTATTCCTATATAATTTTTTTTTTTTTACGTAGCTATTCTCGCGCAAGCATATAATAAAATTTGTTATGTAAATTTTTATTTCAGTTACGGCTGGCTCCACTTGCTACACCGGCTCTTAGACGGCGACGACAACGGCAGTGGCGACAGCGAATGACTTTCATTACATACATATGTTCAATAAATGCAATGAGAACGTGAACAGGAAAAATGAAGGACAAAAAGGATAAAACAATGCTCTATTATTTGTCAAGCTATCATTTAAAAAAAAACAAATTAAATAAATATTGTTTTCAGTAAATTTTACTCATATAATTAATAATAATTATAAAAATTAATAATTTTATTTATTAATTATATATTAATTTATTAATAATATAAAAATTAATTAATAGTTTTATTCATTAAATTAATTGATGAATTTAAAACCGATTAAAAATAATAAACTTCAAAGAAAAAAAGGAAAATATAATTAATTTTCTATTAATTTGATTATATTTTATAAATGACAGTCGTCTATTAAAAAAAAAATAAGAACTGAAAGTAGAAAAAAACATAAATACACCTTTTGTAAATACTTCTATTTTAACCTATTTCGATTTTGCACCATTGGAATATTAAAAAAAATTATTTACATTAATTATGATTGGTCAAAAAATAAATTTTATTGTTGTCCACGTCCAATCTGAATTTTTTTTTTTGCTGAACCTCCGGGACCACTGTTCCAGAGGTTAAACAATATTGCTTGAGAGGATGAGATGAACAATTTGTACCGTGTGTGAAAATGCCATGTCTGACCGAGATTTTTTCATTTTAAAAACGATATTTTTTAATCGTCTTCCCAGTCCCAATATATATATTTTTGTTTTGCTATTTGCACTACTATTAAACTTGGGAAAATATAAAAAATCCGGTTAAAAATATGCAATTAAAAAAAAAAAAATTTTTTCGATTTTTGTGGAAGGGCAGAATTCGGGGGTAAAATGTTTGAAAAAAAACATTCTACCAATCATTTCAAAAAATGGTCAGATAAGCATATCCGTACTGAGCTTAATATAAAGTGCGGTTATATTTGCGAAATTTTGAGAAAATTGATCTCAAAAAATTATCAATCCCACCACCCTAGAGATATTCGCACCAAATTTTATCAACAAATAACCCCACAAACATGAGTCTGTACGAAAATTCATCAAAATCGGTTTATCCAGTCAAAAGTTATTAAACTTCGAACAAGCCTACGTACGCCAGGGACCCCCCCATTTGGGGGATCCCTGGGTCATGGTTTTGAGAAATGAAAAAAAAACCATACCGCATTTTGTGGCTAATTACCATACGTTTCCATCGCGTAGCATAACTCTAGAACTATGATGCCAGGAAAGTAAAAATATATAACATTAACCAGTCTTAATGACTTTTTTCCTTTGATGATGGTTATAAACCATTTTTTTTTTAACAAAACAAATTTTACAACATCCGTTGTTTTTGTTTTACTTTTAAATTTACAAAAAAATTAATGTAACATAATTTGTTAGTTGAAATTTTATTTACACGGGGTTATTAAAATACTATAAAAATTAATTTGTATATAAAAATGATATAATACAAACTTTTACCGAGTTAAGGAAACCAACAGATTTTTATCCTCTCTCATTTTTTTTATTGCTTATAATAAATAAATATATATATTAAAAAAAAAAATCTTCGAAACGTTGACGATTCGTATACAAAATATGATCGGTTTTATCAGTTAAGTTTCAAAGAGAACATTGTAAACATGTCTGGAATTGTTGTTCTATATTTCCCTCCACGATTAGTTTTAGTATTAATAAACTAATAAAAATCGTTCTAAAATAAAAATATCAAGGTCGTACAGCGACGACGAATATCTACCTAAAAGGCCTCACACACACACACACACACACACTACTACCCCTTCCCATCACCTAAACCACTTCCTTTTTGTTTTTCTTCTCGTGTCTTTTTATTAGCTTTTAGTATACCACTTCCGAATGTTTGAAATCATTAGAAATGACACACCATTAGTTAAACGTGAAGAAAGGAATAAGCAATCTGTTGTTCTGTTTTACTTTAACGTAGATCGATTATAAAGCGATGTATTTTATTACCACTATATATTATTCATGTCATAAATGTAAGCGGTAAACTAAAGAAATTTCTGCACTTCCTTAAATGAGATATAGGACATACATAAATTTATATAGATTATTATAAAGTATTTTAAATATATAAAAATCCAGTTTAATCCGAAAATTCAGTTTAATTATATAAAAACACGTATATTTGTTTACTAAATAAAGAAAAATTATAAATAACGTAATTTAAAATAACATTTTTACGGGTAATATTTAAGAACGTATCATTTGATTTACTTTGGAGGATTAAATTAAACGCTATTTTGTATTATTATGATAATAATTAATTACTATTACATTTTCTACTAAGAACAGTATAATTTCTATGTTGAGCACCGTTTACCTTTCTTATTTCATTATTTATTATATGTTGACGCGTTTCGGAATAACTCGTCAAAAATTATTGTGCTGGTACTTCTAATTTTTGTTATTCTTTATACAGCGTTTAGTCAACGCCCCTCCCTTTATTTGACGTCATACCTTATCCGGCCTTCTTCATGTTTATTTGTTATTAACGGTTATACTTATCTTTTAATTTTATTTATCTATTTCCTGTTTTCAGTAAATTGAGGTGAAAAGGACATCTGTTTGATTGTTGATCTGTTCAATTATGATCGTTTTTTTTGTTACTTTTTAATTTAACGATTTCTAGATTTTCTTAAACGTTTCCATTAATACAACTGTAAAGTAATTTCATCGATTCTTCCATTTTCATCGGGGTATGTCCTTTTATTAATTGCGTTTCATAATTAGAATCTTGTTTTGATTTTTAAAAGATCTCATGTGTTCCTTATATCTTAATTTTAATGTTCTTCCTGTTTGTCCGATGTATATTGCATTGCGTTTACATTTTATTTTGTATATACCACTAACATTGTATATATATATTCCTTCTGTGTTACTATTAAAATCTATCTAGACTATTATTTGCATTCATAACCGTTTTTATATTATATTTACTAAAGAATCGTTCAATTGGGAAATTTTTTCCCCAGTAAATGTTAATTTACTCCATTTAAAGGTTTCTTTATCGTTTGTTCTTTTAATTTCATTTACTTTATTTCTATTTTTTTAATCATTTCTTTTTTATACTCGTTATTTTCTGCTGTACGAAAAATAGTGTTTAACTCTTTTTCTTTAATGGCACTAACCAATGGTGATCACACCTTAACATTACAGACGATGGAAAAAGAGAGACAAAACTAGTAATTTTTTACATCTAACAATCAAGATTTTGAAATATACAGAAAAGAAACTTTTACAGAAAACACCATAGCTTACGATTCAAATCACTCAATAGAGCATAAATTTGCGACTTTTAAATACATGACTGCATAAATTACCATTAAAGAAATCAGGGTATGAAACAAAAAAAATTAAAAACTATTTTTCATATAGCAGAAAATAACGGGAATAAGAAACAAATGATCAGAAAAATTTATAAAAATAGAAATAAAAGAAATGAAATTAAAACAAAAATCAATAAAGAAACCTTTAAATGGAGTAGATTAACATTTATGGAAAAAGAAATTTACCCGATTAAAAAAATTCTTTAGTAAATATAATATAAAAATGGCTAGAAATACCCTAAAAACGATTTTTATTATTAATATAGAAGAAAAATGATATTTACAACAGTAATGGTATATTGAGAATAAAATGTAAATGCAATCAACATACATTGGACAAACGGGAAGATAATAAAGATATACCGAACACATATATTTTAAAAATCAAAAACAAGATTCTAATTATACAACGTATTTAATAAAAGGATATAGCCCGATGAAAATGGAAGATTCAATGACGTTAATTCACAAATGTATTAAAGGAAGAAGAATAAACGTTTTAAAATATCTAGAAATCTTCAAATTAAAAAGTATCAACATAACGATCATAAACAACAGATAAAAAATCAAGCTATGTACTTTTCAAGAACCTCCTCGATTTACTGAAAACAGGAAATCGATAAATAAAATTAAAAAATAAATATAACCGTTAATAACAAATAAACAACAAGAAGGACAGACAAAGCATAACGTCAACTAAAATAAGGAGCGTTGAATAAACGGTATATGAAGTCAAACAGAAATTTAAAAGTCCAGTACAATAAGTTTTGATAACAGAGTTATTTCGAAACGCGTCAACATATAGTAAAAGAATGATGGTCAAGCAGCTCAATTACAAATACTCAGGCGGCAGATTATTATGAAGCAAGAATGCAGAAACTGATCACACGATACAAGTGTCTTACTGTAGGCGAAAATTATGTAGAACTATCGATCAAGTTCCAGGTTATCAGGCGAATATAATATTTTTCAAAAAAAAAATGGCTAGTATCTGAACGTTTTTTGTCTTTATCGTTTTCCCCCACAATGGTTTTTTTACGTTACATATTACGTATTAGTAAATTGGTCATGTTATAATTATAATTTAACCAAACTTAACCTACGCTCGCTAGTCAAGGTTACCGTAGGTTAAGTCTGGTTAGACTATATTTATAATTATAAGCACATAACAATTAATAAAACGTAATACGTAACGTAAAAAAAAAACCATTGTGTGGAAAAAACAGAAAAGATCCACAGTTTTAATAAAAAATTATCTATTAAATTATATTTTATCGAAATAAAATAAAGCCGGGCCGGCTCAGATTCAACAGATAAATAACCATTTTCGAAAAATTGTACCTTAAAAAACTTTCTTCCTAACCAGTTCCTTTCTTTTTTCCTGTTTAGCCTCCGGTAACTACCGTTCAGATAATACTTCAGAGGATGAATGAGGATGATGTGTATGAGTGTAGTCTTGTACATTCTCAGTTCGATCATTCATGAGATGTGTGGTTAATTGAAAATCCTACCACCAAATAACACCGGTATTCACGATCTAGTATTCAAATCCGTGTAAAAATAACTGGCTTTACTAGGACTTGAACGCTGGAACTCTCGACTTCCAAACCAGCTGATTTGGGAAGACGCGTTCACCACTAGACCAACCCGGTCGGTTTCTAACCAGTTCCTAACAGATCTTTCATACACTGTACGGGAGATCATTGACAAGTAAAGGTAAATAATTTACCTCTCTTAAATTAACTCGCTCTTTGACTATGTATCTGAGATTCGTGATACGGAACCTTTCAGTCGAATTTTGAAGCACTTTCGCTCTGAAATTTTTCATACAGGTTTACTCCTGATGACAACACATTCTAGTAACATTTTTAAATTGCTAAGATGCCCCTAAGTTGCTAATTTCTAGTGAAAAAAAAATTCCCCGTGAACTTATGCCACCTCTTCTACATTCATATTTTTTTTTAGTGAAAGATAACTTAGCCTGTTTCGGTATGTATGGATCTAAAATTCGTACACGTTTAAAATACATAATTTTACCAAAACGTAGGGATCTACCTACTATAACAACCGACTGGAGCCAAATGGTTACACGTTATTAGTTTTATAAACAAATGAGATATACATTAGGATATACCGTTGCTACTAGAAATCCTTTACGGCAGCGACCGAAATTTTGGGAAAATTTAATACTTTTTAACCGGATCCGAATATTCGAACGAAAATTGCAAATATCTCGAAAACGGTCGGTCCTAGAGCTCTGAAAAAATTTATCGATCCCCCTGGACGATAACCCCATCCTTTCCCAGTGGTACCCGTCGGATATTTTCAAGTGCTCCCTGGGTGTCGTTCGAAAATTGGGAAAATTGAAGGGAGCGCCGATGAGGTGCCACCGTAATATCTCGGCAACCGCTCGTCCGATTTTCACAATTTAAACGGCGTATGTATCAGCAGGTCGAGCGCTAACTGTTTAACGCATCAAGTTACACTCTTGATTGATCGGATCTTTGTTATCCGGAAATTAAATCGTTTAGCCCTATGTTTTGATTGCACTCATCCACCGTAAAACGTACCGATCCGATCTTTCGCTAAATACGCTCAAACCTACGCGCTAGCGAAGCTTTAAAATATATACTTATAACAACTAAAAAGTAGAAAATAAAAAAATATGTAAAAAAAGGTTTTTTAAAACACCACTCTTAAATTAAACGCACTAAAAGACAAAAAATAATTTTAGGACGGTAACAAATACATAAGATTATGTAAAAGTCACAGATTCAAATTAAAAATCTGATGTTTTTGCCAATTTTTTCATATGATCTTGAGGCCATGCATATGAAAAATTGACAAAAATATCAAATTTTTAATTTGAAGCTATGACTTTCACATAATCTTACATATCATCATCAAAGCTTGTTGTCAAATCCATTCTGAGATACCGTCCTAAAATGATTTTTTACCTTTTAGTACAATAAATTAAGAGTGGCGTTTTAATTATTTTTTTTTTTACATATTTTTATTTTATACTTTTTAGTGAATTTAATATAAGAGTGGTATTAAAAAAGTTTTTTTTTAATATTTTTTATTTATTATAAAAGTTACGTAACGGCTAAATTCTGTTGAGGAATCAATTTACCTTTCGTATTAGTTTCAGAAAACAGTATTTTATTTTTGGGTTAGGATATCTACGTTTTTATAAGAGAAATAAACAAAAAATAAAAATAATGGGTCGAGAAATAAAAAATTAAGATTCTGACCGCATTAAAAATTCGATATTTAGATCTTAATTTACAAACAGATACAAAAATTATATATAATGTAATAAATAATATGGAAGGGGGAGACGGAGTGGAAACAAAAATATTAGCGTGGGAAATAACGAAACGAAGAATTTACAAAACAATATTAATCAAATTAATAAGTTCACAGAAAAAAAAAAACTATGAATTCTTTAAAGAATAAACTTATAAACAAAAAAGGAAAAAAAAGTGGTCAATCGAATATATTAAAATAAATTGATTTATATAACTGATACGAATCATTAAATATAAACACCACATAAAATACGAAACAAAAACATCTGTTAATTAAAAAAATAATAATAATAGAAAATTACGCATAACGTCGAGACACTTTCAAATCGACATACAAAGCGTTGTTATTTATAATAATTATTGTTCTGATCTTAAAATTAACATTACATTGAATGACTACAATAGATATATTAGAGAGAAAAAAAACCAATTCACGTAAATAAAAGTTCAAGAGAAAGAGAGAGATAGAAAAAAAAATAAAGGTCTAGACAGATATCTAAAAAGGTTATCTGATTCTTTATTCTGGATGAACTCACATTTCCTTGAAAATTTCTTCACACTGGAAATCCATACTTCCGGTATAAGTATGAATAAATATATGTATAATGCGATAATTTATAATCCTCGCACATAATTACAAAACTACTGTTATGCATTTTTTTTTTTTTTCATTAAAGTCAATATATATTCAAGGTTTATATAATTAACATAATATAAAAAAAATATTTCTATTAACTTATAATAAAATACGATTTATCTTTTTATAACCCTATACTTAAAATTAATTACTTAAATTTAAAAGATTTACCATAAAAGGGAATATTAAAAATAAAATTACATAATTAAATTTCATGAAACAATTTATATATTTTGTTTCCCAATTTTCTTGTAGACTAAACAATTTGTGTTACATATTTCATTTATTTTTTTCTTTCCCAACTATGTAATAATGTTGAAATAATTAATATTTTATGTTAAGCGGATCAAATTAACACTTTTTTCTTTTAAATCTTGATGTTTCATGAACCCAAGACTAGCTAGGTTTGGTTTGATAGATTCGGGCCGTTGCCCCAATCCATCGGGTTGGTCTAGTGGTTAACGCGTCTTCCCAAATCAGCTGATTTGGAAATCGAGAGTTACAGCGTTCAAGTCCTAGTAAAGCCAGTTATTTTTACACGGATTTGAATACTAGATCGTGAATACCGGTGTTCTTTGGTGGTTGGGTTTCAATTAACCACACATCTCAGGAATGGTCGAACTGAGAATGTACAAGACTACACTTCATTTACATTCATATCATCCTCTAAAGAATTATCTAAACGGTAGTTACCGGAGGCTAAACAGGAAAAATAAAGGGTCATTGCCCCGACTGTAGGGTCGTTGATACTGTGCACCGTGTCCTGTATATTTCCCCGCGGTACACAGCTGAAAGTATCAGAGTTGTTAGGAACCTTGATAGAGAGTAGATTCTGTTCTGGATCTGCGATTAACTGAAAAGCCAGCAGAGAATGGTTGATAATTGCTGCCTTCCTTAGGTTTCTTGCTTTGCGAAGAGCAGCTGAAAGGATTTGATTCTGTTAGTTACAGTTGTACCCCGGGTGGCCAGAGACTCGTCTGGAAGCTTATTTGGTCAAAGGTAGGCATTTTTGGCATCGAACCCCGGTTAGATAAATTTGTTTTTTTAAAATAAATTGTGGCAGAGTGGTGATCGGTAAGGGATATGACCACGTTCTCATGAACGGATCGGATTGTTTAGTACATTTTAGGAAACCCTGTGATAAGAGCTATAAATGGAGGATGAAGGCCTTGACCTCACTTTCGTTAGCAGACCGGACCATACACCAGGATTTTCGCGGGTCTCTGCGATGTGGGAAACGGAAGACTTCGCTTCCGTAGGCGGACCAGACCAGAAGTTCAGTTTAAAAGGTTGATTAAAAGGTTTTATGTTCACTGTAGTAATTTACATAACCTAAGAGCAAAATTAGATTTAAACTGCTGTTGTTTCGAATCAAAACTTTTATACGGTATGAGATTTGCATTTATTTAGCCTCGTTTCATAAAGTTATGATATTTACAGTCATTTATTTAGATTATGTTTTTTTGGACTAACTAAAGTATTTGGACTAGGCGCGAGTTTCGCGCTTCTACAAGCTCGGTTAGCTAGTTGTGAGGGCAACGAAGTAGGACAGAAGAAAGAAGTCCGAACAAAGCCTGGAGCGAAGGAAAGGCTGAAAAACAAATCATTGATGTAAATGTCTACAGAGGCATTTTCATTGCTGGCATCCTAACTGAGGCTTAGCTGATGACTGTAATATGTAATAAATTAAGAGGATCAATCAGACGACCTCCGATAAAGTCTATCAAAGCTAGGAACCAAGGAAGTGGTATGACGACCGAAATCGTCACAAGGTGCCTTCTCCTACGAAGATTAGCATGTTTCATGAACGCCTCTAACCAAAAAACAAAATTTCAGCATTGCAAAATTTCCGAAAGGGTATATGTGCGTATGTACGACGGACGGCTGAAATGTAATGCACACTGGATCATAACGGAAGAACAGAATGTCGCACGAAGCGAAAGGTGATACCACTTTGTAGTTTCATTCCCTACTACCAAAATTTCAAAACTTCTTTGGAATTATATCATTTCCTGTAAGTCGCTACTGTTATTAAGTAGCGTACGATGCTAAGTCAACACGTCTAAAACAACGTGCAATGGTAGAATTTTTAACAGTGGAAATGTGAACACGAGTGACATTTTTTCATCGTCTAAAGCTGTTTACGGCGATGTTACTGTTGACAGAAATATTATGAGTAGATGGGAAATAAAATTTCTTGCATGAGAACGTGGAAAAAGAATATTGAGGATAAATTTCACGGTGTGTTTGACCAATTTCTGAGAAGCAAACAAAAGGAAGCGGATGAAATAATTCACAGTCGTCACCAGGTAAATAGGCATATTGAAACGAGTAGAACACATTATTGCACAATCGGAGTACCGTAAAGCCTGCCTTCGTGGCGGGTGCCATACAAAAAACAAGTACCAAAAGTAATGTGAACATCTTCTGGAATGTTACCTTTTGAGGGAGATGACTTCCTTTTCAATATTGGAAAGGACGAAAACACTTGGGTGCATCATTACGAACCAGAAGAAAAACGGCAGAGCATGGATTACCGGCACTGCAGTTTGTCACAATAAAAAAATCCACAAAACAACCCTCAGTAAAAAAAATTCTATTGATAGTGTTCAAGGATTCCAAACACGTGTACGAATACTTGGAAGCCGAGTTGACTGTAAGTTCTGTGCGATACACAAAGTGAACCCACTGGATTGGTCTAGCGATGAACTTCTCATCGCAAATCAGCTAGTTTCGAAGTGGAGAGTTCTAAGGTTCAAATCTTAGTAAAGGCGTTACTTTTATACGGATTTGAATACTAGATCATGGATACCGTTGTTCGTATGTGCCGTATTCAACAATCCGGGGAGCCGATAATTCTGTAACAAAATGCTGGGTTATACACATATCGGGCAAACCACCGAATCTTTTGAAATATTGAATCTTTTCTAAGATTTCCATACTCACCAGATTTGGCGGTCTGAGATTTTCACTTCTTTCCGAAATTGAAAAAACATATTATTGGTATTCATTTCACCACTGATCAACTGAATGATGCAGTAAGTTCTGGATCAAGGAAAGACCACCAGCAGTAGTCTAAATTCATGGAATGAAAAAACTAATTCCCACCACTTGGGAGAAATGTATAACTGTAAAAATAAAAATAAGTTTTTGTAGCAAATAAAATCCACTTTTATACTAAATTTGTTATTTGATAATCTTCCTTTTTCCTGTTTAGCCTCCGGGAATTATCGTCAGTTATTACTTCAGAGGATTATATATATGAGTGTGACTGTAGTCTTGTACTGTCTTAGGTCGACCATTTCTGAGATGTATGGTTAATTAAAACCCAACCACCAAAGAACACCGGTATCCACGATCTAGTATTCAAATCCGTATAAAAGTAACTGACTAAGACTTGAACGCTGGAACTCCCGACTTCCAAATCAGCTGATTTGGGGAAGACGCATTCACCAGTAGACCAACCCGGTGGGTGTTATTTGTTAATCTGTTTTCATTTGCCGAATTATTAACGACTGTGTATTACATCGTTTTAGCAATCCCTTGTATGTATGTCGGCCTGATTTTTTTTTACATCCAAATGGACCGACTGATTTTGGACGAGATTTGAAACCTTGCTCTTCAACCCCCCCCCCCATATTTAAAAAAAAAATATTCACCAAATTTATCATGGAATACAAAAAAAAATTGAACTACAGTACAGATAATTTTTTTTAATTATAGCTACGTAAAAAAAACTTAAAACTGTTTTCTTTAATACTACGTTGATAAGTAAAGCAAAGTATTTATTTTTTTCAAGGTAGAAATGAAACCTGGTTGTGGTAATTCATTAATATATATTTCTTATTCATTTTAGAGAGAAATAAAATAAGTGAGAAAGCTCTAGTGGGAGGGGCATTGAAGAAGAATAACACGGAAACAAAAGCTAAATAAAGAATCTTTTTCTTCACATAATTTAGGTTAAATATTTAACATTTTTCTATAATAAAAATAATTTACGTTTGGAGTATTTATTTTTTTCTTTTACAAATAATAAAAAAATGTATAAATAAATTAATTTCTAATTAAAGTAAGATGAAAAAAAAAAAGAAAGACGTATGAAGTATAAATGAAGATATTTATATAACAGAAATATATACATATAGTTAATTTAATTACTAAATTATTTTTAATATACATCTATATATATATATATTATATACTTAAACAAAGAAAAATAGATTTAGATAGAGTTTAATACGTCATAAAGTATAAATTAACAAATTTTTACATAGTTAACTCTTCACTTGTACGAATCACAACTCATCAAGAGGCCAAACATTGCTGAGGCCTTTAAAGGGAGGTAACACTTCATGGGAACGGCTGTTAACTATACGTTTGTATGTATCTAATACGATATTAAAAGATCGTTATAACTTTTATTATATATACATGTTTTGTATATTTAATTTTTTTTTAGTAAATATGTAATAATATTTAAAAAATTAATTAACCAAAAAAAAAATAATAATGACCTCAAAAAAACATGAGGGGATTCTCAATTGACCCGTGTATAAATACGGTTTTTTTTTTATTTTTTATTTTTTAGAATTCAGTCAAATCATTGTTTTTATGTCAATCTAAATTTTGTTCTATGCTAATCTTTTGCCTTTAACATATTCACTACAACTTAATATCCTTGGCTAAATGTTTTATATCCTCCAAGTACGAAATTTATTAAGCCAGGATATCTTTAGTGCATGGCCCACCGACCTAGTTCGTACTTTACTCCCACAAATTTCTTTCCTCTCTTAATCGTCATTAACCTCTTTTCATTTCGATCCTCTCCTATTTTTCAATATTTTCATTTAATTCCATATATCAAAGGCCGCTATTTTTTCTTTTCTTTTTTGTTTTTATTATTATATTTCTTTCGTTATTATAATGACAAACAAACATAGACACTTCACACGACTACTTATAAGAATATTTTTTTTTTCATTCTATTCGATTCTAGAAGACTTATTTTTTATTTCATTAAGTTTTTCTTATTTATGTCAATTTGCTATTTTCATTTGCATTACTTCATCTATCCACTGTAATTTTACTATTTAAAAACAAATTTTATCAATTCTGATGAATTGTATGTGGGCGTGATCGCGCGCGCACATTGCCGTAACTGTTTTTTCAAGCCATACTTTTCACAAAAAAAATCTATATTGATATTTTTACTTTCCCGTCTAGATAACGGTGTAGCAAAGCTATAGAACTAGAAGGGAAAATACTGTAATTGACCCGAATTGGGCATATGCGGTTTTCACCGGATCTTGACAAATAGTACAGGCAATTTTTCATCAAAATAGGCTGTATTTGAAAATCCTTACCTACCGATTGATCTTTTGTCCATGCGTTAGGGGTGATGAGGGAAGTTTAACTCCAGATTTTTAACATCCCCCTCCCATAGATTTTTGAAAAACTCAAAAAGTTTTTGAAATGCGTTTTTCTCTGAATCTATGCATTTTATAGAAAAATTTTTCAAATAAAAAATATAGAGGACATTCTCCTCTACAATTAATATCTTTGAAGTTATGCCGTATAATTTGAAATTGAAATACTAAGAATTCTAAAAACTTTTTTTATATATAATTATTTTTTCACTATTAAAGAAGAAATAACCAATGCCAGGAAATTATAATAACTTTGTTATCAGCGTTTAATTTCCATTACACGAAAAAAATAACCGGTGTTAAATTTTTTCTACTATATTTATAAAAATAGAATCTAGAAAAAGGAGACAAAAAATATTGAGGACGGAAGAGTTAATTTCTTGGTAAGTGATTCCCTAGGACAAGGGTTATGAAGCGGATTTGAGGTAGTTGAACAGACCGTGAGAGGGGGGTCTCTTTAAGAAATTTCTTGTTCTTAATATAAGAAGGAAAGGAAGAGAGAGAGAGAGAGAAAAAGAAAAAGGAAAGAGAGACAACATCAAGGAAATACAAAACCCGAGACCAAAACCTATCTTATGTATCATAATTAGACCGGAAGGGTTAAGACATAATATTCAACCTTTCAATTGTATCTATATTACTCCCTTCTTGTATTTCTTTTCTTCTTTTTTACCCCTACTTTCATTTAATTCATTCATTTTAACATTCTCTCACTCTTTATCTTATTCATTACTGCAATATTCTTCTTATATTTATCTTTCTCAAGTAACAGAGCAATTACTATTTAAAAATGCATCTCTTTAACGCTTTCAAATCCCTTAACGGAAGTACGTAAATATTTTTCCCGAACTTTCTCACAAGAATGTAATACCCTCTAAAAATTGCTGGTAAATAATAAAAGACAAAACAAAATAGTTTTGTTTAATAAAAATCATAACCAATACGAATCCATATCTGTAATACCAATCCTTCGATTATCCGTATCATATTATTCGAAATATCCAGTAATCTGAACCTCTTTTGTAGAGAAAAACTAATTAAATCCTTTATATTTTTCCCAATTTTGCTGGGTTACGTATGAATTCTAAAAAAGAAAAATCGAACTGATGTGGACCATAAACGAATTTTCACTCTGCCTATTTTTGAAATTATTAGTATTCCTTTTGATTATAAAAGCTTTATTAAACATAGACTCGACGTAGAATGAAAGTATTATAATTCTATATAAAAACCTGTGTAATATTATATCTATCTTGGAAATATAATATATAACCAGTTATCATGAAAAAGATACTCTTGATATCTGCGTTTGAGACATAATAAGTTAAACTATGGGTTCCTCATACCATCTGATGATACCCCAATACCTCCCCTGGTTAACAAACTCGCAATTTATGCGTCATATTTCAATTTGATTGGGTAGGTTATTAAGCTTTGAATCTAAAATTTAAAACAATACATAAAATTCCATCCAAATAAATACTACGGTTGTTCCTTTTTACTTTACTGAGTAGTTTTATTTTGGCTATAAAAGGGAAAGTACAGTGAACCGCCAAAATTTTGGGTACCGGAGAGTCTTTTAACAATGCTGACGTTTTAAGACCTCTAATTCAAAAAAATCAACAAAAAAATCGGATGGGGCTTTGTCGGGGTGCACGGCCGTTGTTTTAACGGGAAACGTTACAGATCTTGGATGAAGTTCCTCCGAGCTACAGACCGACCAACTTATCTGTACAGTTAAATGAGACAGCCACCATTTAAAAAAATAAAAAACTGAAAGTCTCCGATAGGAAATATTAGTTCCTTCATTTGGCAACCTCTACAGATAAACTGATCGGATTGAAATAAAAACGAGACATTGACTGCGTACTAAATTTATTTTTAACATAAATAAGACACTAACGGTACATTATATTTAACTCGACTACTATTCGACGACGATTTTGTTCAACATCGGTCTGCGATATGAGAAGTAAGAGACGTAAGGCATAATAAGCAGCGATAGAGGAGCTCGCGTCGTCGGCGTCGTTCACTGAGCGCGCCGTGCCAGCTTTGCGACGCTCCCGAAATAGTCTCGCTCGCTCGGCATCGGACATTGGGATACCCGTGCGTGGCCCATAACCTCCCCTTTCCAACGATATTCGTAATTTATCTTTCCGGATGGTTTTTGCGCGGGCTGAAACTGACATATTGAATTTTTATACTTTTTTACACGTTTATTTTAATTTTTTACACATAAATATCGCCCAAAATACACTTAGTGTTACTTAAATCGATCTATCTCGACAAACTATAAACATAAACACGTGAATCGCCGCGCTATCGCGTCTAAGTCGTTAGTTACACTGAATGGAAATGAGCGAGAGCGCCAGTTTTAGCTGATCTAGGCGGTGCCCCTCCCCGCCAACCCGGTAACCAGTGACGCAAACTCAAAGTCGTATCGGCGAGCTGACCATGTAAATTATAAAATGTCACCGCATTTAGGTCTCTGAGATCAACCTACCGGGTTGGTCTAGTGGTGAACGCGTCTTCCCAAATCAGCTGATTTGGAAGCCGAGAGTTCCAGCGTTCAAGTCCTAGTAAAGCCAGTTATTTTTACATGGATTTGAATGCTAGATCGTGGATACCGGTGTTCTTTGGTGGTTGGGTTTCAATTAACCACACATCTTAGGATTGGTCGAACTGAGAATTTACAAGACTACACTTCATTTACACTCATACATATTATCCTCATTCATCCTCTGAAGTATTATCTAAACGGTAGTTACCGGAGGCTAAACAGGAAAAAGAAAAAAAAAGGTCTCTGAGATCAATAGTTAGGGAGTTATTAAACAGTACGATGTAGACCTTTTCGTTACGCTACAAATTTCTGTTCTGGTACCCGTATGTTTCGGTGTGATTTTAAAGACGTTTCACGTCAAAAAAAAAGGTATAGAAATTTCCAGAAGGTGTACGAACGTACGTGTGTTTGCCTGCTTTTTGATTATCTACAGACATGGCTCGACATAAATTCTTCAAGATTTTTATCCATAGAAAAATACAAAAATTAAACAAGAGAGGGTTGAGTTCGCCAATCTTTTAATTTTTACTTTGGTATAGTGAACTCCTCGGGTTAGCTCTAGGGTTTAAACTCGTCATCGAAAAAAATGATTTTCCAAGTCAAGAGTTCTAAGGTTAGAGTCCTTGTAAAGGACATTTTATATGAATTTTATAAGGGTTATTTTACAAGGATTTGAATGCTAGACTGTGTACCGGTGTTCTTTGTTAGTTGGGTTTCAATTAAGCACACGTCTCAGAAATAATTGACCTCAGTCAGTTCCAGACTACATGTTTACCGGTACATTAATACTTATACTCCAGCTACGTCAGGCCTGGAAAGTCGGTAACGACAATTATACTTTTCTACGTAAACACCCAGACCCGGCAGTAGCTGGAAAACTGAATGCAGAAAACAAACAAACTTTTGGTATAGTGATAGTAGAAAATTGAGGTTTATTACTTTAAAAGACATTGATGATAATGATGGATTAATAAATTCGGGGCCGGATTTGGCTCCCTGCAATTACTTCAATTTCCCAAACTTAAATAAACTCGCTTGATGAAGATTCAGTTAAAATGATGACGTCAAATGTGAGACAACCGTTTAATTTGTATAGCTGGACAAATCGCATTATACTGAGGATATTAAATTTGGAAATTCTTCGGTCTAAATAATAATTAAGAAAAATTTTGTTTTTTATTCAGGCCTAGAATTTTCCAACGACCTTCACATTGTTGATTAAAAGAAAATAATTTTTATTCTTTTAATTGTTGTTATCCATCGTTGAATTCTTAAAAATTACAAATATTTTCTTATTATAATTAAAAATATAAATACATAATAATAATTTTAAATAAAACATACATAAAAATAAAATTAAACATTCTTTTTTTCTTTTGGACTTACCTTTATATCATGAGGAGTAATACTATGATCAGAATAAAAACATAGAAGTTCAACGGTTAAAGCATTACACTGACGTACTTTTGACGCTAATAGAAGACAAACGGCTGATAACAATTGTAACTGACATCTTAATACTGAACATTCGCATAAAAAACGGTCCATAAAATTAACTGCTAATGGAAAAACTTGATTTTCACAATTCTGTTCATCACAAACCTAAAAATAAGAAAAAAAAATTAATTAAACTAATAATGAAAATATTTTTACAAATGAGCTAGATAATAGTAATAATAATAAAATTATTAGTTCATTCCATAATACTTATTTTTTTTATTAATAATAATTATTTTACAAATCGAATTTTTAAACAAAGATAAATTAAAAAATACGAATACAAAAAAAAACATTGCTGACAAATATTACTCTTTAATATAGAAAATTTAATAAATGATTATTAAAGAGCGAGCTAATGACAATTTTGTATGTAGTATTTGTATATAGTGTAATTTTTTTTAATTTCATTTAAACATGTATATATATATATATATATATATATATATATATATATATATATATATAGATAGCCAATGACGGTTCCAATAGCGTAAGGATTCAAACGCGGGGTCATACATTTTTCTTTTTCTGTTTTGCCTCCGGAACCACTGTAAGGTATTACTTCAGAGGATGATATGTATGAATGTAAATGAAGTGTAGTCTTGTATAGTCTCCGGTCGACCGTTCTTGAGATGTATGGTCAATTGAAATCCAATCACTAAAGAACACCGGAAATTCATATTCCATTACTGAAATCCGTATATAAAAGGAACTACCTTTAACTAAATCGGTTCAACCGTTAAGCTGCTACGGTGGAACAAAGATATATATACCCTAAATACTTTACACCTTTTCCAGTATATCAGTTAATTTTTGTTTTGGTTTGGTTCCATCGTGATTTTGTATTATACTAGCAAATATCCCGTTTGAATTTTTAAAATAGGTTAGAAAGATATAACAACATTGCCGTATAACCGTTATCTGATAGAAGGAGAGTGTACCTGATGCAAGCAAAAGTTACACATCAACCTGCTAACAAATACCCCATTTGAATTTTGAAAATTTGACGAATTTTTGCATAGATATTATAAGAGGAGGCTATTGGATCTTCTAAAACAGTACCCCAGGGGAACCTTGTTTGTTAACAGTTGATAATGATAATTGAACTAGCTTCGCACAGGTGCTCGCATCACCTCATCACTCTAGCCTCACATGTAGTTCCCACGGGAAGCCCATTACTAATATAGAAACTTTTTAAATTTATTTAATACTAGCAGACCCGGCAATGCTTCGCTATTGCTAGAATTCAGTATATAAATAAATTAAATGAACACAATTGAAAGTTTGATAAAACATTAACAAAATGAACATTACGGAACTTCACAAAATTTAACGTTTTCCTTTTTCTCTTTCCCCCCTTTTCCCATTATCAATTCCTTTTAATTTTCCTCTTTCCCTTTCCTTTCCCCATTTCTCTCATTTCCATTTCCTTTTACCCGTTTTAATTTTTTCCATTTTCCTCTTAATCCATCTTTACCCTCTTCCCTTTTATTCTTTCCCGATTTTCCCGCTTTTTCCGTTTCTCTCTTTTTCCCCCGCACGTAAATCGGTCCAGTAGGTTTTTAGTGTATAGCAGACACACAGATCGGAAACACTAAAATGGAATTGTAAAATAATTAGTAGAGTGTGTGCTGCTTTTACGTCCAACTGATAGCGCTCTTTTAAAAATAAAAAAACATCTTCTTACCTGTCACCTGTCATTAAGATGTCAGGTTATGTATATAAAAACACGCGCGTTCCTATTTTCCCCGTTTTTCTCTTTTATCTTTTTCGATCTTCCCTGTTCTGATTTTTCCATTTCTCCCTTTTTCCCCGCACGTCAATCAGTCCAGTAGATTTTTAATCTATAGCGGACACATATATCGGAAACATTGAAATGGAATCGTAAAATATTTAGTATAGCGTATGTTGCTTTTACGTCCAACAGATAGCGCTGTTTATAAAAAAAAACACATGTTTTTACCTGTCGCAGGTGTAACATCTTAGGTAAAATAAGTAGCAGGTATATAAAAACACGCGCGTATTCGAATGCAACGTTGTTTCAAAATTTCAAAGCAATCGATGAAGAACTTTCGGAGATTTAGCTGAAAACACGTAACACGTGTTTCTTAATTTTTAACGGGATACCTATACACCAAATAGCACTACTATATCTCTATTGCTCCCCGAGATATGAAAGCTACATACTCCTAACTTACACCATTTTTAGTTTATTTTAGGATTTATTCGGAATAGTTCGGGAAATTTCGGAAAAACCCGTATTTTACTCACTCAGAAACCTTCCCCGGCATGTGTCCAACCATTCCCCAAAGTTTCATCGCTATCGGATGAACGGTTTAGAAAGGCATAAGAGACATACAGACAGACAAACATTCATTTTTAAATATATAGATTATTTTGTTTAACGTAAATTTATTTCTATTGTTTTTGTAATATTATTCATTCGATTAATTCGAATTTTTTCAGTTCAAACTCTTCTGTTTCCTGTTTAGCCTCCGGTAATTACCGTTCAGATAATACTTCAGAGGATGAATGAGGATGATATGTACGAGTGTAAACGAAGTATAGTCTTGTACAGTCTCTGAGATGTGTGGTTAATTGAAACCCAACCACCAAAGAACACCGGTATCCACGATCTAGTATTCAAATCCGTATAAAAATAACTAACTTCACTAGGACTTGAACGCTGGAACTCAAATCATTTGGGAAGACGCGTTCACCACTAGACAAACCCGGTGGTTTTTTCAGTTCAAACCCAGCTCATACAACCTCACGGTTCACAATAATCAAATTCATTAAACTATTTAATTCAACCGGAAATCTCCACCGTTAATATATATATATATATATATATATATATATATATATACATACTTATATAGCCTAGGACACTATCGATAACGTAAGGATTCCAGCGCGGGTTCATACATGTAAATCGGTTCAGCCGTTCAACTGCTACGGTGGAAAAAACATACATACACCCAAAATAGATTACACTCCTTTATGGGTAATCGTGTAAAAAACGAATTTATAATTATTCACTTAAAATATATATATATATATATTATTAATGTTTCATCAATCCTATTAAATCTGATAAAAAATTAGTATCTCGAAAAAAATATTTCCATCAATAAATGTGGAAATATTACAATTACAGACATTTTCACCAATCATTAAACGGTTAAACAGAATTAAATAAGTCTCAAAACTGTATTTTTAGTAATTTTCGAGAGATCTAGGGTAAAAGACGAAAGATTGGGGGTCGAAAGATATGGTATATATCCGGTCTTAATATGTGTATGAAAAAAAGTGTAATGCAAGATAAGTTACTAATTAGTGCTGAAAATTACTAATTTTCAGTGCGCTAAAACTAATACAAAACAATCCTGTTGAAATAAGGAAAGCAGCAAAAAAACATTGTCCTTCGGGCACAGTGCTGTATCTACTGTGGCGGAGGATATTTTCAGCAGTTTAATAGTTTGCGTTCTTTATTTTTTTTCTAAAATATTTATTTATTTTGTATTATAATATTGAACATTTGGTTTCGTTTAATACAAAGTTAAAATATTTTGATATGTTTTCTTTTTAATAACCTTGGAATTCGTATGTTTGTGGGCTTAATTTTTTTGGCCTTAATTCATTCCATTTTCCTTAGAATGAAATTCTCCACACGTTTTGCTTAAATTATGTGTTTTCAATCCGTTTAAGAAAGTTATTTTTTACTCAAAAATAAAATAGTGTGTTTATAGACCCTTAGTCTTTAACCCCAGAAAACTACCATGTGTTTCAAAATGATTATCGGGGTTTTAATGTTATATAATATTTATAAAGTTGTATTTACATTGATAAATTATATATCAAATGAAAGAGCAACTCAAACAGTTTTTTTCTATAACTATTCAATATGACACCGTCACACGGCACACATCCAGCCTATAAAGTTTACCCCATACTTTAATCAGCAAGTCCTGGAGTAATTGACACGACAGCGGCTTCAATTCGGAGTCTAAAGCAAGGTAGGTCAGCTGGTAACAGTGGATCGTACATTTGATCCTTTATGAACCCTCAAAGAAATGATTGCACGGAATCAGATTGGGCAAACGTGGAGGCAACGGCAAACAAGTCCCGTCATCTTTTCGCCGGCGACCGATCCAGCGGTTAGGGAGAATTTCATTCAACCGATCACGTACACCGTTACGTTGGTGAAAAAGCGCACCATCTTGTTGCCAAAGTTCTGTGGTTCGTATTGCAGTTGAGGAAAGAGTTGTAGCTTATCAAGATTTCCAACGAATAAGCACTAAGGACTTTCTTACACGTTAAAAATTGTCTTCGGACACACTCGGTCGTCTAGTACTCTTACTTTTACCAATACAACCACTGGTTTAAAATTCTTTATACCATCTACAAATCTTATTGTCACTCGGGGGGGGGGGGGAGTTTGGATCAGAACGGAATTTCAAATTTCAGATTAACACTTTGCAAACTACAAAACGCTTTCTGTTGTGGGGGTTCACCATCTTCCCTAATAGCGCTTTCAAGTGGAAAATACAGAAAACAATTCATGAGCTTGCGGATAGCTAAAACTGTTTGAATCCCTCTTTTACTTAATGAATAATTAATCAATGTATGTGAACCTTGACAAATATTACATAGCTTTAAAACCCCGTTATTAATTTTGAAACATTGATACTAAAAATATAGTTCTGGTACGTATATATATATACATATATATATTTTTTTTTCAATTTTTCAGTTCAGATTTACATAAAACCACTAAATTTACCCCTTAAACTGGGTCCTAAGAATCACAGTCTGGTTTAATTTTACTGAAATTGCAGGCACAGGGCGAAATCTTTCTCCAGCCAACAATTGCTAATGAAGCGTTTCCGAATTTATATTTTTATGAATTTTTTTCTTAATTCTCACCAGCTGAATATATTTTGAAAGTTTTTTTAAAATCATTCTATATATATATATATATATATATATATATATATATATAGAAATATATATAAATTAATATATTAATTAATTTTTCAAGTAAATTCTTTTTCGTCATATATATATATATATAAAAGTAAAAAGAATTTACTTGAAAATCGTAAATTCGTAAAAATAAGGGTTGAATACTAAAATTATGAGAAAAAAGTTTGAATGAAGAGTTGAAAAAGAACGGGAAAAAAATTCAAAAACTAATAATACAAGATGGTTGACACACCTAACTATTCACTCCCATTGATGTTTGTTTGACCTGAAAGTGTTTATTTTTGGAATACAATAGAAGACAATCTACGGTATATATTTCTATTTATAAAATCTGTAAATGGCATTTTAAGGATAATAAATGTCAAAAGTTTAAAGAAAGCCGACCAGATAAAAAAAAAGAAGAAGAAGAAGGAAATTATAAATAGTATCGTTTTACGGTTAGCAAATAAAAATAAATCTTTTAACAATGAAACAAGTTTTGAACTTTCTAAAATTATTTTAAATTTTTTTTGCACTTGTTTTGATGATTTTAAATATAAATATTTATTTTATTTCTGTTCGTTTTGAAAAATCTTTTATTCATAAATAACGGTGTTCTTATCTAACTGATTTTGAAATAAAAATTCATTATTTAATCAGAGATCGATCCTGATATAGCCATTAAAATTTAAACTACTCGTACTTTTACACTCTAATAAACCAGTTCTACGATTTACAGAACCTAGAATCAACTTTACAAATAATTTTAATTGAATTTTACGTAGCTCAGATCGTTTCACTGATGCACTTTTGTAGTTATAAATTAATATATTTTAATTCTGACTGCTACATAATTATACAAATCACGTCAGGAATTGGCCCACCGTAAATCAAAATCGAAACTGTCTCAGGACTTGTCTGGATGGATCAAGGGAAACCATGGTACTTTTTCATTTTATGACCCCCACTTTTTTCTCATAAAAATTACTTAGTATATATTTTTTTATAATTGATGAATAAGACATTAGAGAAAACACACATCATGCTGTTTTATACTGGTTATTTTAAACGTATTAGTCAAGGTTAGCGACCGAAGCGAGCGTAGATTAAGTTTTATTATATTTTAATAATATGCGGATCGTCCAGCAAAACACAGAAGATCAGCGATTACCTCAAGACGTGATGTGAAGGATACCGGACTGGAGATCGAAGGGAAGACAGACAGCCCTCTTCAGAGCTGGCGTTCGTGCTTGCATGGATGGGCGACAGGGATGATGCACGGGGACTCTGAACAGCTCGAAGGCACCTCCTGTGGCTGACTAATGCTTAAATGTGGTTTCCGGCCACGAGAGGGTGGACTGGTGAGGTGGAGGTTTAGTCGGTAGGGCGCAGGCTACATACGCCGTAACATCTGCGGAACCTGTTAGCGAACCCGACACTTTATCCGTAAATGGGATGGATTACTCTCCTAACCAGAGGAAAAAAAAATTATTTATAATTATAAGTAATAATGCTTATATTTTTAAAATGTAAAATATGATAATATGGAGAATGTTTAAAATGACCGGTATAAAACACCATGTTAGTGTGTTTTCTCTAATCTTTTATTTATCAATTATTATAAAATAATACGTAATTTTTATGTGGAAAACTGCGGAAAAAATGAAGGACGTAAAAGTACCGAAACCATAGTAAAATTTTGAAAGAGCAGTTAACAAAACATACATAACTAATCATAAAATAACAAATAAATGAAATTACTGTTCAATTAATTATTTAAAATATAAATACATGAAATAATGTTACTTTACATGAAAATATTAAATATAAAAAATTCTTGCGCAGTTCTGCGCAAAGAATCGAATTTTCTTTATTTTATTTTGTATAATTATTTACACAAAAAATTAAATAAGATTAAAGAAAAATTACATCGTTAGTAGTGTTTCTTTAATTTTATTTAATATTAAAATATAATTTCTGTTTATAAGAAAATTGAATTAATATAACTGTAATTTGATGAAATAATTAAAAATAACTAATACACCCAGCACACAAGCATCAAATTTAAACTCACTCACCACTTGAGACACGCTGCATAAGCATGTATGAAAAATCTGATGTGGACACCACATGACTTCCTTTTACGCCTATTAAATTACATATACAGATTTCTTAAAAATCAAAAGTACACAGAATTTTATTTTATTTCATTAAAAACTCCAAAATTTCAACATCCTACGTCTAATCGTTTTTGAGTTATACGTACAGAAGTCACGCCGAAACTAGTCAAAATAGATTCAGGAATGGTCAAAATGGATATTTCCATTGAAATCTGAAAACCGAAATTTTTCGCGATCACAATACTTCCTTTACTTCGTACAAGAAAGTAAAAATATACCAAAACAAAGTCAATTTAACCTCAATTGGAGGTTATGTTGTCTGTTGTCAATTGAAATTAGGCCTAAGAACGATTCATCCAATCTACATTAAATTCTCATTGTATAACTTCAGACACACTACTACAGCAAATTTAAATGTCAATGAAAGATTTTCGAGCTACGAAATTTTATACATGAATATTTTTTTTCGTAATCTTTATACCTGAAAACGTAAAGAAAATTCATTTTTATCTCACCATACGACCGAAAAAATCTAAAATTGAGGTTATGTTGTCTGTTGACAACCTTAAAATTGAACTTAACTCATGAACGACTCCATCAATCTTCATGAAATTTTTACATACAAAATTTCAGATGGACTAGTACACCATATCTAAATTTCAATGAAATTGATCGAGTAGTTGTGCAGATTTTCGAGCCGCAAATTTTACACATGGGCCTATATATATATATAGAAAGAACATTAATTTTCATCCCCAATACCACGATGAGACCGAAAATAATACCTTCTTCGAAAAACCAGTAAAAATAACTACATAATTCATAATTCAGAAGGCGTTAATGAAAAATAATTTTAGTATATATTTATGTACACATTGAAACGGAATGAAGAAATTTCACGTTTTTTAAGAAGATTTTAGTATTATTTAAAAATTCATCAGCAAAGTAATAATTTTTCTGTCAAATAAAATCTTTATTTTAAATAAATTAGGAGAGAGATTTTCTAAATTGTTTAATAAACCATTTTTCGTAGACCTAAGTATTGTGTTGAGTTATACGAAATGTGTTTTATTGTAATATTTGCATTATTATTTGAAAATAAATGACAATTATTTTTTAGCAAAAATTTGCACATTCATAAAAATAAACACAAGTATTAAATTTAATTTTGTAAGTTTCGGTTCTAAATAATTCATAATTATGGATAAAAAAAACAACGGTTTAATAATTTGTTGATGTACATTGAAAACTCGTAATGACTCTTTGAAATAGTCCCAAGAGATGATATTACACTTTAGACGGGAATACACGTAATAGATATTTAATAATGACGACAAGCTTACAGTTCTATTAAACAAAACAGTTGGGATTCAATTAACGACTTTTTTTAAGGAAAATGAATTAGATCAGAACGTCGAGCTGTAATTAGATGCGACGGTTTTCACCGGTCTTGGAAAAGTTCCTGTGATTGACAAAGCTTTTTTTTTCGTTGTAACATCCCAACTTCTTGAACGCAATAGACATTCTGCAAAAACCAGTAAATATGTTTTAAACCTACTAATGGCATGCGTATATTCATTATTTTTTTATAAAATATAACAGTGTTATCTGGGTAATCATTTTTACTATCTAATAATACTTTGAATGACTCATAAGATTGTTTGTAATAATTATAAATGTTGATATGTAATGACGTAATATATGATTAAAAATTCCCTTTCGGTACACCAGAAGGCGAAGGTAGATTTCACCGGTGCTAAGTAGGGGATTTCCACCTTAAAATGAAGAAAAACTTCAAATTTACTCAATACGACAATGGTTGCATGTGAAAAAAGTTTCATATATTTAGTGTACGACAAGTCCCATCTACTGACAATTCCAGTAACATTTTGGTCATCCCTTGCCGTAAGGGTTGGTCCCATCAAAAATTGTTTTCAGACAAAAGTTTTAGGTAATGTTTAGAGGACTAACGACCATTTTAAACCGATTCGATACTCTGTCTATTAAGGAAGGTATGATTTTTGTCTTCAAAACCCCTTTTTTCTACCCCCTACAGTTTCAGTAATATAATATGCTATTAAGAATACGTCACCGAGCTTCGAATGATGATGATTACTACCCAACTTAAAAACATTTACTCTGTCCTGATAATTGCTGTTAAAAAATAAATCATTTAACTTCTAAAATTAAAATAACTACTTGGAAATGAAGTAAATTCTGTGTATTGTAAAATGTAATTATATAAATTTATTAATTACTAGTTGTTACCAACGGCTTCGCTGGCTTTAATTTATACCTCGAATAAGTTTTCAAAAGAAATATTAGATTTTTGTTAAATTCTACAACAATTTAAAAGTTGATGTTTTATGGAAATATTAAACAGTCTGAGGAGAATTTCCGTCTTGTCAAATTGTTTCTAGTGAAAGGTTGGATTAATCCTAGGGGTGCTCGTACACTGTAAACTTTGTTGAACAGTGATTTTTGTCATTTGCAGACGATGTATTTTGTTTTTTTAGGCGGCTAGTAGAAAACACTACAAACATTATACCCTTTTCTTTCTTTTTCCTGTTTAGCCTCCGGTAACTACCGTTTAGATAATTCTTCAGAGGATGAATGAGAATGATATGATGTATGAGTGTAAATGAAGTGTAGTCTTGTACATTCTCGGTTCGACCATTCCTGAGATGTGTGGTTAATTGAAACCCAACCACCAAAGAACACCGGTATCCACGATCTAGTATTCAAATCCATGTAAAAATAACTGGCTTTACTAGGGCTTGAACGCTGTAATTCTCGACTTCCAAATCAGCTGATTTGGGAAGACGCGTTAACCACTAGACCAACCCGGTGGGTCAACAAACATTATACTTAAACACTTCTTTGTAAACTACATTTTCAGTTTTCCCTTCAGGTGCGAGAATGAGCAAAGTTAGGGGTGCTGAATCAGGAACAATCCAAGTAAAACTGTCCATGAGAGAAACAATTTTCCCATAAGTCGATTTCCGCGGCCTTCAGAATCTGCCTTTGGGACTTATTGGTCGTCTTGATGAAACACAGATTTAGAATAAACCGAAGTTTTTTGAACTAAAAAAAAAAATATTCTAATGGTATAAGAGGTATCGCAGAATAAACACAGACTCTTCTTGTTCAATGCTAACAAAACCTATTAGCACTGGACGACCGGAGTTGTCCCCTCGCATAATCATGAATTGTTGAAATTTCGAATTTTCATATATCATTATGCTCCTTGGACCTAAAAATTCGATTTTTGAAAAATGGTAAAACATGTGCCTTTTTGTTTTCAAAGGAAAGTCCTTAATAAATTTCAAGATTTCAACAACTTTAGGTTTTATTTTTCACCGTTAGGTATTGCTTCAGAGATAAAACGTAACACCTTAAGGCTTACAGTTTAAAAGCTTTACTCCTCTCCTTTGCACCTCCTCTAAAATGGACTTTTGAAAAATATTGAAATACGTAGTTTTATTTTCAAAAGAATGTCTAAATATCTAAATACCAATTTTCAAGACTAACACTTTCAGTTCCTGATACAGAATATTCATGTAAAAATAGTCCCCTCTTTGTCCTACAAAACTGTATTTTTGAAAAATTCTGAAGAAGTGTCTATTTTTTTCTATAAAAAAATTTAAATACCAATTTTAACGACTGTATTACATTAGGTTCTCGATGTAGAATTATCTTTAAAAATTTTTTGCTCTTCTTTCAATCCCCTCCCTATAGACGGAATATTCCAAAAATCTTCTACGTAAGGTGCCTAATTATAAAAAGAATGTACTCTCCCAAATTCATTTACTTAAGTATTTTGAGCTGTGCTTGATAAATCACTCCAAAAAATTTTGTTTTATTTAACGTTTATTACAATATATATATATATATATATATACAGATTCAAATTTTACTAAAGGTAGTTGCATTTATTCAGATTTGAATACTAGATCGTGGATACCAGTGTTCTTTGGTGATTGGATTTTAATTAACTATACATCTCAGGAATGGTCAGCCTGAATTTGTTCAAGACTACACGTTTACCGGTACAGTTATATTACACTGATAAGTCGCAAGTAACTTTAATTGTTGATGCAACTATAAATAAAAGTATTAAAATAAATATATAATTTATTTTAATTCAATTAAAATAAAAAAAATACAAAAAATAATTGTCAATAAAAAGATTGGTTAATATTGCTTTATAAATATTAATTTACTACGTTTATATTAATAAAAATATGACTTAAGTACAATTTATCGATTTTCACTTAACAATAAAATTCCCCCCTCAAAAAAAAATAATAATAAAAACAGTGACTTAACGCTTTAAAGAAAAAACTTTGAAGATTATGCAAACATAACACAAGTACAATAAAATAATAAATAAAAAATATAAATAAACTCGATTTATATTTATAAACCGCCGTTCTTCTTAACAAAGAAGAACGATTTCATAAAATTATAATTAAATTGTAAATATTTTTAAAATATAAATTATTTATAGAATTTTAAATACCTTATGAATAATTAATAAATAAATGGACTATTGTTAGATAATTAATTAAAATAATAATAATTAAAAATTAATAAATAATATTAATTAGCATGTTATTAGACTTCATGTTTCCAAGAATCTGCTATAAAGCTAATATATAAACAGATTAATCTTCCCTAGCTCGTCTATTGGTGGCGCGCAATATACGTTGTTGTCGATCGCTACGCTAACTCGTTGAGTCCAGGTGTAATGTTAATTTGGTCGGATAGTACTCGATCTGATGAATTCTTTAGAGGAAAAATGGATTACTTAATTTTATGTTTATATTTCCTATATACATGTTTTTTATGTATACTTAAAACTTCAATTACGTAAAAAAAAAGCTGGTAAAGTATAAGCATGACTTTCCCGGATATTGATAATAAAAATTAAAGAGTTAGAACCAAAAAACAGCATATTTTTTAAAATTCATATTTAGATTAAGCTTCACAAATTTTCTTACGTTTTCTCTAAATTTAACACCCCCTTTAATAAAGGCTAAAATAAGAAAAAATAAATGTTCAAAAAACCTTTTCGCATTTTAGGTCCGGGGTATATAATTTTAAAAAAGTTTTAGACATTTCTTGATAGCTATATGAAGTATAAACTTTAAAAACAATTTAAAGAAATATTTAAACCGACGGGAAGTAGGCCGGAAAACATATACGTCAATTTTCTTAAAGTTGTTTTTTTGGGATAATTTATAAATGTATTGTATGTAGGTAATAAATTCGCTTTATAAAGTTTTCTCAATGATGCCTCTGAAGAAAATCGGTATTGGAGAAATTATCCCTCCACTCTCAACAAATTAAAAAAAAATGAATACGATCCATGCTCCATGTATAAATATAAATTTCAGTCAAATTAAAAAAAAAAATCGGTTTAATTAATCCTGAGATATAAGGCCACAAACAGTGGGAAACAAATATGTTCTTACGTATATACGTACGTACATACATACATATATATATATATAAATATTTTTGTCTAATTAACTAGTTGGATCATAGAACGTAAAATAAATGCATGTTAATAAATCATGCTTGAAAGGAATATCTAAAAACCAATTTTCAAGAATGTAACACTTTCGGTTCCTGAGATAAAGAAAATTCACATAAAACATTGCTCCTTTTGCCACTCAGAGTTGGATTTTTGAAAAATAGTGAAACACGTATCAACGTGTTTTTTTTATAAAATAAATTTATTCGTTTTTTTCAACAAAAAAAATCATACTCTATTTCCGACATGATCACTATACTTTCCCATTTAAAATATAGCTATTCTAACTACATTCCTCGCGGAAAAAGTTTTTGTTTGTTATATTGTTATAAGCATCCACGGGGAGCATTTTAAATGGGAAGAGCGGGGAATTAAAAATCATTTTAAAAGGCATAGAAAAAACAAGTATGAAAAGAAATTTACTTTTAATATGTTCACAGATGGTTTTAAAAGTGACCCAAAGTGTACCCCGAGTATTGATTTTATACCAAGAAATAAATCGTTTTGAGACGGAACTTTCTGATAAATTTTATATTTTTTAGTTTTCTATTGAGCAATTATTTAAAAGGTATCGTAGACTACTTTTGAAAGTAACTGAAATACATTGTATAGCCGTCATTTTAGTTAGCGCTGTCGTAACCTGAAGATCTTTACGTTGAAATTGCAGTTTTACAATGCCCTTTAGAATTATATGTCACAACTATATCCTTTCCATTTCAAAATTTTAAGCGGTCCTCCACCAAGTGGAGTTTGGAGGCGTAGCAAACGAAAAAATAGGTCGTTCTGTGGTAGAAATATTATTTACGATCCCAATAGTTTATTATTATCACTAGCTGCAGGGCGTGCCTACGACACGCCTCAGCAGCTAAACCCTCCCTTCAAGTTCCCTTGGCGGGGGGCGTCTCGGAATGGGATTATTAAGTGTCCAAAATTGATTACCTCTTGTGTAAAATATGTATTTTTTTTTTGAATGATGAAAAATGGTATATCGAAAGTTAAATTAGAAATTTAACTCTACATTTATTTATTTAGCGTATGGCACTAAAACATAACACCAATTACAGTCAAAATTAAAAACAAAGATTTAACAAACTAATATATGCTATCGATTCTGGAGTCGCCACTAGGAAATATTCAGGGTTCCCTTCATAAGCTATCCTCTCTTTTTCCTGTTTAGCCTCCGGTAACTACCGTTTAGATAATTCTTCAGAGGATGAATGAGGATGACATGTATGAGTGTAAATGAAGTGTAGTCTTGTACAGTCTCAGGTCAACCATTCCAGAGATGTGTGGTTAATTGAAACCCAACCATCAAAGAACACCGGTATCCACGATCTAGTATTCAAATCCGTGTAAAAATAACTGGCTTTACTAGGACTTGAACGCTGTAACTCTTGACTTCAAAATCAGCTGATTTGGGAAGACGCGTTAACCACTAGACCAACCCGGTGGGTTTTTCATAAGCTATCCTAGGGCAAACCTCTGTGATGTGTTTGATAGTTTGATTTTCACCACACTCACAAAGGGGCATCGGTGTTTTACCCCAGTTATACAGGAAATAGGCGCACCTACCATGCTGAGTCCGTATGCTGTTTACCTTTGACCATGTCTTACGTGGCAAGTCAAAACCCGGCGGCCTTTGAGTAATACATGGGATTTGGTTATTCTGCTTTGTGGTCCATTCTCGACGCCAGGCGTCAATTAGGTCAAATCCGTCCTCTGTAGCAGCAATTGCTATTTTGATAGGTGGCTTTCTAGATCGAAGGCGACCACGATTGGCATCCTCAATGTCCTCATGTATTGGCAGGTTAAATCTACAAATTGATACCAACTAATCGGGATTTTCCGCTAGTGATCGGTACATTCCGGTGCCTACTTTTTGGCTATAATTCATTATTTTATGAAGAAAAACAATCACATAAATAAATAAATAAAAAATAAAAAACATGTAAAAAAAATTTTTAAAACTCCACTCTTAAATTAAACGCACTAAAATGTAAAAAATAATTTTAGGACGGTATCTCAGAATGGATTTGACAACAAGCTTTGATGGTGATATGTAAGATCATGTGAAAGTCATAGCTTCAAAGGGCTTAAAGAGTGGATGCTCCAGCACACCATTCTTAAGGCCATTCATCACGCATATGACAAAATTGGCAAAAACATCAAATTTTTAATTTGAAGCTACGACTTTTATATAATCTTACATATCACCATCACAGCTTATTGTCAAATCCATTCTGAGATACCGTCCTAAAATTATTTTTTATATTTTGGTGTTTAATTTAAGAGTGGAATTTAAAAATTTTTTTACAAATTTTTTATTTTCTACTTTTTAGTGAATTTAATATAAGAATGATTTTTAAAACGTTTATATATTAACTTTTTAGTCTTCATAAGTTTATACTCTACAGCTGCGGTAGCGCATAGGTTTGAGAGTATTTAGCGAAAGATCGGATCGGTACGTTTTACGGTGGATGAGTGCAATAAAAACATAGGGCTAAACGATTTAATTTACGGATAACCAACATCCGGTCGATCAAGAGTGTACCCGATACGCTAAACAGTTAATGCTCGACCTGCTGATACATACGCCGTTTGAACCGTGAAAATCTGACGAGCGGTTGCAGAGATATTACGGTGGCACCTCTACGCACCCCGTTCCGAATTTCTGAACGACACCACGGGGCACTTGAAAATATTATGATCCGACGGGTACCTCTGGGAGCAAATGGAATTGTCGTCCAGGGGGGTCGAAAAAATTGTTCAGAGCGCTATAATCGACTGTTTTAGAGATATTTACGATTTTCGTTGGAAAATTCGGATCCGGTAAAAAGTACTAAATTTTCTCAAAACTTCGATATATATATATATCGAAATATATCGATATATAATAATATAACAAGTATACACCTGGACTACCAGAACGAATCGGAATTTTCCGCTAGTTATACATTCCGATGCTAAGCTAAGAACAATACCTGCATAAATTTGGCAGGAGAGAGTCACCCATCTGCTGTTATTGCGATGCGGTTGACGATGCCGAACACACTATTTTCGTGTGCAGGCGATGGGAAAAACATCGTATAAATGAAGGACTGATGCATATCCGACCGGAGCAGTTCTCGAAGTGGCTCTTGGCTATGTCCGGGAACTGGCATAATTTTGCAATAGCAGTCCTCAGAATAAAAGAAGATGATGCAAGACGACTGGGATACTGAGGGTTTTAGTTTATAGCAGGGCAAGGCGGACAGCCCCGTTCCTGAGGGCTCACATGCCCTGGTGTGTGGGTTCCTGTGTGGAGCGGGGACTCCTGGGGTAGGTGTGGATCAATGAAAAGACCGAGACCCGGCCGGCGGTGTGGGTTCTCGGATACGCTTCGACTCCTGCGCCGTCGGTTTGAGGCTGGCAAAAGGAAAGACCGTTCGCCGGCGGATCTGGGCTAAGAACGGCATAACCGGGCCTGGTTTCTTCCATCGGAGATTAGAGACAGGCAATTAAAAGATCCGGAATCGGGGAGGCTGACCTGCTGTGCAGGGTTGATAACTGGCGAATGGGGAGGCCCTCTTAGAGTCGCAAGGACACGTCCCCGAGTCGAGTATACTTAATTGGATGTCCGGCTCGGGGATGTAGGCGGAAAAAAAGCTAAGGGGGACGCAGACACACATACAAATGCCGTTGAGTAGGGTAGAATATTTTAGACACTCATGCTTAGTAGTAGTTTCTCTACTCATTCCCTTGAATTCCTTTATTTATTTTTATCAGTTTTTATTTCGCTCTTAATGTTTCGTGAGAATAGTTATTTATAATATCATAGGCCTATCCAAATTTTAACCAAAACAATATCCGGTTATACAAAATAAAAACTACCACGAAAAATGTAAAATAAATAACCAAAATTCTTTAATTTCGATCTTTTTGAAATCTGAGTCACATTAAGAATTTATAAGCAAGTTATTCATAAGTGTTTCTTTAAATTTTGTATCAACTTCGAAGGTAAAATTTAAAAAATTTTTTTTTTTTAATTTTTGATAAGCTTCTAAAATCATATTTTTCTTTAAACATTTATTTTATTCTATTATTAAAATAAAAAAAATCCTATGTTCAAATCCAGATCAGAAATATTTATAATAATAAAAAAAAATTATTTTGGAAAAGCCTCAAATTAAATTTTAAGTGGTATTATTTACAATTATATATAATTGTTCATAATGTGATTTTACTAAAATATTACCTTGTTGTATACTGGGTAAGTGTAAAAAATGAATATTTTCACCGACCGATGGGTATAAAAGTCCAGAAATAATTTTAACTTTTAAATTTAAAATATGTTTTTAACCAAAAATGTAAAACTTAATTTTTCTTTTTTTTTCATTAAATGGAAAAATAATTTCCAAACGTAAGTATCGAGGACTATTCAATTTACTCACGTAAATTAATTTTAAGAATAAATAAAAGCTTATAAATATATATTCACATAAAATAAAATATTAACAAAGAATTTAATTAAATTTGTTACATTACACTGTACACCGATGCATTTTTATTTTATTATCGATTTCATTAAATTGTTTTTGTACACGTGTTCACGTATTGTGTCTACTTCATTGCCACGTGTATAGCCTACACTTAAAATCAAGGAGACAAAACTAGAATATATTACTACAACATTATCTTAACCTTAAAGTGTATACATACATATATGTCTTTCTTTCTTTTTAATCAGAGCAATATGACCTAATTTTATGGGATAAAATTCAAAAGAACACCTGAAAATAAAAACAATGGACTATACATCGTGTACATATATACACATGCATACAAAAATAGAAAAATATTACAAACCTAATAACCGAGTACACAAAACAGTGCTTTTGTTAATTAAATATTATTTTTAAAATAAATAAACGAAAATAATATTATATTACACATAGTAAACGATTTTCTTTCCATATTTGATCATTATATCATTGCCGATGAATTTTAAATTTTATAAACCGCTTCTTTATTATTGTAAATAATGTAAGGTGATCTTGTGATTACCTCATATCACTTTTCTGAAGATCTATGAAATTTTATTTCATTACTGAAATTTTTCTTCAAAAAAAACAAAACTTGCAGTTCCAAAACTTTGAGTTAGCAGACTTACATTGAGGATTCCATTCTCGGAAAACTAATATGAATAAGGAAAATTATTAAAACGTTTTTAGCTTTTTAACATTGTGGATTCGCTTTTACTTTCCCGTCTAGATAGCGCTATAGTTCTAAAAGGGAAAGTATTTAATCGGTCAAATTTAGAAGTATACAGTTTGTTCCGGATCTTGATGTTTTGACACTAAAAAACCCAAAAAAACCGGATGGAAAATTTCAGGATGTTAATGTTCATATGGGCGTTTGATGTTGGCCTCTAAATCACCTTATATCTCCACAACTACTGGACCGATTTTAACCAAAGTTGTTCAGATTACTTCTATATATAGGGCATTGATGCCGATAAATTTTCAACTTAAAAGGTCAAGAGGGTAAGACCGTAGAGCAAAATCACCTACAATACCTCGAGATTTCGCCTAATTAAGGACATATTTTTCTTGGGCTCATTTGTTAACGATTAAAAAAAAATCCCTTTCGGCACGCCGGAAGGCGGAGGTAGATTTCACCGGTGCTAAGTAGGGGATAAAAATTTGTCCACCTTAAAGTTAAGAAAAACTTAACTCAATACTACAACGGTTGCATGTGAAAGAAAGTTTCACATGCAACAAGCACCATCTTCTTACGATTCCAGCAAAATTTTGGTGATATCAAAAATTGTTTCAGACAAAGTTTTAGATAATGTTTAGAAAACTAATGATATCGATTCGATACTGTGCCTATTAAGGGAAGTATGATTTTTTTGTCTTCGAAACCCCATTTTTTCCATCCTCTGGGCCAATGGTTGGTGATATCAAAAAACTTTACTTATATAATTTTTAGGCCCTTATCCAAAGAATAGTAGGAACTTTAAACGAATTCGATATTTTATTTAATAACAAAGTTATAGGGATATTTTGTTTTTTCGAAGATATCAAGTAAAATAACTGTTGAAAAAAAGGAAAAAAATAAGGCTTATCCCCCGCCATAAAATAAAATTTGGACAAATAAATAACCAAAGTGACATCAATTCCAGTCATATCATGTAGTTGATGTAAAGATGTGACTTAAGATTCCTGAAAAAAAGAAGGTTTTTATCGGCACTCCTTTCTGGATGTTTGAATAACAATAAACACGATCAATAAATAATTATCTGGGCTACCCAAGGGGAATTAGATTTTTGAGATCCGTATGTCTCTAGCCCTATGACCTAAATTAAATGGCATTAATGTTCCATATATGGAAATCATCGTTTCGAATTTTATTGGTTTACGCAGTTTTTAGATATCAAGCAAAAAACACAGATTAATGAACGTATTTATGTACATATTTCCTTCCGGAAATTTTCAATTCTAAAATCTTTTTTTTCTACAGAGGATCATGAGACGTCAAAAAAAAAACCATTAAAAATTTGGTTCATTAGCATACTTTGCTTTACACGTGTATAGTATGTAATGAAGCCATCAAATATAATTAATTATATTTGATATTCGGAAAAGAAAAATGCTTATTAGCAAAATTTATCATCTAGGCATTCCTAATCGATTTATTCGAATTTTTTATTTTTTAAATATATATATTTAATTTTTTATACGACACATTTCATTTGAATCACACAAATTATAAATGTATTTGACGAGAGAAATAACTTGAGGGAAAACTCAAAAGCTACTAACTTCATTACATTCCGTTTATTTTGAGTGGTATCAATGTAACAAACAGCTACCAATTAATGAATTTTTGTAGCGTCGTGAAAAAACATCTAGCCAGAACTCAAACCCAGGATGAAAGTCAAAAATTTTACCACTCATTCCAACAATAAGATAGACTTAAAAAAAATTAAAGAAAATTTAATAATAATTGTAACACATAGTAATTCGTGGATATTTTTCAAAACCATAAATCAGGTTGAGGTTTATGTAAAAGGATAGTTAAGAAGTTTATCTAAAACTGGATTTTAATTTTTTTTTAAATTACATAAATATGATTGGTATTTTTTTTTTTTACAAAAAATTTGTTTATTTCTAATTACAAAATGCAATATTTTGCGAGTATTTTTTAATTTATTTATCCGAGAAAAATTTTAGGAAAATTCGGATATCGATGTATGTCAAAAGAGTAAATTTAAAATCGTTCAATCCACTCTTAATTCATTAAAACCAATATAGGTTCTTTTTTATTTAAATATTTGAACCTAATAAGAAATACTTTATTTTCTAAATATTTGGAAGACAGATGATATATTATGACCATCTATTAAAAAGTAGGGCTTGAAGGTCGGTATAAACAATTGTAGATTGCATTTTATACACATTTACCACGATATTAATATATTTCTTTATTGTGTTTGATGAATGGCTGATATTTACTTTATATTTTTGAACCAATTGTGTGTAAGATTATTACTGATTAAAGAAAAGAGGGAGGGAACTATTTATAGGATAAGTAGCACGTGACGAGCGGTGTTTAAAATTAGTGATTGGTGAATGGTCAACAGGACAGTAGGAGGGAGTGGGCCAATCGTTATTGATTTCACGCGGTGATTCATCCAATCCGAGCTTCCTACGCGAAATAAATCTTCTCGTGAAAGAAAAAAGATTATAAACCGTTCATTAATAATAAAACAAACAACCAAAATATAATATTTATTCTAACTGTAATGCCGTAATCTTTCTATATATGAATTTTTCCAGGTTGTCTATTTTGTTAATCACAAATAATACATCAAAATTAACCGTGATTTGATATTTACTTACATCTAAACTGTGGATGTTAAAAATGAGGAAAAGTAGGAAATGAAGACGTTTTAAAAAGGAAAATGATTTCGTTACAAAACCTTGTAAAGAAACGAACTATATATTGGTGAATCTATTAAGAAATTTCGGTTTATTTAATTTGATAATAATAAAGGGATGTGTGAAGAGTAAAAGCTATAAAGAAAACAAATATTGGAGTTTAAATAACAAATAATTGAGGAAGTAAAATGTAGTAAATATGTTGAAATTAAAAGTTAATACAAAACAGAAGAGAACAGCAACAAACCAGTCAAATAACAATGACTTACTTGACTGAAATAAAATTTACCCAGGATGAAAAATACTAATATTTATTAAAATTTACCTTAAAAATACACTTTCCCGGCTACGCCGTTCAATTTGTGCAATTCATTTTTGAAGAAAACTTTCTAGCATTACCAGAAAGTTATTTAAATTCAATCATTTTAAGTTCTATTTTTTAGCTTAAAAAAAAAGAGAAATACAAACAAAGCAACATTAACTAAGACACTCTAAAATAAAATTTCTGAGAGAATTATCAGATCCTTTTCCAATCGAAACCGGCGTAAGATAAGGAGATGGACTTTCTCCACTGTTTTTTAACTGTTCTCTTTAAAAGGTAGTTAGAAAATTGAACAAATATTTAGACAAAAATAGTAGAATAAGACTGGGAAGTAAAGGACTAAAGATTAACTGTTTAGCTTTCCCTCATGATATGACATTTTTAGCTAAAAACTGAAGAAAAAAAACTGAACAACAAATTAAAGAATTTGAAAAACAAGCTGCTAAAGTGGGACTTTATAAGTAATAAAAAAAAAAAAAAAAAAAATAGAGAAAGTGGATAATATCAAATATCTCGAAAATGGACCAGTTTGAATTGTTTAAATAAAACAACGTTAGCTTTCCAACTAACGAAAAACGTATATCATAATCAGTTTTTATCATGGAACTCAAAATGTCGACACTATCCGGCAGAAATCCTAAGACTGTGCAACAAAGGTCTACCAGAAAATCTAGAAAAAGAAAAAATGTAAAATTATTAAAAAAAATTCAGGTCCTAAATTTCAAAATTATCAGGTAAAATTAATTCTAAATAACAAAATTTATACTAATATCGAAAAACTGTCAGGCGCGATAAGGAAAAGACAGAACGCATTTTACTCCCATTTATTTAGAATGAATAACAGTAGATCGACTAAACAAATTTTTGATTTCTTCCAAAGTAAAAATAACTAAAGGAACACTTTCTATTCAACAATTTTTAGTTTCTTTCCCTCTTACTTTTTGCGGTCTTATATATAAAAAGATCGTTTTGAGGTAGATGAATTTGCTAGATTTCATTTTTTGTATGTTTAACGACTGAAAAAGTTATTTAACGATTGCCATACATAGTTAATAGTCTTGTGTACATATATATATATATTGAAAACCATCTTAATAATTCACTACGTATATTAATGTTTTTGCGTATTATTACAAATCCAAGCACACATATGCAAGTATAAATGAAATACTGTATATCATATGATTTTTACTGATAATGATTATGAAGCATTTATTTTTTATTTATTTATTTTATTATAAATTGCTCTTTATTATAATTATTCTTGAACATACAATTTTCCACAATGGCTTGCACATTCCTTTGATTGTTAAACGAAGTCGTCATTTTACATCATTATAGGAAGTACGTAGCTAAATATAAGTAAACAAATTATAATAAAATGACAACTAAATAATTACATATATTTTTTTAATAAATTAGGTAAATTAAATAAAACTTTATTTATATTATTAGTAAATTTCTTAAACATTTTTAATAAATAAATTGAAAAATGTTAATTTCATTTTAAATTGTTTAATTACGTGATTTTTATTTTTTGAGATGACGGGCATAGACTGCTTTGGTCATTTTGCCTTATGAGAATGGAAATTTGTAGCGTATGAAAAAAGCTATGCCTAAACGGGATTCGAACCCAGGACCTCCGGATGAAAAACTGAGGAGGAAGGATAAACTGTAATACATCCGAAAAGAAATCGATAAAAAAACAAAACATAGAAGATGGAATTCGCATTCCAGCTGACCAAACACACAAAAAAAACCTGGAACTCCAAACTAAGACATGACAGAACAGCAATAAAACGAGTTCTGTACGGATTATAAACGAAAACATTAAACAGCAATTGAAAAATTATCAAATTTTTTTTGGGCCGAAATTTCAAAACGACGAAAAAACTGATATCAAACAAAGAAAGTATACAGGAGAATCGAAAAATTCTTTGACACGATGAGGAAAAAAGAATCAGCTTCTACTGCAACATCAAAAGGATGAACAAAAAACAGACCGACTAAATATTAACAGAAAAACCAAAACAAATTGATTCATACATACTTAAGAAGATATGAAAGAATTAAAAATCTACGAATATCATTGACAGACAAAAGATCAGAGAACGAAACTGAAAGACGAAAACTTAGATTTTAAGAAATACAATGTAGTTTCAGCCTAAAGGGGATCCAAGATAAAGGAAGAAAAGAGAATATCGGAACAAGAGAAAATAACAATTGATACAGAAATAATTTGATCTAATATACACCCTTATTTGGTGAAATCGAAAAAAAATTTAATCCATTTTTTTACTTCTTTGTACGAAGTAAAGGAAGTATTGTGATCGCGAAAAATTTTGGTTTTCAGATTTCAACGGAATTATCCCATTTTGACTAGTTTCGGCGTGACATCTGTTCGTATGTATATCTCATAACTCATAAACGATTAGCCGTAGGATGTTGAAATTTTGAATTTAGAACTGTTGTAATGTCTAGTTGTGCACCTCTCTTTTTTATTGTAATCAACTAGACCAAAAGTGTCCAAAAAAAAAACTTAAAATCCAAAAATTTTGGATTTTGCATTAACTGCAGTAATAAGCCCGTTCTCATTTAGAGTTTTTCCGACGATATATCATAAGTGAAACAGGACCACAATACAATTTTAATAAAAATTTTATAATTAACCTCTATAAAAAATGTTTGAATTAAAATGAAAAGTACATTGTATTTCATTAATAACTTCTGAATTTTTTTTCAATCGAAGATTTTTTTTTAACCTCCGGGGTCCACTGTTGGATACTACTTCAGAGGATGAGATAAATGATTTGTAGCGTGTGTGAAAATGTCATGCCTGGCTGGGATTCGAACCCGGGACCTCCGGATGAAAAGCCGAGACGCTACAACTCGCGCCACGGAGACCAGCTTTTCAATCGGAGGTTAATAATTTAGTATATTTAAATTAAAAAAAAAAAAGGAAATGAAGTCGGATTCGAACCGATGTGTGCCTTCCTCTTTTAACATACAAATATTTCATCAATTAAAATTTTATTTGGCTATAATTCTGGAACCAATAAAAATAAGTACCATTTATATCGTTGAAAAGCTCTCAATGAGGGCTTATATTAGTGTATATATATATATACTATATACCATACTATATCTATATTTTGTACTTTTAAAATTATTATCAGTAATTAGCTTTTTTATCAAAAAAAATGTTTATTTGGTACAGAAAGAATAATACGATTGTCTGTATTTTTCGTCTGTTTTGCTTCAATAAAAAATTTTCAAAAATGCCTTCTTAACTGCGATTTATTTTATACTAGCAGACCCGGCAATGCTTCGAGAGAGAAAGTTTAAATGAACACAATTGAAAATTTGATAAAAAAATTAAAAAACTGAACTTCACAAATTTTATCTTTCACTTATTCTGCTTCCCCTTTTCCCTTTCCAACTTCTCCCTCACCCACCTCCTAGTTTCCTTTTTACCATTCCCGTTTTCCATTTTGCCCGCGCGTAAATCGGTCCATTAGTTTTGTGGTCTTTAGCGGACACACATACGGAAATGCCTTTTATATATATATAATAAAAAAAGTCTGTTTGTATATTTCTTTTTTTGTTTCGTAAATATCTTGAAACCGGCGCCACCTAGCGGGTATAGTTTTTGCAAAAATATTTCTTTCCAACTAATATTCATATTCTGAATATGAACCAAATCGGTTTATAAATATAATTTTTCTAAATATCTCAACCCCAGTGCCATCTAGCGGGTTCATTTTTTGCAGAGATAAATCTTTCCATGTAAGTAACATGTATTCTAAATATGAGGCAAATCGGACCATAAATACAATTTTTCGAAATATATCGACGCCAGCGCCACCTAGCGGGTCCAAATTAATTCAGAAACCTTCCCTGGCATGCGTCCAACCATTCTCCAAAGTTTCATCGCTATCAGATGAACGGTTTAGGAAGGCATAAGAGACATACAGACAGACATTCATTCATTTTTATGTAAATAGATATAAAATTTCATACATAGTGTCCCACGAAGAAACTTTCAGGACATGTTCCGCTGATAAAAAATTATCAAAAATGTTCATGTAAACATAGGTCTCTAATCGCTTTGTTAACGAGTTACGGCTAGCAAAATATTTCGCCCGAATTTCAGCTCTTCTAATAAAAAGAATAATTTTATAATTAAATAAAATTAATTAATTAATTTAAAAATAAATGCATTTATTAATTATTTTTATAATTAAGTTTTGTAATTTTTGGGACCCAAACGAAGGTGTGTATATGTATATATATATATTATTATTATGCTTTTACGGCCAACATGGGACCACTTAAGTAAATTTTAGTTGGATCTTTTCTGAGAAAAGCGTATTATTTTACTCTTCCGAGCTGCCCAGTATTTCTTCATCCGTTCAGATCTTGCTTTCTTTTCTTCATCCGTAAACACCCTCTTCGTTGTATTTTGTCGTTTGTCTGTCTTTTGTTTAAATCTAATGCTTTTGTCTTTTAGCTTTGTAATTTTTCCAGTTTTATTTTATACGTCAAGCAGGGAAATTCCCAATTCTTTCATATCTTCTCTAATTTCTTTGATCCATCCTACTTCTAGCTTTTGGAACCAGAGCTTTTCAATGATATTTCTTGACAGTCTTGTTTCCGGTGTCCTTATGAGATGACCAAAGAAAGAGATTCTTTTTTTCCGCATAGTAACAGTAACAGGCTCTATTTCTCGATACACCACCTCATTTGGCACAATCCACTATCGGCCTTCTTTTTGGTGTTTTTTATCGATACACGTTCTGACAATTCACCTCTCTATTTTCAGAATTTTATCGATTCGGTTTTTCTGAGTGATTTTGAAAAGGGTCTCGCTTCCGTAGGTGACTTCTAGCTAAATTACAGTTTTATAATGTTTAAGTTTTGTTTTAGCAGAAAGGCATTTTTTGTTATATGTTGACCAATTTAATTTTTGGGATTTCATCACTTTATTTAGCCTGTTTTGCCATGTCACTTTTTCATTTAAATTATAAGTTATTATTTCCCCTAAATATATATATATACAGATATTGGAAAAAACGTATTATACAAAAATTATACATTGTTTCTATTCAGTCGTGAAAATTACGACAATAAAATATTTAGAATTAAATAAAATTAGAAAAAAAAATTAACTATAAATTTATATTATGTATAATTAATAAATCGATTATTTAAAAAATGCTGAATAAACAATATCACTACGACAGATATTAAACTGTACTTTATATTAAAAAAATATACATATATAATTGGACAGCTATTTAATAAATTAAAAAATTTGAACTCTTTATCAACTCTTATTTGAATGAATTCAAATTTAAAAATATGCAATCTTTGCTAAATACGAGAACAATAGAATATTTTTCTTAAACTAAAATCACGCAGTATCCTCTACTTTTAGCCAAAAAAAACACAATTTTTATTACTGTAACTTAAAACAATAGTTCTGTTTACGAGAAAAGACTCTAAATAAATTTAAATGATTTTCTTTTACAGAAACTTCTTAATGGGTAAAAAGAAAAATGCTTAACGTTTTACGTCTCCGTAAAACGCTAAAGTAAAGTACGCTTAAAAACATATTCATAAACGCGATTTATTTTATAAATAAAATTTCATACATACAGTGTCCCACGAAGAAACTTTCAGGATATGCTCGACTGGTAAAAATTATCAAAAATGTTTACGTAAATATAGGTCTGGATCTCTTTGTTTACGAGTTACGGTTAGCAAAATATTTCCCCCGGATTTCAGTTCTTCTAATAAAAAGACGGCCTACAGTAATTTTTGGGACCCAAATGAATGAGTACAGTGTACATTATTGACACATGTATAAATGATTGAATATACACAGCTAAAATAACGTTACATAAATTTTGTACTTCTTTTAAAATTATTTCCTGTAATTAGTATTTTTGTTTTCAAAAAGAATGTTTATTTGGTACAGTAAGTATAATACGATTTTCTGTATTTTTTGTCTGTTATGCTTCAATAAAAAATCTGATGTGGATATCACAAGACTTCCTTGTACGCCTTAATTAAAATTACATATATTTTTCATTAATTTTTTTTTTTCATATTTTTTTGTTACTAAATTATTATTTATTGTAAATTTTTTTACAATCTCAAATTAATAATTATCATTAATAAATCAATATATTTAAATTACAAAACACACACACAACATACTTTGTGTAGGACATTTTTCATATTGAAAAATTTGTGTATATATTTTCCGATAAGGTCGGGCGGAAATTTGCGAATTTTTCATTTTCAATATTTTACTTAAGTGATATAAAAAATCTAATGTGGACATCACATGACTTCCTTCTACCCCTATTAAATAACAACATATACGCATTTTAAAAAAAATGAAAAGTACGTAAAATTTTATTTCACTAATAACTTCTGATATTTTTTAATTATTATTGTAATTTTTTTACAATCACAGGTTAATAAATCAATACATTTAAATTTTTAAAAAAAGGAGATGAAATCGGATTCGAACCGATGTGCCTTCCCCTTGTAAGAGCCAAATATTTCATTAATTAAAATGTTATTTCATTATAACTCTGGAACCAATGAAAATAAGTACCACTTATGATATATCGCTGAAATGCTCTCAAAAAGGGCTTATTACTGCAGTTAAGAAAAAGTCTAAAACCCAAACAAAATTGGATTTTGGGCTTTTTGGGGATACTTTTGGTCCAGAGGATGTGCACAACTAGATGTTACAACAGTCCTAAATCCAAAATTTAAACATTCTACGGCTAATCGTTTTTGAGTTATGCAAGATAAATAAGTACGAAGTACAGACGTCACGCCGATACTAGTCAAAATGGAGTCAGGGATGGTCAAAATGGATATTTCCGTTGAAATCTGAAAACCGAAATTTTTCACGGTTACAATTCCTTGTACTTAAAACCTGAATTTTAAACATTTATACTTTACAGCAACCTAAAAGAGAAAAAAAAACTTTTTCACCGACCCTGAATTTCATTTTACATCGGATATCTTAAAACCTACTGGAGTTACAGTTATGAGACCTGTTTTATCCTATTTTTCAGCTTAAATTGTAAAAGAAACCACCAAATTTGATCCTTAATTTGGGTTCCAAAAATACAGTAGGGTTTTTTTTGTTAGAAAGAGAAAGCGTTTCCAGACCTATGATTATATGAAATTTTTTCATTATTTACACCAGTAGAACATGTCCTGAAAGTTTCTCCGTTTCTGAATACATATATCTTTCTTTTCTTTTTTTCTGTATAATTAATTGCGTATTGTGACGCTATTCGATCAAGGTTTTATAACTGTTTCTATCCAGACAATATTCTTGGGCAGTTCGTTTTTTTTTTATTCAAGTAACATACCTAAATGAATAACATTTCTGAAATGATCTAAATAATTTATTATTATAATATACTGATTACAATAAAAGGTTTATTTATTGCTATTTAAGTTTTTTTTTTGTAAAACGAATGCGTTTAAAGTTATTAAAACTGGTAACAACGTAAGATTTTTTTTCATTATTTAATTTTTATTTAAAATTCCTTTGTTTTCAATTCATTAAAAAAAATTACATATATTAGCTTTGAAAAACTCATTTTCAATACTAAAGTACATTTTTGTCATATAATTTATTTTTATTAAAATAAATATTTTAAGAACGATTTCAAAAGGTCTTTATTTATTCGTCCGCAAGGTCCCGGGTTCGAATCTTGGTTATGTATGTCATTTAAATATAAATAAAAAAAATTGTTTAATAAATTCCTAGAACTGAAGCTTCGAGTTTTGAAGCGAATTAATCGTAAAAAATAGAAATCCTATATTATAGTAAGAAAATTGCTATAACTTGATACCTAATTGATCTACTGGGACGGGCAGTGCCTCAAGTCACTCGGAAAATCAAGTCACACCTAATGAGACCTCACCGAAAATTTTTCCTAAACTTTGCGTCGAAATATGAGGAACAATGGTTTTTACTATATTATAACATAGTAAGAAAAATGCTGGCCGCGAGGCGCCAACCCCTTGAATAATAGAAGTTTGAATTTTAAAAAAGTTTATTAAGTCATCCGAAATGATCATAAATCATTGATAATTCTTATTTAATATTAAAAAGGTACTGAATGAAGATATCTTAAGACCAATAAGAAAAAGAAGAAAAATATTTTGGCAGAATTTAAAGACAAATTGGGTTCTTTGGTCATATATTTTAAAATACCAATGTTTAGTTATAAATTTTAGTAACGGAAAGTAAAAACTTATGAATTTGCGTTTTTATAAAGAAAAACGAATAATTGGAATAAATAATTAATGATAGATGTATATAATATTATAGGTAAAAAATTAGAACAAAAGAGAAAGAAATGCAGAATTGCATGAAACCAGAGAAAAAAAATTATTACGTATACGTGTGCGTGTCTTTTTAAAAATGATCTTTAAAACTTCCCTTTTTGAATTACCCCAAAGAAAAACTCGTATTTTTTTCTTTTTTGAACTCTATTAACAAAATTTCGATTTTGTAATGCCAGCTAAAGAAACCTCTCTCTTTTTCTATTTAGCCTCCGGAACCGACGTATAGTATTATTTCAGACGATGAATGAGAATGATATGTATGAAAGTAAATGAATAATCTTCTACAGTCTCAGGCCGACTATTCCTGAGATGTGGGATTAATTGAAACCCAACCCTCAAAGAACATCGGTATCCAAAATCTGGTATTCAAATTCGTGTAAAAGAAACTACAAAAATAAATAAAAAATTTACTATCTAAGGTTAACACTCTTTTCTACTTCATCACGAAAATGTTTGGTTTTCAGATTTCAACGGAAATATCCATTTTGAGCATACTCGAATCTATTTTGACTAGTTTCGGCGTGACGTCTGTACGTACGTATAACTCAAAAACAACTAGACGTAGGATGTTGAAATTTTGGATTTAGGACTATTGTCATTTACTGGATCAAAAGTAACCAAAAAAGCCCAATTTCAAAAAAAAAATTGGATTTGCGACTCATTCTTAACTGCAGTAATTATCATAAATGGTACTTATTTTCATTGGTTCCAGAGTTATAGCAAAATAAAATTTTAATTAATTAAATAATTGGATCTTACAAGGGGAAGGCACATCGGTTCGAATCCGACTTCATCTGCTTTTTTTAATTTTTTTTTTTTAATTTAAATGTATTGATTTATTAATAATTATTAACCTGTGATTGTAAAAAAAAAATTACAGTAATAATAAAAAAATAGCAGAAGTTATTAGTGAAATAAAATTTTACGTACTTTTCATTAAAAAAAAAAAAAAAATGCGTAATGTTATTTAACAGGCGTACAAGGAAGTCATGTGATGTCCACATTTTTTATATCGCTTAAGTAAAAAATGTAAAATGAAAAATTCGCAAATTTCCGCCGACCTTATCGGAAAATATATACACAAATTTTTCAATATGAAAAATGTCCTACACAAAGTGTTGTGTGTGTGTGTATGCGCGCAGGCGCGTATACCTACTGACCAATTTTCAACAAAAGCGGCTCATTCAATGTGAAATTATTTAGGGAAAGAGTACGGACCCGTATAAAATCAGTTTAATCATAAAAAAAGTTTTCTACCTTCGACAAAGTGCTACTGATTTTGAAATGGACAAAATTAATTAATTTCGTTTTAATTTTTATTTAAAAACTTTTTAAATTAATATTTATTAAATAAAAAACCACAATACAAATGAAATGATTTAATAAATAAATGACCTTTATATAAAGTTTCTCCATAAAGAATCTCGTGCAACAGTTTTTTTTTTATAGATTCTATTTATATAGCTAAATTTTAACTAAAATAATTAAACTATAAATATGTGTGTATATTTAATATGTAATAATTATATATTATGTTTACAACAATAATTGACCTTTGATATCTTTAAATAAATTTAATAAGAAATAAATTAAATATTAATAGAAAAAAAAAATTCCCAAACAATATTATCAAGGGTTAAAAAACGCATATAAAAAATATTTTTAAAATGTAGTAAAAAACAAGCAGCAGGAAGTGATTAATAATAGCCTAAAATCTAAACTTATACTTCTGAAGAATTCGCCGCAAATGATAAAAACCATAATTTTTTAAAGAAAATTATCAGTTATTAGAAAATATGTATGATAATAAGCATATAAATTAGGTTAATCAAAATAATCATTTAAATTGCAATAAATGTTTAGGCCCATTTAAATAATTATATTACGAAAAAATTCCATAATTCTCCGCAATTTAAATAAACAAATCTAATTATAGAGTAATCGATTTCCTGGTACCACAATTACATTAGATAACAGTTTATCAGAACGATTTACTTAAAATTACGTACGCCACTTACAGATTTCTGTTTTTATATAAAACGTTAGGGCGCCAGTTAAGTGTATATCAGAAGGTCACTTGTCTTACGTATCAATCCAAGAAATAAGGCCCAGTAATCTTATCATAAAACAGTTAATAAAATAACAAAATTTAATGAAATAAAATTGGTTTAAATAGATAAAAAATATAATTCCAGAAACGAAATTGGTTTAGAGATTACAAAAATGTAATTCCAAAAGTTAATTTGAACTCCGGAAGAATTGTTACACAAAGCTTAGGTGACACTTAAGTTATACGACAAACTTCATCCCCTCAGAATGTACTGCTGGATGAATTAGAGAAAGATTTAAAACGTTTTGATTATCTATCCGTGTATTAACTGTTTATTACGAATTTTTAACAGGTGATTCATGGTTTTCTCATTCAAATTGCCGGTTCATGGGTTTTTACAATAGTATAATTCGGTTAAACAGTTAAAAAAAAGTAATATTAAAGAATAACGTAAAAAAATGCAAAACTTACTTCAAGCATCCAAACAGTTACAACTTTTCTCATGAACGGCTTAATGTCTCTTTGAATATTTGCAAAATAATTACTTCTCGGTAAATACCTAATTTCACTTGATAATAGATTTTTTAACACCCTCATATCATCAAATATAACAGTATCTCTTTCCGCGAAACGATTATCGGCTGTAAGTCTTTCGTGACAGATTAAATCCATGTTATTGAAAAGTAATAATTAAAGGATATCAAGAGATGATATCCAAAAATTTATATTACAATCCCACTAAATAAGTGAGAAATTAAAATTATTAAAAAAAAAACTTCAAAGTTTAATAAAATTTATACATTTAACACTTTAAAAAACAATAAATAATTAAAATTACAAACAGAACAGCGATCAATTTGATATAAAATAATCGCAAAGAGTTCAATGCACAGTAACACTTAATCCACACGGTCTACCAGAGCAGCCTGTTAGACCAACTTGCACGCAGCAACAGCTGTTAGTGTAGTGAGTAAGGTTTGTTCTATCCTGCTGTCTCGGGTAAAACGTAAACATAAAATCTACTGGCACTACCTGGCGGATATACCGCTAACTACTACAGAAACTTATATGATCAAAGTTTTACATTTCATTAAAATTCAAGTTATATATTTTTTTTATTAATAAAATGCTTCAAATAAATGTTTATGCATCATTTACTTTCATATAAGTAATTTTATTTATCAATAAAGTAATAAAATTCTTTATATTTAGAAGACATAAACATAATTTATAAATAAATTGATTATTTTATAATCTGAATGAATGTAAAGTAACATTTTATTTTTATTTTTTATTAATATTATATATAGTACTAAACATTTATAAATATTTACATCAGTTATGGATGTATTTATTTTATTACTTTGATTTTTATTTTATAAATACAATTTTTTATCATATTTTTAAATGTCACAGTGCCAATCCGAGCGTAAAAAAATAACTAAAAATCTTTATTACAGACTGATTCAGGAGGATAAGGCAATACTTTTACAACTCATTCAAGAGGCTAAAAATAAGAAAAAAGGTCATATAAACATAGATCCGAAAACGTTTCGTTAGCGAGTTATACAGGGGAGGAAAGAATTCGCCCGAATTTCAGTTCCTCCGGGTAAATTAAAGCTTTCTGAGATTCTGGAAAGGTCAATTAAGGGGTAAATTCAATTGTTTCTTATGGTTTTTGAGCTGGGAAATCGAAAAAATAGGTCCCAGAACTGTATCTCTCTTAGTTTCTATGATATCCCATGTAAAACACCAAAAATAGGGTCAAAAAACACTTTTTTTACGTTTGACGTACAGTAAGGTTGTTAAATTGGCAATAAATCATACATTTTTTAAACATAAATTGTAGAGAATTTAATTATAAGAAGATTGATGTAAATAATGTCAACAGAAAAGAAATAAAATTTTTAACATGTCGACTTTTATTAACAACAAAACAGATTAATTTTAATAGATTTAAAAAACTTTTTCGTTAAATACAATAGAAGATAACTGGAGAAAGAAAGAATACTTACTGTTTTTAATGATAATGATAAAATGCTGCTTACAAGTAGTATTTCATGTGGTTTAATAACTTTCAAAAATGCCACCGTTGTGTTCAATGCACTTTTCAGCGCGTTGTACTAGATTTTGTGTTGCCAGTCTAACGGTATCTTTGCGTTTCCTTGATTACAGCTGCAGCGTTGAGAATGCGAACAATCGGTTCATCGCGTGTGTCTACTTTTTGCTTGTAAACTTCATTTTTCAACCATCCCCACAAACAATAATTCAACGGAGTGAGGTCTGGGGATCTCGGTGGCCAATTAACCGGCCCTCTACGTCCTATCCATTTACCGTTCATCAAGACATTGCCTTACTTCATTAGTGAAATTTGTAAGTTGGTAATACATATCAATTCGTTTTGCTAAGGGGATATTTTCTAGTAATATTTTTATGCACTGTAAAATGAATACAAAATTACACCTTTTAACAGTTTTCTGAAATTTTTACAATAAGAATTCGACGTAATACTGTAAACACAGCGAAAGGTTATTTAACACATTACCACAATTAACTGACAACAATGAGTAGTATTTAAACAAATTGTGATGAAAAAAATCAGTGTTGCCAACTTGTTTTCCGTAGGTCTAAAATTATTGTACCTACTAGACACATCTGTTTTCTTTTTTTGTAACATTTTCTTCTAAGTTTTCGTCGGTTTTGTTGTTAATAAGAGTCGACATGTTTAAAATTTTATTTGTTTTTTGTCGACATTATTTACATCAATCTTCTTATAATTAAATTCTGTACAATTTATGTTTAAAAAATGTATGATTTATTGCCAAATTAACAACGTTTCTGTACGTCAAACGTAAAAAAAAGTGTTTTTTGACCCTATTTTTGGTGTTTTACATGGTATATCTTAGAAACTAAGAGAGATACAGTTCTGGGATTTTTTCGATTTCCCAGCTCAAAACCCCTAAGAAACAATTGAATTTACCCCATAATTGACCTTCCCAGAATCTCAGAAAGCCTTAATTTACCCGGAGGAACTGAAACTCGGACGATTCTTTCCTCCCCTGTATAACTCGCTAACGAAACGTTTTCGGACCTATGTTTATATGAACTTTTTTCTTAATTTTAGCCTCTAGAATGAGTTGTCACACTATTGCCTTATCCTCCTGAATAATCCTATATTTTAATAATTCAAGGAAGTAAATTTAGTTAATTTTTCTTTGGTCATACTGGTTTTTACAAATACATTATTTGAAGTTACCTAAATATTTTATGATATTTTTCACTAAACATTAACGAATGTTGTATTAATTATATGTACTATGACCATTCGTAAGTAACCTTCGTTTGACTCTAAATAAAAACCTGCACAGATAAAAATATTTTATTATATACAACTTAAAACTACAGTTTTTAATTATTTTTAACTTTGTCGCCATTTAAATTCAATCATTTGTTATAGCGTTTCTCTAATTTACAAATACCTTCTTAATAAATTTCACTCGCCTGGATTCCTACCCAACCTTTCGTTGTATTTTAAAGTTCCACTTCGTCATCGAAGTGCTGCGACGCAAGCCATTTATTTCTTCATGTGAGTAAAGAGATGAAAATTACTCGACGCCAAGTCCGGGCTGTAAAGAGGGTGATCAGAAATGTCCTGTTGGATTTCATTCAAAAGTTCTTGAATTCTTCAAGCACCTTGAGGAAGAACGTTGTTATGCAACAGCACCGCATCACAGAATACCGCGTCGTTTGTTCTGGTTGGCTTGCCTAAGTTTCTTTAAAGTTTCGCCGTAGAATTTCGTCAAATGGCTTTCATTTCAGCACTTCGATGACGAAGACGACCTTTGAAAAGCCGTGAAAGATTGTCTAGATACCCAGGCAGCTGAATTGTATAAAGAAGGTATTTGTAAATTAGTGAAATGCTACGACAAATGCTTAAATTTAAATGGCGACTATGTTTCAAAATAGTTAAAAGCTGTAGTTTTAAGTTGTAAATAATAAAATATTTTTATCTTTTCAGTGTTTTAATTGTAGCCAAACAGAGGTTACTTTCCGAACCACCCTCGTAAATAATTGATAAATTTGTGATCTAAGATGATTAATATTTTTTTTTGTCTTCAGTCATTTGACTGGTTTGATGCAGCTCTCCAAGATTCCCTATCTAGTGCTAGTCGTTTCATTTCAGTATACCCTCTACATCCTACATCCCTAACAATTTGTTTTACATGAACGTGGCCAAACGTGGCCTGCATACACAATTTTTTCCTTCTACCTGTCCTTCCAATATTAAAGCGACTATTCCAGGATGCCTTAATATGTGGCCTATAAGTCTGTCTCTTCTTTTAACTATATTTTTCCAAATGCTTCTTTCTTCATCTATTTGCCGCAATACCTCTTCATTTGTCACTTTATCCACCCATCTGATTTTTAACATTCTTCTATAGCACCACATTTCAAAAGCTTCTTATCTTTTCTTCTCAGATACTCCGATTGTCCAAGTTTCACTTCCATATAAAGCGACAATCCAAACATACACTTTCAAAAATCTTTTCCTGACATTTAAATTAATTTTTGATGTAAACAAATTATATTTATTACTAAAGGCTCGTTTAGCTTGTGCTATTCGGCATTTTATATCGCTCCTGCTTCGTCCATCTTTAGTAATTCTACTTCCCAAATAACAAAATTCTTCTACCTCCATCATCTTTTCTCCTCCTATTTTCATATTCAGTGGTCCATCTTTGTTATTTCTACTACATTTCATTACTTTTGTTTTGTTCTTGTTTATTTTCACGCGATAGTTCTTGCGTAGGACTTCATCTATGGCGTTCATTGTTTCTTCTAAATCCTTTTTACTCTCGGCTAGAATTACTATATCATCAGCAAATCGTAGCATCTGTATCTTTTCACCTTGTACTGTTACTCCGAATCTAAATTGTTCTTTAACATCATTGACTGCTAGTTCCATGTAAAGATTAAAAAGTAACGGAGATAGGGAACATCATTGTCGGACTCCCTTTCTTATTACGGCTTCTTTCTTATGTTCTTCAATTGTTACTGTTGCTGTTTGGTTCCTGTACATGTTAGCAATTGTTCTTCTCTCTCTGTATTTGAACCCTAATTTTTTTAAAATGCTGAACATTTTATTCCAGTCTACGTTATCGAATGCCTTTTCTAGGTCTATAAACGCCAAGTATGTTGGTTTGTTTTTCTTTAATCTTCCTTCTACTATTAATCTGAGGCCTAAAATTGCTTCCCTTGTCCCTATACTTTTCCTGAAACCAAATTGATCTTCTCCAAACACTTCTTCCACTCTCCTCTCAATTCTTCTGTGTAGAATTCTAGTTAAGATATTTGATGCATGACTAGTTAAACTAATTTTTCTGTATTCTTCACATTTATCTGCCCCTGCTTTCTTTGGTATCATGACTATAACACTTTTTTGAAGTCTGACGGAAATTCCCCTTTTTCATAAATATTACACACCAGTTTGATTGACAATATAAAAAAATCTATCTGAAAAATCTCGATAAAAGTATTTTTATAAAAATACTATTTCACTAAATGCTAATAAACAGAGCTAAGAATAAGCAATTCTAATTATAATACCGTATTTCCAAGAAATTAAAACAAAAAAAAAACTGAATGTTTTATAAGAATCTGATACCAGCTAGCTGTAAAACAGAATATATATATATTAACAATGATTTTTATAATGCGGAGAATGACGTAAGTTTTCGCAGCGAGCGCTATCTATGTACTGTATATATAAATTACTCTTAAATTTGTACGTAAAATAGCTAAATGCGATTTATTTTCGTGTTATCATCTGTTAGTATGAAATAAAAGCAAATGGTATTGCTTTAATCTTTTTCTTCAATGACTGTTTATTTTAATTTTTATCTACAATTTAGATTCTTGTCTGTTTTATTTGAACGGGATTACGCATTGCTAAATATAACCTATTTAACGAAAACTGAAGAATGAACATATTTTTTACTAGACAATTTACACGATCAACATAAATTTTAATAAGGTACTTACGTATTAACGCCACCGCAGCAACAGCTTTATTTAAAAACAAAGTAGTCAATCGGATTTCGGTGGTAAATGGACCGATATAGAGTTTGATTCAAAACAGTCTCTTTATTAATTTTAATAAATGGTTATTTATATTTATTTATTTTATAAATATAATTTAACCAAATTTAACCTGAGCTCGCTAACCTTGACTAATTAACAGGAGTGTTTTAATTATTTAAATAATAAATAATTGCAATAATTGCTGAATTTATTAAATAAATACTCAAAAAATTACGGTGTTAATTAGTCAAGGTTAGCGAGCGTAGGTTAAGTTTGGTTAAATTATATTTATAAAATAAATAAATATAAATAACCATTTATTAAAATTAATAAAGAGACTGTTCATTTTCCACCGAAATCCGATTGACTACTTTGTTTTTAAATAAAGCTGTAGCTGCGGTGGCGTTAATACGTAAGTACCAGTCTGCCTTTCACTTGATGTAGAATGCCCCCTTAATAAAAAAAATAATTTTTTGATTTTACGATGAACTAACAAAAAATTAATAATAAAAAAAATTACAACTGTTCTAGTTTTGATAAAACATAGTTTTTATTAATTTGTGGAGTCATGGTGTATTTTAGTAAAAACGTTAAAGTTGTGAGAATTAACGGAAATTAAATTTTATACAACTTACACTGAATTTTTTTTGAAAATTCAAACGAGGGTTTCTTCTACCTTGTCCAGGCAGTAATTTTTATGATTACATATTCTGGATGAATTCTGATCAAATATTCAGGGTCAAAAACAAAAAATTGAATTTAAAATAGTTTTTATACAAATGTTTTTTAATTTTAAGTGAGGGATCCTTTTTAAATTTTAACTAAAATCTGGTACATAAAGGAACACCAGGTTGTTCAGTACATTATCCAAGTATAGATACATATTCATTCATTCATATTCGTTTTGGTTTTCTTTCGACCGCCGCGGGAAATCATTGGTCGATTGCTTCCTAGATCTTTTTCATCTGTTCACTGTGATTCCTCTTGTGTTCGTCAGTCCATTCTTTGGCCGGTCAGTCCATAGCAAAGCGAGTGATTCTTTTCGTCAGTCCATACATACCAAAGCGAGTGAGAAAACTGAAGTATTTGCATGTTCAGAGTCTTCGGAGATTGGAGAGGTTGCAAGGATATGTGGATGGGCTACGAACTGTTAGTCGACAGAGTGAAGTCATGCCGCGGGTGTCTGCGACCGAATCTAAGCAGTATTTGGCGGCGGTTGCGGCTCCTCGTCTTCCTCGAGTGGTCTTGGTGGACAGGTGCCCGTCAATATCGCCACGAGAGTTTAAGCAGAAGGTGGTGGAGGACATGCGGCCAAGGGAAGATAAGTTGAGGATAGTGAGTCTGAAGGAGAACCCGAAGGGGTTGCGGATATTGGCAGAAAATTCTGATAAGGAGAAGAAACTGATCTCGAGTAAGAACTTGCAGGAATATGGTGTACGATCGGTTCGGCCGCGAGAGCAGCCCCCACGAGTGATAGTTTATGATGTTCCCCGTAGTCTCAGTGTGACGGAGTTTTTGGAGGCAGTTCGCTGCCAGAATACGGATTTATCGGCGGAGAAGTTTGTAAGCAAGGTGAAAATTGCTTTTCGGACTGGATGAAAGGAGAGTTCTAACGTCCATTACGTCTTGGACTGTGAAGACACGTTGCGTAGAAGGCTGGAGAAGGAAGGTTATGTATTTGTGGATTTCCAGTCGTGCAAGCTGCGCAGTTTTGTCCAAGTGACGCGCTGCTTTAGATGTTGTGGGCTGGGACACGTGGCGAAATTTTGTAGAAGCCAGGAGGTGTGCTCGTATTGTGGCACTTCGGGCCATGTGGCCAAAGATTATCCGACGAAGGCTGCCGATGGTGTTCTCACTTGTGTGAATTGTAAGGCTATGAGGAAACCTGCTGATCATTTGAGCCGCAGTGACGAGTCTCCTGCATACCAGAGAGCGAGGGATTTGCTGATACACCGGCATAACTCTTAGAATTGGCCAGATTAACCTGCAGGGTTCGTATTGTCACCAGGTGGAGATGGAAGACTTGGCGTCGAGACACCGTTCGGATGTGTTACTCTTACAGGAGCCCAATGCTGTAGATTCTGAGGTGTCCTGTTTTCGGCGTGGCTGAAGAAGTTTTCAGTGGGAAATGCCCCACGATCGGCGGTGGTAGTACGCGATACTATATCTACGCTCTTTATACGAGCGGTGTCTTCTAGACACCATGTATCTGTTAAGGTGTATGATTCTATGGGCAGAGATGTTGTATTGGTGTCTTCCTATTTTCAATATGGAGAGCCTACTGCTTGGGATAAGATGTTGCAGTCACTTCCGACGGCGAGGCTTGTTTTTGGCGGAGATGTAAATTCCAAGTCTGTGTTATGGCATGCTACCAGAAACGATCGGAAAAGTGATCAGGTGGAGACCTTTATGTTTCAGAATGGCTTAGACGTCCACAATAGAGTCGGTATGTTGACGACATACAGAGGGTTGGAGAGGGCTAGACGGCCCACGGCTGGTAGTAATATTGATGTCACGTTTTCGAGGAGTCCTTGACGATGACTTGTAGGCGAGTGTCAGATGATTCGACTAGTGATCACAGATTGATACTGTTTGAGGTGTCGCTGGAAGGTCTGAGGAGACATGACGTGGTGCACGATGCGGAACCTGGCAGATTTCTGTTACGGGGAATAAGGTGGAGTCAGTACTTCTCTGGTCTACACCGTAGAGTTGCGGCTTGGCGACTTGAGGAGGCCGCCTTGGGTCTGAACACGGCGATTCTGTCTTCTGCTGAAGGGGTTATACCTCGCAGTACTGGTAGGGACCGCTTGGTCAGTTGGTGGTCTCGGCAGCTGGACAAGAAGAAGCGTGAGGTGCGGAGGTGTCGACAGGTGATACGGCGCTCTCGAGACGATGCCCGTTTGCGGGCACTTCAGCAATATCGGCGCAGTCGGAGAGAATATGTTGGCTCAATCACGTTGGCGAAGAGGTCTTCTTGGGAGAAGTTTGTTACGGGCCGAGGTAATTTGGATCCTTGGGGCCCGGTTTACCGACTACTACAGCATAAGCTGAAGAGGGGGATTCCGTTTTCATCCCTCCAGGACGGAAGGGAATATGTGACCGATCTGGTGGAGGTGCATAGACGGCTGTTGAACGGTCTTCTCCCGGATGATGATGAGGCGCATGAGACTGGGTACCACCACCGTGTTCGGCGGTGGTACATTGAATGGAATTGTTTTGAAGACAGTTTCCGATAGAATAACAGATGAAGAGATTAGTTTATACCTACATTCCATGAACCGTAACAAGGCCCCTGGGCATGATGGAATTAGTTTGGAGCTGTGGCTGAGGTTGGCGTGATGCAGTAGGATCTTACAATTATGTTTAATAAGGTCCTGTTTAGCCAACGTTTCCCGCTGCTTTGGAAGAAGGGATTGATGGATGTGTTGTTCAAAGTACAGGATAAGGACCCCTTGCAAATTAAGTCCTACAGACCGCTGACATTTCTTACAGTCATAGGCAAGTTGTTTGAGAAGGTTTTGTGCACTAGGATAGAGAATCGGATGACTGCGCAAGATGCGTTGCACGCTAATCAATTCGGCTTTCGGGCCGGTAAAGGTACGCTGGACGCCGCCTCATATATGCAAGTCTTTGTTGGGACAACACCAGAGAATTATGTTTTAGGCGTGTTCCTTGATATTTCTGGGGCGTTCGACAATTTGTGGTGGTCGTCAGTCTGTTATCAATTGTCGAGGAGGAATTTTAATCGAGAGGAGCTTGGAGATGTGATGGATTTCTTCAGAGGCCGGAAGGTGTGCCTTTCGGGGCAGGAGAAGGTGTTGACGAAACGTTGTCCACAGGACAGTGTACTAAGTCCCTTCCTATGGACTGTGGAGTTTAATACATTGTTACGGCTGCGTTTCCCTCCGAGGTATGTGATGACGGCACATGCGGACGACGCCCTGCTGTTGGTATCTGGAAGGTCCAGGGTGGAGTTGGAGAGGAAATCTAATTTTGTTATGCAGCTGTTGCAGAAATGGGCGTTGCAGCATAAGCTGGTGTTTAGCACGGCGAAAACTACTCTGATGATCTTGAAAAGTAGTTTTCATCAATATCGTTTGCCTGTGGTGGAAATGGCGGATATTAGATTGCAGTTTGTTACGTCCCAGAATTATCTTGGTGTATTGTTGGATTAAAGAGGCACCTACATAGATCATTACACATGCTCGGGAAGAAGGCAGGCAGTCAATTCTTGCAAATGAGACGGGTGTCAAGGCTCCAATAGGGTTATACGTTCTCTACGCTGTTGACGTTATACAGGGGGATGGCGAAAGCAATTAATTTATATGTCTCCTCGGTGTGGTCGTGCAGCTTGCGATGGAGTAGTACAAGGAGGTTGTTGCGGAGGTATCAACGGACGTTATTGATATTGGTGAATCGGGCATACAGGACTGTTTTGGGCGATGCACTGAATGTGATTGCTGGAGTGAAGCCCTTGGATTTGTTGGTGGAAGAACGTAAGGCGTTGAGGGATCTTGGACGGGCTGGAGATTATACGTCTGCTCGGGCCGGTGAGATTGAGGCAACGACTTATGCGGTGTGGCAGGACCGCTCCATAGTTGGGAGGCATACGTATAAGATATTTCCTAACGTGGAAGAGAGGTGCAAACTGTCTTATGTGCATCCGAGTTATTAATCATGTCATTGATAACTTCAGCGTTGTTATATGCCGTCCCGGTTTGGGGTGGAGCAATGAGGGTCATGAGGAACCGGATACGTCTACAGAGAGTCCACAGGCGTACGTTATTGGGTGTTACGGCGGGTTATAGAACTACGTCGTACAGTGCGGTGTGCGTGTGGCGTCAGCTTTGCCAATTGACCTGCAAGTTAGTGCGAGGGCTTTGCTACGATGCCACGGGGAAGAGTGACGCCGAGGGTAATGTAATAGAGACATGGCGTGAAAGATGGATGACTGGAAATGATGCAGCCTAGACAAGGAGATTAATCACAGTCTTAGACATCACAAATGCCCTCCGGCCATGGAACGTTTGAACATTACCTCAATCGATTTGGCAGACGGGACTCTCCGTGCTGCATATTTTGCGACGGAGAGGACACGGAGGAGCACACGATATTTATGCGTGCACAATGGAACCTTTGGGGGACTCAAGCAGACATCAACAGATTAAGACCCGAAAACCTGGTGTCCTTCATGCTGTTCTCGTCAGAGAACTGGAGGGCCTTCGACACATATGCTATGAAGGTATTACGCGCTAAGGACGCCGAAGGGAGACGCCGTGAAGTTTAGCGTAGAGAAAGACGTGCAGCCCAATCCGTGAGGGTCGGTGTGCCGATTCCGACGAACTGATGGAGACTCCGGGGCTAGCGTAGGTCTGGAGTAAAATTAAGACAGAGACCCAGCCGTCGTACGGGACCCGGGAACGATATAGTCGGGCCTGGTTACTCCCTCCCGGGGATTAGAGCAGAAAAAATATCAGACCACGGGGGCTGAACTGTCGTGCCGGATTTACTGCCGGCGAGCGGGGAGCTTCCCTTAGAGTAAAAGGACACTTCGCTGGGCTGAGCTTTACTTAATTGTATGTCCGACCCAGGGGAGTAGGGTGAAAAAAAAAAAGTTTGGACTGGAATGCTTAGAATTCTTTCATATGTCAATTTTGGAAGTGATTTGTCTCATGTCAATTCATATGCAACCATTACAATTTTAACTCTTAATATACAAAAATAATCAGTAAGTAAAAGATTGATATACCTTTAAAAACGTTTTTCATATAAATTTAATATTAATTTACTTTTTTCATATAATTTTTCCACCTTCTTATTTATCCTTTGGTGGATTCAGTTTTTGTTATTATTTTCATAATTATAATCATTAATAAAATAAAATTCTTAAATAACTTTTCAACCACTACACACACACACACACACACACAAATGAAATTTAGCAAATACTCCTACCTTGAAAAGGTTTATATTTTGATGCGCGACCACCACACCCCAAAAACACAGGGGACTCAAAAATATTAAATGGAAAGATGAGTCATAAAAAAAATTTGAGATATAAGAATTCTAAATGAGGGCCATTTAATTATTTTCACAGTTAGTTTCTTAAGTGGTGTACGATATCTCTTGAATAATTGAGTGAAATAATAAAAAAAGGCTGGCAAAGTATTGTATAACATTCCCAGCTATGCTGTGTAAGCCATAAATACCAAAGTAAGATCTTTTAGCATCAAAATTCCCAAATTTTAAATAAATTTCTTTTTGATTTTAGGTAGGAGTTTTTTGTTATCTCTAACAAAAAAAAAAATAATTTAAAAGAATTGTTCAAAAATACAGTATAACTTTTATGAAAGTAATGAAAAAAATTGTTTCTCATTTTGGGAACAGAATATAAAATAGGTGCCATAGTTACTTTAGCCCTTTAACTAATGAATAAAAATAGAAAAAAAGTTTAATAATAATAATTAACAGTTAAAGCGAAAAAATACAAGAAAAAAAAACAGAATATGTATTTTTTTAAAGATGGGTAATAAATTCTAAGAAAAACTTTTATAAAAATATTCATATATAAGTTAAGCTTCACAAATTTGCTTACGTAAATTTTTCTCTAAATCTAATACCTCCTTCAATAAAGATAAAGCTAAAATAAGAAAAAGAGAATTTTCATAAAAACATTTCTGAATTTTATATCCAGGGTCTACAGTTTAAAAAAGTAATAGACATTTCTTTATACCTATATAAATGAAGTATATAACTTTTAAAAAATTGTTGAAAAGTATTTTAAACTAAAAAGAGATAAAGCAAAAGAACAAAAAACATATATTTCAATTTTAAGACGTGGGGGTTAACATTTTGAAATTTTTTTGTTGAATATTCATACACCCAATGTAGGTAACAAATTCACCTTAATAAAGTTTTCTCTAATGTGCTTCTGAAGAAAGTTGAAATTGGTTTTTTTTTGTGACATCTTCCTATCCCTTTAACAAATTCTGAAGAAAAAACTAATCAGATCAATGCCCCATATATAGAAATATTTGGGACAAATTTGAAGAAAATCGGTTTGATCAATTCTGAGATTCAAGGTCAAAAGCATTGCGACACACACACACACACACAACATATATATATATATATATGTTGTTTTTTTTTTGTCTAGATGAACTACCTTGGACCCTAAAACATAATGATTAGCAAAAAATACGATACCTCCATTTTTGACATAACAATACTTTCCCCTATAATATAGCTATTCCAGCAATATTTTCCAGAGAAGTAAATGAAATTTTGCAAATTCTCTTACCGCAAAGTGATCTATTTTTTGGTATGAGACTGCTATTGTGGTGAACTGCAGGTGAATTTTGAAACTAATACTGAAAAATATTAAATGGCTTCCATTTTTGGTTACAGAAATAATAAAATGGTAATGAAAATAAATAAGAAAAAGGTACAATAAACATGAAATTTTAATAGTCAACATTTTTTTTTTTTTTTTTTATCAAATTACAAAACATTTTACTATAATTAACAAAACTTTTATAAATCCTAATACTTTAATATAGAGATATCTCTCAATGTACAAGTATGAAAAAACTTAATCTGTTTCAAAACTTACATTTTTACAAATTTTAAAAGATAACAAATTATAAATATTTCAATTAAAAGTACACAAATTATTGTAAAGTAATCATAGTTACTAATATTTTAAAATTATAATTTGATTAATAATAATAATATGAAATGATGTATAAAAAATGTTATTTTACATCAAAATTTGGATTCCTGAGATTTAAAAATATAATTTACCTTGGTTAAAATTATATCTCGATTGTTCCTGAAACTTAACATCAAAAATACATTTTATTTTACACACTTTGATATTCAGTATAGTAAACTTCCAGCAATCCAAACTTCTTGGTAATCCGAACAAGTAATATAAATTACTTTTAATCTAATAAAATTCTAATTTTATTGATTTCATCATCAACATTTTTACAGAAATATATATACTGTATATTTTTAAAATAAACAAGATGAAAAAAATTTTAGTTATAAAAAGTTATATATACTATTTGAAACAAAAAACAAATTTTTGTTTGAATAATTATTGAGTATGTAATAAATCTATGTATAAGTAATATAAAGGATTTAACCAGTTTTACATAATAAACATTATTTATTACAATAGATTAATTTATTTTTTCTACGGTTGTATTACGTTTGAATTACATGGCTGGATCTGTATCATAATACAGTCATTATGCAACAGATTTTCATTATGTTAAAAATGTTCAACCAGTCAAAAGTTTTCATTTTTTTACTTGAATTTTAATTCGATTAGTAGTTAGCAAGCAGAGGTTAATTTGAATATACACCAACAGGTTTTTTAAGTTTCTTCATTAAACTGTTTATTCGTTTTTTTTTAATTATGTCAGATTCCGAGGAAGAAATATCTTTAACACCGAGATCAATATTAAAGAAAAAGCAGAATTTATGACTAATTGCCACATATTTGTAACCTATTGCCACAGAAATCTATTGTTTCATGAAATTTTTGAAAAATTAAAAAAAAAAATTCCATAAACAATGTATTCTATCATTGATTTAAATCAATAATCCCAATATTTTCTCAGCCATAGAAAAAATATGGTGTGCAACACTATAATGGGCATTAATGCACTTTTTTCTTTCTTTTTCCTGTTTAACCTCCAGGAATTACCATTCAGATATTAGTTCAGAGGATAAATGAGGATGATATGTATGAGTGTAAGTGAAGTGTAGTCTTGTACAGTCTCAGGTCGACCATTCCTGAGATGTGTGTTTAATTGAAACCCAACCACCAATGAACACCGGTATCCATGATCTAGTATTCAAATCCATATAAAAGTAACCGGCTTTACTAGGACTTGAACGCTGGAATTCTCGACTTCCAAATCAGCTGATTTGGGAAGACACGTTTTCACCATTAGACCGACCTGGTGGATTACGCCATTAATGCACTATTGTGAAGTTTATGACACTTGCCAAGGCTCGTATCATAAACTTTCGTAAACTCTTGCATTAATAGCTACCATTACAGGCTTGTTGCATAATGTACTATTACTTATAACACAAGTGATTAAAATGCACATATTTATATCTCGATATCTCAAAAATCACAAATATTGTTAACTGTATGTATTTTACTTGATTTAATTTTAACAAAATTGTTATATTTGAGTTCCAGGGTGTAATTTATTAAACTATTCTACTAAGTTCATTTGTTTTTGCTTTTTTCATAACTTATCATTACGTAATAATAGTTCTATTTAATAGTTAACATTTAAAAAAATGAACAAAAATTGGTAACTAACTTTTTTTGAATGAATTCATTTAATACAAAACAGATTCAAAATTTTACTGAGATATCTCTAAATTATTACTTAATTGTAGGTATTCCATAATATAATAATATTTAGTATAATGAAACTTTATGTAAGCTGTAAATAATTTAGGCATCTCTGGTATATTAATATTCGATAAAACATGTATAAAAAAAAAATTAATATTCAAATTGTAAACCTAAATATAAATTATTCACACAACACTGAACAATATTATATAACGCAATTCAATATCTATTTTAACAAATACAACTTGTACCATTACAAAAATAACTAATAACAATAATATGTCTACTTCAATTAACTATTAGTTTTAATGAAAATATCACAATATTTTAGGCAACCATTTTACATGAAAATAAATATCTAATGTCCATTAAAGAGGGGGCCAATCATAAATTACAACACAAAATAGCGAGGGGGAGCAAAATATCATTGAAAATTATTTTTTATTCATACGAGAATGTTGTAGAGTTTTTATATACCATGATCAACTATTTGAAAAATTTTTTTAATCAGTACTTTACCAGATTTTTAGCCAAAGATGTAAAATACTACACATTTGTATTAAACAATATCTTTTAAGTTAAACAAAAAAATATAGTTAATATATTTTCACAATAGTGTTTTAACAGAAATCGATTTAATAGATTTAAAAAATTATATATCTACACTTTCATTAGAGAATTTCATGTATTTGACGTTAATAAAATGTTTTTAAAATAATATTTTTTGTATGAACAAGTAGTTTATTTTTAGTGTTCTGATATAGTTTACAATTGAAAAATTGTTAATATGATCAGAAATAAATTTAAAAATAAGAGAAGACAAAGACTGAAATTTATAAAATTTATTTATCATACACAACCGAGTGTGTATGATATAGTAGTACATTAAGGCAGAAAGTAAATAATTTTTTTGTACAAGCAAGTTAACTGAAGGAAGGAGAGTATTTTTACGAAAAGTATTTACCAATATCAAATATATAGTTAAGAATTAGAAAGAAATGTTTAAAAATATATTTTTTATAGGATACAATGTTATATGGCTATGAAAAAAAGAAGAAAGTAAAATGGGGGTTTAATTAATAATTTAGTAATGGAAGGAAGTGTAGTAGGTAAAAATCAGCAATATAAGAGAAAAAAAAATAGCATATATAAAAAACAACTGATGATTTACAGAACTCTCCTTATTTAGATTTAATACATACTGTTGAAAATATAAAGAATTAACACAAAATAAAAAGGAAAAAATTACCAACCAATTTGGTTGGTAATTTTGTCTGTACAACCATGTGTAAGTAAGAGATTCCATCATCTGTTGCACAATGTATAACGATTTTAATTAATGAGACAGCATTAAACCTGTAGAAAGTTTAACTTGTTTAAAGGTAGACAATTTAAAAGTGGGCAAGAAAGTGTAGAAAATTAAAGTTATGATTGATGCCCAAGGTCAATTCTCACAGCTGACAACATCCGTGCCATTCAAGAGCATCAAAAGTAATCACCAGTTCACTGTTGAAGAAACTGCTTCAGAAGTGAGTATCAGCTATGGGAGTGCTCAATCCATTATCACTGATCATCTTGGCTTTAGAAAAATTAAAACTTGATGGGTTCCAAAGTTTTTGATTGAAAATCAACAAACAAAATTTGATCAGATCTTTAATTTTGAATTATATTTCAAATTGTAATGGTTAGAACTGTACTCATTCTCAGTTAAGTGTCATTTACCAATTTGACAAAAATATTACAAAAGAACATCATTTTAATGTTTAACAAAGTATTACTTTTTTTTATTGAATAAAATTATCTACCTTTCTCGGCTTTATCATAATTAAATCACATGTTGATGCATATTAGATATATTCCATTTTCAAAACTCACTGTAATATATCAGAAACGTGTCACCACATAATTTAATTATGATAAATCTAAGAAAGGTAGATAATTGTACTTAATTATGACTTAAAAAATTATGACAATTTCATTAGAAAAAAAATTTACTAATCAAGATAAAAATCTTCTTAAAAGAAATGCAGACAGTAAATCAGTTAACTAATTTTGAAATCTTATATTAAATAAGTTTTATAATAAAAGAATTATAATATAATTAAAATATAAAAATAACAGGCTTCCTTTTTTTATAAAGAAACGTGATCTGATTAACATTGCTATTTAAAAAAAACAGTATTATTATTACGTAACTACAATATTAAATGAGTACTTACTGTAAATGCATCAAACATCTTTTAAACATTAAGAATCCTTCTGAGACATAACAAATTAGATAGTTACCTTATAGAGAGTGAAACTGCGATACATTTTGAATAGATTTTATGACGAATAAAATAAAAAAAAAAAATTTCAATGGTATTTTATAATGCACCTAATTTAAAGAATAAATGTAACAATAATTTTATTTTAAGAAATCAAAATTCTGATTTTACCCTATTTTTTAATGACTGTAACAAGGGAGATGAGGTTCAGAAATTATAAAAGAAAAAATTTATGAATGGCCTTAACAAAATTTATATACATACATAAAGGAAAACATATAAATCACACATATAAAACCAGAAAAACAATATATTATAATAGTATAATGTAATATCAATATCTTATAATGCTTCAATCAAATTCAAATAAATATTAAAAAAACACACCAAAACACAAATAAATACATAGTGGATTCAAGGAGTTCCTTTAGGGAAGAATATTTGAGAATGGTAACTTATTATGAAACATTTTAGTAATATATTTATGTAGGTAAGTTGATTTTAACAATAAATCATTTTTTTTATAAATAATTCTATATACCATTTTCAGAACTATATGAAAAAAGTCAAACAGAAAAAAAGAGAAACTCATGAAATGCAAAACTATCTATCGGCCAACTATTACTACAATGCAATGTTTTGTACAATAAAAAAAAAAAAAAAAATTCTGTAAGTCTCCTTATGGTCTAAAACCAGTATTACTGTCCTTGTAAGATATGAGAAAGAATAATTTTTGTACTATTTTTTTTAAATTTTTGGTAACTGGTCTTTGGTAATACAAATTTAAACAAAGGTTTCTCGAGATCAGAAGGAAACAAAATACAGAAGAAAAGAGAAAAGTTTTAAATGTGTTATCTCAACCAGTATCATGACTATATATTTAAAAATGTTTTCTCAACAGAAAAATCAATAATAGGAAAAATACAGAGCTTCCATTGGATAAAGGTCAATATTTGGATGACAATCAAAATTATACGCTAAATTTTAGGAAGACAGTATTTGAGTTTAGCCAGCATTCATAAAATGGGTATACATTTTTTTTTAATCTTATATATGGTATCCATTTATTCTGTGTAAAAATAAAAGATTAACATGCATAAATATTGCTACTAGTTATACCAGTAAAACTAAGACTGAAATATCAAACATCTGATATTCCAGTTTTAAGTTCAACAACACAGTTTGTATGCCTTGGGGGTCTGAGGTCCATTGGCAAGGGCTACGAACTAGCAAATTTTCTAACATTGCTAGAGCTGATAGTCCTCAACGAGCCCATGTCTCGACATTCGTGAGAAGAGGAAACAGGTTGGTCCTAAATATAACTTCTACCTCTGAAGGGCTGGCTGGCCCCTCTGGTAGAGAAATGGGAGGTAAGCGAGGAGGAGTTCGCCAGCAACCACAGGGTGATTGTCTTTGTGATCAGCGATGAACATCCACGACAACAGATGCTTCCGCAGTGATGGAAGTCATCAGAATCACAGTTGCAAAGAGTGGTGGATGAAACAATTGAGGACATGGGAAATGCCCAACCCCTGATCCAGGAAAGACTGATATCGATGATGGATAAATGCAGACAAGCAGCGCAGAGCGGATGGCAGCCACACAGGCAGGTCTACTGGTGGTCAGCCGACATAGTGTCTCTCAGAAGAGAATCCCAGAGGAAACAGTGGACACTACTGAGAGCAACCAGGCGCTCTGCAATTGGACTTGAAGCACTGGCAGGGCTGAAGGCAAAATATAAGATCATGAAGGGAAGACTGAGAGATGTTATTAGGTTGGCCAAAGCTGAGGCCTGGCAGTGGTTTGTGAATGACCTGGATGGTGACCCTAGGGGAAAGCGTACCACATTGTCATGAAGAAATTGTCAACTTGTCATGAAGAAATTGTCAACTTGTCATGAAGAAAAGGCCTCCCCAGGTTCAGAGGCCTCCCCATGAGGAAAAGGCCTCACGGGATCAGATGAATAGAGCTATATCGTCTTTAGTCACAGAGCCACTGAAGAAGAATGGACAAGAATATACGGAGGCCATGTACTACGCTTCTCGTTAGAAGAGCTATAATTGGGTGCGTTAAGAATTAATGAAGAAGAGCCCGGAACTACTGTTGATGTGGAGCGTGGTGTATGACGGCCTCCTAAGAATGGAACTTCCAGGAAATACACAGGTGGTTACATACGCTGACGATCTGGCCCTGTTGGTATCAGAATGCACTGAGGACTTGGTTGAGAGGACTGCCAATGATGCAGTGGAGAGAATAAGTGCATAGCTTCAGGAAAAGGACTTAAAACTAGCCCCACACAAGTCTGTGGTGGTAACTCTAGCGGGACGACAGAAGCTGCGGAGGCAGCTTTAGGTGGACAGCCATATGCTTTAGGACACCAGAGCAGACTTGGGGAAGATAATGACAGCAAAGACAGGGCAACGGGCGAGTAGAAGAGTGATGAAGTCCACAGCTACCTCCATAATGTTGAACGTGGTTCCGGTATGGTAGATGTGCCGGGGGTGAAGCGTAATGTAACAAGGATGGCTTCCCTACAGCACTGTGCAAACATGCGAATTACCTCATCCTAACGGACCCTATTGGGTGTAGCAGTGGAGGTGATCGTTGGAGTTCCACCAATCCACCTCCGGGCGCTGGAACTCAAATGAGTTTATGATGGCATGCCGAAAGTGGAGGCCAGGAAGAAGAGAACAGATGAGTGGCAGGCAGAATGGATGGGAGAAAGTTAATCTCATCATCTCATCTGGAGCCATGGCTTGGGAGGGGGTTCAGGGAAGTGGATTACTTCATCACCCAACTTCTCTCAGGGCATGGGGAATTTGGGGTTCCTACCTGTTCAACTTCAGAAGATGAGCCACACCAACATGTATCTACTGTCAAGAGGAGGATACCTTGGAACTCGTAATTTTTTATTGTAGACGATGGGAAGGAGTCAGGAGACTATCCTGAATTACCCCTGATAACTTAGTACATTACATGCTCCAGGGAAGACGGCAATGGGCAGAGGTTGCTTCACTGGCCTCTCGCATCTTAACTACAAAAGCGAGAGGGGCAGAATTATGGGAGGAGACTGACGGGTAGAACATCTGACTGCAAGACAACCTTCAGGTCTGCCAGGTACTTGGAGAAGGAAATTTGTAAATATGTAGATTAACTTGTAAATACTGACTTCATCCATGTGTATTTTATAATTTTGTATACTGACTGGAGCCAATAAAACTATACTGTGTGAATGTCAAATTCCACTAATGTGGAAAAAACAAATAATTTTTGGGGAGAACTGGCGATAAAGATTCTGTCGCCAGGGGGGTCGAGTTGTGGAAATGTGCAGGGTCTGGAAGGCAGCCTCTTTGCTGAGGACATTTGGGTCCAGCAGATGGCTGGATCAGGATGTTCTGATGATGCATTGAGGACCCTCAAGGTTTTTGAGATGGTCACACGATTCAGGGGGGGTATGCGTGGGGTGCATACCCAGACCCAGCTTAGGTGATAGGGAAAGGAAGAGTAGCCCTCTTGGAGAGAGTCACCATGACAACAGGGAGGGATGTCGTGATGTCACAATGATCCGTCAAGAGATCAGTTTCAAGCTGCACTAAGGGGGGGGGGGGGCTAGTCTTCAGCCATGTTACTTGCCGAAGTAACGTCTTCTAGTGGTGACCGATTGCTCTCGTGATTAAAAAAAAAGAATAAAAGATTTATAAATTCAAAGAAGGAAAAAAAGAAGATTCGGTAAGATTGAAAAAAAGTTGCTGGACAGTTATCTGTAATCAGGGAACCTAATAGAAGATACAGATATCTTTTTTATATTTGGATTAAACAATCTTTATGTTTATGTTTCTTGAGAACTATGAACAAAGTCAAAAAGAAAAAACAGAAAACTCTAAAAATGTAAAAACAATCTGTCTGGAAACTATTATTGCAACAAAATATTTTGTACTTTAAGAAAAAATTCTGTATGTTTCCTTATGGTTTTAGACTATATGCTTCTGTGATCTAAAATCCTAAGGAGACATACAGAATTTCTGCTGCTTTCAGTCAAAGGAACAAGTCATTTTGTGTTTCCTCTACATTGTATATTCATGGTTAACTTTAACTTTTAAGAGCAATTAGAAAAAGGGTTTTTTCTAACTGTAATCATAAAATTTAATTCATTTTATAGTTTTCTATTAAAATTGAGATAATACAATGTGTTTAAATATGTATTACAAAATTTACAAAACTACATTTTTTTATAATTTAACAGTTCCATTGTACAGATAGGACTGTAATATGAACTAAAGAGTAGAAAACTGAATGGTTTGATTTTATTCTACAAAGGAAAGATTAATAAAAATGTAGAAATGAAAAGAAACTAGAAGGAATATTACAGGCAAGAAGACTCAGAATAGATGTATGGGAAGGAGTTAGAGTAAGGAAGAGGACTTGAAAATGTATAGTGTGACTGAATGAATGGCAAGTAACAAAAATATATGAAGGAGGTTAAGGAATGAGATAACGAATCATCTACAGTTTGTATCAACTACGTAAAGAAAGGTTATTTTTCTCATTTAAATGAGAAGTGCCTATGCATTCTCCATTTGAATCCACCAATAAATATATACAATCAAGTCAATACTAATAAAAATACTAAAAAAACTACATATTAAAAAACGAAAAAGGAAACAAAATACCCGTAATACTACAATAAATTTTACATGGTAAAAAATTAAGCAACACAATTATCTATAATATATCAACTAACAAATAAATCAATTATACATTTTAAATAGGCATTATTCCAAAAAAAAACATTCATTCATTTTTATTTTATATCTAATAATTACTATGACAAAACTTAACTTAAAACTCAAAAGACTAAAAAACCATTTAATAAGTTTTCACAAAATGAGATTGGCTAGTTCTACTTTACCAAAGATAAATTAAATTCTAATGTAATCTAAATTTACATGTAAACAAAAATATTTATAATTGACACATATTTTCTAATACATCTGCTGTTATAAGGTCAGATGATTTTTTTTTATTGTAAACTTAAAGATATGTTTGGCATAAATATTAATATATTGCAGATCTTCTATTTTAATAAAATGTAAGTAATAAATCAAAATAAAACTTAACAGAAAAAAATCCTTATTTATCTTCAAATGTATTTATCTGATTTCTCCTTTAATATCTTTCACGTTTTCCTAACTTTTTTTGGAATGTTGAAATTAAAAGTTAATAAAAATTTAAACAAATTAATTTCATAAACTTAACTAAACTGAGGTAATTAAGTCGAGGAACTAATGTATTCTTTCTTTTTTGGTCTTTAATGTATAAAACAAAGACTATTAAGAAGGAAATATTTCACAATGATTCATTTGGAAAGGAGTTAAGTAGAAGCCATATTTGTGACTTCAGAACTTGAGGGATTAGTTTAACTGCTCATCAAGGGACCTTTTTATCAAGTTACAAACAGTTATGTTGAGCACTGACCTTCAAAAGAAGAAGAACTAAACTGAAAAAGAAGTATATATTTAGAATACTAAAAATATAAATAAAAATCCAGTGTATAATGAAAAATCCATTAGGTGGATAAGTTCAATATTATTTTCAAAAGAAAATATACTTGAATGTGAAAAAAATTCCTAGAAAATGTTTTACTGAACATTAATGTATATGAAGTCAAAACTTTCCATGCTTTTTAACAGTTCTGTTTAAATTTTTAGGAGATAAAACAAAAAACATCCCAGCATAAAAAAAATATACCTTCACCAGTCTGTAGTCACTGAAATGGCAACAGCCTCAGACTGTAAGATTTATTGGGTGTAACATCAATCTATGGCATTAATAAGTTGGACTACACAATCCATTTAGCTGCTAGTGGCCATAAAGTATGAAGGATAATTTATTTGAAATTTTTAGAATTCTAATCCTTACCTACAGTTCCAGGGCGTAGGATTTCCATTTATTAGATTAATTAATCATCAGGATGATTGTAAGATGATTCAGAGAAAATGAGACATCCTTGGAATGAAATAAATAGAATGTACAATAAAAATTTGGAAAAAACTTAAAAATGAGGCTTGGAATGTGGAATATCAATCTAATTGTTGGAAAATAGATAGAAAGTATGTTGTGATAACTGAAGTGCAGAAAAGAAAAGAAGCTGGTAACTGACAGAAAGAAAAATTGGATGAAATTAATCTGTGATGACAGAGGTTTATAAAGAAAACTGGTTCTGAACCCAACACTAAGAAACATAAAAGGTTATGTAAAAAAAAGAAAAACAAATGTTTGCCTATTTATTGGGCTTCAAGTAAAGATATAATTAAATCAGATTTATTTTAATACTAACAGCTTTTAAGTACTGCTAGTCCCTATTCTGTTGTTAAATTCTAATTAACAACACATCCTGGTTTGATAATACATAGCTGTAACAAGGTAAACACTATTTTATTAATAAAGGACACAGTTGCCTATGGGCTCTTATCTGGAAATTTCTAGTATATCGCATATATTTATCAACCAATCAAATTTTAAGTATATAATAAAGAAATTATAAATATTCGTTTAATTAAATTATAATTTAATAAAATATTCAAACAATCAACAATACGTAACATAAAAAATCCAACTATAAACAGGGTAATAAATATACTAACTAAAATTGATTCCGAAGTGGCAACATTGCTCACATGATCAAACCTTTTTTTAGATGAAGAAAATACTTTTTTGATCTAAACTAAAAATCTCCTATTAAAATAAATATTAACAAGAATAATTAATTAATTTAAAATGAATTTAACAATTTAAAAAAATGATGAACTTACATTAATATAATATTGCAATAAAGCCAACAGTGTAACATTTCTAAGATCTTATGTTATGGGAAAACATTTATTTTGTAAAGTTAACAACAACAGGTAATTTAAAACTAAGGATATGATTTGGAAATGTGTTTTAGTTTTAGAAGGCAACTAAACCTAAGTACTGTGATTTAGTGAAGCATGGACAATGAGAAAGAAGGAGATAAACTGGATTGAGGCTTTCAGTTGTGGATATGGAGAAGGGTAGAGAAAGTAACGTAAAAAAAGTTACAATGAAAAACTTAATTTAAGTAATTTTTGAATAGATGAGGATTAATTAATAATAAGGATGATATTTTGTATATGATGGAGAGCTTAATTACTGAATACAAGAAGTGGGGACTGGATAATAATGTATAAGACATGGTACATGGCGATTGGAGGAAAAGAAAAGGATTTAGAAACATCGTGAAGCATTCTGATATTTTTAAATATCTTTGTATAACATTAACATTTGATGGAAGAGATGCTACAGATATAAAAAAGTCTATAAAGGGGAAGAAAATCGTAGGAAGGTTGCATTTGGTTTTATCGAATAACTATATCTCAATGAAAAATAAAATTTTTAAAACTTTAGTTGAAAGCAGTGTAGCGTATGGATTTGAGTTATAGACTCTACATGAAATGATGAAACTGAGACTGACGGCTGTAGAGATGATGTATTAGAGGAGATGTTGCCAAGTTATACTGATGAATGGAGTCAGAAGTGATAGAGTAAGAGAAATTATGAAATTCACATCATTTTTGATAGAGAATGTAGTAGTTAGATGGATACTATGGCACGTACAGTTATATGCTCAGGATGGGTCCAGATAGATTGCCTCGTCAAGTTTGGGAATGGCAGCCATCAAACAGAAGAAAGCCAAGTAGAATGTGGGGTCATGATGTGGTGAAGAGTATGGAGGAGCATGGTTTGTTGGATGAAGCGATTCAGAATAGGAAGGCTTGGAGAGTAGGATGCAGAAATGCCCGTAAAATAACTACTAAATAAAAAATAATCTCTTTTAAATGTTATTTCTTGTATGTAACAACAATATTTTACAGAATTTAGAAGCTGTTATGCAATTTCATTAAATAAATTCAATGAAATTTTTTACTATGTATAATACTTATAAGCAATAGTATTATTATTATTAATTGAACATATCATAATGAAGAGGTAAAGAATTTAACAAAAACATTATTTAGGGTCCCTAGTAACTATAGTTGAATTTGTTAAGGATTTTCAGATTCAGGTTTAGTTATTCTAATTAAATTATTATCATATAAAATCTGACAAGATTCATTGTTTAACCTATAAGGTACTGAGTCACGAATATTACTACAAGTATTATTGGTTAAAGATGTTGACTGAAACGATTCTTGATTATCAAAATATTTTTTCATTCCAGAAGTCTTAATTGAAGGTGGTACAGTTAAATTATCTTTTGAAATAATAATATTTATTGGTTCATTTAACATATTTACAACATGACTATTATTTTTTAGTTTATTCAATCCGTAACATAATGAAAGTTTCGGTTTAAAAATTATTGTTTTATTAGGGTTAATTTTTAATGTTTTTTTATTACCTCTATAATTATTATTGTAATTAATTTTACAGTTAACATAATTGCAATCAAGATCTGACTTTATATTTTTCATAACTGATGTTTGATTATTCAATAAATTTTGTACTGATATATTATTTATATCATTTGTAATTTCAAAAAAGTATCCATCAGATGAATTTAATCTCAAAATGCTATCTTGAGACAACTGTTTTTTAATAATTGTAGAATATGAAATCATATTTTGAGCATCGATTGTATTATTTTCGATAAACCCATTAAAATTTAGTTTCGTTTGTTTTATTATATCATTTTTTCTATTAAGATTGCTCATTTTATAATTACTGTTATTTTTTTTATAAATATCATCAGAAGAAACTTCAATAACCATACCGTCAAGTGACACATATTCAATGCAATCTTGAATATTTTTACGTTTTTTATTACTATTATTATTATTACTTTCAATAATATCCAATTTACGTTTTTTATTAGATATAACATCATTTCCCAAATAATAATCATTTTTTATAATTATTTTATCTATAATACAATCATTATCTTCATCATCAGAGTCAGATATTATTATCGTACAATCAACATTATTTTTGACATAATACTGTTTATTAATTTTTGTTGAATTAATTAAAGATTCATCATTTTGTTTTATATCAATATTACTAATAGTTGTAATAGGTTGATTTTTATCATCTTTTACATCAGTTAAAACATTTGTCATACTATTCATTAATGGAAAAGTATAATTATACATCCAATCACGATAATCAGTAAAACATGACGAGTTTACGTTGACAATCTCCATATTTTTATCATTAACATCAAATAAATTATTATTATTATTATTACTAGATAAAAATGATGATGATCTTAACATATCTGAGTAATTACAATCCTCTATATCTTGAGGTAATTTTAATTTTGGCTTTTTTAAAAAAAATGTATTAATCGTTCTTTTCTTTTCAACTGTCTGTTTTTCTCTATCTGTCAAATTATCAGTTGTATAACTTTTATTATTGATCACATTTTTTTGAACATCATTAAAATTATATGTTTCAACAATTTTCTCTTTCTTTTTTGAATTATCTTTTCTATTGTTATTAATTATAAGGATATTTCTGGAAACTATATTATTTTGAGGAATTTTACTAAAATCATTATTGTTATTCATAATTGATTTTTTATATTGTTCAGAAATGCTAATAATATTACTATTATCTGTAGTTAATTTAGATGAAACATTTAATTCTGCAGTTAAATCACTGTTTTCAGGTTTTTTAAATCGAGTAGTACTATATTTATCCATCATTATACTGTTTAAAATATTAATTTTTTGTTTAAAATTAATATCCTTTGTGTTATTAGTAAATGGTAATAATTTATTACTTAAAACTTCCTCATTTGTATATTTTTCATATGTGTTAGAGTTTATAGAGTTAACAATTGGCCATGAATTAATTAAATTTTGTTCAATTGAAGAAGTTGTAAAATCTTTCCTTTCAGAACTTGTACCTAAAAAAAAAGTTTACTAATATAAGCACACACAATTTTTTTTTTTTCATTGAACACAGTTAATAACATGGATTTTTTCTCACATTGTACATGATGTTTTAGAGAAGGTTTCTACGTTCTAGGCCTCAAAAACAGTTGATTTTCAAAAAATTAAAACTGGTAAAGTGTGCAGTATTGCATAACTTTCCTGGCTATGCTGTTAAAAAATTTAATGGAAGTAATGAAAAGAATTACTTCTCATTTTGGATCTGGAATAAAATATAGGTTCTTTATTAAACTTATACAGGGTGATTTTTTAGTACTGTTACCCAATTGTTAATGTCTGATAATTCTTTTCTAAGAAAGGGAAATTTTTGTTTTGTGACATGAAGTTGGTAGTGCTACTCAACCGGTATAGATACGGCAGTGTGAGTTGATTTTCCTTGAGCTGTGTAAACTTTTGTGCCATTTCCGGTCGTTTTACGAACAGAATGTCTTTTACCATAGAACAACGAGTTTTCATTCTTGAACAATATTTTGCTATGAAATCGTACACGAGTGTAAAAGAATCATTTCAAATTAAATTTGTTGGTGTTCCTCTGCCAGAAAAAATGTCAATTTCTAGGATAGCAAACCGATTTCGAGAGATAGGTAGTGTTTGCGACAGAAAACGTAGCAGTCGACCAACTCGCTTGACAAATGACGTTTTAGAGAATGTGAAAACAAGATTGCTCAATTCTCCATGGCAAAGTTTACGAAAACTTTCTACGCAAGTTGGTTTGTCATATTTGATTGTTCAGAAAGCCGCTAAAAAATTGAAATTGTATCCGTATCGCGTACGATTATTCCAAGAGCTTCAGCCTCCAGATTTAAACAAGCGATTGCAATATTGCCGTCGGTTTAGGTCTCTTGTAAACGATAACGGAATCCAATTTTTAAACACAATGTTCTTTAGTGATGAAGCTTGGATCCATCTCGATGGTTATGTGAACAGTCAAAATTGTCGAATTTGGGCGGTTGAAAATCCTAACGCTTTACAAGACAAATCTTTGCATCTTGAAAAAATTGGTGTGTGGTGTGCGATATCTCGTCATCGTATAGTCAGACCCGTATCGTATAGAACAGACTGTAAACGGTGAAGTATACAGGAATATTGTGCGCCAATTTGTGTCCCTCCTGGAACCTCAAGAACGGTATGGCTGGTCTCAGCAAGACGGCGCTACATGCCGCATGTCTCGAGAAACTATGGATTTTCTGCAAGAGTTCCTTGATGATCGAATAATAAGCAAGGGCTTATGGCCTCCAAGGTCCCCAGACCTCACATTTCCTGACTACTTTTTGTGGGGCTATATTAAGTCCAAGACCTTCAAAAACAATCCTCACACTATTGATGAACTTAAAGTCAATATTACAGACTTAATCACGAATATTTCCAATGTAACTCTTAAAAAGGTTTCTGCTAATATGCTGAAAAGAGTACGAGCGTGTATAACTGCAAGGGGTGGGCATTTTGAGCATATTTTTTAACAATTATGTAAGTAACAGCTTTTTATTAAATCTCTTTTGTAAGTAACAAATACATTTTTTTATTCCACCTAAATTTCCATTTCTTAAATTTCATTTAAAATTGGGTAACAGGACTAAAAAATCACTCTGTATTATACTTATACACTTACATACTTATGCTATACTTAAAGGGCTATTAGAGTTAAAAGCTACTTTAACTCTAATAGCCAAGTAATGAAGAAAAAAACAATTTTTTTTTTTTAATTTAGTTTTTTAGGAGTGGGGAACAAATTTTAAGGAAATAGTTTCTAAATATTCATTTATAGGTAAATTTAACAAATTTGCTCAAGTAAAGTTTTCTTTAAATTTAATGTTCCCTTCAATAAAGACTAAAATAAGAAAAAGAAAATTATAAAAGTTCTTTTTTTGTAATTTTATATCCAGGGTCTATAATATAAAATAATAATTATTGTATTGTAAACTAATTATATGAATTATAAACTGTAATTTTTTTTTGAAAATTATTTGAACCAAAGAGAGGTAAGGATCTACCTCCCTGTGGAGATGATTTTTTGAAATCTTTTTTGGAATTATTTATATATTCCTATATCAGTTCTGAGTGTTATTTCTAAAATATTTGAGTCAATAGTAACTGGTAAACTTAAAAGTATTAATTCTTCCTTTTTTGACTGATAGGCAGTTAGGTTTTACTGAGAACGGTAACTGAAAGATTTTACTGAGATAGGTTATTTAATGTTTTACCTTCCATGTACAGTATTTAACATCAAGACTAAAATACTTTATTCATACCGTTTATAAAATAGACAAAATTAAAGATCTTGAAATAAGAATTATATATTTTAAATATGCTCATTCACTTTTTCAATATGGAATCGAGACATGGGGAGGAACTAATGACACCCATCTTAATAAAATATTTATGCTCCAAAAATACTTAATTAGAGCAGCTCTTGGTAGACCAAGGTTATATCCTAGTACATGCTGATATGAAGAATTTAAAGTACCTACTTTGAGGCAAATATATGTCAAGAAAGTAATACTACACGTAACAGATATATAAATGATTTTGAATTTAAAAATATGCTGTACAATACTTGTACAGCAGAAACAAATACTTATACCACATTCTTTTCAAAATTAACCGTTTGCAAATGTCAATTTTTATATTACTCCAGTATATTTTCTAACAAAGTTCCCAATCACTTTAAAATAGTAATCTAATCAAGGAAATAGATGAATGGGTGCAACACAATATATATTTTAAACTATTAAATTGAAACAAAAATAATCCACACTAAAAACAATAAATTTAACATATTGTTATAATGAATAGCATATAACAAAATAAATTAATATACTACTTAACATTAAAAAATCTACATATATAAAAATGTGAATATTTAAGTGAATGCTAAGGATATATAAATTCATAATACTATTCAGTTGTCTTATGAATATTTCTTGTTGTCTTATCATATGTTATCTTATAATGTTTTTGTTTTATATCTCCATTATGAAATTATTAATTTTTTCTCATTTTTAGATTATGAATTTATTGTATTTTATTTTATTTGATTTCAATGTAAATTTAAATAATTTTATATTCTGGTTCTATGCATTTTTTCTTTTTTCTTTTTATTTAGTTAAATATTGTATTTCTAATTAGCTCTTTTATTATCATTCTGTTATTGTGATATGAGCTCATGGCTAGCGCTCAAGGTTTCTTTTGCTACCTGTGTCACGGATAAATATATTGAATAAAATTGTATATGTAATTTTCGATTGACAATAAATACAGTACAAATATAAATAAATTATGAAGCAGAAAGAATTGGGGTTCTATATAATTAAAAAAGATCTGCATTATGGTGGGTTTTTAATTTTTGTCTGCAATCTTGGATCTGCCATGTTGAATCAAATCTAATTTTTTTAAATAGGAAGAAGCACATATGACATATGATCTCAATGTAAAATTTTATAAGAAAAACAATCTGAAACCTGTTTATCTGTTAATGCCTTCATTATCAAATTGTAGCATTCAAATTTGCAATAACAGAAAAATTGTGTTAAAATGAGGTAAAACATGCTGCATGAACAATTTTATTGCATTTTACATTCATAATGCATACAGTAATGAACTTTAAACAGTGCTATAATATTGGATAATAATAAACAATAATTAATAATTAACAACACAACAAATTAAATTAAAATTTTTTAATTCTCTTTTTACTGTTTTTATAGTAATGTACATATTTTCTTTTCAATGTAATAGTGTGTAATGTTTTTGTCATTATACTTGAATACTGGGTCTTTTTATACACTACAAAATATATTTACTTATTTAGAGTTTCATTTATCTTTATTTTGAATTACATATGCTCAGATTACTGGAAAATCAATTTATCAAAAGTTGGATTAATACCTATCTACCAAAGCATGCAACACATGTAATAATGGATAATTAATAAAATAATTAAAGTTTTTAGTCCCTTTCTACTAAGAATTACATTTTAATAACCATTTACCAGATCTCTTTCATTAATAAGAAAACAAAATAATATACTGGGGGGGGGGGGCATATAAAACCAGTCTCAGCCATCCAATACATGCTGCGTCAGAAGATGGTATGTTTGTCGTGCATATGTATTAGTTGAGAGTCACTGACTCACTTATAAATCTTCAGCCTTCACCTCCATTCAGTGAGTCTGTAGTGTTTGTGCATCATGCTGTATTCAATTGTGCAGTATGTTTTCATTGTGGAGGAATTTGTTTGCACAATGTCAATAAATTTGGTTTGTGAAAGGTTTCAAGGGGCATATCCTAGAAATAACGTTCCTGTAAAATCAACAATTCACATCTAGTGAAAATGTGGCGAACAACTAGGTCTGTCACCAATACAATTAGAGTCAAACAACTAAGTGTTCAAACTCTGGAAGTTTTCGCTGATATAGTGAATTGTATTGGAAGGAGTCCTCACCAATCAATGCGACGATTAGCCCAACAAACAGGTGTTTCTCGAACATCATGTCAGTATATACTTCATGGTTTACAAATGAAAGCCTATCATGTGAATGTTGTGCACACTAACATGATAATGGTAATGAGTAAATTATTGCCAGTGGCTCTTACAGAATATTAGTGAAGTTTCCTTAATCCTTTTCTCTTCGTTTCAAGAGATGAAGCATGGTTCCATTATCAGGCTACATTAATTATCAGAATACAATGGCTACATAAACACCAAATGAAACCCATCAGTAAGAATTCCATGATTTAAAAATTAGTGTTTGGTGCACAGTTTCTGGAAGTTAGATCATTGGACCAATATTTATTGAGGAGATTATTAATACTGACATCTATTTACGACTGTATGAAGAATTTACACATAACCTGACTCCAAAAGAACTTTCATGTAGATACTTCCCACAAGATGGAGTAATTTTCCACATGCTCAGTCTCTCACTCGAATCCACTGAAATTTCGTGAAGTATAGAACAAACAGTAAGGCCTAGTGACCATCCTGATCTCCAGACATACTGCTATGCAATTTTTACCTGCGGCTCTATCTGAAAGGAACAGTCTACAAGAATAACCCATGGATGTCGGAAGAGTTGAAAGACAACATACTACAAGAGATTGCCAAAATTCCAGTTGGAAAATTGCAGAAAGTTTTTCTCAGCATGATTTGCTGCGTTGAACTTTGTATAGTGACTGATGGTGAGAATTTTGAATAGAGACTTTAAAATTACACTGCAACTTTGTAAAAATCTCTTTTTTCAAAAGCACTGTAATCAAGAATCAATAAATGTAAATAATTTAATTTTACTTTAAAATTTTTATTTCCTGAGCTAGTTTTATCTGGCCCATTCTGTATAATGTTTGTTAAGCTTGCTTTTGCTATTATTGCATCTCTGAAATAAACAATAAGTATACATACCTACAAAATCATTACAATAACTTTATAAGACAAATTTTCTAAAAATTCCAACTAAAGTAAGATAAATAGAAATACTGCGATCTATAGAATATACAAAAGCTTAATTACTAACCACATTCAGAATAATTGGAAGAACCATTATTATTTTTATCCATTGGATCAAACGATACATTAACATCTTGATCATGATTATTTATCTCTACAGCTTTATCCCATCTCTCTTTGCTGTAACAATTAAGTAAAATATATAAAGATAAAATAATGATTAATGTAATAGATTGTCAATCTTTTTTCCAGTGAAAGTTCAAAACAGAACTCTATAACAGTTCTTTATTGTTTTTTACAATCACACATTAAAACACAACAAAACCCTGATTTTCAATAAAATATTGTATAATAAATTAAAGCAGTAAAATTTCACAAACGATCATAGTTTCTAACATATAAACAAACACCAAACAGTTAGATAAGTTAAAAAAATTACTTAAACTAAAAAACAGATTAGTAGGTAGGCTGAAATATAATGAACACTACAATGTAATGGGAGAACAAAATGTTGTAAAAAGCGACCGGAGCTATAATTTCATTTCCCTACTACTAACATTCCAAACTCAACCCATATCCTTTCATTCTCTGTCAGTCACTATTCATATGGAGTCAAGTACGCCTACTAAGTCAATGCACCTAAAACAACATGCAATGATTGAATTTTTAACATCGAATTCTAGTGATATTCATCAACATTTAAAAGTTGTTTATAGTGATCAAACTATTGATTGAAATACTGTGAGTACGTGGACAACAATATTTCATGCATCAGGAGCTGGTAAAGCAAATATTGAGGATGAACCTTGCCATGCAACTGGTTTCTATGACTGATGAGGAGATAGATAAATGAATTCAAAAAACCATTGCACCGCCACCCAGAGAGGCATATCAAAAGGAAAAGTATGAGACATTATTTGACTAGTGGGCTATCATACAATCTGTTCGCATTGGGTACCATGCAAACTCACAGAAAAGGACAAAAGGAATGTTGTGAACATCTTTTGAAAAGTTATTATGATGAGGGAAATGACTTCTTTTACAATATTGTGATGGGAAATTAAACTCGGTTATATTATTATGGCCCGGAAGGAAAACAGCAAAGCATGGAATATAGTGCTAAAGGTTGCCAAAATCAAAAAGATCAAAATATAGCACTGTAAAAAAATTCTCTTGAAAGCATACAAATTAATTACAACAAACGAATTAAGTGCTACGACAATAACTAATTTTATATAAAACTCACCAATTAGCTGATTTTAATGTTGGTAAAACATTCAACTTTTGACCAATTTTTAATTGATCATTTCTCCTTTCTTTTAGTTTTATACATTTAGTTTCTTTCATTTCATGAGATATATGTTCAATAAGTTCATTAGTTTTTAATTTTTTTGTTTCTGTTGAATTTTCAGTAGTAGTAAATAAACTGATTAAATCTTCTTTCTCATTTGCAGTTTCACAATTATTGTCACGGTTAACAAATGATTTTTCTGTAATGTTAACTTCGGATATATTTTTATCACTTTTATAGTATTTTTCACTTTCAAATTCTTCATTTGATATAATCTTTTCTTTTTTCTGCATATTTTGAATAATTAAATCATCGCTAACTTTAATAAAATTACTTTTCATTTTCTTTTCAAAATAATCCTCATCACGATCTTCTTCAAAATCTACTTCATCTCTTTTAAAAAATTTATTATTAAAAACATCTAGTTTTTCAAAATACTTATTTTCAGTTTTTATTTTCAAAGATATTTCAGACTGTGTGGTAGTATTTTGTCCATTAATAAAATTATTACATTTTTCTTCATTTGGTGATAACTGTATACAGCCTAAATTTTTTTTTTTCAGAAGTGTACCCGTAACAATCTGATTATCATCAAAAAAATTAATTCCAAGATCTAAAAAAGAAAATTAATAAATTAATAAAAAATAAAACTAACAAACCTCATTCGCTTAAAAAAATTATTATTCTTTAGTACCTATCTGATAAAGAAACTGGTATTTAAAATTAAAAAAAAAAATAAAATCTCAACTTAGGATGATAGGCAGAAACTAAAGCTACAAATGATAAACAGCTTAAATAAATTACTGAAATTAAGCAATAGTTGTATTTTTTTACTATGTTTACAAAAAGTAATTATAACCACATAAGGAGTGAGTATGTTTGGGCATGAAGTGCTGTTAAGTCTACTTAACCTGCTTAAAATGAGTTCGGCCATAGACCTGGCATTTGTTATGGAAGATCGTGTTGGCGACTATTATAACTGACAGCTGCTGGAGGGGGAATGTCTATCAGATCATAGGCTCATTATGTTTGATTCCCTGACAGATAACAGAATTGACCCTCCGGCGAGAATGGTCACTTCCAAGGTAGGCTGCATCGAGCTCTCCAGAGAATTTGAGGCCGCCTGATCGAAGTTGAGTCTCGTGAGGAGTTTGCAGAGATAGTAGCGGACGAGTGTAGGCTTTTTTGGGTGACTTACACCTGACCGAGGCGACGGCACGTTTATTGGTGGAGTGTGGAATTGACAGGTTGCACGCACAAGCGTTCATGGGCCACGAGGAGGGCCTACCAGCATAGTAAAAGATGGGACCCTGTACACTCCAAGGATTTATGACGAGAGTATCTAACGGCTAGGGCGGCTCTCATGTATGCCATTAAACAGGTGAAGAGGAGGTGTTGGAGGGAACTGTGCAAGAGTGTTGACGGAGATACGCGGGGCCGGGGATACCAGGAGGTTTGCCAATCGCTGCCGGTTCTGACAGAGGAGCAGGTGCAGGCCAGTGTGAGAGTGCTGTTTCCGAATTGTGAAGACCTCCTGCGGGAAGAGATAGTGGTTGACGACATTCCGCTCTTTCGGGTTGAGGAGCTCGTCCGGGCCAGTAGACGGATGAGAATATACAAGAGTCCAGGCCCAGATGGCATACCAGTCAAAAGTAGTCCGCGTCTTAGTGGAGGAGACACCAGTTAATACCATGCTGCATCGTGGTTCCTTTCCGGAAGATTGGAAGTGGTCAAGATTGGTCTTGATAAAGAAACCTGGTATGTTGGAGGGGCCCTCTTCGTATAGGCCCATCTGCCTTATTAATAATCTTACGAAGCTTTTTGAGAGGGTGCTTGATGCCAGGCTCTGTGAGGAGATTATAGTGAATGGAGGGCTGCAAGTGAGTCAATATGGCTTTCGACCAGGGTGGTTGACGGTCAATGCAGTTGACACAGTGACGAAGATTGAGGATGAAGCAGTGGCGGGCACTTGGAGGACACACAGGATTCCGATGGTGATACTCTTCGACGTCCGAAATGCTTTTAACTCCCTCAGTTGGGACTCCATCTTCCAGGCGCTGAGGGGGTGGGGTGTGAGTGGCTTCTTAGAAGGATGTTGGAAGACTTTTTTTAACAATAAGAAGCTGATATACAAGCTTGGTGGCACTGATCTCTGGTTCCGGTCCACATGTAGGGTGCCCGAGGGCTCCGTTTTAAGTCCCCACCTATGGATATCGTGTACGATGAAGTCCTTCGGTTGCGATACCCGCGGAGTGTCACCTCACCACATCGCCTATGCTGATTATTTAGCCCTGGTTGTGGTAGAAAAGACCGAAGAGTAGGTGACACGTGCCGCTATCGCGATGGTCGTTGAGTGGATGGCCGGGTGGGACTCCATCTGTCCTGCGATAAATCTCTATTTGTCTCAATGGGGGGAAGGCGGCGACTGATGCCTTTCTCGATTTCCATGGAGGGAGCGATGTCCAATCATGAGAGGCCGCTAAATATCTTGGAGTGGGCCATAGGCGGTGATTCACTCATCACGGAAGTGATTCTGGCTGACACAATTCCTGACCGGCCATAGGGTCTTTCATTCATACCTGTGTGGACGAAGAAAAGCTGAAGACCCCTTCTGCCCCTACTGTCGAGAGTTAGACATGTTGGAACACGTGATATTCCAGTGCCCGGGGCGAGACGAGGAACGCCGCTACTGTAATGCCGTAACTGAGCATCTCCAGGTGGGGACCATCGTTGGAACGATGTTACGAAGTTCGGTGGACTTCGACACTGTGACGGGGTTTGTGGCGGGAATACTGCAACTGAAATATCGGGAAGCGAGGGGGTGAGGGACAGCTCCGTACGTAACTGCCGTTTGCCCGTGCTTATACGGGTGGACGGTGGTGATGAAGTGTGTTGACTCTCGAGCCCCTGAGCTAAAAGACTGAGTCCAGGTGGGGTCCGGACTCAGTTAATAATAATTGAAATTTTTTTTTTGCAATTGCATTATTGTATTATGTTTGTTCTGGGTGATTTGTTGCACTCCTAAAAAAAAAAAAAAAAAAAAAAAAAATTGTAGTGAAACCAGCCTATCTATATGGTGTGTATATATAACCTACGATTTTAAATGATTGCCAAGAATGATATTATTGTATTATCTTTATTTTCTGCAGTGAAATAATTAAAACTTTATTTTCCGATTATTGGATTTGTTTATTTCAATATTAGAGTTCATGTCAACATTATGAATAAATCTACTTTAACTGGAAATAAAAATTTAGAATATCAAAACTGCAGAATTATCTAATACTCCTATTGAATTTATATCCAGTCAGCTAACATTTCTTCTCGATTTAATAGACAACTAGGCCTATTATAAAAGAATTTCAATCTTATCCATCATCCTTCTATTTTGTAATCAGTTTTTCTTAAACGTATGATGAAAAATATGTGTACATTTATTTTTTATTCACTTTTTCAAAAATGAAGAAAGCATGAAAATATATGATTAATACTCATATTTATAATCAAAGGGGAATTTATAGATTTTTAATGATGAAAAAATAAATATCATACGAAAACTTTTTATGATTAATGCTGAAAGGCGTCGGGCTCAAATTATAACTGAATTCACAAATTGTACAGGTATGAATTTTTTTTTTTAAATAAAGTCATTCTTTATGCCAGCCTTCGTGGCATGAGTAGTGGCGTCTCGGCCTTTCATCCGGAGGTCCCAGGCTTGAATTCCGGTCAGGCATGGCATTTTTCACACACGCTACAAATCATTCATCTCATCCTCTGAAGCAATACCTAATGGTAGTCCTGGAGGTTAAAAAAAAGTTATTTTTCATTAAATAACATCTGTGTTTGGATTAATCTGCATGTTACTGAATCTTGATTTTTAGCACATCTATGTCTGCGAAAACCCATTATCATTTCTTGTTTCTAGGAAAACTTAAATTGAATACACGATCCACATTTTATGTGGATCCTACACTGTTTGTTTTGTACTAATGAAGCTTCTTTACCATTTCTGATGTAACTGGTATTTGTCAGAAAAACTATCTCATGATCTCAGAATAATGTATCCATTGTTCTTTTGGTTCAAGTTGTCTATTTGAAAAGGTTTGGCTTGTTAGGTACATGTGTACAACCCATTCTCCTAGCAAATCTTCACCAGTTTTGTCACTCATCTAAGTCAATTATTAATTCAGTTTGGTAACAATGTATCTTAACATTAACAAAAAATGATTCATGTCACCCGCCTCTCGCAGTTGATGAGAGTAACAACGGTAGGTTCCATGTTTCAGTCATTGCTGCTCATCAGCAATGGAGAGAATGATGGTAGATGGGACTGTAATGAGATAATAATTTACTAATGCTATTATGTATGTACCATATTATTGTGGTAGTTTCATTTTCAACAGAAAATCAAGAATTACAACAAATAAAACCTTTAATACATAATACACAAATAAACAGATTAGAAAACAAGTAGGATTTCATTTCAATGGATTTTATCTACTTCTGACAATAAATAGTCTAAAAATATATAAATTAAAAAAAAAAAAAATAATAATTAGAAGATTGACTTAAGAGTATACCTTTATATAACATTTTTTTCTTCTTTATTAAATTATACATTTTTAATTTTTCTTCTTTTTTCCCCCACATCAGACTATTATTTTGAATTTCAAGAAATTTAATTTCCTTATCAATAATCTATAAACAAATAAAAATTTATTTATGTCATATATCAAAAACAATTAACTTGAATTTATTAAATAGTCATGAAGACTTTCCTTATGCACTTTATCAGTAACTACTCACAAAAACTGGATTCATAACTCATTTTAAAACATTTTATTTTCTTAATAACATCAATATCAATTTTTCGACAAAACTGGTTATGAGAATTTGTGGCTTATTTAGTTTACAATATATATATATATATTTTTTTTTTTCCATGAAACGGCATATTTCTTAGTATGTTAGCAGAAATTTTCATGCCCTGTTGTGCAAGAGATTTGAAAAATTAAAAGGTTTTTTAAAATTTATTTTACCAATCATGAGGCACTCATCAGAACAGTTATTTGAACTGTAAAGAAAACAAGCTGGATAAAATTAACGAGCATTTGAAGAATTTTCTGTAAATGTCAGTGAAATACGAGGATTATTTTTTTTTTCAAGGTCTGATCGGTCACGAAATTAAAACCACAGTGAAAATAAAAAATTTTTTATTTGTAACAAGTACATAGTTACACTATTTCTCTACATAGTCGCCACTCCAATTTAGATATATGTTGTAGCATGGTACCAACTTTCCAATACCCTCGTCATAGAACGGAGCCGCCTGTGTTTTCAGCCATGTTTTTATGCTGGTCTGCAGCTCGATGTCTGTGCCAAATGTTGTCCTCCTAGCAAGCGTTTCATGTGAGAAAAGAGGTGAAAATCGGATGGAGCCAAGTCCGAGCTGTATGGTGGGTGATCAAACACTTCCCGACGAAAACGCTGCAGGAGCTTCTTTGTTACAGCTGCAGTGTGCGGCCGAGCATTGTCATGGAGAAAGACAATGCCTGATGACAACATTCCTCTCCACTTATTCTGAATTGCCCTTCGTAAACGTTGAAGAGTCACGCAGTATGAGGGTGCAGTGATGGTCGTGCCACGTTCCATGAATTCCACCAAGAGAACTCCAGAAGGATTGTCACATGAAACCAAGCCTCATCTGTAAAAAATAAATTATCCAACACTAATGCTGTCCTGAAGAAACTGATTAAACCCATTGACAATAGTGGAGATTAGTATAATCAACTGGCGTAATTCATGTGATACATGGATTTGACAGAGGATATCTTTAAGTTAAGTAACCAGGTAATTTTAAAGGAACTATAAAGGGATATTCCTTTGTGATGTGAAAGTTTTTGAAATGATTTGTTAGAGGAGTTTAAAAAGTTTACCCTAACACCTTCCAATGTTTTGTCATTAAGTACTGATTGACAAGAACTACGGCACACCACAACGACCATCAATGTGGAGCCACCGTGGATTGAGCCACATGAATTCCAAATGTCTGATGCCAAAACAACCATTGAAGAAGTGAAAACAGCCATGCATGTCTTGAAAAATGGAAAAGCGCCTGGAGGATATGGAGTCACCGCACAGTCCATCAAGGCCAGAGGTGTTGTTCTGCTTCAGCGACTTCATGAGCTCCTTCAAAACATCTGGTGCATGGAAAAGGTACCAGCTACCTAGATAAAGGCTGTCATCATTCCAATTCACAAGAAGGGTGATGGTCAAGACTGCAAGAACAACTGTGGCATAAGTCTTCTAACTATTGTTGGCAAAGTTTTCATGAAAGTCATCCAGTCATGCCTGTAGAAATTTCCTGAGCAAACAAGCTGTGAGGAGCAAGCCAGCTTTCAACCAAACCGGGGATGCTGTGACCAGATATTTACGATTCACTAACTAATGGAAGAAAGAATTCGATGTGGAAAACGAGGAGTTATCGTCTCTCGATCTGCCTTTGACTGTATCCATTGGCTGGCACTTTGGAAGACATTAGAGACAGAGCTCATCCTTCCTAAAGTTATCAAGGTTCTCCAGGAGAGCTACAATGGATGCGCATTATAGCACAGTCAAGTAAGATACGCATTTAAAATGAGCTATCTGAAGAGTTTTCCATTCGAACAGGGGTCTGTCAGGGAGATGTTGCCTCCCCATTCCTTTTTAACATTGTAGTTTAACTCCATAATGTGATGAGTTTACCAGGGCAGAAGAGGACCTCAGTTTGGAGAGGATAGCTTTCCGACTGACTTGATGTTTGCTGATGACAGTGGCATGCTCACTGACAGTGATGCTGAGGCCTCTGATATTCACTATATCTCCTGCACTGCCCAATCTTATTGCCTGAAAATAAATGGTGGTTAAGTCACATGTACTAACAAGAGACAGATCACGTGCCATCATCCAACTGGATGGTGTGCAAATTGAACAAGTGCAAGAATTCAAATATTTGGGCTCACTGGTCCAGGAGAAGAAAGTAGCAGCTATGGTGGAAATCCATATTCGAATTGGTTAAGCAACTGCAGCATTTGCTTCCCTGAAGTGGTGCTTGTGGAAACAAAGCAACATCTCACTGAATACCAAAGTTCGTTTTTTCCGAACCCTGATCCTGCCAATTTTATTGTATGGAGCAGAAATGTGGACACTACTTAAGACAGACCTGAGTAAACTTGAAATGTTTCAAATGCTACGCCTATGCCAGATCATCAGAGTCTCACTTCGTGATCACGTCTACCTATCATCGCTGCGAACAAGATTCAAGAACAAGAACAAGAACAGATTCAAAAATGAAGACTGCAATGGTTTGGTCATATCTGTAGAATGAGTGGAAACTGATTACCATTCAAACTTCTCCGGCATCAATGACCCATCCATTGGAAAGTCCAACAAACAGCTCCAAAGAAAATGTGGATCTAGCAGATAGATGAGATAAAAAACCGCAGGCTAAAGCTTAATAAGGCCAGGACAATGGTTATGGATTGCCATGCATAGAAGTGTCTTGTTAGTGAAATCAGACAACTACTGGCACCCACAGCAGCGTACAGGTTTAGGAGTCAATCTAATCCAAACACAAGCTAGGAATCAAAAGAAGGAGAATGTTTGTGTCTATGTCTCCGATTGCAAACAGAACCAATTCCTCTATATCCCTTTATCAAATGGATTGAAAATTTATTTGATACATTCTTAACGGGGAACTGAAACTGAAAAGCTTATTTCCATAAAACAAAAGATTTGGTTGTTAAATAATTTTCCACAATAAAAATTCTGTCTTCCATGTTGAAAATCATTTCTTCTTAATAAAAACACAGAAAACCAAAAACAACTAACTGTTCACATAAAAAAAAAGGAAGTTATATCAGCTGATTATAAAACAACAATAGGTAGTGCTACCAACCTATTCATCGGAAATTATTATATTAACTTTTCTAAAAAGTATTTTGTTTGGGTTGCGTTTTAAAACAAACACCCAGTACAAGAAAAATAATGATTAAATATTTTACTAAGCACTTCAGTAATGAAAGTAACAATTTTAATTAAATTTATTTAACTTTCAAACTTCTTGGACAACACAGCTAAAACTTCTTAACATGAGTTTATTTATTCTGAAGGAATATATTTTTCATGGTAAATGCCATTAACAATTTTGTATCAAAGTCAACTTATGTAAAAGATTAAATAAAAATTGTTTTTTTCGTTTATTTTCTAGAAAGTGGCTTTTTATTTTTTATTACAGCCACTGCCTATCATTTAAATAGAAAACAAGTTTTAAAATAATTAAAAATCCAATTTCTGTAACTTCTCGCTACATCTCTTACTTTATGCAAGATAGTTTATTATTTACATACTCATTTAATACAGTAGATATAAATTTTAGTAACAAGCTAGTGAGGGTCGTATATCAAATAACACCATAACATGTTTTGTTGTCTTCAAAGTTGATATGAATTTTTTTTAAACATTTCTGGAACTCTTCATTTGAAACATTATGCATTTTGGTTATCAAATTTTCCTTTGTCAAGTTAATTGGCTATAATGAGATTCTTTCAACTACAATTTTAATTTGGGAATAAAAATTTCCACTGGTGCTAGATCAGGTAGATAAAGAAGATATGAAATGTCTGATGTCTCATGTTTCACCAATAACAGCTCAAGAGCTCTGCTGTATGAAGGAAAGTATGATAATTAGTCAAAAAATTGGGTATGGGGTTTTTCATTTCTTGCTATTTCATGATCCTGGAACCTAAGTACATATGTATATTTGAAACAACTTTTGAGCGGATAAACCAATTCTGATGAAATTTTCTACAGAGACAAATGTAATAAAAATTGCATAGCACATGTAACACTTGTTGCCACAAACAAGCATAACAGGATGACTAAATAAAATTTTACATTACGGTTTTCACTGGGCTACTACCTAACAGCAACTTACCTAACAGCAACTTACCTAACATTCCTTTAGCAGCGCAATCTGGTACACAATTTAAAAACTTCAGGAATTTTACAGACAAATCTCATAACATGTTTAATAGTATGACATTTAAATGTTAATATCTAAGTAATCCAGTTATAAAACAACTCATGTTATTAAAAGTCGCAATAATTTTACTGTTATGATTATTTAAGAAATAAATTTTACAACAAATATTAATTTCACAGATTATAAAACTAAATTAAATCTTTCTTATGTAAAATTAAATAATACCTTATCTAATGGATTTTCAGAAGTTGTATAAAATTTATTTGAACCAAGAATTTAATCTATATATCACAGATAGTTCAGTCAAAATATTTTCATCACTGTCGACATCATTGCTGTAAACATCTCCAGTATTTAAGTAGCGAACACCATTTTTAGTAACAACCTTTAAATTACAAAAAAAAAAGAACGAAAAATATATAATATAATAAAAGCATAAGAACTAATATTTACTTTTAGATAAATGATAAATCTGAATATGCTTTATTAATAAATTTTATCATGTAATGTACCAATTCGTATAATAATTGAATGAATATCTGAAAAAAAATACTAAAAGTAGGTATGAAATTAAAAAAAATTGGAAAGTTTTCCAGAAAGTAAAAAACATCAAACTCCAATAAATTTAAAACAAGTAATAATTGTATACATAAAAAATATCCCATTTTGTTCTGCAAGAAAGGCAGTAATTTTTTACTGGGATTGTACTATCTCTTTACCCTTTCTTTACTGTTTAGCCTCCGGTAACTACCGTTTAGATAATTCTTCAGAGGATGATATGTACGAGTGTAAATGAAGTGTAGTCTTGTACATTCAGTTCGACCATTCCTGAGATGTGTGGTTAATTGAAACCCAACCACCAAAGAACACCGGTATCCACGATCTAGTATTCAAATCCGTGTAAAAATAACTGGCTTTACTAGAACTTGAACGCTGGAACTCTCGACTTCCAAATCAGCTGATTTGGGAAGACGCGTTCACCACTAGACCAACCCGGTGAAATACAAAATAAGGGATTGTACTATATAGATCAATATTTCTCAACCTTTTTTGTTATGGCGGATTGATACAATTATATAAAAAAATATACAGGGACCGGCAGATCCTCAGTTTAGATTTTCTGATGAGCAAAAAAAAATAATTTAGTCATATTTTTATTTTTTTAATAATTAAATTTACACATATAATATTAATTAATATAATTTCTATCTATAAACAACAAAACAATATATAAACGAAAATCAGAAAATAAATAACAAAAAATAAATGTAGGTGATTATATTTAAAAATAGGAACTTTAAACACATTTACAAACTAATTGTAGACAATGAAAGTTCGTGAGAAATTTGTTGTTGCTCACTTTGCACAACTGTTTCAATGTCGGGTTGTAAATTACTTAAACCTATCGAAGAGATGAATTTTTTGATAAACAATTTCTTGTTTTGGTTTTAATAAATGTTATATCTGAGAATCCAGCTTTACACAAATATGTGATTGCAAAGGGAAGTAGTATTTTCATGGCTTTGATATGTAGATTTTGATATTCATTTTTTACTGCAATCCAAAATTTAATTAAATTCATAGTTGAAAATTTGTTTTTTAATATTATGTCAGAACACAGTTCAAGAGACATTCTTGGTCTTTGTTACTTACATTTATATTATTGCAATTATTCTCAATAAAAGGATTAATTATCCATAAATTCAACTCCTGCAAGTTATGTTTGTAGGGAAATATTTTTCAAATCCATCATATAATGACTGTAAATGTTCACTTATTACTACATTCAGATTATCAACTATTAATTCCTTTTCTGTAATAATAAATTCATAATAAGAAATAAATACATCAGGATTACTTTCTTCATTTTTTTTAAACGCGTCAATTTTGTTAAATAAATTAAATGTAATTGTCACACTTCCCTGCAAACTTAAATTTAAGTAATTTATGTATGAAAATATGTTTCTTAAATATACCAGTTTTGCAACCCAATACATATTGGAAAAACATTTTGGTAACAGAGACTGTTTTTCTAAAACCTTTATTAAGAAGGCTACTGCCACGATTTTCCTTCTTCGGCTGATCAAAATTTCCACAACCTTCACACATGTTACAGAATGATACTGCTAATAAGCTGCTAAAACTTATATATTATTATCATCTGATTTACTGAAATCAGTATCACATTAGGTAGTCTAAACATGAGTCTAGAGGAATTTTATTTGTATAATATTCATATCATGGATATGAAAGTGATTTTACCCACACAATTCCTGTTCAGTTGTAAGTGATACAGAACATATTTCTCTTGGAATAGGAAGATTATAAACATAATAAAAATATTAAATAGTGGATGTGACTTAATAAAAAATAGAATTGGAATTTAGCATTACGACAAGCATGGTACTGCACTTCAAATAAAAAAAAAAAAACCTTAAAATTGATTTCTATAAAAGATTATTAAATGTGAATTGTAATCAGAACAAAAAAGGGAGAAAGCATGCATAGGCTATTAATTTATATTCATAAAAAAAATTGCTTATAAATCTGAATTAAATTTTTTTATTAAATATCAAAATTTATGCAATCTATTTACTATAATAATTTCATTTTTAGAAAAAAAAAATAGCTTTAATCATTTAATTGCATATGACATCTCGTTAGTTTCAGAAACATTATACAATAGTATTATGCATGGAATCTTGTACTACACAAAAAGAAATAATAAACATACAATAAAAAAAATTTATTCCAGCAACCGAAAATTACTACAAGCTGTTTATTTTTATTGTATAATAAATATCTCATTCTCCTCCAAATACAGCCCATAAGCAAACCAAAGTTTTTTTTTAACATAAAAATGTACTACTGGATTAAGCACCTAGTTATAGAAAACAAAAAATCTCTATGGTTGATGTACACAGCTTCATCAGCCATAGAGACTTTTTCGAAAAACTATAACTCCAGACTGCTAACCAGACTATGGTTTTACTACTTACAATATGCTAAAAAAAAAATTAATACACAGCAGTGTTTTTATTAAAAACATTTTCTTCTTCATCAGAACTTGAATTAATTTCGACAATATTAATCCAGTGTCTTTAGCATAGATTAAAAACGTTTTACATAAACACACATAACTGAGATTTCATAAATTAAAAAAAATAAGTGTTTAATTGGATAATGATAATAACAGTGACAATATAAGTAATAATTATTTGCCTGTATTTATACAGTGTTCAATGAAGAAACTTTCAGAACAAGTTCTAACTCCGGTAGCACGATGATTTTCAGTTGTTTTTCGACTGAAAATAAACACGTTGGAAATCACTCTTCTGTTTGTAAATGCTGATACTCCGAAGAATGTTTAAAAAGTTGTTTATTAGGTTCCGAAAGATAATACAATTTTCCATCTTTTTGCTTCAATAAAAAACCGTTTATTAAATGTTTTTGTTTAGTTTTTATTGGATGTATTTACATTAATTTTCACAGAATTTCTCTACAAGTTTTGTTACTAAATCTCACATTTATTAATAATTTAAAAAAGCTATTGTACTACAAACCTTAAAAAAAACTTGTTTTTCAAAACCAAATTTTGTTTTTTAAGTCAGATAACTTAATACAATTCTGGGACCTGTTATCCTATTTCGCAGTTCAAATTACACAAGAAACCACAAACTTTACTCCTTAATTTGGGTCCCAAAAATTGCGGTAGAGCTTCTTCTTTTTATTAGAAGAGCTGAAATATGGGTGAAATCATTTGCTAGCTATATCTCAGAAATAAAGTGTTTTCAGACCTATGTTAATACGAGGTGCGACAATAAAGTAATGAGAATGATGTGAAAAAAAATGTTGCTTACCGTTTTAGTCATGTTTAGTATTGTCTCCTTCAAAGTAGTTCCCTTCTGATTGTACACACTTATTCCAGCGCTTCTGCCATTGATAGTAACATTTCTGGACTCATCTTCTGTAATATCCTCCAAGACCCTCATCACAGCTTTTTGGACATCTTGTGTTGTTTGAAAATGGTGTCCCTTGACCGCTATTTTGGCTCTTGGAAATAGAAAAAAGTCGCACGGAGTGATATCTGGTGAATAAGGTGGCTGTGGTAGAACTGAAATTTGTTTTGAGGTTAAAAATTGCTGTACTGACAGAGCAGTAATGGATGGCGCATTATCGTGATCCAGAATCCAATTATCCGCAATGTTGGCACGGACACGAAGAACTCAGAACCAGTACAAACAATTATGCCTATTGACAGTTTCATTAGGTTTAGGTTTGAATTGTGCTTCAATCAACCAAACAATGCTACCCATAAATCTCAGTTCACATGTAACCCTGAACCCGTTCACAAAATTGTACCCTGCAATCTGTGTTTCATCACTTAGCTGTTGCACCAGCCTTGGTATGTACGCATGGAACTTGCTTTTCTTCAGACTGCATCGTATACTGCTAGCACTTACACCATTCTCATGTGACCCTTGCATTACAGATTTCTGTGGTGAATGCTGAAGGACTTCCAGCACCGCACCTGAGAATTCATCACGTGCAGCCGTGCAAGGTCACCCTGATCAGCCTTTCTGCACATCACGCACGGTTTCACGGACCTCAGATTTGTCTAGTAGATGTGTGAAGGCCACCATTTGACCAGAAAGTACACTTATTTTTCAAATTGGACTGTAACTTTACTTTTCCCAAAAAATTAATCTTGTAGGTAGAAAAATAAATTTTCTATGACAGTTCAAAGTGTGTATACATTTGAAACACTAATATATATATTAGGATGTCCTGAAGATGTTGGCCAAACATAAGGGCATGAAAATAAACAAAAAGGATTACATGGACAAATGTTCTCCATCACTTTATTTCCTCTTGGTTGGCCATTTTGTGTTCCTTCATTAAATTAATCAAAAATGATCATTACTAATTTCTATTATTAGTAATAATAAAACAGATACAAAATTGTCAACTATATAAGTTTTGCAATCCACTATTATCAATTTCAGTCGTATCTCAGCTGTTTATCAACTGATTTGACAAATGTGTTGTCATTTTGTTCATAACAAACAGCTTAATATTTTATTTAATTAACTAATTTGATAAAGATAATATTCACATAAATATTAATGATTTTTAAAAAAATATATAAATGGTCGCCATTTTGGAATTTTCAAACTTATTTATTTTGTAGATGATAATATGAGGTACATGAATACTGACCCACCGGACTGGTCTAGTGGTGAACTTGTCATTGCAAATCAGCTAATTTTGGAATCGAGAGTTCTAAAATTAAAATTCTAGTAAAAGTAGTTATTTCAATACGGATTTGAATACTAGATCGTGGAGACTGGTGTTCTTTGGTGGTTGGGTCTCAATTAACCACATATCTCAGGAATGGTCAACCTGAGACTGTACAAGACTACACTTCATTTACATCATCCTCATTCATCCTCTGGAGTAATACCTTATGGTGGCTCTGGAGGTTAAACAGGAAAGAAAGGTACATGTATACCAGATTTCATTGAAATATCTCAGTCAATTTTTAAGATATTAATTTGTACTGGTAGGTTATAAAAAATGGCAGACAGAGAAAAAATGAAGCAAGATAGAAGAACATTTGATCACTTAAAATTATTTGTTTACTTTGATGTCCTGAATCAGTCCCTTAGGTTTGTTCAACACCTACTAGAACATCCAATTTATGATTAATGTTAACTATATTGAAATGAAAAATTATCTCCTTTAAAACAAATAATCATCATTTAGTAAACACATTACTGAAATACCACTTGCATTCCCTCACAAACATATCTGTACATATGCATTCACTATTGTTCTCGCATATTCACATCGAAACACAGAAATTTGAGTTTTGTACAAGTACAAACTGTTCATATTCATAAATCAAATTTAAAAGTCCACCTACATCATAAACAAACTATTAACAAAATTATGTCTAACATGTATCAAATTCCATATTCTCAATGTTTAATAATAATCAATATGATTTAAAAATAACAGTTTATTAATTAATTTTAGTTTAAAGTAACAAATTTTTGCAAATGAATTTTGAACATTTTTGATATTACAGCTTACAATGAAATCAATTTAAAAATACATTGAAATGATATTCACAGTGATTTGGTTAAATAAACAAAAAAAATCTTAAATATATTATTAGTTAATAAATCCTAACCTGGCATCAACTACAGCAGTCCTGGTATGATAATAAAATAGTACTTGAATATAACCAATACCAGGTATTTAAGAAAGTAATGCTGATTATGGTAATTCTTCTGGTCAGGTTTTAAAAGAAACTGCCTATTATACTTCAATTTTTTTTCTAAATGTTGAGCAATCTAAAAAAAAGTACATATCAATTAAAAACAATCTTAAACAACAGCAAATTAATTTAAAAAAAATTAAATACAGGTAATGAAAAAATATATATGTATATATACTCTAGTCTGAAGTACAATAGCATCTCCTAAGACTCCCTCAAAAGATAAGAGTGAGCTTTCAAGTTAAAAAATAGGTTCAACACACCACTGTTTGATACTTGTAAATATTTTAATCGTGATGACCGATAATTTGAAAATTTTGAAAGTACAATCTTTACTAAAAAGAACAGCCACTTACTAATTAACCCCCGACCATAGCACAGCGAAAAAATGAGGGTTATGTGTTTCACTTGTGCGGTGTATGTTCACAATTTTCTCGGTAACTATTACAGCTATCGATTTCGTTCTGTCACAGAATTATTTGTCATGTTCTCCGGCAGATTTCGACCAACAAATGATATACGAGGTCTGTAAATAAAGTAATGAGACTAGTTTTTTGGCAACCAAAGTGGCAACAATGTAAAGTTACTAGTAAACATATGAACAACTGATTTATATTAGGTATTAATATTTTTTCTATTGTTGCCACGTGAGACGTAAACAAACTTTTCGTGAAACGAGGTTTTGTTGTGCGTTACAAAAATGAGTGATACTAATTATGAGCAACGTTGTGTAATCAAGTTTTGTGTTTTATACAACATGGTATATTTCCTATAATGTCTGATTCAGCTGCGATTGGATGGGTCTCCCCCATTCGGTATATCACACAGTTTTTCTCCAGGCATGGTGCCTTTCGGGCGAGTTTGGTTAGGTTTCGTTTGGTGGATTCGAGTCAATCCTTGGATTGTGGAACTTATGATACAGTGGACCACGTCCTGTATGTCTGTCCCCGATACGAGGTCGAACATTCACGAGCTGTTCGGTAACTTGAGAGAATACATTCCTTTTTGGATCTCCGTATTAACTGGATGATCCGCAAGGAGTGGCCTATAGTGGATGGATTTCTTCGCGCCCTTGCGGTGTGTAGGTCTGCAGAGGGAGTTTAATCGAGGTACTCGATCGTGGTAAGATCCCGGCATAGGTATTGGATTGGTTGGAGGTAGGCGTATTGGCATCGTGCCACGGTTATATTGTTATCGTTTGTGATTCGCTTTGGGGCTTCCGCTGGTGGGGGTGGCCGCTCCGTCGGATATGTTAAACCGTGCGACCGGGGGCGGAGTCATTGGTATGACTAATTTAACTTTAAAATCGTTCGTTTTCTGAGGCATTCATAGTCACAAACGGCGTGATCAAATCTTCACTAGGCGCGGGGTTCACTCTCCGCGGTTTCGGTCAGTTAGTTTGAGGGAATCAAGTTAGGTTGGATGTGAAGATGTCCGTTTGAAGCCTACGTGAAGGCAATATTCGATATGTATTTTACTGATCCAATGTCTGCCAAGGCATTTACATCGGTGGCATACTGACCGAGGCCTGGCTGATGACTGTGAGATGTAATCTGTTAGAGGATCTAAAGACGACCTCCGGTAAAGCCCTCAGGGCTTGGAAGGGAGGGGGTGGTGTGGCGACCGGTAACGTCACAAGGTGGGTGTCTTCCCCGACGGGGTTGGGGTGCGTTACTAAAATGAGTGATACTAATTATGAGCAACGTTGTGCAATCAAGTTTTGTGTTAAACTCTGTGAGAATGCTACTGAAACTTTTTCAACATTGAAAAGGGTGTATGGAGATGATGCTCTGTCACGAGCAGTGACAGTTTTAGGTAGTTTAAAGAATTTTCAGATGGCCGGCAATCAGTTGCGGATGATCCATGTTCTGGAAGACTGTTGATGTCAAAAAGTGATGACAATGTTTGAGCAAATCAAATTCTTGATTTGGTACGACTGGCGATTAACTGTCAGAATGATTGCAGAACAATTGAATTTCAACTGTATCACAGTCTATCAAATTTTGACAAACAAATTGGACATGAAAAAAGTTTATGCAAAATTGGCCCAAAAAACCTCACTGTTGAACAGAAAAACAACAGGGTGGAAGTGTGCCATGATCTTCTAGGGCGAATTGAAACTGATCCTGATTTTCTAAAAAAATGTTATTACTGGTGATGAATATATTTGAGTACGACCCAGAAAAAAAACGCCAGAGCAAGCAGTGGTACACCTCACACTCACTACATCCCAATAAAGCAAAAATAAGCAAATCAGAAATCAAAAACCATGCTAATTTGTTTCTTTGGTAGTAATGGCATTGTCCATATGGAGTTTTTACCTACAGGGGAAATGAATATATTTACTGAGAAATTCTTGAAAGACTGCAGTAAAGAGTTGCCTGCATGAGACCAACCATAAAAAACAACTGGATGGTGTATCATAACAATGCACCTTGTCACACTGCATTCTCAGTTAATGAGTTTTTGGCAAAGAAAAGCATTCCTGTCGTTCCTCAACCACCTTATTCATCTGACTTGAGTTCCAGTGACTTTTCCTGTTCCTGACTTTAAAAAGAACACTTCAAAGGACACCATTTTGGAACAGTAGAAAACATAAAAAAAAAATGTAACCAACCATCTGAAGGATTTCCGATTTCTGAGTTCCAACACTGATATGAAGAGTGGGAAAACCGTTTGAAGCGTTGTGTGGCTTTCCAAGGAAACTATTTCGAATTTGATAGAGTCCATGTATAATTGGATTGTAAATAAAAAGCTTTTTTGAAACAGTCTCATTATTTTATTCTACAGACCTTGTAAACTTTAAAAATTTTTAATTTTATTTTTTATTACTCTTTAATTTTATACTTTTTTTCAAAATAACATCAACTTCTATCAAACCAAATTAAAAATAGCTCAGTTTTTGTGTAACTCACTACAGTATTTCAGCTTATAAGAAATTATGCTTCAGTTGCAATTTTTAATGAATTATCAAACCATTTAAAAAAGTTTTTCCACTAAGTTATTTAAAATATAATTAAAAAAGTTTCAGTTACAGAAACAACTAGCCGCTTATGGCTTGCTTTGCTCACTCTTCCTGTCTAGTCAAGGGCTTTTCCCCCTGTGTTCATTAAATTCATGCTTGTGAGAAAAATAATGATAAATAAAAATTAAAGGTTCTTCAGTTAATAAAGACTATCAGTGCACTGTAAATTGTTCAGAGTAATAATTTGGTTGGTCAGAACCTGAAATTTTGAGTGATATGAAGAATGCGGGTTTCATCATCTTAAAAATAGATGTTATAACTGGTTATCCGTTCTTTATAAGGTTAAAAGTGTATTCTGGTCATTTCTTAATGTTGCCCGACAAACTCCACTAAGAGGTGACTGTACTCCCTTTACTCATTTTTAAAAAATTTTTGATTATTTTTATTTTATGTTTTTTAGTCAAGTAACCAGAGCCAGGTACAGCCAGTTGTGTTGCACATAGAGTAACAGTGGCAGTGGCTGTGTTGGTTGAGCTGCTGCACTGAACACAATTGCACTTCAAAAAAGTCAAATTCCAAAAAACTGAAAGTGGTTTTTAGATATTTCTCTGAAGAGTATTTACAAGGCCAAATTGAATGAATATTTCATTTTTATTGTTGGAAATAGGAAAAAGTTGGCAATAATTTTTAAAAAATTTTTTACTTTCATCTCTTTCAAGGTCGAATTTTGATAAAATCCAGAAATCTATTTTTAGATATTTGTATGAAGATTAAAAAGACCAAAAATCAAGTTCATATTTTCATTTGTTACCGAGGAATTAAAAAAAAAAATAGTAAAATTTAATGTTACCCCATTTTAACACTTAAAAACTGAATTTCAAAAAATTATTTCTTAGTGTATACTTACACCATAAGGTGTACACAAATTTTTAACAATTTATCTTCATTGGTTTTTGTTGGGTGTTGATTATTAGTCAGACAAGACATGTTGTTTTTTTTTAGGTACAGATATTACTCTGATAACTAATTTATAAATAATATTAATTAAAACATTTTTAAAAAATCCTGAATTTGCTACATCCTGTTCAACATGTACATAAATATGTATTCAAATAATTTTCATTAACACCTTTTAAACTGTGAATTATTTTTTGTCTTTAGTAACTTCATTTATTTACTTTGATATTATTTTAAATAATTAATATGAACTTTAATCATATCTATTTTTTTATATTATAATTAATTAATTGTGTATTCTGTGATGCTGCTCAGATCAAGTTTTACCACGGTTTCTCTTGATCCACCCAGCCATACACTAAGGCAGTTCCCTTTTTTATTCATGGAGTAGCACATCTATCCATTCCTGACATGATCTATGTGATATATCATTATGTATTGATCAAAATAAAAAATTTATTCATAAAACAATTTAATTTGGTTTAATTGAGAATCTTTAAATCATGATTCCCAATTATTACGAATGTTCAACGTTTATGGTAAACTAATTTTTTGATATGTATTTTTGCATCATTTTATCATCCTTTCTAAAGTTGGTTTGACCATCACCAAACCCATAAAGTCATAGAAAGACTAAGAAGCCCTAATATGTACAAAGCCTTAAGTTATGAGGTAAAAGCCAATTCTCCTAAGAGTCATATGTATTAACATATGCAAATATGTGACAAGATTCACATATAAAACTGATATTCCCAACACCTACCTGCTCAGTAATTTAGTATCTACTGATAAAATAGTTACTTAACAAACGACAAAGAGCATGACTGGGAGAAAAACTTGTAAAAAAAATTGTGACATCAAATGAGAAATTTAAATAACAATAATAAAATAATAATTGCTCGAAAAAAAAGAAAAGACTTTTAGGGTGGAAAACTTTGTTTTAGTCTTAATACTGAATAATAATAATAATGTAGGGTGTTCCAACTTAAAAGAGGCCCCATCACTCAGTAATTTGTACTAAATGCATACTTTTGTTAAAATGCATATATTTATGTGAGATGAGTAAAAAAATGTGAAGATGTTGATATGACTGGAGCTGGTGTGGGGAGGACTGTTTATTGCCTGCACATTTGTGTATTGCCAATCCATGTCGAGCACTGGATTTTAAACATGGATGCTTAACTGCATGTCGTTGAATGCGGTTAACTGTTGAAGAACGTTTATTTATGATGGAAACTTATTTATAGATGGAATCTCATGTTGTGTGTTGGTGAAAGTTTAGGAAGAAATTTGAAAAGGAAGCACCAATGAAAATGTTATTCAAAAGTTAGTTAAAAAATTTTGTGAAATAGGTTTTGTGTTAGGCCAAAAACAACCTAAACAGTTCAGTTTTAACAATGCATGTTGAGCAGGTCATTAAAGCGGCAGTTACAAGATCTCATAAATATTTGCAGAGACTAAATCAAGAAAATAACATTTCACTAACTTCAGCCCACACTGCAATGAAGAGAATGCTGAAGTGTTATCCCAAGTATTGAATGCAGGTTTTCCATGAGCTAACTAATGCTGATTATGCTAAAAGGATTCACTACTAACAATGGCTCAAGAACTTCATTAGAGGCAACAATGGCATTTTAGATCAAGTGTCTTTCATAGATGAAGCATGGTTCATCTGAAAACCTGCATATTTTCTTTGAATATTCCCTACACCCACAAAAAATAGGTGTCTTGTGTGCGGTTATGAGGTGACAAAAAAAAGGACTCTTGTTTTTTTGAAAAGACTGTGGATGCTGCCGTCTACCAAGAAATTATCCAACAGCTCATAGCCTTAAAGCAAGATGATGAATGTGATTGCTGGTTGTAACAGGACCGCACCATTTGCCATACTGCTTGCTCTACTATGGAGAGGCTACAGGATTTTTTGGGTGGAGAATCATCTCTAAAGGATTGTGGCCACCAAGATCCCCTGATCTGACTAGTCCACCTTCTTTCTGTGGGGTTACTCAAAAGAGATTGTTTAGAGGAGCAGTCCATACAGCCTGCTGGATGGCATTGCCGATGCCATCCATGAAATAGATAGGGTACAGCTGAGAAAAATAGTCAGACACATAGTCAAACAAGTTGACAAGAGCATAGAAGTGGATGGACATCAGTTTCAACATCTTCTGTAAACTATTATGTAAGTGTTTGCCTATAAACTATTTTTTATAGAATAAACTAGGTGATGGGGCCTCGTTTAAGTTGAATATTCTGCATAATATGCAAAGGACTTTGCATATGACCGAACAAAAAAGTAGGGTTAGGAAACCTTATGCAAGGTATAAACCATTACTTAAAGTTAGATAGGGACTTTATGCATATACTGTAAAAATCTGAGAATGAATAAATAATAAATATATAGTCAATCCCAAAACTAAAAAAAATCCCTTGCTAAGCATAATAGTTTTTTAAATTTATTTATAAATGAACATCTTATAATATTAATACTTATGACAAAATAAATGCCAAATTAAATTGTAAAACATACAAAAAACCAATTACATTGTTATTTACTAGTAACAATTTAAAAGAACATCACTTTATCAACTATTTGCTTGTTTTCACAGTGACTGCAATTAAATGCTGCACATCATATCATTTATAATAACAAGAATGAGTAGAATAAAAATCAGGAAACTAATTAGACGATAATAAAATGAAGATGAAATAACCAAAGATAAAAAATAAAATGATGCTGTTGTGAGCAAAGCTTAAGTACATATGAAATAAATTTATGCATTGTTTCACTGCAAAAAGGATTTTTAATTTGTTGGATTATTTTTTCTGTCTTTAGTATTTTTTTTACAACTTTAATAAATGTAAAGCGCCTGAAGTTGACAGCAACCAGAGTTGCTTTCTCTAATGATGCATATTGTTTAAAAATAACAATATCCAACTTTTTTTTGGCAAACAACCATAGGAGTAAAAAATGGTAAACTATATGGAGATTAAAACAAACCATTATATCATTTTTGTAACAGAATTGTAAAACAAAGGTTTAAGTCCGCAAGGAAAAATTTATAAGTAGCAGCATATACTTGAAAAATAAAATATTTTCAATAAATAATTAAAAATTAAATTTGTCTTACTATATCTGGAACATCAGAAATTAAACTTTATACTGCAGTTCACTTTTTTCAGAAACTACTGAAGAAATTTTCTCCAAATTTAATATAAATTAGAAAAAAAATTATTAAAAAACTGTTGATTTCTTAACCTAATTTCCCTTTCATTGGAGAGGGAGGTTAAATTCTTATAACCTTTTCAGGATTTAAATTTTCACAAAGGTTTCTTTACAACAAATACTTTGAACCTAAGAGATAACTACTTATAAAATTTCTGATTTTTATAACTGGTGGTGCAGACATATTATTATGCCAATTTGGTGTATACAGGTGTCTCAGGAGGTACTTGCCAAACTTAAGGGACTTATTCAGGACATCAAAATAAATAAAAAATTCATTTGTTCAAATTGGTTGATTAACAGCTGAGACTTGATTAAAATTGTTAATGGATAGTAAAAATTAAGCAGTCTGACAATTTTGAGGCTCTTTTTACTATTACAAATAATAGAGATTATTATGAATTCAATTAGTGAAATAGCCCAATGGGCTGATTTAGTGGTTAAATTGTCTCGCAATTCAGTTTTTTAACAGCTGATTTTCAGTCAAAGGTTCTGAGGTTCAAATCCTAGTAAAAATTGGTTGCTTTTATATGAATTTGAATATCCATGTCTCAGGAATGGTCGACTTGAGACTGTAGAAGACTACAGAGATAACCCACCATGGTGGTCTAGTGTCTTCACAAATCAGCTGATTTCGAAGTCGAGAGTTCCAATGTTCAAATCCTAGTAAAGGCAGTTACTTTTATATGGATTTGAATACTAGATTGTGGATACAGGTGTTTTTTGGTGGTTGGGTTTCAATTAACCACACATCACAGAAATGGTCGACCTGAGACTGTACAAGACTACACTTCACTCTTCATAGATATCACTTCATTCATACATATCACCCTCTGAAGTAATACCTGACAGTGATTCCCAGAGACCAAACAGGAAAAAAAGACTACAGAGGTGTAATCTTGATACATGTCATACATTCATCCTCATCTTATTGGGCCATGGAGAGGGGAGGTTGCCTATCACTAGTTAAACAGGTTGCAACATACTCATTAGAAAAATAAATAAATAAAAATTATGAAATTCAAATAAGTGGACATTATGAAAGAAATTAAAACAGAAACAAAATTGTCAGACAGCATAATTTTTACCATCCAATTTAACAATTTCAGTCATATCACAGCTATTTATAAAACAAACGTGGTTTTGCTCTCATCCTGATCCCATAGGGGAAGACACCCTCCGCCACCTCCTCCATTCCAAGCCCTTATGGGTTTTACTGGAGGTCATCTTTGAAGTCTCAACTTTTGACATATTCCAGTCTGCCTCGGCTAGGATGCCACCAATGCGAATGTCACAAGTGACATTCCCATCAGTGTACTACTGTTTAATGAACTCAAAACAAAACACAGCTCACAAAGTCTTAAGCAGAACTGAAAATACCTAACTAAAAAAAGGAATTGAACTACTTACCCACAGAAGGTAAAAGTGGGTTCAACATACAACACGAAACAAAAATATTATACAGAACAATAACAACACAGTAACATTGAAACAAAACAAAGGACAATAACGACAACAAAAACATAATTTATAAAACAAAACAACAAAAATAGAATAAAAAAGAATCCAAGCAGAGCTCTAGATTCCCTCAGCAATCTTTTCCTCTGCTAAGTACATTACGAAACTCTCCACTATTGCCCAATCGGCCTGGCTCCTCCAGTTTACACAGAAAAACAACACCAACCCGATAAGATCAAGCCGACAGATGGTCTCCGTATGCATAACTCGTATTTCAAGCACTCATAATGAACATGGTAGGTGTCGTCCAGTTGTCCACACTGAGGACACATCCTAGAATCTACCAAGCCGAATTTCTGCAGTCTGTCCCTAAAAGCACCGTGACCATTAAGAAATTGTGTCACATATTTATTAGGGTGCACCCAAGAGGTGTCCCGTAAATCAACATTTGGAGAGAGATCATGCGTATAATGCCCACCATCTGCCTCATCCCACCTGGCCTGCCACAAGGCATAGCCATGTTGTTCAATATCTTGAACTTTATCCGAAGTCAACTCATCGGACTTCTTAGCAACATACTGCTGCTGCTTCTCAGACGCAATCAAGTCTATCGGTTTCACACCTGCAATCACTAAGACTGTCTCCCGTGAAATAGTACGGTAACCACCCGTTACCTTAACAATACTAGGCGTTGAGCCCTTAATAATATCTCCTGATAACTTTTATATTTTAGCTTATGCGCCCAAACAGGCGCCGAGTATAGCAAAATAGCCTCGCACACGCCTTTATACAGGATAGTCATGGTCTTAAAGTGAAGACCCCAATCAGGATTGAGCACACGTCGATCACCGAAGAAAGAATTGCAGGCCCTCTCCGCAACGTATTGAAGGTGCTTCTTAAATTGCAGTTTGTCAACAATAAACACCCCCCAAGGTACTTTTGAACCTGAATATACTTTATATGCTGGCCTGCCATCGAAACATGGACACGCCAAACGGCCTTTGAGAAGCATTATCATGGTCTTTCTCGGGGTAAACGTCATCTTGTGTTGATGAACCCACAGCTCAAGCATCCTGCAAGCCCGAGTGGCTCGGAGATCAACCTCCCTCCGCTAGCTTCCTTCGACCAGCAGGAGCCAATAGTCAGCATAAACCACGATGCAACACCCGCTGGGCAACCTCAACCGCAGGAAAGAATCAAATTCCACCACCCACAATAATGAACCCAACATGCTGCCCTGGGAACATTCCTTAGAAAGCGTTTTGCCAACCTCATGGCTGTCCTCGCGGAGTAGTACATCCCGATGACTGAAGTAACTTTGCATAACTTGCAATTCACTTACAATACATTCTCTTTTTTGGAGTTGGTAAATAGCAGAAGTCTACCATAGATTATTAAACGCTTCGGAAATGTCCAGGAAAATCCTCAGGACATATTCCGTCAAACTGGTTGTTACAACACTCATCACATGAAGTATGGCGTCTTCCGTACCCTTTCCGGGACGAAACCCGTACTGATTCTCCATCAACAATCTTTGCGAGGTTAACCTTTCATTTATACGCAGATACAGAACCTTTTCAAAGACCTTGCCAATAACCGAGAGTAACGTCAGAGGCCTATACGACGAACTAACAGCAGGATCCTTGTTGCCACCTTTAAACAATTTCACAATCCCCTTCTTCCAACATACAGGGAAGTATCCTCCAAACAACAATTTATCAAATACACGTGTGATAACTCTCACACTCAACCCAACCGAGCGAACAAGAAGCTGCGTCGTTATTCCATCAAAGCCTGGGGCCTTACCCCTACCTAAACTACAGATAGCACGACGAACCTCAGTCACGGTGATTTCCAAGGACACTGCACCTCCGCGGAACTGAGCGACCGCTCGCCGCACCCGCAGATTGTAAGCGGTCTCTGCAGCTTCACTATCATCAGGCAGTAAATTGCCTAGTAATTTGAGTAAAATCTCAGAAGTATCCGAAATTACACCAAACCTGGTCGAGAAAGCAGACAGAAGAACGTCCTTTCGTCGTTTGTGTCCCAAGATCTTATTTTCTACGCCCGAGGGATCTCTGTTCATGTACAAAGGAACGCCAGGAGTCCCTTTTCGCAGTCCGGACTTTATGAAAGTAATGACACCTCAGGGTCCTGTATTCAGCAACAAGGACGACCCGTCGTTCCGGATCACCGTCACGTTGAGAAGTTCTCCGCAATGACAAACCGCTCTCTTCATGACGGCGACAGATCCCTATTCCACCATGATGCAATCCTCTCTCGACCGAAACTTGAACACTCAGCGGTATCGAGAAAAGCCTCTGACAAACCAACTGCAGATCTTCCAAATGCAAGACATCCAGGCTCCGTTACAAAACTCGGAGTCTGGTCGAAAGTAAATCAACAAGTTTCTTCCAATCCGCATGCCTGTGCAGGAAACGACCCTTTCTTTCTTTTTTCTGTTTAGCGTCCAGTAATTACCGTTTAGATAATACTTCAAGGATGAATGAGGATGACATGTATGAGTGTAAATGAAGTGTAGTCTTGTACAGTCTCAGGTCAACCATTCCAGAGGTGTGTGGTTAATTGAAACCCAACCACCAAAGAACACCGGTATCCACGATCTAGTATTCAAATCCGTGTAAAAATAACTGACTTTACTAGGACTTGAACGCTGCAACTCTCGACTTCCAAATCAGCTGATTTGGGAAGAAGCGTTCACCACTAGACCAACCCAGTGGGTTACAGCAGGAAACGACCCTGCTGAACCGGAACGTTACATCGGTAGCGCTCACTCAAGCCACCAGCAATCTCATAGTCATCAATCGATGATCATTGAGCAATCATCAACTACTTTTTGCTCACAATACAAGCTTAACATTATATCTAATAAAACTAACATTTACAGAGCTAATAATGATTACAAAATGGGTTAAGTGGCCGCCATCTTTAAATTTTTACTTATTTTTTTGTAGATGTTGGATAAATATACACCATATTTAATTAAAAATTCCACTCTGTTCTTAAGATACACAATTTTGTTTTAATAAACACAAAATGGTGGGCAGAGGGAAAGTGAAACAACATGGGGGTTTGTCCACACGAATGTTTTTGTTAATTTTGATGTCTTGAATCAATCCCTAGTATTTGGTCAACACTTCCAGTACTACTTTATTAAGGGTTCCCATAATAAGACACGGGAACCCTTAAATAACTTTTCAACAGTTATATACAGAAAACTGCAATTTTTTACAGATGGTACTGCCTCAAAACAATATATTTTTTAGAATGAGACCACCACACCCTAAGTACCAACAGAGGCGAATCAAACATTTCAAAAGGAGTGAGTGAGGTTGTCATATCATTTTAAAGCGTACTGTTTACGCCAATGCGTAAAGTAGTTTTAATCCAATAAATTCAAGGTTATGGTTGAGTCTTGTAAAATTTATTTTGCACTTTCGTAGGGCTTATCATATGTGTACTTTTAGAATAGGTTGTTTTGGCTTGTTGTTTTCATTATCAACTCTCTCGGCTCCAGTCTGACTGACTGTTGCGTCATCTTTATAGTGTCAGCGTATTCTATCACGCATTATTTATTGCTGTTTAGTCTTAACTGTTTTTTGTTATTTTCAATTCCAATATTGTCGTAGTTCCTGTATGTCTAATTTTCTTTGTTAGCCATGATGTCATTCCTCAACTTGTTCGTATTCAGAAATTATTTTATCAGTCTTAAGTAATTCTTTTAATGGTCTGCTTGCTTGTAAAAATTTTTGTTTTGTCTTCGTTAAGGAATTCCACACGTTTTTCTAATCGTTCTTACACTAACACTTGCACACTATCCGTTGTCGTTAACACACACACACTCTTCTGTCCATTGCCTAATTCGCTCCATTCTTCTTATCACTCCACCTTTTTTGTCAGTGCAGGGTAGACTTCCAAGATGTGTGGGTCGCTCTCTCTCGTATATTACAGATCAGACTTTCATGATGTGTTGATCGCTCTCATTTCTCTCTCTCTCGTATATTCCAGGACAAACTTTCACGATGTGTAGTTGCCTGCGATTCGCTCTCGTTTCTCTCTCTCTCATATAGTGTGGTTATACTCGTCGCCTTTGTGCATTCATAAACGTGTTCGTACTAGAAACGTTGATTTTTAGTGCGGTTATATTCGTTACCTTTGTGCATTCATAAACATTGGTTCAGTTACTACAAACCAGCCGAATTTATTGAAGCAGGATCTTTCCAAACTGGTTATTACAAATTTGTGATGCTCCGTATTATTCAATTTCTAGTAACAAAGTGTTACCTCTGTATTTTCTGATACACCACTGTAGATTACGCCAAGGATAAACTGTATGTATATATGTGTACTTTAATTCACGAGTTCATTTTTTACAAAAAATAATGTGTGATTAAAGCAAATTTAAATTATTCATTATTTATTATATTAAACAGTTATGTTATTAGTAAAATTAGTGAAATACTCAATTAATTGTACATTATGAATTTGAAATTCAAGATTGGCTTAAAAAACCATTTCTTCACTCAAGTATAGTCATGAAAGGTGGCTTAGATAAAGGTTGTGTTATTATATTTTATGTGCTGCTAACTACTGTTATTATAAAATCGACTTGTAATTAAATAGTACATCAGAATTATAAAAAAAATATGTATGACACAAACATTCATGGACATGAATGTGTTGGTTGATAATATTTTATATACATTTTAGTGACTTCCAGGAATGTGTTCTTATTGTATCTCATTGACTCATGTAACTGCACAAATTTTTGATTTCATTTGGAAAATAACAATTTTAATGATACAGTTATAGTCATTTGACAATAATTATTTATAATTTTGTTTCTTTGTCTTATCTAAGTACTAAAATTTGTTATTCAAACTTCTTCTATTTCACATAATTTTAATGTGTTAGATTATTGTTGTTGTTAATATTTTTTAATCAATTTTAAATATTGTTTTGTTCAATCAAGTGTTATATTATTTTTACAAATTAGAAAAAAAGAAGTCATTAACATGAAAATCGCTAAGAAACTTGAATATTTTCAAGAAAGCTTGCTTACTATATGAACTCTATTTATATGATTACTTATTACAATTTGATTATATTGTAATTAACTTTCTTTTACACTGGAATATTATCGTGGCCTTTTTTTTATAACAAACTAGAAATGCAAGTTTTAATTATTTAATGATAAGTATGAAGATGTTCATAAATCAAAAAAGGCCAGTGCCAATGATAAGAATTATTGTATTTATATTTCTAAGTTAATGACATTTGTTCATTGCTAATTTTTATTATTACAGAATATATCAGTAACGCAACAGTTTTCCAGTTACACTATGTTTATTGATGTTATGTTTATAAGTATATGATTGTAAAAAAAGGTGATTTAAGTTCTTTTGTTTTCAGGTTTTGTTAAATTGCAGATTTTCATATTATTAGTCTATATGCAGTTTATTTGTGTGATAAATTAAAGTCCAATTCTTTTGGCAAAAACGAGGTATGTCATTTTATTTTTTGTTAATTTTACCCAACACGTACTAATTAATAAAAATCAAATAGTACAACCCAGTTAACAGTGGTCAATATTTCATTAAATAGTGAACAATACTTCATCAGCAACAATAATATAAAACTATAAACAAATACTAAAAAAAAGTAATATGCTTTTTCTATGATCTTTAATGTTTTGATACTTTTATATTAAAAAAAAAAAAATATTGATACCCTGTTAAAATAATAATTATGAAAATGCTACAAGAAATTAAAACATTAGTCAATGTTATACAGCTAAAATTTTAATAATTTAAAAACCTACTTTGCTACTACGATGGAATTAATAAAATATTTACTGTACATAATATTATGTTACAGAACATACAAGTTAAATTCTCTGTTTTGGTTATTAATTTTTCATCTTATATATTAATTAAAATAGTTTATTTGAAACTACTGAATTACAATTTATAATTGTTTGTTAAAATACATACCGAATGAAAGCAATTTATATAATCATTGACTGAATTATCAGCCAAAAAATTTAAAACAAAAGGGAATAGATAAAATTTATAAACTGCATTTTAAACATTGTCAAATATTAATATTTGATTATATAATAATATAATATAATATTAATAACATTAATATTAATGTCAGGTACAGAGGACATAATATGTTGCAACAAGTAATTTAATCATATCAGTTCTGCCAACTTGTGAATTTTACTATCAGTTACTTACTACTGGTTTATAATAATTACTTTCATTTAAGAACTTGCAAATTAAATATGTCTGTGATAAATTTAGCTATCTTTCATTTTTATTATTTTTTAATAATATCTATATATATGTGTCACTGCCAATTTTTATAGCAGAATCTCTAACATTCAACTGGAAGTTTGGGTTCCATTCCTAGTCAGGCATGACATTTTTTACATGCTACAAAATTCATCATCATCCAATATTAAAAAAAGGAACTATTTTTGGGCATCAGTCTATTCTTACTGCTGGAATAAAAATTCCAATCTATTTCTATTTTTGTGACAATTTGAGAATTTTTTCCTAAGTGACCTGGTAATTTTTCTAGTACAAATAATACTATTATCATAATATTTAATTTCATAAATCCAAAATAAGTAAAATTTATCAAATCTATTTGATTTTTGTTGAACTGGTTTATTTAATGGTTTTATATATTATAGCATTTTTGTTATTGTGAAAAGTTTAGTTGATTGTTTTGGATATTTTTACAATTCATTTACTTATATATTTATAAATAAATCTGTTATATATTCTTTTTTGTTTTGTTAACATTCTTTATACTACTATGCATAATAATATTGTAATATATACACATACCGTATACTTTTATGAGAGTTGGCTAATATATAATGCACAGTGACTCATAACTCACAAACGACATAAAAGTACATTTTATTTGCTACAAAAACTTTTATTTTTTCAAATATTCACATCTACACATTTCTGTCAATGATGAACCAGTTTTTTCATTCTGTCAATGTAAATGCAAACTCTTTTCATGATCCACAATATCACTGTGTTCTTCAGTTTATTGTCCATGGTGAAATATTTCCTTAACACCCCTCTTTAATTGAAGAATGAAGTGAAAATCGCAGGGTGTCAAATCTAGTGAGTACTGAGAGTCATGGGATAGGTCCAAATTTCAACTTCAATGAGCTCAGCAATGGCATGCAATGTGTGTTGTCAAGCACACATCCTGTTGCAGCATTATCAACTCAATAAATTTTTGAACAGACATAGACCCTCCCTATGTGTTTCCACCTCCTTTTGATGTTTTTCATCGATCACTGTAAGGTTCACCCTCAATATTCACTTGCACAAGATTTTATTGCTCACCTTCTCACACTAATGACTTTTACGCGTTTATGAATGTCATTAGCATTCACTTCTTCCACTGTTAAAAATGTCTCAATCTTTGCAGAAGTACTTGACTCCATAACAATGGCAACTGAAAGAAAATGAGAGCATGGGTGAATGAATTTTGGAATGTTAGTAATAGGGAGATGATTCTACAAGATGGCAGCACGTTTTGTGCAACATTTTGTTTTTCCATTATGCTCCAGTATGCATTAATTTCACTGTATTTTTCATGTATATATATTACTGCCAGCTAATCCTTGTTTTGCATGCATGACTGGTGAATAGGTTTTATATATATATAAATACAGAGAAATCCAAAGTCACACAAATCAAAGTACGTAATAAAAAATATAATACATTAGGTAATAATTTTTAAAGATTTATTTTTTTTCACAACAAATGCTCAAAATGGCTACCCCATTCAGTAATGCATATACAAACTCTTTTCATCATGTTTGAGGCCACTTTGTGGAGCACATATATATACTGATGTTAATCTCTGTTGTTATGTTCATCTTTAGTTCTTCCATTGTGTATGACCTGTTCTTATAGCTCTTTCTTGTAAGATAACTTCACAGGAATAAATCTGGGGACATCAAATCGGGTAAACACGAGGAGGCCATAATCCTTTAGAGATGATACGCTCGCCAAAAAAACTCGTGAAAGAAATGCGTGGTTTTGTTAGATGTGTGACATGTGGTACTGTCCTGCTGGAACCAATGATCCTGTTCATCATCTTAAAGAAGCACAGTAAACTATATAATGTCTTGTACACAACACTGTTCATTGTAAGTTTAAAAAAAAATGGCGCCCATTATTTGATAATGAGGTATGGCACACCATACTCCCATTTTGTAAGAGTGTTTTCATGTAACAGATGTAGATTTTCAGTCGACTAAATTCTTGTGTTTTGGCTGTTCATGAAACCACACCTCATTAGTGACGAAAACATGGTAGAGCTCTGCGATTCCATGGTTGTCAACAAATGTTTGAAACCATGTACAGTACATTACACGCTTTTCTTTATCCGACTCCTTCAATTCCTGAGCACTGGGAACATGATATGCACAAAAGTATAACCGCCTCATCGCTCTCTAAGTACTTCTATATGAAATCTGAGTGTGTGTTGATAGTATCCTCAAGCTTTTTGAAGACGAACGTTGAATCACATTCTTAACCACAGCTGGTTTACCATCAGTCAAAATGGCCGGTCTCCCGGTTCTATTCTTGTTTGCAACTGATTCGGATTCTCTAAAACAGGCTATTAATCTCATTATGATAAAATTGTTAGGCACTGCCACATCTGGATATTTCTCACAAAATTCATCTACAACACATGGATAAGAACAACTGGAAAAATAATGTTCAACAATGAAAACCCATTGCTATTGGGAAAACGACATGTTTACCAAGCAATAAACAAAACACTATTGCAAGTGTTGTGTGATCAATACACATCACAATGGATTCTAGGTTTATAATTGTTAATACCCATGCTGCTATCTTGCGGTAGCCGATAGAACTTTCTCAACTATACTACTATTTATAGACACTTTAATTAAAATTAAAGTGTCTATAATTAGTAATTAAATATATATATAAATACTAATTAAAGTGTCTTCGAAGCAAGAGCTAAGGCTATGTCATTTTTTGATCGAACCGTTGCTAGAATCAATCTAATGAGGAATGTTTTCCCAGTTCCTCCTGGCGCATCCAAGAAGAAGGTCCCCCAACTCCGTCATTTATCATTTGCATTATGCGATCATAAATCCCTTTCTGTTCACGTGTTAATTTGGGAATGTTTGATTGGACATATGACTGAAGATCACCAATGTTGTAACTCTGTTCACAGCGTAAATCCATATCAAATGAAGCAATCGCAGTTTGGGTGGGTGCTGGCATTCCCAATTGACTAAGAACTTTATTTGCATTAGCTAAGCACTTGTCTTCAATATTTATCAATGCTTCAGTGTAAATGCCTTCTGTATATTCAGACAAAAGTGAATATTTAACCTAACAAAGGATTTTTTGGTCATTATGTAGGGATATTATTTTCTGTGTATTTGGTTATTTCGACTTTTTTTGTTTGCATAGTCTTAAGTCTATCTGGGCTATAAGAAAGTTGGGTATTTTAATTTATTTACTGTAAGTCATCCTTCTTGGTGGCTTTTCTTTTTGTTTTGGTGTTTGTTTTGTTTTTTTTTTTAATAAAATACAGATGTTTTAGCTGTTAAATATAATTAAAAGAAATTTGTTACTTAATCAGTTGTGATTCTGTTTACATTGGCAACGGCCATACGGGCTCTTTGTGTTTGACAGCGGCCATCTTTCATTGATCTGATTGGTTTTCCTTTGTTTACATTTCCAAATTAAAAATAGATAGATAGATTTATTAAAATAGATGAAAACAATCTTTGATGCGGGTTATATATCGTGCTAAAATATGAGCTCAATTGGTGCAGAACATTTTGAGTTTTTGAAGCGTACACAAACGAACTTAACATTTTTATATATATAGATTATCACTTTCATCGAGTGGATAAAGTGAAAATAAATACGGTGTGGCCGTAGTTTTAATTTTTTTTATATTACCATTTAATTCGTTAATTTGCAACTTATGTTTTAAATTTACATTTTTAAGTCTCTTATTTTCGATTTGTATATATTCCAAATTTGAGTGCAACTGAGCAATATTATCTTTATATGACTTAAAATCTTTAATAAAATACTCTAATAATTTTATAGCATTTTTTATAGAAATAAGTACAGATCCAACAAGCTAAATTTAAAATTAATTCCTCCCTTAAATAAGTACCAGAAATTACTAAATTTAGTGGATTTGTACCCTTTGAAACGATTTTATAAAAATTATTTTTGTCGCTCGAATCTGATCCACCAAATGATTCTATTAATTTTTGAGATTCTTTATTACGAAACCAATTTTTAAATTCTTTCCCTCTATCTTTACATAATTTTGTTGCATTAAAAAAACCTGTATTTGTATCAACAATTAGCTTAAAATCACCAAAGATACCATATGAATAATTGTCTTTGATTTGTTCATAACACACATCCATTAAACTACTCATTTGCTTTTATATAAAAATAAAAATGTTTTAACAATAAAATATTAATTTTGAATAGTTTTAATTATTTATAAAATTCCAAAAATGTCTAATATTTTCTATAAATTGAAAAGTTTAAATTATTGTAATAATATTCTATTATTTTCATCTACAAGTATATTATTTTTAATTTCCATATATTGCAACTTTGAATGCAACTGAGCAATATCATCTTTATATGAATTAAAATCTTTAATGAAATAATCTTCTATTATATTATAACATTTAACGTAAAAATCTTTTGATATCCATGAGTAATAACAAGTAAAAGTTTTTTATAAACATATGTACCAGTAATAATTTAAGTTATTTCATCTTTATTATCACCTTTAACATTCAAAAACAAACGAAATTAGATAAAAGATTAAAACGTGAAGATAAAGGCGTTAATAAATTGGATGATGCATGTAAAATGCATGACATAATCTATTCAAAATATTCAGACACCAAAACCACAGCACAAGCTGAGAAAGCACTTGCTGAGCGAGCTTGGGTCGTGTAATTGCCCCAGATAATAGTTTGACTGAAAGAGCGGCTGCCTATGCTGTAACAAATGCGATGAAATTAAAGTCTAAATTTGGGGATAGATTAAAATTAAAGAAGTGGGGGTAGAAGTAAAATTAAAGAAAAGTGGGAGTAGATTAAAAAAGGAAAAAATAATCGATTCAATATCGAGGCGTTACTTATATGACGATGAATTGATTAAAATATGCAATTGGAATATGGAAAATTCCACATTTTAGAGGTGTTTTTATGTTGGATACTTTACCAAAAAGAATTAGAAAAAATGAATGTGCAATAATCAATTTGGACAGTTCAAAGGGTAGTGTACACATTGGGTTTGCTTTAGAAAAATCGATAAAAATGTAGACTATTTTGACAGTATAGGAAACATACACCCACCTCCAGAATTGATGAATTATTTTGGAAAATCTAATGTAATGTACAATTATAACAGATATCAAGCCGATGATGATGTAATTTGTGGTCGATTGTGTTTAGAATCTTTATCTGAATAAATTATATTTTTATTTTTTCTTATTTTAGATGTCGTGTTTGTTATCGATTCATGGAAACAATTCGTTGATTAAAAAAACATTTTTTCCTCCAATCGAACTTTAAAGGCCAATATGAATTGGAATTAAAACGGTTGATGACGACAAACACTATTCCAAATGTTGAAGAGAACAAAAGTAATAAATCATGTTATTCGTTCGACAAGGACAGTAAAAAGATGAAAATAATGATTATGAATTTACAAAGAAAAATTACATAACAATACCAACGGGTAGTTATGAAATTGAAGATATTGGTGAATATATACAAAACGAAATGAAAAAAATTAAAAAATCCACCACCTTGCGAGCAAACACCAATACGTTACAATGTGAAATTTAAAGCAGTGTGGATAGATTTATCAGATAAAGATTCAAGTATTGGTAGTCTCTTGGGTTATGGGTCGAGAATTCTCAAACCAAATCTAACACATTATCCATATCGAATAATAAATATCGCTCCTGTAAATGTAATACGTGTAAAATTAATATTATTTCGGGTGGATATAAAAACGAGAAACCAGATAGCATTTTGTATGATTTCCCACTAAGTGTCGATCCTGGTGATATAATTGAAGAATATCCATACACAACTCCATCTATACATATGTAAATAAATAAAAAATATAACCACCAATTAAACAATTACCCGCATGATAAAAAGAATGACAGAACAGTAAAGGATTTTTATCCAGGCTCAGTGATTGGTAGGGAGATACATATATATTCTGCTATCCTTGCATTCTGTTCCATTCCCGAAGAGCTAAAGCAAAAACATTACATAAAGTTCAGTAGAATATTTAGTTTCTACTTACTGTTTTTTTTTGGTCACATAACTTTATTTATTATGAATTCTTACCATAAGATTGTATGGTCAACAAACATTATTAATTAGCACTTTCTACCATTTATCTGAGGGAATCTGAAGAAAACCACTAATGTGGATAATCATTTCTTGAATTTTGCACCACAATAACATTCTAGCTCATATTAATTTGTGATTTAGCCAAAAAAATAACACCATACGAGGTCTGTTCAGAAAATAACCAAACTTTATTTTTTTAATCTTTATTATTAATTTTACAAATTACTGATCCTTGTTCCATTCAAAGTATTCCCCTCCCCTATTCACACTTTTCCCAGAGGTGTTTCCACTTCAAGAAGGAGTCCTGAATACCTTCATTTGAAATTGCCTTATAAGCTCACTGACGAATTTGTGTTAATGTCATCAATAGTCTCAAAATGAAGTCCTTTCATCACCGATTTTAATTTCAGAAAAAAATCACAAGGAGCCAGGTCTGGTGAGTAGAGAGACTGAGGGACAGTCATCTGATTTTTGGTACAAAGCTGGCAATTGACAAAGCTCAGTGTGTGGGAGCATTGTCGTGGTGAAGGAATCACAAGTTGTCTCACCACAACTCCGGTCTCTTTTTGTAGATTTCTCACGTAACTGTTGTAAAATGCCTTGATAGTACACATGGTTCATGGCTTCACCTTGAGGCAAGAGTTCGAAATGCACAATTCCATTACAATAGAAAAAACAGAGATCGTCACTTTGAGATTGACATGCTTTCTTAGGGTGTGAAGATCCTTTGCTGATCCATTATCACTGAACTTTTGTCTCTATGACGTAAACCCAGTTTTCATCTCCTGTTATAACAGGTGATGAAAACTGGGTCATCGGATGAAAACATTCTCATCGGCTTGTTCAAGTTGTTGACAAACGTCCACCCGATGTTCTTTCTACTGTTTGGTCATCATATGATGAACAAACTTTAATGCAACTCGACGATGTATGTAATTTCTCATTCAAAATGCCACGGCATAATCCGATCAAGATGCTAATCTCTTTTGCAAGTTCTCTTACAGTCAATCAGCGATTTGCATGCACCAATCATTGATTTTCTGAAATTGGGTATCAGCAAATTGGTGTCAGCAGTCAAAGTCGAAGGTCTTTTTGGTCAAGGGTCTTCAATTAACTGATGACCACTTTTAAATCATGTAAAGCATTCATAACATTGTGTACAATCAAAAACATCATCTTCGTAAGCTTAATTCAAAAGTTAAAAATATTTCTGTGAAAGTTTTCTTGTTTCACTCAAAATTTTACCTTGTATCGTTACTCCTGAAATTCCACACAAAACAAAAATCGCTACTGACACATAAACATGTTCCACTCACATAACACGAAAACAACAATTCAAGAACACGTGGTTACAGAGGAGGTTATGAGGAATACAACGCTGCCAACTGCACGTCACTAAATATCTTTGTTGGCATGTAATTAAAAATGTTCGATTATTTTCAGAACAGACTTTGTATTAAAGCCACTGTCAACATACTCTCCAGATGTGACAACAATCTGTGGCTTTTTCTTATCACACCGATTAAAATAACATTAAAAAGACGATTTGCAACGACGAATGAAATTAAGAAAAACACACTAAGCAACACTAAGACTATATCAAAAAATGCTTAAAGTATTAGAAGAAATGAAGAGTGGCATTTCTGAGAGATTACTTTTAAGAGAACAGTATAAAAATTGAAGAATACATAAATTATTTTGGGTAAAATTTAAATTCTCATTTTTTGATCACACCTCATATGTTCATAAAAACATTATTATTTATTTGTACTTATCGGATTTACCCTCAAAAATGTTTTACGCGTTTCAGAGATATTTAGAAATATATTTTAATTTCTTGAACTGAACAATTTACAATAAATAGTAAATAGAATTAACCACCTTTACATGTCTATATATTTGTTTTTAACTGTTGGGTATCACTTAAAATTAAAATATTGCCAGCAAAAAGATCAGTAAATAAATAACATGTAAAAATACTAAGAAAAAATTATTTATTTATATTTTTAGACATAAAAAATTTAATTTTCTTATTTTACATACAATGTATACTGCAGTATATGCTATATTTTATTCAATTTATATTAATAATAATTATATTTATATTAAATACAACACAAAAAAAATGTATCACAGCTTCCTTTATCGACAACAAAATAAAATTTACAACTAAACTTAGGCAATTCTAAAAATAAAAAATTAAATTCATAAATAAAAAAAAAAACAAATAAAAACTGAAAAAGATTAATAAATAAAACATGTTTATATGTTAGGGGATGAAAAAGAAATAATTTAAATACCATAATAAAATGCGTAAACGATCTTTGATATTTTAATGAATATTTCAAGTGAAAAATATTATAGGAACTACTTTGGTAGATGTGGAAATTTAAGTTAGAGTTGCTGAATGATATATAAAATACGAACAAGGTGCCAAATGAAAAAGTAAAAATATACTATTAAAATCTAGGAAAAGAAAAACCTTTACTATATATTAAGTTGTGGATGAATTATGAAAGTTATTCAATAATTATAATATTAACCCGTTGAAATCTATATTTGTATATTTGCAAGTACATACAGCATGTTTACATTTTAATACAGAACAATAATGCAGATTTTCATAAAATGTAAACAAGGATGCATTATTTCACAATGTACATTATAGATTCATTGGCCAAGGACTCTCTGAATACATTATTATATAAGAGATAATAAAAGCAACATGTCACAAAAAAATTATTATTGTGCGAGAATCAAAAAGAATTAAAAAACTAAAATTTTAATCAATTAAGACGTTTAAGATAAATTACTCTAAATCAACTAAAAAGCCTCAATTTTATACAATTCATAATAGATGTTTTACACTAAAGATTTAAAAAATAAAGCTAAACAAAAAAAAAAAATTCATATTGTACAAAATACAGATATTTAACAAGGAATATTTAACAATGTATATAATAAATAAATATAGTAGAGGAGTCTTCGCAATTCAACAACTATAGTGGCCATACTGGTAATGACATAATAGAGATATATTACTAAATTGATAACTTATACACTTATGAACACAACTTATATTAAATTTGAAAAATAAAAACTAGGAAATTATAGTAATCTAGCTTAATTATACGGAACACAAAATCAGAATATAAACATATCTCAAAGATGTTAAACGAATAAATCAACACAATAACAAAACCTTATTAATAAATTTAACTTTTTTTTTTTTTTAAAGAAGTTCATATTTTATTTTCTGTTAAAACTTTTCTTCCTTTTTATAATGTATCGTCGACTTCTCTATATATGAGAATACATTTTCACAAACAAAATTCTCTTCACCTGAAGTTTCTTCAATAATCATGTCTTTAATAAATAAATATACTAAGTATGGCATGGCAATGTCTTTTTTTTCTTTTTTTTTTAAATAAAAATTTCATGTTGGTAGTGTCATTTCACATTAATTTTTTGTATTTATATTTTGTGTAAATTATTGTACATTTTTTTTTTTTAATTTTGACATAAGTAATTGTTTTCCATAAACATGTATGCATAAAAAAACAAGTTACACCATTTGTCATTTCATTAAATTTTGTTTTAACATAAACTAACCTCCAAGACGTAATTTTAAAAATGTAACATTTTTTGATGTATAAATAATATTATCTTAAAAAAATTTAACATTGAAATTAAGAATTTTAATAAATTACAAATAAAAATTAAAGCTGAATGAAATTGTTTATTCTATTTTAATTTTTATAAAAACATATTTTAAAAGACAAACAAATTCTGACGCGTAACAAATTAAGAGATATTTTACTCTGATAGAAAAAATTAAATATTTGATTAAATTCGAATTTCCCATATATGTTTCAAGTTATAACATGTTCAATAAAATGTATAACATGTACGTTGAGTAAAATTCAAATTTACAACAGAGGTATTCAGGAAGTAGCATCCTAGAAATGGAAAAAATTGAGGTAGATAAAATTCTGACAGACAAAACAAAGTTTAATAAACCGGTTCCTTTTGACCTCCAAAACTAACATTTTCATTATGTGCTGTTGGCCAATAGGTAGGTATACACACAGAGATTTTCATATCGAAATAATTGTGGCGATCCAGCTATATAATCAGTTGTAAGTTTTAAGTGTGAGTATGAACCACAACATAAATTAGATAAATTTCATGCTGGTTTGAATGCGTCTATATTACTTTTGTGGAACAATGTATAAACAAACATCTCCCTCAAACACTGTGATAAGGATAGTAAATCAGGGGCAATGTGTTTAAAATGCTTTTGAGTGTGGTGACCTCATCGTATAAAAGCCTAAAATGAAGGTTGGTAAAGTAGATAGAAAAAGGCTAGGGGATTCCCAGCAAGTGACACACGATCTTGGATGTATCAGCAAGAGTGTCAAAAGTGAGCTACTGGGTATGAAGAAAAGAGGGAAAAATGATATGCGGATAGGGACCGAAAATATTTTGTTCTTACTGGGCGCACACAGGAACTAGTGAATTGTATGAAAGAAAAAAAGGATTTTAGGTTCAAGTCAAACTTTAGGGAAAAGGCAGAAAGTAACTTAGGGAAGAAAATGTTTTGTACTGGAGTGGTGGGCAAAAGGCAAAAAATGGAATCTTTATTGTGGGTAAGGAGATAAAGCACTGCATAGAGAGGATGGAGGCAAGAGATGATAGAATCATAAGATTTAGCTAAGGATTGGAGGTAAGACCCTCTCTCTCTTTTTCTGTTTAGCCTCTGGGATATCATACATATATGCACCACAGGTGGGATGTGTTGAAGAGAATATAGGACAGCCCAAACCGAGGAAACTTGGATTAAAGGTTACTGGAAATGATGATTGAGTATTATAGTTTTCCATTCAGATCCATAATTAATAAAATTTTATATACATTTAATTAACTTAAATCATGGAATAAAAAAAAAATCATTACGTAATTAATGTAACCAGTAATTTTTCTTATAAAAGACTAAATATTGTTAGTGAAATTAAAAATAATTTTTTTTTATCATTCAACAATTTAAAATTGAAATGACTGTATTTAACTGCATTGAATTTTAATTAGGTTTCACTTAAATATTCTTTTGCCACATTGACAATTTTTTTTTTTTTTGACAACACATATGGGAGCAGCAGTATACATAATAATCTTTTTTTATTAAAATTCATCAAAAACTGCAGTTACAGAAGCTATACTAAACTTAGTTGGGATCTGTGAAATACGTCCAAATACATAATTTAATTGTTACAGAAAAACTGAAAGAAAAGTGAAGCTACCTTTATTTTCAGTAACAGTTTGCTGTGTGAATGCTTAGCTAATGATTGTAGCAGTCGATTACTACTTAAAAATTCATTAAAAAAAATATATTCAGTCTATTTTTTAGTTCACCTGACATTCCAGAATATAATAATACTACAAATAACACATGAAGTAGAGAACCAATAAGTTGTAGAAGATACAAAAGATACGTTACAAGTAATATTAACAAATGAAAAGTATAAAATGTAAACATAATAAGATATGATGGTATTAACAGTAGATATCATGTACAGGTATTATAACAACAATTTATTAAATTTATATATATATTAAATTACAATCAAAATTATATTTCATATTTTATGAAAAATTTTACATCTATTACAACATTATATCATTACAATTGCCTACACAAAAATCAGTTATTTAATAATGTCAATTTCATTTATAAATAGCATCATACAACAAATAGAAAAGGCAGTAAAAGCTAAGATATCTGGAATACAAGTGAAGGTTTAATGTTAGAATTCCCCAATATATAAATTACTTAAATGAATATATTACTTTAAATATAGTCAAATTCAAATAAGGGGAAAAAGAATAAAGTACTTATAGAAATAATAAATAAAATTTTTTTACAAAACCTAGTAATTTTATGGGATAAGATCAAATAAAATTAACACAACAATCATTCTCTTGCAAATTCTTTGTTTATTTAAGGAGCATAAGGTAGGTGTTTTCTCATATCTCTTATAAGGTTGTATTATGAAAATATCATAATTGAAAATGATTTATTAATATAATATTACTTATATTTATCAGATTTATTAATATAAAGCTGATTAAGTTATATATCTAGTCAATTCAGTGCCAAAAAAAAAATAACATCAACTTGTTTTTGAAACATTAAATCTTATTAATCTACAGGCGGAAAAACTGAATTTAACCATATTAAAATTACTTTCTTATATTGGTTTTGATTTTAATTGAAGCGAACAGCTACGAACTATGGCAAATTATGTATATAAAGTACCCTATGTACAAATTATATTATAAGAATATATAATTAAATTCAAGAGGAAATTCTATTTTTAAAGAGCTTTAAAAAAAATTATCTGATGGTCTGTAAAAAAAGTATTGTTCTTAGAACAATTCCATCTCAGTTCTTAATAAAATAGATAACAATTTTAAATTAAACAAAATTGAATTGGTGCAGAAAGAAATTGAAGTTCATAACCAGGCGTAAATAAGATGGGAGTATATTTTATGCTTATAAGTGTAGTTTTACTATTCTATGTGACAGAAGGTGTTGTAAATGTAATACATTAGCTAGTATGAGTAACTGAATTTTTTGTTTTGTGCAATAAGAGACCCATATCCAGAAGTTAAAGACCTTCTTGCACGATTCTCCACAAGATACAAAACCTGTTAAAATTCTTCTCCAAACTACAAAAATCAGGCTTTGTCGTAAAATGTTGCTGGCCTTAATTGAAATGAAACATTTTGATGAAATTGAGATACATTACCCACTTAGAGTTCAATACTTGTAATTGAGATATTAGTCTATATTATATAATAGTCTATTAATTTAAAAAAAAAATAATTTGATAGACTATACTAAGAAATAGATAATAATTATTCTGTACACTTAAAAAAAAATTTCTACAAGTTCCAAGTCAAAGAAGTTAAAGCTGTTGAAATACTGAATTTAAAAAAATTATGATCTAAATATTTCAAGAGGAATCCTTTTTCTGAAAGAATCAAAGAAAAGAAATTCCATCACTTTGTACTCAATTCAGCATTTCCTGAGGTACTGAAAATATTCAATTTCATTGAAAAGTTACAGTGAATATTATGAATATAAACGTCATAATACATTCAACTTTATTAAACAAATCTTCAGTATATAAAAAGTAAAAAAATTATTGCAACTTTCAACATTTCAGGCTTATCTCTCTGGATAAGATCCTGTGAACCAAGCCAAATGATGTGAAATAACTGTAACCCTACATCCTTACAAATATCAGTTATTACAATAACTACAAAGTGTGAAGTGAACGAAAATGAGAAAAACAAGTGCTATTATTAATACTATTAGTTTTGTTTCGTTAAATTTTTACTTTTTTCCCTCAATCATGAATAACAAGTTTCTGCATCTTAATGAACAACTTATTTCATAGTTTTATTGTCATTAAATCAAATAATTGTTTTTTATATCCCATTTTTGTAAGCAAAATGATTATATTTTTTTTTTATAAATTCATTAGATTGCAACTTTAGCTATGTTTATGGTGTGCCACCTCATGCTTTCATGAAAAAGGGACCTACTTCCAACAGCTTGATATTTAAACAAATCTGTAATAGTCATTAAAGCACAAAACAATTTACTTTTCAATACATCATTATATGTAGAACATTTAGAGCTAATATGGTTCCAGTATACCTACAACAATCAGTAACTCACTTTTCTCAAATTAAACAAATTCCTGATTTGTTTGAACAACACTATTAAAGCACTTGCAGAGTTCACAATTTAATTTGATAGGATAAAAAAGGTTGTAAGTAAAAAGTATGAAGATAATGAAGAACTGGCAGTGGTCGATATGCCGCTCTTTTCCTTTGAGGAATTATTGTATGCGGTAGCTAGACTAGAAGGGTCCAGGGCTAGATGGGGTCCCCGACAAGGTAGTGGTGGCGGTGCTAGAAGTTATCCTTCCCTGGTCAGATACTCTTGGCCTTCAGTAGGATTTTACTTACGCAGTTTTGCCTCAAGGATGGAAGAGGGAAAAGTTAATTCTCCTTAGGAAAGAGGATGACTCCGCCGAGTATAGGCCTTTATGTCTTTTCAGCTGCCTGGGTAAGCTTTTGATTGCGGAGGGGCTTACGAAATTAGTTGATTGTGGTGAGGGTCTTAGCCAAAACCAATTTGGTTTTTGTAGAGGCCTCACCACGATTAACAGAGTAATGAGACTGGTGGATGAGGCAGCAGGTGGCATCTAGCGAACGAGATCCATCCTGGCAGTAGTGTTGTTGGACGAGGAGGCTAATACCACAGATAAAGCCATGGCTGACCAGGAGATATGGTGAGTTGTCTTATGAACTAATTCAATTCCTGTCGAGCCATGGCTGTTATAATAAATACCTGTACAACAGGAGGAGAAGAAGAAGAAGCTGACTCACGTCTCTACTGTGGGGGAATGCAATAATTCACTTTAAATGCAATCTTTTTTTGTATGTTAAGTGGAACACAAAATCTTTCACTGTATAAGATGAGATGTCACAAGAAGAAAAGTAAACAACATAACTGGCCTGGAATTTGATTAGTAACATGATTACATGTGTAATGAAGAGGAAGGTGTCTAAGGAAGTTGAGGATATCTAAATGCATTAGTAGAAAGATCTGTACTCTGTTGAGAAGAAAGTTTGATAAGAATACCCCATGGGATCCGAGTTATACTGCAAGATGGTTCAGTTCCCGTGGTTGTACAGTGGCGAACAAATTAATCTGAATACAGTATTTTTATCTTTAAAAGAAAAAATGTTTAATAGTCAAACTTACTCAAATTTAATAGTTTATGTGTTCTTTGCTTTTGATTATCTCATTAATCCTCTTTGGTATTGATTCCACTAACATAGAACAATGATTTTTAATTTCTTCATTTCGAAACCAACCCTATATCACTGAACTAATAAGGTCAGTTTTTGTGCTACAATTCATTTCCCAAGTCTTCTTTTTATTATGGCCCATACATTTTCAATGGGAATCAGATCAGGGGAATTCCCTGGCCACGAGTGCTCTCGTGGCCAGGGAAAAAATAAAGTTTTTGATTTTTGAAGAACTCTTTTGCTTTCTTTGACGTGTGACATGGTGCAAGGTCCTGTTGGAAAATGAGTTCTGGGTTCTTCTGTATAAATAGAACTATTTTTCTTTGGCATATATTAATGTATTGGTCAGATCTAATCATCCCATGCACAGGCATAAGTGCTCCTAACCCTTTATGTGTAAAACATCCCAAAACATCTTTTTGACTAGGTGTTTGGGGGCTTGTTGCAGGATTGCTGGGATAGTAGTCTTCTCATATGCTAACTTATGAATGTAGGCTACTCTCCCCTTTGACAAATAAATGAGGCTTATCTGAAAAAATAACTTTTTCCACATCTCAATAGTCCATTCTTTATGTTCCTTTGTCCATTGAAGTCTTTTTGTCTTCATAATCTGTGTCAGTAATGGCTTTTTTTAGGTTTCCGAGTAATCCTTATTACTCGGACAATTAATTATAAAAACACAAAAACCACTAATTCTGTTTGTATATGAACTAACATCATAACCTAAAACACCGAACAGTCAGCCACAGAATGAAAACTTCACACAACAGAACAAAGATTTCTTTTGTTCAGATTAATTTGTTCGCTACTGTATACTAAAAAAAAAAAGCAGTGGTGGCAGCGATCATGTAAGTGAGCTGCTGCCAGGAAAAACACCAAATTACACAGGTAAGTCAAAAACTTTTTACCAAATTTAAATTAACTTCACCACAGAATTTTTAAACTTAAAATATAGGCAAACCGCTGTATATAATTAGACTTTAACACTAACATTTTTCTTTATTAAAATTATGAAACAATGCAGTCTGACTACTAAAAAATAATGAAAAATGAGTAACTTCTTTTAATAAAATTTGCTTTAATTGTAACTTTTAAAAATACAAAAAAGAAAAAAGTTTAATATGGTATAAAAACCAATTTTTTGCTCAAGTATTTCATAAGACACTTCAAAGTGACACACTTTATTTTTAAACTAATATTATGATACAGTGTATAACACTACATTAAACATATTACATTACACTTAATGATTTGAAAATAAAATCACAAACTTCTAACCATCAAGCAACTAATAAGGAAATACTACCGCATATCTAATAAGAAAAATGTCAAATACTGACAAGCACCTTTATTTGTCACTGAAATCATAAAATATAGAGAGAAAAATATAACCCAATAGAAAATAAAACTGATTTTTCTATGACACTCCGAAAAGAATGAAACTAATGTAGCATTCTAACCAATAAGATACCAAATATCGCAGGTTTTACAGTTTAACCATAATTTCTCTTTAGAGATTAAATATTTTAACAGAAAAAGAAACTTCCTTCACAGTAAAATGTAAAAAAATATCAACAATGATAATAACAAGTAACAGCTCAAAATAATCAAGATTTTCAGTTTTTAAAACTAATTTATAAAACAGCAATGTTTGCTACCCTAATAAAAATGTGTTCCGTTAAACAAACATAAAATATAAAAATATATTTTAACTACTAAATAAACAATAAATATACTGTAAATATATTTTAACTAGTTAAGTTTTTTTTTTATTATTTTTTTTATTTATGAACACAAATAAAACTTGTCACTTACATTAATATTATTACTTTTATATCAAATTTTCCAAAGTAACAATTTTTTAAAACTAAACGTTTGTAATACTAACATTTAATAATGTATACTTACATTATTGTTATTCATACAAATATACATATATTTACATACAAATACAACAAATTTATGTCAAAATTCTTATTAACCATATTTTACAAAAATTTTAATTTAACATAAAAATTTTGTTTTTATATTTCTGGAATTAATGATGGGTCAATTAAGCAAATTAATCAAGAGGTGTCTATTACATGAAACCTACATACATTCCGAGTAAATGAGTATAGAAATGCAGTAAAACTGTTCTAATTAATGATAGTTGCTCTCAGCTGAACAATAATTATTTAAATTTTCAACAAAAGAATGATCTAGTTACTCTTCAACGAGGTTTGTTACAATTTTGAATATTAATGGGTCCGGGCAGGATGGAAATCTACCTTTTAATTTAGTATAGCAGTTATCACAGCAACCATTAAGGATAGTGTGACAATGCAGCTTCTTTAAAGAAATTTTCTATAAGCATAGAAAAATTTAATTAAACCTTAAACAATTTTCGTTGTTTAATAAGACAAAAATTTCAAGGTATCTTTTTAATATAAATAAGGAATGACATATATAAAGTTATGAAATCTAAAACATACCCATATAACAAATTTACTGCAGGGTTCTAAGCAAGGTGAGTATTTTACTTTGTAATGATGCAATGAATATCCAAGTTATGAATATATCACAGACAATATTAAATCATTCTTCTTAATAGTCTAATAGCGCTAAAACTATTAACTCTTATTAAGAATGCTAATATGATTTTAAAATTAAATTGCCTGATGTTGCAACAAAATAAATTTAACATTACTTCGAACCAGTTTCATGGAATCTAGCTATTAAGCAACTAGATTCCATGAAGTAGGTGCTACAGCCGAATATTTTAAGATAACATTACAAAATATTCTCAATCATATTTACATTGTCTGTTAAAGCCAATCGGAAAAACTTAATCAATAGACAGGGCTTTTTCTCATTGTGTTCATGAGGCTGTAGCAAATAAAAACTGAACACTATTTGGATACATACGGGCATAAACCGTACGTATCCAAATAATGCAAAAATATGAAAAACCTATTTTAATGTGATCAGTATAGATACCGATTTACGTTAGTGTACATATTTTAGACAATTTTGTTTTATTTAAATGCACCGCGAATTTAACTTTAAGGATAAATTAAGAGCCAAAACAACAGAGCAAGTAGTTTTAAGGACCCTACATCTTTTCACAAAAAGCTTTTATAATTGGTTAAACTTGGTGGTGTTCGCAACTACTTAACGAATAATTTATTGGATTTTTTTTACACTAGCAACAACTGAAAACATTATCAGCATATAACTAAAATTTTGCCTTGTTAAAAACTGATAAGCAAGAATCTTTATAGGTGATGTATGAAATTTTCAGTAACCATATTTTGTTGGAAACAATGGTTTCCATATTACCCTGAACCTGTTAATGACCGATTTTTAATTTTGGGGGTTATCTGAAAGTGTTTTCAAGAACAAGTTGAAAAAAAAAAAATACGTATTAAAGAAAATACCACCAACATCAGTTGAGAAACTCAACAAAAAGTTTTAATTTACCGCAAGTTATTACTACTCTGTCACTGTGGTATTCATATTGGGACTATTAATAACTGTGGTAATAGCAGCTGAAGCTGAAAGTGGTGATTTAATTTTTCAAGAAAAGGATTAACATTGTTACTTGAAAGTGGCGTACAATGAAATTGGTGTATAACAGAGGCTTGCAAGCTGAGTTGTCATCTGGTAAAGTTCCAGAGGATTTAGGTGAACAGTTGTGTTCTGCTATTGGCAAAATGCTTCTTCTAGTCACCGAGAAATTAATACAGTTTAAAGGATTATGTCATAAAAATATTTCTCAATTTTTAACTGATAATTTCCATATTATTGAAAAAGTTTTAACATGAAGAAGTAGCTGATCACATTATCAAAGTTGAAGGTGAAAATTTTCATTACCTTTGCGAGTGAAAAAAACTTAATTCTTTCTTTAGTTTATTGCATCATATAATTATCAATAATTTTTTTCAATGGACTGTTTTAAACTTACAGTATGTGACTTAACTTTCACTTAAGCAAAGCATTATTAGTACATAATTTAATCCACCTCAGAAAGACTTTTGGAACTCTCCTACAATAAACAGTACATACTATTCTAGTTTTAATAACAATGGAAAATTAAATAATATTTGAACATATCATATAGACAGTTTAGACATTATTATCTTACTTGAATATGGGTTTCACAGAATAGAATTGTAACTTTTTTTTAATACAAGACTTTAGTTCTACAGTTGGTAAATATTACTTGAATTCAAGAGTTACAGAAAAAATAATTTAGACGTGATCTGTATTTAAAGTTAAGACTGCAAAAAAATATTATCAAATTCTAAGTATGTGCATTAACAGTCACGATAAACGTCTGCTTCTATACTCATTTTTCCTTGATTATCATTTCCAGTTCTATGGGATAACACACCGGAAACAAAATTAATTTGAGAAAAATAAATGCTACTGACATAAAATCATATTATTATTTTTAAACAATATAGAAAAGGAGGTTCAATGTAAGATGATAAAATTGTTAACCTTCACAAATAAAATTATGAAAATCCATTAGACATAATAAATTGTAGTACAATTACAAGTTACAAATAATAACTTTTAATTAATTTAACTAAATGTCTAGTACTATAATATAATAAATATATAAATAATAGTTAAAAAGTTACAACAAATCTTCCAAATATAAGTCTTTAGTCATCTGTAAAATGAATTCCATAAGATTCGAGGAAATCTGGTAATAAATCACAATCGCCAACTAATTTTAGTGATTTATGTTTGCAAGCTGATGAATTATTCTTTTTGTTTTCATTCAACAGCTGACTTACATCTGTTAAACACGAAGTAGTGGATGGTACAGAAACTAATGAAGGTGGTGTACTACTTTCATTATCAAATGATTCATTATGTTTTGTCATTGAACTTCCAGAAGACATCGATTCTGATGATAACAAATGACTTGTACCACTGTTACAATCACTTGAACTATCAGTCAATACTTTAGAGAAATCATTACTTTCTGTTATATTACAATTCCTGAGTAATGTTTTAGTAGAACCATTTTGTAATATTTTAGCTGCAACTGTCTGTGATATTTTTGACAAAAATGAATCGATCATTAATACTTTAGAAAGGAAATTTTTATCCTGTAATTTTGTACTTATATCACTGCAAAGAGACCCTTCAAGAGGCAAACTGTTATCTTCTATCATTTTACTTTTTTTATTAAATTCTGTATCAGAAATAGATTCAGAAGCAGAACTAATGTTCGATAAATTACATGAATCAGCTTTTAAGATATCAGAAATATCATTTGCCAGCATTTTAATAAAGATAGAATCTACCGCTGAAATATTTTTAGATGAATCGTTAACATTTGCTGATTTACTCAAATCGTTAAGAGATGATTCAGAGTTACTGACCGACGAACGCATCAAATTTAAAACTAATTCATCGTTGCCAGTATTTAGTAAATGATGTGAAATAGAATCTGCTGATAGTAATTCTGATGAAGTCTTGTTCGTTTTTTTTTTTTCAGTATCATTAGATGAGTTAATACAATCTGCTGTTAAAATGCTACTTGAATTTTTTTGCAGAGAGATACAATCAGAAGATGTCTCTAAAATTTCATCAGAAGTAATCCCATAATCACTAATCGGACTGAAACATTCAGTATTTAATGTAAAAGTGTCAGTCGGCAATGGATTATACAGTGTTGGTTTGTTAGAAGTAACATCGCTATTACCGACTGAACTGTAAGTCGATAATATCTTAATAGAATCATCGATCGATTTGACAAGGTTATTAGTTTTAAAATTTTTAGAAACATTTTCCAACGTTTTGGTAATCTTCGGTGTTTTATCAGAAGAGTTAACTCTTAATACATTAGAAACAGCTTTTTGCTGCATTTTCTCTGTCAAAATACAGTTGCATAATTTAAAACACTTACCATCTGATCGCTTTGAAGAAATCATCTTCAACTTTTCAAAAGTTGGAGTCTTTGGTAATTTATTTAAAATGCATTCACAGAGTTTGATATTACTAGGGATTTTAACAGAATTATTTGAAACAGCATTTTTTGGCGTACAAGTTACAGTTACACCAGAAACTGGTTTTATCGTATCAGTTACTTTTACAACACATTTACTTTTAGCTACATCTGAAATTACTGGTTCTGGTTTATTGTTAACATTATCAGTTCTGATTACATTTGAAATGGTAATCGGAAGTGTACTTAAAACAGCACAGTTGACAGAGGTTACTACTGAAACTGCTGTCTGTGATGAACTGGTCACAATTACATCAGCTGACTTTTCACCAGGTAAATTAGTTTGTGGTATACTGATTTTAATTTGGTCAACCATTTTTGTTTTAAAAGCTGTCACCTGTGATTGACTGGTTAAAGTACATTCAGAACTAGTTACTTTGGAAACAGCTACTTGTGATGATATGGTTTCATTGCGGTCAGCTGTTGTTAATTTTGAAGTAACTGTAGTTTGAGGTATGATACATTTACTTTCAGATACACTTGATACAGTCATGGGTAGTACATTGGTTACAACACAGTCGGCTACAATTATGTTTTTAACAGCTGTTACTGGTATATTAGTTTTGTAAGAATCAATTCTGTTCGTTTTCTCAGCTGGCATTTTTGATGCAGTTACTGCTGTAAGAGTTTTATGAGATTTATTGGAGATGGTACAACCATCTGATGATAAATCAGATTTACCCTTCTGTAATGCACTAGTTACAGAACAGTCTGAAGAGTTTACATTTAAAGCAGTTATTTGTGGTGTATTATTTTTCAAACCATCATTTGTGGTCACATCTGAAACAGAAATCTGTGGATTATTGGTCACAATTCTATTCGCTTTGGTTGAAACCGATATTCCTGTCTTTGGTGTAGTACAGAAAATATTGTCAGTCGTTATAGATGAAACTGTTGTAAGTGTCACACTGCTTATGATACAATCATCTGTAGTTTTATTTGACTTCATTTCAGATAGATTTTCATTAAAATTGTTGTCAGCCCTAGTTTTGCTTGAAACAACTGTTTGTGAAACACTACCTATAATGAAATCACTTTTAGTTATGTTTGGATCAGATGTTAGCAACATACTTGTCACAACAAATTGTCCAGTAGGTCGTGAAATTGATTTTTGCGACAAATTAGTTACAACAGAATCTGCTGTTGTTACACTTGTAGTACCCATTTCTGCTGTAATAACATCATCGTTAGGTTTGGTAATGGCCGAATCAACAGTCTGTGGAATACAATCTGTTACTAAACCATCAGTAGTATTTTTCTTTGAAATCGACATCTGTGACAAATTTGTAACAATACAATCGGCAGTTACAGTCATAGCAGCTATGTCTGGATTAGAAACAATTATTTGTGACGGTAAATTTTTTTCTATGGAATCAGGTGCAGTTACTTCTGAAATAGATATTTCAAAAGAATCTGCTGTTGTTACACTTGTAGTATCCATTTCTGCTGTAATATCATCATTAGGTTTGGTAATGGCTGAATCAACAGTTTGTGGATTACAATCTGTTACTAAACCATCAGTAGTATTTCTCTTTGAAATAGACATCTGTGATGAATTTGTAACAATAAAATCGGTTGTTACAGTCGTAGCAACTATGTCTGGATTAGAAACAATTATTTGCGACGGTAAATTTTTATCGATGGAATCAGGTGCAGTTATATCTGAAATAGATACTTGAGGCATACTGCTTAAAATACAGTTATTACTTTTAGAAGCAGCCGTTTGTTTCATACTGGTAATAATACAATGAGTTGTACTACTGGTAACAACCTGTGTTTTATCAGTCGTTACACAATTAACTAGCGGACAACTAAAACCCGTGACGGTCTCATTAGTATTAATTGAAACACAATTACAAATCTTGGAACACAAATTACTTAAATATTTTGCTTTTTTCTTCACACTACTGATCTTCTCTGTAGGGACACAATCACAAATCTTGTAACGTAAAATACTTTCAAATTTTGCTTTTCTCTTCTTACTTTTAACTATTTTGTTAGTAGGTGAATTACCACCAACAGCTGCTTTTTTCCTCTTTTTGTTCAATGATGATTTAGAAGGATTTTTAAATTTATTACAAACAGCACCTACTGGTGTATTATTTAAAGTACTATTAGATATTTCTAAATCAGATGATGCAACAATATCACTTATTTCATTCGTATCATTAATCAATAATGTAGGATCATTTATTGGCGATAATCTGGCAAAAGATGTACCGGTTGAAGTATGTACAGAATTACAAACATTTAAAGAATCGGAAGTGATAGGAATCAACGATATATCAGATAATGGTGCTTCATTTGTTTGTTTTGCTTCTAATAATGATGGTGACAATGCCGATGATGAACAAATTTCCCCATTACTGGTTACATTATTATTATTATTCGCTTGTATCTTTTTTATAATTAATCCTGATTCTGTGACATCAGTCGAATCTGATAAGTTACAATCAATCTTTTCATTCTTTGTTGAATCTGAGGTTAGATCTGATGAACCACCTGTCGAACTGATATTTGTTTTTAAAAGATCAACAAGACTACTGTCATTACTAACACTGATTATTTTGTTATTGCTAACTTTTATAAAATTAGTTTTATTGTTTGCTTTGAAATAATAATAACTCTCAATATCTCCATTATCCAGTTTTTCATCCTTTAATTTATACAATAAAACTGGACTAATTGTACCATTAAATAGTGAGTTTAATAACAATGGGTTATTATTCTTAACTGCTGCAAAATACATACTATTAATATTTTTACCAGGTGAAGGCGATAAAGACAAGGGTGATACAGTTGGCAATTCCTGATTCACAATATTATTATTAAGCGACTGATTACTATTATTAAACGGTACTGTAAGAGATGTTCTACTTTTTCTTGCAAGACTTAACTGTCTTGATCTTATAACAGAAAATATACCATCTTCATTTACTGGGCCACCGATTACATTCCACCACTGCCCTTGAACAAACTGTACATCTTCATATTCTTTAACAAATTCAGGTGCGACAAACGGCATCAATTTTGAAATCGTCTGTCGATAAAATTTACCAGTTTCTTCATCTTTAACTACTTTACGCATTACATGAAATGCTTGTAATTGATGATACTCATTTTTACCGTAAGGTCCAAAATATATAATACATTTTGGGGGTACCGCATAAATACCAAACGAGATATTCCATGAACAAGAATCATTGTTATTATATTTTTGAAGACGACGATGTAAACATTTCTTATCTTTCATTGATTCACTTACAATATCCATTAATTTTTCATATGAAATAATAACACCCGTTTTAGTTCCACCATTAAATTTAACATAAGTGAAAGGATATTTTAAATAAATACAATAAAACCTATACTCTACATTTGTAGTGCTATTATTTAAACTAAATTTTAATGGACTATACGTTTTATCACAATTATCTACATTTGTTAATCCATGATTGAATGAACATTGTTGATTTATAGGTGGTAATATTTTTATAAAACTGTTTTCAGCATTTTTTACAAAATTCTTATACAAGTTCAATTTACTGATGTTATCAGAATTTACTTCACAATCTGTAAAAACAGACGAAGATGATGGCACAATTAAACTAAAACTTTCAGAATTTTTCTTTACATCACCAGAATTTGATCCGTCATTGTTATTGATAGTATGATTTAAAATTCTAGAATCATTGTCCTTATAAAATTCTTCTGGTTTAAGAGACATGACATTTTCGATCTGAGGTATTAAAACAGGTTCATTGTCTTCAAAATCATTACTATTTTCTAATAAAACCTGATGAATACCAGAATTGTTATCACTGATTGGTGACATACCTGAACTGTTTACAATTTCTTCATGTTCCTTAAACGTTAATGATTTTGACAGATTTACTGGATTTGTTTTTTTCAAAGCAATATTTCTTCCTTTTAAACAAATACAATTGTGCATTTTATGAAACATACACCAAATTGGTACATTATTTGGAACTTCCAATTTTTCTATCATGATTTTTATAACTTTTCTATTAATATTTTTTGTATTATTTTCGTTATTATGTACTACATCTACATCAACTTTTACATCACATTCATCACTACAACTATTATTAACACTCGATTTTAAAATACTTTTACTCATCTGTAATACAATCTTATCTTTTATATTTTGAGGACTCTTTGGTATTATAGTATCTGCTGCTGGAGATTCAACTTCTGTTTGTACAGGATTAATCGCAATTCCTTCACCCGATTTATTTAATAAATCTAAAACAGGAATATTAGATTTTTTTAAATCATTACTCGTTCTCTGTTTGAAAATACTTGACCGTTTTGTTTCATCTGTTTTTGTTAATGAAATGTTATTGTCAGATGGCTTTATTATTTTTGTAGGGCTTCTTTTTCTTGGTTTCCCAAAAATTTTTAATTGTTTGTCACATAAATTTACATTGGTTTGATCTTTATTAATATCGCCACCTTGAAATGTACTTGATGTATCTGATAAAATACAACAGTCGGATTGTTTTATATTATTAAAATTTGTCAACGATTTAATGTCTAATGGTTTTATAATATTTATACGTGAGTTCTCTGTAATATTCCCTGAAGATTTTATTTCACTTTGTATAACATTTGAAGAAGTATCTGATAAAATATTATTCATTGATATGTCTGTCTTTATACTTTGTTTCGGATATAATATTTTAAGTTGTTTTTCACATGATTTTATTTCTGCCTCTTTTTCTTTTATTTTAACACGTTCCAATAATGTATTTGATATATCTGATGAAATTCTACCATCACCTAATTTTGTATTGTTCAATTTTATTGGCGAGTTAATTTCGTTAGGTTTTAAAACTTTAAGACGTTTTTCAAATGATTTTATTCCGATTTCACTTTCACCTATTTTAACAGGTGATATATTTGATGGAATATTATCACATGATTTTGTTTTTATAGTTTTTGTCGGTGATGGAATTTTTGATGGTACAATATCACTTAGTTTTTCATCACTTTCTAATGCCTGTTCGACAGAAATACGACTATCATTATTGACATCTTTTGAATCGCTACCTTCGAGTTCAATATTAAAATTTCGTCTTCTACCACGACCTCTAATAAACTTATTAATAACATATTCAGATAATCTACGGTTTGTAATATCCTGTCTAGAATCAAGTTCTTTTGAATCTTCTAATATCAGGACATCTTGTAATTTCTTTGGTAATTTTTTAACTCTTTTACTTCGCTCGCCATAAGATGTTAAAAATATAATATCATCATTAGATTTCATAACAGTTTGATGATATTCCTTTTCTACTTTAGCCAATTTCCTTGACATATTACATGGTAGTATACTAGTTACTTTTTCAGAAGATATGTTTTTATTAAAGATTACTTCTGAGTCAGCATTTTTGTTACAGTCATCCTTTGTTTCACCATCACAATTATTAACATCACCAATTTCTAAAAAATCTGCATTAAGACGTCTCAATTCAAGGCCAACTCTACGTAATTTTCCTCTATTTAACATTTTTCTATTTTTAATAATTCTGTTAGAATTATTTTCAAACGAGGGTAGATTCTCATTGTTAGATTTTGATAAATTATCATCATCTTTAACTGAAGTAACAGATGATGAATCAACATCCATTGAAGATGCAGTCAATATAGAGTCTTGATTAGAATCTAAATTTGATCGTTTGACTTTTTTGAGATTAATAATATTTGGAGTTTTCATTTTTGTTATTGAAGTGCTAGTTTTAACAATCTCACTTGAAAGTGTATCTAATGTTTTCTTACAATCATTGTGTAATTTAGTATCATCAGATAGCCTAGAGACTGAATCTTTATTGAAATTCAACTTTAACTGAATATCTTTATTTGTAATAGAAGATTCCTCTTTACCATTTAATACACTATTAATTCCTTCCTGTTCATGGTCATTACAATTTTCAATAGATTTAAAACTATTGTTACAAATAACTGCTGAATCTTTACCTTTCGATAAATCAACTGAATTATAATTTTTTGAATTTGTACTAGTATAATGTTCTTTATGTAATGATATCATTCTTTCTGACTCTATCATAAATGAGATTAAATTTTGACACACGACAGGAACAATAACGGGTTTAATTTTCGCTGGATCATTTTTATTCACTAAAGCACAAGCAGAAAACCTAGCCCAATTTTCATCAATAACTGTATCATGTTTCTTTACCGATTGCAAATTATTATACTGTTCTTCATATAAAGGTCTTCCTAATCCAATATATAAGATCATACAAATATTTGTTTTACTTAAATTGCTATTAATAATTTCATCTTCTTTAATCTGTGATGAATTATCAAAAGTTAATCTTTTTACTAAAGGCACTGTATAAATATTCTTTTTTAACTGATTTAATTGTTCATTTTTAAATTGAATACTGTGTTTTACCTTTAAGGTCTTAATGTTCAAATTATTTTTAATTAAATGCTTTCTTATAATTTGAGCATTATTTTTCCTTTTAAATCTAAAAACATTACCATTAATATTATGCCTCAATTTAAGAAGTTTTTGGTAATATACCTGTCTACTTCTATTAAACGGTGAATTTCTATTAAAAGTGCAAATATTGTTACTGAACTTGCTAACTGATGATGTTACTTTTCTTTTTTCAATTTCATTGTTATCTTTATCAACATCATTTTTATCATGCATTCTGCTTCGTAAAATTCTACTAGGTTCATCATTATTGTCATCACCGCCATGTTTACTAGACACATCACTTCTCAAAGTTCTATCAGATTTATTATTACAATCTTTATCAACTGTAGAACTCCTTAAATTTCTTTTTTGTTTAAATTTTTTTTTTAAATTATCAAATTTTAGAAAATTATCTAAGTATTGATTAAATTTCCTTTCTTTGGCTTCTTCTTTAAGTTCCAGTTCAAGCTTTCTTTTCTTTACAATTTTAGCATGCTGTTCTAATAACCGCCGTTTTTCTGCAACTGTTTTCGGTTTAATGCCATATTCATTAAAAATTGGATCGATAATTTTATTTTTATTAACAGATTCTGATGTTGTCATTGTAGAAATTGTTACAGCTGCAGATTCATTAACATTAACTTTTGATGACGACAATGTCTTTGGAATGGATTCAGTACCAAATACAGATTTTTCATTTGATATATCTGATATTACAATATTTTTTATTGGCGAGACCGATGGTTCATTAGATAAAAAATCATCCAGCGACTCGCTTATAAATGCTGATTTTTTAAAATCTTTAAGTAATCGTACTCTATCCGCTACATTTGATGAAATTTGCTTCTTCTCTTCTGGTAATGTAACACAGTTCGTTAAACCGTCCAATTTATGTTCGCTTTCTGTACATGATTTTAATTTTTCCACCATCTCTTCTTTTTTGTTTAATTTATCATCAACTTTTGTTATATCATCATTATCATCTACTTCCATTTTTTTAACAAGATTCTTCAATAATTCTGAGTTAGGACTAATCTTCATTTTTTTCTCAATCTGTTTAAATAAATCATTTAATTTATTCTCTGAATCACTAGTTTTTATAAGAATCATTATTTACTGAATCACTGTTCAGTTAAGTGTTGACACTTACTCTATGATTGACTTAACCACAACTTTTACCATCACTAGATGGTAAATTAAAAAGTAAGGAAATCTAATAACTAATCCTAACTTATAATCATTAGCTTATAATCAAATAAGATTAACTTATAATCAAAAAATATTTTAACACTTGTTTTATAGTGTAAAAGCGAAGTTAAAATTTTTCCAAACAAGTTATTTTAAATGATAACTCACTTGATCACTATCAGATTTAAAACAACTTACATAATGTCTGAACTACATCAGTTTTTATTTATGTGATATAAAATGTCTTGTAAGTTCACCTAGAAAAAATAACACAATTTTAATAGCATATAAAATAATAACTTTATAGTCATAAACTTTTTTCCTACATAGTTTGAAATAATACAAACATCGTAAAAGCCTCATTAATCCTTTAACATAATACGAGAGGCAGCTGAAATGTAATGCACACTGGAACATAAAAAAACAGAATAACGTACAAAGCAAAAGTTGTTGCCATCTTATAGTTTCATTCCCCTACTAATTCCAACACTCACTGACCTGAGCGCTATTGACATAGTATCTGCTATATCAATGCATCTAAAACAATGTGCGACAATTACATTTTTAATAAGGTAGAAGTGACCACTAGTGACACTCATTGTTATCTAAAAGATAACAATAGAAACTGTAGATGGAGGACTGAGTTGCTGAGAAAAAATTTAATGCAGCAAACACTGGTAAAGCAGATATTGAGGATAAACTTCACAGAAGTTGACCAGTTTCTGTCACCGATAAAAAGCACCAGAATTTATATGAATCAACTGAAAATGATCGTCACATCACAACAATACATCGCCACCCAGACAGGCATATCAGAAAAAACAAGTAGGACACATTATTGCCACAACTGAGCTACTATAAAATTTGTTTATGGTGGGTGCCATGTAAATTCACAGAAAAATACAAACAACAAAAGGATTATTGTCAACAGCTTCTGTGATGTTATCATGATTAGGGAAATGACTTCCTTTTTAATATTTTAATGGGAGAAAAATTTGGGTACATCGTTACAACCCATAAGAAGAACACCAGCGCTGGCATACTGGCATTAATTATGGTTTGGTGTAATAAAAGAAATTCAAAACAAAACCCTCTGCAAAGAAAATTCTCCTGGTAATGTTCTAGAATTCCAAACATGTGTACATGATTAAAAACCTGGAAGCCAGGTCGACTGTAAATTCTGTGCAATACATAAGACATTAAAAACCTTGAGAGATGCTTGTGTTGTTTGATAATCCATGAAACCGATCATTTTGTAACACAATAGTGCTTGGCCAAACAAATCGCACACTGAGGCTCTTGTAAAATTTAAATTTGATCCTATTTCACATCTTTCATATTTACCAGATTTGGCACCCTGTAATTTTTACTTTTCGCTATTTCAGAGGGATATTAAGGATATTTATTTCACCATAGATGATGAACTAAAGGAAGCAGCAGTGAGGTCAAGAATCAAGAAAAGTTTGTCAGTATTCTAAATTAAGGGAATCAGAAAACTGGTTTACTGTTGAAAGAAATGTGAGGTTGTTAAGTGGTGAGAATGTGCAAATATAAATTTAAGTTTTTGTAACAAATAAAATGTACTTTTGTCATATTTGTTTCATCTGTGAGTCATGAGCAACTGTGTATTACATTTCAGCTAACCCTCGTATTTAATCTGTAAAGAAATAAGCCATCACCATAACTTGATTATTATTTACTTTAGCCAATTTTACTAATTTTGCAGCTGTTCTAAATTTTTCTAAATATTTTCTCTGTTTATTTGTCAATTTACATATGAGGGTGCAAAAAAACATTTTTTGGGGGGAAATCTTTTTTATCAACATAATCTCCTTTCAACTAAAAATTTATTCCAATAAGGCTAAAGTTTTCTAATCCCATTCTTAAGGTATGATTTACCAAGTTTCCAAAACCAGCAGGCGTTTCGGCAATAACTTCATCACTTTGTGTAAATTTCATTTCAGCAAGCCAGTTCTTCATATTTGAAAAGATAATTGTCTGAAGTGGTAAGGGAGATGAAGAAGAATTCTGTAGCATAATTAAAAAATTTTGCTGACACATTCACAGAAGAATGAACCAGTATATTTTCTTAATGAAAAGTCACCTTCTTTTTTGTCAAACATTATCATTTTTGTTTTAACTTCTGACTGGGCTAAGAGCAAAGATGTATAATATTCACAACTATTTATCATTTTATCCTTCTACAGGAAATAAATGAAAATTATGCCACAAGGAACCCAAATGACAGTGACCAACATCTTAACCGCTGTTAAAAAAAATTTCGCCTATTTTCGGAGCAAGTTCCATGACTACAATGCACTGTTTTGACTGTTCTTTTGCTTAAGATCAGCAGTGATGTAATCATGAGTTTCATCAAATGTAATGAAATAACACAAAAATTCTTCTTGGTAATATTGAAATAGCACCACACCAAGCTTAGAAGTGTTTATTCATTCCCACTTTTCCTCAAAATTGAGGCAAATGCAGCACCAATCTTGTCGACAGTTTTTGCATATGTAAATATTCATAAAAATACTCGTAGATTTATATGCAGATCGACTTGGCGATCTCAAGCACTTTTAATCTTCTATCCTCCATTATCATAAATGGATCTTTAAAAATATTCTTTGCAATTGTAACTTCAACAGGCTATTAAGAATGTTCTGTTCAGTCATTTGTACTCATATGACCACTCCATAAACAACCAAACTGTTTTAATTGATGGAACTGATTCACCATAATATTTATCTAACTTAGCTAACAAATTTGCCTTTCAAAAAGTAATGATCATCATATAAAATTCTCTAATATTGCCATTTTTCACAAATTGCAATACTTTTAGGAAACAACTGCCAATGGAGATTGGGAAGCTACGTACGTATAATCTCAACAATGTACTACAAGTGCCTATACCTTTTTTTTCCTAGTGAAGTATGTTTATTGATGCACTTATTACTTGGCACATAAGAAATTTATTTTTAAAAAAAGTAAATTTACTGCAAACATCTTTTTCAATAATCATAATTGAGAAATATCATACTTTAATATATACAAAAATCAAATGCCAAAAAATAAAAATAATTACTCACTAAAAATAACTTCTGATTACATATTTTAATTTATAATAAGATGTTTATGGGGGAAAATAATCTACTCATTTAAGAGATAAAATTAAGTTAAATAATTAGCAATTAATTGTTCAGGGAATTAATGACACAAAGGTAAACATTATTTTCAATAATTTCTTAATCAAAAGAAAAAGATCAATTCTTGTTAGCAACGATGTAAAACAATACATCAGTGAATCTCAATCTTTTTATCTCCACAACCCCCAAAAAGTAAAAAAAAAATATAATGAATATTTTGCGATCCCCAACCCCAACAAAACCTAGTTAAAACTATTTAGCTACGTTGATAGCGACAGGTATGTACATGTTTGTATGAACTGTACAAACAAGAGAAATTTACAGGTTCCAATTTGATGTGTACATGCTCCTTGTAATTTGGTCAGCTTGCATAATACTGGCTGTGAAAGCGTGTCATGTTCAAACATACATGATACGCTTGAACACGTCGTGTCCTCAGCAGTGAAAAAGAGGCATAAGGGTTTGCAAAACATCAGTTTAGTTTTGAATGCAAAGCATGCGTCTGGTTCCTTTATTTAAGTTTTTAAAAGTGAAGTTTCAATTTTTTAGCGTGCAGTCAAACAGTGTTACTGTGCTTTTTTTTCAATTAGATTCTTATGCAAAATTGTTAAATTTGTGATAAAACAAGGTGAGCCATCTACAACCAGTGAATCAATTGGTAAAAGATCAAGACTGAAGGAAGAACAGAATGTCCTTCCAATTGACGCAAGGATAGAATAACAATAATGTTTTGGGAACTTTTTGTTTTCATTAATCTATATTGGTAAATCCAAAACTTCTTGAGTATTAAAAAATATGCAGAGTATATGGAGTATATTATAAAAATCAAACAAGTACATGGATGTTAAATTTAAAACATGGTTCTATGAAAAATTTATATTTAGTATTGGAAAACTTTTCAGCTATAAAAATTTATATTAAAATGATTTATTATATAAGAATTTTTATTTACTGTAAATGCACAAAGACACTGACAAAATTTAGTTAAGATAATATTTATGTAAAGATATAATATAATAAATATATATAGGCAAAGAATATTTGTAAAAAAAAAAAAAAAAAAATGTTTTCAATATTGTAAACAATAAAACAAAATAGTTTTTCTTGCTTAATATCTTCTTCTATTTAATTTCTTTTAACTTGATTCACAGTGATGAATCATAAATGAAATGGAATCGTAACTCTTATAGTTTTTCTCAACAAGTGTTCAATGTCAGCATCTTCTGTCATATGGTACACATCCAACTAATAGGAGAGTTTGTACCATACTTTAACCAGTGTGTTTGGAGTAATAGAAGTGACAACTGCTTCAATCTTTTATCTCAACTCGGGTAAGTCTTTCATAAAACCTCGAAGGAAAATTTACAATGTCAGATTGGGTGAATTTGTAAACGACCACAAACAAGCTGTTATCGGGTCCATGCTGACCAATCCAGTGATGTGAAAACATCATTCAACCAATTCCATACAAAGTTATGCCATGAGGAGGCACTCCCAGCTTGTAAAATAAAATTTGCTGGTTCATCCTGCAGTAGAGGACTGAACCAAATAAGCAACTCCAGTTACGCTTGCTTCAGTTAGAAAGAACAGCCACTAAACTTCCTGTCAGAATATTACACAGAAGATGTATAATTTTCCTTTCACATTGTTAAGAGTTCATAGGAATTTTCTGACCTCCAGTTATAGACATTATGTGTGATAACATTTTCAGCAAGATGAAATGTTGACTCATCACTGAAACATCAACACTATCATCACTAAGTTGCGGTGAGGCTTCTTAACAGAATTTTTAGGACTACACAGGAGATCGCCGACACATTCAACATTTTCTTCAGACACCCTTGGTCGTCCCATACTTTTTCTTTTACATAGAAATCCACATCCAATGGCGCTACCAACAAATGTTACTGTCATTCTGAGGTTCAGAATTTAACTTTGTAAGGAAAGCATGTTAAACTGTAACTACAGATTCACATTTAGGAGACTGTAAAACACAGAAGGCTTTTAGTTCAGGAGTTGCCATCTTTGCTAGTGGTGCTGTCAATTGGGGAATCAATCTATGGACATGCATGCAACTAAAACTGTCCTTTATGCTCTTATTCAACCTTAAATGAACACAGTACACCTCATCCAAGAGATATAATAAATTAAAAATCTGATATCCCTTTATGGTACACCTGGTATTACTAAGGAAAACTCTTTCAGAACTTATAAAATTAGTAGAAATTTAAATAAATATTTACTACGCATTTTGGGAGAAATAACTTCTCCAATTGTACCACGGTACAATTTGTCAGATTTATAAATTGAAGAGCTCATCGATTTGTTATAGTTCCAGCATTATAAAGTTGGTAAAAAGAATTCCCGAGTGCAACAATTTGAGGACAAAATACAAAAATTGTTAGTTTCTAATAATGAGCAGCAGTTTACTGATCAAGAAATGGGTATTGTATTACAAACCTACAATGCGGAAGTTGACACAGAAGTAAATGAAAAAGTTCCATATAAAAACAAGGTAACAGTTAAGGAGGCATTCAGTACTCATAAGAAATGTCTACGGCATTCTTTGATAACAAGTAATTTATACTCGAGCCAAAATTTAAAGTTAGACACTGGAATTTATTTTATCATATTAGGTTTCATTAAACTTTGTTAAAATACATGATAAATTATTGCCCTACGAGATATTATTAATTAAATAATGGCAAGGCATAATCATAACAACCAACAAAAACAAAAGCAAAAGAAAATTAACATTTAAAAAAAAAATTATTCTTAGTATTTAGAATAAGTTTAATTACATTTTTAAAAGTATATCACCTACCTTTAAAAGCAAGTTTAATAAACCTTTTTTTGGTGATAAAAAATATATTTTTAATAGATTTTTATGACCTACTTATAACTTGACTTAATAAATAAATTTGTTTTTTTCCATTGTTTTGGAAAAACTGGAAATTTACTTATATCCAGCATTTTAATAACATTGGGAAATCAGCTCTATTCAAACAATGCTAGACTTTTTTGTTAGAAGAAAATAAAATTAACAAAAAAATTTAATAAAGAACCAAGACGTTAAAATAATTTATATAAGAATAAAAAGTAGTTAAGTTATATACATTTTAATAAATATAATTAATTTTTGCATGAAAAATAAAACATGTCCTGTAAATCCCTTCCTGACAATTTTTAAGTGCACTACCTATGGAGTTATTTACGAAAAAAGGAAGGTCTCAAATCTTAAAAAAAGGAACTTGCTTAAAAGGGGGCTACCTTGAAGGTAATGAGGTTCAGCAGGATTCAAGCTTAACTATAAATTCATTGGTGTAGTACACCACTTGTTGCTCCTCCCTTTGGTAATTTAGCTAGCTCAGTTTAAGTTTCTAAACTGTACAATTTTTTGTTAATAATTTAAAATTTAACAGATAATTGATATTGCCAGCAACTGTGATATTTGAACGCTAATATGTGTTGTGTTTTTTATTAAATTGCAAATTATATAAAATTTGTAAATAACTGCTTACTATCTATAACGATACGATAATGATAAAACTTACATAAAATATGTGAAATGATTGCAACAGAAGAACGAACAAATAAGACAAAAAGCATTCTGTGTGACTCTTAATCATGACCGATAACTTAAACAATCATGTTGATTTTAAAATAACAAAAATTGGTTTCATTATCATAGATTAAATCTTTTCAGACATGTCTGTAGTAGTTTCTCTTAAAATCATCCACCTAGATTTAAATTGCAATTAAGATCTGTAAGCATGTTAACAGAAAGCCACAAAGATGCAGCAGATTTGCATTTGCACTTAAAAGAGTGGTTTTACCATGCTATCCAAAACTGGTAATGAGTGCGACTAATAAAGAGCTATGTCCTTGAATGGTGCGACTAATAACGAGCTATGTCCTTGAATGGTGAAGTTCATTCATACTTATCATACTTTTTTAACATGGTAGGCATTGAAGATATCTGACCCTCAAACAATTAAAAGAAAATTTGCTATGTTTTTAAAATCACAATAAAAAGTAAACAGTTATTCAAATGGTAGAAAGTTGTTTTTACATACCCAACCTAAAAACTACAAAACCGAAATTAATATTTCATCATATATAGGAAAAAGTTTACAACAAAGAGATGATAAGGCACAACTGTAAAATTAAGGCAAGTAAATTTACATGCTTTACACACACAATTACAAAAATGAAAAGAAAACAATATAATAGCACAAAGTAAAATATAATCTTGTGTCCAGAATACTAGTAATTTCATGACACAATTAACAGTATCATCCCATTCCTAACTTTCTGTACATTATTAAAGAGTAATATATCATATATAAGCTACTTACAAATTAACCTCTGGTCATGTATTACAAACAAATTGGTTTCCATTACACACAGCGCACGCATAGTCATAAACTAAGCTTAAATATTATCACACTAGAGTCAGTCAGTTTCATTTTGTACCTCTTGAGTAGTATGTGATGAAATATGTAGATGATTGTTGCAACTCCGGTCAGTTGTGAGAAATATAGAGCATCATTCAATTTTTACAAGTATAAGGAACATCTGAAGGGAATATGTATGTAGTTCAAGATAATAATGAGTGATTGTTCTGTATGAGAATGGTGCAGGAAATCCAGGGAAAGGAAAACTAACATGCACGATGAGGAAAGATGACATTGCATGGTGAGTGACGAACATGGAAAAACTAAACATGCTGTTCGTGATAAAGGTTGCTTCACAATTATTGAACTTAATAAAAATTTTCTTCAAATTTCAAGGACCACTCTTTAAAAAATTATTACAGACACTGGATTTTCATAAGTAAGGTGTAAAACAAGTATCAAAATGACTTACAAATGTCCACAAAACAAAAAGAATGGGAATGGAACTGACTTATCTTCAACAATTTCAGAGTAAAGGTTATTGAAGTTCTTGACAGTATTGTTACTGGGGATGAGTCTTGGATCATTAATATTGAAACAAAATAAAAGACCAAACAGTGATGCACAGAGACTCACAGAACAAAAATTCAAACAGAAATTGATGGCTGCTCTGTTTTGAGACCGTAAAGGAATTTTGTTGGCAGGATTTATGATGGTGGCTACAATAGTGGCAAACATTTATTGTGAAATTTTGACGCTGAAACACTTAGCAGAGTTGTACAGAATAAACGGTAGTTTTTTGTTTTTTTATGGCAATGCACACAGCCTCACATTGCCGCTAGCACTAAGGGTGTTTTAAACAAGTTTAAGCGTAAGAATTTTGATTATTCCCTAACCTTGGTGGCTTCGTACCATCAGATTTTCATCTGTTCAAAAACTGAAGAACTGGCTAGCTATTTAATTCTTCAAAAGCAATGAAGAACTCACAGATGGCATTTTGATGGTTCTTAGAAAAGGGAATAGACAAATTGGTACAATACAAATGTTTGAATTTGGGTGGGAACTATGAAGTAATAATATAATAAGTATGTATATAACTTTTGTAAATAGTACATTTTTTCAATTTATTTTGTTTATTTTTAATACTTGAAAGGAGGTTAATTTAGAAATAGCCCTCATATAAGTAGTGTGGAATCAGTCTGACATCCATGTAAATGACTTTTTAAATAGCATGCTAATCAAAAATTGTAGCATAATTCAGTAAGTTGTGCGCCTAGTAATACTCTTTTTATTAATCTGCTGCATCAAAAATTGGTTATTTACTATGCTACAACTGTTTGTTGATTTATACAACATAAAATTTGCAACATTCAAAATAGCTGATATTTGTGAAGTAATCAATAATAAATTTTGCTTAAAAGTTCGGAAAATATTTACAGACTCATGAAGTGATAAAGTAAGTTTATGCTGATTAGTGCACTAGAGATTGCATTCTAAAGGAATGGCTTAAGTGAATTAAGGATGATCATCAGTCAAAAATTAATAAAGACAACCCTGTGTTCAGGTTATAGTTGTGATGCTCTTATTACATGTGTTCACGAAAAAAATCATTTTGATAGTGAGAGTTCAAAAAACAGCAGAAGAGTGCAACACACTGAGAGGACTAGGTAACAGCATTCTTACAAAAAATTAGAAATGCATAAATGCATTTGCAAGGTTTCTTCCGTGATACGTATGAGCACAATCTATACAATGCTCTTGCTGCATGACTGTCCGGCCATAACTACAAAACTAGGACTACTGTACTTCTTTGCCAGATTGCTCACTTAATCTGCTCTAGCAAGATCTTTATTTCAGAAAACTGACATTTTCTTAGAAAGAAAAATTGAACAAATATACGCTGAGAAATTTTGCAAATGGACCTATTCACAAGAGGCCTACTGTGACTTAATGGTATTAGGACCTTGAAGAAGACAGACTGGATTGGTCTAGTGGTGAACGCATCTTCCCAAATCAGCTGATTTGGAAGTTGAGAATTCCAGCATTCAAGAACTAGTAAAATCAGTTAATTTTACACGGATTTGAATACTAGATCATGGATACCGGTGTTCTTTGGTGGTCTGGTTTCAATTAACATTAACCACACATCTCAGGAATGGTCGAACTGAGACTGTACAAGACTACACTCATACACTTCACTTACACTCATACATATCATCCTCAGAAGTATTATCTGAAACGTAATTACCAGAGGCTAAACAGGAAAAAGAAAAGGACCTTGAAGAAGAAAAGACTAACCCGATCATTACTGTCTGAAAAATTTATTAAAAAAATGAATTTGGACAAATAATGTAAATTTTGACTGAATCTTATCAATACTTCAATTTATTAATACACCAGCAATGTTACTTAATTTAAAATAGAAAAACAAATTATAATGAACATTTCTAAATATGATCGTGAACTAAGAAAAAAAATAGCCATTTTGCTTAGTGAAAGCCTCTTTCACTAAGTAAAAGGATAATGTATGTGCTTACTGTGTGACATTTTCATAAAATGTCACACAGTAATATCAGCATAGTTAGGTATACAACAATATTGAAAAACGTATTACTTAAATGAATTATAAACCCCTGTTGTACCCAATCCACTGATTACACACTTTATACATTCAAAAAAAAAATTTTGCAATCACTTTTTTTTTTAGATTTTGTCATCTTTATTCATAATATCTGTAAAGTAGAAATTAATAATTTGAAAAACTAATTCATGATAATGCACAGAAATAAAACTTACGTACTTTTCTTATATTGCAATTACTTTCATATGCACGTTCTCACTTCCATGCATAATGGGATCCTCATTTAAAAATCTGAAAAAAAAGAAAAGATAACATAGTCTTCACATGCGCACATTACATTACATAATGCATATATGTGTTGCACATACATACATTATATCAAGTAGAATACAGTTATTCTTAAAAATGAAAATTCAACATACAGTTTTCATGTTCATCAAAAAAAGTTTGTAGTAATAAGCCATAATTTATTATAAGTATTCTCTGAACAACTCATAAAATTTCATTTGATACTAGTAAGTTACATATAGCCATCTGATAAATTTTCTTGTTGCCAATTAATCACAAAGATTCTGCAAAATATAATTTTTAGATATTCAGTGTAATGAATTTCCATCTAAATAAAATAAGATAAAAAGGTAACTTTAACAGTGGCTTATTATGAATGACTTCCATTCATAATACTCTAGGTTTAAATCCTGGGCAGGCACTGCATCCACATAAAATTATAAAGATAGCATATACTAACAGATCCTACCATCCAGTATTGGTTAGTTGTTTTATTATAAAATTATTACCACTCTGAGCAAGTTATTTTTTGTAATTTAATATTATTTTAATAGTGGAATGATTAATAAGATGGTTTGGTTTGTATCTCCATTAAATTCATTTTAGTAAACATTTTAATAAAAAATACACTACATGATAAAGAAAATTTGATTCTATTTTTTTTTTTTAATAATAAGGTGAAAAAAAAATTCTATGATATGTGGACCAAATGAACCAATCAAGGTTAAACAAACAGATTTAAATACCTCTGGAATTATAAAGGTCAAGGTGGCTTTGTTAAACAGATGAAAGAAGAGGTTACAAAGTTTAACAGTAAAAGCTGTTCTTACTCATAAAACCTTTCCCAATGTCTGTTCTTTAAGCTATAAGGCCAATATTTCAAAGTTTATCTGAAGAAGATTGCTTGAAAAATGTCTCTATGAACAGACGTAGAACTCTTGATTCTCTTTTAACTACATAATTTGGAACTGGTAGCAAAAAAATATTTTTGTGGGAAAGGAAATACTTGAGTTTGGAGTACATGATACAGTATCAACATTAGCAAGTGTGAAGTTCTGCAGCATCTTGGAATCAATCCCATTCTAATACTGTAAAAGTCTTAAAAAAGTATGATGCAGAACGGGTAACCAAGGTGGAAAAAACAGTTCAAGAAATGCAGAAAAAAGGCAAGCAGAAATAAAACACTAAAGCTAGAAGATTAAAAGGCTATCACTGATGACCCAGATTATGAAGCTGGGCAATTTTAAAACAGCTAACTTAAAAAACTCATTAACGTTAATTTTTAAATCCAATTTTTTTAAACATATTTTTCTATATTTATGACCCATTATCTTAGGAACTGAAAATAACAACTTGAATTTTTTGTCATTATTCTATATATATATCTTTCAATACATTTAGAATTATGAAAATATGTGAACAATAACTGTTAAAAAAATAAGAATTCCTAAAAAATTGAAAAAAATTAATATTATTATAATTATTAATTTATATTTCATTAGGGAAGTGGTTTATAGTTAAAATTCTAGATGGATCTAATCTAATTAGATTACAAAGTATCCAGAAACAATTTGAAGCCTGTAGCATTAATAGTTCCCGAGATGTGTCTTTAATAGCTAAAATTAACATGCAAAGAATACGTGGTTACGACTGCCCTTAAATAATTAATATGGACTGTTTTTATTTAATAATTTGTTTTTATATTTATAATTTATCTTATCTTGTGATCTATATTATATATTAAATTAAGTTTCATTCAGAATAAAAAATTATTCATTACTGAATGTGAGCTAGTTTAATTTTGAATAAGTTTTAGGTTACATGTTTATTAAATGAGAGTTAAAAAATGTTTTGTCGCTAGAAGTGTCTTGCAGTTTTAAACATTGGTCATAACTTACCTTAGTAAGTGATCTAATAAATATCACACAATAATTAATGGGAAAACCTGCTAGCGTAATCTACATGACATTGAAAAATATTTTAAGAGGAATAAAAAGCTGAATATAAACTGTTAAAAAAAAATTAATTTTTCAACTTTGGTTAAAGAATGAACAAAAGCTTGTAATAACAATAGGAAGTTTCATCTGTAATATAATTTTTGGAGTCATGTAAGTAAATTTTTGACATGGAAAGACATATTGGAGTAAAATTCAGAACTGTGGAGAATATTCTCATAAGTTTTAGAACGTTTTTTAAACAAAAACTTAAACAGTTTATTTAGGGCTGGTGTATGTTTAGCACCTAATTTATAGGGAAATATTTTAGAGCACAGGGCCAAAACGCAGAATCAATTCTCTCAATAAATCATCAAAGAGAGGCAAGAAAATAACGTACACTTTGAAACCACGATTCTTTTGTTATGGAAAACATAAATAAGATTTAATGACTGTCTTTGTATTTATTTTAGCTATTTGATCTATTTTTTGTGATACAAGAAATGTTCAATACAGGCTTGAGATAATTAAGGACAGTACTAGCATTACAGAAACATTATTTATTTAACAAGTTAAAGAGCTAAAAAAAAAGAAAAAATTAAAACAAGTTTTAAAAATTGATTAATAAAGAAAACAACAGACGGCATTAATGATCTGTAATATTTAATAATAATAATAGATATGTTTTTACACGTAATTCTAAAACAATTTTTTTCAATATAAATAAATGCCGATCTGAAAATATTTCAAGATTGAGTATTTGGTAGTTTTTTATCGTAAGGGTGCCACTAGAATTAATTTTACATTTTTTATGATATTAAATATAAATAATAGCAACATTTACGTCACACCATGGCCGTCAAAAAAAAAATTGCAAAAAATTTTAATAGGGTATATATAATAGAAAAGAACTAAAAGTTTATATAATTAATGTTTAAATACTTGTACACTGGTTTTTATTTTTTTTTTCTGAGTTTATATGACTACATTAATTTTTTTTCTTTTAAAAATTAAGAATAATAAATGCATATAATAATCAATACAAAACAAATTGTGATTAATTTAGGTAACCTTAAACTGAAACTCTTTCTACAAGAATGTAGAATCTATTAAATCTTTTTTAATGTTATTCATTTAAATCAATTAATATAATCATTAAAAAACCAATCGCATACTTAGCACTAACACTAACTTTTAATAAATCTAAAACAAAACCAATTAATATACTAACTAAACAGATTACATTTACTAACATACCTAATAGCCATCCATAGACTTGTTATTTCTTTATGCATCAAATACTGAAAATATTTCCTGAATTTCTTGGTGCATAGTAATGAAAAAAAAAAACAAAGGAAAAACAAAAACGCTACTAGAAGCATTATCATCTGTAAGCTTACGGTAATGTAAATTTATAATATATTAACATGGAAAAAGTCCAAAATAAAATAAACTTTTATAAAAGTACTTTATTCGAACAGGGGCTAATTCCAAACAAAAACCATACTAGGATTCACAGTTTACAAAACTGACTTTAAGGTTAGTTTTATTAACTCATACCACAAAATTTAAAATAGTAATTAATTAATGTAGAATAAAAATCGATAAAATTCATACATTAAATCAATATTAATAATACAACAACAGGTTAGGAATACAGGTTACTTTTACAATAACACTTATTTACTTCTAATAAAAACGCACCTCAAAACTGCAGGTATCCGAACAAAACAAACATTAACTTAGGTTGGCAAGATATAGTTCGTCAAGTAAATACTAGATTGCGTTCACAAGATCAAAGAAACAAACATTTCTGTCTACTACAACATATCTGTACTACACATGTTAGATTCGTACTTTCTCAATCCATTTAACCCTTAAAGTCACGACATCAACCCTTAAAGTTACAACATTTCAGTTCACTCCTAAAAACAAATAGATGTTTTTTAATAGTTAATCGACCGAGAAACACTAAATTTAGGTTGTACAAACGGCACGTAACGAAATAAATGTAAAAATACATATATACATACACACGCGCGCGCGCGGCGGGAACAGAGTACTTTTTGCCCAATAGTGTCTACAACTTCGACACATGGCGGACCACCTTTATAGTAAAATATTACACAATAGAGTGCTCTAGTAGTCATAAAAGAACTAATAACGATCTATTATTTTTTTATATAAATAATTTTTACAATTAATCCTGTAAATAAATGGGATTTTTTTTTGTATTAACAAATTGGTAGCATATATTTATAGACAATATTTATTTGATTGATACCGAATATGCTATAACTTTAATGAATAAAATTTAAATGTTTGTTTTGTACGGTCATTCAACAAGATATTAATTTAATAAACTTGATTAGTAGCTTTTTATATTTACTTACTACACATCTGAAGCTGCTCACTATTTGTTTCTACTAATAAGCTAGGCCTACCATCGAGCTGTAACATTTATTTTTATGGTTAACCAAACAAATCCTATAGCGACATTGGGGGAAACCTAGCTACGTCCAAAGTAAACGGAATAATAAAAATAGATCGAAAAAAAATTAATAGGGGTTATTTTTCCGGCACTCCTTTTTATGATTCAAATTACATCAGGTACACGAAAGTAATAAATTTAAGACACGGTAACAGAACCAAACCAAGATATCAACACACCATTGTAGTTAATAAATAAAAAAATAAAACGAGCACGATTAATAAACAAAATAATTAAAATCTACATTCTGAATACATATTAAAAGGTAAACTGATACATAAAAAAATTTTACAAGAAAACGTAAGAAAAAGATGATCTCCATCCCTTAAATGGCAACACGGTGTTGCTACGTAAGGCAGTTACGTAAATCGTTACACAAACACGGAACTGTGTAAATAACTCGAAAAAAATCTTCCATGTATTTACACGATTAGGGGAAATGTGCAAGTGAAAACCATCAAAATTAAAATTTTTATAATTACTTTTAATTCACAAACCATTGAATCTATTCTAATGACTTCCTATTTTAAGTACGTACTGGAACAGAATATTATAAAAGATAAATAATTAAGAAGAAAGGAGGGACCTTTTTACAATATTAATTATTCAAATCCATGCTGTAAATACAACATAATAAGAAAATTATTGATCACATTGTAAAGCAAATTAATAATAATAGACGAAAAACATACTACGATCAACTGGTAAATATATTTTTAAGATTCACAGTATCAGCTATATTAGTATCCGATTCGAAATTTGGAACTTTTAATACGTTAATCGTATCAACTAAGGAGATTTCTTACGTAATTATTGTGAAAATATTTCTAACACTTACACCTCTAAAAAATAAGTTAAAACACTTCCACAGAATCAAAAGAATTAAAATAAAATCCGGTACATATATTAACTCATCACACCTTAAAAAGTGTTATATTTTACAAACTAAACAACAGAATTTCCCGATATAAAATCAAATAACAGATTTCGTTTATATGAAAATCAGCAGCAAAATTAAATATATAATTTTGAGGTTAATCCTATGTAACGTTTACAACCACCATAACGATTTTGTATACGAATGAAATCATAGTCATCATTGACTGGTAGTTTTTATTAAGAAAATTTATTTAACAACGAGGTTAGCATCGTATAGTTTTCAAATCCAGTCAGCATATCAAGTTATCTCTTAATACATCTAGTTTTGTTTAAATGTTGAGATGTATTTCCTTGTAATGAATAAGTCAATTTTTCATTGTGTATTGCTTTTACACAAGCTCTGTAGTTTTCTTTAGTGCCTAAATAGAACTCTTGAGTGATTTACTTTGTACTCTTCAAGACAGTAAACATTTGGCAAGTATTCATTCAAGCTGTATTCATTTCCTTTCCTTATTGTAGATCCTTTATCACCATCACTATTAACAGAGGTTTTGATCTGACCCAGCTTGATTATTCATATTAAAGCTCGTCAGACCTTCATGATAGTCATTCTTGATGCTACTTGATGGGTCAACACTGACTGTGGATCAACACTTGAACTCTGTTTCCTAAAATCATGGCGATACATTAAGCTGACAAATCAGTAAGTTTCATCTCCTGTCAACGATATTGACTTGGCTGTAACTATAATGAAAGGAAACTTTGCTGTACTGTTATGATATCGTCGCCAAAGCTCACAAATAAGTGTGTGTTTGAAGATGAAGCTCCAGCCTCCATGAGTGTTTGAAAATCCAGATTGACCAGTGAAGGAGAGAATGGCGACTGTATTATTTACTGAGAGGAGTTTTAGAGCGAGTCATGTTAGAAACTCAGAAGACATTTACGTAGAAATGGTATACTGAGGAATCCCTACCAAAAGTTGTCAAAGCTCTCAAAACGCTGCGCTGAACTCAAGGATGGACACATGGACTCTTCACCATGATAACACTCTAAAGTTTTCTTTGAGTATTTAGCCAACTGTTAGAATATTCTCTCTATAGTCCTGAACTTGCTTCATGTGACTTCACACTGTTCCTCCAGGTGAAGAACAGACTGAAAGGGAGGCATTCACAAGTGATCCTGAGAACTTGGGATGACGAGTGCACCCAGATCTTCAACAAAACATGGAAGAGTTTCTTTGAAGGATGGAGAAACTAACAATGAAACGCACTAATGCTTATTAATTTAACATAAATAAAAATTAATTACAAAATTACCTACTCAAAAAATATGGCTGCAAAGAACTGATCTTGAAAATTTTACATTTTCATAAATCATGTAAGGATTACAATCTTACTGACAAGTCTTCTTTTCAACGGGTTGCCGTCCTCCAGCAAAGCCAGAAAAGTTATCCAACTCTCACTTCTAAGGGTTTTGCTCTCGACAGAATGCTACTTAGAAGGAAAATTAATTGGAACATTATAGTAAATAAAGAATTATTTATACAGACTGTTCTACTTTGAGGTACAGAAACCACGATGACCAAATTTTCCCAACCTTTTTTCCTAATGTAACAAAAATTAAATGGCATCAATGATCCGTATGCATTTCATATGAAAAAAAGGGTTTTTTATCTCCATCCCTAACTGAAATCGCTTAAATACAAAAAACAAAAAAGACCCTATTCTGTCCGTTACAACAATCGTGTCAAAATTAAACGGGACATATAGAAATGGTAGCGGAAATTTCATCCAAATGGTCTATCCAGTCTGGAGACATAAAAAAACAGGTTTTTTTTTTTATGTACACATGTTCTTCTGGAATTTTTCAATGCTAAAATTAGTTTTTTTAGATAGAGAATATCATGAAAAATTAAAATCTGTATAATACTCTATGTGAAAAATCTGACCCGATTAAAATAAATTCCCTTAAACAGTGTACTTTATACAGTATATCTAGCCTGGTAAGTAAAAGCAAAGAAATCAAGACTATTACTAATTATTAATAAATAAATATTTTAAATAATTATTTTATCTATTTGTCTATAGAATGTTTATATATATATTTTTTTTACAAATCAAATTAACAGCATAAGTACTTAAGAATGTAAAGCTTACTATGCCCATAAAAACCATACTAATATACTCTTATATTGAGCTAAGTATTCATTTTTGCAGGTATTGCAAAAATGCATGAGAAAATAAAATAAAAATTTCCCACCAACTCCCACTCAAATCCAAAAGTGCATCTACACAATATTTCAATACATAAATTTTAAAAATTTTCTTAGAATATATTATTTTAACTCTTAATAAAAAATAAATATTCATTACTAAATTGAGAGTAATTTTTTTAACTAGTCAATACTAATAGGATAAAAATAATCAAAATGAATTGAATGTAACACAAACCTCCGATTTTATAGAAGATTAAATAAAAGATTTTACAGTTAAAAATTATTACTTTATTACAAAAGAAGGGATATTTTAAGTAAAATAATAGAAACAACCATTGTTATACGGTGTTGAATAAACTGCCACATGTATAAAAGGCCTGGACATGCTACTACATATTACATAAGACACATTACAACATAAAATGATGTAATAAAAAGAAATGTTACCAATAAGTATAACTGTACTTAAGTATAACTTGATTGCCTCTTTATAAGCTGCCCTACTTCAAGTACCTAAGCAGAAATCTTTACACCACAGAGAGAATAAATCACATAAATTAAAAAGCTCAAGGTCATAGTTCAAAAACAAAAACCAACATAATTTTTAAATACATCATTAAAAGGCATGTCTTCATAACTAAGAAAAAAAAACCAATTAATAATAATAATTATAACTTAGATCACAGATGCAGTAATAGCAACACTACTGTATTTTTACACGACTACCCAAAAAGAAGTGTAATGTATTTAGGATGTATGTTTATTCCACTCAATGGATGTATGTTTAAGCAGCTCAACAAGTGAGCCGATTAAGATATATGACACTGCATTGGAATCCTTCCATTACCAGGAGTGTCATAGGCTATATAAATATAATTTAAAAATTTCATCTCTCAGATGAATGAGCCATTTTTGAATAACTTGTATCTCAACGCTTCATTGAATGATTCAGAAATCTACATGTGAAGATGTTTTCCAAAAAGGGGTGTAAACTTGGGGAATCCCTGAGTGTGACCTTTGAAAAGTTGAAACAGGCCTATGGGGAACATTGCTTATCAAGAGCACAAGTTTTCCGTTGGCACAAATCATTTTTGGAAATGATTTCACTGAAGATCAACCTCGCTCAGGAAGACCTTCAACTTCAAAATCTGATGAAAACGTTGAGTGTGTGAGGGTTCTTGTGAGATAGATCGTTGTTTAACAATAATGATGATGAGTGAACAGTTAAATTTAAAACACTTTCACCGTACATCAAATTTTGACATGCAAAATTGGTGCTGAAAAATCTCACAACGGAACAGAAGGACAATCGAAGAAATGTGTGCGTTGATCTTGAGAGGATTAACAACGACCAAGAATTCTTCAATCGTGTGATCACAGGTGATGAATCCTGGATATTTGAATACGATCCTGAAACAAAGCGGCAAAGCGAAGAGTGGTACACTCCATCATCTCCTCGACCGAAAAAATGTCAAATGAGCAAATTAGATATCAAAACAATGCTGATTTGCTTCTTTGACAGTAGGGGTATCATTCATAAAGAATTTGTTCTTACAGGACAAACTGTCAACCAAGTGTTTTACAAAGGTGTCCTTGAAAGGCTCAGGAAAAGTGATTCGCATGAGACCAGACATTGCAGATAAGTGGATGCTTCATCATGACAATGCCCGTGTCACACGGCCATTTCCATCAGGGAATTTTTGACCTCAAAACGCATTCCTACAGTTCCTCAATCCCCCTATTCACCTCATTTGAGTCCTTGTGACTTTTTCCTTTTCCCGAAATTGAAAGATGTCTTAAAAGGACGTCATTTTGGAACTCTGGAGAATATTCAAAACACTGTGACCGACCAGTTAAAAGTCCTACCAGTTGAAGCCTTCCAGAGCTGCTACCAGGAGTGGAAACGACTCCGCCGGTGTATAGATGCCCAAGGGAACTACTTTGAAGGGGATAATATTGTTGTTTGAAAAAAATATAAACTTTGGTAAGTAAAAAGTCAGTCTCATTACTTTTCTCCCACACCTCGTATGTTCCACTGTAGCAGGTCAACGGCTGAACCAATTGTCACCTGCACATTTTTAAATTATCCTATACTAAACAGCAATTTTTATTTTGGCAGTGGTGTTTTTTAATATTTATTTCTTGTACAATAACAGTAGACAGAGTTTTTTTTTATTATGCTATGTAATACGCATTCATTAAATATTAATTAGGTTTGGTTTATTTTGTAAAACAACAAAATAAATTTAGTATAATTTACATAACTTATGGAATATTTTAATTTAATTAAACCAAACTATACACTTCTTTCTTTTTTTTTTGTTATGAACAAGCAGTCATCAACAGCTATGGCCATTAGCTGGTGGAAATTGGTAGCATTTGAAAAGATGCCACGCCTGACCGAGATTTTAAACCAGGATTCACTTTTTAATTTATTTGTTAAAGACAAATTACCAGCAACTTAGATGTTAAGTTTTAGATTGTCATACGATTTTACTATAATCTTATAAAATATGTAAAGTAGCCTTGAAATACTTAGGATTAAATGCTAGACATTGAATTTCACAGAAAAAAGAAAGAATAACAAATTTTATAATTAAAATCATTCTGAACAATTGAAATTACAAAAATACTTTATTGTCATTAACTAAATCATGATTACAATATGATATGGTCTACAGTGTTTTTGGGGTACTATGAGTACATTATAATTGAGTTATTTATTGTAGAACAGAAGCACATTTGAAGCTGATACTAAAAAAATATATGATAAAAATTTCTACGCCTTAAAAATCCTACCTTTAAGTTAAATGTATATTTTCAATGTAATAAAGATTTTTATAAACGATATGGAAAAAGTTTTAATTGCATCCCGTAGAACTCGCATCAAAAACTTATAAACCTTATTACTATATAAAGACTAGCAGAAAAGAAACGTTTTTAATACCTTGATACAATCTTGTCTTATTGCAGTTAAAAGTATAGAAAATATGTTCCACTAAAAATTTAGAACATATTATATCCTGCATAAAGAGTGTATCACAAAGTTCTCCTGGGACTTTCATAACCTATTTTACTCGTTAAAATAATAGATAAGTTCATAAATATATGGCGTAAAATGATTTATTTACAAGTTATGGGTAGTGAATGATTTCACTCAGATTTCAGGGTAGCTGAAATCGGAGGTCATATTGAAATTTTTAGAAGTTAATTAAGGGGCAGAATTAGTGATTTCTTAAAGTTTTTGATCTGAAAAATCAAAGAAAACAGGTCCAAGAACTGTATAAGCTGTAGTTTTTTAAGAAATCTGAGTTAAAACCAATAAAATGGGATAAAGAACCCTGTTTTTTATGTTTGATGTACAATAACTTTGTTAAATGGTTAATAAACACATAATCGTTTAAAAAAACTGGTTTAAAAGAGCAAAATGGTGTAAGATAAATTGAATTAAATAAAGAAAAGTAAGAAAAATTTGAATTTCATTTAGAAAGGTACAGTAGACCAAAGTGTATTACATGTACCAGTTTATAATAAATGTTAAAAAATGAGCACACCATTTTCAACACATTGCTTGGCATGTTATTGTACTACTTTTGTTACTCTTTTTAGTTCTTCAGGCTGTCCTTAAGTTGCTCAGCTGCATCCATAAGTAGACAATTAATTCCTCATGAGAATGTATTTTTTTTTGTATACATTTTCTTTACCCATTTCTAAAGAAAAATTCCTTTCTAGCAATAGTTATATTATTTTGTAATATGCTGCAATATTTGTAATTTATAAGTAAGTAATTTAATTCATTTCTTTAAAGCATCGTGAATGATAGACTGCGGATGATTTAACTCTGCTGCTGAGTTGACTTCCCAGGGCTGTGAACAGAAGACTGACAAATGATTTCCATTTTTTCATGTGATGTTCTAGGCCTGCCTGCATCCTTTTTATGTTCAATACTGCCAGTTTTTTAAATTTATCATACTGTGAACAAATACTTGTTCTAAAGGGTGGCTGTAAGTTACACAGAGTTCTAAAATTGCTTTGAACTTTTGGGTTTGATTTTGTTTCAAAAAACCACTCTACGCATTGTGCTTTCATTTGTATATTTATGGCAACTGATGTATGCGATTACAGTGCTAACTAGTATTTGCGGAGGGAAACTAAGAGTTACCTGTTACAGAGAGCCAACCATTCATTAATAAGGCTATTATTTTCTTTCTAATAAGACATCAAAGTTTTTAAGATAATTGTCGAACACCCGGTATATGTCGAACATTAAGCTCTGATAACCCATGAGCCTGAAATAATTTTTTAACTGAATAGGACTCCGATGATCGATTCCTGAGCATGAACAATGTTTTGAGGAGTTCTTATATTTCGTGATCTTCCAGGAGAAGATTTATCAGAACTGAGCCAGACAAAATGTTATACCCATAAAAGAATTGAGTTACAATTCTGTGAACTACAGCTATTAAAATGCACCCTAAATTACATTTGGGTTGACTTACTTTTTATAAAAAAATTGGACACAAGTGACACGATTAATCATACTCCACCGATCCATCTTTGTGACTGATGATAAACACGCCTATAATTTCTTCATTTCTGCTTTCGTCCTCAATATTTTATTTTAAAATTATAAATCAATCTGACAAACCTTAATAAAACTACACTAAAAAGAAATGTGTGTTCTTTTAGACTGACCTGTATTTTAAGTTCACAGATAATACACATCAGAATGAAATAATAAACAGACTTAGAAAATGGTACATTTTTTATTCTTTTATTTGAAGGCTATTACTGGTAACCAAGACTTAGAAAAGTCTGACACATAGCATAGCAAAGTTTATTTAAGTTAGTCTTAATATTACATGAAAAGGCTGTTTAAAATACAAACATGCATTTCCCTGGAATAATCTTATTTTATTAAGCTGAGTGAGATGACTTAAAACACTATTTCTAAATTTTGTATCTTGCCACTACAATATCCTTATTCTAACCATCAAGAAAACTTCTTAATCCTAGAAGAAAAGAAACCTTTACCATTGACTTATCCCTGAACAATGTCAATGATCTATTCATTCTTACCTCTTAAAAATACCTTAGGCGGGACAAACAGTTGATAGTGCTAAATCTGCACTACATAGAGGGAGGGACATCCTCTTTGAAACAATATAAGATAGTGTTCGAACAGAAGCCAGGACAATTTTCATCTGGGGACGCATTTTAGGTTTTAATAAATTAAATTTTTATCAGAGAATTTAACAATGATAAAGCAATTCTTTGCAAACCCCAAAAGAAAGTTGCCATTATTTATCCACGTCAAAAAAACAGTTTCTGTTTTTCACAAACCAGGTAAATTTGAGTATCATAAGATGTATTCTTATCTTGATTTTGAGGTGAAATAGTGTAATCACATTTTAATTACTGTAGTCCACAACATTGCTACATAAACAATCTGATATTATTCAATCGTCTTTGAATGCTTTCAAGCTCCAAAAAGTGGGAAACTTATATAGTATTCACTTTTTAAATCTGAAATATGTTCTATTATTTCAAAAACTTAACACTTATTTTAGGTTTTTTAAACTTTTTTATTTCTTATGATATTTTTCTGGGATAACTGCTTAATCTTTATTCTCTATTCATGAAGTTATTTAATAGTTTGTTCATTTTTACTGACTGAAGTTTTTCACCATGAGTAAGCAATTTATTTTCAACAATTTCATGACATCTTTGAATGATTTTCACTATTCATACATTCTTGACTACGAGAACAATAGCTTCCAAACTAATTTTACAGCTTGTAAAAATCTGATGTAGAACAACTTTTGTCATTCTCAAGTACGTTGATTAAAAGTGACAGAAAGGAAAAAGAGAACTAACATTGATAATAAGTTTAAATACGCAGAAATTATTCGAATTAGTAACATCAACCTTGCTTTTATTTTAAAAATAGAGCATCAAAATTCCTGTTTATATCTGAATCTCCTTGTAAATAATTTTATACACTGATAGTTCTTATTTTTGATTTTGCTATATATATATATATATATAGTGGTAATGTGTTTAACTATTATGTATGTTTGTTCCCTTCTGTAGCTTCACAGATCCAACCAATGTTTGGATAGTAACAGGTCCTCGGTCTAGAAGTAACATAGACTATCTTAAATTGTATTAACCAAAGAAGGGAAGGCGCTACACTGGGGGACAAAATTTAAAAATTACACTGTTTTAAAATTTTAATGATGATATTTCATAAAACTGTAAAACACCTTTTAGCTCTTGTGATTTTTCAAAAAATTCATTGTTCTTGAGATAAAAGCGAAAAATGTGTTCCACAAAAGGAAGCAGAAATGCATTGCAGCTAGATAGAACACACACATGCTTTACATGAATGTACATTATCATTCTTTAACATTCTAATTTCTATTTCAGTGGTACAATTTTTCTAAAGAAAAAAATATATACCTGTATCACATCTGGATGACTAGCATATTGAATGGTAAAGTTATGGAAACAAAAGAAAGCGCTAAATAGAATAAATATTAAAAAACAAAAACCCGACTACTAATTGTTGTACATATCTACCAAGAATAATTATGGAAAAATGAACAAAAAATAGTTAATGTTTCTCTTTTTTTCATACAGGAATTTTTTTCAGGATGTAATAAGTTAATTAGCACAAAATTTAATATTACTTATACATTTTATGTTGTAGTCAGGTGCCAGTCTAGAATATGAGATTATGACTAACGGCTTCCACTTTATTAAGACTAACAGACACCCGAATACAATATAGAATTTCACATCACGATTAATTTATAGTATCCTGAAAAAATGCCTGTAAGAAAAGAAAGAAAAACTTACTCAACTATTTTTTGTTCATTTTTCATAATTATTCCAGGTAGATGTGTACAACCATCGGGTTTATTTTTGTTTTTTAATGATTATTTTATTTAGTTAATATACAAAAAAAAAGGTAAGCAGTACTTAACTGTAAAGTATTAGTTAATTAATTATAGCATAAGTATAATATATACTTTAATATATATATACTTTAACTTAGAAACCTGTATTTAAATTAAGAATTGTATGTAAAAAAATTGACATTACTTATCAATTTTATTATATATAATGTAAAAATAGAGATTAATTTTAAATTTAGTAATAATGGCCAATAGGTTGTCATATTGCCACAATAACCAGGTGTAAAATATCCAGTAACAAATACATATTTCCCAATTATTTTATTGTCTTTATATTATTATTCTGGATTAATGTTTATCCAGATTATGTTAAGATCGACTAATAATGTAGATTATAATTTATGTCCTGTATTCGTTTACATGACTTATATTATAAATTATGCAAAAATATACTAAATGTTAGAAAAAAATTAAACCAGGTTTAACTATAGTAAGGCATTATAGATAATTAAAAATCATTAGCTTCAGTAGTTTAGATACTAGATTTAATATCTAATATACTCTTTTAAAATATAGGAAACTTACCTCCATCCAATTAGGTACTTCAACCACTTAACGCAAAGCATGAGACATTACACTTCACACAAACCTTAAGTGAGAAACATCATTACTAACAAAACAGACAACTGTTCTACAGTAATTTCTTTCCATTGCTCTAAATGAAGACAGAATGTCTGCTGGTACAACTAACTATTTGAAAAGAAAGGAACAAGGATAATGGAAGAGAAACACTGATGAAAGGGGAATACAATGAAAGTATGTAATTATGCAATTAATGTCATAATAAGTTATATATACTTATAATTAAAAAAATTATACTAGTTTACATGGAACAACTTACCATTACAAGAGATAGCCATAAAACTTCTACATTTAATAGGCTGTAGATGTATTCTTCACCCTTAAATGGCTAATATTTTTCAGTAAAAATGTAAGCTTCAAGTACAATCAAACACCTAATTCATAAACAAAAAACAGTATTTGAAATGGCAGAACAATATGGTAATTATATAAAACAATGTATTAAAATCTAGAATACTGAGATAGATATCGGCCCATATGACCTCAAAACTGGTTTCTCTTACAGAAATACCACACATGTGCAAATAACAAGATAGGGATCTACTTAAACGAATGACAAAAGTAGTTGGAAGTATTTTAGATTTTACAAGCCGGAGGCTCAACTTTGCTGGACAGATACCTCAGATACTAGTTTGGATAGAAAACAGGGTCCTTCAAGGTACCAAAGAAGATACTACCTCAATAAGCTCTAATAAAACACCTGCCTGACAATTACACAACTATAAGGTAGAGCATAATTCCTTAATACCACAGATAAATCAAAGGACAAGAGCTGGCAGAATTTTTAAAGTATTATTTCCATCTTTTTCAACACTATTATGTAAAAAGGAAAGAGTAAGGAAGAGGTTAAAATTAATTAATTAGTAGACTGGTTTTGCCATACCTCAAACATCACCATCTTACTGTCCTGCATGGGAAGGCAGGACAGTGCCTAAGAACAAACAACCTGTGCCACTCCAGTATACAGGAAGGGTATGACCAAAATGAGATTTAGATTTAGGAAAAAACAGACAGTATGAACTAAAAAAAAGGATGTAAAATGGATCAAGCAGAGAAGAGTACAGGTACTAAAAAAATTGCCAACATAGATGCCAAATTATTATTCAAGAAGGAAGAAATAGAAAATGAAAGGAATATTTGACAAAATTTATACCAGTCAAATTAAAGCCCAAAAGATCTTCCAATCAGGCTGAGATGGAAGAAAATTAAAACAGGAAATGCAAACTAACTTTGCTACATTGGTAATCTCGTTACATTAAGATAAATAAAAGCAGCCTGTTCCTTTTCACTAAAAGAAAAATATTCTACTGCTATTCCTCCAAAGTATTTTAATAAACAATAATTAATCAATCAGTAAATTCCAAACCAGGGGTTTATAGATTAAGAATTAATGTAAATCTAACCCACAGTCACAACTAATATGTTTCAAGCAACATAAATAAACCTATGTTTTCATGAAATGTCAAAAATAGTATAAACATTATAATGAATAACAAGAATTCCATTTATGATTATTAAGGGAAGTGAGCGTGGAGAGGATTAAATGGGCAGGCTAAATGAAAACAGAAAAAATATTGAGAAAAAAATGAGAAGAGAACTTCTTAATTAGAACAATTCAGAACAGGAAAACTAACTGGCTAAGACATATCATAAGAGAAAAGTTAAACTGAAGCAGAAAGGTCAGTCGAAGTAATAAAAAAAAGATAAATGATAAGATGATTTGTATATCTTTTGAACAGAAATGGGAGCTATCAAAAACTAAAAAGTTTAGCTGAGAATAGAGAAAAATGGAGATGAATGTAGTGCAAGGGACCTGGCTCAAGCCATATAACCATATAGTGACAACTATAATAGTAGAAAATGCTGTCAAAAACAGCCAGAAAGTAAGTTATGTAGTAGAACCTCAAACAAATTTCTTTATTGCAATTATTGACATCTTCCCAACATTTTGTTATCAGAAAGATAAAAAAAATTAATAATTTTTTTCAATTTTTCAATACCTGGGCCCATTGATGCAGTGGTTTACATTCTGGCAAATTAAATTATCTGGTTCAATTTTCAACAAATACAGCAGCAGACTTGGCACACCAAGCAATTGATACTGCAAACATTTTGTTAAGAGATATATGAAAATTGCAATTTTATATATTTTTTTGAAGAAATGTAATAAAAAATAATTATGTAAGACAAACCATAAATTAGCTGCACAGGATTTGATAAAATTGTATTTAAACTGGTAGGTGTACGTCCAGAATCCAATAATGAAGGCTCTGGCTAGCCAGACTGTTTCCAATAGTTTGTTTTTCCATACCATGATCATCATGTTAAAGAAAGAAATTTATTTAGATTTTTGGCAATAGGAAGTCATCGGAATTGAGACGTGATGAATAGAAAGTTCACCGAGTTTGTGAAATTTGATACTTCGCAAAAAACTGATGCAAATGATGTGCAGCATGTGTATTATTAAAGCAAATTTCTTACATTAAAACTAATTCACCAAGCCAAACTAATTCACTGCCTTGTATCAAACTTTATAAATATATGTTATGGTATTCTTCTGTTGATCACAAAACTTTAATGCAAATGTTAGTGTTTGTAATAAATTGCATTCCTCTCAAATATTAAACACTCGTAAGCAATGTTTTTTTATTATTGTTGATAACGTATATTCATAAACAATTCCTTTAAAAAAAAAAGCAACATCTTGAGACTACTTGTAGCATTTTTTTGGGTATGGTTTTGAGTTTGGTATCTTCCACTATGAAGAATGGACTTCATAAAGTCCAAAGTTTCTGGAACATTCCATAAATTCACAATTCAGTTCCAGTTGTTTTTAACAGATGTAAACAGGAATTGACTGAACTGAACCCAAAATTAATGTTTATGGCTTCAGAAAACTCATAAAGTCATTCCAATATAGCAATAGTACAATTTTGTACAATAATACGTGGTTGTCAGACAGTTTACTCATTGAAGATTTACCAGATTATTCATCATTCTCATGGCCGTTTTTAAAATGATTTTATTACTTAGTATAGATCATACAATCCTACCTGTACACTGCCTATACTTTTAAGTATCTGTCTTTGCACACTTCATCCAAGTTCTTGGCAAAATATGATGAAACCCACTGATTTTTTTTCTGGGATATTTTTATTATTGTATGATTCACATGCATAATATGCTTCAATCATATGCAAATGCAGTGCTCAATTCTGGACTGATACAATCAGTCTGGATGCATTTGATCAGACCTTTTGATAATCAGTTCTCATATTTAAATTCTGTTGAAAATTAGTTAGACTAAACAGTCTAACTCCGATCAACAAAATATTTAATTCATCATAATTTTTATGAACAATTACAAAAATATTTAAATAAAAGTACTAACCTCAGAGTACCTATATTCAAAATATTGTTTGGAATAAATGTTTTTGACAAATTTAAAACTACATATAGGAGATATAGTTGATTTGAAAAATAATTTTTCACCTGTTCATCTACATGAGCAAGTTTGGTTATACAAAATCAAACTTAATTTCTCTTACAAATCATCTGAAAGTCATGTTTAACACATATCCTACAATATTACACAGTAAAATTCTTGGATAAGATTAAAGAGAAAAAAAAATGGTTAAAAATATTTCAGCTAAAAAAAAAGAAGAAAATATATACAATACTAAAACTAATTAATAGGCATAAACTAACATCACCCTACTTTAAACTGTCGAAATAAAATTACATAAAATCTTACAATCACCAAACACGGCAAAATCTATTCTCCAGCTAATGAATCCGCCATTGTACTCCCTCAAATTAATTATTTTATACATTTAATGTATGAATTACACTTCATACCATAATTTTAAAACAATCGGGGCGTTTTTTCTGTACTAAAATTAATAGTTAAAGAAACGGCGAAAATGATTTCAACAGTGTCTCTAGTACCACATCTGAAGATAAGGAAACAGAAAGCGCTTTAAAAAATAAAAATAGCATAAGGGCAAAAATAGAAAAATTATCCTGAAAAATAATAATTATTCTACTCACCCCGAAAAAAAAACAAAACGATAATCTTACAAGAAACGGAACTCATAGATAACTCCAACTCGGGAAAGTCATATCCGGTGACACCAACGCTATCTATATCAATTACGGAAAGTATGTTTTATACCTACATATAACTCAAGATTTATTAACTCAAAACTGTTAAACAAAAAAATATATAGTTGAACTTTTAATTATTCTATTGAAAAAAAGAAACAGAACCACCTATGAATTTTATTATGTTTTTTAAGCAAAATATATATATATATATATAAAATTATATACCGAAACAAAATGGCCGTTACATCTTCAATAAAACTAAAATACATTTTACGCTAAAACTGATAGAATTTATAATAACATAGCTTTACAACAATTTAAAAATTAATTTTTTTAATATGGCTGAACAAATTATTAAAAATGACATTAATCATCTACTTCACATTACAACAGTTAAGAGTCCGGTGGGTGTCAGCCTAATCATAATTAAACGCAAAAACAAAAAAAAACTTTTAGAACTTGTAAAACGGACTCAACAAAAGTAATTTTACCAATAACAAAACATGGATTCACATTTAATTTCATACACCATAATAAATAAAAATTAAACAATAAAAAACTTACATTTGATTAAACAAGTCACATTGTACACCACTATCCTCTAGTCTACGCAGACAATACCAACGCGATCAGTGATGTAATGTATTTTTGAAGGTAGAGGGAATAAATGTATTCCCTTTAGTGTTCATGAATTCCCTTCGTTATAATATTAGAATGTTCCTTATCTTCAAGTGACGTCCTAAATTTCAACAATACAAAACTTAACAATCAATATAAACGTTAGATAATTATTAATAACAAAGATTATTGTAATGATTTATAACAAAATACGTTTGTTGCCATTCTATTATCTTTTTTTGTGTATATTAGCAAAGAAAATTGAGGAACTACTTTTCTTAGCCGTAAATACGATTCCATAGAAAAATAAATACTTTCGTGTTACTAATAAGATTTTTACTCCAAAGAAATGTATAAAGTTCTATTATTATTTACAGTTGTTATTAAAAGTTAACTACTAAAAAAAATGTAAATATTTTACTTTAATAATTTTATATGTCCCAAAAACATTTAATAAATATCCTTGATTAATAATCGCTTTAGATAATATCTATCATTTATATAAAAATTATTTATGATGATAAGTTGGTAAAAGCATTCTTATTACATCATCACTAATAAATAATAATAACCTTACGTAGCATGCGTACAACCAGCGATATGATTTTTTCATTTTTTGCAAACTTTATTAAAACGTTTTATAATTTTTATTTTATTTTGATGTAGTTTTATAATCACGAAATATTCCTCATGACATTGGATTATATATAACTGAAAACTTGCAGACAAACAACTAACCAAAACGTATACTTATTTGTTTTAATAACTAATTAAATTTATTGTTCAAATTAATTTGAAATTAGATCTTGAAAGTACTAAAATAATCCACGAAATAAATAATATCCCAAATGGAATATATTCACTTATTAATAAATATATGTTCAGAAAATAATATATTTGAGATGCCCCTCCCTTTTTATAACAGTAAAGATTAATTAATTTTTATACCTAAACTTCTACCGGTTGTAATAATTTCTTATGTAAAAATAACATCCTATAACATATTGATGTTCAATTGTTCATTTTACACAGTTTTTATTAGACTTTTAATTACCGTATTTTAAAAATACGTTCTTTTTTGTTTTAAGTTTAACGTATTACAAAATATAAATTAACTAATACTTTATCTGCTTTTTCCAATAAAATATCTATTAAAAATGAACTGATTGATGTAGTTAAAATAATACGGAAGGTCGTTTTAAATAACAATTGTAAATAATACAACAATTCTTTTTACGTAAAATATAATTCGGTGATAATTGAATAAAAAAAAATACTAGTAATACCTTTTGAAAAAACTTCTAATATCATTTCACAGTTGTTTAATATTATATTTAGAGATAAATTCAAACAATTTGACTATTATTTACAAATTTATTTTTACCACCATTAAAAGAAGAAAAGTTATATGTACAAACATTTTAATAAAATAACCAGTTTGCATACTCCGAAGAAGATTTTCAAAGTATAGATCGTAGAAAAAAAAGAAACTAATTTTCGAATAGCTTGTTTGAGCGCATGACATTCTTTAACAAACAATTGCGGTAACACCCGAAATTATACGAAGGTAAAATATTTTGTCAATTCACTTCTATCGATTATTGATCGATCTATACATTAATTTTTTCAAGGCAATCACAAATCTTGAAACCTATTAAAACCAAAATTAAATACCAAAAATATATACAACTAGCCGTGGCCCGCGACTTCGTCCGCGTGGGATTTATTCAATCGTTACAAATAGTACTTCATTGTGAAAATTGATTCGCAAAAATTAACGACTATATGATACATAGCTGAAACCCGTGACTTCGTCCGCGTCGGAATCACTTAATTTATTGAATATAGCTGCCCGGCCTATGCTTACCTATGGCTACTATTATATACTTACACCTATTTTCATTCTCTCAGTATATTTTGTATTTTTTTTGTTGTTTTATGTATTATTTCTGATCTGCGTCTGAAATGAAATAAATCTGCAAGAATTGCGGATTTTGGCCTGATGGTGGTAAAAGACTACTTATAAGATGATAAACTTGGCCCTCTATTTTAAAAGTGGGCATACAATTTTGTTCTCTAATTTCTTTCGCGCCAAACGAAGTCATTTGAAATAGGCTATTGTACCTATGTATGTTGGTTAAAAAATGTCTAGATAGTGGATGATTATTTGTCAAAAGAATTTTTATTGGCTGTGGAGGCTCCTGAATATTGGGGAGACTGACTTTTCCAGAAGCACAGCACAAACCATTTTTTGGCAGAACATTTAGAGCAGATCTTATTCATGGCTCCGATTTGGACGGAAGACTGTTGATCATAATCAATCTGTGGATCGTATCTGAAAGCCGATCTGTTACTGTGAGCTAAAACTCGATTGCGAACTTTAGCCGTTGACGTCTGTTGTCTTTCTTTCTGATTCCGAAGGCGTTCGGAACGCTGAGAGCTCGATTCCCTAGCGTAAGCTTGTACATTTCTAATATTTTGTTCTTCAAGCCGCTGCGAACGCTCGATACTCGACTCTCGCGCGCGGATTTGAGACCTTCGCAAATTTTGTTCAGCAAGCCGTTGTGAACGCTCAATACTTGACTCTCTTGCACGCGACTGCGACGCGTATTCTCTCTGACTTGCAAGACGATTTTCAGTTTCTGATGGAGATTCTCTATCACGACGTATTTTTATTGCCCTAGCCTGTAAACTATTTCTAGAAAGTTGAGATCTTAATCTTTTGGGGATTTTGAAATGATAAAAAAAACTAAATACTACATCAACTAATACTAAATTATTTGCTTACATGTTGCACAGGAATTAGCCTGTATATGAAGTGGTGATTAAAAAATTATAAAAAATACAAAATATTTTCAAGGAAAAATATTCGATATCGCACACAACCACTGCGCAGGAAGCCGACCGCGCGAATGAGCCGCGCGGCACTTTATTTTGTGACATTGACTCCCCTCCCGCACCGCAGTGACGCTTAGGTCACATGCTGCTGCCTAGCTAGCCGAGCGGTGTATGGGCGGGGCGAGGGAGCAGAGGCAGGCGGTGGTGGGAACGCGAGCGTCAAGAGAGACACGACGACGACGGACAGTTGCTAGTTACTGAATTACAAAGATAGAAAAATTAAAATATGTTGCTTAAATAACGCGGTAAAAAGTAGCCTATGTTCATCAAGGATAATGTCGGCTTCTAATGGAAAAAGAATTTTTCAAATCGGTCCAGTAGTTTCGGAGCCTATTCAATACAAACAAACAAATCTTTCCTCTTTATAATATTAGTGTAGATAAGAAAAACTAACATGAAAATCAGAGATTAGACACTATAAACAGCAGTAAAACCAGAAGTCCTATATACGAGGTGCGACAATAAAGTAATGAGACTGATTTTTCTTTGCAAGATGTGGCAACCCTGCAGCTTGCGTAGGCACACCATCTTTGATCTTGGTCTATAAGCTACTTCTAGTCCAAGCGGCACACTGATGCAACTGCTCAGTCGTGAGTTGTGCTGTAATAAGTGAACACGTGTTTGTATCTCTCGTCACAGAAATGAAACTGCAAAATATTGCGCAATGGTATGCCATTTCTTTTTGCATTAAATTGGGTGAAAACGCGACGACAACTTATAGTAAGCTTCAGAAGGCTTTTGCAGAGGAGGTTATGTCAAGAGCTCAAGTTTTTCAGTGGCATAAAATTTTTAGTGAAGGCAGAACGAATGTTGAAGATGAAGACCACAGTGGACGACCATCAACCTCACGGACAGATGTCAACTTGACAAGGGTGCGTGAAATCGTACGATCTGATCGAAGATTATCCGTGAAAATGATTGCAGAAGAACTCAACATCAATCGAGAAACGGTTCGTCTATTATTAACTGAAGATCTTGGTACGAGAAAGATTTGTGCAAAAATGGTCCCCAAAAATCTCGCACAACAGCGAGAAACACGGAAAAATGTGGCAGCCGATCTGTTAGAGCAAACGGAAATCAATCCGGATTTGTTGGCCGTGTTATCACTGGTGATGAGGTTGGTTTTTTCAATACGATCCAGAGACAAAACGCCAAAGTTCGCAATGGTGCTCAAAGGGATCACCAGACCTAAAAAAGCTCGCATGTCAAAGTCAAAAGTGAAATGCATGCTTGTGCGCTTCTTCGATTCCAAGGGAATTGTTCATATAGAGTAGGTGCCTCCTGGACAAACAATTAACTGATATTTCTATAAAGAAATTTTAGAAAGACTTCGTAAACGAGTTCTTCGTGTCGTGCCAACATTGCTGATAATTGGATTCTGCATCACGATAACGCGCTATCCCATACTGCTCTGTCAGTACAGCAATTTTTAACCTCAAAACAAATTTCAGTACTACCACAGCCACCTTATTCACCAGATATCGCTCCGTGCGACTTTTTTCTATTTCCAAGAGTCAAAATGGTGGTCAAGGGACACCATTTTGAAACAACACAAGATGTCCAAAAAGCTGTGACAAGGGTCTTGGAGGATATTACAGAAGATGAGTTCCGGAAATGTTACCATCAATGGCAGAAGCGCTGGAATAAGTGTGTGCAATCAGAGGGGAACTACTTTGAAGGAGACAACACTAAACATGATTAAAACGGTAAGCAACATTTTTTTTCACATCAGTCTCATTACTTTATTGTCGCACCTCGTACAGCTGAAACCCTAATGCTTATTCTATGCAATAAGGAAATTCTAGATAATTTTGAAAAAAAAGAAAGAAAAATAAGGGAAATATTAGGCCTAAAATTGAAAAATAATGAAATAAAATTAATCTCAAATAAAAACTGATACCATCGAAAAAATGAGAATCAGTTATTCTATAGTTATACCTGTATAATGAAAAGATTTACAGAACAAATGTTTGAATTTTTCAAAAAAATAGAAAAACAAAGTACAAATTGTTCAAACAAATCCAAGAAGACTTAAATTAATTAAATATTACAGATGAAATCATTGAAACTAAAACCTATTAGAGAAATACTAAAAGGTGAATACCAAAGTTTCCAAGAAAACCCGAAATCCAAAAAAGGGGCAAAAGTTTAAAAAGGAAGGAAGAAAACAACCTCAGAAAGAATTTTGGATAAATTTGAAAGCAGCAAAAACATTTAAAAAATAATTTATTTAACGCATCCTAAAGGTGATAATTTGAGAACAGAAAAACAACTTGCAAAACAACAAATAAAAAAGTAAAAAATTATTCCTTTTCATATCTTCTTTACAATTTGATTTTTAGAAACAGCACAAAATAAAAAAAACTAGCAACAAATTATTATCCCTTAATTTGGCTTAAACTTGAAAAAGTAAAAATTTAAAGAACTGAAAAAAATACTACTTTTTACCTTATTTTAAAAGCGTTACCTAGAAAAAAAATAGACTGTGTAAAACAAATCATTAGCAAGAAAATAAGCAAACAACTTCATCTCGATAGAGATAAGAAACTGAATGCAGATAAAACAGAGTAAGGGAACTACTACATAATCTCTGCTAAGATTCTCTGAGATATCATTACATTAGGTTGTTTTTTTATTAGTCTTCCAAGTAATCTTGAATTTTCACCTGAAAATATCTGGAATAAAGAATTGACATAAAATTCCAATAAAAAAAAAATAATGTTGTTAACTATAAGAATACGAGAAGAATCCAGGAAAACGACTAAGTCTGCTAACAAACTTTAAACTAAGACTCAGGAATGTAGGAATAATTATTTTCCTAATAATAGTCTTAAATTTTAGTGCAAAAATACTTAAAATATGTGATCAGGATTACACTGCAATAGCTTAATATAAGCCGTCGAGTTAGTAAAAAATTGACTTGAACGCTGTAACTCTCGACTTCCAAATCAGCTGATTTGGGAAGATGCATTAACCACTAGACCAACCCGGTGGATTGTGATTATTAATCTAAAATGATTAAACTATACACATCCCATAATACTTTTATTAAAATACATACTAAAATCCAAAAAAATTATTCTGTATATCAAGATAGTAACGAGAAAGAGACTAGCCATTAAGAGACTAGATATGAGACTAGCCATTAAAAAAGTGTTTAAAAAGACTGTGTACTAAAATATACTTTAATAAAATAGATAAAGAACTATGATAAATGATTATTAAAATAGATTGGAAAACAGGAAGATCTTAATAACTGTTACAAAAAGTTTATTTAAAATCTAATCCCGGATAGCCATTTCATTTTTTAAGCTATCATCATCAGTAGAAATTAAGAAAGTAGTATAAATAAATAAATTATTTATCTTATAATAAATAAGAGAATGATCAGAGAAATAAGAGAGGATCTGACGGATATTGAGCTTACACCAGAAGACACCACAGATAAAATGGAATTAAATAAGAAAACCAAGAACAAATACACTCGTTTCACACTCACATGAAAAAACTCACAACATGAACAATTTCAACACTAGTAAGGGCACAAAGATCGGAACATATGAAAAAGTACTGGTAGAACTGCAAGGCCCAAACAGTCTATTTAAGAGACTTTGATAATGGACTGACTAAAGTGATCTTATGCTATCATAAAAAATAATAATAATAAAAAAATAAGAATCAACAATAAAATTATTAATTAAGAAATAAATATTATTTCCAAAAATCTATAAAATAAAAATATAAATCTATAAAATTTATAGTAAAGGTTTTAGAATAAGGGTAAAAAAATTCTTATTGGTAACCCCAATCGAAAGTTTAAATTTAGCTTAAAATCATATAAACCACTGAAACCTTCAACTCAGACTGCCCATCATTATCTTATGCATGCCTTGTATGCAGTTAGAATACGATAAAAATTTATCTTGAAAATCATAGACAGTGTGAAACTTTATCCAAGATATCATGTCTATGAACAAGTTTAAGAGAGGAGATAATAGTTTAATGATCTTATAATTGAAAACTTTAAAGAAGTTTTAATAAATTAAAAATTTTAAGACTACTGATCCCTTTTTCCTTTGTTCAATAATGAAGTTTTAGCCCAGTTTATTGAAAAAGTAAGTTTCTCAACTACCTAATGCCTTCTTAATATGTACAATTTTTAAAACTCTCTCATAATTTTGTGACCAGTTGGTTTCCAGGCAGTGCTTTCATATAATCAGGCTATAACTGATTTTCTTTTCTTTTATTTTATAACAAGCCAAATTATCTTTTATTTTTATTTCAATATTTATTTTAGTTTGCTCTCCTGATTTGGTGTATAGTCTCTTAATAAAATAATAGACCATTGGAATATATGAGTTATAATTACTATATGTGACAGATTTAAATAGGATTTGTTTCACTTATTTTCATTTATATATGGTAACATGTTAACAGAAGATTGGAAAAGTGAAAACAAAGTTAAATAAAAACTAAGGAAGCATTTAAAAGAAGGAAACTTTTAACTATTCTGTAGTAAGATTGAGTTAGAATTGAAGTACCATTTAGTGAATTGTTACATTTGGAATTTACTTCTGTATGGATGTGAAACACAAACATAAACAAAAAGAGAAAAAAGTTGGCTGGAAGTATTTGAAATTTGGATATGGAAATTTGAGAAGATTAAAATAATGGTAAAATAGAGTGAAAAATGATGAAGTAAAGTGAGATATAATGAACGTAAAAGCATAATCAGAACAATTCAGAATATAGTTAGGACATACATTGAGCGGGAAATTACTGATTAAAACACTGGTAGAGACATTACTACAAGGTCAAAAAAAGAGGTAAGAAAACAAAAATATTATAAACAATTTAAAAAGGAAATGTGACTTACCATGCATGACCTTAAAAGTTTAGCAAAGAACAGAGAGAATGGAGACAAATATATGCAAAGAACCTATCTCAGAGTAGATAACATTATGATGAAGGAATAAATAAATATTTTTATTTCATATATTAGGAATAATTAAACCAAAATATATATATATATATATATATATATATAAAAGATTTCTTACCAAAAATTTTTTCAAATATTTTTTGATATGTTATATCATCATCAGAGAAACATTATTAAAAGATTAACACACTAAATTTAAAAATAGAAGTAGTTATATTATAACTGTCAAAAATAAAAATTGTTCTGTTCATAGCTAGTGAATCAGTAAGATAAAATTTACTATACTAACAGTGTTACCAACATAAATAAATCATTATACTCATAATTAGTATGATGGTTTGTAATACATGTTTACAAATATATTCAAATTATATGCAAATTTAATATTTATTTATATACAAATTCAATATATTCAGATATTCTAATTTATAATATTTATTATTATTAGTATTATCTTTTTGGTGATATGTTTATTTTTAGGTATTCTGCAATATTTGGTTATGTACAGTTTCTATTTTTAAATGAATGTATATGTTGGCTAAATGTAATTTTAATCTAATTACTTGTTTTTCCAATATATTCACAAATAATGTATTATTATTTATACTATAAATTTACAAATCTAAACGTAAACATAGATTTATGAATTATAAAATTATATGAATGATGATTTACTTATGTTGGTAACACTGTTAGAATAATTAATGTTCTAGATTTTATATTTATCTCACTGTTATCTTGCTATAAACAGAATAGTTAATATTCTGTTAATAATTGTTAGGAATTTTTTTTTAATTTTATAGTAATTTTTTAACATAATATCCATGGTAGAGTGGTAGTGTTTGATTTATTATCCTGAAAGTTCTGATAAAAAAGTTAAAGTATTTGTAATTGGATATAGGACTGCGGTTAGGAGATGGAAAATAAATAAATAAATTATGATACATTTTATAAAACACCTTAAAAAATATTTTTTTAAATAATAAATAAATAAAGCAATGTTTTATTCTGATCGATACATAATAATACATTATATAGATTGCATGTGTTTATAAGATAAATTATAAATATAAAAACAGACTAAGATAAACAGTAGTTGTTATTAAAGTCCATATTACATCATAAACTTGTATTTAAATAATACAAGCACATGGACGTTATGGTGTTCAAGTTCTTTCTGAACATTACAACAATACAGAATGTTAAGGTAAATACATAAACATAAAAAATTATAACAAAATAATTCATTATTTAGGTAGCACAACTGAAAATTATTTTGAGCATGTATACATGTTGAATGGGATGCAGATATATCAGGGTTTTTTTACTACTATTTTTTAATTAGTAAATTAGTATTATCTAAAAATTCATCAACAAAGTAATATAACATAAATAAAGATATTTTAATTTATTTTAAATTAACTGATGGGGAAATTTTTAAGTTGTTCAGCAATTTAGTAAAAATGGCAATATATGATAATAATAAGGACCTTTCTCATAAGCCAAAATAATGAGTTGATTTATTCAAAATGACTTCCATTGTCTGGTTTGGTTGGGGTGGACAATGTAATTCATTTAAAATATAAATAAAAGCATTTATACATTCCGTTATACTGTTTTCAATATTAAATATTCCAATAAAAAGAAAGGATGTAACAGCTGTATTTATACAAAAAATATAATTATTTAAATGAACCTGAAATATGTATTTAAATCACTTTAATGGGTATCAGATTTATTTTTCTTTATGTGAATCTCTTCTGGTAAAATATCAAGAATGGAGACATCCATCTCCATTATCATAGTATCAACATTTTTATGAATTGCACAAAAAAAAAAGTTTAACTGTTAGTATCATTTTGATCATAATTCATTAAGTTTATGTTCCTGTATAATTATACAGTACTTATTTTTAATGTTTTTTTTCTAAGTTTTTAAATTCGTAAAAAACACATATATGTATATATGTAAAACTAAATATAGTTTTAATGCTATGGATAAAGGTTAATCTAGTACGTTGAATTGAAAAAAAAATATATTGAATAAAAAATCAAAACAGCATCTAAATAATATAAATATTAAAAAGTACACTATGTAAAATAGAATGATAAATTAAAAATTGACTTTGAAATCACAAAAAATAAATATTTCAGTGATCTTACTTCAAGATCCAAAAATAATTCATAACAATAGATGTGCATAAATAATTTATTAGGAATAGTCAGATCTAAAAATAGTGAAGTAGAATGTTTAAAACTTATTGATTATGAGGTTACAAGAGACAAATACTTAATTGCAGAAAAATTTAATAATTACTTTCTAACTATAGCGGAAGAGATTAAGAAAGAAATAGAAACAAGTGACATACATTCTGGTAATAAATTTAAAAAGTATTTTTTCTCTGAAGAACCAAGCAAATTATTTTATATGAAATCTACAACAAGTAATGAGGAAATAATTAGTATTATTAAAAGCATGAAAAATAAAAAGTCAATGGGAATAGATGGAGAAGGGATTAATGTAATAAAAGAAGGTTTTTTTTCCGTAGGGGGAGGAAAAAGCTCTGCCAGCTGCCATCAGGCCCGCACTGACAGCAGTGCGAAGCTCTCACCCGCTAAAAAACCTTCCCTCCTATCATGCAGGGGTCGGATCTCAGCCATTTGATATGTACAGCCCCATGTATGATCACCCAGGCACTCTATTATCCGAATCCGTGTGACCGGAAGGCGTCCCCAGGGGTCAATCGACGAGCGACAACTCTGAAGAGTCCCCACCAACCACCCCCAGAAACTGTATATGATCCCTTGATCACCCGTCATCGAACTCCAAGTGTCCATAGATTCGCATCTGCTCAGCCTGCCGTCACCTCTCTTCATTGGCCTTCTCTTCTACCATTGATGTTATCGTAGTCGAGACACACTCCCACTTGTTGCTATTGCTGAGCATTACCTTGATTGTATTGTTGGCCCCCTCCACACCCTGATCCTCAAGCACTACTCGTAAGTTGTGCCATCTTAACAAAATAAGTTAGTGATATTGTTTCGTCTCATTTCTCTAATTTGAGTATGAGCAAAGGTAAATTTCTCTTTTTTATTTAAAAAATCTGTTGTTGTAACTATGTAGCATTGTTGTATATTTAAGAGTGATAAGAGACCAAATATTAAAAATTACCAACCGATATCATTATTAAAGTTAATATATAAAAAACCACTTACCAACAATTGAATACAAAACGTTGAAACGCTTTCAGAATTAAATTCAATCTTTAGAAACTCTCATATTCGTCTTATTTGTAATAGTAATTGAAACTTCACATGTAAATTATAAAAAAATTGTGCGTGATATTTGCTTAAAAAATAATAGTTGGTCGTCAAATGCTATAAAATTAGGTAAATGTCTAGTCAATTTGGTGAACTCAACACAACTGTTGAGACCACCAACAGTGGAGACCACCAATTTGACAGGACGTTTACGTTTACATAATTTTGTAGCATATGACAACCAACTGTTATGTTTTAAGCAAATATCACAATTTTTTATAATTGGAATTTAATTCCAAAAGCGCTTGAATGTTTCAAATTCAATTGTTGGTAAGCAGTTTTTTTATATATTAACTTTAATTATATACTAATACCAATGGGCCATGCTCAACAAAATTATTATATATTATTATTATTATTACCCGTGATCTCAAAAATTCTAGAAAAAAGTTATAAAAATTACGTTAATAGATTTCTTCGAAAAAACAGAATTTTTCAGTAAAAATTAATATGGTTTTCGCAAAGTTAAAAATATTGAAGATGCCCTTTTGATTTTTATGTTCAATATAATAGAAGTTAAAAACAAAGGTCAGCAAGTAGTAGCAGGTTTCTTCTTGGATTTGAAAACCGTTTGATGTTGTTGATCACAATATTTTGCTTGACAAACTATGGAAAGCTGGAATAAGAAGTCAATGTAATAAATGAGGGGAAGATCTCAAGAGGTCAAAATAAGAGAAGAAATGAGTTCTCAAGGTAATGATAAGTATGGTATCCCACAGGGTTCTGTACTTGGGACTATTTTATTTATTATATACATAAATGATTTATGTAGTGGAAAATTTAATGGTAGAGTGACAACGTTTGCAGATGACAGTGTTAGATTAAGAAGCTGAAAGTATATACGAAATAAAGAGAAATATTGAAGATCTTAGGAGAATTAAGTGGCGGTTAATCAAAAATGGCTTAAGTTTAAATGTAATAAAGACAGATTATATAGTTTTTCAATTAAAATGTGTGTCAGAAATGTTATACAGCAAAAAATATCACAATTTAAACTGTAATACAAACATAAATTATACATGCCAAACTATACCGCAAGTAAATACTGTTAAGTATTTGGGAGTAATTTTAGATGTAAATCTGTCTTAGAAGGAACATATAAATAAAATAAAAAAAGAAATCAGATTACGTATATATAGATTTTATTTCTTAAAGAATTTTCGTATTTTCGTATACTTCGTATAAGTTATTAAAGATATTGTTTCACTCCTTGATAAATACTTGTTGGGGAGGTATGTATTACTCTAATGTAAATCCATTATTGGTAGCACAAAAACGTGTAATATGAATGATTTAGAGAAAATAAAATAGATTTAGCAAGTCTTTTCCACTTTTAAAAAAACTTAACATATTGCCCTTGAAATATTTGTTTGTTTTTAGAGTCCTAAAATTTTTTATGAAAGGTGTATATGTGCAGAGTAACGCACACATATGTCAAGAGTAATTTAAGTAGGATTGATAAACTTGCATTACCTTTGTCAAAATTTGAACTGTATAGACATTTTTATTTGTTTGTGGCTCTGAAAGTATAAAATTTGTCACTTAATAATACAAAGGAATCAAGAAACTTTAGGGAATACAGATCTGTTATTTTATGGTTACTAAAAAAGATTAAACTGGAAAGTTATTATTTTAATCTAATTACTGAGGAGATTGTTAAAAGAAATTACTATTTTAGTTTTCAATATTTATAGATTGTTATTGTTATTTTAATTTGCTGGTCGTGTATAACAGAATTCCTGTTTCAATTTATAAAATGTTATGACGATGATAATCTGTGATATGAATTTGTCTACAGAGGGTACCTAAATTTTCATACAAGTAGTAGTTCATACAATTATATTACATTTTATGTTATATTGTTTTATTGTTTTATTGAATTTTCTTATTATTATTAAAAAAATAATAATATGTAATTGTGTTATTATTTGTAATTCTGTGTGAAAGTAGTAAATAAATAAAATAATTAGGCAATTATTTTCTGATCATCTGATATCTTAAATTCAAAATAATTACAAATAACTTAAATAATAATTTTTGTAAAGATGCTATTTACTACATATGGTAAATTGTAGGAACATTTATATAAGATTAAGAGTTTCAATAAATAAGGAGAATAAACATTGACATTTCATTGTACATTTTCTGTTTAATTATACTAATAGCTCCTTATTGATTGTTGAGTGCAAACTTTATAAGTTTATAAAGATTTGAGTAGTTATATTTATATATTTATTCGCAATGATTTTATGTAATTAAAAAATATGTGTAAGGCTTAATTTTAGTATAATATCTAAAGAATAATAAGTTTTTATAATTAATTTTGAAGAATTTATAGTTTTTTCCAGAACAGTTTTTTAATTTGTATTAAATTTAATAGAAATATTATTGTATTTCAGTGCCTGAAAAAAAAATTCTCTAAGAATATTTATATTTAAATTATATGAAAATTCATTTAATGCATTTTTACAGTCTTACCAATAGAATTTGTCTGACAGAATAAAGATTTATATCACAGTAAATAATAAAAATAATCTTAATTATTATTATTATTACAATTTGGCGTTTCTTTGTGTACTTTCTTATTTTGATTTTACTTTCTTGTTATTTCTTTATTATTTTTTTAATTATTAATCTTATTTTAGGCCAATTTAATATAAAACTAAAGAAAATATTAAATAAATTTATATATCAAAGACAAAAGTAAAAAAACCATTTACCACCAAGAGTACACAATTCAATAATACTGTTTATCTTATGTTTATTATTTTTAATAGTGCTTCGAGGTTTTCCCTCATCATCAGTTAAACTTTTTTTTCTCAAACCACACATTAACTTCAGATATTAAAATTATAACACGTAAAAATATGTAGTCAAAATTAAATTTTTTTTATTATTTGGCTAGCCACACGTACAGTACTGTACTGAAGTTATTTGCATTTATTTAAATTATATAAATGTGCTGCTATCTAAGGCGGTTTTAATGAGAAAGTCATCAAATTCTGTCTGTACATAATCAAATTAAATTTTTGTCTAACTTGCACATATAATATTTTACAAAAATATTAAATTTTTTATTATTATCACACCCTTTTACAATTTCTACTATATTTAAATTTGTATCCAAATTGGTGATTGAATGTTTATTGATTATTAACTGGAGAACCCTAACTTGTTGTTTTTGTAAGATATAGAATATTCTGCAAACCTTGCCCTAAATGACCTACTAGTTTTCCAGTATAAATTTTGCTACAATCATTGCATGTTATTTTGTAGATACGATAGGAATTATTAGGAACATTATCATCATATGCATTTTTAAATGTTTTATTATATGATTGTAAGATCTATAAGTTTAGTTAACAAATTAAATAGTTTAACAGTAAACAAAAATATGAAAATGCTACTTTATGACATAATGATGATACTTAATTAAAAAGATAGGAATAATGCTTCATAATGATTGAATTATAATGAAATAAATATTCCATGAATTGACTGGCATTGTCAGGTAGCTGGAAAATTCATGCAATACTTTGACAGCTTTTTTTACAATTTGTAGAGTAATTTTTATGACAAATTAATTAAAACTTTAAGATTATAGAAATAGATATTAGTTATCTCATTTACTGAAATAAAATGAATTAATCCATCTATTTTTATATATGGGGATGATGAAACTATTGTTTTAATATCACATTTAAATATATTTTTATAATTTTTCATTTTTGTCACTTTTTCTTTACTAAATATGACCAAATCTATTCGTTAATTCTCATGTTTAGAATTTCATCTCTTCACTACTTTTCTAGTGATTCCTATTTCTTTTGCCATTGTACATAATTCATTCTACAGTTCATCTGTTTTCTGACTGTTATATACAGCTAGTTCAACTCCATCTATTTATTTTTTTTCTGATTTCTCAGTACTGAAGTTTTATGGAATTTTTTTAAGACTTTGAAGTTCTATACAAAACATTTTTATCTCATTTAAAAACATATAAATAATTGAAAAAGTACAATAATGAAAGAAATAATTTTACAAGGTAAATAAAATTAGTAATGTTTTATAAACAGCTCCTGTATTTTTTTAAATTATAATTTTACATTACATAACCTAACCGTAACAGCAATTAAAAATTTATTAAACTTTCAGGTTACAGAAGTTGAAATAAAAGAAATATTAAAATATGCTGATTTTAGAAATGTTCATTTTATTATGGAATTTAAAAAATGGAAGAATTTTTATTTTTTCTTACCTTTTTGTAATTCACAACCAGGGTCCTTCACTCATAAATAGAATTCGTGATCCAGTAGCAATCTTGATACTTCCTACACGTTCTTTCCTTTCTTCGAATGTCCCAAGAGCTAAAAAGTACCGTATTTATTTGCATAAGTCCCGCAGCATTTTTCATGATTCCATTTAAATTTAGGGGTGCGAGTCTTATTCGAATCATTAGAATGATTCAATGATTTTTATTGCATGAATGATATTATTATATATATATATATATATTTTTTTTTTCAAACCAGTGTCGTATACGACTGTGACTATGTAAAGGTTATGTAGAAACTGGTACAACTCGTAAACAAAATTGAATTTTATTATAATACCCGTATCTGCCAATACAAAAAGAGTACAAGAGTTAATACTGTTATGTCTCTATTATTAGTTCTTTATTCTGTATCAAAATAAGTAGAATGAAACGAGTTTCTGGAAAGACTGTAAATTCCAGTTTTTAGTTTTATTCATTTAAAATGATCTTTTTTCACGCTTTTCATTTACCTTAAAGTAGTCAGTTGATTTTAAACTTGTAAATGTGTCATATCTCGTTTCCTCTTTTTTTTAAATTCCCTTTTGATTAAAAGTAATGTTTTCAAACAAAAAAAGCCTCGTTCATTAATCGTTGCCGAAAAATGAAAAGTTGTATCAGAAGCTGACATTATGGTTAACCGAACAGCCGGTAAAAAAACATGACATCGGTGAATCGTGTATTCCAAATTGGCGAAAGAAAAAGGATTTATTGCTTGGTGATCCTTAAAAAAGACGATCCTTTCGTGGACTGAATCCAAAAAATTAGAAATTAGAGCAAGAACTATATTTGTTTATTAAAGAAAAAGGAGAAAAGTGTTTTGCGGTTTCTACAGAGATGTTCATTATAAAAGGAAAATAAATAGCTTTAGCAGGTAATATTGAGAATTTAACAGCTACCAAAGAAAAACTTAGAAAAGTTTAAAAAAATAAAACTAAGCTAAAAAAAAAAAATTAGCAAAAGCATTTGATAACGTAAACTGGAACAAGATGTTCAGCATTTAAAAAAAATTAGGGTGCAAGTATAGAGACAGAAGGACAATTGCTAATTTTTACAGGAACCAAACTGCAACAATAATAATCAAAGAACACAAGAAAGAAGCAGTAATAAAGAAAGGGAGTCCGACAAGGATGTTTCTGTTCCCTGTTACCATTTAATCTTTACAAAGAACTAGCAGTTAATGATGTTAAAGAACAATTTAGATCTGGAGTAACATTGCAAGGTGAAAAGAAAAAATACTACGATTTGCTGATGAAATATTAATTCTAGCTGAGAGTAAAAAAGATTTAAAAGAAAGAAATAATGAATGGCATGGATGAAGTCTTACACAAGAACTACCGCATGAAAATAAACAAGAACAAAACAAAAATAATGAAATGAAGTAGAAAAATGTAGACAGATAACTACTGAATATAAAAAGAGGAGCCGAAAAGATTATGAAGGTAGAATAATTTTGTTATTTAGGAAACAGAATTTCTAAAGATGGACGAAGCAGGAGCGATATAAAATTTTGAATAGCACAGGCGAAATATAATTTGGTTACATCAAAAATTAATTTAAACGCCAAGAAAACATTTCTGAAAGTATATGTTTGGATCATAGCTTATGGAAGTGAAACTTGGACAATTGGAGAACCTGAGAAGAAAAGATTAGAAGCTTTTGAAATGTGGTACTATAGGAGAATGTTAAAAATCAGATAGGTGGATAAAGTAACAAGTGAAGATGTGTTGAAGCAAATTGGTGAAGAAAGAAGCATTTGGAAAAATATAGTTAAAAGAAGAGACAGACTTGTAGGTCACATATTAAGGCATCCTGGAATAGTTGTTTTGATATTGGAGGGACAGGTAGATGGGAAAAATTGTGCAAGCAGGCAACATTTGGAATATGCAAAACAAATTGTTAGGGATGTAGTATGGTGGGGGTATACTGAAATGAAATGACTGGCAATAGGTAGGAAATCTTGGATAGTTGCATCAAATCAGTCAAATGACTGAACAAAAAAAAAAAAAACAGAGATTTGTTTCAAAAATCTATGTGTAAATCTGGATCAACTATAAGAAGACGGACTACTGTGTATCAAAGATAAACAAATGCATGCAAAGAAAAACTTCTAGAATTTCAGCGATATGTTATTGGCTTGCATAAAAATTCAATTATGAATTATCACAAATAGGTAACGCTGCTCAAACGCCTGTGTACTTTGAAATGCCACAGAATTTAACTATAAGTTTGGTGAATGATGTATTTCCTATTCAAACTCATTTAATTGATGAATGGTTGAAAATGATGTGATTTCATATATCCAAAAGCTTATAAATAGTAAAATCATGCTGGTTCTTAATTTCTTTTGAGAACATTTAACAGAAAATGTAAAAAATTCATTATCGGAAAAATAATTGTGAATTAGTGATTGATTATTCCAGGATTAACTTCTCTCCTTCAAATTTTTCATGAATGTTAATAAGACTTTTAAAGACAGAATGGAAGAATTTTGATCATCTCTCTCCTTGGTCTGTGAATAGATATTGACTGCATGAGAAAATATATATTCAGAGCAAGTGATTAAAAGATTTAAAAATAGCTCAATTTCATAATATGGATGGGACGAGAGATGATATCGATGAAGACCCTAATTCTGGATCTGAAAATGGATATAAAAGTGAAGAAGAAGGTAACTAACTGGATAGCCTGGAAATTGTAAATAGTTATTTATCCATTTATAACGTTAATAAATAAATCTGTGAAATTGAAAGTTATTTATTTTTTACTAATATCAAATCTTTCATTTACTGAAGTATCTAGGTGTATTCTACAGTTTTTTTTTCTTTCTCATTAATCTTAAAAGTGGCCTGTGGATCTCATGCAGTGGCGGAGCTTATGTAGATAAATACGGATATTATTTTTTATTGATACCATTTTTATTCTGATATTTCTGTTCAGCTACATTCCTTTTATTGTTCTGAATAATGATATCTCATTAAACGAGGGTTATTTGCCGTGCAGTAGCATATGCAAGTGAAGGGACTGCCTCCTCAATCATCCAGCCTTGTTATAGTTATTTACACCCTACTGAGCCTTACTTCATAACAAGAGTAATTACTGTGATTACTACTTTCTCAAATGCCATTGTTGTTCTATGACCATCTCACATCTGATGGTCTTTTTACAACAATGGTATCTCATAAAGTAATAATCATAACAATTCCTTTAGTTGTGAAGTAACTAGTGAGTGATTCGTCACTCACTATTCGTCCATCCATCCATTTCATCACTCACTCTAGTGAGTGATGGATGTGCCAAAAGGAAAAATAAAATGAGTCACTCACTTTAAGAATTACATCCTTAAAAGTAAGGATATAATCCTTAGCTCCTCAGCCCAAATCTGTTCCCCAACTTAGTTTCCCACTGAGGTTAGTTATCCAAACCTTCCACTGGATTACTTGGGTTAAAATAGGGAAACCCAATTAGATTTTGAGTGAGAGAGACTAAGAAAATTCTCTAGTGTGTACATATGATGCAATGTTGAGTATCAGTATATATTATCACTCCCATCTATGTATCACCATGCCCATTTGCTAGATCAAGAGTAGGTTTTTTGCCCATGAGTGGACTTCCAGGGATGTAACTGAAAATATGTTGAATATAATAAACAAATGAGACCAATATAATATTTTACTGCAATAACATAACTGCTAACCAGAAAATTAATTCTGGTGTACACATGAAACTCAGTTTGAATATTTCCTCTACCATGTTACCACTTCCTCTGACAACTATTGATCTGGCCTGCACCAATAACAGGTAAAATAAAAATGTGAGCACATACAACAAACAAAGAAACCAAAGCACCGTACTTTTTTTATGGAGAGTGAAAAGGTAGTCCTACATTTAATTTCAAATAAATTTCAAATAAATGGGTCGATAGTTTATATTAAATAATAAACAATCTTTATTGTTTTTTTTACTTTCCCGTCTACAGCTTTATTTCTGCTGCAGTAGCACAGCTAAAAATAAAAGGTATTGAGGTTTTTCCAAATATCGAAATTTCAAGATAGGTCTGTTACAGGTGCTGCAGACTGATTACAGCGAAAAGGATATCGTTTCCGTTCTTGGAGTCCCCACAAACCCTTCCTAAATGTACGTGGCGATCGCAGCACTCTCGCATACGCAAATGTCCATCTTATATTAATTGTTAATTCACCTCAAAATCCATTAGACTATTTAGAGAAGATGAAGACCACCAGAAGAAGAAGCCCAGCAGTCACCCGACAAAATAACGAAGAAGCCTGCACTCTCTGTGTTGCTTTTTTTTCGGGGCTTACAGATATTTCGAAGTCACAGTCTATAATTATTTATAAGTGGAAATTTGGAAAGGCAGGCCAAAGAAGATAAACCCACCGGGTTGGTCTAGTGGTGAACGCGTCTTCCCAAATCAGCTGATTTGGAAGTCGAGAGTTCCAGCGTTCAAATCCTATTAAAGCCAGTTATTTTTACACGGATTTGAATACTAGATCGTGGATACCAGATTTGAATATTAGATCGTGGTGTTCTTTGGTGGTTGGGTTTCAAATAACCACACATCTCACGAATGGTCGAACTGAGACTGTACAAGACTACACTCATACATAATATCATCCTTTGAAGAATTATCTGAAAGGTAATTACCGGAGGCTAAACAGGACAAAGTAAGAAAGAAAGCCCAAGGAAGATAAAAAATTAGGGAACTACTTCTCACGACATCGAACCCGGGCGATACAAAACGAAGAAGATGACAAGAGCGAAGAAGTGTCTACAAAACGTAAATTCACCAATCGTACTTCTTTCCTCCAACTTGAAATTTTGGCCTTTCGTTAGCACATGCGACGACTCACTTGTATTAGAGTGTATTTAGAGTAGTAAAGTATTAGAGTAAAGTATTTAGAGGAAATTATTTATTACTTTTTAGCGCATTTTGTTTTCATTCCCATTTTTTTTTTTAAATAGTTATTTACTCGTATTATTGTAGGCAATACGGGAATATTTTTTTAGAAAAAGGAGTTCCACGGGACCCGACTTAAGAATAAAATTTTTTTATAATTTCTAATTCTTATCAGTTTTTTGAAATTGTGGCTGTTGTTAAAAATATTCTACGAGTTAGCTGTCGAGAAAAGGGTTCAAATTGGAAGCAAAATGATTTACTAAAAGTTTTATTTTACTTGCCCGTCCAGATATCTAGCAGAGCTATAGCTGTAGAAGGGAAAAATATTGTAATCGGTCCAATTTGGGCATATGCGGCTTTCACCGGATCTCGACGTTTTGACACCTAAGGAACCCAAAAACCCCAAAAAACCTGATGGAAATTTTCCTGGTGAGTTAAGCCCTGTGTCTACACCGGTCTGTTGACCGTACAAGTGAAATTTGTTCTACGTTAAGTTGAAAAATCACATTAGTTTCGTTAATGCCGACAGTCGTCGCTAGTACCGCCACACACGCGCGAATTAAATACGGTATGAACACTCGCTTTAGTCAGAATCATTGAATTAAATAAAAGAAAAAATAACATATATTTAAATAAAATGATAAATATTTTAAATTAAGTTGCGTGTGGTGTAAGACGTTCATCAGAAACAACCCACAGTTGTAGGACTTTACAGAACGCTGGTTTAGCCGCGTGACGGGAAAGTCCTGCAACTGTGTTATCAGCTTTTTTTCGAAAATGAATTAATACAGAGTGTACTACAATTCTAGTAGTATAATCTAACTATTGTATAATTTTTATGACAAAAACATTATATGATCAAAGGATCACTGGGATCAAAGATTCTTTACTAAGAATTTAGATTTTTTCTCAATTATACTTTTAATATTGCATAATTTTTAAGGTAAAAATGTCATTTGATTAAAGGAATCAAATTAGGACCAAATTTGTTTACTGGAAATTTTGATTTTTTCAAATTGCGGGTCTAATCTTATTCCTTGGCCCTCCTGGATTTGAACATGAATCAAATTCGATCGCAAATTTCTTGCCTTAAAATCAAAAAGTTGGATTATTATGAGAAAATAGAAATTATAGCCGCCGACTCTCTCTGTACAAATAAAGTCAAACGGAATGAACTTAAACTAGTTCAGCAGTTTAAATATTTAGGGGAAATCATCGACTGCAAATTAAAAGAAATCGCTTGGCGAAACAGAATCTCCAAAATTAGAAACGCATAAGGTTTAACCTGGCAGATGTACAATAAAAAAATACCTTTCAATAAACTCCAAAATTTGCCAGTACAAGATAATCGTTTTCCTTGAGGCACTGTACGCCCGTGAAACTATTTTTCAAATTAAAAATGAAGCTACAACCGACCAGCTAATTAAAAGAAAACACAGGATCTGTTTAAACAAGAATTACTATAAGAATGGAGTCTGGCGAATTCCCACTAACGAAACCGTATACAAAGAAATCGACCCGATGAAGAAGAGAAGGATTTCATTTTTTCACATCTTCAGTAATGCCTGAAGGCCGAATTCTAAAACAATCGGTACTCAGGAATTTGGAAAAGAAAACAAGCGGAAAATACGTCAGTTAAATTAAGAAGAATCTCGAAGAAACTGGACTGAGGATCGAATACGTTTTCGACAAGATAAAAATAAACAACGTTCTCAAAGCACACAGATTTTCTACAGAAAACGTCTGAAGATGCACTGTAGAAGTTACAGACAAAATGCGGAAACAAAAAAGTATTGGCAGAACCGGAAGGTTGCCGGCCTCCGTGGCACGAGTGGTAACGTCTCGGCCTTTCATCGGAGGTCCCGGGCTCGAGTCTTGATCGGGCATGGCATTTTCACACGTTACTTGTCATTCATGAAGCAATACCTAACAGTAGTCCCGGAGGTTAAAAGAAAAAAAAGAACCGGCAGGTTAAGTCAGTGCTCTCTCTCTCTCTCTCTCTCTCTCTCTATTCGAAGAATGCTGGAAATTAATTAATAGTAGTCAATTAATTTCCAGTGTTACGTGGTCCAATGTGGCCTCAAAAGAAAAAAATAAACAGGGTTTCACGAGGAATCTGCAATACTTTACTGGTGTATTCCGCTTATCAAAACAATGAAAAACGTTCATATAAACATAGGTCCGGTAACGCTTCGTTAGCGAGTAACGGCTAACGAAAGGTTTCGCCTGGATCTCAGCTTCCCCAGTGAAATGAGGTCGTACTGAAAATTTTTGGACGTTAATCTAGAGGAAAAATTAATATTTTTCTAAGGTTTTTGACCTGAAAAATTCAATAAAATAGGTCCCACAACTGTATATCCTTTAGGTTTTAAAATATCTGACATAAACCCAAAATTAGGAGTCCAAAAAACAAGTTTTTAACGTTTAGCTTAAAACAACTTTCTTAAATAAGTAATAAATGCGTAAACTTTTTCTACAGAACTTGTAGAGAATTTAATTCTTAAAAAAGGTGATTTAATCAACGTCAATGAATACTATACAATGTTTTCAAATTCGTTTTTATTGAAAATCAAACACAACCAGCTGGTATAAACAATTTAAGAAACAATGATATTTGAAATTACACCAATCCGCACACCACCTCAGAATCAAACTACCAATGTCGACAGCGGCATTCTCAAATTGTTGCGCTGAAATGTGTATTGCCAATGGAGGTGGATATTTTGAGCAGCTAATGCAATACTCACTGTAAGTTAATCAAATTAAATAATTTAAATGAAAATACTGTGGAATATTTAAACGAACATTTAATTTGGTTAAAATTATTTTTAAAGAAATAAGCCTATAATATGGTGCTATAGGAGAATGTTAAAAATCAGATGGGTGAATAAAGTGACAAATGAAAAGGTGTTACGGCAAATCGATGATGAAAGAAGCATTTGGAAAAATAAAATTAAAAGAATAGACAGACTTATAAGCCGTATATTAAGACATCCTGGAATATTCGCTTTAATATTGGAGAAGGAAAAAATTGTGCAGGCAGGCAACGTTTCGAATATGAAAAACAAATTGTTTATGGATGTAGGAGATATACCGAAATGAAACGACTAGAACTAGGTAGGGAATCTTGAAGAGCTGCATCAAACCAGTCAAATGACTGAAGACAAAAAAAAACCCTAAAATTTTCGTTTTCAATATTCAGCTTTCATAACTATTTAGTTGTTTTTGGTTTTCAATAAAAACGAATTTGAAAACGTTTTCATAGACGTTGATTTATATGACTTTTTAGTAACTAAATTCTCTACAAGTTTTGTAGAAAAAATTTATGCACTTATTGCTTATTTAAGACAGTTATTTTAAGGTAAATATTAAATGTTGTTTTTTTGACCACTAATTTCAGGTTTTAAGTCAGATATATTAAAAATTAAAGGTGATACAGTTATGCGACCTATTTTATTGAATTTTTCAGGTCAAAAACCATTAATTTTGCCTCTACATTAAAGTCCAAAAAATTTCAGTACGACCTCATTTCACTGGGGGAAGATGAGATCCAAGTGAAATCTTTCGCTAGCCGTAACTCGCTAACGAAGTGTTTCCAGATCTATGTTTATATGAACTTTTTTCATTGTTTTGATAAGCGGGATACGTCTGTAAAGTATTGCAGATTCCTCGTGAAAACAATCTGTATATTAGTTAAATAAAATAAAATTTTTTTAATTTAGAAATAGATGTTTATTATCTGTCATAGAAATTAAATAACTTAATGTAAAAGAGACCTGCAGAAATATTATTTTTTGTTGTTGTTATTTATGTGAGAATGGTTGTGTGAAAAGTTTTTATTTCAATGATAGAGACAATAAAATTTATCTTGAAAATTAAAAAGATTTATTGTATTTTTAATTAATTATTTATTAAAATAAAGAATTTTTCATTCTGAAGAAGCAGAGCTATCTGTGAAAGTATTTTAATAGAAACAAACAAAAATGATAAAAAACTGAAAACATGATAAGAACCTTTCTTTTTAAATCGAAGTATTGTACTGAATTAAACGAAAACAATTATTGTATTTTGTTGTTATTCAATCCCAAGGATAAAAAAGGAAATGCCACAATACTTGCCGGGATGAAATAAGGGAAAGATCTTGGTAAACCCGTAATTAAAGCAGCATGCAAAATACACTTCATTGTAAAATATAAAGAAATAAATAGATTAAAGTAAAACAGATTAAATGAAGTCGATAATAATTTTTTTAACCCTTCCGGACAAGTCTAGTGGTTGAATTCGTCATCGCAAAATCAGTTAATTTTTGAAGTCGAGAGTTCTAAGTTTCGAGTCCTCGTAAAGGCAGTTACTTTTATTCGGATTTGAATACTAGATCGTGGATACCGGTGTTCTTTGAATGGTTGGATTATCAGTTAACCACACATCTCAGGATTGGTCGACCCGAGTCTGTTCAAGACTATATGTTTGCCGGTACATTTACACTTTCATTGCAGCTACGTCATACCTGGCAAGCCGGTAGCAGTAATATAATTTACCTACACACACACACACACACAGAGAGAGAGAGAGAGAGAGAGAGAGAGAGAGCGAGAGAGAGAGAGAGAGTGATAGAGAGTGAGAGAGAGAGAGAGATCTAGTGACCCGGCAATAATTTTTTTTAATATAAATCCATGAAATTACCGACAAACTGCATCGGGAAAAACATTAAAAAAGACGGGATTTGAAGAATTATTCCAAACGAAGAGATTTACAAAACGATCATCCCGATAACTAATAAATTTAGAAAGAAGATAGAAAGAAGAGAATTTCCTTTCTAGGACATATTTTCAGAATGGAAGAGACCAGACGGTTAATCGAACTTTTCTGGAACAAGAAAAGCAGACTGAACTGGTTATAGGAAGTACAGAAAGACATGGAGGAATTAGACATAACCCGTGAATACCTAAAAACGAAAACTATGAGAAATTAAAAAATAAAGAAACAAAATTCCTATCAAAACCCAAGAAAACAATAAGCCGGGTGTACTCTGAACAAGAAAGGGCAAGAAGATCTGAAACCCTTAGAAATTACTGGCAAAAAAAGAAAAGCTGAAAAACAACAAATCAGCAAGAAAAGAAAGAACTTGCCAAAAAAAAAAAATGCACTAAAGTGATACATTATGGTCTTAAAAGTAAAAAAAAAAAAAAAAAAAAAAAAAAAAAAAAAAAAAAAAATCCATGAAATATACTAAATATATAAATATAAAAAAAATAAATCATAATTTTGAAAGTGTAACGTAAATTATTTTAACACGGGTTAAATGGATAGAAAAAATTCAAGATTTAAAAAAAATGTTTAATTATTGTTACTTAAAAATTCATCGGAATACTATTGTTACTGTAAGAGAAATGTTTTTGATTTTTTTTTTTTTTTTTAAATAAATTGGTATGAACATTTTCTAAATAGTTCGGTAACAATAAAAATGACAATGGAAACAAAATAAAGCCCCTTTTTAAAAATCGAAATATACAGTTACATGAAAATAATTTTTTTAATACATTCATAAATACAAACGAATGGGTAAGAAATATTGTTACATCATACTAAATCAAATGCATCATGTTACGTCTTTACCACAAGATATACAGATTTTATTAAACCCAATAAAAATTTTCATGATTTTCTATGTATTGTGACACTAACGAACATAGACTCTCATTTGATTTCCCCGTGAGACTTTTTCGCTGTCAATCAACTGAACAAATTAAATTGATTTTAATGATTTTGGAAACATTTTAATTTTTAAGTAGTAAATTTTTTTATTTATTTACAGCTAGCTGGATATATTTCTATTCATTTTGATAAATTTTCCAAGTGATAACTTATACTTCTAATTTATAATTACTTCAAAACTTTTATGACCGATAGCAAATTTATACGGCTTTGGAACGAACATAACCCGTTAACGCAACATAACCTAATACTCAACCAACGAATCGAACAGAATCAAGGATACGACTGTATGATGAAAGAAAACACCCATTCGGGCAGGTCCATGTTTACTATACAAATAGGGGTGGAAGGATTTTGAAGGGCAAAAACAAATTAAAAAATACGTATCGAGGCTGTTTACGAGTAGCATCTGCTTCTAACGTACGATCGAACATTATCTATTCAATTGTACAATCTAATATTTAATACTTGAACCTCCAAATCAAGTCATCAGCTTCAAGAACTTAGCCCTACATATGTGACTTTTTTAAAAACATAACCCTTATATTGGAACTACTTAAATATTTATTTTCTATATTAATTTAAGATCACATCTTTTTGTAAATATATTGGAAGTGACACAAGTTTTCTATACCTGTGATGACTTCCATGATTTAGGCTATAGTTATAGGTATAAAATAATGATATCAATAATTGTTACTTGATATCTGGTTTTGTTCTGATTTTTTGAAGAACGGTATGTAGATGATACTACAGTATATTTCAGATTGAAATATGTTTAAGTGTAATAAATATTTAATAAGAAGACAAGCTTAACAGTTGAATTATGCTTCTCAGTTAAAAGTAACATTGCTGATCGCTTGGATAGAATTCCCATTAATGAAAACAATAGTATTCTATTGCCCAAGATTTGTCCTGATCATCTAATTAACATCCAAAATACAGTTTGTATGACTTTTTTGTCAGTGGAGTTATTTCTTTTCTGAAACTTCAATGTTACCTCATCACAGACGTAGCAGAAATTGTTTGGATGATTAATGCAGCTGCAAGGCATTGTTAATACATTACAATATCTGATATTGTTTAAAAAGAAACATTTTATAAACACACTAATTTAATAAATAAACACTTACTGAAGAATTGAGAGGAGAGTGGAAGAAATGTTATGAGAAGACCAATTTGTTTCAGAAAAAGTATAGGGACAAGGGAAGCAATTTTAGGCCTCAGATTAATAGTAGAAGGAAGATTAAAGAAAAACAAACCAACGTACTTGGTATTTATAGACCTAGAGAAGGCATTCGATAACGTAGACTGTAATAAAATGTTCAGAATTTAAAAAAAGTTAGGGTTCAAATACAGAGATAGAAGAACAATTGCTAACATTTACAGGAACCAAACAGCAATAGTAATAATTGAAGAACATAAGAAAGAAGCCGTAATAAGAAAGGGAGTCCGACAAGGATGTTCCCTATCCCCGTTACTTTTTAATCTTTACATAGAACTAGCAGTAATGATGTTAAAGAACAATTTAGATCTGCAGTAACAGTACAAGGTAAAAAAATAAAGATGATATGATTTGCTGATGATATAGTAATTCTAGCTGAAAGTAAAAGAGATTTAGAAGGAACAATGAACGGCATGGATGAAGTCCTTCGCAAGAACTACTGCATGAAAATAAACAAGAACAAAACAAAAGTAATGAATTGTAATAGAAATAACGAAGATGAACCATTGAATGTGAAAATAGGAAGAAAAAAGATTATGGAGATAGAAGAATTTTGTTATTTGGGAAGTAGAATTACTAAAGATGGGAAAGCAGATATAAAATGCGGAGTGATATAAAATGCCGAATAGCACAGGGGAAACGAGCCTTCAGTCAGAAATATAATTTTTTTACATCAAAAATTATATTTAAATGTCAGGAAAAGATTTTTGAAAGTGTATGTCTAGAGCGTCGCTTTATATGGAAGTGAAACTTGGAAGATCGGAGTACCTGAGAAGAAAAGATTAGAAGCTTTTGAAATGCAGTACTATAGGAGAATGTTAAAAATCAGATGGGTGGATATAGTGACAAATTAAGAGGTGTTGCGGCAAATAGATGAAGAAGCATTTGGAAAAATATAGCTAAATGAAGAGACAGACTTATAGGCCACATAATAAGGCCTCCTACAATAGTCGCTTTAAAATTAGAGGGACAGGTAGAAAGAAAAAATGTGCAGGCAGGCAACATTTGAAATATGTAAAACAGATTGTAAGGGATGTAGGAAGTAGGGTATACCGAAATGAAACGACTAGCACTAGATAAGGAATCTTGGAGTGTTGCATCAAACCAGTCAAATGAGTGAAGATAAAAAAAATAAAACACTTGCTTTACTGAACAACATATACGTGCAAATACAAAAGCCAATTACAAAACTGAATGTTACAAACACAAGAACTCGCACTTGAATGAGAATTAAAAGTCTGCATGACAGTTTATAAGTAAATGTAATAACGACATAAATAACTAATGAGTGGATGGTATGTTTATAATAAGATGAAAATAGGAAGAATGAGTCAAACGTAATCTTGTTCATGTTAATTAGTGTGTAAATAATAAAAATGATGACTAATGTCTAACAAATCAATGTAACAACAATTAAGGCACTGTAATAAATAAAGAAAAGCTATTTAGTTGACAAATAATACAATTAAATATGTTCACAAAATGCTATGCTTATGGAGTTCATGTGTGATACTACCTGAAAATAAGAATGGTAATTACAAAAAAAATTAAGCCTGACAGAAGAATTCTGATTTCATATTTGAAATTAGAATGAAAAATACTATAATAATCAGTTATTCACTCTCATTTAACAAAATCGTTCTTATCACCTGTAATTTGATTTTATAATTTATCTTTTAATAACGTAACTGATATTAGATTGTTATGTACTGATCAAAATAAAAGATTTATTTATTGTTAATATTTATATTTTCTTTTGTCGAAGTAGGGGAAACCTTTTATGGGGACATGGTGGGACACCATTTGGTCTCGTACCCCATAGTAGTGTACCTGGTAAGCCTACTCCTCCACTACAACATGGGATGCCGGGCTTACTTTACAATATTATCACATCATCCCATGTGTCTTGTTTCCATCTGCAACCCATTGCTGACGTCATGCCTCAAATCATCTGGATCGTGCGTTTATTTTTCACTTCAACCTTGGGGCTTAGGTCCTTGGGGGCCTACTATATGGGAGACTAAGAGGTAGTTATTTACCCCTGGATATCTTCTGCCAACTTTGTTCGTATGATTTTAACCAATATTGTGGACAACGCATGCGACGCCTATTCGGTCTGTAGCATAGTTTCCATGATGATCTCTGGGGTAAGCACGCCGAATTCTCTCCTGGATGCTTCCCTATTCTGCAGGAACCGATCCTACAAAACACCGCTTATTCTTCGGTGTTCTCTATCCCATAACAGTATTCCGCATTTCCACGTTACTTTCCCGTTTAGATAGCGCTATAGCTCTAGAAGGGAAAGTATTGTAATCTCTCCAATTTGACCAAATGCAGTTTACATCGGATCTTGAGTTGACACCTAAGGAACACAAAAAAATCGGATGAAAATTTTGCGAATGTTACTTCTAAATTACCTTATATATCCAGAACTACTGAACCAATTTTGACCAATCTCGGTCAGATTACTTCTATATACTTGGCACTGATGTCGTTAAATTTTCAATTTAAAAGGTCTAGGGAATGAGGCTATAGAGCAAGGTCACATTTAGTATCTCGAGATTTCGCTTAATTAGGGTCTTATTTTTCTTAGGAACATTTGTTAACGATTAAAAAATAAAGATGTTTGTAAAAAAAAATTGGCAAATTCGCACTCCCACCCCAAAAAAATTCTCTAAACTACTGATATGTTGTGACGTCACAGGTGAGCGGTAGAATTAAATAAATGAATAATATTTCAAGTGTAAAAAAAGTAACTCGGTCTGGTCGGGTCTCGAACTCGATCGCCCGGCAAACTCGGTATCTGATGTGTTAAGCCTCATGGCTACACCAGTCTGCCGACCGAACAAGCGAAATTTGTTCTATGTAAGTTGTGAAATTTCATTAGTTTAGTCAGTGCCGACTGTCGCCACTAGTACTGTCACAATCACGCGAATTAAATACGGTGTGTGCGCGAGCTTTAGTTAGAATCATAGAATTAAAAAATATTATAAAAAAGAAAAAAAAAATTATATTTAAATAAAATGCTAAATATTTTAAATTAAGTTGTGTATGTAAACCGTGCATCAGAAACAACCCACAGTTGTGGTCCTTTTTTTAATGTGCTACATTTTACACGAATAATCAGAGGCGAATTTACAAGTGTACCGCCTATAAGCTGAACCATCGGCCGGCGCTGCCGTCGCCGTGCGGCCCATTACCGCCTTCGAAAATTTGCCGCCGTTGGCTACAGCCTTTCTAGCCTATTTAGAAATCCGCCACTGCGAATAATATAAAACAGATGTAAATTCATTTCTATTTTTTTTTTTTTTTTGAGAACGGAAGTGCAGATTTCAATTTAAATTTTCGATTATTTAAAAAAGATTTAAAAAGATTAAATGAATACACAGTGTCTCCTTACAGTAATAACGATTCCGTTTTTAACCGATTCAAAAAAAAGGAACTTATCATTTTGTCGTAGCATGTATTTTATAATTTTATTATTTTTTTAAGTACGTCAAAATACACTGATTTCATTGTTCATCATTTTTAAATTTTGTTAAGGAAATTCCCTGGTGGTCCTATTGTAAATTTCTTCCAGGTTAGCGATAAAGGAAGAGTATTTAAAAGAAAAATTACTTGACCTATTAAAGAATTGAAGATGTTTTTCGTTATCATTATTTTACGCAGACGACACGGCATATTATTATGAATCCGGAAGTGTAGATTACGCGATCGAGAGACTCCAACGGCAACTGGATCTATTACAGCCGTGGCTCGTTATGTGGAGAATCAAGGTCAACGGTGAAAAATCGGCGGCAGTGATGTTTACATACAAGACACGTGCTCCAGCCAGGCAGATGGAAATCTCAGGAGAGAAAATCCCCTTTGGGAAAACATTCAAGTACCTGGGAGTAGTCCTGGACAAACGGCTTACCTTAGGAGAACATGTTAAATATGTGACCCAAAGGGCAAAGGCCGTCAGGGCCTCATTATACCCAGTACTGAACAGTGCCAGCCCACATCCACTGGCGACGAAATAGCTAATTTTTCGGCTATACGTCCTGCCAATTCTAACATATGCTTCCCGGCATGGGGAGCTTTGTTGAACTCCACGCTTCAAAAGAAACTAGAAGCCGTCCAAAATATAGCGTTGCGGACGATATTTGTAGCACCGTGGTTCGTCAGAAACGTCACTCTTCGCTACGATGCGGGAGTACACACCTAGGTGGGGGGGGGGGGGGGCAGGCACGCAGACTGTTCGGGAGAGCGGTCGTATCCGAACACGGCCATCTCCGGGACATCTGCCGAGAGGACCGTACTCCACAGGGTATAAGAAAACGGCCTCATGCCGTATTAAGCGAACCACCGTGAAGAGGCGGTACGAGAGTCAAAAAACGACAAACCAAGCTTAGGAGCCTCTATATTACGTAACCTATAAATGGAAACCGCACAAAAATTCCGAACGCGAAAGTGATCATTTTCGCAATTAAATTTTGTTAAAATTATAAAAAGCTAGACATCATCCCACACCGTCCCACGAAGAGACCACAATTTCATTTAGTCAGCATATGCGACTCCCTCCGGAGAACGGGGCGCATTTCTTCCTCTAAATAACTAGAGCTCCGGTAGGCGCACTTCTGCTAGCTCGTAGGTGCTGGTACCGAAAGTACTTCAGCGGATGGACTGATGGGGAATCACGCCGGGATTAATAGGCTCAAAAGCTTAGTCTACCAGAACCAGTAAATAAATTACACCATGGTCCATACGGATAGGAACGCAAATTACCAAATCCATCCATAAATAAAACTTAACATTTATAACCGCCACTAAATAATCGATGAAATCCGCCCGATAATAGAAAGATACAGCAACAAGGGACATTGTCCAGGCTCTGCGATCTGTAGGCAGAAATATTGAAACTCCCGCCATTCTTGCGTTCGGTTATCATTATTTATTCCGGATTTGTTATAGCGTAGTAATATTTAGTTTGATTCTATTCTAATATTTAAAATATTTTCTTACGAAACTTTAAAATAATTATGTGAAAACTACGTGAGATAAGTAGCTCATACTTCCACGTTCTAAACTGCCTTAGCTGACGTTCGTTAATAGTTATTCCTTTGTGTTATTTTTCTTATTGATAGGTTTTTCCTTTTTTAGTACTTTCCGGCTTCTTTGCCGGCCACCATGGCGCGAGTGGTAACGTCTCGGCCATTCATTCAGAGGTCCCAGATTCGAATACCGGTCAATCATTTTCACACGCTACAAAACATTCATCTCATATTCTGAAGCAATACTTAACGGTTGTCCTGGAGGTTAATAAAAGTTCTCATTTTTTACGTTACTTCAGAATATTTTTTTATACCAATTTTTTTAAAAATCAACCCCTATTTACGATTAAATAGAATTATAAAAAAACAATTTTTAAATAAAATAAACTTAAAAAACTGTAAAATTGTTTGAAGTCAGCCCCAAATCAAGTATTATTATTATTTTTTTAACTGTAAAAATCCGGAATCTAAAATAAATATTTTTAATAAGTTTTGTATCTATTTTATTATTTTTTCATTTCCACAATTTTCGTAATTTTAATTTTGATCAAAATTAATCATATCTTGGTTAAAACATAATTTTAAATTTATCAATTGCAAGAATGATTTAATTAAAAAAAGCTGTCAAGAAATTTGTAATACTTTCTCGACATTGGTTATTTATTCTTATATAGTGAAAAAATAATTACACATGAAAAAAGTTTGCTAAGATTTTTTTTTGGTGGGTGGGAGTAATTTATGAAAATTTTATTGTAAAAATATGTTTTAACAAATAAAAAAATTTAAACTTTGATCGGCTCTCCCATCTCGTTATTTCCCCCAAAGTGTATATATTTTTGGGTCACTTGCACTACTACTATGCCTAGGAAAACATGAAAAAAAAAATGGTTAAAAATATGCAATAATAATTATTTTTAAATCAAAATGCGCTAAAACGTAAGAAATAATTTCATTCAAATACTTAATTAATTCCTTAGACGATTTTTTAAATCGGCGCCTACTTCTACAAAATTAATTTCTAGATATATAATAAATTTGTTCTGCAATACTATACACGTATACCACATAGAAACCAATACTGAAATTATATCAGTGGAATTCATATTTATGTGCTTTGATTGTTTTTCAGTTTGCGATTATTACGTATTTATACGCCATTTACAGGTCTATTCAAGTACCACATAAGTACGATCATGTATTTTGGCGCTGATTCAAAAGTGTCTAAGGATTTAATTAATTACGAAATTATTTATTACGTTTTAACACATTTTGATGTCCATTTTTTTCTAAAATAATTATTTCACAATTTTCTATGCTTGATTAACAACGACAAGTTATTCGGCGGAGTGAATGTGCTTTTTGGTGAAATAATACAGCTGCTTCCAGTCAAAGACCATTAGTGTTTTGTTCAACCTTATTGGTGTGAAGCACAAATAAATTTGTGGCATCATTTTTCAGCTTGGATGGTTTAGCTGCATTGATTGCAACAATATTTATTCCAATCTGATTAATTGGAAAAAAATTATGTGCGAACAACTTAAAAATTATGCAGGTGGAATACATAACCTCCTTTTTTTGAAGTCGGTTAAAGAGATTTTTGGCAAACGGGGTAATTTTGGGACAATTTTTTAAAAGAATACTAAGATAAGCATGCACGTATGTATTGAGGTTAATATAATGTGGGTTATATTTGTAAAATTTTGAGAAAATTCACTCCAAAAAACCATCTACTCCCTAGAAATACTGAACTAAAAATTTTACCAACAAATTATTCCATATAAAGAGTTTCTATACAAATTTCATCAAAATCGGTTTAACCAGTCATCGGTAATTATGCTTCAAACCAAACACGCTAATACATGAACATACGTACGAATATTACCCGTACTTTTTTTGGTTTTTTGGAGTCTCTGAATCACGAAACGTCGATAAATGCAAAAAACCCATACCCCATTTTTTGACTGATAAACATATTTCCTTCTTGCAGCATAGCTGTAGAGCTATGAATGCAGAAACGTAAAAATCAAAACTTTATATCTTTGGGAAAATTTAATGTTTTCAGAGTGTAAGTTATTTGTAAACTATTTTCGGGAAACTAAAATCCTGTAATTAAAAATATTTAAATAAATTATCTACTTATTTCTTCAAAAACTAAAACAAAAATTCAATAATACTGTGCTGAGACTTAGTTGGCACAGTATTATTGAATTTTTGTTTCAATAATGATGAGACTTAGTTGGCACATTATCTTACTATTGTTGATAAAAACAATTTATTATAATTAGCTTCATTATTATCGTTTTCAAGGTTAACGGTGTTCAACTAAAACATTTTTCTTAAGAATTTAGTTAATTTTATTTGTTGAATAATTAGGATAATAAAGTTAGTTATAAATCGAAGTTAATTCGTTCATATCACAATTAAATATTATTTTCAATGTGAATAAATAAGCAGTTTTGTTATAATTAATTTAATCTCAAGTTATTGAACCAATATTACCGTTTCGTATGTTATGTTGTGACTATGCGTGCGCGCACACATTGTAATGTTCGAATACGTTTATATCATTTAGAACAGTATAACCTGTATAATATATTCTTTTACCTTATTATCTTTTACAAATAATATTCTACCGAAAAATAATAATTACATTAATAAAAAAACAACAATAAAATAAATTAGTTTAATTAGCATGGTATTTGTACTTAAATGTTTAAGTAATTAAGCAACATTTGCTTTAGGCTAATTACAGTTATGATAATGATTTACAGCAATGACAAAAATAGTGGCCTCATACCTAGTCGGCTACACAGCTCGCATGATGTTTAACTGCTATTGAACTCAAAGAACGAACCAAGCCAATAAATGATTTTATAATGCTTAAAATAATGTTTTTTTTTTACTGGATAATTACTCGTAATGATTCATCCTGGACAAATATAATAACGCTGTAATAGTATTTCAACTGTTGTAAATATATTAATTGAAATATCTATGACTAAATATTCTGTTAAAACTCTTAAATTCACTGGTAGATTATTCAATAAGATTTATAACGTACCACTGGATTGAATTGCGTAGTCTCTTTGTGTTTTGACATCTCTGCTACTATTAGCAGACGACGTATTTTTGTTTGGTGTAGGGATAGATAAAAGGGAAATTTTGTTCTACGCGTACGTTATATTTTACGCCTACACTGTTTCGTAGAATGGCGTGAAGCCGTTAATGTTGTTATTTATTAATTAATTTTGTAATTTAAATGTATTATAGTGTTAATTTAGTTTAATTATAATATAACGTGAAATACGTATGAACTTTCTGTGGTAAGTAATAATGAAGTAAATTATAAATCGATTTATTTACCTTGTTATCTTTATTATTTTTACAGCGTTTAATCCGAAATTTTATTAAAAAAATTAATATGAAAAGTTTATTAATTTATTACTTTAGTTCTTTAATTAATCAGTAATATCTATTAGGATGTAATTTTTAGGGTTTTAATCTCATTTTTTATCATTGGTATGATATTATCTAGGTTATGTCTGTGTCATCAACCCTGACTGTATTGGTTACAAATAAAATAAAGACACGTCTTTTTAAGTTATTTATACTTAAATAAAAAGTAGATAGTGCCCAAAAAAAGTATCATTATATTTTATTTTAATAATAACTTAGCCCCTCTTTTGTAAAATTATGTAGTTAACTGAATGAAAAAAAACTATTGTAGGTAAACAGGCTAATTCAAAATGTTAGATATCTTTTATCATAGTAGTTGAATTACGCCATAGTTAAACTGTGCTTTTAGTTTTACAACAGTGTAATAGATTAGTGCTTTTCTGAAAACTAGTATAAATTATATAACTTTTTTACTTGCAGAGAAATAAATTTTTCCTTTGTGTTTTATTGTATTATAACCATATTTATTTCAAATCTAAAGTAAGTGAATAATTCAAAAAATGCTTGAATTAATTTAATGGTTACTATGTGATATAGAATTATTTTTACAGTAGGGGGAAAATTATTTACTTCAATAATTGCAATTGTAATTTTATATTGCAATTTGTAATTCTTTCATTTAAAATAAATGTAAATTTAGAAGTCCTTGTCCAAAAATGTTATATGTTCACCTAATTCATTTACTCACATAGACATAATCTAAAATTGTTGATGATTCTATAGTGACATGATTTGAAAATAGACATGGAGAATTAAATAGTATTAATTGCAGATTAGAATTCATTTAATGGTTCATCAAGATATTTCTGTTAACTATTATTTATGTACCATTTTATATTATAATCCATTTGAAAATAATTGGCAGATGAATATCACATATTGGTGCTTTTTCCATACTGACATTCCCCTCTATTGCTTCTCATGCAAGACTTGTGATGTCTATTTATTTTTTATAATAATGAAGTTTTTTTAATACATAAGGCTACATTTAAAGTTTAAAATGAGAAAAGAAATCTCTCAAGCTTTTGAATAAAATTCTTATTAATTCAAGGTTTATGTTTCTTATTTTAATATGATCAAATTTAAGATTTTTACATATAAAAAAAGCATAGGACATGGTCTATATAAATGTGAATCACAACTGAATTTAATCTTTATACTTATATATTTATACAACTGTTTTTAAGCAGATATAAAAATACTGTTATAGTTATATAATAATAATGAATAATAATTAATTTTATTAAACATTGTCCAAATTATAAGTATATAACCATTATAGTGCTTATATTTTCTGAAGTGGACTTATAAATATTAAACAGGTTTCTTCATTAATATTAATAATCAAAATTAACATCATTTACTTTTATGGTGTGACCAAATTTTTTGAGGGCAAACCAAAACATGGTAATAATTGTATCAGGTATAGGTAAAACGCTATTTCAAATTGTTTATTATATTTGACCATTTGTGGGGAAGAATTATGGAAAAATTTCTCAAAGCAGTATTATAAAGTATACAATTAATGCGTAAAAAGAAGTGGTTTAAGTCCACATTAATATAAAAAAAATAGATTAAAGTAATTATTAAAAAAACAGTATAAATAAAATAATGTTTTGGAAAGTGTGTATTGAAATTTTTTAAGAACATCATATATTTCTTTAAACATCATTTACTTAAATTCTTTAAATGAGGGAGTATGCTCAGCAAAATGTATTACATAGATTTTCAGTGTTTTGATGCAATCTCACATTCAGTATGGAATTGCATGTTGCTCAAGTATATTTAAAATTGATGTAGTTAGGATAGAGTTTGCACAAAAAAATTTATAGAATTATGGATATTGAGAGTTTGTGATTAAATAATTTTACTATTTAAAAAAAATTTAATATATTGCCATTAAAATATTTGTTTATAAGGTTTTAGAATGTTTTTTTTTTTTTTTTTTTTTTTTTATATATAAGACTCAAATTATTTAACATGCTAATTAAAACATATAATTGTTGAGAAAAATTGCTTTGAAATCTAAAATATATAATGGATTATTTTTAAGGTTAGAGTAGAAACTTAGATAGCTGGTTATCGGATAAATTACATTTAGATGATTAAATAGTATATTCAGTTAAGGATTAAACTGCCAAAGTTAGGTCAAATGTAAAACTAGATTTAAATTATCAGTTTGTATGTTATTTGTTTACATAATACTATACATGTTTATGTATAATATTTTTTGAAAATTTGTTTATATAATAAGGTATAAATTTGTTTATTTAAATTTAATTGTAAAATAGTGTTATGATATTCGGTTATTTTTATATAAGAAATTTTTTATGTTAATGAAATTTTATGTATTAATGGCACTAGAGCATATTTGGATATTCTAATACTCTAGAGGATTGTAAATAATATCTTTTGTAACAGATTTTAAATCTATGTTAAAATAAAAATATTTATAATTATTTTTTGTTTAATAATTAATATTAATTAAACTGTTTTAATTTTAATAATTATTATTTAAAAACTAATTTACAAAGAAATATTATTTTTTTAAATTGGTAGGAAGATTTTTTTGATTGATTTGTATGGTAACTCCTAAAATATGTCAACAGAAAGTAAACATCTTTTCATATAGGCCAAAGTATTACACTGCATTTTATTTATTTATTTTTATAAAATAACATATTTGTAAATATTAACTTTATGCAAATATATATATATATATATATATATATATATATATATATATATATATATAAACCACATGAGTCAGATTATATTATTATTGATTAAAAAAAAAGCAGTCTAAAACGTAAGACAATTTTTATATACATATCTGTAATTAATAATCAGATCTTAAGCAGTGATACATTTTGTACCTGTGGAAAACTGGTTTTCCTTAGAAAAAAAGTTTTTTTATTATTGAGTCAAATAAAATTAAAAATGAATGAAATTTTTTTTCTTTTGAAATGTATTGTTACATTGCTATTAAAGTAACCCAGGTTAATACAGATGTTTGACCTTGAATGGTTTTAATAAAATCTTCCCACTCTAGTTTTATTCAAAGGTTAAAGTAAATTTTGTTCAGTTGTTAATTGTTGAAAAAGGATAAATATAGTTTACTTTTAAAAAATTAATTTTTTTTTTTGTTCTGGGAATTGAATAAAATTCCTGTTAGGAAAAAATTGGGGAGATCCAGATTATATTAAAAGTCTTAATGCAATTTTACTCTGTAGTTTATATTTTAAAGTTTAAGAAATTTTTATTTTATTATCTTGGTATTTCTCTTTTTTTTACAAAAAATTATTTTATAAAATTTTACAGAGATTAAATTTAAAAATAAGAGAAAAAAACATTTAAAATTCATTCTAATAATTATTTAATTAAACTGTTACAGGTATCACATTAGATCGGTGATGTTAACTTACTTTTATGTAAAAAGCAGTGGCACTAATGCAAGCATTTACAGGTAATTTATATATTGGATATGCATTATTAAAATTTTTGTTATTGTTTCACCACTGAAACTTTTAAAGCTTGTATTTGGGAATATGGAAATGAAATTTTGTACCGTTTGAAAAATGCCATGCCTAACCAGGATTCGAATCCAGGATCCCCTGATGAAAGGCCGTATGCTACCATTCTGCCATGGAGATCAGTAAAATAAATTGGTACTTTCGTATTAACACCAGCTACAGCTTTATTTAAAAACAAAGTAGTCAATTGGATTTCGGTGGAAAATGGACCGACATAGAGTTTAACATAAATAAATAAATATTTATTTTATAAATATAATTTAACCAAACTTAACCTACGCTCGCTAACCTTGACTAATTAATACCTAATTACCTAATCTAATTATAATTTGATTATTTAAATAATAAATAATTGCAATAGTTACTGAATTTATTAAATAAATACTCAAAAAATTACGGTGTTAATTAGTCAAGGTTAGCGAGCGTAGGTTAAGTTTGGTTAAATTATATTTATAAAATAAATAAATATAAATAACCATTTATATTCTGTTTTGAATCTGTTTCGGCCCATTTTCCATCGAAATCCGATTGACTACTGTGTTTTTAAATAAAGCTGTAGCTGCTGTGGCGTTAATACACAAGTACCAATAAATTTAATATAAAAATAAATATTAATATTAAATATTAATTATCATGTTCTCAATTAAAAGTACATCTGATAATCACATAGATAGTATTCCCATTAAATGATAGTAATATTTCTGTTGATCATAGTGAAAAATTTCTTAAAAGATGTTAAAATTCTCAAGGAATGATCAAATTGATTTGATTAAATGGGACAGTCATAATGTTTTTATTATATATATGCCTTACATGAAGATGTAAAAAATTTCTTTTTAAATCGTTCACAAGATAACTTTGTGCGAGTACAACAAAATTAAAAAAAAAGAATTTTCTGGGAAAAACTGAATGAATCGGTAAGTTAAAAAACAAAAATTTTGTCGTGTTAAGTAAAAATAATCCGAATATCCAGTTAACTTATAAATAATATCTTTTCAAATATTTTTCATTAATAACTTTTAAATTGTTATTTTTTTTTAATCTATTTAGAAAAAAAAATTATATAGTATCTTCTCATATTTGCTTTACTATTATTTCATATTATTTTGATGCATTAATATTTATTCATCTTGGGAGCAGAGCATCTATCTTTCATTTGGAAAGTCTAGGTTTGAGTTCTAGTCAGGGATAGCATTTTTTCATACACTACATATATTATTCATTGTAATCCATCATAGTAATTGCTATTGGGCTTTAAACCTTCTGCTACTACATATAAATAAATCAGTATGAACTGTAATTAATTTTATATTTTGTGACACTGCTCTGATCAAGGTTTCTTCGTGATTTCTTTGATCCGTTCAGGTAAATGTTGAAACAATTCCTTTTGTAATTCCATTAGCTCCATGTAATCTTACTCCATAAGTATTGAGTAAATATCTAGTTGACTCTGTGTAGTAATACACCTAAAAATTCGTTAAGTGATCTAAAGTTTTTTAACTGTATTCAGATTCTATTAAAATATTTGTTTATTTATAAAAAAAATATTAATAACCGAATAAAATGTATGTATTAAAGCAACCATTATCAGGATCTGTAATATGAGGTAGGTAAATTGCAATTACCCTAGGACATTTATGCTTGAAAGCTAGAAATATGCTAAGAGTTCCTTTGATTCAACTACTATGGAAATATAATAATAATTATATTTTGCAGATTTAGCCAAAGTAACAAAAAGATACCCTAAATGAATTTGTTTACCTTAGATGTAACAGTTAAGAAACTCCTAAAAATGAATTGTCAGCCTTTTTTCATTTTTTTTTTAGCATGTTTTTACAAGTATATTACATTTTAAGTACAAAGGTTTTTGTTCCTGTGGATACAGGACTTCCCATAAATTGCATTCTTTGCCGTTTTGAAAATGTAAGTAGTTTCCTTATTTTAATAAATAGTACCAAATAAATATCTTGTAGTTTTTTTTATTAATATATAAAGGGATCTATCTGGTTATCTGTCAAGAAATTAATTATTTTACTTTGTATTTTTATAGATTTTGTTATTTGTCTAATTTATTTCATAATGTATAACTCGCACCTACTTTCCAGTATTGTGGTGGCCAATACACTGCTACGTCTTCCAGTAAATTCTCATGATGATGATTTATTTAATATAAACTCGGCCAGATATGAGTATATTAGTGTTCTGCTCGTCCTGTACTCTGCTTTATTGTGGTGTTTAAACAATCTCCTTGTGGTTTGTATCATTTGCATATTATTTCTGTTTATAGGGGTAATAAAATTTTCTGTATGGTTCACAGTTCAGTAAATTTCCCTATACATTTCATTTTTCTCATTGATTGAGAAAAAAAATCATAGTCCCTGATCCAATGCGTTGGTGAATGTTCATTAAAAACATTTCAATAGCTCTTGTTTTCTTTGCAACTAGAAAACCATTCCGTATTCTCTCTACAAATACTCTAGATACCTGTTGCTAAATTTATAACAATTTTATTTGAAAATTATTGAATGTATCTTGTAATAATTAATATCAATTCTACAGGGTGTCCCATATAAAACGCAACCCAACCTTATATTGGTAGGTATTGAAATAATAAAAAGGCATGTGTAAATATAAATGTAATTTTTATTATTACGATCCATTACCTTACATTTAGAGTAAATTTTGGAAGTGGCCGCCATCTTCGTGAATACAAGCTTGAATTCTTTTTACAGCCTTTTTTCAACTTTTTTCGAAGTTTGTGGCTGGATATTTAATACAGCTTGTTCAGTATTGACTTTCAGTCGTTCAAGTGTTCGTGGTTTGTTGCTGTAGGCTTTTTCTTTGAGGTAACCCCGTAGAAAAAAATCCGCCGCAGTCAAATCTGGAGATCTTGGTGGCCACAAGCCTCGACCGATAACACGATTACCAAAGAATTCCTCGACGAAATCAGAAGTTGAACCTGCGTAGTGCGATGTCACACCGTCATGAGCCAGCAGTGTCTGTGTCTTCCTCTTCCAAGAGTGCGATGAACTGAAATAAAATATCCTGATATCATTCTGCATTAATGGTGTACTCTAAAAAAATAGGACCGATTATTTTCTTCCGTGATATCGCGCACCACATGCCCAACTTCTGTGGGTGTAATTGTTTTTCGTGGTAAACGTGGGGATTTTCAGCACTCCAAATTCTACCGTTTTGGCTGTTTATGTATCCATCCAAATGAAACCGTGCTTCATCTGTGAAAAATAACGAATCCATAACGTTTATTCTCTCACGCAGAAATCAACGGAACCGTTAACAATATTGTAGTCGTTTTTCTTTGTCGGGCTCAAGAAGTTAATGCGATAAGGTTGTAATTGTAATCGTTTGGTCGCCCGATAAACAGTTGATTTAGACAAATTAATTTCAGCAGACAAACGTCTGATCGATTTATTTGGCGAGGCGAGTAATCGGCCTTTGATTTCAGCGACTGTATCTGTATTCAACACTAACGCAGATCTTTTGTGTTCCTTGTTATTAACAGAACCGGTCTCTCTAAATTTTGCGACTAACCTTAATACTGATGTTTTGTTAGGAGCCGGTTTATCTGGGTAGTTATGGCGAAACAAATCTTGCACTGCAACCGCTGATTTCGTACTGAAGTACGACTCAACAATGAAAACACGTTCATCTAGTGAAAACACCATCTTATCTTAGCAATACACTGAACGTTATGATTGCATTGTTGTTACTATCGGTAGTGTTCTACTGCGTCGCTGCGATGTTCAGATTTGGACGAGTCCATTTCAGTAATGAGTAAGGGAGTAAGCTTGACTTTTGAAATTTCATGGATGAGTGATTGATGGGTTGTGTTTTATATGGGACACTCTGTATCTTTCCCAGCCCCTGTTTTAAAATTTTGTTTTACTCTCATTCAATCTTAATTGCCAGATTTTTGTAGCTTGGTCTAAAAGTATCTTAATGGAAAGTGAAAATAGTCCATCTCTTTATCTTAATCCTGTTTTAATCTCAAAAGGTTTGAGATTTCTAAATCAACGATAAATTTTATTTTTGAAAATATGTCTGTTAATGTTTCGTTCAGTTTATTTTTATTTATTTATTTATTTTTTTTTTTTAGATGTACCAGTACAATGTTGTGACTGCAAGAAAACATTTTTGTCAGCATCTTCACTTTTACAACATTTTGCGCATCACGTTAAAATTAAATTAGTAAAAACTAATTATGAAAAATTAAAATTAATTAATAAAAACTCAACTTTTCTGCATAAAAGGCATAGTATAAGTAATAATAATTATAAAAAAATTAATAATAATAAAATTTCTCCTATAAATAATGATAAGCAATTTAATAATAATTTTTACAATAGCCCTATGTCATCATCATCAAGTACTGATAATAGTTTACAATCTATAATTTCTGATAAATCTGAAAATAATTCAAATTCTGAAGTATTTGTAGAAAATTATAATAATAATAATAATAATAATGGCATTAATTCTATAGCAGATGATATATTTAATGAAAATGCTCAACATCTTCCATCTAAATTACCTATATTACAAGAAACACAAAAGGAAAGAAGTAATTGTATCAATAAATCTACTTCCCAAAATAATATTGTAAATAAAATTGAAAAGAAAAATGTTGAACAGTTTTGTGTAGAATTTAATTCTGAAAAATTGCTTATCAATATCGAAAAAGTTTCTTCCCATGATGATAATAATAATAACGATAATAGTACCAAAGATTCATCATTAAGCTTAGACATTATTAATAATAATAATTGCGTAGAATTTAACAATAAAAGTAATAGTTTAATGGAAAACTATGAAAAAATCGATGATATACATAACAAAAGGAAATTATCAAATCGTAAGCAGCTTATGCCGAAAAAAATTGAACGAACTTCAAACGGTTTAATAAAAATTGCACCGAGACCGGAAAATATGCCTACAGATTATGGACGAAATGATCATAATACTTTACTGACGATGAAAAAAAATACACCGAAGAAAAAATATAATTGTCATCTCTGTTCAAAAGTTTTTGGTTGGTCCACCGATTTAAAACGGCATATTTTAGTACATACAGGTGAACGTCCATTTAAATGTACAAAATGTTCAGCGTGTTTTACTAGAAATTTTTTATTACAAAAACATAAATCTAAAATACATCCGTGTAATAATAAAGAAACGATCGAAAGAAATAAATTACTTGAAGAAAAAGTGAATGAAAATTTAAAACAATTAAAAAATGAAATGTGTCAGTTAGAAAATAAGAGTAATTGTATTAAAGAAGAAATTATGGAAGAAGAAATAGAAGGAGGAAGAGAAAATCATGAAGATCAACAACAAATCGATAATAATAATTATTTTGAAGAAGAGATGATGGTATTTGAAGAATCAAAATTGGGTATAAAAGAAGAATTATTAGATCCATTGGGCGATACGGATTCGTCACCTGACAACAATCAAAGGTTTGTGAATGGTAATTGGATTTTAACTGAAAATAGTAATATTAGTAACAATCAAATTAAAGGTAATAATAAATTATTAGAATTAGAATATGAGCATAAGGAAATATTAATGGTCAGTCCAGTTATTAAAATGTCTTCTTAATTTTTTTTTTTACAAGATGTGCCGAAGAATCACATTAAAAAATTATGTTCTGTCTCCGCAGAGAAAATAAAATATGTAATTCAAGCTATACACTTGTGTAGCTTCTAGTGTTTAAGTTGTCAGGACAGAAATTTAAATACGAATGCTGACCTGATTCTTATGTATGACTGAATAAAACTATAAATTTTTGATAGTTTGTAAACTTTTTTCTTTAATATGATTCTCTTTTAATTAAAATTTAAAAAAATATAATTTTACTTAAAAATTCAAAAACATAAACGTGAATATTTTTTGTTAAAAAAAAATAATCTAAATTCAATTTATATATATATATATATAATATATAGAAAGTAAATGAACCTTTAGTAATAATTGATACTTATTTACATCAGTATCATGTAAAGTATTTATCTTAACAATTTTGCATTTAAACAATTTTAGTCTTCTACACAGTAAAGGATCATTGTAAAAATTACTTTTTATATATTATAAAAAAACAGTTATTCAGAAGAAATTTTTACTTGTTTTTGAAGGTCACTCGACATACAGAACTAGAGATAAAATAAAACAAATTCAAAATCAAAAACAATACATGAATCAATGTAAGGGTGCTCTAATGGAAATTTTGCTTTATTCTTAAAAAAATATGAACTTTGAATTTTCCATTACTTCTAAACTTCTAATTATTGATTTAATTTAAAAATTGAGCTGTGTGATCTTTCTGCAAACTTTCATAAACCTGTTATTGGAAACAATTAGTATTTTCACCACTCGAATCAAAATGGATCCTGATTTTTCTCCCCTGATGTTCTAAAACAGTTTAAATTTGTAGAAAAGCATAACTCATTGTTCAAATTTATCTTGTTATTGTTCTGTTTACTTAATTTGAGGCAGTTGGATGCAGTGGGCAGGTGATGCATACTTCTCAAGGTATCTCTAATTTTCTTGAAGTGTATTACTTCAGCATAACTGAGTTTTTCAAAGTGCATTGTCTTGCTGTAATGTTTCATGATTTAAAACATATAAACATTTTTTCTTCATTTTTTCAATGATTTTTTATATTACGTATACTTTTCTTGTTTACTTCAGAGACTATAGAGATTAAATTACTGCTTTTTTTAAATCAGACTCAGTTTTACAAGTTATGTATCCGTGTACTATGACTGTTTTGGTGAAGGCTCATTTATTTGTTATAAGGTTTTATTAACGTTCAATAATATTATAATCCGCTTAGTTGAGCTCGTATAGTGCTGTAATGTATTTTATATTTATTTTTAGATTGATCTAAAAATACTTAATACTTAAAACTTATGCAAGAGAGTGATTTTAAAATAAAACATTTTACCTACTTGTTAAAAAGGTTCCTTGTTAAATGGAATTGAAAGTATATTAAAGAAAATTGGAGTAGGAAAAAATGTAATGCTCAAACTTACTCATTATAAAATAAAAACTTTTCTAATATTACTAACTAGCGTATGTATAAATCACTTATGGAAAGCAGCAGAAATGATATACTGGTAGAATTATTGACAACAAATCTTACCAGATAGTGTGAAAAATTACAATATTAGAGATATCATGCAGGTCAAGGTACCAGTAACAAATCAGATATCTATGAAACAGTTACTGTGGTTCGGTCATATGTGAGAGATGGAAGATGGTCAAAATCCATTTGGGAATGACATAAAAAAAATTTAAGATGTAGAAAATGGCTTAGGATGTCATGAACAGAGCTACAAAAGAAGCCATGGAAGCCCCTGGGAAATGTACAAAACCTTGATTTCATGTAGGATGGTATGCGGATGATGACCATAGTGGTTGAAAGCTCCGCTGTATTTATAATGGTTTTGGTTTTGAATAAAATTTAAATTGCATGTTGTCTAATCAGATAAAGTTGTGTAATGATATCATAACTTAAATAATGTGTAGTTATGTTATAATTCATTTTTCTGATTAAGATTGTATTTGGACCAATTGTTTCCCTCTAAATCTGTATATTGTACAATGCTCCACATCTAAAGGAAAACATGGTACGGTCTCTATTATAGGCATAAACTCTTGATATAAGTGATAATTATCTGCCATATTAATTACATTTTCTCACTTTATATTAAATGTTATTTTTTTCTACATAAAATATTGTTAAGTACGTTTTTATATCGAAGATTACTTTAGAATTTTGTACAATAATGGGGTACTTATTAATCTTGTACTGAGATTTATTACTCTGTTCAAAAAAATGTGCTGCAGGGTCACAAGTCAGTAGTAATCAGAATTATTTAGGTTTTGTATAAAATATTTATGAATAATGATTGTTTGAATAATAAATGTAAGTCTTCATTATTCAAAGTTCACTAAACCTCATTTTATAAATCTGTTAAATAAAGATAAAACTTTTAACTTGTAAAAAAATATTGCTTGTAGTAAACTACGTTTAATAGTTCATTACACTCTACCTTTTAGTAAGAGGTATCAAAATATCTTTATATAGACATATAAAGGAATTCTTATTCCTTGGCAATAGCTACTGCTGTAGGGGAAAGTTTGGTGAGTAATCAAATTTTTAAATGTTTTGATGTTTCATGACATCCAACACTACCCACATTGAAACACAAATTATATAAGGTAAGCATTTGCTGCATTCTGCACCAACTGTTGCTTAATGAAATGTCACGAGAACCTTTAGAAACACTGTCTAGAGTCTGATTTCTAAAAATTATTATCTAAAATCAATTTCCATTTTGTATTTTATAATGATCAAGAGTAATAGTAATAATAAAGCCTTTAATATTTAAAAACTCTATGGTGCATTTGAAATAAAAATCTGTCAAGGATGAAGCTGGGAAAGTTGTGCGGCCTTTTCCAAGGTTTTTTAAAAATATTTTTAGAATTTTTTTATAGTTTACTTTGTAAAATGTGACTTTTGGTACTGTTATAATGCTATCATTAAATTAATGTATTTGTTTTGTACTTTGAACCACTTAATTGTTATGTTCATTCTTTCAAACTGGACTGAAGGACCATTACTTAGTTCATTATAAATGTCTTATCTTATTTTCTTAAAAATTGTATCGTTTTTTATTTTTTCATCAGTTAGCTTTTGAAATATTTGTTTATCAATGTTAATATCAACCTGCTGTTTTCAAGAGTTTGTGTTAATTCTATTTTCAAGTTCTTATTTTAATTGATTAAAATTATTGATCTGTTCTGACCGAACAGAATCTGAAATTCTTAATTTTATATGTACATATTTTCATCTCTAGACATTTTTGAAAGTAGTTTTGAATCATATATTTTTATATTTTTTCTTCACAATTTTATAGAATTAAATTTCATAATAAAAGAAACTCATTAAAAACACATTCTGCCAATTTCTGTAGTGGAGTAACATCTCAACTATTCATCCAGAAAGTTTTAAGGTTGAATCCCATTCAACTGCAGTGTTTCTCATACGGTACAATATTTCTATGTACATACTTCAAGCATATATCGTAGATTGATCATTTATAAAAAAAAAATTAAGTAACAAAGCATTATTTACCTGTGGTACATTTCAAATCCGCCACATAACCAGAGAACACTGTGTAACTACTAGTTAGATAAATTTAATTTGGCAACAGTTGCTAGTTGATAAAGGGCATAAATAAATTAATGATATATTTATGATAAAATTATTGAATAATTTATTTATTTTGAAAATTGATAAAATAAAATTTTAAATAATCATTGAGGAAACATTTTAGCATGTAATAAGTATAAGATTACATTTAAAAAATTAAAATAACTAACAAATGGTCTTGGAGAATCTGTATTCACTATTTATAGAAAATATATCTATGTATATAAATTTATAACAAAATGGAATTTTGAATTAGATTTGTTAAATTTTTATATAATTTTAATAGTCAAGGAAGATTTAGAAAAACTTTAGTATTGTACTGTACAAAATGTATAATATTTTTGTTTATTAAATTTAGTTGAAAATTTTTAAGACTGATTATAAAAATATACCATTGTAAAAATAATTTCTGCTTCACAATTATATTAAAAATTTAGTTTTACAGGACATTTATGAATTAAAGTAAAGATTAGTTTACATTATGTAGAGAACATCATTACTTACTTATGTTGTATGTTATGACATTGAAAATAAGCAGTAGATGCGCAGTTTTTGTTTATCTTATTATTGTGACTGTTTTATAAAATTTATTTTTTGTCTTCCATATGGTTTTTATTATCTGTTTCTTAGATTTTGTTTAAAAATAATTTTCTGTTATGTTTGAAATTTGTGCGATTCTTTTTCTTTACTTCTCATCAGAACATTTTATTGTGCGATTAAATAAAAATAAAAAACTATCTAGTTTTGTGTTTAAAATTTTAATAACAAAATGAACTTTTCTACTGCTGTTACAGTAATGAAATTTTTTTGTAGTACTGTAATTTGAATATAAATCTGAATTAATTAAATAAGTTATTCCCCTAACCCAATTATTATGTTCATTTTCTTAATAATAAGATATTTAAATTTGTGGCTGTCTATTTCTATTTAATTTCTTTAACGGAGTGGTAACTTTTCAGCCTTTTATCTGGAAGGTACCAGGTTTGAATCCCTCACCACACTTATCATTTTTCATATACTACAAAATTTCCATACCAGTATCTTATGCACAAGCTTAAAGCTTATTTAGTGAACTAATCATAAATGTATAACTATATTTTTTAAAAATGTCTATTTTTCTTAATCTGATAAGTATAATTTCTTTTTATTATATGTACAGCACCACTATAGACAGGTTGCGCAACATAAATGTTGTGCAACCTGTACTTATAATATATTCAATTTTATTCATATTCTTTTATGTTTAATTTTAATATTATAATTATAATATTATATTATAACATTATTATATTTTTATTTTATAATTTTTTAATATATATAATTTTATTCAATCTTGTAGTGTTTATAAAATTTATTAAATTTATTTTTCTAGTTCTTTTGTTGTTACTTTATCATCTATCTCGTATTCTTTTTAATTTTTTTTATTTTACACTGGTTAAGACTGCAAATAAAAACAAATCCAAAAAAATGAGAAAATTATATATTCACGGCGCAGGTAGAAATTTATTAGTATATTATTAAAAATTTTGATGGAGAGTAGAAATAGGTAAATTATTTCTTCTTACTTCAATCACTAACTATTCACATTTTTCCCAAACATTAAGTTAAGTTGGTTGCCCTGTAAATTGCTATTGGTCACAATGCTGCGTCAATTTAGTTCAAATCTTAATTCGGTCATGCAACATATAGTTGTAAACGTTCCTGAAAACATTTATTTAAATTTCTGTTAATTTTTTCTATATAGAAATTGTTTTTCAGTTTTATTCACTGAATCCATTTTATAAATTCTTTCTTTGTTATAATTAAATTTTTTATTGTTTTATCTAATTTTTGCTCTTAGTTGGTAATTTGTACTTGTTGGTATTATAATGTAGAGGATAGGCAAAAAATTATTTCTTCTTTTAATATTGTAACTACATTTATTTTATTATTATGTTTAAATTGACATTTTATTTATATTATTAATATCTTATTTTATGGCCATTTTTACTCGCTGTGTAATATTAAATTACATTCTTCAATTAACTTAATATTATCGAACATATACTTTAGGACTCCTTTAATCATATTACATTACGTTGCTAAATGTTGGTGATGTGGTTGCATTAATTTATTGTTAATTGTTGTTGCTAATAATATTAGTTTTTGATACACATCCAGTCTTAATTTCTTTTTAATCAATTTTTATGCCATTATCAAAAAAGTAGAATATATTTTTTTATTATTTATTCATTTTTATGTTTAAAATATGTTCAATATTTTTATGAAAATTATTTACTTATACATCAATTTGTTTAATGTTTATTACTAATTATTTGCTACAGATTGTAATAACTGCTGAATAGTTGATCTTATATTTATGTTTGCAACAGTAAATGTATTTTAATGTATGTTTTTATTTATTATAATAAAATGTTCTGATGAAGCAGAGATTTATGTAAAAGAACTTAATAAAACTGTAAAAAAATTAATTTTACTCTTATAAATAATTATAAGAAGTCTGCTACTATAGTGTATGTAAAATCTAAAGGTGGATCCTACCTACAAGCTGCCTCTACTTGTCTCCTCTACCCCACTCTTATAATTCGGCAAATGGAACACATACTACTGGTTGCCAAAAAGAAAGACCTCCAAAATTATACACACTTGTATGTATTATTTATTCTACCATATTCATTCATTTTTTATCAATTATTTATTTCATTTCATATTTATTTATTTGAGCTACTAAATAAATTATTTTGTATGAAATCATTTTATGTTTTACGTTTATAAAATATAGTACGAATAAATATTTTAATTAATTAAATTAATTTTACATTTATTATATTAAGTTCATTGAGACTTAATATCTAGTATTCATAATTTTTTTTAATAATAAATTTAATAATGATTATAATTATATTGTTTTAATCATGTTTCTTTAACACTTTATTATTTATTAATAATTTTTTTAAATTTAATGTTTTTATTTTGTAGTTTTGTAGGCCTACAAAGCTCAAAGGAATATTAGTTATTGGTGCATATGTGCTATTTAGAAATAATTTTTGTAAATAACTATGCCACATCAAAGAAAATCATAACATTATAACCTATAATAAATAAACAATTCATTTAATATACTTTTATATTGCGTCATTGTTACTGTTTAACTATACCAAACCTTAGTTAATGTACTTGAAAAAAATATATATACTTTCAATAAATAAATAAATAAATTATCACATACATCTTAAACAAAATATTAGGCCTAAATAATTTTATTTGTAATAACAAATTACTAGAACATATTTTGTTACTATAATAGTGATGCTATAATTAGATGCAGTGCAAACCATTGCAAGTTAATTAATGTAACTTTTGGAATACACTACTTTGGCTGCTGCTGCTGATGTGAGAAGTCGCTGAGTGATGTTAAGAGCAGTGGAGGGGATGCCATAGCTTACTACGGACCTACCTTCAGATATTACATACACTATAGGATGAAATTTACTTAATTATTTATTAGCACTATATTTAAATTTTTTCTACTTCAAATTTTCACACTGAACAGATAATTAATAAATAAATATCTTTTTTCAACTGAATTTTTTGTTAGAATATTTCAACTCAATGTAGAAATAACTATTTTCTTTTGTGTTATCTTCAAACGTCTTCCTGATCTGTCTATCCTATTTTTTAAAAATAAATGTTGTGTATAAATAACAGAACTTTTTTTGTACTGCATTTCCATTTGTTATATTGATTAAGCAAGCGATCGTTCTTGTATAGTTAAGCCTTTTCATGGTAGTTCTTGTTTTTTCTTATAATTTTATATAAAAATCAATATTGGTTTTTTGATTTTATGCAACATATTCATTTTTTTTTTTTAATTTTTAACTGTTTTTAGTGTTGTCTGTTGTATTAAATCTATATTAAAACTTATATTGTTGACTTCTGATGAAATGAATTATTTTGGTAGTTTTATCTGAAGAGGTTGATTACTTATGCAGTAATCAATATAATCAGTACTACTGATTGATTACGATACTTATTTTGGATTTGTTCTTTAATGTAAGTTGATCATTAGTTCCAGTAATGTCTCATAGTTAAAATTTTGGTGATGGCTAAAAATGTTTTAAAGTTAGCTTTCGAAGATATTTTATTCTATATAAAATTTTGTCATTTTAAAAGTTTATATCTTTAATTAATATCGCTGCTAATTGTTCTGGATGAAAACTGAACTGTTTTACCATATTTTATAACCGAGACTGTAACATTTGCTCTTTTTCATCATTCTATAAGCAAAATTCTGTGAATTTCTGGCTGTAGTGTTAGAATGCATTTAACCAATTTATTAAACAGATCAATTTTTTTAATAACATTATTTACTAAGGATTTTGTTGTCCCTAGTTATCTCCATTATTTTGTAGTGTTTAATTATATCTCATTAATAATCAGTTTTATTAATTTATATTTTCTCTTTAACCATTATTAATTAGATTTTATAAATTTGTATTATAATATTATTTTCTTTATGATTTGCTTTGCAGTTGTTGTTTTAATAACAATTGTTTTCTTGTTGTTATTATTATATATTATATTTCTATTATGATATTTTTCTGTAAGCTTCATTGAAATGACAATAATATTTTTACAGAAATTCAATCTAGTGTAAGAATTAAGTTATATGTTATATCATTAACATTTTAAATACTGGTACTTCTAATTTTGTGTTTGAAGTATAGATATATATCAAAAATATGTTATTGTTAATTCTTACTGCATTTATTTATTTATTTTATTGTCAAAGAGATTTTATAGAAATAATATTTATCTAATATTAAAATTTTATAAACTGATATTTTATATAGATTATATTTTGAATTATTTATTTAGTTAATGAAGTAAGAAGTATTTTTGAAATTTCATATTTAACAGCATTTATAATATTGCAACTGTGTTCTCGATACTGTTATATATTTTATTGGAATAAAGAATGTATTAAATGTGGACTCCTTCATTATTGTTCTTGCATTCTAAATAGATTGAATCAAGCCGAATAAACAATTGGATGGCAAATTAGTTGAAAGAATAAACTAGATTTGTGATAATCTGAAAAACTATATCTTTTTGTGATCTGTTAGTATTTAAATATTAAACTACTTCACGAGTTGAAAATAAGTATTAAATATTATTCATTGGTTTTTTAACTACTTTGATGAACATTTTAAGTACTTTGATGAAATTTATGTTTTCAGCTGTTTTTTAAATTTTATTTTGGTTGTATCTGCATTCATTACATTCAGTATTCTAATTAGTTTTACACTTCCATTGCTTTAAGGGCAGCACTAGCGATCACTTAGTCGACTATTGTTTTGTTTGTTTGTCAGTTCTCACTACCTAGTCATTTAGTTGTATCGTTTGTGTTTATATTTATCATTATTTCTGTAAATATTTATATTATCTTGTCGTCGTTTGTTCATTGCTGTATTTTATTATAGCTTATTATTTAATTTTTTTTTAATGGAATGATGGATTCATTTTTTTGTTCTGAATTTTTTAATAAAAAGATACACGCGAAATTAAATCTTTACTTTACATTATTTTCTTCTGTTTTTTATTTAAGAGTACATTTATGCAGTTGGAATGTTATTTGCTTAAAATATAATATTAAGACAACAATTATGATATGTTAATCATTAGCCCACAACAAAAAAGTATGTATAATTTAAATTCTTAGACAATATTGTGCTTTTATGATGTGTAGAGTGTATAGGTTTAAATTTAATTTATTTATTGGATCATGTTAACGATAAAAATGGCTAGTTAAAATATTTTTTTTGAGTAATAATTGGCGTAGGGATTTTTTTTTAAATGGTATAATATGATTTTAAATGAAAAAAATTGGTGTCTATATGATTGATAGGCTTTTTAAATATCTATATTAATTATTTAGAAATTATTAAATTTATTAGTATATTTGAAGTGAAGTCTATTAAAGAAAGATTATTTTGTTATTACAATGAACCATCTTAACCAACTGTTAGGGTGTTACACTACTTCATGTACAAAATTTAAGATTACCTTAAACTTAAGAAACCTTCAAATTTTACCATAGAAAACTAAACAAAATTCTTAAAACTAGTTTGTAAAAGATAATAGAATATCGATAATATTTTTTTAGAAAAATGTTTAATTGGGTAATTATTTTTAAATAATATAAGAGAAAATTAATGATACATTAGATTTTATAAAAATTATATAAAGATTTTTATGAATCTCCATTAAACTACATTATATTTTTAAAATGTGTATAGTTAAGTTTTTAGTTATGCAATTCAAAAATTCTTATGATTTTTTATTTTCGTATTTAATTTTTTTATTTTGTTTTAAAGCCTGTAATTTTTCTTCTGATCACTTTGAACGGTGATCAAATGCAGTGCAGTTATGTCAGTTCTACATTGTAACTTAATCAATGAAAAAAGCATTATATTTTTGTTTAAGTTGGATGATACTTTTATAAGTATTGCTGTCCATTTAATGTGATTTACTAATCATCAATCTTGCACTTTATCTTTTCTTCACGATATAAGTTGTCTGTTACAAGAGATAGATAACTTTTTTCCTAAAAATAAGGAAAAAAGGGGAAATGTAATAAAATAGTATTTTAATACTAGTCTGAGTTTATGTACTTAATGTTATTATACTATAGGTTTATTAAACTATAGTTAACTAGATATTTATTTGCCAAAAAAAAAAACAAAAAAAAACATATGGTGGTTGCGGTTTTATGTAATAGTTACATATTCCATACTTGTATATAATTTAAATTTGCTGTAGTTAAATAATTGTAAAATAACCAAAGAAAAAATGTGTAATGTTTTTATCAATATATTGTTATATTGTATTAAATATTAGTATTTATAAAAATATATTTATGTGTAAATTTTATGCTCTTTAAATATAATTAATGAGTTTCTCATATTATGATTACATTATATGGTATTTTACTTTCGTTTGTAAATATATAAATTTATCTAGAATAATTATATACCAATATACCATAAATTAATATAAAGATGACAATAATTATGTGATTTTTGAATTTCCTACATTTTATATGCTACTATTATTATTATTTGTAAACATATTTGAAGGATTGTTTCTCCTTTTTATTTAATATGTAACTAATAACGAATTTATATTATATATATATTTTTTCTGTACTTAAGTTTAAAGTTAAAGTAATTTTTTTATGTACATTTAATTATCAGGTGTGACAATTTTATTCCCAGAAAGTACTAATAAAAAAATAAAAATCAGCAGCTCTTCATTCACAGCTACTCTCAATTTTGAAGTATTACTCTTTTTTTTCATCTGTTCATTGGTTTTAGAGGGTGTTCCCATTTGCTGACAATGTACGATACCATACACGTTACACATAGTATGAGATTTACCATGTTCAGTTAGAATTGCCTATATGTTAACAATTATATCAACTCACAGATGAACTGTGCGGTTTTTCCTGGAAATAGATTGTCACATTTTATATTGTGATTGTTGCTAATTATATTAATTATCTGAATGTGATTTTTATGTGAAAAAAACTGGAGTGCTTAGAATTAAAACTGGAAAGTGACAAGTAAATAAAAAATTATTTTATATCATAGTGTATAGTCTCATTAATTCACGGTTAGTAATGAAAATGTGTAAATACATATTTAAATTCGATTGCATACAATAGAAAATATAATATACTGGCTGACGTTTTTTTGTTATAGAAGCCACATTTCAGTATTAATTATACTGTTTTCCTTTTTTTTTAATTTTAGTATCGCTTGATAATAGCTTGTGAATCGCCAAACAAACCCACCGGGTTGGTCTAGTAGTGAATTCATCATCACAAATCAGTTGATTTCAAATACAAGAGTTGTAAGGTTCAATTTCAAGTAAAGGCAGTTACTTTTATATGAATTTGAATACTAGATTGTGGATAACGGTGTTCTTTGGTGGTTAACCAAATATCTCAGGAATGGTCAGCCTGAGACTATACAAGACTAGATTTCATTTATATCATCTTCATTCATCCTCTGAAGTAATACCTTAAGGTGGTTCTGGAGCGTAAACAGAAAAAAGAGGGAACAACAAAACACAGCTTTAATCCTTTTACTGTTTTAAGAGTATTGCTTAGGTCCATCAAGGAAGTTTAAAGAAAGATTAAACAAAATCTCATTATCTTCCAAACCTTTATAATCTTTTCCTCAGTCTATGCAATGAAAACTGGTTTTTCACTCATTTTAAACAGCTACATGAAATAAGTTTATTGAATCTTCAACAAAAGTTGATGATTTTGCTTTATTCACTAAATCTCTTGATCATTCCTGTTAATTTGTCTTTCTGTTATAATTCTAAAATTATATAATTATCTTTCTAAAGTAAGAAAACTACACTTGGTCATGGTTTGTTATATTTTCATCATAAAATATGTGTTTAAATTGTTAACTGTGCTCTGAGAAGCTTAGAAAAATGTCTCCTTCATTTTTTGTTGAATATAAGAAATAAGCTCTTCAAGAACTGAATTAATAAAATTGTTAGTGCTGTTTCTAAAACACCAAACGGTCATTGTGGAGGCAATTTTGCTAGAGTTTTTTCCCATAAATAGATAAAATACCAAGTTAGAAGAGGACTTCAATTTACTTAGTCAGCTATAACTGAAACTTTATAAAAATATGTAATAGGTATTATTCAAATAAAATATAAAATATTATTTATCTTAAAATTAAAAACATAAAATTGTGTAAGATAATGAACAAACCGTAACAACTTCATAATAACAGTCTCAAAAATTTGAACGTAATTGATATTACTGATAAAAAACAATGTGTACTTGTGTTTACAACTATTTCTGCTTAATTAGAGTAATTTTAAAGGGAATAACCTATTGTACCCCGTCACCTCATTCTGTATTATGTTCCCTATTTAATATACATAATAAGTGACAAAGTAGTGTATCATTTGATCAATTTCTCTAACAGAATGGTTGAATTTCTGTTTTTTATACTATAAGTTTATTCAAATAGATTATGTTATAAAAAAAAATAATAAATTTCAAAATGGTGCATGGAGAATATTATTACAGAATGAATAAGGTTTTACAGCTAATAAAACTGAGACCGTACTATAATATAATTTAATAAATGTAATATCTAAGCATTTATAATTTTAATTTTGTTCAATATAACGTAAGTAATTTTTATAATGATGTAACGCCAACAACAAAGATTATAAAGGTCTATTTAAAGCATAAGAATATATTCTTATCACCTGCTTATAGTAAAAATTAAAAAGATTATATAATATTATATAATGACCAATTTAAAATTTTAATGTATGTCTTAAAAAGAATATGTATTAACGAAATTTATATTTATAGATGTGTTATTTATTTATACAGTATTACAAATTATAATGCATATATTTATATTATTATACAGTATTATAATTATATGGTCATTTACTTATTTATTTATTATATGTGAATTTGACAATACAAATAACAATCTTATTAAGTGATATAATTATGTTTTTTTTATTATTATATTGCATATTTATAGCTTAATTAATTGTTTATTGATTGTAAAGATACAATATTGAATTTACTGTTTCGTATTTATATTATATAATATTTTCATCATAAGGCCAAATATATGTTTATTTTTTACTCATGTATTTATTTTTAAAATGTACTTATGTATTAGGTTAGTATTTAATTATTTTAGTATAGTTTAATGTATTTTGTATTTTTTATTGTTACAAAAATATAATTAATAATTATTTAAACATTTTTTTTTTAACAGAAGTATAATCTTTTTTTTGACAGAAGTTAATTTCTTTTTTTTTTAAAGATTACACTTCTGTAAAGGTATATATTATATTTTATAAAGGGTTTATTTTATTAATGTATGTTATGTTACAACTGTCCTTGTTAAACTTTTTTGTAATATTTATTTATATGTTTTAATGTATATTTGTTGTGCGTATAAAGGCTGTTCTTTTTATTTTATGAATTGTGATTTTTGCTTTGTTAAATTTAAAAATTCGTAAATTTGAGCGAAGGTTTTGTGCGCTTCTATATTTATTTATGTTGATTATTACAATTATTTTAATAATTTATTTGATGAAATCCCAAACCTGCGGTATTATGTCCATTTTAAATCAATATTTTGAACATTCTTTTTTTTTTTACTAACTTCAAAAAAGAAAGTTCCAACTTGGTTGACCTGACCCACGTGTATCGTTTAGCCTTATCACGCTCAAAGAAACTGATTTCAGTGATTTAAATATTTTTTAAAGGTAATTTTTCTGGTAGTCCAGTAGTAAGTTCTTTCAGATAACATCAGTAAAAGAATCTTTAAATAAAAATTATTTTATAGCTTATGAAGTTTGAAAATATTTTTAATATATTGAACTGTAACATTTTAAAATTATTAAATTACACATTTAAATTTTTGGAAGTTTTCTTTCAAAGTCCTTTCAGAGCTAATTATTGACTCTTTATCTTAAATAAAATATATGGTACCATTGTTGTTAATGGCACTACTAACAACAATAGCTTGGAAACCATTTGAGTATGTAATAGAATAATATATTCAAAAAACTTTTTATTTATTCATTTAATATATTAATATCATTTGCTTCAGTGTGTAAATTTTATATTGTTCAGTTATATTAAGATCTTTGTTATTATTTTCTCTAAGAAAAATGTTAATTGGTGGATAATGTCTTCGTATGTGTGGCCTATTTTTATCAGGTGATATCTAAAATTTGATTTAGTTGTGTAACGACATACCTGTATCCATTCCTTGGTTGGTGTCTTTGAGTGAATGTGCATCCATCTGTACAGTGAAGAATTTAGTTTAATATCTATAGTTTAATTTTTACACTTCTGGGTTATAGTGCTTGACAGTACTTCCTTTAGTTTGCTATTTGTATTTTTGTTTATTGCTTTAGAAGCGACTCGGTAACTTCCTTTCCTGAAAATGTTAACAGTTTTATATGATTGTTGATTTATGTACAATAGTGTATATGTATATAGCTTAAAATTAAATTGTTATAGTTTAATGATATATAACAAGTCATTCTGAGATTTAAAGTATTTTAATGCAAAATTTCAAGAAAATTAATCCAATAACCTTATGTAAAAAAAATAAAATTTTTAATAAAACAGCATAAATTACTGGTCTCCTCAATCAAGTATTCTATTTTACTATTATTCTATGCTTCTTGTTCGGTTGATAACACTGGTATGAAAATGAAAAGTGCAGTGGTATTTTGTTGTCAGTTAAAAAATCACTTTTGCTACATAAAAATACTGGACAGACTGTAAACAAAATAAATGCATAATGGATTTGATAGACACAAAGTAATTATAATCTGTACCTATAATTTAATCTAGTGATAGCAAATGAAACTGCTATTTACTATTTTAAATATTTTCAATTCAGCTTGTATACATAGAAGAGACTTAAAACGATGTATCAATATTACTTTTCAAAGTTTAGAAAAACTCAGTTGACTTTGTAACGTAGGGATGGATTGTTGTACTGGTAACTGCTTTCTTGCTACCTATGACATCCTGTTGTGATACAAGAACTGCCAATATTACTTCAGATATTCTGGATAGAATTACCATGCAAATATGTATTTACAATTCTTAAACTTTGATTTTCTTTCACCGGCGCTACAGTCCATTGTGAACTCCCATATGATATGCCTCCAAACATCTCTGTCTTCTAAGGCTTTTCTGTTAGGTTTCATAACAAGACTCATTTTATGGGGTAGGGTTGTTAACCCTACACTTAATCCCTAACTTGGATGATATGGGGATTTTCTTATAAGAGTTCCCTTCTCCTAGATAGATCACTTTTTTCCCAGCTTACAGAGTTCTATCTACCCTGAATTTTATTCAGGTTGTCTCTCTAGTCTTATCTGCCTCTTCCACCATTGGGAATGTTGTCTTCTTTCACCTTCAGGAGCTTCGTTGAGCTTCTTCACTAGTTTTTGTCCACCCTGGGTATTTTGTGTCCCCCAATGCCCTTCAACCGTAGTTGGTGAGCGTACCTGCTCGCCAGAGGCGGTACCCGATAGCTGATCCAACAACAGTAACAAGAATATAAACTTTTAAATTTTAAGCTTTGATGATTTTATTGGTACGTAGAGAGATTTAAGGAAGTACCTGGTTTTTTATGAAATATTTTATTTTTAGTTTTTACAATCTATCCTCTTGCAATAGAAATATTTTGCAAATAATAGAAAATAAATAACAAGTGAAATAACTGTTACTTTGTTATTTTAATCAGGTATCAAAGGCTGTTTCTTCAATCATTGGTTTATGTTGTCAACATTTCAAAATAACTGGAAGGTCAAATGTTTGCAGAACTTAATACGATGAGTGTTTAAACGTGCAGGTCATTGTTTCAGTATGTTTGATCCCCTCCATGTCCTGTGCATTCAAGTAATCATGCATATAATTTATCTGAACATGAGAGTGGCAACATTTGAAATCATAAAATAAGCCTATTATCTACTCAGTATCTATTTTACTGAGCATAGTTTATTTTTATTGAACGAACATTATACTGAAATATAATTTTGTTTTAAAAATGCTAAGAAAATAAAATTATGGACATAAATATTTTAATTTAGTGTTAGTAATAAAAACAAATGATTCATAATTTATAATCACTTCACTAGTTAGTGAAGTGATTATATTTTGATAGTTTGCACTTCAAAGAGAAAATATATTGTGCAATTTAATTTTACCAAAAAAAATTTATGTGTTTCTGCATTCCAGATATGAGATGTAACTCATTCTCATAGTTACTAACTTCATTTCTTTGCATTCCTTATCTTATTTTTATCAAGACCTAGTTTTTTTTAATATTGCTTAGCCCTGATTAAATGATTAATTATAGAACCACCAAGTAGGATCTCTTCAGGAAGCTCAATTATTTTGAATTGGTATTTAATTGTTATATTAGTATTAACCATTAATTTTTTTCATTTTTGAACCCTAATATTTTTAATTGTTTTGCTTAATAAAGAAGATTGATCAGTTGTTGCTTTAATTGTCTGTCATCCCTCACTGGCCATATTTTATCAAACTGTATATTTTTACTTATATTTTAGTCAATTTTATGAAAGAAAACTTCTCAACAGTTTTTTCTCTCTGAAGAGATCAATAAGTCAAGGAGCTGTATATTATTTTCATTATGTTAAGTTCATTTTATTACAATACTAATGCAAGTTGTGTTTCTTTTAAATTTGATTTATTTAAAGAACAGCCTTTATTATTTGTAATGTTATTGTTGAATAATATTTAATCAAAGAACCACAAATGAGACAATAATAATGATATATTTAATACAGTATTAATATCGTTTGTTTGTTTATTTAAAATTAATTGTGAAGTATTTATGTAAAGCTTGTTTGTTATAACTAGTATAATGTATAGAACAGTTGTATTTTGTAATATAAAATAAAGCATATATTTATTTATTTTATTATTATTTTTTTAAATGTTAAATAAATTTTGGTTTAGAATGCTGGCAACTAATTCTATATAGAGTATAATAATCGATTCATAATATGAATTTCTACACTTGGCACAAATTGATCAGTTTTTTCCTCACCAGTAATATATTTAAGAAAGAGATTATATTATAGTCTTGGAAAAAACTTCCAAATACCTAAAAAATGAGTGGTGATTGTTATTTTAGTGGTATTTACACTTTAAAAAATACATATTTTATAAAGGTCTAACAATTTTTTATTTAATGATGAGTTAAATTTATTTTCTACAGAAGAATCTGTTTTAGCATATCTGTTAGAGCTGCAGCGGTGTCAAAATGGATTTCATGGACATAACATTTATTTATAATGGTGCGTTTGAAAAATTGCAATCGTTATTAATTTGACCTAATTGCATAAAAGATAAAATTAATGATTAATTATTTTTACAGTAGTGAACAAGAAGGAAGTCAGTGTGTAACAATATTTTTTTCAGCTGAAGAAAAGGTTAAGGTTTACTTTAAAAATTAGAAAAAAAATACAAAAAAGAACATAAAATAATATAAGAATATTAGTTGAATAACAAAAATTGAGAGAAAAAACGTTTGTAAATTTAAAAACATTTTGCTTTTCACTGTTCTTTTTTAATCTATCAGTTTGTTGTTTTCTTTTGTATTAAAGATTGTTTGTTTTCCTTTTCAATGAAATGTTTATGAATTTGATTTAATTCAACTGACCAATTCTGGTTGTATTGTCATTAATACCATCTGATACATTTTATAAGCGTTTCATTAACTTCCATATATATATTTTGTCATTTCCCAATCAGAATTCAAACTCTCCCTCTTTATTTTATACAGTAAATATGACTATTTTGAAAATAAATGATAATTCCATTCACATCAATTATTTTTACTTAATCATAATACTGAATCTTCATCTGATATATTTGTTATCAGTCATAGGTATATTCTGGTACGATATAGATTTTTCCTGAACAATTGCATCTTTTAAAACCCTTGATGTCATTTTATTAAATATTGCATCAGTCTTGATAAAGTAATTTTGTAAATGATAAGGATTGAATACATAAACATTATTAACCAGCATTACTTTACTGCATGACATTTGTTATTATTGAAAAAATGAGTACTTAAGAGATTAAAATAAGTACTTAAGAGATATGAAAATTTAAGACATATAATATTCACAAGCATTCAAATGAGTGTTAAAAAAAGATTTTCCTGGGTTTACTTTTCTTCCACTGAGAGAAGGGGTCCTAAATTTTATATATACATATATAGTAATTTATATTACAGTTCTGGGACATCTATAATTTCATTATGGTGATTTATTAAACATTATCATATGGGAATTAGTTTTATTAATTTCAGTGAATATATTGTGCAAAATACAATGTGTTGCATTTTAATATCTTGGGTAATTAAGGTTGCCAACATTTTAAACCTTTTTTTTTAAAGAAAACCTCTAGAAACACTTTTTTATGCTTAAAAGTGAAAAAATGAGATCTTCCAAATATTATAGAAATATAATATTATAATCATAAGAATTCTGTAGCATAATTTATTATAATTATATATAAATGTTTATATAATATAATTTTATTATTATAAAAAGTGCTATTTTGATTTAATATCTTTAAGGAAACAAATATGTTTTCATAATTTAAAAATATATATATATTATTTGTATTGTGATTTAAAATTAAAATAAAAACTAGACAGCTTAGCTGTTTAGGATTTACAGACAATGAATTTTAAAAAGTTATTTAATATTAATGTATATTGTGTTTTTAATATACATGTTATAAAAATATATAATATTTGGACAGCTTTGTATTTATGCATAATTATTTATTAATGTATGTAAACAAATTTATATGATTATAAAAATAAAAATTTATGAGAATGAATTAATTGTTCATATATTTTATTCATTGTAATTTAGAGATAAGGTGGCTTTACTTTGTATGGGAAACCGGATTAATATTTTTTTTTTTTAACATTAACTTTTTATTTTATTACTTTTATAGCTTATGATTTATTTTTGTTTTTACAGAATATTTATTTAATATATTAGTTTAACATATATCGCTGCTGATCTTCAATCGACAGTTGTTACAGGGTGCCAGTCAAAATAAAACAGAATATTGAGGAGTTAATTGCTGTTAGGATTTCTCTCCTTTTGTAAGTTATAGAAATTCAACACATCTATTCATTGGTCTGAGGAATAGATTGTAGAAATTTAATTGTGCTAGGAAAAACTTTTTGGTGACCAGTAGAGCTACAGCTGTTGTCTGTCATATCCTAGCCTCCATCATGATAGACATCTCTATTCATGTTAATCGCAGCATTTCTCCGTTATGCCCTTTCCATGAGAATCTATTCCAATTTTTTTGGCTGTCATTAGTTATTCACTGAACACGACAGAAAATTTATTGAAATGGATTGATTTGCTATTAAAAAAAATACAAAAATTAGATTAAAAGTATATAAGAAAACAGATAAATTTAACATTAACAAGATACATAATACAAAGAAGTGTCGAAATGTTTAACTGTCACTTAAATAAAAAGTAAACTTCCTTTAGTTATTGGAATAGTTAAAGCCGACGATCTACTCTAATCTGTTACATTTTATTTCAAAACTTTATCAGTAGTTGATATGCTCTGGTCACTTAATACTTATCCATATGTCAAATAAGTTATATCAGCTAATTCAACTAAATGGGAGGTTTTAGAGCTATGAATTATTAATAAAAAATCTGGAGTGAACAGTTTTGTAAATGCCTGATTTTAATATTATATTTTACAGACTGCTTTCTGCTATCCAGTTATGAGGTTATCAGATTAGCAGAATTAGAATTGTAATGTTTTGAATTTCAGAGTAATAAACTGGTGCCTGACAAAATCAAATGCAAACTAATTTTTTTATAACATTTCAAATTTTTATCAACAAAATTTAAAAATGCATCAGTTTGCCGTCTTACTTTTTGCTGAGAGCAAATTGATTTTCATCAAAAAAGAAAATATATTTTTTTTAATAAGTAAACTATAATTTTGTTATTCAAGTTTTAAAAATCAAAAGAACTGATGAGTTAATATTTATCATACTAGATTAAAGTCACCTGTATATATTATAATTTTATTTTGAGGAATCATTTGTAAAGTACAAACAGATTTTTGAAAATATATTCGTATTATTCATTGTTAAAATTTTTTAGTGTGGCTGTGTAATAGTGTACTGATTTTATTTTATATTAATTTATCGTTACCTAAATATGTCCTACATGTAACTAAGACAATATTAATTATTATTATTATATATGCATCATTATTATTATTGAATGTGTATTTTGTCTATGATTAATAAAGTGTGGTATTTAGTATTTATTGGCAATTTATTTTCCTTTTATAGATGTTTTCGGACAGGGATTTAGAAAAAATGTTTATATTTTCTATAAAAAAAAAGACGATGGGCTCTCACTACTATTATTCAACTGCGCTTCAGAAATAGTATTGAGGGAATGCCTAAAAAATGCCCCCAAAAATAAAAATAGGTTGAAAAATCAAAACAAGCTGTCTTGGTTTTACAGACGATTTGGCACTGTAAGCAAACGACATCAACAAAGCTAAATCATAAATATTAAAACTTCAAAACATTGCAAATAAAATTAGCCTCAAAATATCATTTGAAAAGACAGAAATTATTCCCCAAAAATCAACACATTTAAAAGAAGTAAACATAAACGGTAATAAAATCAAAATAGTAACCCAATACCTTGGAGAAATAATAACAAACAACCTAAAGGAAAAAATCTCTATCCATATAAAAAGAAACAAACTAGCTAAAGTTCAAAAATTAACCTGGTACAACAATATAAAATGCCTATCAATAAACCTAAAAATAAGACACTACAACACAGTTAAAAAACCATAAACCACTTTTGCAGCAGAAACACACTTAATGAATTAACAATTAAAAACAGACAGACTTTGGAAAATTGAAACAAGAATTGGAAGAGCCTGCATCAATAAAAAGTACCAGAAAGATAGGCAGTTGTGGATTGTGCCCAACAAAGTCGTGTACAAAGAGTTAAACCAATCACTGATACCATTCATAAGAGGAGACAAGAATTCTTTGGACATAACATGAGAATGCAAGATTCAAGACTTCTGATACGGCTAGTATAGTATGATCTTTACATGAAAAACATCACTACAGGATGCAGATGGGTCAGAGAAATGGGTCAGAGATGATCTGAAAGAAATTCGCCTTACACCACAGATAAGATAAAATTAAAAAAGAAAATCAAAAATACACACTTCACATTCACAAGAACATTTTCAATACTAGAAAGGTCACAAAGATTGGAACGTATTAAAAAGTATTGAGAGGATTGCAAGGCCCAAATAGTCCCATCAAAGACACTTCAATAACGGACCGAGTAAAATGATCCTATGCAGTCAAAAGATAAAAAAAAAAAATAATATGACAGTTGATAATATAAAGAAATACTTTATTCATTCATCAATTTTAGAGATCTTGAAGAGAACATAGTGGTTTCTTTGGAAGAAATTAGTGGAGGGGTAATGATTTAGTTTGAAGGGTTTATAAAGATTTACTTGTACAGTGATAAATTTGTAAATTAAGATTTGTCAAAGCTGGTTATTTTGCTTGTGTTTATATTTTAAAGATACCATTTTAGCATGGGATCTTATCTTTCATATATTTGATGTTTAGAGTACAGAGAAAAAGAATTTAAATCATAGGATATCTCAGTTATTGAGAGGACTGCCAAGGTAAGTATTTATAATTAGAGATATATTTATATTTTCTTCCTTATTTATTTTAACTATACATAATAATAATAATTATTGTGAAATTAATCATGAGTCATTCTATTATTACCAGAGCAGGAAGTAATTTTGATGTTAAAATTAACAGGCTAAAGAGATCTAGATAAAAGGATACTATCTCTGGATAAATTAAAAAAAAATAAAGCTATTGTATTGACTGTTAGCTTAATGTGTATATTTTGTTTTATTTTTATGTAGTTTTTATATGTATGGTATATTCATTACGAATTATTTTTTTGTTAATTTACTTTTTTTAAATTGTAATAACTTTTAGGGTTTCCTGTAAATAAATACAAAAATTATGTTGAATTTGTTGTTAACATTGTTCTCCAGACAATAATTATATTTTTATAGTCATTCATAATTTTGAATACAAAAATTTATAAAATTAAATTCTTCTAGGAAAATTCTTCAAATTTTGTAAAAATCTATCCTGAGTGTAAAGAGCTAATATTATACCTTTATCCCATCACTCAGTAGTTTAAATGCATATCTTTATTTTAGCACTAAATGCATATTTTTGTTAAAATACATTTATTGGTGTGAGATGGGTAAAATAATGTGGAAGGTGTTGGTACGATTGGAGCTGGAGTGGAGAGTACTGTTTATTACCTATACATTTGATACTGCCGGTCTATGTCACGTATTGGCTTTTGAAAGGTTGTGTAATCATAAGTTTGTTAAAATACAGTTAACTGTTAAAGATCACGTATTCATGATGGAAACTTATTTAGAGAAAAAAATCATATGTGGTGTGTCTGTGAAAGTTCAAGGAGAAATTTAAAAAGGAAACACCAGTGGAAAGTGTTACTTGGAAGTTAAAAAATTTTGTGAAACAGGTTTGATGTTTGGTCATAAATGTGCCCAGTACTGGTCAGTTTTAACATTACAGGATGTTAAAGCAGCAGTTACAAGATTTTCTGATAAATTGTTGCAGAAACTAAGCCAGGAAAAGAACATTCACTAGGTTCAGCTCACAGTGCAGTGAGGAGAATGCTGAAATGTTATCAGCCTCAAATGCAGAAGCTATCTAATGCTGTTAATGCTAAAAGGGTTCACCACAGTAAATGGTTCAAGAACTTCATTAGAAAAAACATTGGCATTTTAGATTGATTGAAAACTGAAGTATTGTTTCTCCTTGGTGAAAATGTTAAGTCAGAACTAACATATCTGGGGTATTGACAACCTGCACATTTTCCTTGAATCTCCCCTCATAAAAAATAGGCATATGGTGTGCAGTTTCAACTGTTCATATATTACTTCAGAGGATGAGTATGATATGTATGAGTGTAAATGAAGTGTAGTCTTGTACAGTCGCAGTTCGACCGTTACTGAGATGTGTGGTTAATTGAAACTAAATCACCAAAGAACACCGGTATCCATGATTTAGTATTCAAATCCATATAAAAGTAATTACCTTTACTAGGACTTGAACACTGGAACTCAACTTCTAAATCATCTGATTTGGGAAAATGCGTTAATCATATTTAAAATATATTTCCATATATTTTCCATAACTCCATATATTTGAAGAAGATTAAATAATCACCACTAGACCAACCCGGTGGATTACCACAAAATTACCTAATAATTCAAAGCCTTCCTGCAAGAAATGAGTGTGACTATTGGTTGCAACAGAAAATCACCACCTGCCATACAGGTCACTCTACCATGGAGATGCTAAATTATCTTTTCAGTGGAAGAGTCATTTCAAAATGTTTGTGGTCACCAAGATTCTATGATCTCACTAGTCCAGACTTTTCTTGGGGTTACTTAAAAGAAACTGTTTATAGAAGCAATCCGCACACCTTGCAGGAATTGAAGACAAACATTACCAATGCCATCCAGGAAATAGACAGGGTACAGCTACCAAGAGCGACTAGGAACATGGTCAAATGTGTTGACAAGTGGATGGACACATTTTCAATACCTTCTGTAAATTATTATATAATGGTTTTCCAATAAATTATTATTTATAGACTAAACTAAGTGATGGGACCTCTTTTAAGTTGAAAACACTAATGAGATGATCAGGCATTTCATTATTTATCACCTTCAGTATCTTTGAGGTATTTTTTACACCTGTTACTATGGTTTGTCATACATTTGTATTTCTTCTAAATGATTTTTTGCATTGAAATTATATTTATTTCTATGCATTATATTTATATTTCTATGCATATTTATATTATATTTATTAACGTACTGCAATGGCTATTTCTCTTTTTTATCGTACGGGTACACGGAAACGTAGATATTACCTTATTTGTTCTATAAACATTGGTTAATAACAATTTTTTCAAAAGATTGCAAGTTAGGTTATGTGGAATTGCCTGAGCCGTAAGGTAAAAATCAAACAAACAGTTTTAAATTTTCGTTTAAATTACTTACAATTTTAAGTGTACTTATTTTTAGATTACACAGAGTTTTTAGGTTATACTTTTTCTTTGCATGTCAGCTATGCTCCACAGATAGCTGACATTTAAAGAAAAAAAAAAATAATAAAACGAATATATAATCATTTTGAACGTAATTTAATCATCATATCATAGCAATACTATGAGTATTAAACATTTTATAAATGTACAATTTCGTTTAAAATACAATTTTAAGTGTACCTATTTTTAGGTTAGTCAGAGTTTTTAGGTTATACTTTTTCTTTGCATGTCAGCTATGTCGCACAGATAGCTGACATTCAAAGAAAATAAAATAATAAAACGAATATGTAATCATTTTGAACTTAATTTAATCATCATATCAGAGCAATACTATGAGTATTAAAGATTTTATAAATGTACAACCAGCGTTGATCGTTAAATATGGATTGAACCCAAACAAAGAAGTAATCAAAATACAGTACGAATTGATTTTTAAGCAGGATGTAAGAGCAACCATTGTTAGACCATAGTAAATAATAAACTATATTCTTATTTTTTTTTATTCTTAAAAAAATAAAAGTGGTTTACATGAATTTATTTCTATCAAATTAGTATTTAAAAATGTACCTATAGAAAAAAAAAACCTTAACGAAATATTTGTTACGAACCACATTAATGAAAAAATATTGAATTTTATATATTATGATGCTTGTGCTTTTCTGCGTCATCATATGAATTTAAAATTTAAAAAATAAGTAGAAACAAGTCAAAACCAATTGTCTGGCTACTCATTTCCCAACAGTGCAATATTACTGTTAAGAAACTCCATATATTTGAAGAAGATTTAAAAAATACATATTTTTTAATAGCATAGTTTAACTGCTATTTTATATAGATAACACTTAGAAATTTCCTGTTTTGTTTCTAAAGATTTTATTTCAGGAATGCATTTTTTCCACTCAATTTTTGTTTTGAAAAAAGTATTAAGGTTCTATTTAGTTTACAGTTTTAATTAACAACGAGATTGGAACATTGAAGATATCGCAAAAGGGAAAAAACTTTGTAAGAAAAATGTCAAGCAAGTTGTTAGTTTTCACTAATAATAATCGATTATAATATTAATTAAGTATAAATTATTTTTATAGCGTTTAGATTTATTACAAAAATGTTTATCCTATATTTTTGCTCGTTATAGCTTTAGAACATAAATAACTATAAGTATTTTAAATATGCTAACTATTTCCATTATAAATCGGTTAGATAAAAATAAATTATACATAATTGCAATTACACAGACAAATATTGAGTATCAACTATTAACAATCATTCGAGTTTTAATTGTTAACCTACTAAATCATTTTGAATGGAATTAAGTTAGATTGCTACTTTTAAGTACATGTAGAGTGCAGGTCTTACTAAATACTGGGGGTGTACACTAAAATATAATCATAGAGTAATGTCATTTTAACATAGAAAGTGAACGAAAATACAAGAGGTTATTTCTAAAGTAAAGACAGTAAAAGAAAAAAAAAACAGTAAAATAAAGCACTGTAAAAAAATCTATTCTCAAAACTTTATAAATATATTTTATTTCTCTTAAACCGCATACCTTATTCTATTTCTCTATATAATCGCCACATGAACTAAGACATTTATCGTTGCGATACACCAGCTTCAATATGCCCTTATCGTATTCTTCTGTCGACAGTTTCCCATCCAAATGTTCTCAGTAAATCATGTGTTGGACCCCGCAACATTTGGACGTGCATTATCGAACCGCAGGACGACGCCGTCGGTCAGCCGCCCACGTCGCCGATTTAGAATGGCGGGCCGTAACTTACGTAGTTTCGTAGTAGGCTTTTGCATTCATAGTCGTTCCAAGTAGCATGAAATCAATAAGCAGTATGCCAAAAGACTGTGGCCATCAGTTTATATTCAAATAGCTGTGGCTTGACCTTTTTTGGTGTGGTTGGTGATTGAGGATGACGCCATTCACTTGAGTGCCGTTTTCTTTCTGGCGTGTAATACGAAATCCATGTTTAATCGCCGGTAACAGTAGTATAGAGATGAGAAGTCTGGGACAACCTTGACCTTTGACCCCGGGTTCAAGGCCGAGGTCAATGACCGCCATCTTGGATGACGTCACCAATATGGCGGTGGTCGGCCATTTTGGATTGTGACGTCAGTGGCGGGGAAAAAATAGTTAGGTTTAAAGTCCAAGGTATAGTCCAAAGTACAGGGCCGGTCTCGTGCGATGGGTGGGGGCGGCTGCGCCGGAATATAAGCCAGGGCTTCTGCCATCGTCGTCGCCGACACACCCGCTAGCGCGCCGTTAACGCGGCCGACGGTGCTGACGACATCCTCGTCGCTGTCGTCAGCACACCCGCTAACGCAGCCGTCGGCGCTGACGTCATCGTCGTTAATAAACTAACACATTTTAAAGCAATAGTGTGTGGTTGGTTTAATTCGGACAATAATAATTATGGTTCCTAAATAAAATTTGTCTGTTTAATTCCTGCAATAAATAACTGTATACGTAATTCTAAAATGTCCAAAAATGTATTTAATGTTAATATTTAGAGTAGCTATGCATTTTAAATGATATTGTGTTTGTTTAATTCCAGCAATAATTATATATGTAGTTGTACAATATATATGTACGATTTAAAACAATATGTGTCCAAAAACGTGATAGTTATATACATTTGTAGAATTAATACTTTGATACAGTTATACGTTAATACCTTTCTGCAGACTAAATGTTCCCCATAATTGAAAAAACTCTCTCAGTTGGAGCAGATGTCCCAGGCAAAAACATCGCAAACTCAACCATTTCAGAAATATTGCAAAACATGAAATATCAGTATTTTGAAACAACTTCCACTTCTTTTCAATAGTATCTGGTACTTTTTTAGAATTTGAACTATATAACCTACCCTTTGGTTTTGAATTACCTGGCTCAACAATGTACGTTCATCAAATAGGTCATCAATATTTATAGAATCTTTATAATTTCACTAAATTTTGCACTCTCGTCTAAATCAGAACAGGCAATTTTGGTTCGTAAATTTATCCACTGAAACTTACTAACTTTGACAAAAGTTAGTAAGGTTCTCCACAACTGTAAGTATTGAATATTATAATTTTAAAAATTGTCTACACTTGAGAAGAATTTTTGTTCCTGAACATCATTATTTTCTTTTAGTGTATAGCAATTCTTGGTAGAAGATTGTATAAATTTGAGGGATTTTCTTTCCTGAAGTTGACAAATTAATTCAGAATATGTCTGAAATGTTTCTGTTGCTGTTATAGAATTAGCTTCCAGCTTCAGAACTACATTATTAAATAACTGTACAATACCATATAAAAATTTCAAAAACATTTCACTTTCTAGGTTTAAAAAAAATCAAATAATAATTTTGGGCATTTGTCACAAGATAAAAGGTATTTTTGAGTAAAGTTAACAAAAGAAAAAACACACAGCTAGTATTTGCCAAAAGAAATTGGACTTTAATGAAAACAAATTAATATATGTTATAATTATCATAACCTTAAAACTACTTAATATATCAGCTGAAATCAGCGTCTGAACAATGATAGTTAAATGAAAAAATACATGAATATTCGCTTCTAAATACAGATTTTGACCATATACATTTTTGACGAAGCCTGAAAGAGAACATGAAACGCCTTAATTTTAATTATAACTTTAGAAAAATATAACATCAAGAAACATAGTATGTCTGAAAAACTATTGCATTGCTGACAAATGCTGTAATATTGAAAAATTAGGAACGAACAAATGTCATTAACTTAGAAAAATCAATTACAGTAAATCTTAATTGGCACTGGCCTTTCCTGATTTATGAACCACAAACTTAACATTAAATAATGTAAAAATGTAATTCTAGTTTGACGTAGAAAAGGACACAATAATATTACCGTACAAAAGAGTTAATTACAATATAATCACACTGAACTTAATTGAGCACATGAAATAGGTTGCAGCTGAACAATGACAGCCTTCTGTAAGTAACCTGTCGTGACTGTACTAAAGTGAAATTGAAACTTAAACGGCATAGGTATGATGAACTGAATGTTCCACAAATTTGAATGATAACATAGTGGTTTAACGTAATAAGTAATGAAAAACTGAACTTGCCTGTAGCACACAAATATTAACCAGAGATGAACTCGTAACAGCCAGTAGAGATGAATGCCTATGTAATCCTGGGCGTAGTCCGCACGGTGTATCAGGAATACAGAGGTGTGTTGTGGTTTGGTGGTGGCATGATGCGTAGAATCTCAGATGTGTAGTGATGAGTTTGAGATTCTGCTTGAGTGAGGAATGTTACCACAAAGTTTGCAGGAGAGTATTGCCCTAGGCGACTGCACTGGTGAGATGTTGGATTTACTCTGCCGAAAAGATGGCGAAAGAAAACGGGGGTAACCAGATCCAGGTAGTGGACAGGAGAGTGTGTGTATGTATTAGTAAGGGGACGAAAAAATAACGGGTGTATGAAAAGGGTAATCAGAAATAACTCGATAGAAGAATGGACGCGGTCGCTAAGGATGACGGTGGGAGGGTCGAACACAAGAACAATAATAGAAACAGGTGGACTTTACAGACCCAGAAATACGAAACAAAGTGAGATTTAAACATTCCTTGTAACAAAACAACGGGACCCATCCTAGCTTGGAATTCGTAGAAAATAACGGAAAACTTTATGCCAGAATGGCGTAAACAGGTATGATTTTAGGCCATCAGAAATGGAAACAATTCTTTCTATTGTAGATAACAAACTAAGGAACCTTGTGCTACTGTGAGATAATACTTTTTTGTAATCAGTTTCCACAAATTCATAGAACTCTTTAAGTTTCGTTCTCTTACTATATATATGTGAAAATATTTATAACAATAACTTCTATGTCCAGGAGTAGAGAATCACATTCTGTTTGAACTGAATTGTGTACAATGTAGGCTGAACAACCAATTCCTAAAATAGTTCTGTCTAAATCACTTTGAACTTTTCTGAACACATTTTCATTTCCCTTTCTTTTCGGACCACCAGAATTACTGTTAGTGTTATCAGCAGTATAACCAACTTTTCTTCAAGTTGTTTTTTTTTCACATACTGCAAAAGATACCGAGTTAAAATTTGATAGTTTCACCTGACACTTCATCAAAATTTAAAAGTTTAACTTGAATTCCCTCCTCCATTCTGAAATATCTTACAACAATTGGAACAAGTTTTACTTCACTTCTGTCTCAGCTATCCATCATTAATGTTTTTCAAAGAATTACATTATAAAATATAAATGGCGAAATAATATTAACAATAATTGCCTTGGTTTTGGTTCTAGTAGATGAAACTTTTGTGTCATATAACTTTTTAACCAGTTTAGATGTGTAGTTTGATGTTTTGAAACTGAGCTCATGTCTAGCAGTGTGGTATGAAAATGTAGCTTCTTTAGCAGCACACTCCAGATCAATGTTATTCCTATCTTTGGCTTTAAAAGAATCTCTTATGTTTGTTGAAGCAGTAGCATCAGTACTCCAACGTTTAGCTGTTTTCATGTGGTCTTATATCACCCTTTCCTTTATGTACAACAGAAAATTGCCCAGTACATAGTGTGCAATAAACATGTTAACGTCATTACACAATTTCAAAAATTTGTATTCCCGTTGCAGGTTAACATTAAACACACATTTTCTTTTGCCCATTGCTAAACGATGAGACAAAAAACGAATAGAGATAAAGTGATTAAAAACGTGTAGACAAGTTACCAAACAGACGAAAACAACATAAACACATTACCCTTGACTGTGTTGCCAAATGACTAAGTAAAAAATTGTGACGAGACCGGTAACCACGCATCCGTCAAAATCGAGGTCAGCTGAGAGATGCATGGCTGTAAGAGAATATTTAAAATCGCGATGTCGAACATATAGGTCTAAAATTAAAAAAATCCTTGCCAGTCATTAAATTGCCCGGACATTTTTGCAACCCCGGACAGCACTAAAAAACTAGGACTGTCCGGGCTAATCCCGGACGTATGGTAAGTCTACTCATAAATTAGTGTTATTTAAGCAATTCATCAACAGATTAATATTGTTTTTGGAAAAGTAAATCTTTACGATTGGTGGAATCTTTTAATGGTTCGGAAAGTGATAAAAAATTACAAAGCATAATTATTACGCTGATGACACGCTTAGCATTTTATGCAGTTCAAAGCAAAATAATACTGTTATAAAATGTAGTAATGTTGTTATGGATAATTAATAACGATAACATCATTTGTAATGCTTCACACCATTATTCAGTTCAATGAAAGAAAGGATTTCAGTCTGTATAATGATATCACTTCATACGGTACGGTAGTTTTATAGTTCATTTTTATTCCGTGTTATTTTCATTAATTTTAATTTATCCTGTGTTTTTGTTCCAAATTAGTGATTCTGTCGTGAAACATAAACTAGGAAACCGCTTAAATAATTCCGAAAAAAAAATAAACAGCAACCTACGTATAACCTTTAAACAAGATAACCAACCCTAAACTGCAGTCAGAGACATTGCTCGGAAAACAAGTAGTGCAATAGGTGTAAGTGAAAGAACAATTTTCAATATAAAAACACAAAATTTATGGTAAATATGTTAGCCTTAAAATATTCGAAAGCGCGTGAAAACGATTCAAAAGTTGGACAATTTTACAAAAACTGCTATCAGAAAAAAGTTTATTCGTTTTATTCACCTTCCTAACTTGAACTAAATATTAAATGCCGTGAATACAGATTCTAACTGCCGAATTTTTCTACAAGTACATTACATCGTGTTTAAAAATCAATGAATTTTCGGTTCATGTCCAGAAAAAACAATTCTTTATTAAATGAACACAAAATATTACTTTATGGCTTAGGGAAAATTTAAGACAGATTAAACGATTTCGTGAAGAGGGTGAAACAATTTATTATTTCTGAAACTTGCGTTAATGCAAGACATGTACGGAAAAAGGTACGGGTGGATAAATAAATAAAGAACGCATAATAGGCTTTTATAAAAGATTTGTAGTTGGGTGAAACTGGGGTGAAAACTCTCTGGCTGGAAAAGTAAACGATTAATAATAACGTACGTAGGAAGTAAAAATGGATTTTTGAACGGCAATTTATGGGTATTTCAATCCAAATCTTCCCAATAGTATCATGATGAATTGAATGGTGATAATTTTCTGTAGTGGTTTAAAGAAATGTCGAAATTGTTGCTGAATGATCCGTCGTAGTAATGGATAATGCGCCGTACTATTGCCTGAAAACTGAAAAAATTCCAAACGCTTCGTCCCTAAAATAGGAAATTTCCTATGATTAAAACCGTGACACTGAAGACATGTTAAAAGTAGAAAATTTAATTATAGTAAAATCAGTTAAACAAAAATATATTCATTAATTAGATGAAATCAGAAAATCAAAAAATTGTGTCGTGTTGCATTTTCTTCCATACAATTGTAATTTAACCTGATATAATTGATATATGGGCTCAGTCAAAGCCTATATTAGGAGTAATTACACAACATTTAAGTTGTAATGTAAAAGTTTATTGGTAGGTGTTAGAGTAGATGCAAATTTTTGGAAAAAAATGTTTTCAACATGCAATTAAAGAAGAAGAAAAGCATGTGAAGTATACAGTTTGTGTGAAGATATTGTGATAAATTTGGGAAACGATGATAATAGTTCTACAGATAGCAGTTTATCGGCAATTGAAGAAAAGAGATCCAAAAGTCACGCACATCAAAGTAATAAAAAATAATAAGACATTAAGTAATATTTAAAGATTTATTTATTTTCACAACATAAACTCAAAATGACTGCCTCGTACAGTTATGCTTGTACGAACCTGTTTTACCATGTTTGAGGCCACTTTGTGGAGTACGTGTATACTGATGTTAATCTCCGTTGTTATGTTCATATTTAGTTCTTCTAGTGTGTGTGGGGCTTGTTTTTATAAACCTTTTCTTTAAGATAACTCCACAGGAAGAATCTGTGGGACGCCAGATCAAGTGAACCAAAAAAACTCGCGCAAAAAATACACGATTTCATTAGATGTGGCACTGTGCAGCTGGACCAACAATCACGTTCAACATTTTCAGAAAGCGCAATAAACTGTGTAAAGATGTCTTTGTACACAACACGCTTCCATGTAGTTTGAAAGAAAATGGGGCTCACTATTCGACGACGTGATACGGTCCACATATTCCCTTTTTCTGAGAGTGTAAGGGGGTTTCATGTAACATATGTGGATTTTCAGGCGACCAAATTCTAGTGCTCTGACTGTTCACGTAGCCACTACGGTGAAACCACGCCTCATCAATAAAGAAAACACGGTAAAGCTCTGCAATTCCATGGCTGCCAACAAATGACCGAAACCTATACAGTATATTACGCGCTGTTTTTATCCGGCCCCTTCAATTACTGAACACTGCGAACATGATATGCACGAAAGTGTTACCGCTTCATCGCACTTCCATATGAGATGTGAGAGTGCGTTGATAGTCTGTCTCCTCAAGCTTTTTGAAGAGAAACGGTGGCATCACATTAATTACAGTCGGTTTGTCAAAATGGCCGGTCTTCCGGTTCTCTTCTTGTCAGCAACTCTCGCATAATTAAAAAACGATTAGCCGTTGGATCTTGAAATTGTGTATTTAGGACTATTGTAGCATCTAGTTGTGCACCTCCCTTTTGATTGCAATCGACTTAATCAAAAGTGTCCTAAAAAGCCCAATGCAAAAAATGTGGTTTTTGGGCTTTTTCTTAACTGCAGTAATAAGCTCTCATTGAGAGCTTTTCAACGATGTAACCCGTAAGTGGTACTTATTTCCATTAGTTCCAGAGTTAAAGCCAAATAAAATCCAATTTATGGAATATTTGGATCTTACAAGGGAAGGCAGAGCAGTTCAAATCAGACGTCATCATCTTTTTTTTAAATTTATATCTTTTCACTTTTTTTAAATTTAAATATACTGATTTATTAATAATTATTAACCCGCGATTGTAAACATTTTTTTTCAATAAATGATAATTCAATAATAACAATAAAAAAATAATATGAAAAAAATCAGAAGTTATTAACGAAATAAAATTTGATGGACTTTTAAAAATTTGTACACATAATTTAATAGGCATTATTACATATATATAATAGATTTGGGAAACATCTAATTATTTAATATTAATTGAAAATTATAATTTAGAGTTGTATTATTTTTGATTTTCTACTTTAATTTCTGTTTAATTTTATTTTAATTATTCCGGCATTTCTGTGTAATTTTATCTACATTAAAATTAACTACAGACTGGCTGAAATATAGACCCTCACAAGAACAACATATAAATTGAGGCATACATCTTCGATCTTTGATAAATTGCAAAAAATTCTTATCTTTTAGTTCATTACTCCTCTGATATTGCTGGACAATATTCACCCTAAGTCGGAGTTGATAATCATTTCGTTTATTTGTTTTTTGTTGCCGATCATTTAATCGCTCTTTGGTTTGATATAGTTATTCTGATCTTAATTTGTGTTCATGTTCTCTAGTTTTCAAATTTTTTCTCTCTTTATATTCATCATCCTCTCTTAATCTTTTTATTCTTTCCTTGGTCTTAACATTTTTTCCTCTTTATATTTATCATTTTCTCTTAATCTTTTTATTCTTTCTTTGGTTTTAACATTTTCTTCCTTTTTATGTTCATCAACTTCTCTTAATCTTTTTATTCTTTCTTCACTTTTAATATTTTCTTCCACCTCATATTCATCTTCTTCTTGTTTTTTTGAGATATATTTCTTCAAGTTATCTTTCTTTTTCCTGTATGACTGTTTCTTTTTCATTCTTGATTATTTACCAAATAATCCAATAATAAAAACTGAACATTTTACACTGTAAAGTCGAAATAACATTTGTAACCAGTATACAGGAATTCACTAAACGGAATAGTTTAATTATTATTAACTTTTATTTATACAACACACCAGAAATATGAAACTTTTGTTAATCAGCAATTCACAAAGATACAAATAATACTGAACTAGTAATACGAGTAATAAAGGGACTTTTACTCTGTCCTAATATTTCATGTAAGATTGTTTAATTAATAATTATATAAATATTTGATGTTAATAAAAACTAATATTTCAGCATTTATGTAACTGTCCACTTTATTAAAGAATTGGAGGATCGTATCTCTCTTTCTAATGAAATAAGTTTAAATGAAGTGCAGCAAAAAATGTAATTTTGTAATTTAATAGGCATACAAGGAAGTCATGTGATGTCCACATCACACTTTTGTGTTACAATTAAAGAGAAGTGTTTTTCTTGGATGCACAAAATTACCATTACTCTTGTTATCTTTAGGTTTGCTGCGTGATTTAGCAAGACAAATTAATCTTACAGTACAGAGATCTTAATTATAGTTTATAGCTGATAAGTATGTGTTGTTTGTGCAACACAAAATGAGTTAAAATATTTTTACTGTGTACATAAATACAAAGTAAAGTTCACACTGCAAAAAATATTACTTATTGTTCTGCAAATATATTTCAGTTCTGAAAGTGTGTTTTTTTATTATTACGAATCTTATTAAAAATTTCTATTAAATGCTCTGTTTTAAATAAGATTATTTTTTTAGTAAATCAATTTTTTTTAAACTATATTTTACATGTAAGTATAAGGCTGAAGTAAGTTTGTTATAATATTTATTGTAAATGTGTAGAAATATTAACAGATAATTAATGCTATGTAGGAATGTGTTCATTTGTTTCTTTCTTTTTCATATTAAATGATAAGATAGCAACTGACGTATTTTTATAACAAAAAATAAATTATACTTTACATTGTTATTAACTAACTACATTTATTGATGTAATAAAAATATTCAAGTAGAACAGTAAGAAAATGGAAATTGTAAATGTTATTATAAAAATTCTTGAAAACTCTTTGTCAAGGGATGTGAAAATTAATATTTCAAGTATAGAATACTTAAAAAAATGTAATGTCAATGAAAGAGTTGTTCTTTCAATTACTTTAGATTTATTTAAAACAACTGAAAATATTATGAAAACTCTTAAACTTATTGCAAAACATTTACCTAAAGAGAGTGATAATCCAAATATTAAGGTAAGCAATAATTTAGTAAATAAATAACCTTTTTTACTCTGATTAGTATTTAATAATACATTATATACATATATATACTTGTGTAGATCATGATATTATAAATATAAAAACATAAATAAATTATATGTTAAAAAACAGGTGAAATAATAGTCCATATTAATTTAACCACCTGGTTAGTCTAGTGGTTAAACTGGTCATTTCAGAATCAGTTGATTTTTGAAGTTGAGAGTTCTAAGGTTCAAGTCCTTGTAAAGGCTTTTATATGGATTTGAATATTAGACTATAGATACTGGTTTTCTTTGATGGTTGGCTTCCAATTAAACAAACATCTCAGTTGTGGTTGGCCTGAGTCTGTTCAAGACTACACATTTACCAGTATATTTACGACTACGTGCCAGCGCACAGATGCCATGGCATCTCTGCAGAGTACTGTTGACATCATGTTGCTGTGCTGTTATTATAATAGTAATATTCTATACTATTATTATAGTAATATAGTATATTCTACTATTATTTTATAATATAAACTTTTATAATGAAAACTAGACAAAATCTTAATATCTAAAAATGTTTTTTTTTATAAAATTTGGTTGTGTTGTTACAAAAGTTTATATTTTTAAATAATTCTCATTACCAACCATTATGGGAAAAACAAAATGAATATTCTATTATTTTAAATTTCATTATATGGAGAACTAACACTAACATTAGTGGAGTACAAAACATAACATCAGTTATGGTTATAAACATGTGAATTAGAGACAATCATTCCACCGTTTGGTTTAGGAATTCTGTAATTTGATATCTTTTGATTTATTCTTATGTTTCTGATATCATTTTACTACTTCATTTTGTTGTTTACATTACTGTACTCCAGATTTAGAAATTTTGAATTGTGTTCTTATATATCAGTAGTTCTTTTATAAGTTTTTTTTAAATTTGCGCAACAGTTACATTGTCGTAACTAATATACAATGCAGAATTTTCTTACTCATAGTTTGCAGGTGATAATAACCCATCCACCTTTAAAAGGTGAATGTATTTCAAATGACGAATATAATATCAAATACTAGAAATATTCTGATACAGAAATCTGTTAAATATATGAGATGTAAAAAAATAGTAACTTTAATTATTATTTTTCAGAGATCATTTAATAAAGAACTGTTTATGTACAGTACTGGAATTCCTGAATATATTAAAATACAAAACCAACAAATCATTGATGGAAATCTAATTCCTAATATATTTTCTGAATATTATGGTGGTGTTGAAGAGGATTCAATTTTTCTTTTAAAAGATTTAACTTCTGATGGTTTTGTATTAGCAGATTTATTGTAAGTATAATTGTTTAAAATGAAATAATTATTGATATTTAAATACAAAGTCTGAATGTTAAATTTCAGGACTTAGTGAGTATAAATAGTGTGAGAATAAAAGGGTGTTTAAGTAATTTTGCTGGGGTACAATATGGAGGCCCACAAGGATCTGTATTGGGAGCCATACTATTCATAATTTATGTAAATAGTCTCTGTTCGGCCCTGCTTAAAGGTAATGTATATGCATTTGCAGATGATACTGCCTTGTGTTATGTCCGCAAAACCTGGATAGAAGTGGCTGAGGACATGCAATCAGATTTGGACGCACTGCGGTTATGCTTTTCCAATCATTATATGATCTTGAGCGTTGAAAAAACGTTGTATATCAACTTCTGATTAAAGGGGAAAATAAAATTGCCACTTACAATAAAATATAAATGTAAAAAAGTGTGATAAATAAATCCGACTGTTTAGAATGTAGTAAGATCGAACAACGTGATATTTGTAAATACTTGGGCATTGTGTTAGATAGTGATCTAACCTGGAAGAATCATATTGCGCTAGTAAAGCAAAAACTATTAAGCTATCTTAGGATATTTTATTTTTTAAACAAACTATCCCCAAAAGTAACCATGAGAAAACTTTATTTTGCTATTGTGCATAGTCGACTAGACTACGGCATCGGCTGTTGGGGAGGAACTTATGTTACAAATTTAGATTCCATAATCAAAATCCAAAAAAGATTCGTTAGAATGATAAGTAAAAAAAGAACTACGGATCATTCTTTGCCAATATTTAGGGAATTGTCTATATTACCGCTACATTATTTATATGTTTATAAAGTAATGAAAATTTTCTTCATCAGAAGTGATCATAGAGATAGTATGATAACCGAGTACGAACTTAGAACTAAAAGGAATGTATATGTCCCCAGAGCAAATAAAACGAGTTATATGAAGTTCTTTTCAAGTAGTGCTCCTAGATTGTGTAACATACTTCCTAATCATATAAAGACAAGTAGGAACCTAAACACTTTCTTAAAGCTACTAAGACGATGGCTAATTAATATTGATGACGCTGAAAGTATGTTCCATGTAATTACATGATTTATGATTACATATATAATTAATTATAATACTTTATTCTATTTGTCTTAACATAGTAATAGATTTTTTACATATATAACTTAATGGGTAGCACTGGATGAAAGGTTTATTAGTATACATGAATATTTGATGACGATTGATCTTCTCTATACTTAACTGCAGAAAAGATAAGTTTCCACAAGAGTAAATCATGAATTGAACCAAAACTAATTCTCCTATATAAGATAAAACTGTTTACTTTTGTCCCCGTTCTCTAACCAAAAAGATTAATAGAAAAGGGATGGTGCTACAAAACGGGCAGGACCCTTGTGGACACCTAATCTTTCATCTTTTACAAAACTCACTTACGATTGTAAATCATATAAAATTTAAGTTAAATAATAAATATTAAATTGTATTATAAAACAATATTAAATTAAGTATGATTAAGTTAAATAATATTACAATTAGAATTAGGATTATTCCATTAATTATTAATTTTGTAAAAGTGAAAGAAATAAAAGAATTTGAATTTGAATAATAGTTGTATAAATTTAATGCAAAATTGATGGAACTATTTTAATATATGACTAATGCCAAAGATTAGGATTAGAATTAATTAATCAGTTCTAATATATATTTGCATAAGATATGTAGCCTACTAGTTTAATTGAACAACTCGCGGCAAGATTATCATTTATAAACTTATAAATGGAACATCTCTTAAATTTCTTAGTGAACTTAAGAAATATTTAATTGAATGTATTCAGATTTTTAAAGAAGGTAATAATCCCTGTTACCTTCTTTATATGATAAATCGTCATCCCGACGATTTATCATTGAAAAAATTTTGTGAGGACTGAAAAAAGATGTTTAAAAATGTTGAGAAAATCAATGAAACCATTGAAGCGACCATCACCTGGACATTAATATGATAAATATAGCCAAGCAGATAGTGAGAATAATTTTACATAATCTAAGTATGTCAAAATGTGTGCGTAAGTGAGAAGTCTTCAGAAAAGAATGCATAAGTCTTCACAGGGAAATACAAGCAAAGGCTGAAGGATGTCATCCTGAAACCAATTGGACATAGCCAGGTTAACTTAAAAACGTATATGTGTTATATAGGTTATTTTAAAATGGGTTATAATGTATATGTGTAATTTTAAAGATATATCTGGTGAGGTTTTCAAATATTTGATTCATAATCCAATTTATATATTATGGAAAACTCAAGAATCATTGTGTATGAAAAAAGTCTGATAAAGAAGTCAAAATTCAAGGACATTGTCATAGTTTTCTTAAATATCAAACATATCATCATACGATTGATTGTATGGAAACCTTAAACAATCGAGCAACATATCAATTCCAGATGTAATCTATCCAGAAAAGTAAAAGAGGACAAAATGTGTTAAACATTGAAAACTGGCTTTTCAACCACTTACATGTTCTACCTTGCCTGTCAAACAAATTTTGGTAGTAAACACATTATAGTTTTTTCATCAGATCTAGTACCCTGCAAATTTTTTTATTTATAAAAATCAATTGAGAATTTCCAAGATTGTTTTCTACAGTGGATTGAAGGACATGTCACAACATATTAAAATTGAAAGTAAATTAAAGGGTATGAATGTTAAAATTACAAACGTTTATTCTTACATATTTTCTACGTAATAGGACTGGGTAAAGACCCAGAACTTTATAATCTAAATAAATAAAAAAAATTGATAATATAAATTAAATTGGTTCTCTGAAATAAGGTGGGTTACTTACCACTACAGAACTGAACTGACTTAGGAAAGAAATTAAGTTAGGTTCATACATGTTATGCTTATACATCCATATTTAATAGTAATGATCTTTGTGTAATCTTTCAGCCATCATCTTGAATTTTACTCAAGATTTTTCATTATCGACTGAAGCATTATTATTAAGGTCAGGAGGCTAGAAGTAGTAGAAGTGGTTGTTATATAGATGGAACAGTCTGCTATGTTATGCATTTCCTATTCATGTTATAGATAGATGTATTGAACAAACTAGATATTCATTCTTCGATCATAGATACAAAGAATACGCAATCAGGCAGCATATTCAATTACATAATTACCTTTTGAAAAATGTTTTGTAAAAACAGAGCGTACAAACTGAAGGGACAACATAAAAACAAGATCTTAACAAACATGAAAAACGTGACATTTACGAACTGGGTAAATTTGACAAAAATAGTATATTAAATGAATAAGCACAATATAGATAAAATATAATACCCAATTATAACTTAATAGGGTTTCCTAACATTTTTAATACTTCCACCATTAACAATAAAGTAACTAACAAAAAACCAGAATCTGCTCTGAAGATCATAATAATTAGCTAAGAATGGTCTTTGGTCAACATGCAACCTCAATTTATTCAGTTACACTAATTTCACAGATATGGAGGTAATATAACAAAACTTAAAACTTATAACCGACACTAAAAATAAACCATTGAAACATGCCCGATTACAGAATCATACAGCAGCAAGGGACACTGTCCTGGCTCTGCGATTCAAAGGGAGAATTGTGATACTCCTGCCACTTTTGCGTTCCGTTCCATGGAGATAATGTGGGAGATTTCAAGATTGCTTGTACCCAACAGTTTTTAGTGGAGGGAATATTTTCTATAAGCTGTTTTTCTAAACATCTATGATATTTTCAAAATATCCACTGAATAAAAAAGTTGTAATTTGCTATCCATATTCCAGTTTCAACCTGATTTTCGACTCTATCAAACAAGGGAGCTTTACGGTACCTATATCGTACTTTTAGTGAACTATAAATTTTTTTAATATTCAATTTTTTTTACAATACTGCACCAAACTGGACTAACTTAAAGAAGTTAATAATCACTCCAATAAATAAACTTTTTTACCCATATTGGGACTCATAATTAAAATGTGATTTTTTTTTAATTTAAATTTTCAACATTGAAAATCCAACTGTATCTAGAATGGGAAAATTAAAATAAAGTGATTTCCATGGAATCCGACTTATGATTTAAAAAAAAATTATAATTTTGGATACATCATCTGTTTTTTCAAGTTTATTATTACTAGTATTAAAAATGTTACATGAAATAGCTGTGGAACAACGGATTCATATGGGATTCAAAGGTTTTAATAAAAAGTTTTATTTTTTAGCATTTTAGTCTAAATGCAGTATAATTTTCATGATATAAATGTCATTTGATCTAGTGGGTCAACTGAGATACAAGGCTTTTTTCTAAGATTTTTTTTGTTAGTTATACTATTAATATTGTACAGTTTTTAAGGTAAAAACACTTAGTGGGTCAAAATAAACCAATTTTTTTTATTGAACATCTTAATCTTTTTCACAATTGTACATTAATATTGCATCATTTTGTCATTAATACTTAAAAACACCATGGAGTATTTTAAATAAATATCTATTAAGGGCAAAGCCAGGAAAATTACACAACTCTTTGCCAAATTTTTTTTCTAATTTTTGGTTACAACCCAGCATCTATTGGCTTAGAATATCCATTAGGTTGTATTTGACCATGAATCATTCCTGTCGGTCATTTGACATATTAGCACTGATTAAAGTAGAGAAAAAGAGTAATTTTTATAAACATTTTTTTAAAATACTCATATCCTCCTTTAAACAAAGTTTTCAAATTTATACATTTCTTGTCTAAACAAATCTATCTATAAATTATGATTTGAGAAATCTGATTATCAATATGTATGAATTAAGAAGATTTAAAATATACTATCTAATATTAGAATCTTGTAGCAACATTGCTTTTACTATAGAATACATAGTAATAATACAATTTTATAAAGGGAACGTTGAATATTTATTTTTATTTAACAATTTTTTTTAATGGGAATTTTTTTTGTCTTCAATCATTTGACTGGTTTGATGCAGCTCTCCAAGATTCCCTATCTAGTTCTAGTCGTTTCATTTCGGTATATCTCCTACATTCTACATCCATAAACAATTTGTTTTACATATTCGAAACGTTGCCTGCCTGCACAATTTTTTCCTTCTCCAATATTAAAGCGAATATTCCAGAATGTCTTAATATACAGCGTATAAGTCTGTTTCTTCTTTTAATTATATTTTTCCAAATGCTTCTTTCTTCATCGATTTGCCGTAACACCTCTTCATTTGTCACTTTATCCTCCCATCTGATTTTTAACATTCTCCTATAGCACCACATTTCAAAAGCTTCTAATCTTTTCTTCTCAGATACTCCAATTGTCCAAGTTTCACTTCCATATAAAGCGACGCTCAAACATATACTTTCAAAAATCTTTTCCTGACATTTAAATTAATTTTTGATATAAACAAATTATATTTCTGACTGAAGGCTCGTTTCGCCTGTGCTATTCAGCATTTTATATCGCTCCTGCTTCGTCTATCTTTAGTAATTCTACTTCCCAAATAACAAAATTCTTCTACATCCATAATCTTTTCTCCTCCTATTTTCACATTCAGTGGTCCATCTTTGTTATTTCTACTACATTTCATTACTTTTGTTTTGTTCTGTTTATTTTCATGCGATAGTTCTTGCGTAGGACTTCATCCATGCCATTCATTGTTTCTTCTAAATCCTTTTTACTCTCAGCTAGAATTACTATATCGTAAACAACTTTATCTTTATCTTTTACCTTGTACTGTTACTCTGAATCTAAATTGTTCTTTAACATCATTTGCTAGTCCCATGTAAAGATTAAAAAGTAATGGGAATTAATTTTCAAGAAATTACTCTTCATTGCAAAATCAGCTGATTTTCAAAGTCAAAGAGTTCTAAGGTTTGAGTCTTTGCAAAGGCAGCCGCTTTGATATGAATTTGAATGCTAGAATGTGGATACCAGTATTTTTTGGTGGTTGGGTTTCAATTAACCACATGTCCAGTAATGGTTGACCTTTTCTTTCTTTTTTTGTTTAGCCTTCAGAACCACTGTAATGTATTACTTCAGAAGATGAATGAGGATAATACATATTAATGATGTACATGTATTAATAATACGTATACGTGCAAATGATGTATACTTTTGTTCACTAATAGGTTGACCATCCCTGAGATGTGTGGTTAATTGAAACCCAACCACAAAAAAACACCAGTATCCATGATCTAGTATTCAAATCCGTATAAAAGTAACTACCTTTACTAGGATTTGAACCTTAGAACTGTCGACTTTTAAATCAGCTGATTTGCGATGATGAGTTCACTGCTAGACCAACCCGGTGGGTTGGAGTGGTTGATCTGAGTCTAAGCCTACATATTTACCAGCACATTTACACTTACACTGCACTACATCTGCAGTACATCAGACCAATAGTAATTGCTAATCTATACACACACATACACACATCCAGAACCGGCAGTAGCTGGAAAAGTGGTAAGGAAGAACAAAAAGTCTTTCAGAGTTCCAATCTGATTGACTATTATTTTTATGTGTACAATAAAAATCTAATTAATTTCTTCTTCTAAACTCCTTTAAAAAACCTATCAGGAGAAATTAAATCTTAAATCTGCATTTAGAAAAGAGGATAATTTTAAATTCTGTTGATACATCAATTTTTAATTCTTCTTTAAAATTACAGGATAATTATTTCGTCTTTATAAAACAGGATTGAGAAAAAATAGAAAAATATATAAAATTTATAAAACTTGACAGGAAAAATCATGAGAACATGTTTCTGGTAGTTATTGTTATTTCTCGGGAAACAAAAATAAATAATTATGGTAGGAAAAAAGCTTTCCTTTTACGATTAGATATGAAAATTTTTATATTAGTTAAATATTACCACTTCAAAACTTTTCTCAATAGAAGATACCACTGAAAATCCTAAAAATATTTTTGCAATTGAGAAAAACTACATACACAGATGCTGTAAACTTTTTCATTCTAAAAGAATATAAACAATCAAATTTTTTTTTCAGTTTTCAGCTTTAAACCCTTTATAATAAAAAAAAACCTGCAGCATATTATGTATAATTTTTTTAAATTATTTAAATTAGTATCAATTTTACTTTATTGATTATTAATATTCATAATAACCAAGTTGAAAAATAAAACATTGCTCAATGACTAAGGGATGTCTCTTTCCTTGATAGGATTGCATTGTTTCCAGCAAAAAGAAATACTATTACTCTTTTATTTCATTGCATCTGTTCATTTTCTTTTCTAATGGATGTGACATCTGACTTACAAGAGGCTCTAATCAAAATTCTTTTTTTGAGAGTATGATACTTAATTTATAGCCAGACTTTGCAGTGAAAAGCGTGAAGGTGTAACTTGTAGGGTTGAAAATCACCTGAATTTCAGTGGTCTAAAACACTGATGTAAAACAGTATACTGTGGAAAGAAAAGAAGGCGGCCACTATTCATCACCTTTCTTTGTAATCTTGAATAAAATATTTTTTATTTATGAGAATGGATATTTCATTTTTGAGAGAAACTTCTCTAAAATGCAAGATGTATATCTTACATATATATAAAATATAAACCACCAAAACACAGTAAATAAAAATAAATTATACAAGTTAAACTTACCATATTAATTTCCAATAATCGATTTTTGGGGGATCCAACATCTTCAGTTGGTATTGAATTCTATAACTACATTAAAACATATTCATTTTATAATTTGCCAAAATGGTTTACTGTTTCAAAAATTTTGACAATGATTAACTGCTGTCCAGTACTAGACAGAAGAATTTATATATATGTTCATAGTAAGTTTCAAAATGTTTAATTTTATTAACATAGTGGTCACAATATGTTAATGAATTGTTTGCTTTTAAAAAAAATATATATAAATATATATGTATGTATATATAATTTTATCATATTATTAATGATCGTGAAACATTCATGTGAAGGATCATAACAGGAGATGAAAGCCGGGTTTACGTCTACAACACAGAGACAAAAGTTCAATCAATACAATCGATCGGCAAAAAGCACGTCAGTCTCAATCCAGTGTAAAAGCGATGCTCTCTGTTTTTTTACAATTTTAATAGACTTGTGCATTTTGAATTCTTGCCTCAAGATGAATCAGTGAACTGTGCATACTATCAAGTCATTTTACAATGATTTCATGAAAAAAATCTGTAAAAAGAGACCGGAGTTGTGGTGAGACAACTCATGATTCCTTCACCATGACAATGTGCCCGCCCACTCAGCTTTGTCAATTCCTCAGTTTTGTGTCACAATTCAGATGACTGCCCTCCCTCAGCCACCCTACTCTCTAGACCTGGCTCCTTGTGACTTTTTCTCATTTTCAAAATTAAAATCAGTGATGAGAAGACTATTGATGACATTAAACCAAATTTGTTATGGACCTTAAATGCCATTTCAAATGAAGTTATCCAGGACTGCTTCATGAAGTGGAAACACAGCTGGGGAAAAGTGTGTGAGTAGAGGAGGGGAGTACATTGAATGGGACAAGGACCAACAATCTGAAAAAATTAATAATAAAGATTAAAAAAATAATGTTCGGTGTTTTCTGAACAGATCTCGCATAACATAAGAATGCACAATTCAGAAGACAGTATTCAGTAGCTGGGAAACATTTAAAATTTGGCATGATTTAATGGATCAAATGTTAAAGGAACAGTTTAATCTTGAGCATAGTTCAATTAGTTTGACTTTTTTAATTTATTAACTTCTCTCAGAATTTGTCAGGACTGCTTATGGATACTAAAGAGGGATTAGGTTTAATATGATTGTCCGAAACTCACAAGTATGTTGTTTTTGTTTCTATAGTTGGGGATCCAAAGTGAAATCACATTGATACCCTTATGCGACACACTTAATGTGTATTTCTGTTGTTCCTTTCTTACGGCAATGAATAATTCAGGCTTGCATGTAGTTATGGTCTGAGAGTTTTCTATTTATAACTAGTCTATATGTTCTGAAAAGAGAAAGACCTCCCCCTACAATGTAGGAGTCTTTTCCTCATGACTATATTTAGATATTTTTATTAATAATAATACTATTAATATAAAATCTTAAACAGAATTTCAGTCGGATAATATGGTAGTAAAATATAATATTGTAAGCTCAGCACCCAATGTAGAGTAAGTATAATCAGCATAACAATTTAAGACTTTTTTGAATATTTAAAAAAAAGTAATTTTACATTATATCAATCTCTTTTTTTACTTCTATCAGTTAATATGTTGTTTTTTATTGTTATATTTGGGGTTTATCTATCTATTTATATGTATATTTAAAATATCTATTGCTTATGCCAACGCGTAAAGTTGTTTTTATTCCAATGAATTCAAGGTTATGGTCGAGTCTTGTAGTTTACAGGCATGGTAATTTTATTTTGCATTTTTGTAAGGCTTATCTACGTGTATTTTTAAATAGGTTGTTTGGGCTTGTTTTCGATATCAATTTCTCTCAGTCTCCAGTTTGACTTACTGATTGCATCATCATATTGGTGACAACGTATTTCATATCTCGCATTACTTATTGCTGTTTAGTCTTAATATGTTTATTAATCTTAAGTGTTTTTTATTCTCAACCAATTTCAATATTGTCATAGTTCCTAGAAGTCTATTTCTCTTTGTCTGCCCTGATGTCATTTCTTCAACTTGCGTATTCAGAATTTATTTTATCAATCTTACGTAATTCTTTAGTGGTCTGCTTGCTTGTAAATTATTTTTGTTATGTCTTCTATTCCACACGTTTCCTCTAATCGTTCTCATACTAACACTTAGACACTACTCTTGTTGTCAACACACACACACACTCTCTCTTTTGCCCATTGCTTTGTTCGCTTCCCCTACCTCTCACCACGCCAGCTTTGGTCATTCTAGTCCTGACTTTCACGCTGTGAGGATCCTGGTCCTCCAGACTTGGAGGACCAGGCTTCGATGTTCTCTCTCTCTCTCGTATAGTGTTATTACTTTTGTTCTCTTCATACTCTTATAAATGTTGTATTTCTCTGTCGAAATTTTCTCTAGTTCTACTCGCCAGTGTTTCGTGATTTCATCAATCTCTATGTTTTTGTTTTGCCTCGTTTCTTTGTTCACTATATTACGTCTCTGTGGAATGTATTTCAATCACTACATACTACCAATTCTATCGACGCCGAATCTTCTCGAGCTGCTGATTACATTTACATCGATGCAGAATCTATCCAAACTCGTTGCTACATTTTTGAGACGCCACGTCCTGCTCAACCTCTAAACCACGTCTCACCCCTACATTCCTGATACACCACTGCGGACTACGCCCAGGATTACTGTATGTATTCATTCACGAGTTCGTCTCTTGCTAATATTTGTGTGCTACAGGCAAGTTCAATTTTCATTATCTATTAAACAGTTATTACATCATTAAAATTTGTGGAACATTCAGTTCATCGTACCTTATGCATTTCACTTTCAAGTTTAGTTTAAAAACCATTTATTCACGACAGGTGGCTTATATAAGGTTGTGTCATCATTCAGCTTTTCAATTTGTTGTTATTGTAATTAACTCTATCATTTAATCTTGTAACTTGTTAATCGCCGAGATTAATTCTTTTCTACTCATGAACTGTATTCATAATACTTCTCTTAAATTAACCTAAAGCAAATTACTACTGATGTGCAGTTATGTTTTAGGACTTCTTTGTAATTTTTATATTTTCAAGAAAGCTTACTAGTAAAGGAACTCTATTTATATGTTTATTTATTTCAATTTGATTATTGTAATTAACTCTTTTTGTACTAGAATATTATTGTGGCCTTTTTTCTACACTAAACTAGAACTACATGTTTGAATTATTTAATGCTAAGTTTGTTGTTCATAAATCAGGAAAGGCCAGTGCCAATTAAGATTTACTGTAATTTATTTTTCTAAGTTAATGACATCTGTTCATTGCTAATTTTCATATAACATTATATGTTAGTAGTGCAACTGTTTTCCAGTTCCACTTTTCTATTGATGTTATGTTTTAAGTATCTAATTTGAAAATAAGGTGTTTTATGTTCTCTTGTTTTCAGGCTTTGTTACATTGTGTATTTAAAAAATGTATATTCATGTATTTGCTCATTTAATATCATTGTTCATATGTTGATTCAGCTGATATTTATTAAGTATCATTAAGTTATGTTAATTTCATAATTTATTTAATTTAATTGAAGGTTATGATTTAAATTAAGTTCATTTGTTTTCTTTCTAATTAAAGTCCAATTTCTTTTGGCAAATACGAGCTGTGTGTTCTTTTATTTTTGTTAACTTTACCCAACATCTATTACAAAAACTGTGCAATTAAATTTTTTACAGAGTTGATTTTGATATGGATCATACAAAACTAGTAATTGATAAACTTTCATATTTTCATGCTGCTGGAATTGCGATAAAAGAAAAACATAAACAACATTTTAATGATTCTTTTAAAGATTTAATTACACCGATATATCGTAACAGTGATTATCCAGAAAGAAGAAAAGAAAGTAATATACTATTTAAAGAAAAATTAAAAAGAATATTACTTCAAAATGATAAACTGAGTAAGTACAATGACAAAGTTAATAAATTAATAGAAAAAATTGATGAAATTATTATACCACAACCAAAAGAACCCTTTTCAACAATTATACATAATGATTTATGGGCAAATAATGTATTTTACAAACATAATAAAAGTGAACTTGAGAATAAAGTGATTCCAACTGAAGTAAAATTTATTGATTTTGAGTATTGTACATACGGTTCACCTTTACGAGATTTGTCACATTTTATATTTACATCAACATTACCAGATGTACAAGCAGATTTTTATAATCTCTCAATTACTTATTATAATAATTTGATGAAATATTTGAAATTATTAAATTGTAATTATACAGAATTTACAAGAGAAAAATTTGATGAAGAGTTAAAATGTTTTGGATGGACTAAATTAAAACATACTTTATTATTAATATTATCTGAAGAAAAATATAAAGACAATATCACTGAAAAAATGCACAATATTTTTATATGTTTTGAGAGTAATGGATGGTTATAATTCTACAGATAGATAAATAATATTCTTTATACATATATATATATATAAATCACAATAAGAATGAATAATGTGATACTCTATGGATAAAAATCTGATTTGGACACCACAGAACTTCTTTGTATGCCTATTAAATTTCATGTACACATTTGTTTAAATGAAAAATACATAAAATTTTATTTCATTAATAACTTGTGTTATTTTTTATTTTTTTATTGTTATTATTAAATTATTATTTATTGTAAATTTTTTTTCACAATCGGAGGTTAATTATTAATAAATCAATATATTTAAATTAAAAACAAAGATGAAGGTGGACTGGAAACTATGTGCCTTCTCCTTGTAAGAACCAAATATTTCATTAATTAAAATTTTATTTGGCTATAACTCTGGAATCTATGAAAATAAGTACCACTTATTATACGTTGTTGAAAGCTCTCAATGAGGGCTTATTAAGAAAAAGTTCAAAATCCACATTTTTTTGGATTTTCAGCTTTTTTGGACACTTTTGGTTCAGTCAGTTACAATCAAAAGGAAAGGTGCACAACTAGATGTTACAACAGTCCTAAATCCAAAATTTCAACATCCTATGGCTAATTGTTTTTAAGTTACGTGAGATATATATGCATATACATACATACAGACATGACACCGAAACTAGTCAAAATGGTTATTTCTGTTGAAATCTGAAAACCGAAATTTTTTCGCAATCAGAACACATCCTTTAATTCGTACAGTGAAGTAAAAAAAAAAAACAATTGATGAACAATTTGTGTTAAAATTATAACATATTTTAAAAAAAAATAATACAACAAACATAATCCCATGTAGATATTATTTCTACCTCTTAAATGAAGACATAGAATATTAACAAAATTGTTTTTTAATAATCTGTCAGCCAAATATGATAGTGGTAATTTCTTTGAAATAAAATCTTTTGATTTTATTTTAAATAACTTTATGGGAAAACTAATGATTCAGTAACTAAAAGACTTTCTTTTATAAAAATAATATTACTCTGTTTAAAAATTTTGAAATAATATTAAATGCATACATCCTCAGTGCTACAGTCCATACAGTATTCTGGTCTCTTAATGACGATCATCTCCTTCAAATCCTTCTCAACATTATCAACTCATCTCTTCCATGGTCTTCTCTTTTAACATCACTCAGGTCTGCCAGTTCATACCACTATTGTCAAAACTCTCATAAACCCCTACCTATTCATTGTATGTTCCTAAAATTACATAATTTTTTTGCTTCCATTTTAAAACCAGTTTTGATATCCATTAAAAATCCTATGAAGCTGTTGTTTACTCAGTGCAATAAAAGTATATTTTTCAGCGTAGAGTCGTTACTATGCCTAACCTCCAGCCTGTGTTTTTTTATGTGGGTTTTCTTGCCGCAGCCTTTGGAGAGCCAGTTTCTAAGCATAAGCAGCAATACCAGTTTTGGTAAATGCCCTGAGTATTTTATTTTCAGTTACCACCGTACTTGTAACGCATTCGATAATCCATCACTTTAGAGAGCAATCTCTTTTTTTTCTGTTTTTTTTTTTGTTGCTATTACTTCACAGGATGAATGAGGATATGTATGAATGTAAATGAAGTGTAGTCTTGTACAATCTCAGATTGACCATTCCTGAGATGTATGGTTAATTGAAACCCAACCATCAAAGAACACCGGTATCCAAGATCTAGTAGTATTCAAATCCGGTGTTCTTTGGTGGTTGGGTTTCAATTAACTACAGATCTCAGGAATAGTCGGCCTGAGACTGTTCAAGATTACACATCATCTTCTGAAGTAATACCTTATGGAGGTTCCAGAGGCTAAACAGAAAAGAAAGGTGTGATGCTACTAAAACCTTCATGTTTCATTCTGAAGATGGTAGGATCTCTTTTATAGAGCCAGTACATCATTAGTGTTATCAGTGGAGAGGGGAGGTTTGTATTTAAATGAATTTGGACGCACTTTTTCCTGTCCAACAACTGCAAAATAAAATTAATAGTTGAGGTATGTATCAGGTAAATCCAATTCTTTTAATGTGTAGATAAATATTTTATTGTAGTTATAAGCTGAAAAGTAAGTGTATATTATGTGATAGTATATAATTAAAATAAAATTGGATATTTTGATTTCGTTGGGTAATTTTGCGTGTGATATGCATAAGTAATTCAGCTGTGTTGGGTTATTTTTATTAAGGTTTTAAAATGTTGTTGTTGTTTATTTTGAAGAAATTTCTTTAATATGCTTTATTAGTTTACATAAAATTGTTTTCTGCTACAATGTTTTTATTTATTAAACAAATAAATATGTAACTGAAAAAAGCTAATAATACAATTAATCATAAATGCTTACAAATACATTGATTAATAAATGTTTAGGCATTTTTATGTCTAGATCTTTGCTAATCAACAGTTTTTTCTTATCACTCTGTTTGTTTTGTTTTCATTTTTTTTCTGGTGAATGATAAGATAAGTATTACTAACAAATACTATATTAAAAAAAATAAATTGGACATTGATGATATAACAACGTGACTGTGACTGATATTTACTAAACATTAAAAAATATTCAATTTAAATTATTAAAAAATGAAAATCGCTGATATTATTATAAAAATTCTTGCAAACTTTTTATCGAGTGATTTAAAAATTAATATCTCTGATATAGGATATATAAAAAAAGGCAGTGAAGGTAGAAGAGCAGTTCTTTTAGTTACTGTAGATTTAATTAATACAACATATGGTGGTAGGGAAGTACTTAAAATAATTGCGAAACATTTACCTGTGCCTGATGATCAAAAATTTAAGGTAGGTAAATAGATTTTTGTAACTGAAATTATAGTTTTTATTCTATTATCTAGGATTTTTTATTAGTATTATTATTAGATGGTTCTGCTACTCAAATGATTCTTATCCAGTCTATGACTGATAATTGTTACAGCAAATTACATGATAACAGTCATGCAAGCAAATATAATGCAAAAGTAAATACACTTGTATCTGAAACTAGGTGCAGTTGTATTTCAAATAAAAAATTTATGTGTGTGTGTGTGTGTGTGTGTGTGTGTGTATATATATTATACACACACACATATACTGTATATATATATATATATACAGTAAATATTGTTTATAGTGATTTCCAACGGACCAACGATTTTAGGTCATCACAACCGAAATTTAGCTATCTTAGTTGTACTACTTTAATATGCCATCTACACGGGTATTGTAATACAACAACAATAATAATAATAATAATTTATTTTCATAATAAAGCAATATAAAAAAAAAATGCAATAATAAATACAAATACGGTAGAATAAAAGAAGATAGAGAAAAATTGTAAAAATTATTTTTTCTACAAAAAGTCGGTTATATTGCTTTTGTTGTTGTATTACAACATTTTGTGTTATAATACAGTTTTTGAAGGTTCTTTTCTAAATCAAAACAAACACTCTTTTTTCCTCATTAGAAACTTGTGTCAAATTAGAAACCGGCATACGGTTTTCATTGCCGCTAAAACATATGGAAGATTTGGCGGGTTGATGTCTTCATCGTTACCTTTGTTGACATTATCTAAGTTCTCATCTATTTCTGCTAGTACTGAAGCCACTACATCATCTGTTACAGTTTCATGCGTTTCTAAATCTTTGCCAACATCTTGATAATCATCAAACAATGCATTTGACAACGGTTGATTTTGCACAGTTATTGCTCCATTCCACTAAAGATTCTAATTCACATGCAACGTCAGTAACTTCTCCAGCCTGTGGTCAGAATAGTTATTTGTGTTTCTTTTTTTATCTAAATCCTGAATCATTTGTAAAATTAGGTGTTTTTTGTAGTAAACGTTTACAGAGTTGATCTAAAGGCTGTCAGACTGCTGTTGTTTTCAATGGTAAGAACAGTAACGTTATACAGTGAAGATTTTTGATGTGTGGATGAGCCGGACACATGTCAATGAGCAGCAGTATTTTGTCATTTTCAATCTTTAATTCACGGCCCCATTTTCGTAACCGAGGCGTAAAGGATGACTGTGTCATCCAAGCTTTCTTGTTACTTTCGTACATAACAGGAAGCGATTTCAAATACTTTTCTCTTTTCTCAGAAGGTTTTTTTTTTGTCAGTTCCAATCATATTTGTAGCACTTAGTACTGTTAGTCTTTCTTTTGATAATTTTTCACCCGAACACGTTCCGCCATTAAACGGAAGGTTCTTTCTGGCGTCAGTTTACAAAAAGACCGATTCATCAGCATTACAGATTTCTTCGTCCGAATAGCCTTCTTTTAATTTTGGCCTAATGGTTTCTAACTATTTTTCTGACACACTGGTGGTAGCTACTGCAGTCTCGATACTTATTCTCCAGTCCGCATGCCTGTGCAGAAAACGACCCTGATGAACTGGGATTACATCAGTAGCGTTCACTCAAGCCACCAACAATCTTATAAATGATCAATCGATGATCGCTTGAGCAATCAATAGCCATCTTCTAGTCTCTAACATTGACAGGAATAAACTTACTAACGGTAACATTGATGTTCGTTCCACAAAACAATCGACGCCCATCTACCATACCTGCGTAGGTGGGCAACTCACCATGTAAATAAAATACAAGTAAGTTATATTGGGCTAAAAATCCCTCAATTAATTCACCGTGGTGAAAGCAATTTGCCACATTAGTGGACTTAGCGTTAACATCCGTACCAATAAGAGTAAGACTATGACCAGAGAATCTGAGAATTCTATCCCAGACGTCAAGATGACGATCAGCAGGATCGCTGTACTGAAAATATGAACTTGCAACATACAGATGCAAGTTCTGAACATCTAAACGAACAACAACGTGATGATTATCTGACAGCTGCTGTTATTAGACACAATGAAGCTCCCTTCTGCAATAGCAGACACACTGTCAGAACCGCAGTAGAATTGTTTCCAATGATAAAAATCTAGCAGATCACTAGATACAACATATGGATGCTGCAGAAGAACCAGGTCCAAACCTTTTTATTTATTTTGTTTAACCTCCGAACCACCGTTAGGTATTGCTTCAAAGTATGAGATGAATGATTTGCATCGTGTGTGAAAATGCCATGTCTGACCGGGATTCGAACCCGGGACCTCCGGATGAAAGGCCGAGACGCTACCACTCGCGCCAAGGAGGTCGGCACATCCAAACCTCTACGCAGAGCAACCTCACCGAACTCAATCTGAATAATTTAAACATCTGCGCATTTAACTGCCCGAATTTAACCATTTAACGCTAAAGAATTCATATATATATATGTATATATCGAGAGTCTTCCGATAAAAACCACAATCTTTAATATTAGCAGAGTGCTTGGAATTCTTAGTAGCACGTTTGCAATTCGCACAAGTTGGATCCTCCGACTTCTTAAGACATCATCGTGTCCCTCCTCACCATAATGTGCACACACTGCTGTCAGTTGTTTACAGAACTTCGTTCTGTGTCTATACTGGCAGCACTTGAAACAACGTTAGACATCTAAGTAATTCTTGACCTTACATGAAGAAGAGTCAACAAACAATCTGCTCCGTAACGAAGCGTTTTCAGAGATCAGGACTCACCTCAAACACAAACTGGTAGCGCGCTGCCTTGCAGTTATCAGTTTTAAATAGCAATCGACAGACTTGAAGTCCGCCTCTGTCATGTGAGTATTTTGCTCTCGGATGAGAGTCATCAACTCCTCCTCACATACACGTCGATCTATGTCATAAACTATGACCCTCGGACGTCTTCTCCTTTTGGGGTCGACTTTCAGGTTGGATTTACCGACTTCGAGGGATAACTTTGACTGAGACAACTTTGATAGTTTGCTTGTCGTCAGCAACGACCACTAACCCCTTTTTCGTTTCACGTATATTACGAATTTTTAGGCTTAACCTCTTTTGACGAAGGACAACCTGAAATTTCATCCTTCATCTCCTTACTCATCTGTTACCCCCCCTCTTTTAAGTTGACGAAAATGACTTCCGGTTGCTCACGGGCCAGGTTGGCCTCCCGTTTCTCTCAACACCTCAGCGTAAGGCATAACCACAGGAACTGAAACAATTTCTTTAACCACCTCCTTCCTCACTTTTGGCAGGCTTAGCAGCTGAGGTCTCTTATTCTTCAGCTAGGTCAGTGATAACTGATTTCTCTCAATCCAGAGATAGCCATTTTTCGAGAACCAATCAAACCACATTTGTGATTGTCTAAAAATTGCATGAATGAATCATATCGTTCATTAAACTCCGTCAATGAGCGGAGCTGAACTACTCTCACATCCTATAGCCTTACTAAACTCGCGTACAAGATCGTCCAGTTTGGCTCGGTTAGAAACAACCGACACTCCAGCCCTGGACTCGTTCTCCACCGAAGAGGTGGACGAGTCATCTATCCGTACCCCAGCCATCCTTCACCAGTAGGAGTGGGTTGTTTACCCTGCTTCTCCTTACCAGACATATTATCAACTGATCACCTAATAAATGAAATAAACACTGAAATATTGTACGAGTCGTTTATAACCTGCAGACAGACCGTCCACAATGTCAGCACAATTTAAACAACGAACCAATCTAGACAAGGCAATATGGCCGCCAAACACAACGACCACTCACAATGAGGCAATGTGTCCGTTGCCAACGTAAACAAATTACACTCTTGACTCATAAACAACTATCCGTAAAATTACACTAATTTTAAATTAATAACTAATTAACAATACTAATCAAAAAGTACCTCCTAACAAAACACTATACAAAAAAAAAGCAACTAAAAGAGGCGAAATCCAATAAAGAACCGCCAAATAGTCTATGGACCAGATAGCCTAGGCTACCCAAGCTACCAAAAATAATTAACACTGAAATAACTTCCAAAATATTGATAAAACAACTAAATCTTTCCTAACTATAGTAAAAAAAAAACTCACAAATACAATATTATAATTCCACACAAACAAACTTGTATGGTTGGAGCTGGCTTCGGCAGTATATATACTAAACAAAACACCAGCTCGTTTCTTCAGATTAATTACAATTAATTTTGATTCAGATATCGTTTAATGGCCTACATTGATATTGCTTTCTCTTTCTTTTTCCTGTCTAGCCTCCGGTAATTACCTTTCAAATAATACTTCAGCGGATGATATGTATGAGTGTAAATGAAGTCTAGTCTTGTACAGTCTCAGTTCGACTATTCCTGAGATGTGTGGTTAATTGAAGCCCAACCGCTAAAGAACAACGCTATGCACGATCTAGTATTCAAATACATGTAAAAATAACCGATTTTAGTAGGACTTGAACGCTGAAACTCTCGACTTCCAAATCAGCTGATTTGGGAGATCAACCCGATGGGTCGGTATTGCTTTCTCGTGTCACCGAAACGCCACGCTAACCGCTCTTTTGGTTGATTTAAATACTCGGCAAGTAAGTTTTTATTTTATTGCTTTTATAACAAAAAAAGGCGATTCACACGGCTGTACGTAGTTGATGTGATTTGTTTCCAAACGGTATTGTATATTTTAACCAGTGATTATTTAATTTCCACATTCAAAAATTTCGTGTTTTTCTGAAAGAAATGATTGTACATTTACTGTATCAAAATACAGTAGTTAATTAACAGATTAATTTTAAAATAATGTAATTTGAACAACATTGAGTAGTACTCCTGACCCAAGAGATTAAAGTTAAATCAACATTTTTTTCAGAAAACTGTGCAGCAATTTTTGTAACTATAATATTCTTCATCTTTTGTAAATTTATCTTAGCAATATTAATTCTCCAGCCATATTCTTATCCTGTTGAAATGACGTCTTATGTTCAATGATTGAGAAATATATGAAGCCTCTCAGATGTAGACAGTAAGCCAACACAATACAATGTCAATAAAAATATCTCTTAATAAGTTACTTCAACGTGGATTATATTTTTTTGTCCAAAAAATAACGTTATGTATTATGTTTCAGAAATACTTTAGTAAAGAACTATTTATGTATAGATACGCTATTCCTGAGTATATTAGAGTACAAAGACAACAAAATATTGGTGAAAATCCAATACCTAATGTATTTCCTCAATTTTATGGTGGAAGTATGATAGCATCAGTTTTTCTCATAAAACATTTAACTTCCGATGGTTTTATTCTAGCAGATTTACTGTAAGTATAATAAGTTATAAATGAAATAATTACTTGTGTTGTATGATATGGCTATCATGTCCCAGGATTTGATGTGTATAAATAGTAATAATTGTTTTATCGTTGATCGAGATATTCTCAATGAATCAATCACATATATTCAACAAAAAAAGAATTTAACTAGGTAGTCCACATGTGGGATTGGTTTTAGCTAGTCGACTTTTACGATATACATCTACATAAAATTGAAACCTGTCAATCTTAAATTTCTCATTTGACTTAAATAATCTCCAACAAAACGTATTTAAATTTACAAGATTATTGGAATAGATTACTTTTTTTTTAAGAGCAGAATGACTAAAATTTGTGAAGAGGTTGAAAATACATGTGTTGAATTTCTGATAATTTCCAAAACATATTAAAACGCCAGAAGTATTAATAATAAAACATTTGATACCTAAATATAAAGATGAAAATAGATGATATTAAGATATGCCAGGATGTGGCGTGACGTTTTATACGATTAGATGAATCGACAAATCACTATATGACGAGTATGACAAATGTGTACCACAAATAGCCATTCTGAAATCAGAATTACTAAACAATATTAACAGAGTTGAGATGTTTGTATTTTAATGTGAACAAACAACTAAACAGTAACTGATGCAGTGAAAGAGTGTAGGATCATCAAAAATTAAAAAAGTGAAATTTAAGGCTATGATCATTATTCTTATCAGTATCAAAAATATCATGACAGAGTGGATAACTGGATGACAATAAAGATATCCAAGGTGGTACTGTCTAAGCAGTGCAAAAAAATATTACAAGGAAGTGGTCAAATTTATTCAGTCTGAAAACTGATTTCTCTATGAATACAGGGCACCTAGATATCCTGCCTTGTATGCTTAGTTTTAGTTAGAAACAGCATAATGATTTTGAATATTCTCCCTTATTATCAGATCTAAAACCCTGTGACTTCAATTTATTGCAAAAATCAAGAATTTGCCAAAAAAACATTTGATCCATTAAATGTAAAAGAATAACATAGCTGAAAACTTTACACGTTTATTCAATAAGCTTATGCCTGGAACTTTGTAGCTGGACTTCATCAAATAATGAAATAGAAGTACATTTGGGTATAACAGTCACTACCCAAATTGTTTGAATGGGAGGTATTTTGAGAACATCAGTTGTCATGGTTCCATATTATCAGACACTCAACAGCCCCAAAATAATCACATTTAGCTCGTAAGATTTGTCTAGTTATTCAGAAAAGAAAAGTGTATTTAATTCTCTACAACAGCCTCATATAGTTCCACTTACCTTGTAAAATGGGAGTTTAATGTGGACTAAACAAATCTCTTTCGGATTGTTATTATTGTGCCGTAAAGTACGGAGTAAGGTTTAGCTTGGCTTCCCCGGTGGTTGAAGTTGAAAGCCTGACTGGGACTGAGAGCTTCTCCGTCATCTTTTTACTCTCTTCTTCCTTTTAGGATGTTATCTGAGAGCAACCGTCGATGACGTTCTGACCAGGTCATGTCATTAGTTTTTTATTTAGTTGCCAAACTATAATTGGAAGACTCATGATTAGTTTGGTTGACAGACATTAATAGTTCCCTGCATATCATTTGGCTACATAAAAATTATCCTAGTCAAACGCATTGTACTAGACTGATTGCACAATGCAATTTTAATTGCCTGAAATATTGTTCAATGAGCTTTTATTTTTTGTCTTCAGTCATTTGACTGGTTTGATGCAGCTCTCCAAGATTCCCTATCTAGTGCTAGTCGTTTCATTTCAGTATACCCTCTACATCCTACATCCCTAACAATTTGTTTTACATATTCCAAACGTGGCCTGCCTACACAATTTTTTCCTTCTACCTGTCCTTCCAATATTAAAGCGACTATTCCAGGGTGCCTTAGTATGTGGCCTATAAGTCTGTCTCTTCTTTTAACTATATTTTTCCAAATGCTTCTTTCTTCATCTATTTGCCGCAATACCTCTTCATTTGTCACTTTATCCACCCATATGATTTTTAACATTCTCCTATAGCACCACATTTCAAAAGCTTCTAATCTTTTCTTCTCAGATACTCCGATTGTCCAAGTTTCACTTCCATATATTTTTTTGGTAGTTTGGCCTTTTTGTCAGCATTACAAAACTGTGTCTGATACATCATCTGTACTTAAATATTGATTTTATAGGATGGGTATACCATAAAAGGGCTTTAAGCCTGTTACATCATTCTTCACCACACAAGCTGTGTGGTTGATAAAATTCCCTTCTTATAAATTAAAATCTACTGGCACACCTGATTCTATAATTTCTTTTATAAAAATTATGTATTTTTACGGCTAACATGACTTATGTTAAAAACATTATAAGGCATGGCTTATGATTTAACATTATAAGATTTCTATCAATTTGTTTTAAGTATTTTTGGAATATAAATAAATAATTAGAAACTGCAGCACAAGTTTATTTCATATCATAGCAGCAAATTAGCAATTTTTGGCTCAAAAATCTATTACATGTTGTAAGTTATATAAATAATAATTTAAACAATGTATGTGTTCTACTTTATTAATTATTAATGCAAATAATAAAATAGTAAAACAGAACTCAGAATATATAGATAAATAAAAAAAAGAAAATAATTACATCTGATCATACACTGACATATCAAATTTTATGATCTCAAGGCTCAGAATGTAAAACAAGGATATGGTTGAAATTTCTCATAATAAAGCTACTATAACATAAATAATTAAATAATCTGCAAATATTTTTCCTGTGATAATTTTATTGAATTAGTTGACTATACTTATTTAACACGACATATTTGTTAAATAAGTATAGTCAACATAAACATATAGTAAACATATTTGTATAAAATAAATGGCAGAATAGCTGAAAGCGATCTAGCAAATTAAACTGGAATTTGGTAAGCTGTTTTTTAAAATTATATCTAATTTTATTACAGCAGTAATAATATAGTAATTTATAATAATTTTCATTAATGCTATGAGTATTAACCACTTATACCTTTTATAACTAATTGTGTAGTTTTTTATGTAACAATTATCAAGGTTACCATCTGAGTTTTGCTTGAACCGTTCAGGCAAGTGCTAGGGGGGAGTTCCTATTGTTATTCTTGCAATAGCATACCTACCTTTTCTAGATTGTTTTATTATGTATTGATCAGAATAAAATATTTATTTAAAAATTTTTAAGAGTTCTGTTTTATTAGTCAATGCACACATATTAAAAAAAAATTATGATAAAAACTTTGGACTAAAATAAAAAAAAAAACATTTACAGAGAAAATTACGACGTGGTTCACACAAAACTAGTAATTGATAAAATTTCACTGTTTCATGCAACTGGAATCGCAATAAAAAAACAAAATGCAACAAAATATAAATCTTATTTAGAAAAATTAGCCAAGCCAAGTATTCCACCCCATCATAGTGAAAGAATACAACGAAGTAATGAAAAGTTCAGACGAGGAATTAAAGAAGTACTAGTTAAAAATGATAAATTAAGTAAATATTATGAAAAAGTTGATAAATTAATACAAAAAATTGATGAAAAATATATAAGAGAACCAAGAGAACCTTTTTCAACGATGACACATAATGATTTATGGATAAAGAATATATTTTTTAGGTATAATAAAAGTGAAGTTGAGAAGAAAATGATTCCAACTGAAGTAAAATTTATTGATTTTGAGTATTGTAAATTTGGTTCACCTTTTCGAGATATATCGCACTTTATATTTACATCGACATTACCACATATACAAGCAGATTTTTATAATCTTACAATTTATTATTACAATAGTCTCATAAAATATTTGAAATTATTAAATTGTAGTTGTACAGATTTTACAATAGAGAAATTTGATGAAGAAAGGAAAAATTTTGGATGGATAAAATTTAAACATACATTATTATTTATAATAAAAAGTGAAAGATTAAACAATAAAAATGAAACTGCTAAAAAATTGCACCATTTTTTAAAAACTGTTGACAATAACGGATGGTTATAATTTTACTGATTTAAAAAAAATTAAAGTATAAAATAGAACCTACTTTATTATAAATTGGTTTTGTTAGAGCAAGATCGAATCTTTAAACAGAAGCAAAACATGAAACATAGCCACTTAATTAATCAATTCACTCTCTGGTAACAATACTGGTTGTTTTAGTTTTTATCAAGGTAAAACAATGTAGATAGCTCTGATTCAATATAAGGTAAAAACTAATAACTTACAGCTACACTATACACTTGATCATCAGATATTCCAATGCTTTCCCTTTTAGTGAATAAATTTCCTTAGTATTAACAATCAGAATTTCTGCTGTTACTTTGCACAAACATAATACAAACATTCATAACTTTTTAAATATGTAATTATCTCACAGTAAACCTAGAACATTAGCATTATATTTACTAAATTCAATGTCTGCATTGTGTAACCTAATAAAAAATTAATCTATGATTTGCCAATAACAAAATGGTATTTTAAAAGAGCAAAACCAAACAACAATTGCAACTAAATTTACTTTTATAAACTGTTATTGAATGTAACAAGAATTGTGTAATCAAACCATTAGAATATCTTTTCTCATAAAGATAAAAAAGTTGTATCCAAATCATACATTGTATTTTTTTATTCATCAATATTTATAGATATCTCTGAAAGATATTACTGCACAATTGGTGGAGATGATCTATATATTACCTGCAAAATGTGATGTGAGGTATTTGGCAACAAGAAAACATATACAAAACTTATATTTTTTAAATGACCACCACAAAAAAATGACACCAGTGGAACAAAATTTTTAGATAAACAGGCATCCTCCTAAATCAATCATGTCCAGGACGACCAATCAGTATATGATAAAATCAGTGTGGAAGAGACTGTACAGAGTCATTAGTCATTCAAATATTCTCAACATCTATGCTTTATTGGTTATAAAATTAATGTTTCATAAAATTTATTCTCAACCAAAAATATTTAGTTTTCATTTCTAAATGTCTAGTATTTTGTAAGAAATTATTGTTTACATGGTCCATCTTGTAGTATTAAAATATATCAGGACCAGTAAATGACATTTAAATACAATTTTTTGAATCTTACAGCAAAATACTCAGATGAAAATACTCTTTATACAAAGAATTAAAGAAATATATATACACAGTACAGGTCAGACTCCATCTGTCACATGCAATTTGTTGTATCATCTATGATCTTATTTAGGCTTTTGTTTTTTCATTTCAAATAGTTTGTTAATATAGTTATTTTACAAAAAAATAACTACAAATTAATTAACTGTAAGTAAAACACTGCCATAAAATTAATATGAGGATCAAATATATAATGGATTTTTGTTTGTAGTATAGAATAAAAACAAATTTAATGTTTTTCTACATAGTCTCCCTGAAGTTCTATACATTTTTCCCAAATTGTGGATTATCCCGAGTGCTGACAGCTATGTGAGGCCTGACATTGTCATGAAGGAGAATCACATCTCTGATCAGCCAATAGCGCCTTTTATTCCTGTAGATGACCTTCAATTTGTCAAGAACTGGCAGTGTGCAGCATTCACAGTGTAACATTTGAGGGGAAAATCGATAAGTAATATGCCTTTCAGGCCCAAAAGACAGTTGCAAGGACTTCTCTAGCTGAGGGACAAGTTTTTGCCTTTACAGTTCTGATGCCACTTCATACTCACAAATTTCAACTTGGGAGTGCAGTGATGGACCTATGTCCCATACATTTATTTGGTACAAAAAATTATTTCCCTCTCATTTCATTTTCAATGAAGTCACAGATCAATTGAATGTTGTCATTCGTCACAATTATCCTTGAACATCTATTGTGACTCATTTTCTACAGCTTCATTCCCTCCTTTAAATCTGCCCTGTCGTAGACTTGGGTATATGACATCATACCCCAAACTACACATGCGATCTAATCAAAATTTCAAATTGTTTGATGCCTCATTTGTGAGAAACTTAATGATAATACATTGGGCAACCGACACTGGAACCTCTTGCTCTGATATGATGCTACTGACCAGAGAGATGTAAATACCGAGTTGGGTGGAGTGTCCATCCTTTCCCCACACCTCCACTATCAATATCCATCCACACTAGCTCACTCGTGTTTGTGAGCCAAGACAAAAGTCAAGTTTTTTTTTTACTAACTCTTGCAATTGCAAGGAATATTAAGATTGATTGTGGATGATTTAAAATAAATTAGGAAATATAATTTATAAAAATTAGATATATGTACTACATGAAAAATAGATTACATTAAAAATTCAGTAATCACTAATAACTAGCCAATAAGCAGTGCTTGTACATGTATTCATGAACATGTATCTATATATATATATATAGATACTCATATCTCAATGAGCAACTAGATAATAGAGTTATGCGGCAAGGCCATCTAATATAACTGTGACGATGCTAGAACAATGTAATGGGCCATGTACATATTAAAAGTATTCCTAACATTAAAACATAAGATAAACTGCAGTTAGGATATTCTACCCTAAATAACAAATAAACAGAAAAATAACTTACACTATTATAAAAATTATTAATAATATATTTCCCATTCCTAGTTACAAATAAAATGTATATTTCATAAAAATATAAATGCGTATAAAAATAATTTTAATGTAATTATTATATAATCCTAATTTTACAATAAAATATATGTTAAAATATACAATAACAAAATCCATGAAATATGTATAACTAAAAGCTATATAGAATATATAAACATGTATATAATATTTATTTTTTTAAATTCATAATAAATTTTCAACACATTTAATAACAAGTTCATAAGTATGTTTATTATAAAAATTCAAATGTTTGATAAGATAATTTATTAAATATATATTTTTCATATATCAATTATATTTTTTTTATTTTTAATCCAGACATTTCTTGTACTTAGATGAGTAATTAATAGGATAGTTATGTACTATCTAAATTAAGAAAGTAGAGCGAATACTTTCTGTACCAAATGAACTCGTTCATTGGACAAAATTGAAGATGTGAAATTCTAAATATCAAATAACTGATATTTTTTCTTTGATATATACAAAAATATAAAAAATATTAAAAAAAATATTATATTATTATAATATAATATATTAAATATAAAAAATATATTTATATTTATAAAAACAAATTATATTTACTTATGTTTAAATGAGATGAGGTGAGTAAGTGGTAGCATGAAAAACAAAATCTTACTGAGGCTGCTAGGTATTCAATTCTAAAAACTCTATTCAATTGTAATACAAGCTGGTTATCTTAAACCATTTATTTAAAAAAAATATATGTACATGAGGGTTATTTTTTATGTAAAGTCTGATTGGCTGTAGCTATGTAAATTTTTACAGCTGTTTAAACACTCAGTGCCCTGGCTCCCGGCATGCCTTGCACAAATGCAGATGCCGTTTGGAGTCATGTCTGAGTGTACGGTTTATATTGCAAAATTGTAAAAATAATTGAGTGGCTAGCTGATTCTGAAATACGATCTGCGATTCAATTTTTGACCGCAAGGAACGTGTCAACAGCAGACATCGTCACATATGTAAGGTATGGACCTAATTCAATGAGGAGTGAGGAGTGGCAGCAAAGTGTGTAAATTGATAGAATGTTCAAAAAGATGGGTAGGACAATGTCTATGATGAACCGCGATCAGGCTGACCATCTGTAATCACAGACGATTTGGTGCGCGAAGTTAACATATAAATCCAAACTATTATGTGTGGAAAAAATGAAATTTATAGTTATAGGGTACATACTTTCCACCTTTCTACTTATGGTACCTTTAATTAATATTCTATATCTGTATCTGTGAATTACATTTAATAATGATTTTACACAGAGCTGAGAAGATCTCTTTTAAATAAGGTAAAAAATATTGACATTATAGACAAATTTTTTACTTTCAGGCAGTTTTGTATTAACATATTCAAACTAGTAGGGGCTCATGTTGCTCACCTGACCGTCTATCCTGGGGCTCTGCTCCCTGGACCCCGGAGCTGACCCAAGGTCCCATGTAAGTGTGTGTATGTGTGTGAGTGTGGACAACTTCAGTTTTTAATAATTATAATCTACATGCTAGCTAAAAAATTACGGATAATCTAATTTAGAATGTTTCGTGAAAAATTAATTATATGTTATATTTATAATTACTTGATTTAATACTGTATCACAAAAATTTATCAACTTAATAAAAAATAACTACCCTGAAAATCAGTTACCGTTTTTATTTCTATAATTAGTATGCATGTTTAATTCATAAAATAACTATTGCAGTATAAAAAATGCGTTAAGCATTTTCTTATATATTTACATAGATATGAAGTAAAACTAACTATAAGCAGTTTTACTTACCCTTATGCTGAATTAATCAACTTTACAAAACATTTATAATCTCTCAGTTTGTATCTATAGAAAGAATCTAAAGAATTTTAATTTAAATAGCATTATTAAAAACATTTTTTTTAACATTATAATATTGTTTGATGTATGCAGAACTGTTATTAACACATAATAGCGCATTTTATATTATTTAAAGTTGCGGTTTTTAATTACATTTTTTAACTACATTGTTTTAATTCTTTTATTTATTTAATCAAATTTTATTAGACTATAATCTACTAAACTTTAAATTTTTAATCATTCTAATTAAAATGTTAGGTTAGGTTATTTTATGATTAGTTCAAGCTCAAAGAAATTTCTTATATTGTTCAAAGCTAACATGCTATTTTTTTTTTTTTTTTTTTTGTACTTTTATGATTACATTATTTTAAGTGAAGTTTTTATGAAATATATAAAACTTGGAAACAATAGCATACTTAATTAATACTAATTAGATTCTGGTGTTTTCTGAGAGAATTTCTATATTAATGTTAATTTATTTAGTTTTTAAAATGATATAATTATTTTAAATGACATTCATTATGAATAATACTAAAAATTTAATGAGGAAATTAACAAAATTCACTTATTTATCGTTTATCAAATGAATGCAACTATTCTTCTAAAGGCCTTCAAACTTAATAATCTACAAATAATTCTTTGGAGGAATAGTTCCATTAATCTGAAACAAATCATTTATAATTTTAATTTAATCTTTTCTAATTTGATATAAGTGTTACACACTTATATCAAATTAGAAATGCAATATTGAGAAAGGAATAAGAAAAAAAATTTAAATCAAGTTTAATTAATGCTTAATTCTTTCATTTCTTCTGCTTCATTTTTTATAGAGCAAACATACTTGCTTGTTAAATTCAGATCAGACTACAAAAAGTCTACATTATCGACTGCATGGATGTCTGGAAGTTGCTGAAAAAGAGAAATTAAACACAGTTACTTCTGAAGTTCTGAAAATATATATAATATTAAGATAATTAGTTTTACTACTTAAAATAAAAATTTCCTCAACAGCACAAAAAAATAGATCTATAATAATAAAAATAGTAAAGCCATTGCCTTTAACCAAATCCTCTATTTCTAATGAAAATAAAGAAAAGTAATAAGATAAGTAAAACCACTTTAATCAATGATAAAAGAATAATCTTTAAATTTCTTCAGCTAAAAAGGTTAGTAACATTTCCTTAATGTTAGTCTAGCATGAGAAGCTATACAGTTTATATTATTTACATCATTATAATTAATTACTACAGAAGGACCACTTATATAATTTCAAGCAACTAAATCTGAATACATTATTCTGTATTAAAAAGTAACATTTATACTTCTAACCCCTGAATTATGAATATTATTGCTTCTGTGAACATCATTATAAAATTTAAAAAAAATTATTTATAAACAATTTACACGGGTATAAGTAAAATTTGTTTTAAATAGAAACCAGTACAAAAAAAAATAAGATGGATCTAGATTTACAAAATGGTAAAATGATATTAGAACTTCTCAAGGAAACAGCAGAGAAAGTAGATCTACAAATTTCAAATGAAAAAGAAAAATACGTGTAAACTGATGGTAAAAATGCACCACAAGCACTAAAAACAATTTACAGAAACATTAAGAAAACTTGTAAGTTTAAATATACCTGGGGAAAAAGGATCATTCACAAAAATAAAAAAAAGGCAGTAAATGTAAGAGCAGAAACATTGAAAAAGGCTTTTATGAAAGTTAGTTAACAAAAAATGTTTATCTAAAACCATTAAATTAAGTTAACCACTTATTTTGCAGAGTTGGACAAATTGCACTATACTGAGATTTAAAAAATTGTAAGTCTATCTTCCAACGACCAGAAGTAATAAACTAGAAATTCTTAATGCCTCAGAAACAAGGTTACAATAGAAAATTTATAAAAGAACAGAAGAAAATTATTTTATATTTTTATTGGTTGTGCAATTTCAAGGAAAAATATATAGATATATATGAGGTCTGTACATAAAGTAATGAGAATGGTTCAGAAAAACTTTTTATTTACAATCCAATTATACATGGACTATATAAAAAAGAACCAAATAAAATCTCCAAAATGATCTTCTGGAAACAAATTTCCATACACTTGAGAAAATGCTTTATCTGACCTAATCTTCTTTTTCATATTAAGAATATACAATGCATTAAAAAATTGGTATAACAATTTATGTTATTGTACTACCTGTCTGATTAAGAAACAGATTAATTTCATCCTTGTGCTGGACACATTACTGAAATTTTCTTACACTATAATGTTTACATTTTCATTAAGTATCATTAATTATTTAAAATCAGATTTCTATAATGATAAATACAATTTTTTAAAAATTAAGTGATTAAAGTCTCTAATTATTAAGCAAATTATTAAATAATAATTATTAATATAAAAATTTCTTACCTATACATCCATGAACCAGATAAATAATGCATAAAACCTTCCATTAATTTTTTCTACAAAAACGAAGTACAAACAAACATGCAGAAATACACAAAAAATATGCTCTATGGATTATAAACAAAAGCTATAATACAAAAAGCAATTAAATATCAAGAAATAAAAATACAATATACTGAATAAGGAAAATTATTGATGTTAATACTGTTCAAATTTATTTAAATCTATCATTTTTATTATTTATTTAATTCACTACATTCTTTACTGATCACAAAAAAATAATATTAGGAGTTTTTAAAATGATTATAATCCTGAACAAGTTTGTAAACTATCCCAAACAAAGGGACTTGGGTTATCAAGAAAGGATACCCAAGTCTATGTGGATTGTCCCGTTCCTCTTTTCTTCCCTTGTTTTTCTCTTATTCCTTGGGAAACTTTTATAGCCAGTAGGACAACCACTTCTTTATTGGAGCTTAATGGTGTAGTAGCCTTGTATGGCTGTGGATTTAAGAACTCTATTACTGAATAAAGCCAGGTTTATTATTCCCATTCCTAATCAACAAACTTATCAATCTATTGATGATATGAATAAAGACAGTTAAAATGTTTAAGAAGGCAATCTTAGAAATTTACCTACAAAAGTTTAGGTAACTTAGAATAACTGAAATGTCCATATTTTGATTTAAAAAGTAAGTTCCTGCTCTCATAAGCTAATATGCATGCAAAATAACTTTAATATAACAGACAAAATAATAAGCAAGCAATGAATGATAAAGCATATATAAAAAAAAAGAGATGATAATTTTTTACTCTAATAGAAGGTACTCTAATAACTAAATGCTTCGTATAATAAACAACCCACCCATTTGACAAGCAACAAACATGCTGGTTAAATAAAAGTATGTTTAGTATATAAAAACATAAAAATTATTGAAAACTCTCCTGTAATTCCTATTTAAGTTCATTTTATTGGCTTTTTACAATTCATTAAGTCATAACAGATTTAAAAAACTAAAAACCTTGGAGGAACATCTAAGAATTATATGTATTTCAAAAAGTTAAAATGCATTTTTGAATCAAAAAAATAAGAATCTTTTTAATTCTGCTCGCTTTTTTTTGTCCGAGTTCATCTACTTCCCACATGATGGCAGCAGCTGTCTTTTCTTCTTTCTTTTTCCTGTTTAGCCTCCGATAACTACCGTTCAGATAATACTTCAGAGGATGTATGAGGATGATAATTATGAGTGTAAATGAAGTGTAGTCTTGTACAGTCTCAGTTCGACCACTCCTGTGATATGTGATTAAACTCAACCACCAAAGAACATCAGTATCCACGATCTAGTATTCAAATCCGTTTAAAATAACCAAAAAAATATTCCAAAAAAAATTGGCAGCTATGTTCTGTGTACAATTATTTGTTTCTCATAAATGACAAACTTAATTCAAAAAACAATTTTCAATATCTTTTCTAAAATTAAATTTATGGGTGAATTGTCAAACCCATTTAAAATCAAAACATTAATACCGGAAGGAAACAGAAACAGATTGTCTTTGGTCTTATTTAACTATGTTCTAAATAAGGGTATTAAAAAATGGAAGAAAAAATAAAACTAAATTAGTTTGAAACAAGATTATGTTACAAAAAAAAAAAATTAAATAAATTTTTTTACCTTTATGGACAATCTGACAATAATTACAAAGAATTTTGAAGTAACAAAATTCAAATAGAAATGTAAAATGAAATTGTAGAAAAAAATGGGTTTATAAATCTTCTATGAAATACAGAATGTATGACAAATGAAACCTCTGAAAGCTAACTAAGTAAAATAAAAATCTTGAAGAAATAATACAGTATGATGATCAGGAAAGATCTAACTCACAAATTAAAGTAAATAAAATGAACTAACCTACCAATTAACAAAAAAATACATACATATTAAATACCTTTCTTTTAATGCAACATTTAGATACTATATAGCACAGTACATTATTAAACCAGAATGCTTATATGCTGCAGAAATGATAATGAGAGGCAAAGAATCAGGAATGGAGAAAATAATTAAAAAAGAAGAAGATATTTTTTAAAATATTCTAGAACCTAAAGGTAAAAATAATCAAAATATCTTAAGATCGAGTTAAAAAATTTAACAAAAATTTTATTAAATAACTGACTCTAAAAAACAAATAAGATTAGGCTTTTATGGCACATTTAGAAACGGTGGAAGGCAAGAGATTAACAAAAAAAATCTTTAATTATTTCTCTAAATAAACACTTTCAATGATTTTGAATAATTGAAAATGATCTAAAGGAATTAAATATTGAAGAAAAATCTTTGCACTGAAGTACTTTCAGAAATAAAATAAATAATTTTAATAGTTTTCAAGAAAAAAAGGGGAAGACAATTTTCCATAAAAAAGACAAAATTTGTCAAAGAATGAAAAGTACTGGGAAGAAAAATAAACAAAATGAAAATGCAACACCAAGTAATTTTTTAAATCAGATCTATACATATTAAAAAACAAATCTATCTATATATAAGAGAGAAAAAAAGGAACAAGAAATAAATATTAAAAAATACAACTGCCAAAAAAAAAACATTGCTGACAAACATTACTCTTTTTGTTCTGGTATGGTTTCTATCACGATTTTGTATTATACTAACAAATACCCCATTTGAATTTTGAAAATTGGACGATTGTTTGCAGAGATATTATTACAGCACCCTCACTGCACCTAGCAAAACAGTGCTCCAGGGACAACCCATTTATTACCAACAGACTGTGATGATTGCCTAGCACGAGGTATTTGCATCACCTCACCTCTCAAGCCTTACATGCAGCTCCCATGGGAAGCCCATTATTATTAAACAAAGGTCTTTATTAAACAGAATTTTTTAAAATCTGTTTAATATTAGTTTATTTCATTTAATGTAAATTTAATTGTATTATTTTTGTAATATTATTCATTCGACTGATTCGAATCATTCAGTTCAAACCCAACTCACGGTTCACAGTTCATTAATTCAATTCATTAAAGCTTGTGCTTCAACCTGTAAATCTCTACTACATATATATTTATGTAGATATATAATATTTATATAAATATATATACAATTTTCTATAGCCTATGACACTCCCAGTAACATAAGGATTCCAATGTGGAGCCATACACATAAATCAGTTTGGCCATCGAGCTGCTACAATGGAAGAAACATAAATACATACATACATACATACACTCCTTTTTGGGCAGTCGTGTAAAAACAACATTGATGATAATTTTTTTTAATATCATTTGCAGCTGTGCTTTTGGTGGTTGTTTCTCGTAGTTGTGAGTTTAATAAATCTATTTATTTATGTTTTGTTAGAGATTAATTCACTATACAAGCTCAAGCCTTGCATAAGAAAATGTATTTATTATTAACAGGATATAAGAAATGCCAAGCCTGATCAGGATTTAAACTCACACACGCTAAACTGTAAAGTTAATGTTATTTATATAACATATTTTGTTAGTTTCTCCAACCAGTTTTCCAGCTACAGCTGGGACTGGATGTGTGTGTACAGATTAGAAACTGCAATCACCACTACTGGCTTTCCAGGCCTGATATAGCTGCAGATTTAGTGCAATGTGTAAATGTACCAGTAAACATGTAGTCTTGAACAGACTAATCAACCACTCCTGGGACATGTGGTTAATTGAAACTCAACCACCAAAGAATATTCCAGCATTCAAATTCAAATAAACTGCCTTTACAAGGACTCAACCCTTAGAACTCTCACTTCGAAAATCGGCTGATTTTGTGATGAGTTTAACCACTAGACTAACCTGATAGGTGATACTTTGTTTATGTATGTTAATAAATGTTAAAAGATGTAAAATAATATAAAACTAAATACATGTAAAAAAAAATCAAGTGAGAATACATGCAAAAAAAAAAAATCAAGTGAGAATACATGCATTATGAATATGATTTCATCATTACAAATACAATTTAAATATAAATATGGTGTGACCATTAATTAAACAATAGTTAGAATTTCTCTAATTTATTTATAAGATTTTATGTAAGGCATTCACAATATTTAAGGGGTACACTAGACCAAGCATTTTATAGTTAATCTATTATAATATTTTACATAATAAATAAAAAGCTGCATATTGCTTCGTAAAAATGAAAAAAAAAACTATAACATTAGCAATTTGATCCATACTTGTTTATACGTCTTTTACGTACAATCATAAGCCAGAAGGTAGGTAATCGCTTTGTAACAAACGATATAGTCAACTGGGATCAAAGCTTTGGCAGCACTACAGGTGTGATTTTCAAGCAAGATGTTTATTTATAGATGTTTCTTTAGTTCCATAGAAAATACGCTACCAACTATTGATTGATGCACCAATGAAATAAAATGTATATAACAAAATTGTTTGTAAAAAAAAGTGAAAGGAATCTTACTTTTAGCAAAAAAAAAAAATATTATGGCTAAATAGTAGTAAATTATTTTTGAATGCAATAGCTGACTTTTTTCAATTTTGCTTACATAGGAGAGCTTTTATTGGGAAACAGGATTATTTTTTCAATATCACATCTATACAATTATGATCAGTCAACAGTTACTACAATGCATTAGGACAATTTCAGATCATTAGTGACCCAAAGTATTTCTTATACCAATCATTTATCATTTTCATCATTTCTTGATGATGTAGTTTTTAGTAAAAATTTCATAATATTAACAAATTTTGTTGTTACTCATCTCATCTACTTCTCATCAAATTTTGTTGTTATTCATCTCATACCAAAAAATTTATTAAAAAATATTTTAAATATCACATGAGCCAGCAACCTCTTCAGGAACTTCTAGTGATTTTTCTCCTAGTAAATAGCCATGATTTTTTCCCCCTACTTTTGTACCTTTTTTATCAGTAATTTGTAAGCCTGGTTTTCATTTCTAACTGATTGAAACCCAACCTGAACGTGTTTTGAAACATTTATAAACTGTTTGACCCATTATAGGTTTGTCAAAAGCATTTTGGGCATTTTCATGACATTAGCAACATTTCAATATTCTTTTAAAAAAGATTAAAGAAGACTCTTAGATTCTCCATTATAAAGCATTATAATATTACTGATAAAAACAAAATACCAGTTATTTATTTCATTAAAAAATCTTAGTTACAAGTCCAATATGACTATACGGAGATAAATAAAAGCAGGTTTGCCAACATTATAAAAAAAGATTATTCAACATCTAAGGCAAGAAATACTTGAATAGTTTATGTGTAGGTATGGAAAAGAATTAAGAAGGTAAAACAGAGAAAAATTAAAAAGTACTGAGAACAGGTGAGAAGCAGAAGTAAGGAAAATATTTTTTTTGGGACATTCCTATAAATTTAGACAAATTATATGTAACAAATTTATCTGCTGAATGAGCAAATGTGCTCACACATGATCAATGAATTGTTATTCAAAATTTTGTGTTATTTTTATATAATTTTTTGACACAACCTTTTAACACTTCTCCATAGTACGTCTGATTTACAGTGGGCCAAATATAAGAGGGACGTTCAATAACTAACAAGACAAATTGATGTGCAGAAATAACAGTTCATTCAATGATAATGAAACTTTTTGAGAGTAAAGTTGGCAACCTTGGGGACACATTTATTAAGTTGTTTGATCATAATTAATCTAAACATAGCCTCTTTTGTTGATTTCAGAATATCAGCTCCACTTGAAATGCGTAGCCAGAAGAGCAACATTCAGTGATAAGATTTTATGTGTCACAAGGTGTGACACTGGTGGAAATTTGTTCAAATGTTGAAACAGTATGGTGATTAAGTGTTTAAATCGTAGTAACATGTATTAGTGAATGGAACAGTTTAATTTGGGCAGAACAAATGTAACTTATCTCCATTGCTCTAGAAAACCAGTTGAAGTTTCGACTACCATGCTGCAAAATTGCATAAATGATCATATTCATGAAAACAGCAAAGTCAAAATTTCCCAAATCGGTAGTTTGTGTAATATTAATGTTGGAAATGTACATTCTATCATTCTTAATGTGCTGAATTATCGCAAAACAAGATGGGTTCCTAGATGGCTGACACAAGCCAAGCCCATAGACATCCAGATTCACAATTTTTCTGAGCTCAAGGACAGTTTGAAGCGAAAGGTAATGACTTTCTACTTAAGAAACGTGGATACACCATTTTGGCAAAGTTTTGAGCGTAAAAATCTGGACTTGTCCACCAAAAAAAAAATTCAAAACACGCATTAGACAATAAAGTGATGTTGACTGTCTTCGTGGACTTGCAAGGTCCAACGTTTAGTGATTATTTCAGAGAACAACATACTGTGAACAATGAGTATTATTCTAACATGTTTCAACAGAAAGCGGAACCCACGATAAGATGAAAACAAATTTAAGGACACTCCCTCGACTTTCCCAGGATGCTCCCTCGAAAGGTGTGATTCTCTTGCATGATAAAGTGCACCCCCACATCGCTCAGAAAATGGGAGAAACGCACGAAAAGTTGGGTTGGGAGGTGTTGCCACATTTTCCTTACAGTCCAGACCTCGCCCCGTCCAATTTTCAAAGATGCTCAAAGAGTTTTTATGCAGGGAGAAGTTTGACAACAAACCAGTAAAAAAGTGGTACATGAATGGTTCAAACAGCAAGGTTAAATACTTCTACACTTTGGGAATTAGAAAGCTCACAGAACGGTGGGACAAGTGTCTAAATGTTGCTGGAGACTACATTAAAAAGTAGAGTAAGTTTCATTGTCATTGAATAAATCTTTTTTTTTTCTACATCAATTTGTCTCTCTAATTATTGAATGTCCCTCATAGTTAAGTACAAATTCATTGTGAACAATTCCTTTAGTATAAAAAGAAATTAGCATCATTGTTTTGACTCTTGATTTGGACTGAAAACTTTTTCAAACATGAATAAACGGGTAATCTTCTAATTTACAAGTCTGATTCTTTGTTGCAGGATTGTATTGATGTGGTGTTCATTATTACTATCATATAATCTGTGATGATATTATCTGTGATGACATGGTATTTCTCCAAAAGGTCTTTGTAAATTTCAATTATCTTTGTTTCTACTCCTTAGTGAACTGCTTTGGTACTATTTGAGGGCACATCTTATTAATATTTGAACATTTTTTTAACTGTTTCTCCATCTATATTTATTTGCTCTGTTGTGCTTTTGGACAGCAATTCCAACAATTTCCACATAAAATTTGATGAACCTTTATGATGTTTTTTTATAAATTTTGCTTGTTAATATTTGCTCTGACCTTTTGTTAAAATAACACTTTCTTTTCCTTAAGAAAAACAATGTTTTTAGTCATTTCTAAACAGATTATTCTATCAATATGAGCAGATTTGTTCTCCATAATTTTCGCTTCTTTTTTACTGGCAAGTTTGGTGTATTAAAAAACATGCACATGGATCACTTGTACAAAAAATGACACTGGTCAATAATCTAGCTGTGAGTAATAATATGATAATATCAGTAAAGCAGTTATAGTGTTTCCATACAGAGCTGTCATAACAGACAAAATGCAGCAAGTTTATGAAGTTTATTGTCAGACTTTTTTTTTTTTTAACATAATTTCACTAAGTCAGTTTTAATAGTGAAAGAGTTTCTTGCAGGATTAAGTGTGGACTGTTTTTGACGGGCTTGGAACACTGATATAAAACAATATACTATTCTATACTGAGAAGACAATAGAAAAGGCATTCCTCACTTTCCCTGAAATGTCTGGTATAAGACTTAATAATCTGAGCAATCTGAGCATGGCTGTACCACAGCCATGCACAGAGGAGAAAAATCATCATTTGCATCAGGTCTCTTACCACTACAGAATCTAGGTACCTTTGGAAATTCTCTTTATTAATGCATCATCCATTCCACAAAAAAAATCCCTTTTTTTTCCACTTTCTCTAATGACAGAATAATTTATAAAAAAACTTAAGAAAAAACACAAATACATGAAAAATGATGAGATAAAAAACAAACCCACAGACAATAAAACAAAACATGGACTAAACAAACACAGAGAAAATAATCAAGTGCAGTACATACTCTTATTACCAATTCTAAGGTTCTTCCTTATCAAAATTCTCAATTAGCTTATTGTGAAGTGAATTTAATCCCTGTGAATACGAATAAATAAATATAAATAAATAGAACTGCATTCATTCTATAAAACAACATACAGAAGCCATGTACAAGGTACACAAAATATTAATTTTTTATAAAATGCGTGTACATATTTTAATGTATTCATGATAAAAAGAATGAACAAATTTTTTATCGCTTTTTCAGTTGTCTGTACACAAAAATGATTCATTCAGGAATGAGTTCAAACTGTAACATAGGTATATTTTTCTTACATGGAGACAACACTTTGTTATCGGTCAATCAACTTATATTTCTTCAATTATATCATTCAAAAATTATAAATAAACATTATTTCACATCTAAATAGAAAATGTTTTCATATATGAAAACATAAAATTAAAGATTAGATCTTTATAAAAAATATATGTATTCCACACATTTGACCCAAATGTCAGGAGTTGTTTCTCTTACTTCCTTTAATACTAGTATATTTCATTTTGAAATTACAAATAAAAAATTTTACTTCTAAAATTTATATTCTTGTCAAGATATATATGATTAAAAAAAAATTTTTTTTGACAAGTTATAATGTACTAAATAAGTGAAGAAATTCACAGGTTTTTATACTGTAAATTCTTTTGTTTTGTGTAATTTAATGAAATTACACAAAAAGAAAATTATGCAAAACAAAAATTTTATTAATCTTACATCAAAATGTATTATATAATTTGTAAGATAATAAATAATCTTCTTCTAGTAATTACCAATATGTAATATGAGAGGTGGTCGAAATGTAATGCATAATTGCTCATAACTTCAAACTTTATTCTGCCACCATTTTGGGTACAGACATTGTACAAACCTTTTATTTGTATCATTTTTCTTGTCTGATGTAGACCTTTAAAATGGTATATCACACAAAGGGTGTTACCATTTAAAATATTTGAGTTACAACCCCTGGGCCACCTCTTCCAAGAAGGGATTGAAATTCTATTTCTAGTAAAATAGTTCATCAATAACTTATCTTGAAAGTTTTAGTATTCTATCTGGAACAGTTTTAAAACTGTTTGTTGAGGGGTTTCCATACTTTTGACTCTCTGTACAATAAATTCTAACTGTTAAATTCTAATTCGATACTTTGCAGTGTAGTATAAATGCTCATATTTGTGGGGACAAATGCATCATTCATTTGGGAAACAATGCACAATGCAGATTTGGGAAACTGTTAAAATCGATAGCACACGTATCAGTACTGTCCCCCGCATTATCATTGATATGTTGAATTATTGCAAAACATGATCAAGGTAGGTTCTGAGACACCAAAATTCACATTTGTATGGAACTTAAACCACAGTTTTTAGCAAACAGGTTTTACTTTAGATCGCATAATAACTTCTTATGAAACCTTGATTCATCATTTTGAATTGGAATTCAAACATCCAACAGAGTACGGAATAAAAAAAATTCAAAACATGCACATCATCTGGTAAAGTGATGATAATGGTGTTTTGAAACTGCAAAGATCTAATTTATTATGATCGTTAGGAAGAACAACATAATCAACAACGGGTACTATTATGAGATGCTGGAAAATAAAGTGAAACACACATTAAGGTAAAAACATCCTGGGATCTCAAGTATTATTCTGCACGAGAATACCCATTCTCATACGGCTCAAAAGACATGAAAAGCTATTAAAAAATTGGGATGAGAGGTGTTGCTGCATCAACCTTACACCCCTTGTTTTCTGATCTCAGAAAACAATTTTTTTTGTTTTACTGTTGAATACAGTATAAGAATGGCTAAGACAACAAGGTGAACAATTCTTTACTACTGGAATAAGAATGTTCATAGAAAGATGGGACAAGTGCCTAAATGCACCGTGGATTATGTTGAAACATGGCATTAGTTTATTGTTATTGAATAAATAATCATTTTTCTATAAGTCATTTGTCTCTTTAATTGTTGGAACAACCCTTGTATGTCATTTTTTTCACATTAGTTCAATTTTTACAAAAACTGCAAGAAAACCAATGAAAAATTTGAATATTATCAATCTTATTTTTAAATGGAAACAATATAAGTACACCTTTCTGAATTTGAACTAATACATAAAGAAATATAAAGTTTAATTTTATATTGTTAAATTTGATAAATCTGAACAGCAGTTCGTTCATATTTACTTGTTACTGCCAGAAAAAAACAAAGAGAACCAAGTGCATGTAACTTGTTTTCTTAAAAAACTGCTGCTTTGTAAAAAAATCTAAATTAAAATAAATTAATAGAAAATATATCATTTAATATAAAAATAATTTAACTGTAATTTATAATAATAAAATTATTTATATCAAAATGTTTAAATCAATTAATACTTTCATAATCTTGTTCAGTTGTAACCTTAATTTTTTACCCTTCTTCCTTTAAGCAAAACTTGCCTGGTACTTTCATACAACTGTAAGTTAAAGTAGATAATAAAATTAAAATCTATATAAAAAGAAAATAGAAAAAGAATAAAAGAAAAAAGTATAAATTAAAATACTAAATACTGGTATTATTATTAAAATTTAATAAAATGGCACGTCAACGGGTTGCAATAAAACTTGAATTAATGTACTATCATGAAAATAATTTGCTGTAATAAACATCTACATATAAATAAATAAATAAATATATATATATATATATATATATATATATATATATAGAAAACCTAAACAGAATGAAGAATTTAAAAAAAAATATATTAGAAAAATAAATATGGCTGTATATTCCTAGTTCATGACGATTTGGTTCATTATGGTGAAGAACAGATTCATTCCAATGGACTCTTCACAACTTTTGATTTCTCTGTAATTCTTTAATATTTCATGATCTTATTTGCATAAAATAGTGATAAAACAATACAATTACAAAATTTTGTGTTAAGAGATAACATAGCTGTCAAAAATACCATCAGATGTTCACAAAATGGATCGTAGCAGCCTTGAAAATTTTGTAATTATATGATTGGTAAAATTATTATTTTTTTTTTTTAATGATATGTTGAAATGTGGATTTGCAAAATTCTGTGGAAAGCAAAAGAACAATCACTATAGTACTGGTACACTGATTCTTCAAAAGCAACTTTCTCAATATTCAAGACAACTTTTCTCTCAGAAAAATTATTTGTTTTCTAGATTGTCAGAGAATTTTTTATTTTAATGTAATAGTTGCCACACGGCACAACAACCGATGCAGAAATGCTCTGTTTAACTCTGAAACTGTTATGATGCTTGATACAAATTAGAAAGCAGACCCACTTCATTCTGGTTTTGTGTTGCTGCATATGTGCAACCGTGTGCTACACACCTGCTGATGTTGTTCAACTTATTTCACAGGAAACAATTCATTCATTCCTTCTACGATCCAGGCTTAGCAACACGTGTTTTGATATATGATAAATTTAATGGAATTTTCTCTAAAATTTAATTATTTAGAATCATGTAATTTTATTTGTAAATTCTTTTTGTAAAATAAGAATGTTGGCTGAATACAGAGAATTTGAAGAAAAAACTGGATTATATGTATTACCTAATTAGTTAGTTAAATTTTATGTACACAGCAAATTTTAAACATTCAAAAAACTACCTTAAAAAGAATCACACTAAAAAGTAAAAAATCAATTTTTAGATTTTGATTTAGAAGTGGGTGTCAAATTTGAAGTTTGTACATTTTTAATTTGGTACATCAACTTCCAAAAGTTTAAATTTGAAAAAGAAATGATGTTTCAGTTTTTAATACAAGTTTTTTATAAATTATTTTTTAACTTTATTTTATTTTTTTTAATATTATTTAAAATGTGGATAGGACAACAAAAGATGTCTACATGAAAAAAGATGACAAAATCAATATTGATGAATAAATATTTTTTGAGAAAAACTAATATTTCATGTATTTTTTTATCAAACCTAGTATGTGAAGGGGAATATATTAAACATTATTTATTTTTTTTTAATGAAAACATTTATTTTTTAATCAGTGATATTTTGATCAGTTATAAAAGCATGAATTAATTTATTTAATAGTTTTACATAATTGTTCCTTTATTTAAAATCTAACAATTAAAAAATGTGTTATTAATGTAAAATAACAATAACTGTTATTTTAGCTGTGCAAGATAAAACATTTTATTCTGTTGAGAAGTTTCTACATTAATTTTTCTCCTCTAATTTAGGTACCCAAACACTAAAGAATTTGCTACACATCATACCATAGTGTACTGATTGGACTACAAACAATAACAAAAAAGAAATGCCATTCAAAATTTTGTCCAATTTCACCTTAGACATGGTAATGACCATTTCACAGCCTCATAAAAAATGTCACAGTACTCAACCCAAAATTTTTATTTAACATATTGGAAAACTAATTTCTATTTCTGTTAACTGGAAAAAAGAGATATCAATTTTATACAGTTTATCTTTTGTCAGAATACTCCGTAACCAAAAGATGTGGCTGAAGAACCAACTGACCTGTCAGTGAAAATTCATATACATCCAATATAATGCTAGTTATTTTCTGAATTTACTCACGCCAATAAATTTAATAAAGATTTTTCAAATATTAAATTTAGTGATAAAAATGAGAAATTATTATATTAAATAATTCATATAAAAATATAATTAATATCTTTCCTACCTTGAAATAATTAACAGTTTTTACTTTTAACTCCTGAGTTGCACTATCATCGCATAACAAAATAGTTCGTGGATGCTGCTGAAATGCAGAAACTGTCCACATATGGTTGACACCTTCTTCTACAGCTTTATACAAAGCCATTGCTTTACTTACACCAGTTACAAGTATCATGACCTGAAACAAGAAATTTTTTATAAATTAATGCATAAAACAGTTACAAGGAAAAAGCTAACAACAGAATTATATAAAAGAAAGAATTATTTTATTCCTCGCAGTGTGGATTCAGTTTCACATACTACTAAAATTCCCCTACAATTTAATTTTATTTTAGTTTAATTTTATCTATTTTAGTTGTGGATCATCTCAGAATAATTGGAAAGTGTAGCTGGAATGTTTTGGCCCTACCGAGGAAAACTGATAACACAAGTAAATAAATTTTTATTCTGTTTGGAACATAAATACATTATACAATTCATCAATGTAAGATAAATTACAAATATAAACAAATTATAAGGTAAAAGAATACGTATGTTTAAAGACTATATTATTTAAATAGAAACACATAAAATAATATTAAGATTAAATTCATTAAATATGAAAAAATGATTAAGCGTTTATTGAAGATTATTAAACAATTTATAATTATATTAACTAAGCTGCTATCGAAAATTATTTTGAGCACATATTTATTTATATTGTTACTTAAAAAGCATGTATTAATATTATTTCAAAAATTATCAACAAAGTAATATTGTGAACCTGAAGTAATATTAAATCAAAGGTTCTCTTACTGCCAATTTTCTTTCTGATTTCTAATCTAGTCACAGCATTCTCTCAAAAGAAAAAGAAAAATAATCAGCAGATACCTCTTTGAAAAAATGACATATTTTTCTAAAATAAAACAAATTTTAGAGATAGGAAAATACAGAATATGGCAATAAGTAGAAAATACTGCTGTTAAGATATACAACAAAATCGAGTCATTAATACTTTTTTCTCTAATTAGTTTGAAATTAGTAATGATTAAATAATTTATACTAATGGCTAACATGTTAATGTTTTAATAAATCTCTTATCTATTTTATTAATGAATCCTACTACATTATATACTTTATAATAGCTACTGATAGATAAACGTAAACAATTTTACCAATACTTTAGAGGTAATACTTTAACTGGTTTTCCTATACGTCCCTTAATTATTCTATTAATTATATAATGTATGTAGTATTTTTTAATGACCTGTTTATTTTTATCAGTAGATAATTTATCAACTTTCCAATCAGTCTTTATTTTAGTTACTGCTTCATTTATGAGCCCTATTCAGTTAAAAAGCTAAGGTGTGCAGTGTTTTGAGTACATTCAATCGAATAATGCCTTGTAAATCTCAAAAGCACTATGAAAATCAGAACAAAATGTGTTTCTGAAAACAGAACCAAATGTTTATTATCAAAAATATATTGAAAACAGACATTGAGAAACTTTTTTACAAATCGATAGATTTGGATGATAATGCTATGATGAACTGCACCAGCAACTTTGTGCAGTTCTTGTAGAACACATCTTTTTGACACAAAAGCTGATAGAACAAAAGCTTCCAATTAAATTGCATTCCACTGATGACTTTTTTGCATTTAAAGAACTCACGTTCGTAACAAAAAGGCAAAGAAATTTACAATGATGATAAAGTCGTTTATTGTACTGATCTTCAGGCCTTGTTGAACATATTAAAGAACAAAAACAAGTGTCAAATCCTCATCTAAAATTAGGAAAAGATGGAGGTGGATTTTTAAAATTTGTCTAATGGTGCAGTGTGCCCAACACAGTTGGTGAACCCAAATGCTCTAAGTACAATGAAGATATCGCTGCAAAGAAGTTTAAGGATTCGGGAATGAGAAAGTTATTGATAGTAAGTAGCAGTTGCTTCAGATTCTCAAGAAAACTAAGAAAATGTGGATCAAATTTTCTCAGAGTTAGGTATAAGACTTTAGAAGGTACAATCACAACTGACCTCAAGTTGGCAAATATCTTAGCTGGTATCATGTCACACAGTAGTCTATACCCATGTACTTAGTGTTTTGCAAGAAAAAGTGAACTTGAAATTTGTGGCTCTCTCAGATCTTCAAAAAAATGCATTGGAAAATAATGAGAAGTGGTGTGCAACTGGAGCTAAAAAAGAGCAAGTGTAAAGATTATTTCAACTGTATTCATCCACCTTTATTTACGAATAATAAAAGCAAGATGTACTTCGGGCATTATTCCACCGCCCGAATTACATCTAATGCTTGATGTAATCAATATGCATTTTGCATACATGTCCAAAGATTACGAAAAATATCTCTTGCTTGGGCAGAAGCTTGTTATGTTTAGTGTGAAGCTAGTTATGGCCATGGCGTTCCAGCCTCCAAGGATAACTCATGTAAGAAACTTTTGGATAATGTGGACGTTTAGTGCAGCATGAAAAATATGGATTCAGTAAAATAAGTAAACAGTTTTTTATGACTTCAGGAATGTTGTGATTGCATGTCTTAGTATAGTCTCAAAAAAAAATTACAAAAAATATAGTCTTTTAAACAAAGTTACTCCTAAAGGTCAAGCAGTGTTTTTTTACATAGTGAAAACGTGAAAAAAAAATGAAGTGGGTTAGGATTTTTCAGTGAAAAGGTAATGGAATCTGTACACTTCTGATTTCAAATCTTGGGAGATTTACAAGGTTTTCTCCAAAACATTCAGATTATCTGAAAATACATGCATATACCAATACAATAATTCGGATAACTAAATCCAAAGTGCATTTTACAAAGTAATATTAGCAGAGAAAAAAAAATTAATAACTCAAATTTTCTGTGAAATAGATATTGTACACTATTTTAATTAATTGTTATAGAATATTGCATTTACGTGTAATATTATTGTATTTTATTTTTAGCATAATTCCTGTAACTGTGTATTTTTAATAAAAATTTAATAACATTTACAGCAGCATTTTCTATTTACTTGGCATATTCTGTATTCTTATTATTAAAACTGAATTTTTTAAAGAAAAATAATCAGTTTTTCAAAATTCTGTCCACCGATTATTTTTCTTTTCTGTTAGAGAATGCTGTGACACTATAGATTAGAAATCAGAAAGATAATTGGTAGTAAGAAAACCTTTGATTTAATTTTACTTCAGGCGCTCACCGTGAATATTGTTTCTGTAAAAGAAAAGTTTTTAATTGTATTTTAAATAAATTGAGAACAAATTTCTCAATCGGTTCAGCAGTTTTATTAAAAAAGGCAATGGAAGCATAATAAAACTCTATCTTGTAAATTGAAGTATTATATTGAGTTATACAACAGTTCTGTTTTCTGGTTTTGTAAAGACTGATATTGTTACTTTTTAAGAATAAGTGACCATTCTTTTTATTAATGACTGCAGACACAATAATATAAACACAAAGATAATTAACATAATTTTCTAAATATAGGCACCTCTTATACAATACATACTTATGAACACCAGATATTGATAAGAGAGCCCATTTTTTTATTTAAGAAACTTGATTAAACATTTTTAGGAGATGAAATTATACTTTTGATGGGAATATATGTAACTATAATAAATATTTAATAATGATTACAAGCTTAGTGCTTTACTTAGGCGCTTCAGAACAAAACACTACAACTTGAAAAGGATAACATAACTGATTTATAAGTTGTCAAGATTTAGTATGTTCCAGGAACAAAATTTAAATTTGTTTATATTCCTTTTATCTGGTAATATATAAATAAATCTTTGTTATATGGTGTAAGATATTTGGGTTGGAAGAGCCTCAATTGTTAAGTACCACTTTTTCTACACAGAGCCTACTCGTTTTAATCTTCATTAATTAATTATCTTCTTTTTAGCTCACTAATCAATTGAACCTTCATTAATTGCTTGGGCCATTGCTGAAAAATTAATACACTTTATTATCGATAATAATGGTCTTAAACAGATAAGTTGCACTTACAGTTATATTCTTCTTTACATTTGATATCAGGAGGGTTGAAGAGATTATTTATAAACAAAATAATTAATTTAAGCTAACTACAATAAATCTAAAACAAGTCACAACAGCTGCTTGTCATGTCTCTGACCGATCAGAGTACCTTTTCTGGAATAAAGATAAAAGAGAGAATGTACGAGGTGCGACAATAAAGTAATGAGACTGATTTTTCTTTGCAAGATGTGGCAACCCTGCAGCTTGCGTAGGCACACCATCTTTGATTTCGGTCTATAAGCTACTTCTAGTCCAAGCGGCACACTGATGCAACTGCTCAGTCGTGAGTTGTGCTGTAATAAGTGAACACGTGTTTGTGTCTCTCATCACAGAAATGAAACCGCAAAATATTGCGCCAACAGTATGCCATTTTTTTTTTTGCGTTAAATCAGGTGAAAATGCGACGACAACTTATGGTAAGCTTCAGAAGGCTTTTGGAGAGGAGGTTATGTCAAGAGCTCAAGTTTTTCGGTGGCATAAAATTTTTAGTGAAGGCAGAACGAATGTTGAAGATGAAGACCACAGTGGACGACCATCAACCTCACGGACAGATGTCAACTTGATCAGGGTGTGTGAAATTGTACGACCTGATCGAAGATTATCCGTGAAAATGATTGCAGAAGAACTCAACATCGATCGAGAAACGGTTCGTCTAATATTAACTGAAGATCTTGGTAAGAGAAAGATTTGTGCAAAAATGGTCCCCAAAAATCTCACACAACAACAGCGAGAAACACGGAAAAATGTGGCAGCCGATCTGTTAGAGCAAACAGAAATCAATCTAGATTTGTTGAGCCGTGTTATCACTGGTGATGAAGGTTGGTTTTTTCAATACGATCCAGAGACAAAACGCCAAAGTTCGTAATGGTGTTTAAAGGGATCACCCAGACCAAAAAAAGCTCGCATGTCAAAGTCAAAAGTGAAATGCATACTTGTGTGCTTCTTCGATTCCAAGGGAATTATTCATAAACAGTGGGTGCCTCCTGGACAAACACTTAACCGATATTTTTACAAAGAAATTTTAGAAAGACATCGTAAACGAGTTCTTCGTGTCCGTGCCAACATTGCTGATAATTTGATTCTACATCACGATAATGTGCCACCCCATACTGCTCTGTCAGTACAGCAATTTTTAACCTCAAAACAAATTTCAGTACTACCACAGCCACCTTATTCACCAGATATCGCTCCGTGCGAATTTTTTATATTTCCAAGAGTCAAAATGGCGGTCAAGGGACACCATTTTCAAACAACACAAGATGTCCAGAAGCTGTGACGAGGGTCTTGGAGGATATTACAGAAGATGAGTTCCAGAAATGTTACCATCAATGGCAGAAGCGCTGGAATAAGTGTGTGCAATCACAGAGGAACTGCTTTGAAGGAGACAACACTAAACATGACTAAAACGGTAAGCAATATTTTTTTTCACATCAGTCTCATTACTTTATTGTCGCACCTCGTATATCAACAATTTAATAAAAATACATATATGTCCTCAATAATTTTTTAATTTCCTGATATAAAAATTGGCTTACCATTTATTATAAATGAATATACGAGGGTTATTTTTTTTTTCAAGGTCCGATCGGTCACAAAATTAAAACCACATTGAAAATAAAAAATTTTTTATTTGTAACTAGTACTTACGCTATTTCTCTACATAGTCGCCACTTCGATTTAGACATTTGTCGTAGCGTGGTACCAACTTTCCAATACAGTCATCAAAGAACGGAGCCGCCTGTGTTTTCAGCCATGTTTCTACACTGGTCTGCAGCTCAATGTCTGTGCCAAAATGTTGTCCTCCTAGCCAGTGTTTCATGTGAGCAAAGAGGTGAAAATCGGATGGAGCCAAGTCCGGGCTGTATGAGCTTCTTTGTTATAGCTGCAGTGTGCGGCCAAGTATTGTCATGGAGAAAACAATGCCTGATGAATACATTCCTCTCTGCTTATTCTGAATTGCCCTTCGTAGATGTTGAAGAGCGATGCAGTATGAGGCTGCAGTGATGGTTGTGCCACGTTCAGCCTGAAGAAATCGAATTACCGCACGCACTTCACACTTGGCGGGAGATGCTATTGTTGTAGACATGTTTACATGCTAGCTGCGTGTTCAGAACTAAAAGAAGTGACGCGGTGTGATTGAAGGCCATATTAGAGATGCTGTGCAACACATATTTGCAAAGGTTCATCCGATTTTTGCACGGGTTTTTATTTTTCGACCGATCGGACCTTGGAAAAAAATAAACCTTATATCTATTCCGTGCTTTCACAGGCTTTATTCTTCAAGGAATAAAAATGAATTTAATAATCAAGAAAAAATAATTTGTGCGATTTGTAAGCTTCACAAAGCATATGTAATTTTTTGTACCTAAAAATCCTAAGACTGCTAAGTCAATCAATTCATTTAATAAATTTTGACATATAATCAACATAGTAACAATAAAATAAAAGAACTTTACGTTACAAAATGATTAGCTTTCATCTTTTGAAAAAATTCCAAAATATGCCAGAATTAAATTACTAATAGCTTACCAGAAAGTTTGATTTCAATGAATTCTTGTACACCTTAAAACCCATGTATAAGGAAATACTAACAAGCAAAACATATTATAATGTAAATGAATTTCTAAACAATACAGCTCTAATGAAAAATGATGGGAATGTTCTGTTTAAACTTTAATTTCTGATGTGTTTATTATACAATTTACATATACTATGTAACTCAATTCATCTGGACTGCGGAGGATCTGATACGGATGAATTTAATCTACATACCTACTTTACAAACACACAAACTCATACACATTAAACCTTAATCTTACAACCTAAAATTATAAACCTTAAACTCACATTACAAATGAAAAATACAGAAAATTAATGATAAAACTATTTTTAATGTTATACATTAGTGAAAAATTTAAACTTAAGTTATAACAAGATCAATGTTCTAAAATACATTCACTGTCATTTGTGTTTCTTTCAATAAGAGATGGGTGAGCTGAAAGTGGGACTGCAGCTTCAGCTTATATTGTACATAAACATACCCTCACGTATAATCAACAGGTATATATTAGATAGTCTTTAATTTCATGATTTAAAATCTAAATATAATTTCAATATTTAAAATCTAAATTTCTGATCTGAAAAAAATTATAATTAATTCTAGTGTGCCTATCCTAATATTGTATCGTTTTTGGATGATTATGAAAAATGAAATTCTAAAGATTCATAAACAACAAATAATACACACATTTAAAATATTCTGATACCAAAATCCACATCTGCAGATAAGTTAAATCTAGATTAATAGGGTTATACAAAGTATACAAAACTGGACGAATTATGCCAATGCCAGTTTAAGAAGTATAATGTGCAAAGATGGAAAAACAAAAAGTATATGAATCTAATGTATTTCAATAATAGTTGAATTATCACATGAAATAGCAGAGTTAAGTTCCCAAACACTTAAACAGAAAGACTGAAAACACTTAAGAAAATCTGTTTTGTTTATTTTTAGGAAGATTCAGTTTCAGATATAGCCAGTTATTTGAGCCAAACTAATGGAGCTCTGATGAGAATAGATGAAAAACATATTTACATATGGTCTGTTCAGAAAGTATCAACCTAACTTTTTCCCTGAAAAGTATTTGGATTTAAGTGGTAAGTAGATCTCTATACACATGTGGTGATTTTTTGTAGCCTCATGGAGTGGGTCAAATACTGCCAGACGGCAAATGATGAGTATGCTTGTGTGTCAATGCTTTTTGCACTTTGCGTGGAATGGTAGAGAACATGTTGGACATTGCTATAGCATAGTTTGCCAAAAAATTCAGTATGATGTTAAGGCAATTCAGAAATTAAAGAATGATTAGTGCAAAAATGATTGAACTTTAATTGATAATGATTAGCATATCAGAATGTTGTCAATTAGCCAAAATCCAGATATCAATAATAAGGTGTCAAGTTTCAAATGAATGTCTGCAGAAAGACTGTCTCAGAAATGATTAAGAATACCGGTGTTCCAATGATTCTGGAAATACTACTTAAAAAAATTATTTGGTCATTTGCAGAACAGCTACAAACTTTACCTTAAAGCTACTTTCATGTGAACATAAACAAAGAACTACCATATGCCTTCAGTGCTTTTGATTTCATGACAAATATGAAAAATTTAAGTTATCACAGTGAATGGCTTCATCATTTCCAAACCCAAAGAATGCAAAACAAGTCAGGAGTAAGGTCAAAACTAACTGTATTCTTTTCAATGTGAATTTTTAATACTAACGCCGAGTTGTGTATTGTGAATACATAACAGGTTACAACAGTTTTCCACCAGAAACTTATTACTGTCATCTTTTTAATGCAGTTTGGCACAAAAGAGTGGATAAGAGTGAGTCATGCATCTGGCACTAGCATCAAGGCAACCTATCTTTCACCTGAGCCAGGATTTCTTGGCAGGGCAGGTTAATTCTACAGTTCACCAGTCTCAACTCTCCACATTGATCCTTGTAATTTCTAGTTTGCCTACAAGCTGAAGATGCTGTTGAAAGGGTCTTAATATATAGCTAATGAATGTAAGAGCTCAGTCGATAAGCATACCAAAAAAGGAGTTTCGCAAATGTTTCTAGCATTGAAAGAACCACTGCGTTAAGTTTGTGAAGTAACACAAGGAGACCACTTTAAAGATTACAAAACAGGTAAATAGATTTTTTCCCAACCTTCAGTCAGATATTTTACGAACAGACATCACATATAAATCAACTGTCCAATGGAGTACTACAGGGTGATTTTTTAGTCCTGTTACCCAATCGTTAATGTCTGGTAATTTTTTTCTAAGAAAGGGAAATTTTGTTTTGTGACACGAATTTGGTAGCGCTACTCAACCGGTATAGATACGGCAATGTGAGTTGATTCTCCTTGAGCTGTGTAAACTTTGCCGTTTCCGGTTATGTTACGAACAGAATGTCTTTTACCATAGAATGAGTTTTCATTCTTGAACAATATTTTGCTACGAAATTGTATGAGAGTGTAAAAGAATCATTTTCAAATTAAATTTGTTGGTGTTCCTTCGCCAGAAAAAATGTCAATTTCTAGGCTAGCAAACCAATTTTGAGAGACAGGTAGTGTTTGCAAGAAAACATAGTGGTCGACTAACTCGCTTGACAGATGACGTTTTAGAGAATGTGAAAAGTTTACGAAAACTTTCCACGCAAGTCGGTTTGTCATATTAGAGTGTTCAGAAAGCTGCTACAAAATTGAAATTGTATCCGTATCACGTACGATTAGTCCAAGAGCTTCAGCCTGCAGATTTAAACAAGCGATTGCAATATTGCCGTTGGTTTAGGTATCTCGCATGTCGGTTTAGGTCCATGCATGTATAACCACAAGGGGTGGGCATTTTGAGCATATTCTTTAACAATTATGTAAGTAATAGCTTTTTATTAAATCTCTTTTGTAAGTAAATACATTTTTTATTCCACCTAAATTTCCCTTTCTTAAATTGCATTTAAAATTGAGTAACAGGACTAATAAATCACTCTGTGTAAACAGAACTAACCTCAAAATTAAGAAGATATCTTTTAGTTTAGATATCTATTAGATATCTTCAGTCATGATTTTTAATAGTAACTTATATAAATTTAATCTATACTCTAATCTGATTTAATTTTTAATCCTTTTATTCATGTTTATCCATTTTCAACTTAAAAAATATTCAACTGTGATGCAAGATTAGTAAGATAGTGATACAATTCTAAAATGTTAAATATTTTTATTGTAGAAGTATGCGGTAAAGCAAAAGCAAGACAATTATCTGTTACAACGTATTCAATTAAAATATACAAACCTCAGCAGCATCCATTACTGTACCGACCCCTACTGTCAGAGCTGATTTTGGTACTTTATTAAAATCACCATCAAAAAATCTAGCATTTGCTTCTAATGTTGCCTGTGCAAGTGTTTTCACTCTTGTACGTGATACTAAAGATGACCCCGGTTCATTGAATGCAATATGACCGTCTGGTCCGATACCTGATAAAGACATACAATTAATTTCAATAAGAACTGATTTTTTTTTTGTTTACATCTTTATTACTCTAATAGTCCCCTCAAAAAATATACCAACAAAAATAAAATATATTTACCTCCGATGAATAAATGTATGCCACCTGAATCGTGTATAAGTTTTTCATATCGGGCACATTCAACTTCTAAATCTTCTGCCATACCATTTAATAAATTACAGTTTTCTGGTTTGATATCAATATGTTTAAAAAAATTCTGCCACATATAGTAATGGAATGACTGAGGATGATCTTCTGGTAGATCTGGGGAAAAAAATTGATTACAACTTAATACTACAATGAAAAAGTTGTGATTGAAAAACAATCTACAGGTAAAAATTTGAATGTTAAAAAAAATAAATATTATCTGAAAAAAAAAATATATATATATAAAATAAAAAACTACATCTGATTATTTCTAAATTTGTCCATATGCTCTATATAACAGATTTTATATTGGTGGCCGAGACTGAAAAAATACCTCCTATACATTTTACATTTTAAGTATGTTATTATTAATCAGATATTTATGTGTCCTTATATTCTGAAAAAGCACAGATCTCTCCAAAAGTACTAACATAAAGAAAAGAAGAGAAATTATAATGTTATAATTAAGAATTTTATTGTTATAAAGTATAATTCCATTCTTCTTTCCTGTATGTACACAAAAATCCCATACAAAAAACTTTAAGCGTAGCACAAAAATTACTCGCTAAATAAATAAAATATTAATGATATAATAACATTACTGAAACTCTAGTCAAAATTATGTTAGGTTTAATGGTAAACGCTAATTACATAGGCTTTTCTTTTTCCTGTTTAGCCTCCGGTAACTACCGTTTAGATAATACTTCAGAGGATGAATGAGGATGATATGTATGAGTGTGAATGAAGTGTAGTCTTGTACATTCTCAGTTCGACCATACCTGAGATGTGTGGTTAATTGAAACCCAACCACCAAAGAACACCGGTATCCACGATCTAGTATTCAAATCCGTGTAAAAATACCTGGCTTTACTAGGACTTGAACGCTGGAACTCCGAGAGTTCCAGCGTTCAAGTCCTTCTGATTTGGAAGTCGAACTTCCAAATCAGAAGACGCGTTCACCACTAGACCAATCCGGTGGTCTAATTACATAGGCTAATTATAATTTAATCTCTCGTCAAATGTTATAAACAAAGCGAATTCCATAGCAGTGTAGCATATGCACATTAATATACATTATAAGTTAGCTTAAATATTGCCAAAAATATTTTAATTGCTTAAATCAGTCGACATTTTGTTCTGTAATGCTTCAGTATTATGTGGTGAAATATGGAAGCGATTGTTACTACAGCTCCTGCCAGTTGCAAGTTGCATAGCATCATTTATTTTTTACAAGCAAAAGGAACATCTGAAACCGAGATCCACCATCGGCTGTCTGTAGTACATCGTTTATAGTAATATAATAATGAGTGATGGTTTTGTAAGAGAATGGTGCAGGAAATGTGCACATTAGTTTAGAATTAATGTATATGATAAGGAAGGAAGAAGGCGACATCAAACGCATGACTCATTAAATATGGGTGGTTAGCCGTTAGTGAATATTTCTTACCGATGATGTACATTCCTGATGTCCATACATTTGATCCAAATATTAAATAAATGTAACAACAAGGTTTTATTTTTTTAGCCCATAAAATACAAATCTTTTAGAAATAAATAAATATATCTGCATTCATTTTAATAGGATTGACACTCAGAAATGAAAATACACGCTAAGGCTCACACAGGATGAGGGTAGCTGAAATGTAATACACAGTTGCTTATAACTCCCAAATGAAAAGAGTTAATGCAATGAAACAAATATGGCATGAAAGTGCATTTTATTTACTAGAATAGCTTATACTTATTTTCCATGTAATCACCATTTACAAACAGGAGTCAAGTTTCATCTCCAGTTACAAAACTGAAAAGGAAAGTCATCTTCCTCATTATAATAATTTTTCAGAAGGTGTTCACAAAATTTCTTTTGTTGTTATTTGTTCTTTTCTGCTCAGTTTGCATAGACCAACTGTGAACAAATTTTATGGCAGTACAGTCAGGCAATAATGTGTTCTACTGATCTTTCAATATACCTACCTGAGTGGCGATGCATATTTGTGTGATGTGACTGTCACTTTGAAATGATCAACCTATTTCCTTTTGGTTCTTCTCATCATCGGTCACATAAACCGGTTGACCACTGAGAGGTACATTCTCAATATTCATTTTACTGGCTTCTAAAGCAGAAAATTTTATTGCTTACCTATTCATAGTACTTAGATCAACAGTTTCATCACCATAAATAGCTTTTAGAAGACAATAAATGTCACTAATGTTTACTTTTTCTGCTGTTAAAAATTCAGTCACTGCACACTGCTTTAGACGCAAAGACGTAACAGGCATCATGCTTCGAATGATATAAAAAATCATATTTTCAACAACTTGACCAAGAAAAATTATAATTATTTTTTACAGAGATAATTATGCTACTCCTGCTGGAATAATAATTTCCATACTATCTGAAAGTGAATCTATAATTTTAAAGTATTATATTTCAGCATGAAGTTAAAAAAAAAATCAGCTACGTACTACAGAAAAAAAAATACAAACCTACATACTCATCCATATTGAATGTTCTAATGAACTTAAATGAAATTTTTCCCGCAATGAAAAATTCAATTAATTTTTTATACATCCCCATCGGTGTGCTTCCTGCAATATAAATAAATGGACAAAAATAAATACAATAATTGTATAATACGTTAAATAAAATTTATAAAAAGAAATTATTTATAAACGTTCATTACTGCATCACAAATTTTAAACAGTTGTAAATAAAATAATTTTTATTTTTTATGTGTACTGTTGTTATAACAGATCTGCTACCACAAGAGGATGTGAACAATCATCTGATTAAATTTTCAATCACTATTTAAAAAACTCTTGCTATAATAACTAGTATGGAAATTTAACAATCAAATGAAGATTAAATCAGAAAAATCAATGTTACTCACTTATTTATGAAAAAACTTTCCTTTTTCTTAATGAACATTTTTTTTTTGAAATTGTTCAATAAATAATGACAAGAAAAGCATCATAGTTCAATAACTAGCAAAATAAAAGTTACAATTAAAAGCTCACAACATCCTTATTACCAGTTAAAAATATTGTTCAACTAACATATTAAAATATGTAACGTCTTGTGCTCTGTTAACCATTAAAGAGCTGGATCCTTCTAAACAAATGTTGACAGTTCCGTGTCCTATGGAGTAATAGATCTGCTGTTCATTCCTGACATAATATATTATATATAATTATATACTGATCTAAATAAAATATTTTTAAAAATAAATATGTTATTTCAATAAATTTTTATTAACAGTCTTTCATCTTAAAGTTTTATGAACTGGTAAACAGCTTAATTCATAGATGTAGGATCAACGTTAATGGTACTTTTTCTTTTTTATCTTACATTTTGCGTCTTATCTAATTTCCTATTTTTCCTTATATTTTCATTTAAAAAATATACTACACTACAATTGGCTATAGCCAAATCAAAATTTTGCAACTGGTGCTCTCTAATCAAATCAACTGTTCATAAGATAGAAAGATAGAATCAATTTAATTTAATACCTATCAAAGCAAAATGAGAATGTTATCCACTGGACAGAAGGTCTTGCCATGGGTTCACCTTTATCAGAAATATACATTCAACACTTTGAGAAAATAAATAGTACATGACATTACAATGATACGGTACATGATATATGTAATGTACCGTGTGTTTCAAAATGAATATCAGGATTTTAAAGTTAAGTAATAGTTATTAAGTTTTATATTGATAAATTATACACAAAACGAAAGAACAACTCAAACAGTTTTTCCTGAAAAAACTGTAACAGTTTTTTCCTGTTTAATGTGAACACCATTTGTTACACAGCACACATCCAGTAGATAGGAGAGTTCATTCCATACTTTAATCAGAAAGTATGGAGTAACTGATGCGACAGCTGCTTCGATCCTGTGTCTCAAGTTTGATAAGTCTGCTAGGAACAGCGGCACATACACTTGATTCTTTATAAACCCCCAAAGAAAAAAATTGCATGGGGTCAGATCGGACAAATGTGGAGGCCATGGCAAACAAGCACTGTCATCTGGTCCCCGGCTACTAATCCAGTGGTCAGGAGAATTTCATTCAACCAATCACGTACAGCGTTATGCCAGTGAGGAGGTGCACCACCCTGTTGAAGAAAGAGCCACAGTTGTAACATATCAAAATAGTACATTCCAGACACACTTGCTTCTGTGAAAAAGAATGGCCCGTAAACTTTCCATTGGGATACAGAACAAAAAACCATTCAGTTTTGGGGAGCCATGTTTATACTGCAATATTTTATGAGGATTTTCTAAACCCCTAGATACGCACATTATGAGTGTTTATTTTTCCATTAACATGAAATGTTGATTCTTTACTGAATATGACACGATAAAGAAAGTCTTCATCGTCAAAATGCATCATTTCATTTGCTGAAGCTAGGATGCAAATCATAATCCACAGGCTTTAAAGTTTGTAACACTGTAAACTATATGGATGCAGTTATAAGTGTTTCCCTAAAACCTTCCACATAGATGTCACTGGAATTGCTAATTTGTGGCTAGCTTTCTTAATCGATTTCCTACAACTACACACAAAAGATTCTCTTACATGTTTAACATTGTCTTCAGACACACTTGGTCATCCCTTTATACTCTTCCCTTTAAAAATATAGTCAGTGGTTTCAAATTGTTTATACCATCTATGAATGTTATTGTCACTCGGGGATCACAACAGAATGCAAGAAGAACAGTATTACATATTACATATTTATACTTTAGAAACTGCAAAACACAGAACGCTTTCTGTTGGGGGAGGGGGTTGCCATCTTTGCTACTAGTGTTTTCAAATAGAAGGTACAGGAAGTTTATAAGCTTGCACACAGCTGTAACTTTTTGAGTTACTCTTTCATTTCATGTCTAATAATTAATCAACATACGTGAAACTTGAAAAACATTACATCGTTTTAAAACTCTGATATTCACTCTGAAACACACTGTGTTATGATGGGTAAGATATATTAGGGACATATAATGAGGATATAAAAAATGAACACATTACTGTTAAAAATAAACTAAATATGTATAACAAAAACTTAAAATTTTAAATATGAACGTGAAATAAAATGCACAATCAACCATCTAGATATAAATATTGAAATAAAAATGTGAATAAAATTAATAAAGAGATTAAATATATAAAGGAAATTGCAAATGTATATGGATATAACAATGATCTCATTGACCAATTATATAAAAACTATAAATAACAAAAATTCTCTAAAAAAAAGAAAAAAAATATATATAGAGGTAAAACCATCAAATCTTCCATTAAGAGGTTTTCAGGGCACTTTAATAATTATAAAAGAGGTAATAGTAAGTTTTCAAATTTAACTAATCATCTTATAAAAAATAAATATACACGATTACTGTTATTTACAATAATTGAAATAAATAACAATAACAGAGAAATGATATTCTTGAAAAAATACATATCAGTAAATTTAAATGTAAATGTAGATTACATGTAAACCAACTTATATGTATAGGCAAGTAAACAGTATGGAAACCCCTCAACAACTTTAAAACCGAGATAGAATACTTTTACATTTTGACGAGAAATAAAATTTCAACCCCTTCTTGGGAGATGGCTCAGGGGTTGTAACTCAAATATTTTAAATGGTAACACCCTTTGTGTGATAATCATTTTAAAAGTCTTTTAAGACAAGAAAAATGGTATAAATAAAAAGTTGGTATATCTGTATCCAAAATGGCGGCAGAGTAAAAGTCTGGGTTTTGAAAATTACTAAATTTAGTAAGTTCAAATTAACAAATTAAATTAAAAAAAAAAATTAAACTGATTTAAAATTTATTTTTAATAAATAATTTTAACAAAATTATTTGTTACCTAATCATGATGATCATTGATAATCTCTTGAAAAAATGAAGCTTACTTCACTGTTGTGTAATATTCTGTTTAGTGATTATTACTCCACTGCTAAGTTTCTTATGAGAATTTATTGTGATTGGTTGACTAACTGATTTTGTCTACCCTTACTATGTTTGTAAAACACTTTTGATATTTACATCTTTTTTACCTTAATTGTAATTGCTTTTTTACTGAATTAATTTTTTTTGTTCTAACTGCCATAGCTACCAACATGTCACTTAGTGAACAGGAGAGGGTCACACTTTTAATGAGTGGCTTTGGTGATAACAGTTAGGTGAAATTTTGTCAATCGTTCAATGCAACATTTAATGATCCTAACCCTATTTCAAAAGGTACAGTATCAAAAACCAATTTGAAGAAACAGGGAACATTAATAATACGGGAAAACCAGGGAGGCCTAAATCTGCAACAGATTTATGCAAAAATTTACTGAGATCATCATTCCTCAACTTAGATTGCAGCATGAGAACATAACATTAGCGATTTGAACATTAAAAAGTGAAAATTTCAAACCCTTCAAAATTTGTAAGGTGCAAGAACATAATAAATACGACTACGATTGATGACTTGTGTTCTGGCAAAGTTATGATGAACAATATTTGTGCAGATCCTAATTATTAAACAACATATTTTTAGCGATAAGGCCACATTTATTTTACAAGGATTTGAATCTCAGAACTCTTGACTTCGAAATCAGCTGATCTGCAATGACAAGTTAACCACTAGACTAGCCCAGTGGGCTTTGTTAAGTGTCCTCCAAACTGTCGACTGTAAAGTACGAAACTCCAATTCGCTTAAAAAGATGTCATGTACTGATGCTTAGACTGCGCTAGCATTTCAAAATGGCCACCATTTTGAATGGACTGAGAGATCAGGTTCATTATTTTACACAGGTAAACCTCTAGGTACCCTAGCAGTATATGAAATTTCAGCTCAATATGATTAACCATTCCTGAGAAATAAATTTTTGTTAAAAATACAAAATGGTGCATAGCCATTTTGTATTTTTAACATAAAGCATTTCTGGACGTATGTTGATATAACGTTTTTTCTTTAATTCAATTTGAGGAGTATTCTCTGAATATTTGAGACAGTTTTTATAAACGCCCTTTATACGGTTTTTGAAAATATTTCCACTTGACTGAAAATTACTTTTACAGTATACAGTACATTAAATTGGCTCTAAGACTGTGTATGTGGTTGAATAAACAAATATCAATTGTAAATGCATACGTTGAATTATCATATTATTCAATCTTCTATAGATAAACAATAGAATAGAATACAAGAATAAATAATAAAGAATAGAATACAGATAAACACCTACATATGTAAATGTAAACATTTTCTTGAATACAATACTACAATACAGGATATTTTTATAACAAGTGTAAAAATTAAAACACAAATTATTTTATGACTTCTTTTTTTGTTCATTGTACAAAGTGTTCAATATTTGGAGTCTTCTATTACGTAATCTTATTTCAAGCAACAGGTAATTACAGAACTGTCTTTTGTTGGTGTATATAGTTTTACTGTACAACATGCAATTAATAATATTTGTAGTTCCAGCAATAAAGTTTATAATGGCAAACATTCGAAAGCTAATACAAATATTCACTACTAACATGCTTTTTAAACAATAAAAAAAAAAAGTAGGAACCATCAAGATTACATATGGATTGTTCAAGGGTCATTCAATAATTAAAGAAACAAATTGTAACAATGGAAAAACTATAGCTATTCAATAGAGTGCGTTAAAATTGTCTCATGTTCAAGTTGACACTACTGACATAAAATACATTAGCTGTTCAAAAAAGCTTCCATTATTATAACCTCTTTTGTTTATTTCAAATTGTCGGTTCAGCTTGAAATGTGTATCATGGAAAAACAGCATGCTGCAATATAATTTTTGTTTTCTGCAGATATAATGCTAACTGAAATTATTTTATTCTTAATGATCTTATTCACAAGAAGAGACATGTGTAAATTTGGTAAATTACTAAAATCTGTAGTGTGAGTAGAGGTGGATTTCAAGATGGTTGACTGAAAATCACAATACCAACCAAATTCACATTTGTACAAAACTTAAATGGTGGTTTTCAGTAGATGGTAATGTTTTTTTAAGATCATGTAACAAATTTGTGATTAAACTTACATCATTTTAAGCCGAAACCTGAACATCGAAGTATGGACTGGAAACACCAATTTGCCTGCCAGAAAAAAATTCAAAACCTATGTATCAGTCAGTATAGTGAAGATAATAGGTGTTTTGAGACTATAAGTCCCAGTTTATTGCAATCATTCGGAAGAACAATCAACTGAGTACTATTATGACTTGCTAGAAAACATAGTGAAACCCCCAATAAAGAAGAAAATTACCAGTTCTGTCTTAAAAGCTGTACTTATTCTACATGATAATGCCCATCCCCATTATACTCAAAAGACATGAGAAGCTATTAAAATTGGGTTAGAAGGAGTTGTCACATCCGCCTTACAGTCCTGATCTCAGATTTTTTTTAATTTATTTCTCTCAAACACTTTTTACTTGACAGTGAGTTTGGTAACAATAAGGAGACCAACAATGTTTGACTCGGACATTGAGGTGAACAATTCTTTACTACTGGAATAAGAAAGCTGGCAGAAGGAAGAGATAAATGCCTAAATGTAGTCAAGGATTATGTTGAAAAGTTTTATTAGTTTCATTCTCATTTAATAAATAATTTTTCTACAGTAATTTTCATCTTTAATTAATGAAAAATCATTGTAAATTATATCACCATTATAGATTACACAGCTTTAAAGTAAACCTTTAAAGTTTCGCAGTTAGTATCAGGCCAAAAACCTTCAGAACCTATAGTTCACTGAATCCTAGAAGCTAGAATATCCTGTAATATAGATGTTCAAATTCACATAAATTATCTAGCATCTTTATAGGTGGAATTTAAATAGAATTTAATTTAACCCAATTTCTGAGTCAAGAAAGTATAAGCTTTTATGAATGGCATTAAAAAAAAAATGCAACATTAAAAATACAACATATACCTGATGGTAGACCTAAATTAAAATATCTATTCGGTCCAGGTTTGAAATCTCTAACTTTCTGGACAAGATATTTTGCCGACCATTCTGTTACTTCATTAGGTGTAGGTAGTATCACTAACCTCATCTTGACTTTTATTCCAACCTAAAAAATGAACATTTTACTTGTAATATATATAAGAAATTACCTATAAAATGTATAATTATAATTTAAAAGTTGTATCAACTTTAATAAACTAAATTAAAATGGTTTTAAGCCATTATTCATGATTTAATTATATTTTGAATACTAGTAAAGCTTCAATCAATGACTCAAACAAAATTTGATTTACAGTAAATTATTGTTGTAATAAATAAGACTGTTAAAATGAATCAAGCATTCAAACAACTTTTCACTGAATATGAATTAAGAATGTACAAAAATGCAATTTAAAAATAATCTAAAATACAGAAAATCTAATTAAATACAAAGAAATGTAAATAATAATTTGTCAACAAAAATGTAACAGGTAGAAACGGATGACAGTAAGTTGATAAAATAACTGAAGAAGAATTTGGCTTATATATTATGCTAATTTGATTATATTTAATACATCTTAAATATCTTCATTCAAAAGTTTTGAGGAATATCCTAAGGTGTAACTTAGGCTACACCAGCCTGAAATGACCATGTCTTACACTGGGGTCATGACTTGTATTCAAGTTGATGTAGTACAAAAGTCCATCATTTACATGTCCAGGCTCATGATTACAGAAAAGACTTAGCATTTATTTAAATAAATCTTAGCATAAATTACTGGAAATAATGATTTCCTTTGTCTTAAATATTATTGTCTGCTACTTTTTACAAAGGTATGTCAAAGAACATTGATTAACAGTGACTATCCAAAATAAAGAGTAATTTGTACTAGAAAGCAGAATTTTCAGACAGGTCTGTAGACAAGGCTGCTCTTAACAAACCACACAAATACCAAGAAAGCAACAGTTTACAAGTACCTAAATCCTTCACCATCCAGAAAAGTCTATAAAACATCCATTCAAGGATGAATCAAGGATAACAGAAAAGGTTGGATAATGAGAAAGAATAGCATAGTAATGACTCCACAGAAACTGAGAAATAAACATCTAAAAGGGTTCTCCAAGATTATCCAAAGCCCCTTCAGGAAGGAGATAACACGATTCCATCAACTTCTCAGGAAATCAGGTATCATTTACTCAGAATAAGGAACAGATATGGTACTATTGGAAGCATATCACAATAATTTTGTGTTTACTAATTAAAATATACACTACAAAAAATTACTGTTCCTCCAGGTAATAATGATACCCAAGAACAGGTATAAACTTAACTTAAGAAAATCTATTCCTGGATTCTTGCTGCATCTGAAAAAAAAATTCAACTTAACTATCACTGTTTGGTGAGATCACCATTGGAAACTAATTTATATAAGGCATCTAAGTAAATATTTAATCCAAAGGTAGCTTAACTCAACTCTACTTTTTAACACAAAATGATTAAATAGGGAAGACTACTGGAGAGAGCTGTCTTGATTTCATTAATTAGAAATTGAAAGTACATATTAAATTAATTAAAAAGAAATATAACCTGCTTAATAGGTAAGTAATTTACTAAAAAAAGAGATTTTTAAAAATTACATTTTTCAACAGATTTCATTTTACAATATAACCAACAGATAAAGACAATAAACCTTTTTTTTTCTGTAGTCATATGTTTTACAATCATTACAAAATTTATATACGAATCCATTTGGTCATCCAAATAATAATATGATAACCATTCAACTACTGTTACTGATTAATCTGTATTTTAATGCATAAAAATATCTATTAAAAATAAAAATACATAATAAACATATAAGTTTATATACTGAAAGAAGGTTGAAAAAATTTTATTAGATATCCTAATTCATCTTTAGAAACTTCACACTTTTCCTTTTTTCTTCTTTTCTTTTAACTAACAGAAATTTGTTTAAACATTTTTGCAACAATTCTTGTTTTAATTTACATTAAATTTCATAATTAAAAAGTTTAAACTGTTTTAATTTTAAATTAAAAAATAATAATTAGGTCACTTCCATTTGGTCAAAACATGCATAACAAAGTTTACTTATACTTAACAAAATGTCAATTTTATTGCAAAAACTATAAAAAAATAAGTGGTTTATTTGACAAATAAGTAAAAAATTACAATAAAATAAATTAACTAAATAATTATAATGAAAATAAATAAACTTATGCAAGTACTTACAAAGTTGTTTTGATATGTAGAACAGACTGAGATTGTGGAAGTGGATTATTTAAACAGTAATCTACTTTTCGGTCAATTACTTATCAGACAAAAGAGGGGTAAAGATCAACTAGTTTTCAGTACAGTGAACTATACTTTCAGCACGTTATGACGTACATTAATGAATTTAACAACTAATTATATAATATCACGCTCGTTATCCTGTAACTAAATTGATGCAATTCTAGTTAAAATATCACCTGATTAATCAGAAATAAAATTCCAAATTATATTATTAAAATTGTTTAAAATGATACTAAAATTCAAATCAAAAAGGGTAAATAAAAAATAAGCCGATTTTAATACAAATAAAAACAAAAACAGGAAGCAAAGTTTATCACATTTAAAACTTCTACATCAAAAGACATCCAAAGCTCCCATAACGAAGACTAACTATTAATCTGCTCTTATCACACTACCAACACTAAAGTAGTGGACATTCTTATCAGAAGTCATAATAAATTGTATATGATTACCATCCCAACATATTATAATTGTGTAATTAGTAATTTTTTTGGACAAGATTTGTTACTTATATATTAATTATTTATTAACATTATTAATAACTTGCTGCAAAAATAACAGAAAGTAATTTTTTTTACATTTTGTTCCTGTTGTTGGTAACTCGATATGTACTTACCCTGGTGAATGGTCGTGTAGTTAGGATTAATAAGTTAGGTTAGAATTAAGACACGTGTAATGCAATTTTGTGACACTTGTGTTGTTGTAAATGCAGTTTTTGAAATAATTAAATAAAAGATACATATTTATTAATATGGTAAGATCATTTTATAATTTTTTGTGCTGTTTCAAGTAATAAATCATTATTAAACATCCGGTACGATAACCTACGTCCTTTGACTTTTTTGGGTTATTAAACTTTCGTATTTATGAACATATTGGAATTGTAAATTAGTTTATGTATGTTTATGAAAAGATGAGTTTATCAAAAGCTTTTGTAGATTTTTTCTTGTTGAAAGATTGTGTCATTCAAGCCTTTCGTACAGTCTGATGGTTACACTACCCTTTTATAAATTTCAAACATGTTTAAAGTTACAGATTATTGTGTAGAATATTTCCCACTGAAAATAATAAACCTTGTATTGTTGGTAGATCTCTTTAATGATGGAAATGTTTAGTTATTTTGTTTATGATGAAATTCTAGTGCAAACAGTGAAATCACAAAATTATAATTTGTAAAGCATAAAATTTCACCTTTCATACAATTGCAAAAGCATTCATTATCATATTTTATATTCAAAAATAGTTATTCATGAAAGTTTAGAAAGCTTAGTTGTACTGGATAGGGAATAGCTTGCTGGATAGTCAACCTACAATGTTATATCACAGTTCCCTTAATCCCTTCACTTGTACAGTTAGAAGTGTAAACAGTATTTTTAATAACCAGGCAGAAATACTCTCCATCTATGTGTTTATATTTTCTAAATTTAACAAGCTATTCTTATCGCACTTTATTTTTGTTCTCTGAACATGTGGATCTTTTTTTGTTAAGATTTCCTGATCTGTTATATTATTAAAACAAGTACAGCAAAGTTTATAAATTTATATTTTCAAATGTGTGTACCTCACAGCTACAAAACTATGTATAAGGGTATTCATTTCATGTAGATGTTGAATACCCCGATTTCATGTGGTGGATGATGAATTGAAAGATGCTGTAAAATTATCAAATGATCAAGGAAGCCTGCCAGCATTTTTCATTGATGGAACGAGAAAACTGATTCACCACTGGCAGAAATGTGTAGCTATAAATGGGGATGTAGCAAATGTTCATTTTTATAGCAAGTAAAATGTACTATTGTGCTTCATTTGTTTCACTTGAGTATTATTTGTGACAGTGCATTACATTTCAGTCATTCCTCATAACTAAGATTATTGTTGGCTGAATTGCTAAGAACATTGGTTAAAGCATGACACTTGTTACTAAATGCTCCTCTAATCCATGATCTTTCTTTAATAATCCTTTTTTTTGTATTTATTTATAAAATAAATATTAAAAATAAACTAAAAAAAAACACAAGGTAATTTTTTATTGCAGAATTTTTTTATTAGGATATATAAGATGTAATTAAAACTTGTATTTATTGTAATAACAGTAGCATTCGTTAATTCAATACCTAAGCAGAAGAAATAATAGCATTATGTTTTAATGTAGAAATTTTCATTTAATTTTGACAATTTTGTTTTTGTAATTTATTTATTGAATAGCACTAATTTTTTCATATTTACTGAACATAATTTATAGTTTTCATTGTATGCATCAAGGTATAAACATTACTCAGTTGATCAATACAATATTAAAAAAACATTTCATTTTTAAAGATTAAAAGCTATGTATTGATGAATCTGTGTACTAATCTCGCATATAATTTTTATTAATTTTTCACATATAATTGAGTAATGTAGCTCCATTAATAACCAATAATCCATTAACCAATAGAATAATATGTAATTAACTAATATAATATATGTAATTGAATAATCCATTTTTTAACCAATGTTGAAAAGTTAATTGAGTTTTAATATAAGTTTATGTTTTACAAGTGATGACTGATAAGTAATGCGCAGTTGTATATAACAAGAGGAACAAAACATACAGAGTGACATATACCGTCATACTGAATCTACATTCCTCACTACATGCTTGCCAAGTCTTATTCAACTCTGTCTACTCATTCATTGTCAATAGCTTTTGTCAAGGAGTCGAATGTGCTATTATGTCAGTGTATTTAAAACAATATTAAAATTATTTTGAATAATCATTAATCAATAAAAAATTACTATAATTGAATTTTTAACAGCTGTAAAAATAAATCCTAGAAACATTCATCATTGTTTACAAGCTGTTTATCAGGTGATAAAACTGTAGATCGTACTGCTATGAATTAGGTGGGCAGCAAGATTTTACCCATGAGAGTGATAAAACAAAAATACCTCTCTTAACAGAGTTCTGGAATACGAAAAGTAGTTATGCAGTGGAGTATCTAGAATACCTGAATTTTCCATAGTAAATAAAGACACTTGAAAAGACAAATGTGTCATGTTTAAAAATTCATTCACTTGATCCTGGAATATAATAATGCTCAGTCACACATTCCATGTGCTATTGTCAAAGCTCTTGTTAAGTTGATACTTGAAGCCGTTCCACACCCTCCATATGTAGCTGATTTAGTGACCTGGCGATTATCACTTCTTTCTGAATTTTAAGAGGAACCTTAATGGCATTCATTTCATTTTAGCCATTAATGTGGAGATTATATTGAAAAGTAAAGGTATGTTTTGGGGAGCCAGTAAAATGCAGTTTCAGCCTCTTTTGTTTCATTTTAATATTTATTTCCATTTATGAGTTATTAGTGAGTGTGCATTATTTTTCAGTTGCTCTTCATATTATATTTATATTGTTTGGGTTAGATATGAAATATTTTTATTATACAATTGCTTAATTAAAATTATTAATATTAATTTCAATGTAAACCCTAAAACACAAGCAGTATAATGAAATAATTCAGCAGTCCTGTAACATATGTATGTTGAAAAACAAAAATTAGAGATGCTACTCTATTTGCATTGCCATAAGACTATTCCTGGTTTGCCCCTTAGACCAGGGTTTTCCATTCTACTGAGCTGTACTGATATTATTGTCCCTTGAATTTCAATAATTTAATTATGAATTAAATTGTAATTACACTAATTTAATTCGTGTTATTATTTGCAAATTTTTTTTTTTTAGACATCAGTTCAAGAACGTAAAGGTACGTTTAAAGTAGAATATCTTCAAAAAATAGAAAAACAAATACAAGAAAAATGGGCTAAACAAAAAATATATGAATGTGATGCTCCTAAAGATTTTAAACCGAATTCAAAAAAAGAAAAATTTCTTGTTACTTTTCCATTCCCTTATATGAATGGACGACTTCATCTGGGACATGTATTTACATTATCAAAAAGTGAGGTAAGTGTTAAATCTATTCAGTTCTTAACTTTTTTTGATTTTTTTTAAGAGGTGGAGGAACCCCATTTACAGGTGCCTAGGCAATGTCGGATTCGCTAACTGGTTCCACAAGATGGTAGTAAGACCGTATGTGTGCCTGTGCCCTACCGATTAAACCTCCACCCCTCCTGGAAACTGCTGATGTGGCATTACTTCAGGAGGGGGGAATAATGCCCTTAAACACAATTGGATATCACTAATATATGTGAAAACCCATACAATCAACAACCAAAAACATCACATGTGCATCTGTATCAGAAAAGAAAAACATAGAACAAAAGTTAAGGAAACACTCGCAACAATCACAAACAAAAATCACACCACACTCCTCACACAAACTCACACCCAGCAATGTACACAAAATAACATTTACCATTTTCAGCCACTATCGTTGCTCCAAAGATACAGTGAGCACACCATCGGGATTCAGGGAAGTGCCCACAGCCTAATTGCACCAAGGCAACCTCCAGATGCTCAGGAGACCCCCAAGGTGGTTGGTCATGAGCCTGTCCTTCCCGGCACCCTTAAGCGCCTTGCTCCAAGTCAGGACTCCTCCCATGTGTGCAACTTCTTGTTTACCCTCTTTACATCAACTTCCCTATCTTCCACTCATTGATTAAGTAGTACGTCCATTGTCCCTTCGTTTCTCTGTCACAACGCTCTTGCCAGATTTTCATGAACTCTATAGGCATATTTTAATGAATCTATAGGCATAAGCCCCGCCAGGGCTTTGGTCGCTTCCTCGGAGACTGTGTGGTACGCAGATATTATCTTTAAACAGCTTTTTCTATGCAATGCTTCTAATTTGCCTAAGTATTTGGCATATCTAATCACACTGTCTCATATCTTGACGCCATACAACATCATGAAGTATAATTTAACTTAGAGCTAGTTAAAAAGATTACTGTGGGTGTGCGTGCATGCATATATATATATATATATATATATATATATGTGTGTGTGTGTGTGTGTGTGTGTGTGTGTGTGTGTGTATGTGTGTGTGTGTGTGTGTGTGTGTGTGTGTGTGTGTGTGTGTGTGTGTGTGTGTGTGTGTGTGTGCGTGTGTGTGTGTGTGTGTGTGTGTGTGTGTGTGTGTGTGTGTAAAATATAATTTAAAACAATAAATTATAACCACCAGATACAGTCAAAATAAAAAGCTAAGAACACATATCTTTTTACTTACACTTACATATATATTTAATAGATCACACACACACAGTAATCTTTTTAACTAGCTAAGTTAAATTATACTCCATGATGCTGTATGGGGTCGAGATATGAGACAGTGTGATTAGATATGCCAAATACTTAACCCAAGTGCAGAATAAATGAAATAGGGTGACTTCCTTATTTCATTACATAAGCAGAAGCGATTTTGCAAACCTAATTTGCATCATCAACTGCATTATATTTATGTACATATTTGAAAAAAACATCATAACTCGCAATAAGTAATACCATATCAATTATTCATTTATATCTTATGTTAATTTTTTTAAACTAATTAAATTTTATTAAAAACTTCTAAATTTATCATAATTTAATAGCTTATACAAAAATTTAAAAACTTAAAAAATATATATATGTATGATTACATTTCATTTTATATATGCCTCGGTGGTCAAATTTATTTTTAACTTTTTTATTTTTAATAATATATTTTATAGGTTTATTTGTTTTATACAAAAAAAGAAGAAATACAGGGTGTTCAACTTCAAAGAGGCACCATCAATAGTTTATATTACATGCATATTTTTGTTAAAATGCATGGGGAAGACTGTTTATTGCCTACACATTTGAATATTGTCAGTCTGGGTCATGCATCGGCTTTTGAACAAGGTTGTGTAATCATATGTTGTTGTTTGTTAAAATATGGTTAACTGTTGAAGAACATTTATTAGTGATGGAAACTTATTTAGAGATGAAGTCTTATATGGTGTGTCACTGAAAATTCAAGGAAAAATTTGAAAAGTAAGCATCAGTAAAAAGTGTTATTCAGAAGTTAGTTAAAAATAAAAAGTTTTGTGAAACAGGTTTGATGTGTGATTATAAACATGCCCAGTACAGGTCAGTTTTAACATTGCAGATTATACAGGATGTTAAAGTGGCAGTTACAAATCTCCTCTAAAATCTTTGCAAAGACTAAACCGGGAAAATAATATTTCACTAGGTTCAGCACACACTGTAGTGATGAAAATTCTATAATGTTATCCCAAGTATCAAATGCAGGTTTTCCATGAGCTAACTAATGCTGATTATGGTAAAAGGTTTAATTACTATCAACAGTTCAAGAACTTAATTAGATAGAGGTAGCATTGGCATTTTAGATAAAGAGTTTTTCACAGCTGTAGTGTGGTTTTATCTTGATGGGTATGTTAATATTCAGAACTATCATCGGACCTGGGGTACTGAAAAAACACACATTTTCTTTGAATTTCTCCAACGCCCACAAAAAATGCTGTATGGTGTGCGGTTTCAAGGTGACAAGTAATAGGACCCTTGCTTTTTTTGAAAAAACTGGATGCTGCTGTCTACCTAGAAGTTATCCAACAGTTCATATCCTTACTGCAAGAGGATGAGTTTGACTATTGGTTGCAACAGGATATTGCCACTTGCCATACAACTTGCTTTATTATGATGTTACAGGGTGTTTTTGGTGGAAGAATCATTTCTAAAGGATTGTGGTCACCAAGATTCTCTTATCTGACTAGTCTAGATTTTTTTCTTTGGGATTACTTAAATGAAATTGATTATTGGGAGGCAATCCACACATCCTGCAGGAATTGAAGACAAACATGACCAGTGCTGTCTAGGAAATAGACAGGGTATAGCTAACAGGAGTAGCCAGGAAAATGGTCAAACATGTTGACAGATGCATAAAAGTGGATTGACACCATTTTCAACACTTTCTGTGAATTATACACTTATATAATTTGTTTGCAAATAAATTATTATTTATAAACTAAATTAAGTGATGGGGCCTCTTATAAGTTGAACATCATGTATATATATGTATATATTTAAATGAATTTTAAAAAGATTAATTTCAGTGTTTATATATATATATATATATATATATATATATATATATATATATATATTAAGGATGAATATTAAGTTCCGTGTAATAGATTAATAATATACATTATTTTCATTTTATTTTTATTACTGATAGAAAACATTAGACATTTGCATTATATCTAGAACTGGAGTTTTAAAATACTACATTTCAGTAGGATTGTAGTGGACATTTGTTCCATTCATTTTTTAATCTCTTTCAGTTTGCAGCTCGTTATCAACGTTTGAAAGGAAAGAGAGTACTTTTTCCATTCGGTTTTCATGGTACTGGTATGCCTATAAAAGCTTGTGCAGATAAATTAAAAAGGGAAATTGAGACTTACGGTTTTCCACCAGTGTTTCCTAAAGAAGAGGATACTATAATTGAAGTGAAAGATGATGTTGTAATGAAGGATAAAAGTAAAGGAAAAAAGGTATTTTTTTGTTATATAATAATAAGATATTAAGTATTTATTATATTTGTCTATATTCCTTTTTAAAATGTATTATTATATTTGTATCTTCCAGAACTCAAGATATGAAAAATTGATTATATCCCCTCATTGTTTAGATCCAGATACCAAAGACACCATACTCAATTGATTCATTTATTAATTGAGGTGGTGTTTTTTTCCTGCAAATCTTTATCTACTAATTAAATGCACAAAAAAAACTAAATTTTACACAAAAAAATCATGTTAAATTGTATAAAATTGGACAATATAGTTAAAAGTATGATACAAAGTTGTCCAGAAAGTAGGAATCATTTGATGCATGGAGTTTGATTCACAACAGTGGGTCAAGACCAGTTGATGTCAATTGTTGTTTTGCTAGCAATTTTGTAGTTGTACTGTAACGTTGAGTGATTTTGTGTGTACTTGTAATGAATAAAAGAATCGAAAATCCTGCCTACTGTGATATGATTGATCATATATTTTTGAATGCACAAGTTGTTAATCTTGTGGAAATTCATCATCAGGTTACTGCTGTATATGGTGACAGTGTAATGAATGAAAGAAATGTAAGGAAATTGTGTCCTTATTTATGGCAGGGAGAACATCTGTTCATGATAAGCCTTGGTCAGGATGCCTTAATCTCATTACTGAACAGCTGAAAGAGCAGATTGACAAAGATATAAAGAGAACCAATGTTTTATGATAAATAAACTTAGTGATAAATTTCCTGTATGTTCATGATCTCTGTCATATAAACGTGATGGCACTATGAAGACGGCTGTTGGTGAGTGACTTAATGGACTGGCAGTAGGTTTGTTTGACAACACAATACACAAGTGACACAATTTGACAAATGCTTGAACTTAAGAGGTGATTATGTGGAAAAGTATCATAGCAAATTTAATGCATCTATGATTTACTGTAAAGTTGAAATTTTATGTTTTTATAACTTAGATTTTCAATTTGTTTTATTGAGCTTTTTCCTTATGCTTCGGACATGAAGTACAATTTAGTATCACATATTAATGTGATTTTTGTGTATCTTTAAATATCGGAAGGGTATTGAAGTTTTTGCAATCCTGAAAGAGTGCAAAGTGCACTAAAACAAAATACCATTCAAAAATATAACATCCCAAAAATAAAATAACCCTCGATTTCAAATCTGTGTATAAGACTTTGATAAAATATAAATACATTTTATTATTAAAGTTTTTATTTTGTATTGATTGGGTTTGGGTATTTATCATTTAATTCTATTATTAATGATAAAACGTGTACTTCAGTAACCATTGTTCAATCATTAGAATCTTTTCGATTATCTGTCTACATCAAATTTTTACAATTTTAACAAAGGATTAAAAAGACCATAAACTAACTTTTATTCTGGCCAATCAGACACAATAGCATGAAATATTCTTTTAAATAAGTCGTTGCCCTTGAGTCAGTAACGGCACGTAAACTTGCATAGGTACAAGTCAGTCATTGCCTGATGTGTACATTTCAAGCTCAGCAAAATTGTACTTGTCACTGTTTTATGTTCATAACCTACGTTTAGTGATTGATTATAGACCTTTCACTCGTCCGATATTACGGTTGTGCCGGGTAAAATAAATTACCAAGTTATAATTAACAATTGCTTAGCTGACCAAACAATTCGCACCCACCAAAGAATATTTTTACTTTCCCTACAAAAGCCGCCAAAACCTCTCTTTTCAGGAAGTTGATGGCCAACATGATTTTTTCTTTGAGAAAATAATCTCTTGTCAATTTCTCCTGCGATGCCAGGGCTACTGATTTGAATTAGATTTTTCAAGAAGTAATCGTCTGCCACTTCACGCATATAATTATTGTAATCTATTTTTGTGGACACATTAATCTCAAGTTTTTGTTTGTAAAATTCTATGGTGATAAATTTTTGTGACTGGCAATTAGTAAAAATAAAATAACAATATTTTATGAAACAGTAGTTTTGATTGTGATAGATATGTGTTCTGTTGTATTTTTTATACTCACAACAGTGTGAATAAACTGTTTTCATACCGTTTCATCACTGATGATTATAAATGTACAGTACTATTATACATTTTTGCACCTTATGCAGAACATGAGGCTCTTGAAAAAATTTGATTGTGTCTTCTTCAATTTTAAACTTTCAGTCAAGCAAATGAAATTCATATCAACTGCCCCACACAAGTAATATAATGCTGCTAACTCTCTATAATGTATAAACCAAGTCACAATAAGCCTTTTTTCTATGAATTTACCAGGTTACATAAACAGGTTGATTTCAGTTATTTCCTTCGTATTTTTAATTTAATTATTATTATTTTGTTCTTATCTTTAGTCAAGGATGAATATTTGATTGTTTTTCATTCATTTGATTTGATTAAATTGGTTCAATCTGTGGGAAAATGTACATAGACAGATAAATGATAAGATCCAATCCAATCATTGTGCATTGCCACAAAAATTGTAGCAGACAGAATTTACCATTTGTATGATTGGAATCATTGTAAACAGAGGGAAAAAAGTCAGGAAACATTTTTACTTTGATTTATAATTTTATTAAAAAAATTCTAAAGAATTCAGTAGTTCTATGACTAAGAAGATATCTTTATGGGAAAAATTGAGAAAAAACTATATTTTGCTTTTGTAGTAGTATACTTATCACTGCAGCATAAAAATGTATCACTGGGTATGATAGTGTTTCTATAATTTAAAATTACTTTTTTTAAATTTTAGAGTAAAGCAGTTGCAAAAACTGGTTCTGCTAAATATCAGTGGCATATTATGGAAAGTCTTGGTGTTGAACCAGATGAAATAATGAAATTTGCTGATGAACATTATTGGCTTGATCATTTTCCACCGCTTGCTGTACAAGATTTACGTAATATTGGACTGCATGTATGTATATATTCATATTAATTGTTTAGTTATGTAGTTGTTGATTTATCTGTGTTTATATTTTAATCATTAATTATTTTATCACTGCAATTTTTTTTTAACAATTAATGCTGCACCATTTTTAAGCTTATGTATATGATACATCTATCGTAAAAATGAACTATTTTTATTACAAGCTATTTTTAATTGCAGCAGAATAATTAGTTGTTTTTCATATTTTATTATTGAAGTATCTGTATAATTCTTTAATTATTTTTATGATTTCAATAATTTTTCATAAGGCAAAAATATTTATCAAAATCATTTTTTATTATTGCCATATTTCAGAAGTTAATAAAGTATAAAGTTTTATTAAATTATTAATTAGACATATTCTGTCACTTTTCAAGTACCATTTTTGTTAAATTTTCTTTAGTCTTTAGTACAGTTAAATGATTATTGTGTTGAAAAAAATAAGTGTATAGATGTATATAAAAAAAAAGTAAGTGTATATATATATATATATATATGCATATAAAAAAAATTTCCTTTGGTTGTTTTTATCTCTTTATTAAGATAACTATGCATGAACATTACTTTTCAATGCATCCTTATATTCTCTTCTCATTTGCTCGTACGCTATTAATTCTGTGGCGATCTTTTCGGGGAATATTGGTTGTACAGAAGATTATTCTCTTTCAAGAAATTACATTTGTGTTATAAATGTGTGTTATATCTCACGGCGGTGTGAATTACATTGAAGTATGGTTGTTGGAACTGCCAACCTCTTATGTAAAGGTGAAGGAATCTTTCAAGTAAGTCTCTTATTAAGTAAAAGGTGTCACATAATCTTCATATAATTTAATTTTATGTGCATTGGAAGCAAAAGAGTTGTTATCCTCAAGGTTACGTTATAAGTTTTAACTATTATATAAAATAATTCTATGGTAATAAATTTTATCTTTAATTGATTTTTATTTGACTTTAATTGTAGATTGATTGGAGAAGAACATTTATTACTACTGATGCAAATCCATATTTTGATAGTTTTGTAAGGTGGCAATTTTTACGTTTAAAAGCGGCAAATAAAGTTAAATTTGGCAAAAGATACACCATATTTTCACCTCGTGATAATCAACCTTGTATGGATCATGATAGATCAACTGGTGAAGGTGTTGGTCCTCAAGAATATACTCTAATTAAAATGAAAGTTCTCGAACCTTATCCTTGTAAATTAAGGTTAGTATTTTATTCCAATTATGTTTATGTTGTAATATTAAACGAATCCCCTTCAAAAAAGCAATAAATAAATAATAGAGAAAGAAAATAAATGATATTAAATGTCTTGCATTAAAGAAATAAAGAATCAGTCAAATCAGTTGGTAATAAGTTTGTTCAAAGATTGATTCTAATTAGCCAACTTGAATTTATTTATTTTATATTCACTGTTGATATTGAATAATTTGGACTATCACACTTTGTTCAGATCATTAAAGTTTGAATTATTTAGAAGATATCTTAATACTCTAATTTTGTACAATTACAAACTTGTATTCACAAACAAGTAGGGATGAAAGGATTGTGCAGATCCCAGAAATGATTAAAAATATTCATGCTGTTGTCTTGCATAATCCAGAAAAAAAGATTTGCTCAGCCACATGCTACAGTTTTGCAAATACCTGATTGTTCTTTCACATGATCCTTGTTCACCCGTCAGGATCTGCATTTTCATTTTTGTAAACTGAAAATTTTATAAGAAATTGAACCTGAGGATTGTTTTACATGGATCCAATAGCTCTCTGCTGTTATTTTTAAAAAAAAGGAGTGTTTGAAGTCTTATCCTTCTCAGATTAATTGGCCCAGCATTCTGTTTGTTTTCTTTTCCACTTGGTCTAACATTGCATCACTTATCTTCCCAAAATTTTTGTTTAAATTTTTCCCTGACCATTTTCTCTAGGTTATCTTCCTTCCAGTGTACTACTCATATGTATCCAAAGAAATCCACTACTTCATGAACCATACCTAACCATAATTGATTCAGTTTCCTAAAATACTCTTTTTTATTTGTTGATTAGTTCATAATAAATGATAGTAATTCTTATATAAATTGATAGCTGCTATGTAAAATTTAATTTATTTTTGCTGAGATCATTGTAAGGAATACGTGTTTGTAGTCAGTCTTACAAATAAGTGATATCCATTATTAAATAAATTTAAGTCTATTGGTACTTATACCTTTAGGGAAAATGTTTTGGGAAGGAGATTCATTTTTTCACTAATTTTTGCACAATGACATGTATTATTGAATCATCAGGAAAACCACAGGAAAATAAAATTGTATTCCTCCAAAGCAGGTTGTTCAATAATTAAAAAACAAAATTCATAATATTAGTTGTGTGTGTACCTTGAGGTGTTTCATAAAATAACATTGGCAGTTGGGTGGTTTTGTACTGTACACTGTAGTTGAGAAAACTTGATGCACATAATGCGTATTTATGATACAGATTGAAATCATTGAAATAAATAGAACTAGATTTAATGAATTTGTAAATTTTTATTTTTTCAGTGCATTTGTTGAACAACCTACATATCTGGTAGCAGCAACTCTTCGTCCAGAAACAATGTATGGTCAAACCAACTGTTGGTTGCGTCCTGATATGAAATATATCGGTTTTAAAACTATTTCAAATGATATATTTATATGTACTGCACGTGCTGCCCGTAATATGTCTTATCAGGGTTTTACTGAAGTTGAAGGAAAATATGAGATCGTTGTTGAGTTGACCGGACAGGTATTAATTTTTATAAATTGATTCATCCCTTTATTACTTTTTTTATTTAATTTCTAAACTATTCTGTGTGATGATATCATGAAATCTTAAGGAATTAATTTTACTTTAATAATGTTTTTAATCAATTTTTATTATCTATTTCTCACAAACTGCAAAATGGTTATAAAAAGTATGAGGTGTTTTCTTCTACATTTATAAAGTGCAACTTTTCTTTTTTTTTAACTGACGATTAAATTTCTCACCAGTTTTAATAAACGTTCTTTCTTTCACAACTTTTTTTCATCCTATTTATTGTTAAATTTATGTATTATGTACAACCATTACAATGTTATCAGTTTCTAGTTTGATGCTAAAAAAAAATTTTGTTCTTTACTAACAGTTGACATAGTGTTTGGGTGTTTTATTTTTTTGCCACCTTGATGAAATTCACTGACAAAATTTCTTTTTTTAAATTTTAATTCTTAAATAACATAGATTACTAATTTTCTGTATGAATGCTTAAAAAAGTTATGGAATTTTGTATCGTGCTACTAAGAACAAAGTAAAAGTAAGGTTTTGGATATAATCTTTATTACAAACGAACTTTTTTTAATTAAATAATATTGTATTGAAAAGTTCAATTATAAATTAAACTTTATTAGTGTTATTAAGTACTGTAATTGTTATGTAATTGGTTTATAAGTTTTATCATATGGTTTTTAAGATTTTCTATTCTAAAATAGCTCACTTATGACAGCAGTGTTACTGTTATACTCTCTTCCTTATAATATTCTTTAGCATTTAATAATGTGAATTCCTTTCAAATGGTTGTTTTTTTTTAATCTGCAGTATTCTTCTTAATTTTTTTAGTGCTATTACTTTTCAATCTTCTGCTTTTACCAAATGTAAAATATACTGTACTTGCCCAAATATAGTCAAGGTTATTTCCTAAATTTTCTCTTATAAAATGCAGGGGGGGGGGGTTGACCTTCATTTGGATTTGACAGTCTTTTAAGTTGTTTTGTAGTTTATTCTCATTTCAATATTCATGATGGGGGACGTAATACAGTATAGTAATTTTTGAATGTGAAGCAATAGTCATCAGCTAACTCCTGCCGGAAGAATAAAAAAAACCTTCTGTGAGATTATGTGAGTGGATTATTAAGTCATGGAGCTCGATAACACCATATAGCATTAGACAAGGACTTAAAAAATGTTGCATTAGGTAGAACCAAAGATAATATTCTGTGGGAGGAAGAATCAAATAATGAAAGCAACATTTTATTTTCAGATGGCAGTAGTGATGATTATAGTGTCAGTTCAAGTGTTCAGGTATTGTGAGTGAATTTTTTAATGGAATTTTTCATGAAAATATCAGAAAACAATTAAAAAATTATCATTATTATTTATTTTAAAACAAAAATCTTTTACACAATTTTACATTTTATTATGATTCTATTTAGATGTAAAATTTAAACAAGTATTTTTGTATTATTTAATTTTATATTGCAAATTTTAAAATTAATTTCTTATCTATATATATAAAAAATTATACCAATTCTGTCTTTAACTGTTTTGCTCCTGCAATATTAAACATACATTAACCAGACTTTACAGGGCCCATATCCACACTTTCAGGATAGTTTTAAAACAAAAATTCAAAAGTTATAACTAAACAACCCTTTTTTTCACAATTTGGCAATAAATATATATATATATATATATATATATATATATATATATATATATATTTATATAATTATCTTCTATATGTTTGTCATTGCCTAGTGGTCACATTACTTAACATCTAAAATCGAAGTCTTAAAGGGTCAATATTCAGGACTACAAGATGTATATAAGTCGAAATTAAGTTTTAATTAATTTGATTATATTCCTGGCTAAAAAAAATAAATAAAAAATGATCTACTCTTAGAAATTAAATTAAATAATCTGTAAATTAATTGACAATAGACTGCGTGTAGCAGGAACTGTGTGCAGCCGCCCGGCACAACACCATTGGTCCATTGGAATCTGAAGCCACTGAAACTTTGCATTGTCACTTGACTATATATGAAAAAAATCTATCAAGAAATATTGTAGAAACTAACATTTCTTGCTGGAAAAATGTAGAGGTTTTCATACCAACGATTCCAATAATTTCAACCAATCTTCCATTTCAATTTAAACATTTGTATGAATATCATACACAATGACCATCAACAAATCACAAGGACAATCCCTAAACACTGCTGGATTACTGTTAGAAAATAGTTGTTTTGAATGCTCAATAGTAGGTTTACCATGAAATTTATTCATTCAAGCTGAGAATCGACAGACAAACAACGTAGTATATAAACTACCTAATTAACTACATGGGATAATAATCTTTTTATTTTTTCTACTGTAATGTATTGTAGTATATTTTATTTGTTTTACTGTATTGTATTTTACTCTATTTCTATTGTTTGGGGACATTATTCAGCATCCACACGGTGTTGCTGGTAACAAGTTTATAAGTTCAAATAAGCTTTAATTAATTTAATTATATTTATGGCTAATGGATGAAATATCAGTAAAAAAAAAATCTTACAAAAATTATGGTTTAAATTTTTTCTTCAATATGTAAATCATTTACTCCACGAAAATACTACTGGCGGGGCAGTGAAGCCGGCCCAATCCACTTAACAATAAAAATATAACCCTTTCCCTCTCTAGAGGACTGTTTGGCCCAGGTGGCTAGTTGGTGAATAAAATTTTATTTGGTAAAAAAAAATTCCTACCAAATTTTTTCTGAAAATTAAATTTGAAAATGGGCAGTTATGTTCAGGGTTGACATATATTCGAGCAAATATGGTATTTATTTTTCTTCTTATGTTTGTATCAGATGTACTTTGGTTTAAATGTTTCTTTTACTATTTGCTGTTAAAATATCTATTATATACTTTAATGTAAGTTTATTTTTTCTTTTTACATTTTACTTTATTTAATTTTTGTACTTGTATTATAGAATTAAATACATTTATAAAGTTCAATTAAAATAAATCTTGAGAATTTAATTTTAAGCTATATTAAATTACTTGCTGATTCTTTTAATGTTAAACCTATATTTATCTGTTTTCAGGATATATTGGGTGTTGCTGTGAGTGCACCTTTGACACCACATGATAGAATTTATACATTACCAATGTTATCTATAAAAGAAGATAAGGGTACCGGTGTTGTTAGTTGTGTACCTTCTGATTCACCTGATGATTACGCTGCACTAACTGATTTAAAAAAGAAACCATTGTTTAGAGAAAAGTATGGTATTTCTGATCATATGATTTTTCCTTATGAACCGGTAAATATGAAGTTATTATTACCTTCAATGTTCGTATTACAATAAAATATTGTTATTTTGAGAGTTTGTTGCGGTTAAAAACAATTATTATTAATAAATACATTTAAATTATCTAGAGCGTAAAAATTAATTTTTAACTATAGTTTAGTATATTCTAATGTCATATATGATTTCAATGTAAAGGAATTCATTAAAGCATTAAATAATTGTTGGGAATGACTATTATGTGTCTTGCGTAACATCACAGTTCCCATTGTAGATACATTTGTTTTGTTTTTCTTGTGTTTGATATTTTTTTAAACTTTTTTTTTAAACATTATTTAATATTTAGCATTATCATTTTCAAGATTTAAATTGTACTTCTTTTAGTTTTTAACGTGATGAACATTTAATTTTGGAATTCGTAATTAGCTATAAGGTAATTATAAGTTTCTTATCTTCTAGTGAAAGATAAGAAACTTTATTAAAATTTATCTTTAATGATTCACTGAGGCTGCTCTTATGTTTTTGAGTTGTAGAAGATTTCTAACATTTTCATCTTGAAATAATAGCATTAAATTAAAGATTTTTGTTAGTAATTTATCTTATCTTCATATACACAAGGGCGGTTCAGAAAGTAACCTCGTGTTTGGCTATAAATAAAGAACTTGCATAGATAAAAATATTTTATTTTATACAACTTAAAACTACAGATTTTAACTGTTTTTCAACATAGTCTCCATTTAAATTCAACCATTTATCATAGCATTTCACTAATTCAGCCACCTGGGTATCTCTTCATTTTCCTGTTTAGCCTCCGGTAATTACCTTTCAGATAATACTTCAGAGGATGAATGAGGATGATATGTATGAGTGTAAATGAACAGTCTCAGTTCAACCGTTCCTGAGATGTGTGGTTAATTGAAACCCAACCACCAAAGAACACCGGTATCCACGATCTAGTATTCATATCCGTGTAAAAATAACTGACTACTCGGACTTGAACGTTGGAACTCTCGTCTTCCAAATCAGCTGATTTGGGCAGACATGTTCACCACTAGACCAACCCGGTGGGTTAGCCACACGGGTATCTAGCCAACCTTTCGTGGCATTTTGCGTTGTAAGCAGCTATTTCAGCAGTAAGGATGACAATGCATCCTTACAGTACTCAAAGAACTCAAGAGCTTCTGAATCAATTCCAATGGGAAATTTTTGGTCATCTCCTTACACCCTGGACTTGGGGCCAATTGATTTTCATCTCTACTCATATGAAGAAATGGCTTGCGTTGCAGCACTTGGATGACAACAACCAACTTCAAAATGCCATGAAAGGTTGGCTAGGTACCCAGGCTGATGAATTTTATGTAGAAGGTATTTGTAAATTAGTGAAAATAATGACAACTGCTTTAATTTAAATTGCGACTATGTTGAAAAATAATTAAAAGTTGTAGTTTTAAGTTGTATATAATAAAGTCTTTTTATCTATGTAGGTTTTTTATTTATAGCCAAATGGAGGTTACTTTCCAAATTTCCCTCATAAAATAATTGTGATTATATTTAATTATTCCCTGTTGTTTATAATTGATTTATTTACTCTCTCTTTGGAATTTGTGCCAAATTCTAATTTCTGTATTTCCTTTCTTTTGGGATGCTTAAGGAAAGAGTTTTGAAAAATGCCTAGCCTCACCAGGATTTGATCAGTGGTACTGTAAAACAGGAATAAAGCAAAGGTTATTATTTGACAATGACAAAACGAATAATAAGGATTTAAGTATTAAAGTAGAACAGGATACATCAAAGTTGCTGAATTCTGTTCTTAAGATAGTAAAATTATAATGAATTGTATGAAATATCAAAAGCAGGCTTGTTTAAATCAGAAGAGGTTTTACACAGTAAAGAAATCACTGGTATAAAATATAGATTTAAAAATTTGAAAAATTCTTTAAAATGTTTGTTTACATGAAGTGTATCACTGTTTTTTGGCAGTGAAGCATTATGACAGTAAGAAGCCAGAGTAAAAAACGACATGCAATTGTGTAGGAAGATTTTGTAAATTAAATAAATTTGAGAGGGTGAATAATAAAGAGGTTTTAAGACAAATTAAAGAGAGAAGTTTGTGGTAAATTGCCATAAAACTGACAATGATGATAGACTGTATGTTAAAAGCATCCAAAAATTTGGATCTAGAAAGAAGTGTACTGGGTAAAAATAGTATAGGGCAATAAGCATGATAATAAAAATCGTGAAAAAGATGATGATGATGAAAAGATGTATAATAAGAGTTATGTTGTAACAAAAATTATTGTAAAATAGAAATTTGTGAAGTGTAATAAATCGGTCAAAACACTTAAAAACTAAAAAAAAATATAAAGTGTAATTAAAACAATTCTGATATTTGGTTTAAAATTTGAGTGTCACTGAATTTTAACCTCACGTCATCTAGGGCTTCCATGTTCTTCCATTTATTGCACCATCTGTTTATAGTAAATTTTTGAGGTCTTTTTATTTTATGATAAATACTTTTATTTTTTCAGATACCAATTCTTGAGGTACCTGAATATGGTCAACTTAGCGCTGTTACAGTTTACGAAAAATTAAAAATTCAGAGTCAAAATGATACAGAAAAATTGTTACAAGCAAAGGAAATGGTTTATTTAAAGGGATTTTATGATGGTGTAAGTATTATTTTTACTGATTTAGCATTATTTAAAATATGACTAATTGTGTAAGTAATACAAGAAAACCTTCATAGGTATTAGTTTTATACATACATATTTAAATTCGATTAAATAAACCACCTACTACAGAATATTGAGATAAGACATATCTTACTTTAATTTTGTATGTAAGTGATTTCACAGTATCCTGAATCCTCAGTCATGATTGAAATAACTTTGTTATTGTATAATAAAAATTTTTAAACAAAAATACTAAAATAATGAAAATTGTGTATTAATTTAAACGAGTGCTCTTATCTGTTGCAGGTTTTATAACATTGTCTCCCTCTTAAACACTTTCTGAGTTGTAGTAAATTGAAATTTTATGATGTATTTTTATATGTAAATTTTTTCTAATATATTTAATTTTGTCATCTTTATTAATTTCTAAATCTATATTAATATCAGAAATAGAATGTTTATTGTTTATTGATGGTCTGCCATTTTATAACCTAATTTATTATTTTTGTCATTTCTAAAATGATCAAGAAATTTAATTTTAAAGTATCCGTTTGTTTTTCCTTTTTAAATACTATTACATTTAATTTTATAAATTTCTCACAGATTGTTTATTTTATTATTTTATTAGTTTTATTTTTTTAAATATTTTATTATGTGGTTTTAAGGTGTGTATGCTGGTTTAAATATTTATTTATTGTAAGTTTTAGTAAAGTTTTCAATGATATTATTAGTGTATAATAAATACTTTATGAATACTTTTTCACTCTTTTGTGTCTTATTATGTGTTGTTTGTAAGATAGTTATTGTGTTTTGATGATTGTTTTTTTTATAAATATTATTAATTAAAGTAGTATTTATTTAATAGAATTTAAATATAATTTAACAGTACAGAGGAATAATATAAATCTTAAAAAGATTAATTTCAGTAAAATTAATTTCAGTATATATATATAATATATATATATATATATATATATATATATACACACACACATACACACAAGGTGAACTAGAAGTCAGTTTTCCTCACATAGAGATTTATTTTATGTAACAGGTGGAAATTTTGGTTTTAATGTTGTTAATAATCAGCTGATATAATTACTTTGCAGTTTCCATTCAGTTCATATTTTTTGAGAATATTGGTGTTTGTACACAAAACAAGAACCAGTTTTACACCTCAGTGTCGGTGGAAAAATAATACGGATACTGCTGACATCCATGAAGAATTTCAACCAAAAGATTTTTTAATTTTCCATTAACAACCTGTCAGTATTTGCATAAGTTGAACTAAATTTTTGTCCTAGAAACATTTAAAACAATCTGTAATCAGGAAGACCTAAAACTATTTGAAATTTAGAAAGCAGCAACTCATTATTGAGGCTTTAAATTGTCACAAGTTGTTAAACAGCCCTCAAATATCAACCTGAAAGATTTTCTTTAACCTAGAAATACTTAGAACAAGTTTACAAAAGATTCTAAAGGAATTGAAATTTCAGTGTTATCAGCTACTTGTAGTTCAAGAACTTTGCATGTTAATAATTTTGTAATTACAGAAAAGAGACTTTTCTATCTGGTATAAGCCTGCACTTAATGCTTATGAAAAAAGATATTGTAAAGAAGATGTTTTGATACCTTATTTTTTTCAACCGAATGTAACAGGCAATTCATTGATATGTTATTATTACTTAGCTATCAAACAAACCTCTCAGGTAGATGTAACAATGCTGATTGCATAGGTAGAATTGTTGGTAACAGTACCATTTCTGTTGCCAATAAAGTGAAATTTTTTCGGTGTTTACTAGATAATAAATTCTCTTGAGAAAATTAGATATTTTTTTGTTACAAAATCGAACAATGTTGTTATGTTCTGATGCAAGATATTCTTTTTTTGCTACAAAATCAAACAGTACTGATTTGCTTTGAAGCATATTAATAAAACATAAAGCTTGTAATTATAAAATACTTATTATGCTTAGGTATATTTCCATATAAACTATACTTCATGTTTTGAGGCTCAATGAAAGGTGAACAAAAAAGTCATCCATCAAAGTCAGAACAAGTTTTCCAGATATAAAAATGGGCCGTCATTTTATTGTTTGGCACCCATAAATATGAATCATGAAGACTGATAAATAAAAAATTAAAAATATTATGCTATTTTTACTAAAAATAATAGTCACTTATTCTTAAAAAAGAATAATAGTGTCCAAATCTACCAAACCAGACAACAGAATTTTTTCATGTAATTCAAGACAATATTTTGATTTATGAGAAAGCACCTCGTTATACTTCCATTGCCATTTTTAATAAATTGGACCAAACCGTTTAAAAAAAGTCTTTCAATTAATTAATTTAGAATACAGTTGAAAGACTTTATTTAACAAGAACAATACATATTACTGTCAATGAATTTCTAAATAATTAAAAAATCTTTAAAACCCGGAATGTTTTGCATCCCATTCAACATGTACAAAAATAAGGGTTCAAATAATTGTCATTAGTGCCTTCTGAAGTGTTGAATTATTTTGTAATTATTTCTTATAATTAGTGTTTTCATATATTTACTTTAATATTAATTTACATAATTTTTTAAAATTCTTTTCTGAATGTTACAGGTAATGCTAGTTGGGCCACATATCGGTAAAAAAATTCAAGATATTAAGAAATTAATGCAAAAAGATTTAATTGATAAAAAGGATGCAGTTTTATATTATGAACCAGAAAAACAAATTATTTCTAGGTTAGTTTTAAACTTATATTTTTAAAAAAAGTCTGCTTATTTTTTGTTTTGTTTAACCCCCCCTTAATGGTTCTTTATTTGGTACTTTTCTGTTATTCCCCCGCATCAATTTTTTTAATTGCGTAGGTTTTTTCACTTATTACTATAAGTTTGTTTTCTTATTTCTTTTGAATTGAGAATTAATAAAGAATGTTTATTTTGTGTTGGGTCTTTCAGTAACTATTGCCTTATGCTTGCTTCGCTTACTAAGGTTGACAAATTAGCAGTAATATTTTGATTGTTTAAATAATCAAGACTACTGTTAATTAGTCAAGGTTAGCGAGCATTGGTTAAGTTTGGTTAGATTATATTATAAAATAAATAAATGCCGTTTCTTCACCAAAATTGACATTAAATTTCATGCAAATATGAGTGAATTGGATAAAAAAAAAGTGGAAGAGAATAACTGACTTTATTTTAGTAAAAATCATATTATTATGCCCTTTTGTTTTCACTAAACCTTTGTTATTTTGCCCATTTTTTTACTTATTTTTGATCTATGCAATGAACTATGGCAAAAAATTAATTTAAGGACCTATTTATGTACTTTTCTTATCATGCAATGTAAAAAGTAATATTTAAAAGTTCAATTATATCACTATCATTTCACATGATGAACAGGCCATTTTGTACTAATAAATATCACTTACAGTACCTAATTGTCATATCAGTAGTATTGTAAAACACTAGTAAGTGTTTAAAATAATAATATGAAGATTGTTTGTTCACTCACATAAAAAATTACTAAAGTTAGGTTATAGTAAACAACTCTGTTATTTCTTATTTATGTAGGGTCACATCCATAGACATATAGTTGGAAATAAAAATATGACTGAAAATAATAGTAAAATTATAAAAACAATAAAAAAAAGCAATAAATAACAAAAAGAAATAATAAAACATATAAGCAACTTAAGGAACGTTCAAAACAATGAAAACAAATGCTTGGTAACAGCTGTTCAGAAGGATACGAAACAAGACATGTAGAATAGTGAACCAATATGCTACTAGCGCTTAACTGTTAAATTAGAATGAAAATGGAACTAGACACACACATTGCAGTAACTCGTCAAAAAAACAGAACAAAACGGGTCAATTCATATCGACGAATTAAGAAGCACTTTTCACCAAAAAGTGGGTGATGAGTTATTTCATCAAGGGAAATTTGTATCAAGTTAGTTTTAATGATGAGTTATTTTATCAAAAACTGGTAAGGAGTTATACGTGGATTATAATATATTACTTTGAATTTAAGATATATCCATTTCAGAAATAGTTTTTTCAAGAAAAAAATATTTAATTGAGAACTTTAGATTTATTTGGAAAATAAAGTACAATTTACTAATAAGTAATGATTGAATACTATAAATTAAACAATTCATTCACTCTGAAAGATACAAACAACGTGTAACATGTTCAATGTATAATCAACATTATTTTTAATTTAAGAAAATGAAAATAGATAATCAAATTAAACAAATATAGCATAAAAATTCATTTTATTTTTTATAGAAACTTAGATTTATTTTTCCATGTAATCACCATTTACTCTAAACCCTTCTCTCCACTGTGAACCAATTTTTTCACTCCATCAATGCGGAATGCTGGTGTCTAATTTTTATCCATTACATTCTTCAGTTCGTCATCATTGGTCAAATGAATATCTTTAATATACCTCTTTAATTGCAGAAAGAAGTGAAAATTACAGGGCACCAGATCTGGTGAGTAAGGAGGGTGTGGAATAAGTTCAAATTTCAACTTCAAAAAGCCTTGGTGGTTGCTCACATTGTGTGTAACAGAATTATTTGCTCCATAGATTGTCAAACACAATACTTTTGTCTCCTAATTTGTTAATGTCTTTGTATCATATAGAATTTACAGTCAACTCAGCTTCCAGATAGTAAATCACATGTGGCATAGCAGATTTACTTGACTCTATAACAATTGGCAATGACAGAAAATGAGAGGGCATGGGATAAGTTTTTGAAAGTAATTGGGAAGAGAATGAAACTATAAGATATCAGCACCTGTCTGTTTATGCAAAATTTATTTCTCCTGTTACATTCCAGTGTGCATTACATTTTTAAAAATACTATAAAAAAATTAAATTATTTTACTATTACAGTTGCATTTTATTAAAATGTTTTTTAATAAACATTATTTACATTTATTTTATATCTTTTCCTATAGAATATCCTATCATGACACAATGAAAGGAAATTAGAATCTTTGGCACTATTTTTTTTTTTTTTTTTTTTAATTCTGCTTGTTCTAGAATTTCTTTCTAAGGTCATTTATCTGTTCTATGATCATTGTAAAAAATTTCCTTTTTACTTTGCCACTCACTGTTGCTAAGGTATGCTTTATACTATTTTTTTACATTAATTTCTTTCTTCTTCAAGTGCTGTTTTCATGTCAGATGTTGGTATTATCTTTGCAATCTTAATCTTAGATGTTACTGCTCAGAACAGGTCTCTTGGTAAACATTCAATCTATTCCTATAGATTACACAGCCCTGATCTCTTTCTTCTTCTTCCTGCACATCTCCATTCCTTGGATCTTTTCCTGCATTATCACTTATAAATTAGTATGTTTTCTCCCTAGTATTATTTTACAAAGGATCCATCCAAAATATTCTTAAGATTAACCTATAGACTCATATTTCAAATGCCTGCAGTTAATTAAGGTTGCTGAGTTCAGGTTCTATGCCTCCATTCAGTAGAAAACAGTATGTTATTTGTATTGTTCTGTTTTAAATCAGTATGTAATTTTTTTTTACACAATGAAATGTAAGATGTAGAATTGTAAAAATTATACAAAATGAAGATAGTGTAGTTATAATGTTTCAATTATAGGTCTGGAGATGAATGTGTTGTGGCACTATGTGATCAGTGGTATTTAGATTATGGTGAAGAAAAATGGAAAGCCCAAGCAGTAAAATGCTTAGAAGAAATGAATACATGTCATGAAGAAGTTAGAAGAAATTTTTCTGCTGTTCTTAACTGGCTACATGAATATGCTTGTTCACGTACATATGGATTAGGTTAGTTTTATATTTGTTTACATTTTATAGTGGATTCATAAAGTTGCTGTACACTGTAGTTATGGAAGTGTAATGACAAAACTTCCTTAATTATTACTTTGTATTTTTATTTCATTATTTTATAGAAACAGATATTACAACAATTGAAACGGTTTATAAAAAGTGTTTAAAATAGCCTCCTCCAACTTCAATACAACACTGCACATGTTTCAATTTGTTGCATTAACAATCATCCTCTAAAATGTCTTGCACATATGCATTATTGTGGTTTTTAGTTAAAAAATTGCGTGTGGTTCGTTGCGATACACTGCTTGTTTCACTAGCTTTCACTTTCCCCCTGTAGAAAGTAATCTGTTTGAGTCAGATTGGGCAGTCATGCAGGCCACAAACCCCTTGAAGTGATTCGTTCACCAGACATTTCATAAAAAAGTCATTAACCTGTTAGCTGTGTATGCTGTGGCACCATCTTGTTGGAATTAACCATGATCGATATCCACTTCTGTTAATTGACCAATGAAATTTGTTAAAATAGCACAATAATCATCGCTATTAACTGTATTTTCAAAAAGAATGTACCCACAATGTGGATTCTACTCGCATCAACCCAGACTACGATTTATGCTTCATTATTGTTCATGTAATTCATGGGGGTTAGTTGTCAACCACAATTGTGTATTTTGTGAATTAATAGATGAAACCCCATCTTTCATCTGAAAAAAACAATGTCGAGGATACCTACGGAATATTGGTCAATAAAACGTTTAAACCGCTGATAATTTAGTCTTTTGACATGATTTGTAAGTTTCAGTTCTTGAACACGTTACTTTGTAGGGGAAAAGTTTCAGTTGTTTTCATATAGCTTTATATGCAGTAACAAATCCGATATCTTGCTGATGTGCTTACTTATGTGTTGAGTTTGATGGAATTTCGGCCATAGCATCTAAAATATCAAGCAGCTTCTGTTCGTTTAGTTTAGGTGATCTTCCACTTTGATCAGTGTCTTCAACAGAGTCTGTTGCCTGATATTTTTCAATAAGAGTTTAATTGCATTGTGATAAAGAACAGAAATATTTGGTGAACATGAAAGATAAGGTGTTTATCCCACCAATGCCACACAATATCACTGAGCTAAAGGATCGCATAATCAATACAATCAACTCTATCAAAAATGACATGTTAGAACGAGTTTGGCAAAAGCTAGACTTTCGTGTTGATGTCTGCCGTGTCACCAGAGGAGCACATATTGAACATTTATAGATTTTAACAAAAACTGTTTGAGTCCCTGCATCACCTCGTACAACTTTCATTTAGGTAAGTGAAATACTTTTTTTGTACTGAATTTTTGTAACTCCTAAGAACATTATGAAATGCCCTGTATAATTTGTATTTATTTATTATATATATATATATACTATCATCATATTCTCATTTGCTATCATAAAAATAAAAAAATAAAAATGTAACTTCTGGCAGCCACTGACTAAATATTTCTTCTGATAAGAGTTTTTACAACTTATATTGAATAACTTTCAAAAGCATAAAATTACAACGGAATTCATTGTTAACTTTAAAAAATAGCACATATTACATTATTTCTATGGCATTTTTCATGAAATCACTGCCAATGTAACTGTATAAATAACTTTTATGTGGAAAGTTTAACCCAAATTTTCTGAATATATGTTTAACATCAAGGTGGGGAATCTTAGTTGGAATTTCAGTGGTTTGAATATTTTAAGCTAAACTTATAATTTCAATTGGAATTGCCTAAAAACATAACGTTTTTATATGTTTATTTGTATTCCTAAACTACAATTAAAATTGTTATGTAGTGTTTGATAAATATTTTTTTTTCTATATTGATATTTTTTTATTTTATATTTTTAAGTATTTTTATATATGGAATGTACAGAGTGAGCTAAAAGGATACGCAACCCAATAATTAATATTCTTAAAAAATCTTTTATTAACATAATATACTCTACTGTATTTTGTAGATGAACAAAGAGTATTTATATATATTTATTTTTCTCATAGTAGATGTCCTCCATATGCTGCTACACATTCCTCAACACATTTCTGCATGTTAGTTGCTATTTTTTAATGGTCGTTGCACTTATGTGAGATATTTTGTCTTCGATGTTGTGCTTGAGTCGGTCGATTGTGTGAGGGTTGTTCTTATAGACATTATGCTTCAGATGTCCCCAAAGAAAAAAGTTGGAGGGAGTTAAATCTAGCAATGTAGGTGGCCACAGTTGACAAGAAATGATGTGTTCCCCAAAGAACTCGTGTAACATTATCGTCGTACTACTATTCACTGTGTGCGCCATTGCACTGTCTTGATGCAGCCAGCAGTCTCGTTCATCAGCCTTTAACAGTGCCACAAATTTGCATGATGACATCCTGGTAACATCCAGCTGTTACCATTTCCATGAAAAAGATTGGGCCTGCAATTCTGTTTTGCAAAATCACACACCAAACTCCAACCTTCTGTGAATGTAATTAGGGCTCATGTAAAATGTGTGAGGGTTTTCTGAAATCCAGTATCTGTCATTTTGGCTGATTACCTAGCCGCTTAGGTGAAAACGTGCTTCATCAGAGTAGAGAAAACATATCTGACACTCGAACACTGCTGTAAATAAACTTAAACGAAACCATCACCGTCAGTGCAATACGGAAGGAATTTCAGTTTCTTTGTAGCTCTGTGAACACTCCTGTAAGACATTCCGATTTGTTGACACAGTTTTCATATCGACTTTCTTAGTGAATTTAGCTAGGATATGCAGTTACTTTCCAAGGATGCATCACTTAGAACCTTAGGTTGACCAGACTATTTTCATACCGGTTTCTCTAAAATTAGTGACTACACGTAAAATCATTGATTTATTAGGCACCTGAAATTCAGGAAAAGCTATCCTAAAGTTTTCCTGATATTTTAAGAATGACTGCTATCTAAAGTAACTTTCAACAATGAATGCACATTGAGCCTGGGAGAAATGCATGTTTGTCCGTTCACAGCTTACCTTCTATAGTCATCAAAGGAGGGAAATCACTTGGCTGTCATGTGCTATTCTTCTACGACAAGGCCATCCGATGCCAACACACACATTCCTGCCAGCAAAAAACTTAATTTCCTTCTACAATATATTTTTGAATTTAGGGTTGCATATTTTTTGGCTAGATGTGTGTTAGTAGTTTAGGTTTGTAATGTATTTCTAAGATACTCTATTATATAAAACAAAATTTGAAAAATAAATTATTGTTTATTTCTTAATTTTTAATTTATTTATTTATTTATTCATTCATTTTATTTTCTTACATTTACTATTTCCTCCATTCATTATCTGCCGATTATGATTATTTAATATACAAAAATATCCATCTTATTTTAGGTTTACGTAAAAATTATAACCAGTGTTGTGAGTAATTTTTTAAATATTAATTTATTTCAATGACCATTCAGCATAACCTTTTTATTTGTAAACATACTCATGTCCCCTTGTCCTGGTTTGAATGAAATATGCCTTAAAAATATTGTAAATTTCAATTAATGCCTTAAATTTTATTTTAATAATTATTTTTAAATATTAACTGCATTTTTTTCATTTATTAATTTTACATATTTGTAGTTGGTCATAGTTTTTTTACAGTTTTTTTTTCACTTTTCCAGCCAAATGCCGGATCATTTTCGTTTTTATTACTCTTGCCTGTTTTAAAATTAAATACTTTCTTGTACTAATAATTTATTGTTTGTTTGAAATCATATTTGAACAAATGATCTGTCATTTTGTTATATTTATTTTTTTTATTTTACAAGAATAGCCAGGCTGAACCCTGTAATAGCTACTGATAAATGATTTTGAATTTTTGTAGCATGTAAAAAAAGTCATCCCTGACTGGGACTTGATTCCAGGACTTAACAGTTTAAAAACAGAGAAGCTAACAGACAGAAAATGGTTATTATTATACCAATGAAGTAAATTAAGGTAATAGTTTCTGATGTGTTTTGTATTTAATGGTGGCTTTTGAAGTAAGAAAATATAAAATTTTTAATATTTATTGTTTTCTTTTTTAATTAAAGAATTTGTATTTAAACATTTTAAATATTTCATTCTGTTTTGACTTAAAAATTCCTATTAGAAAATAATTGAAAAAAGTAATTTTATTTTTTCAATCCAATGTTTATACAAAACATTTTACACGTCCAGTCAAACTGAAGATAAGTGAAGAGGAATGCCCAGAATTTTGTGACACTCAATATAATTAAAATCTCCAAAAGTACTTCTATATATTGTGAAGTTTTATTGTAAGTTTTGACCATCTGTGTTGTTTAATATAAAAAAGAGTTCTCTTAATATCCTCTAAACTGTTATAGCAACTTCTTTACAGTTAAATGTGTAGATTCATGTTCAGTGTCTTTTGTTTATATTAGAAACATATCATTCTCTTTATCAAATGTGATGATATATATATATATATATATATATATATATTTTTTTTTAAATTTAATTTTTAATTGTTTTACTTAATTGATATTATTTAAAAAATAATTTATAGGAACGAAGTTACCATGGGATGAAAAATGGTTGATTGAATCGCTGTCAGATTCCACAATTTATATGGCATATTATACTGTTGCTCATTTTCTTCAGGGTAATACTTTTAAAGGAGAAAAAGGAAATCAATTGAATGTTAAGTAAGTCATATTTTTACTCTTTTTTTAAAATTATTCTTTTATCGAGATAATGTTATATAAGTGTTTTATTGATGTGTTGTACGTTTTTTACTTATTATAATAAATCAAACAAGATCTATTAAAAATAATTTGATTTTATGAAATAAGATAAAAATAATTAACTTATTTATTATTTAATTTTAGCTGTTATTGCATTCAAAGTATTTTCCTTGTCACTCAACATAATTAATTACCTTAATGCTTTTCTCGTTTAATACATTCTGAAAGTCTTCTTTTCCAAATGACATTCAGCCAAGTTGTTGATGTGTTTTTTATGTCCTACAAGTTCTCTAATCGTAGTTTTGTAAGTGCCATGTTTGGAGGAATAACTGGTAATTTCAAGGAGCCATACTTGCAAAGTAAGAGTTTTGTAAACTGAAGATTGTTGTATGTTTAATTGAAAATTTTTGTGAATAGATGGTAACATTGTCATTGAGTAATTTCATGTTGCATAATTTCTTCAAGCCTAATTTTCCTTGACAAATAGTATCATATGTGCTACACATACATAGTCAACAAAAAATTGGGAGTGTTATAATTACTACACTGGTGCAATTTCGACAGTTCAGGCCTTTAGTAATAAAAGTCCTAGTAAGTCAGTTATTTTTACACAGATTTGAATACTAGACTGTAAATACCAGTGTTCTTTGGTGGTTGGGTTTCAGTTAACCACATATCTCAGGAAAGGTTGTACTGAGACTGTACAAGACTACACTTCATTTACACTCATACATATCATCCTCATTCATCCTGTGAAGTATTATCTGAAAGTTAATTACCAGAGGCTAAACAGGAAAAATAAAGGCCTTTAGTAATAAACCCTTTAAAGACAACAAAGAACTTATAATAACATTCTTTTGCAATTTTCTAGTCATTCAAATAATGGTTTTTGTTAATTAAATTCTAAAATTTATTAACAGTATCAGAAATTATAACAATATAATTGAAATTTAGTCATTTTTAAATGATAATATCATACTTTCATCATCATCTATTGAGTATTGGCAAAGCATTGTTTCTCAACAGAAGGAATAGATTTATGTGTCGCTTTACACAATTTATCCTAGTCTTTTTTATGGGTATATCTATTTTAAGTACCTTATGTACAAGAAGCACCAATCAAAGTGGTTTTTCAAAGAATAATGATGTTTACTTTACAACCTCAACAGCAGACTGTCTCATTGGAGAAATGGTTTTCTAGCATATGATTGAAGAAAATGACTTAACTTGTTTTCTATGACTCTTGTTTTCTAGAGAATGGTTATGCCAGCTTCGGTAGTAGTTACTTAGTCTCATACTAGGTCTCTACAACTGTACATATATATATATATGGTATCTGATATATATGGTATATGTGCATTAGTTTTTCTCTTTTTTTATCAGCTGCATAGCATTATCGCCAAGTGCTTGTGATCAAATGCTGTTGAATTTACTTTTAACTTAGATCTGAACAAGGGGTAATACAGCTTAATATAGTAGCAAATACAAAGACATCAATACAGAGGTTTATATTAGTGACTAGAAAAAAAAAATGTAGCTATAGTACTAGATTTAGTACCCTAGATTTTGGGAGGGCTAAGCCCTACCCGAAATCGCTTTATAAAAAAAAAGTAGGGTCCGACAGTTTTCATATACAACTAGTTCAAATTGATTTATTTTTACTTTATTTTGCTTATTTGGTTTTTTTTAGACCTGAACAGATGACTCCCGAAGTTTGGGATTATATATTTATTAAGGGATCACCATTTCCAAAAGGTTCAAAAATATCAAAAACATCATTAGATAAAATGAAAAAAGAATTTGATTATTGGTATCCAGTTGATCTACGAGTCTCTGGTAAAGATTTAATTCAAAATCATTTAACATTTTTCATTTATAATCATTGTTCTATGTGGCCAAATAATGAAGAACTTTGGCCAAAAGGTATTCGTTGTAATGGACATCTGTTATTAAATTCATCTAAGGTTTGTTTTTTTTTATATTACTAATTACTAGTCAAAATTTGTTTGACGTTTTAATGGTAGATTACTCTTATCAGATTTTAAACTTTCAGAATTGTTTTTGTTAGGATTAAGTGTTCTTATTATTTATTGTTATTAAATACTGTTTAAATTAGTTTGACATAACCCAGTTAAATGTTACTGCTAATTCTGCATTCACAGTGCTATTAGAAAAATTAACCTAAAATTTATTCATGACATGAATTAATAAATAATTAATTTTATTTAAATTTGTACATATAAATTTTACGTTTTACCTGCATACTGATTTTCGGAAGAAAATTGATCGAAACTGGACCATGTTTTTCTATGAAACTTGCAGGGGAGTGATTTATTTATTATTATGAAAGAAGTGGAGCATTACTACGAAGTCATTTAAGGTGTAAGGCTTGTGCGCTTTTAAAAAAACTTAAGTAGTTTTTTCAGCTCCTTATTTCTAGTGAATGTCAAAACTTTCCCATTCCAGGTCAAGAACATTTCTATTTATCCCAAAAGAAATGCTTCCTCTCAAAAGTCTTACATTCAAGAATAATGTATGTTTTTTAACAGTACACCTGCATAATGACACATTTTTCATAGAATGTCACTCCAGAGAGTTAACCTGTGTCATATAAGTATTTGATAATAATAGTTATAGGACCACTGTTTTTGTCATCTCTAATGAATGAAAGTTTTAATTACAAGACGCCAATTATAAGACAATTATAAGTATAATTGCAGTTGTGTATACAGTAATTTCATTTTATGTTTTTAAAATTTTATACTCTGATAATGCACCTTAAGATTCAAAAGGCTTTTCTATTTTTAATAAGTAGCATATTTCAAATAATTGATAGCATCCTAAAGAATTATTTTTTTATTTATTATAATTACATAGGGTTATTAGAAATATTTTTAATTTGTATTGTAAATTAGTGTAATTTATTCTGCAAACTAAATTTAATGTAATGTATGAAGAATTATCTTGATCAGATATGTATGTGTTTTTGTTCAGACAAGGAAATGGCTACAAATATGATTTTATTTTGTACTTTATATTTAAACTTCAGTTCAAGGTTGCTATTAGGTATTTAGCAATATCAGTTTGCATTCTCTTCCTAACTATTTATGTTACTTACGTTACAACTTAAGATATGTAAAAATATTGCAGAAAAAAAATTTAGGTCTTTTTCTCAGCATGAAAAGATTATTTATCTTTTATTTTCAAATAACAGTCAATATATTATAATTAAAGCTTCATTGTCAAGGCAGTTTATTGACCTTTATTTGTTTTACTGGTTGACTAATTAAATAACGATGAGTATAAAACACAAAAATGGCAAAACATCATTGATTTTGCATAATATGTATGAGGTTTGGCAGAAAAATAATGAAACTGAATGAACTAACAGTGCTGCATACAATCTTGCTACAGGAGTGAAAATGTAACTCCTTACCTCTGCAACAGGTTGTAACTTAATACTATAACTAAGTCTATAGTGTATATTATCTAAGAATAATTATTTAAGTATGTCATGAAGGTGGAACAAAAAAATTTTCTCTGCTATATACAATAAAATTTGGCATAGAACTTGGTGAAAGTCAAACTAACCTTTTGAGATACCATGCACTTATAATGCTTACCCAAAACACAAGCTTTTGGGTTGTTAAAACAATTTTGTAGAAAGTTGTGAAAATATAAGAAATTACATTCCACTCTTGTAACATCAAAAAAAATAAACACAAAATATGGAGAAAGTAAAACCTACAGATTGATGATGATGATGATTTTAACAGAAAATAATGAATTTAATTATAACTTTTCTTGGATACTTTGTGTGTGGCCAAGCACTATAGACAGTTGGATGGACCAGACATGAATACCTTTGCTGCACGGTATTGTCACTTGTAGAATCTGATCAGAAATGGAAGTGGTTCTACAGTTCGTTATTCTCTTGATCTGAATCCTTATGACTTGTTTTTCTTTTTTTTGTTTAGACTGAAAATGTACCTGAAAGGTGATAATTTTGAAATTTACACATCCTAAAAGCCACAATAGATCAAATGAAAACAGTATTGACTTTTAGATTATTTTTGTGCAAAAAAGAACAATTATAGGGATAAAGTTGTAATACTGTGTTATGAGCTTTTGTTAGGAAATAAAAATAATTGTTCTTGTTAAAGACAGAGTAATGTTAAAATGATAATTTGTTGAATGAATTTTAGTATACTTTTATAATCTAGTTCTTTATAATATACTTTATTTATTTATCTTTCTATAGATGTCAAAGTCAGAAGGTAATTTCTTAACATTATCTGAAGCAACACAGAAATTCAGTGCTGATGGTATGCGCTTGTGCCTGGCTGATTCTGGTGATTCAATTGAAGATGCTAATTTTGTTGAGAGTACTGCTGATGCAGGTAATAAAAAAATTTGCATATGTTTTACAGACAATTACATCTGTATAAAACATAATTATGTGAAAATTATGTTTCACACACACACACACACACACATATATACATATATATATATATGTATGTATACAAATAAATATATACTTTTGTAAAAATAAATATTTAAAAAATGAAAAACATTCGACCCTAATTATCTATTTAGATTTAAATATGTGCATAACTAAGGAAGGATTAATGAAGGATTAATATTAAATATTATATTAAGGATTAATAAAAATTTTTATTAAACAGGATGACATTTTAAAAATGGGTTTGAAAAAATCTCTAAAACATTTTAACACTATTGAAAGAAATTGAGGGCCATTCAATAATTAAATACACAAAAAACTGTGTTGATAAAACAATTAGTAAAAGGGTTATTATGATACTTTCAGAATAGTAAGTTGGTAACCTGTGATGATTCCTGTTCAGCAGCTGTTTGAGTAAAATTGTTTTATCTATAACCTCAAAATCTCATTTTATGATGATGAATCATTCTCTTGATGTTTACGAATTAATTGAATAGTGTGCAGCGATCCATTTTTTTTTCTTTCCAAAGGTAAAATACTAGTTAAAGTTTATTCTCTTATGACCAAACATTACAGACAAAGTTGTATGAACCACCACAGAAACTTTTACAAATGGGTAGAAAAGTTTTTAAAGACTGTCAACTTCAGTGACTGAATACAATTCTGTTTGTTCAATTGCTCAGACTCATAGACTTTTACATTGGCTTGCATAACTTGGATAGAATCTCTCATCTAAGAAGACTGATGGATTACAGTTAAGATTATAGCTAAAAAATTACAAGTATTGGTATTACAATTCATAACTTTGTCATTCATAAGCTTAAGTACTGTAAAACAAGTGCAAGATGGATTCTAAGGTAGTCGACAGATATTAAGGAGGTAGTCGACCATAAGGAGACAAGACTTTATATGTTCACAGAGTTGAAATAATGATATCAGCAGGAAGGTAGTTTTTTGCACATTATTGTAACCTGTGATTAGACATGGAATCACCAAAATCCAAAAGGCAGAGCATGAAATGGAAGTTCAAGAGTTCACCTTCAAGAAAAAATTCCAAACCTAATCATCAACAGGAAAATCATGATGACACTTTTGGGATGCAAAAGGCTAGAGTTTTGTTGATTTTCTAGAAGATCAACGAACAAGAAACAGCGCATACTACTGTGACATGATTATCATTAAAATGAAGCAAGCCATATTGACAAAACACTGGATCTCAGTGCAATGCCTGTCCTCACATGGCTCAGGTAACTTGAGAAACCAACAAATTGCCTTAGGAAATATTTCATCAGCCCCCAATACAGTCCTGACTTCACCCTATTGAATTTTCACTTGTTTGGACCACCCAGGAGACTACATGATAGGATGTCAAAGAAAATGTGCTAAATTGCCTCTGACATCAAGACAAAGATTTATTTTATAGGAGGCAATAAATAAGCTGTTTAAGAGATGGGACAAGTGTATTAATATTGCTGGAGATTATGCAGAAAAGTGAAAAATAAATCAAATTTTTTAGCTCCAGAGCAATTCTAACTATTGAATGACCCTCATACATAATTTTTGGAAGAAGAGGAGGAAGTAAAATAGATATGAAGACTAAGTTTTATTTAATCATATTTAAAGATTAGGTAAGTAGCTTTTTAAATTTTGGTCAAGTTTCTATGATGAAACAAGATGATGCAATAGCATTATGAAATTAAAATATTCAACTTTAAGTTTAATTAAAAATACTGTTCTAATGAGGACTATTTGAAACTATAAACAATGGTTATATGCTTGAATTTAATAAAGTAAAAAAATTATCAGCAGTTTTGAACTACATCAACTAGAAGCTGAGATAAAACATATTCCAGAATATATACATATAATTACTTTTTTACATATGATAAAATTATTTTCTCTATTGAATAGAAATAGAGATACTGTCTGTCCAAGTTGCATTCTCTGAGAGTAGTGAGTTCACTTCACATGCAGTACACCAGTGAACATTAACAAAATTTGTAGGATTGAATATAACCTGCATTTCAAAAGGCTTGGCTAATTGATATGCTACAGTATATTAATTTCAGTGATGAAAATAATAGGAATTCAAGTCACTGCTTACTTCTAATAAGCCGGCGTGAAAGAAAATGGTATAGTCATTGAAAAGAATAACAAACAAAAGTCAAGTCTTTTTAAGCTTTTTTATTTGAGCCATTCATTTAACTCTTTTTGCAGACAATACTACTGTATATATATCTGAAGGTAATTATTTAAAAGGAATTGAAAATTGAAGATAGCATGTCAAAAAATTATTAACCGTGTAGATGTAACAATCTTATGGATAAAACTGTTGCGTTTTGTTTCTCAGGTAGACATAAAATTTGTGATCGCGTGGATAGAATTCCCATTAATGATAACAATAACATTTCTATTGTGTATAAAGAAAAATATCTGGTAGTTTTACTAAATGACAAGTTCTCTAGGGATGATCAAATTGATTTCATCTATAACAAAATCAAGCCATTTTTTTCCCCTCTGAAGTGCTTTAATAAAATGCTAAGTTTTTCATCATTATTAAATATTTATTATGCCTATATATATATTCATATGACATATATAATCTCTTTGGGCTCCGTAAAAAAAAGTGAGTTTTTTAAGATAAAAAATGGGCTGCCAAATCATTATCTGATGCCTGTAAATATGGATTGTGTAGTCCTATGTTTAGAGAATAAAATATCTTAATCTATCCTTGTGTTTATATTTATGATTATGCAATCTTTGCTAAAAAGAAATGTCACATGTTCTAAAAAAATAACTATATCCATCTTTACCAAACAGAAACAGGAACTATTTTGGTTTAACTCAACACATCATGTGAATTAAGTTTTAATGAGGTTGGTTCTTTACTTTTATATATTTATACTTTTTTATTTTATTAGATCAACCAAAGCATTTATTTTATTTAAAATTTAAACCTTTAATATTTTTTTATTTTTTTTTATTTTAAACTTTTATTCAGTTATATTAAAAATTAAATTGCATAAATTTTTACATACATAAAAATATGATGTCAAGGCATAAAATCAAATGTAAATTAAAAATAAAAAATTAAAATCAAATAAAAATAATTTCTAAGTAAATCAATTATGCATGTTCCATTTAACTGAACTTACTTTACTATACATAATTGCTTTAATTAAAAATTATTTTTATTTGATTTTATGCCTTGATGTTACATATTCAAAAATTATTATTATTTAATTTTTAATATTAATTTTTAAATTTTAATTTAACTGAATAAAATGTTAAAATAAAAATAAAAAGGTTTAAATTTTAAATAAAATAAATAAATGCATATGTTGTTATATTTTATGAAGTTAGTAATGGAATTTGAGATGAGTATATATATATAAAACAGGTGATGTTACGATTAAATTGCGAAAGCGCTCCTGCCTATGTAGTGGAATAAGGTAAATCATCCTTTATTTATTCTCTACTTTTGTTGATCTAACAAAATAAATATATTTGTATATAGTACAGAAGAGTATGATTCTTAAAAGAATTGATTTTTAAAATATAAATAAATATATATATATAAAATTATTCTTGATGAATATGTGCTCAAAATAATTTTCAGTAGTGGCTTCTGATTGTGAATTACCTTTTATTAATTTTTGTACATTTAATGTAATTAGTCAACTGTGTAAACTAGTCGTGCATCAAAAATCTTAACTAGAATTCTATACAGAAGAATTGAGAGGAGAGTGGAAGAAGTGCTAGGTGAAGACCAATTTGGTTTCAGGAAAAGTATAGGGATAAGGGAAGCAATTTTAGGGCTCAGATTAATAGTAGAAAGAAGATTAAAGAAAAAACCAACATACTTAGCATTTATAGACTTGGAAAAGGCATTCGATAATGTAGACTGGAATAAAATATTCAGCATTTAAAAAAAATTAGGGTTCAAATACAGAGATAAAAGGACAATTGCTAACATTTACAGGAATCAAACAACAACAGTAATAATTGATGAACATAAGAAAGAAGCCATAATAAGAAAGGGAGTCCAACAAGGATGTTCCCTATCCCTGTTACTTTTTAATCTTTACATAGAATTAGCAGTTAATGATGTTAAAGAACAATTTAGATTCGGAGTAACAGTACAAGGTGAAAAGATAAAGATGCTACGATTTGCTGATGATATAGTAATTCTAGCTGAGAGTAAAAAAGATTTAGAAGAAACAATGAACGGCATGGATGAAGTCCTACGCAAGAACTACCGCATGAAAATAAACTAGAACAAAACAAAAGTAATGAAATGTGGTAGAAATAACAAAGATGGACCACTGAATATGAAAATAGGAGGAGAAAAGATTACGAGGTAGAAGAATTTTGTTATTTGGGAAGTAGAATTACTAAAGATGGAAAAAGCAGTGGCGATATAAAATACTGAATAACACAGGTGAAATGAGCCTTCAGTCAGAAATATAATTTGTTTACATCAAAAATTAATAGATTTTTGAAAATATACGTTTGGAGTGTTGCTTTATATGGAAGTGAAACTTGGACGATCGGAGTATCTGAGAAGAAAAGATTAGAAGCTTCTGAAATGCGGTGCTATGGGAGAATGTTAAAAATCAGACAGGTGGATAAAGTGACAAATGAAGAGGGGCTGCGGCAAATAGATGAAGAAAGAAACATTTGTAAAAATATAGCTAAAATAAGAGACTGACTTATAGCCCACATATTAAGGCATGTAGATATGTACCAGGCAATAGTCGCTTTAATATTGGAGGGACAGGTAGAAGGAAAAAATTGTGCAGGCGGGCAACATTTGGAATATGTAAAACAAATTGTTAGGGATGTAGGATGTAGGGGGTATAATGAAATGAAACAAATAGCACTAGATAGGGAATCTTGAAGAGCTGCATCAAACCAGTGAAATGACTGAAGACAAAAAACTTTAATGTTATTTCTTGTGTTTATATTTTAAATAATTAATGTGGATTTTAAATACATTATTTTTTAATTTTTTAATCTGTTTTTGTATTTATAATTACTTTATATTGATGTGATCTATATATCATATTATTATTTATCTTTTATTCCCACATGAAGAGCTTCAAAAAAATTTTGAATTTTCTGTTTTGGATTGAAGAAAATGACTTCTGTATATGATCATTCATTCTATTTTAATTTGCCGTCATGTACCCAATGTCATTCACATAGTTGAGACAAATTGTTTGACATAACCGGTTTCGTAAAAATATAATTGATCTTCAGTTATAAGAGGGTACAAACATAAACTTCTTTCTAGCATAGACAAATATAAATAAAGTGATGAAAGTTTGTTACATTATAACATTCACCTATTACTTAATATGATCTTGATTTACTTATTAATTTCATCAGATATATTGTTTATACATACTCACACTCATACACTTGCATTTTTTTTTTTCACGTGATATGTTAAGTTTTATCTTAAAAGAATATTGTTATCATTATTCATCATTGATTTAATTTTTTCGTTATACAATATTGTGTTAAAAATTATATAATATTTAATTAATCATTCAATGTCAGTATATAAAAATTGTTCATAAAAATTATATTTAGTCATTACTTTCTTTCAAATTATGTATGTCACAATGGTTGCAGTAGTAAATTTGTTTTATTCCAATAATCTATTAAAACGGTGATATAAATATGGTGTAAAAATTTACATTTTCAAAATGACTTTTTATTAAATTTTCATGTAATTCAATTTAATCGGTTTTATTTGTGTTGTGAATTATTGGATTATAATTAAAAAAGAAGTTTTCTTTCAGGAAGTGGTAAGTTTCTATTATTATTTGTAAATGAAAATATCTCATAAATAGATTTTACTTTTTTATTTATGTTTCATTAACCACTACTCATTGTCTCATTTATTATACTCCAACAAGCAAAATATGCAAAAAAATGCAAAATATGTAAAATTTATATTTAGATGCATCATATTAAACACTTGTTCTAATCAAACAGCTGATTGACTGTTAACTATTCAATTGATGTGTTTTGGGATCCCTTGTATATGATTTTATGTGATGTATAATTAGTCTGAATTAATTAATTTTTCAAACTGAAATAGGATGTTTTAAAAAGGTTTCACAGTTTCTAATTAGGATTATTCAGCCGTTTCTTTAGTTTTTGTGATTTTGTAATTTTTTTGGCATTTATTAATTTAGTGCTTAAAAATATAATAATAATAGCAACAGCCTTTATTAACATAATATTTACAAGATAATAAAAAAAATACACATATACATAGATATATTTTAGTATATGTAAGTTTTACTCTGTCCTGGTCTCAAACTGTTAGAGGAGATGTAAAACTGCAACATCATAATTATCAAAAAATAATGGGGTATACAAAAGGTGATAATCAGTCCATAATAAAGGATAAAAAAGTAATTCATTAAAAATTATTATTATAAATGTTAACAGTAGGTTCAAATATAACTAGCAAAAAAGTAAAAAATACAAATCCAACAGTAACTTCATAATTAGCAAATTACAATAAATGTAAAAATAATCATAGATTCACATTAAACAAAAGTAATATGAAGTACAAAAAATAACAAACTAAATCTTGAAATCATGTTTTCTTACAATATTTTCTCAATTGCACCCAATTGTTGCCATTTATGTAGCTTTTTAAATGTGTTAATCTCTAGTCTTTATATTAAAATACTGAACTGGTAAAAAGTGTATTGCCTGCTTTAAATTAAATTCTGTTAGATATAATTCTATTTTTATTTTTTATGTTTGTTGGTGTAATTCAATAATTTACAATCCATACAATTCACTTTCTGCAAGTATTGTTTACTTCTACTCTTTACAAACGAACTATCCTACATTTTATGAGTAGAAACTGTTTCTTATACTCCTATTCACAAATAACTCACTGAACAGCTTCTTGTTTTCAACTACTGTTCAAAGTTTAAAAACTATTAACTCACTCTCTGATGGTCCCCAGCAGCATTTGTACCTCCTGGACTGCAGAACCAGTATCCAACCTGACCTTTTAATTGTTGAAGCGTATTAATCTTTATTGTTGACACCTATGCTGTTTTTTTTTCTAGAAAGAATCTCTTGTTGTTCCTGCTAGATTCTTCTTTCTGGAAGCTTTTCTACCTGTTACAATATGTTTATATTTTTTAATCTAATGAACCCATAACATTTTTTTACATGCTAGTAAATATCCTGAAAGCGGTTTTTTATCATTCCTATGTAAAGTTTTATTTTCTCGTTTAGAGCTATAGTTTTAGAAGGGAAAATATTGTAATCGGTCTTACTGGAGCATATGTTTTCATCAGATCTTCACATTTTGACACCTAAGGAACCCAAAAACCGGATGGAAATTTTCCAGATGTTTGTATGTACATGTGTATGTTTGGTGTCGCCCACTAAATCGCCTTATATTTCCTGAACTACTAGACCGATTTTAACCAAACTCAATCATATTACTTCTTTATATGTGACATTGATGCCATTAAATTTTCAACTTAAAAGGTCAAGGGGGTGAGGCTGTAGAACAAGTTCATTCTTAGTATCTTAAAATTTTGCCTAATTAAGGACCTATTTTACTTAGTAGCATTTGTTAACAATTAAAAAAATATAATATTTCCTAAAGGAAATTTTTGCAAAATCACATCCCAATCCCAAAAAATGTTTTAAATAAACTAGTGGCTAAGTGGGTATACTGCATCAACAATACCCCCTCCCATCACAAGGAGTGCTAATGTAGCACCTGACTTACAGCTGTTGCCATCTGCTATGTTGTGAAGTCACAGGTGAGCGGTAGAATTAAATAAATTAATAATATTTAAAGTGTAAAAAAGTATTTACGCATCCCTTGCAAATGAAATACGGTATGCGTGTGCACTTAAGTTAGAATCATTGAATTAAATAAACGAAAAATATTATATTTAAATACAATGATAAATATTTTAAATTAAGTTGTGTGTGTAAGCTGTGTGACAGAAAAGTTCTACAACTGTGTCTCAGCTTTTTTTTTTTTTTACATTTTTGCCCTCCATATTCTTTTATAAACATCTGCTGTATTAGAAATATTAAATTAAATTTGTTATTATTAATTACTTTTTTTTTGCTGTCAGTATTATAATTTAAAGAAAGATTATTATTTTTTTATTTCTTTAATGTTATTAATTTAAAAAAATAATTAAACTAACATGCATATATGTCCTGCATGTTATAACCCGTTTTGCTCTTTATGTATTTTATTAAATTTATTTAACTCCGTGTTGTTTATATAGAATAATCCTATCAATCATACAATAATAATTTCTTATTTTTTAGTGGCACAAGTGTATTGATTTGTTATTAATTAACACTGGTTTTCTGTATATACACTGAGTTATAATATACATCCTTTTTTTATATCAAAAGATTAAAATTTGTATTTGTCTCTACTTCTAAAATTGTGGATATTTTTATTAGTCTCTTTCAAGCAGTATATAGTGCTCTAAATTGATTTGTTTATTGTATTTCACCAAAATGTCATCAACATAGTAATGCACCTGCCATTTTATTTATGGGTATTCATAATATTTTAACTATTGCGTCTTTCACATATTTCAAAAATATTTATAGACATTATGCTAATTAAAGATAAATTTGTTGTCATATCTTCTTCTTATAAATAGTAGTTATTGTTGAATTTAAAATTATTTTGCTTGTTGAGGGTGCAGTTTTAATAATGATATTTTTTCATTAATAATTGATCTGTTTATATTATTTTTTGTGTTAATGTTTGGTTTTTATAATATAACATATCTGATTCTCTTATTCTTATTATTGTATATTTTATCGTCTAAATTAAAGCCTTCCTTCACAGCAATTTAACTTCCTTAGATTTTTTTCATAAAGAGCAGGAATGTTTCCTTTTTTGTACTATTTTGTCAGTAAAAATCTACTTCACTCCTACAGTCATTCCAGTTTTTTTTTAAATTGCCTATCCAAACAGGAAAGCAGGAAGAACTATCCTAAATATGTAAAAAAATGTACAGATTAGAATAACACCTTAATATTTGCACTTTTTTAACCAGAGATATATTAAAACAAGATCATCTATAATATTTAAATTAGAATAAATATATGAAAAGTTAAACTAAAGAGGTAGCATGGTAAAAATTTCTGAAATTTCAGAAATAAAATAAAAAAATTGTTTAAATAACTAAAATAATCAAACAAACAAGAAATCAGTTCACAAGAGGTAAATGTTCATCATAAATATCCCTAAAAAAGGGTTATCATAAATAACCCTAAAAAGGTCATAATAAAATAAAATTAAAGATTAATTTGAAAACTGCCTTAATTTCCTTTAATTTCTTAGAAAAAATGTCAATTAAATGATCGTCTATCAACACATAGCAAAAGGATTGCCTTATATGAACCAGACCTCTTAAACAGGTGATGTGTCGTAGAGTAGACATGTCTATGGGATACAAAAAGAAAAAATCAAATTTATGGGCAAAGCCAGTTCATATGCATAATATGCCAAGTTTTAAGATATTCAAAATATCTTAATAATGTGAAAAATTTATTAGGTTAGTCAAGTGATATAAGCAATTTGGTATTTTTAAAATCTGACATCTCCATTATAAAACCAAATTTATGTTACAAAAATGTTATTTCGGAATAAACATTGTAACTAAAATGGCTAAAGCAGTGTTGAAATGCAAGAGCATTCAGTCAGAAGAAAGGGGCAAGTTTTGTATTGTGAGAGGTAATAAAAACAACTTGTTATAATTTAGTCATATTTTACATAGAAAGTAATAAAAATTCATTTTCTTCATACAAAGCAATCTCAACCGCTTATTTTTATTAGATAGGGGGTTGTTTTACAGAGATATCTTAGATGGGAGTTTAATATGTATTTTTATTCTTAAAAGAAGTGATATTTTATAAACAGCTGCAGATGCTTCTGTAATTTAATACATGACTCCCTTTAATCTTTCTTCAAATTTAAAAAAGTTGGCAGTGAATTGCATAACTTTCCTGGCTACGCTGGTCAAGTTATGCACAATTCATTTTTGAAAAAACATTTTTCATTCAATCATTTAAGTTTGTTTCTTTATGATAAAATCCTTTTTGTTAAAAAAAGAAAACAATTTAATAACAATTTTTTTCCTATATTTTTATGTAAAAATATTTCAAACTTTATGATGTTTGGTTATATTTAAATTTTAATTTTTTGAGCCAACATGGGCAACAAAATAAATCTGTAATCAACATTTTTAATAAGAGTATTAACATCACAATTTCAAAAAATATATTTTCAACTTTTTGATAATTTGGAGCTTGTACATCAGGGGGATTTTTTAATGATTAAAATATTCACTAAAATTGATTTTAAGGAAATTGAAATTAAAAAAACCTTTTTTTGTTTTTTTAAAATTGTGAGCTTCCCCATCCGGGAAGGGGTATTAAGTTATTTTTGGTGACTATTGTAACAAAATATGTTTTGAACATTAAAAATTTGAAATTGTAAAACAAAATTTTTTACTTTGGGGGCTTCCATATTGCAGCGGAAGCACTTGAGTAAAATTACTATTTAAGAAAATAATCCCCAAGTAGTGATAGCAAATTAAAAAAAACTTGTTGTAATTTTTTAGCAGTGGGGTAATTTTTTCTTTTTCAAAAAATAATAAAGAGTAAGGGCTACCAAAAAATTAGGAATTTTACATTTTAAATCGAATGAGTAACTTCCAAGATGGATTCAAATTTATAAAAATATTTTTTGTTATCACAGACAATGGAATGGGATTGACAAAAAAATTTTATAGCAGTTTGAAGGCTTATTGTTGTAGAAAATATAGATGCAAAAACTTTCATTAACTCCTTTTCTGAAGTAAGATATAGTTAAATCTGATATGGACACCACATGACTTTGTACTCCTATTAAATTACATATTTACATTGTTTGCTGCACTTCATTTAAACTTATTTCATTTGAAAGGGAGATACGATCCAACAATTCTTTATAGACAGTTACACAATTGCTGAAATATTAGTTCTTATTAACATCAAATATTTATACAATTATTAATTAAACAATCTTACATGAAATATTAGGATAGAGTAAAAGTCTGTATTACTCGTATTATTAGATCAGTATTATTCGTATCTTCATGAGTTGCTGTTTAATAAATGTTTCAGATTTCTGGTGTTTCGTATAAATAAAAGTTAATAATAATTAAACTATTCCGTTTAGTGAACTCCTGTATACTGGTTAAAAATGTTAATTTTTATTGTACGATGTAAAATATTCACTTTTTATTGGATTATTTGGTGAATAATCAAAAATAAAAAAGAAGCAATCATACATGGGAAAGAAAACATGAAACAAAACAAGAAAAACACGTCAAAAAACACGTCAAAAACAACAAGAAGATGTATATGAAGAGGAAGAAAATGTTAAAAACAAGGGAAGAATAAGAAAATTAAGAGAAGATGATAAATGTAGAGAGGAAGAAAATGTTAAAACCAAAGAAAGAACAAAAAGATTAAAAGAAGATGATAAATATAAATATGAAGAAAACATTAAGACCAAAAAAAAGAATAAAAAGATTAAGATGATGAATAAAAAGAGAGAGAAATTTGAAAACTATAGAACGTGTGTACAAATTAAGATCAGAAGAATTATATCAAACCAAAGAGCGATTAAATGATTGGCAACAAAACACAAATAAACAAATTGATGATCAACTCCGACTTAGGGAGAATATGAACTAAAAGATAAGAATTTTTTTGCAATTTATCAAAGGTCGGGCATGTTTGCCTCAGTTTGTATGTTATTGGTTTGAGGGTCTATATTTTAGCCACTCTGTAGTTTAAATTTAATGTAGATAAAATTACACAGAAATTCCAGAATAATTAAATTAAAATTAAACAAAAATTAAAGTAGAAAATCCAAAAAATAATGTGACTGAATTATAATTTTCAATGAATATTAAATAATTAGATATTTCACCAAATCTATTACATATGTAATAATACCTATTAAATTACGTATACAAATTTTTAAAAGTCTATAAAAATTTATTTCACTAATAACTCCGATTTTTTCATATTATTTTTTTTATTGTATTATTAAATTATTTTTTGTAATTTTTTTTAATAAGTACAAGTTAATTATTAATAAGTCAATAAATTTAAATTTAAAAAAAGTGAAAAGTAATAAATTAAAAAAAAAGGAGATGAAGTCTGATTCGAACTGATGTACTTTGCCTTGTAAGATCTAAATATTTCATCAATTAAAATTTTATTTGTCTATAACTCTGGAACCAATGAAAATAAGTATCACTTATGTGTTATATCATTGAAAAGCTCTCAATGAGGACTTATTATTGCAATTAAGAAAAAGTCCAAAATCCAAATTTTTGGGGTTTTTTTGTACCCTTTTAGTTCAGTCGATTGCAATCAAAAGGGGAGATGCACAATTAAATGTTACAACAGTTCTAAATCTAAAATTTCAACATCCTATATCTAATCGTTTTTGATTTATGTGAGATATGAACATATGTATGTACGTACAGACATCACGCCGAAACTAGTCAAATGGATATTTCCGTTGAAATCTGAAAACCAACATTTTTCACAATTATAATACTTTCTTTACTTCGTACAAGGAAGTAAAAATATATAAAGTAATATTTTTGGGGAAGGGGTAAATATTAAATAAATTTTTTTAGTAGTTTGTGACCTCTATAAAAAATCTTTTGTAAGAATTTTTTGGTGAAATGTCCCAGGAAAGATTTAAAATTTTATTTCGGCCAAAACACCTCCTCTATTTCCAATTTTTACAAAAATTTAATAATTCTTTCCCCGTGAGCATCTAGGACCTATCAACCAAGTTTGAAGAAAATTGGTAAAGGAGTCCAGAGTTATAAGACCAAATACAGGTCAACATATGTCAAATATACATATATATCATATGTATATATCAAATATACATATGTATAAATGTCCATCTGACATAGACTTTTTGGACGTGGGGTAAGACCAGTATTTTTTTTTTTTTTTGCCAATCTGTATACTCTCCTATTGTAGCTATAGTAGCATTTATATTTCTCTAGCTGGGAAAGTAAAAATTTAAAAGTAAGCATAATTTTCAAAATGGTTTTTTTTTTATTGATATGAAAGAAAATCTATTACATTGCAGTTTTTTTTTTTAGGAATTTTACGTTTGTATACATTTATTGAGTGGGTAAAAGAAGTATTAAATAATAAATCAACACTCAGAACAGGAGCTGCTAATAAATTCAACGATATGGTATTCATAAGGTAAGCTATGTTTTAATTAAATTTTGTTAAATCTTAAAAACCATTTTTCATTTATTTTATTTTTTTTATTACTAGTTAATCTTATTTTATCCTACTCCATATTTTTTCTTTCGTTTATTTTTTTAATTCTTTCATTTTTTTTTTTGTTTATGCTTATTTGACCACCCCATAGGTTTACTTTAGTTTTTTGTCCATTTTCTTTGGACTTTGTTGACTAATTGTTTCTGCCAATATTTCTTCATATTGTTAGATCTTGTTCTTCTTTGCTCGTCCATAATTCTCATATTCCTTGACATTTTGCCCGTGTTAAAATATTTGGTGTTTAAAATTTCTATAATTTTCAGTTTATCCATTACATCTTTGATTTTCAGTCCAATCTTTTCTTGTACTTTTTTTATTTCTGTAATATATCTTCCACCAGATTTTATACCAAGCGCTCTAGTTACAAGTTGTTTTAATAACCTATTTTCTGGCATCCTCATAATGTAGAAGTAAGAAATTCAATGTTTTTTCAAGAAATTGATAATCAGTTCTGTATTTGTGTTTTGAAATTAATGAGTGTTTTAAAAACTTGTTAGGATCTTAGTTTCAAATATCCCACAATTAATTTCAATGCTAGAATTTGGTCTGGACAACTTCTGTCAGGTCTGAAACATCCTTGGTATTCACCTAGTTGTAGATCCAGCGTACGTACTTTTAATTTTGTTTAGGATTACATGTGACAAAATTTTTTATGTATAATCCAGCATGTAATTCCTCTGTAATTATTCAGATCTGTCTTGTAACCTTTCGTGAATAATCCTTGTTGTCCATTGTTGTTCTTGGATTTTCTCGTTAATCCAGACTTTATTTGGGATTAAATTTTACTTACAGATAATAAAACAAACAAAAATTGTATTTATTATTAATTTTTATTATTTTCAGTGAGATGAATCTTAAAACAAAAGAGACAGATGACTTTTATAATAAAATGTTATTTAAAGAAGCATTAAGAACTGGTTTCTTTGAAATGCAAGCGATCAGAGACAAATATAGAGAATTAACACAGGTTGATGGTGGTATGCATGCAGATCTAGTACTGAAATTTATTGATTTACAAGCACTACTGTTGTCACCTATTTGTCCTCATGTTTCTGAACATGTTTATTCATTACTCGGAAAGGTTAGTCATGTTTTAAAATAATCATTATTATTATTAAAAAAAATGTTTGTAATAATAATTTTTTGGTTATAGATTTGATGATAATTGTATCTTGTACAGATTAGTTGTTTCACAATACAAAATAATTTGATTGTTATGAAATAAAATTAAAAACAATTACTGAATTGTTTTTTATATATTTTATTCTGACTATGAATGATTTCTATTCTGAATGGATTGATATGTTACGCTATGCTATGGATAAAAGAGGAACTTTCCCAGCATTTGCCTGGGTAGATCAAGGGAACATGGTAAAACCTTGGTCAGGGCAGCATCACATAATACAAAAACAGAAGTGATCCTTATTGATAAAATATAGACACTACATGAAGATACTGACTGTATAAAATAACTACAAAATAATCTTATAAGTTAGGTTCTTTTGTACACAAATTTGTTTTTTATGTGGTTAAATTTTTTTAAATTAACATTGCTTTTTTTTATTTATAACTACTAACTTCACATTTTTACTTTGAAGTTGTCATTATTTGTCGATATGGGCAAACACTTAAACTAAGCAACAATTTTTTTGTTGAAAAAATTTAACAATTTTTTTGATACTTTGTATCATAAAAATTTTTGAGGCAGATTGTGGTTTGAAAACTGCACTGTAAAGTATTATAGACACTGATACCTTGGAACATTTACCAAAAAAAACCTTTTGAGATGTTTGTATTGTAAAAATAAAAAGAGATATGTTCTCCTTTTTATTTTCCTTCGAGGGATTTCATAGGAGCTTTTTGGGCTGGAAGCTTTGTCAGTAATGATGGAATGACTTCTCATTTAATTACAAGGGACGTTCAATAATTAACAAAACAAATTGATGTAGAGAAAAATGATTAATTCAACGGCAATGATGACACTGTATTACAACATAGTCTCCAGCAACATTTTGACACTTGTCCCACTATTCTGTGAGCTTTCTGATTTTCATAGCAGAGAAGTCTTTACCTTGCTGTATGAACCATTCATGCACTCCTTTTTTGATCACTTCATTGTTGAACTTCTTGCCACGTAAAATTTCTTTGAACAGGCCAAATAAATGAAAATCAGATGGGGCAAGGTCTGGGTAGTAAGGAGGATGTGGCAGAGCCTCACAAGGAAGTTGTTACCTTCCACTTCAAACCATCTTTGACCTCAGAACAAAAGCGAATCAAGGTCTCAGAACAGGCTTGAATCAACTGTCTTGGAACTCACATTTTGCGATAATTCAACTTGTCATGAATGATTGAATGCTTGGTTCCAACACTAATATTACACAAACTATTTAATTTGTGAAATTTTGACTCACCTGTCTTCACAAATAAGATTATTTATGCAATTTTGCAGCGCACTAGTCAAAACTTCAACTGGTCTTCCAGAGCGATGGAGATCAGTCGCACTTGTTCTGTCTTTAAACTGTTCCACTCACACATTACTGCAGTTTAAATACTTTTCACCAAATTGTTCCAACATTCTTGAGTAAATTTCTGCTAGTTTGTCACCTTCTGTTAACAAAAATCTTATCACTGAACAGTTGTTCTTTTGGCATACACATTTCAAGCAACGCTGACATTCTGAAATCAGCAAAAGAGCTTATGTTTAGATTAATTATGATCCAACAGCTGATCAAATTTGTTTCCAAGGTTGCCAACTTGACCCTCAAAAAGTTTCATTGTCATTGAATGAACAGTTTTTCTCTACATCAATTTGTGTAGTTAATTATTGAATGTACCTCATACTATTTTTTACCAAATTCTGAACAACAGGAAATTCTCCTAATTTGAATTTTTATCTTTCCGTGATATCTAGAAATACAAATTTGAATTTCTATGAAACATTAAAACATAACTTGTCATTATTTCTCTCTCTCTCTCTATGATAAAGCATTATAATAATATTCGGTACTTATCAGTTATACGAGACCCCTACTGAAATCCAATTTTTTGCATTCTACTTGTTCTAGTAAATTTGTATCATTTATCTATTAGTTTATTATTTATGTTAAGAATTTAGATAACTCGTATATAATTTTTATTTTTAACGTTAATCAGATGAGGTTAGCGAGCAAAGCAAGCATAAGTTATGCTTGATTAGATTATGTTGATTCTGTGTAATGATGAATCAGACACGTATATCAACCAAATATAACCTATGCTTGCTTTACTCGCTAACCTCGTCTAATTAACGTGAAATATACAAACTATATATATTTATGGTACATATTTATATATATAAATAAATAATATATATATATATATATTTTACTAGTAGCGGTACCATATAACCGATAAGTACCGAATATCAGGCATAATGAGAATCTGGATCCCTAAGTATGGCACTTATTACATAAGCTAAGTGCCATGTGTTCTTAAACAGATAGGCATAGGATGATTTATTAAAATCATACCATATATTATTGCTACCTTTATTTGGATGATGTCAAATTTGATTCTTTTTGTTTTTCATATACAGTAATGAGAGATTATAAAGTTTTTCGTTATAATTATTAAAGCACAAATTATTTTAAAGTTATTTTTCATTTCCTTCACGAATAAAAAATACATGGTTAGTATTTTTTATTGATAGTAAATATATTATTAGTTATCTTTTTGTTGCAGAAAGAGAGTATTGTAACAGCTAAATGGCCAGTTGGTGGTCCAGTAGATGAAGTACTAGTTAAGTCATCTGCATATTTAATGGAAGCCGCACATTCATTTCGTCTAAAATTGATAAATCATATGCAAATGGGTAAAAAGAAAGGAGGTAAACAACAATTAAATTCTCAACAAAATGAAAAACCTAGTCACGCTGTTATTTGGATTGCTAAAACATTTCCTCCATGGCAATCTACTGTTTTAACAACAATGAAAGAATTATACAGTGTAAGTAATTTTCATTTTGTTCTTTTTTTTGTCTTCAGTCATTTGACTGGTTTGATGCAGCTCTCCAAGATTCCCTATCTAGTGCTAGTCGTTTCATTTCAGTATACCCTCTACATCCTACATCCCTAACAATTTGTTTTACATATTCCAAACGTGGCCTGCCTACACAATTTTCCCCTTCTACCTGTCCTTCCAATATTAAAGCGACTATTCCAGGATGCCTTAGTATATGGCCTATAAATCTGTCTCTTCTTTTAACTATATTTTTCCAAATGCTTTTTTCTTCATCTATTTGTCGCAATACCTCTTCATTTGTTACTTTATCCAGTCATCTGATTTTTAACATTCTCCTATAGCACCACATTACAAAAGCTTCTAACCTTTTCTTCTCAGATACTCCGATTGCCCACGTTTCACTTCCATATAAAGCGACGCTCCAAACATATACTTTCAAAAATCTTTTCCTGACATTTAAATTAATTTTTGATGGAAACAACTTATATTTCTTACTGAAGGCTCGTTTAGCTTGTGCTATTCAGCATTTTATATCGCTCCTGCTTCGTCCATCTTTAGTAATTCTACTTCCCAAATAACAAAATTCTTCTACCTCCATAATCTTTTTTCCTCCTATTTTCACATTCAGTGGTCCATCTTTGTTATTTCTACTACATTTCATTACTTTCGTTTTGTTCTTGCTTATTTTCATGCGATAGTTCTTGCGTAGGACTTCATCTATGCCGTTCATTGTTTCTTCTAAATCCTTTTTACTCTCGGCTAGAATTACTATATCATCAGCAAATCGTAGCATCTTTATCTTTTCACCTTGTACTGTTACTCCGAATCTAAATTGTTCTTTAACATCATTAACTGCTAGTTCCATGTAAAGATTAAAAAGTAACGGAGACAGGGAACACCCTTGTCAGACTCCCTTTCTTATTACGGCTTCTTTCTTATGTTCTTCAATTGTTACTGTTGCTGTTTGGTTCCTGTACATGTTAGCAATTGTTCTTCTATCTCTGTATTTGAACCCTAATTTTTTTAAAATGCTGAACATTTTATTCCAGTCTACGTTATCGAATGCCTTTTCTAGGTCTAAAAAACGCCAAGTATGTTGGTTTGTTTTTCTTTAATCTTCCTTCTACTATTAATCTGAGGCCTAAAATTGCTTCCCTTGTCCCTATACTTTTCCTGAAACCAAATTGGTCTTCTCCTAACACTTCCTCCACTCTCCTCACAATTCTTCTGTGTAGTTCTAGTTAAGATTTTTGATGCATGACTAGTTAAACTAATTGTTCTGTATTCTTCACATTTGTCTGCCCCTGCTTTGTTCTTATTTATTTTGTTCTTTTTTTTTTTAATTTTCGTTCTGCACTTATGTATTAATCTATTGCTAATGAAGATGCTATTAGATATCTCCGATAATAATGATAAAGTTAGTTAAAGACTCCACACCTCCTTCTCATTATTTGTAGCAGATCAATTTCCAACTTCATTCACCATTAATAATAATTTTAAAAAATGTTAATTTTATAATTTTTTTCCAAACAGCATTTTTAGTTAACCTTTTGTATACTTATACTGTAAATGGAAAAGAATCCAAAATTATCTTGTACAGAAATCATTGTGCCGAATTTTATAAAATTAATTTATTCCAGTCTGGAGAAATAAAGTAAAAAACAGGCCAACTTTTACATCCATCTTTCTGGAATTTTCAATTCTAAAATTATGTTTTCTGGTTGAAGGTAATGAAACACCAAGATCCAGAGTCTCAATATGCAAAATTTGGCCTGATTAGCACAGGTTTCCTGTATATATTATACTGTACAGGTAAACAGTATAATTGTTTAGCTAAGAAAGTGAAAACAGTACTTACAAAACAGGATAAAAATAGTTTTTTGTTTCTGTGCTTAACTACTTGTTGTTAAGACTACCGAATTACTTTCCCAGGATGAAATATTAGTTAATATTTATGTTATATTAAAATAAATAATTGATTAAATTTATGATAATTACATTGAAAAATTCTTGCTTCATCTTAGTACAGTTTGGAAAACTGGAAAAAAATCAATGATTTACTAACAGCACAAAATTTTATTTTAAGTAAGTCAGTTTCTTATCACTGATGAATTAAATGTAAAGAAACAAGCATGCTGACACCATTCTTAAATTATATTAAGAAAAACTACTTTATATAAGTAATTCTTTTTTATACGAATTATGTGCTTTGGATTTTTTTTTTAATTCTAACCATGGTTTTCTTTTTCTTTTACAGGCAAATGGTGGACAGTTTCCTGATAATAAAGTTATTTCTGTAGCATTGTCTAATAAACCAGAATTAAAAAAATATATGAAAAAAATTATGCCGTTTGTACAAGCGACAAAAGATAAAGTAACAAAAACCGGATTAAATGCTTTAAATTTAACATTAGATTTTGATGAAATGGATGTCTTAAAATTGAATAAAACATACCTTGAAAATACTCTTGATGTAAGTTTTAAAACTTTTTTTTTAAAATTTGATTTACTTTTATTTTATTTTTTGAAGTACAGAAAAGTGTACAGACCAGACTCACCAGTCTCTTAAAATAGGGTTTCTATTAACATATGAAACCCTATGTTTTAATTATTCAAAAGTATTCTCTACAGAAAAGAAGCTTGTTGTTTGAAACTTTCATATTAATATCACAGTTGATGTTTTTTTTTTTTTTTATCCAGTCATAAACTCGCATATTTATACCAATTTCAGGTGCTGTTCAAATTATGAAAAATAAATAAATTTTGTATTAGTATTTAGTTTAAAATTAATATGCTTTCATAAAGCAGCATTTCTTAGAGGTAATATGATATCAGGTTTAAACAGAAAAGACATGAACACTTGCAAAGGGAGTATGTTAATTATTAGCCTATTACAATATACTATAAAACATGTTAATTAAAAAATTAATGTAAATCTATTTATTAAAGAAAACATAGGAAGTAGCAGTGAGATGTTAGTAGATGAGATTATAGTAAAAAGAGGTAATTTTGTAAATTAAAAATAAAAGGGCATTTTGCTCTGGAATACAATTTGCTGCCACCTGTCTTGAATGTAATTACATTCAAGACAGGTGGCAGCAAAGTTAGCTATATCAATAGAGAAGGTACAGTTAAGGCCGCACAAATAATGAGGGAACTTCTAATTCTGAATGAAGATTTTAAACAAGTCGAGAAAGATTATGTCATTTCATGAATAGACATAACTGTTCATAAGAAAATGTACATATATTTCCAACATTTTCTAGATTACCTATGAAAAAAAAATTGTTGGCTGGTATATCTTCTCTTTTGAAAAAAATGTAACAAAAACAAAATTACAATTACTTTCAATTAAATTAGTTTATAAAACAAGCTTGGTTTTATTGAGTATTTTTTTTCTATTTTCTTTATTAATGTGTTGAATATGCTATCCAGTTTTTACTCATATTTTTAATGCTGAAGTGTAAAAATTAACATATGGAACAGCAGTAGATGAACAAGTTTGGTGTTATACGAGGGCTGTTCAAAAAATAACCAAACATTTTTAATTACATGCCAATGGAGATATTTAACAATGTGCGATTGGCAACATAGCATGTGTTCTGCATAGCCTCTTTTGTAACCACATGTTCTTCGGTTGTTGATATCTCGTTCAGTTTTCGTGTTATTTTTATTTGAGTGAAACGTGTTTTAAGTGTTAGTATTGATTTTTGTAATGTGTAATTTTCAGTAGTAATGATACAACATAAAATGTTGTGTAAAACTGAGGAAAACTTTCAAAGAAATGTTTCAACTTTTGAAACAAGCGTACGAAAATGATGCTCTGGGTTGTACGCAGTGTTACAAATGGTTTTCAAGATTTAAAAATGGTCGTCAGTCGATTGAAGGTGGCTCTCAACCAGGAAGGCCTTCGACTTCAATTGATGACACCCACGTTCAGAAAGTCAATGATCTGGTGTGTTAAATCACCAATTGACTGTCGGAGAATTTGCAGAAGAGGGTAGCATTTCAACTGAATCATGCCGTGACTGAAAAATTGAACATGCATCAAGTAGCAGCAAAGTTTGTTCCTCGTTTGACGACTGAACAGCAGAAATAACATCGAGTGGAGTTTGTTGGCAACTTCTTGAACAAGCCAATGATGATGAAACATTCATGCAAAGGAGACAAAAGCTGGGTTTATGGTTACGACATCGAAATGAAAGCTTAATCATCACAGTGGATCAGCAAAGGATCTACATGCTCCAAGAAAGCACATTAGTCTCGATCCAATGTCAAAGTGATTTTAATGTATTCTTAAGTGATTTTTTTTTTAATTCTTGACTCAGGTTAAACAGTGAACTGTACCTACTACCAAGCCGTTTTACAATGGTTACGTGAAAAAAATTTGCAAAAAGAGACCAGAGTTGTGGTTCCTTCACCATGATAATGTGCCTGCACACTCGACTTTGTGAATTCATTCGTTTTGTGCCAAAAATCAGATTACTGTCCTCCCTCAGTCACCCTACTCACCAGACCTGGCTCCCTGTAATTTTTCTTGCTTCTGAAATTAAAATTGGTGATGAAAGGATGCCGTTTTGAGACTATTGATAATATGAAAGCAAATTCATCACATACCTTAAAGGCCATTTCAAATGAAGCTATCCAGGACTGCTTCATGAACTGGAAACACTGCTGGGAAAAGTGTGTGGGGAATAGGGAAGGGTACTTTAAAGAATCAATAATATGTAAAATTAATAATGAAAATTAAAAAAATAAAGTCTGTTATTTTCTGAACAGACCTCATATAAACTGTTTTATCCTTGAATGCACTATTTGTTGAATCTACTGATATGTCTGATATATAAAGAAGTAAAGTTTAAGTAAACTAGGGTTTGATTGGCACTTTCTATTTGCCACATTAAAAATGATTTTCTTCTCCTAATTGAATTGCCTTACCAATAATTTTTCCTCAGGCATTTGGCAAACCATTATAGTTTTTGAATTACTTAACTATTTGTATGGTCTTTAATAACTGTAAGTCTCTCTTGAAGTAGCTAACCTTTGCCAGCATCTCACTAGAGTGAAACAGGATAGCTGCTCTTTTACTTATGGAAACTTTTGTATTTCAAAAAGAAATTTTCATTCATTTCTTATACACAATTATTCTGTAATGCCATTTTTACAGACTGTTCATGGTTACAGATTTTCTGAGTTTTTTGAATAATTTTTAATTTTTTCTGGCAGTAGAAGTATACAAATATTCTACAGAATTAATTTCTACTAAATCGCTAAACATATAAGCTGAATACGCATTCAATCTTTACTCTAACAAAATGAAATTTGTACTTTATTTTGTTGCGACTACAATTACAGGAAATAAAAAGGATAAATCATCGTGACATTATTTACATTTTCTCATAGGATGGCAGAGTGAACAAGCAAAATTATGGTTAAAACAGATGTGACTCAATTTTATGGCTGATTACAAAAATCAGAATCAGCCATTTTGATGGCCTATGCATTAAGACAACTTTTTTTAAAATAATTGATATAGGTCTCTGCTAAGAAATTCTTGTGTATCACATTCATCAGTAAATTTTATATCCATTTTTAAGGAAAAAATAGTGTCATATGTGAGCATATGCAGAATGTCTTTTTTTATTTATGACCATAGTGATTTGATGTTATACATTGTATTTAAAAATTAGAATTTAGAAGATTAATTTTATTAAATAAATACTTCAAAAATGTTAACACTAAGCATGAATATATTTGATTTTATATATGCTTAACAAAGAAGTTAATTTTTTCGGTACCTAATTGTATATATCTTGTTTTATAGTTAGAAGAACTTGAATTGAAGTATTCTACAAGTCCTGAAGCACCAGAATACGTAAAAGAAGATTGTGTTCCTGGTGTTCCGTACATTATATTTAGCCCACCGCCACCAGGAGTTCCTATTAATTTAGTTAATCCACAAGCACACAGTGGATTATTCACACATACAGTTCCAGTACGACAAGGTGATACAACTGCTACTCTGATTAAACGTCTTGGAACTGAAAATCGTCATATTAAGGGTAATTAATATTGATGATTGTTAATCTTTAAATTTGTAGTTTAGTTTCCCACATACTAACATTTAAACTTTAAATATAATTTCTAAACAGTAATAACTGGCCTTAATTTTGTTTCATTTCTAATAACTGCCTGATAATAATGGGTTTGTAGTTAATAGAATTATGCGTTTTATTAATTATAAATTTAATAGAAATAACAAAAACTCGATGAATTAGTATGTGCATTAGGCGTGTTTTCATGTAAAAATTTAAGTCTACACTTTTTTCAATTACCATTTATTTAATTGTGGTGAATTTTATATTTCTAAACATGCTGAAATATGATATTATTTTCTTATACGTATCTCCCAAATTATGAACATTATTTGTATAAGGTGTTGGAAGTATTGATTTGAGTTATGTAGAAAGTAGTAAAAAAATAAGTATGTGGTTTATAAAAAAAAAAACTAGTTGACCATATCAAATTGGATAATAGAAATAATAAAAAGTGAAAGGATGGGCTGGGAGGATATAAGATTACTTAATTAAAAAATGAATCAAAATACAGCTATAAAATAATATTGTTTGGTTTGATGTAGCAATAAACATCGTGCATAGATGCTTACTATTCTTAGCCTTTATATATTTTGTATTTATTTGATCAGCCTAATTACAGAACATAAATAAAGTAGGATGACACTTACCTATTTTATCATATATGCAAAAATGTTTTTACATGTTTTGTGATTTTTATAACCTTTGATAGATTTAGGGCTTTAAAAAAAAGAGGAATTTACCGAATAGCGACCAAGTAGGAAAGATATAAGATTGAAGAAATACCAAATAGTAAATAAAATGCTATCTCAGAAGAAAGATCCAGGAGCAAAGAAATATAAATTGAGGTTAGGAGAAATGAGAAAGTAAGAAAGTACATTTTAATAGAGTTTGATGGGTCTAGAAGTAAGGATCATGTGTAGGAATTGGGTATGCATTCATTTAATTCGTGAAAGGAAAGGTTAACCCCTTTAGAATGGTGGTTTGTTACTTTCCCTTTGGGAGTTCTGCATTTATGTGAGGTGAAACAATAAAGTAATGAGACTGACACTATAAAAAGTTTTACTTATGTTTTTTGTCAGCTGTAGTGTAATCTTCTTCAAAGTAGTTTCCTTCTGCTTGTACATGCTTACTCCAATGCTTGTGCCACTGCTGGTAACATTTCTGGAATGTTGTGTAAGACCCTTGTCATATCATTTTAGACATCTTCTGTTGTTTGTAAATGGTGTCCCTTGACCACCAATTTGTCTAATGGGAATAAAAACAGGCACTCAGGGCGAGATCTGGTGAATAAGGTGGCTGTGGTAATACTGAAATGTATTTTGATGTTAAAAACTGCATACACGCAATGCAGTATGAGATTGCACATTATTGTGATTAAGAATTCAATTCATACCAGTGTTTGAATGGACACAGAGAACTTGTTTTTGAAGTCTTTGTAGAAATATTAACTGTTTGTCCAGGAGGCACCCACCCTTTATGAACAATGCATTTCACTTTTGACTTCGACATGCGAGCTTTTTTTGGTCTGGTTGATCTCTTTAAACACCATTGTGAACTTTGATGTTTTGTCTGGATCATACTGGAAGAACCAACCCTCATCACCAGTTGTAACACGGTTCAGTAACTCTGGGTTGATTTGTATTTGTTCCAACAGATCAGCTGCCAAATTTTTCCATGCATCTTGTTGTTGCTGTGTGAGACTTTTCAGGACCATTTTCACAAAACATTTTCATATATGCAGATCATCTGTTACTATTTGGCAAACAGTTTCCTGATTTATGTTCATTTCTTCGGCAATCATTTTCACAGATAATCTTTGATCGGATTGTACAATTTTGCACACCCTAATCTTATTGACGTCTGTCTGTGAGGTTGATGGACGTCTACTACGGTCTTCGTCTTCAACATTTTTTCCACCTTCACAAAACATTTTGTACCAACGAAGAACTTGAGCTCTTGACATAACCTCATTTCCAAAAGCCTTCTGAAGCTTACCGTAGGTTGTCGTCACATTCTCACAGAGTTCAACACAAAAAGAAATGGCATACCATTGTGCAATATTTTTCAATTCCATTTCTATGACAAAAGACCAAAAGATGTGTTCACTTATTACACCACTACTCGAGACAGGTTGTGTGGATGTGCCACTTGGACTACTAGTGGCAAGATGATCAAGATCAAAAATGGAGTGTCTATGAAGGCTGCAGGGTTATCACATTTTGCTCAAAAAAAAAAAAAAATCAGTCCAACTACTTTATTATTGCACCTTGTATAATAGATTTATTAATATTTTATTTAGATCAATACATAGTTGTTCATTTTATAGATCACTTTAAGAATGGGTGGTAGGTATGCTGTGCTCATGTGTTTAAAAATAGGAATTACATGAAATATCAAGGAAAACCTTTATCAGTTCAGTGTCATAAGATACAAAACAAAAAAGAATTGGTTAAAATTTTAGTACAAAAAAATATGTGAAGATGCTTAACGGTCATTTAAAAAATATAATTTATATGTTAATGAAGTTTATTGTAAACATTATATAAACCTGTGTTAAATTCAGTTTAAAAAAAAAAATAATTAATATTATGTAAATATTTATTCACTAATACAGATTATTTTAAGAGATCTATTTAAAATTTATTTAAATAAAAAGCAATATTGTTAAACCAAATCAACGTTTATTAATATAAAGGTCATCAGACCTATCAACCAATTTTTACACAAAAATTGAAAAATTAGAGGAAAGATTATAAGGCATGCCCAGTTAAAAAATGCATGTTGTTCAACTACCTAAACTAATTGTAATGTTTAATCCCCATTGGAATTCTGTCGCTGTGAATTGTGGTCGCCTCATGCAGCTTTTAAAACCATATTTAATTATTGATTCATTTGTATTTTACGGTTATAGCTGAAATTACAGGAAAACAATTGACAGCTTTTTAATGGGTCTGTAATCTATTAAAAATGGTAATGGAAGCTTAATATATATAATCAAGTATAATTGAATTTATAAACTGCATGTTTCATCATTTTAATCTTATTGTCTGTTATAACACAATGAAACATATTAATTATTTCACTTTATTTTAATATAGTGGGTGTTGAATTTTTACTAATCGTAAAGTATTTAATTTATTTATGTATTTTAATTATTAATTACAATTTTAGTTGGGATTACAAATAAAGTTCTTTTGGTTTTCTTTATGTCCTTGTTTTATTTTATATCCTTTGTTCTTACTGTACTTTCTCCTTTCTTTCTTTCTTTTTACTTTTGGTATTTTAATTTGAATTATATTTTCATATTTCCTTTATGTAGGGTTTGTCAGATCAGTTACAGATTTAATTATATATATATATATATATATATATATATATATATATATATATGAGAAAGAGAGAGAGAGAGAGAGAGAGAGAGAGAGAGTGTGTGTGTGTGTGTGTTTTATTTATTTATTTATTTTCTAATAAGAAAGCAGGCACTGCAATCATGGAGATCAGCAGAGTGATAGCATTAATAATAATTTTATTTATTTTATCTTGATCATTTTATTAGTACATGCTGTAGGTAAATACGTCCCAGGACTGGGAATGTTGCACGGGTATATTGTTCATTTATTACTCATGTAAATTTGCATTAGACTTGTCTTTGCACAACAGTTTAGAAGATGACTTACAACAATGATTTTTGCTAATTTATTTTTCATCTCATTGTGAAATATAAAGGAAAGGAAGAAGAACATTTGTTCTAGCATTTTAAAATGAACCAAATAGAAAATCAATTACTTTATAAAGTATGTTATGAATTTTTTATTTCAATGACTGAGAAACTAAGTGGCAATTGATGAATTATAAGATTCCAGAAATCACTGAGGATAAAAAAAGTGAATGAGTATGATAGTCGCACTTTAATGTCTGTTTTTTATTTATTTGTTTTTGTTAATGGCATAATTCTGATAGTAAGTACTTCAGAATCAATGACATAGTCATGATAGAAAGCTTTGCGAAAGAATGAGCAGAAACTAATCCAATTTTTTAAAAATTAGAGCTGAGTTCTCCCCCCCCCCAAAAAAAATTGCCTGCTTATCATGCAGCTTTTGCCTAGAAAACATATCATAATTTTGGAACATTTGTTCATTAGATCTAACGTCCTGCGACTTCTACTCATTACTAAAAATCAAGATATTTGATTTTTTTTTAAACAAATTGATGTGTGTTTTGAAGAATGGAAAGAATACACAGAATAGTATAGTAATAATGGTGGGTATATTAAAGGAGAAAGATTTTTTAAAAATCAGATTTTCTCTTTAGTATTTATTGCCCCATTGCCGGGTTTTTATAGCTAGAATTCGTAAATCTTGATTTATAATTTAAATTTCTGAAGAAAATAAAATTGGTATTATATAGATAATGGGACTCAATGGATATTTAAATCATTTCAGACTTATTTAAAAAAAAAAAATAAACGAGAATCTTTTTCCTAATGTTTAAATTATTGTAAAAATGTACAAACCCAAATGCTAACTAATAATTATTTATATTCTGAAAATGTGTACTAATATTGTAGCAGTGGGTTGAGCTTATACTTAAGGAATACTTTTTTCTGAACAACTGTTGCAATAATTTTAACAGAGATTATACATTGTTTGTCTTTAATTCCCCAAAATTATTTTTAAGTGATGTTTGATTTATTTGCCAACATTTATGGTACTTAACTTAAATTTAATAAAATCAATATTATTTTATTATTTTGAAAATTAACTAGTGTTTCTGATGTGGTAAACAAAAAACCTTATCCTAGAAGTTTTATGTAATTTCAGAAACCTTTTTGTTCCATTCATATTAACTTTTTTCTTTATTTTATATAATATCTCTGTTCAGTTGGCTACTACAGTCACTGTAGTTTTATTTTATAACATATCTTCTGTTAGGGAATATAATTCAATGTACATGTTAACATCCATGCATTTGTCTGGATTTTAGTGTTTTTCCGGTTTTTCTTTGTTGCTGGGTGCCTTTAAAATCCTTCTGCACTTGCAGTGTATATTTATTACTTTTTTTAATATGTTTATTTGCCCTATTTTATATTGTTATTTTGATTAATGTTAATTTTATGTTCTATTTTGGGTCTCTTTTTTACATGATGGTTTTTCTTTTTGTTGAATACTTTATGAAAACAAATGTTCATGTCTTATCTCTTTTTCTCTTTCTTTTTTACAGTTTCTCTTGAAAATGTCAATTATGTTTTCCATTGTTTATTGTCAATTATCGTTACAGCTTTTTATTATTTGTATCTGGATAATAATAATCTATTTGGGTATTTGCCCTTTAAAAAATTTGTATATTACTTGAATATACTGAGATGTGAAAAAATACTTTTTTTAAAAATTTTTTTCTTATCGCATAAAAATTCAACTGTACCTGAATAAACTTTGTAATCTAATTATTGAATTGAAAAGTATTAATCCTTGTTTAAATTTGAGTTATATTTATTGTAACTGGAACATATTTTGATCTTTAAAGATAAAAATAAGGTAGAAGATTTGTTGATATGTCATATTAAATAATTCAGTTATTTGTATTTATTATACAGTTATATAAACATTATTTAAGTGCTTGTATTTTTTTCATTAAATTATTTTGTGTTATCTATTAAAATAAGATTATTTTTTTCTCTTTTAATTCATACAGTTGTGTCAATTTTTTAAAATATTTATTTTGTTGTCAAGCCATTATTTTAACACATCTAATTAAAAACTTAAATTTACTATATTTATAAATTTAGGCTAGTAAATTATAGAGGCTGTAAAATTTTTGCTTCATGAAAAAGTGAGCTGCATTTAGGTTTTTTTTTTACGTATAACCTTTGAGCTTATATATAAAATGTTTAAAAACATTTAACAAAATATTTAAAGGCTGTTTTAGCATATGAGTGAAGTAACAAGCAAATACTACTGTAAATTCCTTTGAAGTAATATCAAAATATTAATTTTTATAAAAAATAATGCATAATTAAAAATTTTAATTTATGGTTAATTATGAAATAATTAAGGTTTGAAGATGATTTGATATTTTAAAAAGATGAAACATGATTTTCTGTTGATGATTTCAAAAACAATTATTAAAGTATATTATGGTGAATTATTAAAAAATGAAAATCCACCTTATGAGCACATTAAGGTTGACTCAAGATCTTTCGGTTTACTTCAAAACCATCATCAGAAGTTAAAATATTATAATTAAAAAATTTAAATAATGTCAAAGGTTAAAATACTTATATAATCATAACTGTTTGCATTCTAACAGTATACTCTACATTATGGTGGTATACAATATAAAAATAATTTTATAATATAAAATAATATATAATATAAAAATAATTGTAACAAAAAGGGAATAAAATCATAAATAGCTACGGTTAAGGGATTATTTAAATTACTATTATTGTGTAATAAGATGTAATTAGTCGGAGAACTACCTTTCTTGAAGTTTTATCTCTGCAGTGTATTTCTCTATAGATATGAAGTATGAGTTTGAAGCAAATTCAGTGTCTAGACAGAGTGAAAGCAATTAAAATAAACTAATTGGGAAAATGAATAAGAATAGAACCTTTATCAGAATAAGAAAGCTAACTGGATGTCTTAAGCGAAGAAGAATTGTTTAAAAACTGGTAAAAAAAAGCTTAAAGGAGCATAAAAATATAGACAATCTAAAATGAAATTGACATTAATAAGAATTCAAAACTTTTACTGGAAATAAAAAAGAATAGAGCTTTACAAGGAATCTATGTCAGGAGAGAAAACCATACTATTATGATGATGTATTAATCAATATATTTGCCATATTTAAAAAGTTAAAGCAAGTCACTACTTCTGTGTTCTTTGTAAAATGGAATTGTTTTGTTGTGTACAACATCAAAAATGTGTTACAGTTTTCTCATATTTACAAAACATAATTCTTTTCTTGGATAAACAACTGAAGGTTAACAAATATATTTGAAAAAAAAAGTACCATGATTCTCTTAATTATTTTGGTTAACATTTCTAATGAACATTAGTAGATAATTGATTGATATTTCTTATATGGCATCTTTTCTCAGTTATATGTCATTTAATGTAATGTTGGCAGTTCTGTGATAAGTTTTTATTATAGGGCAACAAGTTTATTAAATTAATTCTTATGACTGAACTTACGATAATCAATATTAAGAAATTAAAAATTATTTGTCATAATTTTCATCAATCGATAACTCAATTCATTAGTAATATAAGATGATTAATTATAATTAAGATTTATTAAAATGTGTTTTAAAAGTACTGCCTGTTGGAAAGTTTGATCTAATGTGGGAAACCAAAAGAGATTGAAATACATTTTCAGGATGTATTAAAAAACTAACAATATGGATTTGTAAAAGCGAAAACATGTTCAGACTGTATAGTTTTAAATTACTGCTCAAAAAGGAGTGTAATGTATTTCGGATGTATGCATGTATGTTTGTTCCATTGTAACAGCTTAACAGCTGAACCAATTTAGATGTAGACCCCACGTTGAAATCTTTACTTTACCAGGAGTGTCATAGGCCATATAAATATGTATGTATTTATGTGTATAAATATATATATATATATGTCTAGTAGTGGAGATTTGTGGTTGAAGCATAAACTTTAATTAATAACTGTGAGCCTCTATCACTGTGTGAGCTGAGTTTGAATTGAATGATTCAAATCACTCAAGTGAATAATACTACAAAAATAAAGGCATTAAGTTTACATTAAATAAATTAAATAAATTTCTGTTTAATAATGTGTTTCCCATGGGGGACTGTGTATGAGGCTAAAATGGTGATGTGATGTGAGCACCTTGTGCAAGGCTAGACCAATCATCATCATCAACTGGTAACAAATGAGGTGCCCATGGGGCACTGTTTTGGGAGGTACAGTTGAGTGCTGTTATAATAATTGCAAACAGTCGTCCGATTTTCAAAATTCAAATGGGGTATTTGCTAGCATAATACAAAATCACGATGGAACCAAACCAAAAAAGAGCAATGTTTGTCAGCATTGTTTTTTTTTGACAGTCATGTTTTTTTAATATATATCTTGTTAAAATTGGGTAATGCATTATGAAATGAAACATTGTTTAAAAAAAGATTGTTCTTTTTTTTCTGTATCGAATTTATTTTGCCTATAGAAACGTGGTGAATTCAATAAACAAAATTATGACAATGATTTTTTAACTTAGAAAGATTTAATTTAAAAATATTCAAGAATTTAAGCAAAATTTATTTGCAGTAATGAACTGATTGGATTACTCTTGGCGAGTGAAATATTTGCTATTAGTTGCATCTCTTTTATAAAATTAGATAACGTGAGATAAGATTATATCAAAGTGTTTTCTTTTGTTACATTATTTGCTTAATTTATTAAAAAATGAATTATTCACATTATCTGATTAATACTTGAGTAAATAAAATTATTTGATATAATTTATTAGTTCTGTATTTAAAAAAAATCTAAACATCATGTGATATTTTGGTGGATAAATATGTCATTGTTTTAATCTTTATAATCTAACCTTGCTCATTGTTATACAATTTTTTTATTATTGCATTTTATTAATTAAAAATGTTAATATTTTTAACAATTTTTTAAATTACAGTTGTTTATTGATTTCCCTAAAATATAATCAGTGATTTTTTTTTCTGTTGTTTGACTAATTTTTGATCCATATCTTAATTAATTTCTACTCAGTCAATCTTTTTACCTCTATATACCTATTACAACACCTTATATCCTTAAGTATGTTTTACTACTTTAATATTTGTCTTCACTGTTTTTACCCTATATACTTCCTTCTAGAAGCAGATTCACTAACCCTAGTTATGATTAATGTTTAGCCCTTAAAATTTATCCTTCTTTTAATGAGATTCTGTCACAATTTATTCTCCAATTAATTTTAATCCTAAAAGGCTCTCTGTTCCTTTTTTTTGGTTTTCATACTACTATCTGTTTTTCTGCTATAAAAATGCTATATTTAAGAAAATAATTTTGAAAATACCTTCCCTATTCTTCAATATGTGTTCAATACCAGTAGATTCATTTTTGTATAAAGGCTTTCCTGGCTCGTTCAATTCTGTTTTACTTCATCCTTCCTTTGTAACTTTTTACCTAAGCAACAAAATTTAGTAATTTCAGGTGTATCGTTTTCCTGTTTTTCACTGTTAACTTTTTCTCTAAGTTTTCTTTTATTTAATGTTCTATTAAAAATTATAAACTAAAATCTTGTTACATCACTAACTATATTTTAGGCTGAGAAAATATAATTTATTTATTATTCTTACAACATATTAAAAATAGTAGTTTATTTCTTATTACATTAAAAATATATCTGCATTTATTTATTCTATTTGTGAACTTCCGTATAGTTTTTAACCTTTAAACTTAGTTTGGTTGTCAGATTATAAAAAATTTGATTTACCACATCCATCTTTAACCTAACTGATCCATTTTTAAAAGTTTTCTTTCTTAGTCTAAATCATTTTGGTGCAATTTGTGAATCCAGTTGCCCTCATTTTGATTTTTTGTAATTAACTGGTGTGAAATTTGAGGTACATATTATTTACTGTAGGGCATATTCAGGGACGATGGAAGTGGTTTATAGAACTGATTTCAAAACTTAAATTTTAATTATTTGTAAGAAGGTTGGAAAAATTTTAATTTCATAATTATTATTTCTAATTTATTTTTTTCATTTTCCTTTGTTACAGATATAAATAAAGTGGAATTATGGCGTTGGAAGGATCCAGTTTTAGGGCCAAGAAAATTTCCTGGATTTAATGCACCAACACAGGGTCGAATTTTGTTAGAAAAGAATGAAAAATTTATTGTCGATCTTAATTCAAATTTAGTATCTGTTGAAAACAACGGTGGTACTATTCAGTTAGGTGAATCTATCGCTTACATTATTCATTCTAGCTGAAATGTTAAGCAATAAAAGTTCTATTTCATAACTATTTAAAATGAAAAAATTATTTCTTATCAGTGTTCTAAAATTGTTACATTAGCAGAGCTAATAATGTATTAATTTTTTTTTTTTATTAATAAGTATTATTTAGTTATTAAGATTTGATTTTTTTTATGTACTAAAGTTTGGTTGTCAGTGATTTGATTTCTTTTATAATTCATTTTTTTGAAGTATAATTTTCATTTAAATAAAAAATATAATTATTAAAATTGTAACTGAATGAGCAGTAGCTAGAAAGTTTTATTTTGAAAATATGTTACATCTTTGTTGATAGTAACCAGTTTGAAACATTTTATTTTCTTTGTAAGATTAATTTATTTTTTAATTTACTCAGTAAAAATATTGAAAATGATTTATTGTAAGGTGTTAAAATGTTTACTTATACATGACTATTGGTTGGAAAACTTTTCATTGAAAAGGATTAACATTGTTTTTGTTTTATTTTTTATTCTATGTATATTAAATATTGTAAAATGTCTTGTTTCTTTATTATTTTTTTCTAATTGTCATTATGACTAGGAATGTTAGGCCTGTACTCATATGTCTTTCATAAATAAGAATGTAATTAGTATTTACAGCAGGAATACAGTAAACTCCCAGTTACATTGGATTTGAAGAGGGATACGTGATGAACTGTGTTACAGGATCAAATTGCTACAATATAAAAGATGTTAGAAGTCTTACATTGATTTTACAGTATTGGCAAATTTATTGCAATGTTCCTTAATCTTTGAGAATATTAGTTACAATCAGTAAACATTAGAAAAAAAAAAGTTAACTTTAAGTATAAAGGTAGACCATCTTCTTAAATTGTTGGCAAGGAGTTAAGAAATTTTATTAACTTTCTGTCTGTTATTTTTTCAAGTAGGCCTGCAAGAGGATATTTGTTTTTTTTTCTAATTGATCTCTTTAAAAGAGAAATAAATAAAAACTCTGTATGATTGGAAAATAAGAAATTTTTAGCCAACCTACATGGCTGAGTAGGTAGCTTCTCGGCATTTCTTGTGGAGATCCTGGGTTCAAATCCTAGTCAGGTTGGCTTCTTTTCATACACTACCAGTTTCCCTCTGGGCTAATGACCACAGCTGTTGATGCCTGCTCTTTCATAACAAAAAAAAGAAAGTTTTCTTAATGCAGATATGAAAACTAGGCTGTTTTACTTGACTTTTTTTGGGCTACACTTTCATAATGTGTTACATAATCCAAATCTGTAGTATAAATGACAGGTTCAAGGTATTGTAAAAGTATTAAAATGATTTGAGTATGCTAATTACTTGCAGCAAATAACACATGGTACTAATAAAGTACTCATTGTGATAGATAAAACATTACAATCAAGTTTTTATTTTTCTTCAATTAATTATTTTCTAAGTTTTCTTATTTATTGTTTATCTAACCTTTTATGAATAGCAGAAAACAAAAAAAAAATATTATGAGATGTCATGTTACTGTTTTATTTAATGGTTTGGAATTTTAAAAACTGAGTACCAAGTGTAATAAATTTTTACAGTATTTTTTCTTTTAAAAGATAATTTTTAAGAATGAAAAATATTTAAAAAAAATTATACATTGACAATTTTTAGCTCTTCTCCATTGTGTTGTAAGCTATTAATGAAAAAGAAGGATTGAAATATTATTATTAAAATGTAATTGTTTATTTCTTGTACAGTGCAGTGTGTGAAATTTTTAAAATTGTAGTAAAAGAATTTATTTCTTATTTTACATAGTTGGCAAATGAATAGAACTGTTTGAATCTGATTTTTGAATCATCTTCCAAATTGCTTAAATGTTATCAGTTACTTGCCTTAAAAAAATTCATGTGATTCAGTCTATTGTTTTGTTAAAAGTTAAAAATTTCAATTGATTTTTTATCACTAATCATCATGAACAAAACAAAAAAATATGTGTATTGTTTAAAATTCTTATATTTATAGCTCTGCTACATACATAAATTTTGTTTTAATCTTTTTCTCATAAAATTAGTTGTAGTTATGTAATTATTTGGTTATAAAAACTTCAGATATGTATTACTTTTGACGAGCTTTATAGTTGATAATTGTATCACTTTTGTATCTGTTATGTTCTATTTTATTTATATTTCCTATTTATGTTATTTATTTATTTTTTATTTTTATGTACTTTAAACTAACATATATTGACAAAAATTAAATCACTGGAAGAAATTATGTTGTTTTTATTTTTTGTGAATTATAACTGTTTACTTAATAATTTACTTAAGTGTATTTTTACTTTGTTGACTCAGCTATATTATACAGAGTCTACAGAAAAGAATATTGGGGTTTTAATTTGTTACAATAGCTCTTGGATGAGGTGTACATTTTTGTTTTAAGGTTAGATTTAAAGAGCATAAAGGATAGTTATATTTCTACGCCTGATTGTAGAATAATTCCGTATATTTTTGCATCGTACAGGGGTCAAAAAAGTTTTTTTTTTGGAAAGAGTAAAGATGGAACTTCATCTTACTGTACTCAAAATTCTTTTTTACCTAGCCAAATCTTGTAATGTTTACTAAAGTTATATTTACATATTTTTGTTATTTCAAATTTTGGGCCCAAAATAAATAATGAAGGGCGTAGGGTAACAGGCGTTTTTTACCTATTTATTCTTAATTACTAGTAGTACTTATAAAAAAAAAATTGGACTTACCAAGTGTCCCTCATTACAAAATATGTCTGACTAATCATAAGATTTTGAAAATGTCTAATTCTTGGAGCCTGAAAACCACAGGTGGCAAAAAATTGAAATTTTTACAGCACTAAATACTTTTTATGTACTTAAAACCATTTAAAATTTAATTTATTACTTAAAGGGATTGACAAGTAATGAAGCCTTCAGTTTTTATCGTAAGCCCTTCATTATTTATTTTGGGCCCACAATTTGAAAAAACAATATGTAAATGTAATTTCAGTAAACATTACAAGATTTGGTTATACAACAAAGTGAATTTTGAGTATAGTAAGATGAAGTTTCATCTTTACTTTTTTCAGAAAGCTTTTTAGACCTCTGTACAATGTAAAATAAGAATGCTACAGCTTGTGGAAAAGTGATTAAAATGGCTGTTTTTACCTGTTGGCAAGTAGAAAATAGTCTATTACTCAAGAAAAAATTTTTTTAGAATACAGAAAAATATTTCTTGGCCACTAAGAGGTGTATATATTTATCAGATACCAAATATCATTAAAATCAGAAATAGTGACGCACTGATCATTTGTTAAATTAAAAAGGGAATACTGCCTGTTGTCATTGGTTTATTTTCCTGTTCTGATTAGATAGTTACAAAAGTAATCTGAGAGGGCAGTGAATGTTAAAATTAATCTGCGTTATTGTTGAGTGAATGTTTGTTATAATTGGTTTATTTTCCTATTTCGACTAGATAGTTAAGGAAGTAATCTGTGAATATTAAGTGTAATCGGTGGTACTGAAGAGTAATTGTGTGTTATCATTGGTTTTGTTTTTATCGTCTTTCCTATTCTAATTAGATAGTTATGGAAGTAATCTGCGAAGACAGTAAATGTTAAGAATAATCTGCAGTATTGATGAGAGAATGTGTGTTGTCATTGGTTTATTTACCTATTCTGATTTGATAGTTATACAAATAATTTGAGATGGTGGTGAGGGGTATCCAGTTTACTTCAAAAATTTGCATCATTATTTTTGATTTTCATTATATTTTGTACATGATAATTACACCTTATAGTGGACAAAAAATAGTTTATTTTTCTTTAGTAGTAGACTATTTTCTTACTTGCAAACAGGTAAAACAGCAATTTTTGTTGCTTTTACCATGAGTTGTAGCATTCTTATTTTACATCATACAGAGCTCAGAAAAGGTTAGTGTATGCAAATTTCATTTTGTAACATAACCATACCTTGTAATGTTTACTGAAATTACGTTTACAAATTGGTTTATTCAAATTTTTGGCCCAAATTAAGAATGAAAGGCTTAGGGAAACAATCCTTTTTTTTACCTATTAACTCTTAGGTACTAGTAGTACTTAAAAAAAAAAAAAGGACTGTTACACAGTGTCCTTCATTAAAAAAAATGGCTGCCAAATCAAAAGATTTTGAAAATAACTCATTTTTTAGGCTCTAAAAACACATGTAGGACAAGTGGCAAAAATCTGAAATTTTTACAGCGATAAGTACTTTTTATTTCCAGTAAAAATCAATTGAAATTTATTTTATTAGTTAAAGTAAAGGGGTTGACAAGCAATGAAGCCATCAATACGCTAAAAACATCTTGCATTCTAACCATGAACAATGTATTCAACAAATTCACAACATGTATTTTTATAATTTTTTTTATAAATACTAGTACCAAAGAGTTAAAAGGTAAAATATAGGCCTGTTACTCTGGGCCCTTCATTATTTATTTTGGGTTCAAAATCTGAAAAATATTATAGGAGAAGGTAACTTCAGTAAGCATTACAAGATTTGGTTACATAACAAAATTAATATTGAGTACAGTAAGATGAAATTTCATCTTTATTCTTTCAAAAAATCTTCCTTGACCCCTGTACGATATAAAAAAAGAATACAACAGCTCATGGAAAAAGTATGAAAATAATGACTGTTTTTACCTCTTTTCAAGTAAGAGAATACTATTACTAAAGGAAAAACTTTTTTTTAAATATAAAAACATCTTTTGGACACTACAAGGTAGGTTGTTATCATATACCAAATATTATTAAAATCAAAACTAGTGATGCACCAATGATTTGAATTAAAATGCAATACCCCGTGTAGTCATTGGTAAAAAGCTCTTTTTGAGATCTGTGTGATGTAAAATAAGAATGCTAGAGCTCATGGAAAAAGTGACAAAAATGGCTGTGTTTACCTGTTTGTAAGTAAGAAAATAGTTTATTATTAAAGAAAAAACTTTTTTTTAAATATAAAGAAATATTTTTTGGCCATTACAAGGTGGGTAATTATCATATACAAAATATCATGAAAATAAAAAATAATTATACAATAAAAGTTTTGAAAATTTGTTGAAATAAAATGGAATAATAACTTTTTTTGATTGCATAATTGGTTAGAAACACTCAGATATCTGTGAAAAGGGAAGAATATGAGATGACCAAGGATGTCTGAAGACAATGTTGAATATGACAGGAAGTCTTTACTGCGTAGTCCTAAAAATCTGTTAGGAAGGCTGGCCACAAGCTTGTAATGTAGTGATGACATTGTGGAATGCTGTAAGGAAATGCTTACTTACTTAATTGTCCCATACAATTTACAGCTAAAATCTAAAATATTCCATGTAATTTACAGTCTTTGATGCTTAGACTATGTTTGCTGACTGCATGAACAAAATATTTTAGCATGAAGTCAACTTTCTTGATATTATGATTAGTAACAAGTCAACATATCATCTTAGTAGACATGTTAATGCATATACTGACCATATATGGGAGTCAGAAAATCCCGAAGAACTTTTACAATGTGAAAAGAATTTCCCAAAATAAAATGTTTAATATTCTGACGGCAAGTTTATGGACCATTCTTTTTCGATGAAGCAAGTGTAACAGGAATTGCTTATTTGGATGTGCTGCATGCGACTCTTTCCTTAACTGCAAATTGATGATATTTTTTCCCAACTGTTGGATTGATCAGCATGGACCTGATGACAAGAGCTTATTTGTGGTGGCTTTCAAGGTCACCTGATCTGATCCTCCATATAATTTTGTGTTTTTATAAAGTATCTGCTGCTGCTACCTACTGAAATACGTGATTTGAGACATAGGAATGAAGCAACTGTCACATCCTTTCCAGACATGCTGGTTAAAGTATGGGAGAAACTGTTCTATTGATTTGATGTCACATGATGAAGGGTGCTCACATTGAATGCTTGTAGGGAAAAACTATAAATGTTACTCTATTTTATTTGTGATTCATTACTGTAAGTCAAAGTTAAGAGCTTTAAAACCCCAATATTATTTGTACACCTGCATAACGAAAAGTAGAAATACTAATGGGTCAAATTTTGCATGACAGGTTTTTTCCAGATCTTGTTTTAACACAATTTAACATTGAAAAATTCCAGAAGGATGTATAACACATTAAGTGCATATTTAAACTGGCCTGTTTTTTTTTTTGCTTGATCTCCAAACTGAATTGGATGAAACACTGCACAATGATTTCTGTATATGAAGCATTGATGACATTTTAATTTTGGTCAAAATTGGTTAAGGGGGCAAGGTAATGCAGATCTTATGGGGTCTGTATTTATTGTTAGAATTTCATCAGTTACTGTTTTGCTTAATATGTAATGCAGATCTTATGGGGTCTGTATTTATTGTAATCTTTTAGAATTTCATCAGTTACTCTTTTGCTTAATATATTCAGACTGGTTTAACTATGTGAAATTTAATGTAATGACTTCTGCAACAGTTCATTGATGCCCTTTAATCTTGATTAACAATTGATCAAGGAGGTGGGCACTATGATTACCATGGAGCTTCTATCCTAACATTTTACTCTAGAGAACATTTTTAAAAAAATTCCTTACTTGCAATCTGTAATATAACACTTAATTTTACTCCTAAGTAGTAGTGGTCTGTTGAGGATGAAGCCCACAATAATCAGTTTCCCAGCAAAAGTTATGAAATTGTTTGCCATTTTTTTTTTTACACAGCTTTATTACATAAGCTGTCTATATATATTATATATCAACCATTACTGTATTTGTTAGGCTAATATAGAAAGTTGGCAGTCAACATCCAGATGTCCATTTATTTATGTCCTGTCAATCCAGCTATGAATAAAAATATTTCATGTAGAAGGGATGCAAGTTGTCTGTGGGAGCCAATTCAATAAATTTGGACTAGATTTCTTATTTTGAACCTTGTAAAAATCTTGCAAATTAATTCTATTTGTAGTAAACAACCAGTTTACTTTTTAATATATCTATAGGTAATACCCATTACCTATTTATAATATATATATTAAATGAAATTTAAATCGCCAAAATATGTTAATGAATTATATATACACAGGTGCGACAGTCAAGTGGCTTTTAAAATTTTATTAAAAGTAAAATATTAATTTTGATTTTAATTCACTGAAAAGAGAAATTTATTGTCCAAAAATGATATCTTGCAGATGATTGCCATTCCACATAATGTAATGTGACTTTATGAAATAATTCACTAAGTCTATTGCTAAAGTCACCTGTTATTTTTTGGAAACCCAGCATAGGAAATTTTGCTTGTTAACAAATCCTGACAAATAAAAATGAGCCTCATTGCTAATCAGTAAATTGTTTACAAGATCTTGCAATAAGACAGAAATTTACCCTGTTTTTGTATTGCACGAGTTATTTCAGGTCATTGTGTAAAATTCACTATATACTATGGCCAGACAGTTCAAGTGATACAGAATGGCTATGCAGTGAATAACAGACTTCACTCACATGCCTCGCACCTTTCTTCTTTAGCATAGAAACAGCAGCCTCAAAGTCTGAACCCAAGTCTTGATAACATGAACTGATGGAACAGCTAGATTGCAATCAATTGTGTAATGTTTTCAAAATTCACGCTGTTACATGTTACAAGATCTGGTGGTTTTTTAAGTAAAATAAATAATGAAATGAGAAATCCATTTCTTTCCTTTTCATACTCGTCCAAAAACAAGAGTACAGCACTCATACCTTTTGCTTTATGTTGTATGATTAAGCACGAATACAATCTATCTCGCACTAATTTTGGGCACATATAATGAACAGTAATAGAAATAATAGCTGGACGAGGTGGAAATGATATTGCCAACGCATTCAGAAGTGTAATCTTAACCTACAGAATTTGAAATTTAGAAAGCATGGAGGATGAAAAGAGGGTGGATGTAAAAAAGAAAATTGGCAAAGGAGCATGAGATTTTATCTATAGAGATAAATGATTGTTATTTATCCACCTAGAAGACTCTTATTTTATCCTTACACTCTGACATTTTAGACTAGATAACCGATGTGTATTACTGATAAATGATTTTGCATTAATATATGTAACAATAATTATTTTTTCTCAAAAAATCTAAGAACTATCCTTTGCAACATTAAGTTGCAAGTTTAATCTAGGGGGCTAACATGTATGACTTATATTAGGGGATAATGAAATGTTATCTAATGTTTTACGATTTCTTAGGGCTATCTGCTTACATTCACATATTTGAATAGCTGTATTGAGTTTCAGCTATTTATGCAGATTGCCATTAAGCAGATGGTTATTCTAGTACCTTAATTGAAATATATAATGTGATATATCTTTGTTTTGAACAAAAATTATATCATGTCTGGGCAATGATTGTGGAAGCATTTTTTCTCCCAGAAAAAAAAGAAAAACTAAGGGCTATCTGAGAACAGCTTCAAGCAAGAAAAACCACTGCCACTCCAGAATTGTATGGCATATAGAGGTTCACTATGATTCTGTATACCTTAATAAGAGATAAAGGAAGAATACTAATCCCATGGCAGTGTGGTAGCATCTTGCACTTTCATACAGGGGGGTCCTGGGTCCAAATCCCAGTCAGGCATAGGATTTCTCACACACTACAAAAATGTCCATTTCTATATTTCCTGGTACAAACTTCGAAGTGTCAGTGGAAAATTAAATTTATCAAACAAAAAAAATAAACAAAAATTTTTTTACAATTTTTATTGATAATGTAATAAAATTATTTGGAACACTACAGAAGTAACATACACAAAATTTTCTTTTTATACAAAAAAAAAATAGTAGCCTTATATTTCTGAATAAATAAATTATATTCACAGCTGAAAGATTTATATACTGTACAACTCAGAAATCCATCAGAATAGAATACTTGTACTTGTGTATAAACAACAGTGGGAACCACCACTATGTTGAAACATGACCTGTACAAACAAAAAAAACATTCAAATTTTAAATCGACTAATTATTTTAAAGATAATGTATTGTAAATTAGAAAGATAAACTAAACTGAATACAACAAATTATTACAAAATAAATTGTTTACTCTATTAGAATACTGCTAAAATTATAAAAATTAAAAAAAGTTAATCTTAAATTTTGTAAACTTTTATAAAACATCAAATTTAACTATTTTTAACAATTTATAATTGTTTTCAAAATAATATTTTAAAGGTGATTACATTTTTTAAAATCAAATCCATTTATAATTCAAATTAAACTAATTTTATGTATAAATTAATCATTTAAAAAAATCATTTTCAAAATAAAGAGAATGTGCTTCCAGAAGATTTTTTAACAGATAACATCAATGGCACCCCTATCTTGAAACTGACAGGAATTTTGAATAGTTAAATTCAAAATTTACTATAAATAGTTTTGAATTACATATTTTTTAAGAATATCAAGATCATTCATGCTCTCTGTATTCAACTAAAAAAAAAAATTGTCATTAATAATTCTGCATGTGTCCTGTTTCTACGAGGTGATTTTCTCCTTTATTTTGTGCCTGTCATTATGAATGGACAAATATGTCATTCAATTTATATACTCATGGGTTAACTGTATGTTTTTTTTTTTTTTTAATATTCTATGTATAATCTTCCGCATCCTGTTTGATGTTTTGAAAGAGACATGTTAAAATTCTTCCCTAAACATGTTCATAATTTTGTTTGGCTGCTGGATTATGTATGTTATACATACTATATATCTTCACTCACTATTTGATTTTTGTTCATTTAATGTAATGTAATAGATAGTTAATGTACTTAGAATGTTGTCTAAGCATGAATGGTAGATAACAACCCAATTTTACAATGTAAATTATTATTTTATTACAGATATTTTAACAGTTATCTGCTGAAAAATGTGTTTATGTTATGCAATGAACATGTGTAAGAAAGTTACATGCTTGTACTATGTGTGTTGATTTTTAAGAAAAAAATGTTAAGATCTATTTGTTATCAATTTTGTAAACCATGAAGTAAAGAAAGATGAGTAATTTTTTTTGTTCATATACTGCAGTGTAATGCACATTAAGATATAATTTGATTATGGAACTTACTGTTTTGAAGGAATGGATGAGAAACATAGTTTTATATTTTTTCTTTGGTTACAGGAATGCCATCAACACTCATATACTAAGGAAACACAACACGTCACACATTCCTCGAGTCCATCAACAAACAAGAACTCTATTTGCATTATAATGAAGAATGACAGATAAAAAAATCACTCAAATGTTTTAAGCCCATATATACATAACTGATAAACACACATTTTAAATTTTCAGAAAAAACATCACATCTAATCATATTTTTTTCTGTTTAGCCTCCAGAAGCACCGTCATGTATTACTTCAGAGGATGAATGAGAATGATATGTATGAGTGTAAATGAAGTGTAATCTTGTACAGTCTCAGGTTGATCATTTCTGAGATGTGTGATTAATTGAAACCCAACCACCAAAGAACACTGGTGTCCGTGATCTAGTATTCAAATCCGTAAAACTGCCTTTACTAGAATTTGAACCTTAGAACTCTCGACTTCGAAATCAGCTGATTTGCAAAGACACATTCACCACTACACCAATCCGGTGGGTTACAGCTAATCGTCTTACACAGCACAAACATGTAGCTTCCTTAAATATGTTCCATCACCTAATACATTTTTGTAAGCTAACACCTATAAAAATCTCAGTAATGACTATTCACCCAAACTTAAAAAATATCATGCTACATAAAATATAGAACAAAATAACAGAAACTACATAAAACAACAATCATACAAAATTGTCAAAATATTAAGGAAAAAAGAATATTGTGTCCTCTTTTATTACAACAAACAGAATATCAAATTCCTTAGTATTTTTTTCATTAAAACCATACTGCAGATATAAGTCACATAAGTCAATCTTCCACTCTACTACCCTGTAAAACAGATGTTTAATTTGGGGTAAAACAGTAAGTACAAAAACATAAAACTTTTTATTTTCGGAAGCCATTGCCTTCTTTTAATGGACATTTACTGTTTTTATTATAAAAATAAAAATAATAAATCAAAGTAAGTAAATAAATTAAATGGAACTTCTTAAATATACAAATAAATAAATTGTTTTCATTACTAAATGTAATACTTACCAGAAATAGGCTTACAGAAAATAAACATTTTATAATCAACTAATAAATCATCAACCTATTAATGTTTCTCTAATGCCAATGTCAATAATTTGTTCATACTACTTAGAACTGTACGTGGATCTTGAATCAAACCGGCACCAACCATCGCATTTGAAAATAACTGAAAGAAAATATTAACAAAACTGTATTTTAATACGATTAAAAGGAAAAACTTATTTATTAACATAAACTTATTATTTTTTAACAGTATTATTTAAAAATTCATTAAGAGAGTAATATTGTTTCTGTAAAATAAACTATTTTAATCATATTTAAAATAAATTTGTAAAAACATTTTTTAAATGTTTCAACAATCTTTTAAAAATGACAATGGAAACTTTAAAAATGCCCTTGAGTTATTTTATCTGCTTTAATAGAGATATGGATACTATTATTTTTTAAGAATAAGTGATAATTCTTTTCATCAAAGTTAAAATTCTTTTCACATATATAAATATAAACACAAGGATTTGTTGATGTATTCAATTTTATAAATATCAGTCTACATATTTCATACCTAAGGGCAGCAAGCAGTGATCTTATAGCACATTTTTATTCTAAAAACTCATTCTGACTTTTTGAGGGATTTCCCAGAGATGACATTATATTTTATATAGAAACAAAAATGTAGGCAATAAATATGGCAAGTTTAGGATTTTAAATGCAAATGCTTTATTTTCTCAATACCTTTTTTTGCGACAATATACAATTTAATATAGCAGTAATAAAGATAACCTTGTTCAAAGTAAAATTAAATGATTTTTTTTTCAACTTATATTTCTTTGTATTGAAAAGTATTGAAATTTTTTTATTTCGTTTCACATAATTTAAAAACAAAAAATTCTGTAATATTATATGTACATAAATTTTCTCTAATACCACCCATACCTACTCAAGAAACAGATTTTAAAATAAGAAAATTATCTTCAACAGTAAATTTATTGCATGAAAATATTTTATTAACTAAAACTTCTGAAGGCATGCAATAATTGTGAAAAAAATAATAGCTTCACTATGCCCACCATTTTCTCAAAAATGTCAACGATTTAAAAAATAAATCAACATAAACTCTCCTAATTATAAACCTTCCAGTGGGGTTTGGCTGGACTTTTTTTTAATTTAGTTGGATTTTTTAACTCCAAATAATTCTATGAGATGGACAGTGGTTCTCCTGGAGGAAGTCTGAATCTGTCTCCTTGGGCTACTTAAAAAATTAATGCAAGAAAAATATTTCATGTAACAATGCAATTTTTGTTAAAGCAGTCTATTATGTGAGCTGATGAAAACAAAATGAGAGATCAGTAAAAGCTGATTTTATTCTAGGGGATACACAATCAGAAAATATCTTAGTTTTCTAAGAAGGCATTAAATTACAAGAAAAAATTTACCTATTCCTTGAGTAACATTTTGAGATATGGGATCAGAGACAACCAAATATCTCGGTCCACTTAACCGATTGTGACCAAAATTAAATGGTATCAATGCCCTACATACAGAAATTGCACCAAATTTCATCAAAATTGGTCCATCCAGTCTCGAGATATTGAGCATAACATTCTGGAAGAATGTATGTACATACACACAGCCAGAATTTTTCAATGTAAAAATTTTGTTTTTTATTATGAAATGTCTGTTTTTGTTTTTAGGTCATGAAACATGTCTGTCAAGATCTTCAAAAAAGTTTGGACATGAAAGATTTTGTTTAGAATACAGGCAATTCAAAAAGGACTGCACAACTTGAAAAGCATACTAAAATTTATTTAGATAACTTACAGATTCAGTTGAGATCACATTTCATAGCAAAACACATCAAGTTTGGCTCATGTAGTTCATTAGTACCGAATTCAGCCACCAGTTTTATCACCAGTGTTGTTAAAAATGAATACATTTACTGATGTGGAAATAATAAGAAAATTATCTTCAACAGTAAATTTATTGCATGAAAATATTTTATCAACTAAAAAAATTTCTGTAGGCATGTAATACTTGTGAAAAAAATAATAGTTTCACTATCCCCACAATTTTCTCAAAAATTTATGTCAATGATTTAAAAAATAAATCAACATAACTCTCCTAATTATAAACCTTCCAGTGGGGTTTGGGTGAAACTGTGAGTTTTAGTTTCATGATTTGCAGTCAGAAAATGCAGTTCAATGTAATTTTTGTACAGAGTATAGTAGGAAGCCTCCTAGTAGGCATTCAACTTACTCTTGGCATGTTAACCCTCACTGAGACAGATTGTTCTGTTAAACAATCAAAATCACCAGGATGCTCATATGTCCCTGAAGCTGCTGTAGCAGAACTCACAGAAAGCTTTGCATGAAGTTCAAAGGAATTAAACTTTATTTGAAACTGGCATTCCGCAAATGATTTTTTGGTGTATATTATGTAAACGACTGCACTTGAAGCCATACTAACTAACCATGGTTCAACACATTACAGATGACGACAAAGTTGCTTGACTGTAGTTTTGTGTGGAAATGATTGATACAATTGCAAATGATACATTTTTAGACAATATAATCTTTAGTGAGTCACAACAGTGGCAAGTGACTCACTTGCAACTGTTTTGCAGTTATGGGTGTGAGTCACACCCATAACTGCAAAACATGGGTAGAAAAAACCTTCATGAAACTTTGCAGCACATTTGTGATAGCCCTACAATCAATTTTCTTTGTGCCCCAAGCAAACAAAGACCTGTTCTGCTTCCAGAAGGTAACCAAAAATACTGTTGTTTATCTAAACATGCTTCAAAATTTTCCAGTTAGATGAAGATAACCAAGATGGACACCATTACTAGCACCAAGATGGGGCAACACCTCACTACTGCCCAGAAGTCTGAGCTTTTCTTGATACTTGACTACCAGGTCAATGGATTGGTCATGAAGGTCTGACTGCATGGCCACCTCGCTCCCCAGATTTGACCCTGCTAGATTTTTTCATTAAAGATCAGGTTTATACACAATCTTTGCTTGCTGATCTTATGAGCTAAGACTTCAAATTAATGCTGCAGCTGCAGAGATATTGCCCGACTTAATGGCTACAGTCTGAAATCGAAATCAACTTCAGGTGGAATGTACGTTATATTACAAATGGAAGCCATATCGAACCAAAGTGAATGTTGGGTGATAAACTTAATGTGTTTTCTATGAAATGAGATCCAACTGTATGTGTAAGTTATCTCACCAAACTTTTAATTGCTTTTAAAGTTGTGAAGTCCTTTTTGAATCAATTTCCCATACATATGATGCAGAGCTAAAGAAGTAATAAATGATTGATGAAATGCACTTAGGAATATTGTGATATCATCGCATAATTGATACTTTTTAATTTCAATCAAATATATAAAAACAAACACAAGCTTGTTGTTTGTTAAAAATATAAATTTTCCCATTTTTATGATCACTTTTGAATAAATTTTAGCTGTACACAAAGACAACAAATAATATCTTTTAGAAATTCCTTCATAAAAGTATTATTTTTAGACACATTAATTTTTATAACCTTGGGAATATGCATGTTTTATACATTATATCAAGAGACCAATAGACATATTTTTATTATCATGTGCTTAACTTAATTAACATATTATTTTAACAATAAAAATTGAGCAGAATTCACAAAACATACAGAATTAAGTTCCTGGCAATCCCAATCTTATCGCTAAAGGAATTTTTTACAAATAAAAGTTATCCAAACAAAGAAACAATTATCATATTATATTAATTTATTATAATATAAAACTTCAATGAAAAAATTAGATATATTACCTGTTCTGTAATAAGTTCAGCAAGTTCAAAATTAGATGTATAAAGTGTGAACAATTTCTTAATAATAGGATGCCTGTAACAAAAAAAAAAAACAGTGTTAACATTAATTGTTTTTTTTTCTATTTAAACCTATAAACTGTTCAACAACAAACTAAAATACACTTTTAAAAATCATCTCATAACATTTTCAGTCATTCTTATCAATTTCAGTTAATTTTCTTAAGATTAATTTTAGTGAATTGGTCTAAATTTGGCTCAACTGGCAGTTGAGCCAAATAATAATTACTGGCAGTTTTTTAAGTAGGAAAATAAGATATGTGAATATTGGTTGAAAAATAAGTTGAGAGTTGAATTAAGTCTACATTTAGTACCTTGTCATTATTTTATTTTGTGAATTCACAAAATCTAAATTCGTTGAACAGAGCTGCACTCTGTTCAATGAATGTAGAAGATTGTGCAGTCTGAACAATTCAGTTTGAAAATTCCAGAGGTATTATGTTTGATGACTCTGTTCTTAAATGCTTGTTTTGATTTCTCATTTTAATGACTATATTTTACCCAGATTTTTTTACTTTTTGAGCTACTTTCTGAAGCATAAGGAACTTGTGTGTTCAATAAACTATAACAATAAATAATTACAAACAGAAATTTTTATTTAAAGAATTTAAGTAAAAAATTACTGAATATAAAAGAGTAGATAACACTCCAGCCTATAAATACTATACAGCCAACAACAGAGTCATAAATACAGATAATACAAAATGAGTAATTAGTAAAACCTATGTTATCTTATGGACCATAATTTTACTGGGTGTATCATTATTGCCCAAATCAAGAATTAACAAAATTCCTTACCACTGATGAACTACAACACAGAAAATAGAATATCTGAAAAAATAAACAATACGAAATAAAGGGGACTGAGTAAGCAATAATATAAGAGAATTCAACATCAATGATATTTTGGAAAAACTGTCAAAATGTGTTGACAAATCTTAGCAGTTAGATAAATCTTAAGAGAATGAATGAAGGTAGAAAACCAAGAGTAGGATATTACAGCGTTGATCTAATAGTAAGACCACCAGGATGCCCAAAGAAGAGGTGTATGAAACTGTTAAAATATTTAAAACAAAAAGAACAAGCACAATTTAAATAACTTACTTTGGGTTTATTTCTAATCTTGGTTGCAATAGTGAAAATCGCATCTCATCATTCATCTGTTGTCCTTGTGTTTTAATAAAATGTCTCGCAGCACCCATCTCTTCAACAGTAACAACACAAGGATGATTTTCAAGACGTTTATTGACTTTCACACCTTGTACTTTTTCTTTGAGTGTTCCTTTCATTGATGACATTATTTTATCTAGATCACTACTGGATAAATTTCCTGCACCTAAGTATAACAAAAACTCATTTTTTTATAAATATAAAACATACTGGCCATTGTGCTGATAAAATGTAATATTAATTGAATTTTAAACCACCACAACACAGTAAACAGATAAGTTAAACTTACCATATTAATCTCAAAAATAATTTTATTTGAGGTCCTGTATCTTCAGTTGGTATTTAATTTTATAATTATATTAAAATAAATCGTTTTTATAATATCTGAATTGTCAAAATTGATGTTTTGTAAATTTTGATATTATTTTGGATGAATATGCAAACTTTGCTGACCAGTACTGAAATGATGTTAATAATTTCGACAAATTCAGAAATTATAAAAACAATTTATTTTAATGTAATTACAGAATTAAATATAAACTGAAGATGCAGGATATAAATAACGATTATTTAAGTTTTTCTAAATTTTAGGTTTTTTAATCGATTGATGTAATTATAGAATTATATTATAAACTGATGATGCAGGATCCTGTGAAAGTCGATTATTGATACTAGTTTTTAAAATTTTCATATTTCTTACTGTGTTTTGGTGGTCAAATTTCAGTTAATATTAAATTTAATTAGCACAGTGGTCAGTATGTTGATGAATTATTTGAATTTTCAAAAAATATTATATAAATAGTTTAAGATTAATATTTATTATTTAGTTAATAGAATTTAAATACATATATATATATATGAAATATAAAATACTGTCGTAATATAAATATAAAATTTAAATATAAAACACAGTAATTAGATAAGTTATACTTTCGTTATTAATTTCCAATAATCAGTTTTCACAGAAACCTGCATTTTCAGTTGGTATTAAATTCTACATTTGCTAAGACAATAGAACAAAGGAAAATACTACGTTTTAAAGATAAGATCATTGCTGCATTGGACAGCACAATTACATGTATGTTTATAATAATTTAAAATTTAATATACACGATGTATATAGTCAAGTATTATTGTTTTGCAAAATTATTGGCTCTATAGATTGTCAAATGCACACACACAAACAAACACACACATACACATAGATACACACACACACCCACACCCACAATCACTAAAGTGTTTTAATGTTTCTTATGTATTGAACAGAATTTACAGTTGATCTAGCTTCTAGGCAGGCAGTGAGTCATGTACCCATTATATGAGGGATACACATTACGAATATTTTTTTATTGTAGTGAACTATAATGGTGATATTCCATGGCCTGCTGTTTTTCTTCTGGATTGTAATGATGTACCCAAGTTTCATCTCTCAACACAATATTGAAAAAGAAACTGTCTCTTTCAAAAGATAAGATTTCAGAAGCAATTCATAACATTTCTTTCATTGTTTGTTCTTTTCTGTGAATTTTTGCCACACCCAACACAAACAGATTTTACAGAAACCGGAGTCATATAATTATGTCTCCTACTTGTTCTTTTGATGTGCCTATCTTGGAGGAAAAGCAATATTGTGTGGTGTGACATTCATTTTCAATCTACTCATCTACTTCCTTTTGTTGCTTCTTATAAAGTCACAGGAAACTGGTTGATAACTATGAGGATCATCCTCAATATTCACCTGGCTTCTAGTGCACAAAATTTCATTGCCCACCAACTCACAGTACTAGGATGAACAGTTTTATTACTATAAAAAACTTTTAGACATAATGAATGTCACTAGCATTTATTTTTTCTGCTATTAAAAATTCAATTAATGGATATTGCTTTTATATACACTGATACAGCAATCATGCTTGACTCCATAACTATGGCAACTGACACACAATAAGAAGGAGTGATTAAACGAGTTTTGGAATGTTAGTAATAGGGGAATGAAACTACTTAAGAATAAAGGAACAACATTTTTTTTCAGCCAGATCATATATGCTTTTGTATATATAGTTATAACAATTAACCACATTTTTAATCATATACAATAAACAATACAGTATTAATACTTAAAAAGACTAAATAAAATACAAGAATTTTTACAAAATAAGAATTTTTACCTAAGTCACCAACTTCATTTGCTTCTTTATCCTGTCGCATCTCTTTCTCAACAGAAGTTAAATTATATTTATCAAACTGACGCAACTGAAGTAACACTATTTCATCGTGAGGTTCATAACAGAACAATACTTCAACCTTCTTTTCCTTCATAGCTTCAAAATATGGCGAAGATTCAGCAAGAGATCGACTATATTTAAAAAAGAATTATAATAAATAAGAAAATCACACAAAAATTTTCAGTGAAACATTAAAATTTACCCAGATTTTTGTTTCTGTTTTTAAAAAAATTATATTGTTTACAGAAATGTAAGTAAATATTATTTCTGAAATTTATTCAGAAGCTGAATGTCACAAAAACTGATTTAAAAAAAAAAATATAACAAAATCTTCTGGAAAATCCAAATTATAATTTATGAACTTAGATGTACAGAAACTTAAATACTGTTCATAATGCAACAGTCAACTATTCATGTTTTGTTTTAAGTTTAGAGAAGAGTTATATACATACATATTTCTTTCTTATAAAATTCTAGTGAGTTTTATGTAAATGAACATTCTTTCATTGAAATTTACCTCGGTGCTGATAAATAATATATATCTTTTTGTCCAGGCTGCAATTTGCTACAATAATCAGTAAAACTAATAGTCTGACCAGCAGGTTTATTTGATGACTCATAACGTAATAATTTGGCAATCTCTTCCTATAAAATAAAAAAAAATTAACATAAATAATTCTATAGTATAATACAAGTGTAAAAGAAAACACCTAATTTGAAGTTATATCTTATGAACCACTTATGAAAAAAAAAAAACTTTCTTCATTGTAGTTTCATTGTAAACTACAATAATTTTTTAAAATTTAAATATGTAAGAAACATTCAAATTTTTTATTCTTCTCAGAAATGTGATTTCAGCATATTATGACTTTGTTAAAAGATTATAAAAAAAAAAAAAAACTAGTATTTAAATACATTCTGAGGTCATAATGACTAATGTAGCAACCTTTAATTACAACATTTGACTCCCTTTTTTTAATTATAATATTTGTGTTAACTACTAGCACTAATTTCTACATGATACTATACATTGTAATTCTACTTTCAAAACACTCAGTTTTGTTAAAAAAAATTTCTTTCACATGTCTATGAAAATTACTAAGGATTTAACATTCTGCGGCTATTAAAAGCTTTACATGAATGTTAATTCATGTAAAGCTTAATATGTTATTCATGTAACATGAATGTTTATTCGTGTTATTTATTTACCTATTTATCAAAATTTATTTCAGTATGTTTGAGATGTTGCTTTTTTAGTGTAATACAGTAGTAGTAGTTTATAATAAAGTTGCATCACAAACTGTTTTTTAAAAATTAAAACAAACTACTTTAATCATTTTAATTTAAATAACATAACAAACAATTAATAAAAAAAAGAAATCAATATTACTGACCCTTAAAAAGGATTTCATTTATAATTTAAGAAGTATTTTACATTGATCAGCTGATTTAAGTTAAGATTTTTTCAATGATAAGTTTCTGTAAGGATTCATTTAAAAATTGTTATTTCTGCTTTCAGTTACATTGGGAAAATTGGTTTTTATACTTACATATGTGTTTTAACAATATTAAAGTATGGACTGCACTTCAAAATTTTAATTAACAAAGTAAAAAGTTGTGAATGGAAAAAATATAGTCTAGAAAAAATTACTTATAAAGAAAATAGTTTTGCTAACATTTTAAAAATGATAAAATTAGTTTTTTCTCAATTAACTCATGATTACAATAATAATCATTAAATAAAAAAATCAGATGTTTCATTAATTACAATGTCAAAACTAGCATTACACTATGCACAATAATAACTCTTGCAATTGTTAAGTTAAAATACGGTTTTTAACTAAAAGAATTAAACAAAGTGTTTTAACAGGCCTAACAGTTTTTCAAACAGTACAAAGAGTAATAATAAAATGTTAAACAATAAACAATGCTCAAAATAAAACAATTAACTGTACCTGTTAAAACCTGATAGTTCAGCAACACTTACAATATCTCTAAAATGAAAAATTAATTTTAAATAGAAATTAACCTTTAACTGAAAATTAAACATTAATATGAAATTAGATAAAATGTTAACCTAACTTCAATGAACCTGCTCCTTTAGACTGACCTGGTTAGACAATATTAGATGTAGATTCAATGAATGTTATTCATATTTTTTTTAATGGCTAACAAAAGGTATGAATAGTGTATAAACAGGCTTATACAATCAACTGTGAGCAAGCCCATAGCTCAGTTCTAGTAAAGACTACGTTTAATACACTAATTTTTCAGAGTTAATAAAACATTATTAGCTAAATATTTCAAAAGATATGAAATTACAAATTAAAAAAAAAAATACCAATTTTAAAAAAACAAAAAATTTTCCCAATTCCTGAAACAGTTCAGGGAGAAGAATCTTGGAAAATTTGAAAGGTATGATTATAGAAATAATATATAGTATAATTTGAAAGGTATGATTATAGAAATTTCATCTTTATAATCAAAGATGAAATTTCTACCACAAAAGCTACATTTAGTAGACACACTTCCAGAAGACCACTTTTAAGTTTGAAAGTAAATAGCACTCAAAATAAATTATTAGCAATTATTTATTGGCTGTAGCATGTGAGTCCAATTAAAAAGTAATAACAATACAACAATATCAAATTTACAATGGCCGTTTGGAAAGTTCTCAGTCAGACAAAATAAATACAAAATATTTCAGAATTTTTTTTACTTTCCCAGGTTGTCACCTTGCAATTCAATACATTTAGACAAACAATTTTCCAACTTTTTAATAATATCCCTCAGTAAAATGTGATTTGTCTAATTCTGCCAAATAAGTGATTGTCTCAGCTTTGATTTCCGTCACTTGAAGTAAATCTTCGTCCAGTGAACCATTTCTTGAAGGTTTGGAAAGGGGAAGTAATTGCTAGGAGCCAAATCCGGTGCTATGGTGAATGTGTAAGCACTTCGAAAAATAGGTATGAAATTTTGCAACAACAACCAGAGATGTGTGTGCATTATTTTGGTGAAAGCATGCTTTGTTTTTATCTCGATGTAAACATTTAGCGTGAACAGCATTTTTAAATTAATTGGTCCAGCAGTGAAGTGTAAATACTCCCTGGTGATAATCCTACCTATTTCCTGATAATCTATGAGGACGAAACCACAAGAATCAAAAAAAAAAAAAAAAAAAACTGTAGATGTAACTTTCCCCCCTATAGATGGAACAGTTTTTAGCACACTTTCACCTTCTCCCATCCACAATTTGGTCTCTGGCATGTAGTAGAAAATCCATGTTTCATCTACTGTTATAAAATTTTGAAGAAACTCTGTGGAATTGGGAGTTAAATAAAACACCCTGTGCTTCTAAAACACCCTCTAGAAGTGTTCAGTCATCTTGAATGAATGAATGACCACATTTAAATTAAATAGCGTACATTTTTACCTCAAAAACAAGGCGGAAGAATCCATTTATATGGAATATTACAATTTTTGATTGTCCGCCAGGTTAAATTTTTTAAAACAACAGCTCAAACTTCAATTTCTCAGAAAATGTTAGAACTTGTTTGCTTTACTAGAATGCCAAAATAAGCAACTAAATGCACACATCTGAAATTTCGCAATACACCATCATCAAAGGATCATATTTAACAAATATCATTTGTCATATTTGTGCTATCTCTGTGTCAGGCCAAGAGCTGTCCAAACGACCCTAGAAAATAAGATTGTCAGCACTCTTTTGTAAACCTTTAGTACTCTTTAGTAAACCTAACTCTTTTTGTAAACCTTCAGGGATCTATTTGTAATTTTGGTCTGGATATTTGAATCTCTAGCTGTAGATAAATTAATTATTTTTTTAAATACAAAGATCTGGATTTTTCACGTTTACTGATCATTAAATTCTATAAATTATAGACCCACCCCTGTTATGCATGTGTTTATATACAAATTTAATCTCTAACATAGTCAACAGCATGCTGAATCCAACCCTATTTTAAGTTAATCTATCCCTGTTAAGTTAACCTATGGGTTTTCAAGTGTACTATATCTTGCTTTTAAATAAGTGAGATAGTGCATTAAGACCTATCTGTGGTTTTTAATACCTATTTTCTTCAAAGTTGATCTTGTTATAAGTAAAGTTTGAATTTATTATTAATATGCATATTAAAAACGATTTCCAGTAAATTTCTTAGACTTACACTTTATAATTACTATAAGATTTCCAGATCACCAGACCCTTCATGCAACTGGTACACGTACAGTCACATCAAGTCTGGATGAACAGAGTTGGTTGTATTAAAACTTAATTTCAGGATAATAATATAAATTTAAAGATTAAATAACCAAAAATTAATATTATTTAAATTACCTTTTCAGACTGATTATCACTTGTAACAATACCTTCTTTAAGGAACAGACTGTAATCTTTATAAAATCTTGAATATTCTTCCAAATCTTTTGCTACTTTTTCATTGAGGAATCTTAATATACGATCAGTTAAGACAACTGTTAATTTCCTTAAAAAAATAAATAAAGAATTGCTTTAAAATTGTGATTTATAAACAATAAATAGTTTTATCATAGTATAAATAGTACTAAAATCAGATTATTAGTACAATTACAATAAGACAATTTGTACTTTAAAATTACTTTGAGACATTAAATGAAACCCACTGACAAAAAGGATAGTAAATAAATATTGTACAGTACAAAAGCTTTTTTAGGCAACAATAATTATTACCCATCTGAATACTTGTACTCAAACATACAGACACAATGCAAAATTGTTAGCTAGTTTAAGTGTAAATCAGGAAGTTATAGATATGCACAGATTTTGTTTAATTTGTACTTAGAAAACATTCTATAAGAATGGAAAAATTTAATTTGTTAAGGGTGTACACTTAAGAAATGACCTGTCCTTGAATGCTATAACATATGCACATGCATTAGTCATCATTATTAAAAAATCTGAAGATGAATTGAAGAAGAGATCATTAATTTAAGAATTTGTGATATATACAATTTAAAAGTAGCGTCCAAGGAGACAAATGTTACGGCTTGATCTAACACTAGTTAGATCCAAAATTGTAGTCAATGATGTAGTTTTGGAACATTTTACATTTGTGAGTCAATATGTAGACTGTGAAATTAGCTTAGATGGGGAAGAAATGGATTTAATTAAAAACAGTAAGTGCAATAATATCTACGGAACAATTAAAAGCAGTCAATAAAAGTAAAACATCTAGACAGACTTAAAATTATGAATTTTATTAAAATTAGAAATGACGAACTTAAAGAATGTTCCAAAGTGAACAGGTTTAGAAACGAGGATATTTGTATTTAACTGTAATTACAGACATCAATGAGGATCAAACTCGTTACTATGAAAAAATGGAAGTGAATATTTATAGAGATGTATGCCCACCAATGAACCATGGAAATTTCAACCCAAAAGAAGAGGAAACTCAGGAAGACAAACAAGATAGAAATAAGTTTTAATATTGGAACAGGTTTCACAAGAAACCTACTTCACAAAGCAAACAAGAATTCATTGTCACTTTAACACCTAAAATCTGATGCTGTACAAAGAGCAGATTTCTTTTTTATTTAGTCCTTTCATTTGTTTGTCAAGATAACCCTGATGACTAATTTCTTTATCTAGGCATCAAGTTTAAGTTTGTAGTATTATAATGTTAGAAATTATTTGCAAAATAATAATTTTATTTAAAATTATGACTTTTGTTTTACAATAATTATTACTCTTACTTTCAATTACTCCTATTTCATACCCAAATATATAAATTCATAGTTTTCAGTTATTCAAGGTGAAAAACATCAGGATTCTATTGAAAAATTAAAATTAATCTTTATTCCACTAACTGTACAAAATAAACACTTACAGCTTGTCATAATGAAAAAAGATATATCAGGGCCTAAAGGATACATGCCCTATTTCAAGAGAATGGGAAAAAACTGGATTTAATATGAAATGAAACAAACTATTTAAAAACTATATCCTTTTATTCCAAAATCAATCAATGTTAGTAAATTTGTCTTTGATCTTGTTCAAATTTAAGTAAATCTATCTAATTAACTGTTAAATATCTGATGAAGTATTATTTCAAATAAAAAAAAACATTTTAAAATGCAGAGCCCTAAACTGACAACCTACACATTAAGTAAAAATACAAAAAAAAAAATTAATATTTTTTATATGAAACAAGCAACAATATTATTATTAAATAAAAACTAAATACAGATTACACAAAAGGTATAAACCGTGTAAGTAAAGATTACAAAATAAAAATAAAACTTTGCCATAAAACTGAAAAAAAATTAACTTTACTGAATGAAGAATTGGAGTCCCTGTTTCCTATAACTGTTTATACAAAAAAATTCCAATTTTTTTATAACCTTGAAAGGTTAGTTCATTTACCTTTTTTTACACACACTAGGGCAACCGGTAATTGCCTAGAAGACATTCCTCAGTATAGTTCATTTCCCCAAAAAGAGTAAAAGACAACTATCTATTCTTATCGAAATTAAGACTGATTTACATAATTTAAGGTACGGAAGAATGATTTAAAGTGAATTACTTTATTAGTTATAATTCAAACAACTATGTTTAGCAAAATGTAAAAAAAAAGACTAAGTAGGCTGCCATTCTCAGAATTCTTTACTTTACAATTAATGTCAAGAGATACTACAAAATCAAATTATCAGAAACATAAACAAATTAAGAATATTTAAAAATATAATAAAACTGTCAGTGTCAGAAAAATCTTACATTTACCACCATGATTAATTAAAAAAAAAAGAAGAAGAAATTGTCCAATAAACGTGCATGTTTTTAATTAGAAAAAGGTTTTCTTTTCTTTAATACAAATTATTTCCTTACAAGTATCAAAAAAAAAATTACATTCAATTTACATCTAACTATATAAATAAATAATATTATAACAGAGAAATTACAAAGTTCCGTGAAAATAATTATTTAGTAACAAACCACATAATTACCTAATTAATGCAGAATTTTGTAATAATTCTCGGCTTAAATTTAATGGAATATCTTCAGAATCAACTACACCTGAAAACAAAACATATTCAACATAATATAAAAAAACGTATAGTAATGACACATTAAAACACCCATAAAAAAATATACCTAATTTCAGATACCACAAAAGGTATAGTATTTTCATTATGCAACATTAAACTAATGACATTTTAATGCATTCATTTTTCTTGCCGCACTATAAAGATTTATTTCAAAAAATATAAAAATCATTCATCATGTTGATCTATGAACAGTAACACACAATGTGGCATTCAAAACATCACAATTAGGTTTTCCATAAACAGTAACTGAAAAAATTTATTTTTAAATTTTCTTAAAATATTTTTAAAAGAAGCTTTACCATAAACTGCTTAAATTTAAACATTAACATATTTATTAAGAAATTAAATCTTAATATAATGCAATAATTCTGAACGGCAACTTTTAATTATTTTTTTAGATAATCCCCATCACCATGCATCACTAAGATCTGAATTTCTATATTAAAAAAACATGGTTACTGAAATAATTAATAAATAACATACAATTTCATTATACTGTAATTAATAAGAAAAATATGTACAAACGTCTTAGATTATATTGGAGACAATATATTTTAAAATTTTTCATTCTTCTTAACTTTTAATAATTTAAACATTATCATAAAATTGTAAAAATAACTTTAAAATAATCAAAACATAATGAAAACCAAAAAGTATCTAATAAATGTTATGCAAGGGTTGAAAATATAAAACACAGCAAGGTTATAAAGAGATTCCAAAAAATACAACTACCACAAATTATAAAAAAAAAATAATTACCACCAATTCAGAATGAATTTATCAACTTGTAAAAGATCACACAACCTTCACTAAACATTAGAATCTTTTTTAAAGGAAAAAATACATTAAATGATATTATTCAGTTGAAAATTCATATTATTTGTTACACAAGACTTTCACATAAATTGTGTTGAAATTGTAGAAGCTGTTATACAGCATGGTTTGCGCCCTATTCAAATGTACAGGGAGTTGTTTACATGAACATGAAGATCCATTTCCTACTTCTCTTACTCACCTAATGTAGTCCCATGCATTGCTTTTAATCCACCCCCAAAAAAAAGTATTGAAGCACAGAAAAAAAATTTTGACAAGGTAGACTGCTGAAAAAATTATGCTGAAACTTTTAAAATTAATTTCTTTGAAGATGAAGTCAATATTTTTCTAAGTATATTTATTTTTAATAAGATAAATAAAAAAGGTTTCTGGGTAGAAACTCATATTATACATATAACAACCCACAGTAATTACTTTATCTACTGAAGACTAAGGAATTCCTTTTATACATCACAGTATATCACTAATAATAAAAGCCAGTAATTATCTATTTTACCAATCTCACTTCAACATTACATAAAGCATTTACCATCAGAATAGGCAGTATTATAACTTATGACTGTTGATGAATAAAAACTTCTTTGCCAACTAAAGAGAATAATCAGATAGACTTCAACACAGCTAGGAATCCAGCAGAACTTGAAATATTCCAGTTTTTATCATAGATCTTCGTATTTAAAGCAGAATAAAAGCCTGCTGATAACATAATTTTGATTAAAAAGAGTCTGTTTCTCTTAAATGTCAACAATTTTCTAAGCTCATCATCATACCTTGATAAAATGTAACGTTTTTGTAAATGTAATGTTTTTGAAGGTATCTTCTAAAAATAAAGTGTTAAAATATCACATACTTTTTAAGGTAATTGGTGGCATCTCTATATTTTTATATAATGAACATTGTACGTCATCTTACTTGCCCAATTCACAAAACTAAAATCAGTAATATGTTATGAATTTTAGTGTGATTTTAATAATAATAAAAAAACAAAAATCATTAAGTACAGTACCACATCATGATTGTTGGAATATTTTATGTAATGACAAGACTCCCATGCTAGTGATGTAAGAATACAATTTCATCTTTTTTCATTAGGATAAAGATTTTAACGTACAAAATCCACCAACCAAAAAACTAGGAGTTGCATGGATTAATTTTATATAAATGAAGGAATACGTTATTAAAGGATTGAGCTATTATTATATATAAATTTATGGTTGGATGATATAAATTAATAAAAAAGTAGTGATTTATTATATTAAATGAACCAAATAAAGCAGCAGAAACAAAAGTAAGTCATATACAACAATCTTAAACATAAAGCACACAAAAATATGAAAAATACAGTGGTTACCTTAATAAGTACTACAGTACCTCTAAGAGAAAACAAAAATGTTTTAATTGGTACCAGCTCTAATAGATAATGTTATCTTTTACATAGTTTTATGATAAACAATTATTATTAAATTTTAAAAATAGAATTAATCAGAAAAATTTGTATAAAATGTATGAATTAACTTTACCTTTTATAAAACGTAACCATTTGGGTAAAATATTTTCAGCTTTACTCTTAATTAGTACTCTACGAGAATATAATGATACTCCTACATCTGTTTCTCTGCTTATTTCAAAAAGTCCTGAAAAAATATTTTAAAAATTCAATTAAATTTAATAAAATATTAAATAAACAACATATATCAACAAACATTTTGTTCACAAACAAAATTGGCTTCTAAACCATTTCAATATAAAAGCTACTAATACAAATATAATAATTCTCAAATTTGAAATATAGTTCCTTTGTAAACTAATGATTTTTTTATAACTCCTGTAAACCAAAACTCTCAATATCCTTTAATATATATATATATATATATAATAAAACTATTACACCTATTAACTTACCTGGTTTACCCTCTGGTATGTATAATAAAGCTTGGATTGTCAATGGAACATCAGTCTTATAATGAAGAGTAAATCTTGGTCTGTCATAAGAATTTGATACAAAACGGAAAAATTCAGCATGCATCTCCTTAGTTACCGATTTTGGATCCATAACCCATAATGGCTGAAAATATATTACATAAAAATATTTACAACAGGCATACATAATAATATAAAAATAAACAACTTTTATCTCTTAAAAAAAAAATATATATATATAAATAATATGCATCATATTTTACTTTCATTAATCTTTACATGAAAACTTGTTTAAAAGAATGTAAAGTGGTAAAACCACTTGGTTCTACTACTGTTGAAAGTAGGATGATAAACACCTTGCTTTACCACCCCACAAACAGCAGCTTAACAGAAGCAAATAAATAAAGTAACTAATATATGAGAGTGGTAAAAATGTGTGCCTCACCCACAGTTTTCATTCAAGAACTTTTATAATTGCATTATATATACAAAGGCATGATAATAATGATGCAGAAAATGCAAATGAAGAGTTGATTTGTTGGCCCAACAGGTTTTTCGAAATTTTGATGACTTATTCCATTATAATAAAAATTTGAATTTAATAAAATTCTGTTAGATTATTGCGAAAATGACATTAGCTGCTTAAAGAACATATTAGGCTATTACAAAATCCTAATATATAATAATATAAGTTACCAGTTAACATTATAATAATATAATAATAATAATAATAATAATAATTGTGCTATTACTTTTAGAAGATAAAAACAAAAGATAGATACACAAGAATTTAAACTAATTTACAACTGACTTTCATATTCAAGTCTTAATTTCATTACCATTGCTTTGATAGTTATTTTTTTAACAATACACCATGTTAATAAAAATTTATTTAAAGCTGTCCAGTATATACATTTGAGAAGTCGGCTTGTACCTCCTCACTGCAATTAACATGTTGCTACTCTTTTGAAAGTTACATGGTATTCTCAGTTTCTATTAAATAATTTATTTTCAAAGGCTGGTATCCCTATTCTTAAGGTCACTCAGGACACTGCCACACCAACTTGTTATTGTTGCAAAAACATAGCTATTGTGAGTGGATATAGTTAGTGTTGAAGAGCAGATACATTTGACATGAATTCACATGTCAAAGACAGGAAGACAGTGCAAACATGAGTCCCAATCAAATAAACAAGAAGTAAACTTAATATATCGCAATCAACAATGCGTGACCATAACAAAAAAGACTAGAATATGAAAACATCTGATCAACTTTTGGAAATGAATTGCTGAATGAAGACATGGGTGCAGCACGTTACACCAACTTGCCACTGCAAGTTTTGTTTTTATTTTTTAAAAGCACAGTTTAATAACATGATTTCCAAATGCATTGTCCTCCGCATAAGGTTGTTAAATGTGCAATTTACGAGCCAAGAATGTAGTTTTCAGGGTTAAGAAAAATTATCATTTTGTACATGAGGTAGAAAGGAATCCACCATGTCATGATTCAGTCCATGATAATTTTTTAGGGCAAATTTTTTTTAAGAGTATATTAATGGCAACTTATTTGCAAATACTGGGAAGACAATTAATACCCAAAATTCAAAATAAGTATTATCACAGAACATATCTGAATACAATAAGATGAGGCTGCAATTCATTTTGCTCTACAAACACTTGATTTCCTAAATGAACAATTTTCATGTTGCTAGATCAGGCACAGTTCAAAAGCATCATCAGCCACACAGTAATAGCAATCATGAAGCCTTGACCTTACTACAGCTGACAACTCATTCTGTAGAATAATCAAGGTCTAGATTTCTCAAAAAATATATGTCTATGCAACAAATTAACTGCAGCAGTGTAGAGGAAGCCTTTTAAATCATAATTATCAGGAAATGCTTTGCATCATGTCAAAGAGGAAGTGGAAACATATAATTTTGTACATTTAGCACAATTGTTCACACAAAGATAGACTGGATAAATAATTTTTAAGTTGAAATGTAAATATGAGGCCTGTTTAGAAAATAACCGAATATTTTTAATTATGTGTCAATGGAGATATTTAGTGACATGTGGTTGGCAGGCATTGTGTTCCATATAACCTCCTCTAAAACCACATGCTTTTGGACTGTTGATATCTCTTTTAGTTTTCATGTTGTTATTTGAGTGCAACATGATTTTTGTAATGTGCAATTTTCAGGAGCAACGTTGCAACATAAAATTTTGCATGAAACTGGAGAAAACTTTCATAGAAACATTTCAACTTTGAAACAAGCTTATGGAGATGATGCTAGAGTCGTACGCAATGTTACAAATGGCTTTCAAGATTTAAAAGTGGTCATCAGTCGACTGAAGATGACCCTTGACTAGGAATGCCTTCGACTGCAACTGATGACACCTGCGTTCAGAAAATCAACGATCTGGTGCATGCAAATCGCCAATCGACTGTTGGAGAACTTGCAGAAGAGGTTAGCATCTTAATCGGATCATGCTGTGACATTTTGACTGAAAATGCATAGAGTTGCAGCAAAGTTTGTTTCTCTCTCAATGCCCGAACAACAGAAAGACCTTTGAGTGGACGTTTGTCAGCAACTTCTTCAACAAGACGATGATAATGAAACATTCATGTAAAGGATCATAACAGGAGATGAAAGCTGGGTTTATGGCTATAACATCGATACAAAAGTTCAATCATCACAACAGATTGAAGGATCTCCACGCCCCAAGAAAGCACATCAGTCTCAATCCGATGTCAAAGTGATGCTCTTTGTCTTTTTGATTTTAATGGAATTGTGTATTTTGAATTCTTGCCTCAAGGTGAAACAGTGAATCATGCATACTATCAAAAGGTTTTACAATGATTAGGTGAAAAAATCCACAACAAGAGACCAGAGTTGTGACGAGACAACTCATGGTTCCTTCACTATGATGATGCACCCACACATTCAGCTTTTTCAAATCATCAGTTTTATGCCAAAAATCAGATAACTGTCCTCCCTCAGCCTTCCTACTCACCAGACCTGGCTTCTTGTGATTTTTTCTTACTTCCAAAATTCAAATCGGTGATGAAAGGACGCCATTTTGAGACTGCTGATAACATTAAAGCAAATTCATCATGGACCTTAAAGGCCATTTTTCAAATGAAGCTATCCAAGACTGCTTCATGAAATGAAAACATCGCTGGTTAAGTGTGTGAATAGGGGGAGAGGAGTATTTTGAAAGAGACAGGACCAATAATCTGTAAAATTAATAATAAAGATTAAAAATATAAAGTTCAGTTACTTTCTGAATAGACCTCGTAGATATTCACAACAGTCTAAGTCCACAACATGTATTTATGTGCAGGGACTGTTTGGACAAACTTTAGCTCTTGGATAAACACATTTTGCATAAGAACAAAACATCACTTTTTATCCTCAAATCAAATCTGTACAATACTGCATGAAATAAATGCACTTCAAACATCTTATTACATTCAAGAAAAACTATATATTTTTAAATACAGTAAAACATGCCACGTGTTAATCCGCCAGCAGTTGCATGCTTAAAAAAATAATTACAAAGATACATTTCTGGTATAAGAGTAGGACAGTGGCCGATTCATTAATGCAAATAGTGATTTGAAAGAATTAAATGCAACATATCTTTATGACAATATGGATCTCAATAACTTAACTACAAGTTACTTTAAGCAAAACACTTTTAACTTAAGGTTCATCCAAGAAAAGAAAGATTTTTTAAAAGTTACATCTTCCTAAAGAAAAAAAATTTACACTAGAATCAGTTAATGTAATTTCATTAATTAAATTCATCATTTTAATCATGTTGAATACATTTTCTTTTATTCAAACAAATTCCACTGAAAAGAGAAATTACTTTACATCCAGTATATTATAAGCTAGTACCTCACACTTAATTCTATTATGCTAAAAAATCTCTAGGTCCTCCATACTGTATTTTAAAGGCAAAACTTTTTGTACTTTAACAAAGAAATTAACTTAAAATTAAGCAATGTGAACATCTGAAAAACAATATAAAGGAGGAATTAAAATATAATAGGCAAATAAATTTTAAATTAACCTGTGTTCATATAATATATTTTAAATAATTATTTAAGATTTCTAATTTCATATACATCATAAAAAATCCTTTACAAACAAGAGTTTTCCATTCCATTTCAACATAAGCCATGTTATGTTACTACAATGAAAACTATTTTTTTTTTCTAGAAAGAAAGAAGAATTGTGACATTTTAAAATTAATAGAACATTTTTTCCTAAGTCCTTTTGGAATTCAACACTATCTTCATAGAGTAAGTTAGGAAATCCATTAGTACAAAGAAAGAAAGAATGTGTATGAATTTATTTTGTAGCTTTCAGTAAACATGGATGAAAAAATACTGGCTCTTGTGGAATCCACTTGCATCCAAGAAACGCACCTGAAATTGCACTTCAGGTAAATTTCAAATATACATAAAAACATAATAAAAAAATGAAGTACATATGGATAAGACCAAACACTACATATCTTAGTTATTTAATATTAAACTGTATGAAAAATTTACCTACACTTAAGTAAAATATTGAGGTACGAGATCTGTAAGACTCTCTACCTCCCTGCCACTATGACCTGTTGTGATCAAAATTAAACGGCATCAGGCTCCATATATAGAAATCATCATGCTGAATTTCATCCAAACCAATCATTCTAGTCTGAAGATATCAAGCAAAAAATCAGCTAACATTCAAACATAAATTCTTTTTGATTTTTCTGTGTTAAAATTGTGTTTTTTATTAGAGATGGTTGATGTAACATCAATATATGCAAAAAAAAAGCTGACATGCAACATTTTACCAGATTAGCATACTTTTGTTACACATTAAAATGTATAGTTGTACAATATAACTATACAGCTGGAAAACTACAAATTAAAAGGAAATTTGAACCAAACAAAAATACTCAAACAAGTTTAAAAACTCCAAAAAACAGAACTAAAAAAACAAATTATATAGTAATAAAACATATGTTAAGATAATTACCTGAATTGTGTTTACTTGTTTACCATTTAAATAAATTGGACTACCAACAAAATTACTGTACTTCACAATTATTTGTTGTAGTGTACTTTCATCACTGAATTCACGATTTTCTGTTTTTAAATGGAGAATGATTTTGGTACCGGAATTAACACCAGAAGCTTTATTGATTTCATAACTTCCTGATCTGTAAATAAAAACAACTATGATATCAGAAAAAGTGTGTACTTCTAAAATTATTTCTACCAGTAACAATCAACTTATTGATATGTTTTTTGATAAAAAACAGCAAAATTAAATTAAGAAAAGCAAATAGATAAGGATTCAGTATAAAATACAATATACATTATAGAATACTCAACAGTAACGGGTAGAATTCAGCAAATTCACAGCAATTTGCAACACTACAGCTTTACTGACAAATACAAAAAAAACATGAACTATATTCTATGTTTATATGAAGCGACTATTGCTGGACTGACAGAAGGCATCTGATTTTACATAACTAACTGAACATCTCCAGGAGTTTTAATAGAAATTCTTCTTTGTCCACAACTTTTTTCCATCCAATTATAATAATGAAACTGAAAATACCATACTAAGGGTGTTAAAACAAAGGTTCAGTACAAAAAATCCTATCCTTTTGTATAAGTTCAAAGCAATTTTTTCAGTTCATTATAGACATTTATGCCATACTGTTTCTGTTCGTTACTAAGCAGCTTGGGAACAAACTTTAATGTGCTCTACATTAACCCCCAACATATAGACGTCATTGAAGGTCTACAAAATAATCTACCACAGTTGTTGCATTTCTAACGGCAATGACATTTGATGTAATGACTGTAGATGATTTTCCCTAGCACAACCAATCAGTTACAGATGATTGACCATTTAAAAGACATTTAATCCAGTTATATGTTTGAGTTTGGCCTAAAATCACTATTTTGCACATTTCTGTGTCTGTTTCACCAAATTTAAAATAGTACTTAATAAAGATATATCGTTCTCTAAGATCATAGTTGCAAAATCACCACCACAAGCAAACATGACAATGACGAAAACTGCCCACCAATAGCAAACATGTGTGCTTACATCAAATGCCACTAGACTCATGAAATATAAATTATTATGCTACTAACAGCATTTGGTTGCACTAAACTTTTTCACATGTGTAATATAAAGTTTGGAAACTCCTAGGTAGCACCTTGTAATAATACAATTAGCCAGTCTTGTTTATCAATAGTGCAATAATTCTTAAGAAGTAAGTTTGCCTTTCATCTGGAGATCCCAGGTTTGAGTCCAGGTTGGGCATGGAATTTTTCACATAATAAAAAATTCATTATCATCAATCAGTAACTAATATTAAATTCATATATTTTATAATATAATATATTTTTGAGGCATAGTCTACTCTCATTATAACATAATTTGATCAACCTTTTAATTAATTAAAATTAATGAAAATTAAACAATAAAACTCATTGCAAACTAAAAAATAATAATTACCCATCAGACGACCAATGAAATCCTTGTGCATTAGCTTTATGTGATTTCGTAAACACATCAACTTTATCGGCCACCATAAATGCACTGTAAAATCCTACGCCAAACTGTCCAATAACAGATGACTGTTCTGGGCTATTACTACCTTTTTTCTTCAATTCCTCTAAAAATGCCTGTAATATAAACAAAATACATGAAATAAATTATATATGAGTATAATTTCATACTGGAGTAGTAACAGCACTATGTAAAAAAAACTAATTTCTTTTTTATGACAAAAATACAGAAGTATAAAGCAATAATATAACACCACACAACTAATAATTAACAGGTTGAGTGCCACAAAATTTGTTTATTTCCACTCTCTTATTTTCCAGATTATCTTTTAATAGTATTCTTATGTTTTATTATTATTTTGTGCAAATAAAAGTTTCTCAATTTTTTGATAATAGGCAATTTATTCTAATTAAAAAAAAAAAAATCTATATTATGGTGGGTTTTTAATTTTTGTCCACAATCTTGGATCTGCCAAAAATTGTAATATTCAAAAATTGAATGTCACAAACACAATATACTTAGAAGTTTAATGTAAAATCTATATAAATAAAAGAATCTTTGTTTTGTGTGTGCCCTAATACGCAAAAAATATTAAACTGATTTCGCTGAAAATTTCACAATTTATTATTTGTCCTGGGAGTGTTTGCATGTTACTAGTACCTTGTATTTGTTAGCCTGGCATGAGATGTTTATTATGTATAGGAATCACCAAAAACATAGTAGATCCCGGAGCATTGCAATGATTTTGATTTATTTAATAGAAATGCAATTAATATTCTAAATTTCATTATTTTCGTAATATAATTTGTCAAATATAATACTAAATCTATTTAATTCATAAACTCTAAGAAATAGCGAAGCATTGCCGATTCCACTGGTCTAAAACAAAACAAACTAATAAAACTTTGCAACAATCTGTAAGAATTTAATTCTGAGAAAATTTATGTTAAATAACATGAATTGAACAGGAAGATCTTAAAGAATTTGACATATTAAAACAAAACAGATCAAAATATGCAGAAAAATAATGTACTTCAATACTTTAAATGGAAACAAAAATCATTTTTTTTAATCTCTCGTTTCCCTGATTCACTCAGTATAAAATAATATCATTATGTTTTATATAGATTGTTATGTGCTTTTAGAAAAATAATATAAAGAAGATAATTTTTTTTTTCAATCAATATTTTTTTTTAACCAGCAACAGGAAAATGAGATTGAAACCGTTGACCAGTAATACATTTTTAATTGCATGGTTATATTTTGTTCCTGAATTTGACTGTACTGTTCAATTATTTTTCAATAGTATCTGAATTTTCATCTAATTCCTATTGTACTACGAATATTATTTTACTGTAAGATTAAATTTATTATTTTTGTTCTGCTCGATTAATCCATAGTTAATTACATATTTATTATTTCTGTTTCAAGATAACATGTTTTATGAGTTCTAAAATTTTATGCAATTTTCAATTATCATTAACTCTTTTTAAAAAAGTTTTTTCTAAGATTCTGTATTCTGAAGTGTAACTTAATTTTTTTAAACAGGAAGGTGGACATATGAAACATGATTCTGATTTAGAATTTTACAAGAAAAACAATGGTGAAACCCATTTTTCTGTTAATGCCTTTGTTATAGAGTTATAAGCATTCAAAGTTGCAATAAATAATGTTAACAATAAAACAAGGTAAGTGCAGTACATGAACAATTTTATCGTATTCTACATTCATAATGCATACAAAAATGAACTTTAAACAGTGCTATAATATTGATAATAATAAACAATTAATAATAATTAACAACATAACAAATTAAACAGTTATATCAACTGATATTTACTTTAAATATTATAATATATTATAAAATTTTTAAATGTTTTCGATCATAACTTGCTAATGAAATAAATTTTGAAACCATACTGTTCTACAATAAATCTTCAAAATGCTTCCCCCTCTACAGCTTGGTAGTGTGCTAACCTCAATCTGTTTATAACTTGTATCATCTCTGGTGATACACAAGCATATTCGTCAATCATTCTTCTTTTCAATTTGTTAATGTCTGCAGGTCTTGTTTTGTAATCATTATACGTTTCAGGTATCCTCAAAAAAAGAAGAGACAGTTCTGGAGGGGACTTGGCAAGCCATTCTTTGGCTCCTCTACGACCTATTCAGCGATTAATTAAAACTATTCATTTAAAATTTGCCATGCCCTTACATAACAAGGTGGTGCCCTGTCTTGCTGAAACATACGATATTAAATTCTTATCCAACATTTCCCCAAATATTTGATAAAATCCTATCAGCTAACAAGCTGCAGTAAGCATCTCCTGAAAGATTATCATCTAAAATAAAATGCCCTATAACACAGTGACCAATGATTCCTGCCCAAACGTTCACTTTCAGAGAATGCTGTGTATGAGCTTCCAACATTCATCTGGGATTATTATTGTTCCTATATCAACAGTTTTGTTTATTTATGTGGCCATTTAACGTAAAAGTCGCTTCATTAGTAAATATTATTAAATTAGAAAAATTTGCATCAATGCCTAATCTTTACAGTATAATATCACAATACTCAACTCGGCAGTCAATATCATCTCCTGAAAGTTTTTGCACATGTGTAGCTTACAAGAGTGAAATTTGTTTTAAACATTTTTTTAACTGAAAGATAACTGATGTGATGTTGGACAACAGCTTTCTAAATCGATGAATGAGTCTTTAACAAAGGTCTGCAGTACATTTAATGTCTGCATCAGTTAGACATAGACATTTCATTAGTTAGACATGTCTGCATCATAGGCATTTCTTGGTCTATGGGTGCAAGGACAATTCTTTACAATATCGGTCTCTTCAAATCGCTGTACTGTCTTGTTTACTGTTGATGTACTTATTGGTTCTCTATCTGAAAATCTATTATTAAATAAATCATGTACCTCTTGTAAAGGCTCCGTTACCATACTTGTACATCATCAACAGTTATTCTTTCAGTTTTAGTTAGATTGTTATTTAAAAATTTAATATTTAATAAAACTAAATAAGTGAAAGAGGAAACTAATAATAAAACTCACCAAAAAAAAAACAAATTTGAACTGCTAGGCCTACAACTTATTTTACTAGTACTATCAAATTTTACCATTACAAGTATGTTGAAGTAAAAAAGTGAAATGAGGAGTTAATAAATAGCATTGTTTCAACATAATACAAACTGCATTGTTGTAAACTAACAGTTGATTTACTCAACTAAATTTGTACCACATTTTTTAAGGAAGTATTTTCAGCTGATTTGTTTCATTTATGATATGTAACAAATATCAACTGATATTCACACTGGAAGTTAATCTTGTTTTAGAAAATAATATCAGTTGATATAGCTGTTTGTTGTTGCGTTATAAATTATTAGTTATTGTTTATTATTATCAATATTATTATAGCAATGTTTACAGTTCGTTACTGTATACATTATGAATGAAAGATGAAATAAAATTGTTCATGCAGCGCGTTTTACCTCTTTTATTGTTAACATAATTTTTCTGTCATTACAACTTTGAACGCTTATAACTTGATAATGAAGGCATTTTTCACCATTGTCTTTCTTGTAAAATTTTTAATCGAATTCATGTGTCATATGTCCACTTTCCCATTTAAAAAAGTTTGATTCAATATAGCACATCCAAGGTGACAGACAAAATAAAAAACCAACCATAATGCATTTTTTTTTTTAAACGCGTAGAACCCAATTTCTTTCTTCCTCCAAATTTCCTCAGATATGCAGTATAAAGCTGTTTCCATACTTAAATATCAACCAGTATATTAAAACAACTAAGCAACTCTATGCTTGCTATAATAACATTGAAACTGTTTTTTTGGGATGAGACTTCGTCAACAGCCAAATCCTATGTCATATGTGTTAAACACCGGAGTAGTTGGCGTATTTTTCAATAATCACAAATTAATCAGTAAAAGTTATGTAAACTGTGTGTTATAGAAAAATAGATTTAAAAAAAAATTCAAGTACCACATGTGGTACTAACAGCCTTCTGAAGGAATTTGACTAACACCACATTTTTATTTATTTATTTGGGGGGGGGGCAAAAAACTCCTGCGCCTTATCGCCTGAAATTTTTTTAATAAAAAAAATAAAAGAAAATAAAGCTAATCTAACAGATGAATAAAACTTACATCTAATATCACAGATAAAATTAAAAAAAAACCAAAAGCGAACAGAATTTAACAAAGTCCAAGATTAGTGTAAAGGGCCCATTCTCAGATAACAATAAAACTAAAAACCATAAAAGATTTAATATGAAACTTAAAACTACGTTAAAAACTAAAATAACAAAATTTAAAAAAACCTAAAACTAATATAAATTATATAATAAAGAATTAAAACTAAGTTAAAAACAAAAATTAAAAAAGTGAAATAAAACTTAAAACTAATAACACAGACGGAGTCTTTAAAACATAAAAGCTAAAATAATAAAAAAAGGAAACTATATAAAATTTAACAAGTTCTGATAGGGAGTGTAAAAGGCTCCTTACTTGGATAACAAAGTCAAAAACACAGAACCAAAAAAATTAAATTTAAAAAAAATATAAAAAACAAACTTATTATATATAAACTCTTTCAGCATAAAAAATATACACAACAATATTACATTTTTTGTATTAATTCAGTACTACGCAAAAATAGAAAACATCCAGTTTAAAATTTCATTATCATTGTACAAGACACCATGGATGTTTCTGAGTAGATTAAATTTACGATGCAATGCTGCATAACATATGCAATCTATGAATATGTGGTGCACAGTCATGAGGCAGTTACATCGTGGGCATAGGGGTGCGTGTCCTTCTGACATCAGGTACTCGTGTGTGACCCTCGCATGCCCTATCCGCAATCGGTATGTACCTACCCACCACACACGGTATGCGTATTCTTTGCAATTAACCTGTTAATGATCTTATCCTTCAATTTTAATTATAATCAATTATATACCATTTCTTTTTTTTCTTTTATGTAAAAATTTAACAAAAATTTTATCTTAAAGGAATACATACAAAAAAAAAGATGTTTATTTAGTACCTTTGAACCAGATCTTGCAATAGTACCAAGATTTAACACAAGTTCCTCTCGGGTCATTCCAACACCTGTATCCTAAAAAAAAAAAATTTGAATAACTACACTATAAAACTAATCACCAATAAATTATCTAATAAATAAAATGATCTAATTTTATGATTACAGTTAACTTCACAATTTATTAACTCCTAATCTAACTGCAGTAATCAGTTTATATTAAATCATGATTTATTTAATCAAAACCACTTTTATTTTTAGTTAAGAGAAGAGAAAATTTTGCATGTGTAAAGAAATAATAAAATTCATACATTAATATTTTACAAGCAAATCTCTAACTACATATCAATTTAAAAAAAAAGAAAGATTTCTTTTAATATTAAAAGAAAACAACTTTTAGTTTCAAATTTCTCTTCACACAAACTACATTTATAATCACGACTAATTTCAGGAATTTCTTATTGTTGTTTTGTTGTATCAGGATTTTTAACAGTGTATACAACAAATTGATTCTGAACAATCTTTTAACAAAAAACTCCAGAAAAGTCTAATATGTAATATGGCAAGCATGTATTAATGAAGTTGCAAGAAGACACATACACGCACTCTTATTATTAGACAGTACAAACAAATTGTAATGTTAACAACAGTCTTCTGTTGATATAAATAATGTTATCCTGTGACATCTTGAAGCTTGTCTAACAACATTATAAATGTAACCAGACTTGCAAAAATAGTAAGCTTATAATTTTTATAACATTTAACTCAAAAATAAAACAATAATAAATACCTGAATTGTCAATGTTCTATTTTGTTTATCTGTTGCAATTCGTATTTCCAATTGTCTAAGTTGATCAGCTTTTCCTTCAGTTAAACTAATGTATCTTAACTTTTCTAAAGCATCACTAGCATTTGATATCAACTCACGAATGAACACCTAAAAAAAACATATATATATATATAATTAATTAATTTATGCATAGCACCGTAATAAATAATACTTATGTACCAAGATCTGAAGTTAAAACTACTTATTAGCCTTGTTATTAAATATTTATTATACTTTATATTAGACAAAAGTTAAACTGGTCATGTAATATGAGGGCGCAGGGTGAAGGTTCCGAGCCTGGATAAGAAAACAAAATTTTTCTAGGTACATTTTAATTTATTTTTCAACATAGTCACCATTACACTGTATACACTTAATCCAGCATTCCACAAGAGAGCTTATGCCAGTTCAGTATGTTGATTTATCAAAATCCTTAAAATAGCCATCTACAGTGACAATAACTTCATTATTGGTAGAAAAACTTTCCTCCAAGCCATTTTTTCAAGGTTAGGAAACAAGTGATAATCACTGAGAGCCAGATTAGGTGAATATGGAGGATGTTGGAGCGATTCAAACTGTAATTCATTGATTTTTAAACTTTTTTTATCATTTCTAGCTTAGTCACTTCAGAAGGACATCCACTACGTTTTTAACACTGTGACCCAGTGTTTAACTGTTGTATTTAACAAAAAGTAGTCTACCATGTCGTAACAAGCTCTTCTTTAATTTCATTTACACTTAACAACACGCTAACTTAATAAGATGTCACAGAAAAAGGTTCTTTAGCACTTAGTCACTGCATGAATTTCCAGGTTTTTCAATTTTACAAAAAAACACCCTAATTCTTCACTTTGACAGACTGTAAATACTATACTAATGCAGCAGCTTTAAACTCTTGTAGTAAACTAATAAAGAATGGAATCAAGCGACATCATTTTTATGTTCAGAGGGTTTTCATTTGACATTTCAGCTTTCATTTTCACTGACATTAACCTTAATTTTAAAAAAAATAATAAGTTTTTCAAAAGTGAAATGTTAAAAAATAACCATAAAAAGAATAATTTGATTTCTTGTCTCAGAGTTTTGTTTTTGAAGTATTGTACCATAGAAATCAACTTGATTAATGCAATATTACGAATCAATTTAAATGGACTGTATTTTTAAACAATTAAGATACAGCACTGTATTAACACAATCTTTAATATTTTTTTTTTATGAATCCTTAAATTAGCTCCTAGTAAGCTGTTGTTTGACATGAATATTTACAAACTAGTTTACTAGAAATAGTTATGTCTTTCACAAATTTCTTTAACTAACATCTACCTAAAATGTCTTATGTACATAACAGGACGTTACGTACATAAGACATGTGAATTGGAACTGCATTGTTAATATCAAAGCAGATCCAAGGTACTGTTCTCAAGACAGCATTTAGTAAATTTAAATGAATCAGTTCAGTGGTTTAATGGCCAAAGTACCCATTTTTTTAAAATTAAAGATTCAAAAAATCAGGATTCATAAAAATGAAGAAAGGTATTTTATCTTGATTGCCAGCATAGCTTGATTTTACCACTATTCTCTTCTTTTCTTTGTAAAAAATTGAAAAAAATTACTATACTGTACCTCTTTGTCTGAATATAATGATTTTGCAACAATATCAAGTAGCATTCTAGTTTCAGCTTGAAAGTCATGTTTTTCAGTTTCTCCTGAAAAAATAAATCAATGACAAGTATAGAATAAATCACTTTATAATAATAATATAATTATAATAAGGTAGTTTATTAAATGCATACAGGAATCAAAGTAACAAAATTTAAACTCTAATCCCTTTTCAGATACTCCAATATCACTGGTGAATATTACAACTCATAGCTAGTACTAAAGAAGTTCCATATTGGCTTCAGAATGGATATGTCATCCTTGGGCTGTTACATTTACAGCTTATTGTAAAAAATTATTTTCAGTTTATTATAAAAAATAAATAAATAAAATTTTATCTTATAATACAAACAAATCATCTTAATATGATCAAAAATTATATAAATTATTTAAAATTTAGGTGAATGTACAGATGGGCAGATTGAATTAATACTTAGAATTTCTTTAACTTAACCAAAAATAAGGGGGATTGATTTACTTGGAAATCTAACAATTTTTTTTTACAAATTACATAAAATCAGATTAGTACAGGAACTGTTAATCTAACACAAGAGGATGACAAATCCTGACAAATGGATGGATGATTATGCAATCATCCATCCATTTTATATGTACGATATCTTCCTGAAACTGTCCCAGTATTAAGAGCCATTGCTATTACTATTACTTTCTTTCTTTTTCCTGTTTAGCCTCCGGTAACTACCGTTTAGATAATACTTCAGAGGATGAATGAGGATGATATGTATGAGTGTGAATGAAGTGTAGTCTTGTACATTCTCAGTTCGACCATACTTGAGATGTGTGGTTAATTGAAACCCAACCACCAAAGAACACCAGTACCAACAATCTAGTATTCAAATCCGTGTAAAAATAACTGGCTTTACTAGGACTTGAACGCTGGAACTCTCGACTTCCAAATCAGCTGATTTGGGAAGACGCGTTCACCACTAGACCAACCCGGTGGCTTGCTATTACTATTACTAAAACATTTATGTTTTTAACTTATCTGTTTGAACAGCTAAATTAAATGATTAAATATCAACAGAATTGTTTTTAATCACCGTATCAAAATTGAGAATGTTCTCATTTCCTCTAACGCATAAAGAATTTCTTCACATGACGTGAATTGTATTCTATATTTATATTTAATAACTTACTAATAAAAAAAAATAAACCAACACATGCAAAGTTTCATAGATTATTCCCCAATTTTATTTCATCATTTTAAGATTTAGTGAAAGTATAAACACATTTATTAAAAGTCACAAATAAAAGAATTTTAAAAAGGATAAACAATCAACACATTCTAATAAAAATATATTCATGGCAAAAAGATCAATAGTAATATCAACTAGTAATGGCATAAAATTATATCATATTTCCAGGGCTGTTGCACGAGCAACTCTTAATTTTTTTTCGATGACATTTGCAAGAATTTAGCCACCCTGTGGCCTAACAAAACTTGATGCCTCTGATTAAAAAGTTGGTTAACAGATAACATAAAATTATACTCAACATTCTATACAGGAACATTTATTATAAATAAGAAACAAAATAAAAACAAAAACATTTTCAATGTTACTTAAACCACTTTATTATAAATATTTATTTAATAAAGCTGGCACTCAACTCCTCTGCAATTTCTCCAATAAAAGGGATTTACTTAATATTCTAATCTTAACATAACATCTAAAAATAAGGCGCAATAATGGTTTTCAATGTGTCTGGAATGCTATTCAAATATCTGCCTACAGATTAAAGGCGGTCAACATCCAACTTCATTACACACTATCATAGGATAAAAATAAATTGACCTGAAAAGTCTTATGTTAGGACATGGAGAAAAAAATTAAGTTTATAAATAATACAATTTTGAGTTTGTAAACAAAAAAACTTGCAATAAAAAATAATAATTTAATCTTACAACAAGCATCACTGAGTCATCAACTCAAAATAAATGTATTTTGATAAAAAATGATTCATGGAAAAATATTTTAAATGGATTTATCTCTAAACATTATTATTATTATGCAACACCTTTACCCATTTAGCCAACATTACAGTTAATGTAGCATTTCAAAACCATGAATTTAAATAGATGCTTGAAATTCAATGAAAAATGCAACTCAAATGAACAAAATGTGGTACACTATAGAGGAACAGTTTACATAGTGTTTTGACCTATTTTGGGAAATCCAATTGCAGGTGAATTTGATTTATAATGAGCTTTCTGTCATTTTGTACAGAATTTCTACATTGTGCGTTTTCAAAATTGATTCAATGCATTCACAATAAACCCTTATGTTTCTAAAATAGTATGTTATTCCCACCATGAATTTACTACAGAAACTTAATATGCTATAAAAATAAAATAGGCATTTGGTATATTTTCTCTGCATCACAACAGCAACTATACAGAGCAATACCGAACAATGAAAATTACCAACAGAATCTATTGTTTTCTTTCTGAAATTTTTATTAGGGCATAAGAATGCCCTTATAGGTGTAAGAACATCTATTTACATCACCCATTCTGTTAGCTTTCTTTTCGGTACACGTCAATAAAAAAAAACTTATTTAAAATAATGGAATGGAAAGAAGTAAAATTTTATAAAATGTTCAAGTATACACGGCACTAATAAATATTTCAAAGCAAATAACAGAAATACAAAATTCCAGTACTGGAAAAAGTTTTTTTCGAATTTTGGGTTTTCCAGGAAATGTAGAAGCCTTGATTTGGGGTAAGTAAGGGCAAAAAAAACTGTTGTGAGATGAAATAGTTAAATAAATTAACTCACCTTCAATCTTCTCTGTGTTTTGGTCAACATCATGAGTTTTAGTTTCAACAGCTTGTTGTTGCACAGTATAATATCGTTTCACAGAAGAACATACTGCAAAAAAAATAATAAAACAGTAAAAGCAAAGGAAATGATTAATTTACTAATCGCTATTAAAAATACAATTAAAATATATATATATATATATATATATATATTTCCCAGTAAATTAATTGGCAATTACATGACAGTAGTATGGTAACATTTAGGCAAATAATAATTTACTGTTTGCACAAATAGGGAGTACCACTGAAATTGTCGAACAACATTTAATAAAATTCTCTTATACAACCTAAAGGTCTTACATAATTAACTTTTCTTATAAACTAGCAGTACAGTGATAGATATATATGTCATAAAAAATAATTCAGTGTTTAAGGCATGAATTAGATAAAAATAAATATATATACTTAGTTATATTATTTGATCTGTCAAATCCATAAACTATTATAAATAGTTTTACAAATACTTTTATTATAAATCAATAAAATTTCAACATAAGCATCCTTCACTGCTTGCCAAATGGCCAATCTATATTCGATTTCTGCCCATACGTGAAGTAATAATCTTCCATTACAGTTTTAACTGCTAATTAACCTTAATCCTTTCCTTTAATTGATTTGGATTACATAACTTTTGCGAGTAAAGGTTAAGTTTTTAATGTACTCCCATAAGATAAAATCATTAGGGGCAGATTCAGACTTCCTGGAGGACATGGTATAGGGCCTTCATGCCCTATTCATCAATCTACAAATACTTTATTCAAAACTTGGCTAACGCAATGGCGTTTTGTGTTAAACCCCAAATTCATCATGAAGTAACAAAGCTATACTATAAATGGGTGCTATTAAAATTGAAATTTCAGCATCAATTAATGTCTTAGCTTAAGAATAATACAAATTTTCATTAAGTTAAATATTATTTGATATTCGAAACATAATCATACAAATACCAAATAATAAATCTAAAAAGGTATAAGGATTTTGTTACAATAAGCTGAAATAACATTTCCAAGAGGCAAGATATTACATTAAAACTATCAGTGCTTTAAGTTAATCAGTATTTGCAAAATGTTTATAAACTATTCAACTAAATTACTGAACATTATAAAAACATTGCCTCTTCTATGACTGCACACGGGCGATTCGAAAATAATAACTTTCTAGAGCTGAAATATCGCAATTGTTTACAAATCCGATATTTATGAAAATATAATACTGAATAACATTAGCAATTCTTTAAACAGTAAAATTTCCATTTAAGAAATTTAATATGAAAATAAATTTGGGCATTTCATTAATCTTAACTAAAAAATTGAATAACCTTAACTTTGAACCTTACTCATGACGCAATACTTACCAGTAGCCTGAAATTTGTTTTGAGTATGAAATAAATTAATTCCAAATTGTGAGTTAGGGTTATTTTTGCAATGTTTACTTCTTGAAAAATAGTTGACCGATACTGCCGGCCTAGCTAAAAATTTTATTCCTCGGCTCCGACACAACCCTAACCTCATAGAAACCGCCATTATCAATTTCCAATTAAACAATGGTTGCTTTGAAAACAGTTTTTTTTACATTTTTTTCTTAATTCTGATACATACAATGGCAATTTATCTGTGAATTAAAAATTTAATGATTATTCAGTAAAAAATATTTTGAAGAAAATCTTGCGTAATAACAGGCTTTATTAAATGCTTACATTTAACTTTTCTATTTGCAACACTGACAGAAGTTGAAATAACTTAAGAATCAGCACAAGAATATTTAAAATAGCTAGCTATTTGGGCAGTTTACCTCTACAAATTAAATTCACAGAAATCTAGAACAGGAACATTATTCCTTCGGTTAATACATAAAATAAAATAAATATTTTCATAGTTTTAGGATATATTCTCACAATTATTATCTGTAGCTCGATTGTTTTTGTTTACACCCATTCATATTCTTTTTACCAGACCATGACAGTAAAAAGAATATGAATGATGTTTTTCCTGTCTATTAAAAAGAATAAGAATATGAGGGTGATGTTTTTTCTTCTGATGTGCGTAATAATCACCAGTTGTGTGCGCACACTGCTGCAAGTCCTGAAAGACTGCACTAATTTTCATAATATAGGTTGTCTTCAGTCATTTGACTGGTTTGATGCAGCTATCTGGGTTTGATTCCCTGTTGGTGCCAGTCGTTTCATTTCAGTATACCCTTTACGTCCCTAACAATTTGTTTTTATAGAATTTAACAATACATTTTAACTGTTATTTTCAAATCACACCTGTAATAAGTTTACAACAAAATTAGTGTACAGATTTAAATGTAACTAGATGTGTAAGATTTTGAATAAAATAGCATAAAGTAACCAAAATTTTATAAGTACTTAAAACGGGATTTAAAAATGTATCTCTTATGAAATTCTAATGTGATTATAGGTTAACGACTTTATGTATATAAAATTATAAATTGTATTAGTATTTTCACCTTTCTATTATGGAATGTTCTGAATTGGCTGATGATGCCAACAGGATGTCAGACTATACAATTTTATAGCATTATATAATATACTAGCGGGCCAGGGCTCGCCCGACCGTCTAGCCAGGGGGTTCTGCCTCCTGGACTCTCGACACAATCACAGTGAAAATATCAAACAACTAAAGTTTAGAAGAAGTACTAAACATAAATTATTTTCACTATATAAAACATGGTTTTGATTGTTGTTGGGTTATGTATTTGGTCAACCTCCATGGCGTGAGTGGTAGTGTTTCGGCCTTTCATCTGGAGGTCCTGGGTTTGAATCGTGGTCAGGCATGGCATTTTCACATGCTACAAATCATTCATCTCATCTTCTGATGCAATACCTAACAGTGGTCCCAGAGGTAAAAAAAAAAAAAACAGGTTATGTATTTTGTTGTTTTCTATTTCAATGTATTTAAAAAAAAGTGTTATTATTAACTCTTTACTTATATTATTTCTTTGATTATATAATCACAAAATATTCTTTCATAAAACGTTTTAATGTTTTATTAGCATTTGCCATGATGCAACTTCTGATATCTGCAAATTATGGAACCAAAAGTGCATCTCAATAGACATTTTCAATTTTTAAAAAAAATCTGTACTCAATAGCGCTTGCGCAGTAAATTTTCGCGGTTTACGGCCTTATTATTGGGTGAAAAGTAAAAAATTTGGAAGTTTCTAAAAATTGAGATTTATCATTGTCCCGAATTTCATTTTTAAATGTTTCATTTAAAAGTTATTTAAAAAAAAAACAGAAATTTTAAAATCTTTGATAACCGACACCTTTAAATAACAATCGACAACATATGTTTTTTATTTGGGATATAGATAAATAATTAAAATGTGAATCTTTTGGGAAAAAAAGTTCTCGTAGCTGGATGCAATAGAAATGTACGGTTTACTTAATCTTGCATTTCAAAGAAATCAACTCCTTTTACCAAGGAAGTATTGTAATCACAAAAAATTTTGGATTTAAATTTCAACATAAATATCCATTTTGATTAGCTTCAGTGTGATGTATGGACATATGTATCTCGTGTAACTAAAAAAAAACGATTAGCTGTAGGATGTTGAAATTTTGGATTTAGGACTGTTGTAACATCTAGTTGTGCACTTTCCCTTTTGATTGTAATCGACTGGACCAAAAAGTGTCCAAAATCCAAATAAGCCCTCATTGACAGCTTTTCAACGATATATCATACATGGTACTTATTTTCATTGGTTCCAGATTTATGGCCAAAAAAAAATTTAATTAATGAAATGAGTAAAATTCAGTATTATTATCTGCAACTTGGAGTCATCAGAGCTAGAGTAAGTTGAATCCTCAACTCACTTCCATTGGATCCTCAACAATTGTCCTCTCTTTCAGATGAATTGGATTATCCTATCGATTTCAGATGACTGAATTGCCATTTTCAACAGTGAAAATCTGAATTTTACAATTTAAAACATATATTACATTCTTACAAGTATATAGAAGGAAATTTCAATTATTTAATGACATCAATGCTCTTCTAAATTTTTAATTATAAATGGAATTAAATAAAAAAACACAAAAGACAATTTTTTCTAAATTTCTTTAAAAACCATACCTTAATTACTAGTTTAATTTCTGTAAAAAAAGATGTAAAAATTCATTATTTTATTTTAGTAACATCTGCCATCACCAGTGAACTATAATTTTCAAATATAAAATGACCCATTTAATTTTTTTTTTAAATATTTTTATTTGATGCTTTTCTAATGTATACATTTATTTATCCCTCAACTTTTTGGTTCTTATTAGGGTTTTTTGAAGATTATTGGTGTTATTTTTCTTTTTAACTGGTTAGGATGCTTTCTGTCTACCAATAAGCAATCTACGTTGAACTAGATTCACATGCGATTGGATTCACTTTTAATAACGCGTTTTTAAGTTCATAACAGTTAATCTGGGTACAGTTTTATTTGTTCTCATATTAACAAAGTTAATATTAATTTTTATGAAATTGTATGTTACATAGATAATCTGCTTATATATTCAAAAATCAAATGAATGCACGATTGTATTGTTGATTATGTTTCTAAAATGACACAGTTCATAGACAGACATGTCCTGATCTCCCTGGTTTGTGTTTTAAATGTTATGAACCATATTACATGTAAAAATGTCTAAACACTGTTTTTTAATATTCTTGGATATGAAAATTAAAAAAAGTTTCTTCATTCTATGCATCAGTTTTCAAGTATAAAGTATTAAATATAATGAAAAATATTACCTCATTCATGAAAAATATGTTTTGTGTAATCTCTTACTTTTGCTTTAGTTTTGAGTTTTTGGATATACGTATGTATAATTAGTTCAGACTATATTAATGTTTTCAATGTTATTGATAACAATTCATTATTACTAATCTTCATGTTATTGTATATACTAAAAAATTCATTTTTGATATAAAATTTGTGTCAATACACTATTAAAAAAAAAACATGCGAATATTTTATTATCTCAACAAGGCTGGTGCCACAGAGTTGTCCACTGGTCCAATAACTAATGTTTTTATTCAAGGAACCAGACGCCATAGAAGTGTTTTTGAAAAATTATTACTAAAACTATAAAATATGCTATCCTTTATTCATAAATGGAAGTTACATTCATAATTAAATCAAAACAAGAAAAATGCACAAGTTGAGTTTTTTGAGGAGTAAGATAATTTCCCCGTGGCACTGAACATGTTAGTTAAGCCGGCTTATAGTGTTTGCAGACTACTGGTATAGAGACTGTTAATGAATGTAAGGTATACTTCAATGATTAAAAATGCATAAAATCTACTGAAATTATTTTATCATTTATTTATTTAAACTTATATGAATTCGTAACATAAGTTATTTTTATTTAAGAATACAAATCAATAATATTGATACATTTAATAAATAAAAAATAAAGCTTGATTTCGCAATAAGCCCGATGACCAAAGCGATGTAATTAAATTAATGTATATATAAGTAAACTAAAATAATAAATATCGCCTTCCAAAAATTATCATACTTATAAATATATTATATTTTTTTTTTTTTAAGCAAATAAGAGCACTTCCTTTTGTTTAATAATAATTAAATATTAAATTAAAAATTTTAAGTAATTCCTCTTAACTGCTCAAATAAACCTTTGGTCAATAAAATTAATGAATAACATATTAAGGGAATTAATGTCATTTTTATTTATTAATAGGAAAATTAAAAAAAAAATATATCAGCATAGTTAAGGGGACAGATATGGACTAATTATAGTAAAAATATTAACTATATACTGTAAAAAAATAATAAATAAATATCACATAATAAGTCAGTTAAAATAAATATAATTAAAGTCAGTTCATTTGGGTATCTAACAAAGTTTCATCCATAAATCAAGCACCCTATTTTTCATAGAAAGAGGAAAATTTATAATTATAATATTGGTAACACTGTATCTAAAAAATTCCAATCAAATTATACATCTTTAGATATAATTTTCATTGATATCATGTTATATAGCAAACCTTTCAGTCATAGGTATAATGATTTTATGAATAACCATGTTACTATGTGGTTATATGGTATTAACAGAAAATGGGGGACTAACAACTTTAGATTACATTTGAAACAAAATATATCCCACAATCAGAGTATACAACAGATTGAACTTCAGTTACTTATGCACATTTGTTTACAATCTACTCAAATTTCATCAACTGTTATAATAGGAACTCTGGCAAAAAGGGACACGAGATACTGCAATGCACAGGAAGATTACACAACACCTTCTGATACCCTCACACTATGTTCACATGTTAAAGTAGTATTTTATAATGTATAAAATATAGAATAAATTAATAACTATGTTTAATGTAATACATTAATATAATGCATTGCCATATTTTTTTTTTTACTTTTTGACTAGCATAAAAACATTAATTCTTTCATTCTAAGCATTGGGTAAAAAAGTTTTTATTATCAATCTTAAAGGATTATTTATTTGTCTTTTTTAAAATATGGTAAATTTTATGTCGCTTACTCTATAACTAATATTCACATCAAAAACTGCATTACAATGTAATGAATTGCTTATAGAGAGAGAAATAGAGAGCGAGAGATAATCCGCGTCACAAAAAATTGGCGAGAGAAATGGAATGTGGTATAAAAAAAATCACTGATAGGGCACTGCTAAGTGGGCTGATTGTAGACATGGGAGATTTGAACTCATTTTAACACACGTTTATCTACTTTCAAGAAATGGACAAGTGTTCAAGAGCCTGAATTGTGTTTATTGTGAAGCAAACAGTGATGACATAAACCATATGTTTTTGTCTGTGATCCATTAGAAAGAATAAAAGAATTAATGAGAATCACTGGAACTAAGGGGCAAGTTAGACAGAATCAGATCTATGATAAACAAAAGAAATATCTTCCACGAGACTAATTGAAAGGATTGAATTAGTGATATATATTGTAAAACAGAGAATTGAGCCCAAATTGCAGAGCAAATAAGTATATAAGTAGTGGTTGTTCAAGTAACTGACTTATCTAGCATTCTAGTATGTGAATAACACTTGCAGGTTTGTTCTTGAATCTCCCTAATCACTAGAATGGTGGCAGAGGATGGAGAGAAATTAATTTGTAAAAGTAATGATGATGGCCATGGAGAAAGAAAAATGTCTGTTTCAGCCCAAAGTAATGTGAAAAATGGTTGTGAGCATATACATATATAATGAAGTGGATAATAAATTACTTAGCAACTGATTTTACTTCTTTTGAAAATATGAATAATTTCAATTTGCAAATTGTTCAATTCAACTACAGAATATGTATAAAAGAAAATATAAGTGAAAAATGTATTGGAATGCTGAATATTATATGTTATCCCTGCACATGCAGATTTCATAGTCTTATTTTTGATAATAAGAATATCTAACTACAGATATTACTGTGCAAGTGAAGGAAAACAACATAACATAAAAGAAGAAACAGCCTTCTAGTGTAAAAAATTTCAACTTTAACAGCAATATTTTATCTTAAAAATGTTAAAAAAGACTACATTTTATCAGTATCTGTATTTCTTCATAGATTTCATCATACACAGGATCACAAATAAATTTCTTTTGAATATACAGATATTTGTTTACTTTATATTACACCCCCTTCTTCCTAGTATATTATCCTGTACCCAGAATTTTATTTTTTCACTATTTTTCTTTTAAATCCACATAATTGATTAAAAAGTGGAATTTGAAACATTTTTTACAAAATTAAGCATAAATAATAGACTACTCTTAAATAAATAACATTATATCAACTAAACTGTCAGTAGTTAAAAAAACCTAAAGCACACTTATATAATCTTTAAAAATGTAAAAAATAATACAAACTTCTATGCAAATGATTATGATACAGCAACTAAATTATCCACAGCATATATAATATTCTTTTTTCAAAAAATAAGCATGCAACATAAAGAACTGAAATTTTAAAATTGCACAGACCATCGAAAACTCAATTTATGTATTTGATAAAAAATATAAAATTAATAAGGAAAAAACGTACGAAAAATATTGAAAATTTTCGTAACAATATTAACTACAAAAATAGCAAAAAAACATTTACAAATATAAATACATTTTTGTTGAAAAATTCCATTTATTTTTACTAGTTTTCTGGATGAAACTTTGTATACTTTTTTTTTTACCTCAGTAAAAAAAATGTTTGACTAGTAGAAGAATACTGTTTCTTAAAATAAAATGTCATTTACTAAACAAAAAAAATTGTGTCAAAGAGGCTTGAAATGATAAGCATATAAAAAATGTGAATTTTTTTTAGGCTAGCTGAGAAAGAGATCTTACTAGTATTACACACAATGATTTTTTTATGTAGTTAGTGGATATATCTTTCTTGTATTATAAATCAGAATAATATTTTCTGTCAGTGTATATGTCTAAGTTCATTAGCGTGCATGTATACATAAACTTGTAAATTCATATTTTATTTAATAGATTTCATAAAATGAAATCACTTATATAATAATTAATGATAAAAAATAAAAATTAAATACTAGAATATTATGAGGGCAAATCAGAAATTAAGCAGTGTATCACAAAGCTTTAGGATTTTTGTATACTGCAGCATACAAAAAATTTCCTTCTAAAAATGTTGCACCATTTAAATTTTTTTTTTGTTTTTCATAAAAACAGAATTTCTCTATATATAATTATGGTGTATGGAGAAATTCTGGATTTGAAAAAAAATAAGTATATGTATGTAGATTATAATTCAACAATGAAATTTACATGTAGCACTCCTATATAAGTATGGCTCAACATTTTCAAACTAACCGTGGCTGTGCACAAAGATTAAGAAATCTGACATCTGTCCATAAGATTGTAAACCCATGTAATATCGATATCAAATAACAATAGAATCAAAAATAGATTGTTTTACGATAGTAGTGATGAAGATCCTGATTATAATTTTGAAGAGAATGATCAAGAAATTGCTATTTTATACAATTGTAATGAAATTGAAGGTAGTGATGATTAAATAGTTAAACCCCAAAATAGACATACTCCTATAGTTCCAGAGACCTGGGTTTACACCAAAAAATTGTTTCAAGAAATATCACACTGAAAAAAATTATTATAACTGATATGAAAGCCAGTCATATTTTTTGATTAAATGAAGGTTTTTGAAACTTTCTGATATATGCAATTTTAACACATTTCATAATTGGAGGATAAAGGGTTAATAATAACTGTGCAGTTGGTTATTTCCCACACCTGTACATCATTCTATATTGTGTTTTCTAATATTTATAAAATTTTAAATGCTGTGCTCCAGCAATTAGTTCAAAAGGGCTTGATATTTTAATAAATAATACATCTTCAAGTAAATAACAGAGCAACAAAGAATTTTAACATTAATAAACACATTATTGTAAAAATTTCATCTAAAAATAGTTTTTTTTTTGAAGAGGCTTTGAAAAGTAGTTTTATTTAAATTAATGAATATAAGAACTACTATATTAGCAGACATGCAATTACATGAACCAATGAGGTGTTCAAACATATGTGAAATGAACATGTAAATTATTAAACTTAAGAAGCATATCAAAGTTGACAGAAGTCTGCAGATTTTAATTTATATTTGAAGACCAGTTTATTTCACTATAAAATTTCATCAGTAATATTTTAATAGTTTATATATATATATATATATATTAGTAATATATTTCAGTTTAAATATATTTATTCTGTTGAATCTGATGAACATAATGTTCGGCATATTTCATAATTTTCAACCGTACTTTATTTTACGTTAAAAAGTTGCAAAGCGTTGCAAAGCATTACCAATATGCATGAGACAATCAAAACTGATAGATATTTATCGAGGAAAACATTAGAGAAGTTATAATAATTGATTAGGTAATACAAAAACAATTTTAAAAAAATCACTAAAAAATAATCTTTAGAAAATAAGATTTAATTCATTCATTGTGAATAAAAATAAAGACAGATTTCACCTGATGCTAACCAAAACACAGAAAAAGATAATTTCTAAAAATTTAATTTTTACTGATATTTTTAGCTTATTTTTAACTCAAGAAACATGAATTACCAAAAAAAAGTTGAATATTTTTCAGGATATGTTTCTTCAAAAATATAACTGTGGTACCTAGAGTAAACTTTTTTTATGGGCCAAAGATAAACTAGCCCAATCAACCCTGATTTATCCCTGGAGATAGTCATCATATCCTTCCACTTCTTTTACAGGTAACATGGGGTTACCTGGTTTTCATACGTTAGCAACATCTGAAAGTCATTATTGGAGGTTAGTGATGGTAATAGGCTTACCTGTGAAACTGTTTCCAATCTAAGGATTGCACAAAAAGCAAAATTAATAGCAGAGATGTCTATTGGATAATCAGGTCCTATTTTTAACCAATCTATCAATATTCAGTTTATATTGGGTTGGTGAATTTTTTTGATTTAATAACAATTTTTTAGTACAATTTTTCATCATTTAGGAGAGAAATGTCACTTGGTACAAGTTTGTTTTTTCTTTGTACATTTAAAGAATAAAATTATTTTACGCAATGTTTTTAATATAATAATATATATCACTGAATTTTGAATTGCATATCAAGATGTAAAGTTACACGCTGATGTAGAATTACAAAATTCTAGTTTTATAGGAACTGAAACTGAGGTCATCAGACTATGTGGTCCCATGAATTTCCCAGGGAAGTGTTTCAGAGTGCCATGCAAAATCTCGCCATTCGTTTCCAGGAATGAATACATTCAAATGCCAATCTCATCTTATGGAAACTATTTTTAGAAACTGAAATTTTTTGTGTTAGGACACTTAATGACATGTAATTTACTTTATTTTCAACAATAAAACTTGTAAATTCATTTTATTTTACTTTTGTGAGTGTTACTTCAAAATTTCCTGTTTCGTTGTGCCACACTCTACATTGATACAAATGAAAGATCCCATTAGGAAAAATTTAAATACTAGTATTTAAATACAATGGTTATTTTTTGATATACCCTCATTCTGTATTATTAACAGTTATATAATTCATCTCTAAAAAAATTAAGTATTTAAAAAATTCTTTGCTTTTTACCATATACCCTTTTAAAAAAAATTACATAAACATAAAATAAAAAAAAATACATAACACATTTTATAAATTTATTAATACTAAGATAATAAATTATAAATCTACAATAGTCTGGAATGATTTAGAGAACTTTTTTTTTTTATTAATAAACACTATTGTAACTATTTATTATATGCTAACAACATCATTTATAAAAAGCTGAGCTACATTAATTAATAATGAATTTAAATATTTTTCAATAAAATATACTATAAATATATTATAAAATAATAGAATATCCAACATATTCAAATATAAAGATATAAACACATCATAGATACTTCTAAAGCAAAAATATTTAATTTTAATTTTTGACACTTGTAAGTATTTTATAATCAGTCTAATAAAGGATAACATAAAAAAGAATAACATAGCTAAATAAATTTACTAATAATCTATTTATTAACAAAAAATAAAAAATTAATTCAATAGTGAAAAACCAGGAATAATGATCAATATTCTAGGCGATAATATCAACATTGATGCGAGAAATTTATAAAAATTAGGGTCTGGTTTTCAATAGTTATTGAAAAATAGATATTTATAAAAAAAGGGAAGAGACCAAAAAATAACCTTTAGTTAAATCTGGTACATGACTAGATGTAGTTAGGTGTTGTGGCAACATAATTTTCAAGAATTGTTTCAGGATATCATTAATTTTTGTTCTTGCGGCTTTTTTATTTTATTATTTTTTTTTTTACAATTACTTAGAAGTTTGTCAATTTATATACTGGCTGATAATAAAAAACAAAGATTGTATGGAAATATTTTTCTTTTAGGAAAATCAGCCGCTGATACTGTACAAAACTTTAAAAACTTTTAAGAAAGAAAAATTTAAATAATACATAGGTAACAAATGATTTTTATATTTAAAATAAGGTGAAATGTCACTTGCCAAAAAAGTCAAGTTGTCATCTAAAAAAAATTTGAAAGAAACGTCAATGAAGATCATGATCAAGCCAGCTATGATTAAGATGCAAAAAGAAAATTAACAGAACAAAAAAACAAACCATTGACAATTAGACACATTTTTATAAAATTTCTCAGTCAATGAAAAGTAAATATTACAAGCCAGAATATTAAACATTTCTCCTGTAACACTTCTACACAACAAATAAGAATGAGTATTTTTTAAATTTTTTTTTAATTTAATTTTCAGTTATTTTATATTAGGACATTCAGCATTAAGAAATATTTAAAACATTATATAATCTTATTTTCTATTAAGAAAATAATACTTTCTTTACAGAATAAAATGAACATTTTATTATTTAAAATAATAAATATATAAAATAATTAATAATTATCATAAAATCTAACATTACATAAAAGTAGACTAAAAGAATAATCTAAAAAAAAAGAGAAGAAAAACACATACAGATCACACACAAAGTGCTATTCTAAATGCGAAGATTTATTATATAATTTAAAAAAAAAATAATCCATTATAATCAGTTATAAAGATACCAATAATTATTATAAATAAATATAAATAATCATTAATAAATACAATAAACAAATTGAAATGGAACGTTGTAATTATAATATTATCATTCTTTTTACAACTTAGAAATTATTCCTCTTGGAAATAATTATTTGAAAGATCACATTTTATTTTTTATCATTACGTGCTGATATATATTATATATGTATAAATAAATATATAAATTTATATTTATTAATTATAATAATGATAATGGTAATAAATATAAACAAACTTATTTATTTATTCTTCATCTTTACTGTTTTGTTCTTGCGGCTGTTGTTCACTTTCTTCATTAACGTCGCTCGATTCAGCTTCAAAAGCTGGACCGGGTTGCTCATCATCTTCTAACACAATTTCTTCTGGATCAGGTGCTCGTGGTAAAAATTCACAATCAGGATACATTTTGTTAAATATAGCTTTGGCCTAATTTAGATAGAAAGAAAAAACCAACAAAAAATTATTAATTGTTTACTGAAAATATTATTATAACTTTAACTAATACACTAAATTAATAATTAATAAAGGATTTGGAAAAATTACCCAATTGTTTTATTCCAACTATATAAGAAAAACAAAGGAAATCACATAAACCAAATGTAATCCCTTTTTTCTTGTGTACTAACTTTAGTTTCACACAAGTTTCCGATCATTCTTATATCATTTCTTGTGATAATGTATTTCTCTTTCATGCTATATAGTATCAAGTATTAACAAGATTTTACATACAAGTACTAAATTTCTTTCTACAAAATGATGCCTGTACAGGAATTAAATGCAAATGACAGAGTAGCAAAACATTGCAAAGATTTTCACAGGTAATTTCAGTGACAAGACACATTTCTACAACTTGAGATAAGTAAATAAGCAAACTCTCATTGACTGGTTTGACAGATAACCTTCAACAAAAATCAATCACAGAAGAAATATGACTGTGCAACATGCGATTTGAAATTATGAAATCAGAAGCCTGCACTTCTTCAAGGAGGACACTCTTCTTCAAGGAGGCACTTCTTATGGTTAACATTAACTTAAAAAGATTTCAATCAAAACTTAGCAGACTGGTTTCAACAAGAGTAGTACCATCACACATACTGTAAAAGCTACGGATAATTACATTGAGTTCTTTTCCAAATGTCTAGTTTCAGATCGTGGTGACACATTTCACTGTACGTATAATTATTCAACCTAAGCAGATATGCCTTTTTTTAAGGACTATTTAAAAAAAAAATATTTAAGAATAATTGTTGACTCAAGGAAAAATCCATCAAGAAATACAAGAATAATACTTCAGATTGAAACTAGATTGGTATGTGAGAAAAGATGGAAAACAATATGAACATTTTTAAAGGATTATATACAATAAGTAGAACTGTATTAATTATTCTGTAGAATGACATTAAATGTTTCTTTTTTTACAATTGCAACAAAACTTGCTAGACTTAACATGTTCAATAAATTATTATAATTTATTGAATGTTCACACCAAATTACGTACTGTCAGGTACTTATGTAATAATAGGGTCATTTTGGAAAATTCTCAGCCCGATAAAAAGATGGCCAAGTATGATCAAATCAATATGCTAACTGTCATTATGATCTTTTAGATGGTGTGCTGCTAAATTTCATACGAGTGCATTTAGTTGCTTGTTTGTCATTGAGTAAGGGACATAAGTTTTGATATTTTCTGAAAAATGGATAAAGTTTGCGCTTTTATAAAGTACTTAAAACAATGTTAAAACAAACTTTTAACTCTCCAACAAACATTAAAGGAATCTTCCCCTTAGTTTTTGATTGTAAAGTGGGTTGTTGAATTTATATGTACAAACATTTAAATTGCTCACAAACACCCACAATGTGTATTAAATGAAACTTATTTAACCTTGATGAGATCGCAAACACCTTGATAAACCATGTGCACATTTTATATGATGTTTTGGGTATGAAAAATATTTCTACTCTATGGTTGCTGTTTGTTAACAGCCAATCATCAACACATCTAACTAAACAATTCCCGTGGCGGTTGTTTAGATTTATTCAAATGCGATTTTGCTGAGTCTCTTCAGTGGTTTATACCAGATGAAACATGGATTCATGAATACATGCCAGAGATCAAGCAAGGGTGGGAACAGGTGAAAGTGTACCAAAGAAAGCAAAACACAGTTCTGCAAGAATACTCATAGTTACGATTTTCTGAAATACTTGTGATGTGGTACTAATAAACTACCTAGAACAAAGCAGGACCACTATCAGGGAATATTACATTTCACTATTGGCTACTCAGGCTAAAATCTACATCTCCCCAAAAAAATGGGATCTTTAATAAAAATTTTATGTCTGCAAACACATCTTGGTTGTTAATACAAAACTTCCTGACCTAGGCTTTGAAGTGTTTCCACATCTTTGTCATATTTACCAGATTTGGCTCTCAGCAACTACTTTTTCATCCCAAACCTGAAGATATGGACTCATGGAATGAAGATTCACTAACAATGATGAGGTCAAAGCTGTGAAAACTGCTTATTTTACTGCTTTGGGCAAACCGCATTATATCGAGGGTACTAAAAATTTGAAAAGCTGGTGGTTTAAATATATTGAATTAAAAGGATATTGGACATTAAAAAAAATCCTAAAAAATCTTCTGTTTTCTTTGTCAGACTAAAAAGATTTCCAGACTACTTCTTCCAACTACTACTACTGACCACTTTAAATTTACATTCAACATGTTAAGTTCTATTACAAGTGGATAAGTAAAATTTTTTTCTCTTTTTTTTAAACTTATTTCAAGACAGTATACTTATATTAATATGCAAACTGTAATTAATTCAGTTATTACCTGATCTACAACATAATCAATGTCAATATCAAAATCAGGTCCTGAACAAAGATGAACATTATCAGGAATATCATCAGAAAGATTATCAACAGATGTTTCAGGAACATTAAACTGTAATGACCATATTAATTGTGGTTTATGGTGTTTGATCGGTTCAATAGGAGGTTCATCTCCTACATTCTCTTCCTCCTGATCACCTGCTGCAGCAGATTCCTAAAAAAAATTACATTAAATAATTAGATTTTTATATAATTAATCTGTTGTTAATACCGTAAGCAAAATGACATTAAAAATGAATCCATTCTAAAATAATTAATATAATTAAAAATAAATATGAGTATGATAGAATAAATGAATAACGGGCTACTTTCAAATAACCATATCAAAGAAATATATATAGCGATTTATAAAATTTTGATTGCAACTCAATGAGACATTTGAACTAAAGGTTCATACAAAAATTATCAAGAAAAGCTTTGCTTTTTTTAGTAATATATAAAATGAAGATTTTCATCTAGATTTATGTGCCAAATATATACTAAAAATAATAAGCACAAATTATAGAGGGGTTTAACTACTAATAACAAGTGGTTTCACAAAGAATGCAGCCCTAAGATAAGAAGGTAGTAGTCATGCACAGGTAAATTTTATTTCTCCTTATATGTCACTTGGCAACACTGTATTCAAGGTTAGCAACTTGTAACATAGAAATGTCCTTCTTATACACTAGTGCTATACCAGTATAAATTCATCTCTATTGTATTAGCTATGTTGTTTTCTAAAGACGAACGTGTGTTTATTATTGAGACTTATGGCTTGTATAAATCTTAGAACAAATGAAAGACGAGTTTTTGGATAAAATTTTCCAATTTTTCAGTTCCTAATAAGTTGACAAATAAATTTGATTAATTAATTTTGTTGAGACTCGAGTGCACATGATCAGAAAACCACAGGGTTGACTCACATAACAGTAGAAGTTCTGTGTGGAAGAACGTTGTGTAAATAGTTTTTTACAGAACATATGAAACCAAAAAGTGCTTTCCTTTTATTTTTTAAAACAAAAATTTCTTCATTTTTCTATTAATTTCTTTATTTCAAATATTATTAAATGATTATTAACAAAGCTATATTAATTTTGTTGTTGTAAATAACTATATACGTATCATATAAAACCACATAATTTTTCCCTAGAATATTTAGTATAGCATTATTTTACTTTCGGAGAATAATATCAGGATGACATTTTCCAAAAGTTATTAATTAACATTTCAAATCACTTTCAGGCGTGGGAATTAAACTTTCTGAATTATTCTATATAAAAATGGTTTTGTAGTTAACTACTTACTGCAGTTTTCTTAGTCTGTGTAGCCTGAGTATCAGTATCAATTCTATCAACAGTTCCATCGCTGTACTGAGTATGAAATAATTTTTGGACAGCAACTGCTAAATCTTCCTGGGCAGTCTTTTGTTGTTTGCATGTCATGTGCACAACATCTGTAAAATTAAATGATACTTTTATTTTCATAAGCATTTTTGAACAATTATCTGATTTTTCAGTAATATATATACATTATAAATCTTGTGTATACCTATCAGCAAAATAAGTAAGTGACACTTATTACATTAGGAAAATAATTTATGAAAATATATTTCAATATTTTTAACAATCAGTCACTCTTTCATTTGGAACAGCTCTCGAGAAGGCTGTAAAAGTCCCAAAAAATTTAATAAAATCGTTAAACATTTGTTTAAAAAACAATTCTTTTTTTTTTTATAAGCTGCTCTCAAATCATCATTAATGACAGAATTTAATTTATACTCTTTTACACAAGCCATTCTTAAAACATACAGATTCATTCATGCAAAGCTAATGAAAGAAATAATACAAAAATCACAATTGTGTGTAGTTGTTTTTTCTTGAATATCTGTTAACAAATGATATGCTAACTACTTATTAGTTATATACAATGGAATTCTGATTATCTGAACACTGATTTTCTGGATGTCTAACTATCCAGACTGCTTACATCCACACTAGGCAAGTTAAAAAAAATTAATATACAATTTAAAAAACTAAAATAATACTTTTCAAATTAGCTTTGGTTCAAAAGTTAATGTATTTTAATTGATGTTTGTTTTTAATAGGTTTCTAAATTGACTTTTAGCCCAAAACATGTGTAAATTAAGGGCTAAATAAAACTAATAATAAAATTAGTTTCTGAAAACACTAATGGAAAAAACACATTTATTGGTCAAGCATGAAGTATAATATTTGTTTTTATTTTGTTATGCATATAAAGTAGGTTACAACAAATACAATCACTATTGTATTCTCTGCTTTAATTTTCATAACTTTATGCAGGATAGGCTGTGTAATTTTTATGATGTCATAATGAAATTATACAGTTGAACTTGCCAGGATATTTTAAGTCCATACCATTAAATTAACTGATGTTGAAGAGTCCCATATACATAAATTAATTTAATTCTAGTGTTGCAAATAAATGTGTCTATATCATTAGGTGTCTTATCTCTGTAACAAAATGAAAATCAGTTGTTTTCATCAATTTACTGATACGGACTGGTTGGAGTAACAAAAGAATGCGATTCTACACAGATTCCTTCTTTAAAATGATACATGAACCTCACAACTACAGAATAACATTAAAGTAAATACAAATTTCTTTAAGAAGAAATGGTGTTTTAAAGGTATGCTTATTATTGAATGTTATACTACATTTCCTTCTTTAAAATGTACTGTAATTTTTTGTTAATTTTTAAGAAATTATATTTTTACAACACTGTTTTTTTCTTCAGTATGGTTTTTCTTAGTTTTTCAAACTGTAGGGATAATAAATAATGTTTATTTCACTCATAAGGTTTGTAAGTTTTAATTCATTCATAGCAAAATTCTATTCAATGAATTCTTTGTGATACACACAGTATGTCTGAAAAGTTCCCAAACTAAATTTAATAAAAATATAAAGATAAAACGAATGTACTCACATTAGCCCTCTACAAAGAACCCTTCTCTAGTGCAACCCTGCCTTCAACTGCTTGATGCAAGCTCTTTGGATGGCCAGAATGTCATCAAAAAAGTGGTGTTTCTTCAACTTGAGTTTTGGTCAAGTTCAACAGAAAATAGTCAGCTGGAGCCAAGTCGAGTGAATAGAGGGGTGGGTTAAGACAGCGATTTGATTTGCAGCATAATGATGTGTTAAAATTGTTGCCATGTTTGCCAGGGCATTGTCATTCAAGAGAGTCATTAAACTGCCTGGATCCCAGTATTCATGTATCAGGCATTTCATTACTTCCAAACAGAATTTAGAATTCATGGTTTGACTAGTTGGAATAAATTTATGATGAATTAGGCCCTTTGAGTAGAAGAATGCAATCAACATTATTTTCACCTTGATTTTTGCTGCCTGACTTTTTCCGGACTTTGTGCTCCAGGACTCAACCAAGCAGCGGATTGACACTTTGTTTGCAGATCATAAATGAAGCACCGATTTTCACCCCCAGTTACAATTGTTTGCAAAAGATTCAGATTGCTTTTGCCAGTTTCAACTCAAGTCTAGAGTGCAAGAAAGACACCTGTTTTTGTTCATACCTTTCAGTGGTTCATTCTTTTGTTAGAACTGTATGTACTGTGTCTTTACTGATGTTTAGCTCTTCTGCTATGGCTCGAAGGATAAGAAGAGGTGTTCAAGCAGGAGCGTGCACACTTTCCCAATATTTTCATCATGAACAGCTGTTGACGACCTCCCACTTCGTTCATCGTCATCCAATGACTCTCTACAGTCAAATCACTTCTACCACATGTATGTTGTAGTATGAGCTGCGGCTTCATCCCCAAATGCTTTCTGTATCATAGAATAAGTTTCAATGAAAGATTTTTGAAGTTGAACACAAAATTTTATCGCGCTTCTCTGTTCCATGTTGTGAGCTTGCACAAGGTCACGTGAACACAACAAACGGTTAAATATAACTTGAGACTGGAGTGACTAAACTGATGAAATTTTATTCACACACTTGTCTGACATTGTACTACACAGTTCCTTTGTTGTCAAATTGATGGCGGCTACTTGTATGACTACAGAAATTTAGTTTGAGAACTTTTATTGTGTATTACTATATTTTTTTATTACTTTGCAAGTATACATTGAGTATATTTTTAATTTTACTGAAATACATTTACATTTTATATTTTTGTCTTTTTATTAAGCGTGATACCCATTAATCATTAGAATATGTTCAGTACATATGATAAATGTTTTTTTAATTTTCCAATTATCTAGATTCAGCCTTGTAAAGGTAAATCCAGGTAATCAATGTTCTACCGAAACTAGTATTATTATTGATTCTTCTGCTATGATGAGTGTTTTATGAATGTTTTAGAGCCATAAATTTAACACTTGTACATCTTTGAAAAAATGAGGAGCTGAAGTGGTTTTCAATAGTTTCCTCATCGAGCTAGATGTGTGGTAGCATATCAGGATTCCCCAATCTTATCAAAATGTAGGTGATTCAGCCCTATAACAGGGCTGGAAAAAAATATGGGTGCTGTTCACACAGGGACTAGCTGAAAGCAATCAATCATTACTTTTAGTTTTGTTTCTTGTACTAACTAAACCAATGATTTTTTTGGTAGAATCATTGCATAAGCTTGACTGGGGTTGGAATCTGAATCTTTCTGCATAAAAGATGACATCACTCAATCACAGAGATAGATTATTTATAACTAAATCACTACTTAAAATGCTGTAAATGAAAAAAACAACCTTTTTTGGGAATTTTTTGTAATGTGCATTTTTAACACATGCACCCTCCCCACACACATATATATCACACACACACACACCACACACATATATATATATATATATATATAAACACACACACACACACACACACGAGGGTGTTCAGGTCAATCTGGGACCTTTAACTTTTAATAAATGTAGAATACACTTATGATAGTAAAAAGTACTTTTTCTCTATGTTATCTCCTGCTACATTTATCCCAGCATTTCACTAGTGCCTGGATTCCCACAGTGTAAAAGATTTGTTGCTGCTTCACATCATCGTTTCTGTTGAAATGCTGGCCTCCTAGGAACAATTTCAAGGGCCTGAACAGGTGAAAATTGCTGGGAGCAATGTTCAGATTACAGGGGGTGTGGCAATAACTCCAAGTCAAGATCTTATAGTGTGCATGTGATGCAGTGGGCTGGATGTGGTCGTGCATTGTCTTGCAGTAACAGAACACCTTTAGTGATCACACCAGGTTGTTTTTTCTTGAGAGCATTGCAAACATCTTGAAGAACTTCACAGAAGTAATCATCTGTTAACATTGACTCCATAGGGTAGACATTTTTTTTGCAAAAGCCTGAGGCCATAACTTTGGAGGCTCCAAACCACCTTGACTGGGATCATCAATCATTGATGTACGGCTTTCTTTGAAATGTTTCATCACTCAAATATTTTATTCCAACAGTACTGTGCAAGGAGTCGTGAATAAATCTCACTGGGTTTTAGATCTTCCTTCACGAGAAATTTCATTACAAAGTGCTGTTCCACATATCCATTCACTACACTAGATGCAATGTTCTTTACGTTTGTGTTTTGCAACTACTGTTGTTTAATGTTTTAATGTCGCTTCACACCAGTGTGCCATGCGGTAATAGCTGACACTTGTAACTTATGTGTACAACCAACAGAATCAGGGAACAAAATTCCCAGATTGATGTGAACGTCCTATGCATATTTGAAAAGAACGTAGATTTTAGATTCTAAAATGCTAATTATTTAATATTATCAAAAGAAAGATACAGGATATATAAAGAGATGAATATAGAAAAATCTGTTGACATTTTCACAGAATTTCAAGATTGGGAGCAACAATCATCCCAATTTCTCAAAAAATAAAAAATCCTCCTCGTTAATCAAGCTTTAACAACACGTTTCATGATTTTGTATTAAAATATTAGACTAATATACAATAATGTAAAGTTTCAAGATTTAGGCTTAAAGTTTTACATATGTTATATCATTATACATTTACAGCTTCATGCAAAATTAAATTTAACATATGATAACAAAAATTAAATAATACAAAATATTTGATTTTGATGATCCTTAGTTATATACATATTTTAACTTAAAATATCATAAAAAGGATTTTAAATGAAAATAAATAAATAATATTAAAAATAGAAAGACTAACAGAGGCCAGAAGGACATGCATTAGTTGAAGGTCCAACTTCAATAACAGTGATAGGTTCAGGTGAGCCCTGACATGGAGGAAACTGCAACAATGTCAATGTTTCCTTCTCAGCAGGAAGTATTGACCTGTAAACATTAAATAAGTAAAAATTAATAGAAATAAAAAAAGAATTATAAAAACATAGACAAAATAACCTGATCTAATAAAAGCTTTTTTGTAAACTGCTTACAATAGTTGCAACCATAATTATAGAACACAAAAAATTGTATAACTTGCTTAACTATTTTGATAATCTTTTACAATGATACTGTTTTTGTAAAACTGGATTAACAATAGGTACTCTATTGGAGAAGTAACACTCATGATTTCACTATTTCTACAGCAACATGAAATTGTAATGCGTCTGTGGCCAGCAACAGCCACATAGTTCAAATGGTTACACTTCTAGTAATTCCATTATCATAAATAACATTTAATATAAAATTTGTAATTGCTAATTGAAATTTCTAAAAAATAACATTACAAACAATATATATGAGGTGCGATTATAAATTAATGAGAACATAGTTCTATATGAACTGTCATTTTGCCAGAGTTCTTTTTCCCATGCAATGGCAGCATTGTCTTTAATGTATATTTACACTTTCAATCATATTGAACAAATAGTTCACACAATAGTAGCAGACAAGTAATTAGGATGCACTTTAATTTTCAATAAAAGAAACATCGCAGATCAACTGTTGGCTGACATTGCTGATGACTTGACTAATTCAAACGTGTCCCTAACAGTTGATAAAATATGGGTATACAGTTTTGACATTTAAACGAAGCTCCAATTATTCTGATGGAAGCTTACTGAAGAACAAAGGCTGAAAAAAGCATGCAGATTTCGCTTGAAAGTTAATATTCTACTTAACGTCTTTTTGTTATTATGATCCACGATCCATCATCCATTATGAATACTTCTTATAATTTTGTTACGTCAACAAACTGTACTGCTTAGCAGTTTTGTGCTGTTAATGTGAGCTCACAATCCACTATTAATTTATAATTATCTAGCCAAAAACAATACCATACTGATGCTACAGCCAAGATATATCCTGTGACTTGTTCTTGCTACTATTGATTTAAAGAAGATTATAAGGACTATCACTTGTAACAATAGATGAAATAAAGAAAAAGAATTGCAAAGTGAAACTTTAGATTATATAAAAAAAAATGCTTTTCTACAAATTGTTTTTAGGATTGGAAGAAATGCTTGCATAAGTGTGCCACATTTCTGGAAGACTTTTGAAATTCTTTGAACTATAATATACTTTTAATTCTTTTTAACTATAATATTAAAAACTGTTCATTAATATAATCACTAAAGTATAACCTGTCAGTAATAAAAATGCCTCTTGATACACCAATTTTTGGTGTTGATTTAAGGAATGCTTTTGGAGCATCAGCAACACCAGTTACAAGATGCTGTGTCCTAAGTTTTTGTTGATTTGAGATGATACCGTTACATCTTTTACCACCACCTTCTATATCACCGATGACAACACCTTCAGCTGCTCTTTTCAAATAATAGACACCACCGAACACAGCACAAAGTCTGAAACATTAAAATTTCAAGTTATATTAATTTTATATGGAAAATAATTTATTTTTAATAGTTTATATAAGATAGTTAATAAAAATAATCTATGAAAATGTAAATAATATAAAACTTAATTTACATAAAAAGAATTTCAAATTCTTGAATTCATTATCAATAATAAAAAATACTACTATATGTAGGCTATTTATAAATTATAAATTAACCTATGGTCAGGTGCTACTAACAAACTGGTTTTGATCACAACATAGTGGATACACAGTAAACATCAGCCAAGCTGATAATCACAGACTCAAACGATCGCCATTTTGTTCCATAGGCAATACAGAGGCGATTTTATTGCAAGGTACCTAACTTCTTTTTTTTTTCAAGCAAAAGAGAACATTTACAGCCTAAATCCACTGTTGGCTGTTTATAGTTTACAGTAATAATGCTATGAGTAATGGTTCTTTGAGAGAATGGTGCAAACAAATTCAGGGAAGGGTAAACTAATATGCACAATGAGGAAGGAAGAGTGTAACATCCCATTGTCAATGAACTTATTCAAAAAAACTCAATGCTGGTACAGTTACTGAACTTAGTGAATTTCAGAAAACGTAAACTTTTCCTCAAATTTCAATGTCTACACTTTATGGAATTATTACATAACAGATTGGGATTTTGAAGTACTGTCATGATGGTACCAAAACAAATAACAGATGTTCACGAAACAAAAAGACTAAGAGCAACAGTGACTTTTCTTCAGCAATATGTATCAGAATAAATGAAGTGAATTTCTCGACAGTATTGTTACTGGGGATGAGACAACGATCGGTCCATTGATGTAGACAAAAGAATGGTCCAAACTGTGGATGCAAACATTCTGAACAAGCCTAAAAATTCAAACAAACCAATTAAAACAAAAATAAAGAAAATAATGACTACTGTGTTTTGGGTCTGTAAAGGAATTTTTTTGGCAGAATTTATAAAACTAGGTACAACAATAACCGCAGACATTTATTATGAAACATTGACAAGGCTTAGGAAAGCGAAATAAAATAAACTGTAAATGATGCTAATGAAGTGGTTGTAGCTAAGTATGCAAATTTAAAATGTGTTCAAACTTTATCTAATTATTTATTAGCAGTCATTGCGCATTTGTAATTAATATTTTTCTAAATTTTCAGTTTTATTAATATAAGGTTGTTTCCAGATAATAATATGATGCATATTAACATAATAATTAAATATATATATATATATATGAATTTAAAAACAAATGTTTCTAATATTTTATATATATAATTTTAAAAAAAAATATGTTTACACTTTTTTTTTAAAAAAGCATTTTAAATACATTAGTAAATTAAATTAAGTTTTTGTTAAAAATCTAAGTTATCTTATTTAAATGAAATTTACACTAATAAGTGCATTCTCAATTGAGGATACTTAAAAAATAACTTTACATAATGAATAAATTTTACAATTTACTACAACAAAAGAATGACTTGCAGTTACCTGACGTTTTCATTTATAAAAAAAAGTCATTTTAGTTAGATTGGATTTCAAAGAAGGGAGTTTTTGCTATGTTAGCATATATTCAAATAGCGCTACATTCTAAAAAAAATAAACTTCTTTAATTGTGACTGAATATGTCTGACAAGACATTCACATTCTAGAAATTCTTCAAGTGTGTGTGTGTGTGTGTGTGTGTGTGTGTGTGTGTGTGTATGTCTGAATGCAAACTCATCTTTAAACTATTGTTTTGAAAGAATTTTCATTTGATCAATCAAATTCTAGCTAGGTTTTAATAAAAGATACTAGCCAATGAAATCTATTTGATTTGGACGACTTTTGTTGTTCTGCCTATTACACATTTCAGATATCTCTCATATGTCTGGTGTATGAATAGTTAACAAGTACACATTTAAACGTAAATAAAAAACAGTTACCTGCAAAAACACTGGGGTAATTCTCCACTACCGTACATTGGCCACAAGAAAGGTGTGTTGCCATAACGACCAAGGCTGTTTAAAAACTTCTGCGTTCTAGCAACACCTTCCATGCAGGGTGTTTTTTCAGAGGCCATAGCAATAGCATAAAGAACATAATGTTGTAAATTAGGAGTTAATTTTTTTGAATTCAAATATTCAACAAACGGTTTATCTTCAAAACCTGTATAAACAAACAATAATTAAATGTATGTAGCTACTCCATGACAAAAGAATAATTAGGACAGCAAATAAAAGAAAAATAAGCAAACATTTGATTAAAAGCTCTGTTAATTAATATTCTTCTTTTTTACAAAATAAAATACAAATTCTACTAAATATTCTACTTTACTAAATTATTTTATAATATAACAATAATGGCAGGAATTTCTTTTTCCTTGCATGAATTCATGGATACTGGGTCATCTGTCACCCTGTTTCCATTTCTGGTATTGTGTTGGTGGCACCTTCTAGAATGCAGATGGTTTATTTAGGAGACGATAACTCATGGTCCTAATAGAATTATAAAAGGATTCTTGTTACCTTAACTTGTGGTTTGCAAAAAACTAGTGGCTGGATTGCCTACTGGGTAAAACAAGGCTTTTTGTTTTATTAAAAAATAAATCTATAATATCTAGTTAGTTTTACAAAATGTATACATTGAAATTTTGGTAATATCCTTATGTATGAATTATTTCTAAAACCATATTTAGATTTTTTGGTTAGGGGAAAAATACTGTCTAAACTAACTTTTTTATTCTTCACACTAATAGTAATACAGTTCTCAATTTGGAACATAATACTTTTAAATTTATAGAATGCTTTAGTAAAAAAAGAAGGATTTTTAAAACTTCTAATGAATTCTTTAAATACAGTAACCCAACATACAATTTTCTTACCTACCAGGTTTTAGAGTAAAATGTATGGAAAACCTTTTTTGATAATAATACATTTTTTTTATAATAATAAATCTATCTTTCTTCCCAATGTGAGAAAAGTCTTATTAATCAAATTAATTGAAGTATTAATTAAAACTTTATATAATAGAAATATTTATCATTGCTGTCATTATATTAAGCATAAAAAAAGTTTAAACATAAATGAAAAATGATATCATGAAAGGATGTATTGACAATATAAATATTTTCTTATAATAATTAATGTATATTCAGAAAGAAAAAAAAATTACCTGTAAATTCAGTATTAGCATCAGGTGGGTTTTCAATACACAATGTCAACAACTTCATCAACATTCTTTTTTCAACCACAGATACATGTTTAGTTGCAAATACATCAGCACGAGAGCAAGGAACAGGCTCTAATCTATTATCCAGATATGTCAGAACACGTGTCACACTTCGAAATTCAGCATACCGAGCAATATTTGATGATATAAGCAGTTCCACAAATGCACTACGAGCAAAAAGCAGCTGTAATCATAATAATGCAATATATGTAGAATACAGTGACGTTGCTGATACACAGTTCAATAAGAGATGATTCATCATTTTTTTGCCAGTAAGTGTGTGTCAATTGAGAATTTTATTCTCTAACAATTGTTAACTCTACAACGAAATATTGCAAATTTCAGATTACACATATAATTAAAATACATATAACATATATTTTAGTCTCTTCATAGGAAAGTTTCAGTACATTTCAAATATCTGAAACCATGAATAGTAGAATGAATCCTAACTTGTGTATATAGTTGTTTCTTGTTCATATGAAGTGCGAAAATTTAATTCTTATAAAAAAACATGTGCAGAACTATGAATTAATTACTACTGTTGCATTATTGTAACGGATGATCCACTTGTCAGAATTCAGATCTTTTAATGTGAACAGTATCTAATTGTTTGCCAAATCTCATACTATTCACACTTGTGTCGCCATGTTTGTTTTTTGTTCCCACATCTAGAATCATTATTCTCATTTCATCAATCTTATTCATTTCCCATTTTCAGAACATCCACACCATATACCGGTTTTTATAGCTCCTATATATATTACCGTAGAAATTTTACAATTTCAAAAAAAAATTTGATGTGAAACAAAATTTGATGTATAGTTGTTTCTTTCTGTAATGTGTTGTGTGTCAGTTAATGTTTTGTTTGCATTAATGATATTGTATATTTTTTGGAATTTTTTTGATAATTCATATTTACATCAAAGTTTAAACACAGATGTTTATTATTTCCATAAAAGTGAACTAAATAAATAATGTTTAAGTACTAATTAAACTGCGTACAATGATGATTACAGATATGATTTCAACTGAATAGTCACACGGTTGATGTTCATACATGTTTAGTGCGTATGAATATAAAAGCCTGCTTGCACGAGGCAGACAGTTGCTGTGCAGGGCATTATATTAATTTTTTCTCGTCACATTAGATTTATTCAAAAGCAAAGTATTCTCAATACAGAGTGTTTAATTATTTTCATAAATAGCAAAAAGTCTTTACAAAATTAAAATTATTTTTTTATTTTATTTCAGACAATTTAAAAAAAATTTAGCAAATATATAAACATTTCTTACTGTATACAGTACAAAAACAAATCATTCATACTTTTATTAATAGATTACTATTACACTCCCTCCATCAATAGAATCATAAAATGAATTACCATTTTATATGAATAAAGGTTATCAAAATATTTCATTTTTAGTCATATTTATAATAGGTATTTAATAGTGTTTATTATTATTATTATTATTATTATTATTATTAATAGCTTAGTTAAATTATACTTATTCAAATTTTTGACTAATATTTAATACCAATGTTTAATTTTCATTTTCATTGAACTGATTTAGTTCAATTCTTGGTGTATACTGGTTCAAATGGTATAATTTTTTCCTTCTGTTATGTGTAGCATGTCAGTTATGTGTATTAATGAAATTTGTATATTTTTTGCATTGGCAGAATTTAAATCCATAGTTAAGAATAAAAAGCTCTGTAGAAAAAGAACCACTGCAGTTTTTTTTAATTTTTAAATCTAAATCAGTCGTGCTCATTCAGCATACCAAAAAAGTATAAACAATATTCAAAACCAGTTAGTGGATTAGACAGTTTTGATCAGGGCGTTGTAAGAAGAACAGTTAATGGAGTTTCTAACAAAACAAAATGAACTGCCTACATTATGTAAAATACGTGAAGAACGCCAAGAGTATTCAATTTAATGGTTCTACAATTATGCTAGTAGCCAACTTGAAAGAGTTAGGGTTTAAGGGGTGTAAAACTGATATGAAACTTTTGTATGAGAAAGAAAACTCTGGTGGAAGAGGATAGAATAAGAAAAATGACTGATTTTATAAAAGAAAAACACCATTTGATGACAAAAATTGTGATCAGATGACAGTCGTGCAAGACTGTCATTATATAAGTGCCGATTAATAATGGCGATCAGTAATCATAATCTATGCTGAAGGAGAAATGGGGTTAATTTCCAATGCGATGTTAACTTGGAAAATGTGGTCAAAAAGCAGTGACCATCACAACAGCTTCAACAACAATTTCATGAGGTGGGCACCTGGAAAATTAATTCCTGGTCTTCTCGCCCCCCCCCCCCCCCTAGTGATTGTTATTGATAATGCATTCTAGAGAAGACTAAAGTGACATGATTAATTGGTTAGAAAAGAATATATCAAAATTACAATAAATACATGACAATAAACCTGGTGTTCTGAGACAAATCAGGCCAAAGAGAATGAATGAAAAAACACAAATAATGCTGGGTACCAAATAATTTTAACGGAAAAAGAAATTGCCATTTATGTTAAAAATAATGATATTCAAGAAATTTAGATAAGAGTGTGAATGTTAACTGGAAATTAATGTTAACGAATAAAATAAAAATACAAAAGTTCTTAAAATTCATAGAATTGTGAAAACAATAATAATAATAATAAGGATGCAACGCAAAAAATTTGCAATCATATCATAGGAAGGAAAGAACTCAAAGCAAGAAATTATTAAATTTATCAACAAATTTTGTTTCCTACTTTTTGTTACTGTAATAATTTCATACATCACTTTGTAACACGTTTAAACTTGTACCACAGAAAACTTAAAACAGCAAGCATAGTTTAAGAATAATTTTATGTTCTCTGGAACACTGAAAATAGGCTGCATATTAACACTGTAATGGCTTTTTTTTTCACATATTCAATAATTTTCACTCTAACTTTAAATAAGGATAAAATTGTGTACTGTGCTTCTCAGGCACACTGTTAAATGTGAGAATAGAATTTCTATTAATAATAACAGTAATCTTTATGTAGTCCATAAAGCAAAATTTCTAGATGTTTATTAGATGTCAAGTTCTCTTGGGATTGGTTTTGTTAACAATAAAACAAAATTGTACTGTTTTGCTGTGAAGTGCCTTAGGACATTAAGCTTGTAAAATTATTAATAAACATTTACTATGCTTACGTGTATTTCCATATGTAGTATATTCTCTCTTCGGCTCCATCAAAAGTTTTCAGGATATAAAAAAGGACCGCCAAATCATTGTTTAACGGCCTTGAATATGAATCACATACAGATTGATATTTAGAAAATTAAATATATTAACTTATCCTAGCATTTATATTTATGTATATGCAATCTTTGTTAAAAAGAACAGTCACTTAATCTTAAAATGTAACAATATAAACCTCAATTAAATCAGATAATAAAACGCTTTTTAACTCATCATAAAGGAGTTATGTTGTAGTTATATTTATTATGCTGCATAATAAGGGCTTATTATGCATCCATTACCTATATTGAATTTCCAAACCATTTAAAAAATTGGATCTTTTCAACTAGAGTGATGCACAGCTTAAACATTTTTCTATAGAAGTCAGGTATTAAAATAATTAACATATCTGTACTTAGTTAATATTAAATGTTAATTAGACAAGGTTAGCGAGTGAAGCGAGTATAAGTTATATTTGATTTTATGTTATTGACAAACACATGATGTATATCAACATAACCTTTCTTTTTTCTTTTTCTGTTTAGCCTCTGGAACCACCATAAGGTATTACTTCAGAGGATGTTATGTATGAATGTAAATGAAGCGTAGTCTTGTACTATCTGAGGTCGACCATTCCTGATATGTGTGGTTAATTGAAACCCAACTACCAAAGAACACTAGTATCCACGATCTAGTATTCAAATCCTTATAAAAGTAACTGCCTTTACTAGGACTTGAATGCTGGAACTCTCAACCTCCAGCTGATTTGGGAAGATGCATTCACCACTAGACCAATCCCGTGGGTTGATCAACATAATCTGACCAAACATAACCTACACTCGCTAACCTCATCTAATTAACATTAAATATTCAAATTATATACAACTTATTAATAACAAATGTGATATTTAAACTAAGTACAATAATGTTAATTATTTTAATACCTGAACTCTGAAGAAAAACGTTTAAGTCTGTGCAGTCCAATACTAGACCCAAACAATTTTCCCAACAATTAATTAAAATACAATTAAAAAATTTTATTTATGATAAAAAATGTCTTTCTGTCGTGCATTTTTAATTAACTAATTGAATTTTTCTATAAATCCCTGACTTTTCTGCATCATGTTCATGTGCTCAAAATTTTTTTATTACAACTTTTGAATTGGGAATTATTTTTTATATTTTATGTATTTCCTTTAATATTTCATACAGTTATATTTTATGTACATTTTATGAACCTTAATCACATATTTTTTTTTATTTCATAATTAACTGTGTAATTTGCAATGTTGCTGTAATATCAAGATTTACTATATTTCCCCTTAATCCAATCAGGCAAATGCTGAGCAATTCCTTTTATATTTATCCATAGATCAATGCATCTATCCGTGATATATCTATGTAATGTATTATTATGTATCGATCAAAATTAAAGATTTATTTACAATTATATAAAATGTTAAAAACAAATGAAATGTATTATATTCATAAAAATGTCATCACTCCTATGGTCCCACCCAGGTGAAGTATTATGGTAGTTATACTGTAATTATTATTTACTTAAAATATTCGCTGCTGCAGTTGTAATACAAAGGTGAAATGATTTTTGCACCATGTTGTCTCAGCATAGGCTAGAGGAAAGTGTAGTTAATACCTTCAGAAGCTGTGATTGGGATAATGAGTATGGTGTAAAAATATACTGTATTTTAGTTTTAGTATTCTCTTTGGAATATTATAAGGAGAACAACAAAACTTAATACGAAAGGTCATTATTACAAGTTGACCAGCATGAAGATAAAAATTACAAAAAAAAAAAAATGGTCAAGAATATAATTTTGCTTTTTAAAGCCCTGGAGTAGATTTCAGGCAAGAGTTTTGTCATCGTATATGTCTCATAAAAGTACATTAACTTTCACAAATATTTTCTGAAATAGTCATACATCAGTTGAAATTAAATAAAATTTACCTTAGGAGCCAAATCCAAATTAAATTTACGATAAGATGTTTTAAGCTTATTCTGACTCCAGTGTTTAGATTCTGGTGTTTTAGACTTGCTATCGGCATCGGCAGATTTATCACCATCTCCAGAGCCAGATTCTGCACATTCTGATGCATCACCTTCTCCACCTTCTTTGGCTTCTGTTTGCATATCTTTTGTATCTTTCAACTGTCGTTCACCAAGTTCTCTGTAAATTTATAAATGCACGATATAAATTTATTTATACAACAATCATAAATTAATCTTTTCGAAATCCCATTTTACATATTGACTGAAATAAAATGAATAAATATATATTATTATTGATAACAATTTTTCATTTTAAGTCCACTATAAATGAGCTTTCGTAAGATACATTACTGTTTCATAAGAAACAACCTAACAAAGAATTGGCAAAAGCTCAGCACTGCTGAAGTTAAGTTCAACTGCTACATAAGTGATGAAGTTGAAAATTATCAATAGTGTTATATCGTAATATTTAGACAAGTTCTTGTAATAAATATTCCATTTATTAGATCAATAAAAAATCATAAGTTTGCACAAAAACTAAAACCTTGCATTAAGGTATTGTATCTTAAGCTTTCACAAAATATACAAACAAATATCTAAAAATATTCAGAATTATTTAAATGAGACTTTTTTTCTTTAAAGGAATTCAAAATTTTGTCAACCCTGTAACAAAACTTAAAAATGACCCATCATGATCATACTTTATTTATGAAAAAAGAAATAAGAGACTGAAAAAATTATGGAACATAACAATTATGTGCCTGTTTTCACTAACTTCAGTAATCAAATTAAAAATAATAATAACAATGTCATAGAAGGGCATTATTTTGGAATTTTCAAACTTGCTTATAAATTATAAGTGGCAGAAGGAAGATGAAGCAAGATTTTTTAGGCATTTTCACACATTTTTTTATTTATGAGGCTTGGCTGATAAAATTTGCACACTAGCATGCCACATGGAGACAAAAGGTACTATTGAGTTACGCATGGCAGCACATGATAGCTAAATTCCCCCTCTACAAACCTGCGATAATGTGTTGTAATCCATTAACCAGTATATTTTCAGCAGCAGTTAAAATAGAGTAGAGTATTGTCAATATGTCAACACAGTTAAAACAGCTTGCAGTGATAGAATTTTTAACAGCAGAAAATGTGAATCCTACGAATCTTTCATCGTCTAAAAGCGGTTTACGACAGTGAAACTGTTGACAGGAGTACTGTGAATAGGAGGGTGTTGAAATTTCGTGATGTAAAGCTGGTGAAGCGACAATTGAGGACACCTCGCAGCAGACGACCAGTTTCTGTGAGAAACATCGAAAGGAGGTGGACGATTTACTTCAAAGTGACTGATGAATCATCCAGCAATGCATCGCTATTCAGTTAGGCATATCTAAAGAACAAGTAATCCATAGTATCGAGAAATACGGTTACTGTAAAATTTTTGCATGAAGTTTGAGCGTATTCTGCATCTGCCATTCTCGCTGGATTTTGGCTCTTGCAACTTCCACTTCTTCCCTCATCACAAGAGGGAGCTCAAAGATAATCATTACACCACAGACAATGAGGTGAAGGAAGCTGTGGGCACTTGGATCCAGGAAAGACAGCCAGAATTTTTCAGTGACTGAATGCAAAAACTTATTACACATTGGGAAAAATATGTGTAAACAGGGATTAAATTGAAAAACAAATACTGCATTTTGTAGCTAAGGTATTGTTGTACTTTTATTCATTTTTTATTTCATTCCAATATCTCTTTTCATTCCATATGCTACACATATATGTGCAAAATTTATCAACCGAGCCTCGTATTTTTTGAATCAATTTCCTTATATTTGGGCAACACCTTCTAGGATAACAGTTTACAGCAATCCTTTCCTTCTGTAATAATTATATTAATTGGTCTAAAAAAAATATGGAAGAGATATAATTAAGAAAATATAACTTAAACGTTACTTATTAAAAAATTAATAAAAAAAAACATTAATAAAAATACAATCAGTGTATTTTACTCACTCAGAGATATACCATTTCTCATCAATATTAAATACAGTTTTAAACTGGCTTCCAGTAGGTGTAACTGTTTCTCCTTCGCTCAATTTGGGTAAAGACAAATTTTCACCTGAAGATGCATCTTCTTTACGACACTCAGACAACCACTTCTGAAGTCCATCAAAATTAAATGCGGCCCACATACCACCGTAATATTCATTTCTAAACAAACACAAAGAAAATAAAATAAATTTCTATAAATAGTAATAATGAAATAAATTATAATGTTTTTTCCGATGACAAGATAACTGAAAAGCATGTGATATAAAATTCCATGATCTTCATGCTTTGTCCTAAATACATAACATTTTTTTAAAATTAATTAAAAAATGCCAAGCCTGAGCAGAGAGTTGAACCCTATACTTTTTCACTAACAATCTGTATGGAGGTTGATAAGATAATATGATTCAGCTGACAGTAAATCAGATTTTACAAAAAAGGTTATTTATGCTATTGATCATTGCTTTTAATAAAAATATTACTGTTATTGTTACACTGCATTCAATTTTTTAAAATTATCTTCTATTTATTTAACCGGGAAAAACGTACAATGAGTCACTATTACCTAAGGATATTCCTCTACAAAGTAAAAAAGGATTTATCAAAATGGTAAACATACAACATTCTTTTTTTCTGATAATGTTTCTATATTCTCCAAGCAAATGACTTAAGACAGAACTAATAACCTTGCTCTATTTACCCACCAGTTTTGAGATGCCAACTCAAAATTAACATCAATGCTCCTATTTATACAAATTACTGTGCCAAATTTGAAGATTTTCAACTAAACCAATCCTGAGCTATTAAATCAAATATATGCCAATGCATATATAAACAGAATTTATCTCTAATTTTTAAAGTTTCACAAAACCCTAAGAAAAAGAAAGAAAAGCACAGTAACTGTACTTTCCCAGAGTTATAATATAATAAAATAAAAATGCCAAATATATGCAAGGTCAAAATGAGAACCTCCTACTAAAAAAAAAAAAAAGAAGACTATTGAGGTGCAAAAATTCAAATCCAGGGCTCACTATTTTTTTTTGCATAATAAATTTTTATAATTAGAATTTCAAAGTAAAAAAAAATTAAATATATAATATGAACAAATATTTAATTTTCATATCACACATTATCAGAGATGTTCATATTTGTTAAATTTCTTCAGACAAAAATGGATTGGGCATCCTGTACTGAATGTTGGATGATTGTTAATAATACAATACAGGATTTCACTTGCATTTTCATGGTAGCAGGTCACTGACATTAAGGAGAAAGAGACAGAGAGATAGAGAGTAAAAAAAGGATAAATAAAGAGGACTAGAGGAACACATTACTCATATATACACATATACACTGATAACATGAACACACTCGCATTCTAAACCCACTGTTTTGTATTAAAAATGATTACATTGAAATGTGAATTATAAAGAATCATTATGATCTAATATCTTTCTAAAAAAAGAGAAATTTTTTTCCGAGTAAATCAATTTAATCGTGCATAAAATAAAAAATGTTAAAGTAGTTTTTTTTTTGTATGTTAACCATTAATTGAAGCATATTTTTGTAGTTTCCATTACTATTCAGATTTTTAATTCTGAGGCACTATCATATTATTTAAAGAAAAAAAATGTTTAATGTTCAAAAAGTAAATTAGATAAAGACCTGATTGTGTGAAAATACTGAAATATAAAAACATGAACATTACAAAAGAGAATTAACACATTACCCTCCTTAAAAAAAAAATGAAGTATTAACTAACTCTTGTAACAAAAAATCCTTATCCAGAAATATAAAATTATAACACTATTTTTCTTTTGTCTTCAGTCATCTGACTGGTTTGATGCAGCTCTCAAAGATTCCCTATCTAGTGCCAATCGTTTCATTTCAGTATATCCCCTAACAACCTACATCATCCCTAACAATTTGTTTTACATATTCCAAACATTGCCTACCTGCACAATTTTTCCATCTAAATGTCCCTTCCAATATTAAGGCGACTATTCCAGGATGCCGTAATACATGGCCTATAAGTCTGTTTCTTAACTGTATTTTTCCAAATGTCTCTCTCTTCATCAATTTGCCACAACACCTATTCATTTGTCACTTTATCCACCCACCTAATTTTTTAATATTCTACTATAGCACCACATTTCAAAAGCTTCTAAGCTTTTCTTCCAGGTAACCTGATCGTACAAATTTCACTTCCACATAAAGCTACACTTCGAATATATACTTTCAAAAATGTTTTTCTGATGTTAAATTAATTTTTGACGTAAGCATATTATATTTGTGACTGAAAGCTTGTTTTGCTATTTGTTATTTTATATTGCTCCTGTTTCATCCATCTTTACTAATTCTACTTCTCAAATAACAAAATTCTTCTACCTCCGTAGTCTCTTATCATCTTATTTTTATAATTCATGGTACATCTACTATTTATTTCATTACTTTCATTTTTGTTCTTGTTTATTTTCATGCGGTAGTTCTTGTGTAGGACTTCATCCATGCCATCCACTGTTTCTTCTAAATCTTTTTTACTCTCAGCAAATTACTATACAATCAGCAAACTGTAACTTCTTTATCTTTTCATCTTGCACTGTTACTCCAGATCTAAATTGTTCTTTCACGTCATTAACAGTTTCTATGTAAAGATTAAAAAGTATAAGTGAACAACCTTGTTGGACTCTGTTTTTTATTACGGCTTCTTTCTTATATTCTTCGATTATTACATGTTGCAGTACCATGTTAAAACAAGAAGATTTATGTGCTTCTGAATACTTATCTCACCATAATAAATGTTTAAGAAGAATCTTTCCATTTACAACAACCAAAGGTGACTACAAAATACAACAACCAGTATAAACTAATTAACAAATTTTAAAATTCTCTACTACTGTTAAAAGGAAACATTATTCTAGTTTTAGCACCACCTTTATTGAATGTTTAATAATAAATTAACAAAAAAAAATATTGACCAAATTGCAAATAAAGAAGAGAAACTAAAGGTTTTAAGAAACCTGTAAAGATTTAAAAGAGAAACAAATAACTGCAGAAGATATTAAAAATTATCAAAAACAAGAAAGGATTTTGGAATACTTTCCTTCTAAAAAAAAGGAATAAAATGGACACAACAAAAAAAGAAAAATAGAATGAATGCAGAACATGTAAGGAAACATTAAGAAAAAAAAATTAAGCTAAATCCGTGGTGTTATGCTAGAATATCAACCTTTCATTTCACAGATCCCAGGTTTAAATCCCAGTAAAGCATGGCAAAATTTTCCATGCCATATTCCCAAGCACAAACTTTGAGCGTATGTAATGAATTATCCTCCCTCTCCAAAAAAAAAAAAAAATATTGGACCTTGGTTTGATCACTGGCAAATATCAAGTATCTTCACTTATCTTTATCATGCCAAATAAATAAATAAATGAACACTAAACTGATAGATAGCCGTTTGAAATAATATTAGCACTAGTAATTGCTTAAAAATCTTCTCAGCTTCAGGTTCAACTGCAGATACAAATAGAATTTTTACATTCTATAATCTTTTCTAATTTATTTTCCTTGCTAAAATGCATTTATACAAACAGGACAAACACTAAAATTAATAACAATAAAAAAAATATGGGATAATATTTAAAAAAAAAAACTCTTTGTTCCTGCTAATAATAAGTACGTACATATAATAAAAAAAAAAAAAAATCAATTTCAACAATTTTCTAAAGAAAAAAATTACGATCCAATAAAAACTTTCACCAAAACAACACTTTCTCATGACATACTATTTCCTCACAAAATTTAGCGAGAAAGTACAGTAAAATAGATATGTAATAAGTAATAGTAATAACAATATGTAATAAAATCTAAAAATAGATAATGAATAAATAAATATTATATGCACTCACAAATAGTTACGTATATCAACTTCTGTTTGGTTCCATTAATTCAGTATTAAGAAATATAGTGAAATCTTACAGTTACAGTTGACTATAAACTGTTTGAAAAGCTACTACAATCAGTTAAGCGAAAATAAATAAAATAATAATCCTTTACAGTATTGCTTTAATATCATTTATAATTACATTAAAAAATTTAACAATTTTTTATTTAAAATAACAAATGAAATAAATATAGTAGTACCATTTACTTTCTATATTTTTACACTACAATTAAGAATAGTAAATAGAGCACATGTATAAATACCACTGAATTAATAACAATATTTATCTATTATAATATATATTTTTATGTTGTTATATTCTTCTATGAAGCAAATGAATTAAATACTTTATAAAATTTTTCTAAGCTGTAATAAAATCAATGAATTACCCCATATTTCTATTTATAAATATATAACAAATTTAACTGCTAACACATTGATTTTTAAAAATACAATCGTTTAGTAGTACTGTAAAATTATAATTTTAAATAAACATAAAAAAGAGAAAAAGAAAGAAATTAATTTTAGGTGAATACAAATACAATTTGCTTATTTTGAATTATTGATAAAAATAAATTTTATCATAAGTAAACACATAAAATACCACCTTTCAGCACACTGTAAAGTAGAGGTAGATTTCACAGATGCTAAGTAGGGGATAAAAAAGATTTCCACCTTAAAGTTACGAAAAACTTCAACTTTACTCAATACGACAATGGTTGCATGTGGAAAAAAGGTTCACATGTATAGCATATGACAAGCCCCATCTTCTTACAATTCCAGCAACATTTTGGTCATCCCTTACCATAACGGTTGGTCATTTCAAAAACAGTTTCACATATAAGTTTTAGGTAATGTTTAGAGGCCTAACGACCACTTCGAATACAGATTCGATACAGTGCTTATTAAGGGAGGTATGATTTTTTTTTTGTCTTCGAAACCCCATTTTTTCCAACCCCTGGGCAAATGGTTGGCAATATCAAATAAATAGATAAGTTTTAGGCCCTTATCCAAAGAATAGTAGGAACTTTAAACGAATTCGACATTAAAGTTATAGCGATATTTTGTTTTTTCGAAACAGCCCCCCATTCGGATTTGTGTTCTTTTTATAGACTCAGGTTAATTTTGGGTTTCTTTTTGGGGTTAATTAATTCAGTACATAAGTTTGAAACTTGATTATGGGAATATGTAATTTAAATTTTTAGCATATGAAAAATGCCATGTTGGTCGGGATAAATAAGAATTTAGATCATAAATAAGAACTTAGATTTAAAACTTTAAATGATTTTTAGTAATAAATTTAAGCAGATTTTGTAGTTGTATTGAGCAAATTTTTAAGAGCGGTTAATTTTCAAAAATTATAAAATCGCAGTACGAGTATTTAAAAAGCGTTTCATATAAAAGCTTTTACTATAAGAGTGATTAAAAATGAAATTCACACTTTCAATAGCTTATTAAAAATTTATTTTTGAAGAATTATTACTTATACGATTATACAGAAGAATTCTTAGTTAATTCCATAGTTTTTATTTATAAATGTTCAATGTTAGCACCGTTTGTAACAAGAAATTATCCACACGGTAGTCGAATTCGTCCGAAACACGTGAAAGCATATGCCGGTTAACGGTAGCAACAGCATTTGTGATGCGCTGTTTTAAGTCGTCGATATAAACGGGAAGAGGCGGTACAAAAACTTTACCTTTTACATAACTCCATATAAAGTAGTCGCAAGGCGTTAAGTCTGAACTACATGGTGGCCAAGCTCTTAAACACGATGTTTCCCTCACTTACACGGCCAATCCATCGTCAGGGAAGGTTTTCATCCAGATAATTTCTGACCTGTAAGTGGCGGTGAGGTGAAGCTCCATTTTGTACAAAAACGAAGTTGTCGCCACTATCTTCCTACAATTGAGGTATTAGCCGTTCACTTAACATGTCCAAATAAATAAATCAGATTACTGTCACTTCGTGAAAAAAGAACGGCCCGTACACCCTTTCACGAGATACAGCGCAAAACACGTTCACTTTAGGGAAATCGCGTATATGTTGTAAACTTTCTTTTGGGTTTTCTATACCCCACCACCTCACACATTCTCATATTACGTCTATTAACTTTTCCACTAATGTGAAACGTACATTCATCACCGAAAATTTAAGCGATGAAAAAAGCCATCATCACTTTCAACACGTTTCTACAATTCCACACAAAAATGTTTACGTAAGACTTTATCGCCTGCATTTCAAACGTTTCCGCAGAATTTTCCACACAGTCGGTTGCGGAATTTGCAATTCTAAACTTGCTGATCTAGTCGATTTGTCTGGGCTACGTTGATACACATCGCCTACACGATCAATTTGTTTTTTTGAAACAGGAGGTCCCAGCACTTTTCTTTTTACACAGACAACCTATGTTTTGAATCAGTTTATTACAATCAATTATTGATTTTCTTGTTAGGAGGTGATTTACCATATTTAGTTATGAAATGTCGCTGCACGACAGTAACAGATTTGTTTTGGCTAATTCGAGCACACACAAAGCTTTCGCTACTGCAGTAACTGCCATCTTGCCAGATTGTTAACATGACACATCGATCAGCGACATTAGCAGCAGAGCAGCTATTAAATAACGAGACTAATGCTACTATAGAAGAACTGCACATGCGCCAAAATTCGTACGACCGAGATCTGTGTAGCGCTGTAAAGCCTTCTATTTCGATTGTTGCCACTCCAGTTTCTGTAAACATATTAGTCTGGCCGTGGCCTTCGTTTGGATAACTGTTTTTTTGTTTGCCGAAAAAATAAGTGTTTTATTAGAGCAAAGAATTGTCGTGAAATTTTATATGAAACTTGGAAAAACGCTACTGAAACTTATCTTTTATTAAAAAAAAAAAAAGTATATGGCAATAAATGTTTATCACGTGCGTGGGTTTTTGAGTGGTTCAAGCGTTTCCAAGATGGCCAAGAAGACGTTGAAGATTATGCTCGCCGGGTCGCCCATTCGCGTCAAAAACGGATAAAAAAATTGGTAATCTGATCCGATCTGACCGTCGGTTAACTATACTTGTCTTTATTCAAGGTTCTTCCTAAACTCCGTGAAAAAATAAGAAAAAAACGACCCGAATTGTGGAAGAACAAGTCATGGGTTCTTCATCAGGACAACGTACCGGCTCACACTGCATTGTCTGTCAAGACGTTTCTAGCGACGTATAACATTCCAGTGTTAGACCATCCGCCTTATTCGCCTGACCTTTTTCTTTTTGCTGTTTAGCCTCCGGTAACTAAGGCTCAGATAATACTTCAGAGGATGATATGTATCATCATCATGTAGTCTTGTACATTCTCAGTTCGACCATTCCTGAGATGTGTAGTTACACCTAACCACCAAAGAACACAGGTATTCACGATCTAGTATTCAAATCCGTGTAAAAATAACTGGCTTTACGAGGACTTGAACGCTGCAACTCTTGACTTCCAAATCAGCCGATTTGGGAAGACGCGTTCACCACTAGACAAACCCGGTGGGGTTTTATTCGCCTGACCTGGCACCATGTGACTGAACTGTTCCCAAAGGTCAAATCTGCATTAAAAGGATCAAAATTTCAGACCGTTGAAGCTGTAAAAGAAAAAGCGGCACGCGTCATGAAAGAGCTCACAGAAGAAGACTCCAGAGCACTGTTTCGAACAATGGAAAATTCGCATGGAGCTTTGTAGGGATAGAGGAGAGGTGTACGACGAGGTGTGATCAAAAAATACGGTGAATGAATTCTTATAGCGGCAACTGCTGACGCTACATCCATATGCTGTAATTTGTCCAATAGCGTGATCAACTGAGACAGGCAGGGAAAAGTTGTAACACGTTCGAGCTTGCCAGTCAGCTGCCTGAGCCGTTACGAGTGAGGTTGTGTTTATCGTGCCTGTCGCGCAACATGGATTTTGAACAACGCATTAACATTAAATTTTGTTTTAAGTTGCAAAAGAGTGCCAAAGAAGCTCACGAAATGTTAGAATCGGTGTACGGCGATAATGTGGTAACTTTGAAGACTGTGTACAAGTGGTATGGCCGATTTAAAAAACGGAAATGAGTCTGTTGAAGACGAGCAGTGTGCGGGAAGTCCAGTAACCTCAAAAACAGTTAAAAATGTGCAAAAAGTGGAAACAATGGTTCGTTCAAACAGGCAAATGACTATTCGAGAGCTATCAGAAGACCTTATCTCGTATGGATCCGTTCAAAGCATTTTAATTAATGAGTTGCAAATGAGACGAGACTGCAGATCCGGACTTCATGGCCAAAATTGTAACTGGATATGAAAGTTGGGTCTATGGCTATGACCCTGAGACCATAATGCAGAGTTCCCAATGGAAAACCAGTTCATCTCCTCGCCCTAAAAAGACACGTCAATTAAAATCGTTGTTGCTCGTGGTCATGCTCGTTGTTTTTTCGATAGTGAGGCCATAGTGCGATCAGAGTTCGTTCCAACGCGAACAACTGTAAACTCTGAAATTTATAAGGTCGTACTGCAACGTTTGCAAAACGACGTACGAAGAAAGCGACCAGAAAAATGGACAAATGGCTTCCTTCTTCACCACAACAACGCGCCGTGTCACACCTCGCTTCTCATTCGCGAGTTTTTGGCCGAAAAAAGTGTTCCTGTCTGCCCACATCCGCCATACTCACCGGATTTAGCACCGTGCGACTTTTGGCTCTTCCCAAAAATTAAAACTGTGCTTAAAGGAAAACGTTTTGACACCATTGCTGACACTGAGAGGGCCACGACCGAGCAGCTGAAAGCCCTTCCGAAAGACGCCTTCCAGAAATGCCTCCAGTCATTGAGTCAACGTTGGGATAAGTGCATTGCTAGCCAAGGACAGTACTTTGAAGGAGATTAAATCGAATTCTATATAACCTTATTAATTTTTTTAATAAAAAATTATTCACCGAATTTTTTGATCACACCTCGTATATTGAAGGGGGATAATAACTCAATATGTATAAATTTAAAATAAAATATTTTACAGCATTAGTTTCGTTATTTAGTAGCCACACCTAGTACACAAACATTCCCCGTAAAACTATACACCATTCGCATGCACGTAAGTTTTTAAAAGCTATCGAACGTGTATATTTCATTTGTAATCACTCTGTGTTAAGTAAAATTTTTGATCCTTTTTAAGTGGATATTATTATTTTAAAATTTATTTAAAATTTTTTACCAATTGCATTTTATTTATATAGTCTGCTATAGATAATTTTGTAAAACTCTTGCCGTTTCTTCTGAACAGTTTAAATTAAAAACATTTTTAAATAATGCAGTTGCTACCTCGGCCATTGAAATAAAATGAAATGCTGTATTTTTTATCGTGAGTATTTTCAAATACGAAAGATTTAAATTTCTTACTAATCTTTTCATTGTGCTAAATCATTTACGTTAGAAAAAATACATACAAGGATGTAACAAACAAGTAAAATATAATATAATGATTAGCTCACCAATGTAATAAACTATAATTAACAATTATTAAACTACACTAAAAATACATTTAAATAGGTAAAAAAAAGAGCTTAACTACCAGTAGATCGTAACAGACTGAATAATAACAGAGATCGTAAATTAGATTTCTAAGTTGAAGATTTTAATTATAAAAAAAAGTCATTTTGAAATACTTTATTTTTTGAACAATTATTGAAATGTTTACTTAGAAAAGTAAAAAAAAAAGCTGAAAATTAATTCGAACATAACGATAAAATTATAATCTCTTACTAAGATACTAAATTATAATTTGAAATAGATAAACTTTTCGTTAAATCGAACGGTGTTTATTTTTATTAGTTAATTTATGAAATTGGAATCCCAACTAGCCGGGAGATATCACGAGAGAGAAGGGTTGTGGAGTACACGTACGCTACACGTTCACAAAGTGAAAAAAAGATCAGATAAGAGTAACGATTACAAACAATCTAAAAACAAATGGCAACTATAAAGAACTCAGAAGATTAATCGGAAATAAATGATAATATCAAGTAACTAGTGTCACTAATTGGATTAGAGACTACATTATAGAATAATTTACGTAAATAAAACATTAACATAAATATTAATGGCAATAATAATACTATATTATCGTACGCGAATGCAATTAATACGATCCAATTATAATGTAACTTCAGAACGCAATAAATAATTAATATTTCACTTATATTACATTATTTGTTAAAGAAGTAAAACAATAATGATTAGAAATACAATATCATTAATATAAATGTTTTAAGTAAAACAAGATAGAGGAGTACGACAAATTATTCTCTTTTTTTTTAATTACGTAAAATAACGGTTTCGTATTTCATTACGTACAAAAATTAAACAGATAATCTATAGTTAAATATGACGCTATTGAAGTAAAGGAAAAAACTGATTCATGCACACAATGAATTAAAAATAATGTTAACTGATAAGGATATAAATATAAATATTATAATAATAATAAGTAATTAATTATAAAATGTAATCTAGTATATTAATATTTTACTCAAATATAATTTATAACTAACTTGTACGGCCACGACTAGCTCGCTAAATATTGTAATCGAAGCTGGTTAATACACAAATACCATACCACCAATCTGACATTCAATTCCTGATATTCTAATAAATAAAAAAAATTCTACTTAATCAATCTCTCCTCTCCATAGGAGAGTGGAAGAAGTGTTAGGAGAAGATCAATTTGGTTTCAGGAAAAGTATAGGGACAAGGGAAGCAAATTTTAGGCCTCAGATTAATAGTAGAAGGAAGATTAAAGAAAAACAAACCAACATACTTGGCGTTTATAGACCTAGAAAAGGCATTCGATAACGTAGACTGGAATAAAATGTTCAATATTTAAAAAGAATTAGGGTTCAAATACAGAGATAGAAGAACAATTGCTAACATGTATAGGAACCAAACAGCAACAGTAATAATTGAAGAACATAAGAAAGAAGCCGTAATAAGAAAGGGAGTCCGACAAGGATGTTCCCTATCTCCGTTACTTTTTAATCTTTACATGGAACTAGCAGTTAATGATGTTAAAGAACAATTTAGATTCAAAGTAACAGTACAAGGTGAAAAGATAAAGATGCTACGATTTGCTGATGATATAGTAATTCTAGCCGAGAGTAAAAAGGATTTAGAAGAAACAATGAACGGCATAGATGAAGTCCTACGCAAGAACTATCGCATGAAAATAAACAAGAAAAAACAAAAGTAATGAAATGTAGTAGAAATATCAAAGATGGACCGCTGAATGTGAAAATAGGAGGAGAAAAGATTATGGAGGTAGAAGAATTTTGTTATTTGGGAAGTAGAATTACTAAAGATGGACGAAGCAGGAGCGATATAAAATGCCGAATAGCACAAGCGAAACGAGCCTTCAGTAAGAAATATAATTTGTTTACATCAAAAATTAATTTAAATGTCAGTAAAAGATTTTTGAAAGCATATGTTTGGAGTGTCGCTTTATATGGAAGTGAAACTTGGACGATCAGAGTATCTGAGAAGAAAAGATTAGAAGCTTTTTTGAAATGTGGTGCTATAGGAGAATGTTAAAAATCAGATGGGTGGATAAAGTGACAAATGTAGAGGTATTGCGGCAAATAGATGAAGAAAGAAGCATTTGGAAAAATATAGTTAAAAGAAGAGACAGACTTATAGGCCACATACTAAGGCATCCTGGAATAGTCGCTTTAATATTGGAAGGACAGGTAGAAGGAAAAAATTGTGTAGGCAGGCCACGTTTGGAATATGTAAAACAAATTGTTAGGGATGTAGGATGTAGAGGGTATACTGAAATGAAACGACTAGCACTAGATAGGGAAAATCTTGGAGAGCTGCATCAAACTAGTCAAATGACTGAAGACAAAAAAAAAAGGTAATCAATACGATAGTAATAAAGTCTTAATATATGACACAGGTAAAAAAAATATAATTGGAACAGATAAAAGTAGCTTAATTAGAATGTAATTTTTATGTTCAATCTTAAAATGAAATCAGTTTTTCTTCATCACCCTCAGATTTTTAATTATGACCCTTTAAAATATTGAGAAACTTCTGAATAGAATACAAACATAAATAATTACGATTAAAATTCCTACCTTTATTTTGCAGACATTTATGTTTATCTTATTTTTCTTTTGTGTTCTCTTTTTACCATCCAGCAGTAGTGACTTATAGATTCATAATCCCCCATCTGCCGTTATAACGTTGTTCAATCTGCAATATATCTTGGTGGAACCTTTCTCTTTGTTCATCGCGATGTCATCCGACTTTTAAAGGAAAAACTCCAAATGAAAATGTAAAAATGAATTTTTTATGACATTCTGCAACCTAAATTTTTGTAATTCACTAATAGATTATTTATAAGCTGATCGTGGTTTTCAGTTTATTTGTTTCCAAAAAAACTAAAAAGGACATCTTTGAATGACTTCCGCGTTGCTAGTTCTTTAGGATTCAGTTTGCTGTCAAATATATTTTCACGAATTAATTTGCTTATTTATGTCCCGACGAATATCCCTCTGTTAATTTGGCTTCACTTAATCGTGAAAAAACCTCGGGCTAAATGTTTAAAGCAGTCTCCTCCATCTTTATCTAATGCTTTTACAAAATTATTCAACGTAGTTTTATGTGTAGAGGTGGTAAAATAATACGATCTGCTCTGAAAAGGCAAATACTTTCTTTCTTTCTTTTTCCTGTTTAGCCTCTGGTAACTACCGTTTAGATAATACTTCAGAGGAAGAATGAGGAGATGATATGTATGAGTGTGAATGAAGTATGTAGTCTTGTACATTCTCAGTTCGACCGTACCTGAGATGTGTGGTTAATTGAAACCCAACCACCAAAGAACACCGGTATCCGCGATCTAGTATTAAAGTCCGTGTAAAAATAGCTGGCTTTACTAGGACTTGAACGCTGGAACTCTCGACTTCCAAATCAGCTGATTTGGGAAGACGCGTTCACCACTAGACCAATCCCGTGGGTTGAAAAGGCAAATACTGGACAACATTTTCCTTTCCTGGGGTAAACTGATTTCTTTTTGGTCGGTTTAACCGAGTAGTATTTATCTGCAACCAAACTAACACAAGAAACAACATATTTTGTAAAGCCACTCTGGAGTACGAGAAGCCCTATCGAATTCAAGTCATCGATGATTCGCTGTGGGTGTTTATCATACTTAATAGCTTTTAACATTTTTGACGTACTTTCACTCCTACAGCATGTGCTACAGATATAGAAGAAAACTTATTCGAGTTATACAAAAACACTACCCTTTAAGCTTCTTTTTCATGACTATAAATAAACGCTGATCACGAATAACATGTCCAGTGCTATTAGCACTGGACATAGCATTGTGCTATTACCCTTCTACCATTCTCCTAATTTTATTAGTAAACGGCTAAAATTATCACATTTCTTTATGTATATGCTAACAAAAATTTTTAAAATCATTATTATTATTATTATTAAAGATATGAGCTGTTGAAACAAAACTTTTAATGTAATTGTTTTCCAAAAATTATCCGTAATATTTTCTTTTGGATTTTTAATAAACTGATTCAAAGCTGAGAGAAAGTCAGTAGCCGTCTCAGTCAATAGCTTAACTATTGACTGAAATAACCCCAAAATTAGCAACGTGCAAACCAAATCAAGCGAAGGGAAGATGACCATTTCACTGTTATTAACTGCCAAACAAATTTTATAATAAAAATGCTACAATATTTTTATATAAAATTCTTATAAACTCACAAATAACTTTTTAAAATTTTAATTTCATTACCAAGATTTCGCCATATAATCCTTAAAATCCAAATCGAGCGGTTGATTATTTTGGATAAAATTTTGTTACTGTTCATCGGTCTATTTTTTAATTAGGAAAATATATATCTATGATATTATATCTAAGTGAATTAGAAATAAATTATGATAGTCATTTAATATTTGATCGATTGTATATTTCATGTTCAAATGTGATCTTGTTTGTGTTTGTATGTAGAAAATCTAGGTTGCAGTGTTTGTAAAAATGTTTCAAATGAACAAGATATGTTGGTTTTGAAAAACCAGTTTGCACTCTTTCTCAAACTCCTAAAATCATAAAAAGAAAAATCTCTTATTGGTGATAAGTGGAACATAGCTATACACCAGATTTTCAAATATCCAAATATTTTAATCTTGGAAAAAACTTTTCTCTTCCAACAAAAATATGTATTACTTTGCTATACAGTAACGGTAGTATCAACATTTTTTTAAGCAAGTTATTACAGTATAAAAGATTTTAGATATTTCCGAAAGGTTTTTATTTTGTTATTCAAAGAAACGTTTTTGAGTGTCCTTATATTACTTTACCAGGATATTCTATTATGACTGAAATTAAAATTTTTAGATCTGTAGGACACAAATAATTATTAAAATAAAATAAATGTTTATTTATTACTATATTGATCATTTTGATTTATGAATGAAGTATCATGTACAGTAAAATTCTGAAATCATGCAAAAAAAAATTAAGACCTTGGAGCAGTCATTAAATTTCACAGAAATGAAATTTTCATTTACAGATAACAAAAATTACATTGAAAAAAAAAATAAAAACTTAATAAGACTGGTTACTGCATATTTCACAGTAATATTTTAAATAAAACAATAAATGAATTTTTTAATACAAAAACTGTTAAGTTACTGTGACAGCATCAACTCATTCAGCCCAAAAAAAAACTTCTACTCTAACCTAATATATTCATTTATTTTACAACAAAAAGTTAACCTTACATTTGTAATAAATTTTGAGTGTCTTCCTCAAATTATTGTGCACGGCTTACAGTAAAGTCATATCTTTATGTTCACGGTTAATTAATCTATAGAACTTTTGGAAGAATGATTTTCCAAGTATCAAGAAAAATTATAAACAGAGTTTAATCGCTCAGTAAACAGCATTTAATTTTTCAAATAAAGTAATTCTATAAGGGTGAATGTAAAAAGTAACCTGAATTCTCGATTTTTAACATTCTAAAAGAAAAAAGACTGTCGAGGGAAAATAAAATTACTAAACAGGTGGTCATTACTTTAAATACTGGTATAAATTATGAGCGAGTTTGGAGAGTATTTTCCCATTAATAAACAGTACAAGATTTTAAAAGAACACAGATTTAGAAAATTGAATCAAAATTTATGGAATTCGCTGAAGAAAATTTAATGAGTAATAATAAAGAGTAAATCTTTATCTATAAGGTGTGAAATCACAGTTATTAAATTACATAATATCAGTCATTAAATTACATAATATTCATAATATCAGTCATTAAATTACATAATATTCATAATATATTTATAAAAAATGTTATTTGTAAATGAAATAACTTCATTATGTGTTAATAATAATTCAGAGAAAAGTAATAAAAAACAATAAATGCAAAGGCAATGTAATGCTTTAGCATTCATATTTTATAATCAATTTTCATATTAATATGCAAATAAAATAACTTGAAATGATTCAAATAATCTACACCTAATATATATATATATATATATATATATATATATATACACACACACACAACGGAATATAAGTGTATTTGACTTTTTTTTAGCTAATATTAAGAATTATTAACTTGTTACGCTCACTTCCAAAACTATGAAAAGAAAATTACTGCTTCAAGTCATGCACTTTAAACAAAAACATAAATGGCACTATATTTTTTTGATTATTATACTGATTAGTAAAAAAAAATTAGAAATAATTCAAGAAATAAAGTTCTTCAGAATAACATAACATTCTTTGTAAGAAGATTGATCACATTATGCGTATTTAAATAATTTACTATTATTTAGGTAAAATCCTGATGCATGTAAAAGAAACTACACAACATTAATATTCAATAACCACGTGCTATTATATTAAATGATGTTTAATCATTATTGCTCTCATGCAAATTTTTTAAAATTATCAACAGAGTATTTTCGCAAATGCAATGATCGTCGGATTGGTCGAGCTGGTCTAGTTCATTCCCTGTTGTTTGTTCCCCCAATATTACTCAAGTAAACTTTTTTATGGGGTTACCTTAACGAAAAGGTTTACCTAAAGTACCAACTACCCTGAAAACATCAAACAGCATATAACAAATGTCTGTAGAGATATCAGGTGAAAAACTCTAAATGTTCATGGGTCGTTTTTAAAACATATCAAAAATGCATAGAATTAGAAGGACACCACTTCGAACATTTGTTGTTGTAATTTATGTAGAATAAGTTTTTGCAAATATTTTAAATAAAGAGCATTAAAAAAAAATTTAAAGTATCAGTAATTCATTAAACCAAATATTTTCATAGAATTGACATAACTGACCAAAGCGTGCAACACATGTAGGCTGTGTACCATACCGCTATGTACTATTTGATTAAAAAAAACAAATGGATTTTATTTAGGTTAATCCTATAATTGATTATTTTTTATTTAAAATTTAATTTTCTTTAATTTAAAATTAAACATCAGCTGGGTCAAAATTAATGAAACTAAAAGCACCAGTTTATAAGCCTACAATGAAGATGAATAACTAAAAAAACTATCAATTTTAGAAAAAAAATGTCTGAATGTTTTTGCAAAGAATTCAATTCTGCAATAAAAAATATAGGTTCCTATTTTAAAAAAAATTAAGCTGACCTTGAAATGACCTTTATCTGACCTCAGGGACAACATAGGTTGTGAACATATTTCCCCCTTGAAATGGAAAAACTTTAATAGGAAACATGTTTCCCTAAAATGTGTAGTTTTTGAGGAACGGATGTGTCTCAATTTAAATGGACCACCCAGTAAATGACTAATACATTAGTAATGATTATAATGTTGTAAATTATAAGGCTGCATTTTGAATCGGCACTGATGCAAGGGACATGGACTAAGTAGAATCATGATGAACTCACTCATACAAAGACAACATTTGTTTATTCTTCATTCTGCTAACTGAATACAGCATAGCTGATATTTCTGTATAAATCTCTTTTTGCACATACCTACAAAAAAATGGTATGTAATAAAAAGATAAAAAATTCTAATTATGAAAAGTATTTGTTTGAAGTAGACGTTTTATAATAAGTTTAAGTAACCATATAATGAAAGCTTTTGAAAGAGGTTTTATGACAACATATGTTTACCATAAGAAATGTTACTTCACCGAGTTTTATTTAAGATACAAAGAATATTTATGTAATCCAATTGAGCAATTGAAAAGACTTCAAAAATAAAGAAAATAAAACTAGTAACAAATGGGACATACACAACAAATATTCTGGGGCAAAACAGGAAAAAGCTCTGTTGGAGCGAGTGCTCAGAAGAACAGATTTTCGGTTTTTAATCAACCTTGAAATATATCCCAAAACTAAGTTTTTGCCTCTAGTTCAGATTCCTGTGAACTGATCTGCTTGAAAATCAATAGAGTTCTATTCTCAATAAGTTTACATCACCCCACCCACCATGTTTCATTAAAATCTGTTAAGATTTGCATGTAAGTGTATCAGATGAAAAAAATCTCATATGTACTTACTAAATGACAGATTTAGTTGAGACTAAATGTCTCAAATGAGACATGGAGATGGAAAGGTTATTCTTTTTAATAAAATTGCAATTCATGGTCAGCTGTGAGAAAAGGAAATGAAATGTTTACATTTGATATCACATACCGTTTAACATTTCCATGTGTATTTATTTTTATCATTAATAGGTATTACATCATTCTTTTTAATATGTACATATTTATAAATCAGTTGATAGAATTTGACAATTAATTGTGATCAATAACTAATTATAACTTACGCAGTGGTAATAGAATATTTTTATTGTTAATAGTAGTTATAACCTCGTGGAAGAAAGTGATTGTGTTTGCTACTCCATAGTCTACTAAATGTGTCAATGAGTATACATTCACACATTTTATATATATATTTATATATATATATATATATATATTTATATAATTATGGACAAATATAATAACAAAAGAATTGCTTTGCTAAGTTAATAAATTAATATATGATTGGGTGCAGTAGCGATTTCCAAATTCACCAATTGCATAAATCAAGAAGAAAGAAAATAATATAAAATCTAAAGAAATATATTTATGTAACACAATTATAGTTATTTAAAAAAAAAGTAAGATCAAATATAAAATGCCATTTGGTAGACGTTAAAAAAAAATTTACAGAAACTTACCCATCCATGTGAAGTACTTTTTTTCCAACCCTACTTGCTGCAGCAGCAACAATTGATTCAACCATTCCTGTAACAAAATTATTTAAATAATTACAATAAATATGATTTAATAATTTATTTTTCATTACACATTACAGAAAAATAAATTTTAAAATCTGAATAAAGATAATTAAATGTTAATACTACTTTTTAATTATTTTTTGTAAGAGTAGATCTTTTGAGGGCTAATTGTACATTCCATTTTTTGATAATGTTATGCTTATTTATTATATAAAGAAATTATATAGATCACAAGAAGATCCAAAATTGGCTTCCTTGACACCAATTAAACACACACAATCAGACAAAAAGAAGCAAGAATGTTGTCCCATGACGTTAATTCAGACCAGCAAAGACTGCCAGAAGAAGGAGAAAATGAAGAATCTGCAAAACCTAGATTCCCTTTCTTAATAGACATCACATGCAACTCCCTCCATGAAAGGAATGCATTGGACCCTCCACAAAACTGTCTGGTACATTTCTGCTGGAACGAACAATACTGGCACCAAAAGGGGAATTGCAACGGAGAAGGATGAAAATATCCAAGGAAAAAACCTGCATAAAACACGAATTACAATAACTGGAATGCATTCCCCAACTCCAACCATCTTAAACATAAATAGAAAGAGCCAGCAGCAAGGGACTAATGTCTAGGCTCTGCAATGAATAGGGGAATACAATATCCCCCTGGCATCCTTGCATTCTGTTCCATTCCTTGACACAATCAATGCTAATCAATAAAAGGTACATAGAGTTTACAAAAACAAATTATTTATACAGCAACCAGCTGATTGCCAATGTTAACAGTTACTGATGGCTGATAATAAATTTTGTAAAATGTGAAAAGTACCATCGCTGAGTGAACTTGAGTCTGGAACCACAAGATGAAGGCAGAGAAAATGGTACCATTTTGTCATGATCATTATTATTGTTAATTGGAAAGAAAAGAACAAAACATACTAAAACTACAAAACTTTGCTAGTGAAAGATGAAATGAATTTAAAACTAAATGATCAGAAATGAAATAATATGGGCATCCTGTTTGTTGCTGGAGAAAAATAGTTATAGCACATCAAGGAATACAAAATACACATGATGGAATATTGCCAAATGCACATATTAAGTTTAAGACAAGAGATTTGAATTATTAGAATATAGTTAATATAATAAATTAAATGCAATATTTTAATTTTTCATCAGTTTTTTAAATTTTCAACCCCAAACGCTAGAATTGAAGGGTCTATTGTATTTCATATGAAAACACAATCCAGAACAAGCTGGACATATATTCCACCAATTCAAAAGGTAAGCATTACTATCAGGTAAGCATTCAAATCTACATGTAAGCATTACTATTCACAAAATATACAGATTTCAGATTGATTTTATTTTGTGAAAGGAAAAGTTAAATGCCACACAAATGTTAAATTTTACTGCATAAGTCAAATGCAAGATTTCATAATCTAAACAAAATTTTATTTTGTTTACAGAAAAGAAAAATTCTTTATAATTCTTTTTTTAATAATTATCACCAATTAGTATCTGGCAATTACAGGATAATTATAAACAGTGATGATATTCTAATTCAATAAAATTAGTCTGAAAATCAACAGGTAAAATAATAACCGTCATATATTATATTCCACAAAGCATTACTCACAATTGGTGATAATTTCATCAAGCTGTGTTCCTTAATTTATTTTTATTTTACAAATGTAGGTTCTCGTTCTTTACATTAGTTGCAATGGTGTTTTTTCAAATGGAAAACCTTTTAGGCCTAACAGTATTTTAAGTGGAAATAAGATTGAAAAAATAAAAAAATAACCGCCTTTAAAAGAACGCACTAAAATTCACAACTCTTTCTAAATTCTTTGATTTTTTGTAGTTGTGCCAAATTAAGGTTTGGTTAAGAGACTGATAGCTGTTACTGATTGGTGAAGACTTAAGTTATGCATGACTAAATAAAAAATTGCAGTTTGTTTTTAATTTCAGTCATCTATGAAAACAATTTAAGTTGTATGATCTTAGGAAGAAAAACATGAAAATAATAGTTTTTGTGTGAACAATTTATTAAAAATAAACATAAATAACATTTTTTATATTTAAACCTATCATCATATAAGTTAAACAAGAACAGAAGAAGCTTATTAGAAAACAACTTCCTGGTAGAAAATTTCTAACTAACAATGAAAAATACTATGAAATTAAAACTGAAAAACCACAAATTGATGCAAAATGTTTTGTGGTGCTAAAGGCATTAATAGGAAATCAGTTAACATATACAATTAGAAACATAATGCGGTTTTTTTTTCTGTAATGTACTTAGTTCAATATGATAGGTCTGTGCTTGACTGATGTCAAAATAAAACTTCACGATTTAAACAAATGACTTATGAAGAGATAAATAAGAAAAATGGGCTAAAAATGGTTTTCTTCTAGGCAACAATTACAACTACTATTGGCAGATCATTTTAAATTAAATAATCAATATAAAAATTTTCCTTTATATTGTCTCATGGAATAATTAGTATTACTTTAAATATATATAAAAGAGTCCTTCAAGAAAAACTTAAAATTAAATTTGTTTGACTAATTAAGGTGGACCATAGACGATATATTTTGAGCATTGCTGACTTCAGCATATTAATTGTAACAATACCTGATAAGCAAACTTCAAATTATATAAAATTCCTATCCATAATGGAATAATTCAAATTTAATTAAGTAAAATAGAACGGTTATTTTCACTTCCTTATATCAGTATATAATAGTCCGGTAAGGAACTTTTTGTTAAAAAAATTATTATTATTATTATTCACAAGTCAGAGTAAAAAAAATATTAGGAATTAATATCTTGATAGAACACATTTATTAGAACCCATGGTTTCTTAAAAGTCTAATGATAAAAAACCCGAAACTGAAAAAATCTGTCACATATGTAACATTACGTAGTTTATAAAATGTACATCTTCAAATGTTAAAATGTTTAAGTACTAATATCATTTTGTAGTTTGTGATAAATTTTGAATTAAATATCTATCAAATAACATTTTTTAAACAGCATACTGTTAAAAAATGTATTACTTTCTCATTAACAAAAAAGTATACTTTTTTGAATATACTTTTATTTCACTTAGGTAATAAATTATGAAATTATTGGGAAATAAAAATACTAAATGACAATATACACACAATAACAACTACACATAAATATAATATATAAAAATGACTAATATAAAGCGTTAAATAAACCATTACATTCAGAAAAATTGTATAATTATTTTTACATATATTTTTATACATAAAAAAAAAGTTGTAATAGACCTCAAAAGTTAAAATATTAATAGGTTCAGACAGAAATATAATTTACCTAAGATTGTGATTACCATATGGTAAAAATGTCAATTAAAAAACCCTCACAGAATAACACAAATAAACCCTGAAAAAAGACTAAAATAATTATTATACCTGTAAAAATTTCAGCATAATTAAAAAAAAATTATCAAGGAAGTTCAATAAAATAATTTGCAATTAACCAAAATTGTTCAATATTTATTTAAATAAACTGACAACTGAAAATAATTACATCGATGAAACAAATATAATACAGCGTAATTAAGTAAGAAAAATATTCAAAGTAATATAAAAGGATATAAAAAAAATTAACTTTTTTAAGTTACCAGCTGATTTTTGCGTAAAATATAAATTGCATTTCAAATATATTCTTTAAAAATAATTTAAAAAATTCAATATTAAAATTAATTAATGATCAAATGCAATATGAGCATATAATATAAAATTATGAAATTGTAAAAGCCGCAAAGTGAAAAAATTAAGTTATTCGTAAACAAGACAAATCGATCGGGAGACAATAGCCTACCTGTTCCAATAACTATGACATCGTACTCCGTCGGCAGTAATTCGTCTTCCGCCATGATTAATGGATAAAATCGAAGTTTTATTCAAAATTATAAGAGTTAGATTCGTTTTTTAAACGCAACGTATTATTTTACCAAAATATAAAACGCTTAATTGTTGAAAAGTTAATGAGAACCGACTCTAACAGCACGCTATTGTTAAGACGTCAAGTTACAGCTGTAACGTGGGTACATACAATCATATGTTACAAATAAACATATGACGTTGAGGAATCAGATATACCAACGTAATAAAACGTAGCCTCCCCCAAGAATTTCTACCTTCAACTATATTTGGCTGCTGTAAATAAAATCTGTAAATTTATTTTTTTTTAAATTCAGATTGTAAAATTCTGTATAATATTAACTGCATGCAGTCAATCATTGTTTTACTTAATTACTTAAGTTAATAAATTGTTTTACTTAATAAATTCTTAGTGTTTTTAATTTTTATACTTCTGACTTTAAAGATAATTTTTGTTTTTGTCTTAATAAATAAAAAAGTAAATATTAATTATTTATTTTATTCAAATTTTGGTAATTCGTAAAAAATTACCGCGCTCACAATAGCGTTTTTCTTTTTACTCATATCGTATTTTAGGTTAGATTGAATTTGTACGTAGATTCGTTTCTCTGTAATAAATGTTTAAATGAAATGTCTGAAGATATTGAACTAAAAAAATACGAAAGTGATCCTCGAACACCGTGTCGGTACGGTGTTGAATGTTATCAGAAAAATTCTCAGCATCTTCAGAAATTTAAACATCCTCCTAAGAAGAACTTAAAAACTGTAAGTTCGAAATATGAAGAATTTTGTCCGATATAGAGATTTTCTATTAGTAATTTGTGCGAGTATTTAAAATAATTTTATACATTTTATTGTTATTTATAAATAAATACTTTCTGAAAAAATCTTTTACTATGGTGTTAGTTTGTTGTAGTAAATTTCTTTTTTCATTGAGGGGTTTAGTTTACAGGGTTGTTACTTTTGAACGAGCAGAAGAGCACAATCTTTGTTTTCTCGATTTTTTTCGTTATCGGAAGAAGTTTGGTTTATTACGAACGCGTGATAGGCATACTTTTTATTGTTATTATTTTGCCGTTGTAATTACATAATTATCCATAAAGTTCTTGTTAAATGCTTTTGAATTCGTTAATTTTTTTAAAGTTTTGGTAAAGGCATAGATTGTTGCTAAAAACAAAAATCCTTTCCATGTATATACTTGGTCGTGGTTTTATTTGGTTTAGAAAATGGATTACTTTGATAAAACCATTAGTTATCAAAGTAATAGTTATTAAAACTAAATTATAAATAATCTTTCCCAGTAGAAAAAGGATTGAATGTGAGTAATTTTAATTTTTTAAAACCTTGTTCGTGGTTTTGTTTATTAAAGCATGCTGGCAGAATGTTATATTGGTAATTTTTTACTGCAGAACAGGAAAATCAAATCATATACTTTCTTAATCTCATTATATTCAAAATGGACAAGCATTCCAGATTTCTAATTGTTGTAAATTCAAGTATGTAATAAATACATATTACATCTATTAACATTCACCTTGAAAATTATTGAAAAAACTTAATACATTAAAATATCCTACAAGTGTTAATTGCTGTGCACCCAATATAGTATATAAAATTCAGAATAAAAAATCTGAAATATTCCTATGATTAAAAAATTCTCAGGAGTAAAAATCACATTCCAATAAACACTGCAGTCTAGGATTATATAAATTAAAGGTAATTGTTTACAATTTACCCCTGCCCCTGAACTCTTTGGGATTGAAATATATTAATCTAAACAGAGTTTGAATAATAGAATAACAGGTTTAAGTTGGAAACTCATAAAAACATGTTTACATTAAAAGATGTCCTCATAAGTTTCAGAATTATCTGTTGGAGACTGTGTCTTGCTGCTGCTGATACTAGGGTCAATGCATTTGAAGTGTCCCAAAAAAACTAGCTGGTTATTTGACCAATTCAAAAAAATTGAAACTTGCCCACTAGTTTCCTACATGTTTCAGGACCTCGAAACTATTTAAAAAAATTTTTTATTTAAGCACTTTACTTGTGATCGTCATTTTTGTTACGGTAGGGCCTAGTGCTAAGCTAAGGGGGACCACACACACATACTGTCATACAAATACCCTTCAGCAGGGTAGGATGATGTGAAAACCAAGTATTTTTGTTTTGTGAGATTATTTTTGCATTTTTTCTGGTGATAATCAGCTATAGTAATTTTTTTGACAACGAAACACTTGCCTTCCTTAATTAAATGTCATTTGATTTCTACAATCTGGACATTTCTTAGATTTTGTTAGACACTGTAAATACAAAAATCTATGCAAAAATTCACTATCTTCCAATAAAACATTAAAATCACATCCACTGCACAAAAAAGCCTGATCATATGAATTTGATAGCAAACCATAATAGCAACTGAATTACATGATCATTGTTGACCTTCAGAATAAAAATGAAGAGGTTACTAACTGATAGCGACAATCTGTTCAATTCTAACTCTTTCCTCTAGACCTCTTTCTAACTCTCTAGACCTCTTTCTAACTCTCTAGACCTCTTTCCTTATTGTTTACACCATTTTATAGAATTTACCTCAATGTAAAAAAATGTTTTTTGGCAAGGGAATAGTAAACAATTACCAAATTAAAGTGGAGTGATTGCAGTAAATACTACACTGGCCAGATTCAATGTAAATTCACACTGATGCTACGAACTCATATAAATACTACATGAAATAGTCGAATTCATTTTTATAACTTAGCCCCACAGAAATATGGCACAGATTCAAAGACATAATATGCAAGTTTACATGTAACAACAGTTTTTAACGCACATACAAAGACTAAACTTGATTAAAAAAATATTACAAATGAACAAATGTAATATAGCTCAAATATGTTGTATGATCACTTGTTAAATGTGTTTAGGATAAGTATTTTTGGTACTTACGTATTAACGCCACTGCAGCTACAAGTAGTCAATCGGATTTCGGTGGAAAATGGGCCTATATAGAGTTTAACATAGATTCAAAACAGTCTCTTTATTAATTTTAATAAATGGTTATATATTTATTTATTTTATAAATATATAACCAAACTTAACCTACGCTCGCTTCGCTCGCTAACCTTGACTAATTAACAGGAGTGTTTTGATTATTTAAATAATAAATAATTGCAATAATTACTGAATTTATTAAATAAATACTCAAAAAATTACGGTGTTAATTAGTCAAGGTTAGCAAGCGTAGGTTAAGTTTAGCTAAATTTATATTTATAAAATAAATAACCATTTATTAAAATTAATAAAGAGACTGTTCATTTTCCACCGAAATCTTATTGAATACTTTGTTTTTAAATAAAGCTGTAGCTGCGGTGGCGTTAATACGTAAGTACCGTATTTTTCAGTGTGTTCTTAGAAACTATATCTAACCATTGCCACATTCATCTGGATTATGTTCGCAGCCAATACATGCAACTCCCTCTGGAAAGAGGAGCACATTGCTTCCTCCAAACACTAGGCCCCTAGAAGGCATATTGCTGTTCGTCCAAAAGGCACTTGCACTGAAAAGACCTCAAGGAACTGAAGGAGAATTACGACAGGAGTATGAAGCTCATATGTGCCTAGTTTCCCATGAACAGCCCCAGTCAATTGTTTCTCGTTGGTCTAAAAGACTGGAACGCAAATAACAACTCCATCCATAAATAAAACACAAAAAAAAAATCTATAACCACTACTAAATAAATAATGACTTGCCCAATGAACAAAAGACACACCAGCAATAGACATTTGTACATGCTCTGCGGTTAGTAGGGAGGTAATAAACTGCTATCCTTGCGTCCTGTTCCATCATCTGGCTTGTTTTGTTGTGTCTATGACAAAAACTGAACTCCCATGCAGAATTGGCAGTGTTCTCTGTGATGTAGCTGAAATAGATTAGTTTTTTAAACTTTTAACAGTTAAAACTAATGTCTGAATTTTAACTTATTATTACAGTATGTTTTTCTTTTAAACGAAGCTTTTTTAATAATCTGGAAGGAATTCTAAAATATTTGCTTCTAATTTTGTATCACTGGAATGTTTTTCTGATTAATAAACTGCAGAAGAGGAGTTAGTAAAGTTATGAAAAAAAATTGGTGAGAATGAAGAGCTTTATAAGGAATCAATGTAAAAAATTAAATGCTTTATATTGTAAATTGTATTTAAATAAAAATAAAAAAATAAATCTGTTTATCAAGTTTTATTATAATTTTTGATAAGATATATTTTTCAATTAAATATCAATGAGATGACTATACAGAAATATGGTCAGAAATGTAATGTAAATAAAGTACTAAACCTGCAATCTTCCTTCCAGTCTTGCAGTAATTTATTTACCATTTTTCAATATGACATTCATAAATTTAGTTACAATGAAAACTTTATTTGTGTAATGAACTAAGTAAGCAACAAATGGTATGAAATTAGATTTCAGTGCAAACAAATTACTGATTTACACTACTCTGCTAGTGTTTACTAAAGCAGTTTGGCAATTTTGTTTTTATAATACCGATTACAAACAATTGATTAAAAAAAATTAAACCAGTATGAAATGTTTTGTAACTCTAATTATTTACTGATTAACCCTAGTGCCACCTTGTCACCACTGATACAATTTCACTATGTTATTTGTTACTTAAAATATGTTATCAAAATTGTGCAAAAAAAATTAGCTGGTACAGTTTAAGATAAAAAACTATTTAATTTTTTACATGTTTGATCCATCAAAAAACTTGTCATATGTACCCATTAAGTTTTTTACTTTCTTGTCTAGATAGTACTATAGCTCTAGAAAGGAAAGTATTGTAATCGGTTCAATTTGGGTATATGTGGTTTTCACCAGATCTTTACATATTGACATCTAAGGAACCCAAAAAACTAGATGGAAATTTTCTGGTTGTTAATGTTTATGTATGCGCGTGCACGCATTTGTGTTACATAGATTACTTCTATGTATGGGACATTCATGCCATTAAATTTTCAAGTTAAAAGGTGTAGGGGGTAAGGCTGTAGAGCAAGGTCACCCTCGGTATCTCGAGATTTCACCTAATTAAGGCCATATTTTTCTTAGGCATTCTGGTTAACAATTAAAAAATATCAATATTTGCAAAATTGCATCACCACTCCAAAAAGTGCTGTTGTAGTCGTCTGCTAAGTTGTGATGCCACAAGTGAGCGGTAGAATTAAATAAATGGATAATATTTAAAGTGTAAAATAGTAACTCAATCTGGCTAGGTCTTGAACTTTATTACCTGGTTAACTCGGTACTTGCTGCGTTAAGCCTCATGGCTACAGTTGTCTGCCAACTACAAGTGAAATTTGTTCTGAGAAAGTTGTGAAATTACATTAGTTTAGTTAGTGCTGACCATCGCTGCTAGTACTGCCACACCTGTGCAAATTAAATACAGTATGGACGTGCTTTAGTTTGAATCATTGAATTAAATGAAAAAATATTATATTTAAATAGAGTGATAAGTATTTTAAATTAAGTTGTGTGTAAGCCGTGCATTGGAAACAACCCAATCAGTGTTGTCATCTAAATCCAAAATTTCAACATCCTACAGCTAATCGTTATACGAGATATGTATGTACATACAGATGTCACACCGAAACAAGTCAAAATTGTTTCAGCGATGGTCAAAATGGATATTTCTGTTGAAATCTGAAAACCGAAATTTTTCATGATCACAATACTAACTTTACCTTGTAAAAGAAAGCAAAAATTGTTTATTTTTACAAAATATTTAATTCTTTTGTTTTGTAATATTGAAAATTACCTGGTTAATATCTGCCACATTCTGATATGTTTTGTTTTAAATAAATTTTGAAAACGTTAGATTTGTATTTAGTTTCTGTGCACTTTATTCATATCATTTTACTCGTAATCGAATTCTCTTCAAGTCTTTTTTTAGAATGTTTACATATTTATTACCCATTTAACAAAGTTATTTTATGTCAAACGTAAAGTAGTGTGACTTTACTCCAGTTTTTATGTCTTTTATCCTACATTTCTTGAAAATTACCAAAGATAGAGTTTTGGGCATATGTATATAATTTTTCAGGTCAGATTTCATATAATATATCCAAATTTATTTCTTATATTGGGTCTTAAAGAATTTTAGTGTGGCTTAATTTTATTTGGCACAGAAATCAGGACATTTCTTTCGCCAACCGACTTTGCTAATGAAGTGTTTCCAAACCTATGTTTATATGTATAAACTTTTTTCTTTATTTTCACTAATAGAACATATCCTGAAAGTTTGTTATATTCTTCACAAATGAGTATATATGTACCTAATTAAGGTTTAGTTGTTTTTGTTTTGGACGTGATTAAGTTGAAAGCGAAAAAAAAATTGAAACGGTATTTCTTAGTGTTCAGTGCTTTTAATTCTGCTTTTTGTTATATTTTTATAGTCTATATTACTGATAATTCTAAAAAGTTAAATAATTCTGTTTACTGTGACTTTTTTTGGAGCAATAAATGTTCACAAAAAAATTGTTTCATTGTGGTTTGTGCATGAAAAAAAATTTATTCTAATTATACATTTTTAATTTTCATCTAATATTTATAAGAGTCTATTATAATTACAGTTTATTATTTTTTTTTCAGGAAATGGTGAAAAGAAAAGAAGAAGAAAGTACATCTGCTCATACTAGCAAATATGTTACTACAGCAAAACCAAAAAAGAAAAATTTATTAACAGACTGGTTAAAACCACCTTCAAATAAAAAACAAAAACTGGAAAAAAATATAGATGATAAAAAAATAAGGCAAAATGAATCACATTCATCTTCAAAAGAAAAAACAGCTATTAGAGATAATACAGATAAAGATAATAGAAAACAAACTGAAATTTTAAATACAATTAATGAAGTATCTGATCAAGAAGTACATAAGAAAAAAAAATTGGATAATCAGGGTAAAAATGAAACGGATAATAAATCGAATGAAATCATAGATAGGATAAGTATAATACCATTGGAGATGGATGTTAAAACTAAAATAAAAACATATTTTCTTGTCGATATGCCTGATGATTTTTATAAATTTTGGTCATTTTGTGAATCTGTTGGAAATTCATTGCTTTCACAAGGAAATCCATTAGGTAGATAGCATAATGCATAATTATTTTTTAATTCTTATTATAAGTTGATCTGGTATTTGAATGTTTATTGTGATTTGAACATAAGATACAAATCGCTGAAGAAAAAAATAGCCATTTCTGAGAATAATCTCCCATTACAGGCTTGTTTGGGATGGTGAGCTATGGTGAATTGGTTTCTTATTGCCTTTGTTATAAATAATTGAAAAAAATTATTGAACAAGATCTTTAATCTATTATCTTAAATATAAAGTAAGATAATTATATATGAAAAGTTGAAATAATACTACTTTTGATAGGCTGTGCAACATAAAAAATTGTAATCCAAGTCCGAACCTGCATTCCATACATACATTTCCCCCCTTCATATCTAATAAACCTTAAAGTATTTATACATTGTTTTTGCTTGGATAACTTCAGGGATTGGAGTTTCTGGAAAATTCCAGATTACCTAGGGTGAACTATGTCTTCTATACAGTTGTCTATGATAACCATAGATAAATTACCTATGGTTATCTCAAAGAACCTTCTTCTTCCTGTACAAGTATTCTTTACCAGTACTCTTCTTCTGCAGGTACTCTCAAGTCCTTTCTACCTTTTCTTAGCTTCTCTCCAAGAATGAAGCTGGAATTCATTTGAACAGATGTCTGTAGGCCATTAACTAATCTTGATAGCATTTCTTAACTTAATATTCCTGTCAATATCTTTTTGATTAAATTTTATCTTGGAATTGTCTGTCTATTGGCTTTCTTATGTTGTAAGTATATGGAATGTTTGTTCTCAGGTACTTCTCTTCAAATATGAAGCCAAGGTCTTGAGCTTTCCATGAGAAGTATTTCATGGAAAGCTCATGGATCATAAATTTTGCATATTTGAGGGCTTGACTTAATATACCAAAACTTGTTTGGATTCAGTTGATGAATCAAACAGGTAACACTAAAATGTACATCTGACTGTTCATTTCTGGATTTTAAATATGAAAATGAACAAAATGTTCTATATAAAAATGGTAATTCCTCTTTGTTTTCCTTCTAACATTTTTTGATTTAGAGAAAATTTATATCTCAAGATTGAGGAATCATTATCATATTTATTACAATGTCTACACCAACTTTGTCTAATAAATAAAAAGTCATGTTCATAAACATGTTCACAAATTTGAAAATGTGGTCATGCCAATTTTTAATCTTATATGTGTTGATAATCTTTAGTTTTATTGTGATAAGTTTTATTAGCTAAAGTGTTAAGCCTTTCATTTTTAACCAAATAAGAGCTTATTTTGAAAATTTGTTGATAAATTTTGATTTGACAAATTTTAATTACTTGAGTTTGTTGACAAACTCGAGTAATTGTAGAAAATTGTTGACATAATTTTCAGTTAGATTTTATCCTCTCCATTTAATAACAACCTTTAATTTTTTCATATTTTTGATAGTAAATACGGTTAATTAAAGTTACTATAAATAAACTAACTTTTGAAACATTATTTATTTTATTTACATTGCAAAATGGCAGACTTTTTGTTTATTTTAAAAAATAAGCAAATAAATTAAAATATTTCCATCAATAGGAGTTAGTTAAATAGATGCAATTCCAGGGTGATTAAATCAAATTAGAATAAGAATTAACAAACCAGGATTATTTTTTGGACAATGCTCAGAAATCTGTGGAATAAACCATAGTTTTACCCGTACAGTTTACCACCATTTAACATGGTGGGGACCATTAAAAGTGGGGACACTTTTAACAAGTATCCCCATAAGTAGAAATTTATTGGATTTAGATCAGGTGATCTTACGGGTCAAGCCGTTCTGTAAACCATTCTACCTTTCATAGAAGTAATCGTTCCAAGTATTTGCAGACATCGATACTGAAATGTTGTGCATGAAGGATATTGTCACATATTTTCACAACTTGATCAGAAAATTGAGAGATTGACAATTTAAAATGTTTATATAATTACAATTTATTATTTTAAGAACATAAATAAAATAAGACAAATCAATAATAATAAAAATGATTACAAATAATAATAATAATAAACAACAATAATAAGCAAATAATAATCATAGTAATTACAACCACAATAATAATAATAAAAAATAGTAATTACATACTTACATACAAAACAGAATTTAAATTAATCATCAGGATTTATTTACAAGTAGTTAAATATTGATACCAGAATTCAGTGCCACTGATAAAAGACATTAGCATGACCGCTAATTTTAACACTTCTAACTACTAGTCCTGTATTAATAACAATAGTACAATAGATAAGACAAGTATTAAGTTCTTTAACTACAAATACCTTTGCTGTTCACAAATAAAATTACCGTAAGAATTTATGAATGAAATTTAGTACATTATCCCTTTCATTTATAGTCTTAACTTAATTATAACTTAACTATAGTTATAGTCTTACTCTTAATTCACCGAACCACTTCTTGTTTTCATGTACTGGAATAACATGTCACGTCATCTTAATTGTTCCAAACTTGTATGCACTAAAAATTTGCTTCTTCACTGACTTCTCGCAGAATATTCTTGCTTCAAACTCGCACAATAACTTCTTGCTTAGAACTGTTTCGCAGATTCACACCTTGTAGAACTCTTATCATAGCACTCTCTCGTATACTGACTGTCAACTGGTTTTCTCTGGAGTATTTATACTCCTCCTATCCTCTTTACCTGCAGGACCGGACTTAACTCGAAGCGTGAGAATGATCATCTGCTCTCACATTTTCCCATGAGATTCCTACCTTGATCAGGTAACTCCTTTTCACTGAGCAACATCTATTGCAAGCAGTATTACAAAGAATGATTGTTAAACGGACCTGTTAACTTACTAAAAGGGTTCCTTTTAGCCCGTTTCTGTATTCCTCCCATTATTATATTTTCTACTACGTTCTTCTTAATTGGCAGGAATCCATTACACAGGTTCATTATACCGGTCGTGTTATAATTTGTTATTCCTATTTAATGGAGAGGACTTCATTCGGTAGGAATGTTTTTTTTTTTTTTTAGGAAATGGTAATAATTCATGCTATTAAATCACATTACTAAAGTGAGGTAGAGCATTTATATACCTCAAGTTTTTTGTTTCCTTTGATGTTCTGAATCAGTCCCTCAAGTTTAACCAACACCTCCCGGGGTATCCTATTGTGAGAAAAAAAAAACAAAAAAAAAATTGGGTACTATGATATCCCTTTGTTTAATGGGATTGTAAATCAGCCAAAACTGGGATATTCCGGTTTAAAAACAGATATTTTTGCCAAATTTGAATTATTGTAGTCAGTGGTTTTTTGAGGTATTAGATAAAAAATGTTTATAAATAATGCTTAATATCTTCCCACACTAATTTTGATCGACTTAAAATTTTGGAATTTTAATTAACTTAAGTATTTTCATCATACTAAAACTCAATTTTCTACGACCACCTTTATAAAAATTTGCAAACTACCCTTCCATTAGTTTTAATTTTTCCCAAAATTTAATTTCTCCAATACCCTAAGTGTAAAAATGTTATGAGCCGTTTTAAAAAAATTTACATTAAACCAATCTGGAGATACTAATCAAGACACAGGACGGTACACGTACTCACCTACATCTTCCAGAAATTTTGATGGTTTTTGTTTTACTTTTTGGGACTCAGACCAGTCATGAAACAACATTCACAAAAAACGATGGTAATTCTGGAATCGGGCTGGTAATTCAGCTGCTGATTGATCACTTTTTATTAAACTGTCTATAGTTATGTTGTTTTATTTTTAATATACATTAATCTTTTATTTTGTTTAGTACATAATAATACATTATTATAGACACATGTGGAATTTATAAATATGCTAATCCATGGATGAAAAAAGAAACTGCTTATGCGTTCATCTGGTCAGATCAAGGTAAGCTGTGTTCAAAACAGCAGCATCACAAATTAGATAGTTAATTATAAAATAAAAAATAGATCTGGTTAAAGTTCATATTTTTTATTTAAAATTTAAACACATAAATAATGTTAAGGTAAATACATTAAATATAAAAAAATAATCCACGATTCATAAGATGTTTATGAAAATTATTTTAGCTTACATATTTATGTACAGTCATTGCCAAGTAATGGTGAGCTTGGAGTGGCGATGATTACTACTTAATGCAAAAACATGTTCCTAGCCCTTAGTAATCCCCACTTACCAAATAATTGCTCTATTTTTAACAAATGAATGCAACAATTTTGAAATGAAATACAATCGGCTAATTCTGTACTGTACGTTGAAAAGTGTAATAACGGATGACAAAATGTTATCTTTTTACTAATTACATAGTAAATATTGTGGTAGATGATTATTACTGTAACTTTAATTATTTTTCTGGAAAATGAATTATTTGTTTAATTCCTCAGCTTGAACGCTCTTCTCACTGTCATCTTCAGTGTAATTATCACTGTTATCAACTGACTACATAAAGAGATGATGAAAGATTCTGACAGAGAATCTTTCCTTTTTCCTGTTTAGCCTCTGGGAATTATCGTTCAGGTATTACTTCAGAGGATGAATCAGGTTGATATGTATGAGTGTAAATGAAGTGTAGTCTTGCACAGTCTCAGTTCGACCATAACTGAAATGTATGGTTGATTGAAACCCAACCACCAGAGACCATCAGTATTCATGATCTTGTATTCAAATTTGTATAAAAACAACTGACTTGAACACGCTGGAACTGTTGACTTCCAAATCTTCTGATTTGGGAAGATGCGTTTACCTCTAGACCAAGCCGATGGATTCTGACAGAGAATCTGTAATGATTCTTGATTCCAATACTCACCTTTGATTTTTTTTTAACCTTGTCATATTAAGATTTCCAATGTTCGTTCAATGTACCTTTATACAGTCTGCAATTCTGACATCTTAAATGTTGCGTTGTGAGTCACAACATGTTGTTTTATCTCTGACCATACCATCTCGATTGGATTTAAATCAGGATGGCAAGGTGGAAGCCGTTGAACTTGATGCCCACTGCTTTCCAACAATTTGTTAAATTGGTATTTTTTTCTTTTACTTTTGTTCGACTTAGTTCATATGATTCTGGTTTAAGTATTTAAGACAAAAATGGAATATGATGTTTCTGCAGCCAAACAGTCATGTCTTGTGTCTTTCTTGATGACGTGGAAATTTGTCAGAAAGGGTATTATGATACAGAACATTGTCAATAACTACTACATATTCAGGAGGGTTTGGAATCAATTTTTTCTTCAATCTGTTTCAAATAATTTTTAGTGTTCATGCTATCAAGATAATTGCCTGTTTTTGATTTGTATGTCCAAGTTAACATTGCGTTGTGCAATTAACATGTATGTATTAATATATATAGTTAACCTATTGCGTGAATTGTAATTAAGTATTCATTCACCTTTATTTCTTGGTAACTGAAGTCCTGCACTGCTGTCATCAGCCCATGATTTAACTTTTGAATGAGATGTTAAAACATAGGATTCTTCTAAGTATACGATCGCCTGATAACATTTTCTAAAATCAATGATTGCCTGCAAATATGAAATCTTTTTCTGCCTAAAATCATGTTTTTCAACTAAAACTTTCATTATTTGTTTTGCACCACTAAAACCTAATTCTTTAAAAATTCTTAAACTAGTTTTACTGCCTTAAAATTAATTTTAATTTTCAATTCTTTACATAGTTTGTTAACTGTTGGCAGCTTCCCTATTTTTGAGTGAAATTCATTCACAATTTGCTTAACCACATCTTTATCAAAACCATCTAATCCGGTAACCAGTTTAGAATGTTTCTTTTTCTTTTTTGGGGAGATTAATGAACATTCTGGCCCCTTGGATCAAAGATCTATTTTTTCTTTTGTTAGCCTTTGAACCTTAATTTTGGAAACACAACAGTTCTCTCTTCACACTTCTGTATAGCGATTAAATGTTTGTCATTTTTTAATTTTCATACAGCTAAAGATTCATTCTTCATGAAATCATATACATTTACACTTTTGCGCGTCTGTCTTCAAAGTCTTTTCTTTCACAACAAATGTAAATTCAGCCAAAACTATTCGCACATGAACAACTACTTTAAAAAGTTTGAACTGTAAACCACAATTTTCCAAAATGTAAAATTGGTTTTGTTTTACAAAACTATCATCATACCGTACATTAATTGACTATGTAAAAAAATGCACGATACATGTGAAAAAACTGTTTGTAGAGGCAGAACCACAGAACTGAACTTTAAATACATGGAAAAGCAAAAGAGAAATAAAAATAAAATAAGAATGTTTTGAATTTGAAACATGATGTCACTTTCTTAATATTTTAAACACCCAAAAATACATTGTTTCGTTAACAACATTCACATCATTTGTTTTATACTAAGAGATGGCTAATCGTGATTTGCCAATGTTTCAGAAAACAATAGTATAGCAGTGATGATCGTCCAAGCTTGCTGTTACGTAGCGGCTACTATTTGTATGTTGATAAATGGGATGCAGAAAATTCAGGGTATTTAAGATTTTTAATTAGCATCAACAGAAAATAATTTTTATGTAAAAGAAAACCCTAATTGTCTTTTAAATAAATCTGTGGAGATATTTATAAATGGGTCAGTAATTTAATAAAAATGGCACTAGAAGTATAATAGATGCTTTCGTGTAAGTCAAAGAATTTTGTGTTAAGTTATTAAGTCAAAGAAATAGTTCTGTTTAATTTTGTAAAGATGGTTGTTAATTTTTAGTAACTGCATATTCATAAAAATATTTAAAAAAATATTACATCATATTTTTTTAATGTACTCTTATTAATGTATACATATATATATAGAAAGAGAGAGAGGGAGAGATCCAAGTTGCGCATCATCAAAGTAATAAAAAAAATAAGACTAAGTAATAATATTTTAAGATTTATTTATTTTCACAACATATACTCAAAATAGCTACCCTGTTTATTAATGCATGTACAAACTCTTTTTACCATGTTTGAGACCACTGTGTGGAGCACATGTATACTGTGTTATTAATCTTAGTTGTTATGTTCATCTTTAGTTTCTCCAGTGTGTGTTGCCTGTTTTTGTAGTAGACCTTTCCTTTAACATAATTCCACAGGAAGAAATCTGGGAACATCAAATCGGGTGAATGTGGGGGGCCATAATCGTTTAGAGATGATACACTTGCTAAAAATTTGTGAAAGAAATGCACAGTTTCATCAGATGTGTGATATGTGGTTTTGTCCTGCTGGAATCAACAATGATGTTCATCATCTTCAAGAAGCGCAGTAAATTATGTAACGATGTCTTGGTGCATAACCCTGATCACTGTAGTTTCAAAGAAAATGGGGCCCACTATTCGATGACATGTTACAGCACACCACACTCCCATTTTCTCAGCATAAGGGGTTTTCGTATAACACATGTGGATTTTCAGTCAACCAAATTCTGGTGTTTTGACTACATGAAGCTACTAAGGTGAAACCACGTCTCATCAGTGAAGAAAACATGGTCAGGCTCTACAATTTCATGGTTGTCTACAAATGAGTGAAACCGTGTATGGTACACTACACACTTTTCTTTATCTGACTCCTTCAATTCCTGAACACTGCGAACATGATGTGTACGAAAGTGTAAATGTTTCATCCCTCTCTAAGCACTTCCGTATGAAATCTTAGAGTGTGCCGTCTTCAGGCATTTTGGAGGCAAATGCTGCATTCTTAACCTCAGATAGTAAAGCATCAGTCAAAATGGTACCTCTCTTGGTTCTCTTGTCTGCAACTGATCCATACTCTCTAAAACACGCGATTAATCGCGTGTTTTAGTTATTATTTGTATGGTCAAATTGTTAGGTACTGCCACATCTGAATATTTCTCTCAAAATTCTTCTCCAACAATAAAAAACTTGTTGCTCTTGGGTAAATAACATGTTTACTAAGCAATAAACAAAGCACTACTGCGAGCGTCGTATAGTCAATACACATCACAACGGTGTCTAGGTTTGTTATTAATAGCCATGGTGCTCTCTTGCAGAACCAATAGAGCTTTTTTAACTATTTTACTATTTATAGACACTTTAATTTTGATGTACATGACTTTTGAATCTCTCTGTGTATCTACTTATGAAATATTCCTTCTGTGTAATTTAGTTTTCGATTGTCATATTATTTGAGTAAAAGAAAGGACTTTAATGTAAATTTAATATTTATTGATTAAATAATTATTTGGTTTTTAAATTTCATAACAATTTGTTCTATTTGAGCTGTTTAATACAATTGAAAATTTTGTTATAAAATAGTAATATAGCAAAAAAACAAAAATAAAATAAATTATTAGAAGAAATAGAAATAAAGTATTTTTGTAATATTATTTCTAAAACATTACTTATATATTAGTATACAAAAGTTGTAATGACAATATATGAAAGTAAAAAAAAAACTTGAGAGAAGAAAAAAATGAACATAATTTCTTAAAAATGTTATTTTATAAATAAAATTTTTGTTTGAACTACAGTAAATATTGTTTATAGTGACCTCCAAGGGGCCGATGATTTTAGGTCATTATAACCGATAGTCATAATAACTGATGTTTAGGTAACTTAGTGGTACTACTTAAGTATGCTATCTACAGATATTGTAATACAGTAATAACAGTTTTATTATTAAAAATAATAATAATTTATTCCCCCAAAAATATTATAAAAAAAAAAAAAATACACAATAGTAAATACAAATATGATAGAGTAAAACAAGACAGTGAAAAATAGTAAAAATTACTTTTTCTGCAAAAAGTCAAAGCAAAATTTTGTTTATTTTGAACATTTCATGTTGTATACAGTTTTTGAAGGTTCTTTTCTAAATCAAAACAAACATTCTTTGTTTCTTCATTAGCAATTTCTGTAAAACTGAGAAACCGGTAAACGGTTTTCATTGCTGCTAAAACTTGTGGAAAATTTGGCGGGTTGATGTCTTCATCGTTGTCGCTATCTTTACCTTCGTATCACTGATATTGTCAAATTACCTACGCCTAATTTTTGGGCAATATCCTTATTAGTTTCACCTGTCTCTAACCACTACATAATGTGCACCTTTTCCTCTATCGTGAATTTTTTCTGCGAAGTCATAATTAAATTACTATTAAATGAATTACAGAGGATACATAAAATGAAATACTGTACTCGCATTATATGATGGACTCACAGCAAAAGATTAATAACAACTGAATGTGGCTGCTTCAGTTTACAATAATCTGGCACAGTAAGAAGATAAGAAAAACGGGAACTATTGTACATATGCAGGTAAAAAGGAAAAGGTGACTCATTTTAATCATGAAAATATATCTGTAGCTACAATATAGATATATTATGTTACCGATGATTCACTTCCGTCCATCATTATAAGTGATAAAATGTTGCATATCAGAAAAAAATAAGTCATAATAACCGATATGTCACTACAATCAATGTAATTAAAAACAATATACATACTTAGTTTATGTATTAACATTAACAGTATACCAACCAACCAACCAAGAGACATGTTTTTGGTCACTATACCTGATATGTCATTATCTGATGTTACTATAAAATACTTAACTATATTTTAATTTTATAAAAGATTATTCTATTTAAGTGATGTTTGCAGTTTTTATTTTTATTTTCAAATCCTACTACTATCGGGGAATATCCAATCTTTACTAAAATGTGTTACTGGTTATTCTTAAAAAAAAAACAGTAATCAGACAAAACTGTTTTTGTACTTCAAGGTAGTTAAAAGGAGCTTATTACATTTCCATTACCTATTCTATTAAATAGCCGAACCATATGAAAAAATCTTCCCACTAATTTAAATATGTTTAAAATACAATTAAAAGATTTTCTTTTATAGAAACAATATTACTCTGTTAATGAATTTTTAAATAATACAAGTATAAAATTAAAAAATCGTGAATTTCCTGCATCCCTTTTGAGGGGTGTATAAATATATACTCAAATAATTTTCATTAACTCCTTCTGAATTGTTACTTATTCTTTAGTTATACTTTATATTTAGTAATTTATGAATAATAATAAATAATAATAATTTATGAATAATAATTAATATGTACTCTATTTTTTATATTATAATTAATTGTGTATTTCATAGTACTGATCTGATCAAGAGTTTACCATGGTTTCCCATCGTTATCTATCCAGGTAAATACTGGTCACTCCTGACATGATCTATATTATATATTATTATGTAACTATTAGAATGAAATATTTATTTACTTGAGAACTATTTTTCCTAAATATGTTCATCTAGAAATAAGTGCAATTTTAAGTATTATTGACTGAATTTTTATTTAAAGCTAAGTTGTTAAGTCACAAAAAATAAACATTAGTATGTAAATTAATTGTTATTACTAAAATATGACCCTGCCACTTATGGATGTATATTCTAAAGTTCGTTTATTTTTTTTAAGTTGCAACTGAAAAAGTGATTTTCTTTAAGCTTGAGCCTATTTTGAGATGACTGTTGCATATTCTTCAAAAGTTGATGTAGTTCAATCCTGCAATGAAATATGTGACTACAAACGTTTTTGGGTTGGATCATATACAATTAACAGTTTAATGTTGTAAATTTTGTTACTTTTATTTTACAGATGCTTTTAAAATTGTGGGTTTAAAACTTGTTGGACCATTCGATGTTCTTGCTAATAAATTTAACAATAATATTATTTATAATTCAAAAGCTTTATTAAGGCATTATCGTTTTTATTATGATCCACCAGAATTTCAGGTTAGTAAATTATAAATTAATTTGCAGTGCTATTATTCAAATGATTTGTTAAACACTTAAAAAAACATTAAATATGGGATTATGTGCTAATCTGCTACAATAAATATTAAGTATTAGTTTGACCTCCAAGATTGGTTTGGCTTAAGATTACATTCTATAAATGAAACATGGAAATTGGCCATTACGACTTAGCAGTAGTAATTCTTATAAGTTTATAAATATATATGCAAGGTTTGTTTTTGTTGAACGTATTCATGCACACTTTCTAAAAGCCACTTTGAACAGTTAATAAAAGAAAAGTTCATTTAGTTTAAGTGGATTTTTTGTTTTAGGTTTGATAAATCTGTGGCACAACTTTTATTTTTTCTACTACAAAAATTTTCAGTTTTGCATACAAACATAACTTAATAAGATTGGTCCAGTTTATCCTCATCTAGTATTCTGCCTGTTGGCAGGTCCCTTACACCACAGTTATCTCCAGCCATCACTGTTCCAAACTTCAAGAAAACAAACAAGAAGGAAAAGCCTTCCGTTTTGTTCCCCTATGGTTTTCCAATCTTCACCTCATCTGTTACCATTATCCTTCTTCTTCTTTGCTTTCTATATTCTTAATTCTCTTCCTTCTCATGAACTTGTCAAGATTAACCAAATTTCCTAATCAGTTTCCTTTTTTTTTTTATTTTATTCCTGTTCATTACTTCCTTATTTTCACTTTATCTGTCCGTCATCCTTCTTCATATCCACATCTCAAAAACCTAACTCTTGTCCGTCTTCCTCATTGTCATCGTTCATATATAACAATAAAATACTCCATATGTAGCATTTGACTAATCTTTTCCTTAATTGTAAGCCCAGACTTTTATTGCATAGTAATTTCCTCTTACTGAAGGCTTCCTTTGCCATGCTATTCTTCCTTTTATCTACATTGCACTCTTCCAGGTATCTGTCACCGTAGTTCCCAAATATCTGTAATTTTTTTATTCTTCCTTTACTTGTCCTTGCAACTAAATCTTTTTGCTGTTCACTTCTATTACTTCAGTTTTTCCTTTATTTATTTTCATTCTATACTCTTTGATTCCTTCCTCCAGGGCTATTTATAATCTTTGGTGCAATGTGTGTAATCAAGTGTGCTTTAAAGATTGTTAATTTAATATTTTGCTGCATTAAATTAATTTGTCTGATTCTATTTGGAGTATAAAGTTACAGCACAGAGCTTTTTTTACTAATTTGAGATCTCTTTTCACTGAGATGGTCTTTAAAATTATTCTTTTGTTACCTTTTTTCTTGAAATATGCCTATTAACCATCTTCCTGACATCATTTTTTCATCTAAAATAAACCTATTGTTTGTTTTTAAACTTTCCGTTTTTTGATTTAATTGATGGGCTGTTAATAAAAGTGCATTATTGATAAAGATTTAAGAGTTAAAAATTACGTGTAGTAAACCCTATGTGTACAACAGAGTGTCTTAATAAATTAGCATTTTCAACAGTGCTTGGTTCCTGTTCTCCCTGTTTGATTTACTCATTAAACAAAAAAGTATAAAAAAATTACTGTGTATTTATATATACACTATCCGGCCCATCACCCCTACACTAGCCGGCCACAGTCCCCACGGGAAGCCCGTTATTGTTAAACAGACATTTTTTTAAATTTATTTTATTTAATGTAAATTTAATTCTATTATTTTTGTAATGTTATTCATTTGATTGATTCGAATCATTCAGTTCAAACCCAGTTCACACAGTGATACAGACTCACAATAAACAGTTCATTAATTCAATTCATTAAGGTTTGTGTTTCAACCAGCAAATTTCCACTACTACATACACATATATATATTTTAGAGATTTTTGAAGGTGAAGTATATGTAAAAACCTTCTCAGTTACACCAAGAAACATGGGTAAAGATTTGGTTATGATTGATCGAGTAGTTTTTTGTTTATCCCGAACAAACAAACACCCTCTTTCTCTTTATATTATAGCACTAGCAGACCCGGCACTGCTTCACTATTGCTAGATTTGAGTATATATAGATTAAATGAACACAATTGAAAGGTTGATAAAACATTAACAAAATGAACATTATGGAACTTCACAAAATTTAACCTTTCCCTTTTTCCCTTTCCTCCTTCCTCCTTTCACCATTCCCCACCGTTTACCTTTTCCCCATTTCCTTTTCCAATTTTCCCATTTCCATTTTACTATATACCCTATCTACATTTCTCCTTTCACTCCCCCATTTCCTTCCTTTTACCCCCCTTTTCTTTCCCATTTCATTTTCTCTTATTTCCCCATCCCCTTCGTCTTTTTCCCCTTTCCATTTCCTTTTCTCAGTTTTCCCCTTTTTCTGTTTTCCATTTTCCCCTTCCTCCCTTTTACGTTTTTTGATTATTCCCTTTTATAATTTTACTTCTTTCCCTTTCCCCCTTTTTCCCTGGGCGCAAATCGTCCCAGTAGTTTTGTAGTCTATAGTGGACACACATATCGGAAACATTGGAGTGGAATCGTAAACTATTTAGTATAGCATATGTTGCATTTATGTCCAGCAGATAACACTGTTTTTGAAAATAAGCATGTTTTTACCTGTCACAGGTGTGATAATTTGGTTAATTATCTTAGGTATATAAAAACACGGGCATATTCGCATGCAATGTTGTGTCAAAATTTCAAAGCAATTGGTGAAGAACTTTCAGAGATTTAAGATTTTGAACAAATGAACATTTATATTTTTATTTATATAGATAGATATGATTCTAATATCATTTTAAAGAAAATAAATTATAATAATAATTTTTCTGTTATTTGATTTGTTCTTTGTCTATATTTTTATAATGGAAATGTTTATAAAAAAACCTTTTGCAAATTAGTATTTCAACAGTATGTAATACAGCATCACAACCTTTTTGGGTGCAATAAAGTGTGCTTTTGTTTTTAACTCCTTGAACTGTTTTCCTCCGCTGTTTAATTATAGCATATTTTAAAATAAAATAACTATTTTACATCTTAATTTGAACAAGAATTCTAATTTAAAAAAAAAAAACAATTAAAACAATGTGCTAACAGAAGATTCTAGCACAAATCAATTACTTAGTCTAACATTAAATAATATAGAATTAAAGATTAATTGCTGTTTTGTCAATAGCAGCATTTTTAATGATTTTACTCTGTAATCTGTATTTTACAGAAACTGTTGAAAATGTAATTAAATTAGATAATGATAAAAACCCTGTAACTCCTTCATATGATAAATTCAAAATAAATATGTGCGGCAAAACAAATTGTTAACATTTAACAGAACATAATAAATTTATAGGTGTAACATATACATGAGTAAATATTAAATTTTGTTTGCAGTAAGGAAGTACAATCTATTAAAATATTTTATGATATTGCAGTGTAAAAAGATAAATAAGTAATTCATAAATGTAGTTTATGTGATGCGTATTGTGCCATGTGAAAAAATGGAGCTGTTAGATCGTTAGCGAAGCTGTGTTACAAGCTTAGAGGAGGTTAAATATTTCATTAAAAATATTTATATGTAGAATTAGTTATATTTAAAAAAAATATTTTTGCATTGTACTGAATTAAAGTAAAAATATTTTTATACTATTTGATTTTGGTAATGTTTAAATTAAACATTCTGCAACAATTTAATTCATCTAATCCATTCAATGTTCCAGTTACTGGAAAATATTTCTTTTTATAGTTATAGGCATAATGATTTTTTATTTCATAATCCATCGTGCAGTTCTTATTTTTTGTACTACTTTTATTTCATTATGCAATACTGCATTTATTAATTTTCAGTAGTTATTATTTGGGACAAAAGAAAAAGCTTATACTTTAAGAATTACATCTTATGAAACAATAGAAAAATATTCTGTTTTATACTGAATTAACCTACGTTCTTTTCTGTTATTCATGGGGTTTTTTTAATTTATTTTAAGAAAATCTGTAAATTACTCAAAAAGTTGTATAACATGTCTTTGCTAGGTTCTCTACTGATGTCTGATGTGATGTGATGTGTACTCTTTTCTAATAAATGGCCAAGATTTCCAGATATAATGGAAAAAATTTTATCCTTTACATTACCGATTTGATCTTATTGCTTAAAAAAAATTATGAAATCATATACTAAACATATGATATTAGAAAAACAATCAACAAAGTTTAACAAAACACCTTTGTTAAATACAAAGGAAAATTTCTTTATTGTCCAAACAATCGGCGTACAGCTGCCATTGATATTCGTGCAGTATGTGACGTTGCTCCGGCTTGTTGAAAGCAGGCTGTGTTAAGAATCTGTGGAAATCTCTTATGTTGTTCCACAACAAAGGTTTCAAGCATGGCTATGTAACGAGCCGACGTCACTGTAATCGCAAGACCGTTGTTATCCTCAAAAAAATAAGGGCCTATAACACCATAAGATGACATAGCACACCACATGGTCACTTTCTGGTTGTGCAACAGACGCTGGTATAGCTGCGTAGGATTTTCTTGTGCCCAGTATCTGAAATTTTACTTGTTAACAAATCCACTGAGGTGGAAATGCGCTTCGTCTGACATCCACAGTTCGTGAACAAACTCTTCGTTATCATTTATCTTCTGAAGCATTACATTACAGAATTGTGCTCACACAACTGCATCGTTCGGTTTCAGTTCCTGGATGATCTACAACTTGTATGGATGGAATTGCAAGTCCTTCACTAACATTCTTCGAACACTTGAACTATGCGATTGTAAAGATGCTGAGAGACGACGGATTGACCGACGTGGACTTCGTGTGACAGCATCTTGTAAAGCTTGAACATTCTGTGGTGTACGGACGGTTCGCTCACGACCTGGAGGTTTCTTTTTCATTGCCGAACCAGTTTACTCAAAATTAGATATCCATGTTTTAATTGCATGTGCTGATGGAACACGGTCGTGCCGTCCCAGATTAAAATGACGGCAAAATTCTCTACGCACTCCCTCCACACTGTCATTGTTTTTGTAAAACGCTTTGATAGCAAATGCACGTTGCGCACCACTCCAAGGATCCATGACAACTAAATGGCAGGTTAGGTTAGAGAGGCTGGCGCCACTTATCAAGTGGTACCAATCGCCCACGGCTACCAACACAACTTTCAAAATTTTCCGTTTCTTTGAATCACCCTGTATTTCATGTAAGATTGTTGAATTAATAATTGTATAAACATTTTATTTTAATAAAAACTAATATTTCAGAAATTGTGTAACTGTCCACTGTATTAAAGAATCTCACTTTCAAATAAAATAAGTTTAAATGTGCAGCAAAAAGTGTGTGTATGTAATTTAATAGGTATACAAAGCAGTCATGTGGTGTTCACATCAGATTTTTTTACTTTAATTGTTACATCCTTTTTTTAAAAAACCGAACTTCAGAAATATTACAGAAAATAACAATGTTTAATGTGTTACAGAATTCAGTTTTTTCCATTTAGTCATTCACACAATATAATTCTTCAAACAGTTGGTCACTTTTTTATGATCTTACTGTAATTCATTATATGATTTTAAAAAAAATGTGGTTATCTTTATGTCATTGCTATTTATTTTTAAATTTGAATTATTTTTTTTTTTTACGATTAATTCAACACTAGCTTAAGCTTGTGATTCATCCGTAAGATCCTTGGAATCTTTTGGTGAAAGGAAAAACCTTTCTATTCTGTGGAGATAAGCATATTGATATTTATAATGTAAATATCTTTGATTAAGTTGTTTTTTTTATTAAAAATTGATAAATTAATACTTTTACACATATATATTAAATTAGTATAAAAAGGAATATTTGTTTTTTTTCCAGACGGTTTTAGTAAGCAATAATAGTAATGGTTATCATCTAGGATATTTCCGTGATGATCCGAAAGAAAATCCAGTATTTGTAGCAAGCAATTGTGCTGCTGAAAATTGTATTATTAAATCTGTTGCTGAAAATCTTTTTGGAGCTGTTAAGTATGTTGGTTTATTATGTTATAGTCAATTTAAAAAAATGTACTTAATGTTTTACAATTGCTTATGTTTTTGCTTTCAATTAATTTTAAAGAAATGTAAGAGGTTTTTAATTTAACTTTTGTGAAGTATGTTCAAGCCTTGCTCTTGATAATTTGTTGGAATTTTGCTTCAAATGGACAAATGTTGAAGATTATTTTGTTTTGTGAAGGAAGTTCCTCTGGTGATCCTGTTCTGTTTACTTAGTGAATTTTTTTTTTAAATAAAATTTTTGTACTTAGATGATTTAATAATATTATTTGTCATCATTGTTTCGTAGTGGGAGATTATTATCAAAGCATATTAATGAATACCGTGATGTTATTCTAACATTAAATGAATTTTTAGATGAAAATTCAAAAATAAAAAAAAATATTCTGAAATTCCAGGAAGTCAGCTCATGCTAGGTATAGCCTACATTTTTTCTGTGGTTATTTTTATCAAATGCAGTAAAAAAATTCATAATTCTGCATTCAAAAGAGCCTTTTAGCTCTTTCTTTGAAGCATTCCCTTCACATTATTTTCTTATTTTTATTGAGAAATCAGTTTGTTTTCTTCATGTTTCTTGCATTTGTTTTGCTTATTAAAATGAGTTTATTATTATCTTTTATGACAGCATAGTATCACATTAATCAATCCATTATCCAAGTTTCTTCGATGAGACTGTTTGGGCCTTGCAGTTCTTCTAGTACTTTTTCATACGTTCTGATGTTTGTGCCCTTTCTAGTGTTAAAAATGTTTGTGTTGTGACTTTTTTCTTGGAAGTGTGAAGCAAGTGTTTTTGTTCATGATTTTCTTGTTTAATTTTATCTTATCTGTGGTGCCTTCTGGTGTAAGGCCAATTTTCTTCAGATCCTCTCTTATTTCTCCGATCTGTCTGCATCCTGTCTTGGTGTTTTTCAAGTCGAGATAATACTGTACTAGCTGTTTCAGAAGTCTTGAATCTTTCATCCTCATGATATGTCCAAAGAATCCTAGTTTTTACGCACGGTATCAGGGATGGGTTCTAACTTTTTCTTTACATGATTTTGTTGGGCACAATTCTCCTCTGCCTGTCTTTCTGGTACTTTTTATTCATGCAGGTTCTTCCAATTCTTTTGATTTTCCAAAGTCTGTCTTAGATTGTTCGTTTAGGTGGAAGAGTATTTCTGCTGCATAAGTGATTTCTGGTTCTGTATCTGTGTTGTAATGTCTTATTTTTGTGTTTATTGATAGGCATCTTTTATTATAAGTGTACCAGGTTAATTTTTATGCTTTAGCTAGCTTGTTCTTATCTGGATTGAGGTTTTTTCATTTAGATGGTTGGTTATTATTTCTCCAAGGTATTTAAACTGTGTTACTATTTTGATTTTATTACCATTAATGATTGTTTCTTTTTTAATTGTGTTGGTTTTTGGGGCATAATTTCTGTCTTTTTGAATGATATTTTGAGGCCTATTTCATTTGCAATGTGTTGAAGTTCTAATATCTATGATTTAGTTACATTGATATCGTTTGCTAGCAGTACCAAATGTTCAGTGAAACCAAGACACTTTGTTTTGATTTTTCGGCCTATTTCTACTTTTGGGGGCCATTTAAAAATCTGTTTAATGTTTCCAATAATTAAATTATTGTTAATAACAAGATTAGTACTTAATTTAGGCCATTGATTTAAATTATTGTAAAACTGTTAAGATGAAAAGGTACAGTTTTTATAAGTTAATGGAAGTAATTAATTAATAGAAAAGTACAACTTTATTCAAAGAATAACTAAGGAATAAAATTATCTCACAGTGGACTTAGGTTTAACTTTTCAGGTACATATTGTCGATTGGTATAACTGGATATAGAGTTCTCCTGAATGGTTATGTTTAGGGGAAAATGCCTTAGAATTGTGTTGCATCTGAAAATATTATAAAAATTGGGGATTTTTATTAAAAAAATGTAGTTTGCCATCATTATGAAAAATTTCAGATTTCAATCGTGCCAGTGGATTCAAAAATCAAGAAGATGTATTCCCCATTTAAAGTTCTTAGTGGTTTTTCTAGTCTATGAGATCTCAGTGTTGGCATGCTTAAAATGGACACTGAATATATAGAATTAGAAAATTTTGGTAGTGGTTTATTATGTGTTGCCTGCAACACATTTTTTTCAATAAAATTTTGTTGTGAGTATTTTTCAGTATTGAAAATACATTCTCTCTTTCAATTTGTCTTATGATTTCTTTTTCTACCTATTAGTCCACCTAGTTTCTTTTAATAGCACATTTCAAATATGTTTGTTTTTCTGGTTACCTATTTAAGTAACTTACCTAGTTTTATTACCTAAATAATAAAATTTTGTTGCTGGCTTATCACATTTTCTGAACTTACAATGTTAAATTAAGTTTTCTCTTTATTGTGTTTAATCATTTGTTATTTTGCAATAGTTTACTCTTAAATTTAATTTCTCCCTCATTAATGCATTCTTATTATTGTTACCTTTTTTAACTCATTTTCAGTTTTAGTTAAAATTATCAGGAATCTTAAAATTTTTTCATGTCTGTTGGAGTGCTGAAAAAAAAAAAAATGTTTATTTGTACAAAGTTTATGAGGAAAGTCTTCTCTCTTTATTGCATGTTGCCTTTCTTTTCCATTTTGATTTTATAGCTTTACTATAGCCTTGGTGAAAATTATTCTAAAAAACTGAATAGTTTAGTCTTATTTTTCATTAAGTCTAGACTATTTCATTCTGCTATTCTTGATATCAAATGCTATTAATTTCTTCTTCTTTTTAATTTTTTGTTATTTTTTTATTTCAGTGTTTATTTAGAAGAGTATAAGAAAAACGCTGATCCATTTGCAAAATTAAAAGTAGTGAAATTACAAAATTCATTAACAATCTGGGCTAAGAAAGAAAATATTACTTTGAGTACAACTACAGCAGCCATGAGGAAAAGAGAAACTAAAGTTGTAACTAGAACATTTCATAAAGCAGGCCTTGTTGTACCATATAATAAGAAAACAGAGCTTGGTTACCGTGAACTTGCTGAAAATGATGGTATTTATATTTTTTATTTAATAAGTTTTTAACTATGTGTAATTTGAGAGTATGAGGTGCTACCCAAACGTTTGGGGAATTTTACCATAAAAATAAAATAGCGTACCATAACTTATAATTTCCACTGTCTCCTTCAAAGTAATCCCCTTGGGCATTGATACAGTGATTCCAGTGTTTTTCCCATGATTCCATGCATCCCTGGAAGTCTGCAGGTGTAAGTCTTCGAAGCACTTTCTGCGTTTCTTCCTGAATCTCCTCAATTGTGTTAAAACGACGGCCTTTCAATTGAAATTTTATTTTCGGAAAGAAAAAAGTCCCACAGGGCAAGGTCAGGCGAATAGAGTGGGTGGGGAATCACTACTGTCTTTTTGGAAGCCAAGAAATATCGAACGGCTAGTGATGTGTGTGCGGGTGCGTGTTCACGGTGCAGAACCCAGCTGTTGTTACCCCACAGATCTGAACGTTTGCGCCTTATGCTTTCATGTAACCGCTTCAAAACTTCACAACAGAACATTCCATTGACAGTTTGACCAAGAGGAACAAAATCCTTATGGATAATGCCTTTGATGTTGAAAAAACAATCATCATGGACTTCACATTGCTGGGAACTTGGTGTGCTTTTTTTGGGCGCGGTGAACTTGGCGACTTCCACTGCAACGACTGCTGCTTAGTTTCAGGGTTATACCTGTACACCCATGTTTCATCACCGGTTATGATGTTGGAGATGAAGCTTTTGGGTCATCTTGCTGAATTTTTCAATTCACTACAGACAGCTATGTAATTTTGTTTCTGGTCGTTGTTCAACAGTCTCAGAACAAATTTTGCAGCAATGCGTCTCATGTTCAAATTGTCCGACAAGATGTGTTGTACGGATCTGTATGACATTTGTACGATTGCACAAACATCATGGATTGCTTGTCTACCATCTGCAACAATAGCCTCTCGCATTTTTGCGATTTTTTCCGGTGTTGCACTTGTTGATTGTCCTCCTGAACGCTCATTGTCATCAACTGTTGTTCGTCCATCTTTGAATCGTTTGTACCACAAAAAAGTTTTACTTTTACTCATAGCATTGTCACCAAATGCTTACACAAGCATGCGATGGGTTACTGCACCAGTTTTTTTAAGCATGAAGCAAAATTCGATGCAGGTTCTTTGCTCTTTAAAATCTGCCATTTAGAACTTTGCCAAAGCAGTAAAACACAACGTTACACAACCGCACGAAAGTCAACAATGCAGCCTCTCACCATCACAGCTGTTGGAACACTGATTCACAAAGAGTACTGTTAGCCACATCTAGGAGCAGCAGGTCGTACTAGCAATGGTTCGCACGCGAAATTCAAATTCCCTGAACGTTTGGGTAGCACCTCGTATATATTTACTTTCGTTGAATAAAATATTAAAGAATTGAAAACAAAAAATTTTAAATTAAAATTTGACCAAAATTTTAAAAAAATGCAATTTTGAAGAAAGAATGAATTACTATGGAAAGAACAATTTAATTTAAAGAGATATAAGCAGGCAAGCTCTCCTTTTTTACATCTTTCTTTTCTCTTTTTAGTTAGTTAAACAAAAATAAGTATATATTTCAGAAATTGTGTACGGTGAAATTACCAAATTCAGTGACATTGGAAAACATCGTATTATTAAAGAAAAGGTGGTCTTTAAATAGAGATTTTTAGTCTAATAACACTGATAGACAAAAAAAAAATTAATGTTTCCCTAAGCGTGATACCATTTCTTGAATTGCATTTTTTTGTTCATTAAAGATCTGTAAATACAATTTTCCTATCTTTCTTAGTTTTAAATAAATTACGCTTCAAAAAAAATTAAGGGAAAATATCATTGAAATCTGTAAAATTTATAATTTTGAATGGCCATACTTGTGTTAGAATGATTTTGCTGATGCTTTTCTTTTATAAATAGCCTCAGGCACATCTCAACATAATGTCCAACAGTAATCGGCTAGCATGTTAGTATTCATTCCATTTTCCTTTATAGTAGCTTTCCATCACCGAAATATCTTGATGGAAACATTTACCATGTTTGTTCGTCACTTATGTTTTTGAGGTTGTCGGGGAAAAAAATCCAGATGTGAGTGGAGGTAATGTATTTTCAAAGACATATTACATCCCACAGTTCTGTATGAAGTAAGAAGTTGATTAACAATATTGTGGTAATTGTCGGATTTTTGTTTGCTGATAAAATTTTTGCAAATGTGTTTAAATAAAGCCCAAGCTGCAGTTTCTATATCATTTAACATTGAGTTAAATACATCATCTTTGACCAACTCTCTTATTTGAGGACCAACAATTATTCCTTCTTTGATTTTTTTTCACTTACATTCGGACATTTCTACCTGATGTCCAAAAATCTGGGACTATCCTTCTTCATTGCTTTTAAAAATTTTTTCATTAGTTCTAGCTTGATATGGAGAGGGGATACAAATATTTTTTTGGGTTCAACTAAGGGCTCATGAATAATATTTTTCCCATTTGGAGTTGTTATCTCTTTTCTTCCACTCTTTGGTAATAATGTTTATCCCTAGCTCAGCTGTCCCATTCACAAGGAAAACACATGTACTTAGTATAGCCTAACAAAATAGCTATAACTTTCAAATCACCACATATGTTCCAGCTATGTTTTTTGTAATTTATTTTTCTAGAATGTCTTTCATCACATCCTATGTCTCTTTCAAATTAATACCATAAGTGATTGGTATCCAAGGATATTAATTACTGTTGTGCAGTAACCACTTTTAAACTATACTTGGACGAATCTATGAAAAGGCACCAGTCCTCATGTTTATGAACTTGTCCTAAGTGCAACATAAGTTGATCAATATTTGTGCAATAAACCAAATTATTTTCATCAATAAAGTACTGAGAATGTCCTTTTTTTGGCTTTGAATGCCTGAAATTTTTGTATTTTTTTTAAAAGTAAATTCCAACCTTGCAGTCTTGATCCTAACAGTTCAGCTTGATTTTTTGATAAATTTAAATCCCTAACCAAGTCATTTCTTTAATTCACCTTGTGATGTAAGATGTGGCTTATTGGAAGATAATTCAAAATCAAAATCATTGTTGACTTCTTCAGTAGTGACTGATTGCAGTTTGCAATGAAGGATATTCTACAGTATGTTTAGATTTTTTAGAAATTCCAGACACGCTTGTTAAACAAAAGTAACAATCAATTACATTATCCTTTGGTTCATGCCAAACCATAGGTATACCAAATGGCAAAGCCTTTCATGTACTTTTCAGCCTCTTAAATATATGCAGAACAGTTAGTGCATACTATATGAGGAGACCATGTCTTACTCTGATCCAATTTTACTCTGAAAGTAAAAATGATATGCTTTTTTAATTAAAGGTGTAATGTTTTTTTGTGTTTGATTTTACGGTAAACTCACCACATACATAAGAAAAGGCATCCACATCATTTACACAATTTCAAGGCATTATGACACTGCATTGTTAATAAACTTAAGACAGCAATAAGACTGAACAAAATTAATTCATTCCTAAATCCAGTGCTTAATACAAACAACACAGCTCAGCTACATGCTTTGGACCTGCACAGACATAATTAATCTTGTCCGTGAAGGCTCACTCTTCAGTATTAGATATGATTTCATTATATGTGTCTATGATATGATTTAATTCTTTGTCTAGTACTGTTTATTTATAGCTTACAAATTTTGTTAACAAAGTTAAACAATAAAAAAAGAGCTAACAAAATACGGGTAAAGTACTAACTGTATGTTGAAAAATGAAAAAAAATCCTTTAATTAAAATTAAAAAAATTTTCAAAAATGGTGGGTGATAGAAAGATTCTGAGTTTATATTCATTTTCAGCATCAACAAACAGATTAAAATTGTGTATCGCATGTTAGAAAACAAAAATATATTTATCAGTATAATCGGATTAACAATGTATGTAATTTATTTTTGAAGATAAGGATTTAAGAAAAATCTCTTTTGTGAGGCCTTATACAGATGTTTAACATCTAAGTAGAGAATATTTTTAAATAGTTTAACACCTAAATTTTCCCAAATAACTCATAAATTTATATATATGTTATGCTCTGTAAAATTGCAAAAAATCAATTAAAAACAATAAAGTCAAAGATTGATAAAAATATATTTCCTGTTGAAACAAATCTTTATTTGAATAGTATGTTAGATTTTTTAAATAGTGTATTAATTTTTTTAATATTGCCTGGTGCAGATGTCAGTAGTCTGGATAGTTGGATATCAGGAAAATCACTCGTTCAGGTAATCAGCGTCCTACTGTATATAAATTTTGGAACTTATTTATTTCACTGTTATGATTTTATTCTCTTCTTATAAAATCATAAGAAAAAAATGGTTGTCTTGTATCTAACATTGGTGTGATATTTTGTTCTTGATAATGTATTTTGTATAAACCCAAGTATGAGTTTACAGTATATGTATGTAATCTAATTTCTTGGTAATTCTGTTTCAGCTACATTAAAAAATATATTGAAAAATATAGTCGACAGTAAAACAGAAGAAGAACGTAAAGACCATTTTTCAAAATTATATCCCATCATTACTTTTGCTAATATTGCTAATGATGAGTGCGACTTTGGTACAAGTTTAGAGCTAGCCTTAGATTTATTTAGTTTTGGAAGTCCTTTGCTTCATGAAACCATTAAGCGATTAATGACAACATCTTATGAACTTCTTGGAAAAAGTGAATTCGCTACAATTATTGAGGTAAATACGTTTAATTAATAGCTTCACATAGTAATCCATGTTTTGTTATTTGCATTATATACTATGTTTTCCAGTATTGAGCTTTAACTTAAGTCTTACTTTTGTCTTAAGTTTTGCCATAAATTTAGCTGGATAACATCATAATTAGGTGCTTATTATCTTGGAAAATGAGTCGTAGTTTATATAAACGTTTTTCATTTAGTGAAATATTAGGTTACAACTTGTTGAACAATAAGTGCAGCCCAGAAGATTCAGTAGGTTTTTAATAATTACTTTAAATTCCGGCATGCTTGGTGAGATTTGGGAGTCAAAAATATTATTTAAAGTTTAAATTGGAGACTAATTTATATGAGGGTAATTCAGATATAAAGAAGAATTTATTTAGATAGCTAAATTGATATTAGATGAAATTATAAATCAGTTACCTAATTTTTCTACATAGTCTGAAATATATTTTTTCCATTGGTTAGGTAGCTTCCTGATCCCCTCATAAAAATACAAGATGCTGCACACCAACTGCGGCATCGTCTTTGAATCTTTCTCCTCTTAAATCCTTTTTCAGCAAACCAGACATGTTGATAACAAGTCTCTACTGTTAAGGTGGATGTTCAAGAGATGTCTAATGGATTTTAGTGAGTTTATCGCGAGTCTGAGTTGCTGTATGTGGCTGTATATTGTGGAGAAGGAAGATGTTGCAAATTGGTTGCCAGCATTGTTTGTTGCAATAAACAGTCCTGATGTCATCAAACAACTGGTGGTAGTTTACCACGTTTCCCATCCTTTGTGCAGGAAATCGATCAGCAGCACAACTTTTGAGTCCTAAAACACAGTTGCTAGGACTTATCCAGTTGACAAGTGTTTCTTGGCCTAAATCGATATCCCCCTTCTCACTTTTCCACCACTTCAAACTTATTCTCTTGCTTTCTGGGGTGTAGTGATGGACCCATGTTTCATCGCAGATCACAATAAGGTCCAAAAATGTCTTTTCTTCCTGAGAGTGATTCAGAAGCCGTTGGCAGATGTCTTTTCAGACATTTTCTATGCCTCAGTGAGAAGATGTGGAATCTATCTCTCTGATACTTTGCTGTATACAATGTTTGACTGCTTTACACTCCCAACACTTATTCTGACATCTGATGCAATTTCAGCTATGGTTATGTGACGGTCACCTTCCACATGATCATAAATGGCCTGAATGTTGTCATCATTAATGTGACGTTCATGACTTTCATTCTCCACTGCATCATGGCCACTTCAAAATTTTTTGGTCCAATCAAGCACTTGAGTTATTGACAGGGTAGCATCTTCAAATTGTGCTTGGAGTCCAATTAGAATTTCAGAAGATTTGACACCTTTGTTGGCAAGAAATCTATAATTCATTGCACAATGAACAATATGGTACCTCTTGCTCAGACATTTTGCTGCTGATATGGAAACGTGACCTATGGGCAAGGCTGAGCAGTTGCTTCTCTTCACACTTATCCAACTACCTATAGCACCTCACCACATTCACTTCTTCAGTCCATGTAGCAAAATTATGGTTTATACTTGAATGACCCCTGTTTATATCAACGTTAATTTTTTTTTTAAATTGGTTAATTAGAATATAAATTTAAGCATTAGGAACATGAATAATTTAGCTACATATTTTTATATAATTATTTGTTACTGTTATTATTATTTTATAAAAAAAAAATAATAAGTACATTAATTGTGCTCTTTGACAAAGCGTTTTTTTAAAATCTTCATTTTCTTGCCAACCATGAAGTATTTCAATAACACCATATTTAGGTCTCGCTTTACTATTGTTTGTCATCCAACTTTTAAGACATTCGTATTTTTATTAAGTACAAATCACAAAATCTATTACACGATCACTCATTTAGAGATTGATCCATCTTTATTGGTTGACTCAAACTCTTGTCCTTCAGTGAATACTCTGTTTAATTTTACTATTTCTTTGTGTTACATCTGTTTTATGTAATAATATGTTTTCTCTGTTTCTTCATTCTGTCATTTAAAAAATTCATATTCAGTGCCTGATTTATGTTTTTGTTTCTTTTTCTGATTAAATTTGGCATATCCAGTCTTTGGTCTCCAAAAATTTACCGCAATCCTTGCTTTAATTGTGTCTTGATGTCCAAATTTCACTACAGACGGACATCTTGAAATCGACATTATCTTATATAAATTTAATAATGTCTCCATTTCAACTTTATTTTTTAATATGTTTTATTAATGCCATTTAGTTCATTAAATTTCTAATAAGCGAAAGAAAAATTTCTATAAACGTTTTTTATTGTTTTTTGGACCAAGAATTTCTTTTTGAAATGTCAGTAATATTTGTGAAAACCCCCGATACCCAATACCCAAAATATTAGCCAATCGCATACTTTCCAGTTACAGCTGTGGTGCTGCAACAACATATGTACTTATAGATGTTAAACTGTGATCTGAGAGCCCATTTTGGGAAAACTTGTTCTGATGGTTTCAGGGAGCATCAAGGGATAGTATACTTCAAATGAGAATGTATGAAAACATAATAAATGTTTTAGTAATGATGTTGCGCTTAATATTTTGATGAAATTATATATTAATAATGGAAGTAAAATTATTCCAATATAATCATCTAGTATAGTTTTCTTGGATTTTGTATTAAATGTGAAGTCTTCTAAATAAGGAAATAGGTGTGAAATCTTTTTGATTCAGATAACATATTTTGATTTTGTGTTTTATGAAGCAATACAGTTTTACTATTGTTAATTTTTAAATTGTTATTTTAAAAAAGTGAACTTATTCTGGTTTGTTTTTTTTTTAATTATTCATATTTTTTTTCAGGCCCATTTGGAAGACAGGAAGAAAGGTTCTAATTTAAGTATCCTTAATAAGACTTAATTAATATTTAAGTGTAAAATAAGGTATAGTGTGACATATAAATAAGTGTTATTAAAATAAGTTACTGAAATCTCCTCAAAATTTCATAGGTTCGTTAGTATTTATTGTAATTTTTAGAAAAATGGTTTATATTTACTTGAGCTCTTTTTTAATTAATTTAAGTGATAAAAATGGAAATGTGGGGTAATTTTGCGACACTTCTGCATTTTGAATTTAATTTTTAGTCATTCTGAAATAATCTTGATTACAACTAATTGATTTATGTAGCTATCTAGCTGAATAACTGATTTAGTACTATTTTACATGTAGCAAAGCATTATGTTTTGTTGACATTGTTTCTGTTGGTAAGAATTACAAATTTTAGTAATTGTTTGTAATTTTTTCTATTATTTATTGTTACTGTTTTCATATGTATTACTTATTTGCATTAATTTCTCAGATTTTGTTACAGGTTTCTCTATATTTGCTTTTACATTCTGTTCCTACTTTCTCATTTAACATCTGTGTTTAATGTACCACATCTGTGCAATGTCTAGGATATTATAAGTGGTAATAGCTACTTATTAATATCCAGTTCAACTGTTAATTGGTGTGGAGCCATTGATTCTGTAAATTTTATAATCTGATAAAAGTCCCGAATTGTTAAAATTTCCAGTTTTAATTTTTATTATAATTTAATATTAAGTATTTTTGTTAATGTTTCATGTTTTATTAGTGAAAGATAATTTACTGATAAAACATTTTTTTATGTTATATTTTTCTTTGTATTTATTTATTTGTACATTAATAATAACAGACTGATGCCAATAATAATCTTTATGATTATAAGATTTTATATGAAAAATGCCTTACCTGATTGGGAATTGAATCTGAAATATGTAGATAAAAAGCAGAGATGCTACCACGCTCTATCATAAAGATCAGCAAAATAATAAAATAGAAATCTAAAATAAGATATTAATTGTTATACAGTCTTCCTCAGTACATACTTTAAAAAAGTATTTCTACCCATGTTTACACAAAAAAAAATTGTTAAATTGTACTTATTTTTTGACCGCCAAAATAGAAAGTTTAGTCTAACATTATGGCTGCAGTGCTAGTTATATTTGTTCTATACAAGCATTTATAGTAAAGCATCTTATTCTTCCCTCAATTTCCCTGTTGTGTAAGAATGTATTCTTTGTCTCTTCCATTAAAATTTTATGTCGTACTGAGTAATTCTAAAATTAAATTCTGATGTTTTAAGGATTAAATTCATACCGGACGTGGTTGACTTGTGCATCATTTGAATATAAATGTCACAAATAATCCTTTAATGATTGACAGATAGCAGTAGAAGAGGCAAAAGGTTACAACAAATAGGTATCTTGTAACACACCATTTGAAACATGAGTGCTGGACAATGGAGACTTGTTGTAACACATGGAAATTACAAGTGTTAAAAATACTGTAGCCAATATGTTAAAATATAGTCTAAAATTTTTGATTTGGACTATCCAGTCGCTTTGTTATTTTTTAGTTAACAATTATTTTTTCTTTAGATTTTTATAAATACTTTTTTCTAAAGATATAAGTATTGATTTTTTGGTTTTATAGATTATCTTTTTATTCTTTTTTTTTTATTGTTGATATCTTGTTTTTAATATTTCGTTATTTATTTTAATTTCTGTTTTGTACTTATGCATACTTGTACTAATTTTTGTCTTAACTACTATTGAAATGTGTATGTCTAGTTTTAGATTTTTTTTAACTGTCCTTGAATTTGTGCAAGTAAAATTTTATTCTTTTTATGTCTTTTATTGTTTAGCAGTTCGTATTAACGTCATAATTAATTGTATGGATTAATGTGTGTACAGGTGGGCGGGAAGTCCTTTTACGCTAGTTATGAAATTATAAGGATAGATGCAGCTTACCTTCCATGGATCTAAAATATCTGTTTGGCTTCTACCATGTTCAAAGCACAACTGTATGTACCTTCATGTCCGGTTGTTAACCGCAGTAGCGTATCAGGGGTGATCACTTCAAATGCTGACCAAACAGCATCTTGGAGCTGCTCATTGCTGATGTATCTGCATTTTTGGATTCTTCTTTTTCAAAAATGCAGAGTGGATTGTTTGGTGTGTGAGTCAGGGTATCTTGCTGGCCAAGGCAATGGAGCTGGTAACTCTTCTGACCCATGTCTGATCCAGCAGTTCCGAAAATTTTCAGTGAGGCATATGTGGGCATTCAAAGGAAAATGCGCTGAAGCACTATCTTGCAGAAATGTGTTGATATCAGTTATCCCTTTTGGTGTTAATTCTGCAAGCAACCACTTGTCGATCATTCTCGGATAACTGTTGATTAACTACACCGTGAAAATATAAGGATCAAGGAGATGTTCATCCCAGCCCAAATCATAACATGAGGCGGATGTTGTTCAATTTCCTCAAAAAAGCGAGGATTGTCTTTTGCCTACAAAAAAACAGTTTGTTTGCAAGAGCACACTCATCTGAGAACATGACATTCTTTTTATTGTTTGCTCTCGGAAAGCGTTCAAACAATAACTGACATACATAAACATGTCTATCAAGGTCATTGTCACTTAACTTGTTAACTGTGACTGGATGAGAATATTTAACTTGCAAGTCTTTCTGCATATGGTCTTGCATTGTCGATCTTGGAATGCCTAACTCTGCAGAACATTTGTGTGTTGATTCAATCGGTGATCGTTGAATCGATGCCTCTACATCAGCAGATGTCTCAGCTTGAGTCCTTGGCCTCCCACTGCGTGGTGCATCAGAAATAATCCCTGTTACAAAAGCCTTCTTCTCCCATGTCAGTAACCGTTTGCTGTGATGGTGACAATTACCCAAAATGCACAAAGAAGTCATTCATAATGTTCTCCAATGTTTTTCCAGTGTGTAGACGTTGATGAACCCACACACAAGCTAACAAACGCATTTCAATAATGAATGCACGTGTATCCACCATCTTTCCACATTCAACTACAACTAAGGTCATTCCACCATGAATGAATGCACCGGACGATCCCCACCACGGCTTATCCTCCCTACCTTTTCCAGAAGCAGTGAGCGTTATCAGTGTGAGATTGCAACAGTAGAGCCTGATTAAGCTGGATTTATTACAGTATAAAGGGACTTCTTGCCCACCTCGTATTAATGAACAGACATATGTTAAGATGTGTATTGTATTTTTTATACTTGTAAACCGCTATTTATATGAGCAGTATTTCTACCTCTTACTTGATATTAAAATATCCTCTTATACATTTTGACTTATCATTATTTGTTTCCTTATAAATATATTATTTAAAATGATTTGTACATTAATTATATTTCTTTTTTTTGTTGATAAGTTATTTTTTTAAATGTATTTTATAGAATTTGAATTGAATCATGGTATTTTATTGCCGAGTTATTTAAATTGTATTCCGAAATATAATTATATCCAATTAATATGATTACTCGGAAAACCCAATATAGAAAAAACCTATTCTGTTATTAAATTTAACACTTATTAATCTAGGGATCCTGGATAAAATTGTAGACTGCATATCTTTGCAATCTAATGGTTCAATAATATGGGATGCCTCAAGGAATAGCATCCTGAAAATGGTATTAAGTTAAAATACTAATTGCTGAAGCCTTGTTTATTTAATAAACTGGTGTCTATTGATTCTAAAGTTAAATGGACATTAAGATTAGTCACACTGCGTATTAGAAAGTATTTTGAAGAAACTATAATGTTTAGTTTAAAATATTTTAGCGCTTATTTCTCTTCTGTAGCATTGTGTTTTATGTGTGGGCAAGAATTAATTTATATTTTTTCTTCATTAAAGACTTCTGTTATTTTTAAAAATCAGAATCATTCTCTTTAGTTATATTATAGTAATGGTTTAAGTTTAAGTTTATATTTTCTTCACAGATCTTTCTTCGAAAACGATGGATTCTTCTTTGTTAAAGGTATTTAAACTTGAAGAGTTGGAGCAAAGAATTGGTATGAATCCTTGGGGTTCCCAGTGGAGGTGCTGTTAGCAGGAAATGATAATGATCACATTCCTGTGGTCTGAAAATTGCAAAAATTGTTTTAGGATCTGGAATCCTGCGATCAGAACCTGGCTTATTTTTTTATTTTTTTTCAATTTTCCATGTCACATTTTATATACTCCCACTAAAATTAAACGTTAATTTGGATTGCAAAATTTATAGTCTGGCTTAATTTTACTGAAATCGCAGAAATCTGGGTGAAATCTTTGAAGTGTTTCCGAATGTAGTTTGAAGTTTCTTTTTTTACTTTCACCAGTAGAACATGTCTTGAAAATTTGTTACATTTGTTGTGAATTATTCTGTATATATAATTAAAATATATAGTTTAATAAAATTATTAGTTTTTAAAAAAATTTGGGATTAAAGATTTTAAATGTTGGCTGTTATGAAAATATGAAAAGTATTTTTAGTTTAGTACACTTTATAAGTCAAGTTTGTTAAAAAAAAAAGACATTTTTAAATTAATGTCAACAGGAAATCTCTTTTCTTCAGTTAGCTGAAATTAGGAATAACATTTTATCATCGATCTGTAGAGATAACATTTGTTGCAGAAAATTAGGTCATTCAACTGATTATAAAGATTTTAAACAAACTTTCTGTTAAATTGATGATATCGTGAAAAATTGAAACTATTAAAACGAGGTCTGTAAATAAAGTAATGAAACTGGTTCGAAAAAAATTTTTACTTACAATCCAGTTATAAGTGGACTCTATCACCTTTGAAATAGTTCCCTTGGGAAGCCACACAACGCTTCAAATGATTTTCTCACTCTTCATAGCAGTGTTGGAACTCAGAAACCGAAATATCCTTCAGATGGTCGGTTACATTTTTTTAATGTTTTCTACTGTTCCAGTATGGTCTCCTTTGAGGTGTTTTTTTTAAAGTTGGGAACAGGGACTCAGGTAAGGTGAATAAGGTGGTTGAGGAACTACAGGAATGCTTTTCTTTGCCAAATTCATTAATTGAGATTGCAGTGTGACAAGGTGCATTGTCATGATGCAGTATCCAGTTGTCTTCAATGGCTGATCTCATGCGGGCAACTCTTTTTGCAGTCTTTCAAGAATTCCTTGGTAAAGATGTTGATTTACAGTCTTTCCTGTAGGCAAATACTCCTTATGGACAGTGCCATTATTATCGAAGAAACAAATTATGGTTTTGATTTTTGATTCAAAAAAGCATGTCCCATGCTTTTTTAGGACATGGTGAGTTTGAATACTAGTTTAGTTCAGAATCAGTAGGCCAGTAAAACGAAAAGAAAGTATCATGTTGAAAAGGATCATTTCAATACGCTTTTTAATATGGGATTTTATTTTTAATTAATCACTGTCAATGTCTGTAGAAGAGTTACCGGTAGTCTCCACGTCGCTCTGCTAAAGGTGATCGTCTTCACTACCATCAAGTTCATTAGATATTCCGCATTTTTTAAAACTTTTCCTTACTAATTCTGTGGAAATACCTTCCCAAGCATCTTTTATCCAAACACAAATCTGGTTAATATCTGGGCGTTTGATTCTTCCTGTAGGCTTGAGAAAGAAATTTTCATCGGCCATCCATTTATTGTACAGTTGTTTTAATGCAGACATCTAGTGGTTGCAATAGAGATGTCAATCCGCCGGAATTATTACTTGGTCTGTCATACCCTTTTTTAAAATGTCTTTCACTTTATCAGTCGTATGCCCCCGATAACTATCCATTACTAGCATACCGGTATTTTTTTATTTAGTAAATCTCTTGATCGCTTTTGCTATACACACCTGATTCGATCTAAAATTAAGGTTTCATCCATCCAACCTAATTCCTGTGCTCTGATAATAATTCCATTTAGCTGTACGGTAGGAAGAGTTTTTCTTTTAAAAACAATTTACGCAGGTAATTTTGATCCATCAGAAGAAATGCAAAGCATAACAATTCACCTTTGTTTTTCATTACCACCAGTGCGAATCGGTAATACTTTTTTCACCTTTTTTGTTTACGGTTTTGTCGATTGGTATTTCAAAATATACTACGGGGGTTTGATCAGCGTTTCCTATTTGAGAAGGCAAATAGCCTTTATCTTTTCTAAGATTTATTATGTATTTGTGAAAATGTAATATTTTTTGTTCATAAGCGTCTGGAAGTCGTTGAGAAATGGTCGTCTTTCGTCTTATTGACAAATCATTTCGTGCAAAAAAATGTGTTATCCATCCACGGCTTGCTTTAAAATCAACTTTATTCAATGATTTAGCGATTTCACGAGCATATGATCGACACATTTCTTTCGTGACAGCATTTCCTTTTTTCCATAACAATGTCATACAATTTTTTTTCTGTTTGTGTATTTTGGTTTTAAGCCACGAAAAGCCCTTTTATTACCAGTTCCTTTCACCAGAAGTTATTTCTTCTTACGCCAGTCTCGAATGCAGCTTTCATGTACGTCAAATTTTCTTCCTGCTGCCCGATTTCCAATTTTTTCAGCCTCTTCTATAATGCGCAGTTTTTCATTTACTATAAAAGATCGTAGACGTTGTCCTTTTGTACTCATTTTAATGCCATAATTAAAATAAATCACTGTATTAAATTTACAAGATAAATTAAAGAGATAAAATGCACATGACATTCCACATATACAAACAGTACAATGACTGTGGCGAATAGACAAGACGACGATGGGTAACTGATACTGTAACTGTAGTGTCATTAGAACCGGATGCAGCCTATACAGAATGAAGCAGTTTTATAAAAATACCGTAACTTCGTTCCTATCGATAATATGAACAGGATGTTAATAATTAAGGATGTATTCTGTATAAGCGGCATCCGGTATTGATAAACGAAAGCTTAATGCAACTATATTTATGTGATTGAATTTAGTTACTTCTAAGAAAACGTTTACTTTACATAAATTATTCTGGCTAAAGGCTGTATTTCAAGTAAGCCCCGCACCCTTATTTTTTCTCTCCAATTCAAAGAAAAAAATGTTCGGGGGGTACTCGAATAAATACGGTGTATCGATCGTTGTCTGTTAATATCGGCGTCTTTAACTTAATTGAAAGTAATGGTATATGTGATTGTTTTTCATCATAAAATAATGAACTACAACCAAAAAGTAGACACCAGAATGTACCGATCACTAGCGGAAAATCTCCATTTATTAGTATCAATTTCTCGAGTTAAATTTCTAATTTAACTTCCGTTAATTTGAATTTGGTGCCATTGTTCTTAATTATTTACACACCTGGAATGGTCGACCTGAGTATGTTGCAGACTACATATTTATATGCACTTGTTTATCGGTACATTTACACTTAACACTGCACCTCTGTCAGGTCTGGTAAGCCGGTAGCATTAATTAAATATTCTTACATATATGCACACACCCAGACCCGGCAATAGCTGGAAAACTGGTTGGAGAAAACAAAATGTTTAGCTATTATTAAGATGTAGTAGTGTAGACCACTTTTGAAACTACAGAGTGTCCCACATAAAACGCAACCCAACCTTATATTGGTAGGTAATGAAATAATAAAAAGGCATGTGTAAATGTAAATGTCATTTTTATTATTACCATCCATTACCTTACATTTAGAGTAAATGTTGGAAGTGGCCGCCATCTTCTTGAATACAAGCTTCAATTCTTTTTATAGCGTTTCTTGCAACTTTTTTCAAAGTTTGGGGCTGGATATTTAATACAGCTTGTTCAATATTGACTCAATCGTTCAAGTGTTCGTGGTTTGTCGCTGTAGGCTTTTTCTTTTAGGTAACCCCGTAGAAAAAAATCCGCCGCAGTCAAATCTGGAGATCTTGGTGGCCACAAGCCTCGACCGATAACACGATTACCAAAGAATTCCTCGAGGAAATCAGAAGTTGAACCTGCGTAGTGCGATGTCGCACAGTCATGTTGTAGCCGACAGTGTTTGTCTTCCTCTTCCAAGAGTGCGATGAACTGAAATAAAATATCCTGATATCGTTCTGCATTAATGGTGTACTCAAAAAAAAAATAGGACCGATTATTTTCTTCTGCGATATCGCGCACCACACGCCCAATTTCTGCGGGTGTAATTGTTTTTCGTGATAAACGTGGGGATTTTTAGCGCTCCTAATTCTACTGTTTTGGCTGTTTGTAGCTATCCCAATGAAACCGTGCTTAATCTGTGAAAAATAACGAATCCGTAACATTAATTCCCTCACGCAGAAATCGACGGAACCGTTGACAATATTGTAGCCGTTTTTCTTTGTCGGGCTCAAGAAGTCGATGAACCGTTTGAATGCGATAAGGTCGTAATTGTAATCGTTTGGTCGCCTGATGAACAGTCGATTTAGACAAATTAATTTCAGCAGACAAACGTCTGATCGATTTATTTGGCGAGGCGAGTAATCGGTCTTTGATTTCAGCGACTGTATCTGTATTCAACACTGACGTAAATCTTTTGTGTTCCTTGTTATTAACAGAACCGGTCTCTCTAAATTTTGCGACTAACCTTAATACTGATGTTTTGTTAGGAGCCGGTTTATCTGGGTACTTATGGCGAAACAAATCTTGCACTGCAACCACTGATTTCGTACTGAAGAATGACTCGACGATGAAAAAACTCTCATCTAGCGAAAACACCATCTTGTCTTTAGCAATACACTGAACGTTATGATGCATTGTTGTTACTATCGGTAGTGTTATACTGCGTCGCCGCGATGTTCAGATGTTGGACGAGTCCATTTTAGTAACGAGTAGGGGAGTAAGCTTGACTTTTGAAATTTCATGGTTGAGTAATTGATGGGTTGCGTTTTATATGGGACACTCTGTATAAAATTAATAAATAGGCAGAATTTTGGTTATGTTGGTCGTAGTTTGAAAAGTTTTACGTCAACATTTTTGTTTTACACTGCTCTTTATAATATTCTATCAATCCTACCATTTCAAATTTTTGAATTACAGGAGTGCATTGGTTCGGAACGCTGTTACGTACTGCTTTTTTGGAAAAATAAAAAAAATTGTTCTTTTATTTAAAATTTGGTTTAATCTAGAGCTGATAAAAAATTTAACTTAAATTCAGTGGCGGGCGGCTCCAAAATTTTTTTCTGGGCCTTTTCAAGGTCACGGTTAACGTTTTCTGTAAAATAAAGAACCGAAAAAAGAAATGAATCAAATAGAATATCTGGAAGCAGGATAATAATCTAATCATACATTATATCACATTCAAGAATATGGTACACGGTTTCACCGAATAAATAATAAAATATCAATACAGATAATATTTTGTAGTATTATTAAATAATAACTTAATAAAATGTCCGCTTAAAAACACCTATAATCCAATGGTGCTTAATTTAAATTTCTATGTACACATCAATAAATACATAATTAGTTTTTACTAATTACCTTCTCTTCCAGCGTGTTTTTTGGACAAATTTGGCAATCAAAGAGTCCTTACTTTCCACCATTTTCTGATCACTAGTGAAAAAACAACTAAACCGCTTTCATATTCTTTCCACCGACTAAATTAGAAAAAGGGAAACAAGGAACGTTCCATACACATGAGGAGTAAAAAAAAATCCTTCCACCAGCACGCCAAGGTTTGCACTGCGGGAACGACAGTGCTTTCCCTTGCAGCTTCCTATGTGCGCATGGGCACAACAGCCAAACACCACGCCGCTACAAAGATTTTTGTGTATTTTTCATAAACTTTGATTGATTCTTGATATTAAACTTAAGGATTATTTATTGTATAAGTATAAAAAAGAATTAAAGAAAAAAGGACTCGTTATATTACATTTTATCGATAATCCAGTGGAAATGCGGGGTGCTGCAGTTCCACAGTGCCTATACGCGAGCCGCCACTGCCTAAATTACAAAAAAATCAGACCGCATGCCTTTCAGACTTATTTTTATATATTTTAGCATTTTCTTTCTTTTTCTTGTTTAGCCTCCGGTAACTACCGTTTAGATAATTCTTCAGAGGATGAATGAGGATGATATGTATAGTGCAAATGATGTGAAGTCTTGTACATTCTCAGTTCGACCATTCCTGAGATGTGTGGTTAATTGAAACCCAACCACCAAAGAACACCGGTATCCACGACCTAGTAAAGGCTTAGGCTACTTTTATACGGATTTGAATACTAGATCGTGGATACCGGTGTTTATTGGTGGTCGGGTTTCAATTAACCACACATCTCAGGAACGGTCGATGTACAAGACTACACTTCATTTACATTCATACATATCATCCACTGAAATAATACCTTACCATGGTTCCGGAGGGTAAACAGAAAAATAAAGTTTGTGTGTTTTGTTTCAAAGTAAAGTTGGACTTTTAAAATTCAAAAAAAAAATTTATAGATGTTATTTACAACAATTTTCTCATAATTAAATTCTCTGCAAAGTTAACTATAAATTGATCTTTTTTTATTGGTAAATTAAAAAAGTTATTTTACTCTAAACCTAAAAATGTGTATTCTCCGGCAGAACTTTTTCGTATTTTATTAAAACCTAAGTGCGACAGACGTCTGGGCCTACTTTTATTCAATTTATTAGATCAAAAACCATAAGGAAGGACCCCTCGATTTGTACCCCAAGAATTTTAGTGAGGTCTAATTTCACAGAGGGAGCAGAAAGCAGGGCTAAATGTTTCGCGAACCGAAACTCACTAACGAATCGTTTTCTGACCTATGTTTATGTGAAAGTTTATCTTATATTTATTACAGAGTCATCTTCCGAGAGTTTGTCGTGCAATTTAGAATCACTCTGTAGTATATATAGGGTGTTTCTAAAATGGTGGACTGGCTATACTTTTTCAGATTCTACTTGTAAAACTAAACAATAAATATCGTTAGGAAAAATAGCAATTTCTCCTTCGTTCTCCTCCTGTCCGCCAATTTGTTATTTTTATATAAAAAATTATATCTCAAGTTCGGGTAGAGGAATCATTAATATTCGGTAAGAGTTTTTGCAATAAAGTTTTAATGTTAGCAAAAAATCACGACTAAATAGCTTCGAAAATTACAAAATGGCAGCCATGTTTATTTTTCAATCCGTTATACCTCCGTAAATATAAGTTTTATGAAAATGTATGTTGATATTGCTAAAGTATTAAGCCTTTTATTTTGAACAAAATTACATTTTATTATTTTAAATTCGGTTAACAAATAGTTGAGTTATGGGAGAAAATTGATGTTTTAATTTTGTGTCTGTTTTCATGTCCTCCACTTTACGTTCAATTCGATTATATATTAATATTTTTTTTATTTATTGTTAATTCTAGTATTGTAAATTAGTATCAAATTAAGTTTTCTCACAATAAAATTTAATATTACACAATAATAAAACAATTACTATTAGCGACTACTACTGCTGATCATGTTAACAATATAAAAATGAAGCTTCTTTCAACAGGAATGGTGTTAAAAAACTATCACAACCAGCGTATCTGTAGCGACGAAAATTTTCATAGTACCTTCCAAAAGAGCCATCAACAACAATTTCTCCTGAATATATGGGCGGTATTTTTAATAACTATCTTTTGGGTCCTGTCATTATCTTGCTCATTTGACCGAAAATCTTCCAAATTTTCTGGAAGACTTACCTCCACAATTAAGAGAAAATATGTAGTTTCACTACGATGGAACTCCAGTACATTTCAGCCAGTCGGTTCAGATTTCCTGCATGTAACTTTCTATGAAAGATGGATACGCCGCGGAGGGCTAGTGATCTGGCCTGCCCGATCACCTGACTTAAACCCTCTTGACTTCTACCTGTGGGGTGGTTTGAAACATATTGTTTATTCAGCTCCAATACTTAACATTGAGGATCTTTAACAAAGGATCCAAAATTAATTTCATGAAATTAGGAATTCTCCCGGAATTTTTTAACGGTTAAGACAATATCTCAGAAAAAGACTGGAAACTTGTGTAATTTTTAATGGTGGATACTGAACATCTCTTATAACTTTTAACAATTGTTATGTTTATTTAAAAAAAAGTGTACCTAATATTCTACAACAATTAAAGTAAGATTATCCAGGTTTTGTTTTATTTTTTTAATTATTAAGTCTATTATTGTGAGAAAATTATTATTTAATTTGCTACTAATTGACAATTCTATAATTAACAATAAATAAAAACAATATTTAATCGAATTGAACGTAAAGTGGAAGACATGAAAACGGACGCAAAATTACATCAATTTCTCCCATAACTCGGCTGATTGTTAACCGATTTTAAAAAAGAAGATGGAATATTGTTCAAAATAAAAGGATTAATACTTTAGCAATATCAACATACATTTTGATAAAACTTATGGAGCTATAACGGATTGAAAAATAAATATGACCTCAATTTTATAATTTGCGAAAGTATTTAAGTCCTGATTTTTTGATAATTTTAAACTTTATTACAAAGACGCTTATCAAATATTAATGTGATTCCTCTATCCGAACTTGAAATATACATTTATGTATAAAAATAACAAAATGGCGGACAGTATGACAACGAAGGAGAAATTACAATTTTTCCTAAGAATATTTTTTGTTTAGTTTTACAAGTAGAATCTGAAAAAGTATAGCCAGCCCACCATTTTAGAAACACTCTATATATACTACAGTGATTCTAAATTGCACGGCAAACTATCGGGAAATAACTCTATTGTAAAAATAAGAAAAACTTACGTAAACATAGGTCAGAAGACGACTCGTTAGATAGTTTCGGTTCGCGAAACATTTAGCCCTGTTTCCTGCTCCCTCTGTGAAATTAGACCTCGCTAAAATTCTTGGGATACAAATCGAGGAGTAAATTTGGTGCTTCCTTTTAGTTTTTGATCTAATAAATTGAATAAAATTAGGCCCAGACGTCTGTCTCACTTAGGTTTTAATAAAATACGAAAAAGTTCTGCCGTAGAATATACTTTTTTAGGTTTAGAGTAAAATAACTTTTTTAATTTACCAATGAACAAAGATCAATTTATAGTTAACTTTATAGAGACTCTAATTATGAGAAAATTGTTGTAAATAACGTCTATAAGACTTTTTTTTTAATTTTAAAAGTTCAACTTTACTTAGAAACAAAACACACAAACTTTATTCTTCTGTTTAGCCTCCGGAACCATCGTAAGGTATTACTTCATAGGATGATATGTATGAATGTAAATGAGGTGTAGTCTTGTACATAGACTATTCCTGAGATTTGTGGTTAATTGAAACCCGACTACCAATGAACACCGGTATCCACGATCTAGTATTCAAATCCGTATAAAAGTAACTGCCTTTACTAGGATTTGAATCTTAGAAAAAAAACACACAAACTGGATCGGAAAAGTGATACTATTTTAAACAGGACAATTTACATACAAATGCTAAAATATATAAAAATAAGTCTGAAAGGCATGCGGTCTGATTTTTTTGTAATTTAGGCAGTGGCGGCTCTCGTATAGGCACTGTAGAACTGTAACACTCCGTATTTCCACTTGATATTATCGATAACATTTAATATAATGAGTCCTTTTTTATACTTGTACAATACATAATCCCTAAGTTTAATGTCTGGAACCATATATATATATATATATATATGCTTATGCATAAAATTTCTGAATGAAAATCTCAAAAACTACTGGATCAATTTCAGTGAAATGTAAATATGTTCTAGTAGTAGTGTATTGCTGGCCTCGTGTTGCGCGACTGGTGGCATCTTTAGTAGAATTTATGTTGTTATTATTGGTAAGTTTAAACTAGATGCTCGTCTGTAGAGTCTACTCGTTATTTTTAATTATTTCAACTAATTACGGTTATAATAATTTAATTTTCTTATAAACTGAAAATAATTTTTAATATTAAATAAAAAAATTATACCTCTTTTTAGTTTTCTCATTTAATCTATGTTATTTGTATTTCTTGCTCAAAAATTATATAAAATAAAATAACGAAAAGTCGGTCTTGTTGTGCAGAACTGAACAAGAATTGTTTTAAAAATTTTAGTGGTCATTTATTGTACCTTGGAAAAACCAAAATACACTAGATGATAACGATATTAAAATTTAATAAGCTTAATTGTATAGATTAAATTAAAGATAAATAAATTATAAATAGAAAGATAAAAGATTATTAGATTATATGAGAGATTTTAATTTCTATATAGAAACTAAATTTTAACCAGGAATATGTTAATTATACGACGATAAAAATACGTATAATAGTAACTATTTTTCCATCGGAAAAATGTGTTATTATTATTATTTTAAAAGTATTATCATGTTTCGAATTAAATATATTTAAAAACTGAATTAGGTCAAAGAGTTTTATTAAAGGTATTTTATGTTAATTTAATTTATATTTAGAATAAAATAAAACTTTTTATAGAGAATGTTACGGTTTTTAAATTTTAAATGAATTAAACTTTCAAAGACGATTCAAGAATCCATTATATAATTTAAATAAAGATAAATGGAAAATATATATTAAATGAAAGATAAGTAATACGGGCTGTAAATTTTTATAAAAAAAGGGAGTTTTATAAAGTTAGAGGGAAATTTTACGGGAAATATTTGATATGTAGTCTGTATCTCGGGTAGAGAAGGATTTTGCCCAGTTTTGCGTCGATTTCCAACCGTGCGTCGGGACGCTACTTAATTCGGTTTAAGGCGGCCGGCCTCTGTTTAATAAATAAGTAAAAATTAATTTTTTTTTTTACATAAAAAATTAACATGTTACGCGAAATATTTATTTTATAAAAAATATATATATATATATTTTTTTTTTATTTTACTTTTGTTTAAAAAAGTTTTATATATATATTTTTCAGGTAAGTGCTACTCTAATATCTATCTAATATAACTTTTCTCTTTGTACTTTATTTATGTAAGTTAATGTAAATGTTTCTATAAATTGAAATTCTGTATAATTCTATGTTATACAACAACAGTTATGTATAATGTAAATCGCTTATTATATAAAATTGTTTCTATTAATCTACCGCATATTTTATTAACAGACAAAAATATAGTTTCAAATAATATTTAAGTATAGTTTTATTATAATTTTTATACTGTATTTTTTAATATATTCAGTTTTGTAAATCGTATAATGTAACAAAATTGTTTAACAGATTATTTAAATGTTCTAGTAACTAATATTGCTCGAAAAAAAATCCTTACATTGGAAAACACACACACATATAACAGTGTCGTAAATGATTCATAATGAAACCCAGAAAAAACTACTGAAGATAAAATCTATGATAATTTATTTATACGTTCTTACGATGTAAGTGCACAGTAAAAAAAGATTTTTTGAAATTACGACTTTAAAGGGTTAAAATGGATCAACAATGAAATTTAATATTCTTTTATTTCTCGGTAACATTTGAAGATATTAACTTAATTTTTTGTGAGTGTAATCGTCATGTGAATATATAAAAATTAATTATAAATTTTTGAAATTTCGAGTTTTAAGAGTTAAAATGGGTTTTTTAATTATTTTTAAAATTCGGCTAATTTTTTAATTTCTCCATAACATCAGCTTGATTATTAGTTCTTCATGAGAATATCTAAAAACCAATTTCTAAATTTTTCGAAATTCTATCTTTGAAGAAAGATAAAAATATTTTGAACAATGATTGCAAATTTTTCCCATTTCCGACTGTACTAAAAGAGATATTCAGCTTGCAAATTCTCTTCAGATAAATATCTAAAAACCATTTTCGGTTTTTTTTTTAAATTTAGATTTTTTAAGGAATGCAACAGTGTAAGCATGCAGCGGCGGTACAACCAATTCAGCCACTGTTGCTGTGTGAGCGACGCGACTGCCTGCACCTACCTCTCGTTATTTGATTAAAAAACAAAATAAAAAATAAAAATTGAGACTTCGACGGGAAATAAGTAACCATAAAGCGCGGGAGAAGCCACGACGGGGATGCTCGTGTATATATATATATATATATATATATATATATATAAACGTGTGGGTGTGGATTTTCGCAATTAGAAAAAAAAAAGTTTAAATTATAAAAATTAGGAAAAACAGTTTAATTTATTTTTTATTGAAATAAATTTTTAAAAAATATGTAAAAAAAGTTTTTAAAACACCACACTCTTAAATTAAATACACTAAAAGTAAAAAAATAATTTTAGGGTTGTATCTCAGAATGGATTTGACAACAAGCTTTGATGTTGATATGAAAGATTATGTGAAAGTCATAACTTCAAATTAAAAATTTGATGTTTTTGTCAATTTTTTCATATCCGTGATGAATGGTTTAAAGAGTGGGGAGCTCGCCTCCCCACATAATCTTACATATCATTATCAAAGCTTGTTGTCAAATCCATTCTAAAATACCGTCCTAAAATTATTTTTTACTTTTACTGTGTTTAATTTAAGAGTGGTGTTTAAAAATTTTATTTTACATGTTTTTTATTTTCTACTCTTTAGTCTTTATAAATTTATACTTTACAGCTTCGCTAGCGAACAGGTTTGAGCGTATTTAGCGAAAGATCGGATCGGTACGTTTTACGGTGGGCGAGTGCAATCAAAAAATAAAGCTAAACGATTTAATTTCCGGATAATTAAGATCTGGTCGATCAAAAGTGTGCCCGATGGATTAAACAGTTAGCGCTCTGCCGGCTGATACATACGCTGTTTGAATCGTAAAAATCGGACGAGTGGTTGCCGAGATATTACGTTGTCACCCCTTACCCAAATTTCGAACGGCTCCCCGGAGACAGTTGAAAATATTATCCGACGGGTACTACTGGGAGCGGATGGGATGTCTATGAGGGGGGATCGAAAACATTTTTCAGAGCGCTAGAACCGACCGTTTTCGAGAAATTTGCGATTTTCGTCCGAAAATTCGGATCCGGTTAAAAAGTATTAAATTTTCCCAAAACTTCGGTCGCTACTGTACAGAATTTCTAGTAGAACTGTATACCCTAATATATATCTTGTTTATAAAACTAATACCGTGTTATAATTTACCTCCAGTCGGTTGTAGTGGTAAAATTATGTATTTCAAACGTGTCCGAATTTTAGATCCAAACTTACCGAAACAGGCTATCTTTCACTAAAAAAATATGAATGTAAACGAGGTTGCATAAGTTCAAGGAGAATTTTTTCCACTTATTTACTTGGGGGCATCTTAGAGACTTAGAAATGTTGTTAAAATGTGTTGTCATTAGGAACAAACCTGTATGCAAAATTTCAGAGCGAATGGATAAGCGGAAGTGCTTCAAAATTCGACTGAAAGGTTCCGTATCATGAATCTCACACATACTCCAAGAGAAAGTGGTAAAAATTGAAAACTTTACCACTCCCTGTATGTACCACTCCCTGTGTGTATGTGTGTTATATATACACATACACACTGGTGTGTGTATATGTATATATATCAACGAACATGATTTCTGAAGGGTATATTTTTATAAGATTGGTATCTGCTAAGAGGAAAGATTTTGGAAAACTCCGCCTACAAGGAGATGAAAAAATGGGAGAACATTCTTTCTTGATAATTCTAAATCTAAGAAACTGAAGGTGTTACAGTCGTGAATAGTATTTAGATTTCTCTAAAAACAACCGGATACGTGTGTTTCACAAATTTAAAAAAAATCTAATTTTGGGATGGTAAAGGAGAGGGTCAGACTTTTTTTTAATGAAACCACTAGCTCCCAGTCGTAGCTAATGGTCTTGCGTTTCCCGTGGTGGTCAATCCTTTTATTTTATATTTATTAGTCAAGTAATCGGAGGCAGGTGCAGTCAGTCATACATACAATAACGGTGGCATATCGTATTTCCCGTTGCTCAGTTGTTTCAGTCGAGCGGGATCGGGCTGTGTGTATTCGGCGCTTTCCAATCTTGACTGTCTTTCGTCTTCAGTCTCTGCCGCACGAACAGTTTTCATCAGACGTGCTTTTTTTATATTTCTCCCGATTGAAGAATATCTTTTAGGCATGGTATGATGTTTTGAAAAAAGATTCCAGTTAAATACTTACTTACACGCTTTAAATTAGTAACACACACATGATAAACAAAAGCACCTATTTATTTATGTTTTTAAACGGCTGTAAAAAATTGTAAATGAATGAATCGTAAAAATTACATATGCATGTGCGCTAAATCAATTGGAACTTAGGAATAACTGTACGTTAAAACCTCAGCCCTTTTCAAAATTAATCGATTCAAAAAAATGTTAGCTAAAAATTAAAGTTTTCTTGAAAATCAAAGTCATTTTGAAAATTAAATAAGCTTTAAGGAAGAAATAACGTGTTTTAAATTTCTTTGTAAAATTTCGTTTTGTCGGAGGTCCAAAAAAATTAGCCTATGTTCACCGCAGGGCTTCAAAGTGTAGGTGTGCAAAATTTTAGACAAATCTGTCTGGTAGATCTCGAGTTAAGTTGGAACAGACAGACTAACAAACATTGATATATATATATATAGAAGATATGAAGTCTTGAAAATTTGTATTAAAATTTTTTTTTGAAAACAAAAAGGTACATACTTTACAATTTAAAAAAAATCCAACTAAGGGGCAAGGGGGCGGACCAAACTATTGCACTAAAATTCTATATTTCAACAATATACAATATAAAATTTGTTCATTTTCCTATTGTGTACGTTACAGTTTGTTAAACTGATGAACAATAAACAACCCCCCCTCTACAGACCAATGTGATGACGATATATATAACATGTAAATAAATTTTATACAGATTCTGGCCGAACCTTCCTTAGATGTGTGGTTAATCGAATCTCAACCGCCAAATTATAACTATCCACTGTCTAGTATTCAAATCCGTATAAAAACAATTAAATATTTACTAGGATTTGAACATTAAATCCACCGGGTTGGTCTAGTGGTGAACGCGTCTTCCGAAATCAGCTGATTTGGAAATCGAGAGTTCCAGCGTTCAAGTCCTAGTAAAGACAGTTACTTTTATACGGATTTGAATACTAGATCGTGGATACCGGTATTCTTTGGTGAATGGGTTTCAATTAACCACACATCTCAGGAATGGTCAAACTGAGAGTGTACAAGACTACACTTCATATACACTCATGCATATCCTCTCAGAAGTAATACCTGGACGGTAATTCCCGGAGGCTAAACAGCAAAAAGAAAAAGGATTTTAACATCAAAACTTTCGACAGCTGTAAAAGAACTGATTTGGGACGATGAATTAACCACTACACCAACCCGATCGGTTATAATATGAAATGAACAAACTATTGTATTCTTTACACACACACACAAACACACACCCATCCACACACAAACACACATATATATATATATTAAAGAAACATAAGTAAATAAAATTGATACTGTACTGGGTTATCATAAAAGAATGGTGCGGTTTCAGTAATTCATACGAAGATTGTAGGGAAATTTCTAGATGTTATATTGGTTTCCCTGAAAGCCTCCAACCCAAAAGTTTGTTTCTCAGCAGTTGTAACCACAACGTCAGTTCTTGTATTGTTGTTGCGGTGAATTTAGTGAGTTACTATGTTCTCGGATAAAGACAAAGCAAAGTGTGTTTTATTGATGGCCGAATTAAAATCCGTAATTTTAGTTCAACGTGCGTTTCGACGTGAATTCGGAAGAGATCCACCACACAAAAATAACATAACGCGTCGGTTCAAACGATTCGAAGAAACCGGATCGGTTAAGAAACAGAAATCAACCGGCAGACCAAGTGTACCAGACGAAACGATTGAACTAATTAGACGATCGGCAATTTGAAGTCCTGGAAGTCCATCCCCCGTCGAATTAGGTATTCCAAAATCAGCAGTTCACAAAGTTTTATATAAAAAACTGAAATTACACACTTATAAAATCCAGATACTGCAGGAATTGAAAGCCCGATGATTGTGTAAAACGTTACAATTTCGCTGTTGAAATGTCGGACAGAATAAGTGAAAACGAATCATTTTTAGTCGATATAATTTTTACAGACGAAGCTACATTCCATGCGAATGGATGCGTTAACAGCCACAGTTCACGAATACGGAGCTCTGAAAACCCACACGCAATTATTTAACCGATTATTGCTTTGCTCAGCCGGATGAACTCGAAAACATTTATCGACTCATTTCCAACAAGGTGTTGCTCCCCTGCACTTCAATGCATCGGTCACGGACGCTTTGAACGAAAAATTTGGAGATCGATGGATAGGCCGGAAAGGACCCGTACTTTGGCCTCCAAGGAGTCCAGACCTGACTCCTTGTGATTTTTTCTTGTAGGGGTACATCAAAAGCGTTGTTTATACACAAAAAATTCGTGACCTAAACCGCTTAAAAAACAGGATTAATGAAGCAATGACAACCATTAACGAAGAAATGTTAACTAATGTTTGAAGTTGAGTATCGTTTGGACATTTGTCAAGCGACTAAGGGCGAACATATTGAAATTTATTAATTATGTAAAACAATGTTTGAGACGACAAATTTGAAAAATAAAAAAACATAAACTGTACGTAATTCTATTTTAATTTAAACCATGTTCAAAACCGCACCATTCTTTTATGATAACTCTGTATTTACGTGTAAAGTTGTAGACTAATTTCGTGACCCCTCTTTCATATTACCGCGAACCCCAGTCTGAGAAACGCTTCTATAACATAAAACTTAAAAATTTAAGATCGGCGTCTAGTTTGGATTGCATATTTTTATGAACGTGCTTTCAGAATTTATATGGAAAAACTTCCGATTGTGCGCATTTTCCTTAATAAATTAGTGATTTTAAACTGTCCCATTCTGTCAGTAAAATTTTTATTTTTACCATCTCTTGTTTATGTATAAAAAGCTATCTTCAGGTGATTTTATTCTCAATGTACTCTTAAACATAGGAGTGTTGTGAATGTAAAAATTTTATATCAGTGAATCGCAATGGTAACATATCTTTCTGTATCTTTATTTTGTAAGATATGATTTTAATTATATATATAAGATTTTTATATGATCTTATGAATCAGAGATCTCTGGGAAAGCGCTAAAAGTAGTAAAACGGGATAAAAGAGTAAACAGTAAGTAAATGATAAAGTAAGTTCTTTAAACAATTATATTCTTCTGCTAGAATGCAATTTACTCTAGACTATTGAAATAAAAGTCTTTTTACAGTATTATTTACTCGTAACTTTGTATATCAAAGATTCATTAAATTGAAGGTAAATTTAATTATTAAAAAAAAAGATCTTTTAATACTTTTTTTATCAGAATAGTTCACCTATCATTTATTTATTTGCGATTATTTCTTCTTCTTTTCTGTTTTTCTATCTACCCAGTACCTCTTCATTCTTTCTGACATCTTTTTCCTTCGTTCTTCAAAAGTTTCAGCTCTGATGTTCTTGCTTTTGCGCTTGTTGGAACCTTTTATTTTCAGTTTATAATATTCTCTTTATAGTTTCTTCAGTTCTTTTAGGCTTTCTTGAGCTTGCGTGAACCATTTGCCTTTAGTTTTTTTACTTTTGAAGAAATCAGAAATTTTTTTAGTAATTTTACCGTTATTCGTTCTAAATAAATGGCAGTAAAATCCAATTCGTTTTTTCCTTATCGTGTCTGACAGTTTTTTAATTATTATTATTTGGAATTCATTTTACCTGATTATTTTGAAATCTAGGACCTAAAGTTTTTCTTATAATTTTCCTTATAAATTTTATTTGTTGCACAGTCTTAGGATTCTGCCGCATAGAGTGTTAATAACTTTATTATAGTTTTATAGTGTCGAAATTATGAGTTCCATGTTAGACTGTTATATATGTTTTTCGTTAATTGGAACGCTAATTCCATTTTATTAGCTCTAACTGTTGACGCTTTTTTAACTAAAGAATTTTAATTAATTCATTCACCGAGATATTTGAAATTATCCGCTTTCTCTATTTTTTTATTATTTATACTAAGGAAATTCGGGCAGTTAAAAACTTAAAAATTTTGACGCGATTTTTAATCCTATTTTAGCAGCTTTTTTTCTATTCTTTAATTTTTTGTTCCGTTTCATTACAGTTTTTAGGTAGTAATGGCATATCATCAATAATGAATCTTTTAGTTCCCAGACTTATTACACTATTAATGTTTTATTATATAATTTTATATAAAAAATTAATATTTAAGGTAAAATAATTACATAAAAAAATAATTTAAATGATGATCTGTTGGGATGTAAATTCGAAAAAATAAAGTTGTAATAATTGGTGACATAATTAATCAACCTAAAACTTACTTTCGTAGACATCTGTTGCCGACAACCCTTTTCATAATAAAAAACGTTTATCACCGAAAGAGCATTTAAACGATTTTTTTATCAAAACATTTTTTTGAATAAATACACACGTTCATTTCATAAAAAAGTGGAATCTCTTAAAATTTGAATTAAATACGAAAATATGTACATATATTTGAGCTGTGAAGGCTGGTTGAAGTCCTCACAATAGCTCATAATTCGCAAATGAAAAGAAATTAGTCAAATGAAGCAAATCTGGCATAATAGTTAACTTTATTTGCTACAAAAACATACATTTATTTTTCCTCATATTCACCATTTATAGCTGCTACATATTTCTTCCGACGGTGAACCTGTATTCTCATTCCGTCAATGAAGAAAACTGGCGGTCTTTCCTTGTTGTATGACTTTCACTGCTGCCTTCAATTCTTCACCCACGGTAAAATGAATACCCTTGAATATACCTTTTTAATTGTGGAAACAAGTGAAAATTTCCGATAAGTGTGTAGGGTAGAATTATCAGCTCCGAGGGTTGTCAAACAAGATATACACGTCTGCCATGATGTTTTAATGTCTCTTTGTATCCAGTTTTCAGATAATTACTGACGTATTCGTTTTTCGAATTCCTGAAAATTGACAAGAGATTTATGTTGTTTTTTTTGCAGAGGATTGTGCTTTGAATATTTTTGATTGTGGTGAACCGGATTATTCCGTGCTCTGCTGTTTTTCATTATTATTATTATTATCATAAACGGATTTTTGGAAGGTGAAAATATAAATAACGTTCAATTTTTCCACTATTGAAACTTCAATCGCTGTATGTTTTAGATGCGTCGACATAGCATACTCGACTACGTAACACTGGCAACTAAAAAAAATAATACAAAAAAAAAAAATTACAAAAATATATTTGATTACATAAAAAAATTATTTTTAAAAAAAGTTTTTATTTAACTAATATTAACATTAATAAAAAAAGGAAACAAATTAGAAAAACCCTCTAAAAAGTAAAAAAATAAGAATTAAATCAAATTGACAATTTTAAACAAAAAAATATAATATATCAACAAATATAAAAATCCACTAAAAAGTAAAAAATAAATTATATAAATATCTAATAAATAACCAATAAATAAATGTATTAATTATTTATTAAATTTTAAAATTAAAAGTAATGAAAATATTTAGATAATAAAAGCGTGGCGCAGTTTTTATAATTTATTTAAAACAACACAACATTTATTTTTACAACAATTAATCTTCATTTTCATTTTCAATAACGACGCGAGGAGGCGGAATTGTACTGGAACCTCTCCAGTTGAGACTGACTAGCTACAAGTAACAATCTGGGAAAATGCACCCACTCGCTTTCTTTGTACGTGTTCTCACGTAGTTGAAGTTCATCTTCGAATTTTGCTTGTAATCTAAGCCAAATTGAACGCACTCTTTCCGCTAAAAGTTTCATTTTAATTAATTATGAAGTTTTATTTAACGAATTCATAATTACGATTACAATTATAAAAACGATAATAATTAATAATTTTTCAGATTACCGTCAAAATGTAATGTAAAGTTATTACTTTGTGCAAGATATCTAAATTTAATTTTTATTTTTAATCTTATTAACCTCCTTAAATGTCATCCCGGTGCAAATTTGAACCATCAAAGAATTAAAACTTGAGTTATTTTATTACAGATAAATAAAGTATATACATATACTAAACATCCTCATTAAACAAAAAATATATTTTAAAATACAGCAAATGTTTAAAAATATTTATTCGAAAACATTGTTATAAAAACTGCACCACGCTTTTATTTAACTAAATATTTTTATAACCTTTAATTTTAAAATTTAATAATAATTATAATTATTTATTGGTTATTTATTAGATATTTATATAATTTATTTTTTACTTTTCAGTGCATTTTTATATTTGTTAATATATTATATTTTTTTGTTTAAAATTCTCAATTTGATTTAATTCTTATTTTTTAATTTTTAGAGGGTTTTTCTAATTTGTTTCCTTTTTTATTAATCTTAATATTAATATTAGTTAAATAAAAGCTTTTTTAAAAAATAATTTTTTATATGTAATCAAATATATTTTTGTAATTTTTTTTTTTTTTTTTTAATATTTTATTTTTTATTTTTTACTTTTTAGTCTTAATGAACAATAAACTTTTTACATTAAAAAAAATATTCCTAATAATATTTATATCTGAATATTATTGTTTGTTCAAATTTGTTTGTTTATTAATACTAAAAAGTAAAAATATTTATTTTTACACATCGAAGTTACATAAGTGTATCAAATTTCATTGATTATCATACGATAGTTGATGAGAAATAAAAAAAACTTTCAGCAACATGCATGAATTTAGCGTAGGGGTAGCGCGTGAGAGGAGGGGTTGAGGTTTGGGGGGGGGGGGTCATATCAAAATGCCGACATGTAGCGTTGTATTGTCATTGAAGTTACATACGTGTACCAAATTTCATTGATTTTCATACGATAGATCAAAAGATATAGCAGTTGCAAGATTTGATTATTACTAAAGCAAGTTAAATAAAAGCTTATAAAAAAAAAGGCGTAAGTATAGGAATGAAACTAAAAAGATGGCATTACCTGTTGCTTTATGCGATTTTTTATCTCTCGTTACATTCCAGTGTGCGTTATATTTTAGTTCTGTTCCTCATAATTAAATTTAAAATTACTAGTTCAAAAAATTGAATGATATTTGGGATTTTTATTACTTTTTTAAACATTTAAAAAAATATATATATAAACATTAATTTTAGAGGTGAAGGAAGACTTGTTTGTTATCTGATTTCCGTGGTAACGTCTCTGTTTTTCATCCGGAAGTCCCGGGTTCGAATCTCTGTCAGGCATGGCATTTTTCATACGCTACAAAATTCCAATTCTATATTCATGTACAAAGTTTAAGTTTATGTGGCGATATCATCAAACAAAAAAAAATTCTTTAATTTATATGATTTTATACATAAAGCATAGTTTTACAGAGTATCTCACGAAGAAAATGGAAAGAGTTTTCAGGACATGTTCTCTTTCTTTCTCTCTTTTTCCTGTTTAGCCTCCGGTAACTACCGTTCAGATAATACTTCAGAGGATGAATGAGGATGATATGTATGAGTGTAAATGAAGTGTAGTCTTGTACATTCTCAGTTCGACCATTCCTGAGATGTGTGGTTAATTGAAACCCAACCACCAAAGAACACCGGTATCCACGATCTAGTTATTCAAATCCGTGTAAAAATAACTGGCTTTACTAGGACTTGAACGCTGGAACTCTCGACTTTCCAAATCAGCTGATTTGGGAAGACGCGTTCAGGACATGTTCTACAAATCATGCTTCGTAAAAAAAGGGTGGTGAATGCGTTTGTTGTATGTGCTCACTTTTTTTTAGGTTTTTTTTTTGGTGCTGAGAGGACAAATGGTGGTGCGCAGGGCGGTTGCTCGCAACGCACGAACGATTCATTCGTTCGAACGATTTATACTTCATGATACGAACGATTTATCTAAAATTATATTTGTGTTTTGAGATAAAACGTTTGGGTAAGAGCTGTGTTAAAAATCACAACTCAAGAAACAGCTATAAATGTTTTCAGCTTTTGGAAGCTTTTCATTGTAAACGTTTTTGTTGTTGTTAGTATGCTAAATTAATAAACTTTATTTATTTACAGTTGGCAAAATATTTAACAAAATAATGTATAATTAAACATAATCCATGTAACATTTTCGTGGCGGATCACAGGACCGCCTTTTTTTTTTTAGTGAAAATAAAGAAAACGGTGTATATAATTTTTTTTTTTGTCTTCAGTCATTTGACTGGTTTGATGCAGCTCTCCAAGATTCTCTATCTAGTGCTAGTCGTTTCATTTCAGTATACCCTCTACATCCTACATCCCTAACAATTTGTTTTACATATTCCAAACGTGGCCTGCCTACACAATATTTCCCTTCTACCTGTCCTTCCAATATTAAAGCGACTATTCCAGGATGCCTGGAATATATAAATAAACACGAATCTGGAAATCCTTCTTTTCGCTCTGATTTATGTTTTAAAGATAAAATGAAGCTATTAAAACTTAAATTAAGGGATAGATTTGATCGTTTTCATATAATTTTTAACCTAAAAAAAATGAATAAAAGAATCTTTTTTTTTTTAACCTCCGGATCCACCGTTAGGAATTAATTGCTTCAGAGGATGAGATGAATGATTTGTGTGGGTGTTAAAATATCAATCCTGACCGGGTCGAACCTGGGACCTCCAAAAAATAATACAACCTATACCTACCGTATTAAACGGCATTCGTATGAATGTCTGTGTGTGCGTTCCCTTTAGCTTAGCACCGGAATGTACCGATCACTAGCGGAAAATACCGATTCGTTAGTATCAATTTCTAATTTAACTTTCGTTATATCAATTTCCATCATTAAAAAAAAAAAACAACATATTTTTACACAAGAGGACAATTTAGGACACCTAATAATCACATTTCCATACGCCGCCCGCCAGGGGAACCCGATTGGAGGGCCTAGCTGCCAAGGCGTGGCATAGGAACGTCCTGTTGCTAGTTTTTTACTAAAAAATACAGCCCTGTAACATATTTTCGAGAAACGTATTTGCAAAGTATAAAGAAATGAGTAGATAAATATGATTTTTGTTTTACTATAAACTTTTCTTTCTTTTTCCTGTTTAGCCTCCGGTAACTACCGTTTAGATAATTCTTCAGAGGATGATATGTATGAGTGTAAATGAAGTGTAGTATTGTACATTCTCAGTTCGACCATTCCTGAGGTGTGTGGTTAATTGAAACCTAACCACCAAAGAACACCGGTATCCACTATCTAGCATTCAAATCCGTGTAAAAATAACTGGCTTTACTAGGACTTGAACGCTGGAACTCTCGGCTTCCAAATCAGCTGATTTGGGAAGACGCGTTCACCACTAGACCAACCCGATGGGTTTACTATAAACTGGTTGTTAAATTACCAGTAAACAAATAAATATTTGTTTTAATATTTTCAGAAAATTTATTATTTTTTTTAAATATTTATTTTCCCTTGTAGAATATGTATATTGCAATTCTGTCCGGTTTTTGTTTTGTGAAGTACTCTATATTTAATGATAAATGAAAAGGTTTATTAAGTAAAGGTAATAAATTATTTTTACTTTATGTTAAAAGGTTTTTGTTTTGTGAAGTACTCTATATTTAATGATAAATGAAAAGGTTTATTAAGTAAAGGTAATAAATTATTTTTACTTTATGTTAAAACTGACAACTTGAAATATGTTTATTTATAATCGTGTTACATAAAGAAATAATAATAGTAATTCTAATTTATCTAAAATAAACCTTCACTTTGAAATATCATATTGCATATTATTATTTATGACATCGCTTTACAAATCGCCGATTGCATTATTTTGGTACGTTGACTAACATATAAATTATGTATAATCAACGTGCGTATATGATGGATTAAGGTAAAGCAAAATATTTAATTTTTTTTCAAAATGAAATTACACGTTATAAATAAATAATTACACGTTATACATAAATGGATAAATACATTAATTATTTATAAATATTTAGGGGTTTTAATTAAACGACAATTTTCTTTATTTGTTTTTAAGCACGGTTAGCTTTTAAACACTTTCAGATGTTCTTTAAACATTATAGCGGTTACCAATATATGATAATGTATTTTAATGTAGAGATTATACGTATATTTTTTAGTCGATGTTATTCACCTTTTAATAGAAGTAATCTATTTTTACAATTTTTGGAACTTTTTATGTAAACTTTAACTACTATAACTGACACGTTTACTATTTAAAAAAATAATAACTTATAGGGGATAAAACAATAAAACAATCTTTATATATTGAAGAAAAAGAAAAAAAAGGTTTTAATATTTTCTTTAAATTCTAATTGTTAGTATTTTAGCAGCCTTTGTCATCTCTACTTTATCGGGTATAGCTCTGTAACCGCTGCAACAGAATAGCTCTATAAAGGTAAAGTACGAGGTGCGACAATAAAGTAATGAGACTGATGTGAAAAAAATGTTGCTTACCGTTTTAGTCATGTTTATTGTTGTCTCCTTCAAAGTAGTTCCCCTCTGATTGCACACACCTATTCCAGCGCTTCTGCCATTGACGGTAACATTTCTGGAACTCATCTTCTGTAATATCCTCCAAGACCCTCGTCACAGCTTTTTGGAGATCTTGTGTTGTTTGAAAATGGTGTCCCTTGACCGCCATTTTGACTCTTGGAAATAGAAAAAAGTCGCACGGAGCGATATCTGGTGAATAAAGTGGCTGTGGTAGTACTGAAATTTGTTTTGAGGTTAAAAATTGCTGTACTGACAGAGCAGTATGGCGCATTTTCGTGATGCAGAATCCAATTATCAGCAATGTTGGCACGGACACGAAGAACTCGTTTACGAAGTCTTTCTAAAATTTCCTTGTAGAAATATCTGTTAACTGTTTGTCCAGGAGGCACCCACTCTTTATGAACAATTCCCTTGGAATCGAAGAAGCGCACAAGCATGCATTTCACTTTTGACTTTGACATGCGAGCTTTTTTTGGTCTGGGTGATCCCTTTGAGCAACATTGCGAACTTTGGCGTTTTGTCTCTGGATCATGTTGAAAAACCAACCTTCATCACCAGTGATAACACGGCTCAACAAATCTGGATTGATTTCCGTTTGCTCTAACAGATCGGTTGCCACATTTTTCCGTGTTTCTCGCTGTTGTTGTGTGAGATTTTTGGGGACCATTTTTGCACAAATCTTTCTCGTACCAAGATCTTCAGTTAATATTAAACGAACCGTTTCTCGATTGATGTTGAGTTCTTCTGCGATCATTTTCACGGATAATCTTCGATCAGATCGTACGATTTCACGCACCCTGGTCAAGTTGACATCTGTCCGTGAGGTTGATGGTCGTCCACTGCGGTCTTCATCTTCAACATTCGTTCTGCTTTCGCTAAAAATTTTATGCCACCGAAAAACTTGAGCTCTTGACATAACCTCCTCTCCAAAAGCCTTCTGAAGCTTACCATAAGTTGTCGTCGCGTTTTCACCCGATTTAACGCAAAAAGAAATGGCATACCGTTGCGCAATATTTTGCGGTTTCATTTTTGTGACGAGAGACACAAACACGTGTTCACTTATTACAGAACAACTCACGACTGAGCAGTTGCATCAATGTGCCGCTTGGGCTAGAAGTAGCTTATAGACCAAGGTGAAAGATGGTGTGCCTACGCAAGCTGCAGGGTTGCCACATCTTGTAAAGAAAAATCAGTCTCATTACTTTATTGTCGCACCTCATGTACACATCGACTAACATTTTGAATAACGGAATTTTGGAAATGTCGACGTTTCAGGACCCTTCTAAGTCAAAAAGAAATAGCTGACAACCAGTGGCGGCTCGTAGCTAAAATTAATGGGGGTGCTGCACCAGAAAAGTTTTTCCTGGGCCTTTACAAGGCTACGGTTAAAGTTTTTTGTAAAATAAAAGAACCGAAAAATTGAATCAGATAGAGTAGCTGGAAACGGGTTAATAATCTAATTCTACACTTTAAAACATTCAAGAATATGTTACATGGTTTTTAAGCCCAATGTGCTTAAAAACAGTATTCAGTTTAACCGAATAAATAATAAAATGTCAATATAGATAATATCTTTCAGTTTTAAGCACATTGTGCTTAAAAACCGTGTAACTGTAACTTTAAGCACAATGTAATACTACTTTGCAGTGACATTTAAAAAATAAAGTGTTATTTAAAATGTTTTTTTTTAAATTAAAAAAATACTCGCATGTGTTTGATTTAATTAGGTGTAACAAATTTATTCTTTAAGAAAAATAATCATTATTATTTCGCGAATAAATTGTTAATTGTAAAAATATGACAAAAACGTTTTAATATTTTGCTGGCAGTGGTTATTTATTCTTATTCAGTGGAAAAAAAAATTAAACATGAAAAATGTTACCTAAGATTTCTTTTTTTCGGGGTGGGGTTAATCTATGATGAAATTTAATATTAGTTAGCGTATGTTTAAATTAACCAAAGAAACGTTAAAAATTAAAAAAAAAAAGAAAAGGTATATTTCTTATTATTTTCTGTTCTTCCACCTCCAAAAATGTTACCTAAGATTTATTTTTTGGTGATGGGATGAACTACGATGAAATTTTATTGTAATATTATGGGGCAATATTGCGGGTGAGGGAGCCAATCAAAAATTAATAATATTGATTTTTCAAATTAACAAATATTTTTTTTTTAGTTTATTTAAATTAATATTACTATTCTTTTTTGTCTTCAGCCATTTGACTGGTTTGATGCAGCTCTCCAAGATTCCCTATCTAGTGCTAGTCGTTTCATTTCGGTATACCCTCTACATCCTACATCCCTAACAACTTGTTTTACATATTCCAAACGTGGCCTGTCTACAAAATTTTTTCCTTCTACCTGTCCTTCCAATATTAAAGCGACTATTCCCGGATGCCTTAATATGTGGCCTATGTCTGTCTCTTCGTTTAGCTATAGTTTTCCAAATGCTTCTTTCTTCATCTATTTGCCGTAACATCTATTCATTTGTCACTTTATCTACCCATCTGATTTTTAACATTCTCCCATAGTACTACATTTGAAAAGCTTCTAATCTTTTCTTCTCAGATACTCCGATCGTCCAAGTTTCACCTCCATATAAAGCGACACTCCAAACATTCATAATATGTAAATTAATTTTTGATGTAAACAAATTATATTTCTGACTGAAGGCTTGTTTCCCCTGTGTTATTCGGCATTTTATATCGCTCCTACTTCGTCCATCTTTAGTGATTCTACTTCCCAAATAACAAAATTCTTCTACCTCCATAATCTTTTCTCCTCCTATTTTCACATTCAGTGGTCCATCTTTGTTATTTCTACTACATTTCATTACTTTCGTTTTGTTCTTGTTTATTTTCACGCAATAGTTCTTGCGTAGGACTTCATCCATGCCATTCATTGTTTTTTCTAAATCTTTTTTACTCTCGGCTAGAATTACTATATCATCAGCAAATCGTAGCATCTTGTACTGTTACTCCGAATCTAAATTGTTCTTTAACATCATTAACTGCTAGTTCCATGTAAAGATTAAAAAGTAACGGTGATAGGGAACATCCTTGTCGGACTCCCTTTCTTATTACGGCTTCTTTCTTATGTTCTTCAATTGTTACTGTTGCTGTTTGGTTCCTGTAAATGTTAGCAATTGTTCTTCTATCTTTGTACTTGAACGCTAATTTTTTTTAAATGCTCGACATTTTATTCCAGTCTACGTTATCGAATGCCTTTTCTAGGTCTATAAACGCCAAGTATGTTGGTTTGTTTTTCTTTAATCTTCCTTCTACTATTAATCTGAGGCCTAAAATTGCTTCCCTTGTCCCTATACTTTTCTTGAAACCAAATTGGTCTTTTCCTAACACTTCTTCCACTTTCCTCTCAATTCTTCTGTATAGAATTCTGGTTAAGATTTTTGATGCATGACTAGTTAAAAAATTTAATAACTTTTAATTATTACTAAAAGTTTAAAAATTCGATAAATCGATATTTTTAAATTTTGATTGGTTCCCGCACCCCCAGTACTGCTCCAAAATATTTTTTTTAAGTCACCTGCACTACTACTATACCTAGAAAGACAAAAAATCGGTTAAAAAATATGCAATAAATAAAAAAAGATAGCTTTTTCAGACTTTTGGGAAGGGGAATTTTAGATCAGAATTTTTTTTCTTAAATGGTAAAATAAATACTCACGTATGTACTGAACTTAATATGAAATCGGGTTACGTTTGCAAAATTTTTAGAAAATTGACCCCAAAAAACTATCTACTCCACCCCATGGATATATTTATCCTAAAATTTTACCAACAAATTGATCTGTATACACGAGTCTCTGTACAAACATTTATCAAAATCGGTTAATCCAGTCAAAAGTTATTAAGATTCGAATACTTCAACACTCGTTCATAGGTTCATATTATTATTATTACCTCTCACTTTTTTTTTGTATTTTTGGGGTCCCTGGTTCATGAAACACTGAAATATGTAAAAAACCCATACTCCAGTTTTTGACTAATTATCATGATTTCCTTCTTGCAGCATACCTCTAAAACTATAATAATTTTATGTGTAAATAATACCAGGTGGCCGAATAGTAATTTACATTTCCTCTAGCTTTTTTTTTTTATATCTGAAATAACTGGATGCGGTTTGCGGCATTTTCCTTCTAAAAGCCTACTTCAATGAACGTATTTTTAACTATTGTTTTAATTTTTGGCTGGCAGGGAACGGGTGACAACTCAAAAATTTCAAATGGAACCAATATTAATTTGATATATAATTTTAAAGAGTTCGATAACAAGAGAAAAATGATACAATTAAATTAAATTCTGAACGCCCAATGGCGTTCAACAATAAATGGCAGGCAACAATGTATATGTTCAGATATCTAGAACTACGTTTCTATGGTCCCCTTTAATTACTTTTGTTATTTGAGGTATCCGGATTCTCTCTTTGGAAATCTCTGATAAAAGAGAAAGTAAACCCTGATTCAGACAATTCGACTTTCATGAACGGCGGGTGGCAGGGATCACTCAAAAGATTTAAATCGGACATTTAGTCATATGATACATTGTTTTAAAGGCTTTTGCGAGACAAGCAATATTGTATAAAAAAAATTAATTTTAAGCTATTTAAATCAAAATGGTGATCGGAAATGTCATTACGTTAATTAAGAATTTAAAAAAATAATTATTATAATTTTTCAAATATTTTTTAAAATTAAACGTATAATATTGAAGAATTACTATTATTTTACTTAAATAAAACAGTTTGCAATTTAAGTAATTTTTCATGTGTAATTAATTACTTTTTGAAAAATTCTATAATATTTTGAATTAAAAATGTCTTCTAATAAAATTATTTCAGTTAAAAATTTTGATTGCTTCTCGCCTCATATTAAATGTTCAAACTCCCCTGTTCCTTCATGTCGTAATAACAGACGCTGCTTGAAACCTTCTGAAACATAGTGAAAAATTTCTGGTGAAATCTTTCTACATTCTATCTCAATGTTTTCCCTTAATGGGAACTCGAAACACAGAATAAATAAGACAGCTGGAATTTTACCCTTCTTATGAACCGAGTTATTAAATTCAAATTAATCGTAAAAGATATACTGCAGATATAATGTTGCTAATTTTCAAGATGTCCGCAGTAGATCTGTAGATAGTCGCTGTAGTTATTCAGTTAATTGTAAGATGGCGCCACTGAAAGGAGAAAATAAACAGTACATAATATGTTTTTTATAATACGTACATTGTACTGTAATATAATTAAAATAATACAATTATACTGTAATAATAAAATATAGTATTTTTTGAGTACAGTAATTTACGTATATAATTTCCTGTATAAGTTAACGAGAACCTATAAACCTGTATTTCTGAATTAAATGTGAGTCTCAATTTACGCGATTTCATTATACGCGGAAATTTTCCGGAACGTAACGTCCGCGTAAATTGAAGATGCTCTGTCTAATAAATTTGTATATATATGTAAAAGTATAAATATAATCTAATCAAACTTAAACTATGCTCGTTAGTCGTTTGACTAGCGAGCGTAAGTTTGGTTAGATTATATTTATTTATTATATAAAGTTAGATTGTTAGATTATAATTTTAATTCATTTATTTTCTCCTTTCAGCGGCGCCATCTAACATCTTACTGACTAACTACAGATTATCTGCGGGCATTTTCTAGAAAAGTATCATAATGTTTTTTTTCTCTAGATTAATATCATAATTTGATAAGATTAATAAGCTTTTAATATCACTAATCATGTCGCCCGTATCAAAGCATAATTACAAAAATAGGCGATATATATATATATATACATATACTTTTATTAAACGTTTTTTTTCTTCATTAAAGTTTCTAAAGTCTGTTTAATAAGGAAGCGTAAACAGTTACAGTAGCACAGTCAATTTGTATTTTTATTTGAAAATCCTTACCTACCGATTGCTGTTTTTTCAATATGTTAGGGGTGATGAGGGAAGCTTAACTTCAGATTTTTAACATCCCCCCTCCTATAGATTTTTAAAAAACTCAAAAAGTTTTTGAATGCTTTTTTCTCTGAATCTATCCATTTTAGAGAAAAGTGTTCCAAATAAAAAATGTAGAGAACATTAATACAATTAATGTATTTGAAATTATGCCGTATAATTTGAAATTGAAATACTAGATGGCGCTGAAGTTGTAAAAAACGTGTTTTTTTTTGTTTTTTTTTTTTGGTTTTTTTCACCGGAAAAAATTGTTTTTCGTCTGTATTGCATTTGAAAAAGTTGTTAATCTCAACAAAAAAAAAAAAAACAGACAACTTTTATTTAAACAATTTTCTTGTACGACTTACCGTTTTGGAGCTGTAGCTTGTGAAAGTGTAAAAATGTGAATTGGGCACGTGTTCGAAACCGGTCTAGTCGTTTACAACGTTTTTTACAACTTCAGCGCCATCTAGTATTTCAATTTCAAATTATACGGCATAACTTTAAATACATTAATTGTAGAGAAGAATGTCCTCTACATTTTTTGTTTGAAAACGTTTCTCTAAAATGCATACATTCAGAGAAAAACGCATTTCAAAAACGTTTTGAGTATTTCGAGTTTTTCAAAAATCTATGGGAGGGGGGTGTTAAAAATCTGGAGTTAAGCTTCCCTCATCACCCCTAACGCATGGACAAAAGATCAATCGGTAGGTAAGGATTTTCAAATACAGCCTATTTTGATGATAAATTGTCTGTACTACAGGCTATATTACATAAATACAATTCCTTTGTAGCTATTACGCAATCGGAGCGGTTCATTAGTCGAACGGAGGACAATTTTAAAGATATTGTTCGAATAACTAATCGTTTCGATGTAATACCGCAGTTAGGTGTAATTAATCTATATATTAACTTTGCTGGTTCATATCTTCTAATAAATAAAAGACGTTGTTTAGTTGACGATTAAAATATTAATTTTTATAATAATTACATGTTTATACTTTAGTTTAAGTTTATATTAAATGAAGATTACACTGTTGATAAAAGTATACATGACAGAATGAAATCTAAATATAGACTGAACATTGCATTAATAATGAATTATTAATATAAAATAGGCCAGCTGTAAATAAACAAATTTATTTACTTTTATAAATGAATAAGAACAACAGATTATGTATTTTATTATACAAGAAAAAAAAGAGAGTGAGTCTTAACAGATACAATGAACTCTCGAAAACTCTCTATAACAACATAGAATTAATATTTGCCAACCGTTTCTAGACATAAATCCATTAATACTGATAAAAACTTAATTCATTTGAAAGTGAGATAAAATCCTTACCTCCAATTCTTTAATAAAGTGGACAGTTACACAATTGCATTATGGTGGACACCACATTGCATCACTTTTTTTTGTGGCGTGCGTATCAGCATTTTATATTAGTTTATATATTAATTTTGTTTCACCTCGCTCAAGTAATGTGGTGTAAGTGAGAACGGGTCGGATTTGTAACCATGCACACATCAGTTCGAATCCGTCTTCATAGGCATGTATCTTTTTTAACTTTTTTTTTTTTAAATTAAAATATATTGATTTATTAATAATTATTAACCTCTGTAAAAATATTTGAATTAAATTAAAAGTACATATAATTTTATTTTACTAATAACTTCTGATTTTTGTTTCATATATATTTTTTTTATTGTTATTATTGAATTATTATTATTTATTGTACAAATTATTTTATAATCAGAGTTTAATAATTATTATTAATAAATCAAAATATTTAAATAAAAAAAAAAAATAAATAAAAAAAAGGAGTTGAAGTCTGATTCGAACCGATATGCCTTCCCCTTGTAAGATCCAAATATTACATTAATTAAAATTTTATTTGGCTATAATTCTGGAACTAATGAAAATAAGTACCACTTATGATATATCGTTGAAAAGCTCTCAATGATAGCTTATTACTGCAGTTAAGAAAAAGTCCAAAATTCAAATTTTTTGGATTTTGGGCTTTTTTGGTCCAGTCGATTGCAATCAAAAGGGGAGGTGCACAACTAGATGTTACAGTAGTCCTAAATCCAAAATTTCAACATCCTGCGGCTAATCGTTTTTGAGTTATGCGAGATATAGTCGTACATACGTACGTAGAGTCGTCACGCCGAAACTACTCAAAATGGATTCAGGGATGGTCAAAATGGATATTTTCGTTGAAATCTGAAAACCGAAATTTTTCGCGATCACAATACTTCCTTTATTTCGTACAAGGAAGTAAAACCATCTCAACAAACTTGGAAATTATAAGATATACAGATGTCCTACAAAGAAACGGAGACATGTTTGTTGAAAATAATGAAAAAATTTCATATAAACATAGGTCTGAAAACGCTTTTTTTTGGAGTTAGGGTAACGAAAGACTTCGCCCGCATTTCAAATAAAAAGAAGCCCTACAGTAATTTTTGGGACCCAGATTAAGGATTAAAGTTGGTAGTATTTTATGTAATTTGAACTGACAAATAGGATAAAACAGGTCCCAGAACTAACTCCAGTAATTTTTAAGATATCCGACGTAAAACACCAAATTCGATGTCGAATTGTAGAATAATCTAAAATTGATATAAATTTTTTCGAAATCTGATGGCCGGCTTTATTTTTATACAGACTGAAATTCAGACATTTTTATAAAGACTGAAATTCAGATTACTTTCTGCACCGATAATAATATATATTTTTTAATTCGGGAGCTGTATGCAGATGTGTCCCTTGTTTGTGTAATGTATTTACCCGTAGCTTCGTTACATGTAGTATGGTAATCGACAGAATGTATTATTGAGAACCCAACAATAGAATACTGAACAGGAACGGTATCGAGGAACCGTTACAATATGAAAGTGTACATAACTGACTCACGAAATAACAACCTCTTGTATAGAAAACCTAGCTCTAACCATGTGTTCTATATTGATACACACGTCAAAGTTATAATATTTTTAATGCATTTTTATTTCATACAAAGTTTTGTTGTTATTTAACATTTTTTTACGTTCTTATGCGAATAAAAATATTTAAAAAAAATTGATTCTGTCGATTATCGATTAGCAGTAATCTAATCAAAGCCTATTATCAGAATTTTATTTTAGGTAGTAGGTTAATATAAAAATTTCAAAAATATCAGGAATTTTGTCAATAATTAATTTATTTAAAACTTCTTCAATATTTTCTTTTAAAGTCTACTTAACCCACCACTCATCGTCGCAAATCAATTATTTAACAGCTGAATTTCGAAGTCGAAGGTTCTGAGGTTCAAATCCTAGTAAAATTTAATAACTTTTATACGGATTTGAATTCTGGACAATATGTACCGGTGTTTTTTGGTGGTCCGGTTTCATTAAATCACATATCTCAGGAACAGTGAGCCAGAGTCTATACAAGACTACATCTCATTTCTTTCATACTATAATCTTCATCTCATTGAGCCTTTTGGTGGGAGGGGGGGGAGGTTGCTTTTGTTCACTAGTTGAACAGATTGCAACGTGTGTATATAAGGAAAATAAAAAATAAAAATAAATATGTCTACCTAAAATTAAAAATTATGTAAACAGCTGTTTAAATATATAAAATATCAAAAGGTAATTGAATCGTTTGCGATCGCCGTGGCGGAGTGGTAGCGTCTCGGCCTTTCATTCTCATTATCCCGGGTTCGAATCCCGGTCAGATCTTTTTTATTTAGTAAAAAATGCATTTTTACATTCCACGCTCAAGCTTTCAAGGTTATGTGACGATAACATAAAGCAAAAAAAAGACATGAAACATATAATTCACATAAAAAAAAAATTTAACCACTTTTTTACACGAAATCGTCGTATATACTATCTAATATATATAACATAAAAAGGTATATTTTAAAAGTAGTTTAGCTTTCAGCTAAAAGAATTTTTGCTATAAAAGAATTTTTTTTTTAATTTCAGGGTTGCCAGATTTAGTAAGATTTTTGTATTAGTCGTTTTCTTTGCCGATTCCGTGTTGAAATGGTAGTATCTCTGCCTTTCATCCTTTAGATCCTCTGTTGCACTGTGTAATCCAGTTTTTATCAGTTTTATTTAAACCAGAAACAAAAGAAGGAAAAAAGTTGCATCATTTTTTGAACACTACTATTTATATGTTTTGTTAAATTTCCTGTTTCTATTAGGTTACTCAAGAGAAGAGTTAGGCAAGGTCTACGGCTTCGCAGTGAGGTCCCACCAAAGGAAGACAGGCGGACACACTACCAAATTCCGCTCCCACTTTCATACCCTTCCGGCAGCATGACTGCCTTAACTCGTCACCCCCACATACCACGGTGATGAAAGAGCAATCTTTCTCACCCCTTCAACAGTTCAATCCGCTGTGCGCTTGGGCTTTTTCTTTTTCAGGTGAAACTCCAAGTACTACAAGGACAGCTAGAAGAAAGCGTGTTTGGCCACACACCACCAGACCCCCCAAACCCTCCGCGGACCATTATATTTTGTAGGGCTAGACCAGCAGCTGCATCAAGTCCAAATTTATATATAATAGGGGGCGTCTTATTCAAAATTGTCACCACCCCGGCGCACGGGCGCTCGAAAAACAACCTGCGTTATGTATATCTCTCCTGCCTGCCCTTACGGCGGGCAGACATCTAACCCTTAATAGAGGTATACCGCGCTCAGACTAGTAAATCCCAATCTATTTTCTACTGATTGAGATAGCTCTGGGACGCAACGCCCCAGAGCAATCCATCCAATCACATTTTCTTAATTCAAACAAAGTTAAATTGAAGTGAATTAAGTAAATGACAAAGTGTAAGCCCAAAAATCGCCTCCGACGTACTCTCCTAAAGAGAGGACGCCCACCTAAATAAAGGATTTCAGCCCACTCTAGGCTGAAATGGTGTGCGTCATGGAAGATAAGCTTATTAGCACATCGTTCCATCGGGCCCCTACCGACAAACCCTCCATTGGATCGGAACGCAATCCAAACTTCACAAAACGAATAAACGCCAACCATTATTAATAACCGTCAGTCCATTAGAATCACCTAGCAGCAAACGACGAAAGTCCGTATACTGCGAAAAGTAGGAGGGTATTGCACCATCCGACATCCTTGCGTTCCGTTCCGTTCCTGTTTCTATTCGGTTTCTTAAGAATTACTTTTTAAAACTTTTTGAAAATAACCAATTATTTGGTTAAGTATTAGTTAACAAACTCAATTTAGTATTCCGAAATAGGGTTTATTGTTTGTGTTTATTATTTTTCTAAAATACTTATTTTTTTGTTTTATAATATTCAGAATTTTGTTTCGTTTAATTCCTAATTAAAATCTGTTAATTTTTATATGTTCAGTTTTTACGTCCTTGTACCAAATAAAGGAAGTATTTGATCGCGAAAAATTTCGGTTTTCAGATTTCAACTGAAATATCCATTTTGACCATCCCTGATTCCATTTTGACTAGTTTTGGCGTCAAAATTAAAAAAAAAAAAAATTGGATTTTAAAGTTTTTCTTAACTGCAGCTTTCATTGAAAACTTTTCAACGATATTTATTAGTAATTATTAACTTCTGATTGTAAAAAAATTAAAATAAATAATAATTCAACTATAATAATAAAAAAAAAAATAATAAAAAAATTAGAAGTTATAAATGAAATAAAATTTTATGTACTTTTCATTTTAAATAAATGTGTGTATGTAATTTAATATGTGTACAAGGAAGTCATGTGGTGTCCTCATCAGATTTAAAAAGAAATAAACTTCGAAATTCTTACGTTTGTATTTAGTTCTTGTTGACTTTATTCATACCATTTTAATCAGAATCAAATTCTTTACTATTCTTATTTATAACTTTTATGTGCTTATTACGTAAATATATTTTACGCTAAACATAAAATAACATATTTTTCGATCTCATTTTTTTGTTTTTACTCCAAAATTTTCAAAAACTTATAAAAATACATTTTGGGACCTATTTTAAAAAATCTTTCAGACAGATTTTATTTAAAACCACTAAATTTTCTGGTAGGGTTCCAAGAATTACAGTTTAGTTTAATTTTACCGAAGGCGCAGAAATTAGCGTGAATCTTTCTCTAGCTATTATTTTTTCCTGTTTAGCCTCCGGGAATCACCGTTCAGGTGTTACTTCAGAGGATGATATGTATGAGTGTAAATGAAGTGTAGTCTTGTACTGTCTCAGTTCCATCATTCCTGAGATGTATGATTAATTGAAACCCAACAACCAAAGAATACCGGCATCCACGATCTAGAATTCAAATCCGTATAAAATAACTGACTTCACTAGGATTTAAACGCTGGAACTCTAGACACCCAAATCAGCTGATTTGGGAAGACGGGTTCACCACTAGACCAACCCGGCGGGTTAATCCTTCTCTAGCCCTTTTTTTTTTTTTTTTTTTTTCTTTTTTCCCTACTCTCCCCGACCGGATATCCAATTAAGTATACTCAGTCGGGGAGAGTGTCCTTTTACTCTCAAAGGAGGCGTCCCCCACCCGCCGGCTATACGTCCGGCACGGCAGGTTGGCCTCCCCGGTCTCGGATCTTTTGTTTTACATTGCCTGCCTCTAATCCCCCGCTTTAGAGCCAAGGTCCGGCTATGCCGTCCCCCAGCGCCTCAGCAGGGAACCGGGACTCGGTCTTTAGGCCTTTGGCCTCTAATCGACAGCGCCGACCCCACAAAGAGCCTAGGCTCCCGCAGGGACGACCCCGCCGACCGGGACTTGGTCTCATATTTTAACCCAAACTCAAACTCCCCTGGAGTTCACCCCCTTCTCAGGTACCCGGACACCAAGGCGTACAGGCCCTCCATGGAGTGACTGTCCGCCCTACCCTACTGTTTATACTCCCATTCTTCTGTCTTCATCCTCTTTGGCCCGCAGGACCTCCCCGGCGAACCTGCGGAACCATTCCCAGTTCTCATTGTTGTACCCCAACCAGTTTATGAGATTTTCTGGTGTAAGACCATTAATTACTATTTGACCTCTGTTAACGGCCCATCTTGGACATATGAACAACGTATGTTCGGCATCGTCGTTCTCTGGACAATAGATGCACTGCGGGGTGGCTCTCTTCCCGATCCTATACAGATATTGACCGAAAGAGCCGTGCCCCGTCAGTAATTGTGTCATGTAAAAATTGACATCTCCGAGTCTATTGTTATTCCAGGTTTTAATATTAGGGATTAGGCGTCTGGTCCATTCTCCCACTCTGGACCCTGTCCACTCTTCTTGCCATTCTTGTTCTATAATCCCTTCCATCTCTTCTTTCGACATACCGCTGTGTCTGAGGGTTCTGGCTTTTATCTGAAGGTCTATGGGTAGGACCCCGGTCAGTACGCACAGCGCGTAATACGATACCGTACAGTAACTAGCAGCTACACGCAGCAATGCCAGTCTATGGACACTTCTCAACTTCTTTTTATTTCGCTGTATGTTCATTGCCGCCCCCCATATGGGAGCCGCATACAGTACCGTCGAAGTGATAGCCGCGGTTATCAATCTTCGAATAACCATTTTAGGTGTGCCGTGGTTTTGAAATAATCCTCTTAATCCCTTTACAGCAGGAGTAACTCTACCACAAATCATATCAATATGCTTGTTGAACCTTAAACGTTTGTCCAGAAGTACCCCCAAGTATTTTGTTTCTTTTACTTCATCAATTCTCTGTCCTCTGATATTTAGATTCACACTTCTTAATGGTCTTCTACCCGAGAGGACCAGGCAACAGGATTTATTAGGAGCTATTTCTAATTTGTTATCCTCCATCCATTCATTTATTGTTCTAAGCGCTTGGTTTGCCTTGTTCTCCAGTTCATTAATATCTCTGTCTTCTACTAATATTGCGATATCATCCGCGTATCCTACTATCGATACCCCTTCGGGGTAGTTCAGCCTGAAGATTTTATCATAGAAAACATTCCATAAGGTTGGGCCAAGGACAGATCCCTGCGGCACCCCTCCGAATACCTGAAATATGGCTTTCCTTTCTAGGGTTTTGACCTCTATGAACGTATTTTGCAGATATTGATCTATCTGATTTACTAAGTATTTACTTATTTGCATGGCTTGAAGCGCCTCAATGATGGCTGTCCAGGGGACCGTACCAAATGCGTTTCTAACATCAAGCATTATGATCATGGGGATTTTTCTAGTCCTCCATGTACCGCTTCTGCAATTTAATGCCCAGTTTTTTACCTTCTCGACTGCGGTCACCGTGGACCGTCAATCCTTCTCTAGCTGGAACTCGCTAACGAAACGTTTTCGAACCTATGTTTTTTATGAAATTTGTTTTTTTTATTTTCAGCAGTAGAATACGTCCTGCAAGTGTATTGTGTTCTTCGATGAATCAATCTGTGTATTGTTTTATAATAATTGGGAATTTTGTTATTTGGGAAGTGGAATTACTAAAGATGGACGAAGCAGGAGCGATATAAAATGCCGAATAGCACAAGCCAAACGAGCCTTCAGTAAGAAATATAATTTTTTTACATCAAAAATTAATTTGAAGGTCAGGAAAAGATTTTTGAAAGTATATGTTTGGAGTGTCGCTTTATATGGAAGTGAAACTTGGACAATCGGAGTATCTGAGAAGAAAAGATTAGAAGCTTTTGAAATACGGTGCTACAGGAGAATGTTAAAAATCAGATGGGTGGATAAAGTGACAAATGAAGAGGTATTGCAACAAATAGATGAAGAAAGAAGCATTTGGAAAAATATAGTTAAAAGAAGAGACAGACTTATAGGCCACATACTAAGGCATCCTGGAATAGTCAGAAAAAAATTAAATAGTCAGGAAAAAATTTTGTAGACAGGCCACGTTTGGAATATGTAAAACAAATTGTTAGAGATGTAGGATGTAGAGGGTATACTGAAATGAAACGACTAGCACTAGATAGAGAATCTTGGAGAGCTGCATCAAACCAGTCAAATGACTGAAGACAAAACAAAAAAATAATTGTAATGGTTCTTTACATTTTGTAAGTAATTTAAATGTTTTTATTAATCTATAAGTAACAAACTTTTGTTCAGTTTTAATTATTTTATATTAATAAAGCTTAATGTTTATAGGTAAATGAAAGTAATTATAAAAAAAAGAAAATTATCCTTTCTTTTATACTTTCAAAAAGAAAAGAAAGTTATATAAGATATAAAGCTATTTATTTACTTTATACATTTTACGATGGCAATATAAAAGTAAAATGAAAATTGGATTTGCTTTGTTTATTTTATAGACTTAAATAAAAATAAAAGGGTTGAATAGTTGAAGCAGAAAATCAAATCAAAGTTCCAATCTTATTAACAAAAAAAATATCGTAGTTCAATTTTATAGCAGATTTAAAATTGTTTCCTTGCTCAAAAATTTTAAATCAGTCTTGTTAATAACTCATATGTATTACACACATACAAACACACACACACACACACAAACGTGCACGCGCGCACACATATACAATATAAATTATATTCTGTATCTTTCTGTCTTGTCTTACTATGATAAAAAGTACATGTTTTATGTTATACATATAAAAATGTTTAAAAAAAAAATTAAAAGCTGACAACACACTTGTAGGACTTTCTACACACACAAATTTGAAAGCCCTGCACACACACACACACACACACACACACACACACACACAAATTAATTAAAAAAGTTAATAATTTCTTTAAATATAATATTTTTTCGTTTATTATTTCGATGATTCCAATTAAAGCGCGCGCGCAAACCTATTTACTTCGCGCGGATGTGGCGGTACTAGCGGTGACAGGGGTAGTAACTAAACTAATGTAATTGCACAACTTACATAAACAAATTTCGTTTGTAAGGTCGATAGGCCGGTGTAGTCACGAGGCTTAATGCACTAGGTACCGAGTCTTCCGGGCGATCGAGTTCGAGAACGGGCCAGAACGAGTTACTTTTTCATACGTTAAATATTATTCATTTATTTTTATATTTTGCCGCTCACCTGTGATGTCATATCATAGCAGATGACAACAGCATTTTTTGGGGTGGGGATGCGATTTTGCCAATTTTTTTTTTTAACTATTACTATTTTTTTAATTGTAAATAAATGTGCCTAAGAAAAATATGACCTTAATTAGGTGAAATCTCGAAATACTAAGGGTGACTTGCTCTACAGCCTTACTCCTTACCTATTAAGCTGAAAATTTAATGGCATCAATGCCTCATATATAGTAGTTATCTGAAAAAGTTTGGTCAAAATCGGTCCAACAGTTCTGGAGATATAAAGTGATTTATAAGCCAACATCGAAAACACAAGCGTGAATTCGAATATTAACATACGGAAAATTTCCATTCGGTTTTTTGTTAAAACGTCAAGATCCGGTGAAAACCGCATATGCCAAATTAGCGATTACAATATGTTCTCTTCTAGAGTAATGGGTCTACTATAATGCTATCTAAACGGGAATGTAATATTGTTATTAAAAACTTTGGTGTGGACACCACATGACTTCCTTGTACGCCTATTAAATTACATATATACATTTTTAAAAGTACATAAAATTTTATCTCATTAATAACTTCTGCCATATTTGTTTTGTTTTTTTTTATTGTTATTATTGAAATATTATTTATTATAATTTTTTTTTACGATCAGAGGTTAATAATTATTAATAAATCATTATATTTAAATTAAAAAGAAAAGCAGTCTCATTTGAACTGATGTGCCTTCCCCATGTAAGATGCAAATATTTCATTAATTAAAATTTTATTTGGCTATAACTCTGGAACCAATAAAAATAAGTACCAATTATAAAATATCGTTGAAAAGCTCTCAATGCGAGCTTATTATTGCAATTAAGAAAAAGTCAAAAATCCAAATTTTTGGATCGTTGGCTTTTTTTGGACACTTTTGGTCCAGTCGATTGCAATCAAAAGGGAAGGTACACAACTAGATGTTATAACAGTCTTAAATCCAACATTTTAACTTCCTACGAGTATTCGTTTCTAAGTTAACCGAGATACATAACAGATACATAACAGTTTCGGCGTACAGACGTCACGCCGAAACTAGTCAAAATGGATATTTCCGTTGAAATCTGAAAACCTGAATTTTTCGCGATTACAATACTTGTATTTCGTTCAAGGAAGTAAAAATGAGAAAAAAGCAATTATGGAAATTTGACCAAAAAAAATCTATTTTAAGTTACAGATGTTTGACAGCAGTAGCTGGAAAACTGATTGGAGAAAACAAAAAAAAAATTGTATATATATATACACACACACATATATATGTCAAAAGTCTGGTGTATCTCAGTGCTCCTGTAATTATTACTAAACGGAGAATGATAATTGAAAATAAAATTGCTAATAGCCCTGTTGATGTGTCAAAAAAATTTCGAAAACAGACTGATGGAAAATATAAGGAAAAATAGACTAAATCTTTACGATGTGTTCTTTAAAAAGTAAAAAGTAAATAATTGGTCAAATAATAACGTAAAATGTAAAACATATTACTTTAAAAAAATGTTCATTTTTCAAAAATGATAAAATGTTTCATTTTTAAAATTATTTTTTATTTCTTCAAAATCATTAATATAATTTTTATATACTTTAAATAAACTATTTACGTATTTATACAGAAAATAATGAGAAAAATGTAATAGAAATGATACTATTTTTTAAATAAATAATAATCGGAAAGGCGGCTAAAGAAAAAGAGTAATTTATATAAATGTACTTTATTTATAGGTTATATATTTATACGGTAGGTTATTTTTGTAAACAACCACAATAAATATATATCTAACACATATGTGTCATGGATTTCTCTATTCTGTTTGTTTGTATTTAAAAGAACTGCCGACTCTTGATAACTTACATCTATTAATTTTCTTTCCTTATAGCCTTTCTAAAATAAATTCAAATCTTTTTTTTCTTTTTATTAAAATTAAAAACGGATTAAAAAAATTAATTTTTATTTTTAAAATTTAGATTTAATTAATTACGTTATTCTTTTAGTATCCAGATTCTTTTTTTAAAAAAATACGTGCTAAATTAATTAATTTTACCGATTTTGCGAAGTGGTAGAGTCTTGGTCTTTCATCCGGAGGTCCCGGGTTCGAATCTCAAGCGTGTCATTATCATACGCTACAAAAATCATTTATCATAAAGTCACTGTAACTAAGCATAAGTATATTGTTATTTTGAAATAAATTATAATAATGATTAATTGTAAAAAAACTTGGCTAAAATACTGCGTTTAGCTTTTGATCTGAAGATACTTGAAGATTCGGTCTTGTACTTTCGCTATACTCGTCTATCTGTGCTTGAAACTGCAAGGTACCAAGTTTTTTTATGATTGTACGATTCTCATAGTTGTCAGTTGAATATAACCCACCTGACATTGTAATGACGGACAAAAGGAAAAGATTACCTGTTTTATGGTTACTGCTATTCCAGTGGCAAACAACTTGAGGAATATTATTCAAAAGTGGTTTTTTTAAATATTTAACATACGATTCTGTTTTATATACCATTTAAAAATTAAATGTCTGTTAGTATCTTTTAATCGTTTAGGTTCCTATATATCTAGACATTACGTTCATCATCAGTATAATCGGACTATGAAAATCTTTGCACTGTTATATTTTTAATATTTTATTCTTATTCTTTCAAGGCGTAGGCGAATCGTCTGTACTGATTTCAAAGAATATATTTTATCCGCAATTTTGAATCACAACTGTTATTAGTATCCAATATTTCTCCCATAACTTTCATGGTATTTTTCCATTCGGAATTCTTACTAAATGTGTCAGCCATCTTTTTTTATTATATTGTATCCTGGTTTCTAATTTAAAAACACTTAATTCTTTCTAGATTTTTTAATTAAAAATTTTATCTAGTTTTGAACCTCGTATACCGACCTCTGAAAACGCATCTGCAACGTTTGAATATTGTTTAAACGCTTTCTACTTGGAACCTATGTCTCTGAACATGGTTTTTAAGTACAATTTCTATCATTCTTAAGCGGTATAAAATATATCAAAGATATTCGTTGGTGTATTGATATGCTTAATTTAAAAAAAAATATTCTTATTAGAAAAATATTTTATTATTATTAATCTAAGTTCGAATATTTAAAAATATAATCTTTTCTTAAATAAGGAATGCGTTTATTAAATCCAGTAACATTTTTTAAATTAAAAAAAAAAGACATGAATAATTATATTTAATAACAAGATACTTAAAATACCGTACGCTTTTTTCTTTACGAAATAAAGAAAAGATGTAAAAAAAGTGTACTGAAAATGACATCATAATTTCTTGTTCTCGGTGACTGTTTTCATAATTAGATTTTCCTCAATACGGACTAAAGATCGATAGATTCTTCATCCTTAACTACCCACACTTTAACATTATTATTATTTAATTCATATAAACATTTTAACATTTTTATTAAATATTTTCATACTTTTAATTTTAAAATTTAATAATTATTACATTTATTTATTTTTTATTTATTCGATATTTATATAATTTATTTTTTACTTTTCAGTGCATTTTTATATTTGTTAATATATTATATTTTTTTGTTTAAAATTCTCAATTTGATTTAATTCTTATTTTTTTATTATTTAGAGGGTTTTTCTAATTTGTTTTCTTATTTTATTAATGTTAATATTAATATTAGTTAAATAAAAGCTTTTTTAAAAAATAATTTTTTATATGATGTAATCAAATATATTTTTGTATTTTTACTTTTTAGTCTTAATGAACGATAAACTTTTTACATCCAAAAAAAATATTCTTAATAATATTTATATCTGAATATTATTGCTTGTTGAAGTTTGTTTGTTTATTAAGACTAAAAAGTAAAAATATTTATTTTTACACATCGAAGTTATATACGTGTACCAAATTTCATTGATTTTCATACGATAGATTAAAAGATATAACAGTTGCAAGATTTGATTATAACTGAAGTTAAATAAAAGCTTATAAAAAATACTTCGTAATTTTTAAGACTACGTTTTTTCCCATTTGATGAACCGTGCCGCTAGATAGCGTTACTTGATACTACTAGATAGCGTACAAAAACTTTATAATATACAATAAAACAAATAATATTTATAATATAAATAAAAATGCAAATGTTCGTTGGTTCAAATTCTTAAATCTCTGAAAGGTTTTCACCGATTGCTTTGAAATTTTGTCACAACGTTGCATTCGAATATGCGCGTGCTTTTATATACCTAAGATATTACACCTGTGACAAGTAAAAACATGCTTTTTTTTTAAAAAAAAAACAGCGCCTATTTGTTGGTCGTAAAAGCAACACACGATTTACTAATTATTTTACAATTCCATTTCAATTTTTCCGATATGTGTGTCCGCTATAGATAAAAAACTACTGGACCGATTTATGCGCGGGGAAAAGGGAAAAAATTAAAAAAGTAATAAGCATTAATACTTTATAATCGTTGTTATCGCTGCATATATGACTGTAGCCGTTAAGTTAAAATATTCTCGTTTTTTGAAAGTTTAAATGAAAAATACAGATCATGTTATTTGTATTTATAGATAATGTAGAAAAATTAAGTTGTTATTAGACAGCAATTGCTCACGTCAACGGCCATACCACGTTGAACACACCGGTTCTCGTCTGATCACCGAAGTTAAGCAACGTCGGGCGCGGTTAGTACTTGGATGGGTGACCGCTTGGGAATACCGCGTGCTGTTGGCATTTATTTTTTTTTCTAAGTACCCCAGGTAATAAAATACAGATCAAAAAAAGTTCACTTAACCGGTTAAGTTATTTTTTCATCGTTGTTTTAAAACAAACCTGTACTGTAATATATTTTAACGATTTTCATGCAAAAAAAATTTTTTGTATTAAATTTATATCTCACTTTTTTAAAGTCTCTTAATTTTAATTATTGAAGCTAAGATGATAAAAAAAAATAAATTTTTTATTATTAGTTTTACTAGCATCACAAATTCGAAAAAAATATTTTCTGCTTTTTGAAAATTTCAAAGCTTCATGATGGATCAGCGGGAAATTTAATGATGGAAATATTCGCTAAATTTATTGTAGGTTAATAAATTAAAATCAAAATAAAAGAAAATAATTATGAATTTTTTTAAATGTCTTTAGTTTCTCATTAACGATGTGGTATTAAGTTATATAAGTGACTTTATTATTTTAACAAAATATGTTTTAGAGCATATGAAATGGCAAAAAAATAAAATTTATTTCGTGATTCCCGTACTGAGCACAAAGCATACGGATAAAAGTAAAGTTTAAGACAATAATTCCTAAGTCGTGATAATAAATTTAAAAATTCCTTGACAGTTTTGGACTAGAAACGGGAATTTTTGTTCTTTTAATTTTGTTTTTATTTCTTAATATTTTTTTTTAATAGGAGTTAATGTGGTTGATAGATATACATCACGCAACGAAACTTTAGCGTTCCACCTTACAGCATCATAATTATGTTGCTTCTAACTTACCACGGTTAAGTTCTTTCGATTTTATGTTCAGCATAACTCAAGAACGTTCAACCAAACTTCACCAAACTTTCAAGTGCACAACTTCATATACATTACTACAGCATATCTAAATTTCAATGAAATTGATGTAGTTTTGGATATTTTCGATCGTATATACTCGTGTGTTTTTATTTTTATTATTTTTTAAAATTTATTACCAGTTTACAGGGTAACACACCAAGTGAGATGGTAACAACAGTACTCAGCAGAGATGTCAATGCACCTTTACGCTTATATTTATATAAGAAAACCACAATTTAATTGAATCGTATTTTCGTACTTCTCTACCTCAAAAAATAATGTAAATTCATTTTTACCTCCTACCCACTCACTGTGACCGAAAGTAATATCGTAAATTTCTTCGAAAAGTCGTTAAAAATAAACATAAAAAATTGTTAAAAAACAAATTTTGAAAATCTGAAATTTTTGTTAAATCACGATTTATTAAAAATCACAAAATGAAAAGTACTAAAATTTTATTTCATTAATAACTTCTGATATTTTTTTATTTTTATTTTTATTGTTATTAATGATTAATTTTTTATTGTTCAGCATTTTAAAAAAATTAGGGTTCAAATACAGAGATAAAAGAACAATTGCTAACATGTACATGAACCAAACAGCAACAGTAACAATTGAAGAACATAAGAAAGAAACCGTAATAAGAAAGGGAGTCCAACAAGGATGTTCCCTATCCCCGTTACTTTTTAATCTTTACATGGAACTAGCAGTTAATGATGTTAAAGAACAATTTAGATTCGGAGTAACATTACAAGGTGAAAAGATAAAGATGCTACGATTTGCTGATGATATAGTAATTCTAACCAAGAGTAAAAAGGATTTAGAAGAAACAATGAATGGCATAGATGAAGTCCTACGCAAGAACTATCGCATGAAAATAAACAAATACAAAAAAAAAGTAATGAAATGTAGTAGAAATAACAAAGATGGATCAATGAATGTGAAAATAGGAGGAGAAAAGATTATGGAGGTAGAAGAATTTTGTATTTGGGAAGTAGAATTACTAAAGATGGACGAAGCAGGAGCGATATAAAATGCCGAATAGCACAGGCGAAACGAGCCTTCAGTCAGAAATATAATTTGTTAACATCAAAAATTAATTTAAATGTCAGGAAAAAATTTTTGAAAGTATATGTTTGGAGCGTCGCTTTATATGGAAGTGAAGCTTGGACGATCGGAGTATCTGAGAAGAAATGATTAGAAGCTTTTGAAATGCGGTGCTATAGGAGAATGTTAAAAATCAGATGGGTGGAAAAAGTGACAAATGAAGAGGTATTGCGGCAAATAGATGAAGAAAGAAGCATTTGGAAAAATATAGTTAAAAGAAGAGACAGACTTATAGGCCACATACTAAGGCATCCTGGAAGAGTCGCTTTAATATTGGAAGGACAGGTAGAAAGAAAAATTGTGTAGGCAGGCCACGTTTGGAATATGTAAAACAAATTATTAGGGATGTAGGATGTAGGGGGTATACTGAAATGAAACGACTAGCACTAGATAGGGAATCTTGGAGAGCTGCATCAAACCAGTCAAATGACTGAAGACAAAAAAAAAAAAATTATTGTAATACTTTTTTTACAATCACAGGTTAATAATTATTAATAAATCAATATATTTAAACAAAAATATAAAAAAAATTAAAAAAAAAGGAGGTGAAGTCGGATTCGAACCGATGTAACTTCTTGTAAGATCCAAATATATTATTAATTAAACATTTATTTGGCTATAACTTTGGAACGAATGAAAATAAGTACCACTGATGGTATATCGTTGAAAAGCTCTCAATGAGGACTTATTACTGCAGTTAAGAAAATGTTCAAAATGCACACTTTTTTGGATTTTGGGCACTTTTGGTCCAGTCGATTGCAATCAAAAGGGGAGGTGAACAATTAGATGTTGCAACAGTGTTAAATCCATAATTTCAACACTCTACGGCTAATCGTTTTAGAGTTATGCGAGATACATACGTATCAAGATGTACATCGAATGTATCAAGATACATCGAAACTAGTTAAAATGGATTCAGGAATAGTCAAAATGAATATTTCCGTTGAAATCTGAAAACCAAAATTTTTCGCGATCACACTTCTTTCTTTACTTCGTACACGGAAGTAAAAAAGAAAAATAATTTTTTTTGGGAGTTGGCTGAAGTATTAAATAGTGATTTTTGGTAATTTGTGATTTCGATAAAAAACTTTAACTTTGTAAGAAAATTTTTTTCTAAAGCGCCCCGATAAAGATTTGAAACTTACTAGTTTTTCGGTCAAACACTACCATCCCTATTTACAATTTTTGTAAAAATTTAATATGTTCTATCCCCTCACCCAAGATAGTACCCCATCTACCAAATTTAAAGAATATCGATCAACGAGTCCAAGAGTTATTAAACCACATACAGACTTCGTACGATTGTGCGTACGTACGCACAATAAAATGTTACAAACAAAAATTGATTTTTTGGACTTGGGAGTACTAGATAAAAAATTCTTGCGCAGATTATTTACAATTTATTTAAATATATTTTTTATTCATTTTTAACATCACCTAAGACACAAAATTTAAAAAGAATCCAGTTAAATTTTTTTTTGTTTCTTTTTTTTACCGATCTCGTGTATACTTTCTCATTAAAGTTACTGTTGATATAGCAGCATTTTATTTCACTATAAACGGAAAAGTAGAACTATAGCTTTAAAATTGTATTTTATTAATATTACTTTTATCTCTGTACGATGATTAAGAATGAAGTTACAACGTTTTGAATTTTAATGTAAATTTACTGTTATGCTCTTCTCTTTATAAGTTTTGAACTCTTTTGTAATAGTATTCTCCAAGAGTTTTTTATCTTTAAAAAAGTTTACGTTTCTTAAAATTTCTTATCAGTTTGTTTTTATTTTAGTATTTCAACACTAAATTAACGTTACAAGTATACATTTTAGTATAGCAAAAGGGACATCAGACTACTTTATCGTAACAATTAATTTAATAATCACATATTAAGTGTTTTGTTAAAAAAACACTAAATATTAAGCAAAAATTAAATAAAATATGCTGCCACAGAAAAAAAATTACGTGTTTATATTTTTATTATTCTTTTTTTTATAAATTTATAAATATAAAATACCTTTTACAACAATTTTATATGTTAGCATTCTCCCCTCACGGCTTCGTCCGCGCTATATGGTTACTTGGGTTTCCGTCGCAGTCTTTTAGGTTGATTTCATGAAAAGGCTACCTATTATAATGCGTGCCGTGATTCGACTTCGGAAAATTTCGACATATCTTCGCGTTTCACATCCCCCAGACCCCAAAACCGCCGTTACCTCAAAAGTTTATATATTCATTTATATATATATATATATATATATATATATATATTTCACTTTGTTGTGGACACGATAACTGCCGTAATTTTACACTAATCACTTTCAAATTGATACATAAAATATAATAACCCAAAATCTCGGTCGAATTCGTTAATAGAAAATATCGGACTATGGGGTGGAAATGAGGGCGGCTTTTTCGAAAAAACAAAATATCTCTATAACTTTTTTATTAAGTAAAATATGGAATTCGTTTAAAGTTCCAACTATTCTTTGGATAAGGGCCTAAAAATTATGTAAATAAAAGTTTTCGATATCACCAACCATTGGCCCAGGGGTGGAAAAAATGGGTTTTGAAGACAAAAAATCATACCGCCCTTAATAAGTACAGTATCAAATCGGTTTAAAAAAAGAGATAACAAAAAAAGAAACATATAGAAAACAAAAAAAAAAAATCGCTATAACTTCCTTATTAAGGGTTTGAAAAACTAGGGTTTCGAAGACAAAAAAAATCATACCTCCCTTAATAGGCACAGTATCGAATAGTTTTAAAGTGGTCGTTAGTCCTCTAAATATTACCTAAAATTTTTGTCTGAAACAATTTTTGATATAACCAACCCTTACGGCAAGGGATGACTAAAATGTTGCTGGAATTGTAAGTGGGACTTGTATGCTAAATATATGAAACTTTTTCACATGCAACCATTGTCGTATTAAGTAAATTTGAACTTTTTCTTAACTTTAAGGTGGAAATCGTTTGTATCACCTACTTAGCACCGGTTAAACCTACCTTCGCTTTTCGGATTGCCGAAAGGGATTTTTTATTTTATTTTATGTTTTTCAGTGTCAAGTAACCGGAGGCAGATGCAGCCAATCGCGTCACACATACAGTTACAGTGGCTGTGTTGGTTGAGTCGCCACGCCGTACATCATCGTAGCCCTTAAAATATTAAAATTAAAAAAAAAAAAACACCGAAAATGGTTTTTAGATATTTATCTAAAGAGTAATTGCAGGCCTCGTATGTAATGAATATCTTTTTAGAATAATCAGAAATGGGGAAGATTTTTAATCATTTTTCGAATTTTTTTTACCTTTCCTCATCATTCCTTTCAGTCAAATTTGAAAAAAATTAAAAAAATTGTTTTTAGATATCTACATGAAAATTACACACACCAAAAATGAAATAGATATTTTCATTTATTACGGAGAAATAAAAAAAATCTAGGTTTAAAAATAATCCAAAGTTCATTTTAATCCTTTATACTCGGAATTTCAAAAAATCTAGAAATTATTTTTTAGATATTCATATGAAAATTAGATACATAAAAAAACAAGTTATATCTTCATTTGATACCGAGAAATAAAAAACAAATTATTCATTGTTACTGCATTTTAACCCTCTAAACTCGGAATTTCAAAGAATAATTTCTTAGTGTGCACTTACACTTATTGTAAAAAAAGGTGTATACAAATGTTCAAGTTCAAACAACATATCCACTATCAGTGTTAATCTTTGTATGTGTGGTGTGACTGGCTGGTGCAGCCAGTTGCTGCACTGGAGTAAGTAACCGGAGGCAGGTGCTGCCTCAGATTACTTGACTAAAAAACATAAAATAAAAAATTTGTAAAGTAACTACTTAGAGTGGGCGAAGCCGCGATGGTTTTTTTTTTGTCTTCAGTCATTTGACTGGTTTGATGCAGCTCTCCAAGATTACCTATCTAGTGCTAGTCGTTTCATTTCAGTGTACCCTCTACATCCTACATCCCTAATAATTTGTTTTACATATTCCAAACGTGTCCTGCCTACACAATTTTTTTCCTTCTACCTGTCCTTCCAATATCAAAGCGACTATTCCAGGATGCCTTAGTATGTGGCCTATAAGTCTGTCTCTTCTTTTAACTATATTTTTCCAAATTCTTCTTTCTTCATCTATTTACCGCAATACTTCTTCATTTGTCACTTTATCCACCCATCTGATTTTTAACATTCTCCGCGATGGTAGTATATATATATATTTTTTTTTTTGGGGGGGATACGATCTATAAAAATTGGGTTAAATTTTCATTTTATACTACAGTATTGTTTTATACTCAGTAATATTTGTTTTACGAAAATTAACTTAAAGAAAATTTCCCTTGAGAATGTTCCAAAACAAAAAGGGTAACAAGTATTTATGTCATATCACAATAAAAAGTTTACTCGAAAGATTAAAACTGAAACTTTTTCTTGTCTTTGTTTGTTTCTATGTAAGCTATGAAATAAATAATAATAATGATAATAATAATAATAATAATAATAATAATAATAATAATAATAATAATAATAATAATAATAATAATAATGATAATAATAATAATAATAATAATAATAATAATAATAATAATAATAATAATAATAATAATCTCTTACTTTACCAAATGAACATTAGTTTGATAAAGTTAGAAGGGAAGAGAAAATTCGGAGTAAATAAAGAGGCAATCTTTGTTACAGAAACTAGGTTGGTAGGTCACAAACATCTTACTTATTTAAAAGCACCTTGCCCACAAAAAATGTGGTAATGTTTTTTCGTACAGCATAAAAATCATACGCTATTACAGCATATTGATAACTTAAATATTTTTTTTTTTTTTTTTTAAATAAAATTAATATAAATTAAAATTTTAATTTTACACTACTTACATTTAAAATAGGTTCATTAAGAAAATCGGTGTACTTCTTTTTGAAATATGTGTTATGGAATGTTCATATTGTTGGTTGGATACAAGAAGAGGTTAGGTGTAGCTAGAACGGTTGAGTTTAGAGGAAAATATTCAGGTATAAAAATTTCGTGTGTTGTATCCGAAAATGTTATAAAAACTGGGAGTTGCCATTTAAACGATGAATTTCATTGTTGGATACAGAATTCTGTTCCTCCACGGTACGTGATTTAATCGAGCCGAAATTTTTTAAATAAATAAAAGAGATCTATAGTTATGGAAATTCTTTTTGAATAGCTAATATTTTGTATGTTAAAAGAGCCAACTTGAACGTCAGACATATATACTTTATTTTATTACGTAGTTTTTCGTTTGTTGCTATATGTCTTTATTGAATTACCATAGTATGTACATGAAACTTTATTCTAATAAAATAAAGTTTTACTTACGTTCCTTTCTTTTGTTTGTATATCGTAACTTAAAAAAAAAAGGTTCTTATATATAAAGTAATTTGCAAACAAGACAAGCTTTCTGTGTAACTGTATGAAACTTTAGCAGTATTTAATTTAGCATTATGAAGGAAAACACTTGCAGTTTGTTACTTTCTTACTATCAAATAGAATTAATTGTCTTTTTTTCTTATTTTTTAAACACCCCTAAGACAACCGGTCCCCACCGATTAGACATAACTTGGTTGCCTCAGGGTGCCATGGCAGCAATCTGCCTTCCTAGCTTGACCCAACCCAGAGGCCACCCATGGAGATCCCACTTAGATCGCAAGGACGCTCCGATTCTCGGCAGTCAAGATGCCTCTCTTCAGGAGGGCTACCCGTCCCCGTTCTTGTCCTACTAGGATCTAGGCATGCATTACGTATGACATTCCTTCTTACTCGCGTCCTCTCACATCGCAAGGGTTCTCCATGCTATCATTAGGAGCACCCGATTCCCCCGCTCTTGCATGCAGGCAAGCCAGGATATTCTAGGCAAGGGGGCTACCTACCTGGCCCTGCATGTCGCCACGTTTCGGACGGTTTTTTCCCCACTGTCACTGCAGAGAAAGACACACACAGTCACAAAAACAATAGTCAAAATTAATAAAATATATTACAAAAACTGAATCAAACACATTATTATTTCATGTTGGTTTAATTGGTTTAATTAATAATAAAAAATTTCAATTATTTTTATATTTTTTTTTTAACTGAATTTTTACGGGCATCGACTGCTAAGCCCTCGTCACATTCTTTAAAAGAAATTATTATCTCCATCAGGATCGTCATATGTAAGGGTGTAAAGAGCCCTTACATTTTATTTAAAAACACAAACTTCACAATAAACATTAAGACATAAAAGACAAGGACAATCACAAACACTTACGGGGTGTAAAGGGCCCCGTTATTAAAATTTGAGATAAGGTTCTCAAAAGACCATGAAATTAAAATTTCAACTTATCAATACCATTTCTTTCTTTATATATATATATAAAACTACCGCTTAGAGATTCTTTTATCACAGCTTTAAACTTTCATTTTATAGACTTTTAAGAAGTCCACTGGCGTGCAAAAATGCAATTATATTTTCTTCATTTCCATTATCCAGATCAGCACTAATATTATTTCTAAGACGGAACCTCTTTCTGAGGTCCTCATATATGGTACACTCTTCTATTAGATGCTTGATTGTCAGTGTTTTATTACAAACACCGCACATTGGTCTCACTTCGCCGGTTAACATATATAAATTTGTTAATCGCGTGTGACCGATTCTAAGTCTGGTCACCGCTACTTGTTCACGGCGAGTCAACTTAAAGTCGCTTTTCCATTTATAAGGAGAAGTTTTTACTGAGTTTAATTTTGTATTTAAACTCCTCCATTCAGCGTTCCACTTGTTTCTTACTATGTTTGTTAGACGGTTTTTAACATCTGCCACTCTTACAGGAAATGCATCCAAATCATCGCAGACTGTTGCCTTTCTGGCAGCTTCGTCTGCGATTTCATTACCTGTAATACCAGCATGCCCCGGAGTCCATACAAATACACATCGCTGTCCTCGTTGTTTTAGAACGTGTAAAATGGACAGGATGTTTGCAATTAGGACATCCTTAATGTTCTTGTTCCGAATTGCGACAAGTGCACTTAATGAATCGGAACATCTTAGCACTCTCTCTTCGCAATAGTGTTCAGTGTAGCGAAGAGCCTGCTGAATTGCAGTGAGTTCTGCTGTGTAGACACTGGCCACATCTGGCAGTTTCCAAAAGTGGGCTTCTTCATTTACATATATTGAGCATCCAACACCATGTTCGGTTTTAGAACCGTCAGTATAAATTCTAATATGTTCTTCGTAGCTACTGACGGTTGCCAAAAATTCCTGCTGGATGATCACTGCTGGTTTCTTTTTTATTTCTCCTTCAGAGAGATCCAAACTTGTATTTACCGCTGGCAAGAGCCATGGCGGTATTTCTCTAGTAGAAATTGCCAATGTATCTGGAATGGCAATTTCATATTTATTTCTTAATTCGTGGTACCTAATTCCGGCTGGTCTGGAATAGGTAGCACGACGTTCATATAATGCAGCCATGGGATGATTCGTAAACAATTTATTATTTATATGAGCAGGGAAAGCCCATACATTTGCTGCATATCTTAACAAGAGGATCTCTCTTCTATAAGAGATTATTTTTATTATTGTAGATTATAGTAGTACTTGCCTAAAAGTAAAAATGCTTTAAATATTTATTTTTAATTTTAACCTGTAAAATTTATTATTATTTTACCTAAGTTTTACGTATATCTATATAAATAAAAATGTAAATGTTCGTTTATTCAAAATCTTAAATCTCCGAAAGTTCATCACCGATTGTTTTGACATTTTGACACAACGCTGCATTCGAATACGCGCTTGTTTTTATATACCTACTATTTATATACCTAAGATGTCACACCTGAGACAGGTAAAAACATACTTTTTTTTTAAAAAGAGCGCTATCTGTTGGATGTAAAAGCAACACACGCTTTACTAAATATTTTACGATTCCATTTCAGTGTTTCCGATATGTGTGTGGCCACTGTAAACTAAAAACTACTGGACCGATTTTCACGCGGGGAAAAACGGAAAAGGGAAATAGGGAAAAATTATAAATGGAAAAAATCGAAAAAGGTAAAAGGGAAGAAGATAGAAATGAAAGAAGGGGAAAATGGAAATAAGAGGAAAAATGGGGAAAAGGAAATGGAAAGGGAAAAGTAAACAAGAAAGGAAAAGGGGAAGGAGGAAAGGTTCATGAGAGAAAGAGCCATAGGGAAGGAACAGGAAATGGGGAAGAAAAGGGAAAATGGGAAAAGGGAATATGACAAAAATGAAATGGGAATAGCCTCCGCACCCTCCGATGACCCCTTCTACCTTTACGAGACTCCTCCCAGACTACACGTCCTCCATGATCATCCTAACAAACCTTGCTACAGCCATCCATTTTTCCGCGCTTTCCAACATGATCTGCTGCAGTTCCTCTAGGAGGAAGATTTCCCTTCCATCTATATTGTTCAATATTTCCCTTTTCGCATCCTCAGATCGGGGATAGCAAAAGAAGACGTAATATGCTGTCTGTTCCTCGTCTATACACATCGGACATATGCCTACGATATATATACGGAGTGTATACGAAATTCTTCCGGGACTTTCATAACATATCCAGCTTGTGAAAATAACGGGGAAAGTTAATATAAACATATGTCCTAAAATGCTTCGTTTGCGAGTTACGGCTACTGAAAGATTTCGCTCGGATTTCAGCTACCCCGGTGAAATGAGGTCGTACTGAATTTTTTAGGACGTTAATTAAGGAGAAAACTCAACAATTTATTATTCCTTTTGACCAGGAAAATCGAATAAAGTAGATCTTGGAACCGTCTCTGCAGGGGGAAAGGAAAGGGAATGGAAAGGGGTAAGGGAGAAAGGGTAAAAGGGAAAGGTTAAATTTTGTGAAGTTCCGTAATGTTCATTTTGTTAATGTTTTATCAAACTTTCAATTGTGTTCATTTAATCTATATATATATATATTCAAATCTAGCAATAGCGAAGCATTGCAGGGTCTGCTAGTATATATACTCATATATATTTTAAATATTAGTTATATGTAAGATTTATTCGTCGGAAGAATAAATCTTTTTTCAATTTTCGTCAATAGATTTTTGATGAAAAGGATTTTCTGTTAAATTCGTTCATCGATTTGTGACGGTTGATTGGCTGATCTGGCTCAAAGTGACTGTCCTTGTTCCTTAACTAAAAATTGGCTTGTAGTGAAGACATTTTCGACTAATGTTATTACCGCTGTAGATGATTTATTACACGACTGCCCAAAAAGGAGTGTAATGTATTTAGGGTGTAAGGGTGTATATATATGTTCCACCGTAACAGCTCAACGGCTGATCCGATTTAGATGTATGACTCCGCCTTGGAGTCCTTACGTTACCGTGAGTGTCACAGACTATATAAATATGTATGTATATATATATATATATATATATATATATATATATATATATATGTGTGTGTGTGTGTGTGTGTGTGTGTAATAGTGGAGATTTTCCGGTTGAAACACAAATTTTAATGAATTGAATTGATGAACTGTGAACCGTGAGCCTTTATCACTGTGTGAGCTGAATTTGAACTGAGTGATTAGAATGAATCGAATGAATAACATTACAAAAAGAGAATTTAAGTTTAGTTAAATAAAATAAAGTAATATTAAATAAATTTTTGTTTAATAAAGATTTCTGTTTAATAATAATGAGCTTCCGTGGAACTGCGTGTGAGGTGATGGGAGCATCTCGTGCAAAACTAGACCGATCATCACCATCAATTGGTAACAAACGGGTTGTCCCTGGGGCAATGTTTTGGGAGGTGAAAATGGGTGTTATAATATCTCTGCAAACAATCGTCCGATTTTCAAAATTCAAACGAAGTATTTGTTAGTAGGTTAAAGATTAATTTTTTCATGCAGGTACACTCTCGATCTAAAAGATCATTGTTATTCGGAAAAATCTTTTCTTATCCAGGCACAAAACTTTTCACCCCACTCTTTTGGGGGGGCGTGGGGTGTACCCACACACACCCATACAAACATATACTTACATCATTTGAAAAAGCTCAAGCATGAGTTGTTAAGAAAAAAATTAACATCGCTTTGTAAGTACGAGGAATGAAGATCTGGGAATTTTTGGGAATTCTAATGTTACTCAATTGAGCAGAGAGAGAGAGAGAGAGAAGGAAAATGTCAGTTTGGGAGAGGGAGCAAGAAAAAGAGAGAGAGAAATAAAAAATTAGTAAAAAATATAAGAATACGTTTTATCCATGAAATCTATCTGGACGTAATAAACTGATAACAGATAAATCCTTTAAGATTATTTTACCACAAGAGAGGAAGAGGTAAATTTTCATGTTAATAGTAATATGAATTCATAATATTCAAGTAATTCTATTCCTCTTATCGTTTTAATTGAACTACGAATTACATTTTGATATCTAAGTTAACTCATATATACTTTCTTTAAGGTATATTTCGTAATGTAGATTTTATCATACTTAGAGTAAGAATTCTAGTTCATTTGGAATCCTTTATAGGATTTTAATTCTTTCTGATAACTTCAGCTCCTTCTGATAATTGGTACTTAACGAATTGAATAATTTTGTGACGTACATTCTAGTCGCTCCGAGTAACTATTTCTGTATTTGATAATTAAAATTTCGTAAGAATCCATTTTTTGAAATCTCTGTTATTTTTGGGTTTTACACTGGATAAATTAGTAGTGACTTCAATATATTAAGTAATAAATACCCACTAATAGTTTTAAATTTATTCTTTTTTATAGTTCATAGTTTTGTTTTGTTACACACATTTTTACAACTTAGTTACTTTGAAGTTGAAATTTTGTTTTAAATTAGAATGATTGTATACGTATTACGAAATAAATATCAAACATCTTTGTTTTTAATTACTAGTGATGCTGATATACAGATGGTAGAGTTATACTCGTTTAGGATTGTTGTATATAATAGATGACATTTCTGAAAAACAAAATTGCAGCGGCAGCTGAATTATAAGGGAAAGTACAGGAATCAGGAAAAATCTTTAGTGTCGTGTTTTTCACAAATATTAACGTTTCAAGACCTTCCTCCTTGACAAAAAATACATAAAAAGAGTTATAGAAATTTTCTGAAGATACATGTGTTTGTACGGTACGTCTAATGAGCCTGTACATAGATTAATATCTCAAAAAATTCTATAAATGGAGCACGGTTGGAATTAAATTTTGCACAAAGTTAAAAATGGAGAAGGGTAGGTAGTTTTCGATTTTTTTTATTTTTGACTTTTTATATAATAGTCATTGAAAATTGGTTTTAAGTGCAAAGAAAGTATTTAACTTAATAAAAATTACAAAATTACAGGTGGAGGGATATACTACATTATTTTTAAACAGCCTTTGCTTCGTAAAAACTCTAAAATCTGTTGACCAAACAAAATTTAAATTTGGTTCAAATATTTGGCTATATATATAAATATTATATATAAGTATAATATTTTTATTTATGTATATTTATTTAATTATTTGTTTTTTTTTAAGAGGCGGAGGAACCCCATTTACGGGCGCGTAGGAGGGTCAGGCTCGCTAAAATATTCCACAAGATGTGTTACGCAAAATGCGTATGTGTTCCTGCGCACTACCGACTAAACCTCCACTCCTGGCTACCCACCCTTCCTGGTACAGCTTGTGTATATTACTTCAGGAAGACGGAAATATGTCCTCACACACATTCAGACACCACAGTCAATAGACACCGACCTCACACCCGCAAGATAACAAACATCAAACTAAAATCTCACCATAAACTCAGTATACATACCTCACGCCGCACACTCCAACCGTCATATCAAAGTCAATCACATCCAATGACATAAACAAACACTTCACAGACAATCGAACACTTTCTTTTTTTTCCTGTTTAGCCTCCGGTAACTACCGTTTAGATAATTCTTCAGAGGATGAATGAGGATGATATGTATGAGTGTAAATGAAGTGTAGTCTTTTACATTCTCAGTTCGATCATTCCTGAGATGTGTGGTTAATTGAAACCCAACCACCAAAGAACACCGGTATCCACGATCTAGTATTCAAATCCGTGTAAAAATAACTGGCTTTACTAGGACTTGAACGCTGTAACTCTCGACTTCCAAATCAGCTGATTTGGGAAGACGCGTTCACCATTAGACCAACCCGGTGGGTTAGACAATCGAACACTACAGTATACTTACCTCTCGGGTCACCATCGGACGCGGTAGCGGAGTGCCTACCACCTCATCGCGCCCAGGCGATTCCCACGTGTACGGGGAACCCCTAGGCTCTCAGCCGTATCCGCCCCCGCACGCTTCGATGACCCCTTCTTCTGCCCCTACGAGACTCCTCCCAAACTACACCTCCTCCATGATCTTCCTAACAAATCTTGCTACAGCCGTCCAGTTTTCCGCGCTTTCCAACATAATCTGCTGCAGTTCCTCTAGGAGGAAGATTTCCCTTTTACCTATATTATCCAATATTTCCCTTCTCGCATTCTAAGATCGGGGGTAGTAAAGGAAAATGTGATATGCTGTCTGTTCCTTATCTACACTCACCGGACATATGCATACGAAATATAAACGGAGTGTATACGAAATTCTCCCGGGACTTTCATAAGCTATCCAGCTTCTGAAAATAATGGGGAAAGTTAATATTTTAGCACATATAAACATATGTCCTAAAATGTTTCGTTTGCGAGCTACGGCTACTGAAAGATTTTGCTTGGATGGATTTCAGCTACCCCGGTGAAATGAGGTCGTACTGAATTTTTTAGGATGTTAATTAAGGAGCAAACTCAACAATTTCTTATGCCTTTTGACCAGGAAAATCGAATAAAGTAGATTCTGGAACCGTATCTGCAGTAGTTTTTGAGAAACGGGGGTGAAAATCAGTAAATTAGGGTAGTAAAAACCCCTGTTCTTTTTATGTTTGACGTACAATAACTTTGTTTCATGGGTAATAACTTTGTTACATATGATACTCTCTGTATATAGTGATTCATGAAAAATGAAACAAACTTTGATGAGATATTGGTGAAAATAAAGAAGAAAGTTTATAGTATATATAGGTTAGGATACACATCGTTAGCTAGTTGGCTGGCGAAAGATTTCCCCCCTGATTTCTGCGTCTTCGGTAAAATTAATCCAGATTGTAATTCTTGAGATCCAAATTAAAGGGTAAATTTAGTGATTTTTTTTTGTACGAAAACTGATCTGAAAAAAATAAATAGATCCCAGAACTGTATTTTTAATATTTTTGCAAAAATGTGAAGTAAAAGACAAAAAATTGGGGTAGAGCATTTAGAATTAAGAACATTATTTTATGTTTAGCGTAAAATAATTTTGTTAGATGGGTAATAAATACATAAAAATTTTAAATAATACTGGTAAAGAATTTTATTTCGAATAAAACAGTTATATTCCACACAAACTAAATATAAACGTAAAACATTTGAACTTTATTAAAAACAAAACATCAAAATGTGGTAGATTTTAACTAAGTATTGAAAATTTTGTTTAAAATTTTCAATATTACAAAAGGAAAGGATTAAATATTGTAGAAAAATAAACAAACAAAATTCCAACAATCAAAATTAAAAAATTAAAAATCAAATGAGACATTTATTATTTTCCCGTTAACCGAAAAGTAAAATTTTAGTTGTGAACAACTGGCAGGCCAATATCCGTAGCGAAGTGGTAGCGTCTCAGCCCAGCCTTTCATCCGAAGGCCCTGGGTTTGAATCCCGGTCAAGGATAGCCTTTTTTCATACGCTACAAATTTTTCATTTTCATTAGGCAAATACCAAAGCAGCAATGCCCCTGTCATCTCAAAAAAAAAAAAAATTCGGGAAGGATGTGTACCTACGAATCTTATCCATTTTTTTATTTTTACCTTCAGATTGATTCAGATAAAAATAAAAACATAAAATGTTTAAAAAATGTATGATTTATTGCCAATTTAACAACGTTATTGTACGTCAAACGTAAAAAAAATGTGTTTTTTGACCCTATTTTTGTCGTTTTACATAGGATATCTTAGAAACTAAGAAAGATACAGTTCTGGGACCTATTTTTTTCGATTTCCCAGCTCAAAAACCATAAGAAACAATTGAATTTGCCCCTTAATTGACCTTCCCAGAATTTCAGAAAGCCTTAATTTACCCGGAGGAACTGAAACTCGGGCGAAATCTTTCACTCTGTATAACTCGCTAACTAAGCGTTTTCGGATATATGTTTATATGAACTTTTTTTTATTTTTGGCCTCTAGAATGAGTTGTCAAAGTATTGCCCTATCTGCTGAATTACCCTGTATTTTTCAACGGCGTACGCCAAATCACAAAATAAACAATTTTATAATACAATGCAACATAGAAGTATCATATACAATACAATAATAGTAATAGGAAAAGCAAACTGTTTCAAATAGCATCATTAAGAGTAAGGTTAAGTTAATAATAATTCTATAAATTCACTTACTTATTAGTGAGTTATAGTATAACAAAATGTTATACGAGTACATCCCAACTCCGTAAGGGAAAACACCCGCCTTGTGACGCTTCCGGTCGCCTCCCCCCCGTTCCTAGCCCTGATGGGATTTAACGAAAGTTAAAGCCTGTTATATGAGTACAGAGTTATAAAACACAAACAGGGTTACATCAATAAATACGACATCCAAATACTTTATAATAAAAATATGGAACAAGCTAATAACGCAGTGTGCTGAAAATCTTGGCATCACAACGACGAAAATCAGATACAACAAGCTGAACATTAGGCTGTGGTTTACGGAGCAAAAGGTCACAGAAGATCGCAGGGTGAGTAGGTTCTTCAGGAAAGTAAAAATCCAGATTAGGTAAAGCACAAGGGGAAGTTAGAGCAGAAAACCAAATCAGAAGGATAACATTACGTGCATTACATAATTTATTAATTTGAGATAACTCAAAATTAGAAGCCATTTTTATGAAGATCCGCGATTTATCACTCGTAGGAGGAGTAAAGCATAGGTGCAGTTCAATCAAGTTCGGGAATGTAGGGATACGATCACCATGGGATATACATTTTAAAATTTTATTCCATTTGTAAAGTAAACTTTTTACAAAATTCTTTGCTTGCATGCTTAAATTCTTCTTTAATGCTTCAATTAATTTTTCTTTCAGTAGTTTTCCTGGAAGAGCCTGAAAAGGTTTTGCAACTTCGTGCCGGATTTTTAATTTATATTTCAAAATATTTTTGTAAATAAGGTATCCGAGAAGTAATAAATTTATCAAAAAAAATCAATATAGGATTACGTATCTAATAGAATGGATTGAGAAAGTGCGATGCTGTATAGTAACAGATGAATGATCTTAGAGAAAAACATCAAGCTTAAAATTAGTAAAAAACTTGAAAAAGTGAAGATTTAAAGCGTAGCATTTTAGAGACAGACTGAAAATAGTATATGACGTCAGAATTAGGTCGCGTCATGAACCGAGGGGAACGTATACGTTCAGTCTGAAACAACTATGGCTTAATGACAGAGATTTTCTGTCTGTCGTAACTAGAAAAGATAAGTATAAAGAAAAATCTTTACTCGTACGTCGTTGTACGTGATTGTTAGGAACCTTATCGTAAATTACATAAAAAATGGATAAAATGTTTGGTGGTAACTGCGTCACAAACACACTAACAGATGTGAACCTCGCTTCATTCGATCAACAAATAGTCAATAAGTTGTCTCACTAAATATCCGCAGTCTATGCTTGCGTTGCATTTAAAGGAGAATATAATCTCCCACTCTTTTATAAAAGTGCATTCACATTTGCATCTCCGTCATACTTTCACCAAGTCTTTGCTGTTATTCATTAAAGTCATAGAGGAATTACGTTTTCTTTTACGATTTATTGACGTACGCTTTCTAATAAAAGCTTGTTCTGGCAAAGTATTTCGCGTTACATCAAAAAGATAATAGAATTAAGATTTTTTACATCCTTCTTCCTCATTGTGAATTATTTTAACAAATTTCAAAAGATCTATCCCCCGATTCTTATATCACATTAATTTATAAAATTGAATTAAAATATAATAGCACTATAATAAGGAAAATATTATGCTCAAAATTTTAAATATTTAGATTTTTTTTTGTTATTAAAGAGCGGTAGCGTATGTAAAGATGCCATGTCCTACCGGCATTCGACCTCCGGACCTCCGCACGAAATGCCGAGACGCTACCTACTCAGCCACGGACGTCGTTACGTAAAATTAATCCCCAATAAAAACCTATATCCTTGTTATTACCCCGTAGGCGTCCTTCTCTCGTTAATTATTACTTTTATTTTTATCAGTATCGTAAAAAGAACACAAACCGTTTATCTTACGAAACAAATTTTATGATATTATTAATAGCGTGAATCCTAATATAGTTTGTACGAAAAAGAACGGCCTGTAAAATTTTCCGTCAAGATATCGCCGAGAAACATTTAATTTCGTGGAATTTCTTTCGTATTTTAAGATTTCTAACTTCCAGATAGGACATACCTTATCGTCAGATATGTATATATTAATTATCTAAGATGAAATGTTGATTCATCACTAAAAGCAATTACCTCCAGTTCTTACATTATCTCGTTAATTTCTTCTTTGGTCTTTGCCAGTATCGTAAAAACAACACAGATGCGATTATCTTAACCCACCGGGTTGGTCTAGTGGTAAACGCGACTTCCCAAATCAGCTGATTTGGAAGTCGAGAGTTCCAGCGTTCAAGTCCTAATAAAGTCAATTATTTTTATACGGATTTGAATACCAGATCGTGTTCTTTGGTGGTTGGGTTTCAATTAACCACACGTCTCAGAAATGGCCGAACTGAGACTGTACAAGACTACTCTTCATTTACACTCATACATATCATCCTCTGAATTATTATCTGAACGGTAATTACCGGAGGCTAAACAGGAAAAAAGATAAAAAAAGATCCGATTAAATTACAAAACGAATTTTATAATATTATAAATAGCGTGAATCCTGATGAATATCTTTTGATGGACGGCTCTAAAAACATTAATTCTCTTGGTTGTGCTTTTGTGGCTGGCAACAGAACATACATGTTTGGCCGTATATATATATTTCCTCAGCATTTTCGTTGCGGAGCTGTACGCTATTAATAAGGCCTTAAATATAATTAGTCCAATATTTCGACACGTACTTTTCTGCTCAGTTTCCATGACCTTCTTACAGGCGATTAGTGATGCGTACTTCAGATATCCTGTTGTCTGTGAGATTCAGTGTGTTACTTCGCAAATGGTTCAACGTAATAGAACTGTGAGCTTACCGTTCAAGTATTACTTCAGAGGATGATTTGTATGAGTGTAAATGAAATGTAGTTTTATACAGTCCCAGTTCAACCATTCCTAAGATGTGTGGTTAATTGAAACCCAACCACCAAAGAACACCGGTATTCCTAATTTAGTATTCAAATCCGTGTAAAAATAACTGACTTTTCTAGGACTTGAACGCTGGAACTCTCGACTTCCAAATCAGCTGATTTGGGAAGACGCGTTCACCACTAGACCAACCCGGTGGGTTTCTTCAACAGATCTGTGAAAACTTAAATGAAATAAATATTACATTTAAAATAATTGAAAATAGAAATACTATCAGAGACATATTAAAAGATGAAAATAGATTTAAAAAAAAAACCTAAATCCAAAAAATGGGTTAAAATTTCAGAAGTAAGGAAGGAAGCAACCTTAGAAAGAATTAAAGAATATTAGATAAAACGGAAAGTAGATTACATAGGCCCCGGTCAGGCATAGCATTTTTCATAACCTACAAAATTTCAACTTCATACATCACAAGTTTCAAGATTACATGTTCGAGACTCCATTGCATCCTGAAAAATGCACTCTATCTTGTGAGTTACATGCTGAAGTCTTCGTCGGTCCTTATTTCTTTAAAGATAAGGCCGGAGCACGTGTTACTGTAAACGATGATCGTTACAGATCAATGATCAGTAATTACTTGTTTCCAAATTTGCATGACATCGACCTGCAACAGTTTTGAATTCAGCAATATGGTACCACAGCTCATACTGCTACCGAAACAATCGATTTATTGAAAAAATAATTTAACGACAAAATTTCTTCACGAAATGGTCGAGTGAATCGCTCCCCCCCCCCCTCGCAGATCATGTGACCTGGCTCCACTAGATTATTTTCTTTGGAGATATGTAAATTCTCTGGTTTATGCTGATAAACCAGCAACAATTGACACTTTAGAAGCTAAAATAACTCGTCTTATTAACGAAATACATTCCTAATTACTTGAAAAAGTGGTTCAAAATTACTGATCGATTCCGGTTCCTCAAAGCTAGTCGTGGTGGACATATGCCGGAAATTATTTTCAAAAATTAAATATCAGAAAGTTATCTTTCAAATAAAAACAAAATTGATTTCAAACTTACTTTTTTATGTGCTTTATTTCAATTCAAAGTTTTATCACTCTAAAAAAAACATCTCTGTAATCATGTCGTAATTACAAATTCATTAATATAGTAATAAAAATATTTAATTATACTCAGAACTATTAATTACTGAACTATTTAAAATTTTTACCATCAATTTATTAGTTAATACAAATGTGGGTATAGTTATAATGCAATAAAATGTTTTACTTTCTCGATAACGTTTTTAAATAATACTAATTTAAAAAAAAAAAGAAGAAAAATCCGTGATTTTTTTGCATTCGATTCAGGTAAATAATACGTTCAAAAATTTCGTCTTTTGAATTATGAATTATTTTATCTTTATGTTTTATATTTAATGTAACTACCTTAACATTACTTCATATGTTTATATTAAAACAAAAATTGATATGAACTGCAGATTGATTACATCTCTTTTTACTTCTTTGTACGAAGTAAAGGAAGTACTGTGATCGCGAAAAATTTCGGTTTTCAGATTTCAACGGAAATATCCATTTTGACCAACCTTGAATCGATTTTGAATAATTTCGGTGTGACGTCTGTACGTACGTACGTATGTATTTCGAGTAACTCAAAAACTATTAGCCGTAGTATGTTGAAATTTTGGATATAACACCGTTATAACATCTAGTTGTGGACCTTCCCTTTTAATGGCAATCGACTGAACCAAAAGTGTCCAAAAAAAGCCCAAAATCCAAAAGAATTTAAATTTTGAACTTTTTCTTAACTGTAGTAATTAGTCCTCATTGAGAGCTTTTTAACGATATATCATAAGTGGTACTTATTTTCATTGGTCCTAGAGTTATAACCAAATGAAATTTAAATTAATGAAATATCTGCCAGGTTCTTAAAAGGGTAAGGGCACTTCGGTTCGAATCAGACATCTTTTTTATTTAAAAAATATTTTTCTTAATTTATTTTTTAAATTAAATATACTGTTTTATTAATAATTATTAACCTCTGGTTTAAAAATATTTACAAAAAATAATTATTCAATAATAACAATAAAAAAAATTTGAAAAAAATCAGAAGTTAAAAAATCTGATGTGGACACCATTTGACTTCCTTGTGCGTCTATTAAATTACTTATATTTTTTATTACATTTTTCAATGTTATTATTGAATCATTATGTGTTATAAATTTTGTTTTACAATCAGAGGTTAATAATTATTAATAAATCAAATTATTTAAATAAAAAAAAAGTTAAAAAAAAAACCGGAAATTAAGTCGGATTCGAGCCGATGTGCCTGCCCTTTGTAAGATCCAAATATTTCATTAATTAAAATTTTATTTGGCTATAACTCTGGAACCAATGAGAGTAAGTACTAGTTATGATGTATTGTTAAAAAGCTTTCAATGAGGGCTTATTAATGCAGTTAAGAAAAAGTTCAAAATCCAAATATTTTTGATTTTGGGCTTTTTTTGGACTACTCTGGACTTGTTTCAAAATCTTCTCAGTTAGACGATGATGACCAAAATGGGAGCCATTACTATCAGCAAGACGGAACACCACTTCGCTACCGTGTAGAAGCCCGAGATTTTCTTCATATACGATTTCCAGTTCGGTGGTACAGTCGTGAAGGCTCAGTCGCATCCCACCTTGCTACCCAGATTTGACTCCGCTAGATTTTTTTCTATTGGTGTTTCATTAAAGATCGGGTTTATGTACCGCCTTTGCCTGCTGATATTATTAAGCTTTCTTTTTTTTTTCCTGTTTAGCCTCCGGTAACTACCGTTTAGATAATTCTTCAGAGGATGAATGAGGATGATAATGTATGAGTGTAAATGAAGTGTAGTCTTGTACATTCTCAGTTCGACCGTTCCTGAGATGTGTGGTTAATTGAAACCCAACCACCAAAGAACACCGGTATCCACCGGTGTTATTATTAAGCTAAAATTTCTGTAATTAACGCCGCAGTTTTAGAGGTTATACTCGACTTGCTAGCTGCAGTTTGGAGTGAAATTGTCTTCAGGTGGGATGTAGTCGCATTACAAATGAAAGCCATATTGAACAAACGTGAATGTTCGGTGAAAAAATTCAATACTTCCATGTACGAAGTACAAGGAAGTATTATAACCGGGGAAAATTTCGGTTTTCAGATTTCAACGGAAATATCCGTACTGACCATCCCTGAATCCATTTTGACTAGTTTCGGCGTGTTGTCTGTACGTACGTATGTATGCATCTCGTATTACTCAAAAACGATTAGCCGTAAGATATTGAAATTTTGGATTTAGGACTGTTGTAACATCTAGTTGTGCACCTCCCATTTTATTGCAATCGACTGGACCAAAAGTGTTCCAAAAAAGCTTAAAATCCAAAATAATTTGGATTAAAAAAGTTAAAAAAAAAAACGGAAATTACTTTTTTCTTAACTGCAGTAATAAGTCCTCATTGAGCGCTTTTCAATGATATATCATAAGTGGTAGTTATTTTCATTGGTTCAATAGTTATAGCCTAATAAAATTTTAATTAATGAAATATTTAGATCTTACAAGGGGAAGACACATCGGATAGAATCCGACTTCATTTCCTTTTTTTTAACTTTTTTTTAATTTAAATATATTGATTTATTAATAATTATTAATCTCTGATTGTATAAAACGTTTTACAATTAATAATAATTCAATAACAAAAAAAATATGTAAAAATGTAATAAAAAATTTTAATATGTAAAAAATATATGTAATTTAATAGGCGTACAAGGAAGTCATGTGGTATCCACATCAATTTTTCTATAAAATGAAACCTCAACTGATTCTGTAAGTTATTTCAATAAATTTTTTAAGCTTTTAAAGTTGTGAAGTCGTTTAAGAATCACCCGGTAGTATAAATACATTTATTTATTTAATAAGCAGTTTCGAATGATTTCCTAATTATACTATCAACTTGATGTTTCTATTTATAGTTTGGGATTTATTATATAGAATTTAAAAAAGTTTCTTATCACATAATTGTAATTCTATATTTTTATTTTATAATATCTACCTGTTATTTATTTGTAATTAGTAACTTATTAATCGCTGAAATAATTTAAATGACACCTTTAAGGTTTATTAAAATAAAACAGTGTTATCAAAGTGATGGTCTTGCAGTGCCCTTACCGTGGCAGTGTTAGTTTAATAAACCATTTGCAAACAAGTATTAAACTAGATGTCTCTTAAGATGAACCAATTTTTTGACAATGAACTGATAGTCATAGCCGTTATAGTTGATAAAGAAGAGAAAAAAGGTGATGATAAAAGAAAATGGGAACATAACGCGTGGTTATAAAAAGAAACTGAAGGAAAGTATGTTATACTTATAGTTAAAAAATTTATCGAATATTTTAGTACCTTATTATATATTCGGTCTACCTTATTTGAAAACCTTATTAGAACCTTTTTAGAACCTTATTTGAAAATACAAGATATCCATTCGAGAAAAGGGTTACTACCAAAGGAATAGATAATCGTTTGTTTAACGAAATGTTTTTGAACATTTAGACTTACAAAGTTCAATTTTAAACTTATTTGTGTAAGGACGAAATATGTTATAATACATAATCCTAATTAGGAACTGATGTTTCTATAGCAACACCGCTTGCAAATATCTCCCTGTTTCCACAACAATGAAAACTTCAGATATTATCCTTTTCTGTGGTAATACTATTTAATAATATTATATATATATATATATATATATATATATATATATATATATATATATATGTAAAAATGAATGTTTGTCTGTATGTATCTTATGCCTTCCTATACCGTTCATCCGATTGCGATGAAACTTTGGTGAGTTGTTATGCGCACGCCCGCAAAGGTTTTTGAATTAGTTTGGACCCGCTAGGTGGCGCTGGGGTCGAGATATTGCGAAAAATTGTATTTATTGTTCGATTTGGCTCATATTCAGAATATGTGTTACTTACATGGAAAGCAATACCTCTGCAAAAAATGGACCAGCTAGATGTCGCTGGGGTTGAGATATTTGGAAAAAATGCATTTATGGTCCGATTTTGCTTATATTCAAATTATATTATTAATTACGTGAAAATAAATATTTTTGCGAAAAATGGACTCGCTAGATGGCACTGGTGTCAAGATAATTACAAAACTGTCTTTCTTCTATGTATATAAAAGGCAATGTTTTTTAATGTTGGCTATAGAAAAAACTACTTGACCGATTTACGCGCGGGAAAATGGGAAAAGGGGAAATTGGAAACAGGGATAATTGAAAAAGGGAAATGGGATGGGGAAAGGGAGGAGAAACAGGGATAATAGAAAATGGGGAAAGGGGAAACGGGGAAAGGAAATGGGATGAGGAAAGGGAGGAGAAACAGGGATAATAGAAAAGGGGGAAATGGGAAATGGGAAAAGGAAATGGGATGGGGAAAGGGAGAAATGGAAAAGGAACAGGGGAAAACCAGAAAGGGGGAAGGGGAAAAAGGGAAAAAGTGAAAGATTAAATTTTGTGAAAATTTAATGTAATGTTCAGTTTTATGTTTTATTAAACTTTCAATTTTGTTATTTTAATCTATATATATATATATATATATAGATAGATAGATTAAGGATTGCCGGGTCTGCTAGTTTTTAATATACAGAACAGGATTAATGAAGGCTGTAAAAAATCTCAACTCACTCAAGGTGAATGTTATTAAGAAACCATAATTCTTTGTGCGTGTGTAAAAGTCAATTAAAAATTACCATTTCGCAAATCAAGACGCTTTGTTATGTAAATTAAAAAGTATTGTATTTTTCAAAATAACGTTCCTAAGTAATGTGCTTCGAATCGTGATTGACGTTTGAACTTTCCATACAATGATTATGGATTGGGAATAGTTTTATGATTCCAATTTATTGAAGTCGAGAGTTTTAAGGTTCAAACCCTAATAAAGGTTTTTAATTTTATACGGATTTGAATACTAGATCGTGGATACCGGTGTTCTTTTGCTGGATGGGTTTCAATCATTCACACATCTCAGGGATGATCGACCTGAAATTGTGCAAACTACACTTTATTTACATATCATCCTCTGAAATAATACCTCACGGTGGTTCCGGAGGTTAGACAGACAAAAAGAGAGATTCCAATGAATTGGGCTGCATTGAAATACTACTAATTGGTGAAACGTTTGTTTCCCTCTTTGATTTAAATTACGTATTTTTTAATTCCTAAATCTTAAATTACAGTATGCCACCACACTAGTTCTATAAAATATTCATCATTCGTATTTGTTATTAATAATACTTTGAATGCAATAAATAAATAAAAAATAAAAAAAAAACAAAAATAGACAAATAATAAATATAGACTACACTTCCATTTACATTCATACATATCAATGTCACAAGAACAAGATAACCTGGCTTAAAGAGATAGACAATGACCTAGCAAACAATTCAATAGACTCAGACATTTTAAAAGACAGAGCAACATTCAGAAAAACAATACAGGAATTACAGTTTCAGGAGAGGAAAAAACTCACTTGTAGAAGAGGGAGAAAATGGACTCAAGAAGACAAAGAACACCACTCTAGAAAATGAAAGAAGCGTGGGCTAAAAAGTTGATTAAGCGTGCCCTCTAAATGGGCTATTCGAAAAGAAAAAAAATATATGTAGACGAAATAATAAAATACTTGAAAATTTAAAATTATTTAAGAAGATTTTAAAGATTACACAATTTAAAAAATAATAATAACGCTAGTGCACAGTACTACGGCAATGAAAACCGAAAAATATATACGGCAACTAATTTTATTTTCACTGTTTGGACACGTTCCGTTCGCAAAATAGCATTAAACGTTACTGTCACGAGCCAGTTTGAACATGTCGGTTACAAAACAAGATAACGATATTTTGTATTATTGATACTGGTGGAAATCTCACTGTACTGTAAGAATACGTCACTGTTGTATCATTACGATTTACCTGAGAAGGATAATCCAGTGTTACCTCTACTCGTTATGAAGGATAGTTCTGCTGAGAAAAGGTGCGGATCAGGATAAGTGGCGATGTTCCACAAGGCTTAGTATTAGGACCAACACTGTGGAATTTCGCAGTGACAAAAATTCGTTCTATTGTGTATCTCTCTGGGGCAGGTTTGGCCGGATTTGCCAATGACTTGGCATTTTTTATGCCAAATCAGAACGGACAGTGTTGGACAGTGAAAACGAGGCGAAAAATATAATTATCTTGCGTCTGTAGCAGTCCGGATTTTAACTTTCGCCAAAGTAGCTCAAAGTGGTCGTAATTTCGGGTAGGTGTAAGCTTTACCCGATTTCGTTTAGAAGTACAGGAGTGTGGATTGATAAGAACGTCTTGTTTTAGAGTCACGTAAGAGAACTGTTGGTCAGGACTGAGAAAAACGGCTGCTACCATCGATCAAATAATGAACATCAGGGGTTCCGGCGCATAAAAGCGAAGGGTCTTGTCCCAGGTAGTGCTTTCACAAATTTTATACGGAGAACCAATCTAATCCGTCGCGCTGGAAAGGGGGGTGGACTAGTTCTTAGCTAGGTGTACAACTGGAGAACAAGGCAAACCAAGCGCTTAGAACAATAGATGAATGGATGGAGGATAACAAATTAGAAATAGCTCCTAATAAATCCTGTTGCCTGGTCCTCTCGGGTAGAAGACCATTAAGAAGTGTGAATCTAAATATCAGAGGACAGAGAATTGATGAAGTAAAAGAAACAAAATACTTGGGGGTACTTCTGGACAAAAGTTTAAGGTACAGCAAGCATATTGATATGATTTGTGGGAGAGTTACTCCTGCTGTAAAGGGATTAAGAGGATTATTTCAAAACCACGGCACACCTAAAATGGTTATTCGAAGATTGATAACCGCGGCTATCACTTCGGCGGTACTGTATGCGGCTCCCATATGGGGGGCGGCAATGAACATACAGCGAAATAAAAACAAGTTGAGAAGTGTCCATAGACTGGCATTGCTGCGTGTAGCTGCTAGTTACTGTACGGTATCGTATTACGCGCTGTGCGTACTGACCGGGGTTCTACCCATAGACCTTCAGATAAAAGCCAGAACCCTCAGACACAGCGGTATGTCGAAAGAAGAGATGGAAGGGATTATAGAACAAGAATGGCAAGAAGAGTGGACAGGGTCCAGAGTGGGAGAATGGACCAGACGCCTAATCCCTAATATTAAAACCTGGAATAACAATAGACTCGGAGATGTCAATTTTTACATGACACAATTACTGACGGGGCACGGCTCTTTCGGTCAATATCTGTATAGGATCGGGAACCACCCCGCAGTGCATCTATTGTCCAGAGAACGACGATGCCGAACATACGTTGTTCATATGTCCAAGATGGGCCGTTAACAGAGGTCAAATAGTAATTAATGGTCTTACACCAGAAAATCTCATAAACTGGTTGGGGTACAACAATGAGAACTGGGAATGGTTCCGCAGGTTCGCCGGGGAGGTCCTGCGGGCCAAAGAGGATGAAGACAGAAGAATGGGAGTATAAACAGTAGGGTAGGGCGGACAGTCACTCCATGGAGGGCCTGTACGCCTTGGTGTGCGGGTACCTGAGAAGGGGGTGAACTCCAGGGGAGTTTGAGTTTGGGTTAAAATAAAAGACCAAGTCCCGGTCGGCGGGGTCGTCCCTGCGGGAGCCTAGGCTCTTTGTGGGGTCGGCGCTGTCGATTAGAGGCCAAAGGCGTAAAGACCGAGTCCCGGTTCCCTGCTGAGGCGCTGGGGGACGGCATAGCCGGACCTTGGCTCTAAAGCGGGGGATTAGAGGCAGGCAATGTAAAACAAAAGATCCGAGACCGGGGAGGCCAACCTGCCGTGCCGGACGTATAGCCGGCGGGTGGACGCCTCCTTTGAGAGTAAAAGGACACTCTCCCCGACTGAGTATACTTAATTGGATATCCGGTCGGGGAGAGTAGGGGAAAAAAAAAGAGAAAAAAAAGGTGTACAGTGTACCCACCGGGTTGGTCTAGTGGTGAACGCGTCTTCCCAAGTCAGCTGATTTGGAAGTCGAGAGTTCCAGCGTTCAAGTCCTAGTAGAGCCAGTTATTTTTACACGGATTTGAATACTAGATCGTGGATACCGGTGTTCTTTGGTGGTTGGGTTTTCAATTAACCACACATCTCAGGAACGGTCGAACTGAGAATGTACAAGACTACACTTCATTTACACTCATACATATCATCCTCATTCATCCTCTGAAGTATTATCTAAACGGTAGTTACCGGAGGCTAAACAGGAAAAAGAAAGAAAGGTGTACAGTGTACTCTTTGGGTAAGCTGCTGGTACAGAACTATGTCGGGTGATGCCGCGGTCTTGATTTCCTGGATCTCCTCATTTAAAAGATGGTGGAGGTGTACAGAAAGAGGGTAAGGCGGATTTGGAGACATCCCTTGTCTGTAGGTGACAGAGATGGGATCAGTCGGCGAAAGGCAGATCCCTGACCTTCAGAGATGGCGGTACCGAAAACGGAGAACTGGTGTACGAGTTGACCCAGTGTCTTGTACGCATGGATGCTGAGACCTTCAGTGGAGTGCGATTATTGAGGGAGGAGGATCCCGCAGAACACGCGGTGTTCGTTCGTGTACGATCAGTTCCTGCAGCATAGGGAAGCTTGCCGGAGAGAATTCAATGTCCTTACCCCAGAAAATATCATTGGTGCTATATTGCAGATTTCGTGACACGCGGTGTCCACGAAGTTAATTAAGATTATCCAGGAAAATATGACGGAAAAATTCCAGTAGTGAGAATTACTTCTAAATCTCCCTTGGGATTGTATTCATATCAATGCAGTTCCGGTTCCAAGATTGAGAAACAAAATAAAAGTAAGAAAAAAGATCATAATAGTTAGAAAAAAATTGAATACCGAATGCAGTAACGGATTTTATATAAATACCTTTGAAAATTCCCTTGTCTGATGCTCTAGTTTCTATTATGTGATATTCCTTTATATCATACAACCACATATTTTATAGTATGCGACTAATAATTCACTAGAATGCATGCGTAGTTTGAAAGTATTACGAATAATTTATTTTACCAATGAAATTTGTAAATTTATACGCTGATTTATCGATACTATTAATCTAAACAATGTGGTGGTTTATAAAAAATGAACTGAGGGGGTTACGTGTCATTATTTTAACCACACTATCGCAATTTAAATCAATAAATGTATGAGATTGTTGTTACAGCTCGGTTAAAATGCTATGAACGCTACTCTGAGCATGTGCACTTGTTACTAAATGCCTTCCGAACCAACAGTCTTCAGTACATTGCATAATATTAAAAATAAATCATACAAAACATAATGAACTATTTCATACACACCTTACTATTAGCCTGTATTATATGCGTGGTCATACAAAAAAGTCATTCTATTTAAAATTTAAAATATCTTCTCAATGGTTAATTTATTCATTTTATATTTAGCTGCACTACTTATAGAACGTTATTTACATTTTAATACATTAGGAAAAAAACCACAAAAATTATTCAGTGAATGATAAAAATATTCAATAATATTTTCAGATTAAGTATTATTGAGAATTTTTTTTTCCTGAATTTTTATGGGCATCGACTGCTAAGGTCATTAGCCCTCGTCACATTCTTTAAAAGAAATTATTATCTCCATCAGGATCGTCATATGTAAGGGTGTAAAGGGCCCTTACATTTTATTTAAAAACACAAACTTCACAATAAACATTCAGACATAAAAGACAAGGACAATCATAAAAACTTACGGGGTGTAAAGGGCCCCAATATTAAAATTTGAGATAAGGTTCTCAAAAGACCATGAAATTAAAATTTCAACTTATCAATACCATTTCTTTCTTTATATATATATATATATAAAACTACCGCTTAGAGATTCTTTTATCACAGCTTTAAACTTTCATTTTATAGACTTTTAAGAAGTCCACTGGCGTGCAAAAATGCAATTATATTTTCTTCATTTCCATTATCCAGATCAGCACTAATATTGTTTCTAAGACGGAACCTCTTTCTGAGGTCCTCATATATGGTACACTCTTCTATTAGATGCTTGATTGTCAGTGTTTTATTACAAACACCGCACATTGGTCTCACTTCGCCGGTTAACATATAAATTTGTTAATCGCGTGTGACCGATTCTAAGTCTGGTCACCGCTACTTGTTCACGGCGAGTCAACTTAAAGTCGCTTTTCCATTTATAAAGAGAAGTTTTTACTAAGTTTAATTTTGTATTTAAACTCCTCCATTCAGCGTTCCACTTGTTTTTTACTATGTTTGTTAGACGGTTTTTAACATCTGCCACTCTTACAGGAAATGCATCCAAATCATCGCAGACTGTTGTCTTTCTGGCAGCTTCGTCTGCGATTTCATTACCTGTAATACCAGCATGCAAATACAAATACAAATACGGAGTCCATACAAATACACATCGCTGTCCTCGTTGTTTTAGAACGTGTAAAATGGACAGGATGTTTGCAATTAGGACATCCTTAATGTTCTTGTTCAGAATTATATACATAAAAATTTTATACATTTAAATTTAAGATTTATTTAAAATACATAGACAAATTAAATTCAGTAAATGCTTTTTCCTCAAAACGTTTTATTTTTTGACATGAAACCTCTATACTCCACAGTTCCAAGGTTCCATGAGGAGCAATTCTAAAATTTGGTTGGAAAGTATAGGGTTGTGACATATCATTTTAAAAGAAATTGAAAAACAAAAATTTTGACGAAAAATTCATAGGTCTACGACAATACTAAACAAAATGGCTATAATGATTTTCAAAAGTGGTTTAAAAAACTCTTAATAACAATGAAACACACTTTTAAAATTAATTTTTAATGTTTTTTTAATATATTTTTTTGCATTTTTATGGAATTTTACGGGTGATTTTTTTTTTTTTTTTTTTAAATTTTGCTGTTTGAGTTTAAAATTTATTCTTTTTTTAATTTCCCGTCTAGCGCTGTAGCTGAACTATAGCTGTAGAAGGGAAAGTATAATTATCGTTTCAATTTGTGCATAAGCGATTTTCACCCGATCTTGATGTTTTGACACTTAAGGAACCCAAAAAACCGAATGGAAATTTTTCCGGATGTTCGTATATACGTGCGTGTTTTCGGTGTTTCACACCTTACATCTCCAGAACTACAGGATCGATTTCGAACAAACTTGGTCAGATTACTTTTGTATGTTGATGACATTAAATTTTCAATTAAAAAGGTTAAGAAGAGGGTAATGCTGTAGAGCAAGGCCATCCTCAGTATCTTGAGATTTTGGCCAATTAAGGTCTTATTTTTCTTAGGTATATTTCTTAACGATTAAAAATAATATTTGCAAAAAAGGTATTTCAAAATCGCCCTCCCACCTCAAAAGTACTCTAAACTAGTGGCTAAGTGGGTGTAATGCACCAATAGTACCTCCTCTGTCGCCACAAGGAACGCTATTGTAACACTGACGTACAGTTGTAGAAAAATATTATATTTAAATAAAATGATAAATATTTTAAATTAAGTTGTTGTATATGCGTGTGTAAGCCGTGAATCAGCACCCGTGGGTAGGGGATGCAAGGCTTCACCTGCGACGTGAAGATGCGGTGCCTGCTCAATGCTGATGGGTGTCTGTGGGGGACAGTCCCGTTCAGAAAGGGTGGGAGGCTCCGACGTCCACCATCAATGACTGGACAGGGACTCCTTTGCAGCACCTCTGGGGGAAGGAATGTAAGACCGTAGTTTCCGGTGGGGGACTCCTTGGGGGTTCCCTATTAGAGGCAGGGCATTAAGACCGGAGTTCCGGTGAGGAGACCCCTTTGGAGTCCTCTCATTAGAGACATATACTGCAAGTACTGTGTCACGGCTACCTGGACGGAACATTGTGTTCTGCCGAGGTAGTTTGAGGTTTAACCCACCGGGTTTGTCTAGTGGTTAACGTCTTCCCAAATCAGCTGATTTGGAAGTCGAGAGTTACAGCGTTCAAGTCCTAGTAAAGCCAGATATTTTTACACGGATTTGAATACTAGATCGTGGATACCGGTGTTCTTTGGTGGTTGGGTTTCAATTAACCACACATCTCAGGAACGGTCGAACTGAGAATGTACAAGTTACCGGAGGCTAAACAGGAAAAAAAAAGAAGAAGAAGAGGTAGTTTGAGGCGAAGGCATCCCCCGGAGCTGAGTTATGCTTAGATGCTTGTTCTGGCTCCGGGGGGCGGGGTAAATGAAGATGAAAGAAAAAAAGCCGTTCATCAGAATCAACCAACCATTATAAGACTTTTCCGGATCGCGGCTTTAGCCTCGGGAAAATCCTACAACTATGTTGTATTTATTATAAGTGTAGCTTTTATTTATTTAATTTTTTTAAAAATATTTCTAAGCGTTTATATTTCAATAAACCCAATATTTTTTTCACAGCCTAAAGTTTCTTTATGTCAAAACTTTTGTTTTTCACATATGTGATTTGTGCAAATACGAGTATATGTGATAATAAAGTAAGGGCTTAAATAACCTTTTAACAGTAAAACATATAGAAATGAACTTTAACAAATGCTTCTTCCTCGAAATTATCTATTTTTCAGTATTAGATTACTCACTACAATTCAAAACACTAAGGGAGACAACTGAAAAAAAAAAGGATAGGATATGACCCTGCAGATGTCCCGACAAAAGGGCGTTGTTTTAATTGTGCAGTTGAGGGCACCTCCGGAAGGACTGTCAAACGGAGGCTAAATGTTCGCTATGCAACACTCGCGGGCATTTCAGGGCCAGCAGAACGTTTCATCACCCCTACAGATTAGATTACTTCACTACCTAACCAATCAATTTACCGCATTTTCTTAACCAATCACTAGTGAGAATACGATTGACTTATCAAAATGATACTACCACGCACCAATCACCGTTGTAAATGGAACTGACCAATGAACAGGCAGCAAATTCCAACCAATCATAATCCTTTTTTATAACCAATGATGAGGTGTGAATAAAACTTATCAATTAGGATAAAAACGAATTTTGCAGTATAAAATAAGACCGCTCCTATATGATGTTAACACTATACCATATACAATTTTCAAACTTTGCATTTTTCATCAGACAGAGACAGACAATCATCCAACATGTAATTATGTGTGACCAAACCAAAGAGAGAGAATTATCATCACTATTATTTATTCGATAAACATATCAAAAATAATTTTAACCAATACAATTCAATATTTATACATATGTTTACAAAATCGACTGTATCATATTTGTATGATTTTAATTAAATAACTGAAATAATGTATTACTATATCTAGTACTTTTTAACAGATGAAAATAGGAAACTTTTTGTAGACCATAAATAAGTGTAAAAGCAGTTTAATTTGCAGATAATTTTAAAAATATATATTGATTGAATATTCTTATTCGTTGAATGTATTAACCAAACTAGGAAACAAAACTTAATTTTGCGGAATATTAGTAAACCGGTTTTTGATTCGTTCAATGAATTAGGAATGATGAAACTTTTCAATGCTCTTCACAACGATTTAAAGATTCTATCATGTAACAGAAAAGCCTTATCTGGTATTTTATATAGAATTATTTTTTATTTTCGTATTATGGTTTTTAAAAAAAATAATCCATTGTTACATTTTACAAATTATAATTTCAATGTTGTATATATTTTCTATTTACTCTTTGCCAAGACAACGAGTTTATCTGTATAGAATCAAATATATCAATTTTTGTTAACTATTTAAGTATTAACTGTTTCTTAACAGTTAAATACAATGTTTGTATAATTCTATATTCTGGTTTAAACAAATAAATTATAACTTTAAGGATTATTACAGCTATGTTTAGGAAATTCGCCTAGATCCTCGAAAACATTTAAAAGCAGACATTTATAAATTGACTTATAAAAACATTAAAAGCAATTTAGGGATATTTAGAACGAACTAAAAGAAAGATTGAAACTGGAGTACAGTAGCATTAGCTTAATAAAATCATAAAAGAGCAGAGTAAAAGAAAGTAGCGAAACATTGTCAAGAGACCGTTAACAAAAGTATTTTATTAGAAACAGTAATTTTAAAAACTTACGTTTTAAAGGAATTAAGTGAGTTAAAAACTTCATCTGATAGCCTTTTAAATTTTAAATAAACTAATTAAATTTTTTTTTTAATCAAATGAAGGAAGACCAATCAAAATATCTAATATGTATTAAATATCTTATTTTTCATACTATTTATTTGCTTAAGTAGGTATCATAAAATTAGAAATAAATATTTTTATATAAAAATCTGATGTGTTCACTACATGACTTCCTTGTACGCCTATTAAATTATATATACACATTTAAAAAAAAATGAAAAGTATATAAAATTTTATTTCATTAATAACTTAAAATATTTTTTCATTTTTATTATTATTTAACGCAAAATTTTTTTAAAATAATAATATTTAATAATTTAATTAAATTATAATTAAGTTAAATTAATTATTTTTTATTAATAATTATTAATAAATCAATATATTTAAATTAAAAAAAAAGGAAATGAAATCTGATTCGAACAGATGTGCCTTCCCCTTGTAAGATCGAAATATTTCATTAATTAAAATTTTATTTCGCTATAACCCTGGAATCAATGAAAATAATATACACTTATGATATATGGTTGAAAAGCTCTCAATGAGGGCTTATTACTGCAATTAAGAAAAGGTCCAAAATTCAGATTTTTCGGATTTTTTAACACTTTTGGTCCAGTTGATTTTAATCAAAAGGGGAAATGCACAACTAGATGTTACAACAGTCCTAAATCCAAAATTTCAACATCCTGCGGCTAATCGTTTTTGAGTTATGCGAGATACATACGTACGTACAGATATCAAAACGAAACTAATCAAAATGGTTTCAAGGATGATCAAATATTTCCTTGAAATCTGAAAACCAATCTTTTTCGCGATTACAATGCTTACTTTATTTTGCACAAGGAAGTAGAAAGATAAAAATTTGCAACAGAATTTATGGAGTATTTAATTCCGAGAAAATCTGTTAAAAGTATTGTCAATTGAACGTCAAGAAGAGTATAAATAATTTTATTTTTAATTTAAACGAATAGAGATATTGAATAAAAAAATAAAAATTTCTGTCTGATTCCAACTGATGTGACTTCCCCTAAGATCTAAATATTTCATTAATTAAATAAAATTTTATTTTGCTATAACTCTGGAACTAATGAAAATCTGTTCCACTTATCGTTGAAAAGCTCTCAATGAGGGCTTATTACTGCAGGACCCTGCCCGTTGTCCAATGTCCCAGCATTGATAACATCGTTCCTCGCCAGATCTCCTCGAAACCCGACAAGATACACATCCTACACGAAGTCGGCTACCTTTAGTAGTTCCTTGGCCCGCAATGTCGGGACCGCCACCTTAGTTTCCCGATACGACGGCCGCAGGAAGATTACATCAATAGTGATCTAATCCCAGCAATCTTCCTCATGTCACGTAGCAATTCCTTCTCCGAGGTAACGGCGTCGACGTCGTTTATCAGCAAATGGATCCACCGAACGTCCCTACCAGCTGTGACAGTGGTTTCTTCCGCCTTGTCCAGTATTTGTTACCTCAACTTGGAAGTAATGTCACTAGTATCCTGAAATAATATGTGGAGGTTTTCTCCCTAACCCCTACGTATGTTGGCCTCTATCGGCGACAAGGTATCTCTTACTGTCCGGAGAAGATCCCCGTACGACGCCTTTAACATTAAATGATATAATGGTACTATTTGAAATCTTTGAGTTGCCCTTCTTCACATAACTTCCTGGATGCTTGACTTATGATGGTGTCATGCTTAAAAAATAGATCGTTTAATAGCAGTGACATCTACTAAATATGAAAAGTTATAGTTTAGTGTCGCTTCGACAGATGTACTCTAGATACCTATTATCTATGAGATTCAGCATGTTATTTCGCAAATGCCTCGACGTAACAAAACTGTGAGCTTCTGCTGGATACCCAGTCATATAGGAATTTCAGGCAATCAGCGAGCTGATGGTGCGGAAAAATAGCCTTGTTTTCAGCCTCCTTTCACCAATCGCATCGCTTCGAACAATTTTGTCTTTTTTTTTGAAGAGAGTGTTTCATGATGAGTGGCAGAGTAAGTGAAGTGGATTGCTAATATTAACAATAAACTTTGCCCGATTAAGAACAGTGTATCTCAGTAGAGCTTCTCGTGCAGAAATAACAGTCGAGAGAAGATTATTATTTGCCATTTGCAAATAGGACACACTAGGCTCACTCATGGATATCTGATGAGTTAACATAAAAAAATAATAAAATTGATTAATATAAAGCTGGTTTTTTTTAATCCGCATTTTAATTTTCAAAATACGATAATTGTGTTCTACGTCAATTATTCGGACAAAAAAAGAGTTTTTTTTTTTTAAATCCTCGACAAATTAAATATTTTTTCCTTTAAAGCTATTTATTTTAATTTAATTTAAACAGAAGCACCCGTTCGTTCATTGCATCGCAAGTTTAACCTAGGGGCTGACATGCGACCTATTCTAGAGGATAATGAAATGATGTTATTTTATGATTTACGATATCTTAAAGCCGTCTGTTTATTTGAATTACTGTAGTGTGTTTCAGTTATTTAGCCATTTGCCGTAAATCAGATGGTAATTTCATTATTTTAAGTTAGATATATAATGTGATGTAGCTTTATGTTTTTATTTCGCTTTTAGCATACTTTACAGGCTTTTTACTTATAAGATGTATTTATATATTACTAGGTTTTAGTTTTTAATAGTCAGTTTTTAACATTTATTTATTTACAACGCTTATATCGTGCCCGAGTGATGATAACGCAAAAGCGTTTTTCGCCAAGAACCCCCCAAAAAAATATTGAATTGTTATTTTAAATTTTTCACACTATATTCACATTCAGTGTGTTCCAGATGTGCAACTTGAAATTTCCATTACGAAATCTGAAAAAACAAAAATTTTTTGACTTTCTGTCTATCAGAAAATTTGTCTATTTTTAAATTATGATAAGAGTGCAGTTTTTAGTTTAGTTCTATAATTTTAGGAAGTTATTTAACTATAATAAAAAAAAAATTCTCTTTCGGTTTGCCGGAAAGTGGAGGTAGATTTCACCGGTGCTAAGTAGAGGATCAAAAAGATTTCCACCATAAAATTAAGAAAAACTTCAAATTTATTCAATACGACAATTGTTGTATGTGAAAAAAGGTTTCACATATTTAACATACGACAAGCCCCATCTTCTTACAATTCCAGCAACCAATGCTGTAAGGGTTAGTCATATCAAAAATTGTTACATACAAACGTTTTAGGTAATATTTAGAGGATTAACGACCGCTTTAAACCGATTCGATACTGTGCCTATTAAGGGTGGTATGATTTTTTTTTATCTTTGAAACCCCATTTTTTCCACCCAGTGGTTTGTGATATCAAAAAACTTTACTTAAATAGGTTTAAGGCCCTTATCCAAAGAATAGTAGGAACTTTAAACGAATTCGATATTTTACTTAATAAGAAAGTTATAGCGATATTTTGTTTTTTCGAAAATTCCCCCCCCCTCCGTTTCCTCCGCCACGGACCGATTTTTCCCATTAACGAACTCGACCGAGATTTTGGGTCGTTATATTTTATGTATCAATTTGAAAGTGATTGGCTAAAAATTACGGCAGTTATCGTGTCCACAAGAAAGTGAAATATGTGTGTGTGTGTGTGTGTGTGTGTGTGTATGTGTGTGTGTTTATATATATATGTATATAAACTTTTGAAATTATGGTGGTTTTGGGGTCTGGGGAATGTGAAAGACGAAGATGTGTCTAAATTTTCCTGAAGTCTGATTTCTCATGAAGTCTATAAAAAAATTAATTGTTAAATTAAACTTTTTTAATTCACTTTTCATAAGAAATTCATAATTTTTTAAGTGTTTTTATTTTATTTTTTTTTTACCGACTTTACGAAGAAAAATACGGTATTACTTTCGGTGATAAGGTGTAATTGGGGGAGGGGGGGGAAATGTAATTTTCTTTACGTTTTCCGGTATGAGGAGTATAAAAATACTATTCACTTAAAATGTATTTTCCTCCTATATGCATATATATATATTTATTTATAGGCTTATGTATAAAATTTGTGGCTGGAAAATCTCCAAAACCGCAAAAAAATTTTATTGAAATTTAAATATGCTGTAGTAGTATATGTGAAAATTTGATGAAGACTGATCAAATCATTCTTTAGTTTCGATTAAACTTGACAACAGACAAAATAACCTCAATTTGAAGTATTTTTTTCGATCGTATGGTGAGAGTGGGAGGTGAAAAAAAATTTTCTTTACGTTTTCAGGTATGAGGATTACGAAAATATCATTTATGTATTTTGGGTCGTAGATTTCCAAAAATACTTGATCAATTTTATCGAAATTTAGATATGTTGTAGTAGTGTATCTTAAGTTTTCCATGTGAAAATTTGATGAAGAATTTTGGTTGATACACTCTTCAGTCACGCTAAATTTAATGTCGACAACAGACAACCTAACCCACCGGGTTGGTCTAGTGGTGAACGCGTCTTCGCAAATCAACTGATTTCGAAGTCGAGAGTTCTAACGTTCAAATCCTAATAAAGGCAGTTTGTTACTTTTATACGGATTTGAATAATTGATCATGGATACCGATGTTCTTTGGTGGTTGGGTTTCAATTAACTATCCATCTCAGAAATGGTCGACCTGAGATTGTACAAGATTATACTTCACTTACACTCATACATATCATCCTCTGAAGTAATACCTTACAGTAAATCCCGGAGGTTGAACAGGAAAAAACCGACCTAACCTCAATTTCAGGTTATGTTGACCGTGTAGTAGTGTATTTTTCATACGTGCTTATGCAGCGAATCACAATAGTAGTGAGTTTACTCGTTAATCGAACGTATTTAGTGCGTTTCACTCTGAAAATCAGTGCTTTTCTGACTACGAAATAATGAGGGCTTCGGAAAGGAAAAGTCGGAATTTTTTTATTTCATTATTTTGAGTATTAATAGTTACTTTTATTTGTAATCTTTATCAAAGAAATTTTTAGTTTTAAACAAAAGTTGTATTCTTTTAAATTTATAGTTGTTTTCAATTAAATAATTTTTTTCAGAATTAATTTAACAGTTTAACAAATAATTATGCCAAATCTTTAAAATGTGTTTTTCAACTAAAACTTTTCGAATTTTACTAAAATATTTACGGAAACTTTTTAAAATAAATCTGGACTCATTTTTAAAAAAAAAATTCAAATATTAAAACGATTCAATTTTTTAATATATAATTTATGTACGAAAAATTTCCGTATTTTTACATTTTCAGGTGAAATCTGGGCGAAAGTTTTTGTTAACCGAAATTAAAAAAAATAAAATGTTTTCGTAACAATATTATAATTATATTGACCTTTTTTTATTGTTTTAATAACAGGAATAAATACTTATAAAGTTTAATTGGAATCTCCAGGAACACTCTGTATATCTTTACTAAAACTTTAATTTGACTGTAATGGGTTTTTTCTAGCCCTATAAAGTAGGTTTCGTAAAAAGTATGTGTGTGTGTGTGCGCGCGCGCGGGCGCGGGTGTGCGAATTGAAACGGTTGTAACAGAATCCTAATTCTTGAACTGCACATCTTTATTACATTAGTTTTAAATAAGATATTTTACTCGAGGGAGAAATTTATTTTTCTTTAAATGTATTACTGTAGATAAAATAATTTTTAGTTATTATGTTTAATTGTATAATCGTAATTTATGATTACGTGCATAATTTGTGAATACTGAAATAAAGATTAGGAATTATATTTTTTAATTAAATATCATTTTCGTTTAAAGTTAAATAGAATTTTTTATGTCATATATATTACTATAAAATTTAAACTTTAAAAGTTAAACATTGTTTTAAAATATGATTTATTTGTTTCATAACCTACTTTCTTTGTTAAGTGAAAGAAAGTTTAACTTTAGTTAAACTTCGAGTATAATAAAGGCTGTTGACTCTAACTTGGAAAAAATATATATCTCACTTTTTAATAAAATTTGACTCTCTCATTCTCTATCTCTTATCTCTCTCTCTCTCTCTCTCTCTCTCTCTCTATATATATATATATATATATATATATATATATATATATAAGATAATAATAAAATATTTAAATCTCTTTCTTTACCGATATAATGAAAAATATTATTATTATTACATGTCGTTTGATGTAACAAGAACCGTGAACACCAGTATAACGTAATTATTAACGTACGGATATAACATATAAGGGTGTGTATTTTTCACACAGAAGTGGTTTTTTTTTATAAAAAGATAACTAATAGCAAAAAAATGAAAAATTTGAAGTTAGCGCCAAAGTGAACGATTTTAGTATTTTTAAATTTGATGTCGACTTCAAAAAAACCTGTAATGAATTGTATGATGTGCAATTCATTTTAGCCAGAAAGTACTTTAAAGAAAAAAATCTGATGTGAGTACCATATGAATCATTGTACGCGTATTAAATTACATAAACACATTTTTTTTTTTTAAATGAAAAGTACATGGAATTTTATTTTATTAATAACTTCTGATATTTTTTCATTTTTTTTTTTTTTGTTACTGAATTTTATTAATCGGAAAACGTTTTTTACAATGAGAAGTTAATAAATCATTACATTTAAATTAAAAAAAACATTTAAAAAAGAAGATGAAGTCTGATTCGAACCGATATGCTTTCCCCTGAGATTCAAACATTCATAAATTAAAATGTTATTTTTAACTCTGGAACCAATGAAAATAAGTACCACTTATAATATATCCTTGAAAGCTCTCAATGAGGGCTTATTACTGCAGTAATAAAAGTCCGAGATTCCCTATCTAGTGCTAGTCGTTTCATTTCGGTATACCCTCTACATCCTACATTCCTAACAATTTGTTTTACATATTCCAAACGCTGCTTGTCTACACAATTTTTTCCTTCTACCTGTCCCTCCAATATTAAAGCGATTAATCCAGGATGCCTTAATATGTGGCCTATAAGTCTATCTTCTTTTAGCTATATTTTTCCAAATGCTTCTTTCTTCATCTATTTGCCGCAACACCTCTTCGTTTGTCACTTTATCCACTCATTTCATTTTTAACATTCTCCTATAGCACCGCATTTCAAAAGTTTCTTATCTTTTCTTCTCAGGCACTCCGATCGTCCAAGTTTCACATCAATGTAAAGCGACGCTCCAAACATATACTTTCAAAAATCTTTTCCTGACGTTTAAATGAATTTTTGATGTAAACAAATTATATTTCTGACTGAAGGCTCGTTTCGCCTGTGCTATTTGACATTTTATATCGCTCCTGCTTCGTCCATCTTTAGTAATTCTACTTCCCAAATAACAAAATTCTTCTACCTCCATAAACTTTTCGCCTCCTATTTTCACATTCAGTGGTCCATCTTTGTTATTTCTACTACATTTCATTACTTTTGTTTTGTTCTTGTTTATTTTCATGCGATAGTTCTTGCGTAGGACTTCATCTATGCCGTTCATTGTATCTTCTAAATCCTTTTTACTCAGCTAGAATTACTATGTCATCGGCAAATCGTAGCATTTTTAACTTTTCACCTTGTACTGTTACTCCGAATCTAAATTGTTCTTTAACATCATAGGGAACATCCTTGTCGGAATCTCTTTCTTATTACGGCTTCTTTCTTATGTTCTTCAATTATTACTGTTGCTGATTGGTTCCTGTAAATGTTAGCAATCTTTCTTCTATCTCTGTATTTGAACCCTAATTTTTTAAAAATGTTGAACATTTTATTCCAGTCTACGTTATCGAATGCATTTTCTAAGTCTATAAATGCCAAGTAGGGTTGGTAATGGTAAGTAAGGTTTGTTTTTCTTTAATCTTCCTTCTACTGTTAATCTGAGGCCTAAAATTGCTTCCCTTGTCCCTATACTTTTCCTGAAACCAAATTGGTCTTTTCCTAACACTTCTTCCACTCTCCTCTCAATTCTTCTGTATAGAATTCTAGTTAAGATTTTTGATGCAAGACTAGTTAAACTAATTGTTCTGTATTCTTCACATTTATCTGCTCCTGCTTTCTTTGGTATCATGACTATAACACTTTTTTTGAAGTCTGACGGAACTTCCACTTTTCATAAATATTACACACCAGATTGTATAATCTATCAATCGCTTCCTCACCTGCAGCTACAGTCATATATGCAGCGATAACAACAATGGAAAGTACGTAGATCGGTCAAAACAAAATCTGTTATTTTTTAAATTTTCGGTCTTAAGGGAAACTTAAAAAGAAATTTTGATGTGGACACCACATGACTTCCTTGTACGCCTATTAAATTATATATACACATTTAAAAAAAATTAAAAGTACATAAAATTTTATTTCACAAATAACTGCTGATTTTTTTTTCGTTTATTTTTTTATTGTTAGTTTAGAATAATTATTTATTGTTAAAAATTTTTTACAATCAGAAGTTAATAATTAATAAATCAATATATTTAAATTAAAAAACAAAAAAAGTAAAAAAAAAAAGAAATGAAGTCGGATTCGATCCGATGTGCCTTCCCCTTGTAAGATCGAAATATTTCATTAATTAAAATTTTATTTCGCTGTAACTCTGCAACCAATGAAAATGAGTACCACTTATCATTGAAAAGCTCTCAATGAGGGCTTATTAGTCCAGTTAAGAAAAGACAAAAATCGAAATTGTTTGGTTTTTTGGCTATTTTGGACATTTTTGGTCAAGTTGATTGCAATCAAAAGGGGAGGCGCATAACTAGATGTTACAACAGTTCTATATCCAAAATTTCAACATTCTACGGCTAATCGTTTTTGAGTTATGTGAGGTAAATGTGCACGTACGTTTGTGCGTGCGTTCCTTTACTTCGTACAAGGAAGTAAAAAACAACAAAATTGATTTAAATGACTTGCAAAGAATATACGAAAAGAATTATTCAAATGTTCCCTAGTACAAAAATTCTATTCGAAATTTAGATATGCTGTAATAAAGTATCTTAAGTTGCTCATTTGATGAAGATTGGTTGAGTTGTTGGTGAGTTATGATCAACATAACATCAAAAGAATTTGAGCGGACAAAGTTAGAAGCAATGTTCCACATGATGCTATAATTTGGAAGGATGAAGTTTCTTTATCTGCAGTATCTACCAGCCATTTTAAATCCAATTAAAAAAAGTATTAAATGAACGAAAAGTCAGTCTTTTCTCTCATAACTGCCAGGAATTTTTTAAATTTATTATTACCGCTTAGGAATTACCGTCATAAACATTAATTTTACCCGTACGCTTTCTTTTCAATATAGGAAGCCCGAAATAAATTTTCTTTTTTCGCATTTTCAAATTTTTAATTCTCGAGTCACTTGTAACTCGATAATTGAGTTCTCGAGTCACTTGAATAATTGAATTCCCTAACCCTAACGGGGAGGTCACAGATGTTAAATAAAATCCATTTTTTTAAATTTATTTTGATATTAATATATTAAACGATAATTTTAATGAATATTTCAGTTTTAAACAATCCCCTCCGATCAATGAACCTTCGAAAATATATATATTTTTTCTAATTTGTAATAATAAACAGATATTAAAAAAATTTGGTTATTGTTCTTTTTAACCAGCTTAGATTCAATAATTAAAATTAAGAGACTTAAATAAGTGAAATATGTATTTAACATAAAAAAGACTTTTTTTTTGAATAAAAACCGTTAAAATATATTACAGTACATGTTTTTCTTTAATACAACGATGAAGAAATAACTGAAGCTAGTTTAACGTACGTTTTTTGGTCTGTATTTATAAAGAAGAAAAAATTATTTTGATAAAAGAAAAAATAATGCCAACAGCACGCGGTATTCCCAAGCGGTCACCCATCCAAGTACTAACCGCGCCCGACGTTGCTTAACTTCGGTGATCGGACGAGAACCGGTGTATTCAACGTGGTATGGCCGTTGACGACGATTGCAATAATTTGCCTACGTTTTCTATAACTGTATTCCTATTAGTAATATTTATACATTAATTTTTTTTTTTTTTTTTTTTTTTTTTAAATAAACCTCTTTTTTAATAAAAAAAAACGGTTCACTAATTTACACTGCCACTTATACATTTGATAACTTAAACAATGCGATATAAATAAGGAACTAGTTTTGTTTTGTTTTTTTTTTTTTTTACTTATCCATCATATTTACGAGGGTTATTTTTTTTTCAAGACCTTGAAAATACCCTGGTATTTAATAATAAATACCAAATAAATAGTCGATTGAAATTTTTAATGTCATTCCCGACTCTTCGAGATCTGTGTGAATAGTTCGGTAAACGTGTAGCTAGAAAAAGCGCAGACTTGAGATTTTAGTTATTTCGCAATATATAATCAAATGAAAATTAATCTTGTGTGTATAATTCAGAGAAGGGTAAAAAAAAATCCTATTGATTATAAATTGATCAATCAAATCATTGCCGTACATTAATTAATTAACAACACGTAATGAGAACTGGGTGAGGAATATAAAATGACTTCCCCCGGAAGCAAGTTATGAAAAGTGAACACCGTCACGCCCAGCGTATATAGTTTGATGGATTTGGGTCGTTCCTGTTTCTTCTGATTTGGTTACAGCGTTCTCAAGTCCTGGTAAAGCCAGTTATTTTTACATGGATTTGAATACTATCATCCTCTGAAGTATTATTATCTAAACTGTACCGGAGGCTAAACAGGACGAAGAAAAACACGGGGTCGTTCCTGATTAAACTTTTAAAAGAATCGGTAGTTAATTCTACCGGTTCGTTTAAAAGACGATTCCCTTCATTACGACGAAAAGTGGACCCGTCGAAAATACAGTTTACTTATTCCATCCGTCTACGATAATCCACATATTACTTCAGGTGTGTATATATATATAAATAAACTTTACTGAAATACAGATCGTGATGCAACGATGCTATTAGCACTTCAGGGATAATTTTGATCTAAGAGTAGGTGAGGCGAGAGAAAGAGGCCAAGAGGCGATAAGGGATACGCACACCACCGACACACCCGCCCAGAAATTTTACAAACTAAGATTCGAGAAGTTACAATATTTTTAATATTTTTCTCATTGTAATTTAATAAAAATAATTTTCAGTAAAAAAATTACATTAAAAAATACTTACATATTACAAGGATTCTAAGAAAATTAGATTAGAGCACTAAAAATACGTTTAAATTATATTAAATAAAGAATGTACAACAACGACGCTATCTGTATTAGTTTTAGGAACTGAAATATATATCAATATCTTAACACCATTATACATAGTACAACTACTTTTACTCGTAATTCTGATTTTAAAAGTATTATTTCTTCTTGAATAGAAACATCCATTACGGACCTTAGTTTACATTATTACACATTTAAATTATCTTTTTATTATCATCATCCTTTTAAACGTAAAACATGTATTATTTCATAACGTACTACGTTAAATCGAAATTGATTTACCAGTATTAAAAATATTAATACTTCACAGTATAATCCAATTCATAATGGGTATACATTTACTATTTTATTCTTCTGTCAATTTTGATATCGAATTTATAAAACTGAAAACGGATTATGTTTATTATAATAGTTTCAGGTTGCTGGTCTGCTCACTCATCCTTTCCTGTATTCCTTAGGATTTGTTACTAAAATTAATTCTACCATGACAACTAAACTAATAAATTTAGAAACTAAATCATTATTTTTATTACTGATAAAAAATAAACCGCTCTTAAGGTTCGGCTGAATGTCATAGCGATACGTGAGAAACTGGTCGAAAAACATAACTGAAATTTTACCTCTAACTAGCCTACCCGTAGCGGTGTAAAGAGCTACTTCACAAATGAATATCTAGGTTTGGTTAAAAGCCTACATCTAACTTATGAAATTTTAGCAACGGCTCGTCCATACGGACTGGAATTCTAACTGTAGCTTCTAATGAAATATTAATCAAATAAACATAAATTCGGTGATCGGTAGGTATGTACAACGTGGTTCGGCCGTTGACAAAAGGTTTATTTGTTAACAACTTTCGTAAAAAACCAAATTACGTGCTCCTTTTTTTCGTTTTATGAATTAATTTAATTAAAAAATAAGATATTTTAAAAACTTGGTGCATAAAAAATTAATATAGAAATAATTTTGTAAAGTTGTCCGACAAATTATGAAGTATTGAACAAAAAAAAAAAAAACAAGAAAACGATGCTGTTATTCCTAAGCGGTCACCCAACCAAGTATTAACCTCGGTCGTCGTTGCTTAACTTCGGTGATGAGACGAGAACCGCTGGGTTCAACCTGGTATGGACATTGAAACGATCTGTAACTATCCGAAAACAATTTTTTCTACGTTTTCTATTAATTCAAATAACATTCTAACTCTATTTTTCATTTAAAATTTAAAAAAACGAGAATTTTTAATTTTTCAGGTGAAACAACTACAACAATGGAAAACTGTATAGATCGGTTAAAAAAAATCTCCAAGTTTTTTACCCTAAGGGAAACTTAAATAAATACAACAAATAGAAATAAATGAATTGTAAATAATATACGAAAAAAAAATTCTAATGTTTCCTTTTCCAAAAAATCTATTTTTGTCAGACAGACAAAAATAGAATTACTTAATTACAAATTAATTACTTAATTTTTGTAATTACTAATTACAAAAATAAAATAGTTCGAATATACTTACGTTGGTCTTATAATTCTGGAGTTCGTAGACATATTTTCTACAAACTTGTTAGACGGGTAACACCTATTGGATGGGACAAATATATTAAATTTTTGAAAAATCTGAATAAAGGTAGGATCGGGTGCACTGGACGATAAAAAAATTTCTAAACTTAACTCGGGCAATTTAGCAAATAATTTTTCTTACTATACTTGATGTATATTATTATCAAGATCACAAATTATTTAAAAAAGAAAATTTAATATTCATCACAACCCAAAAAAATTATTTTTCCCCATCAATACCTACAATAGTCTGTAGTAATAAAAATAATTTTTTTAATAAAAATCGTTTTTTTCAAATTTTTTTAAAGTTTAAATCCATCTCAAAAGTTACCATTTCCTGTAAAATCTAAAAATCTTAATTTTTTTCATAGACCTCAGTCTTTGGTATTTGTTGAGAAAAGGAAACCAAACTATTCTTTCTACTCCTAGAAAATTACAACTTTGTTTAGTTGAATTTACGGTTGTATTTTTATTTTTTTTTTTTAAGCAATTCTTTTAGTTTATTTTTACTGACTTTTCCATGAAAAGTACAGTATTACTTTCCTTCACATGATAGTGGTAGGTGGTAAAAATGAATTTTCATTATCTGTTAAGGTATGATGAATACGAGAAAATACGATTTATTTAAATTGTGGTTTCCTTATATACATATTCATAATCAGACCTGAGTCAGTACAAGACTAACAAATTAATCGGTACAATTACATTCACTAGACAGAGAGCGTAAAGGTGCCTTGGCATCTCTGTAAAGTATTGTTGTTACCATCTTACTTGGTTTGTTACCTTGTAAACTGGTAATAAATAAACAAAAAATAAAAAAAAAATAAAAACATACGACTATATACGATCGAAAATCTTCAGAAATAAATCAGTTTCATTGAAATTTAAATATGCTGTAGTAAAGTATATATATGTAGTGAAGTTATGCACTTGAAATTTCGGTGAATTGTTCTTGACTTAAAATCGCTCAACATAAAACCGAAAAAATTAGACCAGGGCAAGTTAGAAGCAACGTCGTTATGATGCTGTAAGGTGGAACGCTGAAGTTTCTTACTGTGCAATTTCTGTCAACCATATTAATTCTTATTAAAAAAAAATGTTAACAAATAAAAACCAAATTAAATGAACAAAACTGTCAAAGAAGAATTAAATTTATTATCAGGACTTAGGGATTATTGTTTTAAACATTACTTTTACCCGCATGCTTTGTGCTCAGTACAGGAATCCCGAAATAAATTTTATTTTTATTTTTAATGCTCTAAACATATTTTGTTAAACAATAAAGTCCCACATGGATGGGTTATTAAATACCCCATCGCTAATGAGAAGCAAAAGATGTTTAAAAAAATTCAAAATTCTTTTTTTTTAATTTGATTTTAATTTATTAACCGGTAATAATTTTAGGGAATATTTTCATCATTAAATATCCCGCTGATCCATCATGAAGCTTTGAAATTTTCAAAAAGTAGAAAATATTTGTTTCGAATTTGTAATGCTAATAAAACTAATTGTTATTTTTTTCATCTTAGCTTCAACAATTAAGATTAACACAGTTTAAACAAGTGATATATATATATATATATATATATATAAAATATTAATAAAAACCGTTAAAACATATTACAGTAGAGGTTTGTCTTTAATACCGCGATTAAAAAATAACTGTAGTTGGTTAAGTGAACATTTTTTGGTGTATGTTTATTTATTTGTTTCGATAACGTAGACTGGAATAAAATGTTAAACATTTAAAAAAAATTAGGATTCAAATACAGAGATAGAAGAACAATTGCTAGCATTTACAGCAAAAGTAATAATTGAACAACAGAAGAAAGAAGCCGTAATAAGAAAGGGAGTCCGACAAGAATTTTCCCTATCACCGTTACTTTTTAATCTTTACATGGATCTAGCAGTTAATGTTGTTAAAGAACAATTTAGATTCGGAGTAACATTACAAGGTGAAAAGATAAAGATGCTACGATTTGCTGATGATGTAGTAATTCTAGCTGAGAGTAAAAAGGATTTAGAAGAAACAATGAACGGCATGGATGAAGTCCTACGCAAGAACTACCGCATGAAAATAAACAAGAACAAAACGAAAGTAATGAAATGTAGTAGAAATAACAATGATGGACCACTGAATGTGAAAATAGGAGGAGAAAAGATTATGGAGGTAGAAGAATTTTGTTATTTGGGAAGTAGAAATACTAAAGATGGACGAAGCAGGAGCGATATAAAATGCCGAATAGCATAGGCGAAACGAGCCTTCAGTCAGAAATATAATTTGTTTATATCAAAAATTAATTTAAATGCCTAGAAAACATTTTTGAAAGTTTATGTTTGGAGTGTCGCTTTATACGGAAGTGAAACTTGGACGATCGGAGTATTTGAGAAGAAAAGATTAGAAGCTTTTGAAATACGGTGCTCTAAGAGAATGTTAAAAATCAGATGGGTGGATAAAGTGACAAATGAAGAGGTGTTGCGGCAAATAAATGAAGAAAGAAGCATTTGAAAGATGTAGCTAAAAGAAGAGGCCACATATTAAGGCATCCTGGAATAGTCGCTTTAATATTTGAGGGACAGGTAGAAGGAAAAAATTGAGTAGGCAAACCCTTTTGGAATATGTAATAGAAATTGTTAGGGATGTAGGATGTAGGGGGTATCCCGAAATGAAACGATTAGCACAAGATAGGGAATCTTGAAGAGCTGCATCAAACCAGTCAAATGACTGAAGACAAAAAAAAATTATTACCTGCTGTACTTAGAATATAATAAAAAGAAAGATGCCAACACGCGATATTCCCAAGCAGGTACCATCCAGGTACTAAGCGTGCCCGATGTTGTTTAAGTTCGGTGATCCGACAAGAACCGGTCTATTCAACATGGTATGGCCGTTGACAAGATTTTTCGCTGTCCGCCAGCAACTTAATTTTTTTTTACGTTATCTATAAATACAAATAACGATCTGTATTTTTCATTTAAACTTTCAAAAAATGAGATTATTTTTATTTTACAACTACAGCCAAATATGCAGCAATAACACCAACAATGGAAAGTATATAGATCGGTCAAAAAAAATCTGTCAATTTTTAATTTTTCTGTTCTAAGGGAAACTTAAAAAAAAAATTGATGTGGACAGCTCATGACTTCCTTGTTCGCCTATTAATTTACATATACATTTTTTTTGAATGAAAAGTGCATAACATTTTATTTCACAAATAGCTTCTGATTTTTTTTTATCGTATTATTGAATTATTATTTATTGTAATTTTTTTTACAATCAGAGATTAATTAATAAATCAATATATTTAAATTAAGAAAAAAAGTTAAAAGAAAAGGAGATGAAGCCTGATTCGAACCGATGTGTCTTCCTCTTGTAAGATCAAAATATTTCATTTATTAAAATATTTTTCCGCTATAACTCTGGAACCGATGAAAATAAGTACCACTGATCGTTGAAAAGCTCTCAATGAGAGCTTATTACTGGAGTTAAGAAAAAGTCCAAAATCCAATATTTTTTTTAATTTTGGACTTTTTTGGACACTTTTGGTCCAGTCGATTGCAATCAAAAGAGAAGGTACATAATTAGATATTACAACAGTCCTAAATCCAAAATTTCAACATTCTATGGCTAATAGTTTTGAGTTATGCGAGATACATACGTACGTATGTACAGACGTCACGCTGAACTAGTCAAAATGGATTCAGGGATGGTCAAAATGGATATTTCCGTTGAAATCTGAAAACCGAAATTTGTCACGATTTCAGTACTTCCTTTACTTCGTACAAGGAAGTAAAAACTAATCATAACTTTCTAAAATTTTACGAAATTAAATATTAAACAATTGCAATAGTTAGGGAAAAATATTTACTTTTAGATAGTAATATATGTTTTACGTAAATTTTAATTTTTTACTGCGTTTTGTGAGTTTAATATTTGTAAAATGCATCAGTGCGTACCAAATAGTGAAAATAACAATATAAATAAATATTTGTAAAAAGTTAAAAATAGATTTTTATGTTAAACTTGGTAAAATTATCCAGACAATATGTACTTTATTGAGTGTGTTGGCCTTCAATTTCATTATCTTTAAATGAAATTTCAATAAATTGAATTAAGAAGAAAAAATAATTTTTTTTTTGTTTTTGATATAAATAACAAATCATTCTCATTTTTATTTATAATCTTATAAAAATGTTATCAAACGTTTCTGTGTAAAATTTTCCGTTCTACAACTTTTTTTGAAAAGTTTTTCGAAAAATTCAATATTTAATTAGTTACAACCGAAAAACGGGGACTACGACACGTTTACATCGATATAGAATGGGCCATTTTACTACATTTACCCGGATATCTCAAACTGTTTTTTGTAAGTCTCTCGACTTTTAGTCTGTTAATTGAGGCCTGCTTAGGGACCTTTTCTACTTTGTCTAATCGATAGGAAAATTTTATCCTAAATTCATATTTTGAATTTAATGCACCTATTCTGGATGAGCTGAATCTTTTTGGGGAATTCTATTATCACTCATCCTTAAAAATTGGATTATGAAAGCCAATCTCTCTCGTGATCTTTTTCTTTAAATTTCTGGTATAACACTTAGGAATAAAGTAATTTCTGGTATTGTAGGAATAAAGTTTATATACGAGGTGTGTGAGAAAAGTAATGAGATTAGTAACACTGCGAGCGATCTGGCAACGCTGTGTCTACCAGTCTGTGCTAGACCGGTTTGTTCATCCTTTTCACATGCTCAGTACGAGTTTCAACTCCGTTCAGACAACACATTATTTTTGACAGCGCCATCAGTTAAGTTGTGTTTCTGTTTTGTGTTACGAAAATGAAGCATCGGAATTTAGAACGACGTTGTGCAATCAAGTTTTGTGTTAAACTTGGGGAATCTGTGAGTGTGTCTGACGAAAATGTTGAGCGTGTGAGGGTTCCTGTAAGATCAGACCGTCGTCTAACAATAAGGATGATGAGTGAACAGTTAAATTTAAACGCTTTCACCGTACATCAAATTTTGACAGACGATTTGGACATGGGAAAGTTTTGTGCGAATTGGTGTCGAGAAACCTCACAACGGAACAGAAGGACGATCGAAGAAACGTGTGCTTTGATCTTCTTGTGAGGATTGACAATGACCAAGAATTATTCAATCTTGTGATCACAGGTGATGAATCCTGGATATTTGAGTACGATCGAGAAACAAAGCGGCAAAGCGAAGAGTGGCACACTACATCATCTCCTCTACCGAAAAAATGTCGAATGAGCAAATCAAAGATCAAAACCGTGCCGATTTGCTTTTTTTAGGGGTATCGTGAATAACCCACCGGGTTGGTCTAGTGATTAACGCGTCTTCCCAAATCAGCTGATTTGGAAGTCGAGAGTTACAGCGTTGAAGTCCTAGTAAAGCCAGATATTTTTACACGGATTTGAAAACTAGATCGTGGATACCGGTGTTCTTTGGTGGTTGGGTTTCAATTAACCACACATCTCAGGAATGGTCGAACTGAGAATGTACTACACTACATTTACACTCATACATATCATCCTCATTCATCCTCTGAAGAATTATCTAAACGGTAGTTACCGGAGGCTAAACAGGAAAAAGTAAAAGAAAGGGGTATCGTGAAACCCACCGGGTTGGACTAGTGGTTAACGTGTCTTCCCAAATCAGCTGATTTGGAAGTCGAGAGTTACAGTGTTCAAGTCCTAGTAAAGCCAGATATTTTTACACGGATTTGAAAACTAGATCGTGGATACCGGTATTCTTTGGTGGTTGGGTTTCAATTAACCACACATCTCAGGAATGCTCGAACTGAGAATGTACAAGACTGCACTTCATTTACACTCATACATATCATCCTCATTCATCGTCTGAAAAATTATCTAAACGGTAGTTACCGGAGGCTAAAGAGGAAAAAGAAAAAAATGGGGTATCGTGAATAAAGAATTTTATCCTCCAGGACAAACTGTCAACCGAGTGTTTTACAAAGGTGACCTTGAAAGGCTCAGGAAAAGAGTGATTCACGTGAGACCAGACATTACAGACAAGTGGATGTTTCATCATGACAATACCCCTTGTCACACGGCCGTTTCCAACAGGGAATTTTTGATCTCAAAACGCATCCTACGGTTCCTCAACCCCCCTATTCACCTGATTTGAGTCCTTTTGTTTTTTTTTCCTTTTCCCGAAATTGAAACGTGTCTTAAAAGGACGAAATTTTGGAACTCTGGAGAACATTCAAAAGACTGTGACAGACAGTTGAAACCTTCAGGGCTGCTACCAGGTGTGGGAACAACGACTCTGCCGGTGTATAGCTGCCCAAGGGAACTACTTTGAAGGGGATAATATTGTTGTTTGAAAAAAATAAAAACTTTGGTAAGTAAAACGTCAGTCTCATTATTTTTCTCACACACCTCGTATATTATATGTGTTGTTCTTTATAGGAATATAAAAATATTTCCCTTAAAAAGCTCCTTTCTTTTAAATTTCTTTTTAAAGGCCCATATTGATCAACCCCAAAAATTCCGTTGCGTTTGTGTTGTTTCACTTTACTTTAATGTGTAAATTTTCTGTTTATAGAGGAAGTTTTTTTGTAGAAAATATTTTGTTTTAAACGAAAGATTAGTTCCATTTTGTTTGTTTGATTATTGAGGGCTGTTCTTTTATTGGTCTTGCCATTCTAAATTTTTTTCTACATATTTAAATTTATTTTTCCATACGTGGTTTTACGGAAAAATAGTATATATGTATTTTTTTTTTTTTTTGTTAATTAATATTATTAGGTTTTATTTAAAATCAATTTTCTATTATTACAACTGATTAAAAATCTAAAGATATTGCTGAAAGAAAGACAAGAGAGACAGAAAATAGATAAAAATGGAAAAAGGATTTTGTAAGTAAAAGCTTTTAAGCGATTGGGGGAAAAATTATTGGCCCGAGATAATGTACGGGTCAAAGGTTCAGATAATAAAAAGTGACTCTAAATGTTGAAATCAAAGCAGCTTGACTGTGTAACGTGTAGTGTAAAAGTGCCATATATTGAAAACATGTATAATTTTGTTAACTATTCTCTTTAATTTATATTATTTATAGAATTTTATTTCTCATTTATTTAATTCATGAATTGAATTTAGTGTTTTCTAAAAATTACATTTTCTAAAGTTTATTCTTTTATCAGTTTAAAAAAAAATTCAAAATTCGAAATTTTTGTACTAACAAAAAAATAAATAGAAAATTAAATTTTCAAGAAAAATATGGCGTAACGCTAAGAACTATGTTTCTCATTCAGAGGAAATTTATTTGAAATTCGATTAAGGTATACAATCTCCAATTTTGTGTGGATGATTATACTTGTCACACATATTATATCTTTATCTATGAGTTTGAAGAATAATACTTCGCTTCTTAACGGTAAAAAATCAATATAAATTATTTTTTTATTTCCCAATTAAGTTTTTATTATGTATTTTCAAACTGTATTGAATTTAATTTCTGAAATATGATTTATAATTTAAACAAAAAAAATTCTCATTATACAAAAATATGTATAGTTGCGGTATGAAAAGGATGTACGAATAGTGTGTGATGAATTATTAATTATAGTATTACTCTTAAACAAAAACTAGTCAAATTTCAATTAATATATAAAAAGTCCCTTTTGGCACGCCAGAATGGGGAGGAAACGGTAGGTTTCCTCCCCATTCTGGCGTGCCGAAATTATATTTCCCTACGAAAATCAGTCTCATTACTGTTTGGACCGCCCACTTTATACATACGTTAATCAAGTGAAATTTTGCATATCTTCTTTTAACAAAAATTTTGCAGATCTTTTCATTTCGTAACCGTTTAACCAAAAAAAATCCTTTTTGGCACGCCGAAAGGCGGAGGTAGATTTCAACGGTAATAAGTAGGGGATAAAAAAGATTTCCACCTGAAAGTTAAGAAAAACATCAAATTTACTCGATACGACAATGGTTGCATGTGAAAAAAATTTTCACATGTTTAGCATACAAAGCCCCATCTTCTTACAATTCCGGCAACATTTTGATCATCTCTTGCCGTAAGGGTGGTCATTCAAAAATCGTTTCAGACAAAAGTTTTAGGTAATGTTTAGAGAACTAACGACTACTTTAAAGCGATTCGATACTGTGCCTATTAAGGGAGGTATGATTTTTTTTTGTCTTCGAAACCCCATTTTCCTGAATCAATGTTTGGTGATATCAAAAAACTTTACTTAGATAAGTTTCAGACCCTTATCAAAAAAATAGTAGGAACTTAAACGAATTCGATATTGTACTTAATAAGAAAGTTATAGCGATATTTTGTTTTTTTTCGAAAAAGCTCCCCATGGTCTGATTTTGACCATTAACAAACTTGACCGAGATTTTTGAACAAGTAATTTTTAAGGAACAGTTTGATACTGATTGGCGCAAAATTACGGCACTTTCGTGCCGACAAAAAAGTGAAATATATATATATAATTTTGAGCTGATTGTAGTTTTGGGGTCTGGGGGATGTGAAACGCATGTCGAAATTATCCGGAAGTCGAATCATGGTACTCATTACCAATAGATAGCTTTCTTATAAAATAATCTAATTAACATATATACTGAGTCTATTACAAAATTCTCCAGTGACTTTCCTAACCTATTATATTCGTGAAAATAATGAAAAAAGTTCATACCAACATATATCCTAAAATAATTCGTTTAAGAGTTATGGCTAGTGAAAGATTTCGCCCGGATTTCAGCTACTTTGCTGAAATGAGGTCGTACTGAAATTTTTAAAACTTTAATTAAGGAACAGAATTAGTGATTTCTTATATTTTTTGACCTGAAAAATCGATAAAATAGGTTCCAGAACAGTCACATCTGGAGTAGTTTTTTGAGAAATCTGGGGTGAAAGTCAATAATGGGGGTAAAAACCCTGTTATATGTTTGATGTACAATAATTTTGTTAAATGATAATAAACACATAAAACTTTTAAATTAAACGTGTAGAAAATTTAATTATAAACAAAATAGTGTAAGATAAGTTGAATAAAACAAAGAAAAGTTAGAAAATTTGGAATTTTATTTATAAACAGTACACTAGAACAAAGTGCATAATTTTTGTAAATTTTCTAGATTTTTTGAAATTCTATCTTGATCGGAAGATGAAAGTTAAAAAAATTTTGAACAATAATCGCAAATGTTTTTAATTTCTGACTATACTAAATGAGATATTCATTAAATTTGGGCTTGTAAATACTATTTTTATTTTTTAATTTCCATTGTTTAACGGGTGCGACGGTATACGGTACGGCGGCTCAACCAACATAGCCACTGTTACAGTATATACGATGCGACTGGGCGAAGCTGCGACGGGGATGCTAACTACCTCCCCCCCCAAAAAAATAAACCTGAAACTTCTTTTAATAAATTTAATATCGTTGTACATACTAAGAGATGTCGTGTATATCGATCGTTGTCTATGTCAATATCGACTTTCACAGACAGTTATTATGTGATTAAATATTATGGAACTAACAACACTCCTGGGATAAATAATAATAAATTGTGAAATTTTCAACGAAATAGGTTAAGTAGTTTTTGAGTTATTACGACACTTACAAAGCGAAGATTGTATATATATTATATATATATATATATATAAATAAAAGACAATATATATATATATATATATATATCACGAAATCAGTGACTGTACATTTTAGAAATGATTTGAATTAATGAATATAAATACAAGAAGGATAAGTTAAAATTTATTCTAACCAGGATTTTATCGCGGTTTCCTTTGATCCATCCAGGAAAATTCTGAGATAGTTACTTTTTACTTCCTGTACGAAGTAAAGAAAGTATTGTGATCGCGAACAATTTCGGTTTTCAGATTTTAATGGAAATATCCATTTTGACCATCCCGAATTCATTTTGACTAGTTTCGTCTTGAGGTCTGTACGTACGTACATATGTATTTCGCATAACTCAAAAACGATTAGTCGTAGGTTGTTAAAATTTTAGATTTACGACTAACTGCAGTAATAAGATATCATTGAGTGATTTTCAACTGTATAAGTATCATAAGTGGTACTTACTTTCATTGGTTCCAGAGTTATAGCCAAATAAGATTTTAATTAATGAAGCACTTGGATCTTATAAGTGAAGGCACATCGGTTCGAATCAGTCTTCATCTTTTTTATTTAACTTTTTTTTTTATTATTTAAATATATTGATTTATTAATAGTTATAACCTTTGATGGTAAAAAAAAATAAAATACGATAAATAATGATTCATTAATAACAATAAAAAAAAATAAAAAATATCAGATGTTATTAATGAAAAAAATTTAAACTATTTTTCCTTTAAAAAAAAATGTGTATATGCAGTTTTAATATTCATAGCTAGAGTGGTCCAAATAGGGCAAAATTTTTGTCGAAAAAAGTGCACCCTCTGATTTAAAAGTACTCTTAAAAACAAAATTTTTGACGCGTTGATGAACCCTTTCCGTTCGAAAAAGTCATCCCCCACTCCACTTGAATTTTAAAGGGGATTTAACATGGGTTTTAGGTTATTTTCAAGTCGTGACGATATAGCGCTAGCATGTTTCTTCACAAAACTTCAAAAATAACGTATATAAGAGTTTTTGGGGTCGGAGAACACGAATTTGAAGTAAAAAAAACTCATTTTGGCTAGCTACGCTAGCTCTTTTTGATGAAGACGTCTCAACTGAATTAAAACTGAAAATGGTTGAAAAACTAGCAATTTCGAGTGAAACTTACGAAAATTTATTAACTGCGACAGATGATGATTGTGATTATGATAACGAACCTGCTCACACGAAACGCTACGAAACTAAATATGTTAACGAATTGTTAAACAACGAAATCGACTTTTTTGTCAACACGGAGTCCTTGAATTTTTTTAAACGATTCGAACTTGCGACTAACTTTCTAGAAATTGATCCATGTAAGTGGAGCGAAAACGAAGATTATTTGGCTGCTTTGAATTGTGTTAAAAATCTAAAGGTCGTCAATGACTGCTCAGAAAGAATGGTTAAGTTGGTGAAAGAATTTAGATGTAAATTCACTAGTGATGAACGTCAATTGCAATATATACTACAAATTGTAAATGATCATCGCAAAAAACATCCAAATGTATATAATTACATTACATATGTAATGTAATATAATAATAGAGATAGAAATCATAAAATTTTAACAACATTATTTGAATAATTATATACATGAATATAAAATTTTTTAAATAAAATGAGAGTTGATCTTTTTGAATCTATCCTTCAGATTTTTTTTAATTGACAACGACTTCAACAGTTTTAATGTGTCAAAACAATTTTTTCACTTCAAATTCGTGTTCTCCGATCCCAAAAACCCTAATTAACGTTGTTTGTAATGTCTAACATTGATTTTTCTACATAAAAAAGCTAGTTGTCAATTAATTGGCAGCGATAATGACAGTTTTAACTTGTCAAAATAAGTTTTTAACTTAAAATTCGTGTTCTCCGACCTCGAAAACCCTTATTAACGTTATTTGTAATGTCTACCATTGATTTTTATACATAAAAACGCTAGTTGTCAATTGATTGACAGCGATTTTGACAGTTACAATGTGCCAAAATGAGTTTTTTTACTTCAAATTCGTTGTTCTCCGACCCCAAAAACTCTTATATACGTTATTTTTGAAGTTTTGTGAAGAAACATGCAAGCGCTATATCGTAACGACTTGAAAATAACCTAAAACCCATGTTTAATCCCCTTTAAAATTCAAGTGGAGTGAGTGATGACTTTTTTCAAACGGAAAGGGTTCATCAACGCGTCAAAAATGTTGTTTTTGAGAGTACTTTTAAATCATGGGGTGCACGTTTTTCGACAAAAATTTTTCCCTATTTGGACCACTCTTTGCGTACAAGGAAATCATGTGGTGTCCACATCACATTTTTTTACTAGTGGAGGTGGTATAACTTCCTATTCCTGACGCGATCTATATAATGTACTATTTTATATAGATCAGATTAAAAGATTTATTTATAACTCACTTACATTAACTTTTTTTAAATCTATTTAAACTTTTAATATTAAAATAAATTTCCATCCCCAAAAAAGAAAAAAAAAACTTAGGTAACTTTTTATTGGTTGTACATTTTTCAATAGAATATTTTTTTAGTTTATTTTATTTAATAAAGTAATCGTACTCAATTAAAAATTTTCTTGGGAGGTGATTTTGGGGGTAAGGGATTAAAAAAAAAATGAAAAAATCTTCGTTTTTTTTCAAATATCGTTATTTTCCCATTTAAAAAAATAACTCACCGATTTCGGGAAAGTATTACAGCTTTGTTTTTTTTTAATAACTTAAAAAAAATAAAATAAATAAATAACTTGAAGCCCAGAAATGAGTATTTAAATCGTACCGTAAATTGTATCGGTGACCTTCCTAATATAAGATGGCTGTAATTTTTTTATATTCTGTAATATATCATTCTTTACATCGTATGTTAAGCTTTTCTTTTTTGATCTACTTCTGATGTGCACTTAAAATAAAAATGTGAATACGGTACATGTTCTTACACACACACACACACACGCGCGCGCGGGCGCATTATTCAGATTTATTATTTTTTATTTATGCTATTTATAAGGTCGATAGATGGTCTCGTTTCCTTGACCTAATTGCATCATTTTTAATACCCTTGAGACCTGATTTTTCTCTACCTCTTTTTTTGCAGAAGGGAGAAAGATATGCGTTTCTTACTTTTTAATAAATTACCCGCGTAGTTTCTACTACGTACATACATTACGGCCTTCCTAACTAGCTGAGTACGATCAAATAAAAAATAATAATAACTGGTAATATGTGTGCGATATACATTTTCAGGGTTTTTTTTAAAAAATTATTATATAAGTGATTTTTTTTTTGTTATTCAGTATGTTTGATTTATCAATAGATCAAAGATTACTTTTAAAAATTAAAAAGATAAACTATTAATTAATTAGTAAGCAGAGAGACATGTGATTTAAATCGATTGATGAATATTTTCATTTTAAAGAGTCGGTCAAAGTAACATGTAAATTTAAAGGTTTTTTGACTATTTTTTTAACCATTTTATACTGATAAAAGAAGTAAATTAAATTTACCGGCGGATATAACTAGACTCTAAGTTATATTCTTATAAGTTATAGCTAGTTGTATAAGTTATACTTAAGGGGAAAGTATTGTGATTATGTAAATAATAGGTTCTCGAGTTTTTTCCAAATCATAACGTTTTATGTTTCAATTAATTATTTTATACAAAAAAAAAACAACATTATGTATGTCGCAGTGATTTTAGCAATTTATTTCAGGATTGACCGAACCGTTTTTATTTTTTCAAATTTAGCTAAATATCTCAATATATGGGGCATTGATGATATTATTTCTTTTAAAATTCGTTATAGCAATGAGGGGAAATCGCGAAAAAACCTGTTTCATTTTTTTTCAGTGATATTCTTTTTTTTTTGTTTGTCTTCAGTCATTTGACTGGTTTGATACAGCTCTCCAAGATTCCCTATCTAGTGCTAGTCGTTTCATTTCAGTATATCCTCTACATCCTACATCCCTAACAATTTGTTTTACATATTCCAAACGTGGCCTGCCTACACAATTTTTCCCTTCTACCTGTCCTTCCAATAGTAAAGCGATTATTCCAGGATGCCTTAGTATTTGGCCTATAAGTCTGTCTCTTCTTTTAGCTATATTTTTCCAAATGCTTCTTTCTTCATCTATTTGTCGCAATACCTCTTCATTTGTCACTTTATCCACCCATCTGATTTTTAACATTCTCCTATAGCACACACATTTCAAAAGCTTGTAATCTTTTCTTCTCAGATACTCCGATCGTCCAATTTTCACTTCCATATAAAGCGACACTCCAAACATATACTTTCAAAAATCTTTTCCTGACATTTAAATTAATTTTTGATGTAAACAAATTATATTTCTTACTGAAGGCTCGTTTCGCTTGTGCTATTTCGCATTTTATATCGCTCCTGCTTCGTCCATTTTTAGTAATTCTACTTCCCAAATAACAAAATTCTTCTACCTCCATAATCTTTTCTCCTCCTATTTTCACATTCAGTGGTCCATCTTTGTTATTTCTACTACATTTCATTACTTTTGTTTTGTTCTTGTTTATTTTCATGCGATTGTTCTTGCGTAGGACTTCATCTATGCCGTTCATTGTTTCTTCTAAATCCTTTTTACTCTCGGCTAGAATTACTTTATCATCAGCAAATCGTAGCATCTTTATCTTTTCACCTTGTACTGTTACTCCGAATCTAAATTGTTCTTTAACATCATTAACTGCTAGTTCCATGTAAAGATTAAAAAGTAACGGAGATAGGGAACTCCCTTTCTTATTACGGCTTCTTTCTTATGTTCTTCAATTGTTACTGTTGCTGTTTGGTTCTCGTACATGTTAGCAATTGTTCTTCTATCTCTGTATTTGAACCCTAATTTTTTTAAAATGTTGAACATTTTATTCCAGTCTACGTTATCGAATGTCTTTACTAGGTCTATAAACGCCAAGTATGTTGGTTTGTTTTGCTTTAATCTTCCTTCCACTATTAATCTGAGGCCTAAAATTGCTTCCCTTGTCCGTATACTTTTCCTGAAACCAAATTGGTCTTCTCCTAACACTTCTTCCACTCTCCTCTCAATTCTTCTGTATAGAATTCTAGTTAAGATTTTTGATGCATGACTAGTTAAACTAATTGTTCTGTTTTCTTCACATTTATCTGCCCCTGCTTTCTTTGGTATCATGACTATAACACTTTTTTTGAAGTCTGATCATGACTATTGAAGTCTGACGGAACTCCCACTTTTCATAAATATTACACACCAGTTTGTATAATCTATCAATCACTTCCTCACCTGCACTGCGCACTAATTCTACAGGTATTCCGTCTATTCCAGGAGCCTTTCTGCCATTTAAATCTTTTAATGTTCTCTTAAATTCAGATCTCAGTATTGTTTCTAGTAGTATTCTAGAGAAACTTTATTAAAGCAAATTTGTTACCTAAAATGCATATATAAATGATACAAAAATAATAATAATAAAAAAAAAACAACCCCCACCTCTTAAAATTGATGAAATATATATTTTTTGTTCTTTTTCTTTATCACCCTTCGGTTTAAATATTTTGTAAAATCTTTTTTAAGTTTTATACTTCATATATAGCTCTATCAAGAGATGTTTAAATTTTTTAAATTATAAACCCCGGACTTGAAATGCGGAATTTTTTTTGAAAACCTTATAATTTTAGTCTTTATTTAAAGGGGTGTTAGATTTAGAGAAAATCTTATTTAGGCAAATTTGTTAAACTTACCTGTATATGAATATTTTTATATATAGGAATATTATTATTATACAATAATATATATTAATAATTATTACATATAAAAATAGATGAACTAATTATGCTATAAAAGGTAAAAATTTTCAAAAACCCAATACCCCATTTTTTGTCATGACATCGTACTTTCCCGTTTAATATTCCAGCTATACTCACAGGGAAAGTAATAATTACGAGAGTAAGTCTCCATCACTGAGCAGGTAATCACTATTACTTGTGTAGCTGTACTGATTTGTATTACCTGATATACGAGTATAAGTCAATTATTATCCGCAATGTAGTTATACATTTTATTGCAATACAAATAGGAAACTTACATGTACATCATTTTTCAACATAGTTCCCTTGCATTTTAACGCACTTGATCCATCGTTGCACAAGCTTCCTGATGCCCTCATAAAAGAAGGTTTTCGGTTGAGCTGCGAGCCCGGAATGCATCTCTTTTTTCACTGTTTCGTCTGAGGTAAATCGACGGCCCCTTTATGCCTCTTTGAGTGGACCAAACAAGTGGTAATCAGAAGGGGCAAAATCAGGACTATACGGAGGATGAGCCGGTTCTTCAAAGTTGAGTTTCTGGAGCGTTTCAGCAGTTTGGGCAGCAGTATGTGGACGGCCATTGTCGTGCAACAACACGAACACCTTTCGACAGCAGTTCTAGGCGTTTCCTTCTAATTGCAGGCTTCAGTTTGGCAGTAAGCATCTCACTGTAACGCGCACTGTTTATTGTCGTGCCCCTTTCCTCATAATGTTCCAGTACTGGGTCTTGTTAGTCCAAAAAAACCGTAAGCATCAGTTTTCCTGCGGACGGTTGGGTCTTGAATTTTTTTTTGCAGGGCGAATTTGGATGTTTCCATTCCATACTCTGCCGTTTACTCTCCGGTTCGTAATGATGGATCCGTGTTTCATCACCAGTGATGATTCTGTCTAAGATGTCTCGTTCGTTATCATAGCGATCCAAATGTTTTTGGCAGATGTCCAAGAGCATTTGTTTATGCAACTGTGTGAGTTGTTTTGGGACCCGTCTTGCACATACTTTATGAAACCCAAGTCTGTTGTGGATGATTTCGTAGACAGAACCGTGACTAATTTGCAGACGATGTGCCACTTCATAGATAGTTACTTGTCTGTCTAAGAAAACCATGTCACGTGTACGCTGTGTTTTCCTCATTTTTGGCGGTAAACGGTCGTCCGGCTCCTTCGTCGTGTGTAACACTTGTGCGACAGTTTTTGAATTTTTCAATCCATTCGTAGACACTCCGTTGCGGCAACACACTGTTCCCGTACTGTACCGAAAGTCTTCGATGAATTTCAGCCCCTGATACACCTCCGGTTAGCTTCTGAAAACTGATACGTATATATTTATATATAACCAAATATTTGCGCTAAATTTCAACATTTTTAATCAACGGTTTTTCGAAATATGACGTGAAAACTGTTTAGAAATAATGTTGAATATCTCCCAGTTCTAAATCCTATTGACTTAACACTTTTAAATTTTAAATAATAATAATAATAAGTAATTTCATCGTACTAAAGCTCAATTTTCTACGATCTACAAAAAGTCAAACGAGTACTCATATATGGTTATGACCATATAAATTTCATCGAAATTTCATCGTACTAAAGATCAATTTTCTACGATCTACAAAAAGTCAAACGAGTACTCATATGTGGTTATGGTAAGTCTTCCTAAATTATGAACTGTCGAATTTGAGAAACCATTTACTGTAGCAAAAGATGCTATAGCAAACCTTTTTTCATTTCAACTGATATAAAAATTAGCTGAAATGAAAAAGAAAAAATATAACATAATTTAATGTTACTTTATTTTTTATTGTTAAACTAATCGGTCAGGGGATTCCACCCCCTCGATCGCCGCTGTATTCGTTATCCTCATTGTTTGAAAATAATACTGATAAATAATAATTAAAACCTGAAAAGCTCTCCAAAATTTCCCTTCTACTTTACATGGAAGCTTCTGATGAAGACAAACATTTACATTTTGGTTTCCCTTTCCATTTCCAAGCGTAACAATATGAACACAATTTGTCATTTAAGCAAATGATGGGCTCACGTAATCTGTACTTTATAGCTAAAACCACTTATACTGTTATGTTACAATGATAGCTCTACAATGACATTAGTGACGAACTGATCAGGGGTTTAACTGCAACCAGCGTTGCAAATTTATTGTAACTCGAGTCTTCGCGTAGCGCTCTCGGTCAGCAGATAACCGAGAATCACGCATTTCAACTGTTTCAGAGGACCGATATATTCTCTTTCATTTAGTAGACTTTGAATAATAAGATAGGTTAATTTATTTCTTGGAAACATATTTTTTTAATTTTTGACAGTCAAACATAGACAGCCAAAATAAACAATCAAAACCCATAAAAGCTGCTAAATGTGCTAGCTAATTTAAACTAATTACAATAATAGTTATAATAATACCCTAATAAAATATTAAATAATTTACAGATTAGGTTGGATGATTTGTATATAGATAAATTAAAAATAATTAATTGTTAGTGAAATAAAATATTATGTACTTTTAAAAACGTGTATATGTAATTTAATAGGCTTTACATATGTGTATATGTATTAAATTTGGCGAAACATCTGATTATTTAATATTAATTGAAAATTATAATTAAGAATCGTATTATTTTTTAATTTTCTTAGCAAATTCTTATAAAAATTGTATATTTATTTTAAAAAATCATTTTATTTAATTATTAGACAAAAATAAAATACATTTTTGAATTGTATTCAATTTTAAGTGATTGTTGAAAATTTTTTTCACTTGCGCTTAATATGCACAGGATTTCTGGTGTGTCGTATAAATAAAAATCAATAATAATTAAACTTTTCCGTTTAGTGAACTCCAGTATACTGGTTACACATTTTAATTTTGACTTTACGGTGTAAAATATCCAGTTTTTATTATTGAATTATTTGGTAAACAATTTATTTAAAGAGTAATCAAGGGACGTTTGCTCTAACCTAATATTTCAGGTAAAATTGTTGAATTAATAATTGTATAAATATTTGACGTTAATAAAAACTAATATTTTAGCAATTGTATACTTTTATTAAAGAATTGGTGGATCGTATCTCACTTTCAAATGAAATGAGTTTAAATGAAGTGAAACAAAATTCTGTATATGTAATTTAATAGACGTTCAAGAAAGTCATGTGGTGTTCACATCAATTTTTATATATATATATAATATATATATATATATATATAGATTAGTGATCATTCATTTTTTACAAAAAAGATTATTTAGTAGCAAGTAACTTATGTACGGGGAATTTCATGCAAAAAATGAAATCAAAACACATTTTGTCAAGCTTAAACTTTCGTTCTATCATTTTCCTATTACATGAAGTTTCTTTTATATTTCAATATATGACAGTATTTTCTACATACAATTCTATGCCTAAACATATTTATGTTGAACTAATGTTTTTTTTTTTCAAACCATTTATATGCTAGATCTTAAAGTAAGGCCCGATCACACTGGCGTTGATACGACACACCAAACTGTAATCTTTTGACTGTGTAATGGTCGTTCGTGCCATTAACGAGGGTTTTCAGCCGTTCAATGTCCACAATTCTGCTTATTTACATATTCGTTGATAAGGAAATAAGCCTCATTCGATATAAAATGGTTGTCAACAAAATTGGAGTCGTCATTAATACTTTCAATCACTTTAACACAGAATGGTTGTCGCCCCACGTAGTCCGATGGTTTCAATTCCTGTACAACTTGAATTTTGTAAGGTGAAATTTCAAATTACAATAGGTATTGTTCAATTTAGGTTCAATGCTACTGCTGCTACCTTGCCCATCATCATGAGCTCCTTTCAATCGACACCCGAAGTGCTTCAATTTTTTCTGTAGTTCGTGTACCTCCTAGTAGTTTCTCTTTTAGAGCTGAACCTGTCACCTCGTAATTCTCAACCCATATCTCAGTCGTAAGATGGAACGCGACTGTGACGTCCTAAATTATGACTCGGAATTCTCGTCGAGCAGTATTCACACTGCACCATTCTTGTAAAATGCCTACACAGCAAACGCACGTTGTATACTGACCCACTGGTTCATGATTACTAAATTGGAGGTAATTATGCACAGAAGGATGCCACGCCCACCTTTACCAACTCCTCAGGGCTGCCACTATTACTTTCAAAATTTCCCGTTTCCCTGTGCCACTCTGAACATGTAATATACGCAACCATAATAAATTTTTAATAATGAAAAATTAAGCGTTTTATTAAATCGTTTCATATTAACATTAAGAAGGAATTACCAAGTGTAGTTTCATTCTCTACTGTGTATTTACTAAAAGACTAATTGTATAAAACTATTCATATCGATTCTGTTTGCTCTGTAATTGTTACAGGAAAAATATTTCGTTTTAATTAAAATTAATGAAAAATTGTCTGTCAAGAGCAAACCCTTTGCCGGGTTTTTTATAGGTGATTATAAAGAGATATTAAAAACATACTTTAAGAGAAACAAATACACTAAAAATTATTGTACATAAATTTAATTTTGTTTTATAGAAGTGAATAATGAATTATGAATTTCAAAAGCTGCTTTTATAACTCGTAAAAATAAATGTTACACAATAAAACGTAACATCTGAAAATAATGTTGAAAGTTATTGATAAGTTTGTTCTTAAAAATACCAATTTATTTGATTGAGTACTATTTATAATTTATATTCATCATGTTTTTCTTTTTCTGTTTTGCTTTTTTTATTACTTATTTTTACATTTCTCTATTATTTACTATGCTTTACTATGATTTTCCTTAAATAAAAAATACAGAAACACGTAAACACATATACATTAGTTGGAAAAATAGAAATTTAATAACAATAAAAACCTTATAAAGTAAAATAAAATTTTTATGTCTCTTGATAACTTGTTTTATATCTTTTTCATAAATTATAAATACAGAGTGATATAAAAGTTTGGAAACGGTTTCATATTTCAAAACTGAGGGATACTAAGAAGTAAAAAACAAATGCGGATCTACAGAGTGTGCGGGGATTAACTTCCTATTGAAAATTGTTTATAATACTTATACTTTATTGTTTGTAATCTTTAATACTTAAAAGATTTTCATGAAACAAAAAACATTTTGCTCCTTATAATGATAGAATTGTTATGCATTGTTAAAATTCCACATAAGCACCACTATTATCCACCAGTTTTCGTAAAGGTTACGGGTGTTTGCGACAGACTTCTGTAGATAATCCAGCGGTACGTTTCTAAGAACTAGGCGAATTCGCTGCTCCAATTCATCAAGAGTTTTTGGTTTTGTGCGATAAACTTCTTCTTTCGCCCAACCCCAGAGGAAGAAGTCGCAGGGCGAACTGGTCAATAGTCAGTAAGGTAATAGGGAACATCATCCGAAAGAAGACCCTGGAAGAAGTGGAAGGTGGGTGTTAGGGCAGGGAGGACAGTCCCGTTCAGGAGAAGTGGGATGCTCCGGGGTCCCATCTTCAATTATTCTTGGGGTCCTTAGGTGGGGAAAAGAAAGACCAAGACCCGGTAGCGGACCCCGGTAGAGGCAGGCGCTTATTAAAAGGCCGAGACCTAGTCACCTGGGGGGTGCTGTCGGGAACGGCATAGCCGGGTCTGGCATGGCCTCCCAAGGGAATAGAGGCAACTGGGGCACCCTCATGGCCGTGTTATACGGAATCGTGCCTTGAGGGGAAAGAGTTAAAAAAAAGGAAAAAAGGCCATTCAAGGGGGCCACGACGTCCCAACCAGCGTCTTGGAAAATGGGTGCCGAGCCACGCACGGACAGGACTTGCGAAGTGAGGCGGAGCACATCTTGCATAAAGATTATGTCGTTGTATTTGTCCCATGTGGATACAATACCGTGAACATAATCTTCAAGCATATCAAGGTACCGTTCTGCATTCATTGTATCCGAAGGAGATATGGAACTATAACTTTTGTGGATGCCATACCACACCACACTGTGATCTTTAGGCGATGTTGGCTTTTTTCAATAACCATCGTCGGGTTCTCTGTTTTCCAATAATACAGATTGTGCAGGTTAACAAATCCCCCTACATGAAACACTGATCATCTGACCACAAATGAATGCCGAAAATATCGGACCAATCTACATACCAAGCAAGCATCTCTCTATATTCCAACCGATGATCACAGTCGTCCGGCGATAATTCCTGGCAGTTCTGTGGTTTCCATGGACGAAAATTCAACTCTTTTTTTCAGAACAGTTCGGATTGTGTGTCTGGTTAAACCGCTTTCGCGAGATGCCTGTCTTTGTGATTTCGAGTGAACATTTCCTGAACCATTTACACATTTTTTTTTGTCCTGGATGTTGAGGGCGATTGCGTCTCCTAACATCTGATACAGAACCTATGTCCATTAACTTCGAGCGACAATTCCTTATGGTCTTTGCATCTACCGAGGTACTTGGTCTCTTTCACACTTCGCCACCATCTCTGTACTTATATGTACTTGTACCACTGACCGCCGTACTTCGTACCGAGAAGCCAACTGAGCACCCTCACCATCCATGGTGGACCGTGGAGACGTTGCTCCACGGTCCATCACTGATACCTGCAATGACATAAATGAGTTATCATGTAATAAATTCTACCATTGTAAGGAACAGAATGCTTTTTGTCTAATCAAAATCGGTTAAGTATTAAAAAAGTTATAATAATTTTTCAATAGGGTGTTTATTCCAACTCTCCCATATATAAGGTTACAAAATTACTACTTTATGGAGTGTTTGAAAATTTTGTATGCCATTTTCAATCAAACGTTTTTTTTTTAAAAGATAAGAAGGTGGATGTGTGATACATGATTTTACTATAAGATTTTACAAGAAAAAAGATCCCGAAACCCGTTTTTCGATAAATTACTTCATTTTCGATTTAATATGCGATAAAAGTTGCAAGAACGGGAAATTCATGATAGGGATAAAACTAGGTAGTACACCTTTCTACTTCCTTGTATGAAGTAAAGGAAGTATTGTGATCGCGAAAATATCCATTTTGATCATCCCTAAATCCATTTCAACTAGTTTCGGTGTGACGTCTGTATGTACGTACATATCTCGCATAATTTAAAAACGATTTGCCGTAGGATGTTGAAATTTTGGATTTAGGACTGTTGTAACATCTAGTTGTTCACCTCCCCTTTTAATCAACTGAATCAAAATGTCCAAAAAGCCGAAAATCCAAACAAACTGGACTTTTTCTTAACTGCAGTAATAAGCCCTCATTGAGAGTTTTTCAATGATATATCATAAGTGGTACTTATTTTAATTGGTTCCAAAGTTATAGCCAAATAAAATATTAATTAATGAAATATTTGAATCTTACAAGGGAAAGACATATCGGTTAGAACTGAACTTCATTTCCTCCTTTTTTTTATCTTTTTTTAATTAAAAAAAAATTACAACAAATAATAATTCAATAATAATATTTAAAAAAAAATATGAAAAGAATTCTTTATTGAAGAATTGGAGGATCGTATTTCACTTTCAAATGAAATAAGTTTAAATGAAGTGCAGCAAAATATATGAGTATGTAATTTAATAGGCGTACACAAGGAAGTCATGTGTTGGGTTTCAGTTAACCACACATCTCAGGAACGGTCGAACTGAGAGTGTACAAGACTACACTTCAATTACATTCATACATGTCATCCTCATTTTTTCTCTGAAGTAATACCTTGCGATGGTTCTGGAGGCTAAACAGAAAAAATAAAGGAAGTCACGTAGTGTCCACATCAGATTTTTTTTAAATTCCAAAACTTTTAAATTGTTAAAGTTTTTTTCATATACCTTACAGTAGCAATTTTGTATCTACCTCCTAATATCCATAAGTTTTGAAATATGAATCCGTTTCCACATTTCGTTACACCTCTTATATTATTGTATGTAATTTATAATTATGTTAATGTAACTGCATATAAGTTTATATACGAGGTTTGTTCCAAAAGTAAGTTTACTGATTTTCCTACGGACAAATAGATAATTTAAATAGTCCTTGATGTATAACAGCGTGTAGGTAGTGTGTGACCTTGGCTGCACATGCATACTTGTTTCAACTCTTATCTTTTTCCTATTTAGCCTCCGGTAACTACCGTTCAGATAATACTTCAGAGGATGATATGTATGAGTGTAAATGAAGTGTAGTCTTGTACATTCTCAATTCGACCATTTCTGAGATGTGTAGTTAATTGAAACCCAACCACCAAAGAACATCGGTATCCACGATTTAGTATTCAATCTGTGTAAAATTAACTGGCTTTACTAGGACTTGAACGCTGGAACTCTCGACTTCCAAATCAGCTGATTTGGGAAGACGCGTTCACCACTAGACCAACCCGGTGGGTTATACTTGTTTCAACTGGATCGGTTGAGTCAGTCGCGCGCTACCGTTGTCGTGTTTTACAACCTCGTTACGTTTGCGTTGGAGGAAAATATTGAATAACATTACGCTATAAAATTTTGTGTGAAAGAAGTCTGCCACAGAAACATTTGATTCTTTAACAAAAGCTTATGGAGATGCCACTCTATCGAGAACTATAAAAGTAACTGCTTTTACTAGGACTTGAACGCTGGAACTGTCGACTTCGAAATCAGCTGATTTGGGAAGACGCGTTTACCACTAGACCGACCCGGTGTGTCCTAAGTTTGTCGAGGATTAAGTCCTCGGTTGCGGGCGAGGCTAAAAAAAATCGTACACCTCTTTTAAAATAAAAACTACATTAAATAAAATTGTTCCGTAGATCATCGAAGTTAGATAATTGTCGATGAATTAGTAATAATAGTAAAGAAATGATGTATTTCCATAATTTTGGAACTATATTGTTGTCTAAATAAATTTTTTTATATCAGTGATCCAAAAATTCTAATGAAACGATTATCCAAAAAGGAATTTTAACAATTATTGAAGTTAAAAATAAATATTATTTATAGATTTATTAATCTAAGGTTAAATTAATATATAAAATATGGAAATAGCAGCCTTTATTTTTTTTTGACAAAAAATTTAAAATTAGCAGCATCGTTTTGAAATTAATAATATTTTATAACTCGTAATGAAATCAGGTCGAAAAAAATACAAGTTTTTAAAAGAAAAAAAATATCATTATCTAAAGTTAAATCAGTTTTCTTTCTAAAATTACCATAATAAGGAAAAGATATGAAAGAGCTTTTAAATAAATGAACACATTTTCTACCTCTTTTTTTTTGTTTAAAAATAATGACATGCTTTATAAATACAACATGTTACACTTTATATAGCTTAAACATCACGCACAAAATACTTAATTACAGAAATAGAAATTATTTCATAATTATACTTTAATTAGCATTTTAATCTTTTTATACAATTTTTACCTCGCCTTAATTAAAAAGTAATCTTACAAAAAATAAATATTTTTAAAAGCTACGCATTTGTTACAATACTAATAAAATTGGTCTAGAAAAAAAAATTTTTTCTATAAGATGCATTTAATAAGGTGGGTGTTATAATAATTATTTGAACCAAATTTCAAACCTGCAAAACGAAATTTAATTGAGGGTAGGTTATTGTCTCACTGGCGTGAGTGGTAGCGTCTCGGCCTTTCATCCGGAAGTCCCGGGTTCGAATCCCGTTTAGGCATGGCATTATTTTCAAACACGCTACAAATCATTCATCTCATTCTCTGAACCAATACCTAACGGTAGTCCCGGAGGTTAAACAAGAAAAAAGAAAGTTGTTTAAGTAACAGGAATTTAAAGAAAATCTTCTTTTTTTTAAAATTAATTATACAGTGTAAGCAATATAAAACCGAACCATAACGTAACCCCTGGAGAATTTATCGGTAATGTTGGAATGAAATTTTATGAATGATACAGATAGATTAAATAAGAAAAATATAAAACGTAATTTAAATGTTGCGTTTATTTACCTTATTGTTACAAAAGATGTTCAAAATGACCATCCTGGGTATCGATGTACTTTTTGTGCTCGAGTCATCTGATGCAAAACGTTGACGTCAATTGCGTTGATTTCTCGTTGAATGTTCACCTTCAGTTGATCAATAATGTGGAGATTAGATGTAAAACTCTCTCCTTTAAGTAGCCCCAAAGGAAAAAATCGCATGTAGACAACTCTACCTGTCCACTAAAAATGTTTTCGAGAAGCCAGTTGCAATAATCAAGTCGTTTCGATTTGTCTGTCTTCTTCAGTACGGTTTCGATATTAATTCACGAATAATTTTACGACAAAATGTGTATTTAACACCAGATTGATGAGATAACTTGCATAGTGATTTTTTTGGACAGGCAGTAATTTTCCTTTCAATATCGACGATGGTCTGTGGAGTTCTAACGGAAGAACGGATTCGTTTTTCATTTCAAATCGAATCTGTTGTACGCCATTTTTTAACTAAATCGTGTATACTCCTCTTCGCTGGGATTAAGATATTCGGACATTTTTCTACGAATACTCGACGTGATTCTTACAAATGATCCAGAATGAATATAGTCCTCAACTATAGTTATCCTCTCCCGGATTGAATAAGGCATTTTACACAAAACATAACTTTCTTTCTTTTTCCTGTTTAGCCTTCGGGAATTACCGTTCAGGTATTACTTCAGAGGATGATATGTATGAGTGTAAATGAAGTTTAGTCTTGTACAGTCTCAGTTCGACCATTTCTGAAATGTGTGTTTAATTGAAACCCAACCACCAAAAAACACCGGTATCCACGATCTAGTATTCAAATCCTTATAAAAATAACTGACTTTTCTAGGACTTGAACGCTGGAACTCTCGACTTCCAAATCAGCTGATTTGGGAAGATGCGTTTACCACTAAACCAACCCGATGGGTTTCCACTTCTTTTTCCTGTTAAGCCTCCGGTAATTACAGTTCAGATATTACTTCAGAGGATGAATGAGGGTGACATGTATGAGTGTCAATGAAGTGTAGTCTTGTACAGTCTCAGTTCGACCATTCCTGAGATGTGTGATTAATTGAAACCCAACCACCAAAGAACACCGGTATCCATGATCTAGTATTCAAATCCAAATAAAAATAACTGACTTTACTAGGACTTGAACGCTGGAACTCTCGAAACCCGATGGGTTAACACAAACATAACTGCACTCACAATACTGCACTGCAAGAAAACGTATACTGCACTGACAAGTAACCACCTGACAAACGGCAGCAACAATCAGTAGTAACATATACATCCACTAATTGCGCTAGTTGTGTCAGAATCTTTCATAATTAGTGTTGGGTATCGGTTTAATTATGGGTTCTTCTTTTTTTAAGTTATGGATTCGGTTTTATGTTGTTCACTGTGCTTATTTATTATTATTCCTACTGCGTACGTTGTAATCTGTTCAACTATTGAACAACATGCAACCCCATTGGCTCAGTGACATAAGGATGATATTTATGACATATAAATGAATTGTAGTCTTGTACAGACTTAGGCCGACCATTTCTGAGATGTGTGGTTAATTGAACCCCAACCATCAAAGTATACCGGCATTCATTATCTGGTATTCAGATCCGTATAAAAATAAACTAACTTTTGCTGGGATTCGAATCTCAGAGTAATTGACTTCGAAAATCAGATATTAAACAAGTAATTTACGACAAAGAAAATGCCATTAGATCAGTCTTTCAAAATTCTAAATCACTGATAGGTATCGTAGAGCATGCATGGGCTCCAACCCGGGGTCCGTTTCAAAGATTTTTGTGGCCGCGAACTCAAAAAAAAAAATGATTATAAACATTGATTAAATATTTGAGTACTTATAAAATAACTTAAACAGAATTAAAGTATGAAATATTGGGTAAAACCTTATTTAACTTCGTTCATTATTTGTCAAGTTTTTAATAACTATTTTGGAATATTAAACACAACTGAATATAGTGATCACTTTAAAAATTAAATTTGCATATTAATAAATCGATATATTTAAATTAAAAAAAAAAAAAAGTTAAAAAAAAAGGAGATGAAATCGGATTCGAACCGATGTTCCTTTCCCTTGTAAGATCCAAATAATTCATAATTAAAATTTTATTTGGCTATAACTCGGGAACTAATGAAAAAAAGTATCACTTATGATATCGTTGAAAAGCTCTCAATGAGGACTTATTAATCCGGTTAAGAAAAAGTCTAAAATCCAAATTGTTTTAGATTTCAGGCTTTTTTTTTGGATAATTTTGATTTTTTCGATTGCAATCAAAAGAGGAGCCGGCCGCCGTGGCGCGAGTGATAGCGTCTCGGCCTTTCATCCGGAAGTCCCGGGTTCGAATCCCATATAGGCATGGCATTTTCTACCACGCTACAAATTATTCATCTCATCCTCTGTGGAGTGAATTGCTTGATTCCGGACCCGGAGGTAGAACAAACCAAAAAAAAAAATCGAAAGGGGAGGTGCACAACTAGATGTTACAACAGTCTAAATCCAAAATTTCAACATCCTACGGCTAATCATTTTTGAGTTATGCGAGATACATACCTACGCCGAAGCTAGTCAAAATGGATTCAGGGATGGCCAAAATGGATATTTCCATTGTAATCTGAAAACCGACATTTTTCGCGATCATAATATTCCTTTACTTCGTACAATGTTCAGTTTCATGTTCTCTGTATTAATGGTAAATAATCTATGTAACACTTTTCTTCTTATGTAAAAAATATAAATTTGTTATCCAGTTAAATTGAACAGCTGTTTTATATTATATATTTTATATTTCTAATAGTAAATCAAACAAAAACAAAAGATATAAGTACATTAATTTAAACATTAATATTGTACATGTACACCATTTTAAACTTAACAATGTGAGATAATTTATTAATAATAAAATACTCGTATCTAAATGTGTAATAAATAAAATATATATTGATTAGACTAACAACGACTTTATTTAAAGATATTAATGATCCAGCGGCATAAGTTCTGAATAACTGGCACTTAGACGCAGTTATTCAAACTAGTACAAGGAAGTAAAAATTCTATAATAAAAGTATGAAAATTTCCATAACTCAAAATTAGTATACATTGAAATGATACGGGCTTTTGGCTTAGAATAATAATACAGGATTATATATAAAAGTAATATAAATTTTTATATATTTGATTAAAATTTGTTTCCACTGAATTACGAACATCAATACAGGTTAGAAATGTTGGAGTCAATAAAGGTTAGAAATATTAGCCCAAAGGTGAAAAAAGGTTGAAGATCCCTTTCGTAGAGGAACAATCCCCGACTTTCTCTCTCTTGTTTATTTATGATCGTATCGGAGCATAAGTATGTCAAAGGTCACATATACCTCCCACTTGATAGTCTTATGTGACAAGAAAAGAAGAAACGATGAATTTTATAAAATCGTGGTCATAGATTTTGTTTCGATGAATAGGAAAGGTATGATTGCGTTCGGTTCATTTTACATTATAGATCTTTTAGAGATGTATGGATCAAGTCCACTGGGAGAAATGAAATGATTGCTTCATTCTCTCGGTACGATTTCCATAAAAGTTCATTCTTAAAAAGCAATTTTAGGTTCATTCTTAAAATAGCTATTTTACTGCTACAATCTGGGATTCCGTAGCAGGAATGCGCTTGCTGAAGTCTGGTATTAACTTTCTGTACGGGGAGAGGCTGATGATAATTAACTATCTATCGGTTGGTAAGTTTTGGTTGTGTTATTTAGGAAAACAGGAACAAAATTGTCAAAGCTTATTTTTTCTAGTCATCTGGTTTAATGGTACTCTTGCTTTTTCACTTGTTTTTCTTCTTTTTCTTTTGCCTGATTGTGAAGAACGATCTCTCTGTATCCGCCGATTAGCTTTCTTATAATCAATAGAAGTACTGTGAGCCCTTAAAAAGCGTCATAGTGAAGAGAGCAGGAATATATTTTTTTTGATCTCTGTCGAATTCTTATCTTTAGGCGAATCATTTCTTTAAGAATTAAATGTTCGCTAGATTTAATGACAAGTACAAAAGCCAATGCTAGGTATAAGTGGATCATCCACCGGGTTGGTCTAGTGATGAACGCGTCTTCCCAAATCAGCTGATTTTGAAGTCGAGGGTTCTTAGGTTCAAATCCTAGTAAAGGCAATTACTCTTATATGGATTAGAATACTAGATCGTATTAGGATCATCAATACAGGTGGAGTTCTTTGGTGGTTGGGTTTCAATTAACCACACGTCTCAGAAACGGTCGACCTGAGACTGTACCAGACAATACTTCATTTATATTCATTCCTATTTAAATAATGATTTAGGTAGTGGTAAATTACTTTAATATTTCTTTGAATACACTTCTTTTAAAAAGCTTTTATTTAACTCGCTTTAGGAATAATCAGATCTTGCAACTGCTATATCTTTTGATCTATCGTATGAAAATCAATGAAATTTGGTACACGTATGTAACTTCGATGACAATACAGCACTACGGTATCGGAATTTGATATGGCCCGCCCCCACGCGCTACCCCTACGCTAAATTCGTGCATTTAGTTGAAAATTTTAATTTCTCATTAACTATCGTATGAAAGTGATTGAAATTTGGTACACGTATGTAACTTCGATGTGTAAAAATAACTATTTTTACTTTTTTTTAGTCTTAAAAAAAATACAAAAAAAATTACAAAAATATATTTGATTACATATAAAAAATTATTTTTTAAAAAAGCTTTTATTTAACTAATATTAATATTAACATTAATAAAAAAAGGAAACAAATTAGAAAAACCCTCTAAAAAGTAAAAAATAAGAATTAAATGAAATTTAAATTAAATTAAATTAAATTAATTAAATGAGAATTTTAAACAAAAAAATATAATATATTAATATAAAAATGCACTGAAAAGTAAAAAATAAATTATATAAATATCTAATAAATAACCAATAAATAAGTGTAATAATTATTAAATTGTAAAATTAAAAGTAATGAAGATATTTCGTTAAATAAAAGGCCTGGAATTCCACCAAGATAATTCCATTCCGGTCCCAGAACACAGTAGCCATACACATTCTGTTGAAGAAGGTTCGCTTGAACGTCTTCGGTTTACTGGGAGAATGGTTTACTGGTTTTACCGTACACATTACTTATTCATCGATGAATTTCAGCTGCATTACACCCCTCAGCCTGAAGAAATCGAATTACCGGACGCACTTCACACTTGGCGGAAGATGCTATTGTTATAAACATGTTTACTTGCTAGCTGCGTGTTCAGAACTAAACGAAGTGACGCGGCGTGATTGAAGGCCATGCTAGAGACGCTGCGCAACATATATGCGCAAAGATTCATCCGATTTTTGCGCGGGTTTTTATTTCGCGACCGATTGGACCTTGAAAAAAAATAACCCTCGTAAAACTATATCCGTATATCTAATGATGATAAATAAGACGTAATTCAGCAAATTATAATAATATTTATATTTATATCGATTTAAATGATGTTCTTCGATCGTATCGCACGGTAGTTACACGACTCTACCCAACAAGGAGTGTTACATATTTAGGGTGTATATAGCATATGAACGACTGAACCGATTTAGATGTATGACCCTGTGTTGGAATCCTTACGTTACCGGGAGTGTATATATATAAATATGTGTGTGTGTGTGTGTTAAAATAAATTTGAAAAATTGTACTGTATACAAATACTAGGTTTAAAATTGTCACCCGCATGCTCAATGATTTTTTTTGCAGTCGTGTTTTATATTTCTTAACATTTATACACTACATTCAGTATAATTTTGAGGAAAAAAAATCATACCTTCTTTAATGGGGTCAACTGGGATCCAAAATATTTTACTAAGTATTTTGATTTTTATCTCAATTTTACTTTTAATACTGCATAATTTTTAAAATGAAAACGTCATTTGATCAAATAGTATCCAAAAATCTTTTACTGGACATTTTGATTTTTTTCTCAATTGTAGTCCAAATATTGCATAAAATTAAGTTATTAATATTTAAAAACCTTATCGCATATTTGAACTAAACATCTTTCAAAATACCGGGAAAGTTATAAAATCCTTTGCTGGATTTTTTCAATGCGTATATGTATTTTTATTACATGGGATTTTTTCCTTATTTTAATAACATTTTGGTTTAATAATATATTATATGTATATATCTATTGATGTTAGTTTTAAATTTAATTAAAAATTATCTTAAAAAAGAAATACTTCGTTATTTTACGGTAAAGGTGGAATTAAGTAGAAAATAGGTTAACGAATAAATTGCTTTAAAAAATAAACTGGGTGAGTAATTGAAAGTTTTACGAGAAATGACTAATAAATTTTACCGGACGATCTATTGAAGAAGTTTTTTTACTTATACTAGATATCATTTCTTCTGTCTATCTTTGTTTTTTCTCTTTTTTTCCTCTTCCGTTCACATTGTGTAATTTTGTGTGTTTTCTTTATTTTTTTTTTGTTATTATTATTATTAGTTTCGTCCCAATTTCTGAAGTTTAAATCTTTAAAGGATATATTTTATACTACTTTTGTTTTATATCCTTTCTCTTAACCCAAATTCGTTTCAGATTTTCCTTTTCTTCCTTCATAAAATATTATTTCATTTAAAATAAAATTACTACCGCTTCAGTGACTTTTTTTTCAATATGTTTTATATTTTTATGTTTTACTATAACAAGAAACGATATTGTAGTGAATTCCATTTGAATATTTGTTTGTTTGCTTTTTTTGTTTATGAAAGAGGGAGTATCAACAACTACGGTCCTTATTCCGGTGAAAATTGGGAGCGTATGAAAAGATGCCATGCTGGCCGGGATTCGAACCCGGAACCTCCACCCGAATACACGAATATTTTTTTAATTTATTTATTACAAGCTTTTATATCTTTGATATAAAATTGTTCTTTAATAAAATTATTATTTATTTTTAAAAAGAAAGAGTAAATACCAATTTATAACACGAAGGAAGAGGTTATAAATAAAAAGAATAGATTTTTTTCGCATGAGGAGGAAAAATCTGCGTCCAGACGCCCAGCAGCCCGCACTACTGTGTGTATGTGAGGTTCCCGTCAGAGACGGGGACTCGCTAAAAAAACTCCCCCTATGAAACAACACTCCCCAGTACCCGCCTCGATAGCAGAAAACCGGGTCGTGTTGTTCACCATACAGGTCGCCTGAAAACCGGGTCAGGAGTCTCACATACCTCATCGATAACAGCGATACGAGAACCCCTGCCACTTCCACATACAAGCTCTCCCTTCCCGGCCTTCCCCATGTATACTTGATCTTCCTTCTGGACAGGATGTTCATCCTCTGCTTTTTACATACAGCGCACTCTGGGAGATGTAAAAACAGGCCGCTCTACCGCACCTTCATACCAACAGGTGATGCCAAACAACGTGCTTTTCGAACATCTAGGAAGCGGGTGGGTCGAGAAGCCCCAAACACTTCATCAATGATGGCAACTCTGAGGCCCTCATCATCCTCCAACTACGATTCATTCCTCCAAAGCTTTTTGCTTAAGAACTTTCCCAAACTAATTCGAGGCTCAGTATTAGCCGTTTGTGGCAGAGACATTTGGTCCTCTGCTTTACGGCGACCGAATGGGGTGGTGGCGGGAGAAATGCCAAACAAACCAATGTCAAAAAACCAATGACCAATCAGAAGCCGGTATTGTTTAATGTATCAGCTGTTTTTACTTCCTTGTACAAAGTAAAGAAAGTATTGTGATCGCGAAAAATTTCGGTTGTCAGATTTCAACGGAAATATCCATTTTGACCAGTTTCGGTGTGACGTCTGTACGTACATATGTATCTCGTATAAATCAAAAACGATTAAACCTAGGATGTTGAAATTTTGGATTTAGAACTGTTGTAACATGCAGTTTGTGCAACTCCCTTTTTGATTGCAATCGATTGGACCAAAAGTGTCAAAAAAAAAAGCCCAACATTTTTGGTTTTTTTTTTAAAAATATTTTGAATTTTCAACTGTTTCTTAACTGCAGTAATATTCTCATTGAGAACTTTTCAACGATATTCATAAGTGGTACTTATTTTCATTGGTTCTAGAGTTATAACCAAATGAAATTTTAATTAATGAAATATTTAGATCTTACAAGGGGAAGGTACATTGATTCGAATCCGACTTCATTTCTGTTTTATTAACCTCCGATTAAAAAAAAAAAAAATATGAAAAAAATCAGAAGTTATTAGTGAAATAACATTTTATGAACGTTTCATTTTAATTCAAAAATTTTTACAGAGGTTAATAATTTTTAATAAGTCAATTTATTTAAATTAAAAAAAAAAAAAAGTTAAAGGAAAATATATGTATGTGAAGTCGGATTCGAACCGATGTGTGCTTGATTACAGAACCAACACGTTCTTACACCACATAACTACTTGAACGACGTGAAATAAACTGAATATACAAACTAATATAAAATGCTGATACGGATACTACAAAAAAATGTGATGCAAATGTGGTGTCCACCACAATGCAATTGTGTAACTGTCAACTTTATTAAAGAATTGGAGGATCATATCTAACTTTCAAATGAAATAAGTTTAAATGAAGTGCAGGAAAAAATGTGTATATGTAATTTAATAGGGGGGTACAAGGAAGTCATGTGGTGTCCGCATCAGATTTTTTTTAGTTATTTAATTAATTTTTGTTTGTATTTCATTTTCATGTAAGATAGCACATAGAAACACTATTTGCTGATTAATATGTGTCCGCAGAGTTTTAATTTATCATTATTTGAAGTTTAGAGCAGAAATTTGGGCGTTTTTTTTTCAGTTAGTCGTAATTCAAAACAAAGCATTTCCATACCTTTGTTTATAAGAACTTTTTTCATTATTTTGATGAGAGAAATACGCTTTTAAAGTATACGCCTAAAACATTCTACATATCTTTCGGTATCTATATATATACATTAATTAATAAATATTAATTGATAAATTAACAGTATTCAGAAAAACAATAAAAGTCATATTTTTAGAAGAACACAAAAATACAATCAGCTGTTGTAATTTTAGTCTCTATTGAAAATATTTAATTCGAAATATCTAAATCACTGAAACTTCCATCAAATACTGACTATCATGATCTAACGCACACTTCGTATATAAAATGGCTAAGATAAAAATTAATTTTAAGAAAGGTACACATACATACTAAGAAGTTAGATAAGTCAAGCAGATATCTCTTCCAATAAACAGAATTGAAAGGATCGTTTAATGATTTGTTATAGAAAACTTTCACAAAAAGTCTTTTAATAAAGTTTTTTAAAATTTAAAAGGCTATTATCATCTACTGGTATCCATCGTTATTCTATAATGAAGTTTCTGCTTCATCATTGATAAAGTTGCCCAACTAATTCCCTTTTATTACATTTTTTAAAACTTTGGTTCTTTGTAAACTAATTTTGTTTCTAACAGTGCTAGGATATAAACAATTTCTCTGGACTAAATTTGTAATGAGTTTATTGCTTCCTTATTATATTTTGGAGCTTTTGAAAATACTTTTAATATTTTATTTTTCTTGTTTAATCTATATTCAAGCCTTATTTCACATTAATTTTTCTTTACCAGTGAATATCACCTTTATTGAATGGGAAAGTATGTTGATCATTTCAAAAATAGGAATTTTTGGAAATATTTACGTTTTAGGATATAAATAATTCATCTAGACCAAACAAAAACGTATGTGTCTGTGTATATGTGTATGTATGTGTGTGTGTGTTTCTAAAATGGTGGGCTGGCTATACTTAGTCGGATTCTACTTGTAAAATTAAACAAAACATATCCTTCAGAAAAATGCAATTTCTTCTTTGTTCTCCCACTGTCCGCCATTTTGTTATTTTTATACAAAAATTTATATCTCAAGTTCGGTTAGATGAATCACATTAATATTTGGTAAGCGTCTTGGTAATAAAATTTTAAAATTATCAGGACTTAAAAATGTTCTCAAATTACAAAATGGCGGCCACGACTATTTTTCAATCCGTTATATTTTCATAAATATTAGTTTTAATTTATATTATTCAATAAAATATTAAGTCTTTTATTTTGAAAAAAATGACATTTTAATTTTTAAACTCTGTTAACAAATGCCCGAGTTATGGCAGAAAATTGATGTTTTAATTTTGTGTCTGTTTTCATGTCCTCCCTTTTACGTTCAATTCGACTAAATATTATTTGTTTTTATTTATTGTTAATTCTAGTATTGTAAATTAGTATCAAATTAAGGAATAATTTTCTCACAATAACAGACCTAATAATTATGACACATAATTACAACATCAATTTTCTCACATAATTTTACTTAAAATCGATTTTATATATATATATATATATGCGTAAATATGTATGTTGCACTCCTTTTGCCCTTATATCTCAGGAAGGTCCAGCAGAGTTTCTTCAAATTTGACTAAATTATTTCTATATGCCAGACATTTATCATATTAAATTTTTGCTTTAATAGCCGGTCAAGCCTCGCTTCGCTCACCCGACCGTCTGGCTGGGGGATCCGTCCCCTTGACCCTCGACTCGTTCGTTCCTCATGTTTGTGTGAATATTAAGTATTTTACAGACATTCATTAAAGAAAATTTTACTTATGTTTCTGTTGCCATGGTGACAGAAATATATTAAATAAAAGGATTAACACACTTACATATTTATACTACAGAGTTATCATAAAATAATGGTACGGTTTCAGTAATTCATAGGAAGATTGTACGGAAATTTCTAGATGTTATATTGGTATCCCTGAAAGCCTCCAACCCAAAAGTTTGTTTATCAGCAGTTGTAACCACAACGTCAGTTCTTGTATTGTTGTTGCGGTGAGTTTAGTGAGTTACTATGTTCTCGGATAAAGACAAAGCAAAGTGTGTTTTATTGATGGCTGAATTAAAATCCGTAATTTTAGTTCAACGTGCGTTTCGAGGTGAATTCGGAAGAGATCCATCACACAAAAATAACATAACACGTCGGTTCAAACAATTCGAAGAAAGTGGATCAGTTAAGAAACAGAAATCAACCGGCAGATCAAGTGTACCAGACGAAACGGTTGAATTAATTAGACAATCGGCAATTGGAAGACCTGGGAAGTCCACCCCCCGTCTAAGCGTCGAATTAGATACTCCAAAATCAACAGTTCACAATGTTTTACGTAAAAAACTGAAATTACACGCTTATAAAATCCAGATACTGCAGGAATTGAAACTCGATGATTGTGTAAAACGTTATAATTTCGCTGTTGAAATGTCGGACAGAATAATTGAAAACGAATCATTTTTAGACGATATAATTTTTACAGACGAAGCTACATTCCATGTGAATGGATGCGTTAACAGATACAATTCACGAATATGGGCTCTGAAAACCCACACGCAATTATCGAGAAACAACGCGATTCGCCTAAAGTTAATGTTTGGTGTGGTGTGATGAAAAATTGTGTAATAGGGCCTTTCTTCTTTGCTGAAAAAACAATTAACGGAGTTGTGTATCTTGACATGTTAACCAATTATTGCTTTCCTCAGTTGGATGAACTCGAAAATATTCATCGACTTCATTTCCTCCAAGATGGTGCTCCCCCGCACGTCAATGCATCGGTCACAGACGCTTTGAACGAAAAATTTGGAGATCGTTGGATAGGCCGTCAAGGACCCATACTTTGGCCTCCAAGGAGTCCAGACCTGACACCTTGCGATTTTTTCTAGTGGGGGTACATCAAAAGCGTTGTTTATACACAAAAAATTCGCGACCTAAACCGCTTAAAAAAAAGGATTAATGAAGCGATGACAACCATTAACGAAGAAATGTTAACTAATGTTTGGAGAGAAGTTGAGTATCGTTTGGACATTTGTCGAGCGACTAAGGGCGCACATATTGAAATTTATTAGTTTGTAAAAAAATGTTTGAGACGAAAAATTTGAAAAATAAAAAACATAAACTGTACGTAATTCTGTTTTAATTTAAACCATGTTCAAAACCGCACCATTCTTTTGTGATAACCGTGTATTATATAAAAAGAAAGAGGTTTTTATTTGTTTGGGATAAACAAAAAAATACTCGATCAATCGCAACCAAATTTTTACCCATGTTACTTGGCATAACTGAGAAGATTTTAGATATATTTAAATCTCGAAAAAAAAAATATATAGAGTGTTTCATGAAGAAACTGCAATACTTTACAGGCGTATTCCGCTTATCAAAACAATGAAAAAGATGCAAAGAGGTACAAAGATTTGTCCTTTCAGATGAGCACTCGATTCTTTGGGCCATTCATCACGCATATAAAAAAATTGGCAAAAACATCAAATTTTTAATTTGAAGCTATGACTTTCACGTAATCTTACATACCATCATCAAAGCTTGTTGTCAAATCCATTCTGAGATACCGTCCTAAAATTATTTTTTACTTATAAATATCTAAGAGTAATTTTTAAAACGTTTTTTTTAAATATGTTTTTTATTTTCTATACTTTACAGCTGTGCTAGCGCACAGGTTTGACCGATTATATGAAATTTGAATTTTTGCTTCAGCCGTAGAAAAAATATTTTTGTTCAATTTAACCAATTGAAACGGCAATATTATAAACATTAATTTTTTTTTAATTAAGAATATATGAATGTAAACGAGGTTGCATAAGTTCAAGGAGGATTTTATTATTTTTCACTTAGCAACTTAAAGGCATTTTAAGCGACTTGAAAATGTTGATAAAATGTGTTGTCATCAGGAGAAAATCTCTATGCAAAATTTCAGAGGGAATGAATAGCGGAAGTACTTAAAAATTCGACTGAAAGGTTCCGTACCATGAATCTCACATACATAGTTCAAGAGCGAGTTAATATGAGTGGTAAAAGATCCAATTTTTATATTTGTATAGTACAAAAGGACTTATACTACTTTATTTGATTTTCTTTCTTAATTTTGTTTATGATAAATTCATTGATAGATTAGTCTATTCTCCTCATTAATATTTTTTTTTTTTTTTTAATTTATTTAATAGCTTTTTGTAAAAAAAAACTAAAATTGAATTTTATTTCGGTATTTATAGTTGTTATTTTATTACGCAGTTATTAGACTTTTATTTTATAGTTATTTTATTAGAGTAAAATTACAGTTTACTCAAAGGAATAAGAGAGAAAAACATATTTAAAGCTAGAAATAGATGTAATAAAATATAGTTTGATGAGTAGATGTTGAATGACATGGAGAAAGGCGATGCAAATTATGATGAAAGTTAACGAAGTATCTTGTTATATTATATGGAATATAATGAAAAATAAAAAAGTGGGCTGAAAACTTAATGAATGAGAAGAAATCTTAAATGTCTCAAGGTTTTATTTCATTAAAAAAAAATAAGTTATACTTATCAAAATTTTTTTTTTAATTTTAAAAATCTAAATAGCAATGTGAATGAAAATTGTAACTGTCTTTTAATTCAAATCCAAGATATATAAATTTCATTATTTTTTAATGTGGTGAAGTCCGTCACGTTTACTGGTTTGAATTAATTTTTTTTTTCTTTATTTTCTACGTTAATCTTTTTTTATCACGATATATTTTCGTTTAACATGTTCATTTACGAACATTAAATATTTTAATATTAAAAAAATCTGATGTGGACACCACATGACTTCCTTTGTACACCTATTAAAATTATATACACACACCTTATTTAAACTTATTTCATTTGAAAGTGAGGTACAATCCTCCAACTCTTTAATAAAAATGGACAGTTACACAATTTTTAAATACTAATTTTTAATAACATCAAATATATTTACACAATTATTAATTCAACAATCTTACCTGAAATATTGGGTTAGAGTAAAAGTCCATTGATTACTCTTTAAATAAATGTAATTCTTATTATGTTTTTTTAAAAATTATTATGATGTCACCATCAACAAAATGAAAACAAATGGAAAACAGGATTATTCATCAGGTAAAATGAAACAAATGCATAAATCAAAATAATACGATTCTAGATTATAATTTTCAATTAATATTAAGTAATCGGATGCTTGAACAAATCTCATCTCGCCTATTAAATTACATACACATTTTTCAAAGTACATAAAAATTTTATTTCACTAATAATAACTGAAGTTAAAGAACAATTTAGATTCGGAGTAACAGTACAAGGTGAAAAGATAAAGATGCTACGATTTGCTGATGATATAGTAATTCTAGCCGAGAGTAAAAAGGATTTAGAAGAAACAATGAATGGCATAGATGAAGTCCTACGCAAGAACTATCGCATGAAAATAAACAAGAACAAAACAAAAGTAATGAAATGTAGTAGAAATAACAAAGATGCACCACTGAATGTGAAAATAGGAGGAGAAAAGTTTATGGAGGTAGAAGAATTTTGTTATTTGGGAAGTAGAATTACTAAAGATGGACGAAGCAGGAGCGATATAAAATGCCGAATAGCACAAGCTAAACGAGCCTTCAGTAAGAAATATAATTTGTTTACATCAAAAATTAATTTAAATGTCAGGAAATGATTTTTGAAAGCATATGTTTGGAGCGTCGCTTTATATGGAAGTGAAACTTGGACGATCGGAGTATCTGAGAAGAAAAGATTAGAAGCTTTTGAAATGTGGTGCTATAGGAGAATGTTAAAAATCAGATGGGTGGATAAAGTGACAAATGAAGAGGTATTGCGGCAAATAGATGAAGAAAGAAGCATTTGGAAAAATATAGTTAAAAGAAGAGACAGACTTATAGGCCACATACTAAGGCATCCTGGAATAGCGCTTTAATATTGGAAGGACAGGTAGAAGGAAAAAATTGTGTAGGCAGGCCACGTTTGGAATATGTAAAACAAATTGTTAGGGATGTAGGATGTAGAGGGTATACTGAAATGAAACGACTAGCACTAGATAGGGAATCTTGGAGAGCTGCATCAAACCAGTCAAATGACTGAAGACAAAAAAAAAAATAACTTCTGATTTTTTAGATTTAATTTACTAATCATTTGGCACCGTTAGTATTAATACAATTGTATAAATTAAATTTCTACTTAACAACAATTTAAAAAGTGTAAATTCTAGTACTTTCGGAGCTGTTACTCCATCTTCAGGAATTTTCTAAAAGATGTTAATTTAAATTCAAATCAATAATAATTTTTAAATTAAACTGTTATGTTCATAAAAGTCGGTGTAATAAAATCTATATAGATATTTATAGAAATCCAACAAAACAGAATACATTCTAACTCTTTTCTTCTTTGGAATCAAAAAACGTTCATTAATTTAAAGAGCATTAAAATAATTAAAATATGATATCATAAAATTGAGTTATGTAATGAATAGTATTAAATATATAGCTTTAAATAATGGATATGATACTAAATTAATAAATAAATTATACATGGGAATAAAACAATAAAATGCACATAAAAGACAAAATAAAGCTAACGAACAAGAACATAATAAATGAATTCGCTAAAATTGAATATAATACAGAGTCTGACATATAAATCTGACGATTTTGTAGTAATTGTTATGTTGGCACCACTGTCAATGAGAAGGCGGGAGTGTTGTACATCGACAGGTCTGTATTCAAGCTATTTCAGTAGCCAAAATAATTTGATATATTAAATTTCTTAATTTTATATATTAAATGTTTTAATAGTACGAAATACAGTTTAATTATTATCCCTCAAAAATCGTCAGGTTTATATGCCGGACCCTGTATAAATTTTATAAAATATTTAAGTTAAAAACAGTGTGTATAACAAATAATAAAATAATAAATAATGTTCCCTTCTATTATAGTAAATCAAAATAATAATTATTATTTAGAAAAACAAGGAGTATGTAATCTTAGTTGCGAAAATTGTGTCTTATATTGGAATGACAAATCATTCATTCACCATAAAAATTAAAGAACATACTAACTGTATTATTAAAAATAATAAAGCAAAATCTAATTTCGCTATGAATAATTTCGATATGAATAACCCCAACGAATAATAAAATATTAGAATATAATAATAATTATTTAAAATCAGTATCTTAGAAAGAGTTTATATATATTTAAATAAAAATAAATTGGTGAATGAACAGGTCAGGTTCGATAATGATTCCTTTATAAACAAATTATATAATAATTAATTATGAATAGTTTGTTAAAATTTCATTTAATATTAAATCTATTTTATAATAGTCGGAAACATCTTACAAACATGACGTTACTCCTTTATTGACGTACGATTTTATTTTATTCTTGATGACCGATTATTATAAACATAACAGTTTAATTTTAAAAAGATTATTGATATGAATTTAAATTAACATCTTTTAGAAAATCCCTGAAGATGGAATAACAGCTTCGAAAATACTAGGATTTATACTTTTTAAATTGTTGGTAAGTGGAAATTTAATTTATACAATTCTGATTTTTTCATACGTTTTTTAATGGCTATTTTTGAATTATTATTTATTATATATATATTTTTTTAAATTAATAATTAATAAATCAATATATTAAATGAAAAAAAAAAGTAAAAAAAGTCGAAAATGAAGTCTGATTCTAACCGACGTGCCTTCTCCTATGATCCAAATATATCATTAATTAAAATTTTATATGCTTATAATTCTTTCTTTTTTTCTTTCTTTTTCATGTTTAGTCTGCGGTAATTACCGTTCAGATAATACTTCAGAGGATGAATGAGGATGATATGTATGAGTGTAAATGAAGTGTAGTCTTGTACAGTCTCAGTTCCATCATTCCTGAGATGTGTGATTAATTGAAACCCAACCAGCAAAGAACACCGGTATCCACGATCTAGTATACAAATCTGTGTAAAAGTAACTGGCTTTACTAAGACTTGAAAGCTGTGCCTATAACTCTGGAACCAATGAAAATAAGTACAACTTATGATATATCATTGAAAATCTCTCAATGAGAGCTTATTATTACAAAAGTCCAAAATCCAATTTTTTTTTTTTTTAAAGGGGAGGTGCACAACTAGATGTTACAAAAGTTCTAAATCCAGAATTTATCATCCTACGGCTAGTCGTTTTCGAGTCATACGAGATACATACAAACGTCACGCCGAAACTAGTCAAAATAGATTCAAGGATAGTCAAAATAAATATTTCCGTTGAAATCTGAAAACCGAAATTTTTCGCTATGACAATACTTCCTTTACTTCGTACAAGGAAGTAAAAAATGTGAATTTAAAGGTACATAATAAATTAAAATATCTTCGTATAGAAATTATATTGCAAATAATAATACTTTTATTTTATAGTTGGTCTGTCTCATTTTTGTTTCTGATGAAATATGTAAAAATTAATTTTTATTAATTAGCATAAAGCCAGAAAATAATTTTACAACTTGTTTAGCGAACAAAGGATGAAAATTACATAACTAATTTCACGATTAAATTGTTACTATCAAATTCGCAATACAAAGTATCAAAATTATATTACCGACCGTTACTGAGTTATTTAATTACTCCTAAGTACAAATACCCCATTTTCCTTAACGGATTGAATTCAAAATAGAATCAGATGATTTTTAGAAAACATGTGATTAATTTTACTTAAAAAGATATATTTTGCAATACATATAGATTAGCAGCATTAAATTCAAAACATGTATATAGAAGCAAATGTTTCCTGTCGATCAGACCAGTGCAAAAAGTCCCTAAGCATACCTCAATAAACGTGTACTAAAATCACTACCATTCTCACATTTGTTTATAAACAAAATGAAATTTAAAAACCGGGTTTTATTTTTTCTCACTATTTTTGTTGTAGGTCGTTAAATATTGATTTTATAGAAAAATTCATTCTTGTAAAAAATATACAGCGAAATCTTCTCCACGAAAAAGTTTGTGAACACATTACGGTCAGATCAAAAATAAACGAGCTAGTGCAATAAACAATATACTGCCTATGAGAGATATAAGGTAGCCGGCGGCATCGTTTCAACATGCGTGCGCGATAAACAAATACTTATAACGTTTGATATATGATAAATAATAATACTCGTTGTGTACGCCGACGATTTGGGGATGCTCGTTGATGGCTCCACAGAAGATGAAGTGGAGGAAAAGCCGAATAGGGTCATAAGGCAGATAAGCATGTGGTTGACGACAAGGGAGCTACGACTCGTTCCACAAAAACTGCAACTTGTACTTGTGACTGGCAGACGTAAGATTAAAAGAATTCGAGGTACGGTCAATGGGGATAGACTAGAAACTACGCCCTTTGTGAAATATCTCGGAGTACGGTTCGATCAAACTGGGCTACACAACCGAACCCACCGGGTTGGTCTAGTGGTGAACGCGTCTTCCCAAATCAGCTGATCTGGAAGTCGAGAGTTCCAGCATTCAAGTCCTAGTAAAGTCAGTTGTTTTTACACGGATTTTGAATAGTAGATCGTGGATACCGGTGTTCTTTGATAGTTGGGTTTCAATTAACCACACATTTCAGGAATGGTCGAACTGAGACGGTAGATTACACTTCATTTACACTCATACTTATCATTCTCTGAAAGGTAATTACCGGAGGCTAAACAGGAAAAAGAAAGGGGTACACAACCGACACCTCATTGAAGTATACAGTAAAGCGGAGCGGATCGTCAGCGTTCTGAGTAGACTGATGGGCACCAAATGGGGACCCAGAGCAGCTAAAAGAAAGCTATTGATGATAGCAGCGACGTATGTAGTATGCAGTACCTGCCTTGTAGAAAATGTCTTTGCAACACCAAGGGGATTCGAGGAGGAAGAGGACGCAACATACACCACTAAAATTTGTTACGAGGATGGACAAGTGGGTATGGCCGGACTAAATTACGGAGAAAGAGATATATCCGTACATAACAAACAAATATGAAACACCGATTTACATTGCACCTAGACCCTACGCAGGGTCGGCCCTAGTCGGTAGGCAAGATAAACAATTCCTTTCGGTAGCAAAACTTAGCAGTGGCAAAACCGCTTGAACTTGAGAGCAAAAAACAAAATAGTTCACTAAAATGAATTTATGATTATAGATATGTCTATGAAACAACAGTCAGGTTGTCGAAAAATGTTTCCAATTGCCTTGGCTAATTCGATTACTTGAGAATAATATTATTTATCAATACAATATTATTATTGTTTATTGCTTTAAAAGTATATTTAACTCTGAAAACAGTAAGTAATAATTTAAGATTGTAAGTACGTTGTCGTTAGCTCGTTAAAAATGTAAATATTGTTTTTCAATAAAGCAATTTGCCGTAAATTTGTATTAGTATTATTGTCTAAATTCAATTATATGTTATTTTTCTGGTCATTATTTTATGAAGAAAAATAACCACATAAATAAAAAAAAACTGATATGGTCATCACATAATTTCCTTGTGCGCCTATTAAATTACATATACAAATTTTTTTAAAATGAGAAGTATAAAATTTTATTTCGTATTACATAGTATATATAATAGTATTACATAGAAGTATTTTATTATGTATGTACATAAAATTTTATTTCATTAATAACTTCTGATATTTTTTTTTTATTATTATTTATCATAATTTTTTTTATAATCAGGGGTTAATACTTATTAATAAATCAATATATTTAAATTAAAAAAAAAAGGAGATGAAGTCGGATTTGAACCGATATGCCCCCTTGTAAGATCCAAATATTTAATTAATTAAACTTTTATTTATATATTTTTTTTTATTTTAGGTTTTTTGAACACTTTTGGCTTAGTCGATTGCAATCAAAAGGGGAAGCGCAAACTAGATGTTACAACACTCCTAAATCAAAAATTTCAACATACTACAACTAATCGTTTTTGATTTATGCGAGATACGTTCGTACGTACGTACAGACATCACGTCGAAACTAGTCAAAATGGATTCAGGGATGGTCAAAATGGATGTTTCTGTTAAAATCTGATAACCGAAATTTTTTGCGATCACAATACTTCATTTGTACAAGGAAGTAAAAATATATTATTAATAATATATATTTCGCATATATATATATATATATAATACGATATATCGATATATAACAATATAACAAGTACACACCTGACCACCACGAGACATGTACAAACGAACCGCGATTTTACGCTGGTGTTCGGTACAATCCGATGATAAGCTTAGAGGGACAAACAAAATGTCCTTTAGTAGGGTAGAATTATTATAAAAGATATTATATTAAGTAATTTTTAAGTGAAAATTGCGGAAAAAGAAGTGGTGGGGGGGCGTAAAACGAAAAAAGTACCACTTATGTTAATGAATTTTGTTTTCTTTTTTTTTTTGCTTTGTTATAATTATTTCATTCCACCTCTATTTCAGAAAAAAGAACGCTGGTGTAATTGATAGGAGAAACATCTCTATAATGTTGTACTGATCGATGGAACTAGAATACTACTTTTTTCTTTTTTTTTACTTTTAAAGCTGCAAAGGACCACTTTAGTCAGAATAGTAAATCTTCGTAAGTCAAATTTAATTCTTGCATGTCTTCTTTAATTTCTTTGATCCATAATGACGGATTTTTTAAAGACCAAAATTGATAGATAATTCTCTTAGTAATCCTATCCTGCGGTTATCTTAATAAATATGCACAGAAAGAAATTCGCTTCTTTTTCATAGTATCAATTAAGGATTCCAAGTTTTCGTACAAAAATCTATTAGGCTATAATCTGTACTGATTTTCGTGTTTATATTTTTTGTTTATGCAGGTTCTAAGAATCCTGCGTTCAACTTTAAGCAAAGGTTCAGTCCTATTTATCTGATTTAATCTAAATAAAATCTCGCTCGCGTAAGTAATTACTGGTTTAACCACAGTTTTGTAATGTCTAATTTTAGTGTTAATCGAGAGCGATTTTTTGTTGTAAATATCTTTGGTTACTTGTAGCTTTTCAAATAATTTATTAAGTCTTTCAGTCCAATTTTGTTTTTCGTTACAATTAGAAGTAATGATCTCTCCAAGATATTTAAATTTTTCTACAAGTTCTACTTTGTTTCCATTAATATTCACAGAATTAATAACTAAAGGATCTATAGCCATCATTTTAGTCTTTTCGTAAGAAATTTTAAGTCCAATTTAATTCGCAAGTTCTTCTATACTTGTTATTTGTATTCTGGCTTCTACGATACTATTAACTAATAAGTCGTCGGCCACTTTATTATAACAATATAAACAAACAAAAAATCTCGTAAGTAGTAATAGTATTCATATCAATTGTTACATTTAATTCAAAACCGGTTCTATGATTATTTGCGATTAATGGGAGGGGGTTGTGTATAGAAATTTGAAATTTTATAATCACCTTACATTGAATCGTTTGTATTTTTTTTGTAATTTCCCAAACGGGATCTTACCTACAGACTGTCAAACAAAATACCGGAATAAGAAAAAAACTTATCACAGATGTATAAAGATACTGGATTTGTATTTGTACAAACTTGTAGTGTAAGTAATACAGAAATCCTACATTTTTACGAAAAAATACTTGTTGCTATCACAATTTGCTTACGATTTTCGTATGTTTTTTTTTTTAAATTAATATATATTACAAACAATATATGTTAAAATAAATAATGTAAAAAAAAAAAAAAAATTATAATAAATGTATTAAAATTTATTGCATCTCTAGTGGTTGGTAGACTGATTACGGAAGAGATTCTTTAGATGAAGTTAAAAAACAATTTATTTTACCATTTTTATACGATGAAATTTTAAAGTCTATATTTCTATATCTATTAATAATATACTTAACTGAAGAAATTATGAAAAAGCATATGGGGGGTGTAAAACTTCAAACGTTATTATTATCATAGCTGTGCGCTTTACATTTAATGTGCGTGCGTATGTTTGCGCACACGGACCCACAAATACGTTGATTTCCCGTGTGGAATACACGTGACAGACGATTGGAAATCACATTTAAATGAAATAAAAAGGATAAAGGTTTTGGCTCATCGCCTATTTAAACATTAATATCGACGTGGGTTAATCTAAAATTGGAATATATCCCTCTTAAGTTGTTATATATTGACTGAAATTTTTTTTTATGTTTTGCCAATGCTAATATTAACTTTTATTAATATTATTATTAATTTATCTTTATTTTATATTTATCTCTATCACCGGCTTCGCTCGGGCATTCGGCTTTAGCTCGGGAGTACATCTTTTGGCAAAATTTTCAAACAAAATTTAACCATAGATTAAACGTTTTTTAATTTTTTTTTATATTTTGAAAGAGCGAGCACAATAGTTATGATCATTAGCCGGATGGAAATTGATAGTGTATGAAAAGATACCGAACCTGAACGGGATTCAAACCCGGGACCTCCGTATGAAATTCCGAGACGTTACCTACTCGACTATTAAACGATTGTTCTGCTCACTTCTCAATTTTCTATTAGTATTTAATTTTTTATCGTTCGGTGTAGCCTAACCGGTGCCCTGTTCCTTACAAGGAATCTAATTTCGGGAGAACGCAGCTTGACTGTACAACCGATCGAGTAATTTGAATATCTTTTTAATCTTTTGTCTTGTAATTGTTCACTTATTGAGTCGATAGTAAAAAAATCAGCTACTACGTTTTTTTAAAAGTCTCCGGGACCACTTTTAGGTACTGCTTCAGAGATTGTGATGAAATGACAATTTTTTAGCGTGTAAAAATACCATGCTTCACCGGGATTTGAAATGACCCGTGTACGAAAACCGATTGACCATTAACCCTAAATAACGTGAAGATCTAAATTAAATTTATACTCAAGAGTCCTAATCGGTAGGTCAAACAGAAAGGATAAGCTTTAAAACACGGGACGAGATCTATTTTGTTTTTTTTTGCATTCATATTTTGGTTTTTCACCTCTATTAGTTGGCCTTCCTACGCCGCGAAGATATAGTCCTAAGCCGGGACAAGCTACGCCAAGAAAACTTAATGGAAACTTATGATTGATCTTTTATGTCCTTTCCCGATAAAAAATTATTTCTTTCGTCATCGAGCCAGGCTGGAAGCAAAAACGGTTTGTCCATAGCTTCTTTATCGTATATTCTACTCGTATTTGAACAATGTAAGGGGAATAACGGAGGATGAAAACTATTAAATCTTCTTCCGTCGTCCGCTACGAGATGTCGGTACAAAGGTAATATTTAAATTTGTATTCGTTTTAGTATTACCAGGAAATAAGAGTGATCTCAGTTACGATAGGTAGGTGATTGCAATCAGGTGTAAACGGTTTGACGAGAAGCTTCGGTTTTTGTTGTTCGCTGTGTTATTACTGGGAAATTCGCAATCGTCTGCTTTCTGTAAATAAAGTTAAGGTTTATTTTGAACATAGTCGTTAAGTATATATAAATTGCCATCATCAATGTGTAAGAAATTTATAAGAGTAAAAAAAAAAACGAACCTCAAGAAGATCGATGCAGATTTTATCCTTCTTGTTTTTTCCTGTTTAGCCTCCGGTAACTACCGTTTAGATAATTCTTCAGAGAATGAAAGAGATCGACGATGCAGAACATACTTTCTTCATATGTGAAAGATGGGCCGCCCTCAGATTTGACATGGCGATCGACGGGATGACTCCCGAAGCTATAGTACCTTTTATGACTAGTCGGGAATCCAACTGGAAGAAAATAGCGTGTTACACCAGACAGATCGTATCGCAGAAAAACATCGATGAAAGGAAACTGGGTTTTCGATTTAGGTTAGGGAAGGGAGGACAGCCTCAGCGAGGAGGGCCGGCATGCCGAGGTGTGTCGGTTCCAGTGAGCCGCTGGGGACTCCTGGGGATATAGTTTAGGGAATAATAGAATAATAAAACACAAGATATAGAGAAAAGACCTCGACACCCCAGGTATGGCGTGGTGTCTGAAAGGGGGGCATATAAAATAAAAGATTACTCTCAAAAAGAGCTACCGGTAGGCCGACCTACCATGCCAGTATATAGCTGGTAGGCGGGAAGGCCTATTTGAGTATAAAGACACTCCCCTGGGTGGCGTAATACCAACAAGTCGGTCCGGCCCAGGGGAGCTGAGAGAAAAAAAAAAAAGGATGAATGAGGATGATATGTATGAGTGTAAATGAAGTGTAAAGTCTTGTACATTCTCAGTTCGACCATTCCTGAGATGTGTGGTTAATTGAAGAAACCCAACCCCCAAAAACACCGGTATCCACGATCTAGTATTCAAATCCATGTAAAAATATCTGGCTTTACTAGGACTTCAACGCTGGAACTCTCGACTTCCAAATCAGCTGATTTTGGAAAACGCGTTAACCACTAGACCAACCCGGTGGGTTGCATCAACATATCGTAAAGCTCAGAATTTGAACTGATCTTTATATTCTAGTTGAAGTGACTGTTTAATATTTTATGTAATTAATATTTTTTTGTTAGCGCAAAATTTAATTTTGTAGATTTACATCTTGAAAATTAACAAATAATACAACGTAATGAAAAATTAGATATAATTTATTGTTTAAGCTATTCCGGATTTAAAAACGATTAATATTATGATATATAAGGAGTTAGAAATAGTTTTTTTTTTCTACTTTGTTGTACGAAGTAAAGGAAGTATTATGATCGCGAAAAATTTAGTTTCTCAGATTTCAACGGAAATATTTATTTTGATCATCCCTGAATCCTTTTTGACTAGTTACGACGTAACGTCTGTTCATACGTACGTATCTCGCATAACTCAAAAACGATTAGCCGTAGGATGTTGACATTTTTGATTTAGGACTGTTGTAACATCTAGTTGTGCATCTTCCCTTTTGATTGCAAGTCGATTGGACCAAAAGTGTCTTTTTCTTAACTGCAGTAATAAGCTCTAATTGAGAGCTTTTCAACGATATATCATAAGTGGTTCTTATTTTCACTGGTTCCACAGTTATATCCAAATTAATAACACCGCATTTCAAAAGCTTCTAATCTTTTCTTCTCAGGTATTCCGATCGTCCAAGTTTCACTTCCATATAAATTTACGCTCCAAACGTACCTTCAGAAATGTTTTCCTGACTTTTAAATTAATTTTTGATTAAGCAAATTATATTTCTGATTGAAAGCTCGTTTTGCCTGTGCTATTCGGCATTTTATATCGCCCTTCCCACGAAAATCTTTAGTAAAAGGCCAAATATTTGTTCGTAACGAAGGGAGACCAAAGCTTTATATCGCTCATGCTTCGTCCATCTTTAGCAAATCTATTTCCCAAATAAGAAAATTGTTCTACCGCCATAATCTTTTCTCTTCCTACTTTTTTATTCAGTGGTCCATCTGCATTATTTCTACTACATTTCAATAATTTCATTTTGTTCTTGTTTATTTTCATGCGGTATTTCTTGCGTAGGACTTCATCCATACCATTCATTGTTTCTTCTAAATCATTTTTACTCTAAGCTGGAATTATTATATCATCAGCAAATCGTAGCATCTTTATCTTTTCACCTTGTACTGTTACTCCGGATCTAAATTGTTCTTTAACATCATTAACTGCTAGTTCTATATAAAGATTATAAAGTAACGGGAATAGGGAACATCCTTGTCAGACACCCTTTTTTTATTACGTCTTCTTTCTTATGTTCTTCGATTATTACTGTTGCAGTTTGGTTCCTGTAATTGTTAGAAATTGTTTTTCTATCTCTATACTTGAACTAAATTTTTTTTAAATGCTAAACATTTATTCCAATCTACGTTATCAAATGCCTTTCCTGGGTCTATAAATGCTATGTATGTTACTTTATTTTTCTTTAATCTTCCTTCTACTATTAATCTGAGCGCTAAAATTACTTCCTTTGTCCTTATACTTTTCCTAAAACCAAATTAGTGTTCTCCTAATACTTCTTCCATTCTCCTCTGAATTCTTCTGTACAGAATTCTAGTTAAAATTTTTGATGCATGAATAGTTAAGATAATTTTTCTCTATTCTTCACATTTATCTGCTCCTGATTTCTTTGGTATCATGGCAGTAACACTCTTTGAAGTTTGATGGAAATCGGAAGTATAGGGGCGGTAAATTGACCACTTAGATCATCGGACCTTACTCCCTTAGATGACTGTTTATGGGGATGTACGAAATGCGAGGTGTACAAGTAAAAATTAGACACACGTGATGATACTGATCGCTTCCATTCTCAATGCTGCCTCTCTCCTCAAGGAACGCAAAGATATCATTAGGTTGTTGATAAAAAATTTAAGGAAATTATTTGTAAAGTGCATCTATGTCAATGGTACGATTTATTAAAATTTATTGTAAATTATTTGTTATTATAGCTGTTTTGGTGTAATAAATTTAAACCTTTTAAAAATTAAAATACTTTTATTTTTTTTTAAATACTATGGTTTAAAATGCATTAATTTTCAACGAAAATATAATTAATTAACAAATATAATATTGAATCAAATATTATATTTAATAAAAATTAATACAATGATTGGATTAGGAATGTAGTACATTTAATTACATTTTTTTTTAAATACATACAAATTACATACACGTATAAAGTATATAAATTATATACAAATGTATATAATATATATACAAATTATATTATTATATAATAATACAAATTATATATACATAGAGTATTCCATGAAGAAACGGAGAAACATTCAGAACATGTTGTACTGGTGAAAACATTGAAAAAAGTTCATATAAATATAGGTCTGGAAATGCTTTGTTTTCGAGTTACGGCTAGCGAAAGATTTCCCCCGGTTTTCAGCTCTTCTAATTAAAAGAAGCCCTGATGTAATATTTTGGGACCCAAATTAAGGAATAAATTTGGTGATTTCTTATGTAATTTAAACCGAAAATTAGGATAAAATAGGCACGAGAATTGTAATTCTAGTAGTTTTTAAGATATTTGACGTAAAACACAAAATTCGGTGTCGAAAAAACAGTTTTTTTTTTTAGATAAGTAATACGTACGATAGCTTGGTTAAATGACTAATAAAGCAGAAGATTTATTAATAAAACGTACAGAATTTTATTCTGAGAAAATTAATGCAAATATAGCCGATAAAAAATAAATGTTAAAAACCGTTTTTTTATTGAAGCAAAACAGATGAAAAATACACAGAAAATCGTATTATTTTTTCTGTACCTAATTATGTGTACGAGTATATATTCAAATTATGGTACAACAAACAATCAATTAGTTCAAACATCCACCGAAAGATTTATTTTAAAAACAGCAAAATAATTAGTTTTATATTGGTTACAACACGGTAAAACTGTTTTATATATTTTTATTTGTTATTCTAAAAATTATGAGTTTAATTTAATTCGGCAATAAAACGTTTTGTTAATACAAGCAATCCATCAAATCGTGTCTCTAAAGGATTTTGCGTACGATACCGTGAGATTTTGATATCACATTACCGTATTATTGATGTTCCCCTTTTGTACCGTTACGTGTACCCGTTTTAACAATGTCCGTTACGTTATCTGACTGATATTAAACGTACTAAATTAATATTACATACTCCTCTACTGATTTTCTCATATAAATACATAAAATAAATCGAATTATTTGCTATTCCAAAAATGTTCATCTATTACCTAAGTAAGAAACGTTACTTAGAATTAAATAAAATGTTTTAAAAAATGGTAAAAAGCCTTAAAATTTGAATTTTGGAAATTCTATTTCCATTTACATTTTTTAATGAGATAAATCACTAAATAATAAAGGCCTTTACTTGGTAGGTTAAAAACGTTTAAAATTTATACTTTTAACATGTTCATCGCTTTAAATTTATCATTGAAACGCATCTTTAGTGAATCTAAAAAAAAAATATATTGTAACAGGACCAGTGTAATGAATTTATTCCAATTAAGAAGAAAGAGAAAATAATGAAAAATCTGATGTGGACACCACATGACTTCCTTTTACGTCTATTAAATTACATATACACATTTTGTTGCACTTCATTTAAACTTATTTCATTTGAAAATGAGATACGATCCTCTAATTCTTTAATAAAGTGGACAATTACACAATTGCTAAAATATTAGTTTTTATTAACATAAAATATTTATACAATTATTAATTCAACAATCTTACCCGAAATATTAGGTTACAGTAAAAGTCCCTTGATTATTCTTTAAACAAACTGTTTACCAACTAATAAAAATTAATTATTCTACATCGTAAGGTCAAATAATATTTATAACCAGTATACATGAGTTCACTAACGGAATAGTTAAATTATTATTAACTTTTATTTATACGATACACCAGAAATCTTGTGCATATTACAAGTAAAAAATTTTCACCTTTCACTTTAAATTGAATACAAAACAAAAATGTATTTAATTTTTCTGTCAAATAATTAAATAAAATTATATTTTTTTAAAAATAAATATACAATTTTTAAAAGATTTTTCTAAGAAAATTAAAAAAATAATACGATTCTAGATTATTATTTTTCAATTAATATTAAATAATCATATGTTTCACCAAATGTATTATTTTTATTTTATTCAACTTCTAATTTTATTTCACTAATAATTTTTTTAACGGGTTAATAATTATTAAATCAAAATATTTAAATTAAATAAAGAAAAGTTAAAAAATATATATATTAAAAAAAAAAACAAAAGGAAATGAAATCTGATTCGAAACGATGTGCGTTCCCTTTAAGATTCAAATATTTCATTAATGAAAATTTTAATTTTAATTTCGATTGCAATAAAAAATATAGGTGCACAACCGGATGTTACAACAGTGCTAAATCAAAAATTTCAACATCTTACGGGTAATCGTTTTTGAATTATACGAGATACATAAGCACTTACATACGTAGACGTCATGCTGAAATAGTCCAACAAAAAAAACCATAGAAATTTCCAGAAAATGTATTTCGTATATGTTTTGATTAATATTTTCAGATGAAAATATTGATGCTACGATTTGCTGATGATATAGTAATTCTAGCCGAGAATAAAAAGGATTTAGAAGAAACAATGAACGGCATAGATGAAGTCCTACGCAAGAACTATCGCATGAAAATAAACAAGAGCAAAACAAAAGTAATGAAGTGTATTATAAATAACAAAGATGGACCTCTGAATGTGAAAATAGGAAGAGAAAAGATTATGGAGGTAGAAGAATTTTGTTATTTGGGAAGTAGAATTACTAAAGATGGACGAAGCAGGAGCGATATAAAATGCCGAATAGCACAAGCTAAACGAGCCTTCAGTAAGAAATATAAGTTGTTTACATCAAAAATTAATTTAAATGTCAGGAAAAGATTTTTGAAAGTGTATGTTTGGAGTGTCGCTTTATATGGAAGTGAAACTTGGACAATCGGAGTATCTGAGAAGAAAAGGTTAGAAGCTTTCGAAATGTGGTGCTATAGGAGAATGTTAAAAATCAGATGGGTGGATAAAGTGACAAATGAGGAGGTATTGCGGCAAATAGATGAAGAAAGAAGCATTTGGAAAAATATAGTTAAAAGAAGAGACAGACTTATAGGCCACATACTAAGGCATCCTGGAATAGTCGCTTTAATTTTGGAAGGACAGGTAGAAGGGAAAAATTGTGTAGGCAGGCCACGTTTGGAATATGTAAAACAAATTGTTAGGGATGTAGGATGTAGAGGGTATACTGAAATGAAACGACTAGCACTAGATAGGGAATCTTGGAGAGCTGCATCAAACCAGTCAAATGACTGAAGACAAAAAAAAAAAAAATATTTTCAGAGTGATCAATATAATTTCCCAAAAAGGGCTCAAAAAGTCTTTGCATATGGGACATTTGGTGGCATTAAATTTAAAAGAAAAAATTAAAAAATTGCATGTAAATCTTTGCCATTTCGAAATTTTTATTTTTTGTATAGCGGCAGTAGAAAATAAACCTTTAATACGATGAAATTATTTATTAAGTTATTCAAAAATTCCAAAATTTAATGTGATTCGGAATTATTGGTGAGAGAATATTCAATATTATTTCAAAAAAAAAATTTTCATTACATATCGCGTAAACCAAATGGATTAAAAGAGTTGAAATTTGGCCAGATTTTCAACTTAAGCGAAAAATGGGGCATCACGATACCATATATATTTTTTTTACCTCGACAGAATGTCCCAGGAGATATTGGCCGAAAGGAACTGATTCAGGATATCAGAATAAACAAAAAACTTTATTTAAACAAATCCTTATCTCCCTTCATTTTCTCTGTCTTCGCCACTTCGTATTTTTTTCACGCAATAAATATTTACACCTTAAGTACGGATCGAGATATTTTAAAGAAATTTAGTGTGCGTGAACCCAAAAACTTTATATTCAAAATAAATAAAGTTGAATATTTCAAAATGACAGCCATTTAAATGTTTGACGTGAAACATCTTTAAAAACACACCGAAACATACGGGTACCAGAATAGAAATTTGTAACAAACGAAAAGGTCTATATCGTCCTGACTATTAGTCCCTAACTTAATAACTCCCTAACTATTAGTCTCAGAGACGTAAATGAGGTATCATTTTATAATTTACATAATCAGCTCATCGATACGACTTTCGGTTTGCATCACTGGTGAGCGGGTTGGCGGGGAGGGAGCACAGCGCAGATCGGCCAAAACTGGCGCTCTCGCTCATTTCCATTCAGTGTAGCTCACGAATTACACATGATAGCGCGGTGATTCGCGTGTTTATGTTTAGAGTTTGTTGAGATACATCGATTTACGTAATAATAAGTATATTTTATAAGTGTGTAAAAAATTAAAGTAAACATGTAAAAAAGTATAAAAAATCAATATTTCAGCCTCAGCCCGCGCAAAATCCAGCCGGAAATATAAATTACGCATATCATTGGAAAGGAGAGGTTATTGACCACGCACAGATACCCCGATGTCCAGTGCCGAGCTAGCGAGACTGTTTCGGGAGCGTCGCAAAGCTGGCACGGCGCGCTCAGTGAACGACGCCGACGGCGCGAGCTCCTCTACCGCTGATTATTATGCCTTATACCTCTTACTTTTTATATGACAGACCGATGTTGAACAAAATTGTCTTTTAATATTAGTCGAAATAAATATCATGTACCATTTAGTGTCTTTTATGTTAAAATTAAATTTGGTACGCAGTCAACGTCTCGTTTTTATTTCAATCAAATACAGTAAAAGTGACTCGCTGACATACAGACCGACCAATTTATCTGTAAAGTTGGCCAAATGAAGGAACTAAAATTTTCCATTGGAGACTTTCAGTTTTGTTATAAAAAAAAAATATGATAGTAGCTCTCCAATTTAACTCTCCAGATTAGTTGGTCGGTCTGTAGCTCGGAGGAACTTTGCCTAATGTCTGTAACTTTTCACGTTAAACCAACGGCCGTGCGTCCCGACACAGTCCCACCCGATTTTTAATCATTAATAGCTGCGTAAATATTAGTTTTGTCTAATTATCTTTTTATACGACTGTCCAAAAAGGAGTGTAATATATTTAGGGTGTATGCATGTTATGTATGAAGATTCTACCGTAGCTGCTGAACCGATTTAGATGTATGACTCCGCGTTGGAATCTTTACGTTACCGGGATTGTCATAGGCTATGTATATGTGTGTGTATATAAATACAATAAATTTTAAAATTATGCTATATGAAAAATAGTCACGCTCCTTAAATATCCTATATTAAAGAGCAGTGTTTTTTTTTATTGACTGTCGTATTTTTTAATTTTTAATTAAATTTCTGTATAAAATGTTATGTTTTTTATTTTGGTCAAAACGACATATTTGTTCAAAATAAAAAAATATATAAAAAATATTTGTTCAAATGATTTATTTGTTCAAAACAGTTGATAAATAACTGTGATATATTTCTGAAATTGTTTTAAGTGTAACGTAAAAATAAGTCATGAAAACAGGTATAAAATTATCAGACTCCATAATTTCCAATCTGTACCCCTACAAACAAGTAGATAACGTGGTGCCCGATTTCACATTTATTTGCTTTTTATTAACACCATCAAACAAATTTTATATTAAAGCGCGAGATTTAATTAAAATGTTTCCTTATAAATAAAATATACAATAGGTTATTAATTTTTACCCGAGGTAAACATTACTACCATTCGGTACCAGCTAATGAAATATCAGCAGAACCTCGAGGACCGGTCAGTAGAAACCGAGATATAAAATTGTTTATTAAATTCTACCCTAGTAAAAAAAATATTTACATGTGTGCCTGTCTGTGTGTGTGTCCGTTCGTCCCCCTTAGCTTAGCACTGTAATTTACCAATCACTAGCGGAAAATCGCGAATGGTTAGTACGTGTCTCGTGGTGGTCAGGTGTGTACTTGTCATATATATCGATATACCGTGTATATATATATATATATATCGATATATGTGCGAAATATATATTAATAATTTATTTCTTTATGTGATACAACTTAAGCGTGATACATAAATTAACCGTATAACTTATTTATACACAAATTTACCGTGATACAACTGGAAAACTGTTTCTTCTGACCATCCTTCATCATTCTTTTACGATTTCATTTAATTTTCATATTCATTATTCATAGAATATTCATTTTAATTTTAAAAAAATAACTGCGAAACTTATTTTATTATTAATACTGATGTTTTAATTCACCTTATAAATTCATGTTTTCTCTTATTATTTAATATTGAATTTTTATTAATTTTAAATATATTTATATAGTTCTATTTAGAGCCCGTTACAGAGTGCCCTGACTGAATTATGTGTAGTTTTTCATTTGAAAAAATTCTTATTCTACGATCGTTAAATATCATCTTTTCTTTAAGAAGTAATTTTTTTTTAAATTAAAAACCTTTTTTTTCCTAAGTGTATGAAATCAGAAATAGTAATTATTATTATCTCCGAAATTAACCAGAGAAGTAGTAGCTTGAAAAATGACCAATAAGCGAAAATCGATTATACAAATTATCCATACTGGGCAATAAGAACCAGTAAAGTGTATTTTAGTTCTTGTGATGAGAGGTAATCAATTTTGTAGAATTAATAATTCCATTCCGAGACGCCGCCGGCCAGGGCGTGCCCTAGGCACGCTGGAAAAGGCTAGTTTGTTATCTAAATTCGTATCCTGTTGTATTTCATAATTTATTTTATCGTTTTTAAATAAAAATGATAAAATAATTATCAATTAAAAACGCAACGGGTATATTCGAAATAAAGATCCATCCATGGCGATGACAGGAAAGTTATGCCACTCTTTATCATTTGTTTTTATTAATTAGTTTTTTTTTAATTTTATTACTAAATTAATAAAAAGTGTTAATAAATTAATAATTACTTTTATTACTAAAAAAAGTATTATAGTCATGATACCAAAGAAAGCAGGGGCAGATAAATGTGAAGAATACAGAACAATTAGTTTAACTAGTCTTACATCAAAAATCTTAACTAGAATTCTACACAGAAGAATTGAGAGGAAAGTGGAAGAAGTGTTAGGAGAAGACCAATTTGGTTTCAGGAAAAGTATAGGGACAAGGGAAGCAATTTTAGGCCTCAGATTAATAGTAGAAGGAAGATTAAAGAAAAACAAACCAACATACTTGGCGTTTATAGACCTAGAAAAGGCATTCGATAACGTAGACTGGATTAAAATGTTCAGCATTTTAAAAAAATTAGGGTTCAAATACAGAGATAGAAGAACAATTGCTAACATGTACAGGAACCAAACAGCAACGGTAATAATTGAAGAACATAAGAAAGAAGCCGTAATAAGAAAGGGAGTCCGACAAGGATGTTCCCTATCTCCGTTACTTTTTAATCTTTATATGGAACTAGCAGTTAATGATGTTAAAGAACAATTTAGATTCGGAGTAACAGTACAAGGTGAAAAGATAAAGATACTACGATTTGCTGATGATGTAGTAATTCTAGCCGAGAGTAAAAAGGATTTAGAAGAAACAATGAACGGCATAGATGAAGTCCTACACAAGAACTATCGCATGAAAATAAACAACAAGAAAACAAAAGTAATGAAATGTATTAGAAATAACAAAGATGGACCACTGAATGTGAAAATAGGAGGAGAAAAGATTATGGAGGTAGAAGAATTTTGTTATTTGGGAAGTAGAATTACTAAAGATGGACGAAGCAGGAGCGATATAAAATGCCGAATAGCACAAGCTAAACGAGCCTTCAGTAAGAAATATAATATGTTTACATCAAAAATTAATTTAAATGTCAGGAAAAAAGTTTTGAAAGTATATGTTTGGAGCGTCGCTTTATATGGAAGGGAAGGTTGGACAATCGGAGTATCTGAGAAGTAAAGATTAGAAGCTTTTGAAATGTGGTGTTATAGGAGAATGTTAAAAATCAGATGGGTGGATAAAGTGACAAATGAAGAGGTATTGCGACAAATAGATGAAGAAAGAAGCATTTGGAAAAATATAGTTAAAAGAAGAGACAGACTTAAAGGTCACATACTAAGGCATCCTGGAATAGTCGCTTTAATATTGGAAGGACAGGTAGAAGGGAAAAATTGTGTAGGCAGGCCACGTTTGGAATATGTAAAACAAATTGTTAGAGATGTAGGATGTAGAGGGTATACTGAAATGAAACGACTAGCACTAGATAGGGAATCTTGGAGAGCTGCATCAAACCAGTCAAATGACTGAAGACAAAAAAAAAAAATTACTAAATTTTTCGTAAGTTTTAAACTCTGTAGTTAAATGCAAACGATATTAATAAATTTAAAGAATGATATATTGATCACAATTTTAAAATTAATGTATAAAATTAACATTTAAAAAGGTATCGCTTATCATAATAATAAAATAATTGAACCGTATTATGTGCAGTTTTTAGCAATAAAAAAAGAAGTAATTTTTATTTTAAGTTCGTTGAAATAAAGTACTGGGTAATAGAATCCTTTGTTCATTGCACGTCTTTCTTATTCCATTTCAAATCCCAACATTGTTTTATACATACAGACTGTGAATTTGCTACTTTTAGTATCTTACATGTTTTAACCATTTAGATTTTATTTTTAAGAAAAAAATATTTTGTAACAATAGAAGAAATTATTAGAAAAAGAAAATTTATATATTTCACGAGAAATTATTTTATTATTATTATTTATATTTTTTAAGAGGATAAAATAACTTTATTTTTAATTTATAAAACTATATGAACGTTTTATAAAGTTATTAATACGGTGTGTTTTTCGATCTCTACTTTCATTTAGTTTTACAAAAATAAAATACTATACAGACTGTACCACGACATTCTCCCGGGACTTTGATAACCTATCCTACTAGTTAAAATAAGTGAAAAATTTCATATAAACAAATATCCTAAAATGCTTCGTTTGCGAAATGCGGCTATGAAATATTTCCCTCAAATTTCAGCTACCCCGGTTAAGTCCCGGTGAAATGAGGTAGTACTGAAATTTTTAGGATCTAATTTAAGGGGCAGAATTTTGCCTGATCAGGGATCAGGTAAAATCTTTAGTATCGTGTTTTTCACAAATGCATAAAAAAGAGTTACAAAAATTTTCGGAAGATATATGTTGTATGGTGTATGTTGTACATATATTAATATCTCAAAAAAAAATTATAAATGGAGCACGATTAGCGTTCAATTTTGCGCAAAGTTTAAAACGGAGGAGGGTTGATTTTCTTTGGATTTTTACTTCCTTGTACGAAGTAAAGGAAGTATTGTGATCGCGTAAAGGAAGTATTGAGTAAACCGAAATAAAATTTCGGTTTACTCAAATTTCGGTTTACATCTGTAAACCGAAATAAAATTTCGGTTTACAGATTTTAACGAAAATATCCATTTTGACCATTCCTCAATCCATTTAGACTAGTTTCGGCGCAACGTCTGTACGTACGTATTTATCTCGTGTAACTCAAAAACAATTAGCTGTAGAATGTTGGAATTTTGGATTTAGGACTGTTGTAACATCTAGTTGTGAACCTCCCCTTTTGATTGCAATCGACTGGACCAAAAGTGTCAAAAAAAGTCCAAAATCCAAAAAATTTGGAATTTAGACTTTTTCTTAACTCCAATAATAAGCTCTCATTGAGAGCTTTTCAACGATATATATAATAAGTGGTACTTATTTTCATCGGTTCTAGAGTTATAGCCAAATGAAAGTTTAATTAATAAAATATTTGGATCTTACACGGGGAAGGCACATCCGACCTGATTTCCTTTTTTGTAACTTTTATTAATCTAAATATATTGATTTATTAATAATTATTAACCTCTGATTATAAAAAATGTTTTAAAATAAATAATAATTCAATAATAATATTAAAAAACGATTATATATGAAAAAATATCAGAAATTACTAAATAAATAAAATTTTACGTACTTTTAATTTTAAAAGTATGTATATATATGTAATTTAATAGGCGTACAAGGAAGTAATGTTGTGTCCACATCAGATATTTTTTCGGGCCGGCCTCCGTGACGCGAGTGGTAGTGTCTCGGCCTTTCATCCGGAGGTCCAGGGTTCGAATCCTGGTCAGGCATGACATTTTCACACACGCTACAAATAATTCATCCATAAATACTTACACTGGTTCCCGTAGGTTAAACAAAAAAAAAAAAAAAAAAAAAAAATTAGCTACCACTGGAGTAGAGCGGACCAATGATGGTACACCCGGTGGCTACGCGCAGCGCACCAACAATTTATACTTCTCGAACGATTCATTCATTCGAACGATTTGTACTTCTTTATACGAACGATTTATCTAAAGTTATATTTATGTTTTGGGGGTAAAAAAGAAAACCATTGGGGTTAGAATTGTGTTAAATAATCACAAATCAAGAATCAGCTAAACATGTTCAGGATTTTGAAGATTTTCGTTATAAAAGTTATTGTTATTTTTAGTACGCTAAATTCATGAATGTTATTTAGTTACAATTGGCAAAAAAATTTAATAAAATCATGTATAATGAAATATAAATCATGTAATATTTTCGCGGCGGGTCTTAGGCTCGCCTTTTTCTTAGTATTTATAAAAATAATTTATGAATCAGAAATTTTTATTCTCTGATGAAATTTTCATAAAATAACAAGTTAAAAATTTATTTTTAACTTTTTGTTTCTTTACCTAATTAATGAAGAGGAGGTAAAGAAGATTTTTGAGGAGGACATCGCAAGAGGTCTGAGTAAAAAAGATGTTGAAAATGTAAAAGAAGAATGGGAGAATGTTAAAAAGGAAATTCTTAAATTAGCAGAAGCAAACATAGGCGGAATAAAGAGAACTATCTTCTAACTATCTTCTGGTAGAAAACCATGGTTTTCTACCAGAAGATATATTGCAGCTGTTGGATGAACGTAGAAAATATAAGAATGCTAGTGATGAAGAAAGTAAAAGGAACTATCGGCAATTAAGAAATGCTATAAACAGGAAGTGCAAACTGGCGAAAGAAGAGTGGATTAAAAAAAATTTTCAGAAGTGGAAAAAGAAATGAACATTGGTAAAATAGACGGAGCATACAGGAAAGGTAAGGAAAATTTTGGGGTACATAAACTAAAATCTAATAATGTGTTAAACAAAGATGGTACACCAATATATAATACGAAAGGTAAAGTCGATAGATGGGTGGAATATATTGAAGAGATACGGAGGAAATGAATTAGAAAATGGTGTTATAGAGGAAGAAGAGGAAGTTGAGGAGGATGAAATGGGAGAAACAATACTGAGATCTGAATTTAAGAGAGCATTAAAATATTTAAATGGCAGAAAGGCAACTGGAATAGACGGAATACCTGTAGAATTACTGCGCAGTGCAGGCGAGGAAGCGATTAATTGATTATACAAACCGGTGTGTAATATTTATGAAAAAGGGGAATTTCCGTCAGACTTCAAAAAAAGTGTTATAGTAATGATACCAAAGAAAGCAGGGGCAGATAAATGTGAAGAATACAGAACAATTAGTTTAACTAGTAATGCATCAAGAATCTTAACTAGAATTCTATACAGAAGAATTGAGAGGAGAGTGGAAGAAGTGTTAGGAGAAGACCAATTTGGTTTCAGGAAAAGTATAGGGACAAGGGAAGCAATTTTAGGCCTCAGATTAATAGTAGAAGGAAGATTAAAGAAAAACAAACCAACATACTTGGCGTTTATAGACCTAGAAAAGACATTCGATAAAGTAGACTGGAATAAAATGTTCAACATTAAAAAAAATTAGGGTTCAAATACAGAGATAGAAGAACAATTGCTAATATGTACAGGAACCAAACAGCAACAGTAACAATTGAAGAACATAAAAAAGAAGCCGTAATAAGAAAGGGAGTCCGACAAGGGTGTTCCCTGTCTCCGTTACTTTTTATCTTTACATGGAACTAGCAGTTAATGATAAAGAACAATTTAGATTCGGAGTAACAGTACAAGGTGAAAAGATAAAGATGCTACGATTTTCTGATGATAAAGTAATTCTAGCCGAGAGTAAAAAGGATTTAGAAGAAACAATGAACGGCATAGATGAAGTCCTACGCAAGAACTATCGCATGAAAATAAACAAGAACAAAACAAAAGTAATGAAATGTAGTAGAAATAACAAATATAGACCACTGAATGTGAAAATAGGAGGAGAAAAGATTATGGAGGTAGAAGAATTTTGTTATTTGGGAAGTAGAGTTACTAAAGATGGACGAAGCAGGAGCGATATAAAATGCCGAATAGCACAAGCTAAACGAGCCTTCAGTAAGAAATATAATTTGTTTACATCAAAAATTAATTTAAATGTCAGGAAAAGATTTTTGAAAGTGTATGTTTGGAGTGTCGCTTTATATGGAAGTGAAACTTGGACGATCGGAGTATCTGAGAAGAAAAGATTAGAAGCTTTTGAAATGCGGTGCTATAGGAGAATGTTAAAAATCAGATGGGTGGATAAAGTGACAAATGAAGAGGTATTGCGGCAAATAGATGCAGAAAGAAGAATTGGGAAAAATATAGTTAAAAGAAGAGACAGACTTATAGGCCACATACTAAGGCATCCTGGAATAGTCGCTTTAATATTGGAAGGACAGGTAGAAGGAAAAAATTGTGTAGGCAGGCCACGTTTGGAATATGTAAAACAAATTGTTAGGGATGTAGGATGTAGAGGGTATACTGAAATGAAACGACTAGCACTAGGTAGGGAATCTTGGAGAGCTGCATCAAACCAGTCAAATGACTGAAGACAAAAGAAACCTAATTAATCACACACCATTCACATATACTAGAATTTGTTCTATGTAAGTTAAAATATCCAATGTTATTTTATTTATAAATTTTATCTTTTATCTAGAAGATAAGCCTTTACTCAAAATTAAAAAAAAAAACTTCAAACCAAAATTGTTTTTAACTTTGTTTATTTTAATCTTCTTTCTAAATTTTTATATTAAATATATCCTTATCTTTTAAATGATAAAATATTGGGGAAGGGACTTTGTTTGGAATTTAAGAAATGTTTAAAGAAAGTTGTTTAAAATCTTGTTTTCTCTGATTTTCGTTTTTTTTTGAAAATGAAAGAAAATATATTTCATTAAAAATATTTTTCTTCAGTAAATAACAAAAATAAACAAAATAGGTGTACTACAAGGAAGATAGAACTTCTGCTTTCAATTCAAAATAAAAAACAAAACTTTTCCGTAAAGGTTATTTTAAATTAATGACCGTTAATATTTTCTGCTAAAACATATTATTATTTTAGATAATATGTAAGTTGACAAAAGGGAAAAAGTTAATTTTTTAAAATATTTTATGTGTATATATAAAATTTTAATAATTAATTTTTCTAACTTTTAATTAACGTAACGATATTTGTTGTCACCATTTTGGTTTCAATATTCATAATTAATTTTTTTTTGTTACCGTTTTGCTTGTCTTGGAAAGACCTTTAAAACAACGTATTACATGATCTTATGTCCCGTTTATAATGTTTGAGCCGCTCTGCTCCCGCCTCTGTCTTTAAGGTTGAATACTTTAAATTGGAACTTACTGAGTATCGGAGAAGATTTCCAAAGAGAAAATCGGGATAACTCAAATAAAAAATAAAAAATAAAAAAAAATTTAAGATTATATCGTTTCATTTTTCACATCTCACCGTGCCTTTAAAAATATGTACGTATTTAATCCGCACGGGTGTGGCGGTACTAGCGGTGACGGTCGGTACTAACTAAAATAATATAATTTCACAACTTACAAAGAGTAAATTTCACTTATACGGTCGGAATACCGGTGTAGCCGCGAGGCTTAACGCACCAGTTATCAAACCGACCCGGCGGTCGTGTTCGAGACCCAGCCAAACTACGTTTCTTTATTACACTTGTGACGTCACAACATAGCAGAGGACTACACAGCATTTTTTGGGGGTGAGGGTACGATTTTGCAAAAAATTAAAAAAAAAAATATTTAGAAACAGTACACCAGTGTATTACCCATGTAGTAAATGTACCATTTTAAGTACATTTATTTTTTTAAGTTATTTAAGTACTGTAGAAAAGTACTTATTTAAAACAAGTACTTATTTAAAATTTATAAAAACTAAAATCCTTTTTGATTTTGTGAAAAACTGATAAAAATTCATTTTACTGTCAAAAATTGCTGTTAAAAAATTTTTATAAACGTATTAACTTGTCGTATTTACTTACAACAGAAGAATATGCTGATATGGTATTCATTTTTGGTCTGTGTAATGGTAATGCTACAGCTGTTACAGCAGAATATGAAATACGTTTTCCGAATCGCAGGATTCCAGACCCCAAAACAATTAGCAAGATTTTACGTTATTTTCGGGAAACAGGTTTACTACCTAGTATTCTTACCAGCTACGAGCAATCTGTTCAACACGATGCTGTTATTAATGAAACTATTATTGATGCAGTTCAGCGCAGTCAAGGCGCCAGTACACGACGTCTTTCTAAGCGAATCGGAGTGTTGACATTTAAACAAAATAGGTTTTATCCTTATCGTAAACAACCATTTTCAACATCTACACCCAGGAGAATGTCCACTTCGTTTGAAGTTCTCCAAATTGTGGAATACAAATCGACAATTCTACAAGAATATTTGTTTACCGACGAGGCAAATCTTACTCGAGATGGCGTTAACAATGTACCCCATGATCATAGATGGGCAGAAGTAAACCTTCATCAAACGGTTGAAGGCAATTTTCAACACCGATTTAGCGTCAAAGTATGGTGCGTCCTTCTTCATAATCAGCTGATGGACCGTTCATATTACCTGGTCGCTTAAATTCTGAGGTCTACTTGCAGTTTCTTCAAGAAGAATTGCCGAAGCTGCTTGAAGATATTCCTCTAGCGATGAGACGCAAAATATACTTTCAGCAAGATGGCGCACCTCCCCACTTCTCTTTTTCCCTTTCCACTCAGTTAAATTATCATTTCTGAGACTGAACGGACCGTTCTTTTTCCAGGAAGCAAATATAAATGGTTTCGTCTATCTGGAAATGCTTCAAAATTTCTTAATTCCTCACTTAGACGACGATGACCAAGATAGATACCATTACTATCAGCAAGACAGGCATCATCTCACTAATGCCTAGAAGTCCGAGATTCCCTTGATACTCGATTTCCAGGTCTGTGGATCGATCGTGAAGGTCCAATTACATGGCCGCCTCGCACCCCAGATTTTATCCCGCTAAATTCTTTCTTGTGGGGTTTCATTAATGATCGGGATTTATAGAGATATAACGGATTGAAAAATAAACATGGCCGCCATTTTGTAATTTGCGAAGGTATTTAATTCCTGATTTTTTGCTAATTTTAAAACTTTATTACTAAGACGCTTACAAAATATTAATGTGATTTCTCTTCCAGAACTTGACATATAAATTTTTGTATAAAAATATCAAAATAGTGGACAAGGGGTAAAGGAGAAATTGCCATTTTTCCTAAGGATACTTTTTGTTTAATTTTACAAGTGGAATCCGAAAACGTATAGCCAGCCCACCATTTTAGAAACACTCTGTATATATATATATATATATATATATACGAGGTGTGTGAGAAAAGTAATGAGATTGGTAACAGTGCGAGCGATCTGGCAACGCTGTGTCTACCGGTCTGTGCTAGACCGGTTTGTTCATCCCTTCCACATGCTCAGTACGAGTTTCAACTCCGTTCAGCCAACACATTATTTTTGACAGCTCCATCAGTGAAGTTGTGTTTTTGTTGTGTGTTACGAAAATGGAGCATTGGAATTTAGAGCGACGTCGTGCTATCAAGCTTTGTGTTAAACTTGGGGAATCCGCGAGTTTGACCTTTGAAAGGATTAACAGGCCTACGGGAAACATTGCTTATCAAGAGCACAAGTTTTCCGCTAGCACAAATCATTTTTGGAAGGCCGAGAACACGTTGAAGGTCAACCTCGCTCAGGGAGATCTTCAACTTCAAAATCCGACGAAAACGTTGAGCGTGTGAGGATTCTTGTGATATCAGACCGTCGTTTAACAATAAGGATGATGAGAGACCAGTTAAATTTAAATACTTTCACCGTACATCAAATTTTGACATAAGATTTGGACATGGGAAAGGTTTGTGCGAGATTAATGCCGAAAAACCTCACCACGGAACAGAAGGACAATCGAAGAAACGTGTGCGTTGATCTTCTTGAGAGGATCTACAATGACCAAGAATTCTTCAATCGTGTGACCACAGGTGATGAATCCTGGTTATCTGAGTACGATCCTGAAACAAATCGGCAAAGCGAAGAGTGGACACTCCGTCATCTCTTCGACCGGCAAAATTTCGAATGGGTAAATCAAAGATCAAAACCGTGCTGATTTGCTTTTTTGACAGTAGGGGTATCGTGCGTAAAGACTTTGTTCCTCCAGGACAAACTGTCAACCAAGTGTTTTACAAAGGTGTCCTTGAAAGGCTCAGGAAAAGAGTGATTCTCGTGAGACCAGACATTGCAGACAAGTGGATGCTTCATCATGATAATGCCCCGTGTCAAACGGCGGTTTCCATCAGGGAATTTTTTACTTCAAAACGCATTCCTACGATTACTCAAGCCCCCCTCCCTATTGACCTGATTTGAGTCCTGTGACTTTTTCATTTTCCCAAAATTGAAACGTGTCTTAAAAGGACGTCATTTAGGAACTCTGGGGAACATTCAAAAGACTATGACCGACCGGTTAAAAGCCCTACCAGTTAAAGCCTTCCATCGCTGCTACCAGGAGTGGGAACAACGACTCCGCCGGTGTATAGCTGTCCAAGGGATCTACTTTGAAGGGGATAATATTGTTGTTTGAAAAAAATAAAACTTTGGTGAGTAAAACGTCAATCTCATTACTTTTCTCACACACCTCGCGTATATATATATATAAAAAAAAAAATATCTATCTAATCTATATATCTATATATATCTAAAAAAAAAATATCTAATTATATCTCTCTCTATATATATATATATATATATATATATATATATATAGAGAGAGAGAGAGAGAGAGAGAGAGAGAGACAGAGGGAGCCAAATTTTGATTTTTTTTATCAACTGGTTTGTGAGATATAAGACATTAACTGTATAGAAATACTCGTATGTTGAATATCTCCATCCGTAAATTCGATTGTCTTAAAATTTTTGAATTTAAAAAAAAAGATTTTTATCGTAGTAAACCCCAATTTTTAGGACCAGTAAATAAAAAGTCGATCTAAAATCGCGTAAAATACCCCTCACTCTTTTTTAATTTATCCAAATTTTAATGCCGTTTATGTCCCGCTAGTAGAAACGTTTTGAGAATTTTTTCAAGAATTTATGTTGACCCAGTCCGGATATATCAATCAAAATACAGACCAACATACGTACGTACATCTTTTGGAAATTTTTATAGCTTCTTTTGTGGTTTTTTTGGAGTAAGGGAGTTTTTTAAACGTCAATATTTGTATAAATTCTAATACCCAAAATTGTTTGGGCCCATCTTCATAGCTTCCTTTTATAGTTATGCTGCTGCAGCAGCAACAGAACCATAATCGGTAAAATAAAAATGCTGCGGTGGTATATTTAACAGGAGAAGATAATTTACTATTATCGACAGATTCGTAAAAATAAATTTAGTTCACCGAGCAGCCATTTTAAAAATCGGGTGCTCGGTTCATACCGTACAGTAAATGTTCTTGTGACCTTGTTTCATTACATTTAATTTAGTCAAAGTAGAGATAAAAGAGGAAAGTACTTCAGCAATGAATGCATTTAAAGTGTACATTATCCTGTGTGTATGTGTGTGTGTGTGTGTGTGTGTTTCTCTGTGTGTGTGTGTGTGTTTGTGTGTAAATCCTTTAATACTCAAAGGATATTTGTGTAATTTTGCTGAATAACTCTTTGTTCACCGGTTCTTATGCTGAAATAACTCTACTTCAACTAAAGACTATTCGTGTAATTGTGAGCGAGGAAGCTGTGATTACATTTTATAGTTGACGATTAAATCTTTGTTGTATTCAAAAGCAGAGAAATCGCTTGGTTTTTAATTTAATTTAATCATTACGCGAAATTACGTTAACTTTTTTAAATTAAATATTAACTTTAAAAACTAATTAATTATATTCATTTTTCGACTTAACTAATAAACTAAATTAACTAGTAATTAACTAATAAAACTTCATGATACGTTCACGGCTATTATAGAATTTAATATGGAGAAAATAGTAGTATTTTCTCCATATGTATCCATTAAGATACATATGTATTTTTTTACTAAAGACCCAATGAAATTTCAACATCCAGGAAAAAATTTAAAAATTGATATACTCTAGTGTGTGTGTGTGTGTGTGTGTGTGTAAAAATGTACCTATACAGCAAGTTGTTCTGACTGACTGATTCATCAACGCCCAGCAAAAAGTACTCAGTTAAATCGGTGAAAATTTGCTTACGTATTCTTCTTACGGTGTAAATTCACAGTAAGAAAGGATTTTTTGGAATTCGAATTTTAAGGGTTAAAATGGAGTAACAATGAAATTTTTTTTATTTTTTTATTTTTCGGTAACAAATGAACATATCAGCTTGATTTTTAATGTGTCGTCTAATGTTCATGAGAATATCTAAAAATTAATTTCTAGATTTTTTAAAATTCCGAATTTCAAGGATTAAAATGGATTTTGAATTCTTTTTAAACCTGGCTACATTTTATAATTTCGTGGTAACAAATGAAGATATCAATTTGATCTTTGTTGTGTGTAATTTTCATGTAAATAAATATTCAACAAGAGATAAATATTAAAAATCTCATGATGAAATGCATTGCGCACAGTATTCAGCGCGCATGCGTATACGCTCGTCCCAAAATCTCATTTTCTACCGGGTTATTTGAACATATAAGTAAGGGATTTTGGGACAAAAGTTTTTAGTTGTACAAAAATTTTACAAAATTTTAAATACATGATAATGATTAAACGAGCTAACAATCGAATATTTATGAATGATTATTCACTTTCAATATGAATTAGTATTATTTGGTACTGATAAAGTTGTAATATTTATTAAAAATAATAAATTTTTTTTTAATAATCCTTAATAAAAATAAATATTTTATACAAGTCTATTGATTCTTAAGAGTATTGAAATTGATTGTTAATTAAGATAAAATTCAAAATAATGAATGAAAACCTAAACAAACAAACAGAGGATACATCTTATAAAGTGCAACTGACACAAAGTCTTCGTGTAGCGTGTGTGGCTCTATGGTAACGACTCCTTTTGCTATTCGTGGGGTTCGGTATCGAATCACCGATAATTTTTTTTTTTATGCTCATAAAATATTTTTTTTACTAATATTATTTTCCATTTATTAGGTGAAACTATTTAATGCTGTTAAAATGGAAAATCAACTAAATGGGAGATAACTTATTTCAAAATTTTATAACTAAAGATCTGATATTATTTATTTTGGTCAATCTTCGAATTGATGATTTTTTAGTTTAATTAAAAATATTATCACAAAACAATTTTTGAAAGAAATTGCTTTTAATAATCTAATTTACACGGGAAAATGAGATATTACTTATTTTTTACGGATACCAAAGTGAATATTACTTTATAATACTGAAATAAAAGTAAAATAAAAAGTTGTTGTTTAGTGAAAAATAATTTTATATTCAATAAACATATTTTTTTAATGAGTCAAATGAAATGCAAGGGATTTTCTAGGTAAACCATTTTAAACCGCGTGCAATAAAGAGAACAATTCCAAAAGGTCAGTTTTTGTTTTTATGTTAATGAAAACTATTTTATTTTCTATTTCATATAAAATGTTTCTATTATATTTTCATTTTGAATTAAAATAATTAAAGTTAATTATTTTCTGAACCGCTCTGTATATAATAGTACATTAATAATTATTTCAAGGTAAATTGTTTATTAAGAAAAATTATTAGAAATTATTATATTGTAATAATTTATAAAGAAATAAACGAAATTAATCATTCAGATCATAATTCTCGACTCCACATACAGTCAATTAAATTTTATATAATATAAACAAAAAATCCTGCACTCCATATTTATTTGGAAGTGCGTGTACACGCACACGTGAGTACGGCACTTCCTATTTATAAATATTAGAGTAAAAATCCACATTTCGACGCCAATTTTCATATACGTCAATAAATTTTATTCTTTTATGTTTGAAAAGTTTGTTTATTTTTGATAATTCTGCCTTTAATCACATTGATGTCTTGCTTCTGTTTGTGCGCCAACCGCATAAACGAATTTAAACATCATGGCGGGAAAAGGGTTTTGGGACGAGCCACTGCGCAACGCTGGGTGTGCGACACCTTGTTACTTTCATCATGAAAAATCTGATGTGGATAACACATGACTTCCTTGTACGCTAATTAAATTACGTTTACACATTTTTTTTTAAATGAAAAGTAAATAAAATTTTATTTCATTAATAACTTCTCATATTTTTTCATAGTTTTTTTTTTTTTTTTGTTATTGAATTATTATTTATTGCAATTTTTCTTTACAATAAGAGGTTAATAATTATTAATAAATCAATATATTTAAATTAAGAAAAAAAAGTTGAAAAAAAGGAGATGAAGTCTGATTCGAACCGATGTGCCTTCCCCTAAGATCCCAATATTTCATTAATTAAAATTTTGTTTGGCTATAACTCTGGAATCAGTGAAATAAGTACCACTTATGATATATTATTGAAAACCTCTTAATGAGGGCTTATTACTGCAATTAAGGAAAAGTCCAAAATCCAAATCTTTTGGGATTTTGGGCTTTTTTGGACACTTTTGGTTCATTCGATTGTAATCAAAAGAGGACGTGCACAACTAGATATTACAACAGTCCTAAATCCTTAATTTCAACATTCTACAGCTAATTGTTTTTGAGTTTCGCGAGATACATATATACATGCAGACGTTACGCTGAAACTAGTCAAAGTGGATTTAGGGTTGGTCAAAATGAATATTTCCGTTGGAAATCGAATTTTTTTTATGAAAAGCCTCTCTTTCGAAATTTTCCTCAGTTTTCGATGTTGAAAGCTTCCCTGAGCGAGGTTCGACTTCCATTACTTTTTGGACCTCGAAAAATGCTTTGTACCATTGAAAAGCTTGTGTTCTTGATAAGGAATATATTAATTTTTGTTGGTCAAACTTGCATATTTACCAAGTTTAACACAAAATTTAATGGCACACTATTGCTTCAAATCCCGTTGTTCCCATTTTCGTTACGCCTTACAAAAACACAACTTTACTTGTCACGCTCTCTAAGGCCGCTTAGTTACCGCAAGAGGCGTCTGGGAGTGGCTGACGCCCAAAGGGGAGCCTGCATCGTTTCCAGATCGCTCCCGTTTGTTGCCAGTGTTCCAAGTGTTGCCAAAAATTATTATGTAATAGTTTATTAATATATCTTAAGTATATATATATATTTTTTTTGTTTGTTTAGGATGTACGGCTTGATTTTGGAAAATATGTGCGATTATATAAAACAAGTATACGGTGAAGAAAGATGGGAAGAAATTAGAAGACAGGCTCAAGTCGATCAACCAAGTTTTAGTGTTCATCAGGTTTATCCAGAAAATCTAATTCCCAGATTAGCAAAAAAAGCTATACAGGTAAAAAATGTAATTAAATATAATAATATAATTTTTTTTCCTCTACTTCCCTGGGCTGAACCGACTTGATGGTATTACGCCACCCAGGGGAGTGTCCGTTACTCTAATTAGCCCTCCCCAACAACCGGCAATATACCGGCATGGAAGGTCGGGTTAACCGGTGGCTCTTTTGAGGTTTCTTTCATTTTTTGTCCTTTATGGCACCACACCATACCTCAATGCCGTGGTGTGGCCTATGGATCTTTTGATATTTTTTATTCCTACCAAACACACCCAAGGAGTCCTCAGCAGATCATTGAAACCAGCACACCTCAGCATGCTGGCTCTCACTGCTGAGGCTGTCCACCCCACCTAACAAACTAGTACCCCATATTTCTTTCATCTATGTTCTTTTGCTTTAAAACTGTTCTTATGTAATCAGCAACCTTTTTCCATTTTACCTCACTATCAAGCATATAGTCAACTGTTTCCTTCGGCGTTTTCCCTCTAATACCTTCATACTGCCTTAACTCCTGCCATTTGTGGCACCTCAAAATGGTATGTACAACTCATTTTGTTCTACACAGTACATACACATAGGCTGATCTCTTTTGGCAATTTTATGAAGATATGCATTGAAACAACCATGCCCTGTTAAAAATTGTGTAACATAATAATCCATTTCACCATGACGCCTACTTGTCCATATTAATATGTCAGGTATTAATAATCTAGTCCAATTAGCTACCACTGCATCCAGCCATCTTTGCTGCCATAAGTTATCTTCTTCATTGTCTGTTCTGCTTAAGTATTTCTCAACTCTGTATTTAGCGATAAGATCTATTATAAATAACAGATTTGAATGACATTTGACATAATTATTTCTGTATATGGGACTTCAATAAAATTTGGCCACTTTAATTTTGATCAGCCAAAGGGGCAGAAAGACACAAATCTTATGGATCCAAAATTTAAAAATTTTACTCATAGAGTAGATGTATATTTTTTTTTACACATTTAATGAGCTCACTTAACTAGTTAAGATAATTTTTGATGGTGTTTTAGTCTTAGTCAAAACCTCATAAAGGAGGAAACATATTTTCTTTTTAACATTTCTGGGCTCAAAGCCACATTCTTGTGCAAATTTTATGGTTTCATTACATCAGTTACTTTGTTTTGTTTCGGGTACTTCCATAAGGGGTAAAGGATAATAAGCATATTTTTTTAGCATTTTTCATCAGTTAGCATTTTGCTTTATATCTTCAGATTGGATTAATTGATTTTTATTAAATTTTGTACAATAACTTCTTAATGCGAGTCATCGATCAAATTTAATCTTGGTTACAGTTATTCAAGGGGGTAAAGTATTCCATAATTCTAAGACATGGAATATGGATTTCATGTCTTAGATTCCATAATTTGTATCTCAAACCTTTTCTGTAAGAGTAGAATTATTCGTTTCGTATAATTCAATATATTTTAGGAGGCTATACACATTTAATATGTGTTGTGTTTCATCCGACTTGAAATTAACAGCATGAGAGAAAATAATTTTTTTCAATTTTTTTATGTCATAAATATTTCCTTTTTTACTTAAAACTGGATTCATATTTAAAATTGTACACGATTTTATTTTTAAATCATTCAGATGGGTGGAACATTCTTTACTTAGGACTAATTAAATATCTCAATAATGGTTTGTCATACAATTTTGAAATTTCTTATGGAGAATTATGCGTCAAAAATGAGACAGTTGTAAAGTTAATTACGAGGTGCTATCCAAAAGTTCGGGGAATTTTAATTTCGCGCGCGAACCATTCCTGGTACGACCTGCTGCCGCTAGATGTGGCTAACAGTACTCTTGTGAATCAGTGTTCGAACTGCTGTGACGGTGAGAGGTTGCATGGTTGACTTTCTTGCGGTTGTGTTTTACTGCTTCGGCGAAGTTCTAAATGGCAGATTTTAAAGAGCAAAGAACCAGCATAAAATTTTGTTTCATGCTTAAAAAAACTGGTGCAGAAACCCATCGCATGCTTGTGGAAGCATTTGGTGATAATGCTATGAGTAAAAGTAAAACTTTTTTGTGATACAAACGATTCAAAGATGGACGAACGACAGTCGATGACGATGAGCGTTCAGGAAGACCATCAACAAGCGCAACACCGGAAAGCATCGCGAAAGTGCGAGAGGCTATTGTTGCAGATCGTAGACAAACAATCCATGATGTTTGTGCAATCGTACAAATGTCATATGGGTCCGTGCAACGCATATTGTCGGGCAATTTGAACATGAGACGCTGCAAAATTCGTACCGAGACTGTTGAACAGCGACCAGAAACAAAATCGCGTAGCTGTCTGTAGTGAATTGAAAAATTCAGCAAGAGATGACCCTAACTTCATCTCCAACATCATAACCGGTGATGAGACATGGGTATACGGGTATGCCCCTGAAACTAAGCAGCAGTCGTCGCCAAGTTCACCGTGGCCAAAAAAATCACGCCAAGTTCGCAGCAACGTGAAGTTCATGATGATTGTTTTTTCGACATCAAAGGCGTTATACATAAGGAATTTGTTCCTCTTGGTCAAACTGTCAATGGGATGTTCTATTGACAAGATTTGAAGCGGTTACGTGAAAGCATTAGGCGCAAACGTTTAGATCTGTGGGGTAACAACAGCTGGGTTCAACACCATGACATCGCGCCCGCGCACACATCGCTAGCCATTCGGAATTTCTTGGCTTCAAAAAGACGTTAGTGATTCCCCACCCACCCTATTCGCCTGACCTTGCTCCGTGCGACTTTTTTCTCTCCGAAAATAAAATTTCAATTGAAAGGCCGTCGTTTTAACACAATTGAAGAGATTCAGGTAGAAACCCAGAACGTGCTTTGAACACACACCTGCAGACTTAAAGGAATGCATGGAATCATGGGAAAAACGCTGGGATCACTTTATCAATGCCCAAGGGGATTACTTTCAAGGAGACAGTGGAAATTATAAGTTATGGTAAGTTATTTTATTTTTATGGTAAAATTCCCCGAACCTTTGGGTAGCACCTAGTATGTCCTTCTTAGTAGTAATCTATTGAGAGTAAAGTTCTATAGCTAAGTTATATACAACTCTTTACTGGTTTTTTTATATGAAAATGAATAAAAGTTCATCTCACCTATTTCATCAGTATATTAAAACTTAGCCAAACAACTATAAAATAAAGATTTGGATGAAATTTGGCACGATGATTTCTGTGTACTTTCATGAAATCTTATTTTGGTCAAAATCAGTCAAGGGGCAGAAAGAGATAGGGTCTATACCTAATGGCTTTTGTACTTCACAACATTACTCAAAGAGTATGTAAATTTTTTCACATAACTTAATGCCCGTTAGGAGCTTCGATCTTTCTGATGGTGTTTGGTCGTTTTTTTCCTTGATGATATTGTCAAATAAGCTTGAAGCTTCTGCGTGGGATATGGAAATTCTGTAGTGTATGATAAATGCTATGCCTGACCAGGAATCAAACCCTGTGCCATAGAGGCTGGCGTGATTGGCATAAATACCATAAAGGATTGGAAGCAAAAACCATTTTTTTGTCTTCTCTAAAATCACATTCTTATATTAATTACATTAGTGTATCATTTTCGTTAAGTATTCAGGCAATTTCAGTCAGTATCGGTTTTTTAAGCTTTTTGCTTTTTTCTTCAGTTATCATTTTGTTTGATATCTTTTGACATGATCAACTCATTTTTTCCTGATTATGGATCATTGATGTCACTTAATTTTGTTTATAGTTGGTCAAGGAAGTGAGGAGATAGATTACAATTTGTCCCATATCTCAAAATTTTATTCAAAATTAAATAATATTTTACATAATTCAATATAACGTAGGAAGTTTTTTTGTTTGTGTTGTGAACATCAGATTCTAAGTCAAAAGAGTGAAGACAAAACCTTTTTTTTCATGAATCATACAATTTTCTTATGTATTGTAAAATATATCCTTTGAGTAAAATAATCACGTATTTTAAAAAATTATGCAATTTTATTTCAAAGTCAATCATTTAAGGGAGGTAAGGTAGTCTGTACACTTAGGACTAGTTAAATATCTTTATAGTGGTTTATTATACAACTTTCAAATTTCACACAGAGATTCAAGTTTCAAAAATTTAACCATTGTAAAGTTAATTGTGTAATTCTCATCCTAATTTGTTCGGTAGCCAAGCTATGTAATTCTTTACTGGCTTTTTATGTATGCAAATTAATAAAAATTCAGTTTACTTATTTCATCAGCAATTTAAAATCTAGACAATTTAACGATAAAATAAAAATTTACAATATTGTTTCTATATGTAGATTTTTTAATTTATTATGGTATCTTTAAATTCTTTTTTTAATTAAAATATTTAAAACTGATAAATGAATATAAAAAGTAAAAATATTTTGAGATAAAAAAGAGGATTAATATAGAATATAAAATAATAAAAGAGTAAATAAAACCAGAAAACATGATGAATAGTTTAGGAAAAAAAAAATGAAATATAAAGCTTATTAAATGCTCTGACAACTGGGATTTGAATTTAATACAGTATTACAATTTTTAGTTACATTATTTTGCTAAAAATTCTATTTAAATTTTTAAATTAAAAAAAAATCTTTGTATAACTTTTTTCTTTTTCGTTTTTTAATAAAACCTAGAAACATTTAACATATTTTCTCTTTCAATAAATTTCCCAACCTTGCCAGGAAAGTTGTGTAATTCTTTATTGTCTTTTTTTCTGTTTTGTTTTAGTATTTTACGTTTATTTTAAAACTTTTTTATGAAGTAAACTTTACAATATACACACTTTACTTTTTTCAACACTACTTCAAGAATACACAATAAAGTCTTTATTAGTATTGTTTTCAACAGCAAATATAATAATATCTTGATGGTATTATAGCGAATATAGTTTTGTGAAAAAAGAATTCATCAATTAAATAGAATACCTTAATAATTTATATTGCCTTATCGATCTTATGAATTTTAACAATGGAATTACTGAAAAAAATTATTTTTGTTAAGAAGATCAGAAATCTTTTAGGAATTAATTATTAAAACACAACTCAACAGAGTATTGTTTTTTAATTTTTTTATTTTATTGAACTTGATGCTAAATGAGGATCCGAAATGTAAATATTGAACAAGAAAGAACAGGATAGGTTACACAAATGGAATGAAGTAATTGAAAAGACCTCCTAGGAAATGAACAATAGAAAGGAATATTGAAACAAGAATATTTATGGAAAGGGAGAAATCTGTTATCATAAAAACTTTAGAATGTAATTGGTTTAGATGGGGTTTGGTTATATATTAAGGATGATAGCATAAGGTTTCTTAAGGCTATTATGGGATGGTAAGTAAAGGAGCAGAGAAGATCAGGAATATTGTTAACACCATGTTACAACATAGTCAAGTATTAGTATGGAAAGGTATGATAGAGATAAGTGGCAGAATATGTTACATATTTTATTAAACAATTAATAAATATTCTTTGTTATAATTATATTTTCCTTTTTTGTATTACATATATATGTATGTTTGATTACAGAAAACCACAGTATTAAGAAAATTTTGATGTAATATTAATACAAGGGGTGGATGAAATGTACTGCAGGTCGCCCATAATTCATAAATGAAAATACATAGTCAAATGAAACAAATAGAGAATAAAAGTAAATTTTATTTGCTGCAAGTAATTAATCACCTGTTTACAGACATTACATACTAAGTCATCCATTACAAACATGAATGCCCTGACGGGGAGTCTTACTCTTTAAGACTTTGGGAGTTGGGGTCCCCATGGCACTACCTTCTGCAGCTTTTCTTTCTACTATACCTAGAGCTGCAGAACACTTTACATTATACACATACACTACATAAATTACAACATATACCCTTACATAACAACATTCCATACTAGAGACACTCACGAGTATCTGATGTTAGCAGTAAACGTACCAATGTGCGTACAACGCCATTTGACTGTGCACGACGTCCTTGTGAACTGTATATGTTACAGCAAATACAGTTTTGTGAAAAGAGAATTTATTGATTGAATAGAATACATAAACTATTTAAATTGCCTTATTCATCTTATGAATTTTAACGATGGAATTACTGAAAAAAATTACTTTTGTTAGAAAAATCGGAAATGCTTTGTTATGGAATAGGAATGTAATTATTAAAACAGAATTCAACATATTATTGTTTATAATGTTTTTTTTTATTTTGATGAACTTGGTGTTATGTGGATCAGAAATTTAAATATTGAACAAGAAAGAACAGGATAGGTTACATGAAAATAATATGGAATGGAATAATTGGAAAAACCTCCTAGGAAATGTAGAATCAAAAGGAATATTGAAACAAGAATATTTATGGAAATGGAGAAATATATGTACGCTTTGTGTCATAAATTAAAATTGTCCAGGTACCTAAGTCGAATCCTGGGCAATGATAAAAATATTTTAGACGAGGTGTTTTTATTTTTTTGACAAATTAATATTTTACATAGCATTTGATGTTATAATTTTTTTTTCTATGAATTTTAAGTTAAATCTATATTCTTTCTAAAAAATGGTTATTATAGTTTTTTGAGATTTATAGCGTGATATATCTTTGTTTATTACAAGAAATATAACATGTCCAAGTGATGTCCAATGCAGAAGCATTTTTCGCCCAGGAAAAACAAAAAAAAAAAAAATCAAATATGAAGGGTATAGAATAGGTTAAAATTTCAACTTCACGAGAACATCAGCGGTTGCACACAATATTTGTATGACTTAGCATCATAGTGAAGCAGAATTATTAGCTTTGTAGAATGTTGAACATGACATACACGTCTCCTAAGGTGTTTTTAATGTCTCTTTGAGTAACACATAATTTACAGTCAGTCCGGCTTCCAATAGTCAGTCATGTATATGTGTTTTGGGGTACCAAACATGTTTCAGAAATGCCAGAACACTATCAACAGGTTTTTTTTTACAGAGTGTTGCGTAATTTTTACACAGCGTTTTGAATTTTTTTGATTATGGAAAATCACTCTTCCATGCTCTGCTGTTTTTCTTCTGGGTCTTGATAACATTAAATAAGCTGTTTACAGCATTTCTTTCATTGCTGTTTATTCTTTTCTATGAATTTATAACATATAATATAACATTACTATTCAATTTATTGATTCTTATGTATTTTCATATTTGTTTCAGTAAAAATTACTGATTATTATTATAGTATTTGTGTTAAATAACTTAATGTTATGTAACTTAAATAGTTTAATATTAATTGGTTAATTGATGGAAAAAATGTATGCTGAACTTCTAAATAAAGTTAAATAATAACTATTCTCTATAGGAAAAGAAAAAAATTCTCATGCAGTTCTGCCCAAGAAGACTGACTTTTCGTTTCCAATGCCTCACTATTTCAAGTCATGAACACTGAGTCTGATTTTCAGTGACCATCCCTGTCTGATTTTCAGAGTATACTACATGAATTCGATTAAATACAGTCTATTTATTAATATATAATATATATACATATATATGTTTGTCTTTTTGTATGTCTTTTTTTTAATAGAAATGTAAAATTACTGACAGATTTTTAATTAGATTTTAAAAACAGAAATATATTTCATTTTTTTATATGAATTATTCATCTTATAAAGTGTATGAATAAAAATATGGTATAGAAATTTTTTAGAATGTACTACCATGCCAAAAGAAATTTCAAATCTAGAACCTTCTAAACAAAATGTTCTCAATCCAACATAATAATCAGTAATATAGTTGCAATTTAAAATCAGCAAAATAAATTTAATGCGGGGCTAATAACTTAAGCCCCGTATTAGTTGTGTTTACAACTATTTAATTTTCAATAATGAGAAATGAATATTATATAGTAATTTTGTTAATTTATTTTTTGAAATAATAATTTCATTTAATTTTTCTCTTTTTTAATTATAGATACTTGGTATAACAGAAAGAGAATTTTTTGATCAAATGGGAGTCCATTTTGTCGGTTTCGTTAGTCAATATGGTTATGATAGAGTTCTGTCTGTACTTGGAAGACACATGAGAGATTTTTTAAATGGTTAGTAAATTATATATACCTTTATCATTAATTGTTTTTAATTGTTTATTTATTTTCAAGAAACAAAGAATTTTATGAAATGTATATGATTCACTTTTTAAATTTGTGAAAAAATATGATTTCAGAAGATCTTTTATTTACCTTCTTCATCAATATCATTATAGTTGGCATTATTTATAGCATTCATATTGAGCTGGAAAATACTGTTGGAGTTTACTACATACAAAAGGAAATTCCTGCAGCTTTTAATCAAATAGTATATTTGATATACATTGAGTTTGTTCATTTTTTTTTTTTTTTGTATAATCTAAATAATTTATTGTGCTGATAAACTTCATACTAATCTTGTATGATGAATTCATGAGTCTTTTTTGTTGTGTATGAATAAAATTGATACAGTTTTTTGATTAATACCTTTAAATATATATCTTATTTCTATGCGCTGGAACATAAAGGTTAATCCAATTAATGTATGTGTTAATGAGATGTTTTCTTTGTATCAATAATTTAATGAACATCCATCCTGTCTGTCAAGTGTAATATTTGATGCATTAACTGCAATTCACGTATTTCTGAGATATTGTATTTATCATTACATGTTTCATTATTGTTAAATGAATGTGTGTATTTATTTTTTTTTTTTTTTGTTTTAAAGCAACAGTTTGAATTTTTTTTCTGAAAACATTGATTTTTTTATAGTTGATTGACATTTATTAACAAAATGTATTTTTTTGTCCTAGGTGTGGTTTTTGATCTTACTCTACATATTACACATATATTTATGTGTATTGTGATAACACATTAAAAATCTGTTGCAGCAATTAACATAAATGTATTCTGTTCAAATTTCTAGAAAAGCTACATGCTTATGCGCAGTATAAGGTTATTACTACCCGACTGAATATTATATTCAGTTGAGCCCAAGGACAAATTTGATAATTCATAAATGGATTATCAGATTTTCATAACTGTATTTAAAAATTTTGCCTGTTAAGATCTGTCAATTGCCTTTAAGGGGATAGTCAACCCAAATTTTGACTAAAAAAAAACTTTTTTCCATTATTGATTCTTTAAAATTTATTTTTTAATGTGATAGAATAATTTTTTCTATATTTCAATTCATCATATTAAAAAAAGATTTTTTTATAGATTGTTGCTAGATCAAATTTCTTCTTGTTAAACAAAATATTTGTCGATTTTTAAAAATTTATCTCTCAGGCTTTAATGATGATAAGTAGTTCATTTACACTAATTTTCAAGCTTATTTTCCCTTCTTCTATACAATTTTTCTTCACCTGATAGTAGCACTACACTTTGAGTAATATAGTTATTTGTTTGTAAATAGAAAAGACAGTTATTTGTTTGTGTTATGCACTTTTGTTTACTGTGTACTTTGACAAATACTTTGCATTTTTTGACTTTTTGGATTTGTGATGTAAATTATTTACATTGTATCATTAATTACTGTTTTTTATTTCACTTTATGTAGTTATTTGGAATAAATAAGGTGCCGTTTTTAAAATATTGTTCTCATGTGATTGTAGTATTTAGGTTATGTGTTGGTTATAAGTACAAACATTTACTTTTCTTTTTTTTTTGGTTTACATTTGTTATAATTTTTTATGATTAGTTTATTTGTGTGTAAAGTAAATTTTAATAAGTTACTGATGAACAACGTGCTTTACAAAAACAAAATGTAAGAGGATGAAAATAAAAAATTCAAATTATGAACGAAAAACTCTAGTTGTCCTGGTAGCTCCTGAGATTCAAGATAATGATCCAAAGTCTGGCCCTTCTCATGTAAGTACATGTGACATTAGCACAGAAAAATATTAGTTTACAGCTGTCTGATTTCAGAAATTCATGATGACCAGACCTGAATTTATCAATTAATTATATACTAAAAATGTTTTTTACATTTTCCGAATACTTTTTTCAGGATTTTAAAATGCTAGAAACATTATAATAAGTTGACCAACTTATTTATAATGTAAAGAAGGACACAAATTGAAGAAAAAAATATCATAAATAAAAGAAACATTTTATTCATTGCAACAAAAATACAGAATACACTATAATATGATAAATGCATAATAAAAACATTTGTAACATTTTATATTGTAATTACGCTTACATGCCTATTAATTATTATTTAAATAAGTACTTTTTATTGAATGAATATTTTTTGTCAATATATCATCTTCTAACAGTATATCACTTCAAATAATACAAATACATCACATCACACACAATGGAGTGGCTCAGCTTCAATTGAATATTGAGATTTATAGATTAATCCTCAAACATCAGAAAGGACACTTTTCAAGGGAGGATTGAACTTACAAAAGGACTGTTCTTCCTAAAGGAGGAGGATGATTGGTCAACTTAGTTTATAAGTAAACTTGAATGCATGATATTTAGATGAATTTTTTTTAAAATTGTACATAAATTCTTGATCTGTGATTTGTAGAGAGGTTATCTTAAAATAATTCACATGGAATTAAATAAAATATCAAGGAAATATTAACATTTTTATTAATTTTTGCAAAAAGGTTTTTCCTGTCGCAGTGAAAACTGACAAATAAAAACTGTCTCAACACATTATAAATCAAAACTTTCTGTTTATTTTGGTTAAAGAATTAGGTTTCTTGGATAAATCATACCTGAGATAAAGTGTTTCTTGTAAATGACGATTATTTACACCACCCTCAATTTTCAGGGTTGTAAATCATATATGGATATGATATTTTGTAGCATAATTTCCATTTAGATACTAGTTCACTTTCAAACCAGAACAGTAAAAGAATCCCAAAAACTATTAAAAAAAACCTACTTCCTTAAATATTGCAGGTATTTTATTTCAAAATTTTTTTAAAGGAATTCAAAATCCTAAATGTGTTTTAGAACTCTTATTCTAATAGTGTTTTTTGAACGATTATAACTCACAAAATCCATAACCAGATTAATTCAAATTCTGGCATTATTTTTCAATTTTTTTTTTAAATAGATCTGCCACATTTCAAATTTACTAACTTAACTTTTTCATATTTAGTGATAATTATCATAATTCATATTTAATTCATAATCCTGAATTTGTAATGGAGCAAAGACACTGTGTCTCTTATCTCTACCAATTTATAGCTCAGTTGCTATTCACAGGGTGGATTGTAATCATCTAACTTTAAATATGAATAAGAGTGTTGCATTATGTTCTCAAGCAGACATAACATTACTAATTACACAAATAGAATTCCCATTAATGATAATGATAGTATTTGTTTTGCCCACAAAGCAAAGTTTTGGAGTGTTTTATTAGATAAAAAATTCTCTTAGGTTGATCAAATAGGATTCATTTATAACAAAGTCAAACAGTATTGTTTTGCTTTGCTTTGAAGCATTTAAAAAAAAAATAATTATAATTATTAAATATTTATTATGCTTATTTATTTTCCTGATTGAAATAAAATATAATCTCGTTAGGTTCCCTTAAAAAGCAGAATGGATTTTCAAGATGCAAAAATGGGCTGATGAATCATTGTTTCGCCCCCATACGTATGAATTGTACTGATTCATATCAATCATAAGTAAATATCATATCTGATGTTTAGAAAGTTAAAAATGTTAACGTATTCTTGTATTTATGTTTATGAATATCCAGTCTTTGCTAAAAATAATAGTCACCAATTTTTAAAAAATACAGCAATATCCATCGACTCAGACTACCAGATAGCATTAATTAATATTTTTAAACGATATTAATAAAATTTTAAAAATAAACCAACTCTTTGCAATATTTTCAATAATTGTTCGTGTTCAAATAATTTTCGTTATACCCTTCTGAATTATGAATTATTTTGCAGTTATTTTTTTAACAGTAATGATTTATACAAAATAAAATGTAAATTATATTGGGCAAACGGGACAAATGTTAAAAATAAGATTTAACAAAAATATGAGATCTTTTATATATGCGAAACAAGATTCTAACTGTGCAACACATTTAATAAAAGAAAGACATGTCACATTGAAAATGGAAGACTCGATGAAGCTGATCCAGAATTGTGTAAAAGTAAAAAGATTGAAAATCAAGAAATGTTTAAATTATGAAATAGTGGAAAAACGATTATAAATGAACATTTTAATAATGAAGTGGATGTTTTATTTAAGAATCTTCATTTGCTAAGAACAGGAAATGGATAATTATAAAATAAATAGATGGAGTTAACCAATAGATAATAGAGAACAGGAAAAAAACTAGCCAGATAATGTATTTGATTTGAGTGGAGTAAGGGACATATAACCTAACGCATATAAAGCCTTACAAAGTATAAGAACTGCCTATACAGCGAGTTTTGAAAATGGAATTTATCTGAAACATATGAATGTATGATTTAATTATGATGAAGGTAAGAAAGATAGATAATTGTACTAAATATAAAAATTAAATTAAATTTGGCATTTTTATTTTTTTATTCTTTTAATATGTATAGGTCTGGATAATTTACATGAATACCTCAAATTTTCATATCCGAGAATGAGAGCACCATCATTTATTTGTGAAAATGAAACTCGACAAGGTCTTACATTACATTACAGAAGTAAAAGACGAGGATTTGTGTATTATACAATGGGACAAATAAGAGAAGTCGCAAGACATTTTTATCATAAGGTATGTTACGTTTTATAATACTATATTTATATGAATTAATTCTTGTTAATTCAGAAAATATTGTAATAGAATGAATTCTAAAAAAAAATTTACACTTATATGAAGCTGCATTTCTAATTGACTTTAAAAAAAGAGGAAATTTCAAAGATGTAATAATTACTTTAATGTATGTACAAGGCTCATTCATGACAAAATAGATTTAATGTTTTTATTCATAAAACTTACTTTAAATTACATCTGTATCTTCTCCTCGATTGTTCACACAAAATTTTATTGGTTATCAAGTGTATTTAGACATTCCCTTCCATGTTGAAGGATCAGAGTTGTAAAAATAATCTCTGACAACGGTTTTCAGTTGCGTTAAGGTATAAAATGATGTTAACATTTCCTTTAAATAATATTGTCCTATCAGATGTGTTTCAGGTATTATTTGTGACAGATGGCCACAAATGACATGGTTACCCATATCATCATATTCATTATTTGTGACAGATAGTCTGTTATTTCCTCATAAAAGTATGGATTTTCTTTACACAAAAAATACACTTTCTGCGATATATTACTTGGGTAAATGTCACAATTATTGAAGAAGTCTGTGATCGATCATTGGAAAAAATGACTTAGAACTGTTTTGTAACAAGTTTTCCTCAAAGCCATATCCCATTTGTAAAGCTCATTAATATTTAAGCAGGCATTAAATAGTTTAAACCCAAGATTTTTTAATTATTTTCTGAAATGTAAGGCAGAGAATATTTATTTAGTAATGAAGACCTTTACCTGGTTGACTTAAGATGAAATGGGTAATTTCAGGATCCTTAAACAGTATTAAAAATACTCAAATGACTGGAAAGACCTCCCAATTTCCGATCTCAACGGACTTCCAACTGAGGACTGACTCGTTGGAAAAGGTTATTTTTCCATTTCCAGAGTGTTACTACTGATGGAGCTTCCTTACCAAAATACTGAATGACTATACATATATGCATGAAATCTTTGTTACAAACTTAATGCAAATTTACATTTTCATACACAAGCAAATGGATTGTTCAAATGTTACATAAGCATCTTAGCAGGAGTGGAAGGCATTTCTGCTTTGCTTATTTTTCTTACAAGGATGGAGAACTATTCAAATGTTTACATAAAATAAAACAGAGAAAGCAAAATTAACAAAAGTGTGTCATTAATGAATACTTATTTCCTAAAAATATAAATTGTTTATCGTTTCATTACGTCTAGAACATTAAAGACATATCTTACAAAAACGTTATTGTAATGGTCTATGAAAATAATTCAAATGTTCCAAGAATATCATAGCAATTTTGGAATATTAAGATATCGTCAAACTTAAAGGTTGTGTACTAGACCAGGAACATTAGACATTGATTTCGGAAAAATGTGTACCAGTCTGTAACTTGGCTGTTGACTTGTTAACTGGTAATTTCATTACCAATTAATAAGTGTTTAAATATTGCTTATTAAAAATAATGAGAGTAATAATATTTATTTTTCTGTATTCGTATTTAGTAAGCATAAATAATACATAACCAAAATAATTTTAATTTTTTCAAAAATAATAACTTTCAAATTATTATTTTTATGTATTAATGTAGACTTTTACCACTCATTTTCATCCGTAACCTATCTAAAGTTGGTTACAACATAACCTATAAATATAGTTCATTCTGGTGATGATTTTAGATAACATCAATGCAAAATGGTCATATTTGTTTAAAATAACTGAATTGTGATATAAAGGTTAAAAAGTTGTTTTGCATGAAAAGTATTCACCAAATGAAGTTAATCTTATAATTTTTTGCAACTGGATTTTTTTTGAACTTCTGAAAATTGTATTATTTTGGATGGGGTTGAAATCGATTAATTATATGATTTCTTGAGTGAAATGCAGTCTTCTTTATGTTTTGGATGTTGTCCTTTATTAAAACTCAGAAGAAATTTGTTTTTAGAAATATTTACTGCAACTCATATAATTCTTTATATATATATAAAGAGTTAAAAAGGAAGATATTTAAAATATTTCTAGTGTATTATTTTTATTATTATTGTAATATGGCAACCTCTGTACCAGAGTGGTAGTATCTCTACTTCATCTGATTCGTTCTGGGTTTGAATCCCAGTCAGCCTTGATATTTTTCTCATACTACTAAAATTCATCTCTCATCGATGGTCATAATTAGACAATTAGCTTGTAATAGCTTGGAAATTAAAATAAACAAAAATGATTAACATTTCTTAAAATAGTTTTATCATCTTTATGTATTATGATACATAATCATTACAACATGATCACAATGGTACATTTCATCCTTTATAACCACTATTCTGCAGCTCCAGTGGCATTCTGGAATATCTCTAGATATGCTAGCAATCATTACTTTATTTAATAACCATTTCTTGTGGTTTGTTAAAGCCCTGGTAGAGTTTTCTTTCTAAATAGAAAACTGCAACCATAAGTTCAAAAACATGATTTAATTTTTCTTATTTTATCATTAGATGCTGTAGAAGTGATATAGTGGACTGTATAGAAAGTTTATTCATTACAGGGAGATGGATACTAGAAAAATTATTATATTGTGGTCATATCTTTTTCCATCTTTACTATCGTTGACTGGTGAATTAATTAAATAAAAAGCAATATATAATGGAATTAATACAACTCTACAATGTTTTGAGTAACAGTATTAAATAAGTTTAATGATGGAGGATTTTTAAATACATAATTCATTTTATATTTTTAAGTGAAGCTTAAAGTGGTACCAGATGTAAGGTTAATCTTTAACATTTATATCAAGTTAAAACCGCAAAAAAATTGTTTTTTAATTTGTAATTTTGGATTCAGAATTCAATTTTCTATTTTTCTTATTGTTCTCTTAAATCAACATAAAAGAGTGATAATCTTTGTAAAAGCTTTCTGATTATACATATTATTATTATTATCTAAGAAGCAGAGAATCACTGATCTCCATGACAGTGTGGTAGCATCTCTGGCTTTTATCTGAAGTTTCTAGGTTTGAGCTTCAGAAAGGCATAGGATTTTCATATGTTACAAAATTCATTGTCATTCATCATGTTTACTATTATTGGGTGTCAAATTGTTGCTATAAATAAATAAATAATTATTCTTGTTTCTTTAATAATTAATGCATTGAACAGCGAGAGAGTAAAATAATACAAATTTGTGATTAATATAAAAAAAAATAAAAATTTCTATTTATTTATATGTACATATGTTTTTTTTTAGGAAATGCGTATAGAGTTAGTTAGAGAAGAATTATTATTTGATACGGTTCATGTAACATTCCAGCTGACATTTGATAATAGGGCATTTACTTTAGCATCTTTAACTATGACAAGAGAAGAAAAACATCTTCCAGTTAGCGCATCAGTATTGTTTGAAATATTTCCTTTTTGTATTGTTTTCAGGTAAGTTTAAACAAAAATATATTCAGTTTATCTATCTATATATAAATTATTTATAAATTTAAATTTTAACATAAAAATGATAACCTTTTAAGAATTTATGAACAAGACAATTCAATTAATTTTGGATATCGAGAAAATATTCAATCTGTTATATTCACTATACTGATTTTAAATTTTCATCCTCATCATAAAACATTTTCCATTCTCAATTCCTGATGTGTTTTTTTTAATATTATTCATTATTATTGCTGTACTAATTTTATAATAAATTATGATAAAAAATCTCAAACAAGAAAGATGATTGAAAGCGCTCTCGCTTTGTGAGTTCGGTTCAGTTATGATGTTTGGTGCTTCATTTATGTACATATGGAATTTATATATAAAATAGTTTCAAATAAATAAAATTGAATAAAATAAATAAATAAATAAAATACGAGTCGGAGCGTGGAATGTTAGAAGCTTAAAAAAGGTTGGTAGGCTAGAGAATTTAAAAAGGGAAATGGATAGGGTAAACGTTGATATAGTAGGAATTAGTGAGGTTCGGTGGGAAGAGGAAGGCGACTTTTGGTCGGGTGACTTTAGAGTAATTAACTCAGCGTCAAATAATGGGCAGGCAGGAGTAGGTTTCGTGATGAACAAGAAAATAGGGAGGAGAGTGGAGTATTTCAAGACGCGTAGCGATAGAGTCATTGTAATAAGGATAAATTCAAAACCTAAACCGACAACGATTGTTAACGTCTATATGCCTACAAGCGCCCATGATGATGATGAGGTAGAATGTGTATACGAAGAGATTGATGAAGCAATTAAACACGTAAAAGGAGATGAAAATTTAATAATAGTTGGAGATTGGAATGCAAGCATTGGAAAAGGCAAGGAAGGAAATATAGTGGGTGAATACGGGCTGGGCAAAAGGAATGAAAGAGGGGACCGACTTATAGAGTTTTGCACGAAGTATAATTTAGTAATTGCCAACACCCAATTTAAAAATCATAATAGAAGAATATACACTTGGAAAAAGCCAGGCGATACTGCAAGGTATCAGATAGATTATATCATGGTTAAGCAAAGATTTAGAAATCAACTCGTTGACTGCAAAACTTACCCTGGAGCAGACATTGATAGCGACCATAATTTGGTGATAATGAAATGTAGATTGGGGTTTAAAAACCTGAAGAAAAGGTGTCAGATGAATCGGTGGAATTTAGAGAAGCTTGAGGAAGAGGAGGTAAAGAAGATTTTTGAGGAGGACATCGCTAGAGGTCTGAGTAAAAAAGATAAGATAGAAAATGTAGAAGAAGAATGGGAGAATGTTAAAAAGGAAATTCTTAAATCAGCAGAAGCGAACTTAGGCGGAATAAAGAGAACTGGTAGAAAACCTTGGGTTTCAGACGATATATTGCAGCTGATGGATGAACGTAGAAAATATAAGAATGCTAGTGATGAAGAAAGTAAAAGGAACTATCGGCAATTAAGAAATGCTATAAACAGGAAGTGCAAACTGGCGAAAGAAGAGTGGATTAAAGAAAAGTGTTCAGAAGTGGAAAGAGAAATGAACATTGGTAAAATAGACGGAGCATACAGGAAAGTTAAAGAAAATTTTGGGGTACATAAATTAAAATCTAATAATGTGTTAAACAAAGATGGTACACCTATATATAATACGAAAGGTAAAGTCGATAGATGGGTGGAATATATTGAAGAGTTATACGGAGGAAATGAATTAGAAAATGGTTTTATAGAGGAAGAAGAGGAAGTTGAGGAGGATGAAATGGGAGAAACAATACTGAGATCTGAATTTAAGAGAGCATTAAAAGATTTAAATGGCAGAAAGGCTCCTGGAATAGACGGAATACCTGTAGAATTACTGCGCAGTGCAGGGGAGGAGGCGATTGATAGATTATACAAACTGGTGTGTAATATTTATGAAAAAGGGGAATTTCCGTCAGACTTCAAAAAAAGTGTTATAGTAATGATACCAAAGAAATCAGAGGCAGATAAATGTGAAGAATACAGAACAATTAGTTTAACTAGTCATGCATCAAAAATCTTAACTAGGATTCTATACAGAAGAATTGAGAGGAGAGTGGAGGAAGTGTTAGGAGAAGACCAATTTGGTTTCAGGAAAAGTATAGGGACACGGGAAGCAATTTTAGGCCTCAGATTAATAGTAGAAGGAAGATTAAAGAAAAACAAACCAACATACTTGGCGTTTATAGACCTAGAAAAGGCATTCGATAACGTAGACTGGAATAAAATGTTCAGCATTTTAAAAAAATTAGGGTTCAAATACAGAGATAGAAGAACAATTGCTAACATGTACAGGAACCAAACAGCAACAGTAGCAATTGAAGAACATAAGAAAGAAGCCATAATAAGAAAGGGAGTCCGACAAGGATGTTCTCTATCTCCGTTACTTTTTAATCTTTACATGGAACTAGCAGTTAATGATGTTAAAGAACAATTTAGATTCGGAGTAACAGTACAAGGTGAAAAGATAAAGATGCTACGATTTGCTGATGATATAGTAATTCTAGCCGAGAATAAAAAGGATTTAGAAGAAACAATGAACGGCATAGATGAAGTCCTACGCAAGAACTATGGCATGAAAATAAACAAGAACAAAACAAAAGTAATGAAATGTAGTAGAAATAACAAAGATGGACCACTGAATGTGAAAATAGGAGGAGAAAAGATTATGGAGGTAGAAGAATTTTGTTATTTGGGAAGTAGAATTACTAAAGATGGACGAAGCAGGAGCGATATAAAATGCCGAATAGCACAAGCTAAACGAGCCTTCAGTAAGAAATATAAGTTGTTTACATCAAAAATTAATTTAAATGTCAGGAAAAGATTTTTGAAAGTGTATGTTTGGAGTGTCGCTTTATATGGAAGTGAAACTTGGACAATCGGAGTATCTGAGAAGAAAAGGTTAGAAGCTTTTGAAATGTGGTGCTATAGGAGAATGTTAAAAATCAGATGGGTGGATAAAGTGACAAATGAGGAGGTATTGCGGCAAATAGATGAAGAAAGAAGCATTTGGAAAAATATAGTTAAAAGAAGAGACAGACTTATAGGCCACATACTAAGGCATCCTGGAATAGTCGCTTTAATTTTGGAAGGACAGGTAGAAGGGAAAAATTGTGTAGGCAGGCCACGTTTGGAATATGTAAAACAAATTGTTGGGGATGTAGGATGTAGAGGGTATACTGAAATGAAACGACTAGCACTAGATAGGGAATCTTGGAGAGCTGCATCAAACCAGTCAAGTGACTGAAGACAAAAAAAAAAAAAAAATAAAATTGATCAATGAGAAGCAATTATTACTGTGATTATTGTCACTTAAATTCATTAGAATGAATTTATTATTTTCAATAAGAAAAAATTAATTACACCTGAAAAAATACTTATAATATTATTATAAAAAATAATTAGGCTGTATATTTATTTGAACTCATATTGTAAATAATTTTATAAAATTATTGTAAATATAGAGATTGTAAATTACATTTTAAGTTTAATTTTACTGATTTTTTCTTATTAATTATTTAAATAATGATTATAAAAAATATTTCTTAATTTGTTTCAGTTCTGATATGGTTGTTAGAAGTATTGGTAACTCATTATTAGTTATATTACCAGATTTAGTTGGAAAAAAAATAACAAACTGGTTTGATTTAGTAAGACCACTTATCGCATTTAAATTTCAAACGGTATAAAAATTTACTTTATTTATAATCAAAGAAATACAGTAGATTTCCTGTTAACCAGCTTAATTGAGACTTATATGATGCCAATTATTTAAAAAGATTTGGTTTGTTAAGTTAAGATTAACATAGCGATATCATTATTTAACTAATAACGATTTAAGTAATAACTGGAAATAAGTAGGTAAAATGAAATAAATTAATGCAAACAACAATTTAGTATATAAATAGTGTAGCAGAATGCATCCGAGTAGGGGATAATAATTATTTATAAAAATAATTTTAAACTGCTTTTACTTATTACAATTTTTTCCCTATTATTTATGTGGAGTGCTTTCTCAGAGAATTTATCATCAAAATGTATGAAATTATAAATATGAGAGGGATGTTTGATAAGTCCATGTAAAAATAAGTCATAATTTTTTGAGAAAAATCTTTTTTTATTTCTTAATAAAACCTTCTTTCAAAGTTATACACTTAAAAAATATACTCCAAGTGCTTCAATCCCTTTCTTGTAGTATGATTTATTCAAGTCTTGAAAATAGGCAAAAATATTCCAGCAATAATTTTATCATTTTGCATAAATTTTTTTCCAACAGGTCATTTCTCACATATGGAAATAGATAATAGTACAAAGGTGCTAAGTCTGGTGAGTAGGCTGAATGTGGAAGAATTTCATAACATAATTCAAACGATTTTGTTGAAAAATGAAGTGTTCCATTGTCTTAGTGAAAAAAACCTTCTTTTTTGTCAGATGTGGTCACTGTTTCTTTATTTCCTCATTTAGATAATCTAGCAAATATGCATAATATTATGTGTTTTAACCTTAAGAAACAATAAAGATTGTGCCATAAGCATCCCAAAAATCAATGGCCATCACCTTTCTTGCTAATGGAATGGTTTTTGCCTTCTTTAAAGCAAGTTTGACTATACCTGGCTGTTTCAATTGTTCCTCGGTTTCAGGTTGATAATGAAATATTATGTTTCATCAACTATTGTGAAATTGTACAAAAATTCCCCTCAAATACATAGAAACGATCTTAAGTTATGTTTAGAAATATTTACTTGTTCACACATTTGATCAATTGTAAGCAAATTGGCAACGTACATTTTACATATAGTTGTCATATTTATAGATATTCATATAAACTATGATTTTTGTCCTAGCAATCTTGAACATTTTAATCTTCTATCCTTTATTACCATATGATGGGTATTTTTTCAATATTCTCTAATAACTCTAGAAAAATAGCTCTACCAACTTGTAGACTTTGTAATCAATGGCTGATTCTTCACAACATTTATCTGGTTTGGTTTGAGTTTCCTGTGTGATTTCATCTTTCAGAAACTAAATTTGATCATTGTAAGAAATTCTCCTTTATCAATTTTTCACAAATTACAATACTTGATTGACTCAAACAAGTGCCAACAGGATTATAAATATGTCGACTGAAACTCGTTGTATGCTTCCAGTGGAAGTGTGAGAAACTAAGAATGATTTCAACAATGTACTATGAGAACCTTCTCTTGATTTTACATGATTTTATCAAACACTCCTAGCTATATTAGGTTAAAAATGTATTTCATACATTCCAACAAAACACTTACATACTTTCTGTGAAAGTGCTTAACGTGAAAAAAAGAGAAAATAATAATAATATTAACGGTAAGTAGCTGATAGTTTTTATAATTAAATAATTTAATTACGTAATTTGGTTTTTTAAATTGATAAAAATTACAACTCCATACCTTAATAATAAATAGTGCAATTATGTGTTCTTTTCAAGACTATGATAAAGTCTTATCTGAAAAGATATTATAAATGATGCTGTTCCTAAGTAATGTGTGACTCATACCCTGATGAGTAAATCGGGGAACCTTTTATTAATTGACTTTTTCACCACCTACTTTCTTATCCTTGATTCCTTCATCTCTATTATTAGTTCTATGGATTAGGTGTGGTTTTCCATGCTGAGGGTGCTAAGAACTGAACAAACTAAGTATCAGGTAGGAAGGCTGTTTGTCGACTGAATAAGCAGCTATCAAACACTGCATAACAAGCCTAATAACTGAATTGCCAATGGGGTTAAGCCAAATGCTCTAATCCTCTACCTTCTCAATCACCAACAACCAGTTATAGCACTCATTCTTAAAATGGTTAAACTTGTTCAATTTGTGGTCAAATATAGTGAATTTGTAAATTTTTTTATTGCTTGAGAATTTCAAATTCATGACTGTCATGTATAATTTTCATGTTGAAGATTGTATCTTTATATGTGTCAGATTTCTGTGACGTGATTTTCAAAGGTTAATTCTGATGCTGCGCTTGTATATGGGTAAATGTGCATCCATTTTTCCAGTTTAATATTTATTGTAATTACTTTATTTTATTTTTTATGTTTGTGGATTCCAGTGTTAATCGGTTTACACAGTATTATGTTGTATGGGTTCAGGAAACATAGATCCACGCTGCAAGCTCTGGATAAAATTACCAACTGGGTATTATCTGTCAGATCTGGTACGTGGTGTACCAGAAGAATCCCATTGCTTATTCTGTTAGATATAAAAAATGCCTTTGGATCGGTCCGGTGGGATACGATTATGGCAGCTCTCACGGACAAACAGATTAGTTCCTATATCAAAAGACAAGTACGAGAATATCTGACTGATAGGTGAACTTTGGTCGAGGCGCTCGAAGGTAAATTTAGATATCAGCTTCATGGAGGAGTACTGCAGGGGTCTGTGTTAGGCCCGTTGCTTTGGCTAATAGTAATTGATGGAATACTCAGACTGAGATTACCTGAAGGCTCGGAAATAGTTGCTTATGCTGATGATTTGGCTATATTAATTGAAGTCAAAACTGAACGTGACCTTGAAGTTACCGGTAATGAAGTGCTAACATTAGTTAATAACTGGCTCTCGGACCGACAACTATCTTTGTCTTTAGATAAATGTCACTATATTTTTCTGGCTGGAAGAAGGTGACTCAGAGACCTAAATCTCTGCGTGGGCGATCGTAGACTAGACCGTGTGGCAGTAACAAAATATCTTGGTGTCATTATAGACCCAGCTCTAAAGTTTAGTCCTCATCTCGCACAGAAATGTAAAGAGGTCAAGAATACCGCAAAGGCTTTAACAAGATTGTTGGCTGGACATGAAGCTCCACGTCTAGGCGGCAGGTCATTGCCTCAACTTTAACCTCTGTATTATTGTATGCTGCACCTATATGGAAAAAAGCACTTTGTGTTACAAGATATGTTGCAAGACTTAGAACTCTGCATAGGCAAGCTCTTATAAATATGACTTCTGCATACCGCACCATCTCTTATGACGGCTTGTGTATTATCATCGGTTCCCCCTGTCGACCTCTTAGTTAAAGAGCGATCACTTAGGTATCGTGGCATGCCAAAACAAGAATCCCAAGCCAACATCAGGCGCATATAGCAGGACAGATGGAATCTTTCCACTAAAGCTACTTGTTTAGGAAATGAGTTGTGATTTTTATTATTTTATAAAAATGTAAATATTTCATTACCCTGAAATATGAATTAAAATTTTATTTTACGGATGTTTAATTTATGAATTGTATTTTACATACATGCTATAACATATTTTTTTTAAATAAAAAAATATGCTGCAATCAGTAATCATAATTATATGACAGCATGCTGGAACTTGCATACAGTACTGATGAAATTCCGTGATTTTTAAAGGTTTAATTTGTTAAACATGATTTCATGTCTTTGCCATTTATTTTTACTTTACATCCTTCAATTTTAAAGATGCTATTTTTTAAGATCTAGGTATTACAGATTCATTAATGGGTGATACCACAATTCCAAAAATCTTTCAACGAATTGAGGTTTCCTTTTTATAGGAACATTACAGCATTATATGTGAAATAATTCCCTTATTTTATTTATCCTTTTTTTTTATTAAAATACAGAAATTGAAAAGCTTTTCTTGATGATTAAGAATTATTTCTGTACTTTGCTAGTTACTCGTGTAATTATTTATTTATACTAATTTTTTCTTGTCTTTATATTTCTAAAAAATCAATGTTGTTGTTAAAGATTTTTGCTTTCATTGTTTTGTTTTTCATATGGAATATTACACTTCTTTGCTTTCACAATGTATAGATCATTAACAGTTTGCATTGCTAGTAAACTTCTATTTTTAGTAATAAAAAGAAAAAACAAATTAAGGTTTACTGATTCAGAACAGGAATTATATCATGACAAGGAAAAAAAATGGCTGTCACTGATATAATTTTTTGATTATATACATAAATGCACCTGCTGTAAAGTAGTTTAAGATCTACATCTACATTTAAGTTACAGTTACATGTAATTGAACTTAAATAATTTAACATTAATGTAACTGTTGATGTTAATATTCATTTTTTTGGCTCATTATTCAAAGAGTTAGATAGTTGAGAGAAAGTTGGCATAACGAAAATCTACTGTGTTCTTATTTCTTAGATGTATTAGTTATTTTTTTAATCTTAGTCTTGGGCAAGACAATAAACTATCCTGATTAGAAGCAGTCCCTCCATGAATTGATTGTCCTCTTACTCTCTTCCATTATTCTTAGAATAATGGAACTCCTCTTTTCCATTTTTCTTCATCCTTTCTTTATTGAAGTAAATAAGTCAATATGATGTAACCAGTTTTACATTGTGGATTATGAAATGGTGAATCTGTGAGACTGGGGACTGTTTTTCTGTCTATGGAAACTTAAATTTTTTTAGGAACTGCTAGTAATGTTTATAAATATTCCATTGTGATTTTCTAAATCCAAAGCCTATGAATTCAAAGGTATAAGGAAGCAAAAACTGATATTTATTGTGTAGAACTTGACTGAATTTTTTTCTTAATAAACAATTACTTGATGTGGTAACACTGATAAACAAAAAAAAATTGTTTAATGCTTCTCTAAGTGTGATATCATTTCTTGAATTGCTTTTTTGCATACATTACAGAACTGTAAATACAATTTTTCTATCACCCTTAGTTTTAAATAAATTTAACTAATCAGATACATAACAAAAAGCATCCCCATCATTTACACAATTTTGAGGCATTATGACTCTGCACTGTTAATAAACTTAAGATAGTAATAAGACTGAACAAAATTAATTCATTCCAAAATCCATTGCTTAATACAAACAACACAGTGTGTTTTCAGCTACATGATTTGACCTATTTGATCTGCAGAGACATGATTAATCTTTTCCATGAAGGCTCATTCCTCAATATTAGATATGATGTCAAAATATGTGAATATGATATGATTTAATTCATTGTCTAGTATTGTTTATTTATAACTTACAAATGAGTGTGATTTCTACACTTTTGAATTTCTTAAAAAAAGTGATGAATGACAAGTCTTTCAGATTTGTTGAAGAAATGAAACAAATGGTGAATTTGTGGCAACTCTCTTATTCAAAAGAATTTTTCTTGAGATATTTGTTCACTTTTAAAGAGTTGGAATACTTGTATTCCACACCATGGGGATTTGAAAAAAATTATTTAAATGTCTACCTTTTATAAACAATAAATTAGGAGATAAAATTATTTAAGTTTTCTTCATTTAACATCCCCTCGAATATTTATTTCTCTATACTTATAGTATGAGTCAATTTCATACTTAAAAATACTGATCTAATGAGTTTTTTTTAATATGTGATACCTAAAAAGTATTTCTCTTTTTCATTTTTGTGTATGATGAAAAATGCTGAGTGAGTCCAAGCTAAGAATTGAACCTTGAACTTTCGGTTAATATCAGTAACTTTACCTACCTGTTGGGCTATTTCACTGTTAAATCTTTTTTTACGTATATTTCATTATAAAGTATTTTTATAATAAACTTTGAAACTTAATGCAGAATTTAATTCAGAATAGAAATCTACTGAATCATTTTATCATATGGAAGATCTTGTTTTCCAGTTTATATCTTTTAATGATCCAATATTATGTCTCATAATAATATAGTTCGTCTCATAATTTTCCACTTTATGTTGCAGTAAACTGAGATTAATATTATTGCTGCCTACCTTCTATTCTTTGAAGTAATAATGTTAAAGGGTCCAGTTTTCCAAGTTATGTTTCTATTTATTTTATTTTTTTTACTTGATTGTCAAAATTGTTGACTTGTACTTTGGTTTAATTAATGGCACTGGCTTATAATAGTCATGTATATATATTTACAAACACGCGCGCGCACACACACACACACATTCAAAAACCAGGGAAAACCAGGGGTTTCCCTTCGTATTATCCATGGATAAAAATAGTTCATACAAATTTTTTTTTTAATATTTGTAAACTATGGCATCTAAAAATTACTGTATTGTTATTTCAGTTACAGCTACACTACACACCACAACCATTTTCTGATGAAAAATAAATTTTGTAACATTTGAAAATTGCCATGCCTGATTAGGATATTGTTATACCTATAGAAGTTCAAACTATAACTATCCTTCTGTTTCATAATTAATAGTGTTATACAGATAGATAATTTTCAATCATTAATTTTACAAATTCTTTTAGAAAATTTCATAAAGTAAGTTACATTTTATTAAAATAATTTTTTTAAATTTTAATTTAAAATTTGATTTACTTTCTAACTACGTGGAAACCTTTTTTTAATTACTTAATGAAAGGCTGTTTTCCAGATTTACTTGTAGCAAATAATTATTTTCATGAGAAATAATTTATGGCATGCAACAGGTGTTTTCCCTATCTAAAATTGTAATCCAGAAGTTTGCTAAAGAAAGACAGAGGTTTAACAAACAAATCTCGGCAGTTTTCGAAGAATATTTTCATAGCCTATTCCTTATGTATTATCCTGCTTTTTCATCATTTGTGTATTCAGAAAGTATTCATATTTAATCTTTTTTTTAATTTAAATCAAATTTTACTCTGGTTGAAGTATTTGTAATCAAATTTGCATTATTATTTCAGATTCTAAATAGAACAAATAATATATTTGAATTAGTTACGGTTGAACCAGTACTTACTGAAAAACCAGCAGAAAGAAAGCGTGATGTTGTTGTTATGAGCGATGAATTAGAAGGTAGTCCTGATGAAAAACATCTTAGACTTAAAGGTATTTTTTTCTACAGTAGAATTTTGATAAAAATTTATTTCTAAGAGTGACCAGAGTCATTGGTATTTATGCCAGCGACTCTATATATGCCTGTATATAAAATGTTATATAGTCTAAGTCTGAATCAGATCCAACCCTGAATCAGCAGATTTCAGGATGATGATTTTTTTTTTTAATTTATCATATTTAATGAATATCTTTTAATTTCAGGTCAAATGATATATATGGATAATTGGAGAATGATGATGTACTTAGGAACACCAGTTATGCCTGATTTAAATGCATTAGTACGAACCGGTCTTTATATTAATGATTTATCAATGCATGATTTCAGCAGGTTAGTAAATATTATATTAAAAAAAGTGTTTTTTTGTAATATACTGAATGTTCATGAAATATGTGACCCTTAAAAATTTTTCAACTGGTAAATATAGAAAATAAAAATTATCAAAGTTCCTTTCTCAAAACAACCTATTTTTCTGTTTCAGACCATTACTTGGGGTGTACTGTAGGTCACTTTCACAACTAGCTTTGAAAATATTAAGTAGCCACCACTTTTGCTAGTGTAGTCATAACCTGATAGTTTTTACATCAGAAGATTTTTTTCATTGTTCATTAAAATGATGTGTGCCACAAACCTATTCTTTCCATTTAAAATTTTGAATTGCCCGGGTTTGGGGGCTTGGACTTGGTGGTCCCATACTGGAAAGTTACATTGAAATTTGTAAAACTCTCCAAATCTGAAATTCAGACTGATCACCATACTTTTCCTTATGGCTATAGCAGTTATATACATATTGAGAGGAAAGTAAAAATTAATTTATTAGAAATTACTTGATATAAAATCAGTTAAGTATTTTCTTTTATGATTTTACTTGTACAGAGATTTAATGCTGGCAGGAACACAACAATCAGTTGAACTGAAACTAGCACTAGATCAAGAACAACAAAAATCTAAAAAGTTAGAAGAATCAATGCGTAAATTAGATGAAGAAATGAGAAGGACAGATGAACTTTTATATCAAATGATACCTAAACAAGTTGCAGATAGATTAAGACTTGGTGAAAATCCAATTGATACCTGTCAAGTAAGTAACAGAATACAATATAATGTAATGTTACTATGATTTTCATTATGCTTGTAATGTTAATAAATTAAATTAATTCTTTGTTGTTTGTATTTTATTTGTAATATTTTCTTATTAGTTAAATATATTATTTTTTTCAAATTTATGGTTAATATAAAACTCATGTAAATAGAAATATATATTATTACTTTTTTTTATTAATGTGTCAACAACTTGCTTTCTGAAGCATCTACACACAAAAAAAAATTAAATAAAAATTAAAGGAAGACAACCAAAATTTAAAAAAAACACCATCCAAAAACCCATAAAAATGAAGATTCAGAAAAAGCTCTTAAAATTTACTGGACTAAATAGAATAAAAACAAACACTTGTTTAATGGTTTATGTATAAGCCTGATATGTGTAAACTTAACTGCTATGAAAAGGAAAAAGGAAACTAGGAGAAGTTAATAGAAGAGATAAAAATTAAAAACTACAAAGGGATAAAGGAAATAGCATGGGCCAGAGATGGCTAGAGGGCAGCAATGGCATAACAGGCTTGTTTCCACGTAGAACACCAGAAGAACTGCTCAAACTGCACAAAGTACTACATTGAAAAAATAGGACAGTTAAAAATATATGAACATATAAAAGTGTATTTGGAATCTGATGTAAAATCATTTGCCAGACTCATAAAAGTAAATCATAAATCTATTAAGATTAACTATGTGGGTGAATCAGTTGAAAAACTTGTAAATGTGTTGAAAGTTTGAAGTACTATTATCTTATATTTATTTAATAATGATACTGTCAAGTGTTTTGCAGCTCGATCAGGATGTTGAGAGGTTAACAATTTAGAATGTTTGTATAATTACAATTTATTGTTTAAAATGTTCTTAATTACAACCTGACAAATTAATAATAATAACAATGGTGATAAATACAATAATGAAAATAATAAGTAATAATAATAAAATAGTTAATTAAAATATTAAATACTCTAACATTAATATAGTAATTACAACCACAATAATAATCAGGATAATAGTAGTAAATGATAATAATATTGTTAATATTAACAAATCAGATAATTAATACATAATGTATTACATGACATAAAACATAACATAATCAAAACTGTAAGCATGGCATAAAAACAGAGCGTAATCAACAAAGATAACAATCAAAATATTATACATCAAACAGTGAAAAATGTCAATAGTAAATAATAAATGCAGATTACACATAAGACAGAGTTCAAAATTAATAATTTTTTGGAATTTATTCCAGGTAGATAAATAGAAAACTAGAATTCAGACCCATTAACAAAATAAACCGCTAGTTTTAATCATTTCTAATGAATAGTCTTGTATTAACAAATAATTTTACAGTGTTCACTTGCAAATACCTTTGCTATCTACCCTAACAGTTTATGAATGAAGTTTATTGCATTATTTCTTTCACTTATACACTTAATAGTTTTACTGTAACTCACCAATAGTATTTCTTCTATACTTGGATTTACTCATGGTGTCACCTTACTCATATTGAGCTGGATTCAGGACTCTCCTCACTGGACCGACATAGTAATGTCTCGCTGGACTGGTTCGCAGAACTCCGCCAAATCCACACAACTCCACGCAGCTCGCAGCCTCTCCTCGCAGAACTGTCCTTGTGAGACCAACACCATAACATCTTGCAGACTGGTTCTAATAAAAGTCTTTTTTAGCTGATCTTACTGGGCTATTTATACTGTTAGCCTCTTTACCTGTCAGACTGGACCCAAGTTGAAACATGAGACCAGTTGACTGAGACTTTTGTTTCCAAGAATTCTAAACCCGGTCTCTTCTCACCGTACAACAGGTGTTCATTGTGTGACAGTGGGTAATATAACTAAGGACGAGTGTTAAACAGATCTATTCTTTACAAAAAGGATTCTCCTTTTTATCCCTTTTTGGATTTTCCAATTATTATACTTTATATTTCTTTCATGATAATTGGTAGGAATCCGTTACTAAGGCCTGCTATACCGGTCTTGTTACAATACTCACGGTTTAAAGAATGATCAATAGGTGGCAACATAATAACAGAACATAACACATTGGCTTTTCTTAAATAGTGGTTACGCTTGCAACATAGTTTAAAGAGGAAAAGTATGCTCATTTAATTTTTAAGTCGTGAGAGGGTGAAATCATGAATTTCAAAATTCATAAATAAACATAAATTCAGTATGATGATGCATGTCTGTCACTAAGTCAGATATATGAGTGAACCAGTAAGTTCCTAAACAACATTAATACTCTATGTTCCCCGGCTAGGTTAAGGACATATTGAGGAATGATGATGTAACCCACCGAATTATTCTAGTGGTTAAACTCGTCGCAAATTCAGCTGATTTTTGAAGTCAAGAATTCTAAGGTTTGAGACCTTGTAAAGGCAATTGCTTTTATGTGGATTTGAATACTAGACTGTGGATACCGGTTTTCTTTGGTGGTTTGGTTTCATTTAACCACGTTGGGAAGGATGGAAAACAACTCATAAGACCTGCCAAGAAAATCTCTATATGGAATCGCCAAGAGTCAAATGTGACTGAATGGCTAATTTGTTTTTTTTATTGAGGTTATGCAGCATTCCTTCATCATTTGGAAATGATGAAGAAAAATCAGCACATAATAATGCATCGGTCAGCTACCCATATGGATGTGAGTGAAGCACAAAATATTATCTATATTTTGCCGATAATAAAAGTATCTGGAAGTGTCTGCCATTAAATCCAAACAATATGAGCTTGAGAATATAAACATGTCTTGTCGTACCATAATTATGCTTCACTCCAAAATGATGTGTTCAATTGGGAAATCTCCAAAATTTGTCTTTCACATTCGGATATGTCCTCCGTATGTGCTATCATCACCAGGCCTTATGCCTAATGATTTTTATATCTTTGGATAGCACAAAAAGATGATAGGAAGAATCATTTTATGGTCCATCAAAGAGATATAAGCAAAGAATGATCTGCTACAACAGATGTAGGTAGTGAATGATTGGCTACACTCTCAGCCAAACATTTTTATAGTGATTTCCATACACTTTCAAGTAGTTTGAAAACTACATTGAACACCACAGAGACTACATCATAAAATTATTTATGTATGTAACTTGTGTATTTAATAAATTACAAGGTAAGAAATATTTATGGTTTTAATTTGATTCCTCCTTATGCAACTTAAAGATTCTAGACAAGTTCAACAAAGATCATATCTGAATATGTTTGAATTACATTAAATATATAAACACACAATAAAAAGTTATAAATAAATAGTCCAAACTGAAATCTAACCTACCCTAAATATGTCTCTTAACCAAAAGTCGGTTAATGCCACAGTGAAAAATGCAACATCGTTGAATATAGCTGCAAAATTAATTGAAAATATTGATTTGAATTTTAAAAACAATATCTTAAAATAAATTTGGTTCAGTTTGCCATCAAAAATGAATAATTTTGTAAAGTTATAATATTAATCCTTTCAGGCAAAGTATAAATTACATTTAAAATTTGAATACACATTGTTGCATGTTTGATATTTTAGTATTGTTTGATGAATAAAAATTTACTTCTAGTATTTTTCTGATCTAATTTGTACGTTCTGTTAAACTTATGTTCTCTATTGAATACAGATAGATTTTTAGATTTTTCTTAAGATTTAAGAAATTATTAATGTATTAAAAATACTGATCTTAGAACAGTGGTGCTAATTGCTACAATAGAATTGTCACAAAACATATATTTTTATGTTTTGTGCCAATTTTTTTTATAAGTACACAGAATTGCAGTATGAATGTATTGTTTTATAGGAACATGTATGTATTTATAAATCTGTATGATAAATCTGATAAAGTACAAATTTATAATGAGTTTATTATCATTGTTAGAATGATGACTGTTATTTAATATATATATATATAAAAGAATTATTTTTTTCTTACCATTCATTTTAGTAAAGCAATTCATATTTACTCTATAAAATTTTTTTAAAACTATTTATTTGTTTTATTTTCACAGATGTTTGATAGCGTGTCCATTCTATTTTCTGATGTTGTAACTTTTACGGAAATATGTAGCAGAATTACACCAATGGAAGTTGTTTCAATGTTAAATGCGATGTATTCAATATTTGATACATTAACGGAAAGGAATCATGTATACAAAGTAAATTATAATTAATTTATTTGATTTATTTGTTTATGTTTTTGATAGTTGCATCTAATAGATTAAAGTTTCTTTTTTATATTTATGTTATTTTTTAAATGTATACATTTTTAAATCATAAAATATTACTAGTAACTTTATTTTTTATAACATTTTTTAAAATTTGAATTTTGTTTAATAATTATAATTTTATATAAATTAATTTTTTTTTTTAATTTTATTCAATTATTATAGAAAAAAGGTTATGCGTTTGGGTTGTTTGATTGTTTGTTTTTATTTGTTCCCCTCTGTACTAGATTGGCTTACTAATTCTTTTTGTAGTTATTAAACAATTTATCAATTATCCAACAAAAAATGTTAAGTAGTTGTAATTTAGTATAAAACTGTAATTTCAAGTGTAATAACTTTAAATCTATAATATTTTTAAGAAAAATTAAAATAGCGAAAAGGAAAACTGTTTACAGTCCAACAAGTGGTGTATCTATAATGTATACAATATCACAGCATAGTACGCCTAAAAAAAGTTATACATTTATTTTATATATATGTTTATTTAAATAAAAAAATTATTTAAATAAAATTAAAATCATATAATTAAATCATTTAAATTGCCAACCTCGGTGATCGAGTGTATAGAAGTCTCAGCATTTCATGTGGAGGTCCCAGGTTCAAATCCCAGTCAGGTGTGCAATATTTTCATACACCACCAATTTTCACCGGGTAATAACCATAGCTGTTGATAACCATTTTTTCATTAAAAAGTTAAGTTAATAATCAGAAAGTAAAAATTAATAATCAATAATATCTTTCTAATTTGCATAACTGATTATATGCCTTCAATATTTATTTATTTATTGAAGAATCCAGACAAGTTTTTTAATGTTTTCTATCCATCAACTTTTGCTTATTTTATCTCTTTATCTTTCTTTCCATATTTTTAATTAATTATGATTCTTTTCTGGTTAAAAAGGTAATTAAACCTCCAAACAAAAATCACATTAAAGAAAATTTGACTACTGCATTATCAACATTTATATATATATATATAAGAAGGCTCAGTTTATCTGATAATTCTGGAGTGGGCTTTCTTTTATGGTCATCAGATTCAAAACAAAATTCCTGGATAGATTCACAAACAGAGCTACTACTTGTTTCAAACCTCATCTCTTTGGGTTCTAACCAAAATTCGCAGAACAAATATAACGAGAAAGAAGGAAGAAAGACAAATGAGAAGAATGGATAATAAAAATGAAAAAAACTTCCTAGACAAATTACTCCCCCTGGATAAAAAATCCTGCAGGTAGTGGTTGGCTATCCTACCTATTATTGTTTGGGAAGTCAAGGTTTCTTTATCTAAAATTAATTTTATTAATATCTTTTTAAAAACTATCGCATATCAGTTGACAAAAATAAATATTCAGGTTGTCCATTAGTCAGCTCAGTACCTGAAAATGTTGCTGAAGTTCAAAGGGCAGCCCTCAAAAACTGTAGGAAATCAATATGTGCAAAGTAAATAAATCATGTCGGAAATGAATAGATATGCAAGTCCACAGGTAAAAAAAGAACTGCCCCAGCATTTACCTGAATAGATTAAGGGAAATGATATAAAATGTTGATCAAAGCATCATAAATACAATATAATTATAATATAAAAAACATTAGATGCTAAATGCTAAAATATAATATAAAAAAAGTTCACAACCCGAAGGTTAGTGAAAGCTATTTAGATATTATTATTTTTATGTTAAACAAAATGCAGAGAATTCAGGGGATTTTTTAGTTTTTCAGTTAGTTTTATTTAAAAAGTCATTATTAAAATACTGTTGTTTATGTAAAAGAAAACATTTTAATTGTATTTTAAATAAATTGGTGGGAGGATCTTTTAAATGATTCAGTAATTTATTAAAATGGCAACAGAAGCACAATACTTTTTCTTATTAGGCAAAGTATATTGTTGAGTTACATGAAAACAGTTCATCTGGTTTGTTAGGAGTGGATATTATTATTTTTTAAGATATACATTCATAAATATAAACACAAGGATAAGTTAAAATATTTAATTTTTTAAATATCAGTCTACATGATTGCGTGATACATGAGTGGTGCCAAGTAGTGATTCAACAGTCCATTTTTTTCTCTTAAAATTGATTCTAACTTTTTGAGAGGCCCAAGAGATGAAATATTGTAGATGGGAGTCATCTAAAATTATAAATAAATAAACCATCAAAGATGTCGGGCTATAACCTCTTCCCCAATTTATTGAAATCTGCTGTCTGTAACATCTTTCTTGTTTCCAAAAATAAGATAATATAACCAGTAATATATATTAATAAGCAATTGAATAAGTCCCATAAAAAATAAACATTGCAGGTACTCAGACCAGGTGTCTTACACATATTAATGTAAGAAAATTTCTTGGAAACTGATTATATGAATACACTAATATTATTCCCTAGTCTACAAAAGAGATGTCTTCAGATATGATAGTGATTAAGTGCATTTTGTTTGAACTTAGATTTTTTTATAAGGCAAATTTGAATCTTTGGGTACCACCTTATAGTTAATAAGAAGTTTTAATAATTTCTTAGTGTACACTAGGTTAAAAATATTATCTTGCCTGTGTCAAACATTTTTTTTAATATGCAATCATTTTTTGGTATTCTCTGAATTGCATAAATAACTCGTAAACTTTGCATGAATAATCTTTCTGGCGTTAAATGTAGACATCTAATCAAGTTGTGTGTTTAGATGATAATTATTCATTAAATTTAATAATTTTTTTGTTGTTGTAGATTTAAGCTGCTTATTATTTTAATTCCATTTTGTATTATTATTTTCTTTTAATTTATTATTGGTTAGATTAATTAACAATAACTGCTAATAAATTTTTTTACAGCATTTTATTTTTTTCTGTACATCTCTCTCTTTTTTAATATTATTTTAATTATTAAAAAAGTGCTTTATTTTATTTTGTTTTATTTTTAGTTTTAATACGTATTGGTGTTTTAAATGTTGCATGAAAAATGTGACTCAATGTTTTTGTGTGCATGAAAGGTATTTGCACAGCGACGAGATGACGAGGCTGTTTGTCGCCAGGTAGAGACGATTGGCGATGCATACATGGTAGTGTCTGGTGCACCGGAGAAGGAATGTAACCACGCTGAGAAGGTGTGTGATATGGCGCTTGATATGGTTGAAGCTATTACTGATTTAAAGGATCCATCTACAGGTTTTTATTTTTTATTATTATTTTTTTATTTTATAAATTTTCCTAATTATTATTTCCTTAATATTTGTGTTTTTTTGTGTTGAAATATTCAGCGAATTATCAAATCTCAACATTTTTTAAAGCAATCTGTTACCCTGACTTCTTTAGTTTGTAGTTTAACTTTATTAATTGATGATTTATTAGGAAAAAAGAATATTCAAACAGCAAATATTGGACAAACCAATATGATTCAACTGGACAAACATTCAGTTACACTTTAACAGCTGGTTTTATCCAATCTAACATCAGTCTGCTGATCTTGTTGACCATTTATCTGGATATTTCAAATTTGAGTCCTGGTCAGGCACAGCATTTCATACACTGTATAAAATTAATTTTTACCCATTGATAGATGTTGTAGGGCATCAGTCTGTTGTTGTTGGTATAAATTATTCTTTAAGAAATTCCATTAACTGGTTTTAAATGTCAAAGGTGTATCTGTAACATCAATATTCAATCCAACTAAATGTAATTAACATATTTTTTAATAAATTTAAACCGAAATTACTGATAAGTTGATCACTTATAATGAAAGTCATCTTGCAACTGAGTGATCTTCTGTTCATGACCTTCTACTTCAGAACCAAACAAAATCTAGAAAAGATTAGCCAGAATGCTGAAGATCACTGACTCAGTGTCTGAATAACAACTTAAGTCATGCATACTGACAAAACATTTTTGAAATTTCAAAAATATATTGAAAATTTTGTGTAAGAATCTCAATATGAAAAAGTTTCTATAAAGCTGGTACTTGAGTTCTCATACCAGACCTAAAAGGACACTTCAAGGACATTTGTGCTGATATGCGTCAGGTGTTGCCTGACGCCAATCTCAATCTTTTTCAAAAAATTATCACTATGACAAAACCTGGATCTTCCAGTTTGATCATGAGATGAGACAATATTCAATGTGTTGGAAATCACTGTCATTATCAAGAATAAAAAATCTCATCAAACCAAGCCCAAATTCAAAGCCATCCTCATTATATTTTTTGATGTCAAAGGAGTAATTTTAGATAGTATATTATAATTGGATCGTATATTAATAAATCAAGATCCTGATTGCAAAGATACAACTTCAAAACTGTTTTCCTATAAAACACTACTTCAATAAAATTTAATACTGAGCTGTTTTGACAAAAAAAATATATATATTACATAAGAATGTTATAATATTCAAATCCTGAAATGGACAAGCAACTTGTGTATGTTCATACACTGAAAATTTGTGAGCATTGTCAGAAAAAAGTGGTAATATGAACTGTACCATAAAACCACAAAAACTGACTTCATTAAATTTATAATACCTGTATTATAACATCAGCTTTTTTATTTCGTGATGAAGTAAAAAAGCTGACAACACAGTTGTTAACACTTTCCCATCATGCAGCTGAAGCCACGTTCTAGTAAAGTCCTACAACTGTAAGTTGTTTCTGATGCACAGCTTACACATAACTTAATTTAAAATATTTATCATTTTATTTAAATATATTTTTTGTTTATTTAATTCCATGATTCTAACTAAAGCGCGCATGCATACCATATTTAATTCGCTTAAGTGTGACAGTATAGTGACAAAGGTCAGCACTAACTAAACGAATGTAATCACAACTTACAAAGAACAAATTTCGCTTGTACAGTCACAGACTGCTGTAGTCGTGAGGCTTAATTCACCAGGTACCAAGTCGACCAGGAGATCAAGTTCAAGACCCAGCCAGATTGAGTTACTTTTTTACACCTTAAATATTATTCATTTATTTAATTCTACCTCTCACCCGTGACATCACAACATAGCAGTAATTTAGAAAATGTTTTGGGGTGGGGGTGCGATTTTACAAAAATATATTTTTGCAAATATTGTTATTTTTTAATCATTAACAAATGCGCCTAAGAAAAATTAGGTAAAATCTAGAAATAATGAGGGTGACCTTGGTCTACAGCCTCACCCCCTTGACCTTTTAAGTTGAAAATTTAATGGCATCACTGCCCATATATAGAAGTAATTTGACCAAGTTTGGTCAAAATCGGTCCAGTAGTTTGGGAAATATAAGGTGATTTAGAAGACATCAAACACACGCACATACATATGAAAATTAACATCCAAAAAATTTCCATCCGGTTTTTTGGGTTCCTTAGGTGTCAAAACATCAAGATCCAGTGAAAACAACATATACCCAAATTGGACCAATTACAATACTTTCTCTTCTAAAGCTATAGCTTTGCTACATCACTATCTAGATGAGAAATCAAAAATGTATAGTGAGTTTAATGATTGTTTATCAGACTGTGTATGTGAAGTAATTTAGATTAAAGGTGTATGTAATAGCTATTAGTTATTTATTTAATTTTTCTAATTTAAATTACATTTGATTAAGTAATAACTGTGACTGGATTAATTTCATGTCTCTACAGCACTATTAATTGAAACCATTTGAATCTTAAGAAATTAAAAAAAAAAAAAACAGTTAATATAAAAAAGGAGAGATCAGTTAATATAAAAAAATTATATCTTGAAATTCTCTGTAATGAGCAATTGCTCTTTTTTAAACTTTTCTTTTGGCCATAATTGTTATATTAAATGTATGCATATGCATTAAAAACTCGTATTATCTTCAAATTAATTGTCTTTTGAAAATTTTTGTTTGTTTAGTTTTAAAATAAAACTAAAATAGAAATTTTAGATACAATACAATAATGTAAAAAAGAAGTTGATTGTAAAAAATGTTGGCACTAGTTGATGATATTGCATTGATAAATGAATGTTGTAAGAGATGAAAAATAACTTAAAACAGTATTATACGATGTGGAACTTGAAAGTAAATCCTGAAATTGTATATTTCATTTTTCCAATTTCAAAAGAAATTGGATAGTATATTGAATAAAATGTAGAATAAATTGTCTTCTGACATTAAACAAACAAGTTGCATTAGTAAAGTTTTATATTATTAAAAGAATTAAAGAACTTCAAACATTACATTTATAATAAGTAAAGTTCGATTATGGTAAATTGGAATATGAAGACCAAACTGGAATTAATTAATTTAAATGAATATTCATATGTTGCTGGTTTCAGATGTTTAATGTATAACAAAGTTGAATATTAGGATGTTATGTATTTTATTGCTATGTATCCTGCTCAAACAGAATTATTTAAAAAGAAAATACTTTATAAAAGCACATAACCCATATGTAGCTGAAGTTGCGATAACACAACGTAATTTGTTATTTGGTTTGCATTATTATTACATGAAATAATATTTGTTTACTATTTTTAAGTAACCTGTTTTAATCACATCTTTTATATTATTAAATAATAGCAAAACCCTTTTTGTTGGCAATAAGTATTTTATGTTATTATTCATTAAATTAATCATTTTTTGCTTAGCTGGACCTATAAATAATTTATATAAGAATAAACTCAGACATACAGTATTAGTTTAACTAATTATTAGATAGTCAAAAATAGCAGTAGTTTTTCTGTGTAAACTTATCTTATCATCAATTATTTATGTCTATATCTAAACAAAAAAAGTTAATGTTGCGTTTTCGCAACTTCAGCTGCAATGAATATTTGTAAGGAAAGTCATGAGCCACCAGCAGTATAGAGATATAAAATGAAATTTACATTTGGCTGTATATTAAATTGCTGAAGAAGGAAATTTTTACGCAACTGGAACAGTTAATGAAAGTAGAATTCAAAACTGCCATTTGGAAGATTCTCATTCTTTGCGTAAGGAACCTTGTAGGATGTAACAGTATCAATTTGATACCATCGATTCAGCTTTTATTACAAAATGGAACAACTTTCTGTTACTCTAATTATAAATTATCAGTCCACTGAACCTCTGAATAATTTTAATCCAACAGCGAATACTATCAAGCTATTGCTTTGATTCATTGGATATTGATGTCAGCAACTATCATAACAATGAAAAGAAAAAATGGTTGTTTTTGTTTTCAAACTTTTTTGATGTAATTTTAGTAAATTTGAGGAGGCTTTATCAATACATTCACAAAGAAAAAGTCGAGTGACTCAAATTTTGGCAATGTCTAGTTATCACACTATTATCATCAAAGGCAAATAATATGGAAGAAATTGCTATTCCACAAATACAGAGACTTGGATGACCGACAGTGTTTTTAACTGCAACAACTCAGCGACACTCAGTTTACAAGCATGTTCCTGAAAAAAATGTAAATAATAGAAGAATCCGTTGCTGACAATGTAAAAGTACAACAGTATTATCATGTAATAAGTATAAAGTTGGACTTTGCCCAAAATGTTTTATTGAATACCATAAAAATAAACTTTATATCTTCATTGTATACTGAAATAAAACGTAAGCATTTCAATTTATACTGTATCTTAATTTTTGTTCTGTTTCATTTTTATTTAGATTCGTAAAAATATAAAATAATTGTTAGATTAATCAACTTGTGTTAATTACTCTTTCCTGTTAAAGTTGTGTTTTTGCAACATTTCATAAATCTATAAATAAATAAACCTAAGAGTTAAAAATCATATATATGATTCAGAAGCATCTATAAACCTAAGAAATCAATAAAAAATTATTTTATGACCAGTGCATCAGAGCATGGCAAAATGTGAGTTAATAATGCATGTGAAATGAAAGAATATTGGAATAGAAAGATATGGTATTTTATTTGCTTATTAAGTTCTTTATCAAATCACATAACACACTCTCAATACAATCAAAATGTAGATTAAAAATATAAAATATACAAATATAATTTAAAATAAACATATACGTAAAACTGAAAATTAATTTAAAATTAAAAAAATTAAAAACTTAAAATATATAATATGACGTATGTATATATAATATATAATGACATATAATATATAAATATATATGACGTATATATAATATGACATCATAATTAAAAAATTAATCTTAAAATTTAAACTTTAATTTTAAGACATTAATTTTTATTTTGAAATGTTTATTTTAAATTATATTTGTATATTTTACATTTTTAATCTGTATTTTGATTATATTGAGCGTGTTATGTGATAAAGAACTTAAAAAACAAATAAAAAGAAAAATTACTTCTGAGGATGTGGGTTGTCACGAATGTGCTTTTGGAATAATTGCGAAAAAGCAAGGTAAGTGTCAACTCATTTACTTTGTAATTCTGTACTTGGATCAAGCTGGTTTTTGATTATAAATATATATATATATATGTTTCTTATTTTCTCATTATTGAAAATATATAAATGTTTTCAATATAATGTTATTTTAATTATCATCATTACACTAATATATGTAATAAAAATGACTTGAAAAGCAGTTAAATAAACTTAAAAAGATAACACTTAATTACAATATAAAGTTAAAAGGTTGCCTTTTAATTTTTCTCTTGAAGTCGATAACAGATTAAAAAAAACTACTAAGACTTAATGTCCCGTCAAAGAAAATGGTAATATTTTATAGAAGAATTGAAAAGGTTGTTTTTTGTTTTTAAATATATTGTAATGTATTTTTTGAACTTTAGAACTCTTGACTTCAAAATCAAAATGATCAAAGTCAAATGAATCAAAATGATTTGCGATGACACGTTAACCACTAGACCAACCTGGTGGGTTAGAGTCTCTAACCCCCACCAGGCTAGGTTGGTACAGCCTGTACCAACCTAGCTCAAGCTCAAGCTAGGTTGGTACAGGCTGTACCAGCCTGGTGGAAGAGCTCAAGCTAGGTACAGACTGTACCTAGCTTGAGCTAAGGTTGTCTGGAATGCAAGAATTTTTTTTTTTACCCCTAAGTTTTCATAAATTAATTTTTCTTTAATCGACTATGTAAATAATTTAGAAATATTTTAAACATTTTTAAAATCCCCAATACTTATAAATTTTAATAATAATTAATTAAAATTATAATTTAAAAAAGTTTGATTGTTTTTTAATATTGTTTTTGTTATAGGATCACATTTACAAATTAGAGTTGGTGTACATTCAGGTGCAGTTGTTGCCGGTATTGTCGGTTTAAAAATGCCAAGGTATTGTTTATTTGGTGATTCTGTTAACACTGCATCACGTATGGAATCTACTAGTGAAGCAATGAAAATACATATTTCACAATCTACAAAAGATCTTTTACCTTCAAATTATCATGTTAAAGAACGTGGTGAAATTCAAGTAAAAGGGAAAGGTGAGATGTTAGTTTAGTAAATAAAATGTCTATTATAAATGTAAATTTTTTGTAATTTTTGTTGTCTATACCAGGAATTGAATTGTCAAAACAGTAATAACTGTTATCTAATTAAATATTATTTTAGTTTAAATATATTAAAGTACTAAACTTAACTTTGAAGTAACTTTAAAAGAACACAGTTTCATTGTGAGCTCCTCATCCAGAAATAACCGTCAAGAGGTAATTATTTGCTATAACTATTTGCTTTATAATGAATAGGGTACACTAGGCTCACTCATGGTTATTTGATGACACAAACAGATACACAACTTTGCACTTGCTGCGACTGCCAATTTACAGCGCACCACATCTTTGTGGATTATATCTTTTTGAGGTATTGCATCGCAAATTTAAGCTAGGGGCTAACATGCGAACTAGGGGATAATGAGATGTTATCTTATATTTTATGTTTTCTTAGAGCTGTCCGTTTACATTCAAGTATTTGAATTATTGCAGTGACTTTTATCTATTTATGCTAATTGCCGTAAAGCAGATAGTTATTTTTTTTATGTTAATTGAGGTATATAATATTATGTATCTGGGTGATGATAACATGAAAGTGGTTTTGGCTAGAACAGTCAAAAAAAAAAAATGAAAAAGAAGTTTAAGAGCTCTGTATTAAAGGCATTACTTTGGCTGATTACACTGGTCAACAAAAAAAAATCTGTTATATGCATTCAAGTGTGTCTTATAATATTTTTGTACTTTTTTTAAATCTTTCAACCAAAATTGAATGGAGGGCTAGGTTTTTAGTAACACAGACTTAAAAAAACCCTGATTTTTTAAGGACTTCAGCCTAGAGTATGATATTATCTTACTCTATGATATGTGATTTTTTTTTTTTGGTTTTCTCTAATCAGCCTCTGGAATGTCCCTTTTCAGTCTCCACCAGTAATCAGCAAGCACATTCAAGCTCCATTTTCCTAGGTAGTGTGTTTCTATCATTGATCCTGGTAAAAGCATTTATCTTGCTCATCACTTACATCAAGGTTAATTTGGAAAAAACTCTTAAATGTAAATGCAACATGTGTATTTTTAGAGACATAGTTTTCAAGAGTTCACTCATTGATTCTACATAGTTCTCAGCCTTCTTTTTGCCCAGGAATGATTTAATAATATTTTGAATTCATATTTCTATCATTATAATTGTAGAAGTAACTAACTTCTATCGTCTGAGAACACCTAAGCGAAAAATATTTTCCTATTAAAAAATGGGTACTTACGTATTAATGCCATCGCAGCGGGTACTTACGTATAAATTATATTTATATAATTAATTTATATATTTATATTATATAAATATAATTTAATCAAACTTAACCTACGCTTGCTAACCTTGACTAATTAACACCGTAATTTTTTGAGTATTTATTTAATAAATTACGGTGTTAATTAGTCAAGGTTAGCGAGCGAAGCGAGCGTAGGTTAAGTTTAGTTAAATTATATTTATAAAATAAATATAAATAACAATTTATTAAAATTAATAGAGACTGTTTTGAATCTATGTTAAACTCAAATAATAATTTTGGGATTTTAATCTTGCAAAACTTTACAATAATGATATTTAACAAAAATTATAACTTCTTTTGTGTACCAGTTATATAAGTATGTACTTAATTAATTAAAATGCTGAGCCCTTTCAGATCATAAGGATCACCATTTGATTGTAACACTGGAAAACCATACACACAGAGTGAGTGATTCTTGTAGGATTTTACAAACTTTGTTAGTAAAATAGGCAATGTGGAATAAGATCCACAGTTTAAGTTTCTTATTAGTTTATTTAAGCTTGAGATAACATAAAACGTTTAATTACAGTTTAAAATATGTAATATTAAGTTTAATTACATTCCATTTAGTATAAGTTGTACATAAAAGTATATCACTATGTTTACTTAGAGCTATCATTCGTTATTGACAACAATAAGAATTACTAACTAACCAATGTATTTAGTTCTTATTTATTTTATTAAATTAGAATTAAACATCATATTAATCATATGACATTTAATAACATTAATCACATGACATTACTTCCGTTAACAAACTTTCAGGACTTGTTCTACCACTGGAAATAAAGAAGAAAGTTGGTATTAATATAGGTTCGAAAACACTTCATTTGTGAGTGTCAGCTGGTGAAACATTTTACCCTGATTTCTGCACCTTTGATAAAATTAAGCCAGACTATAAATCTTGGGACCCAAATTAAAGGATAGATTTAGTGATTTTATTTGAAATCTGTCCCAAAAAAACTGGAGAAAGTAGGTCCTAGAATTGTATTTTTAGTAGTTTTTGATAAATCTAGTGTAAAAGACAAGATTGTGTTGAAAAAACACACTATTTTATGTTTGGCATAAAATACCTTTGTTAAATGGGTTATAAAGTTTGAAACAAAACTTATACAGTTTGATTCTGAGTAAAATGATATATGTAAAGTCTGTGGAAACAAAATAAAACCGAATTTTCAATACTGCAAAACAAAAGAATTGAATAGTTTAAAAAAAGAAACTTTTAAGAAAACGAAAAATCTAATAAAACAATATATCAATAAAACAATTTATCCAATAAACATTTAAATAAGTGAATAGAATAGTGCATGTATGTCATTATATAACATATAACTATGTGTATAATATACTACTATACTTATTATTCAGTTAATTATTATTCACTTAAACTCAATACAAGTTAAAAATAAAATTTACATTTCATCATTCAACTTACTATTAAAGACATTGTTATTAAACCAAATTGAAAATTAAAAATATTAACCTAATGAAAACTGAATAAATAAAAAAAAAACATATTTAACATTATATTGATAGAAAAAACTTTTATGCATTTGTTATAATTATAATTAGAAAAAATTAAACTTTACACAATATCAGAAATTTATTTATTTATTTTTATTATAGTTATGTGTGTAATCTTTGGTGGATCTCTGGTCCATGTTTACCTCCCAACTGTTATTATTGCTTATTATTTCATTGTTATTTTGTGAAGTACCAGGAGCAAAATTAAAGTAATTTTTTTAATGTATATACACGTCGTACATTCTAATAAATCATTTTCTTTTAATTTATGCTGTAAATTAATTCCCTCAGCTCACAAACAGCAATTTCATTTACTTTATTTACTCCAGAAATCATGTTTATTTTAAGAAATCTTGTTTTAAAAAAATTAATTAATATTAAATGAGTGCAAAATGTATACATCTGATAAAAAATCAGCACTAAGGGCAAACATATAAATTGAATAAACAGTCTCAACTGCATTAAACATAAAATGATTCATGCAGTAAGTATTATTTATTTTCTATAAATAATATCAGTACACCTCTATGTAAATAGGAATTATAATTGTTCTGCTACAAAAAAGTGTATTTTTAATGCACAAATAAAATCAAATGAAAGATTATTTTTAGCAACAAATCTCTTCATCTTTTGTTTAGAATATCCCCTGTTTGGAGTATTTAGAAATCCCATTTTAATGGGTGTTTTTAAAGTATGTTTTTTATTTCTATTGTGTATGTGTAAGTGTAGTTAAAGTATTTCAATGGTTCAACTATTTACTGTGTCTCATATGACATAAATAATCAGGTGCTAATGACAAAAATTTTATCATATAATGCAAATATTATACATTACCTTTAAATGTCACAAATCAAATATATTTTAAGGAGTTTTCTAGCTGCTACATATAGGTACAATTATAACAAGACTATCTACAACTCTAGTGAAGAAGCCAAATAATAGCTCCAAAAGATCTTCTACCAGTATAATCTGAACCATTCAGAAAGAGAGTTTTTAATTTCCTTTTTAAATACTATAAATCACATTTCATCATAAACATCAAGGCTAAAAGAAAATTAATTTATTATAAAAAAATATAAATATTTTAAACCAAATAATTGTAGTGAGATACTTTGTTTCAGGAGCAATGAAGACATATTGGTTAGAAAACAGAGAATGGCGAACACCAATATCAAGAATACAAAGTTTACCAACTGGAAGCGCAGAACCACCTGAATGGGAACGTAGTGCAGATACCATGATGGGAATCGTTGAAGATCGTGCTAGAGTTTATTCACCGGTAACATTTCAAGGACTTAATCGCCGATCAATCGAGGGATCTCCATTAAAAACACATAATACCGAATGTAGAGGTATTGTAATTAAAAATACTGCTGTATAAATCTAGAAATAAAGAGCATGGTGTTTTATATTGTAAACATCTTTTATCAACAAAAAAGATGAGTCTTCTTAAAATCATTAACAGATGTTTTATTTTTACAATTAGTTAGAGTAGAAAAATTGTTTGTTTGTGATACTTATTGTGGTGTTTAATTATATTTATAAGTAATTACAAATTTTGTTCTCCCCTAAAACTCAAAACAATTGATTTTGTTACATCCTTATACCACTAGATTTTAGACATCTATAAACGATAAGGGATTGAATTCTTAACTCTATAAAACTTTGAAAAATATAAATAATAAACCCTGAAATATAAATTTTTTGTATGAAAGACAAATAAAAATAATTTCTTGCAATCTTTAACATTGTTTTTGATTTTGTACTTCAAAAGAAATTATTTATATAGAGCAGTTCATAATTAATTTTTTTTTTTATTTAAATTTTATTGCATTTTATGAAATAGGTAAGCTAATAAATTTCATACAATTTTCAACTATAATAGTAGAAAATGAATAAAAGTATTATTTAAGAATTTAAATACTAAAAGTTAAAAACTTAAAGTGAGGTTTGATTGTTCAGCAATATGATAACATGTTTACCTAACTGTTGCATCTTTAAACAAAGATTTCAAAAATATCTAAAGATAAAAAAATTAAAATGTAAAATCTTAGCCAAAAAAATTACAACATATAATACAGGCACTAAAATTACTCTGAATAATTTCTAAGTGATGTTTAAATTTGAATCACCTTAGTAAAATATTAAGACAATTCCTAGCTATATCATGAATCCCTATAATATCCTTATTCTTCCTTTATCTTGAGGCATCAAAATAATGAATTGATTCATAAAATTTGATTTCATTACACAACATTACACGATGGCTTTGCACAGTTACTTGTGTTTGTATTGAAGAATGATAATTCCTGAGTTAGAATTTTGTTTAAACTAGCTTGTTTAGATTGAATACAGAAGTCTGGTAAGTTTTTAGACATAATTACCATCTTGACAGATGTCATTGGATCATTGCATTCTACAAAACCTGATGGAAATGATTCTGTGTATGCAACCTTGTTAATATCATATTTCTCTATTGTTAGAATACTACAATCTAAGGAGTGCTTAGTACTATTTAAAGGTGTTTCAATTCAGACAATGCAACTTTTTTATCTTTTTCATCACCATTTTTGGGAATCTTATTTCATTTCTTGGAAAACAGCTTTCCTTTCAAAATTTCTTGCTTTGTGCTTTGAAAAGTTTGTTAATTTTCTGACAATTTAATCTCTTGACTGGCTCCACAGTTGCAACCAGAATTATAGTATTCTTCTGCAAAATACATTTCATTTTTGGCTGAATAGATTGTAACCTTTATAAATTAAGAAGTACCTAGGGTTTTTAATGAATTTGATGATGATTCAGTATAAGATATTAAGTGTTTCAAAATCGAATTTTCCTGAAAATATTTCCAAATACACTTTAGTTGGTTGCCAGTCTTTGTTCGTTAACAAAAAGTAAGTGTACAGGGATAACAGCATGCATTTTCTAATTATATAATTGTGCTAATAGGTTAGGTTTTTTATTTAGTTATTTATATGGAAAATTTTCCCTTTTAATAATATTTTTTTAAGGAATTAAAACCAGGCAGGTATTTTAAAACACTTTAGAGCAATAATTAAATTTAGGTTTTTGGGAAAAAGCCCAAATTAGTTATATTTGTAGAAGATATATTCTAAAATTATTGATAGTCAGAAATGCTCATTAAAATTATATAAGTAATATAGCCCCTGATCCAATCACCCTAAGAAAGACTAGTTTTCTCTCTTCTTCTCACTTTGATGTAGTTAATGGTACACTCTAGTTTCATCACAGGTCATGATTTGATGCAAAAAAAAAATCTTTCTCAGCTTGGTAACAACTCAACAAGCACACCTCTAGCCGATAGAGATTCTGACCTTTTGTGAGAAGATGAGGCACCCATCGTGCTGCCACTTTTTTAAATCCAAGATCACCAGTAATGATTGACTCAGCACTGCTGTAGCTTATTTCGTTCCCAGAAGTAGTTTCTGCAATTGTTAATTGATGGATGTCCTTGATAATGTGATGAACCATGAGAATGTTTTCAGCAGTAGCTCTTGTCCTTGGGCGACATTGGTGACCTTCATTTTCAACTGGTCCTTGTCCTTCTGAAAACTGCTTTTGCCAATCATACACTTGAGTCTTTTTAAGTGTGTTGTGCCTGAAGTCTTCTCAAAATTTCAAATGGTTTCACATCCTCTGCTGTGAGAAATTTAATAATACGTTACACAATGAGCAATGATACCTCCTGCTCTGACACTGTGATACTGACTAGAAAAAAGTAGTAAGCTGGTTTTCTAAGAGTGGGATACCCTCCACGCATCCCTACATACAACACTGAGAAACCATGCCCCTCCCCATTAGCCATGTGTCAACAACAACAAAAGTTCTAATTTATATTTGATTCACCCTCGTATTGTGATTAACCCTTTGACCTTTAATAAAAATAAAATATACTTTGATGAAAAATCGCTGTATTTTTTTCTTTATGTCATTCACATAACAGTTAAAGATTTTGTAACAGCATCCAATTAATCATTGCATGTTGTTTATTTTGTTTTTCTATTATGTTTCTCATGTCTTTGTTTTATAGGTTTGAAATATAAAATTCAAGAAAATTAAAAAAATAAAAAGAATTTGTTTGATGTTTCTTGTTCATGTATCAGAAATCATAAATACAAAAAGTATAGTCTACTGTATTTAACAAAATAGTATACTTTACTGAAATCTCCTGGCAAATTAATAATATATGCTATGTACGTACCAAATCTTGAGTCTGCAATATCTTCTTATACATATTTAAAATTTTTTAAATCTGTTCTTAAAAATGTTAATTAATGTAATACTAATTATTTTTTATTGATGGCTTTTTTTTTAATAAAATTACTACAATTTTCTGTGGAAATTTTTCTGAAATTGATGCAGTTGTTAATTTTTTCCTTGTAATGTATATTTATCTTTCAATTTTTTCTATCTACAGTCATCAATGATTTTGAATATTTTATTTGTGATTTGGGCAGTTTCACAGTAACCATTTTACTGAAAATGTTGACAGTTTCGTATGAATATTAGTTAAATTATGTTAGTTATGCTAGTGTTACATTTATTCTGTTAAATTGAAAATTAGGTACATTTATAGAGAACAACTTGAAGATGTTTTAAGATGAATTTGGAGAACAGAAAAAAATTTTGGCAGAGTTTGTAAAAAGGAAATTCCTAATAATCTGTTGAATATTAATATTTCTAACATTATTGAATTTAGTTGTAAAAGAGGAAATGTAGAAAATAAAACCTGTAACAGAAGCCTGTTGAGAATAAGAAATAGGCAAAGAATGGAGAAGAACAAAGAAGTGTATTAAACCAGTAATAAGTTTGTATAAAAAATAATTTTTCATTTTTTTCTGGACATGTTACTGATTTTATCCTGTATTTTATATATTTATAATGCTTTTGTGTGAGTATCCCTTTATTAATGAGTATAGGTGTTTTATTAAGAACTAATTGTAGATATTAATTGGCACAGGTTGCGACACATAATGTGACCTACGTAAAACAGTTGGATGTTGGTAGTGTGTATAATCAATATATTATCTGTTCAGAGGATAAATGTTTTGCAGAAGGAACATTTTATAGTTGTTTTTAAATTATGCTTTTTGTCTACTATGGATCTGGTGAGATCCATAGGTGAGTCATCTGGTGAGTTTGAATGATTTGTTTGTATTGAGATCATCCTTTAAGGATTAGACGACTTGTCTTGAAGGTTTTCATGGATTCATGGAACCTTACCAACTCTTACCAATGGATTCATGGTCTATCCATATTTCTCCTTTCTACAGGATGTTTAAACTTTTTTCTGCTTTAGGAAGTCTAGAATCATCATTCTTCCAACATGTCTTTTAATCTTTTGATTGTATTATTAAGTTTGGATACAACAGTTAATTTTGGACAGAATTATATGTGCAATCACTCAAACACTGATGGATCTCAGCAGATCCAAAATAACTAATCAGCATGATTTCAAAATACTCATATATTCAAAATTCACCATCTGTAATACATTCATCCTCGAAACAAACAGCATAATGGTTCTACACATCACAAATCCTTTTATTGTAATTTTACAAATCTGTCTTCCAGTGTATAATTTTTAACAGAAGGACTCTCAAAAGATTTTTGTTTGAAATCTGCTTAATTTGATTTTTACAATCTAGAATTAACTCTCATATACCAGTTTGGATGTATACCAACATAGGTTTAAAAAAATGTTACCGCTGGTTTCATGTTTTATCTGTATTCTTTTTTCTACTGAGTAAAAAAAAAAAACTTCTTGCTTTTGGAAGTTTTAGAAGTTTAGAGAAATCAATTCTTTCATCATTTTTCAAATACTCTTTTGATTCTGTTACTTAGCAAGTATAGATTCAGCATTTAATTTTGTCCTTATATCATCATTCTACAATCGGTCTTCTACACATCGAAAGAATCCCACTTCACCTACTTGAAGTCTACTTAATTCTCCTTTAATGAATCTAAAATTCATTCCTATACATCAGTGTAGGCATAATGAATATCTCATGAAATTTTAACAGAGTCTCTTCTGGTTTTCCTATGCAGAATTTAACTGATAGTATCACAGATTGCCTGAAATCTTTAGGTCTTGAAATATATGTCCTGATACTTTTCATAAAATATGTAATAACACAACCAAGATATTTAAAATGAGCTGCCTGCTCACCAAGAAGATTTTTTTCTGTTTTATGTAGTTTGATGAAGTATTGGAATAAGTTTTTTTTTTTTTTAAATGTGTGTGAGGCATTGTTTTGTTTTGCTTTACTTTGTAAGGCAATGTAATGTGGTTTAACATAATGATGCTGATTTAATATTTTGTTTAGTCAGTGTTTTAATTATGCATTACTTATTTATTGCATGTGTATTTAAAAGCTTTAAAAAAAGTAAATATCTTATTTTTAATTTTACTTTCAATTACTCCATTCTCCTATTTAAAGAAATTACAATGGTTTCTTCATAGGTCCTGAATTTCTAAAGTTTTATTTGCACTAAAAATTAAAAAAAACACTAAATCAATTTGTTTTTTTTATTTATCTATTAATTTTTTTTACAGAATCTCGTGCAAATTCAGTCGTAACAATGTTTTCAATGAAAACAAATGGCAGTGAAAATGATATGTACGAAACAGATTATAACACACCCAATACAATGGAAAGACTGGATTCGTTACATAGTTCAATATTTAGACCACCATCTAGAATGACTCAAAATATTAATCGTAAATATTTTGATGATGCTGAAGATGAAGCTGATAATGGTGACTGTCGTGATGAGGACAATGAATTCTTTGCTAATAAACATCAACAGCAGCAGCAAAATAAAATTACATCAGTTACAGTTACAAAACATAATAGAGTTGTTACATCAGTATCGGAAAGTTATTTAAAACAAAAAACTGATTTTCATATAAGTACAAACAGCCTTATTAATCAACATGATATTTGCTGTGCAGGGTTCACCACTCATCATACAACAAGACGTAATAAACAGCGAGAACATAGAAATAGTTGTGATATATTTTAAACACTGTAGTTATTTTTTTTTTTTTTAAATTTTACAATATATTTTCCTAATTTATTTTATACAGTGTTTCAGGGAAACAGAAAATTTTTTAAATTAAATATGCAGAAAAAATCATATTAAATAAATTTATACATAGCATTAAAATAAATAAAAAAATTGCCATCATTGAATACATACAAAAGTGTATTTTTTGAAGATCACATCTTGCAGGTGACCTTTGACTCTGTGTAGGCATTCCTTCAGTCTCGTAGTGAAACTAGTATGGTTTTACGCAATATTTCAGCACTTGCTGTTCAGATTTAACCTTTTAGATCTTAGTAGCAGGTTGACTACTATACACTTTGCTTTTTAAGATGACCCCCACAAGAAGAAATCATATATTGACAAATCAAAAGACCTGGAGAGCCATGGAATATTATCTTCAAAATTTACAGTTTGTAAAATAAACAACCAATTGTTTGGCAACCAATATTCATGTTGTATGTGATGTTGATAAGTCTGATTGAGATCAAATGATGACAATAATTTGTGGAAATGTCAGTAGTTTTGTGCAACAAATTTTTTTCAGCATGGTAATGTACTAATGTGATGTGACTGTAGTCATGAAACCATCCTAATTTTTAAAAAAATAAGGACCTCTTACCAAATGATAATATAACACACCATACAATAACCTTGTCGCTGTGTAACAGGTGCTTGTGTAGCTATGTAAGGATTCTCTTGTGCTGAAAAACAATTTTTTTTTTTTATTAATAAATTTGTTAAGATGAAAATAGGCTTCATCTGATATCTGCAATTTGTGAACAAAGTGATTGTCCTTGTTTATCTTTACAAAATTTGTTCACAATAGTGATGACACATTATGTGATCATTTAGTTTCAGTTCCTGGATAATGTGCAACTTTTATAGATGATAAAGTAAGTCCTACTGCAGTATTCTTTGAACACTTTAACTACGCAACTGTAAAGACACTACTTATAAAGTGTATGCGTATAAAGATGATTTAAATGGCGTGAGCTTCTTAAGATACCAGTTTGAACAGTCAAGCTGCTTATATAAGGGCTATTTTATGGTGTAAGAACAGTCTGCAGATCGCCTGGAGGATTCTTTTTCATTGCTGAACCTGTTTCCTAAAAATGATGTATCCTGTGTTAATTGCATGTGCTGATAGTGCACAATTGTGGTTTCCTAAATTAAACTGGTGGCAAAATTCAACATGTCACCCGCCACTCTCTCATTTTTTTTTTTTTTGTCTTCAGTCATTTGACTGGTTTGATGCAGCTCTCCAAGATTCCCTATCTAGTGCTAGTTGTTTCATTTCAGTATACCCTCTACATCCTACATCCCTAACAATTTGTTTTACATATTCCAAACAAGGCCTGCCTACACAATTTTTTCCTTCTACCTGTCCTTCCAATATTAAAGCGACTATTCCAGGATGCCTTAGTATGTGGCCTATAAGTCTGTCTCTTCTTTTAACTATATTTTTCCAAATTCTTCTTTCTTCATCTATTTGCAGCAGTACCTCTTCATTTGTCACTTTATCCTCCCATCTCATTTTTAACATTCTCCTATAGCACCGCATTTCAAAAGCTTCTAATCTTTTCTTCTCAGATACTCCGATCGTCCAAGTTTCACTTCCATATAAAGCGACACTCCAAACATACACTTTCAAAAATCTTTTCCTGACGTTTAAATTAATTTTTGATGTAAACAAATTATATTTCTTACTGAAGGCTCGTTTCACTTGTGCTATTTGGCATTTTATATCGCTCCTGCTTCGTCCATCTTTAGTAATTCTACTTCCCAAATAACAAAATTCTTCTACCTCCATAATCTTTTCTCCTCCTATTTTCACATTCAGTGGTCCATCTTTGTTATTTCTACTACATTTCATTACTTTTGTTTTGTTCTTGTTTATTTTCATGCGATAGTTCTTGCATAGGACTTCATCTATGCCGTTCATTGTTTCTTCTAAATCCTTTTTACTCTCGGCTAGAATTACTATATCATCAGCAAATCGTAGCATCTTTATCTTTTCATCTTGTACTGTTACTCTGAATCTAAATTGTTCTTTAACATCATTAACTGCTAGTTCCATGTAAAGATTAAAAAGTAACGGAGATAGGGAACTCCCTTTCTTATTACGGCTTCTTTCTTATGTTCTTCAATTGTTACTGTTGCTGTTTGGTTCCGGTACATGTTAGCAATTGTTCTTCTATCTCTGTATTTGAACCCTAATTTTTTTAAAATGCTGAACATTTTATTCCAGTCTACGTTATTGAATGCCTTTTCTAGGTCTATAAACGCCAAGTATGTTGGTTTGTTTTTCTTTAATCTTCCTTCTACTATTAATCTGAGGCCTAAAATTGCTTCCCTTGTCCCTATACTTTTCCTGAAACCAAATTGGTCTTCTCTTAACACCTCTTCCACTCTCCTCTCAATTTTTCTGTATAGAATTCTAGTTAAGATGTTTGATGCATTACTAGTTAAACTAATTGTTCTCTATTCTTCACATTTATCTGCCCCTGCTTTCTTTGGAATGATACCAAAAAAAGTGTTATAGTAATGACTATAACACTTTTTTTGAAGTCTGAAGGAAATTCCCCTTTTTCATAAATATTACACACCAGTTTGTATAATCTGTCAATCGCTTCCTCACCTGTACTGCGCAGTAATTCTACAGGTTTCCGTCTATTCCAGTAGCCTTTCTGCCATTTAAATCTTTTAATGCTCTCTTAAATTCAGATCTCAGTATTGTTTATCCCATTTCATCCTCCTCAACTTCCTCTTCTTCCTCTATAACACCATTTTCTAATTCATTTCCTCCGTTTAACTCTTCAATATATTCCACCCATCTATCGACTTTACCTTTCGTATTATATATTGGTGTACCATCTTTGTTTAACACATTATTAGATTTTAATTTATTTACCACAAAATTTTCCTTAACTTTCATGTATGCTTCGTCTATTTTACCAATGTTCATTTCTCTTTCCACTTCTGAACACTTTTCTTTAATCCACTCTTCTTTCGCCAGTTTGCACTTCCTATTTATAGCATTTCTTAATTGCCGATAGTTCCTTTTTCTTTCTTCATCACTATCATTCTTATATTTTCTACGTTCATCCATCAGCTGCAATATATCGTCTGAAACCCACGGTTTTCTACCAGTTCTCTTTATTCCACCTAAGTTTGCTTCTGCTGATTTAAGAATTTCCTTTTTAACATTCTCCCATTCTTCTTCTATATTTTCTACCTTATCTTTTTTACTCAGACCTCTTGTGATGTCCTCCTCAAAAATCTTCTTTACCTCCTCTTCCTCAAGCTTCTTTAAATTCCATCGATTCATCTGACACCTTTTCTTCAGGTTTTTAAACCCCAATCTACATTTCATTATCACCAAATTATGGTCGCTATCAATGTCTGCTCTAGGGTAAGTTTCCAGTCAACGAGTTGATTTCTAAATCTTTGCTTTGATTTTTAAATTGGGTGTTGGCAATTACTAAATTATACTTCGTGCAAAACTCTATAAGTCGGTCCCCTCTTTCATTCCTTTTGCCCAGCCCGTATTCACCCACTATATTTCCTTCCTTGCCTTTTCCAATGCTTGCATTCCAATCTCCAAATTATTAAATTTTCATCTCCTTTTACGTGTTTAATTGCTTTATCAATCTCTTCATATACATACTCTATCTACCTCATCATCATCATGGGCGCTTGTAGGCATATAGATGTTAACAATCGTTGTCGGTTTAGGTTTTGATTTTATCCTTATTACAATGATTCTATCGCTATGCGTTTTGAAATACTCTACTCTCTTCCCTATCTTCTTGTTCATTATGAAACCTACTCCTGCCTGCCCATTATTCTCTCATTATTTGTTTTAAATGTTTTGATGGCAAAAGTAAATTGCACGTCATTCCAAGTAAGCATTGATAACTAAATGGGAAGATGATGTGAGCTAGCTTCTATAAGCTATTCAGTGTCTGACACTCACCCAGGGCTACCTTCACAAATTTCAAAATTTTCTGTTTCCCTAAATCATTGTAATGAGGTTAATTGAGTTTACACCCAAAAGTCATTAATATATAATTTCTATTTTTACTGATCTGAACTATGACTGAACTAACTGGGATACAATATTTTAAATTTCTGAAGCCTGTGGGCATATAATATATATGTCACAGATTAAACTTTTAAACAGTTTTGTATTTTTTCCTGGTCTGTTTATGAAAATGTTTTTCATTTAAGTTTTATCATGAGCATGTAAAATTAGAACAACCATTTTATTTTAAAACATGTTTACTGTTTGTTCATAATTTAATTTCCTCTTTGATCAAAACCTGGTATCATTTCTGACAAATGATACAGAGTAAGATGGAAGTATTCATTAATTAATGATCTCTGAGTTGATCAATCAATAATAATATATTTTTTTGAATAGGTTTTTTTTAATTATAGTATTACTCAATGATAAACAACTTATTCTCTACATTAAAAATGCACTCTATTTTAGAAATACATGAAAGTGATTTTGTTTTATTTCATACACATGATTTATTTAATACAGACATAGTTGTCCCACGAAGATGTATACGCTTTCGATTTAAGTATCACTTACCCATTCCTGCACTGATTCTATTGAAACTTTACAGATCTTTTAATGAAGGTTCTAAACATATTCTCTAAAAATTTCATATAAACAATATTTTTATTCATTACAAAATAGCCAGTAAAAATGATTAAAAACAGACTTAGATTTAGACACAGATTAGAACTAGAATAATAAAAACAGTTAGATAATTATTTATGGTTATGACTGATTATTAACTTGTTTTATTCAGTTTTAACAGCTGTTTAACAATACATCAATCATCTGCTTTTAATAATTTTTACCAGCTATTTTCTAATGAATAAAAATGTGGTTTATTTGAAATTGATGTTATTTGAAAGTCACCATTTTGTATCTATTAAATTTAAAAGGTTGAAATTTTCAAAGAACATGTTTAGAACCTTCGTTAAAGTTTCAGTAAATGTAATAGTTTCAATCAATGGGGAGTGGGCGAGTGATAATAAATCACCAGCATATACCTCTTCGTGGGACAGTCAGTGTGCAGTGACACAGTTTTTCAGTATATTCTTTAATTTTAATTTTGTACAGTATCAATCATATAAAATTCAATGAAAAAAAAACAAGAAACTTGAAATTACACAAAAAAAGCCAGCCAAGGATTGGATAACTTTACTAACTTTTCCCTTGACAGATTTTTATTTCACATACTCATCAGGTTTTTAAATATGAATGACTTAATTATGCAATATTTAGAGTACAATTATGAAAAAGATCAAAATGTGTACTACAAAGATTTTGATCCAATTTGACCCCTTGATCAAATTATGTTTTTACCTTGAGAATAATTAAAAAATATAATTAACTGAGAAAAAAGATCAAAATTCTTAATAAAACTTTAGGACCTACATAATCCCCTTGCTCAACAGTTACCTGTTACAATTTTTTAAAAACAGCATAACTTGAAAAACATAAAGTATCAGAATAATAAAAAACAAAAAAAAAATTGTTTAATTTTTAAGTCAGGTCTAAAGTAGTAGTTGACACATGTACATACATATATATCTTCTAAAATTTTGATGACTTTTCTTGTGTTTTTTTAATTATGGGGGTCTTTAAAAATCAACACATGCAAAACTCTCAGTACCAAAAATTTTGACTGATCACTATAAGTTTACTTTTCCTATACAGCTATGCAGCTGCAGCAACACTAGAACTATACCTTGCTAAGTAAAAATAATTTAACTATTTGAAAGAGAAAACAAAATTTGCCCAAGATTATGTTTTATCTAAAATCCTAGGCTTTTTTTAAATCTGAAAACCCATACCTACATGTTTGGATAATTCTAGAACCATCAAAAATAATCTTATTAATACCCATCAGAATAATTATAATAACTTTATCCTCTAGACTAAAAGCCCTATTTAAAAAAATTCAGTCAACCAGATGTAGTGTAAAATTAACCATGACAGGTTTGCTTCAGAAAAAATATACATATGTAAAAAAAAAAGATATTTAAAAAGAAAAGAATAAGTATGGAAGTAATGAAGTTAATCCTTATCAAAACATGGAAGGAAAGGAAAATCAAAATCTAATTTCTAAAAAGTAAAACTTCTGAAAAGAGAACACAATAAAAATGACTTATATCAAGAGATATAATAAATAAGTGGGCAGGTATCAGTAATGCGTAAGAAAATTTTTTATTTGTATAAATAACTTCTTTTTTTGTGATAACATATATAAAGGGATAAATTTTTGTTGTTAATAAATTATTAACTTGTAATTTTTGTTATGTTAAAATTGTAATTTGTTTAAAATGTTGCTTATAAAAGTTCTTAGAACAAGCTATACTATTTTAGGTAAAGTTAGTTATTTGGTGAATATATATTTGATTAACTTTTATTGATGATACCAATAATATAAGTAAGGAAGTCTAAAAGGTTGGGGAAGAGGAGAACCAATAAAATTTGTTATTCTACTATATATTTACTATATAAAACTGTATATTTACTTTTTTTTTGTGTCTGTAACAAGCCAAACCGGTAGGTTAGAAAAGTTGCTTGTAATTACACTAGAAAAAGCATAGCGTTTTAGGCTGAATATTATGTAAGCATAGCGTAACTTTTGTTTTCATTTTTTATTATTTTAATAAATTATCTTGTAAATTGCATCTTACCAACAGAATATAATTATTTATAAAAATAAAATTTTCGATTCACTAAGTGTTTAACATATTTTTTTCCTTTTCCTAATGTCATGTACTTTCACAGAGGCCTCTGTCAGAATATATCAAAATATAAAATGTAGAATTAAAAACATAATTAAAAAATTAAGATATAGAGAGATGTGCTTAACATATTTACTGATGGGGAATTAACATGTTTTTAATTCTGCATTTATATTTTCATATGTTCTGACAAAGCAAAGATGTCTGCAAAAGCGCTTAACATAAAGGAAAGAAGTAAAAATTAAATAATAATTATAATATTAAGTAGGAAGTAAATTGAGAATATTATTTTTATTATTTTTTATTAATTAAATTTTGTTGGTCATATTAGTTATATTTTTTGTATTATATTTTATATAGATGGTAACCAAAAGAATTAAAGTGAAAGAGTGTATTGAAAATGTATATCTTGATTTCCAAGGATTTTGTAAATATTAATATACAACTGAACAGGTTTTAGCTGCATTTATATATGTAGTTTACTGTCATTAATTGATAAATTAATAACATTATAATTACAGATAAAAAAATAAATTTCAATTGTAATTTACAGTCAGACTACGGAAAATAATGAAAAGTTGTAATCCAACTTTTCAGGCAGTTCTTGAGGTTTGACTGATTAATTTATACTTTTATTCATTTTATTAAATAATTTCATTTATTAATCAGTATAGCAAATTGATCAATTCAAAAAAAGGAAAAAAAATTGTATATAAGCTGTAAAATACAGTCAGGATTTTAGAGCTAATATACAATCTTTTCATAAATATTTAAAAAAAAAAATGCCAATATTAGAGGCAGAGTTGGAGCATCTCAGTCTTTCATCTGGAAGTCCCAGGTTCAAATCCCAGTTAAGTATGGTATTTTTCATACTCTATAAAATTCTGTTTTCATATTCTGATAAACAAGATTCAAGCTTTGTGGCAAAATCAAGTAAAAAAATATTAATAATAAAAAAAAAAAAATGTAATAAAATTTTTCTTTTATCCACAGGTTATATATTCTAATCCCAATCAGGTAAACTATTTTTTACATGTTACAGATATCAGCTAATACACCAACCCAAAATTCTAGAGCTTTTGCATTTTAGTAAATTATTAAATTACCAGAGAAAAACGATAAAATAGAATTTAAATGTTAAAAGCAGGAGAGAAAAATGAATTTAGTTTTAAAGTGTTTTTTAAGAATAATAAAGAGTAAATTTTATTTACAGGAAAGTTAATTAATTTATAATATTGTATATATATATTTTTTTTTTTTTTTAATTAATTAAAATCTGTTTCATATTTTAATATTTATGAAGAAAGAGATTTTAATGAACTTAATGTACTAAAAAAAAAAATTCAAAAAGAAAAATCTGTTTATAGGTTTTTTTCTTCTACATATGATTGTATAATAAATGAGCAAAAATAAATTAAATATAACAAAATAGATTTATGTAACAATTTCTTTTTTCAACTTTATCCTTTTTGTTGCAAATAATAGAATGGAAAGATACACATTTCAACTTTATATGTTTAATACTAATACAAGTTAAGTAGATTCTACCATTAATTTTAATAAAAAATGTACTGAATGAGCTATAGTTTAATTAGAAACTCCACATCCAGTAAAATTATGGCCAACATTGTTGTTCCTTTAAGAATCTTGTAGCTCTCTCATGTGGCATTTTTATTTCTGAAGAAAAAATTACTTTTTATTATAGCATAATTTAAGCCAATTTATGCAAAAATATTTACCAATCAAGTGTCGCTTTCCTTTGAATAAAAAGACTTTAATACACAAAGTAACTATGAGCTGAATGAAAATCTGCTGTGTGGGAGGCCTTAGCTTTCCTGGGAATGGAGGATTTTTGTTTCACATTGTGATTCCCCTTAGGAAGTAGTAGATTGTCCTCTCTCAACTCTCAACATCAACAATTTTGTTTCCTTATCTTGATATCATTTTCTACTGAAGTAGTTTTAATCCTAACATCTTCATGTTGAGGATGCTTGCACTTGTAACCTTAGTGTAATCTTGTGAAAAACTGCTTGCGAACTGATCCAGAACTTATTTTCTCATCAACCATTTATTTAGAGTAAATTTGTTCAAAAATATTTGAAGTACTTACTAGATAAATTGAACATCCTAAAATACAAGTACAATCTAACAGACTAATGGATTTAATAATTTCTTTTAAATATTATATTTATGTATAAAACAGGGATGAACAGATATAGAAAAATACATTTTGGAAAGGTATATATAAAAAATATTATATGAAGTTTGCTGGAGAAGCATCCAAAGACTTAACTTATTTAAATATTTGACTTTTTAGAAAATTCTTAGAATATTTTAAACCTACCTGTGTCTATGAGGTGTGTGTGAGAAAAGTAATGAGATTGGTAACACTGCGAGCGATGTGGCAACTCTGTGTCTACCGGTCTCTGCTAGAACGGTTTGTTCATCCCTTCCACATGCTCAGTACGAGTTTCAACTCCCTTCAGCTAACACATTATTTTTGACAGCGCCATCAGTGAAGTTGTGCGTTACGAAAGTGGAGCATCGGAATTTAGAGCGACGTTGTGCAATCAAGTTTTGTGTTAAACTTGGGGAATCCACGAGTGTGACCTTTGAAAAGTTGAAACAGGCCTGTGGGGAACATTGTTTATCAAGAGCACAAGTTTTCCACCGGCACAAATCATTTTTGGAAGGCCGAGAACTCGTCAGGGAAGATCGACCTCACTCAGGGAGACCTTCAACTTCAAAATCTGACGAAAACGTTGAGCGTGTGAGGGTTCTTGTGAGATCAGACCGTCGTTTAACAATAAGGATGATGAGTGAACAGTTAAATTTAAACACTTTCACCGTACATCAAATTTTGACAGACGATTTGGACATGCGAAATTTGTGCCGCAAAACCTCACAACGTAACACAAGGACAATCGAAGAAACGTGTGCGTTGATCTTCTTGAGAAAATTGACAGCGACCAAGAATTCTTCAATCGTGTGATCACAGGTGATGAATCCTGGATATTTGAGTACAATCCTGAAACAAAGCGGCAAAACGAAGAGTGGCACACTCCGTCAGTGGTAAATCTCCTCGACCGAAAAAATGTCGAATGAGCAAATCAATGATCAAAACCGTGCTCATTTGCTTTTTTGATAGTAGGAGTATCATGCATAAAGAATTTGTTCTTCCAGGACAAACTGTCAAACAAGTGTTTTACAAAGGTGTCCTTGAAAGGCTCGGTAAAAAGAGTGATTCGCGTGAGACTAGACATTGCAGACAAGTGGATGCTTCATCATGACAATGCCCCGTGTCACACCGTCATTTCCATCACGGGAATTTTGACCTCAAAACGCATTCATGCGGTTCCTCAACCCCCCTATTTATCTGATTTGAATCCTTGTGACTTTTTCTTTTTCCTGAAATTGAAACATATCATAAAAGGACGTCATTTTGGAACTCTGGAGAACATTCAAAAGACTGTGACCGACCAATTAAAAGCCCTACCAGTTGAAGCCTTCCAGCTCTGCTACCAGGAGTGGGAACAACGATTTCACCGGTGTATAGCTTCCCAAGGGAACTACTTTGAAGGGGATAATATTGTTGTTTGAAAAAAATAAAAACTTTGATAAGTAAAAAGTCAGTCTCATTACTTTTCTCACACACCTCGTATTTAAAATTGGTAAAATATTTGATTTCTCAAGTAGCACGTTGGCACGTGGATGTTATGTTATCTCTCTCTCTCTGTATGTGTGCGCGTGCGCGCGCATGTTATACATGAAAATAGATACTGCTACAATATTATTAACACAACCTTGTTTATGAGCATTTTTTATAGGTACCCTCTATACCAAACCCTTAGTATTTAATAAGATTTGGTCATGTCAATGGATCTCTTCATTCAGGTATGAAGTTTCCTTTTAAGTTCTTATTGAGAATTTTTTTTAATATCATGTTTTTAAGTTGTTTTTTTTATATAAAATTATTGGCAATGTTTCTTTTTAGCTTTATTTTATTTAGCTGCATAATACAATTAAATTTTGTTTAAGTAATATCTGATTTTGTAATGTCCTATAGTACTTTGATTCCTGGCAGCAAAATGAATAAAATCAAACTGAAGCAGTCTTTTTCTATTATTATACAAATATCTCAGAGGATATTTATTATATATTAATAAAAATGGCAGGAAGATTTAAAAAGATTTTATTTTTAACTGATAAGTTTTATTAGTATATGTTTATAAACACATACAAGAAATTATAATCTGGAACAAAAACTTTGATAATTTTACATTCATAAAAATATGACTCCAGTAATATTTCCCATTGTTTGAATTAACTTATTACTTGAGTTTTCAAAAGATGGTTATTAATAAATTATTTTTAATATATAAAAATTTTTTTTAAATTTATTTCAAAGCGGCCTACTAGGGATCATGCCGATATCATTTCTTTTCTTCTTTTCCATATTTCCTTTACTTTCTGGTAGTGCATCCAACTTTCTTCTTCTATCCATTTTATTTTAGTGCACTTTATTATTTTGTCTAAAAGAAAAGACCTTTACATTATAAATTATTTCCCTAAACTTCATTCCATCCAAATACCATCCTCTTTTAACCTTAGATTTTGAAATTTCTCTTCATCTGCTTTATATATCCTGCTTGGCTTTTTAGTTTCCAAAGTTTTTTTTTTAATTTCTTTATTTAGTCTTTTTGGGTTCATTCAGACCATACGACCAACAAATTTTAGCTTTTTTTCTAATTGTAGTTTTCAAATCTTCTCAGGTTTTATAAGTCTCCTTATTAATTTTAGTGTATACCCTTCTTCTATTTTACTGGGACTGTAGATTCTCCTTAGGATTTCCCTCTCAATTCTGAGGAAATTCTAAAGGCCAGTCAGATTTGCTCTACCTTTCTTTTTCCTGTTTAGCCTCCAGTAACTACCGGTTTAGATAATTCTTGAGAGGATGAATGAGGATGATATGTATGAGTGTAAATGAAGTGTAGTCTTGTACATTCTTAGTTTGACCATTCCTGAGATGTGTGGTTAATTGAAACCCAACCACCAAAGAACACCGGTATCCACAATCTAGTATTCAAATCCGTGTAACTGGCTTTACTAGGACTTGAACGCTGTAACTCTCGACTTCCAAATCAGCTGATTTGGGAAGGCGCGTTAACCACTAGACCAACCCGGTGGGTTAAGATTTGCTCTACCAATTCAATGAAACGTCACTGGTCTGACTACAATATTGTAATGCCTCAATTTTCTTTTTATAAAAAGATCCTTTTTGTTGTAAATTTTTCTAATTTTATTTCCACATTTCCAGAGGTTTATTGTTTGTCCTGTTTTTAATATTATTTCTCCTAAATATTTAAATTGGTGGTGATATTTATTTTTTCATATTTGGTCTCTATTAATTCTTTTGGATAATCTTTGAAGTTTATCATGATTTCTGTTTTTGAGAAAGAGATTGCAAGCCTGCTTTCACAACATATTTTTTTAGGTTATTAATTTGTGAAACTGCTTCTTCCATTAATTATTTTATAAATAAATATTTCATTCAAATCGGTGGCTAATTATAAAATAATGTTTCTTTCTTTTTCCTATTTAGCCTCCGGTAATTACCATTCAGATAATACTTCAGAGGATGATGTGTAAGAGTGTAAATGATGTGTAATCTTTTACAGTCTCAGTTCAACCATTCATGAGATGTGTGATTAAGTTAAACCCAACCACCAAAGAACACCTGTATCCACAATCTAGTATTCAAATTTGTGTAAAAATAACTGAATTTACTAGGACTTGAACACTGGAACTCTCGATTTCCAAATCAGCTGATTTGGGAAGATGCGTTCACCACTAGACCAACCAGTGGGTTAAACACTAATGTTTATAGATCATGTTGTACACTTTTAAAATGTACATATTCCTATATAACTTTTTTTTTCTTCTAAAATCGATCCTTTCAGGAATCATATTCCTCTGTACTATACAAAAAATATTAATCTGATCAACCCAAGTTCTGAATTAATAAAATAAAATAGGATGACACCTACCTTATTCCATAAACCAAGTAAGAGCACTTTCACAAGTACCTTACATCATCAATTGCTCTAATAATATTTCAACTCTGTACAGTCACTTAACTTTGGCTAGCTAGTCTACGTAAATTTCTATTGTTTTTATTATTGATTTTAATTTTGACTTTTAATTTAATTTTATTAATGACTTCATATTTTATATATATGCAATTTTTAATTTTAATTTACAATTTAAAATTTTTGAATTAAAAAAAAAAATTAGTTTTATTTCTGTTTTCATTTAACTGAAAAAGAATCTTTTAACAATTTTAAATCTCATGTATGGTATAGAGTTTTTAATTTTAATGTGTAATTTGAAATGAACGATTTGAAAAATTATATAGAGCAACTGATGATGCGAGGAACTCGCGAAAGTGTTCTTGCTTGGATTATAGACTAAGGTAGGTGTCATCCTATTTTATTTTGTTTTATTAATTCTGTACATGGGTTGATCGGATTACTATAATAAAAATACTAAAAAGCAAATACTGATCGATTCCAAATTGCACAGCAATATCTGGGAGATGAATCAATAGCCAATTTTTCATATAAGGTTCATATAAAAATAGGTAAAAAAACGGTTTATTAGCGAGTTTCGGGTGCGAAACATTTAGTCCTGCTTTCTGCTCCCTCTGTAAAATTAAACTGTACTAAAATTCTTGGGGTACAAATCGATTTCACCCCGTTTTTCTTAAAACCAAAGTGAGATAGAGGTCTGGGCGCACTTTTATTCAATTTCTTAGATTAAGAAACCATAAGGAAAAAACTAAATCGTTTTCCAAGGACGAACGTATGTTTATTATCTAGACTTACGCCTGTATAAATCTTACGAACGAGTGAAATACGAGTTTCGGATAAAATTTCCGAATTCTTCAGTTGCTTATAAGTCGGCAATATCGAGTTTGATTAATAAATTTCGTGAGACTGGGAATCTACATGATCGGAAAAGCACAGGTCGACCGTCACTGTTAACAACTGAAGTTCTGGTAGATGTGAAATAACGTTTGACTCGCTCAGAAAGTTATCTTCACAGATCGAGCTTTCAGAGCTACTAAAAAATTACAATTGCATGCTTATAGCATCGGTCTCGTTCAAGAACTGAAAGAAGTAGACCACCGAATACGTTTACAGTATTGTCGTCGGTTTCGTTCTTTTGTTGATGATAAAGGGATTGAAATTTTAGATTGTGTTTATTTCTGCGACGAGGGACAGTTTCACTTGAATGGTCACATTAATGGCCAAAACTGCCGAATATGGAGTTCTGAAAATTCTCACGCGTTTCATGAACGACCATTACAACATGTAAAATTGGTGTTTGGTGTGCGATCTCCCGGCGTCGTGTAGTAGGAACTTTACTTTTTGAAAAATCTGTAGACGGTGTGGTTTATCCAACTTAATTGATTAATTTATTGTCATGTTAGATTTACACGAACGAGAATGTCAGTTCCAGCAGGATTACCCAACGCGTCATACTGCTTATTAAACGCTGAATATGTTACAGGAATTTTTTGGCCATCGTTTGATATCAAAAGCGTTGTGGACTCCAAAATCCCCAGATCTTACACCAGCAAACGTTTTCCTTTGGGGATATGTAAAAACTGTTGTTTTTTTCAAATAATCCTCTTACACTTGACGAATTGAAGGTTAACACAGAAAGTGAGATTAAAAAATTACGAAAGGTGGCTGCAAATGTTATGAAACGTATACGAGCCTGCGTCGGGTTCACAGGAAAATATTTTCAACATCTACTGTAAAGTTATTAAAAGTAATTTGAATATTGTTTTGTAAGTGTTTTATTAACATTATTTTTTTAAAAAAATTAACTTCATCAAACAAAGGGGTTGTATCCTTTTTGAAGCACTCATTATTATTGAAATTGTTACAGTACATGATGTATGTGTTAAACAAGTATGAAAGAAATTTAGGTTTATTATTACTTTTTTAAAAATCTGTTATTTAAAATATTTCATAAAAATTATTAACCCATAAATGAATTTCTGGAAGAACCATTTCCATTTTTGTTCTTCCATTTTCTTTTTTTTCTTCCCATACCTAGAAGGGTGGGCCAGCTAATGCATTGCACACCCTCAGAGGTTGGCACACCCTCAGAGGAATAGCTGGGCGTTGAAATTTCGCGAATGTGAAGCTGTTAAAGCGACAATTGAGGACGAACCTCCCAACGGACTACCAGTTTCTGTGACTGACGAGAATCATCGAAAATAATTGGACAATTTGCTTCAAAGTGACTGGCGAATCACCCAGCAATGCATCTCGCTATTCAGTTAGGCATACCTAAGGAACGAGTAAGCCATATTACCGAGCATTTGGTTACCGTAAAATCTGTGCACGATGGGTACCGCAAAAACTCTCTGATGGCTCTCCGGAATCTGGAGTTTGAGCCTATTCCGCATCCGCCATACTCACCGGATTTGGCTCCGTGCGACTTCCACTTCTTCCCTCATCTCAAGAGAGATCTGAAAAGTAATCATTAAATCACAGACGATGAGGTGAAGGAAGCTGTGGATCAGAGAAAGACCGCCAGAATTTTTCAGTGATGGAATGCAAAATGTTATCACAAGTTGGGAAAAGTGAATCAGTATAAACGGGGATTATATTGAAAATTAAATACTGCATTTTGTAGCTAAGGTATTGTACTTTTATTCATTTTTTATTTCATTCCAATATCTCTTTTCATTTCCATGCTGTGCATATGTGTGCAAAATTTATCAGCCGAGCCTCGTAATAAAATATAATCAAAGTTTAACCAGCTGATTAAAAATAAATAGTATATTCCACAAAAAAGGGGAAAAGAGATTTGAAGGCAAGGAAGAACAGAGAGAATATTTTAATACATTTAGATAAAAATTTATTATTGAGAAAGAAGAATTGAAAAGAAGGAAAAAATAAGCTTTAAATGTTATCAAGACAGATAAGATAGAACAGTAATATTATACACAAGTCTTGAGAGAATATTTTTAATTTAGTTTTCTGTCTGTTAATAAACTTATATTTTATTATTAACTTACCTTTCAAATTATCTTTGAAATTTTGTTAGTAAATTTTTACTTCCTTGTACGAAGTAAAGAAAGTATCGGTTCGCGAAAAATTTCGGTTAAAAATGCTAGTTTGCAAGCTTATTCTGATGGATTCATCGATGTACAAAAAATCTGTTGTGGACACCACATAAATTCCTTGTACGCTTATAAAATACACGTTTTTAAAATGAAAACTACATAAAATTTTATTTTATTAATAAAGTCTGTTATTTTTTTTCTTGTTATTATTGAATTATTATTTAATGTAAACACTTTTTTTTACAATCAGAGGTTAATAATTATTAATAAATCAATATATTTAAATTAAAAAAAAAAAAATTAAAAAAAGGAGATGAAGTCGGATTTGAAGCCTTCCCCTTGGAAGATCCAAATATTCCATTAATTAAAATTTTTTTATTTTTAACAATGAAAATAAGTGCCATTTACGATATATCGTTGAAAAGATTTCAATGAGAACATACTACAGTTAAGAAAAAGTCAAAAATTCACATTTTTGTGCTTTTTGGACACTTTTGGTGTCCTCAAAAGGGGAGGTGCACAACTAGATGTTACAACAGTCCTAAATCCAAAATTTTAACATCCTACAGCTTATCGTTTTTGAGTTATGCGAGATACATACTCACATATTTACGTACGTACAAACATCAAGCCAAACTAGTCGGAATGTATTCAGGGATGGTCAAAATGAATATTTCCATTGAAATCTGAAAACCGAAATTTTCCGTGATCACAATACTTTCTTTACTTCGTACAAGGAAGTAAAAATTACACTTCCAAATTTTGGGTTTTCAAAAATTGTAATTGAGGTTTTTAATGTTATATTCTTTTTCTTGTATTTTATTCAAGTTTATATTGTTAGATTAATGGATTTTTTAAACAGTACTTAGATATATGCTTCAAAGAAATCTCTTAATAACTGGAAGCAAGTACTAAAAAAAAAAAAAAAATTTTAATTAAGTATTAATAAAAAGGTAATAAATATACCCTTTTTTATAATACGATTAAAATAAAAAGTTCGTTCAAGCAAAAACAAATCAATCAATACCCAACAAGCGACAGGTACAAGTTGAAAACTATTTTTTAAATAATAAATAAATATTTTATTCATATAGATACTAATAGTGCATTATGTACAGTACGTATATAATTTAAATTAGTCTTCTAGTTTAAGAGAATTAAGTGTGTATAAACAAAAATCTTAAGCTGTTTAATTTCAGATAAAATAATCTTAATATAAACAGGAAACGTTTAATTATTACAACATAACTAGAGAAAAATAATTCTTTAAAAAAATCTGGGCAGATAAATAATCAAAAAAACAACACGATTATGGAAGTAAATTAATAAGCACATAATGAGCATAATTTGTTGTCGCTGTATGTTACTGTATCGTTACCTTTTTGCAAAGATGTCGTTTTGTCATAAGCACAGTTTGCGCGTTTTGCAAAGAGAATGGGTTAATATTAATATAATTTTTAAGAAAAAATTAATGATTGTACGTCATATTAACATCTTTAGACCGTTAATTTAATTTAAGAAAACAGCTGATTTATTTCATTTTAAGAAAAAAGGAATTTTGAATTTGCAATTTTTACTATATAAAACGAAACGCGAAAGCGTAAAGTCGAAAGTAAATAAAGTGTATTTTATTTATATAAATAAATAACGTGTATAATAAGCAACTGAAAAATTTGAGTATTAAGCTTAATTTTTATATTACTGATATCTGATAACGTATCGAAAGCTGTATTTTCAAGTTATCAGTGATGTAATCCGTGGGTTAGAAGAGAAGAAGAAACGTCATTGTGTTCGTGTTAAAATATGGTAAGATTCCTAATTTGATGGCGTGTTATTTTATGTAAACTGTGTTAATTGAAGCACTTCAACTAATTTGAAAACGATTTTTTCAAAATGTTTTCTTCCTCAGTGGTTAACGGTAAAAACCATATTGTTTTCTTTAAACGTTTTAAATCGTTTAATTATTTAACTTTTAGTAATGCTAATAGTCAACGAATAATGGCCAAAAAGGCGGTTGATTTATCATTCAGTAATCCTGAAGAGGCATTTAAGAGTAAATATAATCATGAGTTGTTTAGAGGATACATCGTCTACATGTTGTGCTCCAGTAATTTCCTTGTTAAAAATAATAGTAAAATTATGAAAATTATGCAAAAAGTGTTAGGAAAGAAATTGTTTGAATTGATTCTTAAAATGACCGCGTATGGTCACTTTGTAGCAGGCGAAGACGAAAAAATAATTAAACCTGTATTGATGCGAATGAGTAAATTTGGTGTGTATCCGATTCTAGATTATTCCGTGGAAGAAGATTTGAGTGAAGAAGAAGCAGTTAAAAGAGATTATGAAGGAGCTACTTCAGAAACCGAGAGGAAGAAACCTAAGTCAGATGATCAGAAAAAAAGAGAGATTTCTAAAGCTTCTTCTACTGGTAGTATTAGTGAACGACCGGTGGCTCAATTCCAAGCTTTTCAAGAATTTGGTGATAGAAGAAAATCTGTTGCAAGTGCAAGAACATATTTTTACATAAATGAGGATGTTTGTGATCGTAATTTAGATATCTTTCGTAACTGTATTTCAGTTGTTGCTAGTGGAAATTTTGGGCCTGGAGTGGCAGCTATAAAACTTACAGCTCTTGGTCGACCGCAACTGCTATTACAAATTTCAGAAGTTATTATGAAAGCTAGAAAATTTGTAGCTGATGTTGTCGGTCAGTCAGATAAAAGTTCAAATATACTGCAGTTCCATTTAACAGAAGCAATGTTAGAAAAAAGATTGACAAAACATGGGATCAAAGATGTGAAGGCTTTCTTAAAAAATGTTGTAAAAGATAGAGAAGGTGTACTGCATTTATTTCCATGGAACGGTATAATTGATAAAAATTTTGACTTGAATGAAACATTTCGAATACCAAGTTTAGAAGATGGTCGTATGGTACGACTTATTACTCAATTAACTAAACAAGAAGAACAAATGTTTCGTAACATGATAAAACGGGTTAATGAAGTTTTCAATTATGCTAGAGAGTTTAATGTACCTGTAATGGTTGATGCAGAACAAACTTATTTCCAACCTGCTATATCGAGAATAACTATGGAAATGATGCATAAACATAACACAGATCGCTTAACTGTGATGAACACCTATCAGTGTTATCTGAAAGGCGCATTTAATGAAATTCATAATGATCTTGAACAGGCTCGAAGAGAAAACTTTTATTTTGGAGCTAAACTTGTACGGGGTGCATATTTAGAACAAGAAAGGTCAAGAGCGAAATCAATTGGTGAGTAATTGTAATTATTTATTTTTAATCATTTATAAAGTTAAGTATAATTAATATTTTTCTATGGAGTATAAACACTGTACTGCTTTGTTTCACAGCTGGAAGTTATACACAATTTGTTATTTCATGCTTTCAGTTGCAATCTTATGGTAATAGCCTAAATAAGAAAACTCCAAATTTTCTTTGTTTTAAATTAATATTTATTATAGCATAAATCCCTGTGACAGTGAGGGTTTCTATAATAGGGCTGAATATTAACTACATTTTGATATGCACATTGTATTTGATTAATTGAAGTAACCAGCTGTAAACCACAAACGTTAATGCCCCACTGAAATAGACAATAATTTAAATTAAATGATGTGTATGGTAAATCTTAAGATGCTATACTACTTTATTTATTTAGAGGCTATGTGGGTAGCTGCATTCTGTGTCTGTGTTAGAAGTGGAATCAACTACCAATCGACAAGTGGAAATTCAGAGGCAGAACAGTAGCATGTTATCATTAAAGTTAATTACAATAATAGTACAAACATTGTGATTTTAGTAAAAAAAAAAAAATAATAATTTCTTTTTAAACAAATTTAAAATGTCTCTCACTTTCTATTACTTTGTCAAACATTTCCTTACATTAATTCCAAAAACTGTATTGTCCAGTTGTTTTATTAGTTGTATGATTCTGCTATTGTTGATTGTAATAATCTCTGAGTGATCAGGAAACCTTTTCAGTATCTTATCTGTGCTATATCTATTGTTTAGTCTATTGTTTTTATCAAAGTTAGTGCATACTTTAAATTTGCCTTATTGTATAAGATTTTCTTAGTGTTTTAATTTTCTATTTTAAAAACAGATCTTATACAATTTTTGAAATTGAGAAATAGCTCTATTTAAAAAAACATTTTGTGGAAAATTTAGTTTAAAAATTAACAAAGTTTTTAATTAATTATACACTAAGAATACTACCTTAACTTGATTGCCTAATCATGTATGACATTCTCTTCAGATTTTTGACCAGACCAATGATATGAAAAGTTATAGAGTTTATAGTTTGTATGCTGTGAAGAAAAATAGTGTTATTACTAGGATAAATAATATGTAAAAAAACCATTTTAAAAACCATTATCTTAAATGCACTAAAAGCTAAAAAATAATTTTAGGACAGTATCTCGGAAATCTGTGAAATTCGTAGCATCAAATTAAAAATTTGATGTTTTTGCCAATTTTTTCATATGTGTGATGAATGGCTTAAAGAGTGGGGTGTTCATCTTTGCACGTTTTTTACATCCTTTTTTATTTTCTACTTTTTAGTTTTCATAAGTTTATTCTTTACAACTGCGCTAGCGCACAGTTTTGAGTGATTATATTAAACTTGAATTTTTTCCTCAGCCGTAGAAAAAATACTTTCATTCAATTCAATCAGTTGAAACATCACAAACATGGATAATTCTTTCTCTAAGAAAATATGTATGTAAACAAGGTTGCATAAGTTGAAGGGGCATTTTTTTCACTTAGCAACTTGGGGCACCTTAGTGACTTGAAAATGTTGCTAAAATGTGTTGTCATCAGGACCAAACCTGTATGCAAAATTTCAGAGCAAATAGATTAGCGGAAGTGCTTCAAAATTAGATTGAAAAGTTCCATACCATGAATCACACGCATAGTCCAAGAGCGAGTTAATATGTGTGATAAAAATAATATTCCATAGTTAAAATCTATTTGTAATAATTGATTTAATGATTTTAAATGTATTACAAGCACGTAATTAACTATATTTTTTAATTTTTACTAGTGCCATCTACTTATTTTCCTTGGTGGAAAGAAGAATAGGTAACAAAAAGGTGTACTTGCAGATATACTCGTACTTAGAGCAGAAGGTTTGTCAACAATTTCTTTTTGTATAATATCTTCAATAGCTGACTCCATTACTTGTGTTGTAGTATCAGTATCAGACAAAGAATATATTCTGTATTCTCTGTAATATAGATATTTTTTCCTTGCTGAGCTTAGTCCATTTGGTAAAATTTTCTCAGGGAAGCCTTGTTAAATGTTTTTTCATCTCTGCTGATACACTTAATTTATGATTTCTGATTCTGATGTTAGCCGGCAATCTATACACCTTTTTTTTCAGCAGAAAATTTAAAGCGGCTGTAACTGGAAATATTTGAAATACTTTTCTATTTGTTTTGAAAAGAATAGTTCTGCTAGTCGTAAATTTGTTCAGTTACTTTACCAGCCTTATCACTACACTACACTGGTACATTTAGTTTGGACTACGATGTTGAATCTTAAACAATTTTTTTTTTAGAAAACTTCCTAGTTGCTAGGTAAAGTTATAAATGTAGAATGGCTTGCAGGACAGTTTGCATAGATTTGTAACCAAATTTAAATGAAAGGCTAAAACTACATTCAGCACGCATTTTACACAGTCATTTTGATAATATACAGTGACCATTTATGAGTCCATTTTTGCATTTGTATTTATAAAATCATTGTCCTATCTCAATGAAGATTCCTTCAGTCTCTTCGTAGTCTTTAGTTCATTACAAAATCCCAGAGACTATTCAGGTCTTGTAAGATCTGCCATAAAAATACCTAATACCAAAATATCTTGTGATTTTATTACTCAAATCGTATCACTGTTCTGGGAATTATATGAATTTCAAACTTTGCCACTTTCAAACCATACCTCCTTGAAATCACTCGAAATATGACTTTAATGGTGTTTCTTTATGCAATTGCATTACTATAGTTTAATTTAATTATCTGTATCTATATATATATATATATATATATATATATATATGTGTGTGGATTGTAACTAGCTCTCTCTTCTATTCATTAATTTTGTGTTTTATAAAATTTTGATTGAGGTTTTTTAATTGGTTTGCTTGTTCCAGTTTTTCAGAAGAGAAAAATCCAGGAGCAGTTATTTTTTTATCAACCTGTAGTATATCACTTATATACTTATATCACTTAATATGAAATCAAATATTTTTTTTTTATATCAACAAAGCTTTTTTGATTATAGAATTGTGAATAATTTGTAAAAGAGACTTCGATTGATCACATAGCTATTAATTTCATCACTTCTAATAAAATAGCTGAAAATAAAAATAAAATAAATGCAGATGAGAGATTATAATTGTGATAGTTTTTTCTAAATTTTATAAAATTGTCAATTTTTCAGGTTATGCGGATCCAACGAATCCATCATTTGAGGCAACAACAGCAATGTATCAAAAGGTATTCGATGAAGTTTTGCGACATATAAAAATTAGTGCTGATAATAATGAACCTAAGAACAAAATACGTGTTATGTGTGCTACACACAATGAAGGTACTGTGAGGTATGCGATTGAAAGGATGAAATTAGCTGCCATCAATCCAGAGGATGGGACTGTTTTCTTCGGACAACTTTTGGGCATGTGTGATTATATAACATTTCCTCTGGGACAGGCCGGTTACAGAGCTTATAAGTATGTGCCTTATGGACCGGTTTCTGATGTGATGCCTTATTTATCACGGCGTGTTGAAGAAAATACAGGTATATTAAAAAAAGTTAAGAAAGAGAAATCCCTTCTAATTAAAGAATTAATGAGGCGCATTAAAAGTGGACAACTGCGTTATAATCCTGTCTTGTAAATTTTTAAAATTTATTACATGGTATAGCCTGTAATGTTGCAGTATTGTAATTTTTTGTTACTTTTCAAATTATATTGTTACAACAGTTCTGTTTTATTTATTTTAACTTTTATTAATGAATAATATATAGAAATTTTTTTAGTAATTACTGTTCTTATTGATTACCCAAACTATTTACTGCATGGATACAGCTGCCTCTTAGTATACTCATCCACATCTGAGATGCTTTCTCATTTTCCTTTAAATAGCTTTTAAATGTGATCTTTTTGGTTGATATGCTTTACAATATTTAAAGTATTCATTTCATTTATCGGTATGCTAAGTTTTATTTTATAAATCATTTAAATAGTGTATTTTTTTCTTTTTAAATGCTTTTTAAGGGGATTAATACATTTTATTATCATGAAATTTTGTTTACCAACAGACCTTATTAAAAAATGCAATTTTAAATTCCTTGGTATTAATCAACAGTTACTAATGGATGTTATTTATTAACAGATGGTAAGAAAGTGCCAAACAGTTTAATTTATAAAAAAGTATTAATAAAAAAGTATTAAAACAAAATGTAACTATATACTTTGCAATATTTCAAAGAAATAGTGAAAATTAATTTACAGTATTATTTTTATTTAAAAATATTTTATTTTAATAGTATAATCTTGTTATTTAAAAAACAAATAAACATAAAAATTATTAAAAATATTGTGTTGTATAGTAACTTAATATAGAAAAAACTGTCCAACCACATATTAGGAGGAATCTTAAACTTCCAGAAGGTCACCATCATATCAGGTCACCTTCCAGTTGACATGGTATGCAAATTATTCTCAAAACAGGTTTTTCTAGAGTATATCCTAGGCTTACTAAGGAAAGTGAAGTGCAAATTGGTTTCTGAGTATATTCTTCACAAAGCCAAACATGCATAATGTTACACATCAACAGTTCATTCAACTGAATTGCATGATATATTTAGCTTTAAATAAAACAACCTTCATTTGGTTCACAGAGGGATTAAGTTGTATAATTAACTCTCAAAGAAAGAAATGCTTCTCTTGTTCATCTACATATTTCATAGTCACAAGTATTCCACTTTTGTTAATTTTAAACAAATTAATGATCTTATTCTCATTGAAAAACAAAATATTTACTGTTGGGGAAAGTTACAAAAATAAAATTACACTAGCTCGTATTTGCCAAAAGAATATTGGACTTTATTTTTGACAGAATGAAATCAGAATTATATAAACCATATTCATAAAAACAAAAAAAAATGCATAAATATATCATTATATAATTGTTTTGCACAAAATTTCCTTATGCGATATTTATATACAACATTCGTTAAGTAAAGTATAGGTAAACTTTTGTTACCTTAAATATTTCTTTTACTTACAGAATATAATAACAATACAGAGTATAATAATAATATCTTAATATATTAAGATATATAAACAATATATATACATATATATATAAACAATATCTTTATACTCGCTGGCACAGAATGTAAACTGGACTATCATAATAGAAAGTTTAACAGACGATTCCTTTAAGTTTAATATTTTATCATACAATTATAGAGAAGAAGAATCACAAACATAATGTTTAAAGGATTTTTGACATACAACTTAGATTCATAAGTATTAAACATAAAGAATGTTCGCAAAGTTCACACAACAAAGATTCATAGGTATTATAACATAACAAAAGATACTTTAAGAGTTAATTGAAACATACACTTTAACAAGAAAACTTATAAAATCTTTAAACGTACGAAACAAAAAATGAAATGTACCTTACAAACGAAATGTTCACAAAGACAGCTTAACAAATTGTTGAAAAATATATATAATTTAATGTATGTACTTGTATACTGTATGATGCGTAAATCTTGACTGTACAATATAAGTCTTCAAATGATAGATTGAGAATAGACTAGAAGAGACGAGAGTGACTGTGATCAGAGAGAGACTGATGGTCAGAGACAGACTGAGAGAGAGACGATGTTCAGAGACAGACTGACAGAATCTAGTGGGGAGTCGGCTTATATAGTGTAGATGGAGCCGATTTCACACAAAATGTTTATGTATTTTTATTTATTTTTTTAAACATTATAAACATGAAATAATACAGAGTTAAATCTTAATAAATAATCAATACAAAAGGCATAAATAAAAATCAGCTGAGAATATATATTTATATGTATGTTGAATGGAACGCATAAATTTCAGTGTATGAAAAATTTCTTATTTATAATTGAAATATTAATTATATCAAAATACTGTTAAATTTTAGATGAAAATAAGTCAAATACCAAACAAGTTGAATTAACACTGCTTTACGCATTGGCGTAAACATTTACTAAATTTTGCTATTCTCTAATTTTATTTTCATGACATTTCTTCATGATTCTTCTATTTGTACCTTATCGAGATAAATCTGTTGTAATCTTTACTACACAGCTTAGTTACTGTAACAAAAAGTGGAAATTTTATGGTTTCTTTATTTAAAAATTCATCAGCTAAAATGCTTAATTATTTTAAAGTAATATTTTAAATAGACAGAGTAATATCATTTAAGCATTAAAGAAAATTTCAAACTAGGTGATATTTTAATTGAAATTATAAAAACAAATCAATTTTGGTTCAGATTGTTTATCTTTTAGAAGATATAATTTAAGAATCACTGCATTTTTTAAAAACATCAAATATTTACTTATTTTGATGTATTTTACTTTGTCCTAAACTTCTCTTTTAATTATTTATTAAACTGTTTAAAACAATATAATATTTCATGAAGCGGGCCAAAGAAATGGTAAATTTTCTTTTCAGTGCTGCCAAAACTATGGTTAATGTAAGCTTGTCTGTAAATGTACCGCTTCACAGCTATGTCGTTGCCAATAGTTGACACGAGTGGTGATGTGATGCGTATATTTTTTCTTATTATAGAAATGATGTCCCTTGCTCAAGCTATTTGTATTGAGTTTCATCAATACTTTAATCTTTATTGTCACGATTCTGCTCCTCATGCGATAAATACTTGTTTTGGAGATTTTAAAGAAACATCTTCAACCGTACAGGAAAAAACCTGTTGGATGAAAAGAACTGTTTTGTGAATCAATTGTAAGTTGATGTTTGCAGTGTCCCAACACAATTAGCTGAAATCATTTAAGATCACTTTAACACTTTGCATATAATTTTACTAAGAATGAGAACAAAATATTTAAATTTTTACCTATATAAATAACAATTAGTTCAAGAATAAAGCCTAAACACCTGAGAAATCATGAAATTTTTTTTAATTATAAATGAGATTGAAAATTATGAAAATATTTTCCACCAATTTATGAATGTGTTCAGCTTACATTATGATGTGTCTTCAGTACAATTCTTACTAAAAAATTGTTTTTTAAATTACAAATTTCTGATATTGTGCGTTAAGAAATGCAAAACAGTTTCATGAGCAATCCTTTCACACAGAAAAGAGAATAGTTTGGTGTACTGTCTCATCCCAGTGAATTATTGGACCATATTTTATTAAATATGAGAACAATAAAAAAAAAAAACTGTCATTACAACTCAATGTATCAATTAAAAAATTTGGTGGGTCACCTTCGTTTTAACAAGATGGTGGAACAGCACACTCTATTACTGCAGAGCAATAGTTTGTGAAACGTGTCATCTTGAGAAATTGAGACATTACATAGCCAGCTTGATCTCTAGGTTTAATTGCATGTGACTTTTTGAAAAGAAGAATCAACAATATTAAATGAAAAAAAGTATTGAACTTAAAAGGAATATTGGCAAACAACAGAATTGAAAAATTGCAGAAAGCTTCAAGAATGAATATTCTCATACACTCAAGAGATGAATATTTTAAGAATATACATTTTTAAAATTATTTTCAAAAACAATATTCGTAATCTAGTATTCATATATAATTGATTTCATTAAGTAATAATTTTTATAATTATGGAATTTAAAAAAGAAAAGTTTTTTCAGTGTGTTCAGTATAAAAAAAAAAACAATATGCTAAGCTGCATGAGTAAGTATTAAAAAAAAAAATGATTTCATAGCAGTAAACAGCTGAATGCTAGGTACTAACTCCATAATTCAACAGCCTTTTATTAAATTATAAAAATATTGGGAGATACAAGATGAGTCATCTTTTTAGAAGTAAATCGAAATTATCTACTTCGATATGTTTCAATAATACTTTGAAGTAATTGTTATTGATAAACTTAACTTTTTTCCACACTAACTAAAAGTAAAGATTAATTTTATTAATTGTAATCATTTATAACTTTTTATCCGTAAAATCTTTTTAATAATTAGTGGATCTGAGATATTCTATACCAATACTTCTCTAGCTAGAAGGGTTTCATTAAGCCATTCTTTACTTCGTTTTTTTTATCTGTAATCAGTAAGATAAGAAATATATTTTTGAATAAACCATACATGAATCAAGAATGAATGATCTGCACTCAAACGATAGAAAAATACAAGCTTTCCTTTCAGATCTACCCGAGCCAAATAACAAATTGTCACTAAAGCTCTTTCTGGAATTATATTTTTGAGTATTAAAAAAATGATTTTATCAATTTAATACATTTTTTTTTTCTTTTAATAGGAGACCTCAGGAACATTTTTAGGCAGTTGAAATGGGTGTATAAATATTTTATCAAGATTTTTATTTTTAAACATGTATCACTTCAGCAAATTTTAGGACATTCAGAAAATCTCCAGCTTGGATAAATAGTATCATTTGGATTTAGTCCTTTTTGTACAGAGTATATCAAATGCAACTCAAAAAGACAGGCACATTCTTCCCAACAAGGAGTCTTACTTTTTAAGGTTTTGGGGGTTGGTGACCCCATGGTCCTAGCCTCTGCAGCTTTTTTCCTACTATACTCAGAGCTGCAGAACATGTTACAATATACACATACTCTATACCAAGAACACTACACATATTACAACATACTACACCGTTTCTTCTTACATTTACACCCTGTGGTGTTGTTGCATCATCTTAACGCACCTGTAACCCAAGGTGGAAACTATCGTGCCAATGGGTGAATAACTCTACATAGTGAGTCTTGAACGATGGCACGTGGCCAACCCAATTATGTTTAGCCCTAGCTCCAGTACACATGTGGTCCGTTATATTGCCAGTACTCATGGAACCAAAATTTAGCTCTAGTGAAAAGGCCTTGTTCAGCTTTGTCTGACGATGGCACGTGGCCAACCCAATTATGTTTAGCCCTAGCTCCAGTACACATGTGGTCCGTTATATTGCCAGTACTCATGGAACCAAAATTTAGCTCTAGTGAAAAGGCCTTGTTCAGCTTTGTCTGACGAAAAAAGTATTGTAGAAGATGATACCTTGAATTGTGACGCATCTCGTCTATAATACAAAAATATCAGGTTTATAGTTCTGAGAAATAATCAGGAAGATGGCTCGCTCCATAAGGTTTCATCTTACCTGATTAACAAACTTAATAGATTCAAGTGGTTTCCCGAAGAACGTCAGAAAATTACGAGACGAATCAATTCTGATTGAAGCATTTAATGATGAGCAGTTAAGCTCTCTTATGTCTCATTAATATGGGTGTATAAATATAAGTGCGGTATGCACAAAATACTAAATACCAGCCAGGGAGTATTTTGTCAAGACTTTTTGGATATGGATGTTACTGAAATAGCTGATGAGCTTCATCCCCAAGAAGTTGTAAAAGTGAAGCAGCAGAGCGGAATGGAAGAACCTACACTTATATTAACATTCAACCTTACAGGACCACCAGAAAAAATAAACGTTGTTACCTGTCAGTTCAAGTATGAACTTTCATCCCCAACCCATAGCGATGTTTCTAATTTCAGTCATATGGCCACACTACAGCCTGCTGAAAAACAGTTGTGTGCTAAAGGTCACAATGACACTGACTGCCAAGAAGATTAAAAATATGTGAACTGCAGTGGATCACATGCAACTCTGTTCCGAGATTGTCCAACCTTTACAGAAGAGAAGGCAAATCTTAAAATCTGTACCAAGCAAAGGCTATCTTTTCCAGCTACATAAAAAGACGCTTAACTCACGGAACCTGGTTAAACCAGACGTATCTTTTGTCACTGCAACATTAAAGAAGTCCCTGTAAATGCAGGTAATCAATATTGCGAATCCTGTAATGAGATTAAAAAGTTGTTCAGATCTTATCTGATGTAGTTGCTTCTCTTACAGCCACTATTTCAGAGCTGACTAGATGAATAAAAAGTCGATAGTTGTAGCTAGTGAAATTAACAGTGAGATCCCCCTAAAAGTTCCTGTCCCTAAAGTTTTGCCTTTCTAGGTAATAGTAAATACAGCTGGTGGTACACCATATAATAAGCTCCCTGCTAAGGAAGCCCACACACTCACCCCCTCTGGACTGTCATCTGCAACTTCCTGTTTTTCAAAATCCCCCCTATATCAACTTGTATACTGGACTGGAGGGTATGGATGAGAAACCGCCCAACCCCAGGGCATTGGAGTTTTTTAAAATTAAAAATTCTGAAAAGAAAAACTGGATCACCTACAATTAATTTTTTTATGTACTTCTAATTCTGTAACTGTAGTTACCTTTTTTTGAGCATTATTCAGTAGAACATTTAGAGGTCTTCTGTCCTGCATTGTATATATAAAACAGTATTGACACATGCACACATTAATAATAATTTGTTTCCAAGAAACACACCTTCTACAACAAGATACAGTATTACTCGGAGGCTATTTCTGTGAAATACAACTCCTCATAAACAGTAGAGAGAATGGGGTGGAGTTGCTATTTTCATGCGGAATGAGGTCTCTGCTACAAGGATACCACTGTTGCTATAAAAATCTCTATTCCCTTCAAATTGCATACCTGCAATTAAGGGAAGGTCCCTGTATAAATTTATACAAGACTTGTGGGGATGGTACACCTCTAGTTCATTTGTAAGGGCAACAGAAGCCCAGGTGCTCATCAACCATGTGAATTTAAAGCAACTAATGAGCTGCGGGGACCAAATCAAATGAACATACAGTGTTCGACTGCCCTGCTCTTGGGAGGGCCAGAATTCAGACCAACCTGTAGCTTAGAGGTCAAGGGGAAAATTGCCCTCTACAAGCGGCAAGTCAGTGTGGTGTGAGCTGCATTGTTGGACCGTGTGGGAGTTCCTTGATGCAGTTGCATTATTCAACCGACATCAGTAGTTTCTTAAGGGAAAAGACTTATCACAGTGCTGTACGAGGGTACCTTCGAGATATGGCTGGCTATCAGTCAATAGTTCCAAGCACTGTAAATGGTGAACAGGTACTTGCTGGCATTCAGTGACCTAGGCGTGGCAGTGAATTACTGTCTTTGATGATGTAAATTTATATTTATGAGTGTCATACATTTTAGTATAGGTGGAGTGGGCCTACCCAATTTTAGTTAATATATGAAAAGTGAATGGCTGGACGCAAAAGCTAGTGGTGTATGGCATCACACTGTTAGTAACCTAATAAATAGGAGACTGGTTGCTTAACCGAATGGGATAGTGGCGGGAGTAATGTCAGTAAACCAATATCTGCAATTATTAACGCTTTTCGGCCTGTAGCCCCGTACTGTAAATCTTGTATTTGCACTACCGGTGGTGATTTTCTGGCAAGAGCAGTGTTCTACATTCCCGTCGTCGGGGCTGATAACGATCGGTAGCAGTGTTAGTCAATCTGCACAGTTGTAGAGTCTTGGCTAGCCATCTGCGAAGTGTGTTGCAAGAGGTCCAAATTTCATAGTTCGTGGGGCCAAATTTATTTTTGCGAAACTCTGGCAGATTCGGGAAGCGATTTGTTCCAGTCGTGCTCTAGGAGCTTTTAGCTTTTGACATTCGAGCAGGGCTGTCTAAGAAGAAGCAGCCTTGCTCAGATAAAATAGCTGATGCTCATTTGCCTCGTGGTAGGTGATAGGTTCTTTCAGGCTGTAAACATAGTGCCTGGCATTACAGCTGGTGTAAATTTCTGTAGACGCTATGGAGCACTAATCTGGAAAAGACTGCCTGGATGATTTGGTTGACTTAACCAAGAATTTGGTTGCCGGTGTCCCCTTTACATCGAGAAGGTCGATAGATAGGTGACTGCAAAGACCGCTTATATTTTGGTATAATATTTAAGTAACCTACTCAGTGTGTGTATATTATTAAAATAATGTTAATAGTATATACTTATGTAATTTGTATTTATTATGTATTTATTACACTCTTTTTATGCTATTAATTATTAACAGCTAATTTAAATCTATTTGCAGTTCATTCTGTTAGTAATTGAAGTTGTTCACAAGCTTTTTCTTATTTTACCTTTATGGGTAAATTCTTTTTAATTTTGTTTTTTTCTAATAATAAACATGTAAAAACAAAATTCATAAAAATAAGCTAGTTCTTTGTCAGAGAATAACAAGTAGGTTTTTTCATCTATGGCCTAATAGCTTTACTACTAGTGCTTTTTGGTATTAATGTATATAAATAATTTATGTTTTATTTACCATGTTTCATCTGGATTAACATTAATTCTTTAAAAAGGATCAAAAATTTCTATATACAAGACAATGGGACTACTGATTTTTGGGAGAAATCATTTTTGTTTTTTTTTAATTTTTCACTTATTGTGTGGTTGTATAAAATTGAATTTTATTAAGATAAAAGTACTTTTTATGTTATTTAAAATTCCGAAGTTTTTAGTCGATTGAATTTAGTGATGGAGGGGATATTTACATTATTTCTAAACAGCTTTTGCCTCCTAACTATAAAATAGTTGACTAAGAATGTTGAAATTTGGTGCAAATATTTGAATACATATAACCCAGCTATGACCTAATTTTTGAACTCATTGGATAAGGGGTCATCATGGTAAACTATAATTTTTAGTATGTGATATTCTTTTTTGCTATTTTGAATAAAATTTTGCTGAATTTAACCAACTTATTGATATTCAGAATTATGGTTGATTTTCAAACCCATCGAAGAAAACAGCTTCACAGTAACCATATTACTTATGGTGCTATTTCCTGGCAACATGTCACATTAGTTAGACCACAAAGACATGAGAGTATAATAATTTAATTGTTTTACAATATTATCACATTCATTAGATAAAAAAAAAGAATGAGGAAATTGTAAAATTTATTTGTAAGAGTAAAAAATAATTTTAAAAACAAAACATGGCAATAAAATAGTTGAATTTGTTCTTTTGATAGATTTAAAATGTAAATTTTCTACACATAGGAAATTCTAGAATTACTTGTCATTAAAATGTAAAAAAAATTGATTATTTATTAAAAAAATAAATATTCTATTTTTATTAAAAAACTAAGGTGTTACATCAAAGCTAAGTAAAAAACTGTTACAAATTAAAATCTAAGGCTCATTTTTTTGATGCTCCATTAACGTCTTAACAAAATTATTAATTTTAGATTATTTGAAAAGATTACTACAACGATAAATAATGAAAAGTACATCATGCAATAGCCTCATATTGAAGTAAGATCATTAAATTAAGTTTTCAATCGATATGTTTAAAATTTGAGAACCACTGAATTAATGACATAAAATCCCTTCACCATTCTTTACAGGGAAAGGTGATAGGTAGTATATGTGCAGAGAAATTTTATTACAGTAAGACCTGTTTTGTTTCAGATAAGCACAGGCATAATATGAGCCATTAAATAAACGTGAAATTATTCTTGAACTAATCTTTGAAGGCAGCCTTTAAAACAATTAAACCACCTAAAGGAATTCAGCAGTCATGGAGAAGAAACTTTATAATTAAATTTTGTAATTTTCTTCAGTAGCTTTTATTGAAATCAAAAAAGAAATTTGGGATTAAATGCAGTAATTATACTAACAGTAGGTAGCGCTGTCAAAATTTTCACATCAAACAGCACTAGTTGAACAAATCTTTGAATTTTCCAAATAGTAAAATTTTACATTGAGAAAAAACATACACTACATTTCAATGGACTGCATAATAATACACGGTACAAAGTATAATCAATTACATATTACTACAGTTTAAAAATTCTCCAGACAAATCTGTATCTAATATTTAATAATATTTGCTTTAATTCTTACACGTTAAATACTTATGCAATTATTTGAATAACTTTATCAACACGTTAAATGTGCAATGGTTAAAACTAGATAAAAAATGTTACACTAGAACGAATCAGATCTTAGATCATAGAGCCCATTAGGATTACAGACCATAGTACCTGTGTGAAAAGAAAATTATCACTCTACTGTTATGAATTAGGCTAGGAATAATATACTGAACTAGCTTATACTGCATTTCACAGAAAGACACCACCATCAATAACTTCGGTTGGAACTAAATTTCAAAAACAGCGCTAGCCTCTAATCCAAGATGAAGTAGATAAAATTATTTTGTAGTAGAAAATACAATTTTTATTCAGTAGATTTGTTTTTGCTGATCTTAAAAATAATTATTTATTAATTTAAAAAAAAAACATCATTTATAAATGCTACCACACTAATAACTTATGAGCACGACCTTTTTTTAAAGAACTTCTCAGCATTTAACCAATACTAGTTGGATTAGTTTGCAAACAGCTGAATTACCAAAATATAGTTGGGATGTTAACAAGTTTCCGTTTTGGGTGTCGTGTGTTGGCTGTAGTTGTATGATTGTTTTGCGGTTTATATTTGTTTAACATAAATTTATTTGCTTACAAGTTATCTTTTGAACGTTATAAAAATGTTGAACGTACCAGCAGTTTTCATTGATATAACTACTGAAGAGCAGGTAATCGTATATCTTTTTGACATATGTCCGTTTCGTTCACATGTTGATTTTTAAGGTTAATTTAAATGTGTTTAAAACAGTACTATTTTTCGATTATAAAATTATTTAATTCACTATATACATTATATAACGAGTATTTAAATTATTATTAGTCATACCTGTTTTTCTCTTTCGATTTTGGCCTCTGTGGACCATGCAAAATAGCTTCATGATCTAATTGACTTTTTTTTTTGCCAATATTCTTTCATTCTCATACTGTGTCATTCCTTTTATTCCTCAGTCCAAACTCTAGATGTTTTCTTTTTATCTTTTCTGTAAACCCTTAAAAAATGTAATGTTATTTTTAAATCTATTTTTATGTTTTATTTAGAGCGTTTGTAATTTTTATCTCTACATTTTTAATAAAATTTGTAAACTAGTATTTATGTGACTACATTGTTGTTGGAATGTTTAAATATTCTCTTTGTTAGTTTGCTGTTGTTCATCTTGACCAGGTGACCATAGAACATCATTTATCCTTCAAATTGTATCTGCTACGTTTCCACTTTACGTTTCCACTGTAGATTTATCTTTTATATTTTTCTTTCTTTTCCATTTCTTCTAATTTCCCTTTGTTAATCAGTGTTAGACACTCAGATGCATATAGAACTTCTGGCCTTATTGCAGTATGGGAAAATTGATTTTAGCTTTATATACATCATCTAGCGTTATATACATATTTTGTCATTTGGTAAGCTCTCGATTTTATTCTCTATTATTCCTTTTGCTTAGTCATACCTGTTTTATTAGTCGTTAATTTTGAATCTTAATTTTGGTATTCCGAAGTTGTATTTCTTATAGTATTCTTATTGTAATAAGTGCTTGGAATGAACTTACAAGAATTGTTCTAACACTGAAATAGCATGTGTACAAGTCATATTTTACTCTAAGGTTCAGGGATTGATTAATACTGTTAATAACAGGTTCAGGTTAAATGTTCAAATACCAGTTATTTACTATTTACTTCATTGTGTAGTTAGTTATTTCTGAATTACTAGTTATGCATTTTTAATAAGTTAAACTTCCATTTTACATAATTATCCCAGTGTGATGATATTTACAGAACTGATCTATTAAGCAAACACCACTTTCAAATTTTTTAGGTGTTTTTTTAAATTTACCAAATAAGCTTTAAGTTGGTATTGAGTGAGCATTTTTTGTAATGTTATGAAAATATCAATCTTTACCAGAAATCTAACTCTGAACTTAATAGATGAATGGCCAGGATGTTACCTCTCTCGTAGAGGTTAGCATTTAGTTGTATTCATTATGTAAGATAAGTAACAGACTGCCAACAAAATTGTATTGGCTAATTCTTCTTTTTTTTTTATTATTTTGCATGCTCTGGCAACTGTAATAACTCGTGTTTTATTTAGCCAAAAGAGACCAAATTGTTTGCAATGTTTATGTTTTCAGTTATGTATCATTTGTTTATGTTTAGAAGAAGGATACAATTCAACAATTCAAGCCATATTCCCAAAATTAGAAGCTTTGATGGGTGGCATTATCCTGAATTATATTAATTTATTCTAATTTCTTTTTTCTAGGCTGTAGAGTTGAGAGTGTATTTTAAAAGTCTTGGAGCTGAAATATCAGAAGAGAAATCTCCTAAAGGAATTGAGGATGATTTACATAAAATTATTGGTGTTTGTGATGCGTGCTTTAAAGAAGGCAATGAACCAGAAATTGAGAGTGTCTTAAATGCTATAGTCTCAATGCTTGTATTGGTAAGTTAATTTTTATATATAATACTCTCAAAAGATGCCAATTTACAAGGGTTGTTATAAAAGAAATTCCTTGATCAATTTAAGTTTTCCTTAATGTCATATAAAAATCATTGTAAACAATTGTAAAATTTGAATTGTAAAATTGTAAAATCATTGTAAAATTTTTAACATTTTTCACATAATCATTGAAACTGGGTAAGCATTTGTCCCAGAAATTGATTTATTTCCTTTTTTAAGCAACTATTGACCAACTGTAGATTACAGATACTGATAGATGAATTTTTTTAGCATATGAAAAATGCCAAGCTGGACTTAGATATTGAATACAGAATCTGAATTGAACTGGCAGAGGCACCACAACTCCACCCTAATGCAAAAATAAATAGGTGTATAGAATTCCTATCTGCAGATGTTTCCATCCACCTCTGTTGTGTGGGTTTCTTTAACTTTTTGATTGTCTGCAAAACACATTTCTTTGAGATGTTATTTTTATTTTCTAGGTAAATGAAAGGCAGAAGAGTAAGGTCAGAGCTGTGCATGATTTCCCACACTTACCAATTTGTAAGATTTAGTGGTTAGTGTTGCATAGGATGCACATTGTCATGTTGAAAAAAGATTCAGTATGAAAGTTTGCCTGGATGCTTGTTTTTGAGTTCTGTCCCTATTTCAGTCAGCTTTGAGAGCATTTTCTTGCTATTGATTAAGAATGATGAAGGACATGGTAAGGTTATGAATCAAGGAAAGACTGCCAGTGTTCTTCATTCATTGAATGAGATAAGTAGTTAAGTGTTAGGAAAAATGTGTATCTGTAAATGCTGACTATGTAAAAAAATAAGTGTTAACTTTTGTAGCAAATAAAGATTTTATGCTGTATATGTTTTATTTGATTATCTCTTTTCAATTGCAAGTTATGAGCAGCTATACATTTTCAGCCATCCCTTGTATAATATAACTTGCATATATTAACTCAATAGGTATGATTTCTGCAATATTAAATATATAAACTGGTTTTATGGCAACTTGTAACATAAGTTTAATAAATTAGAGATCAATTATTTATGACCATATTTGCCCTATTGCACTTTATTAAATGTAGTTTTATTAATAAAATTGCGACATAAAGAGTGGAAATAAAAATATATTTACAATAGAGCAGCAATAAAAAAAGTGGTAGATAATTGAAGCTGGCATTTTATTCTTTTTTATATAGTTTAGAGATTCTATCTGATAACAGAAAACATCCCTTATTATGTAAAAGTATTGTTAATACCCTTTTTTTGTAATTATTTTCTGTAAAGATTGATTTTTTTTAATGTTACTTTTTTTTCTAGATACCAGCAGAGCGAGCTGAGAATTTAATCCTTGCTTTTAGTGAGAAGTTAACAAAAGCACCTGGTCATAAACTTGGATGTGTTGCATTGAGAGTGTATGTATTAAATCAGTAAATTAACTATTTTCTTAACCCACCGGGTCAGTCTAGTGGTGAACACGTCTTCCCAAATCAACTGATTTGGAAGTCGAGAGTTCCAGCGTTCAAGTTCTAGTAAAGACAGTTACTTTTATACAGATTGAATACTAGATCATGGATATCGGTGTTCTTTGGTGGTTGGGTTTCAATTAACCACACATTTCAGTAATGGTCGAACTGAGACTACAAGATTACACTTCATTTACACTCATACATATCATCCTCATTCATACTCTGAAGTAATACCTGAATGGTAATTCCTGGAGGCGAAACAGGAAAAAAAAGTATTTTATTAAGTTTTAAATATAACGCAAAACAGAAATAATATTGTTAAAACTTTCTATAAATTTTAATGTATAATATTACAAAAATTTACAGATTTATCACGTTTGGTATTAATTTCCTTAATTTTGAAGTTATATTGGAGTAAATGATAAATTGTTTCAGTCATTATTTAAGGTAATATAGCAAAGAATCTGGAGACGGTTCAGTTATTTAAATTCAAACTACCTTAATATGTTGAGTGCCACTTAATCTGACAAGATTTTTGTGAAAACCTGACTTAATTTTTTAATAGTAATAATAATTTGGATAAAACGGGGGATTGTACTAAGATTTTTACGCTAATATCAACGTATAAAGCCATATGTGTATGATGCCTCATGGCGCTGTTGGTCTCCTGAATGAAAGCATGTTCTGTAGGGTAGAGTGCTTTTTGATACAGTTATATTCTTTGTATCAATGTCACTTTCAGTTATATGTATATAATCATCATCGGTTTCAGTTTTAATTGCATCAGTGTTATTTTCAGTTATTTGAATACCATCGTCATTGGTTTCAGTTTCTCTGTGTATAGTTTGCACAGTTGAGTGTCTGTAAGATTTTCATCTTCACCCATATCACTTTCACTACACAATTCAACATCGCTGTCATCTAAATATCCATATTCAGAGTCACTTTCGGCACTAAATTCACTGTTACTGATCTCGTTTTCCAAAATATGTTTTAGTTCTGCAGATAATTTCTTTTTAACATTAAATTGTTGTCTCTTTGATTGAGACAGATCCGGTATTTCACAGTCAGCCATGACAAAAATAACAGAAAAGCCTTGGGACCACAAACAATTTTATAACACTAAGTATTCAACTACCATGCCACATAAAGGTTAACAACTGAACGGAAAGGCCAGCATAAGTAGAATGTATTCCATATGACTTATGCACAGGTCGCCAGATAGGGCCAGCAGCCCCTTATATAACTGTAGGCAGCGGCACTCAATGTTTTAACAATTTATCTTTTCAAAATTTTTAAAATATTTTTCTCTTATAAGAAAAAAATATTTCTTAATTGTATTATGAGTTACAGATATTTTATTAAAATATTTATTTATTCTTTAGTTTAGTATTAATGTGTTAATCAACTTTTCTGGTACTTCACTGGCTAAAATGAAACAAAAATAATTTCAGATAATTTAAAAAAAGAATAATTTTGAATCTCTTTTAATTAATTAATTACTTTGAGTTAATATGCAAACTGAAAATTATTTGTAAGTTAATGGAATTGTTTTAAATTAAAAGAATTTGTTCTTTTAAATACTTTCAGTGTTATTTAGTATCATCATTGTGAAGTTTCTTGTAGCACAGTTGTAAATGATATTCTTGTCGACGGTGTTAAACTAATCTATTGGAAACTCCAAGGTGCTGCTAAGTTCTGAGAATTCTTTAAAAGAAATAGTTGTATTGATTTTAAAGCAAATTAATAATAACATCTGTTATGCAGTTCATTGAATGAAAACAATTTGAAATTTTGTATGTGATTTCAGTCTTAATCATATAATTTAGGACCACTTTCTTAACCCTTCACTTCTTTACCGTCTTCTCTCTTCTCAGTACTTCTTCACTTTCTCTGCATGTTCTTTGCAATCTTTTGACAATTTTTATTTTTTATTTTCTTTCTTGGTCTATTATTTGTGAAAACTTTCAAACATCATAATTTTGATTTTAAAGGTGTAATTTTTAATATATTTTTCTGTTATATTTTTAAATTTTAAGTCTTTTTTAGTAACTTAATCCATTTTCCTATTATAGAGATCAGAAATTTACTTACATATTAACCTATTTTTAATCATACTGACGAAGTTATCAAAGAACATCAATTTTAGCTTTTTTCATTGCATATTATTTTTCTATATTTCATTGATGCTTGTAAGTTAATTTGCCTTCTATCCTTTACAGGGCCTAATATTTTTCTAATTATTCTTCTTTCCTTCTTTTCTGTAGTTTTCATAGTTATATATTCATGTTTAACCACTCAGATTTTTCTGGATTTTATTACTGTAATGTTTGATTTTCAGGGGATTTTTTTTTTTTTGAAACTATCTTGTATTGCTAATTTATCTAATCCATTTTTCTTTCTTCTAGATATCTAAATTGTTTGACTATTTTTATTTTCCCGTACTCCTGTTTGTATGTATTTTTCTGTGTTTTTAATGTTTGACATTATTTTTATATTCTTGACTGATTTTAGTCCTGTTTTACTAATTATACTATCTAAAATTTTAATTTATGTTTTGCTAATTGCGTATCTTCTGATAAGATTGCAAAGTCAACTGCAAAAGCCAGACAGTTGATTTTAATTCCATTTTTCCTTACTAAATATACACATTCACAAGTGCTTAATATTTATTTGTAGTAGAGTAAATTGCTTTATAACTTAATCAGTCCTTGTGGAGAGTGTTCATAAATTGAGCCTTTAGTAAAACATAACCATATTGTTGCAGACTTGAGTGAAGGGAGATTTTTCTTTTCTGTAATTAAGTTACTGTATTTTAATTTAATAACAGATACCCAGATACTGCATCTCTATGAATTGTGCAAAAGTATGGTTACACAGTTAGCTGTGGCCGTAAGACCACTGATTTTTTTCTTCTTTGGCTGTATACAGCACCATATTCTATCAGTAGAGGCCAGCCTAAAATACTTTGAATGTCAAATGAGCTGAATATTCACCTGCTTTGGTTACTTTTATGTTGATAAAAAGTAAATGAAGTCATCTATAGATTAAGAGTCTTTGTGGTTTCATGTAGTATTTTAATTTTACATGAACAAACTCATAGTACTCATAGAAACACCCAGTACTTACGTGCTAAGTGTCAGTTCAATTAAATAATTCTTTCAACATTTTTTTTGCAAAAGAAGCACATTCAGAGATTCTTTGGGTGTAGATATTGTATGATTCATCAACTTGAAATTAATTACTAACTTGAACTGTATTGAAAGCTTGTCGGAAGAAAAGAACTTCAAGATTAGTTTTTATGGGAAAATGGGCAGCTTTAGTAGAAAGATGGTGCATTGACAGAAATAGAAGCAAATTTTTAAAGCTGTAAATAAGAGAAGCAGATAATTCTTCAAAATAAAACTTATTTTATTAATAGATAATAAAAGTATTCCTAGAAGCATATAAAAAGTTTGAGTAAACATTCCAATATTTTGTATTTTTTATAATTAACTTGATGTCATTGAATTATTATGAGTAAAAGCAACAAATAAAAGCATACAGATTTACAAAAATTATAACACCAGTTTTTAGTAATGGTAACATGTTGAACATAGCTTAACATCATTGTGAAAATGGGAAATTCCCATTTCCTTGCCTGAGGAATCCATTAACATTATTTATTATGTTAATTCATTAACATTATTTATTATTATATTTATATAATTATTTGTTTCAGGTTATGGCTTTTATTTCAATCATTAGATCAACGTTGTCCTATGCGATATCATGTGTATTATCATGTAATTCAAATAGCAAGACAGGTCGATCAAGTACGTGCTGTATTTAAAGACGTTGAACATTTAAAACAGCAGTTTGCTGCATGTCCACCATCGAATGATAATATGCAGAAATTGTTGCGGCAATTGCATGAAGTATTATTGAGTTGCAAACAAAGGTATGAGGGATTTCAGTTCTGCATTAGTTACTATTTCTTTTAATTTTTTCTCTCACAGTTTCATTATTTGTACTGGGTGTCCGAAAAAGAACTCTATGGTTTTAAATTAAATTTATTTTATTACTTTTAAGAGTTACAAATGGGTTTTAAGAAGACCCGCTTGTAACTCTTACAAATGGGTACTTTTAAGGGTTTTATTAAATGATGTACAAAGTCTAAAGCTTTTTTTATACCTCTTAATGTTACTCAATATGAGTATTGTTTACAGCCCTGCAGGCAACAAACTGTTTATCCACCTCATTCCACCCTCGAGAGAGTACGTCTGCAGGAATTGCTTCCATGGTTGCTGTTATTCTTTGGTACAGGTTGCCAGCTGACTTCGTATACGATATCTTTTAAGTAGTCCTGAAAGAAGAAGTCCATTATTGTCAAATCGGGGACTTTACGGTGATCAAACAATGGGAGCTTTTTTACCTTTCCAAGCTTCTGGGAACTTGTTAAGCACAGTGTGGATAACTTCTGCATGATGGGAAGGATCTCCATCCTTGGAAACGTAGACCATTCATATTTTCAGTCTGCTGACACAATGTTCTGTAACTTGTCCAAATACACTATGCTTGTGAAAATACTCTGCTTATGAAAATACCATGACTCAAAAATTGTATTATACAAGAACCACAGCAGACATTCACTTTCAGACAGTTATAGATGAATCATGATGATTTGTGAATCCATGAATTTGAAATGTTTCAGCAGAAATTAAATCTAACATGTTTGTTACAAATTGGACTCTTTGTGACTTATCGTTGGGTATAATGTCATGGAGTAGCTACAGTTTATAAGCACAAAGTATCAATTGCTTGTGAACAACATTATAGACTGTTTTTTGAGGAGTGTTTACTTGATGACTAACATTGTAAAATGAAAATTTTGAACTTTGTTGGAATGACAATCAAACTTTTTTTTTGTTTATGGCCAACTTGGTGAGAATTCTTTTCAGAACGCTGTTCAGAATTCTTTTCCAAAAACTGTTCACTCCATTTACGTATGTTTTTGTTATTGAAGAATGTCTATGATAGACTCCTGTATAATTTCTTTGTACAACAGTTGCTGCTTTTTTTTCTGCAAACCAGTACGATGCACTATGCTTTTTCTTGTGGTAATGCCATGGTACTGAAGCCTGGACTCATAACTGCTTGATCTGTGCAACAGTTTAATGCAGCTACTATCTGATGGAGATTGTGTAAACTAAAACTTGAATGTTGTTGCTTCAAGATAACACAATTAACACTTAAATTTACTAACACACATAAAACACTATTGAGTGCTGTAAAATAAAGATAATATTCGTTCTTGAAACCCTAGACTTTTTTTGGTAATCCAGTATTATATATAATTCATTTTAAGTTTTCAATTCTGTTTAAAAAAAACGCAATTAAAATGTACTTTCCTATATTCTGCATTCTACTGCTACTTTTTAATTTTAGAATTAAGAAACACAAGGTTGAAGTACTTTCACATTGATAGAGGACTAGATTATTAATAAAACAACCAACCACCAGGGTTGACAAAACTAAGATTTTACAAAGGTTTCTTGTAAAAAGTAAAGCTTTTATATTTCATATTATAATGTAGATCAGCGACTCCAAACCATTTCGATTCGCTGAGCAACTTTTTTAGAATCAGTTTCTATGTTGGGAGCCCCTTAGGCCTATCTTACGTCTTCTTTACAAGTTAATGGTGTTTTAAGAGCAGGAAGGAGTGGTGGGAGGAGGAAGAGGGGATAAATAATAAAGGAATGTTGACTAAAGAGAGTACTACATACAATGAAATTATATTTTAAAAACTGAAATTTAAGATAATATTTCAACTACCACCATTACACAAGATATTGTTAAAACTTAGCCATACATAATAGTTTTCCTAAATACAATAAATTTTACATTCTCTTGATTCTTTTTTTTGTTCCTTATTTTATCTTCATTCAATTTTTATATATTTTATTTTCCTGGAGCAGCTGTGGAATGCCTAGGAAGTACACACTGAGCTATTATGTCTCCACGGAGCACAGGATTGGCAACTGTTAGTATAGATTTATAAAGTTAGTTTTTCTTTCAAGATTACAGTACTGGGAAGAGCTGAGAAATGTAGGAATTGTTTTTTTTTGGAGAGATTATATCATGTGGTACACTTAATTCTCAAGAAGAGAAATAATGGGGTTGTGTCTATGGTGTATATATTAAAATTATGATTTTAGCATTAGTGATCTCAAGATATTGAAAAGAAGGCTCCTCCTGTAATGATCTGTATTTTGTCAGAAAACCAAGTAACTTTGAAGGTTCTAGGAGCTTCATATTCATATGAATCAAAGCTTATTTAAAATTATCTTTTGTTTTTTGTATTTTAGTCACTAAAGATTTCCCCTTAGTATTTGGAGAACATGAATCCAGCATCATATAACTTTAGTGATTATAGGAACCAGATTATTAAATGTATCTTCAGCTGTGTTAGTATTTTATCGTTCAGCATTATCGATAGCATTAAAAAAATGTTATCTTAATCGCTCTCTGTATTGGAGAACCATTAGTTTATAAGGAAACCATCTAGACTAAGCTTGTCTTCTAGCTGGTAATATATTAATAAAAGCAATAGAGCTGTATCTGATGCGAGTGCCTGGCCGTCTGTCCAAATGCATGTGAAAATGAAATTATGAAAACACGGTATGAAAACCTCTGGTTAGTTCAGAAATCTTCAGTGGAATGGAATGTTCTTCAGCCGGGACAGTTATCCTGGAATTAATCAATAAAAGATATTTATTTGCATCTCTAAGAAGTATACTTCACAATACTTGAGGTACAATATTAAAATCAGTTATTTTGGGATATCTGATTATCGTAAACAGGAGAATTTTATGTTGTGGGAAGAATTTAAAGTGAGATTGATTGATCCCAAGTTATTGGCAGTGAGAATATTTTGACTAGTTGGTATTTAGATTAATTGCAAGACAGTTCCAACTTCTGGTTTTTGCAGCAATCCGTGCTTGACATGCAGCCTATATATCAGCTCTGCCTGTCTGTAATAGATGATTGAATTAAACAATTACTCACCAGTATTTTCAGTCTAGCTCGTCTGATTTTTTGAAATTTAATAATAATAATCTTATGTGAATTTTCTATTAGTAGTTCTGTACAATTTTGTAAATAAATAATAAAGAAGTATTCTTTTTTAATTATGAAAATTATTCCTTCTCAAGTAGGCTTTTATCTTGTTTTGTTCTTATGCAAATTATCTAATTAGTGTTTTGAACACTAAACACTAGATATCAAACTGACAGTATAGTAGTTGTACTTTATAGCTTCTTGGTCTTCTTGGAATGTAATTATTATACTTATTTAAAATTCTAGTACATATTCGTTTCATATATTTTGCAATTTGACTTGTAATGCCTATGTAATTGTATTTTATTTAAACAGTGTACTGATCATGATTTTATATATTGTCTACCTGAAGTATGATAGTAGATTATTAAAGTATATATTTAATTACAAATTGATTCACTTCTTTATAGTTATGTACTGTTAAACAAACTAAGAAACTGGGCTGATCGGTTATTACTGTAAAGTCATTCAGGAAAAATATTAGTTGATATTACAATTTTTCCAGTCTGAATGAGTTACAAAGAGATTATATTTATCAGTAGCATGTGGAAATAAAGCTAATTGTAAGTATAGGAGTCGTAGAAATTTAAGATATTTATGAAGTTGGCCTTTTAGCTGAAATAGCTGTAAAGGGTTTTAGTTATACTTCAGAATACTGACTGATTGAAACGATATTCTGATTCCAGCTTTACTAAAGAGCAAATCCTACAAATTCATAGAACTTAATTGTGTTACTGTTATTTAATTGTGAATGAATGTATTTTTTGTTTATTTATTTATTTATGTTATTCTTTTTTTAACCAGCGAGCTAGCTGCTAAGGTTATGTTGGAGTTACTCGGTACGTATACTGCTGAGAATGCCAGTCAAGCTCGTGAAGATGCTCAGCGTTGTATTATAGCCGCTCTGTCAGACCCGGGAACATTCCTTTTAGACCCATTATTAGCATTGAAACCGGTTAGATTTCTCGAAGGAGAAGTTATTCACGATTTACTTACAATATTTGTGTCTGAAAAACTTCCAAATTATATGAAATTCTACCAAGAACATAAAGAATTTGTGCACAACTTAGGTAAGTTAGGTAATAATTTTTCAAATATATTTTTTCCTTTTTATTCAATAGCTTCTAATTTTAATTTTAGTTATTATATTAGAGTACTTTCATGGAATTATATTGTATGGCTTTCCTAAATATATGGATCTTGTTTTGTTATAATTATTGTTAATTTTATATTCTGTACCTGTATTAGACTCACAATTACATGAACTCCGTTTTTAACTGAAAATTCCATTGAAGAAGATAGGAAGGATATTTATGATTAAATTCATTCCAACATAACTTTTTATGATATTTGTCATTTAAAAAAAAAAAAAGAAGTTTAATATGCATTATAGTATTAAGTTATCACGAAAGTGCTGCTATCTTATTTGAGATTGAAGATGTGCTACTACTGCTATTACTACTACCTCGCAAGAATTCATTTAGATTTTGTGCAGTAAGGACTCATGTCTTCTTAATTTCTTATAAAAAGGTAAGTGGTGTCATAAGCTGTTCTTTATTCTTTTTTTTTCTTATTAAATTTAATTTTTTTTCTAACAAAAAAACTTAAAAGTTCTATCTAATCTAAACTAAAATTAGACTGTCGAAAATGAAGATGAACACAATAATCAAATAAAACACTATAATAAAAATAACTCTACAAAAGAAACATTTTGGAATCTACCCAACCTGACTATAAATAACATCCCCAAAAACCATGTTAAACAGTTAATCGGAGACTTCAGTGCTCAACTAAGCAGAGAAAGAAGATACCGTGACATAATTGAAAAATGGCCGTCCAAAACAAACTAAAATGGACAGACTCATTGATCTCTGCAGAAACCTTATCACAATTGTTTACGCACTTAAAAAATTACTAAAGTTAGATTATAGTAAGCAACTGTTATATACATAGGTCACATCCACAGACACACAGTTGGAAATAAAGATGTGACTGAAAATTACACGAAAATAATAGTAAAATTATGATTATAAAATAAAACAATAAAGAACACAAAGAAATAATAAAACGTAATACGAATGCAACTTAAGGAACGATCAAAACAATGAGAACAAATGCATGGGTAACAGCTATTCAGAACGATATCAAACAAGACACACAGAATATAGAACCGATATGTTACTAGCACTTTACCATTAAGTTAGTAAAAATGGAAATAGACTCTAACAGGTTGCAGTAACTCGTCAAAACACAGAATAAAACAAGTCAATTCATAATGACAAACTATTTCATCAGAGGCACATTTCAGCAAAAAAGTGGATAACGAGTTATTTCATCAAGGGCAATTTTGATCAAGGTAGTTAATGATGAGTTATTTTGTCGAAAACCGGTAAGGGGTTAAGGGAAAGTAAATAGATGGTCCAGAATTTTGATGTTGGGTTTTTTTATAATGTTGATATTTTATGACCCCTGTAGTCCAAAAAGTGTAAAAAAATCCATAGAAATTTCCAGAAGATGTATGTACATGTGTTAGCCTGCATTTTGACTAATATCTCCTTACCTTTTTTTTTTTGTCAGAAGAAGGGAAATTTTTTATAGGCACCATATGATCCATACTCCATAGCAGTGTGGGACTCTTTCTGCAGGCCTACCCACTAAAACCCCTCATCCTCTACAACATGGGATGCTGAGCCCCCACCTTACATCACAGCATCCTGTATGTCTTGTCTCCATCTGTCCGTACATTGCTGGCTCCATACTTTGAACTTGTCGGGATCCTGTGGTTCTGTTTTTTTTATTTATATCTTTTTTAATTTTTAAAAATTATATTTATCTCTTTTTTAACTTCGATGTCTTGGGCCTGGAAACGTGCCTCAGGGAGACTCAGAGGTAGTTAATTCAACCCTGGACATCTTCCGTCAACTTGGTATAGATTATCTTACTAACATTGTGGACAATGTGTGCCACAATTGTTCGGTCTGAAGCACAGTCCCAGTGATGTCCCCTGGGGCAAGCATGCTGAATTTTCCCCTGCATGCTTCCCTGTGATGCAGGAACTGATCGTACATGAACACCATGTGTTCCTTTCCATAGTAATCGCAATCCACGAAGGTTCTCAGGATCTGCGTGCATAAGTATGCCTTGAAACATCCATGATTGGTAAGGAACTGGGTCAGCTTGTACCCTAGTTTCCCGTGTTTTTAGCATAGCCATCTGTGGAGGTCCGGGATCAGTCTATAGTTCCATCTACCTTTCGTCAACTGATCCCATCTCTCCTGCCATCTGTGGGCAACAGATGCCTTTGCATCTACCTTACCCACTCCCTTGTATATCTCCTCCCTCTTCTGAGCAAGGAGATCCAGGGACACAAGTCCAGCCATTATGCAGCATCATCTTAGGTGGTCCTGTACCTGCAGCATTCCTGAAAGGAGACGGCCCAGTGCATCTTGCTAAGAATTGCATGGGCTCTTTCCCTCTGCAGCGTGACAGACCAGACTGGGCTCCATATAGTACTTTGAAAGCACCACCTGAGACAAGACCCTAGCTTCAATGTGCAAGGATTCTCTGATGTTTGTCATTATCCGATCGATGCAGGGGTAGGATGGACTACCATGGTACCGATCCTAAATGAAATCGCAGTCAGCTTACACCTACCCGAGACTACAACCACTTGGGTCTTCTCCTGCAAAAGCTGAAACCCGATCCCCTGCAGGCGCGAAACAATAATGTTTATTGCCTTGTTCTCAGTGTCCAATGCCGTCTGTTCCGACTTCATGGTCACCACGATTGTCAAGTCTCTGCAAACCCAGTAAGGGCTGCCTCAACAGGAAGTATGACGGATAGGACTTCATCATATGCGATATTCCACAATGTTGGCATCAACACTGAACCTGGTGGAACACCATAACAAATCCTAATCCTTACCTTTCCCTTGGCAGATGCACCCATCGTTGATGTTTCGAAGAGGGAACACTGTATTATCCTCCTTAGGTATGGACTGACGCCACAACTCTTCAGTGCCCAGAATGTTGTGTTCCTCGGTATACTGTTGAACTCATTTTTACAACAAGATCAATGCCATAATCAAACATGTTTGCCTTGAGCCCGATCTGGCCTCATGAGATGTTGGTAATAATAATAATAATAATAATATCTCCTCACTGGCTGAAAATAAGTTCTTCACAAATGGAGGGATAATTTTTACCATTTTGAATTTTTGTATAGGAGTCGTAGAATATTTACTTTAATATGATGAAAGTACATAACTTTAAAATTCAAAAGTTTTATGTGAATTGGATTTAGAAGTGAGGAAATATTCAACATTATTTCTCAACACTTTTTGCCTCATAACTCAAAAACTTGTTCACCAAAAAGGTTTAAACGTGGCTATATATCTTAGCTTTGGCCTGATTTGTGAACTCATAGGACAAGGGGTTGTCACGGTTCCCATATTTCCTCCCCAGCATAGGTATACAGATTGTTGTGGGAGGTGTTGAACAAATTTAAGAGGCTGATTCTTGACAATAAATAAACAAAACACTTTACCTGAATAAATGTCGTAATCTTGCTTCTCTTTCTGCCTGCCTGCCATTTTTCAATAGAAATATGGACAAATATCAAAGTATTAAGATATTTATATAAAATAAATAAGTTTGACTATTCTACTTTTGGAAATTAAAAAATGCCAGCCATTAGAATTTTTTTAATCATAGTAGTTCTGTAAATATTAGTTTTATCAAATTTTGTTTTGTTAGATAAAATGTTGAGCTTTTTATTGTAAACAAAATGAGACCACATTTGTTCATATCGGTTTATAAACAGCTGACATTGTTAAATTAGTACACAAAATTTATGAGTAAAACCAGGCATAAAATTTTCAACTGATAATTCTTGTCTGCATCCGTACTGAGTGGGTTAAGGCAGTACCCAATTTCTTATTTCATTAATTTTTTTCTAATCATATTAAACAGATTTTGTACTGAAGTCTGAAATTTACTTAAAATGTTTCCTTATAAGGGAGTCACAATGGATTCTTAGTTTTTTTTTATTTTAATAATTTCTAATACTTTATCTGTTTTTCAGGTTGTAGCTGTTATTAAAAATGTGTATGAGGTAATTGTGAAACAAGGAGATCAGATGGCATTCAATTTTTTTTTTTTTTAATTACATCTTTTAGCAGTTAGACGAAAAATACAGTATAATTTTGATGATTAAAACATTATTTGGTCATGGAGGTCAACTGGTACCTAAAATATAAGAATTCATTTTTTTTCTCAGTTTTTCTTTTAATACTGCGCAGTTTTGAATTGAATGGGTCAATTAGATCAATGGACTCAAAGTTTTTTTACTGATCTTCACAATTATACGCAAAATATAGCATAATGAAGTCTTAAATATGGCATAAAAATTATATGACATATTTATAATATGTCATATAATGTGTCATATAAATATGTCATAACACTTCTATTCCATAAAAATAATAAAAATGAAATGATTGAGCTTTATGAGGCTAAGGTGACTATTGCACTAAATTGTCTGACCACTACCTAACTAAGAATAGAATAACACTGTTCAGGCAGATGGGTGAGAAAGTGCATAAATATAATTATAAAATGAAAGAATAATTTTTCCTTTATATAAATAACAGAAAAATTCATTAATCATAATAAAATAACAAAAACTATCGTAAGATGATTTCTGATTGAAAAGAACAATCTTGCTTTTCAAAATAAATATAGTAATATTTTTATAATTATTATTAAAGGATTATTCCAAATATCTTCATTTTCATTCGCACTAGATTTTATTTTAAAATTTTTAATGTATGTTTCAAAAAAAACGCAACCCCTTTGCTTGATGATGCAAATTTATTACAAAAATATTAATGTTAATAAACATTTACCGCGAAATTTCAGTGCTCCATATTTGTCAGTTTTGGCTGTTAATGTAGTCATTCAAGTGAAACTACCTCATTGTTGAAATAAACACGATCCAAAATTTCAATACCTTTGTCATCATCAAAAGAACGAAACCGACGACAATACTGTAAAAGTTTTCCGTGGTCTACTTCTTTCAGTTCTTGAATGACACCAATGCTATTGTAATTTTTTAGTAGCCCTGAAAGCTGTAGATAGTGAAAGCTCTGCCTGTGAGATAACTGAGCAATTTTTTGGGTGAGCTAGTCAAATATTCTTTCCAGAACTAGTACTGTTAACAGTGATTCGACCTATGCTTTTCTGATCATGTACACTCCCAATTTATTAATCAAACACGATATTGTCGACTTTAGGAAGTGAGGAATTCACTTCCTGATTCAAAACCTGTATCGCTGAACTAATAAGGTCAGTTTTTGTGCTACAATTCATTTTCCCAAGTCTTCTTTTTAGTATGGCCCTTAAATTTTCAATGGGATTTAGGTCAGGAAGGTTCCCTAGCCATGAGAGCACTAGAATGCTTTGGTTTTTGAAGAACTCTTTTTCTTTCTTGATCTTGATAAAAAACTTAACACATTTGTAAGATAATTTTTTACTAAAGTTTTTTAGATTCTTCTTTTTCTTTATTTTTTTTTTTTTTTTATTTTTTTTTTTTTTTTTTTTTTTTTTTGACCAACTTTCCTATTATTGCTGTAACAGCATATAAAGCTGGGAAAGTAAAATTACAAACATGTTTTCTTAAATGTAAATTTAAATGTTATTTTTGAGAAATTGTCTGTATCAATCTAATAAAATATGTGATAAATTATAAATTTTATATAATTAACTAAGTTTAAATTACATTTAAAATTCCAACATCATTAGTTTTGATCTCGTATTGCCAGTTACAGTACTAAGCATAAATAAAAGGGAATAGGTTGTTCCATCCTTCCTTCTTTAAATTTAATGATTTTGGATTTTTTTTTAATAAGCATACTTATCTGATGAAATTGCCATTGCTATGAAAATTATTCTTGTGCATATAAAAATGAAAAACATTAAAGTAAGCTTTTTAGCTTTAGTATTTTTAATATTATTGCATTGGTAGGAGTGCATTACTCTAAATTATGCACATGTTATGGTAAATTTGATTAATCTGGTGATTATGCATAATTACTGATGAACTTGATTAATCGCCTCCATTGTTGGAGAATTTAATAAATATATAGTAATTTATTAAATATACATACCTGTAATTTTACATATGCTCCATATTAGCGTATTTTATGTATTAAAATAACTCGATTTTAAGCAGAAATTACTGAATCTATTATATAAATAATCAAATCATTACTGTTTATTAGTCGAGGTTAGTAAGTGTAGGTTAGGTTATGTTGATTCTATGCACTGACAAATTGTACGTATATAAACATAACTTCTTTCTTTATTCCTGTTTAGCCTCCAGGAATTACCGTTCAGATATTGCTTCAGAGGATGATATGTATAAGTATAAATGAAGTGTAGTCTTGTACAGTCTCAGTTCAACCATTCCTGAGATGTGTGGTTAGTTGAAACCCAACCATCAAAGAACCCTGGTATCCACGATCTAGTATTCAAGTCCATATAAAAATAACTCACTTTACTAGGACTCGACTTCCAAATCAGCTGATTTGAGAAGAAGCGTTCACCATTAGACCAACCCAGTGGGTTATATCAACATAACCTACGCTCATTTCGCTCACCAACCTTGTTTAATTAGTATTAAATATACAAATTATGTATGTTATTCTCCAACATTAGAGGTGATTAATCAAATTCACTTCGGTAGGTATGCGTAATTGCCATATTATTCAACTTTACTTTAACATGTATGTATTATTTTTAGAAATAGAAAATTTATTAAGAGATATATATTTATAAAGAATAAATCGATAAATATTAATTGAATTTTCTATTTAAATGTATAATTTAACAAAAAGAATAATAAAGTTTCACAAAAAATGTTTTCTTAATAGAAAATACAACTCTGTTCATAAAGAAGTGTTTAAAATTCAAAAATATATATTAAAAAAAAAGAAGGAATTGAGTTAAACTTTAAATAACAGAAGTGGTTCTGACTGGTATTATAATAACAATAATAATTATTATTATTGTCATCTCCTATCATGGTCATTGATAACTGAAATATACAAGGCTGCAGAGTTGTGGGTGGAGTGTAGATTGACCCTTCCCAAAGTTATCACGGCATAACAACGAACATGATAAAAGATAACTTAAATTTTATTATTCTCAATATGAAGAAAAAAAATGTAATTTGTGAGGGTGATGATAAAGTTGATACAAATTTCCTGTAAAATTGTTTTCTAACAAAGGGCAGGCAGTCAGCTTAACAAGGCAAGGGCATGGATGAGTTTATCGATGTCCTTTTGTTGGGTTTTAGGATGGGGTTCTTAGTTTACTTTTGAAAGATTTTGAAGTGGTTTAAATAGCTTATTTATGCAACTGTAGTCACAGCAGTGGTAGCTAAGGGTTTCAGTCTCAACAATAGGTCTCTGTGTCGAGTTTCTGTGTTTGCTTTTTAATTATTTTTTTTACATATTCTCTAACAAATTATTTTTTTTTATTATATAGTATTTATAATAATAAGATTTATAAGAATCTGAGAAAAACAGCAAATTTTATGTTTGATGATTTTATTTTAATATAATAATTGTTCACTTAAAAATCTTCATGAACATGCGGGAATTAAGGATTAACAAATAGATATTATTTTATAAAACACAGTTGTAAGCTGATTGCCTGCCCTTCTAGACTTAAAATGATTTTAAATTTTATTGACTTGTATTATTTTTATGTTTAACAGGCTTAAATCATGAACAAAACATGAAGAAGATGCGTCTTTTGACATTTATGCAACTTGCAGAGGGAAATTCAGAGATGACTTTTGAAACTATACAGAACGAATTGCAGATACATGAAGATCAAGTTGAAGCTTTCATAATTGATGGTACTTTTTTATATTTGGAAAAAAAATTGTTTATTAGAAAGTAATAAAAGAGATTTTTCTTTTTTTATAAATATGTATCGGCCCAATTTTTATATCTTGTATATATGTTTTTTTTTTATTTTGTTACAGTTCTAAAAACAAAATTGGTTAGAGCACGTATGGATCAAGCTGCACGAAAAGTATACATATCAAGTACTATGCATCGTACATTTGGTAGAGCACAATGGCAACAGTTGAGAGATATTATATATAGTTGGAAGAATAATGTTAGTATGGTTCAAGATGGAATGAAAACTGTTGTTTCAGCACAGATGAAAATGCAAGCATAATTTATTTTTTCTAATTAGAAGTCTTGGTTTCATTTTTTTTTGTATTGGTTTGAAATTTGATTTAAATATATGTTACTTAATAATTTATTAAACTTTTTTCATTTTTTTTAATGAAGAAGTTCTAGATCTTTCTTCTACTAATTGATTTTTATACATCATCTATAAAAAGCATTAACATTATGGATATATTTCTGTCCAGAGAAATAAAAATTATATTTTGATACAAAATAAAATTACCAATTTCTTTTTAACATACAACATGTTGCGTTGAAGATATGTTATAAAAGTATGCATTTATTAATAAAAGTGATTACATCGATTGAAAATTTTACTCATACAAACCAAAGCGGGTTAAACCTTACGATGAAAAAAAATTATATATTATTATTTAATTTTTCATACTATTATATAAAGAAATAAAAAAATGACAAAAAGATTTAATTTTTTTCTTTTACATCTTACCAGATTTTCTTTCAAGTTTACAGCTCAGTTATCAAAAGAAAAATACTTTTCTCATATACGTAAAATCCTAAAATTATTGTTTTGTAGATCAGTAACTGCTGATAATTATTATGAAACTGAAAAATGGGTTCAGGAACATCTATCACTAATAATTTATGTATAAAGTATTCTTTTATTTAACCTTTTCCCATCACAATGATCTGCGGTTGATTAGCGCTCCGTGAAAATATGTTTGTATCTGATTGCCTCCCTTCATAGTCTTATGCTACCTTATTGTGTAAAAAATTTCAAAAAATTACAGTATATTAAAGAGATTTAACAGATTCTGACAAAAAAAAACATTACAATTGGATATTTTTTATGCCTGTAACAAAAAAAAAAAATTGTAACAGTACAAAAATTATGATAATTTAATTGCAGAATTTTTTTGCGCATTTCTACCGCATTTTTTATTAGCAAAATTTTTTTCCTTTGTGTTTATGAAACATAGTTTGCCGATTTTAAAAATAATACTTTCAAGCAAATCGGTTGAAAATTGGGCAAAATATGATGAAAAACCCCTGTCATAAATCACAGATTAGTAACATATGTTAGTATAAGTGAAAGTAGATTCAGAAAACTACGTTTTATAAAAATCCCCACCACTCAAAAGGCTATTTAGATTGACAAAAAACCATTTTTACTGTATACTGTTATTCATTACGAATTTATATGTGTTACATGTTTACTGATATCATTTGTTTAAAAAGATATTTATAGACCTCAAGTAAAAGTGACGCATTTATGCCACTAATTCCTTTTTTTTTATGTGCCGTATATCATAGTTTATTATGTGTTTCAATACATCGATATGTTGCTAGATAAGCTATTTTTGTAAATAATAAATAAATCCGTAATCCTCATAGCAATTATAATATACAAGTCACACACACACACAAGCACATTTCTTAGAAAAAAATGGTCATATTCTTTCTAGTCTAAATAAAACATTTTACATCATTTACACGTCGTTCAAATAGTGTAATAAAACTGATTCCTTTGTGAATATAAAAAAAATAACCCACTTAGATGCCATATAAAATGATTTTATAACAGCGTTTTAAAACTGACGCTGTACGTAACCAGTTCCAAGGCTACATGATCTGAAAAGGTTAATGAATTTAATTTACTTTTCTGCATTACACTGCAGATACATAGAATGCTAATAGTGGAGCTAAAGCTAGAAATTACAATTCAAACATAGAAAAGAGCCATTTCCCAGAATTCATTAATGGTGAATGGTGTTAGCCTTACAGAAGCAGAGCTGTCAGTGATTCAGGGAGGAGATGGAAGCGTATAGGAAAGGTGATCGATTTAGGAAACAGTTAGTTTTTGTGTTTGATTGAGTTTACAGTATTGAGTACTTTATTTTCTGTAATTAGTTTTGTAAAGTGATTTTATAAAAATTGGCAGATGACTTGCAACAGAGGATTGTTTATTGGTTTTCTCCAGCTAGTATTTCCCTTGATTAATCGATGGTTGAAATATAATATCAAAAGCATTAATTGAAATCCTCCCATATTTGACAAATTTAATTTGATATTTTCATTTTCTTATGTAAATTTTTAAATTCTCCGTAAAGATATTTTGTATGTCCAGACCTCTCTGCTGTGTTTAATAATATAAAATTTTAAAGTTGCATTTTCAATTAAAATAAAACTTTCAACATTTTAAGTTGGAAATTACGTGGTTCTTTACAGATTAAACAGATTTGTATCTGCTTTATATTATGTTTATATGGATATACTGAGTAATCTGTATTCTCCTTTGTGTCTAGCCTGAAAATAAATAATTATGACATAGCTAGGATTCAAAAGAGTATACTTTAAAATTATTTTAAAATAATTATCAGTTGGTCAAGGTGCAATAATTTTCCCAAGATTTTTTTTTTTTTTTTTTGGTCTTGTCAACAACATTAAAATTTTTAATATATATATATATATATATATGCATTCTTTTTGAAAGGAGAAGATGCATATATGTAATTGTTTGTTTTTGGCTACAAATCTTAATTCCTAAAAAAAAAAAAAACACTAAGAATTTAAATCATTTAGGTTTTCTAGTCTCTACTGATGTGATGTACTTTTATTATTAACTGCTGAAATTTGAATTTATTCTTATGTCTCTCACCTGCGAGAGCATATCTCTCCAAGCTTATGTGAGATTGTATTAAACTCAAAATGTAACATCTTTAGAATAGGACTTACAGATAGGTTTTTGAAAAGTTAAAACTTTCTAATATAGTTTCTTCTTTGTTTTTTTTTTTTCTAATATTAAAGAGTTTTTCCATTTTGATTGACTGTCCATGGTAACATCCAAGATATTTTACAGTCTGCTCTACATATAAGTTACCACCTTCCTTGAATAATTTAATACATTATATTTTTTCATTCCTACTTCATATTCATTAGATTTTAGTTTGAATTTAAAGAAATTGGTTTTTTACCGTTTAAAATAATTGTTTTGTTTTAGAAACCATTTTAACTTTTTTTGTTTTTTTAAAGTAATGATCGTTGTTGAACAACATAATGCTCTTGCAGAGAGGAGTTCAGAATTTTGAGAATTAATTTATTAAACATAAACAGTTAAAATGTTCCAATGCATAATTGTATACTGCGTATAGAAGGTCTGTTTTTTTTTTGATGTTATGTAATACTGGTGAATATTGTGATTAATATTTGTGGATGAATTACAAATTGTAGAGATTATCTCACATGTTTTAAAAAATTTTAAAATGTAATATCCAATCAAAGGTTTTTTAAATTTATTTACTGTAAATACTGGCATATAGGAGTTTGGGATGAGACACAAATCTTTATTTTTCTAAAATCAAACCTTTCAAGACCTATATCACCACTGCACTAATATTATAAATTTAAATAAATATAATTCAACTTAATCCATCCAAATACAGTTATAAGACAACTCTTACCTTCTTTGTATATTTATAATTTTTTTTCAAAAGTACTTCCTGCATCATCAAGATTTAAAAGATTAATGACTTCGTGAACTGCTGTATATAATCGCAATTTTAATCGTTCAATACGTAATTTTATAAATATCATGTGACTGATAATGCAGGACAAAGCAAAAGTACTTTCATGAAAAATTATAAATATACAAATATGGTGAGTTGTCTTATTTCTCATGAAAAATTATAAATATACAAATATGGTGAGTTGTCTTATTTCTGTACTTAGGTGGATTAAATTGAATTATATATTTTTGAAATCTTTATTTTTATTAAAAATTATAAATTAAAGTAAAACAAAAGTTAACTTCAACGTTAAAAACTTAGCAGAAGTATAGACACTATTTTAAAAAATATCTCATTCAAGACGTGCTACTGTTCATGCAGAATATGCTGACCTTAATGAAATTATAGAACTAGGTGGGCAATTTAATATATGAAAATCAACTGAGAATGGCTGCTTATACAAAAGATCTTTCATTCTTGGTACTTTATTAACCTGGATGAAAGTCTGCCATTATTATTTTGCTTGGGTTGTATCTGTAATTTTGGGATTTACTTACATACATGCATGGTTTAGTTACTATAAAATCTCCATAAAATTATACAATTACGCAAGTGCCATAATTAATAAATCATTTGTATGTTGCTCTACTTGTGTGTTTACCATATTGGCTGCAGTATTTTTTTTTAAATGTATATAATTTTTGCGTGTTGCAAGTCACCATTGTTTAGTATACACATTTCCACTGGTGCATTAAGGACACCTGAATCTTATAACCTTTCACTTCTAACACTATGTCACTTATTGATAGAAATTTGTGAATTTTATATTCAAATGGTATGGTACTGATCACCCGGTCTGGTATAAATTTAATCCTTCTAACATCAGGATGTAATTTTTAGAGTTACTCCGTATGATATAAAAAAATAAATGGAAAGAATAGACGAAGAATATACCTGACTCACAGAAGGGAAATCGAGAGGAAAATAGGACACCTCGCTGTGTAAATCTTTGTAGAGGACATAATGTAACCAGTACTACAGCCAAGGTAATGGTTGAAGATAATCATCAACACTTGGAAAATTTACAATAAAGAAGTAATTTTTTAATTGCAAATAATAATACTAATAACAATTATTTGAAAATTTGTTGATATTCTTTCTGTTTTGATTTTAACGTCTGTTTTAGAGGTTTATGTATGAGGTCTGTTCAAAAAATAACCAAACATTATTTCTTTAATCTTTATTAATTTTACAGATTATTGGACGTTGTCTCTTTCAAAGTATTTCCTTCTCTATTCACACACTTTTCCCAGCGGTGTTTCCACTTCACAAAGCAGTCCTGAATATCTTCAATTGAAATGGCCTTTAAGGTCTGTGTTGAGTTTGCTTTGATGTCATCAATAGCCTCAAAATAGCATCCTTTCATCAGTGATTTTAATTTTGAACATAAGAAAAAAATCACAAGAACTAAGTCTGGCAAGTAGGTAGGTTGAGAGAGGACAGTCATGTGATATTTGGCACAAAACTGATGAATTGACAAAGCTGTGTGCGAGCGCATTGTCGTGTGAGTTGTCTCACTACAACTCCACTTTCTTTTTACATGATTGCTTAAAAAGGAGTGTAATATTTTTAGGGTGTATGTATGTTTGTTCCACCATAGCAGCTCAGCGGCTAAACAGATTTAGATGTTTACCCAACCCTTTGTTGGAATACTTACATTACAGGGATGTCATAAATATGTATATATATTTAAATATGGTTATAAATATATATGTTTGGTTATGTAAATATGTTTGTTTAATTGTAACAAGGTCAAAAAAAAATATATATATAAAAATCATATAAATGGATAATTGATAATATTTTCAGTGTTGTTTTATTTGTATCGAAAATAGTTGGGATTTATGATTTGCTACGATATTGATTGAATGAATTATGGTAGTAAGATTTATTAATTTATTTTATAATTATTACTACTGTTGTTATTTGTTTATAAACATTTAAGAAAAAATCTAATTTTTTGACTGGCAGTATATTTGATCACATATGTTCTTTTTACTGCTGAATATTAACTAATAATTCTTTTTCTATTAATAAAATTTGAAGTGTCTGACAAAATTATTTGATTTTTTAAATTATCCATGTTTAGAGATTAAATTAAATAATCTGTAAATTAATTGACATCAGATTGCTTCTAGCAGCAGTGAGTTGTGGAGGGAGCCATGTGCGTCCACCATTGGTCCACTTAGTGCCGAAATCTTTTTGTTAAATATTAACTAATAATCCCTTTCTTTTATTTATTACATGGCTGCCTAAAAAGGAGTGTAATGTATTTAGGATGTATGTAAGTTAGTTCTACCATAGCAGCTGAACAGGTGAAGCGATTTATATGTATGACCCCATGTTGGAATCTATACGTTACTAGAGTGTCATAAGCTGTGTAATTATTTATGTATGTTTAAATAAATTTTAAAAAATTTAAAAATCTATCGGATAAATGAGATGTTTTTGAATAACTTGCATCTCATATATTAGATATGAGGTTTCCGAATCATTCAGAATGAAGCGTTGAGATGCAAGTTATTCAAAAATGACTCATTCATCTGATAGATTTTTTCAAATCTATCATGTGATAGATCAGATGATCAAATTTTATTCATATAACTAGTGTTTTTATATGACTACCCAAAAAGGAGTGTAATTGCTATTGTTTATATATGTATGTATGTACATTTGTTTCACCATAGCAGCTAAATGGCTGAATTGATTTAGATGTATGACAGTGCGTTGGAATTCTGCTTTAGAAATATATTTTTTTCAGTGAGAAGAAAGGTTTTTTATCACAGTATTATAGAATGAAGTTGATTGCGTCAGGAGCCAATTGCACACGAATCCCTCCACGCCCTCATCATCTTCAAATTGTTGCCCTCCTAGAGCTTCTTTAAGCAGCCCAAACAAATGAAAATCACAGGACGATAGGTCCGAGCTGTAGGAAGGATGATCATGTTGAGTCCAGTGCATTTCTTGTAGTTTTGAGACCATTAGAGCTGTAGTATGGGGCCTGGCGTGGAGGAGGATGACCTCTCAAATCAGTTGATCTTGTCTTTTGTGGCGATGTGCAGTCCTCACCTCATTCAACAGCTCGCAGTAGTAAGTAGCTTTGATTGTGCATCACTCATGCAAAAAATCAATGAGCAAAAATGCCTCATTGGTAAAAAAAAAACGGTTTAAAGAATCTTGCCAGCTGACAGTCGAGTCTGGGCTTTCACGAGACTGCCTCCACTTTCCCCCGCCTCTCAACACTAGCTTGTTTCAACTGGGGAGTGTAGTGGTGGACCCATGTTTTGTTGCAGGTGATGATCCGACTCAAAAATGCATCACCTTTCGCCTACCTTGCTATAAGCCTCTGACAGACCTCTAAATGTTTTAACTTCTAATCTGCAGTCAAAAGGTGAGGGACCCATCTGGCACATACTTTATGGAACTGTAGGTCATTTGTGATGATCACTTGACAGCTCCCATAACTTATTCTGACATGTTCTGCAATTTCGGATACTCTCACTTATTAATTATCTTCAAGAATGTCTCAAACTGTGCGAATGTTTTCATCTGTAATGCTGGTTTGAGAGGACGGCGATTGTGTTCCTGAATTTCCACTCATTCTCATTCTTCCTTGAACTCTTTATGTCAGGCAAACACATGAGTCCTTAACAATGTTTGGTCCCCAAACTGTGCAGTCAATCTCCGCAAAATTTCCATCGCTTGAACTACTTCATGAGCAAGAAATTTTATAATTATGTGTTGCACAGTGGAGGGGTGCACCTGTTGCTCCAACATTGTGAGCGGTACTGATGAATTGGTTGGGAGTATGGAATGGCCAGCTCTCCCCATTTCTAATGACCACACCCAAGCATACTAGAAGCGCGGGCCCAGTTCTACCAACCACAGATGCTCAGGAACAAAAATTCTGTTTATATATTTGATTTACCCTTGTGTGTATTTAAATCTATATATAATAGATTTAAAAAATTTGAAAAAGAGATATATACAAAATTATCATCAACAATAAACATGATCTCAAAATAATTTCACAGAAAATCTGACAATACTATTTTGTGTACAAATACAAGAAAATATGAACAATTAGTTGAAGTATAAAAAAAATTAAATTTTACTGCTCAATACATTGTAAACGAATAGTTTAACCTCACCGTAACAAGTAGTTACTTAAATTGTACAGAAATGATTGACAGACAATCGGTTATAATACAAGTTATTATTATTGACAGTATATAATAAACACCTATCATTGTACAAACTATTTGCTTTTAGATGCAACACAAAAACTGTGTACAACATACTTGTGTCCTCAAAAAACCATAGACTGGACTAGCAGATATATCGGTACACTCTCGTGCCATATTCCTGTATAAAGTAAAAACAAAAAATTTACATTAACTTTTATATAAACAAAGAATAGCTCACAAATTAAAAATATTTAGATAACATAAAATCTTCAGAATAGGATAAAGAAAAAACATGATCTGATGGGATGTAACTTTAAACAAAGATAATGAAGAGTAAATGAAAATCCTGTATAGCAATATAAATTCTACTTTTATCAACCATTTCATTGATATACCTTGGAATTCTACGTAACAGATAAAGGACCTTATTGTAACTCTAACATAGTATTGTTATTGTACAAACACAAAAATTCATTAAATTGTTGTTTAACTTTCTGGCTTCACTATGACAGGCTTTTATTTTAAATACTATATTGCAAGGTTTTTAAATATTAATAAGTTTACTTAAAACTGATCAAATTATAAAATATACAAAATGAAAATTGAATTTATATAATATGATTTTTTAGACATATACCAAAAAAAAAATGGGTCACGTTTTACCTGACAGGACTCCAGAATGTTAAAAATTAATAACAAATTTTATGATTACCTTATACCGAAATATTTTAATTAAATTTTGTGGTTTAATATAAAATCTGTTTAATAATGCTAGAAGAAAACTTATAAAATGTGAAATAGGGTATAGCCTTTCACATTTGTCTGTACAGGCCTAAAATTTAGTAAATTATATTTAATTTTAGGAAATTTTAGATCTTAATTAAGATTTCATACCCAGAAATACTTTGGCCTAATTTGGTGTTTAAAACTGATTTAAAAATTAAAAAAAAAATTATTTTGGCTATGGCTTTATTGCATAGTTTGGATGAAGGCCAAAATTTAACTCAAGTTAGAACTTACGTAGATGAACATCTTTTCATGAGCATGTTTTGGAAATATACCATGCATTTCAAAATGAAATTCGGGTAGCTCTGTTATATTACTAATTAAACCCAAGTAATATTTCTCAAGTTTCATATACATTGATTAATTATAAATAAAATAAAAGTTATTTTATTTGTTGTATGCAAACTTTAAAATCTATGGATTATGGTTTGCATGCTAGCTTCACAAATGAAATGATGCACTGTGAAGATGAAGACGTTTTTTATGATATCATATTCAGTGACGAATCAACATTTCATGTAACCGGAAAAGTAAACCCTCATAATGTGCATATCTGGAGATCAGAAAAACTCATGAAATATTGCACTGTGAACTAGACTCCCCAAAACTGAATGTTTTTTGTGCCATATCCTGATGATAAGTTTATGGGTAGTTTTTTTTTTGTGGAAGCAAGTGAATCTGTAATGAACTATCTTGATATGTTACAACTATGGCTCTTTACTCGACTGCAGTATGAATCACAGAACTTTATTTGGCAACAAGGTGATGTGCCTCCTCACTGGCATAATGCTGCATGTGATTGGTTGAATGAAATTTTCTCCAACTGCTGGATTGATTAGGGACCAGATGACAGGGCTTTTTATGCCGTGGCCTCCATGTTTGCCCAACCTGACCTCATGTGATTTTTTTCTTTGGGGGATATGTGTCACCATTACTGGCTGACCTACTTGACTTGAAACACAGGATTGAAGCAGCTGTCGCATCAGTTACTCAGATTTGTTGATTAAAGTACAGGATGAACTATCCTATTGTCTAGATGTATGATGAATAATTAATGCTCATATAGTTGTTTTTTTCATTTCATATATAATTTATCAATGTAAAAATTACAAAACTTTAAAGCCCGATATTAATTTTGAAACACATAGTATAATAAAAACTATAAAATAATTAAGCTAATTCATTTTATTCTCATCTCTAAATCCAATTTGCATAAAATTTCAGAACTGTAAATGACTCATACAGTGTAACTACTGTACTGAATTTCAAGTTCCTATGATGCCTGTACAAAACATTGAAATTTTAAAATGACAAAATATCTGATCCCCTTGTCTGATGGTGCGTAATATTCCCCTGTCTAAATTAAAAATTGAATGCCATCAATGCATAGAAGTATTTAAGCTCAAGTTTCAATGTTCAGGCAATGTGGAGATATTAATCTAAATACAGACCAACATACATACTCCTGGTACTTTCCTTAGGTTTTTTGTTTAGAGAGGGTCATGAAATGAGATTGGCAAAATTTCGACCCATCACATGCTTCAATTATTGCTGCTGCAGTAGCTATATGATTACTCTCAGGAAAATAAATATATATATTGTTAAATTGTATTGTATGAAACACAATTTTAATAAGGATATTTTACTGTACAAGATGAAATGAAATAAATTATGAAAAGATGTGTAAAAACTTTTACTTTATGTTACATAAATCAAAAATACTCCTATACAGCAGATAGAAACCAATTAAAAAAACTATACTAACGTATAAAAAATAATAATTTTAAACAATTTTCGTTGTAAACTATATCAAAAATTGTTATTAAATGATATTTGTTTATACAAATTATAAAACCGGTTGGTGGTTAAAATATTTATCAAGCATTATCGAAGTAGATATACCGCAATGTCATTTAAAAATTCCCGGTTCTCAAGGTTGTACATAGCGCGCTATCTGTTCGTGAAGTAGTAGTATTTGTACTAGTAAATTCATTTGTTATGAGTTTACAAACAGTTTTAAGTGAATTCTGTCACCGTTGAGTTGATGTTAAGGTGACGATTGTGTTTATTTTTAATAATATTTGACGTTCAGTGTGTGTAATTTGAAAAGTTAGTGAAAATATAATGTTATATATGTGTTTTGTTTAGATTAACAATATTAGAAGTAAAACATGTTTATAATCTTGGTTTTATTAACGTTTACAGCAACATATTCAGGTTAGTTTTACTAAATATTTTACCACACCTACCTGTTGTTTAATGTGATTCATAATTTTATGAAGTGGGGGTAAAGGTATTTTGTACAATTATTATAGTTTTATGTTACAATTATTCTTTTTAATTTGCTTTTTTATTTAATCAAAATCATTTTAGTGTTTAAAGTATGAAAAGTGTAAAAAATATCGTGAATGATTTTAACATTACATTCGTTCTAAAATTGTTTCTTATGATTTTTTTAAAGATCTTTAAAAGTATCAGTCGATATAGATTATAATTTTTCAATTAAAATAGATGATAATTTAATTTGTTTGGGCTTTTTTTTATAGTACACTATTATACAATGTAATACATCTAAATTAAACGAATTTACGTAGATATTAGACAAGCATCACTGTAAAATAATTCTTGCTTTTTAGAATAGTTATTTTGACGCTATTATTATCTTGATAAAATACGATATACCTAGTTGAGATGTAAGTACTGCTGTTTTTTTTTTAAACTGAAGATAAAGAAAATAATCTTTGTAAGTTTTCAGCTCATATTCATTACGGAATGCCGATTATTTCACGTTAATACAAAAAAGAATTTAGGATTTTCTCGTTTGCTTGTTAAAGCGGTAAGCTTGCTATTATTATTCAATATTTTTTACTTACACGTGTATTCGCGTTTAAAATATATCATCTCTTGGGTCTAACTCCAAAATACAAGGCACGTTTTCAAGATTAAAAGATAGATTATTCTAGAGAGCATGTAAATATGAATCAATTATCCAGAGCAAAGCAATATTTAGAAAAATAAAAATGTTAACTTCTCCATGTTATATCTATAAATGTGCTGTCTTTACTAAAGAGAGTAGTCACTTATTTAAAAAAAAATATTCATCTCAACCAGACAACAGAATTGTTTTCGTGAAACACAACAACATAATACTTCGGTTTACAAGAAAGGCTTGCCTTATTATGCTTAAATGCATTACTAAAACTTTAAAAAAAATCTTTCCATCATCTATTATTATTATTTTTGGGGAACCAGTATTATCTTTGTCGATGAATTTTTAAATAATATTAATTAAAAAAAAAAAAGTAATAATTTGCTGCATTCCATTTTATATTTACATTCTGTTTATATTTTCCTTAAGTACATCTTAAATATAATTAAGCCTTTCTGAATTAGAAATTATTTTTTATATTTTTAACTTCCCCGTATATATAGCATCTTAGCTATATAGAAGGGAAAGTATGATGATCGGTCAAAATTAGGCATATCCGGTTTTTACCGAGTCTTGACGAATTGACCCCTAAGGACCCATAAAACTGAAAAATGGTATTTTCAGTTATGGAATAAAAATTTCTGTGAAAAAATGTGCGAACATACATACATATGTATGTTGGCGTGTAAATCACCTTATATCTCCAGAATTAATCGACCGATTTTCACCAAACTTTGCTATAATATTTTTATGGTAGGATATTGATGGGTATTAAATTTTCAATTCAAAAAGGTCAGGAGGTGGAAGATACAGGGGGAAAACGAAATCGTCTCCAGATTTTGCATAATTAAGGTTTTATATATATATATTTGTTTTTATAATTTTGTGAATATTTATAAACAACTTTTGTAAAAAAAGAATTTGCTGAATTTCACACCTATCCCTAAAAATGGTTTTAATTTTGAAGAATTGTAGAAGGCATTTTAAGGGATGATTTTCGTTGCATTTAAAAAAAAAATATTTTTGCGAACAATTATAAAAGAAACATTTTTTTGTGTTAAACGTTTTTTACTAAATTGTACCCGCACTCCAAAAATACTAATAATTTGAAACGTTGTAGAAGTAAGTTTTTATCGTTGCTGTTTTTTTTTCTATTACCAACTCATTGGATCCACAAATTTGTACCCCATGAAAGTTGGGTCTTAACTCGGCCACCTTTTTTCCCCTTGCCAGTGACACCAGCATTGTGCGTTGCGCATCCTCAGTGGATGCCACGCCTCTAACCTCCCGGGACTCCGCAGGATTCGGCGGCGATGCCGTACCCTACGTACGCTCACCCGGTAGGCACCACCCTGTTACATACCACACATTCCATTTAGCAGCCGGACTAGTGTTGTAGTTTACTGCTATGTTGTGACGTCACAGGTGAACGGTAGAATTAAATAAATTAATATTATTTAAAGTGGTGCTAGTACCCTACACCCGCGCGAATGAAATATTATATGCGCGCGCGCTTTAGTTACAATTATTGAATTAAATTAAAAAAAAAAATTGTATTTAAATAAAATAATAAATATTTTGAATTAAGTTGTATGTGTAAGCCGTGTAACAGTAAAAAACCGCGCGACGGGAAGTCCTACACTGTGTTGTCAGTTATTAAAAAATCTTTTAATATTTATTCCGTTTGTTTACATTTTAAATAATTAATATGGACTTTAATCGCATCAATTTTTTCTTATTTATTTGTGTATTTTATAATATTGCTCTGATCAAGGTTTTACCATTGTTTCCTCTGATTGTTCCTGGAAAATGCTGGAGAAGTTCCTTTTTTAAATATGAAGTGGGATATCTATCTATTCCTGAGTTGAAGTACATAGTATATTTACTGATCATAACAAACAGTTTACTCTATTTATTTACGTATGGTATTTTTTCGGAGTCCGTAAGCCAATTTTTTTAACGGGTTATTTTGAGTTATTTCTCTGACTTAATTTTTGTTTATTATTTCTTAAAAAGTAATAATTTGTCTACTAAAATAAAAAATTGGCTGTCGGATAATGAACCTTCTTATTCATAATTTTTTAACCAGTTTAAAAATATTGTGTTTAAATAACTTTATTCCTTAAAAAATTCATCCTTGTCTGTTGAAGATTATTTAAATTATTATAATAAAAATTTACAATTAAATGTAACACCTAATTTATCTTAAAAATAATTTTCTTAGAATTTTTTAAAATTCATTTATAGCTGGGGAAAACCTGTGCTGTATAGTCTTTGACTCATTTTTCTCTGTTTATGGTTAGTGGTAAACACTGTTATAAGACTATCAAGGTGACAGATTACGCAGTTGGTAGTACCGGATTTTTTTCGAGTTCAACTGACTTAGATGTTGTAATTAGGACTTAGCAGTCATTTATATGTTCTATAAATTTCATTAAGTTCATTATAATAAATTTGTTTTTTTATGGAAATTATTGAAAAGATTATTTTAAGAAAAAAATAAGGGAGAATTAGTTTTAAGGAGAGAAATACTCTTGTTTTATGGTACTAAATATGATTCATCTATATCAACTTTTCGTAAATTGAAAATTTTAAAGTTTATCACAATTTTCGGCGTACAGTTATGCTTCAATTTTTTTAAATATATTATCTAACAATTTAAAAAAATATTTCCTTCAATTCATTAAGAAAAACTTAACTAAGTAATTTCGTAGAAAAAAAAATTACTATGCAGATTTAAAAAATTATCATTATCATCATAGGTCATTCATTACCAGGCCCCTTGCATTATGTCTCACCATTCTTTTCTATTCACAGCCTAATTTATGAGATCATAATTGTTCTTATTATTCTTTAGAACATTAATATTTTTCATTTTTAATATTTATTTTATTCTTTAGCAAACTTTTTTTTAACATCTTGCTTTATTCCAATCAATAGGTTGTCACTAACACAGATATTTGGAACGCGTTCTTGGTTTGTCACGTACTTACTCGCGAATTTGAAATGCGACGTTCTAAGCACTTCGTCCTCCGTAGTTTAAAAAGAAACATGCCAAACACTTAGAATGGGAAATATTTGCGTGTTGTTTATGGATCGGAACATTTTACACTTTCCAAGTATGCACGCAAAAATTCAATCTAGATTAAAATATTAAATGTTTATCGTAAAGTATTTTTATTAAGTCCGTTTTTAGTTCGTGCTTTCGGTTCGGTTGTATAATAAGAAATAAAGTTAAGCGATGCTATTAGCTTATTAAACAATAAAAAGAGGTTACTTACGTATTAACGCCACCGCAGCTGCAGCGCTTTATTTAAAAAAAAACAAAGTAGTCAATCGGATTTCGGTGGAAAATGGGCCGATATAGAGTTTAACATAAATAAATAAATATTTATTTTATAAATAAAATTTAACCAAAGTTAACCTACGCTCGCTAACCTTGACTAATTAACACCGTAATTTTTTGAGTATTTATTTAATAAATTCAGTAATTATTGCAATTTGATTATTTAAATAATAAGTAATTGTAATTGTTATAACGAGCGTAGGTTAAGTTTGGTTAAATTATATTTATAAAATAAATATTTATTTATTTATGTTAAACTCTATATCGGCCCATTTTCCACCGAAATCCAAATCCAATTGTAATTCCAAATTTCCGAAATCCATTATTTGTATTGTAATTTATTATTTTACCTCGCAAATGAAAAATTAATTCTTAATGTCTGTTGATCGTATTTTTAAAGTATAAATTTTATAATTAGTTCGGAAGGTAAAACCTTGGAATTTGATTGACGTTTTGAAGTCCGTTTTTGTCATACTAATATCGTATTTAGTATGAAACTAACATATGCAGTATGAATAAGGTTGAATTATTATACATTCCATTTGCATTACAATTTTATAAAATAGATATTGATTTTTTTCTCTTATAAACAAGGTTTACAAGACTACTATTGTACTTATAAATATATTTTCACTATAATTTCATAGAATTCTTGTACTAATATATGTTTAACATAATTAATTAGTTTCTTAGTATAAATTTGAATAATATAAAAATAATATTTAATTAATGTTAAGAACTGTTTAAATGTTACTCGGTGTTTTTTTTTGCTATAATATTAATTTATTTTTAAAATTTTATTAAAATTCAGGGATGGTCAAAATAAATATTTCCGTTGAAATCTGAAAACTGAAATTATTCGCGATCACAATAATTTTTGTTACTTCGTATAAGGAAGTAAAAAGACTTTACATTGAATAGTAATATTTTTATTACATTTTTGAAATCAACATGTCAGTAAGATGACGTCTTTGTCGGACGAAAATTCGACGAGATTCTCCTCAGAGCTCTGCACGGGTTTCTCCAACATTTCATTCGATACAACTTTGATTTCTTGACGAATGGAGATTTGCAGGTCTTCGATTGTTGTAGCTTGTTCACGTACACTCTTGATTTCAGGTAGGCCAAGAAAAAAAGTAAAAAAAAAAAAAAAAAAAAAAAGAGATAAAGTCTGATTCGAACCGATGTGCCTTCCCCTTTTAAGATCCAAATATTTCATTAATTAAAATTTTATTTGCCTATAACTCTGGAACCAATGAAAATAACTACCATTTATGAGATATCGTTGAAAAGTTCTCAATGAGGGCTTATTAATGCAGTTAAGAAAAAGTCTGAAATCCAAATATTTTTGGATTTTGGGCTTTGTTGGATACTTTTGGTCCAGTCGATTGCAATCAAAAGGGGAGTTGCACAACTAGATTTTACAACGGTCATAAATCCAAAATTTCAACATTTTACGGCTAACCGGTTTTCAGTTAAGGGAGATAAGTACAGACGTCTCGCCAAAACTAGTCAAAATGGATTCAGGGATGGTCAAAATGGATATTTCCATTGAAATCTGGAAACTGAAATTTTTCGCGATTGCAATATTTCCTTTACTTCCTTAAAGGAAGTAAAAATAAAAACAATATAAGTAGTGTTACCAACATAAAAAGTATGACATTTTTTTAACAACATTAGTTGTATGACATAAAATACAATTATTGTATTTCCGGTCAAACGACTTTTGGGACACTATTTAAATAAAAGTAAAAACTATTTTATTCCTCATATAAATTACGTATACAGAGTGTTTCAGGAGGATAAGGCAATCCTTTGATAACTCATTCTAGAGGCTAAAAATAAGAAAAAAGTTCAGTTAAACATAGGTCCGAAAACGCTTCGTTAGCGAGTTATACAGGGTGAAGGATTTCGCCCGAGTTTCAGTTCCTCCGGGTAAATTAAGGCTTTCTGAAATTCAGGGAAGGTCAATTAAGGGGCAAATTCAATTGTTTCTTATGGGTTTTGAGCTGGGAAATCGAAAAAAATAGGTCCCAGAACTGTATCTCTCTTAGTTTCTAAGATATCCCATGTAAAACGCCAAAAATAGGGTCAAAAAACACATTTGTTTACGTTTGACGTACAATAATGTTGTTAAATTGGCAATAAATCTACATTTTTTAATGTAGAAGTGAAGTGAAAATATGAAAACCAAATTTCCTTAAAATATCTTAATGCATTCTTAAGATATAAATTTTTATTGAAAATATATAAAATGACGAGCAGAGGGAAAATAAATCAACCGGGTTGGTCTAGTGGTGAACTCAATCTTCGAAATCAGTTGATTTCGAAAAAGAGAATTCTAAGGTTCAAATACTAGTAAAGATAGTAATTACTTTTATACGAATTTGAATACTAGATCGTGGATACCGGTATTCTTTGGTGTTTTTTTTTTATTCAAAATCCAGGACCACCGTTAGGTATTGCTTCAGAGAATGAGATGAATAATTTGCAGCGTGTATGAAAATGCCATGCCTGACCGGGATACAAACCCGGGACCTCCGGATGAAAGACCGAGACGCTACCCCTCGCACTACGGAGGTCGGCATTTTTTGGTGAATTTCTTTCTTCTTTCTTTTTCCTGTTTAGCCTCCGGTAACTACCGTTTAGATAATACTTCAGAGGATTCTGCGTTCGATCATTCCTGAGATGTGTAGTTAATTGAAAACCCAACCACCAAAGAACACCGGTATCCACGATCTAGTATTCAAATCCGTGTAAAAATAACTGACTTTACTAGGACTTTAACGCTGGAACTCACGACTTTCAAATCAGCTGATTTGGGAAGACGCGTTCACCACTAGACCAACTCGGTGGGTTTATTTTTTGGTGGTTGGGTTTCAGTTAACCACACGTCTCAGGAATGGTCGACCTGAGACTGTACAAGACTACACTTCATTTATATTCATACATATCATCCTCCGGATGGTTCCGGAGGCTAAATGTAAAAAGAAAGAAAGTAGAAAGAGGGAAAAATAAAACTTTTTTGTTCATTTTTATGTACTGAATCAGTCCCCTAAATTTGGTTAACACCTCTCGGAGTACTTTATTTTTGGCGTTTTATCAGTTAAATTAAATGTTGAGTAGTTTAAGGTTTTGTTAAAAAATTTATTTTTAATATTAAAATGATTTTATTATATCATAAAATATAATATTTTTTTTATTTTATTTTATTTATCTATTAAATTAGAATGATTTAAAAAGAATTGCAATAGTTTTTATTAGGATTATGTTTCATCTATTTCTACGTAACTAATATGATTCCATTTAATGTCTGTTATATTCTAAGAAATAAAGGAAAACGAAATATATAGAACGGAATGATAGGTTATGACCTCGACTCTTCAGTAACTGGAATCCTTTATTTCTTACCCCCTCTCCAAGCTTAGTTAAAATAGTCTACCTTCCTGTGCTGGAAGTGTTGTTGACCACCTGCTTTAACAATTTACAGTATTTAAGATTGATCACTTGATCCAATAATTTAGACAAATATATAGATAAATACTCGTTTGTATATATATATATATAAATACTCTCTCTCTGTGTGTGTGTGTACACACACATATATATATATATATATATATATATATATATATACATATATTTAAGTGGGACTTAAGTGGTCCCATGTTGGCCGTAAAAGCATAATAATAATATAATATATATATATATATATATATATATATATATATACACACATTCATACATACATACAAAGTGTCCTTAAAAGGTGAGGCCAAACTCTAGCATACTGAAGAAAATATGTAGAACATAGGTCCGAAATCGCATATAATCTGTCTGTTCATTTTGTGTTTTTTTAAGAATTAATTATTTTTCAAGAACGGTTGGAGATAACTCAATAAAACTCTGTACTTTATTTTAAACTAACATTTATTAATAGGAAAAAAATCACGATACTCTTTGTTGACAAATTTCAAAATGGCGGTCGTTTCAATTTTAAATATTTTAAGATTATTAGATTTATCAAATTATGTTGTATTATAAAAATTACGAAGCATATTTTTGAGAACAAAATGGCACCTTAGTCATAAAAGTTGGACGAAAAACAATAGAGTTATTGCAAAAAGTAGACCTAAACTGACATCGCGGCCATCTTGTTTTTTTATTATCGTGATTTATTACGTCGTTTCTGATTTTACGGTAATTTTTTTTTTGTCTTCAGTCATTTGACTGGTTTGATGCAGCTATCCAAGATTCCCTATCTAGTGCTAGTCGTTTCATTTCAGTATACCCTCTACATCCTACATCCCTAACAATGTGATTTACATATTCCAAACGTGGATTGCCTACACAATTTTTCCCTTCTACCTGTCCTTCCAATATTAAAGCGACTATTCCAGGATGCCTTAGTATGTGGCCTATAAGTCTGTCTCTTCTTTTAACTATATTTTTCCAAATGCTTCTTTCTTCATCTATTTGCCGCAATACCTCTTCATTTGTCACGGTAATAAATCACGGTAATTAAAAAACAATATGGCAGCCAAATCGGTTGAGGGCTACTTTTATAAATATATTTAAATTAAAAAAAGAAAAGTTAAAAAAATGGAGATGAAGTCGGATTCGAACTGATGTTCCTTCCCCTTGTAAGATCCAAATATTACATTCATTAAAATTTTATTTGGCTATAACTATTGAACCAATGAAAATACGTTCCAGTTATGATACATCGTTGAAAAACTCTCAATGAGGGCTTATTACTGCAGTTAAGAAAAAGTACAAAATCCAATTTTTTTTGGAATTTGGACACTTTTTGGTCCAGTCAATTGCAGTCAAAAGGGAGGTGCACACCTAGATGTTACAACAGTTCTAAATCCAAAATTTCAACACTCCTACAGCTGATCGTTCTTGAGTTAAGGCGAGGTACGTGCAGACGTCACGTCGAAACTGGTAAAAATGGATTCAGAGATGGTCAAAATGAATATTCCCGTTGAAATCTGAAAACCGAAATTTTTCGCGATCACAATACTTCCTTTACGTACATGGAAGTAAAAAAAGAATTGAGTTTAATTATGGATTTCTTTTAATTTCAGAGCATTTAAGATTTATTTTTTAGGTTTAAAATTGACAAAGGTTTAGAATGATTAAGACTGTTCATTCATGAAAGTAGTACTCTTATATTTTCGAAAAAGTATTTACTGCAAGTTAATTACGCAATTTATGTTCTATAATAAGCCACAGAGGGTTATTCAGTCGTAATTTTCTTATCTTTTACTAATTGTTTAAACGTATTTCTCGGTCGATTTTAATGCTGTGGTGGTCAGTATCCATAAAACTGTCAACCACGACGTATATTATCCATAATAAATATATATATATTTTTTTAACCATTCCCCACAAAATTTCTGTCGTCTATTTGATATTCAGAATTTCTACTTGTCTATTGTAGAATACATTAGGTATGGAAACAAAATTAATTGACCTTAAAAAACAGCTTCCTAATTTGAAACGTTATAATTTATTATATGTTATCAGTTCTACAAAGAATATTTTAACAGATTACGCAAGTTAAAATTCTTAAAAAAATATAATTTATTTGTTTACTCTTTAATATCAAATATTTGTTTACAAATTAAGTTAAGTAGATATCGCAAATAATATTTTTAATTCTAACGTAATTTACAATAACCAATAAAAATTAATAGAAAAGATTAAGAAGTAAGATTAGAAAATCTAAACATTATACAAAGAATATTTACAAAGGAAACCAGCTTATAGTTTTATCGATGAATAATAATTCTTGTACCTTTTCTCTCTTTTTCTGTTCCTCTGAAATCGTACAGTCAATTTGTATTTTTATTTGAAAATCCTTACCTACCGATTGCTGTTTTTTCCATATGTTAGGGGTGATGAGGGAAGCTTAACTCCAGATTTTTAACATCCTCCCTCCCATAGATTTTTGAATAACTCAAAAGGTTTTTGAAATATGTTTTTCTCTGAATCTATGCATTTTAGAGAAATGTTTTTCAAACAAAAAATGTAGAGGACATTCTCCTCTACAATTAATGTCTTTGAAGTTATGCCGTATAATTTGAAATTGAAATATTAGGTGGTGCTGAAGTTGTAAAAAACATGTTTTTTTTTCACCGGAAAAAATTGTTTTTCGTCTGTATTGCATTTGGAAAAGTTGTTAATCTCAAAAAAACAGACAAGTTTTATTTAAACAATTTTCTTGTACGGCTTACCGTTTTGGAGGTGTAGCTTGTGAAAGTGTGAAAACGTTGTGAATTGGGCACGTGTTCGAAACCGGTCTAGTCGTTTACAACGTTTTTTACAACTTCAGCGCCATCTAGTATTTCAATTTCAAATTATACGGCATAACTTCAAAGACATTAATTTTAGAGGAGAATGTCCTCTAAATTTTTTGTTTGTAAAACGTTTCCTTAAAATGCATAAATTCAGAGAAAAACGCATTTCAAAAACTTTTCGAGTTTTTCAAAAATCTATAGAAGGGGGGATGTTACAAATCTACAATTAAGCTTCCCTCATCACCCCTAACGCATGGACAAAAGATCAATCGGTAGGTAAGCATTTTCAAATACAACCTATTTTGATGACAAATTGCCTGTACTAGAACCACCGTAAGATATTACTTCAGAGCATGATATGTAAATGAAAATGAAAATGTAATGTAAATGAAGTGTAATCTTGTACAGGCTGAGAGATGTGTGGTTAATTGAAACCCAACCCAAAATCCGTATAAAATCTGTTAATTGTGTTATGTCCCCGCCCACGGGTGAGCGGTGGTAATGAAGTGCGAGGACTCTCGAGCCCCAGAGCTAAAAGACTGAGTTCCGGTGTGGCCGTCCCTTCGGGAATGTCCCCGTTAGAGGCGAAGCACAAAGGACCAAATCCCTGTTGCTGGGTGATGGTGGCCGGGAACGGTGTTTCCCTCATCTGGTGGTTAGAGGCAAAGGCGTCTGTGTTGAATACAGATACAGTCACTGAAATCAAAGACCGATTACTCGCCTCGCCAAATAAATCGATTTGTCTAAATCAACTGTTCATCGGCCGACCGAACAATTACAATTACGACCTTATCGCATTCAAACGGTTCATCAACTTCTTGAGCCCGACAAAGAAAAACGGCTACAATATTGTCAACGGTTCCGTCGATTTCTACGTGAGGGAATTAATGTTATGGATTCGTTATTTTTCACAGATGAAGCACGGTTTCATTTGGATGGCTACGTAAACAGCCAAACCAGTAGAATTTGGAGTGCTGAAAATCCCCACGTTTATCACGAAAAACAATTACACCCGCAGAAGTTGGGCGTGTGGTGCGCGATATCGCGAAAGAAAATAATCGGTCCTATTTTTTTCGAGTACACCATTAATGCAGAACGATATCAGGATATTTTATTTCAGTTCATCGCACTCTTGGTAGAGGAAGACAGATACTGCTGGCTACAACATGACGGTGCGACATCGCACTACGCAGGTTCAACTTCTGATTTCGTCGAGGAATTCTTCGGTAATCGTGTTATCGGTCGAGGCTTGTGGCCACCAAGATCTCCAGATTTAACTGCGGCGAATTTTTTTCTACGGGGTTACCTCAAAGAAAATGCCTACAGCGACAAACCACGAACACTTGAATGATTGAAAGTCAATATTGAACAAGCTGTATTAAATATCCAGCCACAAACTTTGAAAAAAGTTGCAAGAAACGCTGTAAAAAGAATTGAAGCTTGTATTGAAGAAGATGGCGGCCGCTTCCAACATTTATTCTAAATGTAAGGTAATGGATGGTAATAATAAAAATGACATTTACATTTACACATGCCTTTTTATTATTTCAATACCTACCAATATAAGGTTGGGTTGCGTTTTATATGGGACACTCTGTATATATATATCATTACTGTATAATAAATAATTATAGTAATAAATTAAAAATTATCTTTAAATTGTATGTTTATATTATGTAATTGTTAATTTAAAATATATTTAAACTTAAGATATGCATTAAAAAAAAATATATTACGAGATCAGAAATAACTCCCTGTACAGATAAAAAAATCATTGAAATCTATACATTTGATGAAGAGTAGTTAAAACGTACATTTAAAAATTAAAATCCGATCGTATTGTGAACTACCTCTTTTTTTACTGTGGTCTTTTAAAAATTAAATTAAACATCAAAGAATATTTACAATTTTCAACTTTAATACTACCGTAGGTTACAATTAAATTTAAAGAGCTATTTAAAATTTAAAAAGTTTAACAAATGTGTTGCCAGCTTTTATTTTAAAAATGTTATATTTTATTTAACATCAAATACGAAAATAATAGTAATTATTATTATTACAGTAGAAGTCCATTAGTCCAGCATCCAACAGTCCGGAATGCCCGATAGTCCGTCATCGCTCCGGAAAATTGTAAAAATTTTGGTTTTCTCCAAAAGTGTGTCTTTAAAGCAAATAAAAACGCTCGAGAGCTATTCGGAAGTTTTCGGAGTAGTTCGGGATCATCCGGAAGCGCTCGGTATTGTTCGGAAACAATTAGCGGCCGGCCAGTCTCAGCTGTCACAACAAATTCAGGTGCAGTGCAGCTCCGTTAATCAATCACGAAGCGTCTAAGCCATTTTTTTGTGCGTTGTTGTTTTGTGTCCTTTCACATCGCAGTAAACGTAACTTTTGAAACTGTTTATAAAAAAAGTGATTTTCGTTCTAACTGTACAGCGACCATGTTTTCAAAACCTAAGCCTTCGAGTTCAAAAGGAGAGAAACGAAAACACGTAACACTGACTCTCAATCAGATACTAGAAATCATCAAACGGCTAGAAAAAGGCGGGAATAGAAATGTTTTAATGAATGAGTTTAATATTGGCTTCTAGATAAACATTAAAAAAACCAAAACTGGAACAGCTAGATAGTGTATTGTTCAAATGGTTTAGTGCTGTACGTTCTGAAGGAAAGCCGGTAACAGGGCCAATGATTGTTGAAAAGGCAAAGAATTTCAGCTGGGCAGAAGCTGCAGAATCACTAAATAATTTTATCTCTTTTGCTGAGGCTAGTACTAGCTACAGTGCTTCAGAAATTATTGATTTCCATATCATTAGAAATAAATTTGATACTAAACGCCAAAAATCAAGAAAACAAAAAGACATTCGTGACTTTTTTAAATCTAAGTGAAATATGTTTTACAATACGTGTACATACATTATATGAAATGTAAAATAAACTTTGTTGTATGTATTTGCATACTGTATTTGTAGTTTAATTATTAATCTAATTGTTCTTATAATTACCGCCCGATAGACCGGAATTTTCGGTAGTCCGGCACCGAGCCGGTCCCGAACGTGCCGGATTATCGGACTTCTACTGTAATTCTTTTTTTCGTATGCTGAACAGTTTTTCTTGTTGTCTTGAAGACATATTATCATATTATAATACTTATTATACTAATAATTGATTATGTTGTCTAGTAATTGTATCTTAACGTCAAAGATTAATTTATATGCATCGACCACCGTGGCGGATTGGCATTGTCTTAAGTCTTTCATCCTGAAGGTTCCGTATTCGAATCCCAGTCAGACATGACCTTTTTTTTCTTATTTTACAATATCTTCATTTCAAATTCTCTCGCATAAATAACAAATTACGCGGTGAATTAATAATTTAATATATATATATATATATATTTATTTTTAACTGAAAAACTATGTGTTCGATTATTTTTCTTGTCGGACTAAAATGTTAGTTGAAACCTTTTTGATATCTTTTTTTCATTTCAATAGAATTCTCTTAAAGGTTTTTCAATCATTTAAACGAAACATTTATAATTAGTATGCTAGTATTCAAATATTTAATTAAAAAAAAAAAAAAATTAATTCCCATTAAACATAGAAATTATTTCATTTTCAAAATTCTTTAAAAAAAAACCAAAAATCAAAGTTCTCTTAAGAAAAAATAAAATTGAATAAGAAAAAATTTCAAGTGGTACTGAATTATTTACTTTGGTTTACGAAATAAGGGGCCCTTTACACCCCTCTCGGATTTTGTAAAATTCTATTTATTTTTAGTGAAATATTATATATATTTTAAATAATTTCATAAGAAAACTACCTATTGTAATGGGTACCATGATTTGACTTCCGGAAAATTTCGACATATCTTCGCATTTCACATCCCCCAGACCCCAAAACCCTGTCAGTTCAAAAGTTTATATATATATATATATATATTTCACTTTCTTGTGGACACGATAACTGCCGTAATTTTCCGCCAATCACTTTCAAATTATTACATAAAATATAACCACCCACAATCTCGGTCGAGTTCGTTAATGGGCAATATCCGACCATGGGGGGGATTTTTCGAAAAAAAAACAAAATATAACTTTCTTATTAGGTAAAATATTGAATTTGTTTAAAGTTCTTACTATTCTTCTGATAAGGGCCTAAAACTTATATAAGTAAAGATTTTTGATATCACCAACCGTTGGCCCAGGGAGTGGAAAAAATGGGTTTTTGAAAACAAATAAAATCATACCTCCCTTAATAGGCGCAGTATCTAATCGGTTTAAAGTGGTCGTTAGTCCTGTAGGCTTTAACAGTTTTTGATTTGACCAACCCTTACGGCAAGGGATGACCAAAATGTGGTTAGAAATATAAGAAGATGGGGCTTGTATGCTAAAGATGTGAAACTTATTTTCACATACAACCATTGTCGTATTGAGCAAATTTGAACAGTTTTTCTTATCTTAAAGGTGGAAATATTTTTTATCCCCTACTTAGCACCGGTGAAATCTACCTCCTTCCTGCGTGCCAAAAGGGATTTTTTTTATTATATTTATCCTTATTTTACTTATATGTTTACGGTTGTAATATTAATTAAAAATATATTTTAACAAAAGTTTTACCTGTGATATTAGTTGTACATTTTTTAGACTGTTTATAATTTGTTAGTTTCTTTTTTTTTAACCTTTTTATTCCGGATAATGATAACCCGAAAGCGTTTTTCGCCCTCTAAAAAAAAAATCATTCCAACATAACCTGCCGGTTCTGCAGCGGTTTTGATATGCGTTCGGTTTTATGTTGCTCATTCTGTATGTAATAAATGACCTGTGCAGAAAGTGATTCATCACAGAATATAACGTCAATAAACCGGTCGATCTTGAATCCCTCAGGCATGCCAACTTCCGCAAGTGAAATTATTATATAAGATCTTTCAAGATAACTGTTTTAAAATAGTTTTTTTTTTGTAAGATTGGTATTCATCTCAAAGATATAGAGCTTTTAATGATAAAAAGAGATTTTAAATTACATTTTTATTAGTAGAACTCGGAACCTTCCTTTTTTTATATTAATATTGTTCTCATATTAAAAGTAAAAATTAGGTTATCGATTCGTAATGTGTTATAACGATTTAATATACATTCAAGTATGTATTTAAAAAAAAACTATCACGCATGTTAGTATGAGGAAGTAAGTTGTTCTTAATATATTTAACTTTAAATATATAAATGTAAATATATCTACGTGCGGATTTACTCATATCCTAGTATGCACACGTGTAGTATCACAATTCTTTTTCAAGTACGATTAGTTATTTTTTTCTAAAATTAACTTATTCATATCTGTATATTAATAATAATAATAATTTGTCATTTTTTCGCGATATTCTTGTGTTCCATTTACAAATAGAGAAAATTGATTAATACCACTGATTTGTATCAGTTTTTTTTAAAGATTTTTGGTTTGTTTTACCTCCGGGTCCGCAGTCAAGCAATTCATTGAATGCTTTGTAGCGTGTGTGAAAAATGTCATGCCTAACCGGGGGATTCGAACCCAGGACCTCCGGGGGAAAAGCCGAGACGATACCACTCGCGTCACGAAGGCCGGCTATTAAAGTATTGCACTAGAACGTTTGAGCCGGCGGGTATAGTGGACCACCACCACTGTAAATATATAAAATTAAATAAAAATATCTAAATTTTATGTATGAGATTGATAAAAGACAAAAAAATAACAAGCAGAAACATAAAAATATGTTCGGTAACAAATTAAAATAAACTTAACCTACACTTGCTTCGCTCGCTAATCTTGATTAACGAGCGAAGGTTAGTGAACGAAGCGAGCGTAGGTTAAGTTTGGTTCCATTATATTTATACTTTTAGATTTATTTACGATTTTATCGCACGTATTTTTATGTTTCGCAAATATTTTATATATGTATAGTGCTGGTCGTATGACCATCAGACCCGAACCGACTTTTAACTTATAATATCTTTGCGTGAAATCTTCCCTTTACAGAACGATTCAGGGAAACTGGAAAATTAAATATCCTTATGAAAAAATTATATTAAATAAATCCTATCCTACTAAAGGGAATTTGTATGTGTGTGCGCGCGACGCGTGTGTCCGTCCCCCTTAGCTTACAGGTACCGGAATGTACCGATCACTAGCGGAAAATCCCGATTCGTTAGTACCTGTCTCGTGGTGGTCAGGTGTGTACTTGTTATATTATTTTATTACTTGTACTTGCTATTATTTATACTTATATATTTATTCCTTTAATCGATATATTTGCGAAATATATATTTATTTATGTGTTTGTTTTTCTTCATAAAATAATGAACTATAACGAAAAAGTAATTACTCAAATTAATCGTGATGCAACTGGAAAACTGTTTCTTCTGACCGCTCTTTTCTGATTTCATTTAATTTTCATATTCATTATTCATCGAATATTCATTTTAATTTAAAGAAAGGAACTGCTAATACTTTTCTTATTATTAATACTAATTAATTAACCTTATAAATTCATGTTTTCTATTATTATTTAATGCTGAATTTTTATTAATTTTAAATATATTCTTATAGTTCTATTTAGAGCCCATTTTAGAGTACTCTGACTGAATTATGTGTAGTTTTTCTTTTAAGGGAATTCTTATTCTAAAAGAATAGAATTCCCTAAGAATCGGATCTATTCGTAATCGAACTAGGGAATGAATTCCCTAATTCTAAAAGAATAGAAACAAATAAGATATTCGTTAAATATTATATTTTCTTTAACAAATAATAATGGTTTTTTTTTGTTTGGTTACAAAACCTTTTTTTTTACTAAGTGTATTAAATCAGAAATACTAATTAATATTATCTCCGAAATTAACAAGAGAAGTAGTAGTTGAAAAATTACCAATAACCGAAAATCAATTATACAAATTGTCTACACTGGGCAATAAGAACCAGTAAAATATATTTTAGTTCTTGGGATGATGAAGTAATCAATTTTGAACACCTAATAATCCCATTCTGAGACGCCGCCCTTCAGGGCAACCCGCCCAGAGAGCCTAGCTGAGGAAGGCGTGTCTAGGCACTCCGGGAGAAGCTAGAATATTTATAAGATATAAATAGACAAAAACCATATATGGCAAATTTATTTTTAGAAGATTACTTCTTTATATACACATTTGTGCGGTTCGCAGTAAAACTCTACGTAGTTCGACGCAACATTTCAACAGGAATTTCAGCAATTGCTGTTCTAATCTTGTCTTTTGTCATAGCCGGTCGACTATTATATATTTTTCTTTTAAGATAACATTATAAGAACAAATTGTATACCCACAAATCAGAAAATCTGGAAGGTTATTAAATGTTACCATTTCTCGAAATCATACGGTTGCCAAACGATTGGGCGTACGAAAGCAATCGATATTTGTGCCTTGCGCGATGTCGATCAATCTTTATTGAAATCAATAATTTGAGGAAATGTCTCTAGTTTTGAGCAAAGAAGTTTTTCAGCACGGTGACGTATCGATCTGATGTCGCTGTAATCGTGAAGCCATCCTCGTTTTCAAAAAAAATAAGGTTTATTATACAATACAATGACCCAGTAAACCGCACAGTAACTATGTAGGTGTGTAGGATTCTCTTGAGGTCAAAAACGAAAATTTTGTTTATTAATAAATCGGTTAAAATAGAAATGGGCTTCGTCCGACAAAATAGTTGTCCTCGTTTATCTTTGCAACCGTTTTTCTCAAAATTGGTGGCACATTATTTGGTTTCAGTTACTGAACGAACTGCAACTTATACGGATGGTAAAGTAAATTCTGCGACAGTATTCTTCGAACTTGAACATTTGCAACTATAAAATCCCGTTCAAGCATGGCATTTTCACACGCTACAAAATTGACATTTCATCTCATTCTTTGAAGCAATATATAACGGTGGTTCCGGAGGTTAAAACAAAAAAATTATTGAGTTAATTTCAAATTCTTGAGACCAATTCTTTTAGGTTATAATGTAAGCCACTTTTTAAATATTAAATGAACTCCATTCTCTGGTTAAGTTGTCAAAACCCAAAGTTTTTAGTTTAAAATTTTGATTTCTCAATGCCTTTTAAAGGAATGTCTGACGACTCTAATATTTTTTTCGAGTTATTAATTTGTTCTTTGGCTTTGGATTATAGTGATATCAGAGTTGAAAAACAAGTCATTTTGAGATTGGAGCATTTGTTAACTTTTTGTTATGTTTCAATATTTTGTAATTATTTAAGAAACACTGTTGACTACTTTTGAAACTAACTGTGAAAAGTAATAAATAGATTAAGGTTAACGTAAGTTATTATAGTTAAGGTTAGTTAGTCATTCTGGTTAAGGTATTTGTAACCAGAAACTTTTTACGTTACATTTTATTTCTCCATATAGCGCTATAGCAGAGCTATAATTTTAAAAGGGAAAGTATTGTAATCGGTCCAATTTGGGCATATGCGGTTTTCATCGGATCTTCACGTTTTTACACCTAAATAACCCAAAAAACCGACTGGAAATTTTTCGGATATTCGTATGTACATGTGTATGTTCATTGTCACACTCATTATAAGTCAAAAACTATTGGACCGATTTTTACCAAACTTGGTCAGATTACTTCTACATATGAAGAATCGATGCTATTAAATTTTCAACTTAAAAAGGTCAAGTGGGTGAGGCTGTACAGAAAATTCGTCCCCATTTTCTAGAGATTTTGCCTATTTTTTATAAGGTTTCGGTTTATTTCTCTTAGGTACATTAACCATTAAAAAAATAATATTTGCAAAAAAAATGTTTAAAGAAACTAGTGGCTCAGTGGGCATACTGCATCAACAGTAACCCCTCTCATCACAGGGAGCGCTAGTGTAGCACTGACGTACAGCTAGTATTCTACCCTTTCTTTCTTTTTCCTGTTTAGCCTCCGGTAACTACCGTTTAGATAATTCTTCAGAGGATGAATGAGGATGATATGTATGAGTGTAAATGAAGTGTAGTCTTGTACATTCTGAGTTCGTCCATTCCTGAGATGTGTGGTTAATTGAAAACCCAACCACCAAAGAACACCGGTATCCACGATCTAGTATTCAAATCCGTGTAAAAATAACTGGCTTTACTAGGACTTTAACGCTGTAACTCTCGACTTCCAAATCAGCTGATTTGGGAAGACGCATTAACCGCTAGACCAACCCGGTGGGTTAAACCCACTAGACTAACCCGGTTAGTATTCTACCCTGCTAAATGGCATTTGTATGTGTGAGCGTCCTCCTTAACTGAGAACATGCTTACATGATCGAATATACTGCCCGTCAAAAAATCATATGATTTTTTTTTAAATGTCTATTAAAAATAAATAACAACAGTAATAATAATTATAAAATAAAGTAATAAATTTTATTGCCGTAATTCATTCATTCAATATCGTAACAGATATTAAAACACAACTAATTTCGACAGTTGATAGCGAATGGTAGTAGCGTCTCGGCCTTTCATCAGGAGGTCCCAGGTTCGAATCCCGGTCAGGCATCATGGAATTTTCACACACGCTACAAATCATTCAGCTTCAACCTCTGAAGAATGCCTAACAAAACCTTTTTTCGATAAAAATAAATCTATACTGAAAATAATATCGATTATCTATTTAAAATCCATTGTTTTCGGAAGGTTGGTTTCGTATCAGGATTATTTGTTTCGTAAATTGAATATAATACAATAAATAATAAATTAATTCATAATCAATTAATTAACTTCCTTGATAAGTTTTCATAATTTAAAAAAAAAAAATCATTTTTACACAACAGGTAATCAATTTTGGATACCTAATAATAGGATTCCGAGACGCCGCCCGCGAAGGCATTCCGACCCGAGAGCCTAGCATTTAAATAAAATGATAAATATTTTTAATTAAGTTGTGTGTGTGTATGTGTATGTAAGCCGTCCATCAGAAAAAAAACGCGTGACGGGAAAGTTCAACTATGTTGTCAGCTTTTTTGTTTTGCAATGCCCTTTAAAATTGTTTTTCATAACCCTACCCTTTCTATTTAAAATGTTTGAATTGTACTCACCGTGGAAGTCCTTTGAGTGCTTGAAGTGTGGTGGTTTAATAGTAAAAAAAAAAAAAACATTTTTTTCGAGTTAAGAATGTTTTGAGTTAAGAACGTTACCCAACTGTGTTCGTTGTGGGCTTTTGGACTCCGATTAGCCTACATTCTTTAAATGTCCAAAATTGGAGAAAACCAGGGAGAGAACACACCCGAGGACGTCACCCCTGATACCATTGTATCGTTCATGCTCCGAGGCTCAGAGGATTGTAAGGCGAACGAAAAACTGGCAAGGGACATTCTAACAGAAGAAGACTATCGATAATGGGTCAGAGATATGTGGTTTGGAAAAAAAAAGATTGAGTCCCGGTCGCTGGAGAGGACTTGGAAACAACATAGTCGCGCTCGATTCACCATTCGCTGGCGATTTGAGGCAGGAAAAACGGGGTATTAAATAAAAATGTATAGACCGAGTCCCAGTTCCTGAAGGGGTGGTCCAGGAACGACATATTCGGGCCTGGTTAACCCTCTGGCGATTACAGGCAGGCAAATGGGGAACAGATATAAATCAAGAAGTGAAAGATCCAACCGGCGAGCCGACCTGCCGTATTGGATATTATGCTGGCGGACGGGAAGGCTAGTTTGAGTTACAAGGACACTCACCTTTCTTTTTCCTCTTTAGCCTCCGGTAATTACCGTTCAGAGGATGATATGTATGAGTGTAAATGAAGTGTAGTCTTGTACAGTCCCAGTTCGACCATTCCTGAGATATGTGGTTAATTGGAATTCAACCACCAAAGAACACCGATATCCACGATCTAGTATTCAAATCCGTGTAAAAGTAACTGACTTTACTAGGATTTGAACACTGGAACTTTCGACTTCCAAATCAGATGATTTGGGAAGACGCGCTCCCCACCAGACCAACCCGGTGGGTTAAAGACACTCACGTGGACTGAGTCATGCTTAACTGCAATCCAGCCCAGCTGAGTAGCTATAAAAAAAAAAGTTTATAAATTTATTTTTTCTATGTTTAACTGTTGAAAAGGCCGTATTTTTTTAACCTCTCTGTATATATATTTTAAAAAAAATAGTTTAATAAAAATTATAAAATAATTAAAATTTAAAAAAAAAATCGAAATACAGTAATTTTTAAAAAAATTTTCTACATTTTATTCAATGATTGTACTCCGGTTAATAGATTAAAAAAAATCAATTATTTTAAAAAACATTCCGGATAATCGAAGTAGTTATAACTGAATATTTATTATTTACGTCTTACATTACTTATCCTATTTTATGTTTTATTCAAACTACGTTATTTATATGGATTGGTTATTGTAAGTGTCTGTAGAAGAACCACTGTATTGCTTACAAAGTGCGCTTGTTACATATTTATAAAAGCGCATAAACACACACACAAACACGCTCATGGATACTAAATTATATGTTACGGATTCTTAATGAAAAAGAAGCCTTGTGCGTTGTGTGTGTGTGTGTGTGTGTGCGCACGCGCGTGTATTGCATCAGGATATAAAAGTAACCTTCCTGCAGTATAACTTACTTGCCCTCCATTTTTACATATGAAGGTAGTACACGTATAGTTAAATATAATAATAACAACAGTAACGTATGTGAATACTAACTATGAATCATATCGGTATTTAGTGAGAGATCTTTTTATCTTTTTACTTGTTTTAAAAATGCATATTTACTTACTGAATTAACGTTATCTTTATCACGTTTGTGATAGAATATTAGTAAATAAATAGTAATATAGCAGAAAATAGTCTATTTTAATTATATTATTAAAAAAAAAATTCATGTGTATTAATGATATCTTTTTATCCGGTTTGCAGTCAACAGTTATCAACTTATATTTAGTTTTCTCCTACTTGAAATATTGTTAAATATTAAATTCATTATAGATTATATTTTCATATCTAACTCTTTTTTTTCGTGTCAATTAACTGCAGTCTATTTTTAACACTTATCGCCCTTCTTCCTTTCTTGCTACAATTTTTTAAGTCTCAAAGATCTTTATCTTGAATTCTTCTTATGTTTTTACTCTTTTTCTGTTTTGAAATTTCTTCTTCGTAGAAAATCCTTTTAACCGAGATTTAAAACTTTTTTTTTCATATTTTAAAAGCTTTTATTTAACTCACATTAGGAATAATCAAATCTTACAACTGCTATATCTTTTGATTTATCGTATGAAAATTAATGAAATTTGGTACACGTATGTAACTTCAATGTGTAAAAATAAATGTTTTTACTTTTTTTTTTAGTCTTAAAAAAAGTACAAAAACAAAATTACAAAAATATATTTGATTACATATAAAAAATTATTTTTTAAAAAAGCTTTTATTTAACTAATATTAATATTAACATTAATAAAAAAAGGAAACAAATTAGAAAAACCCTCTAAAAAGTAAAAAAATAAGAATTAAATCATAGTGAGAATTTTAAACAAAAAAATATAATATATTAAAAAATATAAAAATGATAAATAAAAAATAAATTATATAAATATCTAATAAATAAATAAATGTAATAATTATTAAATTTTAAAATTAAAAGTAATGAAAATATTTAGTTAAATAAAGGTGTGGCGCAGTTTTTTTAACAATCTTTTCGAATAAGTATTTATAGACATTTGCTGTATTTAAAATATATTTTTTGTTTAATGAGGTTGTTTAGTATATGTATATACTTTATTTATCTGTAATAAAATAACTCAAGTTTTAATTCTTTGATGGTTCAAATTTTGAACTGAGACGACCTTTAAGGGGTTAATAAGATTAAAAATAAAAATTAAATTTAGAAATCTTGCACAAAGTTGTTATTAATTTTGACGTTAATCTGAAAAATTATTAATTATTATCATTATTATAATTGTAATCGTAAAATAAAAATTGAATTCGTTAAATAAAAATTCATAATTAATTAAAATGAAACTTTTAGCGGAGAGTGCGTTCAATTTGGATTAGATTACAAGCAGAATTCGAAAATGAACTTCAACTATATGAGAACACGTACAAAGAAAGCGAGTGGGTGCATTTTTCCAGATTGTTACTTGTAGCTAGTCGGTCTCAACTGGAGAGGTTCCAGCAGACCTTTCCGCCTCCTCGCGTCGTTATTGAAAATGAAAATGAAGATTAATTCTTGTAAAAATAAATGTTGTGTTGTTTTAAATAAATTATAAAAACTGCGCCACGCTTTTATTTAACTAAATATTTTCATTACTTTTTATTTTAAAATTTAATAATTATTAAATTTATTTATTGGTTATTTATATAATTTATTTTTTACTTTTCAGTGCATTTTTATATTTGTTAATATATTAATTTTTTTTAAAATCTTAATTTGATTTAATTCTTATATTTTACTTTTTAGAGGGTTTTTCTAATTTGTTTCCTTTTTTATTAATATTAATATTAGTTAAATAAAAACTTTTTAAAAAATAATTTTTTATATGTAATCAAATAAATATATTTTTGTAATTTTTTTGTTTTTTTTTTTAACTGAAATAAGACTAGCGTTTATTATTTGTTTAACATTTAAACAGATTTTTATTGCGCCGGAAAGTCTTTGCAATGAAAAAACTGTGTAACGTATCGTGTGACTTTGATTGGTGTAACCTGTTGTAAAATATTTTTAAATTCAGTTTAATTAAAACTATTACTTTACATCTGTTATTTTGTCTTGTAGATGTTAATCCTGACATTACTAAAACAAAAATCACGACTATTTAGCTCTTTATGACAGTAGCATAATTAGTTTTAAATTACGCATTATAAATAAATCATTTCGTTTGTTTTATGTGTAAATATTTCCAGGTTTTTACCATTTATATATATACATAAAGAGAGAGAGAGAAAGATAAAATTTAAAACTACACTATCATATTTCTTTTTTGGTACACACTATATTGATTATATGATAAAACAAAGATGATAACGGATGGATAATAGTTAGTTAATAAGACAAAACATTTTTATATTGCCGCTGTTTAAAATTATTTTACGCTAATTGTGTTTTGACAATAGTAAATTAAAAATAGATAAAATTAAGAATGGTTCATTATCTGCTAATATAATTTAACTTTGTACAGAAGATAAGAATCTGTTGTGGTAATACTTCTTTGTCAAACGTTACAACTCGTTTAGCGAAAAGTTCTTTAACTTTGAACATTTTAGTGATAATTTTTACTTCCTTGTATGAAGTAAAGGAAGTATTGTAATCGCGAAAAATCTCGGTTTTCAATTTTCAAATCCATTTTGATTAGTTTTGGCTTGACGTCTGTACGTATGTATCTCGTATAACTCAAAAATGATTAGCCGTAGGATGTTAAAATTTTGGATTTAGGACTGTTGTAACATCTAGTTGTCACCTCCCTTTTTGATTATAATAGATTGAACCAAAATTGTTCAAAAAAGCTCAAAATCAAAAAAAAATTGGATTTTGGACATTTTCTTAACTGCAGTAATAAACCCTCATTGAGAGCTTTTCAATGATATGTCATAAATAGTACTTATTTAATTGGTTGTAGAGTTATAGCCAAATTAAATTTTAATTAATGAAATATTTGGATCTTATAAGGGGAAGACACATCGGTTCGAATCAGACTTCATCTCCTTTTTTTAAATTTAAATATATGGATTTATTGGCTAGTCTCCGTTGGATCCCTTCCAGGATCCGCCTATTCGAGTCCTTCTCCAGCACAGTATTCCAGACCGTTTTTCCATGGAGGAATGCTGAGTTTATGACATGAACATATCTCCTTCTGCGAGATGACCTGGGACCAGAAAAGTCACTGAGCAGCCTGTGTAATGCCTTTACCAGTCGTTCGGCTTTTGCTGCGGTTCCTTTGCCGTGCAGTAGCCTTTTGGATGCTTGGGAATGTGGTAATACACCAAAAAATACATTGTTTCATTCAAAGGTGGAACATTTGTTAAATTTTACTTTTCTGTGTTTATTTGTTGAAATTTTATTTAAGGATTACCATACTTTGGTAACACTGTGTGTGTGTGTGCGCGCGCACGCGCGCGAGAGAGATTTTAATTACAAAAAAGTATTAATATTTAAAGTTTTATAAATCGCTTTTCTGTATTACTTTAAAGATTTTTAATACGTATTTTGTACTAATTTGTTGACTCATTATGAATTGAAATACGTCTAACTGTTTCTCATTACTGTAAACCATTTAGCTCGATTGTCTGATGCATTCCAAGTAAAAGGTGTGACATCTTACTTTGTCTTGTAAATTGTGCTTTGTATTACATCTCTCTTTTCTTGTGTGTGCGCGCGCGCATGAGTATAATTTTTAAAGCATTTATAATGAATAACAAAAAATTGTACTTCCGTGTACATTCTTTAGGTTTAGCTTGTAACAGTATCCGAATAAATACTGCTGCTTTTTTATGATTTTTGATTGGGTTTACCAGTATTTTACAAAATTTCAGACCTGAATTTCTCAAAAATGCTTCTTATAATTTTTTGTAAAATTTTAATTTGTTTAGTTATTGTTCATATTGTTTTTTTATGGGTATAATTTAAGTGTCTATTTATAAACAAAGATTTTAGATTTTCAGAATTTTTGCGTGTTTTTTTTCAATTATAGGGATTTAAAAAAAAGGTTTTATTCTTGTTTATTGAATTAAAAAAATTTAATTTTTCGAAATTAAATTATCTACAGTTTTTATCTAGTTATTCTGAATCTTACAATCTAAATTTTTTACCAAATTTAAAACAAAAAATAAGTTTTTGACTCCAATTTATTGGGTTATAGAATAAATAATTTTTGTGTATGCCTGTGATACAATTCTGTGGCCTATTTTTACTTCCTTGTAAGAAATAAAGGAAGTATTGTGATCACCAAAAATTTAGGTTTCCAGATTTCAACGGAAATATTCATTTTGACCATCCCTGAATCCATTTTGACTAGTTTTGGCGTGATGACTCTACGTACGTATGTACGAACGTATCTCGCATAATTCAAAAACGATTAGTCATTGGATGTTGAAATTTTGGATTTAGGACTATTGTAACATCTAGTTGTGTACCTCCCCTTTTGATTGCAATCGACTGGTCCAAAAGTGTCCAAAAAATGTTAAAAATCCAAAAACATTTGGATTTTGGACTTTTTCTTAACTGCAGTAATTGTCGCTCATTGTCAGCTTTTCAACGATTTATCGTAAATATTACTTATTTTCATTGGTTCCAGAGTTATAGCGAAATGAATTTTAATTAATGAAATATTTGTATCTTACAAGGGACATCAGAGTTGTCCTTTTTTTTTTAATTTAAATATATTGATTTATTAATAATTATTAACCTGTGATTGTAATACATTTTTTACAATAATTAATAATTCAGTAATAATAATAAAAAAAAAAATAATATCAGAAGTTATTAATAAAATAAAGTCTTATGTATTTTTAAAAATATGTGTATGCAATTTAATAGGCGTATAAGGAAGTCATTTGGTGTCGACATCAGATGTTCTTTCTTTTCCTGTTTAGCCTCCGGGAATTACCGTTCGGATATTACTTCAGAGGATGATTGAGGGTGATATGTATGAGTGTAAATGAAGTGTAGTCTTGTACAGTCTCAGTTCGACCATTCCTGAGATGTGTGGTTAATTGAAACCCAACCACCAAAGAACACCGGTATCCACGATCTAGTATTCAAATCCGTGTAAAAATAACTGACTTTACTAGAACTTGAACGCTGGAACTCTCGACTTCCAAATCAGCTGAGTTTGAAAGACGCATTCACCACTAGACTAACCCGATGAGTTATATCAGATGTGTGTTGCATCAAAGTAACCATATAGCGCACAGGCTACATTAAGAAAGTTAATTGACTGACAAACCATATTCTTAACATTCACTGTACGTAATGACCTATACATTTTCCTTTTTTACACAGTACTTTTACTTAACCGTCTAGATAGTAAACCTATAGCTGTAGAAGGTAAAGTATTGTAATCATTCCAATTTGGGCATATGCTGTTTACACCAGATCTTGACGTTTTGACAACTAAACTTAGTTGTCAAAACGTCGTCTTTTGGGTAACTACCCAAAAGACGAAAACACCAGATGAATATTTTCCGGATGTTCGTATGTAGGTTCGGTGTTGCACTCCTTATATCTCTGGAACTACTTTACCGATTTTGACCAAACTTGGGCAAATTACTTTTATATGTGGGACATTGCTGCCATTAAATTTTCAACTTAAAAGGTCAAGGGGGTGAGGCTGTAGAGCAAGGTCATCCTCAGTTTCTTGAGATTTTATCTAATTAAGGTCATATTTTTGTTAGTTAACGATTCAAAAATAACAATATTTGCAAAAACCCGTAATGCAAAATCGCACTCCTACCCCAAAAAATGCTCTAAACTAGTGGCTAAGTGGGCATATTGCGTCTATAGTATCCTATATCACCACAAGGAGCGTTACTGTCGCAGTCCGCCATCTTGGAATTTCCCTTTTACCCTGTGGGAAAGTTTCTTCTCCTTCGTCCTGTTGGACCGGAAAATTTGAAATTCCACATGGTTACCAAACAAATTTATTTTTACACTTTTTAATTATTTACTTTATTTAATTTCATTAATATTTCAAAGTTTGGTAGCACTGACGTATAACTGTTGTAGTCATCTGCTATGTTGTGACGTCACAGGCGAGCGGTAGAATTAAATAAACGAATTATATTTATTTAATCCGTATCTGGGAATTACGGTCTCACCCTTGATCACCTGGTCGATTTGGTATCGGGTGAGTTATGCCTCGTGGCTACACCAGTTTGCCGACCGTTCAAGCGAAATTTGTTCCATATAAGTTGTGAAATTATATTAGTTAGTGCTGACCGTCGCCGCTAGTACCGCCACATCCACGCGAATTAAATACGGTATGCGCGCGCGACTTACTTAGAATCATTGAATTAAATAAACATAAAAATATTATATTTAAATAAAATGCTAAATATTTTTAATTAAGTTGGTTGTGTAAGCCGTGCATCAGAAATAACTGTGTTGTCAACTTATTTTCAACTCTTTCACATTTCACACATATTCTTTTTTCTTTTTCCTGTTTAGCCTCCGGTAACTACCGTTTAGATAAATCTTCAGAGGATGAATGAGGATGATATGTATGAGTGTAAATGAAGTGTAGTCTTGTACATTCTCAGTTCGACCATTCCTGAGATGTGTAGTTAATTGAAACCCAACCACCAAAGAACACCGGTATCCACGATCTAGTATTCAAATCTGTGTAAAAATAACTAACTGGCTTTACTAGGACTTGAACGCTGTAACTCTCGACTTCCAAATCAGCTGATTTGGGAAGACGCGTTAACCACTAGACCAACCCGGTAGGTTTCATACATATTCTGCTTTTTTTTTTCTTTTTAAGATACTTTGTATTTTTGAATAATTACGTATTTTTTGTAATTCTAGAAATAAAATTATATAACCTTAGCGTTGAGGAATTTTTGTATTCTTTCAAATTCTGTTTATGTATTTCGCGAGCGAATCCGTGACGAAAAATGCTAATATATCATTCCCGACGCGGCTTCACTCACGCTATATGGTAACTTACGTTTTTGGACCCCCCTAATTTCATTAAACTCATGCTTGTGAATATAATAATGGTAAATATAAATGAAAGCCTCTTCATTTTATAAAATCTATCAGTGTATTGTAATTTCTTCCAAGCAACAGTTTACTCAGAACAGGACCAAACCTGAGATTTTTAGATTTTCTCCTCGCGGCGAGAAATTTATAAACGTAAATTACCATCACAATATTACCAAATCTCATAAATATTTATTCAATAATCGTAGCAGAAAACGACAAAAATTCAAAAAAAAAAAAACAATTTATGTTTTTTTACCCCTTAAAGTATTAAAATAAAAAAATATATATAAAAATGGTTTTTGTATATTTATGTGAACTGTATTTGCAAATTCAAATTAATTGAACTTTAATATAGTCGGAAATGAGGAAAATTTGTAATGATTGTTCGAAAACCTTTCGTTACCATTTTCAAGGTCGAATGTTTTTAAAAATCCAGAAATTAGTTTTTAACTATTCACATGAAGATTACACAACCAAAAATCAAGTTGATATCTTCATTTGGTACCGAGAGATTAAAAAAAAACAAAAAAACATTACAAAAATATATTTGATTACATATAAAAAAGCTTTTATTTAACTAATATTAATATTAAAATTAATAAAAAAAGGAAAAAAAATTAGAAAAACCCTCTAAAAAGTAAAAAATAAGAATTAAATGAAATTGAGAATTTTAAACAAAAAATATAATATATTAACAAATATAAAAATGCACTGAAGAGTAAGAAATAAAATTATATAAATAACCAATAAATAAAAAATAAATAAATGTAATAATTATTAAATTTTAAAATTAAAATTAATGAAAATATTTAATAAATATATTATATATATTTTTTTTTAAATTCTCAATTTCATTTAATTCTTATTTTTTATTTTTTAAAGGGTTTTTCTAATTTTCATTAATATTAATATTAGTTAAATAAAAGCTTTTTAAAAAGTAATTTTTTATATGTAATCAAATATATTTTTGTATTTTTTTTAAGACTAAAAAAAAAGTAAAAATATTTATTTTTACACATCGAAGTTACATATGTGTACCAAATTTCAATAATTTTCATACGATAGTTCATGATAAATAAAAATTTTCATCTAAATGTATGAATTTAGCGTAGGGGTAGTGCGTGGTGGTGTGGTGGTGGGTCATATCAAATTCCGACACCGTAGTGCTGTATTCATCGAAGTTACATACGTGTACCAAATTTCATTAATTTTCATACGATAAATAAAAATATATAGCAGTTGCAAAATTTGATTAAAACTAAAGCGAGTTAAATAAAAGCTTTTTAAAAAAAAAATAGTAAATTTCATTGTTATTCCATTTTAATCCTTTAAACTCGGAATTTTTAAAAAAAAAACCTTTCTTAATATTCACTTACAACCTAAGAAGAATGTGTGTTCGGATTTTTTCATTAAGTTGTTTATGCTGGGCGTTGATCAGTCAAGACATGCTTTTTTATATATATGTTTGTTATTCCAATCTGCATTCTATTAAAGTTTTAATATAAAGAAGTTTGAAATTATATATCAGCAGCAGTAACTTTTAATTAATTAATTTTATTTTACGATATGATTACTGTTACTCACGTAATTTATTTATCTAGAAGTAAAAAATTATTGATAAGAATTGTGTCTCTTTTATTAACGTAACATATTTTTTTATTACATAAGTATTTATAAAGTTATTTATACGTCATTTACTGTTGGCGTTAGGCAGACATTAAAATTCTTATATTCGTTGTAAAAAGATATCAGATTAACATTGTGCTAATTTAATTATTAATTAATAATTTTATTTATGTTTATACAGCAAGCCTCCTTTATATTATACACTCTTTTCAATTAATTAGTTTGAATGATATCAACTGAATTTAAAATAATATATTTATGTATTTGCAAATATATATATATATATATTATTATTATTATTTTTTTTTTGTTAAATCCGGTAAAGGGTTGTTGCATAGCTTTCCCCGGTTTCACCTGATACAATTTTATTTCAAATACGCTATGGTATTTTAAATATTAATGATCTAATTATTATTTAGAGTTCATGGGCTGAAAAAATTAAAATTTCCAGTAAAAAAATGTAGGTCTGCTTTGACTCCGTTTTGACCTGATCCTTCTAGAACAGATGACCTTTTTACTTTTAAATTAAAAAAAATTATGCAATATTAAAAGTTGTTTTTGTCCAACCAGTTTTCCATCTAGGAAAACTGGTTTGATGCAGCTCTCCAAGATTTCCTATCTAGTGCTAGTCGTTTTATTTCGGTATACCCCCTACATCCTACATCCCTAACAATTTGTTTTACATATTCCAAACGTTGTCTGCCTACACAATTTTTTCCTTCTATCTGTCCCTCCAATATTAAAACGACTATTCCAGGATGCTTTAATATGTGGCCTATAAGACTGTCTCTTCTTTTAGTTATATTTTTTCAAAAGCTTCTTTCTTCATCTATTTGCCGCAAAACCTCTTCATTTGTCGCTTTATCCACCTATATGATTTTTAACATTCTCCTATTGCACCGAATTTCAAAAGCTTCTAATCTTTTCTTCTCAAATACTCCGATCGTCCAAGTTTCACTTCCATATTAAGCGACACTCCAAACGTATACTTTCAAAAATCTTTTCCTGATATTTAAATTAATTTTTAATGTAAACAAATTATATTTCTGACTGAAGGCTCGTTTCGTTTGTTCTATTCGCCATTTTATATCGCTCCTGCTTCGTCCATCTTTAGTAATTCTACTTCCCAAGTAAAAAAATTCTTCTACCTCCATAATCTTTTCTCCTCCTATTTTCACATTCAGTGGTCCATCTTTAGACATAGTTACAGATATAGTATATTGTAAGTATATTGTTAATAATTATTAATAAATCAATATATTTAAATTAAAAAAAGGAGATGAAGTCTGATTCGAACCGATGTGTCTCCCCTTATAAGATCAAAATATTTCATCAATTAAAATTTCATTTGGCTTTAACTCTGGAACCAATGAAAATAAGTACCACTTACGATAAATGTTGAAAAGCTGACAATGAGCGATTATTACTGCGGTTAAGAAAAAGTCCAAAATCCAAATGTTTTTGGATTTTGGGCATTTTTTGATACTTTTGGTCCAGTCGATTGCAATCAAAAGGGGAGGTGCACAACTAGATGTTACAGTAATCCTAAATTCAAAATTTCAACATCCAACGACTAATCGTTTTTGAATTATGCGAGATAAATACGTACGTACAGAGGTTACGCCTAAACTAGTCTAAATGGATTCAGGGATGGTCAAAATGAATATTTCCGTTGAAATCTGGAAACCGAAATTTTTCGCGATCGCAATACTTCCTTCGCTTTGTTCAAGGACGTAAAAACCATAATGGAAATTATTGGTTTCTATCCCATTCGATCTCGCTGACCAAGTGACCTTTTTATCGTAAAAGTTATACGGTATTATAGAGTTGTTAAAAATCAAAATTTTTAATAAACAGTTTTGGGTTCAATTCTATCTTCTGCTATCTCATATAACACTTTTTAACAACTTGAAAAACAAATATACTATCAGAAATTATAAAAAATTCAAACCATTTTTCTCAATTTTTATGTCGTGTTCCATAGAAACAGGCGATTACAACAACGTTTGTTTTGCAGTGCGATTTTGCAAAAGATTTTTTTGTACATATTGTAATTTTTTGTACATCATATTGTACCTAAGAACAATATGATCTTAATTAGGCGAAATCTTGACATACTGAGGGTGATCTTGGTCTACAGTTTAACCCCCTTGACTTTTTTAAGTTGAAATTTAACGGCATTAACGTCCCATATATATCTGGCCAAGTATGGTAAAAATTGGTCTAGTAGTTCTGGAGATGTAAGGTGATTTATAGGCCGACTCCGAAAATACACATATACATACTAACATTAACATCCGGAAAACTTTTATCCGGTTTTTTTGATTCCTTAGGTATCAAAACGTCAAGATCTGGTGAAAACTGCATATTCCCAGATTGGACCGATTACATTACTTTCCCTTCTACAGCTACAGCGCTATCTAGATGGGAAATAAAAAATGACAAATTAAGAAAACAAAACAGGAACGGAGATTCAGGATTTAAAAAATCGGGAATTAATTTTTTTTTAATTAATTGAAATCTCAGACAGGAGGGTTTTTTGCTAAGTGGTTAAAAAAGAACTAAGAATGAAAGAATTCAGTACAAAATATCAGGGAGAGTGTTAAATAGTACTAACAGGAAAATAAGATGAGGGAGCTAAGAAAAGTGGTCCTTAGTTCTCGGAAACGGAAAAATATAGCCAGGAAATTTCATACGGTTATCTAATGATAATAAAATTTTATTGATAATAAATTAATTTAGGGATTATATTTATATATTATGTTTTATTTTTTAGTGTCAGAGTTTATCTACACGGTTCGTAATTATACTAGAAGCATTATATATATTCTCCGAATAATTTGAATCGTAATTTACTCGTTTAATAATAACGATAAAAAATAATTTTAGGATTTTCTATATTACGCTATGAAATCTCATTATATTACTAAAATTTACATTAAAAAAATTAATTAACTAAAGAGAAGTGCGTAACGTGATGTTATCTAATCTAACCTTTTCTTTTTTTTTCTGTTCAGCCTCTGGAACCACCGTAAGGTATTATTTCAGAAGATGAATGAGGATGATATGTATGAATGCAAATGAAGTGTAATATTGTACAGTCACTTGTACAGTATTTAACTTAACCTCTCTTTTTAGCCTCCGGAACCTCCGTAAGGTATTACGTCAGAGAATTAATAAAGATGATATATATGAATATAAATTAAGTGTAGTCTTGTACAGTCTCAGTTCAACCGTTCCTGAGTTGTGTGTTTAATTAATTGAAACCCAACCATCAAAGAACACCGGTATCCACGATCTAGTATTCAAATCCGTATAAAAGAACTTCCTTTCCTAGGATTTGAACCGTAGAATCTTTGACTTCAAAATCAGCTGAATTGTAATGACCAGTTAAGTGCTAGACCAGCCCGGTGAGCACAAACCTAACCTTTTTTCTTTTTTCTTTAACCTCCAGGATCACCGTTAGGTATTGCTTCAGAGGATGATATGAATGATTTTTAGCGTGTATGAAAATGCCATGCTTGACCCGGATTCGAACCCAGGGGACCTCGGAATGAAAAGCCGAAGTGCCGGGTTTGAATCCCGGTCAAACATTTTTTTCTTCCCTCTAGCCGGACCCACATCTAAGCTCAGGGGAGTGTCTTTTAATTCAAACGGGCCTTCCCGCCCACCAGCTGTACGTCCGGCAAGGCAGGTCGGCCCGCCGGTTGGATCTTTTTTATTGTGTCAGCCTCTAACCCTCACGCGAGGAGAGGCTAACCCTCACGCTAGTAATGCACACAATGCATTGTTTTCTGTAAGTTGTCGCGTTGTAGTATCTTTGATTACGTGTGATTTATTATGTTATATAATGAATAGGAAAACCGATGTTGCCGCGGACTGTGAAATACGTTGTGTCATACATTTTTTAAACCGTCAAACACTTAAGCCGGCTGAAATTCATAGGCAGTCGTTTGATGTGTACGTGATAATGTAATGAATGAAAGAAACGTCCGAAATATGATGTGACAGATTTAGAAATAACTGAATTGCACGATGAAGAACGTTCACGAGGCCCTCAATAATCACAAAGGACTTGTTGAAACGCGTCGATGATGAAATCAGAAAAGATCATTGTTCAACGATTTCCGATCTGGCCCTTCTTTTTCTTGAAATTTCAAGAGTTGTTATCGGTCGCTTTGTTCATGACCATTTAGGCTTCAGAAAGGTTTTCTGCACTTTGGGTGCCACATGTCTTAACGGAACGTCACAAAAAAATCCGAATGGGATCTGCTTTGGAATTTTTGATGCGCTACACAGAAAAAGATGATGGGTTCCTTAATTCGATTGTTTCCGGCGATGAAACATGGATTTCGTTTTATACGCCAGAGAGAAAACGGTAGTCGAGTGAATGGCGTCATTCTCAATTACCAACCCGACGAATGTGAAGCCACAGCCATTTGGACCCACACCGATGTTTGAATAGTCTTTTGGGATCGGTTTGGCATATTGTTGATCGATTTCATGCCTCGTGAAACGACTATAAATTCAGAAGCTTACTGCGAAACTCTACGTAAATTTACGACACGCAATTCAAAATCAGCGACGTGGGCGGCTGATCGACGGCGTTGTACTGCTGTACGATAGTGTACGTCCGCATGTTGCGGGTCCGACACGTGATTTACTGAGAACATTTGGACGGGAAATTTACGATCACCCATCGTATAGTCCGGACTTAGCTCCTTCTTATTACCATTTGTGAAATTGAAAGAATATTTGGTGGTAAGCAATTCGCGGGTAAAAATGAATTTAAAAATGCTATTAATCAGGGGCTAAATGTGTGGCGGTTGAAGAATACGACAAGGTTATATTAAAGCTGGTGTATAGCTACGATGAATATCTTAATTCATGTAACTGTTATATAGAGAATTAGTATAAAGTATGTAATAGGGTCAGAGAGTTCAAGTATAAGGTATGTAGTTTAAGTGAAATAAAAAATATTTATAAAGATTTCCGGATAAATTTTTTCACAATGAAACGGTCTTTACTTTAGATATAACTTCTCGTATGTACATATATGACACATTATACAGTCTAGGAACTTTCGTAACCTATTCTATTCGTGAAAATAATGGAATTTTAATTTTTTAATTTCATTCATTTTTGTGAACGTTATATTTATTTATTCTTTACTTTTTAATTTCTTTTATTTCAGTCCATTATTGAAATTGATTACTGATATAACCAGATTTAAAGAATGATGCAACAGACATCATCATCTGGTGTTCTGCCTGTTGGAAGGTCCCTGGCACCACTATTGTCAATATCTGATTCTGTCCTATACTTTTATTTTCATTTCATCATAACCTTCATGTCATTTATTAACTTGATACAATAGTATATCAAGTTTATTTATTTGATATTTCTCAAAAAATTGAGGTCAGGCGATGATTGATGACATATCTAGGAGGTCTTTCGCTAATTTAAAAAGAAAAATTAGCGAAATCGGGTCCATCGGTTGGGGCTGGAGGAATCTGTCCATGTTTTATATTGATTTCCTTATAAGAAATGTAAAATGAAAATGTGTTTCGTCGATATCTCTCGAAAAGGAACGGGCAGAGGAAGACAAGCGATCATTGATGACATATTTAGGGATCATAAGCTTTTATTTAAAAAATAATTTGTCGAATCGGTCCAACGGATGGGAATTTGAAATGTTTTTTACTCTGTTATTACTTTGGTGATTAGCAAAATATTCGTTTTTCTTCCTACGCGATTTCCCTTACGATCTAGTAGGATTCTACCTGATGGTGACCTAGTTTTTGGTGGGTGGAATGGATCCTCCAAAAACAAAAAAAGTCAATTTTCGTCTTCTTTTCTGCAAGAAAATTATTCTTGTTTGTATAACTCGTCTTCTTTTGGTTTCTATTGTAATTTATCGTACTTTTTTTTGTCTTCAGTCATTTGACTGGTTTGATGCAGCTCTCCAAGATTCCCTATCTAGTGTTAGTCGTCTCATTCCAGTATACCCTCTACATCCTACATCCCTAACAATTTGTTTTACATATTCCAAACGTGGCCTGCCTACACAATTTTTCCCTTCTACCTGTCCTTCCAATATTAAAGCGACTATTCCAGGATGCCTTAGTATGTGGCCTATAAGTCTGTCTCTTCTTTTAACTATATTTTTTTCCAAATGCTTCTTTCTTCATCTATTTGCCGCAGTACCTCTTCATTTGTCACTTTATCCACCCATCTGATTTTTAACATTCTCCTATAGCACCGCATTTCAAAAGCTTCTAATCTTTTCTTCTCAGATACTCCGATCGTCCAAGTTTCACTTCCATATAAAGCGACGCTCCAAACATACACTTTCAAAAATCTTTTCCTGACATTTAAATTAATTTTTGATGCAAACAAATTATATTTCTTACTGAAGGCTCGTTTCGCTTGTGCTATTCGGCATTTTATATCGCTCCTGCTTCGTCCATCTTTAGTAATTCTACTTCCCAAATAACAAAATTCTTCCACCTCCATAATCTTTTCTCCTCTTATTTTCACATTCAGTGGTCCATCTTCGTTATTTCTACTATATTTCATTACTTTTGTTTTGTTCTTGTTTATTTTCATGCGATAGTTCTTGCGTAGGACTTCATCTATGCCGTTCATTGTTTCTTCTAAATCCTTTTTACTCTCGGCTAGAATTACTATATCATCAGCAAATCGTAGCATCTTTATCTTTTCACCTTGTACTGTTACTCCGAATCTAAATTGTTCTTTACCATCATTAACTACTAGTTCCATGTAAAGATTAAAAAGTAATGGAGATAGTGAACATCCTTGTTGGACTCCCTTTCTTATTACGGCTTCTTTCTTATGTTCTTCAATTGTTACTGTTGCTGTTTGGTTCCTGTACATGTTAGCAATTGTTCTTCTATCTCTGTATTTGAACCCTAATTTTTTTAAAATGCCGAACATTTTATTCCAGTCTACGTTATCGAATGCCTTTTCTAGGTCTATAAACGCCAAGTATGTCGGTTTGTTTTTCTTTAATCTTCCTTTTACTATTAATCTGAGGCCTAAAATTGTTTCCCTTGTCCCTATACTTTTCCTGAAACCAAATTGGTCTTCTCCTAACACTTCCTCCAGTCTCCTCTCAATTCTTCTGTATAGAATTCTAGTTAAGATTTTTGATGCATGACTAGGAGGATTCATATCGTACTTTGTTCTCTATCAATTTTTATTTTTTTCATAAATTTTGGTATTTTCATTCATCTTTTTTATATTTAATTACTTATTATCTTTTCTGAAAAACGAGTGGTAATTTATGTAGGGGGTATGTGGATATGTTACACCATAACATCTCGACGGCTGAACCGATTTAAAGGTACGACCCCACGTTGGATTCCGTACATTATCGGGGGGGGGGGGGTCAGTGGTTATTTAAATATGTATGTGTTTAAATAAATGTAAAAAATTTGAAAAAAAATTGATACTATATACAAAATTGTTACCGGCAAGCTCTTTAATTATTAAACAGCAATGTTTCTTTTTCGAAGTTGTGCTTTTTAATTTTTAATATTTATTTATTTATTGTTGCCATTAGATTTAAATTTAAAGTATTATAATATATGTAAATAATTTAATAGTTTTTTTATACTGAAAGATATTTTTTCCCCCCAAAAAATCGTAAATATTAACTAAAAATTTTTCTTCTGAATTAGTATAGTTTTGCTGTGAATATTTATATATATTGAATAAAACCTTAAATAGACAATTATTTGACATCTTATGAAAACAGAGATTACACTATTACTACTGTTATTATTATTATTATTGCTATTATAATAAGATTTCAACTTTAAATTGGTGACTAATGTTAACATTATATTACGTAACAAATACTTGTTTTTTTTTTTTTTTTTTTTTTTTTTTATTATAATATTTAATGCTTATATAATATTTGATGAATCAATAAAGCAAAGTTTGATAAGACTTTTCTTATAATTTTGAAGGTTAATGACTTTCTTAATAATAATGGGTTTTTAAAAAAAAAAATATGTTGGTATTAATATACATCATATTTTTAAAAAAATTATTAATCTTTAATTTTTAAAAAACTAGATTAAACGAAAAATAATAATTAAAGTACCATATTTTTACCCTTTTTATTTTCTTGTACGAAGTAAAGAAAGTATTGTGATCGTTAAAAATCTCGGTTTTCAGATTTCAACGGAAATATCCTTTTTGACCATCCTTGAATCCATTTTGACTAATTTCGGCGTGACCTTTGCACGTAGGTATGTATCCCGCATAACTCAAAAATTGATAGGCCGTAGAAAGTTAAAATCATGGATTTAGGACTGTTGTAACATCTAGTTGTGCACCTCCCCTTTTGATTGGAATCGATTGAAGCAAAAGTATCCAAATAGGCCCAAAATCAACAAATTTGGATTTTGCAGTTTTTCTTAAATGCAGTAATAAGCCCTCATTGAGTGTTTTTTTTTTTTTTTTTTACATAAATCGTACTTATATTTTCATTGGTTCCAGAGTTATAATCAAATGAAATTTTAATTAATGAAATATTTGAATCTATAAGGAGAAGGCACATCGGTGCGAATCAGTCTTAAACTCCTTTATTTAATTTTTTAATTGTTTTTTAACAATTGAAGAACATAAGAAAAAAGCCGTAATAAGAAAGGGAGTCCGACAAGGATGTTCCCTATCTCCGTTACTTTTTATTCTTTACATGGAACTAGCAGTTAATGATGTTAAAGAACAATTTAGATTCAGAATAACAGTACAAGGTGAAAAGATAAAGATGCTACGATTTGCTGATGATATAGTAATTCTAGCCGAGAGTAAAAAGGATTTAGAAGAAACAATGAAAGGCATAGATGAAGTCCTACGCAAGAACTATCGCATGAAAATAAACAAGAACCAAACAAAAGTAATGAAATGTAGTAGAAATAACAAAGATGGACCAGTGAATGTGAAAATAGGAGGAGAAAAGATTATGGAGGTAGAAGAATTTTGTTATTTGGGAAGTAGAATTACTAAAGACGGACGAAGCAGGAGCGATATAAAATGCCTAATAGCACAGGTGAAATGAGCCTTCAGTAAGAAATATAATTTGTTTTACATCAAAAATTAATTTAAATGTCAGGAAAAGATTTTTGAAATTGTATCTTTGGAGTGTCGCTTTATATGGAAGTGAAACTTGGACAATCGGAATATCTGAGAAGAAAAGATTAGAAACTTTTGAAATGCGGTGCTATTGGAGAATGTTAAAAATCAGATGAAGAGGTATTGCGACAAATAGATGAAGAAAGAAGCATTTGGAAAAATATAGTTAAAAGAAGAGACAGACTTATAGGCCACATACTAAGGCATCCTGGAATAGTCGCTTTAATATTGGAAGGACAGGTAGAAGGGAAAAATTGTGTAGGCAGGCCACGTTTGGAATATGTAAAACAAATTTTTAGGGATGTAGGATGTAGAGGGTATACTGAAATGAAACGACTAGCACTAGATAGGGAATCTTGGAGAGCTGCATCAAACCAGTCAAATGACTGAAGACAAAAAAAAAATTCGTACGGTAAATGTTAATAATTAAATCAAATTTCTTCAACTAATATTTATTTCTTGTTGAGGTATTTTACATCAATTTTTATAAAAATTATATTTTCTACAGGTTTTGATAATAAATTCGACGCATTTACTCGTCATTTAACGGTTTTTTTTTATTACATACGTAAAAAACGTGTTTGTAGACAACATATTTTTCTGTTTTACGTCAAATATAATGAGAACTATTGGAGTTCTGGAAACTGTTTTATTATATTTGTCAAGTCATAAAACACGAGAAACTGAAAACGTTACCCCTTAATTTGTGTTCCTAGAATTCCAAATCGGTTTTATTTCACTGTTTTCCAAGAATGAGGGTGACATCTTTTGCAAGCCGTAACTCGCTTATTGAATCGTTCTCGGACCCATATTTATATGAGTTATTTTCGCTAATAGAATGAATTCAGAAAGCGCCACGGTGAATCACTCTGTATTATAATAATTATATTATATATAGTTTTCTAATAAGTGTCGAAAGGTGATATATATATATATATATATCACACCTTATTTATATATATATATAAGTATAAGTTATAAATATAATAATATATAAATAACAGTATTCAACTGTAACAGTTTATATATATATAAACTATTATAACTTGCCTTTCTAATAAAGTTATAAATATTTGGTTAAATATCGTAGGAAAAACCTTGTTTATTTTCATATAAGTTTCTAAATTTAGATGTAATGGGTTATTTTAGAAATTAATGGTATTTATTGAAATTGCTCTATATTGTAATTTACAGTTTATCCAAAAGAAATTTAGTAATTTATCCAAAAGTAAATCAATCTTTAAGTAAAAATTATTTAAGAAAATAATATTTTGTATAAATATTACTTCAGGTTTTTTTTATTATTATTGGTTTTTATATATTTTTTTAGATTTTGAGGAGGACGGGGATCAAAATTTACTAAAAGTGATACGAGTAAATATTAAAAAATATGACTACAAAAAAAAACATTGCTCTTTTCTGGTTTGGTTACATCATGATTTTGTATTACACTAGCACTAACTCCGTTTAAATTTTGAAAAACGGAAGATTAGTTGCGATTATATAACAACATTTCCGAATAACCGTGATCTGTTAGATCGAGAGTGTACCTGATGCATTCAAAAGTTCAACTTCAATATACTAACAAACACCTCGTTTGAATTTCGAAAATCGGATAATTGTTTGCATATATATTATAAGAGCACCCCATTACACCTCCCAAAACAGCGTTTCAGGGGTACACCGTTTTTTTACAGTTGATGGTGATGATCGGTGTAGCCTTGCACTTTTTTTTGTCTTCAGTCATTTGACTGGTTTGATGCAGCTCTCAAAGATTCCCTATATAGTGCTAGTCGTTTCATTTCAGTATACCCTCTACATCCTACATCCCTAACAATTTGTTTTACATATTCCAAACGTGGCCTGCCTACACAATTTTTCCCTTCTACCTGTCCTTCCAATATTAAAGCGACTATTCCAGGATGCCTTAGTATGTGGCCTATAATTCTGTCTCTTCTTTTAGCTATATTTTTCCAAATGCTTCTTTCTTCATCTATTTGCCGCAACACCTCTTCATTTTTTGCTTTATCCACCTATATGATTTTTAACATTCTCCTATTGCACCGAATTTCAAAAGCTTCTAATCTTTTCTTCTCAGATACTCCGATCGTCTAAGTTTCACTTCCATATAAAGCGACACTCCAAAGGTATACTTTAAAAAATCTTTTCCTGATATTTAAATTAAGTTTTGATGTAAACCAATTATATTTCTGAGTGAAGGCTCGTTTCGCTTGTGCTATTCAGAATTTTATATCGTTCCTGCTTTGTCCATCTAGTAATTCTACTTCCCAAATAAAAAAATTCTTCTACCTCCATAATCTTTTCTTCTCCTATTTTCACATTCAGTGGTCTATCTTTGTTAGCATTGTTAGCCTTGCACTAGGTGTTCTCATACCTAACCACTCTAGCCTCACACGCAGTATCAACGGGAAGCCCATTATTATTAAACAGAAATTTTTACTTCCTTGTACGAAGTTAAGGAAGTATTGTGATCGGGAAAAATTCGGTTTTCAGATTTCAACGGAAATATTCATTTTTACCTTCCCTGAACCCATTTTGACTAGTATCTCGTATAATTATAAAACGATTAGCCGTAGAATGTTGAAATTTTGGATTTAGGACTGTTTTAACATCTACTTGTGCACCTCCCCTTTAGATTGTAATCTATTGGACCAAAAGTGTGCAAAAAAGCCCAAAATCTAAATAAAATTGGATTTTTGACTTTTTCTTAACTGCAGTAATAAGCACTCGTTGAGAGAATTTCAACGATTTATTATTAGTGGTACTTATTTTCATTTGTTCCAGAGTTATATCCAAATAAAATGTTAATTAATGAAATATTTGGATCTTACAAGGGGAAGGCACATCGGTTTGAATCCGCCTTATATACATATATTTTTTTAAACTTTTTTTTAATTTAAATATATTCATTTATTAATAATTATTAACCTTTGATTGTAAAAAAAAATACGATAAATAATTATTCAATAAACAATAAAAAAAATAAATATGTAAAAAATCAGAAGTTATTAGTGAAATAAAATTTTATATACTTTAATTAATATACTTATATATATATAAGTATATACTTTTATATACTCATTTTAATTCAAAAATTTTTGCGTAGGTTAATAATTATTAATAAATCAATATATCTAAATTAAAAAAAAAGTTAAAAAAATATGTGTATGTGAAGTAGGACCGAACCGACGTGTCCACGGTTATGGTTTCGACACGTTCTCACTTACACCACATAACTACTTGAACGACGTGAAACAAAATTAATATATAAAATCCTCCTTTCTTTTTTTAACTTTTTTTTGCTTAAATATATTGATTTATTAATAATTAATAACCTCTGATTGTAAAAATAGTTTTAAAATAAATAATAACTCCATAATAATAAAAAATAAAAATATTAAAGTTATTAATGAAATAAAATTTTATGTACTTTTAATTTTAAAAATATGTGTATACATAATTTAATAGGCGTGCAAGGAAGTCATGTGATGTCCACATCATATTTTTTTATTTAAATTTAAATAAATTTTACTACAACTACTTTTTTGTATTCTTTTCATTTAAAAATTTTGTTGAACTTAAGGAATAACACCAGGAAAGTTTTCCAATCCTTTGCTAGTTATTTTTTCATTTGTTTAAAAATAAATGCCATTCATTCTTTTAAGTTTCTATACGTTAATTAACCTCCGTACAAGTTTTTTTGTTTAAAAAAACAGTCTTATTTTATTTAATGTCCATTATCTACATGTTAATCGACATTTTGCTAAGAATAAAATATTATCTTATTTGAAGGTGATGATTAGAAAAAAAAACTGGTTTCATAATGTTACATGGCGTACTACCTTCCTCAAGGTTACTGTAAATTCATTTACGTGACTAGGAAGAAACTAGTATTTAAGAGTAGTATTTTTTTTATCGATTTTATAATACTTTTACTTTTTTTAAAAATTTGTATTGTTTTTAGATTATTAAATTAAAAAGTTGTATTAGAGGAAAGTTATTCTGTTTTTATATATGCACACGTTTATAGGTCATGATAGATAGAATTAACAGTTTTAAATTATTTCGTCATTGTATGAAAGTCATGACGTCATCGTATTTCTTATTTATCCATTTGAGTCAGTGGTATGCAATGACTCGTCTTTTTTAATATGTTTTTAAGTAAATTTATTGTTTCCTGATATATTTATATACAATTCTTTTTATCAAAGATTTATTACGGATTTTTTATTATAATAAATAATTTTTTTTTGTCTTCAGTCATTTGACTGGTTTGATGCAACTCTCCATGATTCCCTATCTAGTGCTAGTCGTTTCATTTCAGTATACCCTCTACATCCTACATCCCTAACAATTTGTTTTACATATTCCAAACGTGGCCTGCCTACACAATTTTTTCCTTCTACCTGTCCTTCCAATATTAAAGCGACTATTCCAGGATGCCTTAGTATGTGGCCTATAAGTTTGTCTCTTCTTTTAGCTATATTTTTCCAAATGCTTCATCTATTCTTCATCTATTTGTCACTTTATCCACCCGTCTGATTTTTAACATTCTACTATAGCACCGCATTTCAAAAGCTTCTAAACTTTTCTTCTCAGATACTCCGATCGTCCAAGTTTCACTTCCATATAAAGCGACACTCCAAACATATACTTTCAAAAATCTTTTCCTGGCATTTAAATTAATTTTTGATGTAAACAAATTATATTTCTTACTGAAGGCTCGTTTCGCTTGTGCTATTCGGCATTTTATATCGCTCCTGCTTCGTCCATCTTTAGTAATTCTACTTCCCAAATAACAAAATTCTTCTACCTCCATAATCTTTTCTCTTCCTATTTTCACATTCAGTGGTCCATCTTTGTTATTTCTACTACATTTCATTACTTTTGTTTTCTTCTTGTTTATTTTCATGCGAAGTTCTTGCGTAGGATTTCATCTATGCAGTTCATTGTTTCTTCTAAATCCTTTGTATTCTCGGCTAGAATTACTATAGCTATATAACACTATATATATATGTGTTGCTATCCTATAATATATCCTATGTGTTCCTATAATGATGTGTTCCTATCTATATATATATATATATATATAGGAACGGAACGCAAAAGTGGAGGGAGTTTCACAAAAAATTTTCTCCCTTCGATCGCAGAGCCTGGACAGTGTCCCTTGCTGCTGTATGATTCTGTTAATCGGGTGTGTTTCAAGGGTTTATTTTAATATCGGGTCCAAGTTTAAAGTTTTATTTTAATTTTATGTACGGATTTGTGAATACCGTTCCATATCCTTTCGGACCAGCGTTCTCAAACCCATTTCTGAATATAGATAGATAGACAATAAACACACATGACAATTGAAAGTTTGATAAAACGTTTAAAAACTAAACTTACCAAACTTCACAAAATTTAACCTTTCATTTTTCTCTATTTCCCTTTTCCCCGCGCCTAAAATCGGTCTAGTAGTTTGTTAGTTTACAGTGTACACACATACAAACATTGCCTTTTATATATATGTGTAGAGGAAGAAAGACTGTTTGTATATTTGTTTGTTTCATAATTATCTAGACACCATCGCTATCTAGCGGGTATAGTTTTTGAAGTTTTTTTTTTTCACATATCTAATATATATATTCTGAATATGAGCCAAATCTGACCATAAATGCAATTTTTTTTAAATATCTCAACCCCAGCGCCACCTAGCGGGTCCAAACTAATTCAGAAACCTTCACGGGCGTGCGCACAACAGCTCACCATAGTTTCATCGTAATCAGATGAATGGTGTAGGAACGCGTACGTGACAAACAAACAAATGTAAGATTACGTTGTTTCATTTCATTTTAATTAAAAAAGAAACGTGCGTCTTGATTTAAAAAAAGTAATGCAAGGAAGCGACATAAAAAACTACTGTTGAGCAAACTGCTTTTGAACAAAGGCTTTCTTTCTTTGGAATGTGAAAATTGTAATATTTTTAATTACAGCTTGGGGAAAAAAAGAAAACTTATACCTGAAAACAATGTAAAGAGGTTAATACCGAATGTGAGCTAAGGTTATTCTCTAGAATGAGATAATAAGTAAATTCTATAACGTAAACTTTTTTCTAATTATCCCGCACCGGAAATTTCAGCCCATCGGGCTGATCTAGAAGTTTAACTCTTCGTCGAAAATCAGTTTTTTAAAGTTGAATTTTCTGATATTCAAATCCTAATAAAAGTTAGTTGCTTTTATACGGATTTGAATCCTAGTTAGTGGATACACCGGTGTAGTTTGGTGGTAAGGGTTTAATTAACCGCATGTCTCAGAATCAGGCCGATGATTCTGTACAAAACTACACCTCATTTAAATGTCATACATATCATCCTCATTTCATTGTTCTATGGGGGGCCTTTATTATTGTTCACTAGTTGAAAAGATTTCAATGTACACAAAAAAATAAATAAAAATCAAAACATTTTCCGTAAAAAAATATTTTAATAATAGAATTCATTTAAAATTTAATAAAACAGCCCAATGTGTTTCAATGAAACAAGAAGATACGTGTAATATGATGTTGCATTTTGTTGAAAGATGCGCAATGATCGTGTACATTATAAGTAACGAAGCGTAGAATTCTTCGAAAAGAGCCTGACTCACTTCTGTGTTGATAAATTGTATAACAAATATTGACCTCCAAGAGAAGATTACCAGATACACATTCTATAAACCGGTTTTCTCATCATGAAGTAATTTTTTAAATAATTGGTGAGATTTAATAAATTTTGAGAATTTAAAAAAATAATAGTTTAATTTTCAAATAACATGCAAGAACTTTAATAATTAAATAATGTATTTAATATTTGATTAAAAGTTCTGAAAACATCACACGATTTATACATTATTTTACTTTCCTGGCATAAAAAACGAAACCAGTAAAAGAGTTTCTTGTACGGAAAAAATCATTAAAATCTATACATTTGGTGAAAAGTAAAGTTTGAATGTACATTTAAATTTTAAAAAAAACCGGTTGAATTAAGAATCACCTGTTTTAATGAGGTCTTTAAAAATTAAATTAAGCTTGAAAGAACATTAACAATTTTTAACTTTAATACTACTTCTGGATACAATTCATTTCAAATCTCTGTATAAAATTTTTCCAGCTTTTATTTAAAAGATTTGTGTCATGTCACGTCAAATAATATTTAGTTCTTTTTATGTATTGTGAACAATTTTTCATGTGATTTACTTATTTACAATGTTGGAAACATCTTAGCATATTATAATATTTATTTTACTAAATAACTGATTGTATTGTATAGTCATTGTATCTTAACGTCAAAGGTTACCTTTAAACATTACATAAAGAATTAAACGTTTATTTATTGTATTGCACATTTCCGGTTTTATTAACCGGTTTTATAAAGGAAGTAATTAGGGCGTATGGATGTCATTGATTATTTCTTTACATTTATAGCTGTACTGGTAAATACTATTTACTCTTATGTCCTACATTTTATTATATCGTTGATTTATATATGCCGACTTCCGTGACTGATTGGTAGCGTCTGTCTTTCATCCTGAAGGTTCCGGATTCGAATCTCAGTCAGATTTGACCTTTCTTTTTCTTATTTTACAATATCTTTATTTCATGTTTTCTTGCATAAATAAGAGCTTATATGGTGAGCTTATGTATATATATATATATATATATTATCTTTTGATGATTTTCCTTGTCGGACTAAAAGGTTTTATTCGAAACCGTTTTGATATGTTGTTTTTTAATTTCAACAGAATTCTCTTAAAGATTTTGCAATCATTTAAACGAAACATTTGTATTAGTATGCTAGTAGTCAAATTTTTAATTTAAAAAAAATTAGTTTCAATTTAAACATAGAAAATATTTCTTTTCAAAATTTAAGAAAAATTAATATTCAAGGAAAAGAATTCATTGGTGACTTTGTTCTTTTAAGAAAAAATAAAATTGAGTTACAAGAGATACTGAGTGTTATGGAATTATTTACTTTGGTTTACGAAATTAATATTATTATTCTTCTGATGTCATTTTAAATTTTAAAGTACTGAACCAATTAAAAAATCTTGCCACCGATTTATTTAAAGTACAATTAAAAGTTTTTCTTTTACGGATACAATATTATTCTCTCCTTGAATTTTTAAAATAATACTAATTATAAAATTAAAAACCTTCACTTCTTTTTATCTCGTTCAACGTGTACGTAAATAGATAATTAATTTCTTCATATATTTACATTAACATTTTCTCATGTATTTATATTTAAAATAATTTTTTATGGACTTTAATCAATTCTGTGTAAAAAAATAAATAATCAACTGTGAATTTTGTTATGCTGACCTGTTCAAGGTTTTACTATGGTTTCCCTTGTTAAATCCAGAACTATTTCTTTTTTATTCGTGGAAAGGAACATATACTACTTCTACTGGTATAATTTGTTAATATATTATTATTTATCGATCATAATAAAGGATTTTTTAATATAAATACCAACTATTTGCTTATGTATATCAGCCGGTGTCATTTTTATTTTCATGGCACTATAGCTCTAGAATTATGCTGCAAGAAGAAAAGTATTATAATCAATAAAAAAATGGGGTATGGGTTTATTTTGCATTTCTCGACTTTTCATGAATCAGAGACCCCAAAAAAAGGTGGTGGGGGGGGGAGGTAATGTACGTACATACGTACGTACGAATTTACATGTATTGTCGTATTTAAAGTTTAATAACTTTTGACTAGATAAGACGATTTTGATGAAATTTGGCACAGAGACTCTTGTACAGTGGCGGCTCGCGTATAGGCACTGTGGAACTGCAGCACTCCCTATTTCCACTTGATATTATCGATAAAATTTAATATAATTAGTCCTTTTTTCTTTATACTTGTACAATATATAATCTTTAAACTTAATGTCAGAAGCCTCTCCAAGTTTATGAAAAAATATACAAAAATCTTTGTATGGAACTGTGCGCTTCAGAGTTCCAGGGAGTGGCGTTTAGCCGTTATGCGCATGCGCACATAAGAAGCTGTAAGCGAAGCATCGAGGGAGAAAGAGCACTGTCGTTCCCGCAGTGCCGACCTTGGCGTGCTGGTGGAAGGTAGTTTTTTTTTTACTCCGCGTGTGTATGGAACGTTTCTTGTTCGTTTCCTTTCTAGTTAAGTCGGTAGAAGGAATATGAAAGCTGTTTAGTTGTTTTTTCAGTAGTGATCAGAATATGGCGGAAAGCAAGGGCTCTTTGATCGCCAGATCTGTCCAAAAACACGCTGGTATGGCGAAAGAGAAGGTAATTAGTAAAAACTAATTATGTATTTGTTTCTTTGTACATAGAAATTTAAATTAAGCACCGTTGGATTATAGTGTTTTTAAGCGGACATTTTATTAAGTTATTATCTAATAATACTACAAAATATTATCTGTATTGACATTTAATTATTTATTCGGTGAAACCGAATACGGGTTTTAAGCACAATGTGCTTAAAAACCGTGTACCATATTCTGGAATGTGATATATGTAGAATTAGATTATTATCCTGCTTTCAGCTATTCTTTTTGATTCATTTTTTTCGTTTATTTTATTTTACAGAAAACTTTAACCATGGCCTTGAAAAGGCCCAGAAAAAACATTTCTGTAGCAGCACCTCCACTAATTTTAGCAACGAGCCGCCACTACTCGTACATGTGGCAATCTGTTGGTTAATTTTTGGGATCAAATTTCCAGGGGAAGGGGGTTTTTAAGACTCACTTCTCTCAAAATTTTGAAATAACCCCACTTTATGTTAGCCGCGTTCTTTTATGCATGCACGTGCATGATTATCTTACCATTAAAAAGAAATGTTACCCCAAAATATTCTTTCCTCAAAAATCGAAATCTTTTATTTATAGTTTATTTTTAACCGATTTTTTTGTCTTCCTAAGTATAGTAATAGTGCAAATGATCCAAAAAAAATCTTTCGAGGCAATATGAGGGGGGAGTCGATAAAAATTTATAAATAATTATTTTTTGAATTTTGTAATTTTTTTCTAATTTAATTAAACTTGTATAATATAAGGATAAATAATCAATGACTGAAAAGTAAGTACAACTTTGTTTTCAGATTTTTTTTGCAGATGCAGATATACCGCTACCAAAGAGGATTCTATTACACAACCAGATAGATAGGAAAAACCTTTTCTTTTTTTTTAGCTTCAGTTATCTTTAGTAATTAGATATTCAGTATTATCTTTAAAAGGTTGATCTGTTATTGTCATTTCATATCCTTTAATTTAATTATGTGGTATTATGCTCTAAATGCGGTGAAAACATTAGAATGTACAGGGGATGTGGTTTACCACCTTTTTCAGAATCCTACCTATAATTAATCTAATTAAAATAAATAAAACTATTTCTTGGTTACGTACGAGGCTAGGCTGATATATTTAGCACATATATGCGTAACATGGGAATGAAAAGAGATATTGGAATGAAATAAAAAGTGAATAAAAGTACAATACCTTAGCTACAAAATTCAGTATTTATTTTTCAATCCCCGATTACACTGATACACGTTTCGCAACGTGTGACAAGTTTTTACATTCTGTCATTGAAATATTTTGGCGGTCTTTCTTGGCTCCAAGTGGCCACAACTTCATCTCATCGTCGGTTGTGTAATGATTACCTCTGAGATCCCTTTTGAGATTAGGGAAGAAGTGGAAGTCGTACGGAGCTAAATCCGGCGAGTATTGCGAATGCGGATTAGGCTCAAACTTCAGCTTGCGGAGAGCCATCAGAGAGTTTGTACGGTACTCATCGTGCACAGATTTTACGGTAACCCAATTGCGCGATAATATGGCTTACTCGTTCTTTAGATACGCTTAACTGAATAGCGATGCGTTGCTGGGTGATTCGCCGGTCACTTTAAAGCAAATCGTCCACCTACTTTCGATGTTTCTGGTCAATCAGAGAAACTGATCGTCCGCTGCTAGGTGTAACCTCAATTTATCGCTTTACCAGCTTCACATTCGCGAAATTTCAATGCCCACGTATTCACAGTCAACAGTTTTACTACTGTAAATCGCTTTTAAACGATGAAAAATATTCGAAGAATTCACATTTTCTGCTGTTAAAAATTCTTCTATCACTCCCCGCTGTTTTAACCGTGTTGACATATTGGCCATACTCGACTCCATTTGAACTGCTACTGAAAACAAACTGGTTAACGGATTTCAACGCATTATCGCAGGTTTGTAGAGGGGGATTTTAGCTATCATGTGCTGCCATGCCCAACTCGATAGTACCTTTTGTCTCCGTGTAGCACGCTAGCGTGCAAAATTTATCAGCCGAGCCTCGTGATAGTAATTTCAAATATATAAATTTATAAACGTACACTGTGTCCCAGGAATTACTGGCCAAAGTTAAGGGAATAATTCAGGACATTAAAATAAATGAAAACGTTCATGTGGTTGAATATCTTTCCTCGCTTTATTTTCCCCTTTGTCTTCCATTTTGTGTTTTTTCCAATAAAAATTTATATCTCAAGAAAGGATCGATTTATTTTAATGAAATTTCGTGTACATATAAAGAAAATTTTCTACAAAATAAATAAGGTTGAAAATTTTATTTTTAATAATTCCAAAATGGCGGCCGTTAAAATTTTTTTACCATTAGTAACTGCATTAACATTAGTTTTATCGAATTATGTTTTATTACAAAAATGTTTAGATTTTTTATTATGAATAAAACATCTAATTCGTTGAAATCGTTTTATAACTAACTGAAATACGGTTGAAATCGTTACAAGTGAATCATAAAAATTACGCAATCTGAGACAATTTGTGCCTGTTTTCACTTCCTTTATCAATTGAATTGAAAATAATTTAATTCTGTTTTTAGTAAATATATATAAAGAGTGGAGTAGAGGAAAATGCATGTTTTTCACTACTGAAAAACTTCGTTTGTTTAAATGATAGAAATAAAATCTGATCTGGAAACCTCATTCATGACTTCCTTATACGCCTATTAAATTACATATACACATTTTTAAAAGTACATAAAATTTTATTTCATTAATAACTTCTGATATTTTTTCATATATATATATATATTTTTATTGTTATTATTGAATTATTTATCGTATTTTTTTTTTTTTTTACAATCTGAGGTTAATAATTATTAATAAATCGATATATTTATTTATTTTAAATTATTTTTTTTTTTTAGTTATGTGAGATACATACGCATGTACGTACGTGCAGACGTCACGCCGAAACTAGTCAAAATGGATTTAGGGATGGTCATATTGAATATTTCCGTTGAAATCTGAAAACCGAAATTTTTCGCTATCACATACTTCGTTTATTTCGTACAAGGAAATAAAATGGTTTTACATTAAATAATATTTTTATTACATTTTTGAAATCAACATGTCAGTAAGACGAGGTCTTTGTCGGACGCAAATGCGATGCCTTTCCTCAGAGCTCTGCACGGGGTTTTCCTACATTTCATTCGACCCGGCTTTGATTTCTTGACGAATGGAAATTTTCAGATCTTCGATTAGTTATAGCTCGTTCACGTACACTCTTGATTTCAGGTAGCCCCAGAAAAATAACTCAAAAATCTATAGATCGGAAGAGCACGGGGGCTATGAAATATCATAAAATTATGAAACGACACGTCCAGGAAAAATTTGTCGAACCACTTCAGTCGATGTTTCGCTATGTGAGATGTGACACCCGATACCTGTCCAGTTCTGGACGCAGGAAGTTGTTTAACATGTCTATGTAGTACGCTCATGTCCTTTGTAACTGCGATTCCCCCCTCTTCAAAAATGTAAGAACCAATAATCCCTATCTTGTCCCTCAGAAAAAATTTCGGTAACCAGATTTCAACGGAAATATCCATTCTGACTAATATCGGCGTGACGTCTGTACGTATGTATCTCTAGTAACTCAAAAACGGTTAGTCGTAGGATTTTGAAATTTTGGATTTAGGATTTGTTGTGTATCTCCCCTTTTTATTGAAATCAACTGGACCACAAGTGTCCAAAAATGCCCAAAATCCAAAAACATTTGGATTTTGGACCTTTTTCTTAACCGCAGTAATAATCGTTCATTGTCAGCTTTTCAACGATTTGTCTTAAGTGTTACTTATTTTCATTGGTTCCAGAGTTATAGCCAAATGAAATTTAAATTAATGAAATATTTTGATCTTATAAGAGGAGACACATCGGTTCGAATCAGACTTCATCAACTTTTTTTAATTTAAATATATTGATTTATTAATAATTATTAACCTCTGATTATAACAAAGTTTTTACAATAATGAATAATTCAATAACAACAACAAAAAATAAAACAAATTCGTTTAGCGAAAGGTTCTTTAGCATTGAACATTTTAGTGATAATTTTTACTTCCTTGTACGAAGTAAAGGAAGTATTGTAATCACGAAAAAATCGGTTTTCAGTTTTCAACGGAAATATCCAATTTGACTACCCCTGAATCCATTTTCATTAGTTTTGGCTTGACTTCTGTACGTATGTATCTCGCATAACTCAAAAATTATTAGCCGTAGATGTTAAAATTTTGGATTTAGTACTGTTGTAACATCTAGTGTGCACCTCCCCTTTTGATTGCAATCGACTGGACCAAAAGTATCCAACAAAGCCCAAAATTAAAAAAGATTTGGATTTTGGACGTAATTGAGGGTTTTTTCAACAATATATCATAAGGGTTACTCATTTTCATTTGTTCCACAGTTATACCCATATAAAATTTAATTAATGAAATATTTGGATCTTAGGAGAAGGCACATCGGTTCAAATCAGACTTCATCTCCTTTTTTTTAATTTAAATATATTTATTTATTAATAGTTATTAACCTCTGATTATAACAAAGTTTTTACAATAATGAATAATTCAATAACAACAACAAAAAATAAAACAAATTCGTTTAGCGAAAGGTTCTTTAGCTTTGAACATTTTAGTGATAATTTTTACTTCCTTGTACGAAGTAAAGGAAGTATTGTAATCACGAAAAAATCGGTTTTCAGTTTTCAACGGAAATATCCAATTTGACTACCCCTGAATCCATTTTGATTAGTTTTGGCTTGACTTCTGTACGTATGTATCTCGCATAACTCAAAAATTATTAGCCGTAGATGTTAAAATTTTGGATTTAGTACTGTTGTAACATCTAGTGTGCACCTCCCCTTTTGATTGCAATCGACTGGGCCAAAAGTATCCAACAAAGCCCAAAATTCAAAAAGATTTGGATTTTGGACGTAATTGAGGGTTTTTTCAACAATATATCATAAGGGGTACTCATTTTCATTTGTTCCACAGTTATACCCATATAAAATTTAATTAATGAAATATTTGGATCTTAGGAGAAGGCACATCGGTTCAAATCAGACTTCATCTCCTTTTTTTTTAATTTAAATATATTTATTTATTAATAGTTATTAACCTCCCATTGTAAAAAAATTTACGATGAATAATAATTTAATGATTAAGGTTACAAAAAAATATATATATATATGTATGTATGTAATATATATTTAATGAAATAAAAATTTTACGTACTTTTCATTTTAAAAAATGTGTAAAGGTAATTTAATATGCGTACAAGGAAGTCATGTGTTTTTCATATCAGATATTTTGTTTGTTAAAAAAATCTATTTAACTACCAATTCCCTTTACACATGTAAACTTGCAATGAATATGTACCACATAAAACAAACGCACACGTGTGTTTTTCCTTTTTTAAAATCTCTTGCAAATTTTTTTTACTTTCTTAATAATATTAAACAACCGTTTATATATGCATAATGTAAACCGTTACAGAAAATAATGATTATACAAAAAAAATCCTTGAAACAAATAGGTATGAAAACAAATATTTTAGTTAAATAGGTCAAACATTGTAAATAAAAGTCTAGACGGAAAAAATTTTAAGAATCTGCAATCTAACACATCGGCATTTTTTTTTAAAGTCCTTGACAATTAGTAAATATAACAGTACAAGAGGCAAGAAATGTATAAATAAACTCTCTCTCTCTCTCTCTCTCTATATATATATATATATATATATATATATATATATATAGTTAAACAGTAGAAATGTAAAAAGGATGTGTAAAAGAGACTATCAGGAAAATAAATATAGATAAAAAGAATAAAGGGGGAAAACTATCAAACATAATTTTGTTATCACATTTTATTTTTGACAGACATCAGTGTATATCGAAATGTACCCAATAACATCCTCATCGTTTTAAAATAAATAGAATTTATTATCTAAGAACGACCATGTGTGACCGATATATATATATATATATATATATATAAAAATGAATGTTTGTTTGTCTGTATGTCTATTATGCCCTCATAAACCGTTCATCTAATAGCGATAAAATTTTGGGGAATGGTTGGACTCATGCAGGGAAGGTTTCTGAATTAGTTTGGACCCGCTAGGTGGCGCTGGCGTTAAGATATTTAGAAAAATTGTATTTATGGTCCGATGTGCCTCATATTCAGAATACATGTTACTTACATGGAAAGAATTATCTCTGCAAAAAGTGAACCCGCCAGATGGCGCTGGGGTTGAGATATTTAGAAAAATTATATTTATGGACCGATTTGGTTCATATTCAGAATATGAATATTAGTTACGTGAAAAGAAATATTTCTGCAAAAATTATACCCGGTAGGTGGGGTCGGTGTCGAGATATTTACGAAACAAACAAATATACAAACAGAATTTTAAAATTTTATTTGTTTTCTGTTGACATTATTTACATCAATCTTCTTATAATTAAATTCTCTACAATTTATGTTTAAAAAATGTATGATTTATTGCCAATTTAACAACGTTATTGTACGTCAAACGTAAAATAATGTGTTTTTTACCCTATTTTTTGCGTTTTACACAGAACAAATAAAATTTTAAACATGTCGACTTTTATTAACAACAAAACCGACGAAAACTTAGAAGAAAATGTTACAAAAAAAGAAAACAGATGTGTCTAGTAGGTACAATAATTTTAGACCTACGGAAAACAAGTTGGAAACACTGATTTTTTTCATCACAATTCGTTTAAATACTACTCATTGTTGTCAGTTAATTGTGGTAATGTGTTAAATAACCTTTCGCTGATCAATCGTGTTCCCAGTATTACGTCGAATTCTTATCGTAAAAATTTCAAAAAAACTGTTAAGAAGTGTAATTTTGTATTCATTTTACAGTGCATAAAAATCAAGTCTGTTAAAAAAATTGAAATTCTGTTTAGTTTTGTTTTGAAAAATGCCGCGTATCTTCATTTATGCCGACGTGATTTTCATCTATGGATTTTGCAATGGAAGTGCTGCGGCAACCGTTACGGAATATCGACATAGGTATCCTAGTCGTGTTGTACCAAATCGTAAAGTATTTATTAGAATTTTTAGTAATCTTCGTGAGAACGGTACACTTCCCAGCGCTCATATTTAATCTCAACGACAAGCAAATCATGCTGATGAAGGTGAAAACATTCTGCAGATGGTTCAACGTAGTCCGGCAACGAGCACACGATTAATTGCAACAGAGCTCAATATTTCACAAAGTAGAGTATGGAGGACATTAAATAATAACGGATTGCATACTTTTCATATTCGGAAAGTGCAACATCTCCAGCCTTGTGACTACGCCAGGCGGCTGCAGTTTTGTCAACGGGTTAATAGGAATCAACATTTAATTCCATTTATATTATTTTCGGTAGGAAGCTACTTTCACTTGTAACGGAATAAACAAAACACGGAATGCGCATTGGTGGTCTGAAGAAAACCCACATGCTACAGTTGAAAAAAATTTCCAGCAACGATTTTCAGTGAATGTTTGGTGTGGTATCATAGATGACCAATTAATTGATCCTTTCATACTACAACATCGTGTCACAAGGAGAAATTATCTGGAATTTTTACGTAATGAATTTATTATATTGCTGGAAAATACCCGCTTAGCAAAACGAATTGAAATGTATTACCAACTTGATGGAGCTCGTACGCATTTCACATTTCTATTTTTGTAACATTTTCTTCCAAATTTTCGTCGGTTTTGTTGTTAATAAAAGTCGACATGTTGTAACATTTTATTTCTTTTTTGTTGACATTATTTTCTTCAATGTTATTATAATTAAATTCTCTACAATTTATGTTTAAAAAATGTATGATTTATTGCCAATTTAACAACGTTATTGTACGTAAATCGTAAAAAAATGTGTTTTTCGACCCTATTTTTGGCGTTTTACATGGGATATCTTAGAAACTACAGTTCTGGGACCTATTTTTTTTTCGATTTCCCAGCTCAAAAACCATAAGAAACAATTGAATTTGCCCCTTAATTGACCTTCCCAGAATTTCAGAAAGCCTTTAATTTACCCGGAGGAATTGAAACTCGGGCGAAATCTTTCATCCTGTATAACTCGCTAACGAAGCGTTTTCGGACCTATGTGTATATGAACTTTTTTTTTATTTTTAGCCTCTAGAATGAGTTGTCAAAGTATTGTCCTATCTTCCTGTATTAGGATCCAAAAGTATATATTTTTTTCACATTAGGCAATAAGATTAATTGTGTTGAAAAAAAATCTGTATTTCATTTCCTTAAATATTTTATTCTATTTATTGTCATTACATGTTTAAAATATAAAACAGCCAAATTATTGAATATTATTTTTTGAAGAGTATTATAATAATTCCTGTTATTGTAATTATTAAAAGGTTATGATTAATTGAATTTTCATGTTTTTAAAATTTAAAGTTCATTGTTCTATTTTAATTTTTAAATGTTATTTATAATTAAAACAACATGTTTTTAACTTTTTTTTTTTTTTTTTATAAAAAAATTTACATAGTTTTAGTTTTGTTATATTATTAGCTTTTAAACTGCTAGATTTATTTGTAAAACTTTACGTTAATCATTTCTAAATTGTGCGGTGACAGTTTTGTGTTTTGTAGATGCAGTGAATCTTTTTAAAAATAGTTACAAAATGACATTTTATTAGTTTAAACAAAAATGCTTAACATGAATGCCATCATTTCTAATTCTGCAATTAGCAATTACTTCTATCACAAAACAAACTTTGAATCAACATTAATATATAAAATTAAGTACTCGTAATTAATTATATGAACAATAAATTTCATTCATTTTGTACTGAATTCAACGAATTAAATTATAAAACGAAATTGAACATTAAAATAAATTAAATAATGAAAATATTATTCGTAATTGGTTTTGGAAGGTTTAGCCAGTACCAGAAATAATTTTATTGCATATATAGTATAGTATTTTCAGGGACACCGGATGTCATTGATTGATTACTCTCGAATGGGACTTTCACTGTAACTCCATTTATTTTTTGTTATATTTTTCTAACAATTACGATATAAAAAATAAACTATTTTCCATAAATTACAATTAGAGATGAAGTATTAAGTCGGTCCAAATCAGTTATATAACAGTTATTTTCGAAGTCGAAGATTTTGAGGTTCAAATTCTAGTAAAATTTATTCGCTTTTATACGAATTTGAATACTGATGGTGGATAAAGGTGTAATTTGGTGGTTAAGGTTCAACTGACCACCGTCTCGGGAATGGTCAGCCTGAGACAGTACAATACCACACCTCATTTATATGTCATAAATACAAAAACATTTATATGTCATACAAAAAAAAAAAAGTCTGAAATGAAGTCGGATTTGAATCGATGTTCCTTGTAAGACCCACATATTTTATTAATTAAAATTTTACTTGGGTATAACTATGGAACCAGTGAAAATGAGTACCACTTATGTATGATATATCGTTGAAAAGCTCTCAATGAGGGCTTATTACTACAGTTAAGAGAAAATCCAAAATCAAAATGGTTTTGGATTTTGGGCATTTTTTTGACACTTTTGGTTCAGTCGATTACAGTTAAAAGGGGAGGTGCAGAACTAGATGTTACAACTGTCCTAAATTGTAAATTTCAACTTTCTTCGGTTAACCAGTTTTCAGTTATGTATATACGTACATATGTACGTGCAGATGTCACGCCAAAACTAGTCAAAATGGAATCAGGAATGGTCAAAATGGATATTTCCGTTGAAATCTGAAAATCGAAATTTTTCGCGATCACAATACTTTTTTTACTTCGTAGGAATTAAAAAATATTATTTATCTGAAATTGATGTTTTAATTTGAAAGCCGCCATTTTGTTTCTATAAATCCTTTCTTTTTCCTGTTTAGCCCCCGTTAATTACCTTTCAGATAATACTTCAGAAGATGAATGAGGATGATATGTATGAGTGTAAATGAAGTGCAGTCTTGTACAGTCTCAGTTCGACACAATTCCTGAGATGTGTGATTAATTGTAACCCAACCACCAAAGAATACCGGTATCCATGATCTAGTATTCAAATCCGTGTAAAAATAACAGACTTTATTAGGACTTGAAACGCTGGAACTCTCGACTTCCAAATCAGCTGATTTGGGAAGACGCGTTCACCACTAGACCAACCCGGTGGGTTTGCTATAAATCCTAGAATGTTCTGAAATTTTTACAGAACATTTTTAGAACCTTCGTCAAAAGTTGTGTAAAGTTTCAATAAAATCGGTCGGGGAATGGGTAAGTGATACTAAATCAAGAGCGGATAGCTGTTCCTGCATTTATATAGGACTGTTTTTTTTTTGTTTTTTTTTTTTGTAATTAATATTTCCGACTTGGATATACCGATTGGATGACATTTTTTGGCATTATGATTTTTGAATGTTTATAGTATTGATATTTAATTTTTTTCACAGCGGATAAGAGGTGGGAGTTGATATCTTAAAAATCTTACTCAAAGGGTAGATTTTTTTCACCTAATTTAATGGGCCTTATAACAAAGGTGCTTGTCGATGGTGTTCGGTATTATCTTTCATAAGGGGGGGGGACAAAAAATACTTTTAATTTCTGTCGTTCCTGGGCTCATAATCACTCATTTTTGTAGTAATTAGATTTCATTACGTTATAACGTCATTTTGGCCAAGTATTTGAGCAATTTCATTCTTGGATGGGTGATAAGCTCTTTTTTTTTGTGCTTTGTTTCTGCAGTTATCGATTTTCTTGATATCTTCAGACTGGATTAACCAATTTTTATGAACGATGATTTTTGAATACGTATCATTGACATTGTTTAATTTTGCTTATAATTGATGAAGAGAGCGGGGAGATATGTAACCATGGGTTGGTATCTCAAATATTATTTAAAATGTAGAATAATTTTTACTTCTATTTTACGAAGTAAATGAAATATTGTGATCGTGAAAAATTTCGGTTTTCAGATTTCAAAGGAAATATCCATTTAGATCATTTCTGAATCCATTTTTACTAGTTTCGGCGTGACGGCTGTACGTACTTATGTATCTCCCATAACTCAAAAATAATTAACTGTAGGATGTTGAAATTTTGAATTTTTAACATCTAGGTGAGGCACCTCGTAGTAACGTCTAGACACCTCCCCTTTTGATTGCAATCGAGTGAACCAAAAAAATTGGATTTTGGATTTTTTCTTAATTGCAGTATTCCCATCGGAGCTCCGTTTGAGAGTTTCTCCCATTAAGAGTTTTTCAACGATATATCATACGTGATACTTATTTTCATTGGTTTCAGAGTTATAGCCAAATAAAATTTTAATTAATGAAATATCTGGTTCGTAAGGGGAAGGCACATCGGTTCGAATCCGACTTCATTTCCTCTTTTTCTAATTTAAATATATTGATTTATTAACAATTATTAACTTCTGATTGTAAAAAAAGTTTTACAATAAATAATAATAAAAAAAAAATATCAGAAGTTATTGTGAAACAAAATTTTATGTACTTTTCATTTAAAAAAAAGTGTGTATGTAATTTAAATAGGCGCACAAGGCAGTCATGTGGTGTCCACATCAGATTTTTAATTGTCTTAAATTAATTGTAATTGTAATTGTCTTACAACACCATAGTATTAATTAATTGATGTAAATTAATGTAGTTTTTTAACTGATGAATTAATTCACCACAGAAGTTTATTAAGAATATGAAAATGGAAATTTTTAGTGTATAAAAATGCCATGCCTGACCGGGATACGAACCCGGGACCTCCGAATTAAAGACCGTGACGCTACCATTCCACTACAGACATGAGTAATCCGTCTTTAAAGATTTTTCAAATATTTTTGTTAGAGGTATTATAATAATTTTTTCCATAGTAGTTGAAAATAAGTTCCATTAAAAAAATTAGATTTTTACATTTTAAATGCAATAGGTAACTTGAGAAATTTAAATTTAAAATAACTCATAAAAAAATATTTTTTTTTACCACAGATCATTGGACCTTGGGACATTCAAAATATTTTGTAGTAGTTTGAAGGTCTTCCGGTGTAGAAAATATAGATGCAAAAAACAACCATTAACTCATTTTCTGAAGAAAGTTATAACTAAAAAAAAATATATAAAAATCATTTTTTGGGGAGGGGTGAATATTAAATAAAAATTTTTGGTAATTTGTATCTTGATAAAAAAACTTCAACTTTGTAAGAAAAATGTTTTGCTAAAGCGCCCCAGTGAAGATTTGAAATTTTATTCATAAACCAAAAAAAAACCATTCCTTTTATTTTCGGCTTTTTTTTATTTAAAAAAGCCAAAACACCCTCATTCCTTTTTTAAATTTTTGCAAAAATTGAATACGTTCTTTCCTCTCGAAGGTAGTACCTGTCTACAAAGTTTGAAGAAAATCGGTTTGCGGGGTTCACAGTTATAGGATCAAAAATAAATTTTTTGAACTTGGGAGCATTAGAATAAAACTTTTTTCGCAGATTATTTACAATTTATTTAAATAATATTTTTCAATATTCAATATTTGTTCCAAAAAAAATTTTGTTCCAAAAGTTAAAAGAAGACTAATATTTTTAGATTTTTTTTATATACTTTCCCATTATATTTATAGCAGCATATATCGCTACAGCCTAGAAAGTAAAAAATTTAAGAAATATAAATAAAAGAATAACTAAATATAATAAATTAAAAAAAACAAATTGAAAATTGTGAAAAGATTTAAGTAGTTCGTTTAATTGCCACTACACGCACCACATGATACTCCACTATACACAGTATGTTGCTATAACATTTTTCCAAACTGTATAAACAAAAAATCATTTTCAAAAACTTAATTCGACGTATATCAACGAATTATCATTAAAAATAAACAGTTTCTTTCGTTATAAATAATTTATTAAGTTCTGAATAATATACCTTAGATATTTATTTCAGGTTTTTTTCATAGAACAAACGACAGTTTGTTTTAACGTAGACAAAATTTTTAATTTCTATCCAAATTGCATTTATAATATTTAGTTAATTAATGAAAGCGAGATAATTTAGAAAAAACAGTCCAAATTTTATTACATTATTTCTTTTTTTAAGGCCAAGTGTGGGCCACTTTTAATGCTTTTCTTAGTTTTCCTCTCCGCCCTTTCCCGACGGTACTTTTTTAAGCCTTACATTGGCCTTTATCTTGTATTCTTTTGTTACTACATTTTATTGGAAACCTTACTTTATAGAATACCTTCCTTTCCCAGATATCTTTAAAATTTTTCTTCATTAATTAATTACCGATTTTATAAGTTCAAAATTTCTACTGCTTTGTTCAACTCTTTCTTAATTTTATTATGATGTTTGCTTTTGATTTTTCTTTCATGTTAAAAGAGAGGGTATTTTCTTAGTAAACTTGCTATAAACTGATCCTTAAAATGTGAAATAATAGATTCAGATTATTATTAAAAGAAATAATGCATAAGAGGAAAAAGGTCTTGTGCATTATTTCTTTTAAACTCTTGGTATAGAATATTGTAGTGGCAGAGTTAAAAAGTTAGTGGTGTGGCACTTAACAAAAAAAAGCTCTAATAAAAATTGCTATTAAACTCAGAAAACAGGCCGGAAAAAAGTTAACATTTAAAATACAATAAATGGAATTTTGCTTTTTAAGTATGTTGTTTTAAAATAAATACTATTTGATCATGCTGCATTGGGAAAAGATTCTTTTGTTTAAATAATATTGTCAATACAATCTCACATTGGATATTTTGCATTAAATGGTAGGATATTCTAGTTAAATTGTTTGTGTTTCATTTGGTGTAGTGGATATAATGCCAGTTTAAAGATTTATTTTTTGTCATTAGTGTTGGATCGAATCCCAGCTATGATGTGGTATTTTTTTTTTTTTACCTACATTTCATCAAACACATCTTCCTCATTAAAATGCGCGCAGAAGTATTTACAAGAAAAAAATTATATTTATAAAATATTTAGTCTTGTAGAATGCATTCTTATTCAAATCCATTCTTATTCTTGTAGAATGCATTCTTACAAGGAATGTTATGAAAAAAATGTATAGTGGAATCTCTTTCCACTTCTCACTGTTACAGTATTTTTTCTTGTTTTTCTCTTCCTAGAAAATCACGCTAGTACTTTTGGATAACATTGAAAGGGGAATTTTACCCATTTTATATATATATATATATATATATATATATATATACTAGCCAACCCTTCTAGTCAGAACCTGGACCCTCAGGGCTCAGGTCAGCCCATGCAAATCCTGGAGTCAACTCAGGGGATCTTTGAAACCTCCTGGTATCAAGGAACCTATCCTTTGGCCGCAGAGTTCATTTCATTTGCCATTCCCAATTTTCCAGGGAGACCTGTGCCCTGGATGCTCGCAGAGCTTGCTTCGGTTGCCATTTCCATCTACCCAGTGGACTCCATCCCCTGGATCCCCGTACTGTACATTATCCTCATGGTTGTGATAATAATACTGATAAATAATAATTATAATATTCAGGTTTTATAGAAACCTGAAAAATAAACTAAATTACAAAAGATAGAATAATAGTAATTATGGTAACTAAAGTACACATACCTTTAACAAGGAAAAATTCATAACTTAATACTTTGTCATGGTGGCAGAAGGATAATAATGAAGTAAATGGATTAATGTATTTTTTCCTTAATAAATATCTTTAATTTACAACTTCACCTCCTTGCGGGCGAAGAAATAATGAGTATTTTTAATATCTGAACCTTCAAGGGAGCAAGGACCTCAGTCAATGGCTTAAAACCTTCCCTGGGATAACACAAATGTATCCTGTAAATTTGAAAGTAACCTGTTGGTTGGTTCTTGCATGATGCAATAACAAACAGACAAATTTTATATATATATATATATATATCCATTTCTGAATAACCGTGATCTGTTAGTTTGAGAGTGTATGTAATGCATACAAAAGTTAGTCTTAAACTTACTAACAAATAGCCCGATTGAATTTTGGATATCAGACGATTGTTTGCAGAGATATTGTAGGAGCACTCCATTGCTTCTCCAAAAACAGCACCCCAGGGGCACCCTGTTTGTTACCAGTTGATGTTGATGATCAGTCTGGCCTCCCACAAGATGTTTGCATACCTCACCACTCAACCTCCCACGCAGTCCCCATGGGAAGTCCATTGTTAAACATAATTTTTTTAAATCTATTTAATATTATTATTCTATTTAATGTAAATTTAATTCTATTATTTTTGTAAAATTATTCATTCGTTTGATTCGGATCATTCAATTCAAACCCAGATTACACAGTGATAGAAACTCACAGTTCACAGTTCGTTAATTCAATTCATTGAAGTTTGTGCTTCAACCGACAAATCTCCACTTCTACGTATATTATATTTATATATTTTTTTTTTTGAGATTTTTTGGGATGAAATATATCTAAAAACGTCTCAGTTCTGCCAAGAAATATGGGTAAAAATTTGGTTGCAATTGATCTAGTTGTTTTTTTGTTTATTTAAAACAAACAAAAACTCTCTTCCTCTTTATATAATAGTATATATATGTTTTTTTATTAAAATTTCTTTCATTAGACAATACAAGTTGTAAACAAATAACATTGGAAGTTGCATTAAATGTAAGTTGTTCCTAGTAACAAAATAAGATAACCTAAAAGAGGAAAAAACACAGGATGCTCATCAGTTGGTTGAACTTTGTTTTTAATGTTATTCATAGAAGTTAATCTTGGTTACATTTTTGTCTATTTTTAAATAATTATGAAAATTAATTCTAATGCATAATATCATCAAATTTATTATATTTCTGCGAAGAATGATTAAAATTATTATTTCCTTTTGTGATGAAAAAATTACTACTACTCATGGCTATACACCCACACTTGCAGGCAATATAATATATTAAATGTAGAATAAAATAAATGATGAATATATAAATTAACAATCATTCAAAATTATTAAAAAACTGATTCAGTATGTACTATACTTCTTTTCCCCCCATTTTAGCCAGTTATGGATCATGTTTATCACTTTTCTTAGTATCTTTGTCTTCCTTTCCTGCCAGTACTTTTTAACTCTCTTTCTAGCATTTTTCCTGAATTCTTCTGATATTGCTTCTTTTTTTGGTGTTTATTCTTAATAGAAAACTCTCCTTTCAAAGATTTCTTTTTAATTTTTTCTTGATTAATTCCTGATTTTCTGAAATTTCGATTAATGAAAATTAATTACTTTAAGTCTTTCTTAATTTTTTCATGATGTACACTTTTTTTTTTTGCTTGATGAAATTCATTATAGAAACTCGAAACCTGTGCGTAGGAATATGAAATGTAATTTTTTGTAGCATATGAAAAATGCCATGACTGACCAGGATTTGAACCCGGGATTTCTGAATGGTCAAGACACTAACCTTTCTGCCACAGATGTTGACTTTTAATTATTCTATCTAAACAAAAGAGTAAGATTTTCTTGGAAATTTTATTATGATTCCTTAAAATGTGACTTATGAAACTCAGTCTCCTCTCGTGTGCATTATCTTTGTTATTTCTTTAAATTTCCATTATAGCAATTAACATTTGTGGAGCAAGGAGCAGAATTTATATATATATATATGTGTGTGTGTTTTCTACAACCAGTTTTCCAACTACTGCCAGGTCTGGGTGTGTGTGTGTGTAGACAAATGCAATTACTGCTAGCGGCTTTCCAGGGCTGATGTAGCAGCGATATAAGTGTAAATGTAACGGTAAACATGTAGTCTGGAACAGACTGAGGTCAGCTGCCCCTGAGATATGTGGTTAATTCAAACCCAATCACCAAAGAACATAAATAAATCACAATTCTGAAGGGGTTAACAAAATTATTTTACTACATATTTACATACATTTTGTGAAGGATGCAGTTCAAGGTTTTCTAAAATTTTTTAATTACTATTATTTAAAAATTCATTGACAGAGTAATATTATTTCAGTAAAATAAGATCTTTTAATTGTACTTTAAATAAATTGATAGGAAGAATTTTCAGATGGACTGGTAATTTATTAATATAAAAGTAAATAAATAAATAATTTTTTTTAAGCAGTAACTTGAATTATTTGAAATTATGTTTTTTGTTTTGTTTTTCTTTTTACTATGTTTTGTTTATTTACAATTGTAGTACGATAAGAAAAAGGAAATGCATGAATAGATAACATAGTTAACCAACAAGGAAAAGATTTTTTAGATATAAAAATTATATAATTTTTATCAGTAACATTTATTTCATTAACTTAATATTCGTTATTTGAGCCTTTTATGCAAATTAAATAGTTACAACTGTTATGTAAAGCCAGAAAAGAGCTGCATAAGTTTTCTGGCTTTGTTGTTGGTTATATATATATATACATATATATATATATATATACAAGTAAAGAATTACGTATAAAAATTATTCTACTTTGAGTGAAATTTTGAGAAATGGGACTTATGGTATCTTCCCACCCCTTTTATCAATTGTAACCAAAATTAAAGGCAATAATGACATATATTCAAAAGTCACTGTACATAATATCACAAAAATAACGTAATAAAGTCTGAAGATATCAAACAAAATAATGCAAAACATTTGAGTAAAATTTGAGATACAGGATCCATAAGGTCTGCATCTCCCTATCCCCTTTAATGATTATGACTAAAATTAGATGTCATCAGCACTTCATATACAGAAATCATTGTCTCAAAGTTATTGAAATCAGTTCATTTAGTCTGGAGATATCAAAAAATAAATCAGGCCATCATAACATGCATATCATACATACCTATAATTTCTTCTGAAATTTTCAGTTTTAAAATTATGATTTTTTTGTCATGAAATATTAAGGTCTACAAAAACAATTGATTAACAAAATTTGACTTGATCAGCATATTTTATTGTGTATAGTATACTGTGAATGGTTAACTAACCTTTATACAATATAACTATATAGCCAAAGAAGTATAAATAATCATCAAAAAAGGTTGCATAATTTTAAAAAATCGTACCTCAGAAACTACTGGAGATAATTTAATGAGTAGTGTTTTTAAAAAAATCACTAACTCAAAAAACTTTTTTACGTACCTTAATGTTTCAATATGGGCTCCATTGGTCACTCTGCAGACATCCAGCCAATAATCGACTTCTGCCCAGGTCCTCTGAATCATCTCAGGCGTAACTATGGCAATAGCAGTGGTGATGTGTTGTCTTGAATGTTGTACATCCCTAAGTTTTTCACTAGTCAATGTTTTTTAACGTATTCCCATAGAAAAATTATAGGGGTGTCTAATCTGGGTTTTTTGGAAGCCAAAGCACAGGACTGCCCCTACCAATCCAACGATTACGGAATCTTTTGTTGAGAGTGAGTTGAACACATAGATGAAAGTGTGGGGACGCACCATCTTGTTGAAACATGCAACGTTACTTTCTTGTTCAGTTTGATCAGTTTACAGGAAAATGTAAAGTTGTAGGATGTCTAAATAAACATTCCCTGTGATAGTAGCTTGCCGGTGAATCTAATTAAAAACCAGCGTTGTCATGAAAAATGAATGGGCCAATTACACATGTTTATTTTTGGGGAATCTCTGACATACTCAATAATTTCATTGGGTTGCTGAGATACCCGCATATCCTACAATTATGCCAAAACATTTAAGACAATGGATGACTGCTGATATTACCACAGTTATGCCAGAAATGATCCAGTGGACCTGGGCAGAAGACTGGATGTTTCGGACTGGATCAGCTGGATGTTTGCAGAGTGACCAATGGAGGTCATATTGAAACAGTCTAATGTATGTAAAAAAAACTTTTGAGTTGGTGAATCTTTTAAAGAAATACTCATTTGATAATCTCTAATAGTTTCTGAGATATGATTTTTTTTAAATTGCTGCAATCATTTTCAATGACTTTATACAAAACACTTCTGGAATGGAAAAGTTGTACTAGAAGTTATAAGATAATTGTAAGCTGCTAGACGAATGATGAATATTTTCCCAAATGAATGAATAATATTCATATATGAATATTAATTTTTTTTTCTCAGGCATAATCATTGTTAGTGATTAGTTAATGGGGCAGATCCAGACGTTATATATGAATTGAAATTATAATTCCCTATCCTTTTTTTTTAATTTGATTAAAAATGTTAGTCAACTTGAACAAAAGTTTTTTTTTTTATTCTGCTGTTATTGAAGTTAGTTAGAAATCTGTTAGTTAATTCTTATTTTTAACATTGTCATTTATTTATTCTAATTTAAAAATTTACTGTAAATTAATGTGACACTTACAAATTACATCATCTGGAAATTCCATTCGTTATAAAGTAACTAATTTGTTATCACAGTGGCAGTGAATTGTTAAATTAATTTTTCTTGGAGTGAAGTTATAAAAATATAATACATATTAATGTGGTAACCAACTTAATTATGTGCCACAGCCTCACACTTTAAACACTCATATTTCATATTTGTTATTAAAAACAGTGCCTGTGATTGTGCAGTAATTAGTTACGCTATGTTACGTATTTTATTCATAAAATGAATTCCTTGTTAAATTCTAGTAATTATCATAATTGTTGTTTTTTCTCAACCAGTTTTTTATAAAAGGGTTCATTTTAAAGCCTGTTCCATTTGTGTTTGGTACTGATGTAAACAGATGCTCTGTTATTAGTAACAGCCATATCCTTGAGCTCAATGAATATGTTTAACACAGTACATTTCAGTAATATTAAATTGTATGTACAATTTAAAATGTTTGTAATATTATAATATCATACAATATTATAATATAGTGTTTTTATTTATAAATAAATGTTTTACTCTGATGAATTCATAATTATTAATTATATCACGAGTAGGAAGATATGCTACTCCTGGATAAGAAAAGGAGTTGCTCCAGTATTTGCTTGGGATGTTCAAGGGAAACTGTGGTTAAACCTTAATCTGTGCAACAACATAAAATACAGATTTAATTATAAGATAAAAAAAATCAATATAATTAAAGTCTATATTATTTACTTAAAATATGAACATATGAAATAATAATAATAATAATAATAAAGCAAACCCATGAAGGTACTAAATATAAAAAAATAGATAAAAAATAAATCACAATTCAAAGGTATTAATGAAAATTATTTGAACACATATTCAGGGTTTTGTAATATAATATTTTTTAATTAATATTACTTAAAAAATCATATTTTTTTTGTCTTTAGTCATTTGACAGGGTTTGATGCAGCTCTACAAGATTCCCTATCTTGTGCCAGTCGTTTCATTTTGGTTTACCCCCTACATGCTATAATAATCTGTTTTACATATTCCAAATTTTACCTGCCTGCACAATTTTCCCTACCTAGCTGTACCTCCAACATCAAAGTGACGACTATTCCAGGATGCCTTAATATGTGGGGCTATAAGTCTGTCTCTTCTTTTAACTATATTTTTCCAAATGCTTCTTTCTTCATTGATTTGCCGTAATACCTCTTCATTTGTCACTTTATCCACCCATCTGATTTTTAACATTCTCCTATAGCACCATATTTCAAAAGCTTCTAATCTTTCCTTCTCAGGTACTCTGATCGTCCAAGTTTCATTTCCATATAAAGCTACGCTCCAAACATATACTTTCAAAAATCTTTTCCTGATGTTTAAATTAATTTTTGATGTAAACAAATTACATTTCTGAATGAAGGCTCGATTCACCTGTGCTATTCGGCATTTTATGTCGTTCCTGCTTCGCCCATCTTTAATTCTACTTCCCAAATAACAAAATTCTTCTACCTCCATAATATTTTCTCTTTTAGTGGTCCACCTTCGTTATTTCTACTACATTTCATTACTTTCACTTTGTTCTTGTTTATTTTCATTCAGAAGTTCTTGTGTAGGACTTCATCCATGCTGTTCATTATTCTTTCTAATTGTTCCTTTTAACTCTCCACTAGAATTACTATATCATCAGCCAATCATAGCATCTTTATGTTTTCACCTTGTACTGTTACTCTGGATCTAAATTGTTACTTAACATCATTAAGTGCTAGTTTTATGTAAAGATTAAAAAGAAGCAGGGATAGGGAATATCCTTGTCTGACTCTCTTTCTTATTACGGCTTCTTTCTTATGTTCTTCGATTATTACTGTTACTGTTTGGTTCCTGTACATGTTAGCAATTGTTCTTCTATCTCTGTATTTGAACCCTAATTTTTTTAAAATGCTGAACATTTTATTCCAGTCTACGTTATAGAATGCCTTTTCTAGGTCTATAAACGCCAAGTATGTTGGTTTGTTTTTCTTTAATCTTCCTTCTACTATTAATCTGAGGCCTAATATTGCTTCCCTTATCCCTATACTTTTCCTGAAACCAAATTTGTCTTCTCCTAACACTTTCTCCACTCTCCTCTCAATTCTTCTGTATAGAATTCTAGTTAAGATTTTTGATGCATGACTAGTTGAACTAATTGTTCTGTATTCTTTACATTTATCTGCTCCTGCTTTCTTTGGTATTATGACTAACACTTTTTTTGAAGTCTGACAGAACGTCCCCTTTTTCATAAATATTACACACCAGTTTGTATAATCTATCAATTGCTTCCTCACCTGCACTATGCAGTAATTCTACAGGTATTCCTTCTATTCCAGGAGCCTTTCTGCCATTCAAATCTTTTAATGCTCTCTTAAATTCAGATCTCAGTATTGTTTCTCCCATTCCATCCTCTTCAACTTTCTCTTCTTCCTCTATAACACCATTTTCTAATTCATTCCTCTGTATAACTCTTCAATATATTCCACCCACCTACCAACTTTACCTTTTGTCTTATAAATCGGTGTACCATCTTTGTGTAACACATTATTGGATTTTAATTTATGTACCTGAAAATTTTCCTTAACTTTCCTGTATGCTCCATCTATTTTACCAATGTTCATTTATTTAAAACCAATGTTTGGTCTTAAAAACCCTCATAAAAGGGTGATGGAAGAAACTCTTTTTTTGGCATTTCTCAACTCAAATTCACATTCTTGTAGTAATTAAATGGTTTTATTAATTTCTGGTCATGTATTTGGGCAATTTCAATTGGGGAAGGGAAAAATAATAATTCATTATTTCATGATTAATCATTTTGCTTGATGATTTAAGATTGGATTAAACGATTTTTGTACGATGACTTGTGAATATGGATCATTGATTGCCACTTAATTTGTCGAGGTTGGACTCCTTAATAGCCAGAACTGCAAAACTTTACCAATGTTGTTGGGAAAGTCAGATAACTCTTTTCTGGCTTTCTTATCATAGTTGCATCAATTGTTACAATGGTGTTTTTCACAAGTAAATATTAATACATACTTTAAAAATGGAAAAGTAATTTAAAATGTAGTCGGGTGTAGAGAAATTGCAACCAGCAGTATTTAACTATGGATATCTATGGGAATTATTTATTAGATAGTCCAATTGAAGTGTTATAACTGCTTTATCAGAAGTCTACAGGGACTGATTTCAACTGTTTTTATTTAAAAGCATTTCCTAAACATTTTTTATATCAAGTACTTTTTCCTTCTAATATTTATACTTTCTAATCGATTTACTTGTTTTTCAAGTGACAGGTATTGATTATTATGAGAATTTGATAGAAACATGGTAAAACATGGTTTTATGGAAATAACATGGAGTAAAGGAAAACCAATAAGTTTACAATCTTTGATAAAAACTGATTATCAGATTTCCGTTCCAAATAGAAAAATTGGCTTTCTTTTACTTTTTATTGTTGACTAGCTTGACTCACCTATTGTGTATTATCTGCGCATAGTTTACTATTAATGATTCATGTTTTGTTTTTGTAGAATGTTGAATGGCTTCTTCAAAACATTATTATACATAACATTGTTATCATTATTATATGAGTATTTTTCATATTTAAGAAATAATATTAGATAAAATGCATTTAGAAATATTTTTCTATAAATTAAAAATTTCCTTTTGCTTCGTTTTCTTTAATTCTTTTTAGAGAGTTTTACTGTAGGAAGTCAAGGGATTTTGGCTTTAGTCTTGTGGCATAGTATGCCATCTGTGTTTTTTGTTAAGTACTATTCTTTATCTTGCTGAAATTTTGATACAGAGAAACTATGTATGTTTTGATGTTATGCATCAAGAGTACAAAAAATCATTTGTAGAACAATATTCATTATTGCAACTTTTTAATGACACTATCAAATTATGTAAAAAAAATATTCTCTGGAGTTTTATGGAGTTAATTATGTGCAATTGTTAATTGTGCATTTAGCTAGCACTGTTGTAACATCTAATTGTGCACCTCCCTTTTTGATTGCAATCAAAGTAAAAATTTTAATTAATGAAATGTTTGGATGTTAAAGGGAAGGCACATCGGTTCGAATCGATTTCATCTTCTTTTGTTTATTTTTTTTTTAATTCAAACATATTGATTTAATAATTATTAAGCCGTGATTGTAAAAAACTTTTGCAATAAATAATAATTCAATGATAATAAAAAAAATGAAAAAAAGTTTTACTGAAATAAAATTGTATACTTTTAAGAAAGTGTAAATGTAATTTAATAGGCATTACATATGTGTATATATAATAGATTTGGTGAAATATATGTTTATTTAATATTAATTAAAAATTATAATTTAGAATTGTATTATCTTTGGATTTTTTAGTTTAATTTCTGTTTAATTTTATTTAATTATTCTGGAATTTCTGTTTAATTTTACCTACATTAAAGTTAACTACAGAGTGACTGAAAAATAGACCCTTACACAACAACATATACAGTGAGACATACGATCTTTAATACATTGCAAAAATTCTTATCTTTTAGTTCATTACTCGTCTGGTATTGTCGAACAATATTCTACCGTAGTCGAAGTTGATCATCATTTTGTTTATTTGTTTTTTGTTGCCAATCTTATAATCGCTTTTTGATTTGATATAATTCTTCTGATCTTAATTTGTTTACACGTTCTCTAGTTTTCAAATTTTCTCTCTTTATATTTATCATCTTTCTCTTAATATTTTTATTTCTTCTTTGGTCTTAATGTTTTCTTCCTCTTTATATTTATCTTCCTCTTAATTTTTTTTCTTCCCTTGTTCTTAACATTTTTGTCCCCTTCATATTAATCTTCTTGTAGTTTTTTGAGATATATTTCTTAATTTTTTTTTTTGTTTTTCCTGTATGATTGTTTCTTTTTCATTTTTGATTATTCACCAAATAATCCAACAATAAAAACTGAATATTTTATACCATTAGGTCGAAATTAACTTTTGTAACTAGTATACAGGATTTCACTAAACAGAATATTTTAATTATTATTAACTTTTGTTTATACGACACACCAGAAATCTAAAACTTTTGTTAATCAGCAACTCACAAAGATATGAATAATACCGATCTAGTACTACGAGTAATAAAGGGACCTTTGTTCTATCCTAATGTTTCATGTAAGATTGTTGAATTTGTAATTGTGTAAATATTTGATGTTAATAAAATATTTCAACAATTATGTAACTCTCCACTTTATTAAGGAATTGGAGGTTTGTATCTCACTTTCAAATGAAATAAGTTTAAATGCAAGGAGACTATGTTGAAGAATGATGTACATGCTAGTTTCCTATTTGTATTGCACTAAAATTTATAACTACATTGCAAATAATAATTGACTTACCCTCATAATATGCTAATTTCAGGGCCAGTTTATGAACTGGCCCTGAAATTAGCAAAAACAAAACAAAAATAAACCTATATTTTTGTTTTATTTATTTTTTTTTAAGTTATCATATTGCTTGATATTTTAAAACTAGATTAACTGAAAATGAAATTTTTTTGATTAATTTTGGATATGGGAAATTGATGTCATTTAATATTGGTTAAAATTGTTCTAGGGGATGGGAAGACAAATAGCCAACATGGGTCCCATATCTGAAAATTGTACTCAAAGAGTAAAACGATCTTTTTACATAATTTTTACTTACATATTTTAATGTTACACTTAATCTTGTTGCTAAGTCGTTGTCTGTTGAAGATAAAACCTTCAATAGTCAGTGTTCCATAACTTTCTTACTGAAACTTGAATTACTTAACTTCCTTAGCTTCAATAGGAAAGTTATGCATGATGTTCATCATCTGAATACAACTTTTTGTAATGATTATGATGATAACATCACACTCAATGATTCTTAACAAAAAGGGAGAGTAGTAAAAACTGTTTTTTTTTTTTTTTTGTTTTTGAGTGTGACTCAAAGTCACATTCTTGAACCAAATAAATAAACTTTTGCTTCGATCATCATATAATAACATATTATATAGATCACATCATTATAAGATAAATTATAAATATAAGAAAAACTTTTAAGATAGATTTTTTTATTTAAATAAAAATATAATATGAGTTCCATATTAATTATTTAAATACAATGAGGTAAATATAATATTAAGTATAAAGAATTATAACAAAATAAATCTCAAATCAGAACATGCTTTTAAACATTATTTTGAGCACTTATTTACATACATGTTGAATGGGAAGCAAATAAATTAGGTATTTTATTATTATTATTTCAAAGTTCATCTAAAGAGTAATATTGTTTATGTAAGATTAAACTGTTTTGTATATAAATAAATTGATGGGAAGATTTTACAAACAGTTTGGCAATTTATTGTGAATGGCAACTGAAGCATAGTAATTTCTCATAAGTCAAGTTATTGTGTTAGGTTTAACAAAAACAGTTCATTCCCTTGTCTGGTTTGATGAAGGCTATTGTTATTTTTTAACATAAAATGATAGAATGTATGTACATAATCAATGGAATGGAGGCATAATAAATATTTAATAACGATAACAAGTTTAGTGTTTTATTAAGGTGCTTACTAATTAGATGATTCCAGTACATTATGTCATCCTAGTAAAGGCAAGTTACATTTATACAGATTTGAATATTAGATCGTGGATACCATTGTCCTTTGGTGGTTGGGTTTCAATTAATGACATATCTCAGAAATGGTCGACCTGAGACTGTACAAGACTACTACACATTTACATTCATTCATATCATCCTCTGAAGTAATACCTTATGGTAGTTCCGGAGGATAAACAGAAAAAAGAAAAAGAAAGTGCATTATGTATGTTATTTTGGTTATGTATTTAGGAAATTTCATTCATCGGCGGGGTTAAACAAAACTTAATTTTTTACTGTTTTTCATGAGTTATCATTTTTGCTTGATATTTTTTAGACCGGATTAATGGACTTTTTTTGAAATTTTTATATGATGACTCTTGATCCTGATTTTACAATATATTTTATATTTTTGTGTATTTTGTCGTGTTGTAATCTTTGTAGTCCTCAAGATACAATACATTTTCAGTAGTCAAATTGTACTTCTAAAAACAAATTAGTTTATGTAAAATTGGGTAGTTTCAGGTTTTGTGAATGAGAAAGTTTATAATTGTTTGGTTGTCTGTATACTTTGAAAGTATATTTATGTTGGTTGTTTTTTTATTATAGTTATAATTTATTATAGTTAAAATGTAACTTCGATGACAATACAGCACTACGGTGTCAGAATTTGATATGACCCACCCCCATGCACTGCCCCTAAGCTAAATTCATGCGTTTAATTGAAAATTTTCATTTCTCATGAATTATTGTATGAAAATGATTGAAATTTGATACATATATGTAACTTCGATGTGTAAAAATAAATATTTTTACTTTGTTTTTAGTCTTAAAAAAAATACAAAAAACAAAATAAATTACAAAAATATATATAAAAAATTATTTTTAAAAATAGCTTTTATTTAACTAATATTAATATTAACATTAATAAAAAAAGAAACAAATTAGAAAACCCCTCTAAAAAGTAAAAAATAAGAATTAAATCAAATTGGGAATTTTAAACAAAAAAATATAATATATTAACAAATATAAAAATGCACTGAAAAGTAAAAAATAAATTATATAAATATCTAATAAATAACCGTAATAATTATTAAATTTAAAAATTAAAAGTAATGAAAATGTTTAGTTAAATAAAAGCATGGCGCAGTTTTTACAACAATGTTATCGAATAAGTATTATTGTTGTAAAAATAAATGTTGTGTTGTTTTAAATAAATTATAAAAACTGCGCCACGCTTTTATTTAACTAAATATTTTCATTACTTTTAATTTTAAAATTTAATAATTATTACATTTATTTATTGGTTATTTATTAGATATTTATATAATTTATTTTTTACTTTTCAGTGCATTTTTATATTTTTTAATATATTATATATATTTTTTAAATTCTCAATTTGATTTAATTCTTATTTTTTACTTTTTAAAGGGTTTTTCTAATTTGTTTCCTTTTTTATTAATGTTAATATTAATATTAGTTAAATAAAAGCTTTTTTTAAAAAATAATTTTTTATATATATTTTTGTAATTTATGTTGTTTTTTTTTTTTGCTTGGTGATATTACATAAACTTGAAGTTTGTGCGTGGGATATGGAAATGGAATTTTGTAGCATATGAAAAATGCCATGCCTGACCAGAATTCTAACTCAGGACCTCTGGATGAAAGGCCAAGACCGCTACCACTCCACCACAGAGATTGGATTTTATTTATTATATCATTTTAAGAATATTAATGTTATATTAATTTTATAAATAATTTTGGGCAGTGAATTGTTTTTTGTTGGACTGAATACAAGGATTTTAACTTATAACTAATTTGGTATTTAAAATTAGACCTTTGCCGACATGAATTCCTAAATTCCTTGTACATGTAGGAATGAATTCCTACATTTTTACTTGTATTGTATCATCCATCTCATTTCTTCCTTTTATAGATATAGCGTATCTGCATTTATTTTTAGATAATAAAGTGAAATGTAATCCTTTGCAAAATGAATTCCTTTGTTGTTATGGTAATTAATCGTTAGCACTGATTTAACTGCTAAAGTGTAAGTGAAACTGAATATGACTAACAGCAACACAACTAATGTGTACTAACAGTTATTGTACTACGACATACAAGTAACTACAAGTAGTACAATCTCAAAGTAAAATAAAATGTTATGTTTATTATATAATAATTTATACTTAAATTAAGAAGTGGCTGTTTACTTTGACAAAAATTAAAAAAAAAATTAACCACTACCTTCCTGTTTATTAGATTGTGTTGTTTTTTTCTTTACTGACCACAATATTTCTTTTTTTTTGCATTTTTTAAAATTACATTTTACATTTTCATAGATGTAATTATTTTGTTTGTATTTTATTTCTAATCCATTGTTATAAAAGTATAAGTGGTAGTTTTCTTGTGCGGTCTGCTTTCTTATATACTAATTTATCATTTTACTATTTATGTCCTTACTATTCCATTTGTATTTATTTATTAGTGAAGAAGCTTTTCTATCTTTTTTACTGCTCATTTATTTTTTGTATAAATAAAAAAAATTATATATAAAAAAAAATGAAGCGGGGTTGGTTTAGTTTGTTAATATTTTGTTTTTATTTTATTTATTTTTCCTATACTTAACATAAATGTAACTTTTTTGGATGAGTATTCTTTGTTTTTAGATGATAAAATAAATATAAAGTTTTTTTTTTTTATTTGATCTGGTACCATTCATTTGCAAAATTTTTAAAGTTTTATAATCTTTTTGTTTGTGAATTATAATTACTTATAATACAAGACCAGTTTTACCTGGATGATCATCTTATTTGTTAATTTCACTTTTTGAAGAAGCTCACAATAAGAATATTTTTGGGGCTAACCCGTTGAAGAGCTTCCCAATTTCACTTGGCTAGTTACAGTACTAGTTGTTAATAGTTGGTGCAAATGTGTCACTGTAGCTACCGATTAATATCGTACGGTACTTATTCTAGAAGCTATGAAATTAGCTTAGATGGGGAAATGGATTTAATTTTAATTAATTAATATCTAATAATTAAAAGGATGATGGCTGTTCCTACACTACTTATATAGCAGTGAGATGTGGGTTGCGAACAGAAAGCCAAAGCAATGAATAGAAGCTGTAGAAATGCACTTCATGAGAGACGTTAAAGGACATTTCAGTTATAGAGATTGAAACTACTGGTAACCTGATGATGAAAGGTCAGGACTATATGGTGGTTGCATCAAAACTTCCTGGCCAAAGTCTCAGTTTTCAACAGGACTGCAAAGATGTTTGGAAGTCTAGCGTTGTAGTTATAGAAAGAAGACATCTTTCCTTTCGATTAATTATTGTTGCTTTATCTCTTTTTCTTGGTGTAATATTTCCAGTTGTTGACTGTAGAAGTTAGAATCAAACGTTTGACCGGGCAGCAAGAGTTCATTGTGATTAATTCCTTTCCCATCACACACACTCAAATTTGTCACTTTTTTTGTGTCAATCCTGGCCTTTCCACTTTTTGCGGATCATTTCCTTGTTTCGACTATGATCTATCTATACATTAAGTGTGGTTTTCCGTAGATTATTGTTGCACATAAACCATTTTTCATCGCCCGTAACGAGCAACTTCAAAAAGAGGTCGGTTTCGTTACGTTTAAGCAACGAATTGCAGATAGAAATTCGATTCATTAAATTTTTTATCGTTAAATCATTGGCCCCCAAACATTAAGTTGTTTTGTATCCAGCCTTCATCAAACTGTTTCGTGATCGATTTTTAGTTTGTTTCTAATAACACAACTAATATTCCGGTCTTACTTAATTTTTTCCAAGATTTCTTTGGCCGATTTGAGCATGGTGCATCATTGAAAACATGACAAATTGAAATTAAGATTTATAAACCGAAACGCTTGAACCAGCTTTGAGCCACAAGTATTGATAACGCATCATGTTCAGAAACATCGCAAATATTTTTAGCAAACCAAGTCACATTCTTACCTTTTTTGTAATAAAATTTCAAAATTTATCGAATTTTTTTCACTTAGTTTTCAAGACGTAATAACTTTAAATAAACTAATATCACATAATTTTTCTAATAATACTCGATGATAAAGCCACTTTTCAAAGGCTGCATGTGTTGAGAGATACGATGTGTTAGCGTTATGCGATCCTAAAGCCATCTACCGGGAGAATACTAAAAGCTTTTTCTTCCGCCCCAATAGAAGGATTTTGTTCTGTTAAGCAAATAGCTTTATCCAATATTAACTTTTCTCTTTTGTATAATATTTGGTCCTTTTGTTTAACATTTCGTTGTCTTTTTAATGGAAAATAATCATTAAAATTTTTTCTAAAGTTCTGTCTAATTCATCATACATTAATTTACGCATCTGGGTTGATGAAGGCTGTTTTTCAATTTGCTTTATTTTACGACTTCATTTAGTTTATCAACCCATCTATTTTTTTTTTCAGTATCTTTTAACACCATATAATCAAAGGATTCTATTTGCATATTTTACTACCGTGAAGCGCTTCGGTCGCACGAATATTTTTTAAGAATGTTTCTAATTCTTAAATGAAAAAAAAAAAATAAATTTCTTATCTGTATAGAATTTGTCATTGCTTGATAATTCGAAAAACAGTCTTTCGGATAAAAACAGTCTTAAAAACACTCTTCGGAGTCTTTGACGTTCAGAGAAACGTCCGTATAAGGCTTGTATTCTTTTGATGTCGAAATTACTTAATCTATTTTTTTTTTTTTTTAGTTTTATTACTCAAGTAATACAAATTTGCGTTAAATTCCTCTATCTTAATACGTACTTCCTATTTTTTTTTTTCATATTTCATAACGTTCGTTTTATATTTATCTATTTCAAGCCAAACAATATATGAGTGTCTATGATTCACACAATTTACTCATTTCTGATGGAAAAAAAATTTCATAAATATTTTAATAGTCGTCCTTTTCCTTAGCTAGTTTTTCCTCAGAATTTTAGTAACAGGTTGTTTTTTTTTACTGTTATCTTTTAGTAGCTGTAATTTATTTTATGAATTACTTTCCCGGCGAATATAGAAGAGCCATATTAAAGAAAAAAGTATGGTGATCATGTTAAAGGGAGATTATAGATTTTTTGAGAATATTTACATTTGAGGGTTCAATTACGAGGGTAAATTAAATAATTAAACACACAAATAAGTGTACAGCGGAAATGGTTTATTAAATCAATACATTTTTGTTGTCTACTTTTCTACGTTATCCCACCAACTTCTCTGCACTTGTCCCATCTTTTTACGAGTCTTCTTAACCCCTTGGAGAAGAATTCTTTACCTTGATCTCGAAACCAGTTTTATACTTTTTTCTTTACCTCTTCGTTGTCATTGAACTTAATGCTACGCAAAACTTCTTTCATCGGACCAAACAGATAAAAATACGAAGGTGCAAGGTCAGGGCTGTATGGAGGATGAGATAGGAGCTTCCAACCCACTTTGCCAATAGTTTCTAGCGTTATTTGTGTCGTATGAGTCGAGCGTTGCCTTGAAAAAGAATCACGCTTTTCCTCTGTCATCCCGGACATTTTCTCTTCAACGCGGGCTTGACTTTGTTCTCAATCATGACCGAGTAGTATAGGCTGTTGATAGTGCCTTGCTCCTCTAAATAATCACAGAAAATCGTGCTGTAGGTACTCCTATGATGGTTAACCTTACCAGCCGACGGTTGCGTTTTGAAATTACGGACAGGCGATTCAGGATGTTCCCACTGCACACTTTGACGCTTGGACTCCGACTCAAAATTATGTATGTCTGTATTTCATCACAGGTTAAAATCCTGTCCAAAAATCGTCACTGAAACGATTTTCGAGTTCGGTACAAATGCGAAATCTCTCGGCTTTGTGATGAACGGTAAACTCTCTGCGAACCTCGCCTTGTACAAGTCTTATGATAGATCAGTTTGTTTTGAATGATTGAATGAGTTGTGCCAACAATTACTAGATATTTTTCAGCAGTTTGTTCAACTGTAAGTCATCGGTCGGAGCGGGGTGCTCGTGCTCGTCGGTCACGCTTTTGCGGCCACTTTTAAACTTTTCCACACACCCGTAAAAACTCTCACGGTTCATGCAACTACTGTCGTATTATTTGTTCATCCGAGAGAATATTTCTGACAGTTGTACACTTTTCAAAAGTAAAAATCGGGTCACAGAAAGCTATTCTTCTTAAGTACTTTCTTTGAGTGGATACGTCATCGTAAAAAAGACTACAGAGGTTAGGTTTACGTAAATATTAATCGAACAGCTGCCTAACACTCTTCACAAGGTTGCCAACTAACACGTACAAAAGTTTCAATTGCCTGCATTAAGCGTTTCCTTCACTAAAAAAATTATTGGATGACCCTCGCAGTTCATCTATACCAAAAAGCGTATGTATGTGTGTCGCACTGCTTTTGGCCTTATATCTCAGGATTGACCGAACCGATTTTTTCAAATTTGGCTTAAATATTTCTCTGTATGGGACATCGATCATATTAATTTTTTCAAAATTCGTTAAGGAGTGGGAAATATTGTGAGGAAACACAAATTTCGATTTTCTTCAGTCGATTTAGTGAAAACAAGAAAATTTGTCTACAACATTGCATACGAGGTTTGTAAGTGCAATAATGAGACTGGTTCAGAAAAACTTTTTATTTACAATAATCCAATTAAACATGGACTCAGTCACCTTCGAAATAGTTCCCTTGGGAAGCCATGCATCGATTCAAACGGTTTTCCTACTTTTCATAGCAGTGTTGTAACTCAGAAACCGGAATACCTTTAAGATGGTTGGTTACTTTTTTTTAAAATGTTTTCTATTGTTACAAAATGGTGCCCTTTGAGGTGTTTTGTTTAAAGTCGGGAACAGAAAAACGTCGCAGACTCAAATCAGGTGAATAAGGTGGTTGAGGAACTACAGGAATGTTTTTCTTTGCCAAACACTCATTAATTGAGGATGCAGTGTGACAAGGTGTATTGTCATAACCCACCGGGTTGGTCTAGTGGTTAACGCGTCTTCCCAAATCAGCTGATTTGGAAGTCGAAAGTTACAGCGTTCAAGTCCTAGTAAAGCCAGATATTTTTACATGGATTTGAATACTAGATCGTGGATACCGGTGTTCTTTGGTGGTTGGGTTTCAATTAACCACACATCTCAGGAATGGTCGAACTGAGGATGTACAAGACTAACACTTCATTTACACTCATACATATCCTCCTCATTCATCCTCTGAAGAATTATCTAAACGGTAGTTACCGGAGGCTAAACAGGAAAAAGAAGAAAGAAGGTGTATTGTCATGATGCAAAATCCAGTTGTCTTTGGTGGCTGGTCTCATGCGGGCAACTATTTTCCGCAGTCTTTCAAGAATTTCTCGGTAAACATAATGATTTACAGTCTGTCCTCTAGACAAAAACTCCTTATGGACAATGCCATTACTACGGAAGAAACAAATTAGGATGGTTTTGATTTTTGATTTGCTCATTTTTGCTTTTTTGGGACGTGGTGAGTTTGAAGTGTGTCACTTCCTGCTCTGGCGTTTGGTTTCTGGGTTGTACTCAAACATCCAAGATTCATCACCACTAATAACAGTTTTTAGAAAATCAGGATCAGTTTCAATTTCCACCCTGTTGTTTTTTGGAATCAATTTTACACAACCTTTTTTCATGTCCAGTTAATTTGTAAAAATTTGATAGACTGTGGTACGGTTCAAATTCAATTGTTCTGCAATCATTTTGACAGTTAATAGCCGGTCGTACCGTATCAAGTCTGATTCGCTCAACATTGTCGTCACTTTTTGATGTTAACCGTCTTCCAAAGCGTGGATCGTCCGCAACTGATTCCCGATCATCTGAAAATGCTATAAACCACGTAAAAATTTGACCTCGTGACAGAGCGTCATCTCTGTACGCCCTTTTCAATTTTGAAAAAGTTTTAGTTGCATTGTGACCGAGTTTTAATATAAAACTTGATTGCACAACGTTGCTCATAATTAGTATTACTCATTTTTGTAAAGCACAACTCGTTTCACGAATAGTTTGTTTACGTCTCACGTGGCAACAATAGACTAAAAATATTAATACCTAATATAAATCAGCTGTTCATATAATTATATGTTTACTAGTAACTTTACAGTGTTGCCACTTTGGCTGCCAAAAAAATTTAGTGTCATACTTTATTTACAGATCTCGTATATAAATAATCCAATTTTTTTTTCAAGAAGTCAACCGAGCTATCAAGAATTGTCAACAGTTATTTTAAATTATAGAATCCGGATCTAAAATGCAGAAATTTAAAAAAAAATATTATTATTCTTATTTTAGCCTTTATTGAACCGGGTGTTAGATTTATAGAAAACTTTACGTAAGTTTAACTTGTATATGAATATTTTAAGAAAAATGTTACTTAAAATGTATCCCCCACTTATAAAACATATATATTCTGTTTTTATTTTTTGTTTCTTGCTTCTCTTTCAATTTTTTTTTTTGTATTTTCCTTCAGAATTTAAAAGGCTATTAAAATTAAAATAGCTTTGGCATCTATGTTTTATTGTGGACCCCTAAACGAGAAGAAATATTTTTTTATTATTTCCATAAAAGTTATATTTTATTTTATAAAAGTTATACTTAAAGGACGTAGCCGTAAAAGTATTGTTTTATTGCATAAATAAATGAAATTAATTATAACTGTTATTATTTGTTTAATAAAAAATCAAATGTTAATGGGTTGTTTCAGTATAAGTAATCATGACGGATAATTTGTTATCATGGATGTCTTCCGTCATACAACTAAATGTGTTATCATGTTTATTGCTTCTCATTTATTTCTATACTGCACTTTATATTTATTTGATTTTTGTTTACATACTCTAACATTTTCTCAATATTCTTCTCCCCACTCTTTCTTTTCCTTCTTTCACTGCTCCCTCTCTATTTTTCTTATCGACTAACCTTTCTATCTGTCTTCCGTTGCCACATCCGTTATTGACTACTTGTAAGAACAAATATTATTTTTCCCCAAACTTGTTATCATTACTTAGTAAAACAGAATAATATAAAGTGTGTATAATATTATATTGTTACTTTTATTATTTTAATAACCTAACCTAACATTTTTTGAACTTTAGAATGTCTATTTTATTATTCTGTTAGAAGTACGACAGCTAAAAATAACCGAATAAAATATCGTTTGTGTTATATTTTTACTAATATGTTTGAAACATAACTTATTTCATAATAATGGTGGAAAATTAGGTGACATCTTATATTATTCTGAATTTTTTTTTCTTCTGTAAACCTATACAATTTTATTCTTTTTTATTTCCTTGTACGAAGTAAAGGAAGTATTGTGATCGCAAAAATTTCTGTTTTCAAATTTCAATGGAAATATCCATTTTGACCGTTCCCAGAATCCATTAGTTTTGGCGTGGCTTCTGTACGTACGTATCTCGCAAACTCAAAAACGATTAGCCGTAGGATATTAAAATTTTGATTTTAGGACTGTTGTAACATCTAGTTGTGCACCTAACATTTGATCGACTGAGCCAAAAGTGTCCAAAAAACGCCCAAAATCCAAAAACATTTGATTTTGGACTTTTCCTACTACAGTTAAGCAGCCTTCATTGAGAGCTTTTTAAAAACAATATCATAAGTTGTACTTATTTTCTTTGGTTCCAGAGTTATAGCCAAATGAAATTTTAATTAATGAAATATTTGGATCTTACAAGGGGAAGGCACATCGGTTTGAATCCGACTTTATATACACATATTTTTTTTAACTTTTTTTTAATTTAAATATATTGATTTATTAATAATTATTAATCTTTGATTGTAAAAAAAATACGATAAATAATTATTCAATAAACAATAAAAAAAAGAAATATGTAAAAAAATCAGAAATTAGTGAAATAAAATTTTATATATTTTTCATTTTAAATCTCTGCAAAAATTAATAATTATTAATAAATGAACATTTTTGCAGAGATTAATAATTATTAATAAATCAATATATTTAAATTTAAAAAAAAAGTTAAAAAATATGTGTATGTGAAGTAGGATCGAACCGACGTGTCCACGGTTATGGTTTCGACTCGTTCTTACTTACACTTGAACGACGTGAAACAAAATTAATATATAAACTAATATAAAATGCTGATATGGACTCCACAAAAATGTGATACAATGTGGTGTCTACCACGATGCAATTGTGTAACTTTCCACTTTATTAAATAATTGGAGAATCGTATCTTACTTTCAAATGAAATAAGTTTAAGTGAAGTGCAGAAAAAAATGTGATTTTTTAATTTAATAGGCATACAAGGAAGTCATGTAGTGTCCACGTTGGATTTTTATATAAAAAAATTATTTTTAGAAGAGGAAATCTTCCGTTTTTTTACTTTACCAGTAATGTAGATATAAAGGAAAGAATGGGGATCGATTAAGATTTTGACAGTTGAGATTATCCCAAATCTCGGTTTTCATAACTCCCTGTAATCGAAAAATTCCAGAACGGTGTGTGTGAGTATATACATTAACCTGCATTTTGATAAATATCTTTAGATTGCCTAAACACCAAAACTTGAAATATGGCTGAACCATTTCTATTTTGGTACCATTAATTATTTTAACTTAATCATACTTTGGAGGGGGGGGTTTATTTATCACCATTTTATAATTTCATATTTTTGTTGTGGGATTGTAATAATTTTAATTACTGTATAGTAGTAGTGCTGAAGGGAGGTCGTCTTAGTTTTTTTACAAACGATCACTAGATGGCACTATTGAGATTTGACATTACTACTGTTGTAAAATTTGACTTTTTTTATTGTTACAACATTGGACAGCTCAAAAATCGGTCGAGTAATTTGTTTACAGTGAGTGTTTAAAAGAAACAATTTTGTAAAAAAAGTTAATTTCACATGCTTTTCGTTGGATGATTTTTTACGATTTTAATAAGGGTCCAACTCAAAAACAATACCTCAAATCACTTTGTTCAACTTTTGGTAATGAATCGCCATCAGAAAAGACTATTTACTATCGATTTGTTGAATTTCGTCGTTGTCGTGCTTCCATCAGCGATTATTTTCGTGAAGATCGACCAAAATCGATGTTCCAAAAAATATCGATACTGTACGCAACATAATCGAAGAAGATCGGCATGCAACTTACCGTGAGAGAGGCATCCTTAGGCATATTGAAGACTATAGTACATTCGATTTTCCATGTACATTTAGCTGTGAGAAAGATCTGTTCCTGTTCGATTCCGCAAAATTTGACCGAAGGTCAAAAACAGGTCGTGTAAAGAAATACTCAAAAAATTCGACCGAGGAAATGTAAAATCATTATACAACATCGTAGCAGAAGACGAAATTTGGATATATTTGTACGAGCCGGAATCTAAGCAACAATCCAACACGAACCGAATCCAACAAAAGTAGTTCGTTCACGAAGCAGTTCCCAAGAAAATGATCGCTTGTATCTTCGGTTATACTGAACGTGTAGCAACCATTGCTTTAGAGGATCGAAGAAAAGTTATTGTTGAATGGTGTACAATAATTTGTTTGCCAGAAGTCATCAATGTAATCAGTAAAAACAATCTAAAACGTCGCGTCATCATGACACTGTCACCTTTCACACAGTACATCAAGCAATTGATTATTTGATGAAGAAAAACATTGAATTAATGTCTCACTTCCCTTATTCAACTCTTTTATCGCCTAACGACTTTCATTTGTTGCTAAATGGCAAACAAAAAATTCTTGGACAGCGATTTTCATCATCTCAAGAAGCTGTTGAATCTTTCCAAAACTAGGTTTTTGATAATACCAACTTCAGAGTGAAACAATATTTCAAGAATTGGTTCGAATGCATGTAAAAATGTATAAATCTTAAAGGGAAATATTTTGAAAAACAATAAAACGATTTTTATAAAAAAAGTTTTTTCTTCCATTGTTTTTATAAAAATTTAATTGCAGCACTCGTTGGAGTTGTTGTTACAGTACTAAAATTTTAAGTCGATTGGACTTATGGGTAGAGATATAATTATTTTAACAGTTTTATAGTTTTTGTTTTATGTTTACTAAAACCTATGAAATTTGGAAAAAAATTTATCTACATACGTTCTATCTTATGTTAAATTTTTATCCAGTCATTTGACTGGTTTACTGCAGCTCTCCAAGATTCCCTATCTAGAGCATTTCAGTGTATCCCTACATCCTATATCCCTAACAATTTGTTTTACATATTCCAAATGTTGCCTGCCTGCACAATTTTTCCCATCTACCTGTCCCTCTAATATCGAAGTGACTATTCCAGGATGCCTTAAGATGTGACCTATAAGTCTTTTTTTAGCTATATTTTTCCAATAGTTGTACACAAAATAAATGTTTCTTTTTTTTTATTTTACTTAATTTTTCAAAATCGACTTAACCATTTAACACCCAATTAGACCAAAGTATTTCTTCTGTACATGAGATCTTAATTGTATTAAAGTTTAAAATCCAATAGACGAATGGTCTAATGGTGAATTTGTCACTGCAAATCAGCTGATTTCTAAGTTGAGAGTTCTAAGGCTCAAATCCTAGTTAAAGGCAGTTATTTTTATACGAATTTGAATACTAGATCGTGGATACCAATGTTCTTTGGTGGTTGGGTTTCAATTAACCACACATCTCGGGAATGATCAACCTCTCTCTCTGTCATTTTCTGTTTATCCTCTGGAACCACCATAAGGTATTACTTCAGCAGATGAATGAGTTTGACATGTTTCACCATTCTTTGGTCGACCTGAGACTGTACAAGACTACACTTCATTTACATTCATACATATCATTCTCTAATAACACCTTATAATGGTTCCGGAGGCTAAACAGAAAAGAACGATAAAATGGTGCCTGATTTCAGATTTAATTAATTTTCTTCTGATATCATTAAACAAATTTCATATTAAAGCAGAAAATGTAATTTAAATATCTCCTTATAAGGGAACCATACTAGCGATTATTAATTTTAAGGATTCTGGAGGATCAACATTTTTAAAGGATTCTTGATAAGGCAAAAAGGGGTTTTTAGGAGTGAGTTTAATTCTTTTTTTTAAGTTTCATGTCTATAAAATGAAAATTTCAAAATTAATTACAATTACACTAATAATATTATTACTATATTACTTGGTGAAATATTACCAAATTTTTAGAAACACTATAGAAACCAGTTTCTAAAGCCATTTTCTAAAATCTTTTTCCATTTTATATTTTATAATTGATTTAAAAGTCGATCTCTGTAGTGGAGTAGTAGACCTTTTAATTTATGCAGAAGTACTGAGTTCAAGTCCTAAACAGGCATGGCATTTTTTCACATACTACAAAGAAAGAGTTAATTTATTTTTATAATCAATTAGCACCTATTACAGAGTGCCAGCCAGAATAAACGGAATTTTGAGGAGCTTTCTCTCATTCAGATCAGTTATTAAAAATTGATAAATTACCTAAAGATGGTGTGATTACTAAAGAAAATGACATTGTAGTTCATTCTGGTTTACAATTAACATCTAGAATTAACATGTACTGGTGGTGATCAACACATCTATTCATTTTTCCAAGGGAACAGATTATAGATTTTTAATTATATCAACAGAACTAAATAATTTTAAAATCCTATGGGCATATTTGAAATAAAAACCTGTCAACGGTAAAGATATGCAATCCTTGCCAGCTTCTGTAAATTAGTTTTTAACTAGACTTCATTGTTTGAATGCATAATAAATTTTAAAAATAATCTTTAATAAAATATTTTTTGATCCATATTTTTACAATTTCAGTCATTTCTTTCAAGTTTTAGCTGTTTTAGTGAAAAATGTTTTTATTTTTTAAATCTTATTTTCAATTTGTTAAATTATTAATAATTGCCTTCTTAATCTATTAGGTGAAGTCAGGAAAGTTATGCAATTCTACTGGCATTCTTTTTTAATCAATATTTTTAATATAAAAATAAAATGTAATAAATATAATTAATATTCTTATTTCATTGAAAATAATAATTATAATGAAATGTTTTTTTCTTATTTCAGAGTAATTTACATTAGTAAGATTAGTAATTAATAACTTTTCTATTTTTTTTTTCAGAATGTGAAATCCAGATAAAAATTGATAAATTACCTAAAAATGGTGTGATTACTAAAGAAAATGACATTGTAATTCATTCTGGTGATGATCTAGAATTAACATGTACTGGTGATAAACCTCTACAATGGTATTATCCAGACATTAATGTAAGTTTACAATAAATTGATTTATCTTTTTATAAAATATTAATTATATTAGCTATTTATGTTAAAATTTTATTATCAATGATGTTTTATTGTGAATATTTTTATTTTCACGGAAGATTTTTAAATTTCCTGAACGCAGATTGTCATCTATTGTTGCTAAGGAAATTATATAGTAGTTTTGAAAAGTAATTGTAAACTTATATAAACATGATTATACGTTAAGGTATAACATTCCATATGTCGTGAGTAATATTTTCTGCAAAGGTTGGTAATCCTGCATTGTGTGCAGTTTGCTTCTGTGAACAAGTTAGTCTGGTGACCTTGAAATGAGAAGGTGTGTCTGTTTTTTTATTGTTGATTGTATGTTTGTCACCTTTGAACAATTGAGACCATTTCTTTCCATTTGTTCTCAGAATGTTGTTAATGTTATAACAGTGAATATTTCTCACTGAATACATCTGTGAGTATATACAGACAAAGAAAGACTAGTTTTCCATTAGATTACCAAGTATAACAGTTCCTAATCAACAAAGTATAAGAACACTAATTGAGAGATTTAGGGAGATACGATCGGTAAAGGTCTATGAACAAAGCGATAGACTATCAGTACTTGATGAAGAAAAAGTGCAGGACCAGCTGTTTTGGAGGCCATGCAAAAGTTGGCCTGATGTAAAAACGTAAGTGTTGCAACTGCACTCAAGGTCTTTTGTAAGAAATTCACTCTCATCTCACATAAAGTGAAAACAGTCAAAAGTTATCAGCCACAGACTATGGAAAGCAAATTCAGTATTGTGAATGGTTTTAACAGTTTCTAGCAAATAGTTCTGATGATACTTTGGACTATATTTTCTATACCGATGAGGCATAACTCCATTTATCAGGATATGTACATGCATAGAACTCACATTTATTGTCTGCCAACAACCCACATGCCATTCAAGAAATTTCTCTACATGACCAGAAGATTGGGATGTGGATTACAACATCCAGGAGAGGAATAGTCAATATTCTTCACAGAAATAATAAATTCAGCTCATTATTGTGAAATTATTCACCAGTTGAGGAAGAGCTAACTGTGTATGAAATTAATAATGTTGAGACTCAACAAGATAGCATGATGGCGCAAACAGTCCATGAAGTTACTTCAAGAGTTTTTAGAAGATATAATCATTTGTAAGAGCATTAACCAACTCATTCTCCTGACTTAAGTCCACTGGACTTTTATTTTTGGGGTTATACTAAAAGTAATGTTTATTGAGGAAACCCATACTGCCTTTAGGAACATCAAACTGCTATTCATGTTTTCACCAAGAACAATTCCACATGAACGACTTGTGAGAATCTTGTGAGAAGAAGAAGAAATGTATGCAGATATGCCTGAATGTTCATGGGGATCATTAACAACAACTGTTGTAAGGAAGTTGATATTGCATATTGTTGCGTAAGTGTATTGTTACTTTTCAAATGCAATGTAAATAAGGAGATATATTGGTTTGAGTCAAGGAAGAAATTAAGTAGTCAGTACCAAATAAAGGTAGATTATAATAATGAAAATATATCATCTGTAGGGGAAAGAGACTTACAGAAATTACTAGTTTTGAAATAGAAGAAAAACATAGTGCAACAATGACAGCAAGAACTAGACCTTTTCAAGTACTGTATCCTAAATCGGATTACAAATGCAATTATATGGATTTTCTGCCATTCAAGGACCTAATTTTAAAGGTAATTTTTAAAAATTCCATTAAAAATGTTTTTATATTTAAATAAAACTTTCAAACTAGAACTGTATCAGTTTTGCTTTTTGCGTAATCTTAAGCAAAAAAAAATGTATTTCATTTTTTGCAATTTTTCCAATTTTTGGAATATACAGTTAAAAGTTTTCTAAACAAACGTGAATTTTGTAGTTATTTGAATGGTCAAAATTGATATTAAACTTTATAATTACTTAAAGGATGTTTTTTATTGCAGAACTATTATAGTTAAGAGAATTTAATTATCTTTAATTTCTAGTTTACATAGTATCTCTGCTTATGGATTATGATTCAAAGCAAGAAATCTTTTGTTTAGCATTAGTTTGTGTATTTCATTTTTGTTTTTTGGGTATACTGATGGTCATTTCTTACTTTAGTAAACTTGTTAGGGGGTGCTTGTCATTATTTAAAATGGCAGTATCATTTTAAAGTGTAACTTGTTACTGATATTAGGTCAGCTAAAACGATTGAGGTTATATCACAAAATATACATTTCCATCAAACAGTCTTTATGTATGTAGATGTAGCTTTCTTAGATAAAAAATGTCATTATGTTTTAAATGTGGTGATGTGCCTTAAAGAAATAATTATTTCACATAGTTTTATATGAATTTAAGTGTTATGTAAGTAATAATGATGCAGGACTTACAAAAATACACAGAAAATTATTTCCTTAAAGCAGAAATTCTGGGCTTTATACAACATGCACTTGTATAATTAGTATTGTGCAGTCATGTGACAGGAAACACAATCCACACGCCAGTTCACAAGCAACCTGCCTTCTGGATTCTGAGGATGAGCTGGCTCTTCGGATATCAGCATCCTCAGCATGGAGGTTTCAGCAGGTTCAGTAGGACACCCATAAAAATAATATGAGGAAGAAGAAGAATCTAGGACAAAGTCAAGGTAGCGATTGTCAGGATAGAATGTTTATCCTTTGTCACATGGGAATTCTTTATCAATATTCAATTTTACTAGGTTGTTAACTGAAAGTCTATTAACATTCTTCTCTAGCAAGAAGAAAAGGAAGATTACATAGCTTCCAATGTTCGATTTTCAGGCTTGAAACTGCCAAAGAAGACATTAAAAATTTGTTTGGTCATTGTTAGAAATCATTTTTATTTCTATAAATATTATTTATAATATTTGCACATAGTTAATATCTGTATTAGATTTATCTTACAAGGATCAGTGGGAATTCTTAAGGAAATGTTTTGTCATTATTGTTATTCTCTCTGTAATCAGTGGAGGATTTACAAATGGGCCGCCTATAGGCTGAACCAAATTGCCGTCTGTGCTATATTTCTTAAAAAACTAAAAATGGGTAATAAAATAAGAAATATGAAAGTTATGCAAACGTTCATATTAGAATCACATAAATTGCAACAAAAACTTCATTCCAACAGAATATAAAATTATGTAGTTTATACTATAAAATTATAGTGTGTTTTGAATGGATTTGAACATTTCTGTGATTCTAGTTGAACTGTGATATATGAACATAGGTTGATAATCACATACAACTATGTAAAAAACGTGGTGGCTGGTGCTGCCTTTTGTTACCATGTGTGCTACCGCTCTGCAATGAATCTCGAAAGAAGGAGGGACAATATTAGTATCCATGTGATGTGGAAGAGAGATGATCGCCCTGTGCTGAGAACAAGTAGAGAGATAAGATATTCGGCAAAGTTGATAATCCATTTTTTGTGGAAAAAATTTCTGCCTTTGAAAATTTGCCGCCATAGGCTTCAGCTTAGCTAGCCTATATAGAAATCCATCACTGTCTGTAATCTATTTCTCTCTTATCATTAATGTTGACGTTTTACTGTTACTCCTAAAGCTGTCTGTAATCTAACTAAAATGCTCCTAGAAAATCTGCTAGTTTTTCCCCATCTTGAAGTTTGATATAGAGCGATTGATGGTTTAAGGCATCAACGGCGGTATTATAAGGCATTTTTCTATTGACTTTTTCTACCTTTGCTGGTTTGTCAACCATCTCCATGTTCACTATGTGATTTCCAGATATTCTAGGATATGATACCTCCATTAACAGAATTAACTTAGTACTTTCCTGATAGGCCTGCTGCTCCAAAAAGACTATGCCAATTCCCAGTTCTGTAGAAGTCCCCTGCAAAAACACCAATACCCCTACCTATAGACTGTATGTATGTGATGACTGATCTATTGCTGTTTTATAGGCAAAGTCATGCTTGAGTGTGATCTGATCATCTAGAGATCCGTTATTGATTGGATTGCCTGGACCTAAATAATTATGTCTGGGAAAATTCATTTATTATAAATTATATTAAAGATAAATAGTTGATAGAAAAAATTTGAAATGAGGATGGAGATTGACAGTAAAATAAAGACAAGTGGTAAACAAAGTAAAAAAGGTAAGACGTACTTAGAAATTAAACAGTGATAGAATAATTGAGGGAAAACAGAAACTTCACAAATTAAATTTAGAAAAATTAAATAATCAGACTATATTTTTAAATTTGCTGAAGATTAAATGCAGACAATCATTTGAAAAGGATAGAAGAAGATAATACCAGAGGATAAGAAGTAATGTTTAATATGAAAGGGTGGGTGATTCAGAGAATCGGGAAAGAAAAGATAATTTGAATAGATAGTATTTTGGCAAAAGTGCCATGTCAAACCTGCTAAAGGACAGAGAAAATTATGAAGAAGAGATGAAAAAAATTAATTCCATACAGATTTGTTTTATTATAATTATTTTAATCTAATTGTATGCTTCATTTTGAAACATATTGACATGACACATCTATTGTAAAATTTATATATTTTTTTATCTTTCAGGAACGTTCATCAAATGTAAACACTAATGATGAATTTACTGGAAGCGTTTATTCCTCAAAATTGAAGTTACAAAAGTCATTTTACATGGATACCGGATACTTTATGTGCCATCCAGCCGGTATCAATGATTCTAATGATACGGCAAGCTATTATGTTTATGTTAAAGGTTAGTTTTTCAATTTTTAATTATTGTTACTTCAAATTAACATAAAAATTCATTTGTTGAACTAGTAAACAATGAATTTTTAATTTTAGGAATATTTTTATCTTTTAAGGATTATTACTTGTTACCAATTTAAATGTATCTCAGATTTTGAAAATACAAAATCTCTTTATCCAGTTTTCTTTTTTAAGAATGGTGAAAAAAATCTCCAAAAAGATCTTGATAGCAATATTTTTTAAATTCTGACTTTTATTTACTGCTCTGGAAATATCTAAGGTAATTACAGAAAAAAATACAAAAAAAAATTACAAAAATATATTTGATTACATATAAAAAATTATTTTTTAAAAAAGCTTATAATATTAATTAATTAACTTATAATATTAATATTAATACTTATAAATATTAATATTACTTATATATTATACTTACTTATAAATATTAATATTACTTATATATTATACTTACTTATAAATATTAGCTTATAATATTAATTAAATAAGCTTATATAATTAATATTAACATTAATAAAAAAAGGAAACAAATTAAAAAAATTTTAAAAAGTAAAAAATAAGAATTAAATCAAATTGAGAATTTTAAATAAAAAAATATAATATATTAACAAATATAAAAATGCACTGAAAAGTAAAAAATAAATTATATAAATATCTAATAAATAACCAATAAATAAATGTAATAATTATTAAATTTTAAAATTAAAAGTAATGAAAATATTTAGTTAAATAAAAGCGTGACACAGTTTTTATACTTTATTTAAAACAACACAACATTTTTTTTTTACAATAATTAATCTTTATTTTCATTTTTAATAATGACGCGAGGAGGTGGAAAGGTCTGATGGAACCTCTCTAGTTAAGACTGACTAGCTGGGAAACTAGTAACAATCTGGGAAAATGCACCCACTCGCTTTCTTTGTACGTGTTCTCACATAGTTGAAGTTCATCTTCGAATTCTGCTTGTAATCTAAGCCAAATTGAACGCACTCTTTCCGCTAAAAGTTTCATTTTAATTAATTATGAATTTTTATTTAACGAATTCATAATTACGATTACAATAATAATAATGATAATAATTAATAATTTTTCAGATTAACGTCAAAATTAATAACAACTTTGTGCAAGATTTCTAAATTTAATTTTTATTTTTAATCTTATTAACCCCGTAAAGGTCGTCTCAGTGCAAAATTTGAACCATCAAAGAATTAAAACTTGAGTTATTTTATTACAGATAAATAAATACTAAACAACCTCATTAAACAAAAAATATACTTTAAAATACAGAAAATGTCTATAAATACTTATTCGAAAACATTGTTATAAAAACTGCGCCACGCTTTTATTTAACTAAATATTTTCATTACTTTTAATTTTAAAATTTAATAATTATTACATTTATTTACTGGTTATTTATTAGATATTTATATAATTTATTTTTTTACTTTCAGTGCATTTTTATATTTTTTTGTTTAAAATTCTCACTTTGATTTAATTCTTATTTTTTATTAATGGAAAAAATTAGTAGCTATGGCATCAGAGGAGCTTCCTACAATTTAATGTACTCATACCTGTCATAAATAAACAAATAAATGTATAAATAAATAGTCATACCATAAACAGGACAGTTGAAATTTCATCTTTTCGTATGAATGAAAAATGTAGATCTTCACTTCCATATGTGGAATGTGGAATGTGTTGTTTTTCTTATTGTTTATTCATAATCTACCTTAAAATATTGAACGATTCATTGATACCTTCTTTGCAGATACTGGGTTACTCTAGTGGTGAAACTACTTGCAAAATCAGTTGATTTTTGAAGTCAAGAGTTCTAAGGTTTGGGACCTTGTAAAGGCAGTTACTTTTGTATGATTTGAGTACTAGACTATGGATACCAGTGTTCTTTGGTGGTTGGGTTTCAATTAACCATATTGGGAAGGCATTGGCAAACCACCTGTAAAACCTACCAGGAAAATTCCATTGGCAAAAACATCAACACCTATGGAATTTCTAAGGGTCAGACACGACTGAATTTGATTTTTTATCTATATCTGAAAATAATTATTTAAAAGTCGGAAAATTTTACATTAACAGTTCAAAAAAATATTCACTGGGTAGATTTTAACCATCTAACTTTAATTATGTATTGTGGTACTCTTTCTTTTTCCAGTTTAGCCTCTGGTAACTACTGTTGATATAATACTTCAGAGGATGAATGAGGATATGTGTGAGTGTAAATGAAGTGTAGTCTTGTACATTCTCAGTTCGACCATTCCTGAGATGTGTGGTTAATTGAAATCCAACCAGCAAAGAAGACTGGTATCCACGATCTAGTATTCAAATCCGTGTAAAAATAACTAGCTTTATTAGGACTTGAACACTGGAACTCTTGACTTCCAAATCAGCTGATTTGGGAAGACATGTTCACCACTAGACCAACCCGGTGGGTTATTGTGGTACTCAAATATCAATAACATTGCTAATCACATGGATAGAATTGCCATTAATGATAACAGTAGTATTTCTGTTGTCTATGAAGCAAAATTTCTGGGTATTCTATTAGATTTAAAATTCTTGTGAGATGATCAAACTGTACAGATTTGCCTTGAACCATTTTAATAAAAAACCAAGCTCATCATCATTATTAAATATTTGTTATGCTTACATTTATTTCTATCTAAAGTATAATATCATCTCTTGGCGCTCCTCCAAAAAGTTGAATGAATTTTCAAAATACAAAAATAGGCTGTCAAAAGCATTGTTTGGTGTCGATAAGTATGAATTATTTAGACCATTATCTAAAAAAATTTAAATGTTAACTTATCTTAGATTTTATATTTATAAACGTGTAATTTTTCCAAAAAGAATAGTCACTTATTCTTATAAAAGGAATAAATCAAGCAACATAACTGTTTTCTTTTAACGTAGCACAATTTTCTGGCTTACGAGAGAGGATCTTATTATGCTTCTGTACTGTTTAGTAAATTTCCAAGCCATTTAAAGACTTTTCCCAGCAGTTTATTTAACATCCAGTTAAAAGATCTTCTCTTACAAAAACTCTATTACTCTTGTCAATGAATTTTTAAATAAAACCAATTAAAATGTTTTTTTAATTTCTGATTTTTGTTCCCATTCAACGTGTGTATAAGTATGTGCTCAAATAATTTTCATTAACACCTTCTGAACAGTGAATTATTTTATTATAATATTTTACATTCACTTTCTTTTTGTATATACATTAACATTATTTTTTGTATTTATATTTTAAATAATGAATATGAATTTTAATTACATCGCTTGTAATTATATATTGTGTGATAGGTGTTTGATCAAGATTTATTATAGTTTCTTTTGATCCATCCAGATAAGCGCTGGGGAAGTTCTTTTTTTATCTCTGGAGTGGCATTTCCTATTCATTCCTAATGTTATCTATATAATGTATTATTGTGTACTAATCAAAATAGAAGATTAATTTATTTATAGATTACTTCTGTAACAATTTTTTCCCCCTTTTCTTTAATTAAGCAAGAATGCAGTTTTCCGTTTTCTGAATGAAAATAACAATGATAAATTTTATAACAATTTTTATTTTATTTTAATTAATCTATGCAAATCTGAAAATTAATTTATGTATCATGGAAAAAATCCTTAACTTTGAAACATAGACGGTGGAGAATACATGAACTTTTAACATTTTGTTTGTTGTAATTTGTATTACTTAAATTATATTATAATTAATTATAATTATTACTTAAATAATATTACATCCGTAAAAATATTTATATTAATCGTTCCAGTTAATATTAAGTTGCTTTTGGGATTACTTCATTATTAAATATGTTTAGGTAGTTTTATATTATTTATTTGTTTTCTTTGAATTTGTCTTGTTTAAATATGCTGCTGTTTCTTAATATTACTTAAAATGAATAAAAACTCTTTTTCTTTATTTTATGTTATCAGATGATGAACATTTGTTAGCTGTTAATGAATCATTGGTCATGTTAAATCAGCATCAGTATAAAAGTTTGGTAATAGCGTGCAGACCTACATCACCAGATGTTAATGTAACACTGAAAAAAGACGAGCAACCAGTAAGTTTTTTATCATATTTTGATTTTTTTTGTTGTATATTTAATTGTTTTCATCAGTTTATTTTACAACGATATTAGAAAATGGAGATGAAAATATAAATTGATAAACAATGAATATAAATCCCAAAAATATTTAAATCATTCTGTGATCAATAGATTTTAAAATTATTTTTTTAATTAATGATTTCTTCAGACTCAAAAATAATTATAATTTTTGAGATGAACTACATGTAATTTTAATTATAATTTGGATGTTTTATTCGCATTAAATCCCTTGGTAACTTTTATCAATGATTATAATCTGTAATCACTGAAAAATCAACCATTCAATAAACGTCTTTTCAGTATTTTGTCATGTTCATCAGATCTTCCCCCTGGTGATTTCACATATTTAAACTTATATAAAAGGCAAGTCTTTCATACACAGTTAATAGATAAAGTTGATGGTAGATAAGTGGCTATGCTCCAACCAACAAATTTTCAGCCGTGCTTTTATGAAACAATGAAAACTTTTTATTGCACACCATGGAGACTATATATTTGGATTAATGATTTTATTTGTGAAGACAGACAAATAAAAATTTTGGAATTGTTAAAATTTTTAGTGCGAGTATTATAGATTCTGAGACAATTGACTCGATCACAGACACCTGAACTCACATTCTTATGGAACTTAAACAACAGTTGTAAGGGAAAGTAATGCTTTTTTAGGTCGCATAATAACTTTTGATGAAATTCGGATTCATCATTTAGAGCAGCAATCTAAATATCAGAATATGGAATGGAAACATTTGAGTTTGCCTGCCAGGAAAAAATTAAAGACCTACGCATCAGGTAATAAAGTGATGCTAAACAGTGTTTATTAACTATAAAGGCCTAATTTATTACAACTGTTTGGAACAATCAACAAATTGTACTATTTGACGTACTAGAAAATAAAATGAAACCCAGGGGTTTTAAGGGGTTTTCCTTATTCAGGAAAAGTATAGGGACAAGTGAAGCAATTTTAGGCCTCAGATTAATATTAGAAGGAAAATCAAAGAAAAACAAACCAACATACTTGGCATTTATAGACCTAGAAAAGGCATTCGATAATGTAGACTGGAATAAAATGTTCAGCATTTTAAAAAAATTAGGATTTAAATACAGAGATAGAAGAACAATTGCTAACATTTACAGGAACCAAACAGCAACAGTAATAATTGAAGAACATAAGAAAGAAGCCGTAATAAGAAAGGGAGTCTGACAAGGATGTTCCCTATCCCACTTACTTTCTAATCTTTACATGGAACTAGCAGTTAATGATGTTAAAGAACAATTTAGATTCGAAGTAACAGTACAAGGTGAAAAGATAAAGATGATACGATTTGCTGATGATATAGTAATTCTAGACGAGAGTAAAAAGGATTTAGAAGAAACAATGAATGGCATGGATGAAGTCCTACGCAAGAACTACCGCATGAAACTAAAGGGGAACAAAACGAAAGTAATGAAATGTAGTAGAGATAAAGATGGACCACTGAATGTGAAAATAGGAGGAGAAAAGATTATGGAGGTAGAAGAATTTTGTTATTTGGGAAGTAGAATTACTAAAGATGAACGAAGCAGAAGCGATATAAAATGTCGAATAGCACAGGTGAAATGAGCCTTCAGTCAGAAATATAATTTGTTTACATCAAAAATTAATTTAAATGTCAGGAAAAGATTTTTGAAAGTATATGTTTGGAGTGTCGCTTTATATGGAAGTGAAACTTGGACAGTCGGAGTATCTGAGAAGAAAAGATTAAAAGCTTTTAAAATGTGGTGCTGTAGGAGAATGTTAAAAATCTAATGGGTGGATAAAGTGACAAATTAAGAGGTGTTGCGTCAAATAGATGAAGAAAGAAGCATTTGGAAAAATATAGTTAAAAGAAGAGACAGACTTATAGGCCACATATTAAGACATCCTGGTATAGTCGCTTTAATATTTGAGGGACAGGTAGAAGGAAAAAATTGTGTAGGCAGGCAATGTTTGGAATATGTAAAACAAAGCAGGGATGTAGGATTTAGGGGGTTTACCGAAATGAAACGACTAGTACTAGATAGGGAATCTTGGAGAGCTGCATCAAACCAGTCAAATGACTGAAGACAAAAAAAAAATAAGGTTACAGTATGTGGTTCTTTCTCAAAAATTGTAATTCTTCCGAATTCAGAAGAATTACCACCTTAGAGAAAGTATATTGATTTTAAGTGATAAAAAGCCTTTTACCACCCAAAAGACTCAGGTAGTTATTCAAAAGTCAGGTCAGGAGGTGTTATATCCATCTTACAGCCCCAATCTCGTACTTCTTGTTTGGGCCTGTCAAAGAGAGTTTTTACATGGTACTGAGTTTGAGAACAGTAAGCTGTACAAGAATGGCTCAGACATCAAGGAACAGTTTCTTAATAGTGCAGTAAGAAAGCTCAAAAAAAGATAAGAAGTGCCTAAATGTAACAGGGAATTATGTTATAAAACAGTGTTAGTTTCTTTTTCAGTGAAAAAATAATTATAATAATTTTTTACAGTCATTTGTTTCTAATTATTGAATGACTGTTTCAGTCATATAATTATGTTAGTTTATAATTGTAATTAATACTTGAAAATACATGAAAAGCAGTGATTAAATTTGTGAATATTTATACACAGAAATTAGTGAGTTCTGCTAAGGTAAGTCATATTAATTATAATTTTGTATACTTGGGTTAAATATGTGTTGGTAATGTTTCAAGTTATTCAGATGTTTGTTTTGTAGAATTTAAAAATAATTATTAAACTAACATTCAGTTTCATTAAAAGTTCATCAGTATGAAATAAGTACATAAAAATGTACAAGTTATAAAGTACAGTAAATATACTTTATAAGAACTTTTTTAAATAATAAAATTATTACTGTAACTTATAAAATGTCAAATTAAATTTAATACTTCTTTTAATTTTCTTAAATAGCTTTGTTTATCTATAATTGTTATTTGTTTTTTTTTTTTTTATTAGCAGTAATTATTTTTACAACAAAATAATTTGCTTTTGGGGTGTTGCAAAGTTTCTAATCTTGCATGAAGCTTTCTTTACATGATTGCTGATAATAATTGTTACTTTTAAAAATAAAAAAAAATATATTGACATGTTTAAAGCTCTGTAACTTGCTTTAGGGTGTTTTTTATAGAAAATAATATGCTATACAATTTAGATTTAATAAGCTGACATACATATCTATTAGCTTTACATAACTAATAATGGTTTTTTATTCTGTGCATTGTAACCACTATTAATATTGGAATTATAAAATATAATTTTAAAATAAATATAAAGTATAATATTGGAATTATATATATATATATATATAAAACATTACACATTTAACATTAAAGTTATTTGCTTCTTTCCTATGTTGAAAAAAGAAACATAGTGATAAGAAAACGTATTTTCCTCATAAATTAAGCCCATAAAAATGTAAAAAAGTATTATAATTTAATAGAAGCTTATACGTTGTGTATTATTGTCAAACTGCCATTGAAATAAAGATTATTTTCATCTTGGTCTTTGAGTATGTCAAATGATTCACGATGGAACCATAACTTACTTAAAACTACGAGGGTTATTTTTTTTTCAAGGTCCGATCGGTCATGAAATTAAAACCACAGTGAAAATAAAAAATTTTTTATTTGTAACAAGTACTTACATAGTTACATTATTTCTCTACATAGTTGCCATTCCGATTTAGACATCTGTTGTAGCGTGGTACCAACTTTCCAATACCCTCGTCATAGAACGGAGCTGCCTGTGTTTTCAGCCATGTTTCTACGCTGGTCTGCACCTTGATGTCTGTGCCAAAATGTTGTCCTCCTAGCCAGCGTTTCATGTGAGCAAAGAGGTGAAAATCGGATAGAGCCAAGTTCGGGCTCTATGGTGGGTGATCAAACACTTCCCAACGAAAACGCTGCAGGAGCTTCTTTGTTACAGCTGCAGTGTGCGGCCGAGCATTGTCATGGAGAAAGACAATGTCTGATAACAACATTCCTCTCCGCTTTAGACGTTGAAGAGTCACGCAGTATGAGGCTGTAGTGATGGTCGTGCCACGTGAATTCCACCAAGAGAACTCCATTCCGGTGCCAGAACACAGTAGCCATACACTTTCTGTTGGAGAAGGTTCCCTTGAACTTCTATGGTTTACTGGGGGAATGAGAATGCATCCACTGTTTGGATTGTTCTTTCGTTTCTTCAGTTTCGAAATGGACCCATGTCATATCTCCTGTGACAATTTTGTTCAAAAAATCTTCTCCTTCATTGTGGTAGCGCTGGAGAAATGTTAGGGAGGCGGCCATTCTCATTGTTTTATAATGGTCGGACAGCATCTTGGGAACCCATCTTGCACACAGTTTTCGGTACTGAAGTCTCTCACTCACATTGGTGTAGAGAGCTGACCTTGAAATTTCAGGAAACAAATCACTCAATACAGAAATTGAGAACTGAAGATTTTCTCAAATTGCCTCATCCAGTCGCTCAACGAGATCATCGGTTGACACTCGCTTCCTTCCCTGACTGCCTGCATCATGAACATCTGCACGTCCTGCTTTAAAGTTCCTGCACCATTGTTGCAATTTGCTGTCACTCATTGAAGTATACACATTACTTATTCGTCGATGAATTTCAGCTGCATTATACCCCTCAGCCTGAAGAAATCGAATTACTGCACGCACTTTCACACTTGGCAGGAGATACTATTGTTGTAGATATGCTTACGTGCTATCTGCGTGTTCAGAACTAAATGCAGTGATTGAAGGTTTTACTGATGCGGTGTGATTGAAGGCTATACTAGAGACGCTGCGCAACACATATGCGCAAAGGTTCATCCGATTTTTGTGCAGGATTTTATTTCGCAAACGATCAGACCTTGAAAAAAAAATAACCCTCGTATTAACAAAATAAACAAAAACTCGAACCAAAATTATTAAATTTTAACATTATAATGTTTTCAGTCTCTGCGACCATTAGTGCTTGTGTTGTTATTCTGGAATCAGATGATGGATGTTATTAATGTAGGTTTAATTGAGATAAAGTAGACATGAACTCAAAATGTGATGAGAAATTTTGTTTCTTCATTTATTATATCATTGTCTTATATAATTTTTGAGATCTTAATATATATTTTTTTTTGTATGCATATATTGATTGTTATCAATTTTAATGGATTTGTGATTTGTATCTGTGAAATAGACTCTTTGAAGTTATGGAGGATGGCTTTTAAAGTATTTATTCATTCTGTCTTTGTTTGAAGTTACGTCTTGTTTGACCAATATAGAAAATTGTTCAGTCAGTTAAGATTCTAGGAGCATTGTGTTTTTTGATGATTTTTTTCTGTGTGTAATTTTTGTTTTTATTTTGAAGGCTATATTATATAAAATGTGAGACTGAATATCCAAATGCCTATTTTCTGGATGTCCTACTATTTTGACAGCTTACATCTGCATTAGGAAATTAAAAAAAAATTAATACACTGTTTAAAAGATCTAAATTATATTCAAATAAAACTTTGCTTCAAAAGGAAATGTATTGTTATCTATCTTTTGTTTTAATTTACTTTTTCACAATTCGTGTAGCACAAAACATTCATAAATAAAGGCCTTTGTTAAATTAATTATAAATAATTTTTTTTTTTAAAGATTGATGGAAACATTAATTAGTCAAGCACAAACTATGATGTAATGATACTGACTTGAATCTCATGGTCATCAAACGAAAGAGATCATAAATGTTTTTCTATTACTATGACTGATTGAAGCAATAAAAAAAAGTAATTCTGTGTAGTTTCATAGTTTAACATAATTGCGTGATCTTGTAACTCATAAAAAAATATTAAAGCAGGAACAGATAATATATCTTTTTAAAGAAAAAATAGTTATTTTTTAAAATATGTTTCAATTATTGACTGTCGCTAAGTTTTATCCTATTAAACGTTCTATAATTTTTTGTCATTTTTAAGAAATTCTCTTCAATTTTTTTTTTTATAAATTTTGTAATAAGTTTTTTAAATTACATTTTTTATAAAACACTATGATCGTAAATTTTAATTCGTTTTAGATCATTTTTGTAAATTTAGATTCTTTATTTGTAAATTTCTACCCACTGGATTTTATTAACAAATTACTGTATCAGTTTTTTTTAATACGTTGCATACATGGTTTGAGTATCTTTTTTAATTTAAGTTAGGGATATTTATTTTTTTTTTTTTTTACTTTTATTATGTAGGGTATGCATTAAACATTAGAATTATAAGTCTGGTAGGTAAACTTTTTTTAATTATCCAAGTGACAGCATCTCGGCCTTTCATCCGGAGGTCTCAGGTTCGAACCCCAGTCAGGCATGACATTTTCACATACGCTACAAATCATTCATCTCATCCTCTGAAGCATGCCTAACGATGGACCCGGAGGTTAAACAAAAAAAAAAAATTCCCAATTATCAAGATTTTTGATTATTGCAAAGAGGTCTTCTGGATAATCAGCAGATTTTTTTAAATTTGTGAGATATTTTCTGTAATTCTTGGTTTATTTGACGTATTTTTTGTTTGTTTATTTATTTTATGTAGAAGTGTTGGATATCTGTTTGTGCACGCTAAATATTTTATAGTATTGAGTTTTTTGTGGTCTTTAGTTGACACAGGTGTGATGAGATTTCATTCTATTATATTTAAGGTAATGGTTTATCTGAAGTCAGTGGTTTAAGGTTCTGTAAATGATATAAGTTTTTTAAAACCATGTAATTAATAGATTTGGTTCGATTTGTTGTTTAAAAAGTTAACATTTCTAAATAATTTTCATTACTGATCATCATGGATAAAACCATAAGCATCATAGGTAAATATTTTGTAATAATTTTATTACAAAGAATAAATACTATGGAACCAAATGGGACCTAAGATAAGTATTTAATTCAGAAAGCGACTCACTCTTTTTTATGTTACTGTTGGCAGTTAATAAAAATTAATACTATTTAATACTAATAAAAAGTTGTATCAGTTCCTCTTAAATCACAATAAAGTGTTCATTTTAACTGTAAAGTAAGTTTTTGAGCTAAAAAATGTATCAGTAAATTTATTACTGTGATAAGTTTAATTAAGTAATATCATACTAATCAATTATAACGTTTCTATATTTTGCTTTAACTAACTCTTAACTGCATAAATGAGTGTAATTCTCACTTTTATCAACTGTACTTAATTATAATACAATTATATAATTAATAATATATATAATTTATAATATACAAATTTTAACCTAATTTGTATATAGGTTGTTGGGATTACCTTATAATAACATTTTTTTACTATTTAATTTTCATCGGAATCTTTGCTTAGGATTTTAAAACTATTTAATTTGTATGTGCAATCACATCTTGGTTCTTCCTTATTAGTTTAAAAATATTAATAAAATTTAACATAGATTTCGAATCAATTTTGACAAATGTCAATATTTTAAATTTATTTTTCTTTATCCCTTTTTTGGAATGTGATTTCAAATATCAAATAAAGAAGCTAAATAATTAAATTATAATAAACTTTCTATAATTAAAAACTTGTTTTACATTCAAATTTTATGAATAAGAAAAAATGCAAGAAAAACTTTTAGAAAACTGGTGCAAGATTTATAGAAGGAGAAAAAAAGAAGCAGACAATAAATAGGTAAATAAATGTTATAAAATGGAATTAGAAGTAACTTAAATATAATGGAAGCAGTTAAGAATTTTGCAGTCTGGATAATAAAATTACAATAAATGAATGAAGCAGCGAAGATAAAAAAAAAAATGGAAATTTTCTTCGTGTTATATACTTTTTCATCATGTTGTAAATATCATCCAAATATACAGAGATCATGTTAAGAAAGTTGTGAAAATTTGACTATTTTATTATGATTTATATATTGTGATAAAAAAATCACAATACATATAAACTTTTCTTTCTTATTAGAACAATAGTGAAATCAAGAAATATAAAAATGATAGTCAGCTAACTCAAATATTTATTGGTAAATTAGTTTTTACAATTTGAATTGTATATTTCATATAAAACATTGTTGTGCTGTATTCTCCCTTAATTCTACACAAATGTGTAAAGGTATTGGATACAGTAGAACTCTGGTAATAAAACATATATGAAGCTAAAGGAGTGATAAACTGGAGGAAATGATGGATTAAAAAATACATATATGTATATTTATCTGGTTACTGTTAATCCAGTAATAATAATCCAATTTATTGGATTTGCGTGTTACTGATTTGTTGATTTATTTCTCTTTGTTTCTTCTCAAATGCTGATTTTTATTTATCAATTCTTTGGTAAAATTATCCTTCATTTCCATTTTGACACCTGTTATGCCTTAGAAATTTCCTCTCCTCCAATCACTTGACATGATCAAAACATTTCATTAAACTTTTTCCAATTTTCTTTTTGAAAGTTTTTATTGTTAAGTCCCTCTTTATTCTCTTTTTATTTTACTTATGGTTTTCATTGGAATTTCATTTCTTTAGTCTAAATTTTGTTTCGATTCTTCTCTATTATAATCTATGATACCAATACACATGTTACTGGAATGTAGTATGACATGCACAGTTCTTTTCTTAGATATCCTTTTTAGAAAATTTTATAATTAATTAATAGAAGTTTCTTTCCTTTTTGAATTTATAAACTGTACAAAGAAGTAAAAAAAAATTGACTTCTACACTTATAAGGCAAAAATTATAAAAAAATGTTTTTATATGAAGTTACGTTTCTTCAGAGTTCTTAAGAAACTTAATTTAGAGGAAAGTTTTTATAATATTTACCTTAAATAACGTGTACTCTAGTTGATTTTTAAAAATTTTAATATATTTTAAAACTCTGAATGATTCAGATTTCAAAATTCTAACATTTAATAAAGGATTATGAAAATAAATGATCTTTAACAAGGGGAGATAACTGATCCAAGATTGTTTGAACCTATCTGTATTCTATTAAGTTAGTTTAATTGTATTGTTTGGGTTTCTAATGAATAATGATAAAGGTTTCAATCCACAACTCTTTATGCATATGACTCCTTATTTATGCAAATCCTATGCATATGAAGATGTCGTTGTGAAAGAGATTTATGTCAACCTTTAGACAATTTACCTGTGGTTTCTATAACAACTGGAACAACCACATAACCTGTTACCACCCCCACATCTGTTTTATTTCTTCTTCTAACTAACTACCAGCATTTAAACACAGTTAATCAATGCTTTTTTCTGTTCTTAGTAAGCTGGGATCATTTTGTCAAAAGGTATGTGATATCAGCCTCCTTATTTATATACAATAAAAAAAGTGTTATATTGAAAAGTGTTATCTATGATAATAATACTATTCCAGTATTTGTATTTGACTATTTCAATAACTGCCTCAGGCTGATATTTGTAGTAGAGGATATTCATTATTAAATATCTTTTCTTTTATATTAGTCAGCGCGTAACTTTTGTTATGGATAATCCTTACACGACGAAACCTATAGTCTCAGAAAAATATTGAAGTGCCTAAGGATTATACAGTCACATTGATAATAACCTCTGAGCAGTAAATAGCATTATATTATCGATCAAATATCTTAGATATCCATTCCTCTCTAAATCCTATACGGCAGATCTGATGATTAGCAATCTGATCACTCAAAGGTTGTTATACCTGTAACCAATTTCAAGGAATTATCATGGACTAGATTGCACATCTCAAAATGTAATTGCATGTTCAATTATTTATTATTATTACTGTTTTAATATTATTGAAACACTTAGGTTTTATAGGGAAAAAAAAAACTTATAAAACAATGCACCATTGATCATTTCCAATACTAATATATAGGTGACCTTCATGTTAATCCTATCATTTACATATATTCTAATTTTAAGTAAAATACTTTCCAAACTGCATTAATCCATTAAAGTTGTATATGAAAATTTATAATTTTACAATAATTCAAATCACATTATTCTTACTTCATTATATATGTTATATTTGTGAACAAATGCATGTTTTTGGTATTTCTAACTGACGAATTTGATAAATAAAATAAAATAGTATAGATTGTTTGTGCAGTGCGTCCTTTTAATATATTTTACAATGTGTTTTTTTAATCAAGAAAGGAATTCATCAAATAAATCCTCTGAATACAACTTTTCATTTAGACAGATTAGCTTTTTACCATTATGTTTACTAAATATTTTTGTTATGTACTACAAGGTGATTTAGATATTTTCTAACTTATATAAGTAATAAATTTAAATTTAAAAGATTTAATTGTTTAAAAAGTTGTTTATTTAACAAGTTCTGTACGTTGGAATAATTTTCAAATTACCATCACAAAAGATGCTGAAATTGTTCCCTATTTTGTCTTAGACATAAATCCACCTGATGTTATATGTTTACAGGTACTTTTCAGTATGTTGACTAGGATATTCGTGAAGAGAATGGATTATATTTTTCATGTAAATTCTGAAATTTTTTAGAATTATTTGTGTTGATAAATTAGTTATAAGATAGGCCTTTAGAAATAATTTTGTAGAAGACAAGTCCAAGGAACATGAGGGTCAAAGACACATTACTAAATTAACCAATCATTGAAGAACTCTTGAAGCACTATGATCATTTCACTGGAACTGTGATGTGTTATATTCCAGTAAGAATGTTTAACTGCAACCATGGCTTAGCTGGAGATCTATAGCATATAACATGAAACGTTAGGAATTTGTAGAACAATTCAGTGCAATGATTTCATTGCATTTTCTGACAACTTCACCCTCTAATCCTATAATATTAATAGCCTGATTAGAATTTCCATGTGTGTAATTAGATGGGCATAAAAGTAATCATTACAGTACATTTCTCAAGCTCACCTATGTATACAACAAGCAACATACTCAACAGTTTTTTGTTGCAAACAGTTTAAAAATTTAATTTCAGCCCAAAGATATCTGAATGTCTCTGTACATATGTAATTTATATACTTTAATTATAAGAACTATGTTCATCAACAACATTTTCCTTGAAAAAAGTAGTTCTCTGTAACCAGATATTCATGTGAGAAAAAGAATATACATCCTTCATTTATAATTTTATCTCTGTGGCAGATTGTTAGCTTCTTTGTCTTTCATTTGGAGTACTGGTATTATTTATTATGAAAGGAAACAGGGTTTATCTGTGAGGCATCTCTTAGTATTACTAATAAAATTATTAATAATTATTTAAATTTAATTAGTGAAGAAATTGAAAACGGGTACAAAACTATCAGACTGAATAATTTTTAAATTTAAAAATTTCAGTCATACAGTTGTTTTTTTTTATAGATTTAAATAAATAAGATGTAATTTTGTTCACAATGAAAGGCTTAACATTTTCAATAAATTTAATATTTGGATAGCTACTGATTAAAAAGATAAAATGTCTTGCCTTTTGGAATTTTTAATGATAGAATTTTCAAATTTATTTATTTTGTAGAAGATGTAGTTGGATAAATCTACATTTAATGTCATTAAAATGTTTTGATCGGTTATTAAGATATAAATTTCTATTGAAAAAACACTAAATGCTGGTCAGAGGGATGGTGAAGCAAGGTAGGGCATTTATCCATATGAACTTTTTTTTTTATTTTGATGAACTGAATAAGTCCCTTAAGTTTCGTCAACATTCAATACGTCTTAAATTCAAGATATTATTTTTTAGTTTCTATAGAATGACAAACTCTACGTAGGATGTCACCCATATAGTGAACTCATTGTATATAGCTTCTTCCGGTAGAGTTTATTTGATAGCAGTAATATAGTAGAAAAGACATGAAGTTTATTACTCTCATTACCTGCAAGGAGTACAGAGTATACTGTGTTTCACATTTGCAAATGGAAGAATGCAACATCAGCAAGATCCAGTGTTAACTATATCATTTATATGATAATAATTTTATGAATGATAAAAAGTTGGAGATGTACTATCCTGTGCAAATTTTAAAAAAATATCAAGTTAATATCCATATTCTTTTGGGACTGTAAGGAAACTTTTTTAATAGAATTCAAGGTACCTGAAACAATAATAATATTTAAAATTCTATTGTAAAATACTAACTAGAGAAACTTTTTGGAGGTCAATCTAAAATTTGGCCTATCTTATAAAGACTTTACTTAAGTGGCTCAGACAGTATATTTTTTTCAAGATTCTCCATCTACTCTTACTGTTTCTTTCTAATATGAAGGTGTGTCTTTGTATACCAGCACCAGAGTTCTTTGACAAGGATCTGAAAAGTCTTTGAACATGGAGAAGTAATGTAGATATATAGGTAACTTAAAATAACATTTTTTATTTTTATTTTTTAACTAATCAACTGGGAGTCAGTTTTGGGATAACCCTCTTATGAACAATTGATGTAATTGTTTTAAATGATTTTTTTACAAATTTCTAATTGATAATATATTCTGTGTATTTCATATTTTGATGAATTCTTTTCTTTATATCATTAATATTGTAATTATAAAATAATAATGCCGGCCTCCATGGTGCAAGTTGTAGCATCTCGACCTTTCATCTGGATCCCGGGTTTGAATCCCGGTCAGGCATGGTATTTTTCATATGCTACAAAATTCCATATCTCATGCACAAGCTTCAAGCTTATGTGGCAGTATCATCATGAAAAAAAGTGAAGCAATAGTATGATTGCATAATGATTAAAAATATTTTTTTTGTTATTCTTCCTATATTTCATTGAATCTGTAGGACTTATTATAAAAAAAACAAAAAAAAACATACTGATTAATGTTTTGCACAGCTTTTTAACCAAGAACAGCATTTATAGATAGTCATTTGTTATTGAGATAATACAGTTTGGAAAGTAATGTCATATTTATCTATAATATAAAAAATCATTGGTGATTGATATCATTGCTTACTAATAATTATGGGTGTTATGGCTTGCAAAAGATGGCGCTTGGGAGAACTGAAAATGGACTATATTTAAATTTTACACAAAGAGAAGGATTTATATTAATGAATTTATCACCAAAAGATGCTGGTTTTTTTGAATGCGTTGGTGTAAGAGAAGAAAACGAAAGTCATATTTCATATGACATTAAAGTTTTACGTAAGAAAATAATTCTTTAAATATTTTATTTTTGCATGATTGTTTAAATTTATGATTGCTGATAAATAGAATGTAAAACTGTCTTACATCTTTTAATTGTTTATTAATTTATCAGTGGCATTACCTCTGTGAATATGTGTATGCTACAGTTCACGGTTTTCAAATATATTTTTTTTTTATAAATGCCGTAGGTTATGTGAATGTATATATTACATTGTATTGATTTATACACATATTAGTAAAATGTGTTAAAATAGCTTACAGATAATGCCCAGTGATTTAATTATGCCTTCATCAGTTATAAAAAATTACAAAATCTGATCGAGGTATTTATAGAATTGAATTTGGAAAGAAGTTACTGATTTTGAACCAGTATTTCCAATTTTGAAAAGAATACTATACACCTTTGCTACTTGTATTGTATAACCTTTGTAATTTATTGTACTAAATAGCAAAAACCTGAAAAATTATTATAGAATAACATAACTTGTGTAGATTATGAAAAATTATGAATGATCAACCGATCGTTCATCAAGGTAGTATTGTGATATATTCTGTAGATTTTTAATTAGTCTTCATGTTTTGAAGTTTTCACATCAATTTAGAATTAGTATCATATGAATTGTACAGAATTTTCTCTAGTAGAGTTTTTTATATTTTCTCCCGTACAATAATATAAAAATATTACATATAAAATAAATAATATAATGACAAATAAATGTAAAAATATATAATATAAAAATAATAAAATTAAGTAAATACTGCATATGATCATGTGCTGAGAGAGTTTTAAACATACTTTACGTTTTCAGACATTGACTTGAAAATATAAAAGGAGTATATAAAATTTTGAAAAATCTCTTAATGTTATACAAAATTATCTTTAATAAATAAATTTTATCCTGTACATAAATTATTTTATGATTAAAAATTTTATTTAATCACAAGTTCAAAATAAAAGTTTTTAAAATTATAGAAAATAGTTTTTAAAATACTAATTTTCTTTTTTAATGAGGATTCTTGCACTTCCCTGCACATTGCCATCTCTCACTAGTAAAACCAGTGAACAGGGTAGAGAGATGTGTGGAGTAGAACAATCTTAAAACATTAACATATTTTATAGAATTCTTTTAAAATTCTTCACATAATCTTTAGAAAATTGTAATTATAAGGGTATTAAAAATAAATAAAATTATTAATAAAAATTTAAGTGAATAACGTGAAATTTTGATTAAAAAAATAAAATAACAAAAATTGTATCAAAGATGTATTTTTAATGATGGAATTCCCATTAAAGAGATTAATACTTGTGATTTGAAATTTGAAATCATAATACATCTGGAAGTAGAAGAAATTTTAGATTAATAAAAAAAAAAAAAAATAGAAAATTTTATACTTATTAGGTTTCTGAACTGTACATTAAGCCTAATGTTTCTAATACTGCTGTATGTATAACCATGAAGTAATTTATACAACTATAAGATGCTTATCTCCTTTTATCTGTTTTACAGAGTACCCCATTCTTGATAATTGACATCACTCTCCATATGATACAGAACTAAAAACTTATACCCTACTAATAATTAAAAAAAGTCTTTTCTGTACATCTGCTACCCTCTCAGTTGTTATAAAACAAGCTGTAGTCCTAAATTTTTGAGCACAGATCTAAAATTTGACTAAAATTTTGAATGTAATTACTGGCATATTGAAAATTTATACTTACTTATTCAGCCCCAGATTTCTATGTGCTTCAGATAGAATTCATTTTGACTATCTGGTCAAAAGAAATTTAGCATCTAATTTTTGCCTAAATCCAGAGTACTTGTTCCCTCTGTAATACATGAAGACCAGTTCTATAAATTTACAGAATTGCTAATTTATAATAAATATTAGGAAAGATAAATTTTGCCGGCCTCTGTGGCATGAGTGGTAGCATCTTGGCCTTTCATCCAGAGGCCCAGGTTCAAATCCCAGTCAGGCATGGCATTTTCACATGCTACTTGTCATTCATCTCATCCTCTGAAGCAATATCTAACGGAGGATGGTCCCGGAGATAAATAAAAAGCAAGATATATTAGATATTATATAAAAAGAAGTGTAAAGTTTTGGATCATCAAATATTAATGGCACACATATTTGAGTTCAGTCTAACATTTAAAGAAATTTCATATATTTATATGACTATACTAATTTTACATTCACAGACTCAAATTCAAAAATGTCATTTAATTTTTGCATTAAATATTATTACCAATAATTTTAGTTGTAATAATAATAATTTAAAATTAAAACTGATTATGGTGTAAGGACCAAAAGATGTTTCTCAGATGATAAATTATGTTTTATTATTCTATTGGCCAAATCAGTTATTAAGTTTATTATTATTTCCAGTTAAGTAGAAATCTATGGTGATTCAGACTCCATTATTGTATATTAAAATGTACTTCCATTATCTACATTTTCCTGTAAAAATTTATTTTCATTTAAATTGGTGAACAAATTACTAGAACTGTATCATAATTATAAAAAGAAAATATTTTATTTTGGAATAATATTGAAGTATGTGACAGCACTAATTATGCGATATAATAAAACAGTGAAAAATTTAATTAAAATGTTAATATTTTTTTATATTTTTTATTAAAGCCCAATGAATGAAGGTCACTGATAAACATATGCTTAAAATTAATTACAACTTTACTTAGATTTCAACATCTTTCCTTAAGTATAAAGGATTATGAATCATCATCATAGCTAACCATCATGTCTTTATAATAATGACATCATCAAATAATTGTCATTACGTTAATACATTTCTTTAATCAGATTTATTTTTAATGTGTAGATTATTATTGGAAGTATTTTATTGAGGTTAGGTTTTGTTAGATGACAAAGTTAATTTATGAAGTAACATCTTATATAAGTTATTGTATAAGTTTGAAATCAATTATTTAATTATAAAATAATGGGAAAACCGACATTAATTGTGTAATTTTCAATTTTTTCTATGCTAAACAAAATTTTATTATTTTAATTCAATCTTTTAACAATAAATTTGTGTTTTATTTATATATTCCCAATTTGAATGAACGCAAACCGGATTTAGTTAAATTTCTATGTATTAATAGAAATTAAACATTGATTGCTTTAAAATAGAAATGAATTTATTCAAATTTATTATTTCTTTCAAGTTGGATCTGATAACATTAATAATTCACCTTCACTTTTTGTGCATATATATATATATAATATATAAAACATTAACTTTATCATTCTGTTTTCATTTTTCTTTTATCATCTTTTTTCTGTTCTTATGTTAACATAATTTATTTTTTATTAAAATTATTGCATGTGCTTGCTTATATGTATGAGACTGTATTTACAACTCAAAGAGATGTGAAACATTCTGTGTTGGTTTTGTTAACATAATCAGCTGTGTAAATTAACTAATAAATTTTTGTTATAATTAAAAGATATTTTATTAAATTTCAAAAGGTTTAAATTAGATAGTTATCACTTTTGCAAGTTATCACTTTTGATAGTTATCAGCCAAAATATGGCCTTCAGAAATTAAAGCCAGCCCTTTTGTAGATTTATTTAAAAACCTTTCATAAGTATTAGATAAATTTTTAAAGGTAATCAGTGAATACATTTTATTAAAATAAAATGTTTATTTATAAAATATGTATTCTCAAATCTAATTACATTTTTTATTTAATCCAACGTAATTTTTCACCAATAGGTACCTTAAGGTTGTTAAATAATCAAACAAATATGAGGACTTACTGAAATGTAATGCACACTATTTCATAACTCTCAATTGAAAAAAAGGTAGTCAAATGAAACAAATGTGGCATAAAAGTTCCTTTTATTTGCTATAAAAACTTACATTTATTTTTCTTTATAATCATCATTAACTGCTACCTATTTCTCCCAAAAGTGAACCAGTTATCTCATTTTGTCAGTGAAGAATGGTGGTAGTCTTTCCTTGACTTACGATCTCACTGTATCCTTTAGTTCATCATCAGTGGTGAAATGAATACTCTTAATATGTTTCTGTAATTGCTAAAAGAAATGAAGTTTGCAGGACACCAAATCTGGTGAATATGGATTTTTCTCTTTCTTTTTCTGTTTAGCCTCCAGAACCATCGTAAGGTATTACTTCAGAGGATGAATGAGGGCGATATGTATGAACGTAAATGAAGTGTAGTCTTGTACAGTCTCAGGTCGACCATTCTTGAGATGTGTGGTTAATTGAAACCCAGCCACCAAAGAATACCAGTATCCACAATCTGGTATTCAAATTTGTATAAAAATAACTGCCTTTATTAGCACTTGAACCTTAGAAATTTTGACTTCAAATCAGCTGGTTTGCGATGATGAGTTCACAATTAGCCCATCCCAGTGGGTTGAGTGTGGAGGGTCAGAAATAAGTTCAAATTTCAACTTCACTAGAGCCTTAGTAGTTGGGAAATTAAACTGCAAGATAGCAGCACCTATTGCTTTGTGTGGGATTTTGTTTTCCTGTTACTTCCAATGTACATTACATTTTAGCCGCCTCTCATATTTTAAATTAAAAAACTTTTTGTAACTGTAATAAAATTTAGTAGTTTCTAGATCTCTTTATGTAAATAAAATCATTAATTTTATTTTTCGGGCTTAAATTATTAAATGAATATTTAAATCTTTCATTAAAAACAAATATTGATAATTTATGATCAAAAGATGTTTTTGTTTAGTTCTGTTTTTTTTTTATTCATTATAAAATACTCAGATTTCTCTTGAAACATTGTATGTGATATATTAACTACATGTATATATACCACAGTTTTTATATATATTTTAAAATCATACAGATTAGCATTTGTACATATCTGTTTTTTTTTTTACAACTAACAATATATTTGTAAAAAAAATTGCTACTGCTTAAATTGCATGTATCAGCTGGATAGTTTTTAAGTGCCTTGCATGCATGTATTTTTCTTGTTGTAATTCTTTGCACATTATTTAAACTAGATATTAAACTTCAACTTTCTAACAAAATAATAATAATATACTTTTTATTAGTAATAAAAGAAGAATTATAATTTTAAAGGAACTGAGATACAAACTATATCAGTTTGAGTGACTCTCTGTTAGTGATGATGTTACTTGTACACCCTGTCTGTGTGGATGGTGAAGAGATAAAAGTGTCACTTGTAGTGCGAAATATCATCTCCACTACAATGGACTTGGAATGTTGATTTGCAGTAGCGTATTTGACTCGGTGAACAAAGGGTCCTTACAATCCTTAGTTAACTTAGTATTGAATGTAAGTTATTCTTGGAATTTTATGCTGTTTATTGGAAGTGACTTTGACTCATGATCAGGTTGCCTACATCCAATTATGATTATGGCGACTAACATAACAATAATATTCAAATTAGACTGGTACTGACAGTTAGTTGATTCAACACATAACTGGAATTTTTACTGAAATCTAGTAACAGCCTTTATACTGTACCAGCAAACAATGTCCAATGTAACATTTGCTGTTGCAAAGTGTTATTTCAAAAAATGTTACTAAAGAATTTAATAATTTATTTTTTACAGTATATTGTCATTTATGTGTTAATATTTTTCTTTTGTTAAATTTACTATGTTATCATAATTATTTATTGGGTTTTTAAAATTAAAGTTATAGTATTAAAATATTTAGCAAAGACTGTGAAGACCAAGTGGCAACAGTCTTCCTATTCCATTTAAAATAATAATAATATTGTACATTAATCAAGAAAAATTCTTTGTAGATATTAGTGACAGTCAGTTTTAATAAAGATATTGAGATAATGAAGTCTGTATGAATTAAAGGTTAGTAAGATATTGGGCTAATTTATTGCTGGTTTTATTTTTTTATCGTATTTTTTTTTTTTAATTCAAAGGTCTTTAATTTTGTTAATGTAACAATTACATTTAAAACAAACTCACTTAATTTTTGTTGTACAATTTTTAATTTTAAGCAATATAAATACTAATTTTGGGAAACTGTAACCAATATTTTATTAAATTTATGAGTACTGGATTTATTAAATATAGTTTCATCCACTTTTTATTCATTTCTCATCTTGCAGCATTTCCTGGAAGCACCAAAATCTGATTTGTTATTGACAGCAAGATTTATCACAAATGAAAATATAATTTTACACACACACACACACACACACACACACACGCACAGATGCAGGCACGCAGGCAGAGGGACAGACAGACAAACAGACAGATAGGCAGACAAACAAAAAAGAGACAGATAGACAGATAGACAGACAGACAGACAGACAGGCAGAGAGACAGACAGACACACAAGATAGACAGAGGAAGACAGATGGACAGACAGACAGACAAAGAGAGAATATATATTACGCTATTAATAGATTATGGGAAACCTTGAATATTTTAACCATTAAACATAGAAAAATGAAATTTAACAAATGCAACTACCTCAAAACAATTTATTTTTTCAAGACAGTTACACCCGAAGTACCCAGAAAGCCATGGGGTAACACAAAAATTTTACATCGGAAGGATAGGTTTGTGACTCATCATTTTAAAGGGAATTAAAAAACAAAAATGTTGATGTAAATAAACAATTTTGTTTATGACGACCTTAACCAAAGTGGTGATCATTTATCATTATTTTTACATGACTGCCCAAAAAGGAGTGTAATGTATTTAGGGTGTATGTTTGTGTGTATGTATATATGTATGTATGTAAGTTTATTTGTTTGTTCCACTGTAGTAGCTAAACAGCTGAACTGATGTAAATGTATAACCCTGTATTGGAATCCTTACATTACCAAAATCTTACGTTACGTTACATCTTACATTGTAGTGGGGGAGTGTCATAAACTACATAAATATGTATGTAAATATCGAACAAATTACAATGAAATTTTAAACCGTATGGTAAGAGTCTCACAGATATCATTTCTTCTGCTCAAAAAACAAAAATTTACACTATTGATCTAACAGATCACAGTTATTCAGAAATGTTATATCTTTGTAAACAATCTTACGATTTTCAAAATTCAAATGGGGTGTTTGCTAGTATAATACAAAATCACGATGGATTCAAACCAAAACAAAAAGAGCAATATTTTTTCCGGCAGTCTTTTTTTTTTTAATTTTTAATATTTATCTCTTGTTCACAGATAGTATCAAGAGTCCAGTAGAGACCACAAAATTTTTGTACCAAGAATTGATCATTTTGAGATAGGAGCATTTATTAAGTTTAATTTTTCTGTTTAACATGTAAAAAATATTTAAAATTTATTATATAAATCTCTTTTGTAATTTGTTGTGAAAAACATTATACGACCACTACTTTAGTCCATCAGAATTTTTGTTTTCCAAAGCCCTTTTAAATGATGTACCACTACTCTATCCTTTACATTTAAAATAATTTAGATATAGTCTTGGTGGTCTTATACAAAAAAAAAATAGATGGTTTCAAGGTAGGAGCATTATTAAATATCATTTTTTAATGCTTAATGGTTGAAAATTTATTTATTGCTTTCCATACTTTATTAATATCTTGTATGTATATATTTATATATATGAATAACTAGAGTATAAGACGATTCATCAGATATTTTTACTCTCTGTAATTGTATACAAACCAGCTTATACTTGGGTATCCGTATAATTATTTACTCAAAGCTTTATTACCTCTATTACTGCAGATTTAAAAAAAAAGAAAATGTTAACAGTATAGTATATAAGAATTCAGTACGTATCAAATTAGGACCAGTTTTTTTTTGTACCATTAAAATTATATTATTTATTTACTTTAAATTTTTAATCCATTATAAAAATACTTTTTTATATGGAACTTTTTTTTACACATTGTATGTGATTTGATGTGATGTTAAGTTTACTGCTTTATAGAGAAAATTGTTGAGGTGAAATACATAATTTTATAAAAAATTATTTGTGAATATATATATATATATATATATTTAATTTTGTATAAACCATGTAAAATTTATTTTTTAAAGGATGTCCATATTTATAAATACATTTCTTTTGTATAAACCTTTCTTGTAAATATTCGTTTATTGCTTGTCTTTCTTTAGGTTGATGATATTATGTTTGATCCGCATGTTGGCTTTATGAAAGACCACGCATTGTTATCTGATTCAGGACATTATTCCTGTGAAGCTATTATTGATAAAGATCCAGAAATATTTTATCTGCAAGTTTTACTTAATAGTAAGTGGAAGTGATTTTTTTCAGAGGATGTTGGCTTCTTTGATGTTTAATATTTAAATGGATTTCTACATGTTACATCTTCAGTTTTTACAAGTTACATATTTGCATACATACATACATGTACACAGGTGGTTCCAAATTTCTCGGGAGATGATTCTGTAGCCAAAAATAAGAAAAAGGTTCATATAAACAAGTCAGAAAATGGTTTGTTAGCAAGTTTTGGCTTACAAAATATTTAGCCCTGCTTTCTGCTCCCTCTGTGAAATTAAACCATACTAAAATTCTTGGGATAAATTTGGTGCTTTGAAATTGAATAAAAGTAGTTCCATACCTCTATCTTACTTAGGTTTTAAGAAAAAACAGAGTAAAACATGAAAAGTTTTTGTAGGAAAGTACACTTTTTTAGGTTTGGAATAAAATAACATTGTTAATTTACCAATAAACAAGAAAATTTTCTATATAACTTTTAATTCTGAGAAAATTGATGTAACTAACGTTTATTAAAATTAAACAAAAATTTGAGAAGTTCAGTTTTAATTAGAGACAAAACAAACAAACTGGATTGAAAAAGTGAGTGATATGAATTAAACAGAACAATTTACATACAAATGCCAAAAATTTTTTAAATAATTTTGAAAGACATCCTTCTAAAATATTTAAAAAAATTTTGTTTTCATAGATTGGCAGTAATAGCTGATCAACAATTAAGTTTAGTGTCTAGCATTTGAATATTCATTTGAGCGGTGGTTGTGCTGTTATTGTTTGGTCAGTTTTTTTTTTTATTCTTTCCGTAGCGGAGGAAAAAGTTCTGCCAGCCGCCGTCAGGCCCGCACTGACGGCAGTGCAGGGCTCTCACCCGCTAAAAAACCTCCCCTTCTACCATGCAGGGGCCGGATCTAAGCCATATGGTATGTACAGCCCTTGCATGATCACCCAGGCACTCCACTATCTGAATCCGTGTGACCGGAAGGCGTCCCCAGGAGGTGATCGACGAGCGACGACTCCGAGGAGCCCCCACTGCCCACCCCCAGAAGCTGGCCTCCCTTGATCACCCGTCATCGAACTCCAAGCTTCCATAGATTCGCATCAACTGAGCCTGCCGTTGCCTCTCTTCATTGGCCTTCTCTCGTATCATTGATGTGATCGTAGCCGAGACACAGTCCCACTTGTTCCTATCGCTGAGCATTACCTCGATTATATTGTTGGCCCTCTCCATACCCTGACTCGCAAGCACTACGTGGAAGTTGCGCCATCTAGGACAAAAAAATACTACATGCTCTGCTGTATCCAGTCCGCCGCAATCGTAACAGCGACTTGTATCGCATCTGCCCATCCTGTACAGGTAGTCTTGAAAACATCCATGTTCAGACAGGAACTGAGTGAATTCGTAGCCTGTATTACCGTGCTTTCGCTCCACCCAGTTCCTGACGTCTCGTATTAGCCCATAGGTCCACCTTCCTTTGTCCGAATCTCGCCACCTGTCACACAAAGCCATGTAGAGACCGTCAATTGCCTTCTTTCTGTTTGGTCAGTTATTCACAATGGGTGATACCACAAATTTGTTTTCATTTGAAGAATTGATGGACATATTGTTAATCTAAGGTAAATAAAAATGGATTGGCTGCTGTACGTGAATAACAGGAAAATTATCTAGATCAAAGAGTAAATAGTAAAATATTTGACGCTGTGCTGAGGTGAGTTCAAGAAACAGTTACGCTTAAACCACAACAATTCAGTGCTGGTCGTGAATATTTTGTGAGAAATGCTAATGCTGAAGAAGCAATATTGACTGGGGTACAAGTATCTCCCACCTCAATCACCAGAACTTGGTTTGCAATCAAGAACCTTACAGAAGCAACCACTATACCCATTACATACAACATGTGTACAACAGTTATTACCACCTGATTTTGATAAATGGATGAAATTCTGTCAGTGATTAATTAGGAAATGTGAACATAATCCCGATTTCCTAAGTAATATTCTAATTACTGATGAATCGTGCTTTACAAGAAATGGCACTGTAAATTATTGAAACACACACTTGGGCAGTAGAAAATCCCCACGAGACTGCTACAAGTCATTTCCAACACACTTTTTCATTTAATGTGTGGTGTGGTCTTCTTGGTGGTAATCTTATAGTCCTTTTTTCTTACCATCAAGGATCAGTGGAGAGGGAACAGAAAGCAAGGTAAGTGTTTTGCAACCCGAAACTAACTAACAAATCGTTTTCTGACTTATGTTTATTTGAACTTTTTTTCTTATTTTTGGCTATAAAATCGTTTCCCAAGAGATTACTGTGCAATTTGGAATCACTATATATAAACTAATACATTAGTTTATTTCATTCATATTTATCCTTTGTGAAACCTAACATATATGACAGAATTAATTTGTAAGGATGTTTTGGAGGATTTCAGAAAAATCCACTACATTTGTAAAATTTAAATTATGACAAGAATTTTATTGATACACTGGGTGGCATAGATGTTCTACCCATTATATGAAAATTGGAATACTTTTTAAAACTGTTATTAGTTTTATTATTAAATAAAATAAATAAATATTTGTTTTATTCTAATCAATATATAATAATAATAATACGTTGTATATATAGATCATGTCATTATAAAATAAATTATAAGATTAGAATTTATGTGATTAAAATTCATTTAAATTATTTATATAGACACATGAAGTAATGATAAAGTAAATATAATAAGCACATAAAATTATTACTACAAAATAATCCCACTATAGTTTTGGTCCTTTATTTTCACTTTACTTACTACATGCCTCTAAAACAATTGATCACAGTCCAGCAGTTCACATTGTTTGTTTTTCTGTTGTTCTTCATCATTATCTAGTATTCTGCTTGGTGGCAGGTCCCTTATGCCAACGCTGTCTTCAGCCATTCCTGTTACCAGCTGCCCAATTGTAGTTTTTGATCTTTACCTAATCTATTTTCTTCATCCTTCTACTGATTCTTTCGATGAGTTGTCAAGATTCCACTTCCTCTAACTATATGCCCTAACCGGTCTCTTTTGTTTACTATATTGTATATAAAATTTTTTATGAAATAAATAACAATAGCAAAAATAGTTTTACGTAATAAATCTATCAACAAAAAATGCCAGTTAGATAAAAAAAAAATGTAAATGAAATTATCTATGAAAGAGAGAACTGAAAACTAAATTGGCTTATCATCTAAAATAAAACATACAACAAAAAATATATGCCTCTGTAAATGTAGAATTAAGTATTTCGATATGGTAATTCTTCGAAAAGTGTTGTATGAGCAGAACTTTTGACCGTGATAAATATGGGCCTTTTAAAAGAAATCCAAAATAAAGAAAATAAATTTTTCAGGAAAATATTTGGTTCAATAAGGAAAATGATATAATATACGTATATAAATTCCACCCTCACAAAAATACTTTGCCAAAAATTTAAAGAAATAAAAAAAATAATGTGTGAGAGGAGATCGGCTTTCATAGGCCATATTTTAAAATTAGTGATAATAGAATTGTAAAGAAAATACTCCTCTTTTATCAAAAGAAATAAAAACTAAAAGTATTTATTGTGATTACATTAAAAAAGACTTATCAAACTAGGAATAGAAATTCTGGACTTACAAAATCAGAAATTAATCAAAAAAATAAAATTAAAGGGAGGGTTTTTATTGAAGAAGAAGCTCCAAAATAAAAAACATATATATTAGTAACAAAAGAATTTAGGATAAAGGTCAGTAAGAGACAAAAAATACTGGCAGAAAAGAAAGAGTAGAACACTAAGAAAAGTGTTAAAGATGATCCAAAGTTGGCTAGAAAAAAGACTATAACCACATTGAATTATGTTTACATAGGCAGGCATATATAGTATAGAATATTAAGGCAACATTTTAAGTTTTTTAAGATAATATTATTTATAAGATAATATAATTTTTAGATCTACAAGATACTTTTAATTGAGGGAACTTAATTATAAACGCACAGTACATTCTACAGTAATTCAGATCAGAACTAAGCTACTGTTTTGAGCATTTCCTTCTTCCATAGTGGCTTTCCTGTCAAGTGTAACTGTCAATATGCTTATAAAAAGGAATGTAGTTTTCTTCAATGAATTTAAATGCCTTTCTGAGTGTTAGAATTTTTCCTTCTGTTATCAGTGTAATCAATATTCCCAATTTTATTTTTATGAGTTGTTTGCAATTAACTGTTTGAAGGCTGAAAATCTGTTTAAATGTTTTTACATATATGTGAATGTGGTTTTCCATGCAACCAAATAATTGATTTTTTTTTCACTGTAATTTTGCTTCTTCCACTACTTTTTCTCATTAATAAAGACAGATTACTTTATTAACAAGTTAAAAGTTCTCTTTTCAACAGCACAAAGACTCTCTGGTACATACACTATTCTCTATAAAATTCCAAATAGTGCTGCGCTCTAATTATCAAGCTTTTGAAACATGTTTAGATATATATATATTTTTTCTATTGAATAGGCATGATTAACATAGAATATCTTTTATGAAAACAATTTTTTTTTATTATTTTGGTTTGTTTGAGTATATTGTTTTATACACTCAACTATTAAAATAATTAGATGTGCTAGATTCTTTTTGTTTACGTATTCAGTTTTAAATGTAAAAATATTGTAGATATTGTTTGGTTTTTCTGTTTCTGTCTATTATAGTCCACATCAAAACAAGATCACTTTGAATTTTGTTTTTTAGCTTTGATGTTTTGTTGATTCATTCTTTCACTTTGAGTTTGTTTCTGTTCTAGGTTTTCCTCTTTTTCCCTTGGTTTTTCCTGGAAAGTCTGTAGATTTTGTATTTTGTTTTTAAATATTTCTCTATCAAATATCTTCTCTTCCTTTTCGTCTGTCTAATTTATTTTAATTTTTCCATTTATCTAAAGCGATTAGATTTGTTCTTACATTTTACGAAGCAATTAAATATTTTCATAGTCACCCTGTTTTTTCTTATTTTTTTAATTGTCCAAGAAGCATAATCTCCTTTTTCATATTTTACCTGTAATCTCTTCAAATTACTGTATAACTTTTCATTTTATCTGCATGTATTTTTATTATCTTTCTACCATTGACATAATATTTTACTTTCTACTTTATGATAATTTTTTGCATTCTTGGTTTATTTGCTAGGTAGTTGTTTCTGTGAATTATAAACATTTAAGTTTTATCATTGTGTTATAGTACCTAAATTTCACATTATACGGTATCAGTCTTTTATTATAGTTTGTTTACTATTTCTTGTTTAAAAAAAATTTTTTATGCCATTTATTACCAGTTACGTGTAAATTTGAAGTAATAAAAACTATTCTAAATAGTTTTCTAATCTGAAAAATATATTTCATGAAAATATACTTTCAATAGTTACACCAGTAAAAAAAAAAAAACAGTTGGAAACCAACCTCCTATAAAAATATAAGTTTGCTTGGTATTTCTATAAACAAGAAATATAACCTTTTTCCTTAGAATGTAACTATTCTCCCTTCTCTTGTATAAATGGTGTCATTCAAATCTATCAGGTTTACAGCAACATATCTATGATGAAGCATAATTTAAGAATCTTAATCATATAACTAAAGTCTGCGTCAGGGCTGACATGCATATACAGCTTGTCCATTAAAACAATTTTATCTGTTTCGTCATCTATTTTCATCTCTTTGCCACTGAAAAATTCATTCAATTAAAAAAAACAAAATGTTAGAAGGGATGTAACCTTATGTGCATGTCAGGCCTGTTACAGAACTAAGTAATGACATTCTTAAATTGTGTCTCATCATGGATGTGTTGCCATAGATCTTATAAACAAATGCTACCATTTATATATATACTTTGTCCTTATCCTGTTGAAATAGATTTAACAGGATGAAAATTTTTCTTTTTATAAGTGAATTACAATTTTTCCTCACATCAGCAGGATTAGTAATGAAGATTTTCTTTATGAAGTGGTATGAAAATACTCTAATTGGCTCAATATCTTTTTGGGAACATGGCAGCTAATCTATATAAAATAATCAGTTATGAGAAAGCTGTAATAATTGCTATACTTGTATATATTTTGTTAATGATCCTTGTATTAATATTATTAATTACAAAAGTGTTTTATTGTAAATAATAGTTATATAAAGATTTTCTGTTTTTTAAGACTTATTTTGAAAAATTTCTGAGATGAGTGAAATGATTATAAAGTTAAAAAACTTTTTAGAATGAATAAAAAATATAAGCATCAATTTTTTTTCCATTATATCTGTAAAAGGAACAAAATTAGCTGCTTTTTTTCTAGATTTTCACGTTTCTGTTTTCCCAATAATTTTTCATTTTTTGGTACAGTTTTTACTTTTTTTCTTTTTTCTGTTATTACTTTGATGAATTTTCTTTTTTTTCTGGCACTACTTGAAACACTTTAATAACTTTCTTACTTATTTTTTTTTTTATTCTGGTTTTCTTATTTAGTTGTTTTTCAAAAATCCTTTTGATACTGGTAAGGTATTGTATTTTATATACGCTTCAAAATTCCATTTCCATATTTCCACGTACAGGCTTCAAAGTTTCTGTGATGAATTAATTCATCATATAAAAAAATACACTTCCTGTTAAAGTAAAACTTTATTTTAATAGTATTTTTGATTTTTTAAATAGTACAGTGTGTCCGTAGTAATAATAGTGGAGTTTTAAATGGTTATAGGTTGAGAACAAAGTATTGTAGAGATGAACTAAATATTAAATGAAAGAGAACAAAATTTCTTACTTGTTGAGTAGATTTCGATGTGTGCTCCCTTAGTTGCCCTGCACGCATCAAGATGATATTCAGTTTCTTGCCATAGATGGCAGAGAACATCCACCATGAAGAAGAAACAGCTTCAATGATCCTTTCTTTTAAATGGTCCAGATTTCGAACTTGAATGGAATACACTTGTGGTTTTACATATCCCCAAAAATAGAAATCCAGGTAAGGTCTGGAGACCATGGTGGCCAGGCAATCCACCCTTCTTGTTTGACCCATCACTGAGGAAATGTTTCGTTTAGAAAATCCTGCACGATTGCAATGAAATGTGGAGGTCCTCCATCTAACTGGAAAATGGAATTCTCTGTTATTTGGGGTGCTGCATACCCTTCTTACATATTCAGGAAGATGTTCCCCATTATTGTTTTTTCAGAACAAATTAAGGGGCCAATAACTCTAACCTATCCAGAATATCTACAGCGAAATCAAATCATTTTTTTTTGTCCTGCAGATAAAATTGTTGTAACATCTGAATTTTGTATGCAGTGAAATGTAACCATATTTTTAACACATAGTGAGTAGTTTAAGGAATGCCCAACTGTCTAGAACACTTTCACACGGATTTCTTCAGGCTACGCAACAAACTTGTTTGCACTGCTTCAATCGTTTCATCAGACACTGATGGCCATCCTGGATGTGTTTGCTTCAGTAGGCTGCCTATTTCTTTGGGTTGATTGTCCCATCGCTGAATGTTATTTTCATGCAGGGTCTTCATTTACACATGACAGCCTTCACGCTTAACACATATAACTGACACAAACATAGCAAGCCAAAACATACATTGAACCTTCCTCTCCACCACAAACATGGTGACTACCACTGCTTGTATGTACTGGAATCAGAACGCGCATGCACTAGTTTTCACATACATAAACTTGGAGGGTTTCTCTTTCATTTAACATACAGTTCATCTCTCTACAATGCTTTGTTCCAAAGCTATAAACATTTAAAACCCCACTATTATTTTATGTACATTCTGTATATTAATTTTTTTAAATTGCCTAGTGATAATTAGTGATTAGTGTCGGATAGTTGGATATATCCACATAATCGGCATCTCACTGTGTTTCATTTATTTTAACATCATTTTGACATGCACAAACACATTCAGCATGCACGTACACATACGTACTCTCAATATCAATCTTCTGATACTTGTTTAACTACATATTCATTTTCTATTGTATAAGCATGACCACATAGAATATTTATAAGTTAAAAGTTTTTATTTATTTTGCACTTATATTGTTTTCTACAAAAAACCCTTCAATTATTAAAGTAACTAGGTGTGTTAAATTTTTGTTGTTTTTTTTCCGGTTTTTAAATGAAAAAAAAAAAAAGATTGTACATATTATCATGTTTTTTCCTGTGTATTACACAACAAAACAGCTTCATTATATCACTACTTTTTGTTTTCTATCTATCTTTGTTGTTTTGTTTATATTCTTTCAGTTTTTCACCTTGAATTCATTTATATTCTTCTGTTCTAGGTTTACCTTTTTTGCTCTTGCTTTTTGCTAGAAACTTAACTAAATTTTATTATAATAAAATCTTCTTTCTTTCTGTTGTTGCATTTATTCTATGTACAAAGTATTATTATTTAAGAAAATAAAATTATTGCTATTTTTTTTTTTTTTTTTTTTTTTTAGTGCTTTACTGTGCTTTGAAACTAGCTGTGAAAAACATTAAATGCCTTCTATTATTTGGCTTTATTTTTGCTTTTATATTTAAATATGAATAAAGAGCTTTGCTAAACAATATTGAGATAAAGAAATAAACTGGAAAACAAACATTTTTCATGAAAATTTAACAATAAAAATGTTAAAGATGTCCATTCAATTGTTTAAAAGTAGAAATAGTGTACTCTTATATGTACTGCGTGACCAAGTTCACATTTCATGTGAAAAAATGTGGCCTAAAAACTTCTAAACCACTAGCTGACTCAACAGTTACAAAGTTACAAGTACAAGTGTGGGTTGCAAGTGTCGTATTACAACTGTTCATGTATTGCATATTAAGCATTGTTATTTCCTTTTTTATTATTATTAATAAATGTAACAGATTTTTATTATTAATTTTACTAGTTATATTCAGTAACTATATATATATATATATATATATATATATATATATATATACAGTCAGATAATTTTATCATGCACATCATGATACTACACACTATAATTCTGCTATGGTTTATAATACAGAGGTACTCACATTTCATTTGATTCATAGAATGTAGTTATGCGTAACTGGTATTGTTTTAAGGCAAGTGTTGGAAATGTCCACTTTTTCCTGAAAGAAGGACCGAACTCTGTGCACCATATTTTTCGAGATAAATTTCATTAGCAGTGATGTTCTACAAAGGGTATCAAGAAATATGGTGCGAATGATTCGCTCCTATCTTCAGAAAGATGGTGGACATTTCCAATACTTGCTGTAAGACATTACCAGTTGTGCATAACTACATTCCATGAATCAAAATAATTGTGAATATCTCTGCATTATAGTCCATAATGGAATGATAGTGTATATCATGATGTGCACAGTAAAATGTTCATATATATATATATATATATAAAACAGAAAATAAGAAATAACATTAATAAATAATAATTTATAAAAAAAGATATAAAACAAATATTTCTAACAATGTTTTTAGAATAAAATACACACATATCAGTTTTTAGACAACTTGAATCAAAATTATTTATTTAGCCTAAAAACAAATAACTGAAACTTCCATCTCAGATTCTCCCATTACAATCTAATGTATTAGTTTATAATTTCTTCATTTTCATTTATTTATTTTCTTATGTGTACTTACATTTTTGAGTATCTTTTTCGTTTTCAAATTTATTTCAGTTTTCAACTTAACTTGATTTAATTATCATAACCTGATAATTGAGATTTACTTTTTAATTCTTTCTTTATGTTTCTATCACTCTTGCATTATCTTTCCTTTATATAATTTTTCTTTACAAAATATGTAGTCAAATAAGAAAATTTACATAGAATTAATGATACGGTTCTTGCTGTGGGATACAAATAAGTAAACATATCATTTAATTAAAAAAATATATATTTATTTTATTTTTATATTTTTTTGCTTTTATAAAGATGTGATAGTTCACTAATGTTGGCCTTTGTCTGTTGAAAGTTGTATGTAAAAGATTTTTATTTCAACTTTATTATTACTAAATAATAAATTTAAACTATGTAGACTTGGCTGAGATTTTTTCCAGTTATCTGTCATTATATCTCTATATAAATTATTTAGTTTTATATTTCAAAGAAATCTTGCCACATTTGTTATATGATAAGAAAATTATTTATTACAATAATAAAACAATCTACTCATTATAATTTTAATTTATTATCTTGTTTATAATGATGAATTTATAACAAAGCAAATACAGTATGTGTATGTTTCCTATATCTCAATAAGTTATTATGTCCTCATAAAAAGTATAACAAGTGAAAAAAGGATTTAGCAATTTGAGAGTTGGCAGATTGATTTAAAACAAATCGATTTGTAATAAATAATGCTTCAATATTTCAATCGACTAATAAATTTTGTAACAATTACCTCAAAGTAAGGTCTTTTGAAATTGTAATTGTAAAAACAGAATCGTTTTTTCAGCTTTACTAAATAATGTCTTGAATAAAAAGTCTGAATCTTAAATCACTAAAGAGAATTTAATGAGTTGTATTTTTGTGTATTCTTTATGAAGGTCAGCCTATTTACAGATTATCGATCTCAAACTTGATGGCACATGATATTTAATCCAGAAGTAATTTATATACGTTTATTTTGATTCAGTAATTAAATCTTTCTACCCAGATTTTCAATGTTAATTCTGTAAGAAATTTTTAAATAGTTAAAATTTTTATTTTATATTTATAATAATTAAAAATGGTTAGGGGAAATGTTTCTTTGTATTTTAATGCAAAGTAGAACAAGTTTTTTTATGTTTCAAATGAAATTTTTTAAACCAAACATACACCGTTTTGATCAACCAACTTTTGTCATTTTTGAGGTAAAATCATAATTCCATTGTTGTAAAACTTGTATGTATTCTAGACAAAAAACTGTGGTAAATGATTTTCACAGGTCTCTTTTATAGCCAACTTTATACCTTTAAGAAAGTTCTGTAGAGACCAAAGCAAGTAGTAGTTTGATTTTATTAGGACAGGACTATACAGTGGATGGATCAAAACATCTCAGCTTGACTCTCGCAATTTTCAACAGGTCACCAAAGGTGAGTCTGGTGTTGCATGTGGAAGGCACCATCTTTTCTATTGATTAATCCTGATTGCTTTATCACAATTGTTCTGAGTATTTATTTATTATTTATTATAATCTTTTCAGTTATTGACAGTGAGGTTAGAATCATTTGACCATGTAGCAGCAGTTCATAGTGAACAATGCATTTCAAATGCCCCCCACACACATCATCATCATCATCATCATCACCATCATCCACTTTTCTTAGCATCAATTCTGACTTTACAACCATTTGTGGAGTTTTAGCTTTCTTTGACCGTGATTTTTCTATACATTATAATGAGCCATTTCAAAAATAGTTTGATTTTGTTCTGTTTTAGTAATGATTCGCAGATGAAAATTTAATCCATTAAATTTATCTTTGTTAAATTTTGTGACATCCAAACGCTGAGTATTTTTTATCCAGACTTCTTCAAATAGTTTAGAACTGTTTTGTGGTTATTGTTTAGTTTGTTACTGATATCAAAATTGTTAATATTCTGATTTTATTCAATTTTTCATGATTTCATTGACTTTTTCAGTCATTTGACGATCCGAACAAGGTGCATTATTGAGATTAAAATATCCATATTGAAATCCCTTGAACCAGCTTTCTTCTTCATATATTGATACTGATCATGTTCATAATGATGTCACATTTTTTTAATCGCTTGAGTCACATTCTTCTCCTTTTTTATTATACAATTTCAAAATGTATTTATTTAATCTTTTATTTATTTTTGCTCATTTTCGAGATTAAATAATTTTTAAATAAATAAATGAATATAATAATAATTTTTCTAAAAAATACTCAGTGATATGTCACCTTTCAAAAGCATGTTGCCAGATTTGAATAATATTACCAGATTTATGTGATAAAGCCATCTATTCAAGAATACAAAGAAACTTTTCCCCAACCTCAAAATTTAAAAATTATTATTATAATTTTATTTTTTTCCAGTTTAATTTTGTCACTTAGCTTTTTTGTGATTGATTGGTTTTAAAACTAATAAAAATGTTATTTATTTTTAATAGCACATGTAGATACTGTTGAAAAACCTACCATTAATGCAAGTGTTGCATTGATTGGTGGTAATGCTGAATTAGATTGTTCGGTATCAGTTGCTGCTGGTGTAATTGTAACACTTGATTGGGTACCACCAAATCTTCAATTACTTGGTGTAAGTATGCGTATTTATCTTTTCTCTTATTTATTTACTGTTTAATTTTCCTTCTTTCCTTAATAACTACTTTACCAGTTGGCAGCAGGTAACTTTACCAGTTACCTGCTAATAAAAACATTAAGCTGAGTTGTACCATAACACCAACACTTTGTAACATCTTCTCTTCTTTTTCCACCCTAAAAAGGTGGATACAGGAGTGCAGGTTGTAATTTACAAATTAAATTCCTTGTTATACGCAAATATAAAATAGTAATTGAGGAAAACGAAAGTGATCTGCTGAGAGCAATTTTTACCTTGCAAAAGTTTAAATATAAGATGAAAATATTAGCTTTGAAATCAAAAATGATGGTCTTTATAAAAAAGTATTCAATTCTGATCCCAGGTTTCGAAGCTTGTACATTATTTTGGTACAAGCTTCACATTTTAATCACATTAGATGTGATGTGCAGTTTTTCAAAGACGAAGCTATTTTAAACAAACTTAACAAGTTTAGAGCAATATGTAGAAATGTTCATAAAATTTTAAAGAACTACTCAAGGATGAAATTCCACAAAGCACTTGCCGTAACTGTATTTTTATATAGTGTGAGACCTGGATCACAATGAAGAAGAGATTCATTTAATACAGTCAGGAAGGTGACGATCTTAAAAGCAACGACTGGATACATTAGGACAGACAGGAAGAGAAATGAGTTAGGGATGCCTGTTCTCTTATAGACCATTAAGGGATATAAATTCATCCGGTATACCACATTATTAGTCACAATACCTGTCAGCAGAAGTTCTGATATATAGATCAGATGGAAAAAGAGATGGAGGAAGACCTCTGAAAAGGTGGATGCAGAAACAGGTTACTTAGTTTACCTATTAAGTGGAGAAAAAGAAGAACTACTTCACTGTATTATCCTACAATATTCTTTCTCTTTTTTATAAATTTATTTATTCCTATACAACAAACAACAAGAGCACTTTCTTACTCCAATCTTATATTGATCAGAATTTTTTAACATTATTTTAATTAACTCAGTTGATATCTGTATTTATATTTATTATGTATATATGTTTTGATTTATTATGTCAACATAAAAAAAACCTTTATTAACAGAAAGATGAATCTTGGTTGAAATTTCACAATATACTTTGGTTAAACAATATAAGAGGGACAGCTAAAATGTAATGAAATAATAAAATGTCACACAGAGTGACAGGTTCTTTCATCTTGTATTTTCATTCCTCTACTACTTACATTCCAAAACTTTTTTCATCCTTGCCCTCTCATTTTCTTTCATTTGACATTGTTATGGAATTGTTTACACCTGTTATGTCAATGCATCTAAAACAACATGCAGCAATTGAATTTTTAACTGCAAAAAAATTAACCCTAGTGAGAAAAATTCATCATTGTATTGTATCTGCAAGTATTTTGAGTAGATAGGCAGTAAAATTTCGAGCATCCAAGGTGATAAAGCGATTGTTGAGGTTGAACTTCATAGTGGTTGTTCAGTTTCTGTGACTGATTAAAAGCACCAAAAAGAGGAGGAACACCTTAGGAAATGTGTGTGTCATGTTCGACTATTCACAAAGCCAATAATTGTGTAACATGATAGCTCAGTTGAACACAATATTTGCAACAGGCAAGATTATTGCGAAGTTGACTCTCTCCTCTCGTTTTCTGTCAAGCGAAATTGTTATGGTGTCAAGTACATCTACTATGTTAAAACGTCGAAAACAACATACAATGATTGAATTTTTAACTCTATACTCAACAGATTTGGTGCTATGAGATTTTCACTCCTTTCTGCAATTATAGAATGATATTAAGGAGATTCAATTCACAATGATGATCTGAAGATGCATTCATTTCAGGATTATGAATTGAAGGATGTAGTGAAGTTGTAGATCAAGGAGAGACCACAAACAGTCTTCAATGACGGAATGGGAAAATTGGTTTACAGCTGAGAGAAATGTGTAGCGGTAAATGGTAACTATATGGAAAAATAAATATAAGTTTTAATAGCAAATAAAATGTACTCTTATGGCATATTTGTTTCATTTGACTATCGCTATCTCTTTTCATTCTCAAATTATGAATTACTATGCATTGTCTTTCAACCACCCCTCATACATGTACTTAGATTAGGTTCTTTATTATTAACGTACATGTATTTAATTTTTGTTTTAAATTATTCTTTTACAGAATAATCATATTGAAATAACAAACGCTACAAAAACTTCACAGACTTCCTCTATTGTAAAAATAATTGAATCTAAAAAATTAATTATTCATAATGTTACGAAGGAAGATGAAGGAAAATATATTTGTAACGTTACAGATAGTTCGTTTAACACTAATCAAGCAGAACACTTATTGAAAGTATTTAGTAAGTATATAACATAATAAATAAATAATATTAAGGTAAATGGTACTTATGTATTACCTCATCGATCATAATCATAATGATCCCATAACTTTGAAATTACTTCAGAGTTATGGGATCATTAACATATTTTACATGTTAAAAATATAAGCAATATTGCTTATAATTATAGATATAAATTAATCAAACTTAACCTACACTCACTTTGCTCACTAACCTCAACTAATTAACAGTAATGTTTTGATTGCTTAAATAATAAATAATTGAATTGCAATAATTACTGGATTTATTATTTATAAATACTCAAAACATTACTGTGTTAATTAGTGAAGGTTAGCAAGTGAGCAAGCTTAGGTTAAGTTTGGTTAAATTATATTTAAAAAATAAATAAATATAGATTGTTATAATAATGGTTATATTGGGCGATATTAACAATAACCCAAAAGTTTGCAATTTATTGGTTGATGGGCTAATATGTTTGCAAGTAAATAAATAAATAAATATATATATGTATATTTATATATTATTTTTTATACAGAGAATATTTGGAGAGTGTGAAATATTACAAATAGAGTACAAAATATTTGGAGAATAGAGTACATTGATCGAAGAATCAACTTTTTCAAAATGAAAAAGTAGATTCAGGTAGGACCTTTACAATTAATAAGGACAAATATATAGTAATGTGAATATTCATAATTTCAGTAAGGAAATATTTACCAAGTAATATGAAAATTTCAAAAAATTACTTTTTTTATAGATATATTCTCAGAGTTCTATATTTAGATACATAAAATTAAAATACTGGTTTCAATGTTATATTTTTATATAATTATCACTAAGCTCAAAGCTTTTGTCTGTCTGGAAATATGGAAGTCAGTTTCTATACCACATAAAAACATGTTAACTCTGACCAGGATTTGTACCGAGGTTCTTCCAGGCGTAAGGCTGACATGCTAGTACTTTGTTGCAGAAGTTATCTAAGGATAACTAGTAATCATCTCTAGTAACAGTGCTTATTTTGTACAAGTTGATGTGCAGTACTTTCTATATTACTTTTTTTTTGTGATTCTATATATTATAAAGCCTTTGGTAATTTCATCAGTTTTAGTGTGAAAATCATGCTGCGCTGCTGTCCTTTCTTCAAATCATCATAAAATAAAATTTACTTTTTTTTTTTTTTTTTTTTGTCTTCAGTCACTTGACTGGTTTGATGCAGCTCTCCAAGATTCCCTATCTAGTGCTAGTCGTTTCATTTCAGTATACCCTCTACATCCTACATCCCCAACAATTTGTTTTACATATTCCAAACGTGGCCTGCCTACACAATTTTTCCCTTCTACCTGTCCTTCCAAAATTAAAGCGACTATTCCAGGATGCCTTAGTATGTGGCCTATAAGTCTGTCTCTTCTTTTAACTATATTTTTCCAAATGCTTCTTTCTTCATCTATTTGCCGCAATACCTCCTCATTTGTCACTTTATCCACCCATCTGATTTTTAACATTCTCCTATAGCACCACATTTCAAAAGCTTCTAACCTTTTCTTCTCCGATACTCCGATTGTCCAAGTTTCACTTCCATATAAAGCGACACTCCAAACATACACTTTCAAAAATCTTTTCCTGACATTTAAATTAATTTTTGATGTAAACAACTTATATTTCTTACTGAAGGCTCGTTTAGCTTGTGCTATTCGGCATTTTATATCGCTCCTGCTTCGTCCATCTTTAGTAATTCTACTTCCCAAATAACAAAATTCTTCTACCTCCATAATCTTTTCTCCTCCTATTTTCACATTCAGTGGTCCATCTTTGTTATTTCTACTACATTTCATTACTTTTGTTTTGTTCTTGTTTATTTTCATGCGATAGTTCTTGCGTAGGACTTCATCTATGCCGTTCATTGTTTCTTCTAAATCCTTTTTATTCTCGGCTAGAATTACTATATCATCAGCAAATCGTAGCATCTTTATCTTTTCACCTTGTACTGTTACTCCGAATCTAAATTGTTCTTTAACATCATTAACTGCTAGTTCCATGTAAAGATTAAAAAGTAACGGAGATAGAGAACATCCTTGTCGGACTCCCTTTCTTATTATGGCTTCTTTCTTATGTTCTTCAATTGCTACTGTTGCTGTTTGGTTCCTGTACATGTTAGCAATTGTTCTTCTATCTCTGTATTTGAACCCTAATTTTTTTAAAATGCTGAACATTTTATTCCAGTCTACGTTATCGAATGCCTTTTCTAGGTCTATAAACGCCAAGTATGTTGGTTTGTTTTTCTTTAATCTTCCTTCTACTATTAATCTGAGGCCTAAAATTGCTTCCCGTGTCCCTATACTTTTCCTGAAACCAAATTGGTCTTCTCCTAATACTTCCTCCACTCTCCTCTCAATTCTTCTGTATAGAATTCTAGTTAAGATTTTTGATGCATGACTAGTTAAACTAATTGTTCTGTATTCTTCACATTTATCTGCCCCTGATTTCTTTGGTATCATTACTATAACACTTTTTTTGAAGTCTGACGGAAATTCCCCTTTTTCATAAATATTACACACCAGTTTGTATAATCTATCAATCGCCTCCTCCCCTGCACTGCGCAGTAATTCTACAGGTATTCCGTCTATTCCAGGAGCCTTTCTGCCATTTAAATCTTTTAATGCTCTCTTAAATTCAGATCTCAGTATTGTTTCTCCCATTTCATCCTCCTCAACTTCCTCTTCTTCCTCTATAAAACCATTTTCTAATTCATTTCCTCCGTATAACTCTTCAATATATTCCACCCATCTATCGACTTTACCTTTCGTATTATATATAGGTGTACCATCTTTGTTTAACACATTATTAGATTTTAATTTATGTACCCCAAAATTTTCTTTAACTTTCCTGTATGCTCCGTCTATTTTACCAATGTTCATTTCTCTTTCCACTTCTGAACACTTTTCTTTAATCCACTCTTCTTTCGCCAGTTTGCACTTCCTGTTTATAGCATTTCTTAATTGCCGATAGTTCCTTTTACTTTCTTCATCACTAGCATTCTTATATTTTCTACGTTCATCCATCAGCTGCAATATATCGTCTGAAACCCAAGGTTTTCTACCAGTTCTCTTTATTCCGCCTAAGTTCGCTTCTGCTGATTTAAGAATTTCCTTTTTAACATTCTCCCATTCTTCTTCTACATTTTCTATCTTATCTTTTTTACTCAGACCTCTAGCGATGTCCTCCTCAAAAATCTTCTTTACCTCCTCTTCCTCAAGCTTCTCTAAATTCCACCGATTCATCTGACACCTTTTCTTCAGGTTTTTAAACCCCAATCTACATTTCATTATCACCAAATTATGGTCGCTATCAATGTCTGCTCCAGGGTAAGTTTTGCAGTCAACGAGTTGATTTCTAAATCTTTGCTTAACCATGATATAATCTATCTGATACCTTGCAGTATCGCCTGGCTTTTTCCAAGTGTATATTCTTCTATTATGATTTTTAAATTGGGTGTTGGCAATTACTAAATTATACTTCGTGCAAAACTCTATAAGTCGGTCCCCTCTTTCATTCCTTTTGCCCAGCCCGTATTCACCCACTATATTTCCTTCCTTGCCTTTTCCAATGCTTGCATTCCAATCTCCAACTATTATTAAATTTTCATCTCCTTTTACGTGTTTAATTGCTTCATCAATCTCTTCGTATACACATTCTACCTCATCATCATCATGGGCGCTTGTAGGCATATAGACGTTAACAATCGTTGTCGGTTTAGGTTTTGAATTTATCCTTATTACAATGACTCTATCGCTACGCGTCTTGAAATACTCCACTCTCCTCCCTATTTTCTTGTTCATCACGAAACCTACTCCTGCCTGCCCATTATTTGACGCTGAGTTAATTACTCTAAAGTCACCCGACCAAAAGTCGCCTTCCTCTTCCCACCGAACCTCACTAATTCCTACTATATCAACGTTTACCCTATCCATTTCCCTTTTTAAATTCTCTAGCCTACCAACCTTTTTTAAGCTTCTAACATTCCACGCTCCGACTCGTAGAATGTTATTTTTTAATTTTCTGGTGACCCCTTCCTTAGTAGTCCCCACCCGGAGATCCGAACGGGGGACTATTTTACCTCCGGAATATTTTACCAAGGAAGGCGCCTCCATTATTGTATATGTGAAAATGCAGAGCCACATTTTCTTGGAAAAAAAGCAGCTGTAGTTTTCCATTGCTTTCAGCTGCGCAGTACTCAGAGGACTGAGTGATGTTGATACGGCCGTTTAAGTCGTCCTGACTCACGCCCCTAACAACTACTGAAAGAGCTGCTGCCCTCTTTCAGGAATCATTCCTTAGTCTGGCTCTCAACAGATACCTCTCCGATATGGTTGCACCTTCGGTCCAGCTACTCTGTATCCCTGAGCACTCAAGCCCCCTCACCAACGGCAAGGTCTCATGATTCATAGAGGAGGAAAATTTACTTAAGAAACAAAATCATCAGATATTTCCTTAATTAGAACATTAGAGTTTATAGGTAATACTTCTTATAGTTAGTAAATAAATATATACATAGGCTATTCCAAAATTTATTTCCAACTGATTGGTGAATAAAAAAATTGTACAGTAAATGATTTTATTAATGCCTAAGTTAACTACTTACCTACATTATATTGTCATCCACATTCAGTTATTGTATCATTAACCCAGCATTTTAGACTTGTTGAAGAACTCTCTCACCAGGATTCCCCAATTACATATTTGTGTATCTGATGGATTTTTAAAACTCTAGGTAGTCAACCAGACTTGGTGGGCAGTGGCAGTCATTACCTATCAAGTCCTGGCTGTTTGAGGTCAGCCAAAAATTTTCTCGCTTGACTTGTTCAAATAAACCCTATGAATGATCTCTCAGGTGGGGCTGCCCAATTTTATGTTGTTATTTTGGTACCCACCTTGCACAAAAATGATAAAAAACCAACCTGTCTGTTGCATCAGTCTTTCTTCAAAATTTATAATTTAAAAAATAACAAATTGACATTTATCATGCAGAATTTATTCAGTATTTTGAATGAATTTATCAGTTACCATAATATCACCCTTTCTTTCTTCTTTTGTCATTCAGATTTGTATTTCCTATCTAAATTGTTTCCTCCGACTTACAAGAATTTTAAGTCATTAAATTATTATAAACACAGAACATTTGTTAATGGGTTAAGTAATGTTGCATCCTAACACTTCCATACAATTAATCACTCCATGTTCTGTCAAACAGATGGCAGTGACAACAACCACTGCTTTATATAAAATTAAAAGGAAGTGGGTTTCAGCCTAAAAGACTTTTTTGCATACCTTCTATTTGCTTTGAACCTGCAAACTAAGCTGTAAATCTTGGAAAAGATATAAAATAAATTCTCATAAGCCCTGTACAGATCCTCCATCCAGAAAGAAGGAAAATTCTACAATCAATTTTTTTTTTATTTATTATTTTTTTTATTGAATCGCATCACATTGAAAGGAAATATGCCTATCAGCCCCATCAGATCATTGACATAACCTAGATAATGGATCTTCTTTGGATAGTCCCAGTCATATCAGTTCCACACTGATGAAAGTATTATTTGTTCTTTTACAGGCAGAAAGTTAATCCTTTCATTATCCAAATAACTGAATATTCTCATACTCCAGTACAATTTTATGTTATTAGAGGATGAAAAATCTAGAATAATTTAATGGCAATTCCAGTAGACAATCAAATAGGTCTGAATTTTTATTTTTAAGTTATTTTAAGCCTTCTCTGACTTCCAAAAAATAGTGTTCCATTTATTATTAATACATACCATCTCAAGACATTGGCAGGGAAGAACTTAAGAACTGCAAATTCTTAACATGAAAGACTGTGGTTTATTTCCCGAGAATGACCAAGGTTTTTCTTAAGTAATTCATCAGGATTCCAGCACTAGTATTCCATCAGTACTTGAACCGTCTCTAAAAAGTTACACGATTTCTTGTATCACTTTTATTTTGTTCTTTACTCACATGAGTTGTGATTTTGAAGGATTTAAAAACTGGAATCTTTTTTACTGTATAATCAAATGTAATATCCAGTACAGGGTTGTTTAATATTATCGAATAGTATTTGTTTTGAATGGAGGTTGTTATTATTAAGATAATCTACTTTTTAAAGCCTAGAATTCTGTTAACATTTTAGCTTCATAAAAAACTAATGTGAAGTGGAGTTAGGCCCACTGTGTTTCAAGAATGACTGTTAGTGTGGCCCACTGCTTTAGTGGCACTAAATAGAATGACGTAGTAACTAATGATGGAACCTCTTTCTCTGCCATTATACTATTGACCATAGAGACAGAAATATTAAGGACACTGGAGTTTGTATTTCTTCCCTGCATCTCCACCGTCAATATCTGTCCATGCCAACCCACTCACGTTCAAGACTGTGAAGATGGTTTATATTTAACTAACCTTCATACATAAGTTTATAACTGTGAAGTTGCACAAAAATAATAAGTATAAAATTAGATTAATGTTACATATATAGAATTAGATTTTCTTTTTAGATTACTAATATTTATTTTTTATATCAATGGATTTAGTTTATGAATAGCTCTTTTTTATAGATTGTTGATTCATAATTAATAATTAAAATTATTATACCACAATAATTAATATTATTTTTTTTTAGCTTCTAATACTACTTATTTAAATTTAACTACTACTGGATCAACTGAATTTATCGCTAGAGGTGGTGTTGATAAAGCATTTTGGAGTGTAAGAATTGACTCGTATCCCTCTATTAGGAATAGGGATATTATATGGTAAGTTAATTTTATTCATTACTGGTCTTGTCCTTCATCATTTTTTATATATTTCTTCTGTTTATACTTTTTCTCATAAACTATTTTTCTATTTTTTAAAATTTTACTTCCTTTGTTGTTTATGGACATACACAGTCTTTTAATTTCAGTTTCTTTTATTTTTTATAATAATAAAATTCTTTGTTAGATACCATTACTATAATGTTGTGAGAAACCTGCCATGAGACAGTCATTTCAAAATTTGGATTAGTCATTTCCAAACTAAACAGCTATCCCATGATGGCTTGCTAAAAAGAATGACGATTAAACTGGTTCCTTATCATCTTCTTTAATTAACTGAATTTAGAATTGCATATCAGTATGTCATACCAATTGAAATTAAGGTGATATCCATGCCTATGCCTTTATTCTATTCATTTTTAAGACATGATGAACATCATTATTTTCAGAGAAAACCAACTGTGATTAGTGCCTTTTACATATGTTAGAGTCACAGATGAAACTGGGATATTTTATATGTAACAACAAATTAACATTCCCCTTTCTGTGGGAAATAATACATTTATTATAGATATAGTCTCCACTCAACAAAGGAAACTGAAATCTTATTAAATAATTATTAGTCATTTTTATATATTAAAAAATTTAATTGGTTTTCCTTATTTTGAATATATTAGGTGTATCAAAGTAAAATCACAGACAAAAAAAATATATTGGTTAAAATAGTTCAATAAAGCATCACAACCCTACATGTCAGTAGTAGTAACATGTACATGTCAGTAGTAGTAGTAGTAGTAGTAGTTGTGTGTGTGTATGCACATCCATGAGCAAGCACGAACACACACACACACACATGTATTAAACTTATTAAACAAATTTTTTTTAGCCACCGATTAATTTGTTAAAATTGAACTTCAAACTCTACCCCATACAAAAGAAGAAAATAATTCTAACCTAGCACTTACATAGAAAAAGTCCCAAACTTATAGGGGTCTCAGAGATCCCTATAGGGAAGCAACTCAAAAATTTTAAATTGAAAGGGTAGGATTATAACACATCATTTTAAAGGAGCTTTGATAAACAAAAATTTTGGCAAAACAACTTTGAGCTGCTAACCAAAATGGTTTCCATTTAAGGTTTTTCACGTTTAGTTTCAAAAGTAGCCAACAGTCACCCCAAGTAGTGGTCTTGTACTGAGCAATAGATTATTTTAAGATAGGAACATTTGGAAAATGTGGCCTGGCCTTCTACAGAAGTGTTTTTGAAGACAGATTGTTTGTGAACTTCTCGTCTTGTAGAGTGAGAGAATATATAGATGACTAGCATTGTTTTAAGTGCTGTCGTTATGGGCAGAGGGTGAAGTTCTGTCAGTTTCCTTTGCTGTGTGCTCATTGTGGAGAGGAACGGCACAAACAAGAGGATTGTCCCAAGAAGAATGAGGGAACAATTTGTCTCAATTGTAAGAGGATAGTAAAAATTTATCTCTGTGGATAGTAAAAATTGTGGGTCTTACTTGAGAGCTGTCGAGATGTACTTCAATTCATTGAATGGTTAATTTTGAACAGTTGAATGTTCAGGGTGCTTACATTGCACAGATTTAATTAGGTGAGGTTGTAGATCAAAGGAATGTGGATGTTTTCTTCTGCAGCAATCTTATGTTTTAGCAGGTGATCTGCTAGATTTTAGTTAATGACAGAAATTTCTTTGTGGTCCTGCTAGTATGTCCGCTATTCTGTGCAGGAGATGTCTGGATTGTGGCTTTATTGAGCAGGTCTCTGATTTTCACTATGTTGTGAAGCTGGTAATTGGGGATTTATAACTTTATGTTGCAAGTTCGTATTTTCATTTTAGGAATGCTATTAAGCTTTAGATTTAGAGAAGTGGCACAGGATTGTTTGGTTTGTTGGTGGCTGTCCTATTCTTATCAGTGCAAACAATAATGCAGTCTTTATAGTAGCACAGTACTTTGACAAATGAAAAAGGAGAGTTGGTGGAGAGTTTCATTGTACGACATGATCTCAAGGTTTATAATTTTTTGGCTGAGTTGCCAACCTTTTAGGAATAGTGCTTGCTAATATAAGCAAGCATTCATGTACTTAAGTATTAGTGTTGGTACAGTATATTCTCCATATATTGTACAAAAATGTTGATGTAAATATAATAGTTAAAATTTTATAATTTTTATTTCAGGTACGATCGTTCAAACAAAATTATTGATCAGTATAGTGGGAAATATGAAGTTCTTATATATGGTGGTGTACAGTTTACTAAATTAACTGTGCTTCATTTAAGCGTTTTAGATTCTGGAACTTATAGATTAGAAGTAACTAATGGATTTGAACGTCAGTCTGTTAATCTCAGTCTTTTAGTTGAAGGTAAAATAGTTTTATTCTTTTATTAAATATCCTATTTTTCTCTTTATTGTTTATCTATTTTTCATTTTTTTATTTTGGCTTATGGTACAGAATGAAAGTTATATTTTGTGTGAAAGCATATTAAAATAAAAAATACAAGGTTGTTCAAAAAGTAATTTCTGTATTCACTCTACAATTTTTGAATCGCAAACCAAGTTAACATTGTATGCAGAAAAAAATGTGAACTAAAGACTTTTAGATTATCTAATGATAAATTGATAGAGAACCTAATAATAGGTTGAATTAATAGAATAGATAAATAAATTTCGTTTAGTAATTGTGATTTTTTTTATTAGTTGTTGATAGGAGATTAAAAGAGTTTATCGAGATAAAATGAATTAATAAATTGAGGATGATAAGTTTCTTGTGTTTATTGATATTCCAATTTAAAAACTCATCCTGTGGTCGGCAATAAAATATTTCACAAAATTTCAATAAATTTCATAAATATTTTGATATAAGAGGAAAATATTCTATTTTGAAACAGAAAAGATCAAACTTATCAATATTTGAAAAATATACTATCAGTTTGAGAAAACCAATCAAGAATTATAAATATTACTGGCATGAATGCTACAAATTAAAAATTCCTCTCCCTGGTTAAAAAAAAATCCATTGAATCCAATCAAATCTTATTGCAATCTCATTAAATTGTTCAATGTTATAGCCAAATCCTAATCAGTGATTTATCAGTAACATTCAGCTGAATTCAACAGGTTTCTTTAACAGGCAACCAATTTAATCCAACCAAATTTTATTCAAATTAGCTAAATGTCTAGCCAGATCCCATTGAAATTAATTGGATTCAATGGATTTTTTTAAGCAGGGCTGCAAATTTCAAATATGTATCTAACAATTTGCACTATGAATAAATAAGTATTCATGCTGTTAATATATACGTATATTATGGGTGTGTGAGTACTGTTAAGTTTTTGAGTAATTTTCAAGTCGAGTTGCAGTCAAGTATTGTAGAATCGAGTAGAGATGAGTATTCAAAAACAATGTTGCTGAGAAATATTTTTGTACTGTATTCTCCATCACCAATTAATTTTGTGAATAAGATTAAACTATTTCTATTGCAAAAATATTTTCATGTTACATTGAGATTAATTTTATATTGATGATATTGAAAATATCACCAGTTTTTGAATTTCCAATCGAAAAATCATTACTGAATTATTTACTTCAGAAAAACCGCTATGCTCCATATTGCAATATGGAACATGAATAATTGCACATAATGGGTTTTTGAAATAAATAATTCAGCTTTGAACTATTTTGAATGTAGTTTGGGAAAATATTATTAGACTTCATCCGTATCATGCTTATTTTAAAGATAGGTAAAATTCTGAAAATAGTTAGGGTAAATCACTTTTTAAATTGTAGGGGAACCCTGTAATAAATATAACAAATTTTTGTTATTAACGCTATTTATCATTAAATTTAGTTTATTACCTCTTTTGTTATTTTGTCATTTTAGTTTTTTATTTTGCAATGGTTAAAACCATAAACGAGAACAAGTCTCCAAATATGAGAAAATCCCTTACCAAAAATGAATCCATATAAGGTCATCAACTAATGAGGGCACATTCATTTTAATATGTTGCACTGATAACAGCTGGTGTTATTGACACCATATAAGTCATATATTCCTTCACGCCACTTGGCCAAAAATGTTTGATTCATGGTAGCAGATTTGAAATGGATGCTACTTTTTGAACACCATTCATATTTAGTGAACAATAATTGTATTAGTTTAATTATGATTGTACTTTGCTTATTTTCTAGTTAGTTCTGAAACTATGCTTTTTTCTCTCTTTCTTTTGCATGCCTTTTGTGCCATTAGGTGCTGGATTTTTCTCTGAATTTTTTTTTATTCATCCATCATGGATTATTATCTCTATTGCTAGACTGTCAGGTGGAGGGGCTGCCTTTTTGAGATTTCCTGACCTTGCTTTAAGGGATATTTTGGAGCAGCTTCAACAAGATAGATGGATATACTCATTGTTTACTTCCTGAGAAAGTATGCATTTTCACTCATTCAGGTTATTTCTATTCCTTAAGTTGAGAGTAACCCTAACCCTCCTTCTCAACATCTTTATCCACTGACCTAATATCCTGCTATAATCAGTTACATGACCTCTGTCTAGATTGCTCAGCTTAACAGAGTACTAAATATAGGCACCTGAGAGGTTATGAGGACTCTTTTGCCAATTTCTGTTTTATCATGCTGATGAATTGCATCTACACATTGCACTCCCAAAAGCTGGACCCGAAGCCCCCCTAAATCAATTTTCAGGGCCCATTGAACTACATTAATTTTTTTTATAAGGGTTTATTCTTTTGATTTTTAAAGCAGATAAACTATTTCTGTATTGATGTGATTCCACATTTAATTACACCTCTCTAAGCATTCATTAAATCTAAGTTTAAACTTAGATTATTAAAGTAAACTTAGTAAACACAAGTTTACCTTCCCTAGAAATAAAAACTACTGCTAGAAATTATTACAAAATAAGTGTTTGGTCTTTTTTTTTTTGAGTTTACTTTCTGTGTTTTTTTTTTTTGCTGTATTTTTAGGCTCTTAAAAAACTTAATCTCATTAATAAATATAATATTAAAATGCTTAAAGTGTATTCTTATGAATGTATTTTTAAAATAAATAAATAGCTAATTATTATTCTTACTTAATTTTCTCATCTCATTCTAAAATTCAGTATTCACTGTAATTTTTCACTTTCAGGTAAACCTCATGTCGCATTGTCTACTGAAAAGTATTATTCATTGGGTGAAAGTATACCAATTACTTGCAACGTTACAGGTCATCCAGAACCAAAAATAACATGGCATTTTGAACCTTGTCGTCAATTTTCTAAATGCTTAGGTGATTTTATTGAAATTGATGTAAGTACTTTGATAATTATTATATATATAATTCTAAAAACGGCTTACCAATGTATTATTTGATTTCCTCAAACATTTTCGGCTATTCTGCCATCTTCAGGAGAAATTAATAATAATTTAGAATTAAAATATATAAAAAATATAAAATTCACATGATAAATTAGAGACATACCATTTGATCATCATAAGATAAAAATTTTGTAAATGTTAAAGTTAAATTAAAACAATTACATCTGTTATGTAAGAGTATCACAATGTTATGAATAGAATAGAATAGCTGAAAATGTTTGAAGAAATTGAATAATAAAGCTATTTAGTTTAACTGATTTAATATTATATTTATAATAATTATATTTTTCCAGCGGTTTCATGTTTGAAAAACATACTTTGATAATTTTTGACATATTCTTTGATCTGTTATTTGCAATTTATTAACCATAATATATTATACCCTGGAACTATTAAATGTGACTGATATTCAGTTCATGTTGTAAGTTTATTAACTTAGAATATTACAATATTAAACTTACAATATTAAATAGGCATATAATGTGCTTTGAAGTTATTTACAAGACTTATTTTTAAGGTAAAATTGGATTGATAAAATCAAGATAACATGGTGTTAAATATTCTTGCAGTTGTTTAAAATAAACTTATAATGTCAAAGAAGAAAAATTTTATGTACAAGATTAGTTAATAATGCAGTCATAATTTTATAAATTTGACTGGTGATTTTATTGAAGCTAGCAGAAATAATTATGAGGATAATACAGTCAAACTGTATTTAATTTGATTATTGCAATGATATTGCTTTTTTTTATATTGAATTTCATTTACAGTTGATTAGACAAAAATATTCTTAATATCCCTTTTTACATAAAAATTGAAAATTTCCTAAAAATTAATTAACTTGTTTATATTGCACGAAGTTGTATGTTTTATTCAGTAAATTTGCAAAAATACATCCTAATGTAGTTTAAATATAATTTTTTTTAAATGTTTGCATTAAATTCATGAATTATAGTAATTTTTAGAAGACCATGTACATATTTTATTATTTTTAATGAATTTTTAAATGCCATCAATTTTTATGGTTGTTAGACTCCAATGAATAATCAATACCATGCTTAAAATATGCATTCAATACTATTTAACTTCAATTATCAAACCTGTTTATTAAATGTGGCTTTAGCCAATGATATGTCATTGGCTAAAGCCACTCTTTATATTCTATTATAACTGTTTTTATCTCTTTATCAATCATAAAGATTGATAAATCCTTAATCAACAGTTGTTACTCACTGGGTGTTCTAAGTTTTTAGAGGATGTTCTAAGATCATCAAGTTGTAAAGGATGCAGTTTAGTGGGAGCACCACAGCTGTCATTAGGCAGTTATATCAGGAGCCATCAGTGCCATATGACAACCTATACATTAGTCATATGGAATACATTTTACTTTTTCTGGCCTTTCAGTTCAGTTGTTAACCTTTATGTGATGTGTTAGTTCAATATTTAGGGTTGTAAAATTGTTTGTGGTCCCAAAGTTTTTCTGTTATTTTCATAATGGCTGATAGTGAAATCACGGGTCCATCTCAGTCAAAGAAACAACGATTTAATGTTAAAAAGAAATTATCCACAGAAGAACTAAAACATCGAAAATGAGAGTAGGAACAGTGAATTTAGTGTCGAAAGTGACTCTGAATATGAATATTTAGTGACAGTGATGTCGAATCAAGGAATGAAAGTGATTTGAGTGAAGAAGAAAATCTTACTGATATTTAATTGTCTGAACTATATACAGAGAAGCTGAAACCAATGATGATAATATTTAGATAACTGAAAATGACTTTGATACAAATAACCTGTAGCAAAAACCACTCAACCTACAACAAATATCAAAGTGGAAAGTAATGTTGTATGGGTGACTTTTCCACCAGAATTAAAAAAAAATTGATTTTGTTGAAAACCCTGATTTTTGTATTCCCGTTTCAATTAATGGCAAAGCAATTCACTATTTTCAACTACTAGCTGATGATAAATTTTTTAATTTGACTGTGAATGAAATAAATAATTTTGCAGAAGTCTTAGAACAAAAAATTAATCACCTAAATCTCATTTCTCATGAAGACCTGTAACAAAAGACAAATTTTGCGTATTTCTGGGACTTGTTTTACATATGGGGAACACTAAATTGAACAGAATAAAAGATAATTGGTGTATCCATTGTTTAATCACCTATTGGCCTTCTGTAATTATATAGGACGAAATAGATTATGGTAATCATGAGAACTCTTCATTTTTGTCATAATGAACAAGCAGCAGGTAATTGTATTTATAAGATAAACCTTTAATTGATTTTTTGTAATGAAAATATGGCTAATTTATGCTATCCTAAAAAGGAATTATGTATAGACGAGTCTATGGTTTTTGTGGCATGAACGGCTAATTTTTCGACAGTATATTAAGAATAAAAAATATGTATAAGGAATTAAAAATGTGCAAGGGCAGTCCAGAAAGTAACTTAAGTTTGTGCCTAGCATGGAAATGGTTGGGGATAGAGCTGCCATCTTGGCATCAAAACATTACTACACTCAAAACGCATCAAGCTGTCATAGCATGGGGACTGTGATTTTTCTACTTTGTTCATTGTAAATTATTGAAATGTGTGCTTCAATAGAAAACCCCATGAGTTGTGAGGAGCGTTCAGTGATTAGGTTTTTACTGGCAAAAAACCTCAAACCAATTGAAATTCATCTGCAACTTTGTGAGGTGTATGGAAATGAAATAATGAGTGAAGGTTAGTGAGGCAGTGGTGCATTCAGTTTAAAAATGGCTGCAGCAATGTTCATGATGAGGATCGCAATGATCGGCCTAGCCTTGTGACTGATGAACTGATGATGAAAATCAACAATAAAATTTATGAAAATCACCACATTACAGAACTCTTGCTTCATTTCTCTTAAATTTCATGAAGTTTACTGCATGAAATTGTATCGGGGAAGCTTGGTTATCACAAGTTGTGTGCAAAAACTTTAAGGCAGTATATTTCTACAGAGAAGGAATTGAAAAGCTTGTGCATCATTATGATAAGTGCCTCAATTTAAATTGCGACTATGTAGAAAAATAGTTTAAGATTGTCCCTTTCAATTGTATATAATAAAATTTATTTTTTTTATTTGGCTGGTTTTTTATTTCAAAATGTAATTTACTTTCTTTCCTCGTATTGGATAAGTAGTATTTTAAAACCAATAATAATTTTTATAATAAAGTAATTATATTGCACCTAAACTAACATTGATTGCTTAGGGAACCATTAAATCCATTTGGTGTCAAATGGCGTGTGTGGCCCTACAGAACATCCATTCATTCTGGAGGCCAGTGGTGCCAAGAAGGGAGAGGGTCTACATATATGGCTTTATAAGTGATATTAGAGTAAAAATGTTAGTAACCCCCCCCCCTATTTTATCCAAATTATTATTACCACTAAAAAAAATTAAAAATTGGATTTTCAGAAAAATTTGTCAGATCAAGTGGCACTCAACTTGTTAACCTATTTATATCCTTATTGTTGGTCTGATCTACTTAAATTTTACGACTAACCACTCATATAGTACAACTACTGTGTTGAATTTCAAATTTCTACAGTATGCTAACAAAAAGATGAAATCCTAAAATGGCAATGAAAATCTCACTATCTTGTCTCATTAAATTCCAAAATTTAATTGCATCAGTGCCCCATACATAAAAATATTTGAGTCAAATTTCAGTTTTTATTATTCAGGCAGTCTGGAGATATTTATAAAAATTCAAGCCAACATACATACATACATCCTTTTGGAATTTTGTAAGGGTTTTTATATGTTTTTTCTGGTAGAATTTGTCGACACATAAAAACTTGCTAAAAAAAAACCCACATCCAACATTTTGAGCAATTACCATACTTTCTCTTATAGTTATATAGCTGCTACAGCATATGAGTATATACGAAAAAAAAAAAAAAAAAATTAAATAACGAGACTAATGCTGCTACAGAAGAACTGCACATGCGCCAAATTCTTACAACCGACAACTGTGTAGCGTGAAGCCTTCTCTTTCGATTGTTGCCATTCCAGTTTCTGTAGACATATTAGTCTGGCTGTAGCCTTTGTTTGGATAACATTTTTTTTTTGTTTTGCCAAAAAAAGTGTTTTATTAGATCAAAGAATTGTGGTGAAATTTCATATGAAACTTGGAAAAACCGCTACTGAAACTTATCTTTTATTAAAAAAAGTAAATGGCAATGAATGTTTATCATGTGTGCGAGTTTTTGAGTGGTTTAAGCGTTTCCAAGATGGCCGAGAAGACATTGAAGATGATGTTTGCCCGGGTCGCTCTTCCACATCAAAAACGGATAAAAATATTGACAAAATTGGTAATCTGATCCGATTTGATTGTTAGTTAACTACTTATGCTATTTCTGAAACTGTAGGAAATGACAAAGAATGCATAAGGTAAATTTTATGTAACAATTTTAACATGCAAAAAGTGTGCGTGAAAATGGTGCCTAAAATTCTCACAATCGAACAAAAAGAAGCTTGTGCAAATGTTTGTTCTGACTCTTTGAATGCCACTGAAAATGACCCAAACTTCTTGGAAAGAGTGATAACATTTGATGAATCTTGATTTTTCACTTATGATCCAGAAACTAATCGTCAATCCGTGTATTGGAAGGCTCCAACTTCACCGATAGCTAAAAAAGCTCAAATGAGCAAATCAAAATTCAAAGTGATGATTGTTTTTTTCAATATTAATAGGTACCTTAATTGGGTTCCTGTGGTCAAAATATTAATCAGCATTATTACCTTGAAGTCCTTGTTCGACTCTGTGAAAAAATAAGAAAAAAAAACGACGAATTGTGAAAGAACAAGTCACGGATTCTTCATCAGGACAATGTACCAGCTCACACTGCATTGTTTGTCAAGACGTTTCTAGTCAAGTATAACAACCCAGTGTTAGATCATCTAACTTATTCGCCTCACCTGCCACCATATGACTTTTATCTGTTCTCAAGGTCAAATCTGCATTAAAAGGAACAAAATTTCAGATTGTTGAAGCTGTTAGAAAAAAGTGGCATGCGTCATGAAAGAGCTCACAGAAGACTTCCAGCACTGTTTCAAACAATGGAAAACTTGCATGGAGCATTGTAGGGATAGAGGAGGGGTGTTATATTAAAGGATATAATAACTAAATATATGTAAATTTAAGATAAAATATTTTACAGCATTAGTCTCGTTAATTAATGGCCACATCTCGTATAGCTACTACTTAAATAGTAAAAATACGTACAAATTTGATCAGGAGTGATAAGGTCATTTAACATTTTAACATCACCAGTGATGTTAAAATCTTTTTCCTTTTTTGCAAATAATATTATTACTGTATTAATAATATTTGTAAACAATAGTGTTTAATTAAAATTTGTATATTACTGAAAGATTACATCACTTTAAAGTATTTTGAAGGATGTAAGTCAAAGTAATAAATAAATTACAAAATATTATTTTTTAAATAAGACTTTAATCTCTTAATGGATGGCTCTTATTGATGTGTATAAATATTGAATTAGAAATATCTTTTTCTTTTATTTATGTGCATGCTTTCTTTTATTGACCAACCAAACTCCGATGTTTGACATATATAAAAACAATTGAAAATAATAAATAAAAATAAACAGCTCTTGTGAATTATATTTAAAAAATTGGCAACATTGTAAATTTTAATAGTAGTTTTATGACTTCTTTTTATAGAATGATGAGCATTCTGAAAAGCACGCAGGAATTGCTCGTATTGATTCAGTTCTTACTATTAACGCAACTGCTTCTGGTGTTTTAAAGTGTCGAGCATGTAACATTTTGGGATGCACATCTGAAACTGATCATTTTACTGTAACAGGTAAGTACTGGTTTTAAAATGTGTTATTAGATTTAAAGAAAAACAGTTATATCATTTAAGTAATATGAAAGTAAACTCAGATTAATAAAACAATTTTTAAAAATATTATCAAAAAACTATAAATAATTATATTTTTAATAAAATTACCTATTTTAGATACCTAATACATAATCATCACTGATATCAAATTGTCATTTTTTCATAGCTGTTTACTTAAAAATATCCATATTATACTTCTTTATCAGCAGTTTATTTAATCTCTGCTTGACACTTTGTTTTAATTTTTCATCACATCACCAACCATGGATGATATGATGAGTAACATAGATAAACTTACCTATTTGAATTTTTTTAGCAGATAATGCATCACAACTATATAGAATGAGAATGTATGCCATAACATAAAACTAGTTTTTTCTACCATTTTTAACCATTTTAATGAACAATTAATGAAGTTTTAAAACTTTTCGATGTGCATATAAATAATCATAAAGAGATTCGTCAAGTGGCACACTATAACACATATTTTCAATTGGTTGATATTAAATCTTGCAGATGCCAACTTCTGCTCTTTCTCTTGCAGTTCATTACTTAAAAGTAAAGAACTTTAAAAGGACATTAATATTTTTAAAGATTCTCTTTGAATGAATATTGAGTCTTTTTTGTTTTTTTCTCATAATGCATTTATAATTTTAAACTTTGTTAGATCTTTTATTGATTTTATCTGTTATAATTTTGATAATTTGGGTCAAAAATAGCCAAATCAACATTGATAAATGAAAAAATAAAATTTTATAATTTGTACTGTGCTTGCTATTTATTATATATAACATTTTCCAAAATGAAATTAAAATTTTACACAAGTATTATATACTCCATAACTTTACAGTATTTCCTGAAAACTACTCATCTATAATTATGAATTTTCAATTTTTTTAACATTAGCCTTTCAGCTTTAGCCTTTACTTTCAAAAAAAAATTCAAAAATGATCCAAAATGTGAATTTGTTATGAGGTGTGAAAAATGTCTAACTCAATAAAATTATTTTTTTAATAGCAATATTATGAGAAATATAGCTTATTAAAATTTGCATTTGGGTTTTTTCAATTCATACAAGATAAACATTTGGTAATAAATGAAAATATTAGTATTATAAAAGATTTTAATGGAGGAAACAAGAGATAGATATTAAAAATCACGACTGCCAAAAAAAAGCATTGGTGTTTAATATAAGATAATTAAAGAACATACTGGTGACAATTTTATATGTAGTATTTGTACATAATTTTTTTTTAATTTTTAAATGTATTTAAACATATACACACACAGGTGTGTGTATGTGTTTAAATACATATATAGGTGGTGTGTGTGTATATATATATATATATATATATATATATATATATATATATATAATAACAAGACATATTTTACTTAAAAATATTATCCTTATTAATCTCTTGGGTTAACCAACCAACCATACAAACTTATAAATTAAATTCACTACGTTTCACTTAGAATTCTTTAAGCTTCCTCAGGTGACAGTACACATTCACACATACATCGTACAAAATTCTCTTACATACTAACAAATTAACTGGTCTACCCTCCGAGATAACAATATTTTATCTCCACCTTTGTTGTAATTGATCCCCCTACTCGTACATGAGTAGGGGAATCTATTACAACATAATTAATGTTAATGCAACATAATTCATACTCTTATCATTATTATTAGGATGGTTGGCTTATATATTATTAAAGTGTTTATGAATTGTACTTTTAAATATTTTATTTATGATATTTTCCAGATAATTATTATTTATTAATAGATCTTTTACCTTTTTTTTTTATATATATTCCAGTCTATCTTTGGGGTTGTAAATTTTATTACTCTTGTTTACAAGATTCTTGACTATTGATTTTTTATGTGATATTGGTTGTGTTGGTAGAAAATTTATATATCTGCCTGAAGATGATGGTTTTATATACCATTTTGTTGATATTTCCTTTTTGAAATGAGTTATTGTTAAATCCTCATTCAGACAGATCTGCGACATAAGGTATTACCATATGTCGCAAATCTGTCAGAAAAGATTAAAAAATTGCTACAAAAGCATTTCACAATAATGCATCAAAATTACAACCAATCTGGATAATATATTTTCTCAATTAAAATCACCGATAGAAAAAAAAACAACAGGCCAACATAGTACACAGCATTCAGTGTAAAGATTGTAATGCGGTGTTCGTTAGACAAACATCTCAATACCTTAAAAAACTAATAGAAGTCTATAAATATAGAAAAAAGGAAGTGTCAGCACTCACAAAACATACAATATAACATAAACACTTGTTCAATTTCAACAGCATCAAAATATTAGACAAATACAAGTGCATTTAAAAGGATCACTCTAGAAATGATATTCATAAAAAAAATACAAATGATGTCAACAATAGAACGGACATAGCCAGATTAAACAAAATATGGACTAATTTAATTGTAAAAAATCATATTTATATTGCAAATTTAGTTTTAAGGAGAATAATGTTTAATGTTTGTAATTTTTTAGAAAAATATGCGCAGTGTAAAGGTTTCAGTATGCAGGAAATAGCAATCAGGCTATATAAAGAGTTACATATAATTATCTAAATATAAGATGAGTCATGTTTGAGTAGGGGGGGATCTATTACAACTAGGGTGGAGATAAAATATTTTTATCTAGGATGGGTAGACCAGTTAATTTCTTAGTATGTATGAGAATTTTGTATGATGTGAATGATTGTTACATATTCATACTGAGAATTCAGGAAGCTTAAGATAATTCTAAGTAAAGATAATATTTTTAAGTAAAATATGTCTTGTTATATTATATTTAATTCTATCCATTCAAGAGGAAAATAAACTTAAATAAATTATATTTAAGTTAATATTCATATATATATATATCCTACAACACTCACAGTAACATAGGGATTCCAGCGCAAGGACATACATCTGCAATTCAGTTCAGTCATTGAGCTGTTACGGTGGAACATAATACATATACCCTAAATACATTATACTTCTTTTTGGACAAAAAATATTTCAAGAACACATGCAGTTTTATTAAGGTCACTAAAAGAACCAGCAATGCTTCGCTACTGCTAGATTTGAGTATATATATATATATATATATAGAATAAATGAACTGAATTGAAAGTCTGATAAAATATTAACAAAATGAACATTACAGAACTTCACAAAATTTAATCACTCCCAAAAGGGTAAGAGAAAACCCTTTCCCCCTATCATTTTCCCCTTTTTCCATTTTCCCTTTCCCATTTTCATTTTCCATATTACCATTCCCTTACGTCATTTCCCCTTTCCTTTTCCCATTTCTCCTTTTCACCCCCCTTTCCATTTCTTTCCCCCATTTCTCTTTCCTTTATTTTTCCTATCTTCCTTCCCTTTTATTTTTTCTCCTTTTCCTTTTCTGTTTCCTTTTCCCATTATCCATTTTTCCTTTTCTCAGTTTTCCCCTTTTTACCTTTTTACCTTCTTTCCTTTTTTGATTTTTATCTTTTCTGATTTTTCCCTCTTTCCCTTTCTCTCTTATTCCCCACACATAAATTGGTCCAGCAGTATTTTAGTCTATAGCAGACACACATATTGGAAACATTGAAATGGAATAGTAAAATATTTAGTATAGTGTGTGTTGCTTTTACGTCCAACAGGTAGCGCTGTTTTTCAAAAAAAGCATGTTTTTACCTGTTATAGGTGTGACATCTTAGGTATATAAATAGTCGGTATATAAAAACACGCACATATTCAAATGCCAGTATTGTATCAAAATTTCAAAGCAATCGGTGAAGAACTTTTGGAGATTTAAGATATTGAACAAATGAACATTTACATTTTTATTTATATAGATTTACATAAACAAAAATATACAGATCACACTAATAAATGACACCTTTCCATAAGTAAAAGATGCCTTACACAAGGTGCTCACATCACCTCACCACTCTAGCATCATACACAGTCCTCATGGGAGCCCATTATTATTAAAAAAAATTTTTTCTTAATTTATTTAATATTATTTTATTTAATGTATATTTAATTCTATTATATTTGTAATATTGTTCATTAGGTTGGTTCGAATCTTTCAGTTCAACAATAATGAGGCTCACATATATATATATATATATATATATATATATATATATATATATATATATATATTTAAATAGCATATGACATGCTTGGTAATGTAAGGATTCCAATGCTGAGTCATACATCTAAATCAGTTCAGCTGTTAAGCTGCTATGGTGGAACAAACATAATACATACGTACACCCGAAATACATAACTACTTTTCGGGCAGTCATGTATTTATCATCAGTCTTTCTCAAAATAAAACTAATATTGATTTTTTTAGCAGTTATAGTATAATATATACAATAATATATGTTAAATCATTCAAATAATTGCTTTTTCACTTTTTTGGATTCAGAGGACAATGAAATGTCAAGAAAAAATGAGTGTAAATTCTGTTCATTCAATCATGCATATGTGAGAGGGAATTTTTGATATTATATTATTCTTATTTTTACAGATATTGACAATGGTTTTGGAATAATTGGTCCAAAAAAAATAGTTGCTGGAGATAGTGCTAGTTTAATTTGCAGAGCCTCAATAATTGATTTCAATTCACATTTTGATTGGGAATTTCCAGATGCTTCCAATAAACAAGGTAGGTCATATTTTTTTTTTTAATTTGAGCTTATAGTACTATTCATAACATAATCTTCATGTATTACTTGAAATAAAGTAGAAATTATGTATAGAAAGTCTGTTAATAAAACATCTGATTTTTTTCTTAGCTAGAAGCATTTGGGGATCCAAGTATAGGTCTTAGGAAGCATTGTGATTAATCTGGCTGACTTTTCTTCAAATATCATTGTATACTCAGATTTGTATATAATCAAGCTTGTTAAATGTTTTATTATATTAGGGGCAGCTGAAATGCTATGCTCACTGGAATGTAATGGTAGAACAAAATGTCAGACAAAGAAATAGGTGCTACCATCTTGTAGCTTCATTCTCCTAGTCAAATTGTTAACCCATTACCTCTCATATCTGTCAGTTAACATTGTTAGTCAAGTACTTCTACTATCCCAGTGTGTCTAAAACAACTTAAAGACTTCCATTTCAGTATTGTGACCCAAAAGAAAAATGGCAGAACATAGAATACCAGTACTATGATTTGTCACAATTAAAAAATTCTCTTGACAGTGTTCTGGAATTTCAAACCATCTACATGACTGAGTACCTTTAGGGCAGGTTAGTTGTAAATTCTATGCGATACATAGAGACATTAATTCATCTTAGGAAATGTGTGTGTTATCTTTGAGAATCAATATAGCCAATAATCTGGTCAAAAAATATCGGCCCCCACTACACTATTACCAGAAACAGCATGTCATACACCACTTTTTTCATTATGAAGTCAAAGCTCAAATATCTGGTGAGGATTTTCAGTCATCCAATATCTGGTGTTGTGCAAATTAACATGCTCAGATAAATGACACCATTCCTCGTCTGAAATGAGATACAGCTAGTTATCTGTCCATTAACAATGTTTTTTAAGAAACCAGTTGCAATAATTAAAACATTTCAGTTTGTCTGTTCTCTTAGTTATGGCCTTACACAATACAGTTTAAAATTTAAATCATGAAAAATCTTTTAGCAAGATGTATACACTTTATTCCACTTTGTTGTGACAACTATATATTTTTGCAGAGCAGCAGAAATTCTTCTTTGAATATCTGCTACAGCCTCTGCAGTCCAAACAGAAGGTCACCTGTTTCATTTTACATTTGAAACAGACCCCGTTATATTCATTTTCTAAATGAATTGCATGCTACTCTTTGCTGGGTTACTGGCATTCAGAAATTTTTCTGTGAATTTTTGACATGTATTGACAGCTTTGAAACAGTTTTTTGCATCAGGTGACTCTTAATATGATCACTTGAACATATAAGTGCATTGCTGCACAAGGTGCTCACTTTGAACATTTTTGTAAATATATAATAAATATGTTAACATTTGCTGATGTAAATACAGAATTTAATTTGTGTTTTCATTTTTAGAATGTAACACATCATGCCTGTAGTGGTTTTATTTTAAGCTGGTCATACAGTAGAGTATTTTATTGATTGGATAAAATGAATTTGTTTAAAACTTACACTCACAAATCAGTATTTATTTACAAATAGTTGTTTCTTAACTTGTATTTGTTTTAATTTTTTTTCAGTTGTAAGAGTAAAAAATAATACGACAGAATATTCTTATCAATCAATATTAGAAATGATAAATGTAACAACTGATTTGACTGGAGCTTATCATTGTTATGCCGTTAATTCAGAAGACAACAGAAAAAAATCTGTAATTCACTGGCTGGAAGTTCAACGTAAGTTATGTTACATTTATTTTATTAATAATTATGTTTATATAAATATTAATTGCTATTAATTGTGTTTTAGAATAATTTTTTATAATAAAATTTATTACTGCTATCAAAAATTTATAGACAGAATTCTTTTTCATTATCTGTCCAGAATTTATTTTAATTAGATTTTTGTTGTTTATAAATTATGTTCCAAATAAGCCATCAGTTCAATGGATTCTGTGCCAGAATGATATTTTTTTTTTTTTATGCAAAAGTTTCTGCATTCAAATCCTGATCACCCTTGGGAATTTTTAATATACCACAAATTTTTCATATCATATTTACATGCACAAGCCTTAAACTTTTCTGGTGAATTATCATTTTAAAAAAAACAAAATTTTTAATGTTTATTTTTACAATTAATTCTTCTTAATTATCTAAAGCAATACGAAACATATATATTGCATTAAAAATTATAATAATTCATCAGTTGCATTACCATTTTTATCGGTTGGGATAGATTTAAATATAATTTATGTGAGAGCATGACTCCTAAAAAAAGTCTTGTAAAATAGGCAGTTAATGACACAGCAAAATCATCTATTATAAAATAAAATAAACTTCAGATGTGAAGTGCTTTTAAATTTAGTTACATTTGAATCGATACACATCAATTACATTTTGTAAAACAATTTAAGAAGAGGTGTTTGACTAAATGGTTGGTTTAGGCTAGGAATGTGTAACTCAAACTAGTATTCAGAAATGCTGGGAAAATGAATTTTCAGTTTTTTACACCAGCAAATTTATAACTTCGACAATTCAACTGAATAGAAACCTGAAAACTTTGGATGCTAGTAACATCATCTGATAGAGGAAAGTAAAAGGAAAACCTAAACATCAGATGATAGAAAAGTGATTGATATTGAGGAGGCAATTTATAAAGAATTGGGTGACCAGGAAATAATAGCATATTTGTAGAAAGATGTTAACTGATGAAAACAGTTGTACATAAAATAAAGAAATTTCAATAGCTTAGGAAGCTTTCAAAGGTTTGAAAGTGACTGATCTGTTGGAAGATCAATGCAGTATACAAAGTAATCTGCAGCATATAAAACTTCTGTAGCTAGCTTCCATCAAAGGTATAGTTTTTAATAACACATTGAAAGAATGTTTATAAATAAAAAATTATAAAAAGTAAAAGTGACTTTTTTAATTTGAATTGTTCAAATACTGTACAATCTTTTTTTATCATTTCCCGTATATAAATGGTTTGATGTTGGACTAGGGACAGTGAATGCTATTTTAAAACAATTTAAAGAGACTAGTTCCTTTTCACCTCAAAGGAAAGGTAAATTTGGCCATAAAAGAAAAACTACTCCAACACAGGATTGGTTATTAGTGAGAAAAAATGAACTTGATCCAAAATTATCTGCTTTGGATTTAAATCAAGAATTAGCACCCAGTGGAAGAGATTTACACATGACAACTGTTAGATGCTGATTTGTTGCAACTGGATGGATAGCTCGATGGCCAGCTACAAAAGCTTCTTTTAACACCACCAATGTGTAAGAAGGTTCTTATAGGCCAAACCCATACTAACTGGACCAATGAATACTGAAAAAAATATTATGTTTTGAGACAAGTCACGTTTTTATGTTTATTGCATACATTATCCAGCAGTCAGTTAAACTTCCCCAGAAAAAAATGTTTTGGGGTTGTTTCATGTTTGAAGACCATAGGAAAGGATTGTGACACAACTTCAAAATAAATTACTTTAAGGCAACGGAGTGTTCCAACAAGATTTGGTGCCATGCCTTACTGCCAAAAAAGTAGAAACATTTTTCAAATAATGAAACATTAAGGTGTTCTCAGGGTCAGGCAACTCCCCAGACTTAAACCCAGTTGAAAATCAAATCCAGTTGGACAGTAATAAAAAAAACTTTCAGAAATGAATTATCAGACAAAAATTGGTCTCATTAAAGTAGTAATACCGGTATGGTTTCATGATGAAGAAATCAAAGCAATGTGTAGTACACTTGTTTAATCGATGCCAAATCATGTATGTGAAATGATTAAGGATAAGGAGGATATATTATAATTACTAGATTTTCACAGATTTTACAGGTATGATTTTTTTTAAATAAAGTTACTTTTTATTAAATAACTTCTGTTTGGGTTAATTTGCACGCTACTTTATTCTATATCTTCATATATATTTACTTTAATATTTCATGTGTTTATATTGTAAATAGTCAATATGGATTTCAACAACCTCTGTAGTTTATTTTATATTTAGTTGTTTATTCTTTGATGCTGCTGTGATCAAGATTTTACCACGGTTTCCCTTGATTCATCCAGGCAAATGTTGGAACAGTTCGTTTTTTAATCTGTGGAATAACATATTTATTCATTTCTGATGTGATCTATAAAATGTATTATACTGACCACCAATAAAAAATTTATTTATTTTATTAGTATAACTTCAAGATTATGTTGTTTAAGGATATTATAAATAATTAGTATTTAATTATATTTAATAATTTAAAAAATTGTTTGCAGTGGTTGGTTGATTGATTTTGTGATAAGATTGTCTTTTTTAACTGCTATTTCATCTCTTGCTAAAGAAGATTTATTCTGCTTAAAGATTTATTTTAACATTAATGCTATATAAGTAGATACTCTTATAATTTATGAATGGGTTGTAAAGAAAGAATTTCTAATAACATTTTTGGAAATTTCAGATGTGTTTAAAAAATACTGCAGACTTTCACTGTATCAAACAGTAAAATTATTATACAGACAAATACAAGGTCTGTATGACATTTTATGTTTATGTGAAACTGAGAAGGTTAATAAGAGTATTTTATTATATTTTAATTTGTTAATTATACTTTACAGTAATTATATTTGTTATCAAAGTGATGTATTTATATAAATCTTAATTGTTTCCTGCTGCTTACAGTAGATTTTGAAACATCTTTTAAGTGAATAGTACTTAGTGTGTTTATTACAGTATTATAAACTTTTAAATATTTTCTACTGTATATAGTTTTCAATTTGAGAAATATAATGATAATTTTTTTTCAGCCGAAGTAAAACCATCTGTAATCGTATCATTTAAGAATGAATCTGATGCAGCTGTAATCGGTCATACATTAGAGTGGGAATGTGAGGCAGAAGGTTCTCCCTTACCTAAAATAACTTGGTTAAAGGTAAAAAATATAGTCCAGTTTAGTTTTTTATTAATCTAATTTATTCATTCACTCAGATGAACTACGCAGTAGCTCCTTCGGGTACCAAATGTTACGAGGGCGGTTCAGAAAGTAACCTCCGTTTGGCTATAAATAACAAACCTGTATAGATAAAAATATTTTATTATGTACAACTTAAAACTACAGCTTTAATTATTTTTCAACCAATTCATCATTTAAATTCAAGAATTTATCATAGCACTTTATAATTTACAAATACCTTCATAAAATTCAGCCAACTGGGCACCTAGACAACTTTTCATGGCACTTTGAAGTGTGTCATTGTCATCAAAGTGCTGCAGTACAAGCCAATTGATGCTAGTGTACTGTAAAAATTTGAAGAAACTTAGGTGAGCCATTTAGAACAAACATCGCAGTATGTTGTCATATCTGGTGTTGTTATTTTACATGACAACACTCGTCCTCACAGTCCTCACTCATCCTCAAAGAACTCAAAAACTTCTGAACCAATTCTAATGGAACATTTTTGATCATCCCCTTACAGCCCAGACTTAGCACTGAGTGATTTTTATCTCTTCACTCGCATGAAGAAATGGCTTACATCATAGCACTTTAATGATGACAATGACAACGAACTTCAAAATACTGTGAAAAGTTGGTTAGGTACCCAGATGGCTGGATTTTACGAAGAAGGTATTTGTAAATTAGTGAAACGCTATGAAAAATGCTTGAATTTAAATAGCAACTATGTTGAAAATTAGTTAAAAGCTGTAGTTTTAAGTTGCATGTAATAAAATATTTTTATCTATATTTTTATTTATAGGTTTTTTATTTATAGCCAAATGGAGGTTACTTTCTGAATCGCCCTTGTATTTACAGCCAAACCAGAATACTTGATCATAATTTTAATAAAATTCTTAAGAATATTATTTTTTTTTAATTCCTGTCTCCCTAAAATATTTTATTAAATTAATCAAAGATATGTAAATAAACAAGAAGAACCTTAACATTCTATCAAACTTGGTGTGCCTTTTTTGATGTTTGTTCTTCATTTTAATAACACGACCCATGTTTCATCACTGTTATGGCATATTTGACTAATTCTGAATTATCAGCAATGTCAGCTAACAATTGCTCTGTCATGTTTTTATGATGTTGCTTTTGTTAAATAATTTAACACTTTCAGATCAAATTGTCCTATTACTTGTTTTATATCCAAAATGACAGCAAAAATTGTTTCACATGACCCATTAGAGATTCTCACCTCTTCAGTAATTTTCTAATATTGATCAAAAGATTATTAATTACAGTGTCCAAATTTTCACTGGTCCCTGATGTCTTAGAACTACCAACTATTTGTCGTCTTCAATATCTTCATGGCCTTCATGAAACCGTTTATACCACTCCTAAACAATTAGTGTCATCATAACTTGTTCACGTTGCCAAAGAAGCATGTATTCAGCCTCCTTTCACCACCTGAGTTACTACCTCTGATTTTATTAATTGTGTAAAACAATCACTGAGAGCAAAGTGGCAAGGTGACTGGATGACTACCATCGATAATAAACTCCGGCAGATTAAACATTCTGTGTTGGCATGGAACTCCTCATGCAGAAGAACTCGATGTGAAGAAGTAGTCCTCTGCCGATTGTGGATAGGACATATGAGGGTCACACACAAGTACCTAATGACAGGAGGACACGCACCCCTATGCACACGATGAAACTGCCGCATGACTGTGCACCACATACTCATAGACTACATTTGTTATGCGTCATAAATTTAATCTACCCAGAAACATCCGTGGTATCTTGTACAATGATAATGAAATTTTGGACCAGATGTTTCTGTTTTTGCGCAGTACTAGGTAACTGCAAAAAAATTTAATATTGTCATATATATTTTTTACGCTAGAAGAGTTTTTGATAATGTTTTTTTTCCTTACTTTCAATTTTTATTTTTTGGTTCTATGTCTTTAATTTTATTATCCGAGTAGGGAGTCTTTTGCACACCCTATCGGAATTAGATAAATTTTATATAGTTTCCTTTTCTATTATTTTAGCTTTTATATTTTAAAGACTCCATCTGTGATATTAGTTTTGAGTTTTATTTCACTTTTTAACTTTTTTTTTAACTTAGTTTTAAATTTGTTATTATATAATTTATATTAGTTTTAAGCCTTATTTAGTTTTATTATTTTAGTGTTATTTAAACTTTTTATTAAAAAAAAATTTGATGATAACACACAGGCGTTTTTCCCCCAAAAAAGAAAAAAAATAAATAAATAACTTGTTCACCAAAAGAACTTTACTATATTTTATTCCATTAATAAAATACAGATCCTTTATTTTGCCATTTTCAAACAAAATAAATACCCACTTGTAATAATATACATACTAATTATTCAATTGCCAGATTTGAACTACATGTCTAATACGGCTGAAAATGATGATACACATTATAAACAGTGCTGACATTGCAGGAGGAAAGTATAAACTCAGTAAAAAAGACACAGCACACAGAATTAAACAATTTTTTTCTACTTTTTGATCCTACTTCATGTTATTCTCTTCCAATATTGTTTTTAAAAAAAAAAAATCTTCTTATAGGCAGTGTAATTTTTTGTTTATAACCAAATTTACATTTAAAATATCTCGATAAAACATAAAATAGAACCACTGAAGTATTTTCTGTTACAAAAAATTATTTTAATAAAACATTTCCTGAGAATAAGAATTAAAGGAAATACGATTTGGAACAATTTTTATGTGAAATATTTGGAATTTTGAATGAAGATTTCAAATAATACAAGATAAACAAGGTGTAATAATTAGAGATACTTCCACTTATATAAAATAAAATAGTTAAGGACCATAATAGAACCATGGGTCCATAAAAGGATGGAGTATTTTTTACTATTAAATAAGAAGAAAAATCTTTTAATCAGTTATGTGAAAGAAAAAAAATTCACAATGTTTAAACTAGGTTAAACTAAGAACTAAATTTTATAAAATATTTAATTTTTACCATCAGTCATATGTGGTAGTGGCTCAGGTTACTTGGTAGTTCAGCACGTGTTTTCTATCAAAGATATTTTCTTATAAAAAAGCTGAGTTTGTGCAGGTAAGTCTATGTCATCTAAAGTCAGTTGGATTTGTTCTCCTATTACCTAATATGCAGCTAATTTGTTTTACTTTTTTAGGATAGTGTAGAAATAAGAGATTTTGAAAACTCTAACTCAGACAGTACTTACATACCACGAGTACGTGTTTCTCAGAAATATAATATAAGTACATTAATTATTGATGAAATTACTGAAGAAGATGCTGGCTATTACACTTGCAAAGCTGAAAGTAGAGTCGGCAGTACATCTAAAAGTACTGTTCTAAATACAATGCATGCATCACCACAATCAAGTAAGTAGATTCATTTATTTTATTTTATAAATTTTTTCATTTAATTTGTAGAAGTATGTTTTAAAAAAAAATCTTTTTTGGATTTATATAGCATCTTTATCAATGGTGAAAGTAAATAAGAAGCAGAGAAAACTCTAGAAAGTGAACTTTATTTTACTATATATATTTTTTAATTTTAAATTACTTTTTTAGTCAGTTCATTAAATAGTTTATATACCTAATTGTAAATTTTTTGCATGTTAGGGTATTTTTTAAAATCTGTTTTCTATTAATTCTTTTACTTTCCCATCTAGCGCTATAGCAGAGTTATAGCTCTGGATGTAAACTTTCTGATTGTTAATGTTTGTATTTACATGTGTGTGTATGGTGTTGGCCTCTAAATCACATTATATCTCCAGAATATTGAACAGATATCACCAGACTTGGTCAGATTACTTATTTATAGGGGCATTGATGCCAAGTTAAAAGGTTAAGAGTGTTAGGCTGTAAAACAAGTCAGCCTCAGTATCTCAAGATTTCACCTAATTAAGTTTATTTTCTTAGATGCATTTTAACAAATGCTCGTAAGAAAAATAACAAGAAAATAATATTTTTGCAATATTTGCAAAATAGCACCCTCAACCCAAAAATATTCTAAATTACTTCTATGAGGAGGCTGAAATGTAATGCACCCTGGAATGTAGCGGGTGAACAAAATGACATCACAGGTGAGCAGTAGAATTAAATAAATGAATAATATTTAAAGTTTAAAAGTAACTCAGTCTGGCTGAGACTCAAACTCGATTGCCTGGTCGATTCGGTACCCTCTGCGTTAAGCTACATGGCTACGTCAGTCTGCCGATCGTATAAGCAAAATCTGTTCTGTGTAAGTTGTGAAATTACTTTAATTTAGTTAGTGTCGACTGTCACAGCTAGTTCTGTCACACCCATGTGAATTAAATACAGTACGTGCAAGCGCTTTAGTTAGAATCATTGAATTAAATAAACAAAAAATATTTTATTTAAATAAAATGATAAATATTTTAAATTAAGTTGTATGTGTAAGTCATGCATCAGAAACAACCCACTTTCCCATTATACAGCTAAAACCGCATTCTGGGAAAGTCCTATAACTTCATTGTCAGCTTTTTTGTTTTTATCATAATTATGGTTAATTATTAAGACATGATAAACTATTTCTATAAATAACTAAATCAATCGCAATGAAACTTAAGAACTGAAAACACTTTCAAGAAAGTTTTTAATTATCAATAACTTCAAATTATTGAAGTTGAATACCAAAATCTGAAAACATCAGAATCACAGATTTAACTATGTGATTGTGCAAGAGGTGGTTGAAATGTAATGCACCCTGGAATATAATGGAAGAACAAAATGTTACATAAAGCCACAGGTGTTGCCATTTTGTAGTTTCATTTCCCTGCTGCTATTGCAAAACTCATTGACCTAAACCTTCTCATTTTCTGTCAGTCACCATTGTTGGCCAAGTATGCAGCTATGTCAGTGTGTAAAACAATGTGCAGAAGTCATTTTCCATTTCAATATTGTCGTGGGAGATGAAACTTGGGTGATCATTATAACCTTAAGAAAAATGACAAAGCATGGAGTACTGACACTATGGTTTGCCACAACCGAAAACATTCAAAACACAACCAACTAAAAAAATATTCTCTTGACAGTGTTCTGGGATTCCAAAAATGTGTATATGACAGAATACATAGAAGCCTGGTCGACTGTAAATTCTGTGACATTTATAGAAATATTTGAACGAATTAGGAGGTGTGTGTATCATGTTTGACAATTCACAGAGCAGATAATTCTGTAATATGATAATGTTCGACCACATACATTGCGTACAATTGCCATGGCTCTTATGAAGTTGAAATTTGAATCTATACTCATCAGACTTAAAGTCCTGCAAATTTCACTTCTTTCCAGAATTAAAGAGTGATATTAAGTGTACTCATTTTATCATGGATGATGAACTGAAGGACACTGTGAAGTCAAGGATCAAGGAAAGGCTGCCAGCATTCTTCATTGACAAAATGAGAAACCTAGTTCACTGTTGGAAGAAATGTGTTGCTGTAAATGGTGACTAAGTGGAAAAATTAATGTTTTGTAGCAAATAAAATGTACTTTTCTGCTATATTTGTTTCATTTGACTGTTTTTCTTTTAGAAGTTATGAGCAAGATGTGTATTACATTTCACCCACCCTTCGGACATTTTCACAATTTTATTTCTTTTAATTTTACATGTATTTATTTTAAAGAAATTATCTTTTCTGTGGTTTTTTTTATTATTAGTCTTAGTTAACAATAAACATGACTCTCAATAACCTAAACTAATTAAAACCATGGTTGTTCCAGTTAGCAAAAAATTTAGCTTGCCTGGAAGGCTCCAAAAATAAAAAATTACAGTAGAAATAAATAAGTTTTTTTATTGTATTAAAAATACAGTATTTCTTTCAAATTAATCTTATGATACTGTGTAAATGATGAATTCACATTTTTTATTAACCCTGAACAAAATAAAATATCAGTTAACTATTAGAAACAGTTTAAAAAGGATTTACATAAAATCATAAGAGAATTAAAAGATTCAGCATGAAAGAAAATTAAATAAAATAAATATAAAAATTGTGGAACTAGATATTTAAAATGTTTTATGAAGCAAAATTTAATGAAACTGATTGTTTTGTTTTTTTTTTTTTTTAATTTATTGTTTTTTTTAAATCAATTTTTTTAAGGTTAATGTTTCTATATAGTATATTTTTTAACACTATTCAGAGTTGCTTTCTCTAAGAGTTAAGATGTTCATTATACAACCAGTCTCTGTGATGAATAGAATAACTGTGTCACTTGTGGATCTGAATATTATCTGAATTTCAGTGTTCTTGGTATGTTGATAAGCAATAGAGTATTAGTTTCAGAGAAGATTATGAAAAATGATTTTCCTTTTTTGAAGCCTTGGCATGAAATCTTGTCATACGAGGGTTATTTTTTTTTCAAGGTCTGATCGGTCACGAAATTAAAACCACAGTGAAAATAAAAAAACTTTTTATTTGTAACAAGTTACGCTATTTCTCTACATAGTCGCCAATCCGATTTAGAAATTTGTCATAGCGTAGTACAAAATTTCCAATACCCTCGTCATAGAACGGAGCCGCCTGTGTTCCCAAGCATCTTGGGAACCCATATTGCACACAGTTTGCGGTACTGAAGTCTCTCACTCACAATGGTATAGAGAGCGGACCTTCAAATTTCAGGAAATGAATCACTCAATACAGAAATTGTGAACCGACGATTTTCTCGAATCGCCTCATCCACTTGCTCAACGAGATCATTGGTTGACACTTGCTTCCTTCCCTGACCGCCTGCATCATGAACATCTGTATGTCCTGCTTTAAAGTTCCTGCACTATTGTCGCACTTTGCTGTCACTCATTGAAGTTTCACCGTACACATTACTTATTCGTCAATGAATTTCAGCTGCATTACACCCGTCAGCCTGAAGAAATTGAATTACCGCACGCACTTCACACTTGGCAGGAGATGCTATTGTTGTAGACATGTTTACGTGCTAGCTGCGTGTTCAGAACTAAACGAAGTGACGCAGCGTGATTGAAGGCCATACTAGAGACGCTGCGTAACACATATGCGCAAAGGTTCATCCAATTTTTGCACGGGTTTTTATTTTGTGACCGATCAGACCTTGAAAAAAAATAACCCTGTACTTTAAAATGACATTCTCAATTTTTGGAAGTGACTTACAAGTTACTCCCAACATCATCTACAACCATTAAAGTTATAATGCAAGCATATATACATTAGCTTTTAGACAATCCATCTTTATTTATATTATTATTTTTTTTTAAGGTAACATGTTTTTAATACAAAATTTTTATTTTCAGATAAAGCCTCATTCATATGGATTGTACTGTTTTGTATAATTGTACTTTTATTTGCTTTCATCATTATCTTTCTAATACGCAGAGTTAGAAAGGAAAGAGTGAGTATTTGTTACTATATTTTTTTTAATTTCATTATAATTTTTTTTTATAAAACAGCTTGTTGACATTCTAAATGCAGAGTGAGTCAGAAGATTTAATTAAGTAACTTTAACCATTTGTCTGTTATTGAAAAACAAAAAGTTTGCTAGATAGCTTTTAAATTCATAAAAAACAGTTGATATACATTTTTTTTATGTAAGCAATGGTTTTTAATCAACCGTAACAGAGCATAAACACTGTATCAGTGATACCTTATTGCCAAAGCATCTGTCAATTTTTTGACTAGTTCTTGGTTTCATATAATTTTTGAACAAATTAATCAGTTTCAATGCAGTTTTCTCAAAGTTATTATTTATTTCTATAAAAACCTTTTTGCTATTTAAATATTTATAACTTTAGACTGTTTTTGTATTAGTTTTTCTCTTTTCTTGGTTTCATATAATTTTTGAACAAATTAATCAGTTTCAATGCAATTTTCTCAAAATTATTTTTTATTTCTAAAGAAAACTTTTTGCTATTTAAATATTTATAACTTTTTACTGTTTTTGTATTAGTTTTTCCCTTTATTGAATTTTAATATAAGCTCCGTGTGAAAACATTGTGGCCAAGTATGAAACTAGTGGTGGTTGTTACCAGTCAAGTACTCTTTCACGCATGCATATGAACTAAATTACAAGCACAATAAGCCTGTACCTTTCATCCAGAATGTTCTGAGTTTGAATCGTGGCCAGAGTTGGCATTTATCATACGCTAAAAATTGACCACATAAATAATTGTAATTAGGTGGTTGGTCAGTAGTTGCTGAAATTAATCAGAAATGATTAATTTCTTGCAATATAAATGTGAAAAATAGTGAAATTTTAGATAGACCTAAAGGGAAAAGTGTTAATATGGATAATTTTTCCTTGTCAACCATAGCGATACATTTACACTTGCTTTATCTTTTTTTTATTATTTATTTATTATTTTTTTTGCTTTTAAGGCAAAAAGAAAGCAGATAACAAATGGATTGCGTAATTTTGAACAAGGTCAAATTGGAAGCATAAATCCTGATCTAGATTTAGCTGAGCAAGCAGATTTGTTACCATATAATAAAAAATTTGAATTTCCACGTAAAAAATTGAAACTTGGTAAGTGTTGTTTTAAATTTATTATTTGTAAATAGTTACTCGTAGCTTTATTTTTATATCTCTTATTTTTGTTTATTATTATTTTGTTGTAGCATTTAGCCTTAAGTTCTAAATATTTTCAGTATAGAGATCCTGGTAATCATCATCTTCAGGTCTGGGATAATGAACTGCAAGTAATGCAAAGTTACTTCAGGCATTGGGATGTGCTGCTCCATGAGGGCAGGCATGAGGTAGGCGAGATGCTGTGCAAGGGTTGTCCTCAGGCAGCATGTTGGGTCCATTGTTGTGGGTGGTGGAGTTTGCTTCCCTTTTGCAGCTGAGATTGCCTGGCGGGTGTCTCATCGTGGCTTATACCGACAATGGACTCCTGCTGGTTGAAAGAAGCTCACAGAGGGAGGTTGAGCTCCGAGCAACTCAGGCATACAGGATGAGTTGTAAAGTCATCAACATAAGATGACGTTCAGCCCAGAAAAGTCTTCGATGATGCTTCTTAAAGGCCATTTGGCAACCAATTCCAGCAGCATTTGGATCAAAACGGATGAAATTTGCAATTTGCATTTTTCCCTCTTATTATTAGTTGAAAAACTAAAAACTTGTTTTTCAATAATAATGGTTTATATGATGTTGAAGTGTAGAACATGAATAAAAACGAGGTCTTTGTAATTACTGTATTACATTATTTTAAAAATTATTTTTTTTGCTCTACTCTGTAATACAAATATTCATTCATCAATTCATTTTTATACTTACTGATAAGGTCTTATATTGTTAGAAGACGCAAACTCTATATAGTTACTTTAATGCCATTTCCTTTAGATTTTATTCCTCTTACTAATTTTTCACTACCTATATTAAGAAGCTGGCTGGGAATATATCTTCCTACCTCAGGCTAGTTTGAATTATGAACTCACTTGAAAATTTTCCTTAAATTTTCATTTTACTTCTTTCATTTTTTAAAATGATGAACCAGGTTTATTGATTTCATAGTAACATCAAACACTTATGCTATTTTTCTACCTTTGTAGTACACAGTTTTTAATTACTGCATTAAAATGTTATGTTAAAGTTTTACAAACAGATTAAATCAATAGTTGTAACTGTTTACATCTTTAATTTTTTCCAGTTGTTAAAAACCATTGTGTTAATCTTTTTTTTTCCAGGTAAACAATTAGGTTCTGGTGCTTTTGGTGTTGTATTGAAAGGTGAAGCTGATGGTATTTTGGAACCTGATGTTGTTACTACAGTTGCTGTCAAAATGGTTAAACAAAATGTTGATGAGACGCACATAGTTGCTCTCGCATCTGAATTAAAAATAATGATTCATTTAGGTAGACATCTAAATGTTGTTAATTTATTAGCTGCTTGTACTCGCAATCTTAGCAATCGTAAGTATATATGTATAATAAAATGTACTTTTACTTCATTTTAACACTTTTGAAACTATTAATATATTACGTTACCTGTTAAAAAATATTTTAACTATAAAATACTCTGTTAACTTAAAATTATATAGTTTAAAAAAACAATAAATTTTTCTTTTTTTTGTTTTTATTTTCCCATCTATATTGTTAACTATTCAGTATATTATATAAGAGAAAGTATGTTGATTAAGTCAAATTTTGGATGTCAGGATTTTTGCCTATCTTAAAATTTCATGATCCCCTTTAACTAAAAAGTCCAAACTTATCATTGAAAAATTCCTGAAGGATGTACACGGGATATGTGTATGTACATACTTATGCACGTATGTTGACCTGTTTTTTTGTTGATGTCTCCAGACTTCATGAACCAATTTGAATGAAATTTGGCATGGCAGTTTTTGTATATGAAGAATTGATGACATTTAATTTTGATAAGAAGTAGTCAACGGGATAGAGAGAAATTAATCCCATGGGTTATCTTAAAATTTTACTCAGACAGTAGATAAATTTAATGTTCTTAAGGTCTAATAAATGTAATGGTCTAATTCCATTATCTGATATTTATAGCAAATAGAGCCTTTCAAAGTCATATATAGAAAAGTTATACAGTCAAAAGCCATGTAGTTTTACAAGTTATACTATTAAAAGTTATACACAATTCAGTCATTTAAAGATTTCTTTGTAATTGGTTTCCTATCATGTTTTTTATACTTGTACATTTGTTGTTGTTTCTGAAGTAAGAACATAGTCCATTTTTAAAAATGTTTTCCTTTTAATTTCTCTTATTTTTTAATGTCTGAAAATATATGTCTATGACTACAATTAAGTTTATTAAAAACTGAATATAGTTCAAATAAAAATTCAGACTAGTTTTGAAAAATGTATGTCTTATTAAAATAGAAATTTGAAGTTTTAAGATTATACAAAGTATTTTTAAGTAAATGTTACTGTTAATCTTCAATTAAAGTATTAAATTTATGAAAAATTAAATTAAAATTGGATCGATAAGTATAAAAAAGTACCTTCTTTTTAATGTTATTCTTGTAGCATTAGAGAACAGCAGTTATAATAGGCAATCTGTGAAGACTAATCTTACTGATTAATTAATTATTTGTTATTACTGTTTATTGTTTTCTAATTTTAAATGATTAACTAATCATGAATGTCGGGTTGATATATGGCCTTGTAATGTAAATCTTTATCTGATCAATATATAAGTTATCATCTAGTAATACTTGTTTCTGATTAGGAAAGGAACTGATCCACACAATTTTTTATGGCAAGAACATCTTTGTAATGAATCAATATTTCAAATTCATTAAATCATGATGTTTCAAATTTAAAAAAAATAAAAATCCTTATTGCTTTGTAAGCAAAGAGTTAATTATATAGTATTATAAAGAAAAATTATATGAATTCATTTTAATAATTGTTTATTTATTTTTTGTGTATTTTCAGATGAATTATTGGTTATTGTTGAATATTGCCCATATGGTAATCTTCATAAATTTTTACAAAGTCATAGAGAAACTTTTATTAATCAAGTTAATCCAATTACTGGACGGATTGATCCTACTATAATTAAATCATCTCCAAAGTAAGTTTTTTCTCATTTTTTAAAAAATTTAATTTAGGAATTTTATTTTTTTTCTCATCAGTCCTGCTTATAAGATACTTTGTAGTACATACAAATTATTTTATCGACTTAGGTGGCTTAGGTGGTGTTATCCTCTTGCTTGCCTTTTTTAGCCCCTGGAACCACTGTAAGGTATTACATCAGAGAATGAATGAAGATGATATGTATGGAGTGTGGTCTTGTACAGTCTCAGATCGACCATTCCTGAGATGTGTGGTTATTTGAAACCCAACCACCAAAGAACGCTGATGTAATATTTTATCTAATATTTACATCCATGTAAAAATAACTACCTTTACTAAGATTTGAACCTTAGAATACTCGACTTTGAAATCAGCTGATTTGCGATGCCGAGTTAACCTCTAGACCAACCCGGTGGGCTCCTCTTGTTTGCCTGGTATACAAAAGGTCATTGCTTCATCTCCCTGCTAGGGTCTGGAAAATTATAACAAATTAACCTAATAAATTAAATTACATAAACAGTATTTCAGTAGTTAGTACTAACTTAAAAGTTATTAATAAAAGTAAAAATTGTTTTACTTAATTTAATTAAAAATTAATTAAAAAATTCCTTTCACAAAAGGACTGTTACCTGTTTTATGATTCTCCATTCAATATGTATACAGATAATTCCATTTAATAACCTTCTTATCCTATCTTATACTGTTTTTATTGTGTTTGTAAATGCATATATTACCTTCATTATTATTTTTATGTACAGAGAGAGAGCCAAAAAAGGGAAATTAAAAAAAACAAATGAAAACCTCAAAACTGTATTTAATTAATTCTATTTACAACAAATTTAAGATGCCATTTACAGACTACCTTATAAACATCACTCATCAAAAATTATTTCCTTTAAGAACAAACATTTTCTTGAAGTCTCTTACCAAGTGTCTCACATTTTTTTTGCAAGATTTCAATATAATATTTCTGATCTCTTCACATTAATGCCTTTTAAGTTCATCCAGTACTTCTGGGTTTAGTGTTGTAGACCCTACTTTTTAAAAAAATACCCCAAAAAATAGTAACATGCATTATAATCAGTAGATTGTCCTGACTATGAAATGTTTCAATTTCGTGACACAACACGATTCCAAAATAACTGTTGTACTGCAGTAATAGAGATGTGAGCAGCGTTTGCTGTTGCATTGTCATGTTGAAACCAAGGTGATCCACTATATTGTCTTAATTGATTAGTTAAAAATGTTTTGATCATATCAATTTATTGAGCTGCAGTAGCAGTTATTGCGTGACCTGTCTCATTTTCAAAGAAATAGATCAAATCTCTGGAATGAGACAGCACAGAAAACAACTACTTTTTCTGTATAAAGGGATCATGAATTCGCTTTAGATTTTTTTAAATGACTTTGTTCATTTTGTAGAAGATGTTGTTGGGTAGATGTACAACAAATTTCAATAAAGATTTCAATTTTTTTCTTTAAATTCCTGTTAAAAAAAAGACACAAAATGTGCAGATAGAGGGAAAATGAACAGAGATATTTTTCGTTTTTGATGTTAAATCAGTTCCTAAAATTATTCCATCTCTTGAAACACTTTGTGTAATTAAGTTTTACCACATAAATTTAGTAGTATTAATAAACATAAATCTAAAAAAATCAAAAAAAAAATCATTAATTTGTGAAAATCTTTATAACTTAAAACTAATTTAAATATGTACTTAATTTTATTTAAAGTTTGATTCTTTTTTTTCAGTTACTGCAGATTTTTTCGTAGTTTTATTTTATTGTTTATTTTTTATTTATTTTTTAAAATGGATCATACATTTTTAGGAAAGTTGAAAATTTATGGTGTGAATTAGTTAAAAATGAATTACTAGATGTATAGTATGACTGAAAAGCACTACTCATGAACTTAGTGCAAAATTAGTTTCATGATAGTAATATTAATAACATTTTACATAAATAAAGATACAATAAATAAAAATACAATGTGTGTAATACATGAATGTTGTTTGATTATTTCTTCTCTTTCATGTGGTTATGAAAAAAACTTTACTAGGAATTATTTCAAGTATTTACATTTTTGTTTAAATAAAAAAATTTTTTTCTTATTTATAGACATAATGAAAATATGATTACTAGAATTTAGAATTTTTGTTTAATTTTAAATAAAACCAAAATAATTTATGGAGATTTATTAAAATTTAGATACTTTGTTAACTTTTAACTAGCATATTAGAATTTAACATTTTTATCTTGGTCATTTTAACTCAAGAAAGTCTAAAGAGGTTTAATATTGTAACTTTTTATTGTTTTGTTTTTAGATTAAAATATGTTAATATACCAATATCTAATAGCACTACTGGGACATCACAATCAAATGGAATTACATCTCGTTTGGGTAGCATGTCTGAGGATAGTCAACAAATAAATAGTATTGGAACTGAAATGACATCTATTTCTTCTACACCTGTTGGTATGTTATACCTATAGATAGTTAGGATGTAGTTAAAATAGTTGTTATGTTATACCTTATATAGATCAAGTGGTGTTCACTATATTTTTTTTTAATTGTTTTAACTGTACAGTGTGACACAAGGAAATGGTAAATTTTGAATAACGCTCACAAAAGTAAAAAAAAAATGGATTTATAAGTTTTATTGTTGAAAACAAAAGGTAAATTACATGCCATTAAGTGTCCCAACATAAAAAATTTCAATTTCTAAAAACAATGCCCATAAGATGATGGCCATTTAAGCATGCGCATCCTGAAAACAAATACTGAGATTTTACATGGTACTTTAAAACACTTCCATGGTAATTGCAGCAATTTTTCTCGAAGCGATTTCTTCCTTGTTTTCAACTCAAGGATTGTTGTTGGATGAGTGATGTACACTTTACTTTAGAGGTGGCCCCACAAGAAAAAATTGCAGAACGACAAATCTGGTGATCTTGGGGGCCAATGAATGTCACCAAACCGTGAAATTATGTAGTTACCAAAGTGCTGTCAAACGGCTGGCATTGAAGCTGTTGCATTGTGGGTCATGGCTCCATCTTGCTGAATTTTGAAGTTGTTCTGTTACAAAAGTTTTAAGCATATCATACAGACGTTACTGTCATTGCATTCCCTCTCTTCCTGAAAGAAGTAAGGCCCATTCACACATCGTGTTGATACGGCACATCAAACTGTAACCTTTTGACTGTGTAATGGTCATTCATGCAATTGATGGAGGGTTTCCAGCTGCCCAATATCTGCAATTCTATTTGTTTATATACCTGCTGATATGGAAATGAGCTCATCCGATATGAAAAGGTCGTCAACAAAATTGAGGTTGTTATTAATCTTCTCAATCATTTTATCACAGAATTGTTGTTGCACCTCGGTAGTCTGATGATTTCAGTTCTTGTACAACTTGAATTTTGTAAGGATAAAACTTCAAATCACTATGGAGTATTCAGCAGATGGTTGTTCGGTGTATGTTCAATGCTGCTATGTTTTTCTTGTGAATCATTGTGGGCTCCTTCCAATGAGACCCAAACTGCTTCAATGTTTTCTGGGGTTCATTGAGTTCGTTGAACTTCTGGTGGTATCTTTTTTGAGAGCTGAACCCATCTCCTCAAAATTCTAAACCCACATCTTGATGGCATGGCAAGATGGAACATGACCATGACGTACGTATATGTGTACTTATGTATATCGCATAACTCAAAAACGATTAGCCATATAGAATGTTGAAATTTTATATTTAGAACTGTTGTAACATCTAGTTGTGCACCTTCCCTTTGGATTGCAATCAACTGGGCCAAAAAAGCCCAAAATCCAAAACATTTGGATTTTGGACTTTATCTTAAGTATAGTAATAAGTCTTCATTGAGAGCTTTTCAACGTTCTATCATAAGTGGAACTTATTTTCATTGGTTCCAGAGTTAATACAAAAAAAAATATGAAAAAAAAATCAGAAGTGTTTAGTGAAATAAAATGTTATATACTTTTCATTTTAATTCAAACATTTTTATAATCAGAGGTTAATAATTATTAATAAATCAGTATATTTAAATTAAAAAAAAAAAAGTTAAAAATATATATGTGTATATGAAGTTGCATTCGAACCGATGTATGCATGGTTACAGATCTGACACTTTCTCACTTACACCACATTTCTATTTGAGCGACATGAAACAAAATTAATGTACAGTGTAAACTAATAATTAAACTATCCCATTTAGTGAACTCCTGTATACTGTATAAGTATAACATACTTATACTTATTATACAGTGTAAGTTTAAATGACGTGCAACAAAAGATGTGTATAGGTAATTTAAGAAGTGTACAAGGAAGTCATGTGTGTCCACATCAGATTTTTAATATTTTTACTGAAAAGAAATGACACTTGCATATTTCATTATTTCAATCAATAGTCTGCTGTTAGTAACAGTATTTTATCATTTTATTCTTGTTTATATTTATCCATTTATAATGATTGCTACAATTCATGACTCCACCAGTTTAAAGTATGGGGTATAATCTGAGTTTTTATGGTAAAAAAAAATTCTGTGGCTGAAATTCATAGGCAAATTTGTGACATTTACAAGTTAAATAAATATTATGATTGTGCTAAAATAAGACAGTGGTGTTGTTCATTTTGAGAAGGGCAAACATTAAAGATCAAGAACATAGGGGCTGGCCATTGGTAATAACAGATGATTTGATAGAAAGAATTGACAAAGATTTTGAGAAAACTGCCTCTTCACACTGATGTTTTATTAATCATTACTGGAGATGAAATCTGGATTTCTTATTCAAATGTCAAGACAAAGTACCAATTGCAAACTTAAGAGATGGTGCTTGTAGTACCGAATTAAATCATTCTCAGTTTTCCACAATTCCACTAGCCCCATATACCAAATTTCAGTCAGATACATTTATAATTCTGTTGTTGGTAGTCATTTAAATCAATCCAGTATTATGATTTGTGAAAAATGGAAAAAGGCAATTTCGTGTAATGATAAAACATTACTTTTTGAAAATCAAAACCACAGAGGTAACTAAAGCCAAGATAGAAAAATATTATGGTGAATCAGTTCCATAAATTAGAACAGTTTACTAGTAGTTGTTTGTTTATTTTTGGTGAGGTCACATGATGACCACAGCAATACTGTACAATCTGTAGATTACCTGTTGAAGTTAAAACTCCAGAAAATATTGAAAAAATCCATAGTATAGTAATGGAGGATGAAAGATTGAAGTGCATGAAATCACTAAAATTATTGGCATCAAAATAAATGGTATATCAAATTTTTATATGTGAAAACAGTCCGCAGGACTAGTGCTCACAGTTGATCAAAACCATGAACAAGTAAACATTTTTAAACACAGTACTGGAGATGTTTAAATGTAGTCTAGTGGTATTTTTATGCAGGTGATCAAACTTGAATACATTACAATTAATCTAAGACTATGCAGCAGTCAAAACAGTGGATTGTAATCAGGAAACTTGATCCAAAGAAGACAAAAACTGTTCCATATGTGGAAAATGTGATGGCCACTGCCTTTTTTTTCGTATTGCCACATAAGCTTGAAGCTTGTGTGTGAGATATGGAATTTTTGGGATGTTCATGGCAAAATCTTCGTCTTTCAGTGACTTTCCAGAGAAGCGTGGAATGAACACTGAGCAATATTATGCATCTTTCCTAAATCATCTAAATGAGGAAATAAAGAAAGTACATTGTTTTGATTGTCGTTTGTCTCTGGCATGTAGTAATGGATTCAGGTTTCATCAATGGTGATGACTTAATGTAAAAACTCCTGTGGATTTCACTTAAAGAGATCCAATCACTGCTTTGAAGTTGACAGCTGTATCCACTTTTTGTCTGAAGTGAGCAATCCCGGTACCCATCAGGCCGACAGCTTTCTCAATTTTAACTTATAAAATGTTTATTGATGTCCGTACAACACATCTATGGTCTCTGCTACTTTGCGCACTTTCATTCAGTGATCAGCAAGAATCACATAATGGACCTTTTCAACGATTTTCTCAGTAACCATTCTACCAGGTGACCTGAGCGCTCATCCAAAACAGATGTACGGCCACATTTAAATTTGTTAAACCAATATCTCACAGTTGTCACAGATGGTGAAGAGTCCCTATAGAGAGAATCCAACTTTGCTTTTATTTCTTTGCACGTTTTTCCATCCAAAAATAAAAAGGTAATTAGGAATCAATATTGTTCTTTTTCTGTTGTATCGAAAAACACCAAATATGTTTAATACAAATGATTGTCAGATAAAAATTAACCTAAGAATCGGTCTGAAATTTTGTATGGCGTCATTTGGTGGATGGTAATATACTGTAGTAATGCCAACTTTCCTCAGCAATGCCACTTATCTTCAAACACTTGCACTTATTGATCCATTCTCATATATATACACCCCTTTTCATCTTAATGGTGACACATAACATTGTTCTTCCATCCCAAAAGGTATAATATCTATCTAATATTTGTCATTTACTTTTGTTGAAGATGTATTTAAATTATTCACCCTGTCAAGAATTTTTATAAATAAGTATTTATACGGAATTGGAATGCACTTTTATTTTTAGGTGAAGATGGTTATCTTATCTGTAGAGATCCTCCTCAAGAATGGAAACAAAGTAGAAATAATATACAGCAAATATCTACTCAAGATCTCTTATGTTGGAGTTTTCAAATTGCAAGAGGAATGGAATATTTGGCTAGTCGTAAGGTAATAATCATTTTTATTTTTATTTTGTTAATTAAAATATAAAATAAGAAAAAAGTAGGAATTCTTTTTGGAAAATCAGTTCAGTAATTTTGATATTTTTTTTCTAAATTTGTAAATTTGAACATAAATGTATGATAATAGAAATTTATTTATTTAAATTTTTTATGTTTAGGTACTCCATGGAGATCTTGCAGCCAGAAATGTACTCCTTGCTGAAAATAATATTGTTAAAATATGTGATTTTGGTCTGTCTAAAAATATGTACATGTACAAAAACGATAATTACTTCAAGAAAGGCAAAGTGAGTGATTGATTTCTTTATACAATAAATTTATTTATAAGTTATTTTATTATATTATAGTAGGTTCTGTACACTTTAATACGCTTACCATATGGCAGTGTGTTCTGGTGGCAAAGAATAGTACTGGACCATCTTAATGGTATGAAAAAAACCAGTTGTATTTTGTCCTCCAAATGAATAGGCCGAGAATGCGTTGTTATGGTGTTTTTCGTAGGATAGATAATTTTCATTTTATATTAGAGTTGTGTAAAGATGTAAACTTTGTGTTTCAAAACTTTTTTTATGTATAGTTGGTATTTTACATATAGACATTCCTGAACCCATAGGGGAAGACCATCCCCAGCCTTGTGACCATCCCCAGTCGCCACACCATCCCCTCCTTTCATAGCCCTAATGGGCTTTACTGGAGATAAGTAATTTTAGACTAATTTAAGCATCTTATGTTACAGTAAATATTTATATTTTGCATCCACTAGTGATTCATTGAACCATCCACCTAGAAAAGGATACTAAACACTTATAATATTATCAATGGGATAATAGTATTGTATTATATTTCTATAAAACCATAAAATTAAACACAAAAAGTTATTCTAACAACTTTTTTTATGTATTATTCAAACAGCTTGATGTTGATACTATTTTTTATTGTGAAATCCATTTGTAAACTTGAAAGCTGTTTATAACTATAAGGTAGAGGTTTTGTTATACTTCACTTTGATAACTGTTTTTAAAAAAATGCATTGAATTTGAAAGAGTTTTTGAATTAAGAAACTGGAAATCATTTTTTAAGTTTCCCATGTTATTTTTTTTATTTTATTTATTAAAGTATTTATTTTGTAATGTTAATTTTATTTTTCATCAGTTTTTAGTCCTTTAATATTCTAAAACATGTACCATTATTTATAGAGATTATTACCAGTTAAATGGATGGCTCTTGAAGCAATTCGTGACAGAAACTTTTCAATACAATCGGATGTTTGGGCATACGGTATTGTGTTGTGGGAATTATTTTCATTGGCCAGAACACCATATCCAGGTAATAACTATAACATAAATTATTGCTATTGTACTTTTATATTTACTTACATAATCTAATTTATTTACACAGCCACCACAGGCAGAAGTCCGCATGGATGATAATTATGTAATGCATGAAAAATGCCATACCTGACTGGAACTCGAATCCACAACCTCTGGATAAAAGACAGATGGTACTATTCTGCTATGGAGATTAGCAGAGTGAGAATGAGTTACTTTAAAGTATGTTTATTGCAAATACATATAAAAATATTATTGAAAATTCTACTTTGACTTATCTATAAAAAACGTTAATATTGCAGTTTATAATTCTCATTTACCATTTATGTTCTTTAGGTATTGAAGATGTTGAAAGATTATATCAGAAACTTGAAGAAGGGTTTAGAATGGAAAAGCCTGAATATGCTACAAAAGATCTGTAAGATTTTTTTTAATTAATATTTTTACTTGCGTTGTTATTTATTAAAACTATATATTTTTTTTAACTTACTGCTCTTATTCATTGTCCTTGTTTAATACTTCTGCATAGATGACTGTTTTAGCAGAACATTATTGTACAATATTTAATTAAAAGACAATTTAAGTTATATGGATGTACATTTATTTACCAATGCAAATACTGATACAAAAGATAAATTATTTACTGCTATTACAATCTGTTATAGATAATAAAACTGATTTTGGTACCATAGTTTAAATTTGTATTACTTTTTAAGTATAAATTTGAATAATATAAATCTATTATTTCGTGAAGATAATTACCATATTCAAATTTATTTGTTAATTAATTATATTTTTGTTAATGTTTAATTTTAATGTTTTAATGATGGTAATTTCTTAGTTTTGTTTTCTTTTAAAGTAGGAGCATTTGCTAAATATTAAATAGTTATTTATTTTAATAGTTAACAATCTATAAAAGAGAAAAAGATCAGGTTATACCTACAGATGTGAGAAAAACATTTTTATGAAAAATTATTACATGGTTTTTTTGTTTTTTTTTATTAATATCAAGGAACTTTACTGCATAATTTTATAAAAATTGGAAATCATATTTGATCATAACTCTATTATTACAGTCGTAATATTATAAATTAATTTTGATTATTTTTTATATTACTGATAATTAAGTTAAGAGTTGGAATTTGGGGCTAATTTTTGCTTTTTTTTAATAAGGTAGAACCCTGTTGAGTCAAATGTTGAAAATACTTTTCATTTTCAAAAAATATTTATTTATATATATATTATTATTTCTGTTATGATAACACCTTTGTTATGATTATTACTATTATGGTAATTGTTGTTTATTAAATATATAGACTCATGAAATCCTAAAAGGTAAAGTTAAAATAGGACTGCACTTTGCTTTGCCAACTTCAGTTGCATTTATCAGTTACGAGGTATCTTCAGAAAATAACCAAACATTTTTAATTACGGCCCAACAGAGATATTTAGTGGTGTGTGGTTGGCAATATTGTGTTTCGCACAACCTTCTCTGAAAACACATATTCTTCGATTGTTGATATCTTATTTAGTTTTCATGTAATTATTATTTGAGTGCAATATGTTTAAGTATTAGTAGCAATTTTTGTAATGTATAATCACTTTTTGTGTATGATGATTGAAATTTTGTATGAATCTCGTAGCCATAAATCCAGCATTTGCCTCCTGTTATGATCTTTTACATGAATGTTTCATCATCGGCTTGTTCAAAACGTTGCTGACAAACATCCAATTGATGTTCTTTCTGCCGTTCAGTTATCAAACGAGGAACAAACTTTGCTGCAACTCAATGCATGTTCAATTTTTCAGTCAAAATGTCATAGCATGATCTGATTGAGATACTATCCACTTATGCAAGTTATCTCAGAGTCAATCGGTGGTTTGCACACACCAGTTCATTGATTTTCTGAACATGGGTATAATCAGTTGCGAAGATCTTCCTGGTCGAGAGTCATCTTCGATTGACTGACAACCACTTTTAAATCGTGAAAACCATTTATAACAATGTGTACAATCTACAGAATCATCTCCATAAGCCTTTTTCAAAAGTTGAGACATTTCTGTGAAATTTCTCACTAGTTTCATGTAAAATTTTACATTGTATCGTTGCTCCTGAAAATCGCACATTACAAAAATTGCTGCTAACACTTAAACATGTTGCACCCAAATAACAACAACACGACAACTAAATGAGATATCAACAATCCAAGAACATGTGGTTACAGAGGAGGTTATGCATAACACAATGCTGCCAAACACATGTTACTAAATATCTCCGTCCGTGCATAGTTACAAATTTTCGGTTATTTTCTGAACAGACCTCTTAGATGATTGATCCTTTCCTCATAATAAAGGAAATTTTTGATTACAATAGTATAATAATACCTTTAAGAAGTCAAATATAATAATAATTTTACATTTATATTTTTATTTATTTGCTTCTTTTTTTATAGGTATGATGTAATGTTAGATTGTTGGCAAGAAAGACCTTCCATGAGGCCATCTTTTACTGGTCTTGCTGAAAAATTAGGAGATATGCTAGAAGATAGTGTTCGAAAGGTAACGCTTTGTTTTATTTTTTAATTTAATATCTTTTAAATAATAAATTTATTAACCCTTTTAATAAAAATTATCTGACTAGTTTAAAATTAATATGTTTGCTTCTATATACTAATCTCCCATTTCAACTTTTCTTTCTTCTAAAATATAAATACTTTCTTCTAAATATCTGTGTTTTGTCATCATCCATCCTAAGATTGTATGAAAAATATAATAAAGTGTGGTTATTATAAATTTTTTGAAAATATAATTTGAAAAATTTCAAAGCTACATATCCAAGGTGTGATAAAAAAATAATAAAATTTTTTTAATTCTGTACTCTGCGTTTTTGATAGAGTTCATAATTTTCTGACATGTTGGCAGCACTGTCTATAATGCATAACAATATTTTCAGTTACATTAGATGTACAGTTCAAATTTGGCAGGCAAGTAATTAGTATATATATTATTATAAGTGGCAATTTATTTTGTTTGAAAATGATGAAACTATACAGATTCTTATCTGCGTTAAATTTTTCTTTAAAAATAGTATAGGGTGCAGTGAAGTGATAAAGATGTTAGAGAAGGCTTTTGGAATGGACGTTACGATGACAACAAGGCTTTATGAATAGAACAGTCAGTTTCAAAAAGGAGATGATGAAGACAACAGAAGGGTTGAATATCCTAACACATCAATAACCGATGGAAAAATGTACAAAATAAAGAATGTTATGATCAGTGATCAAGAATATACTATTAAAGTAGATGCTGAAAATTTGGAATCTCTTATATCTCGTGTGAAATAATTTTGACTGACTTTTAGGGTATGAAATGAGTAGCAGAAAAATGTGTTCCAAAACAGTTTAATTTTCAATAAAATCAACATCAAGAACAATTGTTAACTGATGTTACTAATGGCTCAAATTTAATCAGACACGTCATGACAGGTGATGAAATACAGGAATATGTTGGATACTGGTGTTCTTTGGTGTTTGGGTTTCAATTAACCATACGTCTCAGGAATGGTCAACCTGATATTGTACAAAACTACACTTTAAATATCATCCTCATAAGTGATACCTTAAGGTGGTTCCAGAGACTAAACAGAAAAAAGAGAGAATTATAGTTATAATATCGAAATGAAGATCCAAACATCTCAACGAAAGCTTTCTGAAAAGTCAAAACTGAAAAAAAAATCTTAAGTTTGATCGAATGATAAGGTTCTCCTTACTGTTTATTTTTATTACAACATTATTTGTTATGAATTCTTATCACAAGGTTGTAAAGTCATAAACAGTATTATTTAGCAGTTTTATGCTGTTTATGAGAGGCATTTCAAAGAAAATCATCACAAATGGGGACAAATAATTATTGGATTTTGCATCACAATAATCCTCCATCTTTACTACCAATTGGTGATTATTTAGCCAAAAATAACACCATGATGATGGTGTCATATTTAGCATAATCTAATGTAATTTTATTTTCTCGTATTAGCTAAACCTGTAATTTATACTATCACTATTTTTATTTGTTACTATCATTTTTCTTCCTCTATCTTCTGTGGATTCTGTTTTTCTTCTTGTTATACTCTGCATTAAGTGTGTATTAATAGTAACAAGAAGAGAATTTTTGCTGATGAATTATTTTTCTCTTTACTTTAGTTCGTAAAAAAAAAAAAATTGGCCATAGATAAAAGTCAAAAAACATATTTTATATATGGAAATGGCAGCTTGAGATCAAAGAAGATAGTGAGGACCTAAAAATCTCCCCTCCATACAAAATACTTTGAAATTTGTTAATCGAACTGGGATGAAGCAGATGTCAGATTTAGTTGGCAGATTAATTCTTAATTAATAGATATTGTATCTAATAATGATTGTATATTAATAGATATTGTATCAGTTATCTTCTTTCTACTACACTGTAAATAGAACGATGGACCAAGTTGTCATGACGATAAAGCAAACTTGTTCACCCTCTTTACCCTTACAACAACACTAATAAGAAAAAAGATAGAACCAATCCTTCACTGCATAGCATTCTTAGGTTATTGCATAGCAACAGAAAGCACTCTCACAAGTTAAAAATTTTAACATTTTTTTAATTGGAATTTGTGAATAAATGTTTATTTATGGAATATAAATTTCTACATCAGTAAAAACTTCTACATACTGTACTGTATTAGAAGATATTTATAAAAATAATTGTAAATCTGTGCCTATTTTATTATACTTTAGGTGAACTGGTGAAGGGTCCTTCATCTGACAATCCATTACTGATGTAGGGGTGAATGAAAAGATATGTTTTTTATTGTATTGTGACAAGAACCTGTCTAATTCACTTATAAGATATTTTTAGAAATAATAAGATGCTATGAAAAAATGTATAAAGGTGCTCTCAGAGTCATATTTCAATATGTGCTAAAAAAAGCACAAATAAACCTTTTTTTTCTAATGTATTTTTTGTTTAACTATTACATTATTTTATCAAAATGAAAAGATGGATTTTTTTTTGTATTTTTTATATGAAATGTTCAAAAAATATTTGAATATTAATTGAAAAAACAAAATTAAATATTAAATATATTAATATATTTTAATTTGTATCTCTAATTACATTATTAAATATTTACTCAACTTTTTCTTTCTTTTCAGCATTATGTTGATTTGAATGATCCATTTTTGAAAGAAAATGCTGAATTTTTAAGTCAACAGGATTATCTTAGTATGTTAAGTTCGCCTACTTATGTAAATCTTAATAGAGAAAATGATGGAACACCGAATCCAGCAACACCTGGATATGTATGTATGAAACAACGCAAAAAAACAGATGCTCAAGAAGAGACTGAATTACGACCGATGTTGAGTATGTTTTTTTTTTTTCATTTTACCATCTTTTAGCTTTATCTTCATTTTAACATATGAGTTTCTTTAAATTTATTATCAGTTTAAAAACTGTTATTTTTTTAATCTTTATTTGTAAGTTATCATTCAGATTAAAAAATGTTTTCCAAAAACATCTTTTAATCAAACTCGTTTAATGTTAAACTCGTTTAATAAAAATTAATAGTTTAATGTATATATACATGATATGCTTAAATTATTAAAGATACGAATATTTGAAAATTAATATAACAATAATGAAGTAACATTTAAACAGAAAGAAGACAATTTTTAAATAAAAAGGAAAAGTAGTAGTGGTGATAAAAATGGTTTAGAATGTTAAATTTTATTTAATCTTATAGGAAACAATAAGTTTATTATATAATTGAGGGCAATTATGGGAAGTATAAGGAGGGAAATGCAAACAAATAATGCTTACCTCCAAAAATAAGTATTTTATCAACAACAATAAACATCATGATAATTTTCTTAAATCTTAGAGAATTTCCTTGATTTAGTCTTTGGTTAAACAATGAGAATTGATTCAGATACAATAATTTGACAAATTTTTACAATATATAGTCAAATAACGACTAAATAAAGCTAAATTAAAATAACTTAATAGGAGACTGTTTTCAAGTAAATCATGAAAATACAGAATTAAAATTTGAGTTTTCCGTAAGATCAAAAAATATGAATTTTTTAAAACTTCAAGGATTAGGTAATGTTGCATGTTCTGTAAATCTTAATCTTCTCATCTGGTGGCAATACTTCTATGATCTGAATGATATTTTAAAGCTAGGCCAGGTAATTTATCTGTCCGCATACGATTCAAATATCCATACCAATCTATGTTTCTTTCATCTTTTCCTCCAGATTAAAAATCTTCAAATCCTGTCTAATATTTCCATTTGGTATTCTCTCCATTAGTTGCAGATCCTCCCTGCAACTTTGGTTTGATCTTTTTCCCTTTTATAGATTTTTTGGATTTCACTTCCGTACAACAAAACTGGTACTGCCATAGTCTAATAGAACTTCAATCTAGTTCCCATCCTAATCTTGTGTTTTAGGGTTTTGTGATTCATTACATAAACATGCTTAAACTTATTAAGTTTAGTTGTCACAACCTGGTTACATGAAAAAGATACTGCACACCCTAATAATGGAAGCTTCAGTATTATTTCACATCTTTGATCTCACTGGGTATGTTTGCAGAAAGCCATTTACCTTTGTTTTCTGAGCAGATATCTTTAAGCCGTACTCAGTATTGATATTTTGTAATGAATATATCTATTGCTGCAACATGCCCTCACAATCTTGTATAATATCTATGTCATCTCCATATGCAGTTATGCTGCATATATCTAGGTTTTAGTTACACCTCTGAGTCAAAAATTTGTCTCCTGGCAAAAATTTGTGTAATTGTCCAGATAAATACTAAAAAGTATCAGAGAAGTACAGCAGCCCTGCTAAACACCTCTATTGGTTATTGTATCTATCTATTCTAGGAATTCTGTACTTAGGAGTATCTATTTATTTCCTAAGTACCATTAGTATGATAGTACCCAAGGTACCATCATATTAACTTTTAATTGTTTTGATTAAATGAAAAGGAAACCTCTCTTTTTTATAACAAGCTCCATAGCTTAATTCAATCTAGACTGTTAGAAATTTTCAGAAAATCAGTATGCATTTCCAAATTACATCCATTCTCTTTTCAGTCAGCTGTTTAACTGTAAAAATGGCATCTGTTGTCAATTGGCCCTTTCTAAAACCTATTTGTTCTTCCCTAATTATGTATTCAGTAAATTACTTTCAATCTATTATTAAGTATCTAATTTAAATCTTTTATATGCTATCTAACAGGATGATTCCTTTATAATTTCACATGTATCTCTACTGCCCTTTTTAAACAATGGAACACATTGTTTGCTTTTAACCAACTGCTTGGGATTTTCCCCTGCTTCCAATGAATATTAAACAAATATAGAAATCTTAAATGTAGTAGAAAACTACCTTACTTTCTATACTCAACATTGATGTCACCCATACCAGTTGCTTTCCTATTTTTTTTGTGCTTGTATAGTATTTACAACTTCCTCAATTAAAATATCAGAACAAGCCAATATTGATGAAACATACATGCAAAGGATTATAATGGGAGATGAAAGCTGGATTACAGCTATGACTTTGTCAAAAGTTCAATCATCAAAAAATTTCACATTACAAAAATCACTATTAACACTTAAACACGTTGCACTCAAATAACAGTAACATAAAAACTAAACTAGATAACAATCATGGTGGTTACAGAGGAGGTTATAAGGAACACAATTTTGCCAATTTCTTATCACTAAATATCTGCATTGGCACATAATTAAAAATGTATGGTTATTTTCTGAACAGACCTCATATACGAGGTGCGACAATAAAGTAATGAGACTGATTTTTCTTTACAAGATGTGGCAACCCTGCAGCTTGCATAGGCACACCATCTTTGACCTTGGTCTACAAGCTACTTCTAGTCCAAGCGGCACATTGATGCAACTGCTCAGTCGTGAGTTGTGCTGTAATAAGTGAATACGTGTTTGTGTCTCTCGTCACAGAAATGAAACTGCAAAATATTGTGCAACGGTATGCCATTTCTTTTTGCGTTAAATTGGGTGAAAACATGACGACAACTTATGGTAAGCTTCAGAAGGCTTTTGGAGAGGAGGTTATGTCAAGAGCTCAAGTTTTTCGGTGGCATAAAATTTTTAGTGAAGGCAGAACGAATGTTGAAGATGAAGACCGCAGTGGACGACCATCAAGCTCACGGACAGATGTCAACTTGACCAGGGTGCATGAAATCGTATGATCTGATCGAAGATTATCCGTGAAAATGATTGCAGAAGAACTCAACATCAATCGAGAAACGGTTCGTCTAATATTAACTGAAGATCTTGGTATGAGAAAGATTTGTGCAAAAATGGTCCCCAAAAATCTCACACAACAATAGCGAGAAACACAGAAAAATGTGGCAGCCAATCTGTTAGAGCAAACGGAAATCAATCCAGATTTGTTGAGCCGTGTTATCACTGGTGATGAAGGTTGGTTTTTTCAATACAAAACGCCAAAGTTCGCAACGGTGCTCAAAGGGATCACCCAGACCAAAAAAAGCTCGCATGTCAAAGTCAAAAGTGAAATGCACGCTTGTGTGCTTCTTCGATTCCAAGGGAATTTTTCATAAAGAGTGGGTGCCTCCTGGACAAACAGTTAACCAATATTTCTACAAAGAAATTTTAGAAAGACTTCGTAAACGAGTTCTTCATGTCAGTGCCAATGTTGCTGATAATTGGATTCTGCATCACGATAATGTGCCATCCCATACTGCTCTGTCAGTACAGCAATTTTTAACCTCAAAACAAATTTCAGTACTACCCCAGCCACGTTATTCACCAGATATCGCTCCGTGCGACTTTTTTCTATTTCCAAGAGTCAAAATGGCAGTCAAGGGACACCATTTTCAAACAACAAAAGCTGTGACGATGGTCTTGTTGGATATTACAGAAGATGAGTTCCAGAAATGTTACCATCAATGGCAGAAGCGCTGGAATAAGTGTGTGCAATCAGAGGGGAACTACTTTGAAGAAGACAACACTAAACATAATTAAAACAGTAAGCAACATTTTTTTCACATCAGTCTCATTACTTTATTGTCGCACCTCATATATACATAATTATTATTATGTACCAATCAAAATAAACTTTTATTTATTTTATTCAATAAATATTTTTATTAATATTTTTGTATAAGATCATTTTGAAACACTTTGTATAATATCCATTTTATATATTTCTTACTATAAATAAAACATTTTTTTATTATATTTCAGACTCGTTAGCAAGCAAAGGGTCATCATCAGATATTGATTCTGCACCAAATTCACCATCTCCCACTACTAGTCCACCAGGTAAAATAAAACTTGATTTTTTAATTGTTTTATTTTTAAGAATAGATGATCATTTTTCTATAACTTTCATTTGTTGTAGATGGTGAAATGAATAATCATTTATGAAAAAATTCTAAGACTAAACTTGAAACTAAGCTCATGAACTTTAGAATAAAAATTTATAGATTTATAACAATATTCAGAAAGTGTTATCAAATATTTATTGCAAGCTAATGAATTTCTTATGAAAGAAGTAGTTTCCAAATTTAACTGTGGGTTAGTGATTTATAAAGCATTGTTAAATTTTGTACTACAGGTTCTTGAGCATATTGGAAATTTAATAAAATTCAAAAATTTACATCTGAACTGTTAGTAGCATGCTATTAATATAAATATATAAGTATAATTTACTACTATGTAATGAAATGAAAAAACAATTTACTACTTTGTAATGAAATGAAAAAAAATCATAATTCAAATACTTGTTTGCTTATTTTTAATTTCTTAGATTATTAGTAATAAATAATGTTACATATAAAAATAATAGAGGTTCTCCTAACAGCACCAAGACATTTCAATATCAGTGAACCATAAATGTTAATATCAAAATAAAGTTGGATATCATAGATATATGATTAAAAGAAGTAATAAAATAAAATGCATAAAATTTGTTTTTAATTAAGAACTCATTTAATTTTATCATAATACATTTCACGTCTAAATAAGTTTCCATCACGAATATATGTTCTTCAGCAGTTAACCGCATTTTTAGAAACAGTTACACTTGACTACACACTTATTGAAAAGCCAATGCTCGACACAGACTAACTCAAATGCGTAGGCAATAAACAGGCTTCTCGCATCCGGCTCCAGTCGTACCAACATATTCCACATTATTTTACCCATCTCATACCAAAATATGCATTTTTACAAAAATATACATTTAGTGAATGATGAGGCCTCTTTTAAGCTGAACACTCTGTACTAGGTGAGCAACTTAAAACCAAACCGGTATTAACTAAAGTAGCAGTTTACACATTTACCATATTTTTTATAAAAGATGTTTGAAATGGCACCCTTTGCACCGACGCATTGTTGTACTTGAATGATCATATTGAGAATCACCTGATGTAAAAATCAATGTTGTCAATTCGTTGTTGAATGTTCACCTTCGGTTCTTCGATTGTGAGGGGTTGTGATTCACAAACTTTATTCATCAAAAAGTCCCGTAGGAAAAAAATCGTATAAAAAATCGTAATTCTTCTGTAAAAGCCACATGAATGTGTGCTAGTGAATTGTTTTATGTGCGATACGTTGCTTCGTCTTGTTGTTAGAAGCTATACTCTTTTTCATGGTCTATTGACCAAGCATAGAATTCTTCAAAAATTATATGACAGTCTGGTGAAAAATTATTGGCCCTGCTACACAATTACCATACACCAATTTTCTATTCATGAAGTGGACACTGAAACATCTGGTAAGGATTTTCAGTCATAAGATACCTGACTTATACGAATTAATATGCCCAGATAAATGAAAGTGCCTCATCTGACATAAAATACAGCAACAGGTCCATTTTTCAGTCAACAATTTTTTTTTTTAAAGCCAGTCGCAATAATTAAATAATTTCAGTTTGTTTCTTCTCTTAGGTTGTTGGAAAGTTATTACACAATATGATTCCAAATTTTAATTGTGAAAAATCTTACACCAAGATGTGTGTTTTACACCAATTTCTTGTGTTAACTGGTGTATTGATTTTTAGAATGGATATTAGCTTTCACTACAGCAATAAGGCATTTTCCTTTCCTTGATTGAATAAGGCATTTTAGAAAAACACAACTGCAAACTATATTGCTTTGAAGCACGAACAGTTTACAACTGACAACAATAGACAAGAGTTATAACATACACAACCAATAGTAGCAGCGTTAAAGGTGACCTCAAATTACTGCAGTTGGAGCCAGCTCAGTTTGGTTGCTGACCCCATATGTATGTATATATTTGTATATATAGATGTATACTTACATTTACATAGTGTATTGAGTTATACTGTTCTATGAGAATTATAATTTTGATTTACTTTTTTACTACACAAAACTTTACCATTTATAATTTAATAATAAAAAATAGAGTATCATTAAATTACGTAAGTATTTTTCTTATTCGTTTCAGCTAATTTTGTATCAGTAGCAGAAGCTACAGCAAGCCATGGTTTCTCAAATCCGACATATCATAATTTAGGAAGACCTCCTATAAATCCATATATGAATACTCCTTATGTCATTGAAAAAGAAGGTAAACCATATGGTGTGCAGTGGAACAGTAGTAACAGGTAATTTCTTATCTTTTTACTTTTTGAGAAATTAATTCTTATCTTTTTTTCTTAATTTTTTCCTCTAATATTTCAGATTAGTCAAATATCTTTTACTTGCATTAAATTAAGTAGGCATATATTTTCTCTTTTTCTGCATAAAAAAAGTCATCTGCAGGTCTGCCCCTTTCATTAAATGGATGTATGTACATTACATTCCATAGTTGTTTAACATGATTGTCATAAGATATCAGCCTCTTCCAAAACATTTTTTGTCACCAGAAACTTTTTTCTTTATTGATATTTTATCTTTATAAATGTTTTTTCTCTTGAATTTTTCTTTTTTAGTAACACTCTCATTTATTAACACAAGGATGATCATTTTATGTTTCTTTGTTGATGGTAAACTAAATAAAATTTAATAAATCTAATTTTTTTTATAGTTATAAATTGATTTATACATTTCATTTTATACATATTCATTTTATGCATTTCCATATAAGACTTAGTTTTAAAAAAAGGCATTTCAGAATATTTTAAATATATTTATTTATTATTTATTGAAGGCTATATACAGAAAGTTACATAATCAGTATAAACATCTAGATTACTGCAGAGACCCAAAAGGTCTGTATACAGGCCTAAAAACACAAAAATCCAGTTGATACTAGAAACTTACATCTAAAACTTATGTTTTAAATACTGTTTACATTGTTTATATATCAATTTTGTGATTTTTCTGTTTGTTTATATGCATTTAAAATCTGTTTTAAATATTACATGCATTACTTGTTTTAAATATTACACTCGTATATAACTAAATTATATCAACGTAAATATTTTTTGTATTACCATTTGATTAACTCAGTATTATTCCTATTTGATCTTATATTCAAATCTTTTACATTTCATGGTAGCTAGTTATAAATTTTAGTACTAATAAATTCAATTTTTTTTCGCAACCTATTTATAACATTTAGGTAATATTGTATTTTTGTATATTTTTATTTCTGCTGTTACTGTGACTTTTTCTTAATCATCTTTTAATTTCTCAGATATGTTATTTAGACTGATAAAATAATACATTTTTATTTCTACCAAAAGTTATTTTAATTATTCTTTCCTGTATATTTTGTAGTTTTCTATTACATTAGCATATGCTCTGCCTCAAAGTAAAATTCCACATTGTAATATTGATTCGAAAAGTACATAAGCTTAATTCTTTAAGCTTACTAGTTTGTAGAGTGTTTCATAATTTAGGAAAAATATATAGTAAGTATTAACATTTACTTACAGCATATTGTATTGCGCTTCTCATTTTAAGATTCAAAAATATTTATAGAACTGAATGAAGATAAACATGGTGAAACAGTCTTGTTTCAAAGTAGGTAATCTGTTCTTGATGACAATGATATGAGTAGATTACACTAACAGTTATTCATATCTAATCAAGCAAGAGATATAAATTAAAATAAGGAAAAAAATGTAATTTATAAGTTTTGTGAATGGGATTGTTTTAACTGATATAAATCTATTTGTAGATAATGCATTATTGGTTAAAGAAGATGTTATTATTAAATCTAACATTTTCTGAAAAAATTCATGATTTAATGGGTGGTGGGAAACCCCTCCCCTGTTTTATTTCAAATAATTAAAAATATTGTTGAGTGTTCACTGTTTGACAAGGATATTGGAAGACTAACCATTGTAACAATTTCTTATAAATACAATTTATTACAAATATATAAAATAATATATATATATATATATATATTATGTAACATAAAAAATAGTATATTCAAATAAAAAGATAAAATTTATTTAATGACCGTTAAATTATAAATACCAGAATATAATCCAGTTTACTAGAAATGTTATAATGACTGATAGAAACTAATATTGCATTAACAAAATAACAATTGAAAAGTCTAAAATTCATACAATTCACTTTCTGTAAGTAACAGTAACTTTTACTGTTTACAAAAGACCTACCCTTTATGAGTGAATATAATACTGTCACTTTCACATCTGTACCATATTTGTTTTCAATCACTTTCCAAAGTGTAATACGTGTGATGCACACTTCGGTCATTGTTACAAATTACTGTTATCACAAACTGCACTGAACTCAGGCTTGCAAAACTATTTACTCTGTCCACTGGTCCCCAGTAGTATTTATATCTCGTGGCTTGCAGAACCAGCATCCAACTGTTCTTCTGATTGTTGAAGTGTAATAATTTTCATTGTCTGCACCCATACATCTTTAAGTTTTTTCCGGTTCGGTAGTCCTTCTGGTAGAACAGGAGCATTTGTTGGTGCCATTGTCTGTATTACAAAAAACAAATTGTTAAACAGACCCATTTTTCTAAAAAAAAATCCTTTTTAGTTCCTTCTAGACTCTTCTTTCTCTATTTTCTCTCTCTTTTTTCTTAACTGTTACACTGGACCTGTTACACCATTACATAAATACAATTGATGGAACTGACTGACTGAAATTTATATTATGTGTTGTACATAACATATCTGGTATATCTCCGATAACCAGAAATTAAATAATTAATTAATATAATTAATAATATTTATTTGATACATTCAAATAAATATTAATTTATTAGTGTTTTCTTTTAGGTTGTAATGAACTAATTAATTTGTTTCTACTTTTATTAACTGTAGCACTTTTTCTTTTTTATACTGTTATCTCTGTTTTACCACATTGGTTGTAGACAGTACAATAAAATTAAAAAAAAAAATATGTTAATTTATGTTGGGTATTTCTTCTGATTCAATTATTAATTCACATATATATATATGTGTGTGTGTGTGTGTGTGTGTGTGTGTATTAATGATAATGAATAGGATAAAGTAGCAGATATTTCTTCAAGTAATTATGTTGGCCAGTATCTGTCATATTTTCACTTTATAAAATTTAAGCCTATAAATCCATTTATTGTGAAATAGAACAGTTTCCTCATGATTTACATAATAAAAATTACATTTATAATGATATTGCATGTCCCTTTTACAGTTTATTACAAGTTTCATCTCATTATTTTCATTCCCTCTTCAAATAAAAGCCATAAAACAATTAACTTAATACTTGTGAAAATTTATCATTATAGAGATTAAAACAAAACTAATTCCTGTCAAAGATTGACTTTTTTAAGATTTATTTTGAAAGCACTTAACACTTTTATACAAATTACTAATTATTAATTATGTAAGTTCAGTACACCTAAATTTATGTATGTATATGTATAAAAGGGAAATAGGAAATGTTCAAAAGAGTTTTAACAAATTAAAAATTAATTTTAAAAATTCATTTTTTTAAAATAAAAAGTAGTGTACATGTTAATGAATTACTTAATTATTATTTTTTACTGATCATATTATTAATATGTAGGTCATTTTTTTTTTACACATTCCACCAGTCTATTTTGGAAATTCTGCATAATATGACATAACACAAGAACTGGGAAGATAGTGATTTTTCTCTTCAAATTCCATTTTCAGTTTAGGAAATGGTTATAGGAAAAGTCAGTACACTATACTCTTGACATGTCCTCACAATATAAAATCACTAACTGTTAAGTCAGAGAATCTCAGAGACCATATAGTATCACCATGATTTGAAATTATTCTACTGCAAAACAATTTTCTTAAAACTACTATCATCTGCCAGGCGTATGTGATTTAGCTCTGTCCTGTTCAAACCAAGTGTTTTCAATTTCAGTTTATAGAAAAGTTTGCAATTTACATCCTAAAAACTTTCCACAATGCTAACCTGGTTATTGGACATTGTATGGTTGCAAAATACCCTATTATTTTAAAAAATTGTAAAGGCCTATGACACCATGTGGTAAGCACAACATACTGTACTCTAAGTTTAGTGCTGTGTAATAATTTAATTTGTTTAAATATCCATTGAAGTGGAAATGTATTTCATCCACCTCCTTATGTTGTTGATAAAATCAGTATCCTCCTTCACCTTCACCAACACTTGTTTACAGAATTGTCAACACAATTGTCTGTGGGTTTTAGTATGTGAACGTTTTGCAACTTGCTGGAGTGGAAGTGCAACTTGTGCAGTATTGTTTTTATGTTACTATGGCATAAATATAGAGAAAATACACGTCAGACTGAGTAATGAGGGCTTCTGATGAAAGCTTGTTGAATTGCCTTGTTATTCTCTGGTGTGTAAGAAGTTTGTACAACACCCGGTGGTTTCTTCTTTACAGCCAAAGTGATTAGTTCATCCTTATTTTAATAGCATAAATAGCTGGGATACGTACATGCCATCCTACCATTAATAATGCTGAAATTCTCTATGTGAGGTTATTATACTTTCACCATTCTTATAAAAAGACTAAACAGCAAAAACAAGTTTAATCCCATTCTACTGTTTCATACTTAGTAAATCGCAAAATGTTTTAGATAAGCTGACATTTGTCACAGCCCTGTCAAATCCCAAGATTGCCAATAGAATTTGCAAAATTTAAAGTTTCCTTGTTCAACTCTGTTTTTAAGCTACTGAATTAATTTATTATAACTTATGAAGTAATTTTTTTTAAATGTTTTTAGTCATTTTTTTAACTAAATCTTTTTGAAATTTTGAAATTAGAATTTAAAAAAATAAAAATAAACTGAAAATGCGATTATAGATATCTGAAAAAAGACAAATAATTTTATATTATTTGGCAGAATCATTGTTATGATAACAATAGTGGTATCTTAATGGCTCTGAAATAATTATTTTTTCTAATCATTGGATTCATTGTTATTTAATTTTTAATTAAGGCTGTTTATAAAAGAACATTTACAAGCCTGTATTATGCTTCCACTGGTTGTCTAACATAGAAAAATTGATTTGGATTGTGCCTTTTATTTATTCCCCTTTATTTTTTTTACAAATTTAAATAAAAATTATGTTGGTATAGTTTATTTGTATGTCTTTCTGTTAAAAAAAAAAAGGTGGTGTATTTGTTTGTTTGCTGTATGTGCTCACATTTTTATTTTGAATGAAGCACATGAATGATTCATTCATTTGAATGATTTATACTTCTGTAAAGATTCATTCATTTGAATGATTAATACCTCTTGTTATGAACAATTCATCTAAAATGATATTTGTGTTTTGGGGATAAAAAAGGGAAAACATTGGGGTTAGAGCTGTGTTAAAAAATCACAACTTAAAATTTTTATATATATAAATACAAGAGTTGTCTGTCTACAACAGCATCATGCAAGAACCAACCAACTGATTGATTTCAAATTTTCAGGATACATTTGTGTTATCCCAGGAAAGGTGTTAAGCCATAGATCCAGGTCCTAACCCCTTCAGAAGTGAATTTGTGAATTAAAGATGTACATTAAAGAAAAAAGTATTCTTTTTCTTCATTATTATATTTCTATCACCATGTTAATAGAAATATAATGAAGGATTATTTTTTTTTCCTTTAATGAATATCTGTAAAATATTTAATATTCTAACAACCATGAGGGTAATGAATGTGTCAGGGATCAGGGGGGCCACACCCTGCTCAGGCGAAGCGAACCTGACTGGCTGGTGTCAATAAAAAAGAATCACACATATATATCTAAAATTAATTTTCTATTAGAAAACGTGAATGTTATTTTATACTTTTTTAATTAATTTTTCTATTTATTATTTATTAATTCTTTTTTCTATTTATTTTTTTAGCGGTGCTGAGTGATTGAAGAAATAAATTAATAAAAAGATAAATGGTAATACATCATTTACTATGTTTTTGAAAACATAGTAATTCTTTTTTCATTATCTAGTCAAAAAAAAAAAAAAAAATTGGCATTCAACAAATTTATTATATATGTAAATACATGTATATACATATGCAATATTTTTAACATATATAATGTATTTTAATTTAAAAAGAAATGAATGAATCATTTTTCTTAATGTGTGTATATATATATATATATATATATATATATATATATATATATATACATTTTTTAATTTACATTTATTATTTTTAAATAAGAAATAAATATACATTTATTTATTTTTTTTTGTTCATTGAATTCATATATATATATATATATGTATGTATGTGTGAAAAACATAAAATAACATTAGTTATTTTTTAATATTTCTACAGAAAAATACTCTCATTTTTCTAGAAAATAAAATATGAAAAAGTATAAAAATATTGAAAGTAGAATGAAATTTATGAAAAATAAAAAAGAAATGAATAAACAAACTGGGTCACAGGTAAGGATTGCTATGTAATTGAAGTGAAAGTTATGAATGGTTGTTTAAAGATTCTACCGAAAGTGTTTGCTAGTAGTGATGCAAAAAAAAAGAAAATAATTTTTTTTTAAACTTTTTCTTTTAGAAAAAGATAATAATATTTCTAAGAATATAGTAATAATGTATAATAAAAGTTTGTGTTTTTTTTTTTTTTTTTTTTTATGCAAAGGAAAGAAGAATATTTGTCGTTTATTAGAGCAAGGTAAAAATGTATTATAATTCAAATAGGTGTATATAAGAAATTATTGTTTTTCTTGTTTTTTTAATATCATCTATCTACTGTTAATAATTTAATTTGATATTATAAAAAAGTTAATTATTAAAAATTAAAAATGTAAATTGTTATATATAATTCTTTATCTTGAATCTTACTTTTTTTTAAATAATACTTTCTTTATAAGCTGTAAATCTTCGTGGCAGATTTGTAGCATCTTGGACTTTTATCTGACAGTCCTGGGTTCAAATCCTGGTCAGGCATGACAGTTTTCATATTTTGCAAAATTTTATTCCCATATACAAGCTTCAAAAAATTAAAAAAAAAAAGACTTGATATTACAGCAGCTTTTTTTGGTCTTAAGGTTTCAGATGGGAAATATCGAATACTCATTGAAGTGATAGTGGGTTAGAATTTTACCCCTATTACGACTGATATTCTGATCACACCAGTCTCAACCTTTTTCCTTTAATGAACTGCAGCGCACTGTTTGATCAACTTTGATTTTACTTTATTGTACAAGGCATGTTTTTTAAGTAGGGGCTGTTTTGATATGAAAATTGAAATAAGCGAAATAGAAAAAAACTTTATTATAATAAAATAGATGACTAACATATAAACATATACTATTTTTCACTATTATTATTATTCACCATTCACTGCAATACATTTTGATATCGGCTTACTAGTTTCATTATTCCGTTACTGAAGAACTCTCCCAGCTGTGATTTCAATCAATTAATTACTCTGTTTTGCAATTCCTCATCATCTTCAATGTTTTAAGTGGAGAAAAAGGTAATAATCACCAGTGCAAGATTTGGACTGTAAGGGGGATGTTTGACGATTTCCCAGTGAAATCATTGCAGTTCTGTAGTTTTGTTTGCCATGTAAGGTAGTGCATTATTATGGAGAAACAAAATCCTATTGGTTGCACCTTTTGTTTTGAATTGAATATTTAAGTTTTGTAAGCATTTCACAGTACATATCAATATTAACAGTGTTTCCACGTTCAAGAAATTCAATCAGCAATACCCCTTCATTGTCCCAAAATAACCATAGCCGTTAAGCTTTTTCATTGAACTTTCTCGCTTAAATGTTTCGAGCTTTGGGGATGATGAATGCCACCATCACATTGACTGCTGCTTTGTCTCAACATTTAAATAAGATGATAAGTTTCATCATCAGTCACAACTTGTTTCCATAAATCATCACCTTCATTTTTATAGTATCTCAAAAATGTTTGAGCTGCAACAAGATGTTTTTCTTTGTGTGTTTCTGTCAAGATTTTTGGTACCCACTTGAAACACAACTTTTTGTTATCTAGTTTTTCAGTTAAAATGACATAAATTACTGTTAGTGAAATAAAAGGAAATTCAATCGGTAATTGAGAAATAGTATGCCTTCTGTTTTCATGGATTTTTGCATTCACATTTTCAGTCATCTGTGATGACAGTCGGGAGACCACTATGTTCTTCATTGTGAACATTTTTTCTTCCTTCACAAAACAAATGACACCATCTTTACCTTTGCACATAACACTGGGTTCATAAACATCAACAATTTCTCAATGAATATCAGTAGCAAATTTGTTTTTCGACAACAGATAACGAATTACAAAAGGTCACACTTCAAAAGTCACTGGATTATTTATTGTAGCACTCATTTCAGCCAGGCTATACACAGCAACTAATGCAAATAATGTTAACCTACTATTGCAAACAGATGATCATTGATATAAATAAACATGCTACACCAACGCTATCAATTTCCACTGTATCTAATGGCGGCAAATTGAAAATGGCCCTTACTTAAAAAACACGCCCCGTAGTTTTATAATTTTCCTATAGAAAACTTATAATACATGTAATTTTTATGTCTTTTTTTTAATAATTTTTAAATAACAAAATTACTTGACCCCCTTTGAAGGAGGTTGGTTTGTAATCAAACATCAAAAACTTGTTATTCTATCAAGATATTTATTTATTTTTTTTTTTTTACACGTGAGTCTATTACTTTAATATTTGTTTACTTTGACTTTCTATTTAGTTAAATAGTTTTAAGATAAAAATATATATAGATTTTTTTATTAGTTATGTTTTTTTATTATTATTATTATTATTATTATGTAGGTTAGCTTCTTCTAGTCAGGGATCTTTTGATATAAAATATGGTGGTCTATACCATTTCAATTTTCAGTAATGTCATTATCGTGAAACTCCTGTTTCACTTATATTCAGTCGAACACTTTTATAAATACATCCATACTTTGTAATTGTACTTCAACTTCTGTTATGTATGCATAGAAAAAAAATATTTTCCAAAAAAGTAAAATTTCATTAAATAATATTATAAAACCAGTAACATTATCATCAAATTCATGATTTTAAATTTGTTAATTTCTTTATTGTTGTTTAAATAGAATGCACGTGAACAGAGATTCATCTATTTTTTTTTTACTGGAAATTGAACTAGTATAGACTATATATATAAATATTGGTATAATTTTTAAAGCTTTTTTAAATATATCTATTTTTTTATTTGTTATTATTAAATGTATTTTAATCTGTGCACTTTTTAGTAGTAAGATAATATCATTATTTTTATTATTATAAAAACCTAATATTTACAGTTTTACTCTTTACACCTTTGTAGTTCTATGTTCATTATTTGTAAGAGAAACCTATTCTGTTTTCTAATGTGTATATAAATAACGGGTTTGGAAAAATTTGGAATATATGTTTTTTATCAGTGTATAGTTGATGTAGGAAGTTGTTTCACACTGCATTGGAAAGAGCTTAAGGTCTGCTGAAAATCCATTAAAAATACAGGTATTTTGAAATTTAATGAAATTTTTTTTTTTTTTTAACTTTTAAGTGTAAATATATTATATACTTCAGTAATTTCAAATAGTCTGAATTACAATGGTCTTTTTGATTACAATAGTTATTTTGTATTTTTAATTATAAACTGATTTATAGGACGTTGGCTTTTCTGAATTCATGGCTATTGTGTCGACTGGTTTCATCATAGAAATTCATATGACCAAAATTTAAAAATCAATTTAAATAATTTTTTAATAGGATTAAATATAACTTGGTCCATCCCCCCAATGCCCTCATGTTCATTCAAAAAATCATAAAAAAGTAAATTAAAATGCTAAAAGTTAACATATTTTAATTATAAAACATGTTAATAAATACTATAAATTTTACATGGTTAACTTTAAAAACACAAATTAATTAAATAATATACAAATTGTTTCACAATTTCTGTATCATTTATTTTAATAAGAAAATCACGTGTTAAAAAAATAGTTTCTGTAATAAAAGTGATTCTGTAATATAGGAGAAATATAAAACTTTCATTTCCAATTTTATTGGATACACTACTTATTATTTGTCTCATAACCCCTAAAGTAACTTTGTGTGAACTTTGAAGTGAACGATTAATGGCACCTCAATTTTGGAAAGAATGGATAGGTAGGTTATAAGTGTTTGTTAAACATCCTACACAGAGAAAAATTTAAAAAAAAAAACAAAGGAAATAATTTTTTTATTGTTTGTTGAAATCCTGTACAGGGAACAAAGTTTTATTTTAATCATATTAAAAGATTAGGTAAGCAGTTTTTTAAATTTCAATTGAGTGAATTTGTATGATGAAACAAGATGATGGCATAAAACCATGAATTCAAAAATTACTCCCTATAAGTCGGTTTGTAATTAAAAATTTTAAAACATTACTATCATAATCAATAAGATGATTGTAATGAGGACTATTTTATATTACAAAAATATAAATGCTTTCATGTAAAAAAGTGAAAAAAATTACATTTCATTAATTTTCTGAAATTTTATTTTTAATGCATTTTTGACACATTCTGAATATTGCTCTAACAGACCTTTTCAATGCTGTGAAAAATACCTTCCTACATCAACTAAATGCTAACATAAAACATATATTCCAGACGTTTTTCTAACCCTATTTGTCCCATTGTAAGGAATATATATGGACATGCAACAATTAAAAAGTTAGTTTCACTTGTATAAAAAAAGCAATATTTGGAATGCTTATACAAATTTTTTTGTTTACCTTAAAGTAAGTTTAAACATCTGCTTTTCTACATTATCATTAGTTTTATTTTAAAATTTATCATAGCATGGCATACATGCTTCTCTATGTCTTTATTAAAAAAATTCTCATCGTATATGCGATAATCATTTTCTGTATCATATTTTGATATTTTTATCAGGGATATTACTGCTTCACAAGGGCTTCTTTCACTGAATTGAATACATGGCACAAGGTTATAACTATACAGGTGGGTTTTCTCACACTTCCCAGTTAGAATTTTTTTTAAGGAATCCCTGTGTGATGTACGCTGTGTGAGATTGCATTGTCATTTACATGTGAAATACCCAATTCTGTTGCAGTTTTGCCCCTGTGATTTGCGTATTTGCAAGCAACAACATGTGGATCTATTCAACATTAACATTTGAAATCAAAATTAACAGCTTTCCCTACCAATAATTGTCTTTCTTTATCTCTGCTATTATTTTTACGCAACTAACATCATTTTGCGACCTATCATGAAAATGTTATGTCATCATTATTTTTATTTAACTGCTGATGAAGTTTAGTAAGGTTACACTTCCTTTTCTAAGAAAATAAGTCACTGTACAGATTTTTAATTTGGATACTTACAACTGATCTGATATGTTTTTAGTATATAATGGAGTAACTAATAATACCACGTGTGAAATATTACTACAACTGAAGAAATATGGAAGTGAACTAGTGTTCAAACTTCATTAAAATATTTTCTTTTAGAAAAGAATCCTTGGTCGATGCAACTAACTTTTTGATTGCCTCTCATGTAGGAGTGTGTAGATTAATTAAAATAAATATGTACTTAGGTTTATTGGTTAATGACGCAATACAAAAATTTATAAATTTTTCTTTTTTCTTACAATATAAAAGTATTATTATGTTAATAAAACTAAATTTTTATTAACAGAATAACATAAAAAACAATATTTTAGCTCAAAAAAACTTTTTTTTTTAGTTTTAATATATGGAAATAAAAATTTTCTTGCGGCATTATACACAGCCCCAAATTAACATGTTGGCTGTGGTATTTTTTTAATGCATGTAATTTTCATGCATTACAAATATCCTTGTTCAATATTCACATTTTTACAGGATCATTACAAAAAATATATCTTGGAAGATTTCAGTATTTTTTTTATACATATCATTTTCATGCATTACAAGTCTCCATTGTCCTGTATTTACATTTTTACTGGTGCATTACAGGAAATATATCTTAGAAGTTTTTACCTCTTCTAACACTAACTGTCATTCACAAATATAACTATTTATGTTACTTAACAGTGTTATGAGCTGTACAAATGTCTATCTTGTTTAGGCTCTAATCGTAGCGATCCTATATGTCTGGCATTACCCCCCAAAGTGGTGATGATAAATTTTACCTTTTTTTTACCGATTACCTAGGACCTGTGCCACACAGAAGGAAAATAAAGGGAAAGAATAGGATGCTACAGATCATATGTAACACAGCGAGACTATTAAAAAAAAGCAGCAGTAAAAGAATTAAGTGCTACAATATGTTATTATAAAATTAGGTGAAACTATCTTACAGAGCAATTATTATTTTCATTTGGTCATAAATAATTTAAATAAATATAGCGGATGAACCACTTATATTTACATTTAAATTTTTTATTCAAACTTACTAGTAAGATAAGGCTAAACTAGTAAGGTAAGGTTTCTTTAATTTATATCATTATGAAATAAAGAAATTTAAGAATAAGTAGTTTTAAATTTTAGCTTCTAGATTTGACATTTTTCAGTAAAAAATAAAAATTAAAAATTGTGTACTGTTGAAAAATTATTATATTTTTCATCATTAAAAAAAATATTGAAAATTAGTTTCATATACGGCATAATTATTTCTACTTAGGCTTTTATTTTGTAACGTATATTTAAAATACACATTTTATTAAGCATGTTCATTCTCTTAAACAAAAATAATGTTAGTGTTTTTTTTTTTTTGTTTTTTTTTAATGTGTTGTTATTAGTGAAGAAAACAGAAATAGTTATATATAGAAAAAATAATTTTATTTTCTTATCATAAATGAACACTGCATATAGCTGAAATGTTATAATACATTATTCTCAGTTGATAGTTATATAATAAATACGACAAAAGGAAAAGAAAGAAAATGTGATTGGCAGCATGTGTTTCAAATAAACACTGAAAAAAAAATAATCAGTTTTAGGGAACTATGAAGCAGATATGATAAAGATAAAAGTGTATATCATAACATGAAAAAAGTTGAGATTTATAATTATGTACGTTCTTTATTTATTAAAAATTCACAAAAAAATATTTAGTATACGAGTTGTTCTAAAGTTTGTACCTTTCTAAATTATTTAATTGTGTTGCAAAATATTTGCAACAATTTATATAATATTCTTATATATAAAAAACATGATTTAAACAAATTTTTTTTTGATTTTATTTATTTTTTTTAATTATTAAGTTTTTTTTAGAGTTTATATCTAAAGTTATACTCATATTTATTTATTTCACTTTATAATCAACAATAATTATAAAAATAAATATTTGTGTGTGTGTGTGTGTGTGTGTGTGTGTGTGAAATTGAGTAATAAATTCATAACCCTCGATTTGTAATATAATGCGCAAATAAAACAATTTAGAATAAGTTTAAAAATAAAAAACTTAAATTATACATATTAATAAAGTTTCATTCAAAAGAATTTCTTTATTTTTAATTGTTATTTTATTTAAAGGGGCCAAACATTTGCTATGAATTACAAATAATTTTAAATTTATAATTAATTTTTAGTCTTAAAATGTAGATTAGTAATTATTTATAAGAAAATTTTTTTGTTCTTGTTATTAATATAGTATTTAAAGTAATAATTAATTTTGCAACATTATTTGTTCTCTCTCTCTCTCTCTCTCTCTCTCTCTGTGTGTGTGTGTGTGTGTGTGTGTGTGTGTGTGTGTGTGTGACAGTATATGACAATAAAAATAAAACCCAATACTTGTTATCTAATTTAATAGTACTCTTTTTCTATTAAAATTTATAGATGTACTTAAAATTGTAAATAAATGAGAATTATTTGTAATTATTAAAAATTCTGTCTTCATATTGTATAAATTGATTATGTAAATAAATATTTTTTCCCAATGTAGTTTTAAGTTATTTATTATTATCAATTATTATAGACTGCGTTTTATTAATATTTTTTATTATAAATATATCTTAAGAAATTATTTTAATTATACATTTATTATATTACTGTTACAATTTTGGATTTTATGATTAAATGTATATAAATAAATGTATATATGTGTTAAATAATTTTATAAATTGTACAAAGTGAATTATAATAAAAATAACAAAAAGATATTGTGTATTAATTATTTTAAATAATACTTCTTTTCCATTTGTTTCTTTTTAACAAACTTTCTTGGTCATTCCATTAACCATCCTAGTTAATGGATGTTACTGATAAAGAATTAATACAACACTATGCATAATATAATTAAACAATATTATACAGTGTTGCAATAAAATGTATACACAATTTGATTAACTGTTACTCAAACAATTATTAACATACAGAAAATTTTCGTACTCAAATTAACACGAAAGTAACACTTATCAGAAGTGTCGAGTTCTTGGCTTGTATTGTTCAAATACTGTTAATAACACTGACTTTTGAATTCCAAACTTCGGTAAACATATCAACTGATGTTTGAGCGCATTAATCAATTGTAGCCAGTCTTGTGCTATAAAGATTATGATTGAGGTACACAAAAATAAATCCATCAAGACAAGATCTGATGAGTGTGGAGGGATTCAATGTTTCCTCTTCGTGCTAATCATCTGTTCACCAGAATTTCATAAAAATAGGCCCTCATGTCATGATGGTAATGTAGAGGCTTTCCATCTTGCTGGAAATGTCATTCTTCATTCCCTAACATCTCTTGAATGCATGGGATAACGGATCCTGTGATTCCAAGTAAACTTCACCTGTCATGGTACTCTCAAAAAAAAGGTGCAATTAATCTGTGGTAATAAATCATACCACATTGTAACACTTGGTATGTTCATATGGTGTTCCACTGTCAAATGAGTTGTGCAGTAACTGCAATTATGATGATTAATTGAGTCATTTAATTTAAATATGATCTCATCAATCAAAACAATTTTGTTTGAAAATTGATTGTCCTCTTCACATCTTGTATGGAACCACTCAGAAAATTGAATTCTGTAGTCAGGATCATGTTCACTGTGAGAGTGGACTGATGTAAAAATAACAGTTTTCCTTTTTCCATGTTTCAAAATGCAATGGATGCTTGGTTGTGAAAGTTTTGTCTCATGAGCCACTTTCTGAACAGATTTTCTAGATCACTCGTACATTTCTACGATATCTTTCTGTTTTGGTACTGGTGGATGTTCGTGATCTTCCAGAATGCTTCTTGTGAACATTTTCTTCTACTTCAATATCCCAGATACAAGCAGTGGTGAGTATTGGTGCATCATTGATACTGTTTTTTAAAGTTTCTTTGTAGTGCATCTATATTTTTTGTCTTCCAATAAAACTTAAGTCTTATTGATAAATTTCCTTTCCTCAAAGCTTAGTCTTGATTCAGCCATTATTTTAATTGATCACAACTGACCAAAAAAAAAGAAGGGTTTGGTAGTTACTAGCTGTCAAAGAGCGTATACATTTTTTTTTTTGGAACACCCAATAGTATTTATTACGTAAGAAAAAACTTATCTTTGAAAAGTTGTATCTTGCTAAACATTTGAAAGAAAAAATTGAGTTTTATTTTGTGTTAAGCCTTGTTCTTTTCTGTGTAATTACTATTCATTTAGAGAAAATATATAGGAATTATATATAATGATGTAAAAAGTATCCCCTTTTAGGTACAGATAGAGTAATTTAAATGTTTCAAAACTATGTTAAGAGAATACAGAAAGTGTTAATAAAGTTGACAACCCTTAAATAATTTTTCAATGGTTAAACATATAATAATGAAATTTAGCAACTGCTCCTATCTTAGAACAATCTAAAATGTCTATATGAGACCATCATATCCCAACCATCATGGGAGTGGAAACTCAAACATTTTTAATGAAAAGGTTAGGATTGTAACATGTTTTTAAACAATAACATGTTATTTTTTGTGCTTACACAAAAATTTTAATACAAAAAACATCAGCCTGCAACAGCCCTTCCAAAAAAAACAGCTATTTAATATTATTCATTGCTAGTTTCAAAAATGTGTACAGTACCTCTTAAATAATTGCTTCGCAAACACTAAAATATAAAATGTATCAAATGCATTAACTTCAAAACAATCTATTAATCAATACGAGATGACTACACTCCCAATGAGTGTAGTCACTGAGTTGTTCTCCCTACAAGAACAACTCAAAAACTTTAATGGAAAGTGTAGGATTCTGACACATTTACTTTAATCCCAATTCCTGTTGTGAAAAATATGAAAGTATTGCTCATCATATAAAAAAATTCCCAAAGAGATGGTCACTTTATCATACAAATACCTAATATGTAGTAATTTTACAAGTAGCTATAGTATGTATAAGGAATTGGAGTGTCGGGTCAAAACTCAAATGAACAGAATGATATGGATGGACATTAAGAAAAGGTGAATCCATCTCCAGAGGAACTATCAAACAAAACAAATGAACTCTTATAAAAGGTAGTTTCAGGCTTTGAGTGAATCTTCATTCCACACACTATTTTTTGTGAAATATTTATTTAATATCGATAATACAAGACATGCTTTTAAAGATTGTTTTGAAATTAAAAAAAAAAAACAAGTACACTATTCTTAACTATTTTATCTTTATGTGAAAGCATGTACTTTAATTACTTTTCTCATAATTGCCACCAATATTAAGGCACTTGTTGTATCGTGCAACCAGCTTTTGAACACTATAGTCATAGAAGTCTGCCACATAACTTAATAACCACTGCAACGCAGTCGCTTTGACACCATCATTGTTGATAATTTAAGCACATTTGGTCACAATTTCATAGACAACACTTCTTGAAACTTGAGGAAACTCTTCAGATAGCGAAGAAATTGTCAAGCATCTGTCCTGTCTCACTTTTTTGTCAACTTTCTGCACCAAATCTTCAGTAATGACAGAAGGTCGTTCATTCTGTTCCTCATCATGAACATTCTGGTGGCCATTTTTAAAAGCCTCTAACCCATTTTCATACCATTCCATCACTCATAATGTTTTCTCCATACACTTCACAGTGTACACTTCTTGCGGGTACACAGTGCGCATGTGTGGGATGCCGCCCACAGCATAGCAGTGATGGAATTTCAAAACGCTACTTACTTCAAAAATATGCCTCGAACATTATTAATCAATAATTGATCAGTCTAAATATTTGCTGCAACAAGTTGTTTATCTCCAGATATTATAGTGCTGCTAAAGTACAAATTTAAGTTTCCCTGAAGAAAACTCATCACACAATTCATCCCTAGAATTGTGTGATGTGTATACTATCCAACTGATTTGTCAACTACCATTTAGGTATCTTCTAAAGGGACAAATAAATAATAGCAAGTATGATAGATTGTTTTATTTGTATGCTTTTATGATTACCTGAACTTATCTTTTTTATTTCATCAGAAAAAATTCATTCATTGAATATTACTCATTTACTGACTTTTCATCTCCATAAAGTTCAGTCTGTACTTTTTAAATGAAATTGTTGATTAATAACATTCAATACTTATAGATTGTGAGAATAAATGCCTGCAACAATAGACAAGAGAGAATTTTTTAAATATTTACAGTTTATGCTTGGGTATATCCAAGCATTACATTCAGTACATTCTAATTAGTAATTGAGAAAATATTTTTGATGAAATTCATTTTAAAATTCCTAATGAGAATAAAACCACTGGACATAATGTTCAAAGGACAGAGAAAAGAGAAGAATTAATTATATTCTATAGAAGAAATCAGTAGTCATCAATTGGGATTTCATGATAGAAAATCAATGATGTAATGAAAAACTGAAAATATATTTATTATGAACTAGGTTGGTTAATTTAAATATGAATTCTTCGTTTACCACTATTTCTAAATGAAGTTTCCATTAGTTCTATTATCTTCAGTTAAATCTTTGTTACATTGTGCTGGTTGACTGTGTTTTATTTTAGTGTTATGTAATTAAAAATATAGGTTTTCAATTCTCATTTTAGTTGAAAATTTGTTTACATTCAGTTAACATTTAACACTTAAAAGTATTTTATAAAAGGAATAAAATGAAGGTTTGTTATGGATAATTGTATGACACATTACTTAAATGATCATAAAAAAGGTTAATTATTCCCATGCAGAATATGTTAACTACTGTACACAACAATAAATTTTAACAAGGTGTAAAGAAAAATGACAAACTACTCCAGCATGATATAATCTTCCACATCCTGTTTTTGACTATTTGGTAGCCAAAAGATTTATTGGGTGCTTATGAATACTTGTCACTATTAATGCAGCCCTATGTAGCTTTAGTCTACTGGTTTAGTGTATTGTAAATCAATTGGTTTGGGATCGATTGCTGGCAACAGTGCGGCATTTTTCGAATAAAATTCCATCAGTCTTTTCTCTCTCTTTTAATAAATGTGTATATATTAAATTTTGTCGTAATGGTAAAATTAAAAATTAAAGTACAATGGGTCAAAGGTGGGCTGATCATCATGTAGTATTGCATAATACCCTCAACTTCATATTCAAGTAGTATAAATAAATGATTCGCGGTGAGTAAGGGATTTTAATGAAAGTTGTAAAATAGTCAAGTTCATTATTTACTGTTACTATAAATGAAACTGGAGTAACAATTTCGAATTTCAAGTTCGTTTGGACTATGGATTTTCCTTAATCCAGTTTAATTACAAACAATTTTGTCCTTCGCTATAAAATCATTTTTAGGATATTAATTTTAAAAGTAATGTACTGGGTTTTTAGCTGTGAAGTACTTCTACTCTCGATTGAAGAAATATTTGAAAATAATATATAAAAAATTAAAAGAAATTTGGAAAGGGCTTTATTTTGTTATAATTGGCAAACCTGGTTCCACATTTTCCGGTGTGAAATGTAAGCTTGTGTTGTAGTTGGAATTAGTTTTGTTATTGTTGCAATTTAGATATTAATTGATCAACAAAATATTAATTTAGAATGACGGCTGATGACTGCATACAGAAACTGTACAAAAACTTTGGAATTTTAGCTGATGCTAAAGAAAAGATTGGAGAGGTATGTGAACAAATCAAAACGGCGGTTAGCAGGTTACAGATTTCATTATTAATTTGTAGTTCTTGATACTATCAATCATTAGAACAGTGACAAATGTAATTCTGTTTATATTTTGAAATTTATCATTTCATAAGTTTCCGATTTCTTAATTATCATTTTCATGTATCGGAACAACAGTTTTATGTATCTTTTTTGTAGTAACTTGTAATATCAGGACGCCGTACGTATTTCAGTTAGCGGATAGCATCTGGTTTATTAATTATATTGAAGAGTTAGTGTTATTTTGTAATTGCAACTTCATTATTTGTTTTTGATTTTAATGAATGAAATATTAGATAAGATTCTATCTGTTAAAAAATAAATGCTGGCCATTTTTTTTTTCTATGTACTTGCATGAGTACGTGGGTTTGGCTGTGGGAAAAAGTAGTTATGTTCGGATTCATTACAATATTTTGTAAATTAATTTAGGGTAAAAAATTTATTGATAATTTTTAAATATGTTCTTTGGCCACTAATGACAAATTTTATATAATGTGAAAGTTGTCATATTAGCAAGTTTCATCACAAGAACCATGAATGTTAGCTGTTTAATAGTGGTAATTGTATTTTAGTATCTCTGATTGTAGCATCAGTGTATTAAGTGCAGTTTTATATCTAGACAATTTTTCCACATAAAGTTCTTATTATTTCTCTTTATTGCATTGTTCAGAGTGATTAGTGAAATCTTTTAATTATACAAAAGTATAATTTTTATGATAAATGGAACCATTAAATTTTGTTGATATTACCTTTATATAAAAAAAATTTACTTTGGAATTATCCCCAGTGACACCAATGTTGCAATTTTGAATTGCAGTTCCAGCATAAATTACTGACAGTTATGTTTATTATTGATGAAGACATTTCTTATTTATATTGAACGAAGTGTATTACATTAAAAATATTATTTTAATTTTACCAATATATTCTATTAGTGATTTTCGTTGAAAATAAATAGCAATTTTCTGTGCTTATGTATTTGTATATGTGTAGTGATTTTCTGTGTTTATTTATTTGAATATGTATTATATTAAGCCATGATTTTTATTTTGTATACATGTAATATTTAGTTTATTTGTATACATTAGCAACTTGTTTTCTATGTAATGATTCGTTAATATTGACCCATGTTGCTACAGAATACTTTATATATTCATTGTAAGTTGATGCTGATTGATGTGTTCATTGTGTAGGTTGTCCAGTTTAAAATTATTTGTAATAGAATTTTTTTTCATATTCCTCAGGGATGTTTAAGTTGATTGATGTGTGTTAACAGTTTGTTTGAATTTTTTCTTAAATCTTTAATTGGAGCCACCTTTATTTATTGGCAAATATTTTTGTTTGTCAGTTGTGATGTAATCTTTGTATTAGTTAGTGTTAATGAGTACTTTCTTAAATCCTCGTGTGAATTTTTAACATTTCTTTACGTGATTTTCAGGTGATTTAAGTTAGTTAAGTAATTGTGAGTCATGCTTTTAAAACTAATAGTTTATATGAGGTTGGGTTTGAGATATGAATGTGTAAACCCATTTTTATTGATTTATAATCTACGTTGACATAGTATTTTTGTGGTAATGAGGGGGATGAAAAATGTTTTATGTTTTTATTTTGTGCTATAAAGTTCTTTTTTGTTAAGAATTCTCACATTTTCTTATGTTTCTGTGGTATTATAAGATATCTTACAATACTTTCTGTTATAAAAATGTGTGCCAGATTGGTTGATATAAGAAAACATTGTGTAATAGTGGAATGTTGATTTGAAAGTGGTTTTATATATCGGAGAAAAAAACATTTTTTAAATCTTAAGTGTTTAAAACAAAGGGTCAGTAAAGAAGATAGAGAGTAGGGATGTTACTTTAAATTTCGTGAGATCAATATTAATTTTATATTTTTCCTAAACCTTAACCTGGAAGTGACAATTTTTTTTCAAAGATTCAGTATGCTTCAAAATGCAATTTTCAGAAAAATCGATACTTCTAAAATATATGCCTTGAATATAAGTAAATTTTGTAGCATATTGTTGTTTTTAGTCTCAATTGAACACTATTGATGTATCATAATTTTTCCAAATATGACAGTATTTTCAACAGTTCTGCGAGATAAAAACTAACCTCACTTTTGTGTACTGAGTATTTGTGTCTGGCATCATATTAAATTGCGTTTTTTAGTGTTTGTTGGCAAATATGAATCATTATAAACTAACATTGTCTGTATATTATATTAATTATAGTGAACAATAATAATTCAAATTTTTCTGCATTATCAGAAAATAAAAAATTCTTGTGCAATTCTGCACAAGAAGACCGACTTTTCATTATGTTATTTTGTTTCGGTGTTCCATCTTGCAGTATCATAACAAAATTTTTTTAAACATAAATAGAGCGTAACTCAAGAACAACTCAACCAATCTTCATAAAATTTTCATATGCACAACTTCAGATACTCTACTACAGCATATCTAAATTTCAATGAAATTTAGATATAAATCTTCTAGTTTTGTTGATTGTCAAGCCGCAAAATTTTATACATTGGCTTATAAATATTTAAGGAAAACCACAATTTAAGTAAATGGTATTTTCATTACTGCTCGTACCTCAAAATCTAAAGAAAATTAATTTTCACCCCACTTTTACCATTTGACCAAACGTAATACTGTACTTTTCTTTGGAAAGTCATAAAAACTTAATCTTAGTACAAAAAAATTGGTGATAATAAAATATCATCAAAGAACACTTACCTGTTCTTTACTGTAATTTATTTTTAATATATTCAGTATGAAATTTTAGGGAAGGGTCAATCTATTTAAAGGGTCACAAGGGTAGTTGCTTAACCAATTCAAACAAGAAATAGACTTGTTTGAACCATTCAACTGCAGTGTTCATGTTATAACAGGTGCTTGAAGTCATTTTTGTTTGAACCATTCAACTGCAGTGTTCATGTTATAACAGGTGCTTGAAGTCATTTACAGGCGTCAGGAAAATTTATGTTGCAACTTGCTCATTTATGCTTGTTGCAAAGCTTCCATTGGTTCAACAGCCAAGTCACAGTTCACCCTTTTGTGTTCTATTTCAAGGAAAATTATGTATTATAACACAAGTGTCTGTATTTTAAGTGATCATTTGAAGCACAATACAGCAACACTTTATTGCTTTGAAAAACCTTTAACAGACCATATCAAGGAAGTACATCAGAACATTAAAAGACTCATCTACTTTACTGATGGTGTTTCAAGTCAGTATAAAAATAAAAAGAATTTTGCTAATTTGTGCTGTCACAAAAATGACTTAGACCTTGAAGCCGAATGGCACTTATTTGTATCATCCCATGGGAAAACGCCTGTGATGGTGTGGGAGGAACAACAGAATGAAAGGTGGCAAAAGCCATTAAACAGTCGGATATTAAATGTTGATGAAATGTATTCATTTTGTAATCACAAGCTGAAAAACATCAAGTATTTTTTTTATTAAATAAGATAACTAAGATTTCAGAAATTCTAAAAAATTGTTTTGACTACTCTGAAAGAGTTGTGGTTACTAGAAGCTACCAAAAGTATACTGCGTCAGAAGGCATTGTAAGATTTCACTTTACTTTAGACTCCAAGGACAATGAAGTCCATCGTGTGTCAGGTATTGTACCACTTTCTTTCACTTAAGGAAAAATACTGTTTTTATGTGTACAACGATCAGTAGTGGAAAAGAGAAGTGGTAGATATTAGCCTAAAAAATGATACCGATGCAGATGCCCCGAGGGACATCTGCATCGGTAAAGTTCACCCCAAGATAGTTTTACGTGTTTATGCCTTCAGAAAGAAGACAACGGACACCTGCAGCTACCACGTCGCCCTCAGGAACTAAGCTAGAAGCCTAACCGCGGAATGAAGACCCCGCGCCTAGTCCTAACTATTAAAGAGCCTATTACTGAATGTCTCAGATCGGTACTAACAACCTCTATAACAAACTTTCCCACTAAAGTTTTACACAGTGAAATTTAGACCTAGTTCCCTTAAGAACCCCGCTTATTACTCAAAGTGAGTTTCTATCTGACTCCGCTCCAGTCTGCCCGGGAGAGGAGAATATGTGGGTACCGATCTGCAAAGTCCTGAGAAAGTTGACATCACATCAGTGATGGGTCATTCTCACACAATTTCAAGAAAAATATCAGAAAATGTATCACAGCTGTTGGTTAACCATACTAAATAATAAACTTTCATTGCTACAGAAACATGCTATTTAGTCAAAGAATAATTAAAATTTTGCTACATTTATTTTTTCTTTGATAGTATTTACAAAAATAAACCAATATAAAAATAAAAATGAATTCTTAAAAAAAATGTAAGACACTCATTGAATTCTCAGTTGAGTAAGTTTTACAAGCATTTTTGAATCAAAATTGTATTAGGTTACTGGTATTGGCTAAGTTATTAAATTACGAAATATTATCAATAATTTAAAAAAAAAATTGAAAACCTCAACTTCAACAAATGGGCGGCTAAATATAAAAAATGTAAAGTGCAAAGAAGACAGGAATCCCTCTTGGAACATTTATTTAGCGAGTCAAAATTGTATTGCTTTTAACAGGTTTTTCATGGTTTTTGAGAGAAAATCATGAAAAACCATCATGAAGAAGAGAGATAGGTAAATAAACCACTGGACCAATCTTTTACCTTGAGAATATATGAATAAATTGCTTTTTGTTTCATTCTTCCAGGACTAATAGTTTTTTAGTTATGATTTTTCCGTAAACTTTTATAATCACAAAAGTAGGTGTGCGTACCATAACAGAAATGGCTGCCACAGGTAAACTAATTAATTAAAAAAAAGTAGTTTTAAAGTTAAGTTGTTTAGTTGTAATGATAAGTTCCAGTTTTTTGTATTGGTTAAGCCAACCAGCTTATGTTTTTTTGGGACACTTCAAATGGATTGACAAGACAGTAATTAAATATTCTCTGTTAAATATATATCTCGCTATTCTTATATTTATTATAACCATTTAATTTGATTTGGAGAAAAATGTTTTTTCATTTTTCTTTATTTTTAAAAACTTAGTATTAAAATAACCACCTAAGCTAGTTTAAAAATTTAATATACTGGCCTGTCATACAGTGCAATAAAGTACAGTACAGTGCTTTCCTACTGCCCATTTTTGGGGTTAATTTGCATTAAATTACTATTGATCATGATTAATTTTTAATTCATAAGTAATTTTTTACCTAACCTGAACTAATAAAATTACTCAAACATTTTTAAAAGGATTACTATAAAACTTTCTTTTCTATACATGTATTAAGTTGTGCATGTCTTAATTTTTTTAATCTTTGCTTTATGTAACAAATTTTTTAAAATTATTTGTTATTTTTTTCATCACATAATTATTTGTAATAAATTTATAACAACAGATAATGTGATGAATAATGTATTGGAAAAGGTAAACCTTTTCAAAGAATATTTTTCAGTTTTCCAATTTTCTTACATTTGTGTGTGTGTGTGTATGTGTATTCTAGCTGTAACTTTATTTACTTATTTTTACAGCATGAGAAAGAATATTTAGAGATTCTTACAGCAGTTAAAGGTTCTGCTAAAGAGAAGAGATTAGCATCTCAGTTTATTGCCAGATTTTTTAAACATTTTCCTACTCTTGCAGACCAAGCAATTGAAGCACAATTAGATTTGTGTGAAGATGAAGATATTTCGGTAAGCATTCTGGTATTAAAGAATAGAAATTAATATTTTTACTAACTTAATTTTAACAAAGTATTTTATTCCATTATTAGGTCATATTGCAAAATCATTTTTACTTTCTCCATAAAGTTGTAAAAAACTTTAAAAATTTCTTGAAGATAAATTGAATCTTTTCTGTTAAGTGGTAGCATTTATGTTTTTGTTGGGAGTAGTGTAAACACACCTCAATGTGGAATGGAATTACATCATAGTTGCTTGGCATGTTAATGTCACCACTGTGCTGGAATTAATTTATTTATAATATTCTATTATTCAGAAATCATTCTATTATTCAGAAATCATTCATGGGAGTTAAAATCTTTTATTCCATTTGTTGTCGTTATTTTCATAAAAACAATTTTTATTTGCTGAATTGAATTTACTGCAACTGAATGGTCACATTCACAATAATGAAACAGCTATTCAAAACAAAGGTGTTCTTGCAATCCATGCTTATGTATTAATGGGCACGAAATGAAATTATATACTCTGAAGTATAGATTGTTGGGTTTATTCCAGAAAAGACTGTTATGAGTCTAAACGATTGAGACATGGAACGTGGCTCATTAAATCCCGGTTAACTTTCATACTTGTTATTTGTTTACTGCTGGAGTAAAGAATACACCTCAGTCAAATTCTGTTGAGAAAAATTGGGAATGAACTATAACACCTGCATCAATTGGAACAGTTATGTGTGAGGTGTGGGAAGACAGTTTACCAAATAATCCATTACTGATTGGTGGACCTAATATGAATTTTGAAATTGATGAAACTTGCTTCACCAAGAGAAAATATAATAGAGGAAGCGTATGACTTAATCAATGGGTGTTTGGTGGAATGCTGATAAGCAAGAGATAGATTCACAGAAACTGTTGCAATCATCTGATGTATTGTGCCAGGGACTACCATTTTGTCTGATGAAAGATTGCTCTCTGACAGATTTATGTATACCAGGTGGTGAATCGCACATTATATTTTACTGATCCATAATTCTGAGCTCATACTCAAATGTTTTAAGGTTTGTGGGTTAGGGATAAAATCAGAACAAGAAACATTAGGGTATAAGCCAACTGATGATAAATTCATATTTTATTGATGATATGTGGTGGCAGCAGTACCAAAACCAAGATTTACTTCAAAAAATTTAACGTATTGTGGAATTTATGCCACTCAAATAAATTATCCTTCATATTTTGCATTATTCTACATTATTATTATTATTATTAGAAGCCTTAATATTCTTAGTTCCTTATCCTTTTGAAAAATTTTGATTTTCAGATTTTAATGGAAATATTCATTTTGACCATCCCTGAATCCATTTTGGCTAGTTTTGGCATGACATCTGTACGTATGAACATGTCACGCCAAAATTTTACATTGTACATATCTTGCGTAACTCAAAAATGATTAACCATAGAATGTTGAAATTTTGGATTTAGGATTGTTGTAGCATCTAGTTGTGCACCTCTCCTTTTGATTGCAATCAGACCAAAAGTGTCCAAAAAGCCCCAAAAACAAGAAAATTTCGATTTTGGACTCTTTCTTAACTGCAGTAATAAGCACTTATTGAGAGCTTTTCAGTGATATATCATAAGTGGTATTTATTTTCATTGGTTCCAGAGTTATAACAAAATAAAATTTTAATTGATGAAATATTTGAATCTCAGGGGAAGGCACATCAGTTTGAAACAGGCTTTATCTCCTTCTTTTCTTTAACTTAAATATATTGATTTATTAATAATTATTAACCTCTGATTGTGAACACATTTTTACGATAAATAATAATTCCCCCCAAAAAAAAACTGCTGTCATTCCTTTACAGAGGCGCGTTTATGCTACTCCCAACAAAAATGCAAATGCTGCCACTTTGTAGAAAATGTCCGATAAATGTGCATATGTGTGTTGGGCTGTATTTTTTATTAATATTTTTAAACTGGATTTACAGAAATTCTTTGGAAATGGCTAAAAGAAATTTCTTTAAGTGGGGCATTGGTGGTATTAATTTTTAGGAATAATTATAAAAGAGGAGGTGTAGTTTTCATCATTTGAATTATTTACTTCTTGTAAAGTATTCCTAGAAAATTAAGCTTTAGATTTTACGTTTATTAGTTTTCTTCTTGAATATCATTAAACAGAATTTGTACTGTCAATGTGAGATTTAATTTAAATGTTTCCTTATAACTCATTGTAATAACCCTTAATTACAGTGGGTTAATTATTTTTACATGTGGTAACACTTCAACATTTGGTACTAGCTAGTGTAATATTGTCAACCTCTAGGAACACTAGAAACTGATTTCTAAAATTGTTATCTAAATGGATTTACAAAATTCATTTCATGTTTTTATTTCACAATTTATTTCATCAATTTTATGTAAAAATAATAGTCATTAATATTTAAAAACCCAATGTTTTATTTGAAGTAAAGTTCTGCCAAGGGCAAAGCCAGCAAAGTTATACAACCCGTTCCTACTTTTCTCTTCTGAACTTTATCGATAAGAACGATCATAATTAATTTAAAGATAAGTATATAAAACTTGACATGATTACAATTCTTGCACTCATCTTGTTTGTTTTATTATGATTATTACTTGAATAATGTACTTAGAGATATGAAAAATCATCTTGCTCTGCAGATTTTAAAGTAAATATTTTCTGTTGAAATATAGAATCAGATAGTCACATTGTATTATCAAATGATGACATATAATTCATCATTCAAAGTAAATTGAAGGAAAACTTAGCTAACGGGTATTAAAAACAACAGGGTAGACAAATTACATAAAAAGAATTTTCAAATTAACTTGCTCTATAGGATGACTAAATTAGAAGACTAATATTTCTTTTATTGCACCTATGTTCACTTTTATATATTCTGTACTTTTATATATGAACCTATGTTTCTTGCACAAGAATTTAGCATTAATATAACATTCTAAAACTGACATTCAAGAAGCTTTGAGGTGTGAATCTCATTCTTCTGATTTTTTTTTGAAAACAATATTTAATGAAGATGCCCCAAATATATTATTAAAACTCATACATATTATAGCATCTTTGTCTCCATGCTTCAAATATTAGTTAAAAAACTTGCTCATTAAAAACACATCCTATTAAGCTTCTGAAAATGCTGATCGATATGCCCATCCAAGCTCAGTTTTTTTTCGAACTAAAGGTAAGTAGATAATGATCTATGCTGTTTCAGTTGTTCTGTTTCATAGGGACCAAGAATATTGGTAATATTTTAACTTAAATTTAATTATGATATGGTTATGATAGTAATATGAGATGATGTCAGCAAAATATGGTAGTTAACAAGTCCTTTAGTAAACGCAAGTTTCCGCCCATCCAATTAACAGGATATTGTAAAAATTGGGTCAATTCATAGAAGTCAGAGTCTACCCAACAAATTCTTGAGTATGTTTCCAGAAAAATTTTCCTACATATTTTTGATTTGCTGAAACCAAAGTTGAATGAACGTGTTACATTAATTTGCATGTCAGTCCTGTTCTAGTTGAAGAAAGATTTCTTTGAAAAGTGTAGAGGAAAACATCTTATCATCAATGACCAGTTACATAGTTGTGTTAGGTAATGCAGGGAATGTAAAATCAAATTAGTTTGATATTCAAAGTCATTGTACTAGGCTTCAGTGTAAATAATCTGCACTTATACCTTGATATTGCTATAGATTTATTCATAATTTATATTGATGATTTACAGAGTAGTTAATCATGAGCTAAGCTGCCGCTGTTACCTGCTCCCCATTTCCTTTTCCTAATACTTAATAATTTTGCAGATTTTATATATGATATGGTTTAATATGATATGATCTCTTTTCAATATTAAAAATTGATCCATAGCAGTGATTAAGCAATAAATCATAAGAAGATTTGTTTCAAATTTTATTACTTATAATTCTTGACTTTGAAATCTTTATGATTATGATTTCTTAAAATTATAAACAAGGGTTTTCTTACTTCCAGATGGGGGTGAGAAAACCCTTGTTTAAAGCTCTAAAATATGTGTATGGTAGTTGTAAATACATTATAGTTTAATTTTCATTGCTTGAATTTTTTTTCTAAAATGTTACTGAGCTGTAAATTAAAAACAGTTTGCCAGAAGAGTGAATTTGATGTTGTGATTCTTTTTTTTTAAGCATGTCCTGAGCAAGTAGATACTAAATATCTATTTTTCATCAAGAGGTCCACCACTAGAGGAAAAGCGGGCAATAACGCGATAGTCTTTTATTTTTATGTTATTAAACTACATTATTCAATTTAGAAAATCAGAACATTAAATTTTAGCCTGTTATATAATTAAACTTCTGCCCCCCTGCTTATTTTTATTTTGGAGTTCAACTTATATGCCAAAATTTACAGTTTATGGTAAATTTTTTTGTTGTATTTTATTTGGCTCATATCATTTCTTTTTAGATAAGAAAACAGGCGATCAAAGATTTACCTAATTTATGTAAAGACAATAAGGAACATACACAAAAAATTGCCGATATTCTAGCACAGTTATTACAAGCTGAAGATCAATCTGAATTATCAGTTGTTCAGAATTCATTGATGACACTTTTTAAAATTGATGCTAAAGGTAAGTGTCAATTTAGAACAGTTGAGTTTAGAAATATATCATAATAAATTTAACCATAACATATTTTACAATTAAATGTGAATTGACTTATATGAAACTTTTCTTTAACTTATGTATCATGCATGTTTTCATAAGGAAAAATTTATGTGAACCTATAGATAAGTATTTTTTCTACTTTGTATCTAAAATGAATGATTGATACTTTAAAAAAGTTAGTTATTAGATTTAATAACTCTTTAAAACTAAATCAAGCATTACAGTCAATCTTATTGTATGAATGTATCTATTAAAAGAGAAAATAAGTTGGTTTGGTTATGAATAAAGAAGACTGGTTTCTGAAACATCTTTTTTTAATATAATTTTTCTTCTCAATAGTTTCTTGTAATAGATTTGAATTACAAGGTTCATGAAAAAAAAAACAACTTTTTAAATTGCGTACTAACATCTGCAGATTGTGTGCTTTTGGCTACTGTGTGCATCTGTCGGGGCTTATGAAAATCACTTATCACAATAGTTTTCATTCAGAAAACATAAATTTTAGAGTGACAGGATTATGATTTCACCTCAAAAATTTCAAAAGGATTAAAATTGTACATTTTTCATTTACTAAAATTCATTTGAAAAATAAAAAAAAGCCTTGTTTTATTTGTGTTCTTAAAGTATTGTGAAACATATTCTCCAACCTAATATGTGATCTGATATAATTTTAGTATTCCAATTTTCATGCAAAAGTTGAAGAAAATTAGTTGAGAACTTAGAAATTAGAAGAGAATTAGTCGCAACTCATATTTATTAACAGATTTTTTTTCCATTTCTTCTGAATATCTGTTGTTTAAACTGCTAATACAAATCATCAGTTGAAGGATTTGTCACTAATGATACATTCGTGAAAGTTATTGTTAATAAATAAAAAAGGCTAATTTTACTTTAATATTATTATTATAATAAAACAATATACAATACCGTACAGCAAACCTGTTAAATGGAGGCTACTATAGTATGTTAAAGAAATGAGTAACCCCATCAAACATACTGCAAATTTTAGAACAATTTTTTTTTTATAAATATGATTTGATCCCAATTTCTTATTGTAATGAGTAGTATGTTGTCAAATATTGACTTAATAAACTCCAAAAGATTGGCTGCTGACATTCTAAAGTAGAAAAAATATAAACTGGCCCAAGTAACAATTTAAAAATTAAAAAGAAATATTATTACAATTCTATCATTTTGCAACTGGCAACACATTTAGGTCTTGCTTAAAGTGTCGAGAGTTCTAAGGTTCAAATCATGGTAAGGCAGTTATTTTGATACGGATTTGAATACTAGATTGTGGATACTGGTGTTCTTTGGTGGTTGAGTTTTAATTTACCACACATCTCTTGAACGAATGGTTGATCTGAGATTGTGATAGACTACACTTCATCTACATAAATAAATACTGTCCTCTGAAGGTAATACCTTTGTGGTTCTGGAAGCTAAGCAGAAAAAGAAAGATGATCTTTATTTAGGTATAACAACTTAGCAGAAACAAAATTTAAAAAAGAATTGTAAACTTAATGCATTTTTAAAGTTTGTATTATTAATATTTTTATTGAGTTTCAATTTATTTTATAAATAATTTCACAATGTTAATACTTTTTTTTGTATAGGTTCATTAGGAGGCTTATTTTCTCAAATTCTTAATGGTGAAGATGCAGTAAGAGAAAGATGTTTGAAATTTTTAAGTGTAAAATTGAAAGCATTGGGACATGATGTTATAAATAAAGGTGCTGAAGACTATTTAATATCAGAGTCCAAGAAAGTTTTACAGGTTTGTTTAATATTAGTATATTTATTTTACTATTATGTGCTATAATTCTATGAAATTTAGTACTTTTGCTATATACATATATAAAAAAGAATTATTGAATAGTTCTTATATTTCCTAGAGTATAATTAGCATATATTTTGCTAGATCTACTTATATACAGTTAAAGTGGATTCTTTGTTTCCTATGCATATAATGCTTCAGTCTTTGTTATCTCTTTTTCCATTAAATATTATGAAAGATTTTGTTATGATATAATAAAACTCTCTGAAGGATCTAGATTTTAAGATGTTAGAATTTAATTAACATATTTAATTTTAAAAATATTACGGTAAGTAAATCCTTTTTTTTTTCTGAAGTGGAAATGACTGGCTCATTAAAAAATTTCTGTTTTGCAGGTTTTTATTTGCATTGTAGTAATAATAATAATAATTGTATCGTTATTTAAACCAAAGAAGAAATAACTAATTAAGTACAAAAGGGAAATATTGATTGGTAACAAACTTAAAATAACAAAAAAGCAGACTTATTCCTAACGGTCAAAGGACTGTTAAAAGGGGTTGGCATGAATATCTTTTAACTTAAGTGTTGTAAAAAGGGAGAGAATTAAAAAAATGAAGAAAACAATAGATTCATTAAAATCTCAGAGAAAGTAGGGCTAAAAATTTCTCTCAAAAAAACAATTAATTTCCTGTCAAACTGAATTCAATTTGCATCAAAAGATTTTGCACTAAATGTGAAACATGGAAAAATCAATTAAGTTAATAAATGTAGATATCTGACAGTAATAATACAAATGAATGGTTTAGATAAATTAAAAAAATTAAAGTATGAGAAAAATAGAATTGAGTCTGAAGAGAGAAAGCAAAAACAAAGTGAAAGAATGAAGAACTATTAGATGACCAGTAAAGAGAATTCCCAAAAGAAAGAGAAATGAATTCAAAATTACATCATTTGTCCTTCAATCAGTCAAAATTGGAAGAAAAAAGTCCACTTTAAGGAATAGAAAATTTATAAATGAATATAATACATATTAATGTATAAATATTTTATACATATTTATGTATAAAATTGTAAAAAAAGTTATTTTACTATGGTTTAACCAGTTTCTTAGAAGATGTCTAAAAATTATATTATTAAAAAAAATTATAATTTAAAATAACATGAATATTCAGAAATATAAGTAATTAAATTAGTTTACTAAATTATCTAATACACTTACCATCATATTCAGCAAGAGAATTTTGAATACAGTGATCTGATGAAATTGTTTAATTTCATAGCTATTAGATTGTATCTTCATATTCAGCCCCATTTATTCATATTATATCATCTATCATCAACTGCAGTTTGTGGCTCCATTCTTTTATTGTTATTGTCACTGACTTCGCTTTAAACTCTATTTCTGTTTGTTGTTATTTAATTTTTTGAAGTATTTAAGCTAATGTTGAATTCATTTTTTCTGAATATCCTTTTCTTTTTCTTGCTGTTTGTAAGAACTTAATTTGAATGAGTATAAAGACTCACTCTGGCTTTCCTGAGACCAGATAAGATCAACTATTAGACATTAATTGGGTTTGTAACATGTTATGAGCCAGTTTGATCTTAAAATCTTTTTTGTTAATGCTTTTATTTTATTTTGTTTTTAGGATGTTACAGCAGATGAGTTTCATATATTAATGGATTTATTAGCATGGACAAGATTAGGACAATCTACAGCTGGACAAAAAGAAATTGTTGAAATTGTTGCCGAACAGGCTGAACTTGAAAGTGAATTTATTCCCACAGATGAAGATCATGTTGATAGACTGATACACAGTGTGAGACACGCTTTACCATATTTCTCGGTAAGGTTTTTATTTTAGTTAAATTTTCATTATAAAAAAACAGTTTTATTTTAAACAAGTAATTAAACTTCCATAATAAGAATTGAGCTTTTAATTTTTCATATATGTTGTTATACTTAAAAATATTATGGCCTTTGTCACAGGAAGCATGGATTAAGAACATATTCAGTTTCAAAATTGTGGATTGGGAATACTTTTTAATTGAAAAGACCATTGTCAATAAGTTGTCTATGTATCCATCATTTTTATTGCTTTTAATCAATATTATAATTTTTTAATCATACAGTATATTATTGTTATATATCTTACATATACGTAGTTGTAGTTAGACTGATTATTTCATCATTATCTAATCATTTATCTTATATTTGATCATTATCTAATATTGACTTATTAATACTTATAGATACTTTGACATCATACTATAGGAAGTTTCTCGTTAATGAGAAAAAAGTTTTTATCAAAAGAGAAATAATTTTTCCTGCTTATTTGCTGAAAGAAAATTTATGAAATTCTAAAATTAAGAGAATTCTATGCTATATGGTAGAGTTTCTAAGTAAGCAATTAATTTGAGTAAACTAGTAGATCTCTATTCAGAAACATCACCATGTAAAGGCTTTTTTGCATTTTATATTCTTCAAAGTGTATGAGCTTAGCTCTGTATATGTGAAGAATAGATACATTCTGTAACTCAAATCCTACAGTTAAAAGGAAGAGGGCAGCAAAAAACAAATTTTCTTTTGTGTTGAAACTGCATATTTTAAAACAAATGATTAGCAGTTCCTACAGACTGTTCACATAATTTATATATAAATTCTCTATACCAGTTTTAGTACCGTACAGTTTCAGTTATACAGTCTTAGTACCAGTTTTGAAATAAGTACTTAACTTTCTGTTAAGTTACTTAACATTTAAATAAAAATTACAGATTGTAGACCTCAGTTACATGGAAACTTACATGGAAAGTATGACTTTACATAGAAGTATAAGTTGTATCTACAATGGATTGTTTAATGCTGTTACTGCCTTTCAAAGCAATGTGTGGCTGATATAGCGACTTTTGTTGGCCTAGTTTTTTTAAAATGGTTTTACACCATTTCTCTATTTTACACTTTCCGCTTATTCTGAACTTAATGGGACTCTGTGTGACATTCCCTGATGATCTGGGTAATATCCCAGTCTTGACTAGTTTGTCTTATTAATTTTAATTTACTATTTATTTTTGTTTATAACTTACAGTGGTTATTGGACCAAAACAGATTGCAAATAGTAACAATTACATTGGTAATAAGTCATTTTAAAACATAGAATAGAATTAAGTTCAGAAAACTCAAAAATTATAATAATAATAAAAGTTATCAAATAAAGACAAAGTTCACTCATAGTTCTTTAGGTAAAAATTTTTAAAATCGTTTTATATAAATTACAAAAGGCCAGTTTTTATATGAAAAAAAAAGCTTATTAAAGGAAAAGAAAACAGCAGTCCCTTTAAAAATAATCTAAATCAATTTTATATAAATTATTTTCCTTTAACTTATTTTCATTTCTGGATTTCTAAATTAATCAATACAATAATGTATGATCAATACAATAAATGTATTGATGTTATTTTTAAACATTGTAATTTTATAAACAAAAAATGTGAATAAAACATATAGTTATATGAGACTTGGCTGATAAATTTTGCACATATATGTGTAGCGTGGGAATGAAGAGATATTGGAATGAAATTAAACATGAATAAAAGGACCAATTACAGTACCTTAGCAACAAAATGGCAGTATTTATTTTTCAATTTAATCCCCATTTACACTGATACACTTTTCCCAATGTGTAACAAGTTTTTCTGCATTCTGTCACTGAAAAATGCTGATAGTCTTTCTAGGATCCAAGTGGCCACAGCCTCCTTCACCTCATCATTGGTGGTGTAATGATTACCTTTTAGATTCCTCTTGAGATGAGGGAAGAAGTGGAAGTTGCTCAGAGCCAAATCCGGCAAGTTTGGTGGATGCAGAATTTATTCAAACTTCAGCTTGCGGAGAGTCATCGGAGAGTTTACGCCATACCCATCATGCACAGATTTTACGGTAACCCAATTGCTCTATAATATGGCCTATTCATTCTTTAGATATGCCTAACTGAATAGCGATGCTTTGCTGGGTGATTTGCCAGTCACTTTAAAGCAGATTGTCACCCTCCTTTTGATGTTTCTCATCAATAACAGAAATTGGTCGTCCGCTGTGAGGTGTGTCCTCGATTGTCATTTTACCAGCTTTATATTTGTGAAATTTTTATACTCATCTATGCACAGTACACCTGTCAATAGTTTCACACCTGTGTCATGCAAGGTAGCAAGACGATTGGATTGCCGTAGTTGACAACAAACTTTGCTATATCCAAGATACTGTTGGCCATGGGATTCCTCTCACCGGAAAATTTGCCGAGAGGAAGTGGTCCTCTGCCGATTATGGATAGTACATAAGAGAGAACTACTCACGGGTATCTGATGTCAGCAGAAAATGCACCAATATGCATACGATGCAAGTGCCACTTCACTGTGCACCACATCCTTGTGGATTGTATATGTTATAAGGCCTTGCGTCATAAATTTAAATTGCCCAGGGATTTTCGTCAAATTCTGGGCAATGTAAAGAAGTTTTGGACTGGGTATTTTTTATTTCTCTGAAGTATTAATGTTTTACATACTTTTTAATAGTGTTCTTAACATTTTAGTTTAAGGTTTTTATTATTTTAGTTTGTTTTAATTTTGTTTTTAAATTTGTACTTTTATGTTTTTACTATTTAAATTAATATTTTTATTTTGTTTTAATATTGTTGTTGTCTTATTAGATTTTATTACATTTCATATTTTTGTTTCTGGGCGATGATAACATAAAAATGTTTTTCGCCAAAAAAAAAAAAAAAATTTCACTACCGTAAGCCGCTTTTAAACTTAAAAATTCAATCACTGCACCGTGTTTGCCGTACTCGACTCTATTTTAAGTGCTACTGAAAATCAGTCGAAAATGGATTTCAATGCATTATTGCAGGTTTGTAGAGGGGGATTTTAGCTATCATGTGCTGTCATGCCCAACTCGATTGTACCTTTCGTCTCAGTGTAGCATGCTAGTGTGCAAAATTTATCAGCTGAGCTTCATATGTGTATATGATATGATCATTTTGCAAATATTATACTGTACATTTTATAATTATGAAATATATATGTTATAATATACATATTTCTTTGTAATTTTGTTTGCAGGCTCATATTGATTCTGTTAAATTTGTAACTTATATGTGCCAACAAGTACTGCCAGTATTATCTAAGATAACATCATCTGAAGAAGGGTCTGATCCACAGTTGGATGTGCTAAAATTATTTGCTGAACTTTGTGCACATTGCTATTCAGAAACGAACAATCCGTCATCATTAAACTCATCAACTTCAAGCCCAGAATCTCTAACAGAATCGGTATATAAATGTCTTAATGTGAGTATCATATTTTCTTTTCTTTTTACACGTCAACTATCAACTAATTAATTTGCATTTGAGTGAAATTAAATTTTTTTTTTGAATTTATGTTTGTTTTCTTCTTGTTCCTAGATATGTTTGAGGTGTTATTGCTATTGTTTACATCGCCTACCGTATTAATTTATTTTATAAGGAATAACTAATGTGTCAAGCTTAAACACCTGAATTTGTGCTGTTATAATGTTGTAAAACAGTACGTTTATGTCATATTAGATTTAACAAACTAAAGCATTTTTTCTATCAATTTACAAAGTCTTTTAAATGAAAGTCTTCAAAAAACTTCTTATGTGTGTTTCTCTCACACGCATGTGCATGCACACACTCACACTCACTCACTCACACACGATGTGATTGTAAAAAAACAAGAATTTTAATTTTTATCAGAAAGAGTTTACTTATTCTTCTATATTGATGATACTGTCCCCTTCAAAGTAGTTCCCCAGAGATGCAACACTTATGCCACCATTTCTTCGAATCAAAACATGTACAGAAAGCATTTTTTTGGTATAACCTTTTCTTTATTTTACCTATTGCAAATCATTATCCTTTGTTAATGATTTCGTTATCAGTTATAACAAGAAAAAGTCAAACGATACTATATGTAGAAAATATGTAGGCTATGGCATCAGTTATTTTTGGTTAAATAATCATGAAATAGTAGGGAAGTGTGAGCTTTAGTAGTATCATGGTGCAAAATCCAAGAATGTTTGTTGAACTTGCATTTGTGGTTTTTTTTTCTCTTCAGATTGCCTCATGTAAACAGTGTAAAACTGATAAGTAATGAAAACACTATAAGGAGAATTGTACCTTTCTCAAACCTTTTATGACATGTTTAATTCTCAGTCATCAGTGATATCAGCCAACAATTGTTCTGCAACATTGCTTTTGTTGGAAATTGAAACAAATTTTGTTTCTACTTACCTCATACCGAAAATGTCAGTCAAGATTGTTGACATTAGGGATTCCCACCTCTTTAGCAAGCTACTCTTATAGTGATTTGATAATTATTGAAAACAATGACCTTTATTACATTGATATTTTCAGTGGTTGTTGATGTGTTTGGGGTTCCAACATGTTTGTCATCTTCATAGTCTTCACAGCAGTTTGAAATCATTCGTAGCCTTTATCAACTCTCGATGTTAATTTTAACATCCTCACAAAAAAACTTATATCGTCTCTGCTTCACTGCACTTTTTTTTAGCACAAAAATTAATGCAAATCTTTTGTTCCATCATTTTCAAACAAAATAAATTGTCACTACTTCTAATTATTGTTAAACTATGTTTCTAATTAATATTTCTGAATATACTGAAATACATTTTAGACATTGCTGCCATTGTGTGGGAAAGACTAACTTATTCGAAAAGTTGTCGAGTGCTTAATAAAAAAATCCTGTTTTTTTCCTTTAAGTTTTCATTTAAGTTGGTGATACATTGATAATAATTTTAATAAATCAAATAAATTAGTACAGTATTGTATTTATATACAGATAACATGTTTAAAAAAAATGAAATATTAACATTTTAAATGAAAAAAAAAAAAAAAATTCACTGAGCAAGTATTTGTTCTATAGATTTTAATGTATTATATATTATTTTAATGTGTGAATGTAAAAAAAGAGAAAAATTCTGAAGTAAAAATTACAGAAGATAGGCTTATTCCTGAAAGCGCTATAATGAACAAAAAAAGTAAAGATAAGAAATTTCTTTAATTCTGTACTTTGTAGAGTGGCTGAAAAAGTATTATATTATATGATTAGCTAAAATTTAAGTGCAGAGCAGATTTGAACTACAAAAAGTTTAATTTAAATAAATTAATATTTATTGATATGTGTATGTTAGTCCTTACTCCATAAATGTTAATATATAATATCACTTTTTATCTTTATCCTTAAAAGCTTTCTTGTTTTATATATTATTTCAATTTTGGTTGGTGTTTAAAAATATTTATATATAATATCTTAGCCCCTTTCTTCAATTATCTAAAACTACAATAAAATTAGAAAAGATTGTTTAAATTATGTAGAATAATTAGGATGAATTTACCAGATATTTAAATTAAGTGGCAGTTACATACTTTTAGAACTAAAAGTATTACATACTTTTTAGAACTTAATATACTTTTAAGAAAAATGGAGTCTTTTATTTTTCTTCGAACAATGTAAAAATTTATTCATTGTTTTGAACAATTTAACACAGTTTGAATTTTTTTGTGCAATTTTTTTAATGCAACGTTTTTTATTGTGTAACTCATTTAGTTATAAGTTTCATATATTCCGAATAATATTTCAGCGTTACTATTTCTTCTGTTCTATTTCTCTGTATGCTTCTTGTTTGTTTGTTTATTATAAATACTTATTATGTTGTTACACTAACATTTTCCTCCCTTGTACTTGACTTAACAAATTTTATCATTTTTTCATCATTCCTAAAAGAAGTCAATCTCATAACTGCTGCATGTAATAAAATAGATATGGCATTTTGAAAGAATATTGAAACTTAATGCTTTATAATTGTGTATTTACATTGTTACAGTTCACACAAAGTTACTGCACTAAGTTATTAATTTTTTACCAGCTCAACTGTTATACAAAGTAGTTAAAACAGTGAAGGATCTAAAATTTAATCGCTTGATTTATTGGCTTTTTTGACTATTATATCCTGGCTTAATCCAACATAGGTGTATAAAACCGTAACAAGGTAGCTGATCTTCTTTTCACTGAAGGTTGTAATAAAATTATTTGGAAGACAGACAATGTCCGTTTAAAATTAGAAATGTGAACTCTGGATTAGGATATCATAATTAACGTGGTTGTTGATTAAGGAAAAATTCATATTTGATCAATTTGCATAATTAAAGTATATTGCAATAAGTTTTTGTAATCATAACCTTTTATAGAGTACAAAATATATATATTTAATCAATGACATGACCTAAATGTATAAAAAATCATAATATCCTTAATAAAATTAATGTATATTTTTATTTTTTAACGTTTTTTTATATAATGTAGATAAGCAGTATACAGTTTAATAACATCATGTACGAATTCATTTGTGGCTTTCCATTAGGCATGCAGCCCAACAGATGGGAATGTTTTGTACGATTCTGTCATAGTAAGAGGCTTTTACATTTTTAATATCTGTCATAGAACTATATATAAGTATTAATTTGATAAAAAAAAGACACGAAATTTTAAAATAGATTAATTAACAGTAGCGTTAAATAAGGTTATTGGATTAATGGTTAGGTCCTATATCTTCTTAAGAACTTAGTAATATTTACCTTATCTCGCTTCAAAACTTATGTTTATTTGTGTTGCATTACTGTTAATTTTTGGATGGTTCCCCCCCCCCCTATTCTTAATGCATTTATTTTATTTTTGTGTGATTGTGTTCTGTACAGAATTACATGCCATTACCACCTTCAGGAGATGATGATACCCCTGAACCTCGGCTTGAATTCTCATATGTTGAATGTTTAATCTATTCATTACACAGACTGGCTAGGTTTTGTCCAGAATTTCTAGTTAAAGATCCTGATAAACTTAAAGACTTTAGATTAAGGTAAGTGAAATATTATAATTAACAGATTTTTAAGTTAATTACAGTATAATAAAATGAAATAAAACTTATTAAAAATATGTTATTGGGATATGTCTATTATACATTTTATAAGGGTCTCTCACCAGCATTATGACTCATAACAATAAAAAAAAGTTCATGACAACCCTTTTCAAAAAAAAAATTCTGTTGATATTGTTCTGGGATTCCAAATGTGTATGCAACTGACTACCTGGAAGCCAGGTCGTTAGTTTATTCTGCGTGATATATAGAAACAGTAAAATACCTTACAAGATGTGTATAGTGTTCAACAATCCACAGAGCCAATAATTCTGCAAAAATACCCATACATGTATTGTTAATGCTTGGTCACATTGTGTTCAATGACTGAGGTTCTTGTGAAGTTAATATTGACCCTATTCCACACCATCGTACTCGCCTGATTTTGTAGCCAACAATTTTTACTTCTTTCTGCAATTAAAGAAGTATATTAAGGGTGTTCATCAAAGAAAGTTCGCTAGTATTTTTTATTAACGGAATGAGAAAACATTTTTTCTCTGATGGGAAAAAATGTGGCTCTAAACGGTGACTATTTAGAAAAAAATTATAAATTTTTGTAGCAAATAAGATTCTTTTCTTTTTCATATTTGGTTTAAAATCTCTTTTGTATCTTTTTTCATTTGCAAGTTATAAGCAATTTTGCGTTACATTTCAGTCTGTATTGAGAACTTCAAGTGCTTAGTGTACTGTACCTGAGATCTATGCCAAAATTAAAATTATTGTGTTAATCATGACATTTTGAATCTTCCATCATTGCATTGTAGATTCTTTTCTTTTTCATTGAAAAAATTTTATAAGTGAGATTTTTGTATAAAAATAGATAACTTAAGTTGATTGCAAAGTTTACACTTTTTCATTTTGATTTTGAAAAGTAAAATTTTTTTTTTTAGGCTCCAGTATTTTGCTAGAGGAATTCAAGGATATATTAAAAAGTTGAGAGAAGCACTTCAAGGTAAGACTGGTGATGAATTAAAGACAGAAGAGAATAAAATAAAGGTTGTTGCCTTAAAGACTACATCAAATATTAATACACTCATTAAAGATTTGTTTCATTCTCCGCCAAGCTTTAAGTCTACTATAAGCCTTTCATGGAAACCTACAAGTTTATCTGCACTGGTAAGCTTATTTATATATATATATATAATATTTTTTAATGTATTATTTAATTTGTGGAAGCATCATATGTATGTGATTCTATTTTATATACTCTTATCTGTTTTTTGCTGTGTGCAGCAGGTGTAAGTTTGATTATAAGGTTGAATGACTTTGATGAAGATTCAAGTCTCCTCATTATACATCTAATCTATCAAAACAATAGTGTGAGGTCAATTGTTTACTATTGAATGAAAAATAAACTTTGGAAATTACTTCTTTTTAACAATGACTAGTTAAAATTAAGTATGATGATGTTATTAGATTTCCTTTTGAATTTTGACTGTATCTTGAAATCCTAAATTAGGAAAATTATCTGGTGTTCAATTTGTTTTTTGAAAGCTAAAATCTTTCATACCACTTTCTTCAGAGATAGTTTGTATCTTCTGAAGAAAACAATAAGAGTTATTCTGATAAGAGGGCAGAGAGCATTTTACTTACCTATAACTGTTTACCATCTAAGGAGTATTGTACATTTTACATTTATATTTGGGATCAATTTTGTAGTAAATTGAGGAGGATGTTCATAATCATAATACTAAGAGAGTGAAGTGAGTAAAGATTAAATTAGCTATACATGAAATTAAGATAGACATTGTTACTGCTGATTATTATTAAAAGGTTTTTTTTAATGTATCTTGTATAGCTGTTATACAGTATCTTGAACGTTTCAATATGAAGGTAAGTTGGCAGGTTAGCTGTGAATCCAACTTACCCAAAAGGAGGAATACCTTCCAAGATATGTTAATTAAAATTTTAAATAATTAATGAAAGACAAATTAAGAGGCATAGATGAATAAATATCTGTGTTTAATTCCATTTAATAGTTCTTTTTTAGACTTTGTTAGAGATGTCTATAAAACCCAAAGTATTCATGAAAACTAAACATATACTGAAAAAGATTTTCTTTTTTGAATTTAATTGTACTCACATTATTTTATTTTTCTTGTATACTGGTTTACTTTTTTCATATTTATTTACATATATGTATATTTATATTAAAATTTCATTCATAATTATGCTGTTAGCCTACTGGGGTGCCTAGTGGTAAACTCGTTGCAAAATTACTTGTTATAATAGCTTATTTTTGAAGTCGAAGGTTTTGAGGTTCAAATCCTAGTAAAAGTTAGTTGCTTTCATAAAAATTTGATTACTAGACAGTGAATACTGGTGTACTTTGGTAGATGGGTTCAGTTAACGACACATCTCGGGAATAGTTGGCCTGAGTCTACAAGACTACTTATTTACATGTCACATATTATGATCCTCATCTCATAGGGACATCTTATAATTGTTCACTAGTTGAACAGATTGCAACTTATGCGATAGGAATAAATAAAATAATTACACTGTTCTGTTATATTGTTTTATTAAAACTCATTTAAACTGCAAGAAATGCATTTTTTGCTCTGTATTTTTGTATGTCAGTTTCCAAGCTGTAGAACATCCATAAAATAATTGTGTAAAATTTATTTAAATGTGGAATTTTTTTTAATTACAAGTTTCAGGGGCAGTGGGTATTTAATAAAAGTTGTTACTGTTGTATGTAGTAATAAAGCATTTTTTTTATTCGTTCTTTGTTATTTTGATTAGCTGGGCTTGAAAACTGCAAAGAATCTTTTTTAATGTAAAAAAAATAAATACTTTTTAAAAGAATATCAATTCAAAACCCCTTTATAATGAAATTATTAACAATAGATAGTTTTCTGGATAAATTTGTTATAGTTTACATGTCGTTATAATGTATAATATTTTGGTTTTTTTTTCAATCCATAAAGTTTCATTTTTCTTTTAAATGACATGGCTGTCACATTTATAAGCTGTTGAACTTTTTTACAGCATGATATAATACGAAATTTCATTAGATGTTGTTTAATGCTGTCTAGTAACCAATTTAATAAATATATATGGTTTCGATCATTGCCTTTTTTTTGCTTCTTTAAACATACAAACTTTTAAACCTATTATTAAATGTCATACAGCTGCAATTTCCAGGTCATTGCTCCCTGAGGTATTAAAAGTTGTTACAAAGCCATCAGGTTGTAAATAATGCAGTTTACTGATTTACCTGGCGTCTAAACATATTACTATGTGAATGTAGAATGTGTAATAATAATCTCTGTATTGCTTTTTTATATTAAAACGTTGTTTTTCTTTTGCAGACTAAAGATTCAAACAGAGAAGGTGTCGCTGGTCAGAAACGTCATACACCTATTACTTTCAGCGATTCTGCTTCAAGTCAAAAACAAAGTAGATCAGAGAGCAAGGGAAGCACTCGGGAGTTGTATACACCACCTAGTGGGAAATATAGCAATAAAGTTTCAAGTTATAGTTAGTTAATTTTCTTATTATTATGCATATTATTTATTTTAAAGTTTATTCTCTAAAATTAGATTTAATGTGTCAATTTTTCTCATTTTATTTATTTTTTTTTTTTTGTATTTTAGATTATTTTTTTACAGTTACAGAAATTAGGGATTATCTGGGTATACTGAATAACTTTTTCTTTTTTTTCATTTTATTGTTATATTTTATGACTACATAGGGTCATTTCAATCAGTCCATATCAAAGTCTTTTTGATGGGACTATTTGGGCCTTGCAGTCCTCCCAGTACTTTTTCATATGTTTTGATCTTTGTGCTCTTTCTAATTTTGAAAATGTTGATGTGAGTTTTTTCTTGTTAGTGAAATAAGTGGTTTTGTTCTTTGTTTTCTTGTTTAATTTTTATCTTATTAATGGTCTCTACTAGTGTAAGGTCAATTTCCTTCATATCCTTCCTTTATTTGATCCATCTGCATTCTGTCTTGGTGTATTTCAAGTCAAAATTGTACTGTTCTAGCTGTTTCAGAAGTCTTGAATCTTAAATCCTCGTGGTATATCTAAAGAATCCTAGTCTCTTATGCATCGTATCGGTGATGGGTTTTTACTCTGTGTATATGACTTCATTGGGCACAATCCATCACTGCTTATCTTTCTGGTATTTTATTAATGCATGTTCTTGTGATTTTCTGGAGCCTGTCTGTCTTTGATTGTTTGTTCAGGTGGAAGTGTGTGTGCTACATCAGTGGCTTCTGGTTTTTGTAACTGTTTTTCCTTGTCTTATTTTTCGTTTATTGATAGACATTTTTTATTGTAAGTGTACCAGATTAGTTTTTGAGCTTTAGCTAGTTTACTTCTTATTTGGACTGAGGTTTTTTTTCATTTAGATTGTTTGTTACTATTTCTCAGAGGTATTTAAATTGAGTTACTATTTTGATTTTATTACCGTTTATCTTTACTTCTTTTAATTGTGTTGGCTTTTGGGCCATGATTTCTGTCTTTTCAAATGAAATTGCGAGGCCAATTTTATTTGCATTGTTTTGAAATTTTAATATCTATGATTTAGCTGTGTCGATGTCATTTGCTAGCAGTGCCAAGTCATCAGCAAAACCAAGACAGTTTGTTTTGATTTTTGGCCTATTTTTACTTTTGGGGGTATTTTTTGGGCCATCCATCATTACCATTTCCAGACTGCAGTTGAATAATAGTGGTGAGAGCCCATGCCTTGGCACAGTCCTGTTTTGATCTCAAAGGCCTCATCTCTGAATTTTACCTTTGACTTAATGTTTGTGAGGGTTAGTTTTGTTATGTTTACTAATTTGATGTGTAGTCCAAGGTGTCACAGAATTTTTAGTAGGGTTTCTCTGTGGATAGTCATAAGCTTTCTTGAAATCTACAAATGTTATTACCATGTCTGTTTCTTTTCCTGTTTCCTTACTACTTTTCTTTTCCTCCATTATTTCCTTGAGACCATGATCTGGTTTGGGATGTTTTCCCGCTGGTGTTATTGGGATTTTTGTATTGAAGTTTAGGAATTCTGTCAGTTCTTCCCAATTTAGGAGTTGTTAAAATATCTAGCTGGGATATCTGCATTGTGTTTATTGTTATGGGCCAGTTTACTATTTTCATTCTTCGTATTTTTGGAGCTGGTTTTTTAAGGTTTTGTAGTAGTCTCTTGATTGTTTTAGTGAATTCTTCTTTGGTTTGTTCCTGATAATACAGTTTCCTGTAATGCATTGTGTTCACTGTATATAACAAAGGAGAAAAAGAAACTAGGTAGATATTATTACAAAATTATTGTCAGATATAGTAACCCGTAAAACTAAAAGTAATCATTGTGATTATCTTCCTTTCATAAATAGATGTTCCCTCTCAACTGCCTTTAATACAAGTAATTGCAATACGTAACTTATCATTTTAATAATGAAGGTATTTATTTACACATAAAAAGAATATAATTTATAAAGTAAATACAATTAATTTAATACGTGATTTGCTTTTCCTATTTTAAAGTTTATTAAAACTTTAAAGCTAATGAAACTTGAAAACAAAAGCAATTTCCAAAACAAATTAAACACAACCATTTTTTTTGTTCTCTGGCCTATAGTTCTAACATGTTTTTCTTTTCGGTGAGGTCTCATATCACTTGAATTTGAAACACTTTTGCTACTTACTGATGGAATGTTCATAAAGGAAAAGTTTCATTATTCAAAAAACTGATTTTTAAAATTTCTGAAATATCAGTTTTCACTAGGCTAATAAAAAAGAAACTAATATAACTATAATATAAGGGCTAGAAAGTAACTTACATTTTGTATTAAAAAAAAAAGAAGAAAAACAAAGTGGTTGCAAAAATCTATTATTTGCAAATTAAAAATATCTCCTTAAACTATTTTTCTGTGTAGTCAGTCACTTAATAAATTGAGACAATTGTCAAATCTATGGATGAGTTTTTATATCTCTTCATTAAAAAATTTTTGCCACTTTTTAGAACCCACTGAGCGAAAAACCTGTGGTGATCCGACTTTTTCATTATAGCTTCACACAAAAGGCTACAAGAAATTTTTGGAAACTGAAATGAAAGCTCTGTAATGGTAAAGTGATTAACATGAATCTTTTCTCCTACTTTTACTACCAATTTGTCAGACAGGATACTAAACTGGCTGCATAGTTTTTCATTAATATCTGAGCAGCCATTTATAAACATGATACTACTTCTTATTGGACCTTTACTCATTACATCTTTTCTGTAAACATCATATAGTTCCTGATAAATCTCGATGGGTGTGTAGTTTATTGCAAAAAAAAAGTTTAATAACAGCTGATCTGACTTCATAACTAGCAAGATTTTCTATAGTGGCATGCATTTTAAACACTGTAAAAAATCAACATGACTCCTTCACATAGTGCAGTTTGATGCGAACTAAGTCAGGCAAGCAGTGACCACCTAGATAGACCCACTACCTTCATTTGCGAGTATCAGCGAAACTTAAGTTACTTTCTGTATAGTCCTTTTTAACAAAAAAATATAACACTATTATAAAAGATATTCTTTTTTATGTTTAATTAGATTTACAAAACTACAGTGCACTATTACTATGAAATTAAAGCTCGCACAATAGAGAAACAAGGACTGCCACCATTCAAAGTTATTAGTTCCATTATATCCCAAAACATATGATGTTTGATACTTTATACAAAATGAAATATACTGCCTCCAAATTTAGCTGGAATCATTAAACAATCAAATCTTTGCCTTTTTTCCCCTCTGACTGGGATTCGAACCCGGCCCCTTCAGATGAAAGGTCAAAAAACTATCACTCGTGCCATGGATGCCTGCAATCTGAGACTTTGCATCTTCATGTTATTTTATGTTTAATTTGTGTTGGCTGGCCCCAACTTGAGAAATGCTATTTGTTATAAATACTTTTACTTTTGTTAGTAAATAAAAATATAATTATTTTTAATTTTTTAGTACTATTATTAATTGTTGAAGTCTGATTTTATTTTTATAGATTATTTTATATCCTACCAATAATAAATCTCTATCTATTTCAGATAGAGATTAAATATCTCTATCTGAAATCACATTTACCTGTGTAACAATTGCTGACTGAATACCATAAAGTTGGATTGTGCTATCACTTTAATGATACTTTTAGAAATTTTTTGCTTAATAGTGATAGAGTGAAAAATTTTTTAAAAATATATTCTATTTCAGTTTGTCGCCAGTTTACAGATTGCTTTACGCATATACTCCTATTACTCCTGAACTCCTTTATACTGGTGACAGTTTATTTTTGTTTTTTATTTTAAATATAGAAATTAGTATAATTTTGTTTTTTGTTTATGTTTTAGCACCACCAGCAATGCGAGGTAGAGGACGAGGTGGAAGAATGGGCGGTGGAGGATGGTCAAGGGGTAGCTTCCGAGGAGGAAATCGTGGTTGGAGAAGAGTTAGCTATTGAGTGAAATATGTAGAAAATCAGTAAAGACTTTAATATTACCTTGATTTTTTTTTTTTTTTAAGTTATATACATATTTAGATGTATATAAAGATAGTTTGAAAAAAGTAATATTAATCAGATATGAATTCTATGAAAAACTGTGGAAGATTAATATGCACATAATTTAAAGATGATATAGATAAAATATTTAAAATAAAAAAAATTATGCACTTTTTATTTATTTGATAAGTATACAGTAATCGTGAACTGTTTTACTTTTTTGGTACTACTGTAAAATATAATTGAAATAATTTAGACTATTAGTGGATGTAAGACGTTGTATCTTCGAAATACCATCTGTTAATTATTTATAATATTTATCTTGTCTTAACTATTCATACTATACTATGTATTCTGTTAATAATTTATGCATAATTTTTTACTATATTGTAATCTATAATCAAGTATTACAGTCATTGTAAGGTTTTTATAAAATTGTTCTTTACAGATCAAAAAAGTGATTTTTGAAAAAGGTTCTGAATAATGTTATAGTTCATGTTAATGATAGACACAAGACATCTTTGTCTGTTGTAAATTACAATGCTTAATGAAGACATGATGAAAAATGGATTAAAAATAAAAGTGTTATGAAATAATGTGATGAAAAAACTTAATGGAAATGATGTGACAAGTTAAATAACTTTATACAATATAAATATATTGTTTATTCATATACACTGTGATAAAGGAACAACTGTACTGTGTTTAGATTTTTACTTTTTTGTGATTGTGCAACATTAATACTAATTTAATTTTTTTTGTAGCATTTAATTATTAATAAACTACAATTTTATTCAGATATGTTTAGGATGATTTTTCTTTAGTAAAGTTTTTTATTTGAAACAAATTTGGGTAATTATTACTTCTTGGTGTCTTTTGGTGTTTACTGTTAGAAAATTTTATACTGTTAAACTTATTTTTGCATGATTGTTTCTTCCATTTTGTCTCTATAACAATGTATTAATTAATTTCACATAGGTAACTGGGTATGAATTTATGTATATATGTTTAGTTACCACATTTCATTTATCCTATATGCTACATTTTAGAAAGAGTCCGGAGAATTCTTGAAATATCACTAATCTTTGATGCAGGAGATTCTATTTTGATCAAATACTGATGGTATTGTGATGACAATAACTTATAAATTCTAGAGATTTTTTATGTTCTTGAAAGATCTGTTTGATATATTTTTTGTAGATTAATTCGAAGATTTTACAACATTTTTACTATTAAAGTGCTTTTATAGATTTTGTTTTATGGTGAACATTTATTTCTGTATAAATTGTGAACTGAAAGTTAAAAATTATAGCTGTTAAAATAGTCATTGTCATAACCTGTTTATGATGATATAACATGTTTCTAATGAAGAGTGTTTGAAATATCTGTGCTATTAAATTATAAAATAGTTTTTAAAAGCTACAGTTGGTTTGCTTCTATAAATATTGTGTTCATAATAAGCCTATTAAAAGCATTTTTTTATATTACATACTTTGTTTTGCTTTTTACTTTGCTTTTTTTGATACATTTTATGTAGGTCCATTGTCACCAATATCTACTTCTAATCCTGTCTTTATAGTGGATTGCATGCCATTACTTTCAGTGTAATCCATTATGAAAATATGTACAGTACATCTCTCCATCTGATCGCTGTAGGGTTTACTACATAATCTTTTTATTCTTGCTCATTTAAAATTTTATAACATTTTGTTTTTGCTGTCTTTCATACATATAATGAAAGACGTATCATGAGTTTAATAATCTGAATCCTGTTCTCCTGTTTATTCTATTCTTATCTACATTTTTGCTTAATAATTTACTAATTATGTTTATTCCCATTTTTTTAATTCCCTTAAGTTGGATCATTAATAGTTCTAGCTATCAATTATTTCTTGTAATTTCTCCCTTTTAATTGCATCTTTTTAAAATTTCCCATTCTCTTCAGCAGTTATTTTTATTAATCATCTTATATAAATTTTTTTTTCTAATCATGTAAACCTCCTACTTTTGTCTTGTACATGTACTATGCTTTTCTTACATTAACATATTGTCATTTGTTCACAATTCAACCGATATTGATACTAACAAACATAAAAATTTCTTATAAATGCAATTTATTACTCTAAAATTATATGAAATAATAATAGATATATATATAAAAATAGTAATTCAAATAAAGACAACTGAGTTAAATAAATTAAAATTATAAATACCAAAATACAATCCAGTTTACTAAAAATATGTTATAATGACTAATAGAAACTAATATTGAATTCATAACAAAAAACAATAAAAAGTCTAAAGTTCATACAAATTAATTTCTGAAGTTTTATTACTTTTACTGTTTAAAACAATACTACCCTATTTTTAATGAATGAAAAGAATACTGTCGTCACATTCACTTCTGTTTACCAATAACTCACTGAATATTTCTTGTATTCAACCATTGTCCACAACAGAATACTCATGATGTCTTCACTCAGAACCACATGCTTACTATTATTGCTATTATCACAACTGTACCGAACACGGCCTCACAAAACTATTGACTGTGTCCACTGGTCTCCGTCAGTATTTATACCTCTTGACCTGCAAAACCAGTACCTGACTTGTCCTTTTAATTATCACAAGTGTAATAATTTTTATTGTCCATACTGTACTGTTTTTCTATAAGTTCTTTTTCCGGTTTGGTAATCCTTCTGATCGAACAGGAGCTTTTGGGGTGGTGGGGGTCGGGGTTGACATTGTCTGTACTACAAAGAACTAATTGTTAAATGGATCCCATTATTCTTAGAAAAGAATCTCTTTTAGTTCCTTCTAGATTCTTCTTTCTTTATGTTTGTTCTTTCTTCTTAATTGGAAGAAACCCATTAGAATATTCTTAAATTTAATTTTGCTTACCATCTACATAAAATTATTGTTCAATAATCAGTTAAGCTATTTTTTCATTAATTGAGAACAGTGTTGTACACAACAGCTTTAGTATTAAATTTTTTAATAGTAAACAAATCCAAAAATGACTCCCTGTTTTCTTAATAATAATCTTAATTACTTATAATAAAATATATTTGAAGTTAAGTGTATCAATAAAAAAAAAAGTAATTTAAAAGTTATATAAAATGATTTAAAAAAAAAAGAATACAAAATAATTTTCTTTTTAAATATTCTTTGTTTCTTTTTCTTTTCAGTTTGTTGATTTTGTTTCTTATATATTCATTCTAGTTTTTTCCAAACATTTTTAAAAAAGATATTTTTTTTTTTAAGTTATTACTTGTCAAAGTTTAGAAATCACACTTGACACAGAATGGGAATGGATTCCTGGACTGGCATGGCAGGGTAATAAGGATATCAACATAAACACATGAAACAGATTGGTTTCTTACTACTTAAGATGATATGTCATGGTAGATTAACCTCTCAACTGTACTACTAATCATGCCAACAACACTTCAGACGCCTCTGGTAGAACTACAGCGCATCAGTTGTGTTTATACTTTCTAAACTTTGACAAGTTATAAAAAATATATGTGAAAAGTTTCACAGTTATCTTTTATTTTGAATAAAGTTGTAGTTAAATTTTTTTCAATAATTATTGATTTTTTTTTCAGGTATGCTGATTTTTTTATAACAATTACTCAGTAAAGTTTTTTCTTGTAAAGTAATTTCTTCTTTTTTTTTTTTCAGAAAATTTATAGTCATTGAAATGTATAGGTGTTTATGTATAATTTATTTTCAGAGTTTTATTTCTTAATGACAACAATTAATTTAATTGTTACGTTATTGTAGTTTAGTTAAGGTGTATTGTCGACTATTTTGGTCAAAATGCAAAAAAAAACCTGAAAGGTTAAAAGTGTTAATGAAATGCTACAGTGTTAATGAAATGCTACACAAAACTTTTAATTTAACTAAATTTAAAAAAACTGGATGTTTCAGTCCATCAAAAATGTTGTGGATAAGTTGAACAACCACGCAAAAGTTACATCCCAACCCCTGCAGGGGAAGACACACCCACACCATCCCCCATCACTGTTCATAGCCCTGATGGACTAATGGAGGTTATCTTTTGACTCTTAACTGATTACATATCAGTCATCAGCCAGGCCTCAGTTGGGATGCCACCAATGTAAATGCTTCGGTAGCTATTTACATTAGTGATTTTAAATTCAGCCTTTTCCTTTGCTGTAGAGGCTTCTTTCAGACATCTTTGTCTTGCATCATTTCCCTCTGAACCAGCTAACCAAGTTTGCAGAAGCATGAACCCAGCGCCTAGTTCTATACTAAAAAAAATGTTGATCATTACAATAAAACCTTTAGACCTACATTCCAACCCCTGTAGGGGAAGACTGCCTTGTGACGATTCCAGTCACCATCAACCCCCCCCCCCCCCTATGTTACTAGCCCTGATGGGCTTTAACAGAGGCTGTCCTTTGACCTTCTAACTTTTTACATCTCAGTAACAAACCAGTCCTTGTTGGGAAGCCACTGATGTAAATGCCTCTGTAGACATTTGCATCAGTGAATTTATGACTCGGCCTTCGCCGTAGGCTTCTTTTGGACATCTTGACTGCCCTACTTCATTGCCTCTGAATTAGGTAACTGAGTTCACAGAAGCACGAACCCCGCGCCTAGTTATTCACTTAATTAAGCTACTATTGTAAGTAAATGTCTCATAGTATTTGAGGCAAAATTAAATAAATAACACAACACAAGAAATGTTTGCAACAATGAAATTTATTCCTAGTTCCCTTAGTGAACTTAACTTTATAGTTCAAACCCCTGACTTGATTACAACTACGAACTCCAGTCTGGTGTACCAGGGAAAGGAGGACAGACCTTGTACTCAGCTCCATCACAGAGTCCCGTGTGACATTTACTTTATCACTTAAACTACCTCGTCAAGATGGCACTACACCTCATGACTGCATGGGAATCCATGCTCTTGAATAAGTCCCTGTAACAGCCACCACACTCAACACTCATGGACAACATCTTGTTGTATCTCTTTTAGACCTAAGAAAAATAAAAACTTAAGCATCAAAATCCTGAGAAGGTGTTTTTTAAAACACCTTCTCGGGACTTTGCTTTTTCAATGGCTTGCTTTTCTTAATCGGACTTATTTGATTCGGAAATGCCTGAATTTTTTTTGGTATGTTTATTTTTCCAGAAAATTTCCCTACACAGTTGTAAAGGTTAGGCACTACCAAATTACTTACATTTAACTTTTTGGAACTATTATAGTTTTTAGGTATAGAGGTGATATTTGTTATGGAAAATGTGGATGTTGTCCATATATGGTGAAAAGACAACTAAACAATTTCAAAATCTTTGTATTTTAATTTCTAAATCTAAATGAAAATTAATAATGATAAAAAAGTACAAAAAACTAAACTAAATTGACAAATTATTAATTTCTTCTAAATTATATTCACTTATTTTTCATTGTGAAAAATCTTAAAATAGTTTTTTTCTTAAATAAATACTAGTAAATGTTATACTTTTCACATGTAACACTGTCCTGGAAGAGTAGTTTTTTAAATGGCACTTGCATTTAAAAGAGAGTCAACAGTAGGCCAGTGGTTACATCCGTCAGTGCGTTTGTCAACAGATAAAACAGTGACATGCCAATTCTGAGGTTTTGTTGAGGGAATTCTACACCCCCTTCTTCTGTTACTTGTTTATTGGAATTACTGAATGGTAATGCTCATCAAGGTTTCGGCAAGATCCACTCTGAATTTTAGCAGCATGAAATTTTTGATTATGAATATGTTGACTTCTGCAGTCTCTTCTGTATTGCAACCAGCTTAATCAAGAAAATGTAATAGTTTTAAGAATCTATTTTTTAGTTTTTATTCAAGTGTGGTAACACTCCATTAATTGATTAAAAGTGTCTACACCACCTGGTTTTCATTATATTTTGTAACCGTAACAAGATGTACAGTAATGTCTTTATGGTCTTTTTGCTCCATCAAGATAGTACTTCTATTGGGGAACTACCTGTAATGGATGACAATAATGTTATGCATTTGTTGTCTGTGTTTCAATGCCATAGATTTTCTGTCAGAAGAACAAATTCTTAAAAATCACTCCGATTCAGATCACAGTCTGTGCAAAAATTTATTTTTCTTAAGCGGTTGGTCTATCACTGTTCCTGTTTCATAATTTTCAGCACGTAATTTTTTTATTAGCTCCATAGCAGTAAAGTAACTATCAAAATATATGACAATTAGAGGAGGTAATTAATGTCCAGTTTTATTTTAACTGCTGGTCCTAAACCTAATGCTCTGTCAAGTAAATTTGTTTTTGAACCCTGATATAAAATAAATTTATCAAAAGTCCATCAGAAGTAGTGACTGTGAAATTTTTTATACTTACAGGCCTTGGTTTCCTTGGAATATATTGTCTGTATGGACATCGTCCTGTAAATTACATCACCTGTTCATCTACAGAAAAGTTACCTGATGACTTAAGTTCTCAAACAGGCATTTATATATGGCTAACTACATAGGAGGTATATTCAGAAAGTAACGAGAATTTTTTTTTTGGAAAGAATTTTATTTATTCGTCTATATTAATGTTATTTACTATATAAATAGTCCCCATTAGATATTATACACTTATGTCAGCACTTTTTCCAATCCCCAAAACACTTCTGGAACTCGATCCTTGGAATAGTGTTTTTTGGGAATAGAAAAAAGTCGCATGGGGCCATCTTTGGTGAATATGGCAAATGATGTATCATTACAGTGTTGTTTTTGGCTAAAAATTGTCGAACAAGCAATGAAGTGTGGGCAGGCGCATTATCGTAGCGCAAAAGCTATGAATTGTTTTGCCACAAATCAAGGTGTTTTTTTTTTTGGATTGCTTCATGCAAACTGTGTAGAAGTTGTTGATAATACTCCTTATTGATCGTTTGACCTTGCAGCAAGAACTCATGATGCACTATGCTGTTAAAATCGAAGAACACTATGACCATAACCTTCACATTCAACTGTGCTTGTCAAGCTTTTTTCAGTTTTTTGATCCAGAATGCCTCCACTAAGACAATTGAGTCTTAGTTTGTACATCATATCCGTAAACCTATGTTTCATCATCTGTTATGATATGTTTCAGTAGTTCTACGCCGTTGTTGACTTCATTTAGCGACTCCTGAGCAACTTCCATTTGCTGCTGTTTTTGTTCAAAGTTCAAAAATGTTGGAACAAATTTTGCTGCCACACATTTCGTACCCAAAAATCTGAAAAAAATTCACGGCATGAACCAATTGATATCCCATCATCAGCAAGTTCTTTGATTGTGATTCAGCAATCTTTCATAATCATTTCTTTCACTTTTCCCATGTTTTTGTAAATTATTGATGTGTTGGTGCGTCCAGGGCACTTGTCATCTTCAATATATTCAAGACCTTGAAAACACTTATTGCACTCATAAACTCTTGCTTTACTCATAGCAGACTTGCCAAAAGCGATATTTAACAATTTTAAAACATTGCTACACTTTATTCCATTCTTATAGCAAAATTTAATACAAATTCTCTGATCCATTATTTATACAAATAAAAAATCTCCGATCATACCAAAAGATTGTTATCCTTTTGACAGCTGACAACAGACTAAACATCCAATATGGCAAAAATGTACTGATACGACATGTTTACAACAACAAAAAAATCCTGAGAATCAGACTTATATATATATATAACCATATATATATATATATATATATAACCACGAAATTTCAGAATTCTCGTTACTTTTTGAACACCTCGTATATGTGTTCGTGTGAGTATATGGTGTTATATACATATATACTATATTTTGTGTATATTTTATATATGATAAATATATATTCTAGAAGCCTGCTAGTTAAAAATTATGATAACCAGTTATCTTGTTTTTTGACATGTATAAAAAAATCCTTACATCATTTTTTCAACATAATTAGTGTTACCCTTGGACTTGTTAAGACAGAAGATTTAGGAATTAAAAAACTGTTTGAAGAATTTTTTTTAAATAACCATTTTTACACTTAACTCTGGGTGTTATGAGTTGAGTAGAATCATTTGTCAAGAAGGTATTTATCATCAGTAGATATAGAAAAATAGAGCCATATCAGCTGCTGAAGGGTTTAACCTCTTGCACATTGTCATTTTTCTTAATTTCTTCTTTATTGCTTTCAATTCTAGATCGTTTGTAACAAAAAAAGCTCCTGAGGTATTTAGAAACAGAATTGCAAAGCACCCAGAGCTTGTTGCCCCACCTGTTGTGAGGGTGCTTGTTTAGTAGGTATTGCATCAAATATGAGTGATTCTGAGTATCGATAAGACTCGTTTATAGATATCTTCTGATGTGGAGTGTGTAGATTTTTTGAAGTATTGTTAATGTGGTGTCCAGTAGAGGTTGACATTTTTACAAGGATCATATCTGACTTCATTGGGTTTTGGTAAAACTCTGTTAACCATATGAAAATAATTCAAATTGTGTTCGAACAAACATTTTCGGAAGCAGGGAGTGCTCTGAGAAGGTGTTTTAGACCAGTAAGATTTTTATGTTGGTTTTTTTACAAGACCGCGTGTTACAATAACAGCAGTAAAGGAAGGATTTCATAACTATCACTGGTTTCCAAGAACTAAGTATATTAGAAGGGAAGATAATCTTTCCTTTTGATGTTGTGGTATCACTGGCATATCTGTTAGTTTTTTAAATAATTTTAGCAAAGGGACAGTAAAAAGCCATTTGAAATAGTCTACTTGCTTAGCATCTGTTTGAGGGAAATTTTTAGGGCCAAATCTTTCATCTAAACTAAAATTATGGTCAAATGTGAAGTTACATTCAACTTTCTTCCACACGTTTTCAAAATCATTGTCATTATCACGAGACCTAATCATCAGTTGCTTGTGTTTTGTTGGACATTCAGTAACTTCATCTTCAGTATTTGTATCGCTCGTGTTTATGAATGATCATGAAGTTTCCCCAAATGATAATGTCTGGGGCAAGTCAGGAGTATAACTTGGATCTTCATCAGTGTCATCAAAATTTAGGTTAGAATTGTCAGTATACAAATCATTGACAGGTTGAACAATCCTGAGTTCTTGATCAATTTCAGTCGGTGTTCAAAATACACCGCTCATTTTGCATGTTATAGCAGTTCGCTGGTAAATTTTGCTGGAAAAAAGAAAACAAAACATATGAAATAAGTATAGTGTTATGAACCAAACATCACAAACAACTAAAAACAGTGATAAATGCAGAATGTTCTCAGCTCATCTGTGTACTATGCAATACACTAGTAAATACAGTATTATAAAAAATAAATTAAATCATCTTTTTCACTCTGAACAATGATTTTTCATGGCCTACTCAAAATGAATAACAAATGAACAATATTTACATTTTACACAATGAATACAATTAAATATTCCCAAAAAATAAAAACATAACAGTCATTAAGTTTAAAATAATTATTTTTATTTACCCTCTGAATATTAATTGCAATGCTCACGTGCAACTTTAAACAATAACAAATATAAGCTCTACCATAAGCAGACTTGCCATGACAACCAAACATGTGATTAGCACAAACCTCATTTTGATACTGACATAATTTCACCAATAGGTCTTTTTAGAGTAAAATTGAAATGAAAAATTTTCAAGTGGTCTTCAAAGGGTTAAAGAGAGTGTACATTCTTGCTATTTCAAGTTAATGTCGACTACATGTACACCACGAATCTTTAAAAAAAAGAGAAAAAAATATATATATATATATATTATACATATATACACTGGAAAAAAAGAAGTTATAGTGGAATAAGAAATATTTTAATTTGACTCTGTTTTAATTAGAACCTGTCTTCGTTGATACCATTGAAATCTTTTAATTTATTATTTGGCTGTAAGGAGACGTGCTTTCATTTACGGATCGTAGAATTAATCAACAAGACTGCACTTCTAAAATCAGATATTTTAGAAGTATTTTTTTCAGATTAACCCAAAAATGGTAACCCTGATTTAATTCACAGTATCGGTAACATTAAATCGATGTATATAGTTGTTATTGCAGCCTCCATAGCCCATGTTATGACTATGTGGTTATTTAACGTCTTTTAATTGGATAAATTTTATTTTAATATATTTTATTGTTTATTAATTAATTTATTTTTGACAAATGGAAAGTACTTAAAAAAATTGCAGTTAGTAATAAAAATAAGATTATTAAAATTAAACTACAATAATCAATAATAATAGAAAAGTATAGAATGATGAAATTTTAATTGTTACAAAGTAAAAAATAAACTTTCTTCAACAATTCAAACAGTGTTTTGTTTGGTGTTCATCGCAAACCAGTTTGCTGTCTTTACCACAAACAGTTTTGTCATCCTTATAGTATAAGGACAAACACTATAATATTTTTGAGGATCTTTGCAATCTTTTTTATTTATCTGCAACAACATTTTCTGTAATCCCTAGCGAATTTTGGATTATATTTTGAAGTCTCTGCTGATCAACTAATACGACAAATGTATTTTTTGCCACTCTCATACTAATTGTTTATGAAGGTTTATCATGTATTGCAGTGTTGATAATGACTTTATTCCAGGATTTTTTCTTAGAAAATTAGAAGTACAAATTATATGAGAATTTGTAGCGGAAATATTTATCATATTGTAAAAAAACTAAGTGTTCATCTTTTAGTTTCCATTTGCAATTCATTCTTTGGCAAAGCTGCACCTTTAGTTTCGATGTAAGAATGTATAATATCTAGTTTATTTGTAAAACTGTTAACACAAAAGTTTGAGTGCATTGTACTCATAAGAACTAATTTATTTTTAGGTTTATATGAAACAGCTGTTACATCTCCATCAGAAATGGTGAAGAACCAATTTTTTTATCATTGTAATGAAGATTGGTGAAATTGACCAGAAGTTCTTTCTTATCCTTTCAAATTGTCCAGTTACTGTCAATTTGTATTCAGGTTGAAACAACATGCTAGTGGTGTACTTGAGAACCAATTATGAAAGGTTACATTCCGATTAGATCTTTTTATTGTAGCAATGAGTCTGTTGACAAAATAAACCGCTAATGGAGTGCCCCCAGTCTTGGTGCTTTTTCCTAAATAAGGATCTGTATCCACCATATATTTCATAGTATTATTGCGTAAAAGCACTATTTTCATCCCATATTGATTTGGTTTGTTAGACGTGTAAACCCAAAAAGGACATTTTCCCCTGAAGCCCACCAACTGCTTTGTCGATTATACAATATGAGATAGGCTTCTATGAACCTCTATAGTTTTGTACAAACATCTCCCAAATTTCAGATATTGTTGAAAATTTATTTTCAAGATTACAAGTGGCTCTTGTACTTTTGTCGTCAAATTTGATACAGTGTGTTAAAAAATTGAATGGTTTCTCAGATATTTTGGCTCTAAAATGTTCTCCAAAAAATCCTGTGTTGAAGAGAAGAGAGGTTGGCAAATGGTTAACTTCAATGCGGCGCTGAGAAGAATCGACAAGAACCACGTATCAAGTTCTAGTTGATTGACATCGTTCAATGTAGCCCTGTCTTGACCTTTGTATTTTTATCTTCTGTCATTGAATTTCTTCATTGTGTGCTTTAGAATTTTATTCATTATATTATCAGTAAAAAATAACTAAGCACTCTGCAGGTTCAGACACACCTCTACAACCTGAAATTGGTCCAGATCTTACATGAACGACATTTCTTTGAGGGGTTTTGGTAGGTGAACTGGGGTTAGTTGAATAGTACTTGTATCCATTTTCTCCCAAAATTACGTAAATATTTTTTAAAAAAATTTTGTATGAACTTAATACGTTTTTTATTCATTTCTTAGTGTTTACAATATTAAATGTGTTAATTTTAACCTTGAGATAGCTTTATTTTAAATTCTAGGTGTGTTTGAATTTTTGGTACACTTAACTATTATTTTTTTCCTACACCCCTGGAACGGATTAGCAGTCAAGCATGACTCAGTCCAGGGTCGTGTCCTTGCGACTCTTAACAGGCCTCTTTGGATGGCAGGTTGGCCTGCCGGTTCTTGATCTTTTTATTTTAATTTGCCTGCCTCACTTCAGAAGTGGGGTGGTACACTTAACTTGATTTGTTCTAAAAATACGTGGAAAGTATTTTGGAATGAATCATTTTTTTTATCTGTGTTATAAAGGTTTTGTTTATTAAAATATTGCTTTTTTACTACGTGTGGTATATATTTGAATTAACCATTTTAATTGGATAAATATGTTTTGACTAAGTTGATGAAATAACAAATTAATTATTAATGTTATGTATACACAGTTATTAGTTTCACATCTTTTTTTTCTTTTTTTTTTGAAGTTTGGTTAAAACTATTAGATAAGTTATTTATTAGCTCAAGTTGAGAGGACATCAGTTTTTTAAAATATTCATAATTTAATTTGTCAAAATTTCTTAATTTAGAAGTTTTTTCGTAAAATTTTCATCCTTGTTGTTAATTAGTTAATAATTAATGAAATTAATTATTATCATTCTAATTCTATTTTGTATTGAAAAATTGTGTTTTGTTTCTGACCATTTAAATACAGCTTTACATTAAGAGCCGAATTTTTAATTCTCATTGTCATTGTTGTTTATAATTAAATTTTATGATCTTAAAAACATAATGTAGGACCACTAATAAATATATCACCTTAGTATTGTAAAATTACTTGTTTTTTTTTGTTTTTTTTTAAATAAGCTAATATATATTATATTTATAAGTTTATTTAATTAAATATATATATTATTTATTTATTTATTTATAATTTTTGTAGATTTATAATAATTATAAATATATAATATATTTATACTTATAAATATTTATATTTTTTGTATGCAATATATTTGTTATGAATGTTGTCATGGATTATTGATGCATCAGTTCTATGTAAATTACAGTATAACCTGTAGGGGAAACTACCACAAATAAACAATATAGAATTTTCAATCTGTTTTTTCTTGAATTTATTATAATTTTTTTCTGTAATGTTTTATTTAGAGAAATGGCCAGTATTTGCTCGTTTCTAATTTTCTTTTCCTTTGTAGGTAATCTTTCATTGTGCGTGCTGTGAAAAACTGCAGAATTTATATGTGTTTGTAGTTATAGTATAATTATTTTATTTATGCAATTTAAAAATGTATTTTTAAAATTCAGTTGGTAAATTTTGGTTTCAAATGGGCATAGATAGTATGTATGGTGCTACTTGTTGTTTTAATAGTGTGGATTTTTTTTTTCAGATGTTTTGGAGTTATTTACAGAAGTAATTGCAAGAATGGGAAAACTTTTTCTGAAAATAATGTTTTTTACTCAAAAAATGTATCATATGTTTCAGATTTGAATGGAAGACTTCTGTATTTGAACATTCTTCATTAGGAATTATGCATAAGGACCTACAGATTGGAACTGGATTTTAAAATAAATTTTTATTTTATTACTTGATCAGGTTCCCAAATTTTTTTCTAGAAAGTGTAAATTGTCTGACATCTAATTTTTTTTTAAATCTATTAATCCACCTAAGCAGTTACGTACAAAGATATACATGTTTTATATATATGTGCACACACACACACATATAATGTTCTTATCTATTTTTCATTGTAAGAACACTTTATGTGAGGTACCTCCATCAGCTTCTTTCATGTTTTTCAAGATTTTTTTTCAGATTGCATATTGATTTATTTTTTATCATAAATTAAAAATAAAATTGTTTATTTTTTTGATGATACATACAGTTAAAAAAAGTGATGACAGGCACTTGAAAAAAAAGAAGATTTTCTTTCCTGTATTCAATGTTAAACCGAATTATTGATTTAACTGAAATATTGATTTGATAGAAGGTAAATAAAAAACAATGGCATTCATAATTACATCAAATTATCGTACTTTTAAATAATTTTTTAATTTTAATAACTCTGCTATGTAGCTTGATTATTTTTTAGAAAAAAAAAACAATGATTTTATCTCAAAAATCTTAAATACTATAATATTTATAATATTAAAAATTATTCATTAAGACTTCACATCTGCCTTTTCTGTAAATAAATTGCTACATATGAGAAATATATAGATTTTTAATTTGATCTTTAATGAATGATATATTGAATTAAAGGTTTATTAACAAGAAAGTTTCAGATGGTGCAAGAATTGTACTGCTTAACTTATATTTCTTCATTAATGTGTAATGTAGTAAGCAATTAAAAATTCTACAACGCTCAAATAGTCTGTGTATGGTAGAAAAGGATCGAAAAGAGATTGTCATTTATTTTCACTTAGCCTTCTTCAGGAACTGTGGAGGGAGAATATATTTTATATCAATTCATGGGGAGCAAATGAGTTGTGTTTCATATGAAAACTTTAACGTATTTGGAAAGTTACTTTTTGTTTTATTAATTTAAGATAACATTACTTTGTTACTAATATTTTCAAATAAAAAAATTTTTTAGCTCAAATTTAAATTAGTCATATTTATAATCCAATTAAACGAGAAATTTTTTTATTGCTGTACCAACTTTATCGGCTTGGATTTTTATACTTTTTAATATTGTCGTTAAAATGGTGAAACTATTTTAATAAATTTAAGATTACATATCTTAAATGATGTCAAGAAATTTCATTTCCAGATGAAATTATGAAAATAGTTGTGTACTTGTGCATTTTTAAATACGTATATTGTTCATTTAAATTAACAATTACATTTTTAAATCACCACTTGGGTGTTTGTCTTCCGTTACAAATTTTAATCCTCCACACATTTTCCTGTTATTAAATTAATTAAATCTGGATGCGTGTATGTATGACCTGTCAATCATTAATTTAATATCTTTACAAGGTACTGCTACATACTTTTCTCATTTACTATTCACTAGAAATTACATTTTTAAATCACCACTTGGGTGTTTGTCTTCCCTTACAAATTTTAATCCTCCACACATTTTCCTGTTATTAAATTAATTAAATCTGGATGCGTATGACCTGTCAATCATTAATTTAATATCTTTACAAGGTACTGCTACATACTTTTCTCTGTTGCTTTCATTTTACGTGTTCGTATCTTCAAAATTAAAAAAAAAGATAGTTTTACCAACATTAAAATTAATTTTTCCATAATTGATTCCTTATCAGATTTAATTTTTGAGTTGGAAGTTAATTTGCATATTGTTCAGCAACGCAAAATCATTTTGTAATATTAATCAATCTATCTTCATCTAGGTATTCTGCTTCAGAAATGTCAAATATGAATCACCAATATTAATGGATTTTTGATTGGTAAATGGAAATTAAATTTATAATGTACCATGGCTATATTCTAATCTGACTGATTTTATATTTATTAATTCAATATCAAAACCAAATGCAACATTAACATAATCTATAAGAATACTGTTTATTAATTAGCCATAACTGTAGTATACCAGTTTTTTTAATAAAAATATTTGTTAGTTTACAATTGGAATAAAATGAATTTATAATAGTACTACTGGTAGCTGTTTTCTTTTGGAAGATAGAACAGAGATTTTCACTTTCAGAATTTATTACATCGGTTGTTTATTTTTCTGAATATTTTTATAAGATGAACTTGCTAGGGTAGGGAATAACAGCAACGCCGATCATGAATACACTTGAGTATGTAATTTACAAGAAGATTATTTACATCAAGCTAAGGTTTTGTCAAGTAAATAAATAATTATTATTTCATCTTAATCAAATAGGACAAATTAATATCTCATGTTTTTTGAATTCATTCCTTTTTCTTAGCATAGATGATAATAATTGTTATCTGTCTTCTCTTGCAGTTTTATAGCCTATCCAAGAAATAATGAAGAAAGAAATACTTATTAGTAAATATGGAAACTTATTTTCTAATTTTTTAAATAAAAATTTTCAAAATAGATTGAATATTAATTTGTTGTTAATTATTTTTTAGGTTGCATTGAAACAGTTTCTGTGGCACAAAAAATGCTATTAATTACAATCAATTTTACGCAACTAATATTTGTTTCAGATGTTTTTTTGTTGTACTTTTTAGTATTAAATAATTTTGAATTTTTTTTTTAGAAATTTATAATTTTTTGTTGAATTTTAATACTAATAATTTGATTTTTTTTTTTGACAGATTCATCACTTATTTTATATTCATTAGATCTATTATTTCATAATGTTCATATTGTGTTATTTCTTTTTTTGTGAATTTCAAATTCGATATTTATTATTTTACTTATAGTTTATTAGTAAATGTTGTATGTATATGTGTGAAAGTTATTATGAATATATAACATTTAAAAAAACTTTTCATTTTATTTTATGTTTAATACCTTTAATTCTACCTAATGGTTGATACAATTCATAAAGTCTAATGTACTTGTTGTATGTCTTATAATAAATTAACCTCTGATCAAACATTATAAGTAAACTGAATTCGAACATAGTGTAAGTACAATAGATGTCAGCTAAGTTTAAATGTTGTCACAGTTACAGTCGATTCACCATTTCGTTTTGATTGAAAAAAAAAGCTAGTATACCATTCTACATATGTTTAAAAATATCACCAGTTCTTAATGTTGAACAATATATCAAGAAATTTAAATGTACCTGTAGTATTGAATGGCTTTCTATTTTTTCTTTTTTCAATATTAATTTCAAATGAATAAGTATTGTTTTCTTTGATTTATTGTATTGTGTTAACAATGCACAACAATTTACTTAGTAATCAAGGTTGTTTACCGATAGTAAAACTGAATAAAGTTGCAACTAAATGAACTTTGAACGTTTTACAGGTACTTTATTAGATATGCTTGAGAAAGAAACAAATAGATATGCTTAATAGATAATTCCATCAAAAGGTCCTAACGTCTTACCTCATAGGTACCTCCGTTCATGGGTATCTGTTACTGTCGATGAAATGTTGGCTTTCATTATTATTTTGCTCAACATGGAACTGACACATAAACGAACTGTTAAATCCTATTGAATGAATTCAAGTTCTTATAGCATTCCTTGGTTTCCAATAATGTTCAAAAAGAATAGATTTGATATTCATAATGGAATAGGTTTGATTTGTATTCTTAGATTGTTTCATATGGTAAACTGCGAAGTAGTAATCAGCCCAGTTATTATGACCCTTCGGTGTAAATTCCACCCTTTAATCGACCATTGCAACAAACGTTTTCAATTTTACTATGCTGCTCATCAGCAGTTATCTGTTGATAAGAGCCTTATTGGTATAAAAAGTCACACTAGTCTTTGGCAGTACATTCCCATCAAGCATCATTATCAATTGGGTATAAAACTTTGGGTTTTGTTTGATTCAGTTTCCAAATATTGATTTTTTTTTTTGTTACAAGGATGCAGAAATGACAATGATAAAGAACATAAAAAAAGTAATAGTTTAGCATATGTAGTTGTTGAAAATCTATTATCAATTTGTAATTATTTTAGAAAAGTATAACATGTTTTTTACCGACACCATATTTTACAAGCATTTCTCTTATGAAAATGTATAATAAAGAAACCTTTATGACTGGCACTATCAGAAGAAACAGTAAAGAACTTAGGAAATCAAAGCCCAGTTACAGGTAGGTAATACTGTATACTGTAGAAATAGTGATTATGTTGCTATTAGCTGTAGGCAGAAAGAATCACAGTAGCAACCAGTCATATTAATTTTGTATAATTCAAAAATCAAAGACATAACCCATACAAAAACAAGACACTGTAGGGATATGAATATTACTCATATTGTATGAATTATAATAAGCTAATGGTAGATATTGACTCATTTGAAATGATACTTTATTGTTGCTTAGATGAAAGTAGACCAATAAAGCAGTTACTTTTATACAGATTTGAATACTAGATCGTGGATACCGGTGTTCTTTGGTGGTTGGGTTTCAATTAACTATACGTCTCAGGAATGGTCGAACTAAGAGTACACTTTATACATATCATACTCTGAAATAATTCCCAGAAGCTAAACAGGAAAAAGAAAGGAGATCAGGTGGGAAGTGAGTGGACATCCAACAAGAAAGTATGCTGGTGATAGCGTCTCTAAGTCTTTGTGATCGTTTGAAATAGGGAAGATTGGACGGGAATTGAGACAGGCTTCAATTTGATCGTTTGAAATAGGGAAGATAGGACGGGAATTGAGACAGGCTTCAATTTGTGTAAAAATTCTATATAATTTTTCAAAATTATGAATGGTTTATCCTATTACATAACGCTCTTACTTGCGCTTTCCCATAGACCACCAAAATGTGAGGAATGGATGACCGAATAATGCCTTATGTTGTAGAGAAAGCTTTAATGTCTGAAATTATGTTTTTTGAATTTAAGAAGTGATACAATTTATAAAAGTCCATTTTTGGTAGAACGGAAATTGGAACCGTTGTCATAAAATATTTGAGTGGGAATACCCCTGCGTGAAATGAATAGACAAGCCGACGATATGTAACTGTAGTGTCATTAGAAACGAAAGCAGCGTATACAGAATGCATCAGTATTAAAAATTATTACCTATGCCTTTTACCAGAAGATGTTTCTTCTTACGCCAATCTCGAATTCAGCTTTTATGTACGTCAAATTTTCTTCCTGCCGCCCGATTTCCTATTTTTTCAACCTCTTCTATAACGCGTAGTTTTTTATATACAGTAAAAGATCGTAGACGCTGTCCTTCTGTACTCATTTTAATTTTATAATTAAAACAAATCACCGTGTTAAACTCTACAAACAGATAAAATGCACATGACATTCCACATATACTAACAGTACAATGACTATGGCGAATAGACAAGACGACGATGGGTAACTGATACTGTAACTGCAGTGTCATTAGAAACGTATGCAGCCTATCCAGAATTTTATAAAAATATCGTAACTTCGTTTCTATTCATAATACGAACAGGATTAATAATTAAGGATGTATTCTTTATAAGCGGCATCCGGTATTGATAAACGAAAGCCTAATGCAACTATATTAATATGTTTCAATTTAGGTACTTTTAAGAAAACTATTATTTTGCATAAATTATCCTGGCCGAAGGCTTCTTTCTTTTCCTGTTTAGCCTCCGGTAACTGCCGTTCAGATAATACTTCAGAGGATGATATGTATGAGTGTAAATGAAGTGTAGTCTTGTACGTTCTCAGTTCGACCATTCCTGAGATGTGTGGTTAATCGAAACCCAATCACCAAAGAACACCGGTATCCACGATCTAGTATTCAAATCCGACTAAAAATAATTGACTTTACTAGGACTTGAACGCTGGAACTCTCGACTTCCAAATCAGCTGATTTGGATAGACCAACCCGGTGGGTTAACTGGCCGAAGGCTATGTTTCAATTAAAACCACGCACCCTTATTTTTTTCTATCCAATTCCAAGAAAAAAATTGCGGGGGTACTCGAATAAATATGGTAATTGTTTTATAAATTTAAATTATCCATAGTTTATTTACCCGGCAATACCTTAATATGCTATTACCACAGCCAACGTATTACACAGCGGCTGGAATGGCTGTGTACTTGGGTCACGCATTTTTTTCCCAACACGCCCATTGAGATCTACATAGACGACGAAAGGAACTGGAGTTATAATCTCGAAGGTAAAGCGGAGAATGGCAAAACCAATTTACTCGCTACGTTGATGCACGAGATCGGACGCGCATTATGTATTCGTTACTCTTATAATAAGGATTCGCTCAATGTACTCCTACCTGAACGGACGCGCAAACCTAAGCGAAGACGACATACTATAGCCGTGCAGTCCCTTTACGGCCACGGCGAAACAACAGCCACACCTGCTCGGACACCACCATTTACGCCTCTGACTAGCCCTGCTTCAACCGAAGAATGCGTGATAAAAGAAAAGCTAGTCGACGGAAAATTCTGCTAGTCTCCGAAAACGACAAACATGAAACTAAAAGTTAATACAGATTGAAATTTGTATTTCAATCGATTGAAATTTCTTTCCGGCTCGTTCAAGAGAGTGTACGTGATGTACAGGGACCGAATGAAGATATGGTGTTAATTGCGGAGCAAAGGCTGTACGTGTTCAGCCCTGTAAGATTAACGGGATCGTGAATACGTATACAGGAAAAACGTATCTCATCTACAACGGAGACTACGTCAGAGATAGATGAATGTACGTTTACCGCAGTTAGAACAGACCTTCGTTTCTAATCTGTTTCCTGGAATACCGGCAGACATTGATGGAGTGGTACGTTTCAACAACGGCTTACTTTATTTTTTCCAAGGACAGAAACTACTTCGAGTATAATGACTTCTTCAAAAAAGTGAACAAATTCGGAAAGAAAAACAACGAGCTTTTCGGTCTATTGTGTTACTAAATCATACTAACAGTTCCAGTTCATCCCCAAGCACTATGCATATCCTAAAAATAAAATTTAATTGAAATTTGTAAAATTATTTTTTAAGTTATTATTATAAGCTCATTATTACAACTACCTTTGTGCTTATTTATTCGTCTTCATTTTTTAAACTTAAAGCGAATCTTACCCATTCATAGTTTATTTAACAGTTGGAAAAGGAAAATGAAAAAGAAGTCGTTTTAACATAAATAGTATTTAATATTACAACATTTATAGTAAATATATACATAGTTTCAAATAATATAATATATAGCCTTAAATTTATTTTAAAAATATACGTATACATAGTACATAGTTTTAATTAATACAATATAAAGCTTTATCCCGACGGGGAGTCTTATTCTTTAAGACTTTGGGGTTTGGCGTCCCCACGGGCCTAGCCTCTGCAGCTTTTCTTCCCACTATACAGTGAGCTGCAGAACACTTTACATTATACACATATACTACACCAAGAACACTACATAAATTAAAACATACACAGTTACACAACAACATCCTACACTAATATTTCTTACATTTACACTCGGTGGTGTTGCGACATCTTACGAAACGCAACCGTAACCCAAGGTGGGAACAAATCGTGCCGATGGGTGAATGGCTCTACGTAGTGAGTCTCGAACGATATCCTCTGGGCACCAGGGCGAACCCAGTTGTATTTAGCTCTAACTCCAGTACGCGTGCGCTCTGCTGGAGTGGTCCATTCTTAGCCGGTACTCGTGGGACCAAAATTTCAGTTCCAATAATAAATACAATGATGGTTGGTGGTCCATCTGAAAAAACCACCAAATCTAGTCTTGTGATGAGACCTCGGTCAGCTTTGTCTGACGAGGATAAAAGTACTACTGAAGTGAACCGCAAATATTAGAATTGAATTCTAAAAATATTAGAGTCGTTGTTCTCCGAAATAGTCAGGAAGGTGGCTCCCTCCAATTTTTGTAATTTAAAAAAAAAATACATTAAATAATATATTTATGTGGCCTTAAAGTTTTCTTTTCTTTAATATCGAATGGTGTCAAATTTCTTCCTTAGAATTCACATAATTAAACAAAGTATAGTGTAATACAGAAACTTAGTTACCTATCGGTGTACTTTCAGGTGACTCTCTGCTTGCTAACTACTAAATCGGATTAAAATCAAAGTAAAAAAAAACTGTTGATACATTAAGTAATATTCGCTTCTGATAGGTCATTGGTTAAAAAGAATAAGCTTTTGATGGATTGAACACCTATCATAATGAAAATCTTTTCATGACACTCATTATGAGAAGTTCCCAGCCGCTTAACTCAAACTTTATAATTGTAGAAAAAATATATTAAGTATTTTCATATAAGTTACTACAAAAATTCATATATAAGTTGAGAGTTCCAGCGTTCAAGTCCTAGTAAAGCCAGTTATTTTTACACGGATTTGAATGCTAGATCGTGGATACCGGTGTTCTTTGGTGGTTAGGTTTCAATTAACCACACACCTCAGGAATAGTCGAACTGAGAATGTACAAGACTACACTTCATTTACACTCATACATATCATCCTCATTCATCCTCTGAAGAATTATCTAAACGGTAGTTACCGGAGGCTAAACAGAAAAAAGAAAAAAAAGGTCTGGAAACGCTTTTGTTTTTGAGTTACGGCTGGAGAAAGATTCAGTCCGGATTTCAAATCTTCAATTAAAAAAAAAGGTTCTACTATAATTTTTGGGACCAAAATTTAAGAGTAAAGTTGACAGTTTCTTATATAATTTGAGCTTAGAAATAGGCTAAAATAGGTTTCAGGACTGTAACTCCAGTAGTTCTTTAGATATCTGTCGTATAACTAACACAAATTTCTATGTCAAAAAACAGGTTTTTTTAGGTTTTTAGTACAATAGCTTAGTTAAATAACTAATAAATACGGACTGTTAAGTAATAAAACTTGAATATATTTTAATTCTGAGGAAATTAATGTAAATACAGCCAATAAAAAGTAAATAAAAACCTTTAAAAATCTGTTTTTTATTGATGCAAAACAGATAAAAATAGATAGAAAATCGTATTGTTTATTCTATACCTAATAAAAAATATTCTTAATACAGCAAAACGAAAAATAAAATTAATGATATGATAAATGGTAAAAGAATAACAAGGCTCAATTAGAGTAATTGTTCGAAATTCCCTCTTTTACAATGTACACAGCACTCTGCCCGACATAAAATATTTCCAGTGGCTTTTCATATCATCTCAGATTCGTTTCGTATAAATTCAATGGCATTTCGGATTTTAATGAGCAGCACTGCTTTATTAATCTTTTGTTTATCATTGAATACTACCTATCATTATTTTATTGTCGCACCTAATAAAATAATGAGACTGATGTGAAAAAAAATGTTGCTTACCGTTTTGTCATGTTTAGTGTTGTCTCCTTCAAAGTAGCTCCCCTCTGTCTGATTGCACACACTTATTCCAGCGCTTCTGCCATTGATGGTAACATTTCTGGAACTCATCTTCTGTATTATCCTTCAAAACCCTCGTCACAGCGTTTTGGACATCTTGTATTGTTTGAAAATGGTGTCCCTTGACCGCCATTTTTACTCTTGGAAATAGAAAAAAGTCGCACGGAGCGATATCTGGTGAATAAGATGGCTGTGGTAGTACTGAAATTTGTTATGAGGTTAAAAATTGCTGTACTGACAGAGCAGTATGGGATGGCGCATTATCGTGATGCAGAATCCAATTATCAGCAATGTTGGCACGGACACGGACACGAAGAACTCGTTTACGAAGTCTTTCTAAAATTTCTTTGTAGAAATATTGGTTAACTGTTTGTCCAGGAGGCAACTGTTTGTCTACTCTTTATGAACAATTCCCTTGGAATCGAAGAAGCACACAAGCATGCATTTCACTTTTGACTTTAACATGCGAGCTTTTTTTGGTCTGGGTTATCCCTTTGAGCACCATGGCGAACTTTGGCGTTTTGTCTCTGAATCGTATTGAAAAAACCAAACTTCATCACCAGTGATAACACGGCTCAACAAATCTGGATTGATTTCCGTTTGCTCTAACAGATCGGCTGCCACATTTTTCCGTGTTTCTCGCTGTTGTATGAGATTTTTGGGGACCATTTTTGCACAAATCTTTCTCGTAGTCTTCTACGAGAGATCTTCAGTTAATATTAGACGAACCGTTTCTCGATCGATGTTGAGTTCTTCTGAGATCATTTTCACGGATAGTCTTCGATAAGATCGTACGATTTCACACACCTTGGTCAAGTTGACCTCTATCCGTGAGGTTGATGGTCGTCCACTGCGGTCTTTATCTTCAACATTCGTTCTGCCTTCACTAAAAATGTTATGCCACCGAAAAACTTGAGCTCTTGACATAACCTCCTCTCCAAAAGCCTTCTGAAGCTTACCGTAAGTCGTCGTCGCCTTTTCACCCGATTTAACGCAAAAAGAAATGGCACGCAATATTTTGCGGTTTCATTTCTGTGACGAGAGACACAAACAAGTAAAGACTAAGTAAACAATATATATCTTTTGAATTCTTGAATTTAATTATTTAAAAAAATAAATAATTCTGACATATTTAAAAAAAAAGGGTACTTGCGTATTAACGCCACCGCAGCTACAGCTTTATTTAAAAACAAAGTAGTCAATCGGATTTCGGTGGAAAACGGGCCGATATAGAGTTTAACATAGATTCAAAACAGTCTCTTTATTAATTTTAATAAATTGTTATTTATATTTATTTATTTTATAAATATAATTTAATCAAACTTAAACTACGCTCGCTTCGCTCGCTAACCTTGACTAATTAACACCGTAATTTTTTGAGTATTTATTTAATAAATTCAGTAATTATTGCAATTATTTATTAAAATAATCAAAACACTCCTTTTAATTAGTGAAGGTTAGCGAGCGTAGGTTAAGTTTGGTTAAATTATATTTATAAAATAAATAAATATAAATAACCATTTATTAAAATTAATAAAGAGACTGTTCATTTTCCACGGAAATCCGATTGGCTACTTTGTTTTTAAATAAAGCTGTAGCTGCGGTGGTGTTAATACGTAAGTACCAAAAAGAGTTTTTAAAACACTTAATGCATTTAAATACCCAAAGAAATTACTGATAACTAAAACGATGTATAAAATATCCAATTGAAGTAAACGTCTATAGTAAAACAATATCATGGCTTAATTAAATATTCTGTTATATATACATACATGATAACATCAATCTACTGACCTAATTAATTAAACTATAAATAATTCTATTAAAAGCGTATTTTCTATTGTTTTAAAATTACACGTATAATTAATTTAAGAGTAAAATTAAATCTAATATAAAATCCGAATCCGACCTATTTTCATATCCAAAAAAAATGTTAACCGTAAAAAAAATAAAATAAACACAATTTAACTAATGGAGAAGTAATATAAATGACAGTCAATTTAACACTTATAATTACCATGGAACAATAGAAAGCACGAAAACAGTAGTAATTATTTATTTATAGCAGTAAAAAAAATAAAATAAATCAGCTGGTGCAACTAGCACAGGAAGACATATTAGCATTCAAATATCCCCATCCTAACATGCACTGTTTTTAAACTTTAAAACACATTTAAAGAAGAAAGAAAAAACAAACTCCGCTATTTGTCAAGCGAGATTAACATTTTTTTCTCTTTTTATAGTGTACTATAAATGATTCAGATTATAACTAACAATGCATATCTTTTCTAATAAATTTGAAGATCGCATAATAAACACAATAAAAAAATAAGCTGGCAACAGTTCTAGGACCTTTCCTACAACTGGGTTATTTGTATGCACAGCTTACACACTTATAAACACGCAACTTAATTAAAAATATTTATAATTTTATTTAAATATAATATTTTTTTCGTTTATTTAATTCAATGATTCGAACTAAAGCGCGGGAGCGCATACCATATTTTATTCGCGCGGGTGTAGCGTTACTAGCGGCGTCAGTGGGCACTAACTAAACTAATGCAATTTCACAACTTACATAATACAAATTTCGCTTGTGCGGTAGGCAGACCGGTAGAGCCGCGAGGCTTAACCCACCAGATACAGACTCGATCGAGTTCGGGACTTGACCAGACCGAGTTACTTTTTTACACTTAAATATTATTCATTTATTTAATTCTACCACTCACTTTGTGACGTCAAAACATATCAGATAACTACAACAGCTGTACGTCAGTGCTACATATTTTTGACATATTAACTAAATTAAATAACAAAAATAATTAATATTAAAAGTGTAAAGAATAATTGGGTTGGCAACCCTGTGGAATTTCAAATTTTCCAGTCGTGACGAGGGAAAACGGAATTTCTCAAAGGGGAAAAGGGAAATTCCAAGATGGCGGACTGTGACACTAGCGCTACTTGTGGTGACAGTGGGTACTGTTAATGCAGTATGCCCACTTATCCAGTAGTTTAGGGTATTTTTAGGAGTGCTAGTAAAGGCAGTTACTTTTATACGGATTTGAATACTAGATTGTGGATACCGGTTTTCTTTGGTGGTTGGGTTTCAATTAATCATAGATATTAGGAAGGGTCGACCTGAGTCTGACAAGACTATACAGGGCTATCATAAAAGAATGGTGCGGTTTTGAACATGGTTTAAATTAAAACAGAATTACTTACAGTTTATGTTTTTTATTTTTCAAATTTGTCGCTCAAACATTTTTTTACATAATTAATAAATTTCAATATGTGCGCCCTTAGTCGCTCGACAAATGTCCAAACGATACTCAACTTCTCTCCAAACATTAGTTAACATTTCCTCGTTAATGGTTGTCATCGCTTCATTAATCCTGTTTTTTAAGTGGTTTAGGTCGCGAATTTTTTGCATATAAACAACGCTTTTGATGTACCCCTACAAGAAAAAATTGCAAGGTGTCAGGTCTGGACTCCTTGGAGGCCAAAGTATGGGTCCTTGCCCATCGATCGCCAAATTTTTCGTTCAAAGCGTCTGTGGCGACCAATGCATTGAAGTGCGGGGGAGCACCATCTTGTTGGAAATGAAGTCGATGAATGTTTTCGAGTTCATCCGGCTGAGGAAATCAATAATCGGTTAACACGTCAAGATACACAACTCCATTAATTGTTTATTCAGCAAAGAAGAAAGACCCTATTACACGATTTTTCATCAAAAAAACATTAACACACACCAAACATTAACTTTAGGCGAATCGCGTTGTTTCTCAATAATTGCGTGTTGGTTTTCAGAGCCCCATATTCGTGAATTGTGTCTGTTAACGAATCCATTCACATTAATGTAGCTTCGTCTGTAAAAATTATATTATCTAAAAACGATTCGTTTTCACTTATTCTGACCAACACTTCTACAGAGAAATTGTAACGTTTTACACCATCATCGGGTTTCAATTCCTGCAGTATCTGGATTTTATAAGCGTGTAATTTCGGTTTTTTTTTAATGTAAAACCTGGGGAACTGTTGATTTTGGAATACCTAATTCGACGCTTCGACGGGGGATGGACTTCCCAGGACTTCTAATTGCCGATTGTCTAATTAGTTCAACCGTTTCGTCTGGTACACTTGGTCTGCCGGTTGATTTCTGTTTCTTAACCGATCTGGTTTCTTCGAATCGTTTGAACCGACGTGTTATGTTATTTTTCTGTGGTAGATCTCTTCCGAATTCACGTCGAACGCACGTTGAACTAAAATTACGGATTTTAATTCGGCCATCAATAACACACTTTGCTCTGTCTTTATCCGAGAACATAGTAACTCCAAAACTCACCGTAACAACAATACAAGAACTGAAGTTGTGGTTACAACTGCTGATAAACAAACTTTTGGGTTGGAGGCTTTCAGGGATACCAATATAACATCTAGAAATTTCCCTACAATCTTCATATGAATTACTGAAACCGCACCATTCTTTTATGATAACCCTGTACTTCATTCACATTCATAAATATCATCCTCATTCATCCTTTGAAGTAATACCTTGCTGTGGTTCCGGGGGATAAATAGAAAAAAGGCAGACAGTGGTGGGGTGCAATTTTTTTAATTTTTGATAAATATGACTAAGAAAAATATGATCTTAATTAGCGAAATCTCAAGATATTGAGGGTGCCTTGCTCTACAGCCTGACTCCCCTTAAAGTTGAAAATTTAATGGACTTCATATATAGAAGTAATTTAATAATGTTTGATCAAAATCGGTCCAGTGATATAGAAGCAAACATCAAAAATACATACGTATATACGAACATTAACATCCGGAAAATTTCCATCTGGTTTTTTGGGTTCCTCAGGTGTCAAAAAATCAGGAGCCGGTGAAAATCCCATATGCCCAAATTGGTGCGATTACAATACTTTCCCTTCTAGAGCTGTAGCTCTACTGTAGCGCTATCTAGACGGGAAAGTAAAAATAAACTAAAACCCGCAATAAGGAAGGAAGATACGTCACGGTTCTCTCTCAAAAGGTTTAATTCTATTACGTGATAACGCCCATCCCTATACCTCTCAAATCCTCAGGAAACTATTCAAAAGTAGTGTAGTGTGGTGTTACCGCGTTCACTTTACAGTCCCGATCTCATACAAACATATTATTTTTGTTGGATTCTCTTAAACAGTTTTTACGAGGCACCAATGTTCAGATACCGAGGTGAATAATTATTTATAACTGAAATAAGAAGGCTCACAGAGAGATGAGTTATGTGCTAAAATGTAGTCGTGCCAAAATTTTGAAAAGCAGTTTTGGTTTTATTGTCATTAAATAAAAAATAATTTAAATATACTAATTTGTCTCTTTAATTATTAAAAGACCTTCGTATTTATATCGATCAAGAGCAGTTTTTTAAACATTAAAAACAAAAATTCATGTTTATTTTTAAAAGGAAAGTAATAATGAAAATTAAACATTGTTAATGAAAAAAGTAATTAAGTAAAGAAAAAAAAAACTGTTACGTCACGGATCAATTGATATTTAACAGAATTTTGATTAGATGAAATATTTCATGCCAGAATGTGGGTAATATACGGTAAACTTTATAAGAAATTAATTAGCCTGCCTCATTGTATTATGAATAACATCGATCTATTATGAAAACGTTTTTATGTTTGATTTTAATAATACTTTTTTCCCCTTGGACTAATCAAAATACTTCCCAGCCTAGAATAACTTTCATATTCTAAGTAAGCATCTATTCTAGTTAACCGTTCTCATTATTTCTGTTTTCTGAATGTTGACATTCAAATAATTTTCTCCGATTCCTTACACGCCTATATTTAAATACCATTAGCTTTTTTGCCTTTCTCTTTTTAATAATATTACATATCTCTACGGATTTATATCCTAAAATTTACATTATATGAGTTGCATTATTAATTCTGACTCAGAATCAGAAAATCCTCTATTTTTATAACCATTTTCATTTACCGTAGGTTTTTAATTAATCTTCTGTCTTTCTGACCTACTTTCCGGATTATTAATTTTTCATTGTCGTGTGCTTTTTCCACATCTATAAAACATAATCCTTACTTTTCTATCTCTTTCTATACAGGATTACATTAAAGTATGAAAACGGCTTCATATTTCAAAACTGAGAGAACCTTAGAAAGTTGAAAACAAGTACCGATCTAAGCAGTTAGAAAATTACGACTTTATAACGCGTTTGAAATTTTTTTCCACCATCTTGTGTCTGCCTTATTGAATCAAACGTGTTTTTTTAAATAGGAAGGTGGACATGTGATACATGATTTTAATGTAAAATTTAACGAGAAAAATTATAGCGAAACTGTTTCTCTATAAATTCCTATGTTTTCGAGTTATAAGCAATAAAATTTGAAATAAATTGAAAAATTGCGGTAAAAATCAAACTAGGTAAAAGTAATCCGTAGATTTGAATTAGAATCTAAATCTATAAGATTTCAGTAAAAATTAAAAAATAACGTTTAAATAAAGGAGAATATCAAGGTTAGACGTGGAAAAACTTGTTTAGAACAAATCTGTAATCTAAAACAAATTTTACAATAACAAATATTAAAAAAATGATGTGGACATCACACGACTTCATCGTACGCCTGTAAATTACATACACACATTTTTTTTTTTAAATGAAAAGTACATAACATTTTATTTCGTTAATAACTTCTGATATTTTTTTTTATTGTTGTTATTGAATTATTATTTATCGTAAACATTTTTTTTTTAGCATAACTATTAATAAATCAATATATTTAAATTAAAAAAAAGGAAATGAAGTCTGATGAGACCGGGCCACCCTGGTTCTTAGAATCTTAGAAGTCAAGAGGAAAATTGACCACTCACAAACGGCGAGTCAATGTGGCGAGAGACGCATTGTCGGTCCGTATTGGAGTTCCGGTTGCTTTGTTCAACCGGCATCCGTAGTTTGTTTAAGGGAAAGACTCTTACCGCATTGCTGTTGGAAGCTAACCCTTAGTATGGTTTACCACCAGCCAATTATTATGGCTCCAAGCGATATGAAATGGTGGACAGGTACTTGCTGGCATTCAACGACCGGCAACGTGGCAGCGAATTGCTGCCTAGATGAAATAAATTCTATTAGGGATGTTATATAAATTTTTAGTAGTTGACGGGGTGCGCTTACCCATTTTAGTAAATATATAACAAGTGGGCGGTTGGGACACCTAAGCCGATGGTGTATAGCACCGTGCTTAGTCGACTCAAGCTGTTAGGCGTGAGCTTACTCATGCCTAACGACCCAGTATTACGCGACTCAGTACTCACGCGACCTAATATCGCGTGAGTACTGGGTACCCAGTACTCACTGGTCGCTAAACTGTTCGAGGCTTGGTAGCCGTTTGTGGCACAGACACTCCGTCTTATGCTTTAGGGTGACCGAATGTAGTGATGGCAGGAGAAATGCCAAGCAAACCAATAAATCTAGAGGGATGAAGGTATTACACTAGTTATAAAAATTTAAATTTTGTCGTCTGATAAATTTCCACTTTAATTTCTAATATCGGTAGCCGACAACGGATCTCGTCTGCAGACGTTCCTTTTGCTTGCAAATACCGAATGACGGTATATATCTTGTAACTGGAGATAGCCACAAAAATCGCTTCTATATTTCACCATGTACTAGTCGAGCAGTACAGAACAAAATGGCGACTGACAATTTTTTAGGTTAGGGTTACCTGATGTGTACTGCGCATGCTCTATGTTACTATGAAAACCGGTTTGTTTTGTTTGTAATTCCCGACCACAGGTTAATTTATAAAAATCGTATTTTTTATTTTTTATAAAAAAAATATTATTAAAATATTTTCTTTAATACTTTTATTGCTTCTTCTACATTAAAAAAATTGCTTATTAAGTACTTTTGACATAAATACAGATATAAAAAATTTATGAAGATTTTACAACATAGTGAAATTACCTTTTTATCGTAAATATAATACCCGTAATAAAGGAACAATTCCATGCAATATCTTGAAATTTTACGATGAATGAATTCCCGCTAAATTATCAATAAATAAAGATAAAAGAAATTTTATAAATATAAAAAAAAAAAAACTATTACGATGGTAAGGAAAAACTATCAACGTATTATGTATAATATTGCAAAAAAATATATATAAATAAATAAATAAATTTACAACGGAAGTAAAAAATAAGCATTATTACTGAAGGAAAATAACTTTAAGTCTTTACATATATATATATATATATATATATATATAAATAGGATAAACCGTTACAAAATTAAAATTATACAAGAATTACATTAGTGTATTCTATGTATGTAATGCATACCAGCAAAGTTTAGGAATTCTATTTTAAATAAAACATAGTTGTAAATGGCTCACTGTTAACTAGTATCAATTTATATGCAAACAGTTATCAAGTATTACCAGAGGTACATATAAGTACATTACATAGCAATTTCCGTACTCTTATGGACAATCTATGCACTTTATATATATATATATATATATATATATATATATATATATATATATATATATATATAAATTAAAAGGAATTTAAATAAGAATTGGTGTAACATAAAATATCTTATTAAAAAAGATTTTTTTTATTTTTAAAAAATAAATGTTCGTAAATAAATTAAATCGTCCATTTGTGTGTATATGTGTGTGCACGCGCGCGTGTTCAATAAACTTAGTGTCCAGCTGTACACTAAGAAATACAGTATATATATATATATATATAAAACTTTTATTGCACTATAATTTAACAAGTAAACACTGTAAATACATTACAAAGTAACTTTTTTTTAAATTAATTTATTATAATTGTTACTATCATTTTTTTTTATTAAATCTGATTACAAAATAAAATTTATCGTTAAAATTAAATTTTAACATAGTTTTTCAATATTACTAACATAAAACTCAACATTTATACATCTAATAGGCAATAAAATCATTTAATATGTTTAATATCATGAGAATTTTATGTTTAAAAATTGCATCCCTATGCAAATAAAAAGCAATTAAAATTTAAATTGAATAATGATAAACCCGTAATTTAGTACACTTTTCGATCAAAGATTTGGTTTGCTTGACATTTCTCCTGCCACCACCCCATTAGTTCTCCCTAAAGCATAAGACCGAATGTCTGTGCCGCAAACGGCTACTGAGCCTCGAACAATTTAGCTACCAGTATCCTAACATAGCTCCTAGAGTTTACCTAACAGCGTGAGCGAACTAAGCGTGGTGCCATGCACCATCGGCTTACGTGTACCAACCGCTCACTTGTCATATATTTGCTAAAATGGGTAAACGCACCCCGTCAACTACTAAAAGTATGTATGACATCCATAATAAAACTTATTTCGTCTAGGCAAGAATTCGCTGCCACGCCTAGGTCGCTGAATGCCAACAAGTATCTATTCACCATATTAAAGCGCTTGGAACCATAAATACAGGCTGGTGGTAAGCCATACTTAGGGTTAGCTTTCTACTGCAATGCGGTAAGAATCTTTCCCTTAAACAAACTACGGATGCCGGTTAAACAAAGCAACCGCATCTTGGAACTCCCTCACGGTCCGACAATGCGGCTCTCGCCATATTGACTTGCCGTTCGTGAGTGGCAAATTTTCCCCTTGACCTCTAAGTTCCAGTGTGGCCCGTCCTCTGCCCCCCTCCCCATAAGAGCAGGGCAGTAAAAAATCAGGTGTTCATTTGATTGAACCTCCACGCAGACACGTAGCTCATCAACTGCCAGGCGGAACCGAAACAGTTATTGGTTTAAATTAACGTGGTTGGTGAGCACTCGGACACCGTTGCCCTTAAAAACGAGCTCGAAGGATACCATCCCCTCAAATCCTGTATAAACTTATACAAGGATCTTCCCTTAGTTGTGATGTCCTATTCCAGCTGCCATGCTTTCATCGCTAAGCTGTGCAGTCTCTTCCACAGGTGGGAGATGGGCAACTGAACGAAATTTAGATCCGGTGCATTGTGAGACCAAAAAACTATTGGATCGATTTACGCGCGGGCAAAAGGGAAAAAGGGGTTAAGGTGGAAAGAGAAAAGGGGAAAACGGGAAAGGGTAAAAAGGAAACTGTGAGAGGGGGAGGAAGAAGGGTGAAAGGGAGAAGTTGGAAAGGGAAAAGGGGAAGGAGAATAAGTGAAGGTAAAATTTGTGAAGTTCAGTTTTTTAATTTTTTTATCAAATTTTCAATTGTGCTCATTTAAACTCTCTCTCTCCCATTCTCTCTCTCTCTCTCTCTCTCTCTCTCTCTCTCTCTATATATATATATATATATATATATATATATAGCAATAGCAAAGCATTGACGGGTCTGCTAGTAATAAATAAACCAGAATTAAAGCTACTAAAAATTAAAATAGCTTTGAAAAATTTGACCGTTTATTCTTTTCTTTTTTTTAAAAATATTAATAGTTAAAGAAGAGGTAGACTACCCGCAGGGAAGCTGGGTAATTCAGGTAGATACCGAATAGTGAAAGCGATACGACAGTTCATTCTAAATAGCGGTATATACGAACAACTACTGTGCTTATTTTTAATAAAGGTAATTCTCAATAACACAACTTACTACCAACATCTCCGTCTTTATCTTCTCACATAAATATTATTATTACTAACTTTAATACAACACGACGTAAATAAAGAGAGAGGTATTAAGTAAGAGAGAGTTAGAGAGGGGCAGGATAGAATGAAAGAGAGTGATTTATCACCTGTTACATTCACACGACCTTCATCAATAACACATCTTACACAAACACGGAGTACCATTAACAGAAATAATAGTAATAAAAATACGGTGCTAGTAATAATAAGAATTTCATTTACCATTACAAACCACAAACCTGTCTCACTATTCATTACAAATATGACTCAATTTATAAAAAACAATATTGTTTCGTTTACATACTTGTTTATTACAACTGTATTCAGTAACATACGAATATATTCACGTGTATACAATTATCAGTCAGACAGATTAAACTGTAGTTATGAAAAAAATATGGTAAACTTTGATAAGGGACAGACTTCAAATTTTGAAGTCTAGTTATAAATACTTTTACTTACATAATTACAAGTTTTATTAGGTTATAAGTAAATTTAATTCCACAACGAAATTTTAATTTTAAAAAATTAATTAAAAATCGTAATTGACGATTACGAAAATTTTAACCAGTTCCAAAAATGATCATACTCTATTATCAATAGCATCAGCACTGTTTCCATGGAAACCGACGACATCATTTACTGATAAACTGAAGGAGAAAACTGTAAAGGAGATATTACAATTATAATGCAATGTTTATTTGGTCAAATTTTTTTTTCGTTTTGGCCATCTATGGATCACGTTAAATAATTTTCTTAGTTTTCCTCTCCTTCCTTTTGCCCCTTTTGCCCCTTTTCCCTTTTTTTTGTTTTGAAGCATTTTCTTTGTAGAAAAAATTCTACTTTCCAATATTTGATTTAATATATACACACTGGCCGGTCAGGGCCTGCTTCGCTCGTCCGACCGCCTAGCGAGGGAGCTCTACCCCCTAGACCTTCGACCCGTTCATATACTCATGTTTGTGAGAATTTTCAATATTTTACAGATATTTATTAAAGAAAAAATCTGATGTAGACATCATATGACTTCCTTGTACGCCTATTAAATTACATATACACATTTTGTTTAAATGACAAGTACATAAAATTTTATTTTATTAATAACTTCTTTTTTCCCATATATATATATATATATATATATATATGTTTTGTTATTGAATTATTATTTATCGTAAAACGTTTTTTACAATGAGAGATTAATAATTAACAATAAATCAATATATTTAAATTAAAAAAAAAAAAAATTAAAAAAAAGCAGATGAAGACCGATTTGAACCGATGTGCCTACTCTTGTAAGATCCAAATATTTCATTAATTAAAATGTTATTTGGCTATAACTCTGGAACTAATGAAAATAAGTACCACTTATGATGTATTGTTGAAAAGCTCTGAATGAGGACTTATTACAGCAGTTAAGAAAAAGTACAATATCCAGAATTTTTTAACTTTGGGTTTTTTTGGATACTTTTGGTTCAGTCGATTGCAATAAAAAGGGGAGGTGCACAGAGAGATGTTACAACGGTCCTAAATCCAAAATTTCATCGTTCTACGGTTAATATTTTTCGAGTTATTCGAGATACGAACATACATACGTACAGAGGTCACGCCGAAACTAGTCAAAATGGATTCAGGGATAGTAAAAACGAATATTTCCGTTAAAATCTGAAAACCGAAATTTTTATTGATCACAATACGTCGTACAAGAAAGTAAAAGAATTAGTAATTTTACTACCTATCAATATATATATACACACATCGTTTGTATCAAGAAGCATGGTGCTTCTATTCTTATTTATTTTTATAATAAAATCTTTAAAAACTTATGTCTACAACAGGTTTTTTTTTTAACAAAACATAGAAAAACAATAAGTATAATAAATGTTAATGTAAAAAACGTACTGTTTATAGTACATAATAAAATATTTATTATATAGTTCTTAGTTAAATTCTTTTCCGCTAGATGGCAACACTCAACAACGGCTGCACGCACCTGCCCGGAGCACCATGTGGTCTGCTCTGCGGCAATAGTAGCTAAAATAAAAATGTGAGTACATCTTTCCCATAAGAAAAGATTGGTGCGTGTGTTTGTTTGTTTGATGCATGTGTTCACATTTCTATTTTAGATACTGGTGCACTCTGCGCCAATAACTAAAATAAAAAGAAGCTGCCTAAAAATCAGCTGCGCGCAGCGCACGAACGATTTATTCGTTCAAACGATCTATACTTCTTTATACGAAAGATTTATAATAATTTATGAAACTTAAATTAAGCTATAAATTTGGTGTTTTCGTATGGTTTTAGACCTGAAAAATTAAATAAATTGGTTTCGTAACTCTTTCTCTGATAAGTTTTTAAAAAATTATTGTAAAGCATAAAAATAGGTACTGCAAAATGACAGACAATTATAAAAAATTAATAAAAAGAAAAATTAAATATGGTTATAGTTTAATAGAATCATTTAAATTTCATTGCGTTGTGTTGAAAAAATTAAAAAAACCAAAGTAATATAACTTAGCAATAATTTTTAATAAATAAATTGACAATTATTTTTACTTTCTCTCTTTTCTATCTAGATAGCGCTATAGAAGAGCTGTAACTCTAGAAGGAAAAGTATTGTAATCGGTCCAATTTGGGCATATGCGTTTTTCACTGGATCTTTACGTTTTGACATCTAAGGAACCTAAAAAACCGGATGGAAATTTTTTGGATGTTAATGTTCCCGCCCGCGCGAGCGCGTGTGTGTATGTGTCTAAGTGTGTTTGGTTTTGACTTCTAAATCCCCTTATCTCCAGAACTACTAGATCCATTTTGACTAAACTTGGTCAGATTACTTTTAAATATGGGGCATTGATTCCATTAAATTTTCAACTTAAAAGGCTAATGGGGTGACTGAATTAGCAAGGTCACTTCAGTATCTTAAGATTTAGCCTAATTAAGTCATATTTTTCTTGGGCACATTTGTTAACGTTTAAAAAGTAACAATATCTACAAAAAAAAGTTTTTTGTAAAGTCGTACCTCCGCACAAAAAATGCTGTTGTAGTTGCCTGCTATGTTGTGACGTCACAGATGAACGATAGAATTAAATTTATGAATAATATTTAAGGTGTATAAAAGTAATTCGGTCTGACTGGGTTTTAAACTTGATCACTCGGGTACCTGGTGCGTTAAGTCTCACGGCTACACCGATCTGTCGACCGTACAAGCGAAATTTGTTCTATGTAAATTGTGAAATTACAATAGTTTAGTTAGTGCCGACCGTCGTTGTTAGTACTACTACAACCGCGCGAATTATATGCGGTATGCGCGCGCGATTTAATTTAAATCACTGAATTAAATAAAAGAACAAATAGTATATTTAAATAAAATGATAAATATTTTTAATTAAGTTGTCTGTGTAAACCGTGCATAAGAAACGACCCACAGTTGTAAAGACTTTCCGGAACGCAGTTTTTTCAGCGTGATGGGAAAGTTCTACAACTGTGTTGTCAGCTTTTTTTTTTACGAGTATTAACAGTTGATCAACAGTTGAAATCCATGTAATTAAATTTGTTTGTATATATTTTCTAGTGAAAGCGTTTCGGTTTTCATCCGGAAGTCCCGGGTTCGAATCCCGGTCAAGCATGGCATTTTTCACAAGCTACAAAATTCTATTTTCATATCCCATGCACAAGCTTCAAGCTTATGTGGTGATATCATTTCAAGCCCCTCTTCACTGAGTATTGAAATGTTTCTTGTTTTATTTAATAAATTATCTGTCTGTCACGTTTGATTTTGTTTTTTAAAAAGCAAATGTCAAATTTCTTAAAATCACTTTCATGTTTAGTTGACGTTATTTTATAGATTTTCTCAGAATTAAATTCTCTACAAATTTTATTAGTAAGTTTTATTTGATTATTGGCAATTTAAATAAGTTGCTATACATCAAACCTAAAATATTGCGCTGAACGACATAGGTTTTCTGTGTTTTACAATAATTTTCTTAAAAGTTAACAGAAATGCAGGTCTAAGACTTATTTTATTCAATTCTGAAGGTCAAAAATCATATGAAACCATAAAATTTAACACTTAATTTAAACTCTAAGAATTTCAATACGGCTTCATTTTATCGTAAAATCAGAAATCAGGGCGAAATGTTTCGCAAGCTACAACTAAAAAACCAATCGTTTCCGGACCCATGTTTATATAAACCTTTTTATTTATTCTTTTTTTCAATTTTAGTACATCTGAAAATATCTTTTAGAACATTTCTTCGTAAGACACTCTGTATAAGTTACCAAATATTTATTTCGCATTACTCATATTGTCATATACTAATTATAAAATTTACATCTGTATCACTTTTAAAACGTTAAGCGTCATTTTAAAAAATGCACTACTATTTTATAACAGAAAAATTCGAATTTTAATCATATACAATTTAGGGAGGGAATTTATACCGAGCTATCTGGTCTATCTATAGAAGCTTTTCGGATCGTACCTGTTCTATCTTGGATGACTGGTGAAGCGTTTTCAGACGGATCGTTCTTGGTTTTCGAACAAATTGTTAGACCATGAAGTACTTTGTTCTTATTAATGACCCATTACTAATTATAGAGAAAAGGTTACAAAATTTATTATACTACTTTAATAATAACTTACCGACAACATTTATGCTTAAACGAATCATAAAATTTAATCTATAGATTTAGTTAAAAAAAAAAAAAAAATTGTTTAGAGAAATTTTTTGTTTTTAAATCTTTAATTTTTAAAATCCAAATTTTCAGATAAACAATAAGAAAAAGTTTAAATATATATTTAAAAAAAAAAAAATTATAAAAATTTTGAAAAAAAAAACAGCTGATTATGTTTTCAATTTTATCCTTTACTTTCCTGGCATCACAGCTGCATTTCTCGACGTTGATGACCCAGGGACCCCAAAAAACAATAAAACCTGGGGGAGAGATAATATTTGTACGTACATATGTACGTTGTGTTTGTGTGTTTGAAGCTTAATAAGTTTTGACTGGATAAACCAGTTTTGATGAAATTTTGTACAGAGACTCGTGTATATGAGGTAATTTGTTGGTAAACGTTTGGGGGTCAATATATCCAGGGGATGAGAGTAGATAGCTTTTTGGGATCAATTTTCTCAAAATTTTATAAACATAACCCCACTTTATATTAAGTTTAGTATATGCGTGCATGCTAATGTTACAATTTAAAAAAAAAAACGGGCCCTCAAATTTTTACATTTTTTCCAAAATCAAAAAAAGCTTAGTAAAATCACTTTATTTATTATATATTTTAACAGAATTTTTTTTATCTTTTCCTAAGCATATAAATAGTGAAAGCGGCTTAAAAAATAATTTAGAGATAAAATATTGGGGGGAACCGATCAAAATTTATAAAGATTGATTTTTGAATTAAAAAAAAATTACTTTATTTAAACTTTAAATAAAATTTGATGTTCTTCCATTTAACATAGTAAACGTAGAAAAACCAAAAAAATTCTCGGGAAGTGATTTTTGGGGTGGGAAAGCAGACAAAAGTAAAAAAAATCCATTTTACGAACTGTTTTTTCATGTATCATTATTTTTCCTCTATATAAGAATAAATAACCCATGTCATAAAAGTATAACAACGTTTTTGTTAGCTTTTTTTTAATAAACCACACTAAAAAATTACATTATATAAGAACTGACCAAATTCTTTTTTCTAAATTACTTTAAAAGCATCTAAAATTAAATAATCTAAAATGTTTGATTTTATTAAAATTCTGATATGGACAACACCTGACTTCCTTGTACGCCTATTAAATTACATATACACTTTTTTTATTAAATAAAAAGTACATGAAATTATATTTCATTAATAACTTTTGATATATTATTTTTTTAATGTTATTAGTGAATTATTATTTATCATAACTTTTTTTTACATCAGAGGTTAGTAATTATTAATAAATCAATATATTTAAATTAAAAAAAAAAAAGTTAAAAAGAAGGAAATGAAGTCGAATTTGAACTGATGTACTTTCCCCTTGTAAGATCCAAATATTTCATTAATTATAATCTTATTTGGCTATAACTCTGGAACCAATGAAAATTATGATATATCGTTGAAAAGCTCTCAATTAGGGCTTATTACTATAGTTAAGAAAAAGAACAAAAAAAAGTTAAGAAAAACACCAAAAGTAAAGGTGGGTTTTAATGGGTAAGCTCGCTAGGTTCAGTCCCATACTACCGTGGGGATAAAGATCATATGGTGCTGATAAAAGGTTTCCCCTCCGACGATGAAAAAATTTAGGAGCATTTGTTAAATTTATTTTTAACCGACTTCAAGAAAAGAGGTTATGTAATCGACCCGTTTATTATTTTTTTTGTTTGTTCAGCCATAACGTTTTTCCTAATAATCAGATTGAAATAAATCTTGTTGCAATCGATGCTGCTTTTCGCGATGGTACCATGATGTTAAAAAAAATTTACACACAAAATAGCGGTGAGAAAATTGACAAAAAATGTTTTTTCGCCGTCCGATGGATAGGTAGAGATTACTGAAAATCCTGATAGGTATGTGTCACATTACATGATGTTACCATATGTTTTTTAAGTGCGCAAGATACGATCTATTAGACGTTTTACATAAAGAGGATATGCTCACACCAGAAGAAGTGCAAGATATATTATTGCCCTCGGAGACGAACTGGAAGGCTGTCGCTGACTATACCAGGACAGTCCTGCGGGACCTAATCACCTAGGAGAGACCCGCATAAGAACTAGGCGTCAGAGGACACGTAGGTGGAGAAACCCTGGGCTGAGCGCCTAGGGGTCCTCCCGGGCGTGTGGGGGTCGCCTTGGCGCGATGAAGCTGCAGGCACTTCGCACAGGTGTTGGTTGGAAGCCTGGGTGGCTTGGTATTTTAGGTAGGTATCTGTGAAATGAGTAACAGCTGTGTGCAGCTTCTGTGGGTTACGCTTCTGGTGTGACATACTCTGTATTTTTGTTTTTATCTTCTAGTAGTTACATAATGTTTATTTTTAGGTATTACATTGTTTGTTGTATATGGTTAACTGTATTTGTACATGTATTATGTATAATTTTTATTGTGTTTTGTACTGACTATTTAATGGTCACATGTAAGAATTTATATTGTGTTTTTAACTTAAGATCTGTACTTATAGTATGATATGACGTATGACTGTGTGTATGGGCGATCTCCCGCTACCTGATGGAATGAGTTATTAGCTATGCCAGGGAGGGTGGATAGCCAGGGGTGGAGATTTGAATAAAGAAAAAAAACAATAAAATAAAACATTACATGATGCTAGTCTTCTGTAGGGTAGGTTGATGTGAGTTTCTGCATTTGATATGTAGCACTACCGTTAATAAAATCATCAAATATCGGGATATCTCGTCCTAAACTTTTCAGATCCGCGATTTACATTAAATATAACATCGGTAGGGACAGTGGGAATCTTATAATTCTACATACGTTGCATGGTCTTGATGTCGGTTCAATTTTTTTTTTCTAACAATTATTGTATCTTTAACGGTTCATAAATTATTTAACGGTGCTGTATACTTTATATTAAAACTCTTTTTAATGGGTTTTAATATTTAAATGAATTTAAAAATATTAATAACTCCCAATAAATACAATTAATTTTTTCTTTTCAAAATCGAAGGAATGATATTTAAGAAACAGAGTTTTAAATTTTATAAAATAATAGGTTTAATTTCTGAATAATACGGGTTTGGTTAATAATTATAAAAACGAGAAATAATAATAACGAAACTAATAATTTACATCTAAAAAAAAAAAAAATAGAAAACATGGTTTCATAAAACAAAAATTTAGTAATACTATACGATTTAAAATATTAGAAATTGAAAATTAAAGAAATAACATCAAGGTTAAAATAATAATTACATAAATAACGAAAGTAATAAAAAAAAATACCAGATTATAAATCTAAAAAATAATAAAGTAATTGAAATAAAAAATAATATATGATAACTTAATAATTATTTCGATGATTACTGATAAAGGTGAAAAGATTATCGTAAAGAATCGCCGATAATAAAAAAGGAATAAATAAATTGATAAACGCAAGAGAGTAAAAGAGATAATTCATGAACCTGAATCAAGGTCGAATAAAAGAATATATTATTATAAATAAATGCAAATGTTTAAAATGGTAATAATTTTATTACGAAACAAATATGAAAAATAAATTTAAATTGTTGTAGGTCAATCCTGTAAATACTTTCTGATTCTTATCCTCTACGTTTTAACACGTGAAATAGAAACATAAATGAAATGAGAAGATAAACGTCGATGAAAGGTAAAGAGGAATCCTTTTATACGGTCTTTAATGGAATTAATATTGAATCACTATAGTAGAATCGTTATTTCTGTTCTCATCGAGGTTATTACCTATTACCACAATAAAATATTCCCCAACCACTAATACTTACTATAAAATAAATATTAAAAAATAGGAAAACAATGCTTTTTAATAAAGGGCAATTAAAGAACGTGCAGGTGACAATTTTGTGTATATTATTTGTATATACTATAATCTTGTTTTCAAATTTTTTTAAGTTTATTCAAACATTATATATATATATCTATCCTACCCTACTAAAGGGCATTTGCATATATGTCTGTCTGTGTGTGTGTGTGTGTGTGTGTCCGTCCTCCTTAGCTTAGCACCGAAATGTACCGATCACTAGCGGAAAATCCCGATTTCTTAATATATGTCTCGTGGTGGTCAGGTGTATATTTATTATATTATTATACATCGATTTTTCCATACATATCGATATATATTTATATTATTAATATATTTATTTATTTATGTGATTGTTTTCCTTAACAAAATAATGAACTATAACCAAAAAGTAGGCACCCTATTCGTTAATATCAATTTCTAGAGTTAAATTTGTAATTTAAATTTCGTTAAATCAATTTTCATCATTCAAAAAAAATTTAAATTTTACATACACTATAGTTTTTTGCGGTTCAGTTTTCAATTGCTCTTCCAGTATAAATATTAGGTGCTCTATTGATCTGATTATACTTTTACAGAAATTTGATTACAATGCACATAATTCCTTGTTGTCTCTTGGCGGAGTTTTGGTTACCGGATAAACCGTAATTCCCCTTCCATCAATCTATTACCTCATGAGCACAGAAAATATAACTCTAGTATATTTTTTTTTATTTATAAATAATATTATATTCGAATGCAACGAATAATAGCTTGATGATTATTATACGATTTAATATTTAAAGGTCACTAAATTGTTTTTGTCTTATTATTACTATTATTAATGTACTGAAATACAAAGATATAAGTAATATTTTATAAACACTAAAACATGGTATGTTTAAATTATTAATCGTTAATTTATACAATTGGCTACAGATATACAAGAATTTAATTATAGGAAGGCCTATTTCTCTTTCTTAATTTTATTATTTTTTTTTTTTTACATAACTTTCCCTTGACCTTTATAAATTTCCCTTTTCTTTGTACAAGAAAAAAAAACCGTTATTTGTATTGAGTTACAAAGTATAAATAATTTATGTTTCGAATACATCAACAAGTATAATTAAAATACACTTAATACAAATAGTTATACCAAATGAGGGATGTTTCATTTTATTTAAAAAATAATAATAAAAGTTAAAACCTATTATCAGAACATAAAAAGCCTTTTTAAAAAGCACTGTAAAAAGTATAATTTATATACCCGACAGAATGTATGCAAATTTTATTTTTTAAAGCAATGAGGTAAAGAGAAATATTACTGGATTGTTTATGTTAATTTACGAGAGTGAAATTAAAAAAAAACAAAATAAAACAAATGTAGAAAGTACAACAAAAGGTTAGATTACAAATTTAAAACATTAGTAAAAGTAATTAAAATTTTTAAAATGTACATTATTTTAAATTTATTTCTAATGTTAAATACCAGTTATTGGGGACAACTTATTTATTATTTTATTTTATTTTATTTTTTTATATTAAAAAATAAGGAAATAGTTGATTCTTAGTATAAACAATAATTTGTTCGCTCCGCTGAAACTTAGTAATAGGATTTGTTCCTCTATTATAAGGAAAAAACCACTTTTGAAAAATTTGAGATTTTTTAAAGAAAATTAAAATTATTTCAAATTCTGTTGTTTTATTTTTATAAAAAAAATCAGATTATCTGAGAAGAAAAGATTAGAAGCTTTTGAAATGTGGTGCTATAGGAGAATGTTAAAAATCAGATGGCAAATGAAGAGGTGTTGCGGCAAATAGATGAAGAAAGAAGCATTTGGAAAAATATAGTTAAAAGAAGAGACAGACTTATAGGCCACATACTAAGGCATCCTGGAATAGTCGCTTTAATATTGGAAGGACAGGTAGAAGGAAAAAATTGTGTAGGCAGGCCACGTTTGGAATATGTAAAACAAATTGTTAGGGATGTAGGATGTAGAGGGTATACTGAAATGAAACGACTAGCACTAGATAGGGAATCTTGGAGAGCTGCATCAAACCAGTCAAATGACTGAAGACAAAAAAAAAAAATCTTGAAATTTCTTATTTAATAAATCAATAGAAAAGAAACCTGATGTGGACACCACATGATTTCCTTGTACGCCAATTAAATTACATATACTTTTTTTAAAAGTACATAAAATTTTATTTCATTAATAGTCGTTTGCTAGTCGTTCATGCTAGTCGTTTCATTTCAGTATACCTTCTACATCCTACATCCCTAACAATTTGTTTTACATATTCCAAACGTGGCCTGCCTACACAATTTCTCCCTTCTACCTGTCCTTCCAATATTAAAGCGACTATTCCAGGATGCCTTAGTATGTGGCCTATAAGTCTGTCTCTTCTTTTAAATATATTTTTCCAAATGCTTCTTTCTTCATCTATTTGCCGCAATACCTCTTCATTTGTCACTTTATCCACCCATCTTATTTTTAACATTCTCCTATAGCACCGCATTTCAAAAGCTTCTAATCTTTTCTTCTCAGATTCTCCGATCGTCCAAGTTTCACTTCCATATAAGGCGACACTCCAAACATATACTTTTAAAAATAGTTTCCTGACATTTAAATTAATTTTTGATGTAAACAAATTATATTTCTTACTGAAGGCTCGTTTAGCTTGTGCTATTCGGCATTTTATATCGCTCCTGCTTCGTCCATCTTTAGTAATTCTACTTCCCAAATAACAAAATTCTTCTACCTCCATAATCTTTTCTCCTCCTATTTTCACATTCAGTAGTCCATCTATGTTATTTCTACTACATTTCATTACTTTTGTTTTGTTCTTGTTTATTTTCATGCGATAGTTCTTGCGTAGGACTTCATCTATGCCGTTCATTGTTTCTTCTAAATCCTTTTTATTCTCGGCTAGAATTACTATATCATCAGCAAAACGTAGCATCTTTATCTTTTCACCTTGTACTGTTACTCCGAATCTAAATTATTCTTTAACATCATTAACTGCTAGATCCATGTAAAGATTAAAAAGTAACGGAGATAGGGAACATCCTTGTCTGACTCCTTTTAGTTTTATCAAAAGAGACCAAAAGAACCTTATGTAAAACCCGTTCAAAATTAACAAGGAAAAGTATTTATATTTTATTCTAATTAATTGAAATGCTTTAAAATTCATCCACGGTACGAAGAATTTGAAAAAAAAATATGTAATGAATTTGGTATATATTAGTGATTCTCAACCTTTTTAGCTACACGACCTCTAAAAGAAAAAATATATACAAAATTAATATTTCGCAACCCCTCCCCCCCCCCCCCAACTGCAACCTAATGAAACTTATTTAAAAATATTTAGCTGCGTTGATAGCAACGTTTATCAATATAAACATGGTATGAAGTGTGGAAACATGAGCAATTTACAGGTTCCATGTTTATATGTACGTGCTCCTTGTAATTTGGTCGTTTGCGTATTATTTCCTGCCAGAGCTTCATGTTCGAACATGCACATGATACATTTGAACACGTCGAGTTATCAGCGGTATAAAAGAGGCGTAACGGATTGCAGAACATCAGTTTAATTTCGAATACAAACCGTGTGCGTCTGATGTCGTTATTTAAGTCTTTAAAAGAGTTTATTGAAAATAATGATAATAATAACAAAACTTAGGGATTACTTAAGCAGGAATCACCCCTTCTATCAAGCCATTGTAGCGGCAGACTAAAACTATACGCCATTGAACCTAGCCAACAGGACTAACAACGTAGAACACAAGAAAGAGAGCAATACAGATAAAATTCTAGATTGGGGAAGAAAAGAGGTGCATGGGAGATATAGGCACCGTCTAGACCAGGAGGGTGTCGACAAAGCAGCTTCAAATAATTGGCTTGTGCAAGAAAAGTTACATTCTGAGAAGGAGGGGTTTATATGTAGCATACAGGATCAAACGGTAGCAACGAGAAATTTTAAGAGATTTGTTCTTAAAGAAGATATCAACAACAAATATAGGCTATGTATGCAACACAATGAAACAATAGACCATAAAATCACTGGTTGCCCGATTCTAGCTCTGACGGAGTACACCAGGAGGCACAACAACGTGACAAAAATTGTGCACACAGAACTTTGCGATAGATACAAGTTAGAGTTTCAAAAAGGGCCCTACTATACTTATGAGCCAGCCTTCTTTTTGGAGAACAACGCAAACATTTTCTGGAACCAGGGAATTGTAACAGTAAAACCCGTCAACTGTAGTAGTTGATAAAATGGATAAAGTGACTTACCTAATAGACGTACCCATCCCATCAAGTAACAATATCAACACTAAACGCAATGAGAAGCTGCAGAAATATACAAATCTTGCTTTTGAAATTAAATAAATGTGGAATCAAAAAGAAGTTTATATAATCCCAATACTTATGTCTGCGGATGGAATAATACCATCTATTTTTCATAACAGTCTTGAAAAACTGAAGATCCAGTGGAAGACCCACGCGCTAATGCAAAGGAGCGTGATAATTGACACCTGCCACGTTGCCCGGAAGGCACTTAGTCAACAATAGATGCCTAATCTCGTTGGTATAAATTACTCCGAGTTTAAGGAATGTCACCGACAAAAGTAAAAGCTGTGAAAGTGTGGGATAATAATAATAATAATTGAGGTTTTGGTTTTTTAGTGTGCGGTCAAACGGTGCAAAAAAATATAAAATTTAAAGGGATCCAGAAGGTGAAGAAAGGAGAGATAACTTAAACCGGTCGGAAGAAAGAACGAAACGGCACAGTGAAAAAATAAAGGTGTATTTGAGAGCAAAAACCTATCCAAGAATTATTTATTCTATGTAGTTCTACAGTTTACGTTGTCGAAATGAAAGAAGAAAACAAGAGGATTTTTTGTTTACCCATACTGGAAAAAATGCCAAAAGTAATAATAATATTTAAAACATAGCAAGTTTAATTATAATATTTATTGAAAGATAAAACTAACGGAAATGAAGATATCTGGACATAAAAAAAGAAGTTTAATACATTTTCAAAACGGTTCACTTAATCCGAAATATTTTGATTCATTGAGAAGTCTTATTTTTTATTGATTACGTACCTTAGATTTACTAATTTACTAGTCGTTACAAAAACATGACAATATTTTAATAGACAATGTTAATATAATTTTAATTATTACAGAGCAAGATAATGAATTAGAAAAAAAAATTATATAATAAATACTTGTTGTATCTACTTTTATTGTGATAAAAATTAATTAAACCCATTAATAGAAAGTGGATTGTAGATAGGATTATTGTAAAGGTCATTTGTACGGTCGCATTAGTAAATAGCACAATATTAATCCTATTTAATTTAATTTATTCAATTATTTACGCATTTTTCACATTGAAACAGAAAACATATCTATGTCCGCCCATAAGGAGATTAACCGAGCCGTAAAATTCAATCTACATTTTTCTTATAAATCCAACAAAATAATCAGCATACATTATTTAGCGGCGCATTCCACTGAAAGATTATAATTATATTACGGTATATTTACATCAAATACATTTTATAAGTATTTAAAATAATAAGTTTATTTTATTCTTATTAATGCACCTGTCCTCATATGGATAACGATATTAGGTAATATCGAACGTGATTAGTAGATTGACAAGGTGACGGCATTCCTTGACAATTTTTTTTTTCTTTCGTTGTTGTCATCCCTAGTTTGGTATCAAAAAAGGTATCATGATAATATTACATAATTTTTCCTGTATTAGAAAAAACTAAGGATGAAAATATATTATTATTTTTTAATCGACCAGAAAAAAAGGAGAATCTCATCTCCTTTTGTCAACTCGTATAATTTTTATGAATATTCGCTTTTTACACTTCTAAAAAAATTATTTATTTCTATGATTTTATTTTTCTTTATTAGGTAAAATTAACAAATAAATCTAAATTTTTTTTTGTCTTCAGTCATTTGACTGGTTTGATGCAGCTCTCCAAGATTCCCTATCTAGTGCTAGTCGTTTCATTTCAGTATACCCTCTACATCCTACATCCCCAACAATTTGTTTTACATACTCCAAACGTGGCCTGCCTACACAATTTTTCCCTTCTACCTGTCCTTCCAATATTAAAGCGACTATTCCAGGATGCCTTAGTATGTGGCCTATAAGTCTGTCTCTTCTTTTAACTATATTTTTCAAAATGCTTCTTTCTTCGTCTATTTGCCGCAATACCTCTTCATTTGTCACTTTATCCACCCATCTGATTTTTAACATTCTCCTATAGCACCACATTTCAAAAGCTTCTAATCTTTTCTTCTCAGATACTCCGATTGTCCAAGTTTCACTTCCATATAAAGCGACACTCCAAACATACACTTTCAAAAATCTTTTCCTGACATTTAAATTAATTTTTGATGTAAACAAATTATATTTCTTACTGAAGGCTCGTTTAGCTTGTGCTATTCGACATTTTATATCGCTCCTGCTTCGTCCATCTTTAGTAATTTTACTTCCCAAATAACAAAATTCTTCTACCTCCATAATCTTTTCTCCTCCTATTTTCACATTCAGTGGTCCATCTTTGTTATTTCTACTACATTTCATTACTTTTGTTTTGTTCTTGTTTATTTTCATGCGATAGTTGTTGCGTAGGACTTCATCTATGCCGTTCATTGTTTCTTCTAAATCTAAATAATAAAGCATTATATATATATATCAAAATAAAATAAAATTTTTTGTTAAAAAAAATTAAAATAAATAACAAAAATAAATTCGTACTAAAAAGTAAAAAATTACTTTTTTCTAAGAGAATTACCTTTCGAGGTGTTTCATTAGCGTCTGACAAGAATGAAAACTTGACAGAGAAGCGACAACGCTCTAATCTTTAAAATAGGGATTTTCGACACGTTTCTACCTTCAAATTGATTTTATTAAATAAATAAGAATTATTCTGGATATATGAATTGCGTTTAAGAATCTTGAATAAAAATTTAATCTTATGCGCTAAGTCCCACAGTAATTTCTCTAAACATATTAAGACTACCAAAGTGTTCTGACCGAGATCAGATTATACTGATCGATCAGGAACAACTCGACTAATTTCATCAAATTTTAACACGCGTAAATAAATTTCAATGAAACTGATGTAGTAATTAGGAGATTTTTGCGCCTAAAAACTTTATACATAACCATAAATATGAGGGTAAGTCAATTATTATCCGCAGTTTAGTTATATTTTTGTTTATGTTGGTAGTACTGTCGCGTTGCGTGGATGACGCATGCGTGGTTTAATTGCTGTTATGTCTGTGCAGGTTTGATGCTGCTAGGTTAATTCCATTATCGCTGCCCCGCTGTTAACCATGGCTGCTCCGCTTTCTGTTTGCACCAAAGAAGAGCGACGTTCAGTGATCCTTTTTTTGTGGTCGGAAGGTGTATCAGAAACTAACTAACTCCAGAAACTAAACTTTGAAGTACTGGCTCATCCTCCGTATAGTCCTAATCTTGCCCCTTCTGATTACCACTTGTTTGGTCCACTCAAAGAGGCATTAAGGGGCCGTCGACTTACCTGAGACAAAACAGTGAAAGAAGCGGTGCATTCCTGGCTCGCAGCTCAACCGACCAGCAGACAAAACCGGAGGTTTTCTTTGTTAGAGTCAGTAGATAATCTCCTTGAAATGATTGGACATTTGTGGAAAAGAGTTCCTGCTTTGTTTTTTTTTTTATATATCTATAAATATTGTAATTTAAATTAATCGGTAGACTTCGGGATAGTTGTGGGTCACATCTACCGTTTTTGCGGTTAGCATTATTTGTATGGTATGATCGTGTGAGATTAAGACCATTAGTATTTGAGACTAACTTTTTTTTAACCTCTGGGACCACCGTTATGTATTACTTCAGAGACTGAGATGAATTATTTGTAGCGTGTGTGAAAATTCCATGCCTGACCGGGATTCGAACCCGGGACCTCCGGATGAAAGACTGAGAGATGCTACCACTCGCACCAGAGGCCGGGATTTAAGACTAATTAGAAATAATAAACCCAACGTGACTAGAAAAATAAGCTAGAGTACAGAAAATGGAAGCGTATCATTTAATTGGAAACCTATATAATAAAAAATTCATTTTAACTCAAAAATTTCAATAGTACCAATGATCATTTGGTATATCATTTTAAAGAACTCCATGACATGAGAAAAGTTATACAATTAAAACTAAATTTTAATCGCCTAATCCAGATTGGCGGCCAACATGTTTGTTACAGATAGATAGATCTACGGTTGTATACGGATTTGAATATTAGATCGTGATGCCGGTGTTATTTGGTGGTTGGGTTTCAATTAACCACACATCTCAGAGACTGTACAAGACTACACAAGAAAAACAGGAAAAAGGAAAGATCTACGGTTGTATGATCCCCATTAAATTTCTTTATTATTTGAGATACCCCTATATTTCTTTGAAAATCTTCTTCGAAAAGAAAGGCTAATTCAGTAAGCTCCAATTTCGAGTAGCCTTCAGGGACGGCTCATTAATTTTAAATGAGCCTAATGGTCATATGATACATTGTTTTAAAGGGCTTTGAGAGAAAAGTAAAACGGTATCAAAAAAATTAAATTCTGACAATTTAAAACAAAATGGTAATGACAAATATTATTACGTTAATTAAAAATTGAAAAAATTAATTATTATTAAATATTTCTTCTTTTAATTAAAATCTTGAATTTAAAAATAATTAAACGATTAATTAATTTACTTATTTTTTAATATTATTATTGTTATTACATAAGAAATTATTAAGAAAGTAATTTCTCGTGTAATGTATTACTGTTATTTTTAGATAAAGATTTTTATTTTTTATTTCCTTGTACGAAGTAAAGGAAGTATTGTAATCGCGAAAAATTTCGGTTTTCAGATTTTAACGGAAATATCTATTTCGACCATCCTTGAATCCATTTTTTCTACTCGGCGTGACGTCTGTATGTATGTATCTCGCATAACTCAAAAATCATTAGCCCTAAGATGTTGAAACTTTTGATTTAGAACTGTTATAATACCTAAGTTGTTCACCTCCCGTTTAGATTGCATTCGACTGGACCAAAAGTGTTCAAAAAAGCCCAAAATCCAAAAACAATATGGATTTTGAATTTTTTCTTTACTGCAGTAAAAGGCCCTCATTAAGGGGTTTTCAATGATACTTATTTTCATTGGTTCCAGAGTTATAGTCAAAAAAAAATTTTAAATAATGAAATATTTGGATCTTACTAGGTGAAGACACATCGGTTCAAATCAGACTTCATCTCCTTTTTTTAACTTTTTTTTTTAATTTAAATATATTGATTTATTAATAATTATTAACTTCTGATTTTTATAAAAGTTTTACGATAAATAACTCTATAATAACAATTTAAAAAAATAATAAAAAATAGCAGAAGTTATTTTTCAAATAAAATTTTATGTACTACTCATTTTAAAAGAATGTGTATATGTAATTTAATAGGCGTACAATGAAGTCATGTGGTGAACACATCAGGTTTTAGGTAGATTTCATAAGAAATCTACCTATTGTAATGGAAAATTTCGACATATCTTGGCGTTTCTCATTCCCCTAACCCCAAAATCATCGTCAGTTCAAAATTATATATATATATATATATATTTCACTTTCTTGTGGACACGATAACTGCCGTAATTTTGCGCCAATCAGTTTCAAATTGATACATAAAATATAACGACCCAGAATCTCAGTCGAGTTCGTTAATGGGCAAAATTGGACAATGCGGGTAGAAAGGGGAGGGAGCTTTTTCGAAAACAAAATATCGTTATAACTTCCTTATTAGGTAAAATATCAAATACGTTTAAAGTTCCTACTATCCTTTAGACAAGGGCCTAAAACTTATCTAAGTAAAGTTTTTTAATATCACCAACCGTTGGCCCAGGGGTGAATAAAATAGTTTTCGAAGAAAAAAATCATACCTTCCTTAATAGGCACAGGATCGAATCGGTTTAAAGTGGTTGTTATTCCTTTAAACATTACCTAAAACTTTTTGAGTTATGCGAGATATATATATATATACGTACATCAAAACTAGTCAAAATGGATTCAAGGGTGGTCAAAATGAATTTCGCGATTATAATACTTACTTTACTTCGTACGAGGAAGTAAAAACATGTTTATTTTTTTTACAGGTTTATTGGATCTTACCCCATCTTTTTCAAAAACTACTGCAGATACGTTTCTGAGACCTATTTTATTCGATATTTCAGGTTAAAAACTATAATAAATAGAAAACTTTCCCCCTTAATTAACATTCTTACAATTTCAGTACGACCTCACTTCATTGGGGTAGCTGAAATCCGAGTGAAATCTTTTACTAGCCGTAACTCGCAAACGAAACATTTAGGAAATATGAAATTTTTCCATTATCTTCATAAGTAAAATAAGTTATGAATATTCTGGGATTCGTGATACATATTTGATTTATCTATTTTGTTTATATACATAAACATACAAACGTATGTATTGTTTGGTTACATTCATATTTATATTTTATATATTTTTTGTTTTAATGAAATATGATATAAACATTAGTTAGTATATGTTGCACACGTTTAGATCGCTACCTTCCAAACAGGTTGTCTAAAAAAAAAAATGATAATTTTAATAATTAATGATGAAAGGGAACCGTAATTATTGTTTTAAAAATTGTAAAATTAAAAGGAAAAATAAGTATTTCATGTAATATAAATACGATGTAAATATTCTATTTTAAGATGATTTATACATATTCAAGGTTGTCAACAGCATAGGTCAACCACCGTTCTTACAGGTTATTAAATCTCCTACATTTTTAATTGAACATAAATCGATTAAAATAAACATTTATTACCATTTCATAAATAAAATAAAAAAATTAAAATTAAGGAAAAAACTTTAAAAAGTACTATTTCTGATTTATTTAATTTAATATTCTAATATGATTATTTTCAACTTTATTGAAAATATTGTTGCAAATTATATGAATGACGTAACTATGACAACTTTAATACTTCATAGTTAACGAAAGAAATACAATTAAGTATTTACATTACATTTAACCTTGTACAAAACACTGTACATAGAGGAAAAATATTTGATATTTTGGTAGAGTGGGCTTCTTAAATGCTGATCATTTTAACACTTAGTACATATTTACTGATGGTCATTTCTAAAGACTGGATTTTTTCTTTCTGGATCTAATCGAAAGGATGTTATGTGTTTGGACATAAGATTCGATTCTCTTGTTCGATAGCTAACTCTTATCATATATTTTATAACAGCCGCGACTTATATGTTGATTTGTTTGCCTGTTTTTTAACTAAAACATCCAAACAAATCGATAAAAAAATTATGTACCATCATTGTCAACAGTAGGATAATTTTGATAGATTATACAGAAAGCTCGAACTCGTGCAATAGATATGTAAAATATGCAATGCGATAATATGGCTTCGCCATATTATGCGCTGTACAGTACTTCCAAGAGGTCTCCGTACTCTAGAAAAATACAATGTTAACTTGGTTCACATTTTATACATTTGTAGTTACGAATTATTTATCCACTTGTATGCACCTATGGAATGTACAGAACTGTGCTTCTCTACGTTCTCCTAAACATGTTGCAAAACATCTTCCGAGTTGTGGTTTGAAAGGGTTCCTCCACACATTAGGCGATTCTTTATTTTTATGTATCGTAGATGAGGCACATAGGCCTTCATTGTTCCTTAAAATAAGTTATTGGGTATGGTAAGACCAGGACTTCATGGTAGCCATTGCAATGGAGCCGATGATATTTGTGAACCACGGCCGATTCATCGGTCTCTTTTCTTGAAGATGAGGGTTAACCATATTTCTAATACTTGTAAATAAGTTACTATGTACTTAAAAAAACATCAAGTACTGCAATATCATTGGGATTCATATCATAACTTCTGTGGAGAATCCTTTCTGGCATCAGAAAAGATTTTCTATAAGCCCAGAAAACCAAAATAGGGATTTTTTAAGCCAAGAAAACCACATTCCTAGCTCGTACACTGCAATAAATCGAATATTCATCAGAAAATGCGGGACACTACAATTGAAAATCGTGCTATTAAGTAATACGGTAGGCTCCAACATGCTGTCAAATGCGTCATCCGATTCATTCACAAAAGTTGAGATAGTTTCATTGATTGATAAGATTCTACTTTGAGAGTAAGAATACCAAAGCAGAATGTTATTGAAGGGAGGGATACGGAAACTTATTCATTCATAAAAGTTGTTGAAAATGCTTTTGCGAATTGATTTAAATGAAGGATGCTCAATCAAATTAGTGAGAGGATAATAAATATTTGCCACTTGCGTCTTCTTCAATCTTCTACGTGGTCTGTTTTTAATACTGTTCGTTGCTTTACGAAAAGGATCCCCATTAAAGAATATATGAAATGCATTCATTATGATTATTTGTGACATAATTTACCCAGTGCGTCTTTGTCCGTTCACCCAAAGACATTCCTGCAATTGATCCTTAAAATTGAAACAACATCCACTCACATGACCCATGGGTTTTCTAGAGAGTGAGCTTGTGTTCTGTATTTGAGAGCATATATACAAACTACGAAAAAAAAGATTATTTCTAAGGAATCGAATAATACAATTTTGAGATAGTAAGAATATGTTTTTTTTTTTTTTGCTTATAGCTTCCGAAGGTGCCAGTGCCTCAAACCACCTTAGTAGTAACCCTGGGCTCGGCTATGTCGTTCTCAAGGCTCTACCCAGGCAGCCGGGACTCGGTCTTTTCGTGCCATGCCTTTAGTAAGGAGATCTGCGAAGGGGTCCCCTCACCGAGATTCCGGTCTTTACGATGCCTTCGTCTCAAATGAAGAATCTCTGAAGGGATCTCCCACCAGGTCATTGATCTTTACCCCCCCTGGTGGCTTCGCCAGGAGTCCCCGTCCAGGAATAAGAATATGTTAATTGCAGGGAGGGGTACGAGGACTTGTACGAATTCTACAATCAAATCGATAGAGTTACTTCAACATAAAATTTATTGGTTAGTTTTTTGTTTAATCTGGTTTTTTATTCTTTGTAATTGTTTAAGAATTGAGATCAATTCTGGAACCTATTTCCATATTCTATGATACGTTAGAGAAGAAGTCTACTTCATTTGGTGTATTGTTTTGAAGTCGGGAACTACAATAAATTATGTGTTTTAAGTTTCGATTACTTATATATATATATATATATATATATATATATATATATATATATATGTGTATGTATAGAATATATGTCAAACATATTAAAATCACGAATAAAATGAGTAGTACAAAAAAAAAATAAGGTACATTATTATTTAACAAAATCATTCGTTGAATGAACTGACTGATATCTAGTCGCTGGAGACGATTAGAGCATACTGAAATGATGGGTGGTAGGCAGGAATCCAAGATAAGAAAAGGCCGTACAGATGTTTTTTACATCCCTATCACTTACAAGTCTTAAATGCAACCATATCCTACTCCGTCGGTACGTCACTATCTTCCACCAATGGCATTTGCTTTCAATCTACGCAGCAATTCTATTTGAATAACTTTGAAATATGTAGGTGTATTTGATTACAGGTTTTATTAGTACAATTTTCTAGTTTTAATAAAGTTTTCTGGGTTTTAATTAGTAATTTGTTAGCTGGAACCCCCCTCCAAAAAAAAAAAAAATACAAAGATAAATAAAATTCTATCTGAAAGCAGAACTGGATAATGTTGACATTTTAAGGTTGGATTGGATCTACAGGTGTAAAAAATTAGTGTAGTCCCGTATAAATGTTACAGTTACTAAAACATTAAAGATTTGCAACTCTTTCTTATACCCCAGATAATTTTTTAAAGAAATTCTTCGTCTAATAAAATATATGTATATATATATATATATATATATATATATATATATATATATATATATATAAAATTTATTAAAAAAAGAAACGATATGAAAATTATTTGTATTAAAAAGAAAGTGCAATTGATTTAAGTCATTGATGCGTAACTAGCATCCTTAGTAATTATCATAAAAGTACATCAAATAGGCTGTATGTATAATTAAAACAAGTCATGCGCAAAATCATTATCTCCTTGTATACAGATTTAAATTATGTAATATCTTCTCTTTTATAATGTCTATGACCGCAAAAAGTAACTATACATTTTCTTATTTAGTATTTAAAAAAGAAAAATATATATGTGCGCGCGCGCACACAAATACACGCACACACACACAAAACACATTACCTTATAGAGGTTTGTCCTTTTAGTTTTTTACTAAAGAAATTTTAAAATTTAAATACTGGAAGGATTAAAAGACAAATAATTAATATTCCCATTAGAAAACATAAAGAAATATTTTAATGCCATACCTGAGGCACCATGTTCAATTTATTTTAAATGCGATATCACTTTAACAAAAAAATTAGTAACAAAAAGTAAAAATCCTACGAATTTTATTAAAACTTATATACAAAAATAACTGTTTTATACAGATTATTCAAAAAATGACGCAACCTTATGGTAGAATATCTCCTTTTGTTGCATGTCTAATTGAGGAAAAATGGGTTACACAATGCAGTAGAGAATATTCATTGTCTCCCAATATATTAAATGTGCCAGTTATGCCCAGACCCAGAATGCCTTGTCAGAATAATATGATGTAGATACACCAAACAAGTCCTCCATCAAGCGGCTGTACATATTGTAAGAGACGGGGAATGTGGCAGATGCACCCAAAAGCGGTCGACCGAAAGTACTAACACCAGAAAAGCTGATCGACGTGCAAGCTGCACGTTAGTCCTAAGAAGTATGTGCGACGTCTATTATACCCTGCTTAATTTCAGGGTATGACCCTGAAATTAAGCAGCAGTCGTCGCAGTGGAAGTCGCCAAGTTTACCGCGGTCAAAACAAGCACGCCAAGTTCGCAGCAACGTGAAGTCCATGATGATTGTTTTTTTCGACATCAAAGGCAAAATCCATGAGGAATTTGTTCCTCTTGGTCAAACTGTTAATGGGATGTTCTATTGTGATGTTTTGAAGCGGTTACGTGATAGCATTAGGCGCAAACGTTCAGATCTGTGTGATAACAACAGCTGGGTTCTGCGGCATGACAACGGGCCCGCGCACACATCGCTAGCCGTTCGGAATTTCTTGGCTTCCAAAAAGACGGTAGTGATTCCCCACACACCCTATTCGCCTGACCTTGCTCCGTGCGACTTTTTTCTCTTTCCGAAAATAAAATTTCAATTGAAAGGCCGTCGTTTTAACACAATTGAGAAGATTCAGGAAGAAACGCAGAACGTGTTTCGAACACTTACACCTGCAGATTTCCAGGGATGCATGGAATCATGGAAAAAACGCTGGGATCACTGTATCAATGCCCAAGGGGATTACTTTGAAGGAGACAGTGGAAATTATAAGTTGTGGTAAGCTATTTTATTTTTATGGTAAAATTCCCCGAAATTTTGGGTAGCACCTCGTATAAGAGGCAACACCCTACATTATCCCACCTGACACCGCTACTCACTCTATCTCAGCATTTCGCCATTTCTGGGAGAGGACAGTGAGAGTATATTAAGAAAGACTGGTTATGATTAAAACTGAGTTAGATAATGATGTATGTAGGTTTCTCAACTGCGTTTCAATCGGTATATAGAATAAGCAAAAGGGGAGGGAAAAGTTTTACACTGGAATAACTATTCCAGGAGAAAAGATAGCAATTCTCCGATTCGCTGGTGATATTCCTCTTCTGGTATAAACAAAAAAAAAAAATAAATAAATAATAAATAAGTATATTCTAAATTTCACTGATTCTAAATTTTTTAGATCAGTCAAAAAAATAATCAAGATTCCTGGATTTTTATTTTTTTTATATTGCATCTACTTCAAAAAGTAAAAATTTTAAAGAACTGCATTATTTTTTAATTTTAACTTTACTTTGAAGATGTTATTATTTTTTTTATTATTTATACTTACAAATATTTAATTTATTTCTTCTACTATGTAGAGATAGCCTCTAGACTATCTATAATGTATTGTTATTCAATATAATTGGTTAATATATAATTTTTGTCGTTTATTTATGTGTGAGTGGCATTATAATTGTAAAATATATCAATAAAATACGAGGTATTATTTGCCAAAGTTTATAAAACAAAAATATAAGATACGCAATAGTTCTAACTGGGTATTTCAAGTAGTATTAGCAGTGCCAATACTACTAGTACACTGGCGCAGATAATGTACCCCGATAGGACAGTCACTGCAATCCATCCCTACCTAACGCGTCAACTGAGCTTTATAAACTTTAATAAGTCATACAAAATGAAATAATCAAAAATTTATTTTTCCTTAAATTTTATTTTTTTTTTTTTGTTTCAGTCATTTGACTGGTTTGATGCAGCTCTCCAAGATTCCCTATCTAGTGCTAGTCGTTTCATTTCAGTATACCCTCTACATCCTACATCCCTAACAATTTGTTTTACATATTCCAAACGTGGCCTGCCTACACAATTTTTTCCTTCTACCTGTCCTTCCAATATTCCAGGATGCCTTAGTATGTGGCCTATAAGTCTGTCTCTTCTTTTAACTATATTTTTCCAAATGCTTCTTTCTTCATGTATTTGCCGCAACACCTCTTCATTTGTCACTTTATCCACCTACCTGATTTTTACCATTCTTCTATAGCATCACATTTCAAAAGATTCTAATCTTCTCAGATACTCCGATCGTCCAACTTTCACTTCCATATAAAGCGACGCTCCAAACTTATACTTTCAAAAATCTTTTCCTGACATTTAAATTAATTTTTGATGTAAACAATTTATATTTCTTACTGAAGGCTTGTTTCGCATGTGATATTCGGCATTTTATATCGCTCCTGCTTCGTCCATCTTTAGTAATTCTACTTCCCAAATAACAAAATTCTTCTACCTCCATAATCTTTTCTCCTCCTATTTTCACATTCAGTGGTCCATCTATGTTATTTCTACTACATTTCATTACTTTTGTTTTGTTCTTGTTTATTTTCATGCGATAGTTCTTGCGTAGGACATCATCTATGCCGTTCATTGTTTCTTCTAAATCCTTTTTATTCTCGGCTAGAATTACTATATCATCAGCAAAACGTAGCATCTTTATCTTTTCACCTTGTACTGTTACTCCGAATCTAAATTGTTCTTTAACATCATTAACTGCTAGATCCATGTAAAGATTAAAAAGTAACGGAGATAGGGAACATCCTTGTCGGACTCCCTTTCTTATTACGGCTTCTTTCTTATGTTCTTCAATTATTACTGTTGCTGTTTGGTTCCTGTACATGTTAGCAATTGTTCTTCTATCTCTGTATTTGAACCCTAACTTTTTTAAAATGCTGAACATTTTATTTTTAAAATGCTGAATATTTTATTTCCTCCTCTATGAATCATGAGACCTTGCCGTTGGTGAGGGGGCTTGAGTGCTCAGGGATACAGAGTAGCTGGACCGAAGGTGCAATCATATCGGAGAGGTATCTGTTGAGAGCCAGACTAAGGAATGATTCCTGAAAGAGGGCAGCAGCTCTTTCAGTAGTTGTTAGGGGCGTGAGTCAGAATGACTTAAAAGGCCATATCAACATCACTCAGTCCTCTGAGTACTGCGCAGCTGAAAGCAATGGAAAACTACAGCTGCTTTTTTCCCAAGAAAATGTGGCTCTCTGCATTTTCTTAAAGTAATGATGTATATTATTTAATCGATCCCAATGAATGAACAGAGTAATTGTATCACTTAAGAATTGAACATCTTTGAACGTTTGGCATACCGATTTGAAACAGTATAATTAGCTAAGTAAAGAAAGTAACGGAAAACCATTTCATGTTTTATCTTTTATAGTAAGCCTGGTATGGTGTCCTTATTATATCAGGAATGATTATATAACAATTACAGGAGTGACTTGTATTATTCAGATTAAATCGTTACAACCTTATTCATTATGATACCTGACCTATTTCTGTGATGCTTTAGTCGTTTTGTCTTAAGGGAATGGAAATTTGTAGCGTATGAAAAATGCCAGGCCTGACCGGGATTCGAACCCAGGACCTGTGGATGAAAGGCGACACTATCACACCACCACAGAGATCGATACCTATAATATTATTTGTTTTTTTATCTACTTTTACGATATCAAGCTGGAGGCCAAATAACAATTACCTAAGGATAATAATATTTTCACTTAGAGTAATGATGTTGATTATGCAATCATTCCTATACGGTGATGTAGATTAAAGATATTTGAGTTAAACAGATGAATATCTCTTACATTTCCGTATACTTAGGAGAAACAATATAAAAGTATATTTGAATACGTAGAGAAGGTAGCGGGAAATCATTTTATTCCTCATTTTCTATAGTAAGCCTGGCATGGTGTGCTTATTATGTTTTTATCTGGACCTCCGGGTCCACAGTTAAGTATTGCTTCAGAGGATGAGATGAATGATTTGTAGTGTGTGTAAAAATTCCATACCTGACCGGGATTCAAACCCGGGACCTCCTGATGAAAGGCCAAGATGTTACCATTCGCGCTTCGGAGGCCGGCGTGCTTATTTTGTTAGGAGCTATTATACTAACTGTAGAAGTAGTAAGTATAATTTAAATACTTTTTAATATACTCAACTTGTGCCCTTGTAAAATGAAAAAAAAATTTAAATAACAATCTAAACACTTATTGAAAACTTGGCAAAGTCTAAAATTTCTTACTTTTTGAAATAAAAAATGCAGCTTTTTGCATTTCATTTTAACTAAATACATTTTATAAAACAAAGAAAATAATATGATTAAAAGTTAAATTTGGTTTTTCTTAGGAATTTTTTTTTTTAATTTATACTAAGTTTCATTTCAGCAAAAATACTTTTTGGAAATAAAAAAAAAAAGGGGTTGTTTCCTGTAATTTGCAGGAACAATCTTTTGATAGTTTATCAAAATGTGGATGAAATTTAGTAAAATATTTCAAGTGACAAATTTAAATAAATAATAATTATAACAATTTTTTTACACAAAATATATTTCCCCTTTCGGTTAATAAATGAAATGTGGCCCCGGTGAAAAAAGCTTACAATTCTGATGTAGAACTTTCCCAACACGTCGTTAAAGCCGTGTTCCGGGAAAATATTACAACTGTGGATTGTTTTTGATACACGAGTGCGCGCGCACGAACAAACACACACACACACACACACACACACACACACACACACACACACACACACACACACACACACACACACACACACACACACATACACACAATTTAATTTAAAATATTTATCATTGTATTTAAATATAATATTTTTTCGTTTATTTAATTCAATGATTCTAAATAAAACACATGCGCGAATACCGTATTTAATTCGCGCAGGTGTGACGATACCAGCGGCGCCGGTCGGCACTTACTAAACTAATGTAATTTCATAACTTACATAGAACAAATTTCGCTTGTACGGTCGGAAGACCGGTGTAGCCGCGAGGTTTAACGCACCAGGTACCAAGTCGACCGGATGATCGAGATCGAGACCCAGCCAGACCGAGTTACCTTTTTAAACTTTAAATATTATTCATTTATTTAATTCTATCGATCACCAGTGACGTCGCAACATAGCAGATGACACACAATGGCATTTTTTGAGGTGGATGCGATTTTGCAAAAGTGTTTTTGCAAATATTGTTATTTTTTAATCGTTAAAAAATATGTTATGACCTAAATTAAGCGAAATCTCGAGATTCTGAGCGTGACTTTGCTCTACAGCCTCATCTCATTGACCTTTTATATTGAAAATTTAATGGCATCAATGCCCCTTATATAGAAATACCACGTTTGATAAAAATCGGTGGACTAGTTCTAGAGATATAGGCCAACACTGAACACACACACGTACATACGAACATTAACATCCGGAAAATTTCCATCCGGTTTTTTGGTTTCCTTAGGTGTCTAAAACGTCAAGATCCGATGAAAACCGCATATGACCAAATTGGACCGATTACAATACTTTCTCTTCTAGAGCTATAGTTCTGCTGTAGCGCTATGTAGAAGGGAAAGTAAAACAGGTAGTTCAGAACTGCCACTAGAGTTATTTAATACATTTCCCGATCATCATCAAAATTTTCTCCTTTATCTAAGTTATTGGGTCGGCCTGTAAATCATGAATATCTCTTGTTACTTCATTATTTTTTTCTCGGAGAATTTTTCGTTATATTATCTCATGCTAAATCGATGATAAATAAAAAATAATAATTGCTATAAATTAGATATCTATTTTTAGAATAACGACCGGTTGATGGCCGACAACAACTACCGATAGATGATAATTTTTGTAGTGTATGAAAAATGCGTGACCGGTATTTGAACCTAAAACTTCCACATGAAAAGCAGAGATGTAATCACTCCTTCATGGACACCGTTAGGGTAGTGTTGTTTTTACGTATAATTTTAAGAACAGCTTACTAAATTCCAATTTGATTTCCTTGAGCGCTTTCGGCTATTCTGACATCTTCAGGAGAAGTATAATTATGATTAAAATATATAAAATTTATTTAATTAAACTTTATCAACTTATATAATTAACAATTACTTGATCATCATTTTTTTAAAGTTCGTCAAAAGTTAAAGTTTAAGTCAAATTGACTACGTCTATATTGTAATAGCTTCACAATTGTTATGAGTTCTGTAAATTGTGGAATCCGTTTAGCCAACTTAATTATTATTTGCTTATATAAAATATCATCATAGAATTTAATTTGTTCATTTATTAATTTATTATTATTGTATATATGGAATTTTTCGAGATTAAAAGTTTAAGAATTTCTTTAACATTATTTTTAAAAGTTTATTTTTTTGTTTTGTTTAAGATTTTCATCCCACAAAATTTACTTATTTAAATAAAAATATTTTTTTTAATCAATTTATAAACAGGGCATTTCATAATGTTCTTCGAAGTTTTGAAAATTCATTAACAAAAAATTCTTTCACTCATAAGAATAAAACAAGTACTGCACGAAAGAGTACTTCAAATAGTTTTTTCCACATATACTAGACAGTTAGTAAACCATCTGCTCGCTAGGCGTCTACACTAGAGAAAATGACTGCCACGGGAATCGAAAAGTCGTTTTGTGTGTTACAATATCACTTGTCAAAGTCAGTAATTTCTGTGCAACGTGCGTTTCGGTTGAAATTTCATATGGAGCCACCGAGTGACAATTCAATTCGTGCACGGTATAAACAATTCGGTGAAACCGGTAGCTTGTGCAAGCAAAAATCAACTGATCGTACATCAACCTCACAAGTCAATGTCGAACGTGTGCGTGCAAGTTTCATTCGCAGCCCGTCAAAATCGACTCCGGCTGCAGGCAGAGAATTAGGAATTCCAAAAACAACTGTGGAGAGTTCTCCGTAAACGTTTATTATGCAAACCGTACCGTCTTCAATTAATCCAGCGTCTTTCTGATGGAGAAAAAACACGTAGGCTCGATTTTTGTTTACAGTTACAGGAAAAGATGTTGTTAGATGAAGGTTTTCTAAACAAGATAATTTTCAGCGATGAAGCTACTTTCCATATTAGCGGCAAAGTAAACCGTCATAACGTGCGAGTTTGGGCAACTGAAAACCCACACGCTTATGTGGAACACATTCGGGATTCTCCGAAAGTAAACGTTTTTTGTGCGATCTCTCGTGAGGCAGTGTATGGGCCGTTCTTTTTTATGGAAACGACAGTAACTGGCATGATATACCTGGATATGTTACAATTACGGCTTTTGCCTCAGCTACTCAACGACTTCATTTTCCATCAAGATGGTAGTCCTGCCCGTTTTCATAACGAGGTTCGACAGTACCTTAACCCATCATTACCTCGGCGCTGGATAGGACGTGCCTCTGAAGACCAACACATTATGCTGTGGCCACTAAGATCACCAGACCTCACGCCATGTGATTTCTTTCTCTGGGGTTACGTGAAAGATAAGGCGTTTATCCCACCGATGCCGCACGATATCGCTGAGCTAAAGGATCGCATAATCAATGCAATCAACTCCATCGAAAATGACATGTTAGAAAGAGTTTGGCAAGAGCTAGACTTTCGTGTTGATGTGTGCCGTGTCACCAGAGGAGCACATATGGAACATTTATAGATTTTAACAAAAACTCTTTGAATCCCTGCATCACCTCGTACAACTTTTATTTAGGTAAGTGAAATACTTTTTTTGTACTGAATTTTTGTAACTCCTAAGAACATTATGAAACGCTCTGTATAACAACCGACTTCCTTAAAAAAAAAAAAAAATAAATAAAAAATGTTGATATAATCAAGTTCATAAATAAATGATTTAACAACAATTAATTATATCAAAAGAAAGATAAAAAATTTACAAGGACATATTTTTAAATAATTTTAAGAGAAACAAAAAAAAAGGAGATTAATTAAATTCATGATACCATACCCAAAATAACCAGAAGGCAATACCTTCTTCCGGCTTAATAATAATAATAATAATAATAAACATAAAAGTCATAATTTCTTGGAAAAAAACAAAAAAAATAAAAAATTAAAATTATTAAGAAAGAAATATGTATATATATAAAATAAAGAAGAAAAAGGCGACGCCCTATCAGGGGTTGACCTTGCCCTGGCCACGACAAAAACTCATATTGTACATACATTTCAGTGATACTACCGCGTAATAATGCTTCAGTCAGCTATCCTGGATCGTTCGCCGCAGACCGACCATTACTAATGCTAACTCTTATTATACGGCAAAACTACTTACTGGACTGATGCCAGAAATGTTAAATGTACATTCCTTTGATAAACAGTTCATGCTACATAATACATATATCTATATTATATCCTATAAAAATACTTATTTATATAAAATTCTATTTTACACCGGGATTGTAATAAGCTTTCATATACCGTATACGCTGTATCACGATAATAATAATAATAATAAAGGACTTATGGGAACTCCACATTTCATAAGGTCATTGAAAACGGACGGATCAATAAATAAATAGATAAATGTAATGTTACATTCAATTACATCAATATTTAAGTAAACAAAAAATAATAAACTTGTAATAGAATTAGTTTAGTTTTGTATTTTTTTTTTTGTCTTCAGTCATTTGACTGGTTTGATGCAGCTCTCCAAGATTCCCTATCTAGTGCTAGTCGTTTCATTTCAGTATACCCTCTACATCCTACATCCCCAACAATTTGTTTTACATACTCCAAACGTGGCCTGCCTACACAATTTTTCCCTTCTACCTGTCCTTCCAATATTAAAGCGACTATTCCAGGATGCCTTAGTATGTGGCCTATAAGTCTGTCTCTTCTTTTAACTATATTTTTCCAAATGCTTCATTCTTCATCTATTTGCCGCAATACCTCTTCATTTGTCACTTTATCCACCCGTCTGATTTTTAACATTCTCCTATAGCACCGCATTTCAAAAGCTTCTAATCTTTTCTTCTCAGATACTCCGATCGTCCAAGTTTCACTTCCATATAAAGCGACACTCCAAATATACACTTTCAAAAATCTTTTCCTGACATTTAAATTAATTTTTGATGTAAACAAATTATATTTCTTACTGAAGGCTCGTTTAGCTTGTGCTATTCGGCATTTTATATCGCTCATGCTTCGTCCATCTTTAGTAATTCAACTTCCCAAATAACAAAATTCTTCTACCTCCATAATCTTTTCTCCTCCTATTTTCACATTCAGTGGTCCATCTTTGTTATTTCTACTACATTTCATTACTTTTGTTTTGTTCTTGTTTATTTTCATGCGATAGTTCTTGCGTAGGACTTCATCTATGCCGTTCATTGTTTCTTCTAAATTTTGTATTATATAAAAGGAATTCGGCAACAAAGTAATTTCGGTTTTGCGGTGTGAAAAATTTCCAGATTTCAACGGAAATATCCATTTTGACTATCCTTGAATCCATTTTGACTAGTTTTTGGCGTGACGTCTTGCATAACTCAAAAATGATTAGCCGTAGGATGTTGAAATTTTGGATTTATGACTGTTGTAACATCTACTTGTGTGCACGTCCCCTTTTGATTGAAATCGACTGAACCAAAAGTGTCCAGAAAAGCCCAAAATCCAAAACAATTTGAATTTTGACTTTTTTTTAACTGTATTAATGAGTCTTTATTGAGAGTTTTTGAACGATATATCATGAGTGGTACTTATTTTCATTGGTTCCAGAGTTATAGACAAATAAAATTTTAATTAATGAAATATTTGATCTTACAAGGGGAACGCACAGCGGTTAAATCAGATTTAATTTCTTTGTTTTATTTTTTTTTTTTTAATTTAATATATTGATAATTATTAAGCTTTTATTAAAAAAACTATTACGACAAATAATAGTTCAATAACAACAATAATTAAAAAAATATCAGAAGTTATTAATGAAATAAAATTTTGCGTACTTTTCATTTAAAAAAAAAGAAAAAGTGTATGAGTAATTTAATAGGCGTACAAGGAAGTCATGTGGTATCCACATCAATTTTTTTTAATATAAAAAATGAATTTTAATCAATTATACTTTGTATTTAATCAAGGTGATTTAAAACTACATGGAAATCTCTCGAAAGTTGATTTTACAGCTAAAAATAAAAAAAAGTTCATATCAACATAGGCTCGAAAACGCTTCACTAGCGAATTACGACTAGCGAAATATTTCGCTTCAATTTCTGTTCCCACGGGAAATAAAGAATTCCTGAAATTCTGGGAAAGTAAATTTAGGGGCGAATTTAGTTGTTTTTAACCTGAAAATATTTTTAAAAAAATGGGTCCCAGAACTATACCTACATTTGTTTTAAAGATTTCTGACGTAAAACTCAAAAATTGGGGGTAAAAATATAACACGTTTTTGGGTTTAACATAAGAAAACTTTGTTGAATTGTAATTAAGTTGTATTTTTTTACCATAAAAACGTAATGTACTTACGAATATCCTTTTATTACGAATATCACCCCTTTTTTATGTTTTTTGGGTTCCCTGGGTCATGAAACGTGAAGAAATTGAAAAAAAACCTTACCTATTTTTTTCATTTATTACCAAACTTTTCTTCTTGCAGCATTGCTCTAAAGATATTCTGCCAGAAATGGAAAATCTATCAAATCGTTTCAAAAAAATTAACATACATATGTTGAAATATTAGTAAACACAAAATATCTTTTCATTATTCATCCAGTTCGAATCCGATTCTAACCAAATTTTTGTGGGATCTTCTTGGGATCATCCTTTATCAAATTATAATAAAAGCACTAAGACAGGTCAACTTAAAAAGTTAGAATTTTTATACCAGTCGAATTTAAAAATTTCTACCTTTTTGAAGTCGGTTAACAGATAACAGAACATAAAAGAATTTTATTTTGCACTTTGTTCAATCTATGCATGAGGCCATCTGTTTGTTAGATTGACAGAATAAAAAAAAGTTATGTGAACATCACAGGACTTCCTGGTATGCCTATTAAATTACATATACACATTTAAAAAAAAAATGAAAAGTACATAAAATTTTATTTCAATAATTACTTCATTATAATTTCATTGATACGTAACTACTCACATTTTTTCATATATTTATTTTTTGTTATTATTATTATTATTTATACTTTTTTTTTACAAGCAAAGGTTAATTTATTATTAATAAATCAATATATTTAAATTAAAAAAAAAAGTTAAGAAAAGGAGATGAAGTCTGATTCGAACCGCCTTCCCCTTGTAAGATACAAATATTTCATTAATTAAAATTTTATTTTTTTATAACTTTGGAACCAATGAAAATATGTGTCACATATGATTACTGTTGAAAAGCTCTCAATGAGGGCTTATTACTGCAGTTAAAAAAAAATCAAAATTATTTTGGATTTTGGGCTTTTTTGGACACTTTTGGTTCAGTCGATTGCAATCAAGAGGAGAAGTACAAAACTAGATGTTACAATAATCCTAAATCCAAAATTTCAACATCCTACGGCTAATAGTTTTTGAGTTATGTAAGATAAATACGCATGTATGTACGTACAGAAGACGTCACGCCGAAACTAGTTAAAATGGATTCAGGGATAGTCAAAATGAATATTTCCGTTGAAATTTGAAAACGGAAATTTTTTGCGACCACAATACTTCCTGTATTTAATATAAAATAATTAAAGAACGTGTGGGTGACAATTTTGTAAATAGTATTTTCTTATACTCGTAGTATAATTTTGTTTCCAAATTAAAAAAAATGTTTAAACACACACACACACACACACACACACACACACACACACACACACACACATATATATATATATATATATATATATATATATATATAGTCTGTGACACTCCCAATAACATAACATAAGGATTCCAATGCGAGGCCATACATCTAAATCGGTTCAGCCGTTTAGCTGCTACGGTGGGACAAACATACATATAACCTAAATACAGTACACTCCTTTTTGGGCAGTCGTATAAAAAATATGAGCATTCCAATTTATTTCTTATGAAAGTTATCGTCTATTCCCCCATTCCGGCATGAAATATTCCATCTAATCAAAATTCTGTAAATATCACTTGATCCCTGACGTAACAAATTTATTTTCATTGCTTAATTATTTTTTTCATTAATAATATTTAATTTCTTTATTATTTTCGTTTCTATAAACAAAGTATAAGGTTGTTAATTTTTAAAAATCCGATGTGGACCTCACATAACTTCCTCGTACGCCTATTACATTTAAACTTATTTCATTTGAATGTAAGATACTTCCTTCAATTCTTAAATAAAGTTTTTTTGTGGGTGAAAAACGCTTTGGCGTTATGATTGCCCAGAAGAAAATTTTGTTCTTTAATAAAGTGGACAGTTATATAATTGCATTGCGGTAGACACCATATTGCATTACATTTTTTGTGGTGTCCGTATCAGCACTTTATATTAATTTTTTTTCACGTCGCTCAAGTAGTTATATATGTAAGTGAGAACATGTCGAATCCGTAACTATGCACATATCGATTCGAATCCCCGATTTCATATACCTATATTTTTTAAAACTTTTTGTAATTTAATTAATAATTTAATTTAACTAGTAATACTACAAATAATATACTAATAATTTTGATTTATTAATAATTATTAACCTCTGTAAAAATTTTTGAATAAAATGAAAAGTACATAACATTCTATTTCACAAATAATTTCTAATTTTTTCCATATTTTTTTAAGATTATAAGCATTTATTTAACTTGCTTTAGTTACAATCAAATCTTGCAACTGCTATATCTTTTGATCTATAGTATGAAAACCAATGAAATTTGGTACACGTATGTAACTTCGATGACAATATAATACTGCAATGTTAGAATTTGGATATGACACCCCCCCCCCGCGATACCCCTACGCTAAATTTATGCATGTTGCTGAATATTTTAATTTCTCATGAACTATCGTATGAAAATAAATGAAATTTGATTCACGTATGTAACTTCGATGACAATACAATGCTACAGTGTCGGCATTTTGATATGAACCACCCCCACCCATCACTCAATACCCCTACGCTAAATTCATGCATGTTGCTGAAAGTTTTTTTTATTTCTCATCAACTATCGCATGAAAATGATTGAAATTTGGTACACGTATGTAACTTCGATGTGTAAAAAAAATATTTTTACTTTTTAGTCTTAATAAACAAACAAGCTTGAACAAACAATAATATTCAGATATAAATATTATTAAGAATATTTTTTTTGGATGTAAAAAGTTTATTGTTCATTAAGACTAAAAAGCATTTGATTTAATTCTTATTTTTTACTTTTTAGTGAGTTTTTCTAATTTGTTTCCTTTTTTTATTAATGTTAATATTATTAGTTAAATGAAAGCTTTTTTAAAAAATTATTTTTTATGTGTAATCAAATATATTTTTGTATTTTTTTTTTTGTTGTTATATTGAATTGTTATTTATTGTAAAACTTTTTTTCAATCAGAGGATAATGAATTATTAATAAATCAATATATTTAAATTAAAAAAAGGTAAATAAATGTGTATATGTGATATATGTGTATATCAAGTGGGATTTGAATCGATGTGCCTTCCCCTTGTAAGATCCAAATATTTAATTAAAATTTTATTTGGCCGTAACTTTGGAACCAATAAATATAACTACCACTGACGGTATATCATTGAAAAGCTCTCAATGAGGGCTTATTATTGCAATAAAAAAAAACTCAAGAATCCAAACGTTTTGAGTTTTGAGCATTTTTGGACACTGTTGATTCAGTCGATTGCAATCAAAAGGAGAGGTGCACAACTAGATGTTACAATAGTCATTAATCCAAAACTTCAACATACTATGGCTAATCGTTTTTGAGTTATGCGAGATACGTACGTATGTTCATATATACATACGTACAGACGTCACGCTGAAACTGGTCAAAATGAATTCAGGAATATCAAAATGGATAATTCCGTTGAAACTTGAAAGCCGTAATTTTTCGCGATCACAATTCTCCCTTTACTTCGTGCAAGGAAGTAAAAAATAATTACTGCGATTGAAATAGATAAGAGAATCGTTCAATAATTGTAGATAAATTAGTCCTATTTAAATTGTTTTAATAAAATTTACATTTAGTAAATTAAAATCATGTTTTAAAGGCAATAAAAACTTTTTCCTTAGACTATCGGACTTTGTCTATTCATTAACGCCCCTTGCCGATGCTTTATTTCTTATCCGGATACTTTCCAATATCATGGATCACTTTTCCTTTTCATTTATAGTTATTACTTAAGATGTAACATAAATTTTAATAAAAGTTTTAATATTTAATATCAACCTTTAAAAAATTTTGATTATTTCAAAACAAATAATTATGATTCACTTTGATTTGTTTAATAAACCCAAATATGCAAGGGTCACATATATATATATATATATATAGAAGAATTAAATCCCAATTTATTGCAAGTTTTCTCGCACATATTGATTATTTATATACATTTAACTACCGTTTATATTTATGAGTAACACACGCGTAGTATACTTAAATAATAATTATAAAAAATAAATAAACTGAAAGAAAAATCATATGAGATACCGTTAGGGAAACAGTTAGTACAAACAATATTTATATTTTACATTATATTATAAGATTCAGGATCAGGAGCTATATCGTGACTAGTAACGATAGAAAATGAACACACGCAGAGATAAGTTATACAGAAAGACAAAGGCTAGTTAGTTTCATATATAGAACAAATATGAGATGCCGATCTATAAAAGTCGGCTTAGAACAGTTTAATAAATAGATTCCTTGATATCTTACTGAGATTTCATTTTAATAAATTCATTAAAACCTATTTACTAAAATATTTTTAATAACCGAGTAGTAATTATTATTTTATTTATTAAAATACGAATTTTTTTTCTTCTGCAGTGATCTCAAAAGTGGAGTACGGAAAGTGATACTTGGGGGGTACGCCAAAGAAATAGTATAAAAAAATTTGATCTCTGACCACACATACACACACACATATAATTTTATACGTAAATAATAATACTGTGTATATAATTTTTTTTAGAGCACGATCTCCAAAAAGATTTGGAGATCGCCTCTACTCAATTATTTCTAAAAGAATTAATAATTTCTATATAACCTGTATTGCACTCTGTTGAGTTTATTAACAACTAAAATTGTTGCTTATGAATATATTTAATGATATACATTTAAAATTTAAAATAGTTAAATAATTTTTTTTATTACAATCTTTTTAAAAGCTTTTATTTAACTCGCTTTAGGAATAATCAAATCTTGCAACTGCTACATCTTTTGGTCTATCGTATGAAAATCAATGAAATTTGGTACACTTATGTAACTTCGATAACAATACAACACTATGGTGTCGGAATTTGATATGACACACCCACACGCACTAGCCCTACGCTAAATTCATACATTTAGTTGAAAATTGTCATTTCTCATAAATTATCGTATGAAAATGATTGAAATTTGGTACACGTATGTAACTTGAATGTGCAAAAATGAATATTTTTGCACATTCATTTTTTTATTAGTCTGAAAAAAATATACAAAAATATATTTGATTAAATATAAAAAATTATTTTTTAAAAAAGCTTTTATTTAACTAATATTAATATTAACATTAATAAAAAAAGGAAAAAAAAATAGAAAAAACCTCTAAAAAGTAAAAAATAAGAATTAAATCAAATTGAGAATTTTAAACAAAAAAAAAAAACATATTAACAAATATAAAAATGGACATAAAAGTAAAAAATAAATTATATAAATATCTAATATATAACCAGTAAATAAAAAATAAATAAATGTAATAATTATTAAATTTTAAAATTAAAAGTAATAAAAATATTTAATTAAATAAAAGCGTGGCGCATTAATTGTTGTAAAACTAAATGTGTAGTTTTAAATAAATTATAAAAATTGCGCCACGATTTTATTAATTTAACAGTTATTTAGTTAATTAGTTATTAAGTTAGTAAATTAGTTAATTTAACGTTAATTTTGTCAGTGTGAACCTTCACACTGTCAGTGGTTTTCGGGAGGTTTGTATTATTCATTACTTTTTTATAATATGATTCTGTTTCTGTTATTCATTATTCACTAAAACTTTTACAATAAAATTGATTTTTACCGTACAAGGAAGTATAATTATAGTAAAAAATTTCGGTTTTCAGATTTCAACGGAAATATCCATTTTGACCAGCCCTGACCCTATTTTGACAAGTTTCGGCGTCATGTCTGAACGTACATACATATGTATCTCGCGTAAGTCAAAAACGATTAGTCGTAGAATATTATAATTTTGGATTTTGGAATGTTGTAATATCTAGTTGTGCACCTCCCCTTTATATTGTAATCAACTGGACCAAAAGTGTCCAAAAAAGCACAAAATAAAAAAAAAACATGGATTTTGGACTTTTTATTCAATGCAGTAATAAACTCTCATTGAGAGCTTTTCAACGGTATGTCATAAATGATACTTATTTTCATTTGTTCCAGAGTTACAGCTAAATAAAATTTTAATTAATGAAATATTTGATTCTTACAAGAGGAAGACACATCGCTTCGAATCTGACTTCATCTCCTTTTTTTAAATTTAAATCAATTGATTTATTAATAATTATTATTAATCTGTGATTGTTAAAAACGTTTTACAGTAAATAATAATTCAATAATAACAATAAAAAAATAAATATGAAAAAATCAGAAGTTATTAGTGAAATAAAATGTTATCTACTATTAAAAATGTGTATATGTAATTTAATATGCGTACAAGGAAATCATGTGATGCTCACATCAGATTTTTTGGTATACAGATTACAGTCTAGTGGTTATACTTGTCATCGAAAAATCAGCTGATTTTCGAAGTCCAGATTTTAAAATTCGAGTCGTAATAAAGACTTTTGTATGAATTTGAAGGCTAGATTGTGGTACCGATATTCTTTGGTAGTTTTTTCTTCCCTACTTCCCGGAACCAGACCCCCAATTAAGCATGAACACGGTTCCGGAAGGTGCGATTGGCTCTATTCGGCAGACGAGGGAAATGTCGGGCCCGGCTATGCCGCTCCCGGCCTCCAATCACCCAGCAACTGGGACTTGGTACTTTGTGCTTCGCCTCTGACGAGGACAGCCCAGGAGGGACGGCCACGCCGGGACTCGGTCTTTTAGCTCAGAAGCTCGAGAGTCCTCGCACTTCATCACCACCGTCCACCCGGGTAAGCACGGTTGAACGGCAGTTCGCTCGTAGTAGTTTGGTTTCAGTTAACTACACGTCTCAGGAGTGGTCGATCTGAGTCTGTTCCAGACTAAATGTCTACCGGTACACCTACATTATACTATACCTGCAGCAACGTCAGATTTGGCAAGTCACTAGCGGTAATTGGATTTGCCTGTACACATACACACACACACACACACACACACACACACATTCAGAGCAGGCAGTAGCTAGAAAACTGATTGGAGAACTATTTTATATATACATATATATATGTACATAGAGAGAGAGAGAGAGAGAGAGATTACTACAAGAATTATTACGCATGTTGCTCTTATAGAAGTAACAAAAAAATCGTTACTTCGAATTTTCCTGGAAAAATTAAGGAAAACCTTGAAATAATCATAGCAGGAATGTAATGTAAAAAGTACACGCGAATAAAATTGATTTTTTCTAAAACTTCTAAACAGTAAAAATCAGCAAGAGATGCTATAAACAATTCTTCTAAAAATTTACATTATATTAAAAAGTCGGGCCTAACTATAAAAACAAGTAGCAACACAACTTACTAATTATAAATTTAGCACACATATCCAAATAAGAAAAATTGAAGTAGATTTAGATAAATATTATTTTTATAATTTATTTTCCTAATGTTTACGATTCAATCTATTCAACTAATGAAAAATATGCAACCCCTCCATGGATAATGAGTTTAGGATGATATGTATGACATGTAAATGAGGTGTAGTCTTATACAAATTTGTACGGATTTGAATACTAGACAATGGATACCGGTGTACTTTGGTGGTGATTAGGGTTCTGTTAACTACACGTCTCAGTAATGGTCGACCAGAGTCTGTTCAAGACTACACCTCATTTACATGTCATACATATCATCCTCATCTCATTGGGCGTAAGGGGTTTCTTATTCATCACTAATTGAAGAAATTGCAACGTACACATAAGGAAAAGATAAATAAATTTTTATTTCTTTGAACGTAATTTTTACAATCCTGGTAATATAGTTACACAGCATAATATAAAAGGCAATATTTTGATAATAATTGGGTCAAATTTTACAAGTAGGGGTTGTTGTACATTTTCACGTTTTTTTAAACTCTCCAATGAAGAAACACCATTTTAATAATGAATAAGAAATAAATATTAAAAATTATAAAACAGGGCTGCCAAAAAAAAAAAATCATTGTTCTTTAATGTAGTATAATTAAAGAGCATGTGGTGACAATTTTTATTTCCTTGTACGAAATAAAGGAATTATTGCAATCGCGAAAAATTTCGGTTTTCATATATCAATGGAAATATTTATTTTGACCAACCCTGAATCCAATTTGACTAGTTTTGACGTGACGTCTGTACGTACGTATAACTCAAAAAAGATTAGCCGTAGAATGTTGAAATTTTGGATTTATGACTATTATAACATCTAGTTGTGCACCTCCCATTTTGATTGCAATCGACTGGACCAAAAGAGTCCAATAAAGCCCAAAATCCCCCAAAAAATGGATTTTGTACTTTTTTTTAACTGTAGAAATAAGCCCTAATTGAGATATTTTTAACGATATACCATAAGTGGTACTTATTTTCATTGGTTCCAGAGTTAGAACCAAATAAAATTTTAGTTAATGAAATATTTGGATGTTACAAGGGGAAGGCACATCGGTTTGAATCCGACTTCATATACATATATTCTTTTTTAACCTTTTTTTATTTTTTTTAATTTAAATATATTGCTTTATTAATAATTATTAACCTCCGATTGTAAAAAAAAAAAAAAACTTTTACAGTAAATTCAATGATAACAATAAATGAAATATGAAAAAATACCTGTAGAATTACTGCGCAGTGCAGGTGAGAAAGCGATTGATAGATTATACAAACTGGTGTGTAATATTTATGAAAAAGAGGAATTTCCGTCAGACTTCAAAAAAAGTGTTAAATGATACCAAAGAAAGCAGGGACAGATAAATGTGAAGAATACAGAACAATTAGTTTAACTAGTCATGCATCAGAAATCTTAACTAGAATTCTATACAGAAGAATTGAGAGGAGAGTGGAGGAAGTGTTAGGAGAAGACCAATTTGGTTTCAGGAAAAGTATAGGGACAAGGGAAGGAATTTTAGGCCTCAGATTAATAGTAGAAGGAAGATTAAAGAAAAACAAACCAACATACTTGGCGTTTATAGACCTAGAAAAGGCATTCGATAACGTAGACTGGAATAAAATGTTCAGCATTTTAAAAAAATTACGGTTCAAATACAGAGATAGAAGAACAATTGCTAACATGTACATGAACCAAACAGCAACAGTAACAATTGAAGAACATAAGAAAGAAGCCGTAATAAGAAAGGGAGTACGACAAGGATGTTCCCTATCTACGTTACTTTTTAATCTTTACATGGATCTAGCAGTTAATGATGTTAAAGAACAATTTAGATTCGGAGTAACAGAACAAGGTGAAAAGATAAAGATGCTACGATTTGCTGATGATATAGTAATTCTAGCCGAGAGTAAAAAGGATTTAGAAGAAATAATGAACGGCATAGATGAAGTCCTACGCAACAACTATCGCATGAAAATAAACAAGAACAAAACAAAAGTAATGAAATGTAGTAGAAATATCAAAGATGGACCACTGAATGTGAAAATAGGAGGAGAAAAGATTATGGAGGTAGAAGAATTTTGTTAATTGGGAAGTAGAATTACTAAAGATGAACGAAGCAGGAGCGATATAAAATGCCGAATAGCACAAGCTAAACGAGCCTTCAGTAAGAAATATAATTTGTTTACATCAAAAATTAATTTAAATGTCAGGAAAAGATTTTTGAAAATATATGTTTGGAGTGTCGCTTTATATGGAAGTGAAACTTGGACGATCGGAGTATCTGAGAAGAAAAGATTAGAAGCTTTTGAAATGCGGTGCTATAGAAGAATGTTAAAAATCAGATGGGTGGATAAAGTGACAAATGAAGAGGTATTGCGGCAAATAGATGAACAAAGAAGCATTTGGAAAAATATAGTTAAAAGAAGAGACAGACTTATAGGCCACATAACGCATCATGGAATAGTCGCTTTAATATTGGAAGGACAGGTAGAAGGGAAAAATTGTGTAGGCAGGCCACGTTTGGAATATGTAAAACAAATTGTTAGGGATGTAGGATGTAGAGGGTATACTGAAATGAAACGACTAGCACTAGATATGGAATCTTGGAGAGCTGCATCAAACCAGTCAAATGACTGAAGACAAAAAAAAAAGAATATTAAAAAATCTTATGTTATTAGTGAAATAGAATTTTATGTACTTTTCATTCTAATTCAAACATTTTTACAGAGGTTAATAATTATTAATAAATCGATATATTTCAATGGAAAAAAGTTAAAAAAAAGATACATGTTTATGAAATCGGATTGGAACCGATGTATGCATGGTTACGGACCCGATACGTTCTCACTTACACCACATATCTACTTAAGCGACGTGAAACAAAATTAATATACAAAATTATATAAAATGCTGATACGATTACCACAAAAAAATGTGATACATGTGGTGTCCACCATAATGCTATTGTGTAACTGTCCACTTTATTAAAGAATAATAGAATCGTTTCTCCCTTTCAAATGAAATAAGTTTAAATGAAGTGCAGAAAAAATGTGTATATGTAATTTAATAGGATTACAAGGAAGTCATGTACTGTACAAATAAGATTTTTCTTTGAAGGCGAGTAATCTAGATAGAAATGTTCTTAATGAAAGCATGAACTTGGTATGACATTTAAAAATGCTTTTATCACTTCCTTCGTGTCGTTTACCAATTCACATCGTGTCGTTTAAATGCAAAAATACATCAGCTTTAGTAAAGCCAAGAGCAACATATATTCGTTATTCTGTAAAAAAAAAACATTAACCATGGCAGAGTTTTTTTTTATCCTGGAAGAATATTATTAATCTATCTGGAAATTTTAATAAACGGGTTAACCCCTTATCCCGCGAAAACCATTTGACTTCTGTATAGAAAGAAATGATTTTTATAAGCTTTTATTTAACTTACTTTAGTTATAATCAAATCTTGCAAATGCTATAACTTTTGATCTATTGTATGAAAATCAATGAAATTTGGTACACGTATGTAACTTCGATGTGTAAAAATAAATACCTTTTAGTCTTAATAAACAAACTTTAAGAAACAATAATATTCAGGTATAAATATATGATTAAGAATATTTTTTTTTTGGATGTAAAAAGTTTATTGTTCATTAAGACTAAAAAGTAAAAAATAAAAAAATAAAAAAAAATTACAAAAATATATTTGATTACATATAAAAAAATATTTTTTTAAAAAAGCTTTTATTTAACTAATATTAATATTTAACATTAATAAAAAAAAGGAAACAAATTAGAAAAACTCTCCAAAAAGTAAAAAATAAGAATTAAATCAAATTGAGAATTTTAAACAAAAAATATACGCTTTTATTAAACTAAATATTTTCATTACTTTTAATTTAAAAATTTTAAAATTATTACATTTATTTATTGGTTATTTATTAGAAATTTATATAATTTATTTTTTACTTTTCAGTGCATTTTTATATTTGTTAATATATTATATTTTTTTGTTTAAAATTTTCAATTTGATTTAATTTTTATTTTTTACTTTTTAGTGGGTTTTTATAATTTGTTTCCTTTTTTTTATTAATGTTAATATTAATATTAGTTAAATAAAAGCTTTTTTTAAAAAATAATTTTTTATATGTAATCAAATACATTTTTGTAATTTTTTTTCTTTTTAACCAATCCGTCCCATAGTTTAACAACCAGATTATTCTATAAAGGTCGAATTCTAGTAAAATTAAAAGGATTTTACTCTCGGCTAGAATTACTATATCATCAGCAAATCGTAGCATCTTCATCTTTTCACCTTGTATTGTTACTCCGAATCTAAATTGTTCTTTAACATCATTAATTGCTAGTTCCATGTAAAGATTAGTTAGCTAGATTCCAAGTAAAGGCTTCTTTCTTATGTTCTTCAATTGTTACTGTTGCTGTTTGGTTCCTGTACATGTTAGCAATTGTTCTTCTATCTCTGTATTTGAACCCTAATTTTTTTAAAATGCTGAACATTTTATTCCAGTCTACGTTATCGAATGCCTTTTCTAGGTCTATAAACGCCAAGTATGTCGGTTTGTTTTTCTTTAATCATCCTTCTACTATTAATCTGATGCCTAAAATTGCTTCCCTTGTCATATTGATTTATTAATAATTATTAATAAATCAATATATTCACATTTTAAAAAAAGGAGATGAAGTCGGATTTGAACCGATGTGCCTTCCCCTTGTAAGATCCAAATATTTCATTAATTAAAATTTTATTTCGTTATAACTCAGGAACCAATGAAAATAAGTACCACTTACATCGTTAAACGCTCTCAATGAAGGGTGATGACTGCAGTTAAGAAAAAGTCCAAAATCCAAATTTCTTTTGATTTTGGGATATTTTTGACACTTTTGGCTCAGTCGATTGCAATAAAAAGGGGAGGTACACAACTAGATGTTACAACAGTCCTAAATAGAAAATTTCAACATCCTACGGCTAATCGTTTTTGAGTCATGCGAAATACGTTTGTACGTACAGACGTTATACCAAAACTAATCAAAATGGATTTAGGAATGGTCAAAATGGATATTTCTGTTGAAATCTGAAAACCGAATTTTTCGCGATCACAATAGTTCCTTGAATGAAGTAAAAAGATGCATTCGGGTGGATTTTAGAGCATCCTCAGATATATTTTGAAATTGCTTATAAATAAAATGAACTGATTACAGGTAAAATTAAAATATAAAAATAATAATAATTATATGGAAATAATTTAATTAAATCACGTTAATATAATAAATATACTTTAAAGATGTCAAATTAATATTTATTTAAAAATAGATTTAAAAACATTTTAAATGATTATGCAAAAAAATCAGGTTTATCTAATTATTTGCTACGGTTTTAAAAACTCATTAACAGAATAATATTGTTTCTATAAAAGGAAACCGTTTAATTTAATTATAAATAAGCTGGTTGAAATATCTTTTACAATATTAGGTTATTTATTAAAAATAGAAATTGCAGCGTAATAAAATCCTTTCTCTTTACACCAAAGTATTATACTGTATAAAACCAATTTTTTTCTATTCTTTAGTTTGATGAAAATATAAATATTATTAATAGATTACATGTTTCGTTTACGTAACAAATTTGTAAATTAAACGGAAGGAAATATCAAAATTTTAAACTAAAATTCAGTCAAATAATTCAAATTTATTATCGGGGAAAAATATTTTGATATCCAATTTTTGGATTTTTTTTTGGTACTTATATATTAGCCCGTCGACCATATCCATAATGATCCCGTAATTTTGAAAATACTACAATATTACGTGATCATTAACTCATCTTTTATAAATTAAAAATATAAGCATTATTGCTTGTAATTATGGATGTAAATTAACCAGACTTAAGATACGCTCGCTTCGCTCGCTAATCTCGACTAATTAACAGTAATGTTTTGATTAGATGTATAATAAATAATGGCAATAATTACTGAATTTATTATTTATTTCTTTTCTTTTTCCTGTTTACCCTCCGGTAATTACCTTTCTCGATAATACTTCGGAGGATGAATGAGGATGATATGGATGAGTGTAAATGAAGTGTATTCTTGTACAGTCCCAGTCCGACCATTCCTGAGATGCGTGGTTAATTGAAGCCCAACCACCACCAAAAGAACGCCGATATCCACGATGCGGTATTCAAATCCGTGTAAAAATAACTGCCTTTACTAGGACTTGAACGCTGGAACTCTTGACTTCCAAATCAGCTGATTTGGGAAGACGCGTTCACCACTAGGTTCACCGAGTGGTGAACCCACATGGTGGGTTGCATTACTACTATTCCTAGGAAGATATTAAAAAATTTTATTAAAAAAAATGTACAATAAATAAAAAGATAGCCTTTTTAGATTTTTTGGGATGAGGTGAATTTTGGGGCAATTTTTTTTTTGTTTTAAATCGTAAGATAAGCATGTACGCATGTACTTTCTTTCTTTTTCCTGTTTAGCCTCCGGTAACTACCGTTTTAGATAATTCTTCAGAGGATGAATGAGAATGATATGTATGAGTGTAAATGAAGTGTAGTCTTGTACATTCTCAGTTCGACCATTCCTGAGATGTGTGGTTAATGTACGCATGTACTGAGCTTAATTAAAAGTGTGGTTATGTGTGCAAATTTTTGGGTAAATTGATCCCAAGAAACTTATCTACCCCTAACCCCTGGAGATATTGATTTCAAAACTTTACTAACAAATTGCCCCATATACACGAAATTCTGTCCAAAATTTTATAAAAATCAGTTAATCCAATCAAAAGTTATTAAGCTTCAAACACGTCAACCACAAATAAAAATATTACCGTCAATTTTTTTGTTTTTTTTTTGTTATCCCAGGAACATGAAATGTCGAGAAACGAAAAAACCATACCTTTTTGACTGATTACTATACTTTCCTTCTTGCAACATAGCTCTAAGAGCTGTGATACTCGGAAAGTAAAAACCTTTGTGTGATTCTTAGAAGTATATTAATTACTACCAGATTTCTTTACTACGTGAAATTTTTCTTACTTGGATCAGTTAGCTTTATATATCAGAATTACTATTTTACATTCTTTGTAAATTAACTATCGAGATAGCAAAATTCTATTTAATTCTAATATATTTTTAATTCTCCGATTTCGTATCTAATTTCTCATTATCTTTATTTATGCCACAATCTATTAGATTTTTTTTTTTTTTTTTACTAATGAATTAAAAAAAACCTGAATATATTATGTGCAGGTATAGACTATGATTACTAAGATTTCACAATCAACATATGGACACTTAGAGGATATCTTGTTTATTATAAAATGCCCTTAATATTTAATAACATTTATAGTAATAATAATCTGTGAAAGTATATATAAATATAAGTGAACAGATTATGCCCTTAACAACTGTCAGTATTCTTATAATTATACAACGCTGTTAACTTTTAAACTAGGCATACATAGAAGTATCAGGCCTATTTAATTGAAAGTTAACCTCAAATAAGAATATAAACATTAAATTAACATTAAGTAAAAGTTAACTGATGGGTTTAACATGCACAGAATGTATAATACATATTATATTAAAAAAATTAAATATACTCTGTAGATAACGTCTTTTTAAAGTCGTTCAAAAGATAAAAAATTCAATAAAATCTCTATTTACTCGTATTACAATAATCAATTTAAGTAATTTCAATTGAAAATTACATTTTAATTAATTAATAATTTATTATATAAAATAGCAAAGTGAAACTTTGCTATTTAGATAAATATTAAAATCTATTAGCCAAATAACTTTGCAGTACGTAAATCAATTAATTTACTTATTCACATTAGATTATATATTTTCTTCTGTAATACGTATAAATTATTATAAAGTATTCCTATAGGAGTGAAAAAAGGAAGTGCTTCAAAATTTTCCAGAAAAAAAACAAAGAAAATCTTCAACAAAGAAATGTACCTAGTATCTTTTATACTTAGAGATAATCTTTTTGTTTAAAACTAACCGGTCAGGCTCGCTTCCCTCACTCTTACCATCTAGCCAGAGGGGATCATCCGCTGTGTTCTTTATCCTTATGGTTATGACAATAATGATGATAAAATCCCCCAAAAAAGTTACGTTGTTGTAGGTCTTATATTGTTTAGAAAATCACTGGATTTAGGATTGTTCCCATTCATTCAAAGAGTGCTTCAGATATCTTCGGCGGTTCTTGAATTGAAGGTATACCTTCGCTGACGCACACACGAAATCCGTTTTGAAATTCTTATTATATCCACTGATAATTAACCTTACTTCGGAACTCTTCTATCTTCAGAAAATCATACACTGGAGGTCATCACATCAGTATAAAATGAAAAACGAAAAAAACAAATACATATACAGTACATCAGTGGCGGCTCGCATATTTCCCCGCCTATTTCCACTTGATATTATCGATAAAATTTTAAAATCCTTAAGCTTAATGTCAATAGCCATCCCCAAGTTTATGAAAAATATACAAAAATCTTTGTATAGAATATGCGCTTCACAGTTTCAGCGGCGTGGTGTTTAGCTGTTGTGCGCGTGAACCATAAGAAATTGCACGCGAGGCTGCAAGGGAGAGAGAGCACTATCGCTACCGCAGTGCCGACCCTGGCGTGCTGGTGGAAGGTAGTTTTTTTTTTTTACTACGTGTGTGTACAGAACGTTACTTGTTCGTTCCGTTTTCTAGTTTAGTCGGTGGAAGGAATATGAAACAGGTTTAGTTGTTTTTTCAGTAGCGATCAGAAGGTGGTGGAAAGGAAGGGCTATTTGATCGCCAAATCTGTTTAAAAACACGGTAGAAAGGTGAAAGAGAAAGTAATTAATTAAACCAAATTGTGTATTTGTTATTGTGTATATAGGAATTTAAATTAAGCACCGTTGGACTATAGTGTTTTTAAGCGGTCATTTTATTAAGTTATTATCTAATAATACTAAAAAATATTATCTGTATTGATAATTTATTCGGTTACAACGAATACGGTTTTTAAGCACAATGTGCTTAAAAACCAAGTACCATATTTTTGAATTTGATAACGTGTAGAATTAGATTATTATCCTGCTTCCAGCTATTCTATTTTATCCATTTTATTATACAGAAAACTTTAACCATGGCCTTGAAAAGGTCCAGAAAAGTATTTTCTGGAGCAGCACCCCCCGCTAATTTTAGCTACGAACCGTCTACGCAGTACATACAAAGTCATAATAATCAACAACACATAAATCCATGCTCATACGCGACGTGTGCCCGACTTCATCCACGTGTGTCGCTCTACGTGGACGAATCATGACTTTGTATGTATACTTGTATGTTTGTTTTTTCGTTTTAAATTTTATACTTCCAGTGAATGATTTTCTGACGATAGAACATAAATTTGAAATGCGTAAAGTAAGTAGATATTAAGTAAAATGTTCACGTAGACGGATATTATTTATTAAATTAAATATACCTTTTAGTTCCCTTTCCATTTCCGAGCATGACGACAAAACGAATACACTTTTATCACGACGCCAGTATGTCCATGATCGGCGTACATAATCTGTACATTGCAGCTAAAGCCACTTTTACCCTTATATGACCATGGTAGCTATACAATAACATCAGTATGAACTCTTGAGGAATTTAATTGCAATTCGCATTGCAAATTTATTGCAGCTTGGGTATTGGCGTAGCCCTTTCGGTCAGCAGCTAACCGAGAATTACGCACTTCTTCAGCTGTTTAAGAGGACCGAGATAATCTCATTTTTTTAGCAGACTGAATAAGAAGAAAAGTTAGTTCTCTTTTTTGAAATCATATTTTTTTAACTTTTGAGAAGCCAATATTGACAGTTAAAATGAACAATCAACACCATAAAAGCTCGATAAACGTGAAGATTTAGGCTAAATATATAATAATTTTATAATTACCTTATACAGAGTGTATCACAAAGTTCTACCTAGACTTTCATAGCCTATTCAACTCGTCTACTCGTGAAATAATGGAAAAAGTTCGAATAAAAAAAATGTCCTAAAATACTTTGTTTGCGAGTTACAGCTAGTAAAAGGTTTACCATGGAGGTTTCAGTTACTATGCAAGTCACACTAACATTTTTAGGGCGTAAATTAAGGAGCAGAATTAGTGATTTCTTATGGTTTTTGACCTGAAAATCAAATAAAGTATCTGGGACTTACCGTATATATGTAATAGTTTTTGAAAAATCTGGTGTAAAACCCATAAGCTGCACTAAAACCCCTGTTTTTTTTGTTTTTTTTTTTATATTTGACGCAATTTGTTAAATGAGTAAAGCCCAGTCCGTCCAGTAGATCGTCTGGTCAGACTGGAAATTGGTTTTGAACATAAAATTTACCTGTGGTAGAAAAGGAAAGAAAAATACTAGAGGATTGGGGTTGAGACATATTTTAAATGGAATAGTTTTTTCATCCGATTTAAAAAAAAAAAAAATAATATTGTAATAATAATGATATGGAGCAGCACGGGTCCACTAGGTTTTTAGCTGATTTTTAAATATATATTACTTTGTAATAATAACGGTGTCGTGCAGCAAGGGGCCACTAGTTAGTAATTACTAAAAAAAATGATTAGCAATTTTTAAGTTGTATAAGCATATAACGCGGGCGAAGCCGCGGTGAGAGATGCTAGTATAGCGTAACCCTCCCACCATCTTCCGCCCCACAAATTAGTTATTCTACTTTTTCCTTTTTCCCCTTCAGTGAACTTCTTGTCTATCTATTCATCGTTTACTTTTAACACGGAACAATATTGAATTTCTCTTATTCAAATTGTATATATATATATAGGCTGATTCAGGAGGATAGGCCAATACTTTGATAACTCATTCTAGAGGCTAAAAATAAGAAAAAAGTTCATATAAACATACGTACGAAAACGCTTCGTTAGCGAGTTATACAGAGTGAAAGATTTCGCCCGAGTTTCAGTTCCCCGGGTAAATTAAGGCTTTCTGAAATTCTGGGAAGGTCAATTAAGGGGCAAATTAAATTTTTTCTTATGTTTTTTTCTTATGGCTTCCCATGGGAACTGGGTGTGAGACTATAGTGGTGAGGTATGCGAGCACTTCGCGGTAAGCTAGACCGATAATCACCACCCTCACCGTAGTAACAAACGACGTGCCCCTGAGGTGCTGTTTTGGGAGGTGTAATGGGGTGCTCTTATAATATCTATGCAACCAATCGTCCGATTTTCAAAATTCAAACTAAGTACTTGTTATTAGTCGAAGGATAAATTTGCAGCACGCATCAGGTATATATATATATATATATATATGTTTATATATATGTTTATATGTTTGTTTGTTATCGCATCATGCGAGAACCAACCGACTGTTATTTTCAAATTTGCAGGATACATTCGTGCTATCCCAAGCCACCGGTTTGGAATGCAATTAAATCCGTACTTAAAAACACAAAATATTAAATAAGTCAAAAATTGAAAAATTAGACCCGTCATATAAAATAAACCTTTAAAAACACGCCCGATAGAATCATCCAGCAGCAAGGGACTCTGTCCAGGTTCTGCGATCCGTAGGGAGAATCTATAAACTCCCGCCAACTTTGCATTCCATTCCAAGCCACCGACCCATGCCCTAGCTTCCTTGAAGGTTATTTTAAAGATATTCAAATTTCTTTGCCCCCAACGAGGATGAAGTTGTAAATTAAAGATATTATTAAGAAAAAAGAGATTAATTGTTTTACTTCATATTATATTTCTGTCGCCACGGCAAATAAATATGTTATGAATGTTTCGTCGTCAAAGGTGTGTGTACTTTAATAAACATAGTTATTATTATTCTTAACCCACCGGGTTGGTCTAGTGGTTAACGCGTCTTCCCAAATCAGCTGATTTGGAAGTCGAGAGTTACAGCGTTCAAGTCCTAGTAAAGCCAGTTATTTTTACATGGATTTGAATACTAGATCGTGTATACCGGTGTTCTTTTGTGGTTGGGTTTCAATTAACCACACATCTCAGGAATGGTCGAACTGAGAATGTACAAGACTACACTTCACTTACACTCATACACTCATTCATCCTCTGAAGAATTATCTAAACGGCAGTTACCGGAGGCTAAACAGAAAAAGAAAGAAAAAGTTACTATTATTTCTATCTTTTGTAATTTACTTTCAGTTTCAGGTTTCTATAAACCCTGAATACTATAATTTTTATTTATCAGTATTATTCTTATAATCATGAAGATAACGTACAGTGCGGCGGTCCACTGAGTGGAGCCCTGTGGATAGATGGGAATGGCAACTGAAGCAAGCTCTACGGTTGTCAAGGGTGATGGTCCCTCAGGCAAATTGGAAATTTGTGAGCGAAGCAAATTCTGCGGCTATAGGGGTAGGACTCTTGGTCCCGGGAAGCCCGGAGGGAACCTGCGTTGGCTCCGGGATTCGCTTGGGCGACCTGAGCCCTGAGGATCAGGTTCTGGCTAGACGGGCCGGCTAGTGTGTATATGTGTGTGTGTGTATATATATATATATATATATATATATATATATACACACACACACACACACACAATTACGCATATACGTTCTATACATATACATATATATATTTAGAACGGTGAAATAAGTTTTAATTTAAACCTATTAATGAAATTTATGTTACAATAGATGAAAATGAAAGGGAAGGCTTACTTATTAGGTTTTGTTTCTTTACTATTACTAAATTTCGGTAGGATGTCAGGTAATATTAATGTTTTATATATATATATATATATATTAAATTTAGCAATTAATGATTTTACAGGTCAAAACTAGATTTGTCCTTCAATTTATATTTGAAAGGGAAAGGTAATAATTAATAATATGACATTATCATTTATTTAAAAAAATAAAAATTTGATAATTAAGAATATTAATGTAATAGTATAAATCATAATAGAAACCACATGAGTTTATTATTTTAAATCAGTCTTTACTCAAAATATACATATATATATATATATATATATATATATATATAAATATATATAATTAAAAATTTGAACAAGCGTAACACAATATTGTTCAATGTTAAAAATAAACGATAAATAGATAGACAAGCAGTCCTTTGAAAGGGAAGAAGAAGAAGAAGAAGAAGAAGAAAAAGAAGAAGGAAAAGATGGAATAAGGGATTTGTTAGATGGCAATAGTGAAGGAGGAGGGTTATGTATGAGCAACCATGCGTATCTGAATAACACGCACCTGTAATACAGTAATAACGCTTCCAGTTACATTTCAAGGAGCCCTTGCGTTGCCTCTCAATCTTTTTTCCCCCCTCCCACACACTTCCCCTTATCTATACAATGAACATAACAATACTGACTGACTACAACTTCCTAACAATTGAAACGATAAAGTTCTTTGTTAGATTCCATCATAATATTATTTATTATTATTATTATTGTTGTTGTTGTTGTTGATCATATTTATCTATTTCGTAAAACATTTGTATATTTAAAATTAACAGTAAACTTCTAGGAATTCCTTTATTCAACAAACCAAAGTCAAAATAAAATTATTATATAAAAAGTGTTCCAAAATAAATGCAACAATTAATTAAAAAAAAATAAATAATAATAATTTATTAATTAGACAAATTATTGCATTGTTTTAAAAGATTACAATTATTATTAAATGTGGAATAAAATCAATGTCATCAACAAGACATTTGACAAACTCGAATCTTTTGTAAAAATTCAGGTAAATTTTTGTAAAAATAATCGAACTATTTCTCGGAAGGATGATAAATAAAGGTTAGATGATGAAAAACTTAGATTATTAAATTTTTATCGTAAACGGTTATTTTTATTTTACAAATGTCTAAATTTTATTTTTCCGTAAGTCCTCTGAAAAGCCGTTATCTTTTTTTTATTTTTCACAGATAAAAAGAAGACGGAAAAAACAACACGCGTGTTAAATTTTGTTGCACAAAACATTAACAATATTCTAATGGCTTAATTAAATTTTTACACTTTTTGTTTAGATGACTCTTCAGAAAGGAGTATAATGTATTTACGGTGTATGTATGTTTGTTTGTTCTACTGTAGCAGCGATCGAATAATATTTAACTTGATATAATACCTCGGTTAGGAGTAATTATTCTTGTTTATTAAATCGCTAGTTCAAACAATAAATAAATATAGACATTATTCACTTTGTATTTATAAAGGATCCTTTAATGCGTTAATGAATGATACAAAGTTTATATATATATATATATATATATATATATATATATATATATATTAAATCAATTTTAAAAGATTAGAAAAAATATACGAGGTTCGACAATAAAGTAATGAGACTGATTTTTCTTTGCAAGATGTGGCAACCCTGCAGCTTGCGTAGGCATACCATCTTTGGCCTTGGTCTATAAGCTACTTCTAGTCCAAGCGGCACATTGATGCAACTGCTCAGTCGTGAGTTGTGCTGTAATAAGTGAACACGTGTTTGTGTCTCTCGTCACAGAAATGAAACCGCAAAATATTGCGCAAGGATATGCCATTTCTTTTTGCGTTAAATCGGGTGAAAACGCAACGACAACTTATGGTAAGCTTCAGAAGGCTTTTGGAGAGGAGGTTATGTCAAGAGCTCAAGTTTTTCGGTGGCATAAAATTTTTAGTGAAGGCAGAACGAATGTTGAAGATGAAGACCGCAGTGGACGACCATCAACCTCACGGACAGATGTCAACTTGACCAGGGTGCGTGAAATCGTACGATCTGATCGAAGATTATCCGTGAAAATGATTAGAGAAGAACTCAACATAAATCGAGAAACGGTTCGTCTAATATTAACTGAAGATCTCGGTACGAGAAAGATTTGTGCAAAAATGGTCCCCAAAAATCTCACACAACAACAGCGAGAAACACAGAAAAATGTGGCAGCCGATCTGTTAGAGCAAACGGAAATCAATCCGGATTTGTTGAGCCGTGTTATCACTGGTGATGAAGGTTGGATTTTTCAATACGATCCAGAGACAAAACGCCAAAGTTCGCAACGGTGCTCAAAGGGATCACCCAGACCAAAAAAAGCTCGCATGTCAAAGTCAAAAGTGAAATGCACGCTTGTGTGTTTCTTCGATTCCAAGGGAATTGTTCATAAAGAGTGGACAAACAGCTGCCTCCTGGACAAACAGCTAACCAATATTTCTACAAAGAAATTTTAGAAAGACTTCGTAAACGAGTTCTTCGTGTCCGTGTCCGTGCCAACATTGCTGATAATTGGATTCTGCATCACGATAATGCGCCATCCCATACTGCTCTGTCAGTACAGCAATTTTTAACCTCAAAACAATTTCAGTACTACCACAGCCACCTTATTCACCAGATATCGCTCCGTGCGACTTTTTTCTATTTCCAAGAGTAAAAATGGCGGTCAAGGGACACCATTTTCAAACAACACGAGATGTCCAAAAAGCTGTGACGAGGGTCTTGGAGGCTATTACAGAAGATGAGTTCCAGAAATGTTACCATCAATGGCAGAAGCGCTGGAATAAGTGTGTGCAATCAGAAGGGAACTACTTTGAAGGAGACAACACGAAACATGACTAAAACGGTAAGCAACATTTTTTTTCACATCAGTCTCATCACTTTATTGTTGCACCTCGTATTATACTATATACATAATTATCACCCGCACACTCTTTAATTATCCTACATTAAAGAGAAATGTTTTGTCACCCGCATGCCCAATGCACTCAGAATCCGTCGATTTGAAAATCAAATGCAAATTTCAAAAACCGTGCCCAGAAGTTTCCGATTTTGACCGCTAGATGGCGAACTCTATTTGCGTCGATGCTAATAAATTTTTTTTAAAAATGCCCATGAATGGCTCTTTCATAACAATCACTTTTATGTTATAATGCAAGTTGATTTCAAAATGAACAGTAACGAAACAATGTTATTATTAATTATGGCCCGTTGGTATTGATATAAATTAAATATATAATAATTTCCATTTACCAACAATTTTTATTATGTCCGAACACTTTCGGATATTAATCCATCATCAGGAACATTTATGTACTATGGATTATAATTATTTCCTTCACAAATTAATATATAAGATTAATCTGTAATTTTTTAAAAACAAAAACTTTAAATAGAACAATTAATCGTTAAAATGTGAAAATAATTTCGACGTTGTCCGTCGAAATTGTCAGTATGAAGCTCTCAATTTTTCATACTGACATGACGGACAACGCTAACATTATTTTTAAATTTTGACGATCAATTGTTGTATTTATAAACTTTGTTTTTAAATAATTCAAAATTCATCTAATATATTAATTTGTGAAGGAAATAATTATAATCCATAATTCATAAATGTTCCTGATGATGAATAAATATCCGAAAGCGCTCGGATATAATAATGAAAATAGTTGGTGAATAGAAATTATTATAGGTGTTTTTAAGCACATTGTGCTTAAAAACACCTATAGCACATTGTGCTATAGGTGTTTATAGCACATTGTGCTATATAAAAACACCTTAAGCACATTGTGCTTAAAAAACGTATTCGGTTTAACCGAATAAATAATAAAATATCAATACAGATAATATTTTTTAATATTATTAGATAATCTTTGTATGGAACTGTGAAGTGAACAGTTCCATACAAAGATTTTTGTATCTTTTTCATAAACTAGGGGATGGCTACTGACACTAAGCTTAATGATTATATATTGTACAAGTATAATGAAAGAATTAAAGAAAAAAGGACTCATTATATTAAATGTTATCGATCAAGTGGAAACAGGAGGTGCTGCAGTTCCACAGTGCCTTTACGGGAGCCGCCACTGCGAAGTATCAAGTATTTATTTTTTTATTTTTCTGTTTAACCTCCGGAACAACCGTAAGATATTATTTCAGAGGATGAAATGTATAAATGTAAATGAAGTATAGTCTTGTACAGTCTATTAGATGTGTGGTTAATTGAATCCCAACTATCAAACACCGGTATCCACGATCTGTTATTCAAATTCATATAAAAGTACCTTTACTAAAATTTGAACCTTAGAACTCTCGACTTCAAAATCAGCTGATTTGCGATGACCAGTTCATACTAGACCAATTCGGTGAGTTATCGATTAGAAGTTTTTTTTTTTAAATGCCAAATATTTATATATTTTTTATTTTATTTATTTATTTATTTTGATTTTTAGAAATAACCGTTATTTATTTTATTCCCGTAATTTTTCTTTACGATTATTTTATTGTTAAATACATTAGCCTAATTTCACAACAACGAATTAAAAAAGTAAAAAAAAAAAAAAACTGGTATAAATAAAATATATCCATTTAGGTAAAATTTCATGTCATTCTGTCTTCAAGTATACACTAACTAGCGTTTAATAAAAAGACAAACATCTTTTTATTTTGTATTATTGCCACTTGTTACTACTACTTTTACATTGCGTATGTATTTATTATACACCACTATATGTAGCATCTGTTGTTTTGCATTAAAAAAAAAAAAAACCGTTCAACTTCCTGTGTTGAAAACCTACTATAATGTGTTTTTATTTATTTTTTTATTAGCTGTGGTAGTTGTAATAGTGATGTACTTTCCTCATCTAATTTCATCGTCGATTTAAAAAAAATTTTTTTAATATATATATATATATATATATATTATAATAATAATCAACACTAAGCAGTGGTTAGTTAAGCAAGTGCAACGGTTTTTTTTTTCTCTGTCTGTTATACTACTGGTTACTTTTAAGTGGCCTTGAATTCATATACACACCAGTGTAACGTTTTCTATATAACTCCCTCACTCATTAGCCGTCTGTTTCTGTTTAAAATATATACCTCTTTCTTTTTATCTTTTCCCTTTTGCTCATATAAAACCTTTTCTATCGCACTATCTCTCTTTTTTTTATTCTTAGTCGTTATGTTGTACACATTTTATTCTTGTATTTACATTTACAAGCACGTTGTTTTTTTTTTATCTTGTACTTTTTTGTTTTATTCCCAGACAATTACGATTATTAGGTTAAGGGAAATGCTTCCTGTCATGCTATTACTGAACACTATTGCATTGAATTGTTATTTTAGTTGTTGAGTTAGTATTGTTTTTATTTAAAAAGAAAGGAATACAATTTAGTTAATTACTATAATGTATTTTCAAGGTCATATATCGTAAATTTAATGGGTATGTAATTATTACTTTGGTATGCATGTGTTTGTTATACCGGGTGAACGAATTAAAACCGAACCGCTACAGACTAAATACAGTTGATATGCATAACATTTTATGAATGAAATTAAAAAGTGAAAATATAAATTAAATCCTGTATTTATATTAACAAAAATTTATATATTTTTACAAAATATGTTCGAAGTGAGAGCCCTCCGCTGCGATGCACTTTTATGTCCGAGTAACATCGAGTCACCTGACGTAGAATGTTGTTATGATCTAGGAGCTGTGATGCCAGGAAATGAAGTCAGACGGAACATTTACAACATAAGCTTTTTTGTTTATTTTGATGTCCTAAATCAGTCTATTAAGTTTGGCCAACAATTACCGGAACACTCAGTATATAAAAGATAAATTAACATCGAATAACAGAATAATTTGTTTTTTTTTTTTAATTAGCATCTTTTAAATAAATAATTTCATATTTGTACAATAAAATATCTGTTGACTATAATCTAAAGAAATTTACCGCCAATATTTTCATTTAATATATTATTATTATTGATTTTTATATTTAATTTATGTTCTTGTTTATTAAATTTGTTGTAATAAAATTAATTCACTTACAAATTCAAACATATAAATTATTCGGAGCCTTACATATGCAAATTATACGATTCTTTATCATGCCCCTCCACAGATTTTAAGACTTTAATTCACAACAATTGATATATTTATCAATCTAAAACTATTACTATTATTTTATTCTACCACAGTTATAAATGATAACTTATTTATTTATTCATACAAAAAAAAGACGACCTATTATCACTTCAAATGATATAACAGTAGTAAAAGAAAAAAAAATACAGTTTAAGTACTTTGAAAATTGACCTAATTTGTGTCTGAAATAAAATATTAGTATGAAAAAAAAAACAGTTGTGTAAAAAAATTCTTTTATAATGTAAATTGTGCTAGAATGTATAATAAAATTATATTAAATTTATTTTTTAACATAGGCTTATATTATTAATACATATACTGTATGTATTGTCATAAATAAAATTTACATATTTAACAATTTTTTAACGGTATAACAATTAAAATTTACAAATAAATTTAAATAAATTCAAAGAGTATGCTGAATAGTCCCCGGTATTTATCAGGACTTAAATTTAATTTTTTCCCTTAGTAATTAATTTTAATATTATACCGGGCGATTCGAAAAGGATTTTACAACTTTAAAAGAAAACAAAAATTTACTTATACAGATTCGGTTGAGGTCTCATTTAATAGAAAAACACATTACGTTTTCATTCAACATTCATTTGGTTCGATATCGTTTCCGTTGCCTAAAACAACCATCGTCCACGAAAGTTAAATATCGCCGCTTAATAAATTCTGGAGTGGACGAATATTCCCAGAATAAAACCGACCCGTAGAAAACAATTTGAAAAAACCAAAGTATATGGGTCACAATATGTGACAATTTTTGACAAGAAATGTAATTAAAATCACACCGAAACATACGGATACCAGAACAGAAATTTGGACCGTAACAAAAATGTCTATATCGTCCTAACTCTGTAACTATTAATCTCAGACATATATGCGGTGTCATTTTATAAATTACACGGTCAGCTCGCCGATACGACCTTGAGTTTGAATCACTGGTGAGCGTGATGGTAAGGAGAAGGCACAGCGAAAATCGGCCAAAACTGGCGCTCTCGCTCATTTCCATTCAGTCTAACTAACGAGTTTGACGTGATAGCGCGGTTATTCCCGTGCTTATACTTAGAATTATCGAGATAGATCGATTTAAGTAATAATAAGTGTATTTTGGACAATATTTATGTATAAAAAATTAAAGTAAACGTGTAAAAAAGTATAAAAATTCAATATATCAGCCTCAGCTCGCGCAAAAGCCACCCGGAAATATAAATTACGCATATCGTAGGAAAGGGGAGGTTACGGGACACGCACAGGTACCTCGATGTTCGGTGCCGAGCGAGCGAGGCTGTTTCGGGACCGTCGCAAAGCTGGTACGGCGCGCTCTGTGAACGACGCCGACGGCGCGGGCACTTCTACCGCTGCTTATTATGTCTTATTTCTTTTACTTCTCATATCACAGATTGATGTTGAACAAAATCGTCGTCGAATAATAGTCGAAATAAATATCATGTACCATTTAGTGTCTGTTTTATGTTAAAATTAAATTTAGTACACAGTCAAGGTCTCGTTTTTATTTCAATCCGATACACTAAAAGCGACTCGCTGACATACAGGCCGGCTAGTTTATCTGTAGAGTTGCCAAAAGAAGGAACTAAAATTTCCCATTGGAGACTTTCCATTTTGTTCAAAAAATACGATGGTGGCTCTCTCAAATACGTTGGTCGGTCCGTAGCTTGTAACGTTTCACGTTAAGCCAACGGCTGTGCTTTTCGACACACCCTCACCGATTTTCTTTTGATTAAACTGTAGTACCACGTGGCACCCCACAGGGTACTTCCCTCTTCGTTGTTCTGTTTTAATATTCATTAATGAAATACGTAATGAAAATTTTTAACGGAAATGTTTCTTCTTTGCGAGTGATACCGCCATAGAATATAGCTGCGATAAGTGGGAAGATATAATAATACATACATATGTAAGAAAATCTCATTATTATCAGACAACGATTCTATAATAACAAATTAGTTGTTACTACAAGTAAATCTAATTTTGTTAATTTCCTGAATACGGAGAAGCTACCTTTTCTGTAAAGTATCATAAACATTCTTGCTCGTGTACGCGAATGTACAAGGAAACCCAATTCCACTAAATATTTAGACCTAATTTTACATAAATTCAGAATAAAGTTGGAAGCCTCACATATTGAAATTAAGGAATTAATTATTACTATACGCGTATAAATTTTTATATGTTATGACAATATTTCGATCAAAAATGGTTGGTTTGTATATATAATGCGCTTATTAAATCTAGAGTTAAATTTAGAATCGTATGTTGGGCAGACATTTATAAATCTCACTTAACAAGTGCGAAAATAACACAAAAAAGAATAATTAGAATTATGGATTTCAAAAGCGGTTTTAAAACATCTCTTGAGGTTTTCAAAAGACTGAATGTTTTACCCGATTGATGGAGTACTTTTTTTATCCCGAATAAACAAAAACCTTCTTCCTCTTTATATATAAATATTGATTTCTTTACCCCGAAGGAGGGTGAAGTTGAAAATTAAAGATATTCATTAAAAAAAAAGAAAAAAAGATTAATCCTTTTACTACATTATTATATTTCTGTCATCACGGCAAAGAAATAAGTAACGAATTTTTCGTCGTCAAGGGTGTATGTACTTCAGTTACCATAGCTACTATTATTATTCTGTCTTTTGTAATTTAGTTTCATTTACAGGTTTCTATAAAGCCTTTAATTGTTATTTATTAGTATTATTCTCACAATCGTGAGGATAACGAACAGTACGGGGACCAAGGGGCGGAGTCCTCTGGGTAGACAGGAATGATGACCGAAGCAACCTATCCAGGCGTCCTAGGCACCTTCCTCCTGCAATACGGAAATGGCGAGCGAAGCGAGACCTGCAGCCTTGAGATAGGCCCCGAGGTACCCCTGAGTTGGCTTCGCTTGGGTCGACCTTAGCTCTGAGGGTCAAGGTTCTGGCTAGACGGGCCGGCTAATATATATATAAAACCGTTTAACATAGGGAAAAGAATTTTCGAGAATAAATTGTGTTTATAATATATGCATTACGGATTTTCATATATTTCGCCGATAAGGGGATACAAAGAATGTAAACTTTTTAATTAAAATTCTATATCTCACGATCCGTAGATATTAAATTCGTTACAATTGGTATTTAGATACTCCTTTGAAAATAGAATTTATTACACCATTTTTCAAAAAAAAAAAAAAACAATTTTCAGGATTTTAAAAAGGGATTTCAAATCTTTTTCATAAAATTAAATGATGCTCAAGGAATTATAATTATGAAAATTGGTATTTAAATTGTTCTTTGAAAACTAAAAGCACAATATTCCCCCTTTTTTGGGGAATTCAATTCGGAAGAGCAGACCAGAATTTTGTAAGGTTAAAGTCAATCATTATAAAGTACTTTTCTTTCTTTTTCCTGTTAAGCCTCCGGTAATTACCGTTAAGATAATACTTCAGAGGATGATATGTATTAGTGTAAATAAGGTGTAGTCTTGTACATTCTCAATTCGACCATTCCTGAGATGTGTGGTTAATTGAAATCCAACCACAAAAGAACACCGGTATTCACAATCTAATATTCAAATCCGTGTAAAAATAACTGGCTTTACTAGGACTTGAACTCTGGAACTCTCGACTTCCAAATCAGCTGATTTGGGAAGACGCGTTCACCGCTAGACCAACCCGGTGGGTTATTATAAAGTACTTGGTTAGATCAAAATCCACTTACGTAATTTTAAAAAGAACATGCATGGCCAACTACATAATAATACTTTTATTTAAATTGTGTGACAAATTAAAAATGACGTTCATTATAATTAATGGTAAGGATATAAAAAAGACCTTGTTCTGGTATACATATATATATATATATATATATATAAAGGTTTACGTACAGTACAACAGTAATTATTTCAAAAGTTTATTATAGCCCATAATTTATATAAACATTGTAAACAAACATAAATGGTCATACAGCTATTATTATTCTTATATTCCAAGTAACAAATTTAGCTTAGATAATGTATATAGGATAATTAATCACTTAATTAAAGAATTTAAAAAACTAACAACTTTATATTTGTATGACTTTATTATTATTCATGTTTAATTAACATGTTCCCTTATCTTATAATAAACTTATTCCACATAACAAGGACTATTACTTATCTTGGAGTAACAATATAGCAACCAAATCAATCCAACAACAATAATTAAAAATTCTAGAAGATAATTATGGTCGTACAAACATTTATTTATAAAAATTCAAATATTACTTGTACCATACATTTTCCTCATTTTACCAACTTTTAGAAATACGAGGATAAGTCAATTATTATTCGCAATTTAGTTATATTTTTGTTTATGTTGGTAGTACTGTCGGGCTGCGTAGATGACGCATGCGTGGTTTAATTTTTGTTATCTCTGTGCAGGTTTAATGCTGCTAGATTAGTTCCATTATCGCTGCCCTGCCGTTAACCATGGCTTATGTTAGCACCAAAGAAGAGCAACGTTCAGTGATCCGTTTTTTGTGGTCGGAAGGTGTATGAAGACCCGAAAATCATCAAAAACTTTCGGTACAGTATAGGAACAGTGTATTGCCGCAACGGAGTGTCTACTAATGGACTGAACATTTCAAAAATGGTCGCACAAGTGTTACGCACGACGAAGGAGCCGGACGACCGTTAACCGCCACAAATAAGGAAAACATTGAGCGTGCACATGACATGGTTTTCTTAGACAGACGAGGTACCATTGATAAAGTGGCACATCGTCTGCAAATTAGTCACGATTCTGCCTACGAAATCATCCACAACAGACTTGGGTTTCATAAAGTCTGTGCAAGACGGGTCCCAAAACAACTCACACAGTCGCATAAACAAACGCGCTTGGACATCTGCCAAAAACATTTGGATCGCTACAGTAACGAAAGGGACATCTTAGACAGAATCATCACCGATGATGAAACACGGATTCATCATTACAAGCCGAAGAGTAAACGACGGAGTATGGAATGGAAACATCCAAATTCGCCCTGCAAAAAAAAATTCAATACCCAACCATCCACAGGAAAACTAATGCTTACGGTTTTTTGGGACTCACAAGGCCCACTATTGGAACATTATGAGAAAAGGGGCACGATAATAAACAGTGCGCGTTTCAGTGAGATGCTTACTGCCAAGCTGAAGCCTGCAATTCGAAGCAAACGCCGAGGACTGCTGTCGAAATATGTTGTGTTGTTGCAAGGCAATGCCCGTCCACATACTGCTACCCACGCTGCTGAAACGCTTCAGAAACTCAACTTTGAAGTACTGGCTCATCCTCCGTATAGTCCTGATCTTGCCCCTTCTGATTACCACTTGTTTGGTCCACTCAAAGAGGCATTAAGGAGCCGTCGATTTAACTCGGACGATACAGTGAAAGAAGCGGTGCATTCCTGGCTCACAGCTCAACCGAAAACCTTCTTTTATGAGAGCACCAGGAAGCTTGTGCAATGATGGACCAAGTGCGTTGAAATGCAAGGAGACTATGTTGAAAAATAATGTACATGTAAGTTTCCTATTTCTACTGCAATAAAATGTATAACTACATTGCGGATAATAATTGACTTACCCTCGTATCTTAGTAAAAAATAAAAAAATCTGACACCAAAGTTATAATATTTTCCTGGCATTGATTATTTGTCCTAACCAAACAAAGACTCTACGGCTCGTTCTTCTTTCAAAAAACAACCGTAAATGGTATCATTTACCATGACGTGATTAAAAATTTTCTATAGTAATGATGCCATTACCATCAGCAAGACGGGATGCCATCTCAGTGCTAACTAGAAGTCCGAGATTTTCTTGATACTCGATTCCCAGGTCGGTGGATTGGTCGTAAAAGTCCAATCGTATGGCCACCTCGCTCCCCAGATTTTTTCTTGTAGAATTTCATTAAACATCGAGTTTATGTACCGGTTTAAACCTGTCGGTCTTGTTAAGCTAAGACTTCGAATTAGCATCACAGCTGTAGAAGTAACGTCCGACATGCTAGCTATAGTCTTGGATCGACTTTAGGCAAGATGTCGTATTACAAATGGAAGGTATGTCGAAACAAAGTAAATGTTGGATGACAAACGTGATGTGATTTTCTATGAGATGAAACCTCAACCGTAAGATGAAACCTAATCTGTAAGTTATCTAAATAAATTTTTATATACTTTATAATTGTGTAGACTTTTTGAATCACCGGTATATTTTGCTGAGATATTTTAATTTTACCGTTATTATTTTTTAGATTTCAGTTTATTTTATCACAGGAAATATTTAATCGCATTTTTCCTGCGATTTTTTTAATGTTTCTATTTAAATTTTTTAACTTCAAAATTGTTTACGATTGTACCAGATCGCCCGCAAAGTCAAAATTATCTATTTCCTTATTTAATATTATTCTTGATTTTATTTTATTTATAATTGTTTTTTTTCCTTTTTTGAACAGTTATAAATAATACATTTTATTATTAATAACGTATAAATTATTAATGAAATTAAAAATAAATATTTACAAGAGTTTTTTCGATCATGAAAGGGTGGACATCATTAGCTATGGTCATTAACCCGGTGGGAATTGGTAGCGTATGAAAAGATGTCATGCCTGTCCGGGATTCGAATTCGGGACCTATGCACGAAATGTCGACACGCTACCTATTAAGCTACGGTGTTCGGCATCGTTATTTAAAGTAAATTAAAAAAAAAATCAATGTTAAGTTAAAACTTATCATAACTGAATAATTTAAATGGAAGTAATAGAATTATGGACAGGTTAATCAATTTTTATTAAACCACACATTTCAAACAAATATATATGTCTATTTTTTTTCTTGATTAATTACTGTTTTTAAAATAAACATACTGTAATTAAGTAATAAAAGAGAGTCGTTAATGGTTTGTTTAAACGATTTTATTTTTTTAGAAACCAGTTAGTAATATTAACCGACTTTATAAATTAATTAATTTTGTTGTTGCTACTTCAACTTTGTTTTCCTTTAGTTTTATTACTATTCAAGATGACGTGTTTAAGTAGCAATTATTTTAAATAATTTATTGAAAAGTTTATTCTTATAAAATGTATACGTTAGTATTTTCTGTAACAAGAAATAACATCAAAGCCCGCGTTAAAATAAATGGGTAGATCCGATGCAGTCAATTGTGACTCAATTATTTGTCGATAATGCATGACGATTTCACAAAAAATACAAAAAATAAATAAATATTTTATGTAATAATAATATCTTCTTTTTTTTTCAAAATCTTTTTTTTATTATAGAAGGGGTAAAATGCTTTATAACGTTGTTCCCCAGTGTGTGGGTGTCCCACCAAAACCCTGAAAATCTGATAAAACCCTGAAAAACCAAAATCTCTGTTTGCGGACAATTAATCCACTCTGGAACCGATAACCGCTTTACTTCGGTGTGCTGATCCTAAACTAATAATGATAATAGTGATGGTGGCAGGCGGCGGCGACGTCGACGACGATGATTCTGATAATAATAATAATAAAAATAATAATTTTTATTGTACATTACATAAATATTTAAAATATATATTTTATAAATTTCTTATTTAAAAGTCATAAAATTTAATTCTGTTACTAGACATGTAGTACCATAATTACAACTGTAATAAATAACTAGCGACTTAAAGATGACAAATTCTAACATCGTACTAGAATTTAACTCTCTTTTACCTTTTACAATCGACGCGACCTTCAATAAAATCTGATATATAAAAATCATATAAAATATATGAAAGAGTAAAGCAACAGAGAAAAAAAAAATGATTCAGTAGTCGACTTAAACCGTTCTTACGAAGAAGAAAAAAAAGGCAGAGGTAAGCAATCGCGTGGAAACGAGGACATAATACGAATGAGTTAAGCCGCACACACAAACAAAACCTCACACACATTCAATTTTATATAGTATAGCGGTGAGAAAAATAACATTTATGTACATTAGACAGCTGTCTAACGCTTCTCCTTTTTAAAGATATTTATCCTTTCCACAGAAGCATTAATACGCTACCGTATATATATATATATACAGAAACAAACATATAATATAGAATGTCAGATTTGAAAAATCTGGCATATAATAAAGTATATTCTTAAAATTTTTGATTGCCATTACGACTTGAAACAACAAATTTCTTATTATTTATATATAATTTACCGTTACTTTTACAAAGTTCGTTTTTGTTTATTTATTTTTTTATTCTTAAAAAAAAATATAGTAGTCTCCGTGTAAAAATAATACAATTATTATTCTTATTTAATAAGAACAAAAAAACAATTTTTTTTTAAATTAAAAATCACCTAAAGGAAACGTTAAAGACCTAATTAAAAAAAAATTGAAATATTTAATCAATTAACTTCTGATCAGAAATATTTATCATATGGAGTAACATGACTGTAACACAAAGTTCTGGTGGGACATTTGTAACCTATTCTACTCGTGAAAATGATGGAAAAAATTCATACAAACATATGTACTAAAATGTTTCGTTTGCCACTTACGGCTAGTGAAAAATTTCGCTCCGATTTCATCTACCCCAGTGAAATGAGATCGTACTGAAATTTTTAGGATGTTATTTAAGAGGTAAAATTAGTAATTTTTCATTGTTATTGACCTGAAAAATAGAATAAAGTAGGTCCCACAACATATCTGCAGTAGATTTTGATAAATCTAGGGTGAAACCCAATTTAACCTACCGGGTTGGTCTAGTGGTTAACGCGTCTTCCCAAATCAGCTGATTTGGAAGTCGAGAGTTACAGCGTTCAAGTCCTAGTAAAGCCAGTTATTTTTACACGGATTTGAATACTAGATCGTGGTTACCGGTGTTCTTTGGTGGTGGTTGGGTTTCAATTAACCACACATCTCAGGAATGGTCGAACTGAGAACGTACAAGACTACACTTCATTTACACTCATACATATCATCCTCATTCATCCTCTGAAGAATTAACTAAACGGTAGTTACTGGAGGCTAAACAGGAAAAAGAAAGAAAGAAAGAGTGAAACCCAATAAATTGGGGTAGAAAATCTGTATTTTATGTTTGACATATATTGTTAAATTGTTAATAAATACATAAAACTTATAAACAAAATATGTAGAAAATTCAATTCTGGTGTAAGAGAAGTTGAATAAAACAAAAAGTTAGAAAAATTCCAATTTTTTAAAGAAACAATACATTACTACATTTATCAGAAAAGTACTTATTAAATAAAAACAAAATTCTCTTTTAGTGATGTGAAAAATGAATAAAAACAAATTAAAAATTTTAAAAATTGCTGTAAAAAAGAATTTTCTAGAAACTGGAAATTAGACAATTATAAAATTAAAATAAATACATCAAAATTACTTAGTAATAATTTTAAATAGATTTCATAAGAAAGTTACTTATTGTAATGGGTACCATGATTCGACTTTCGGAAAATTTCGACATATCTTCGCATTTCATATCCACCGGACCCCAAAACGACCGTCAGGTCAAAATTATATATATATATATTCCACTTTTTTGCGGACACAATAACTGCCGTAATTTTGCGCCAATCACTTTCAAATTGTTCCTTAAAAATAACTCGTCCCAAAATCTCGGTCGATTCGTTAACGGCCAAAATCGGACCATGGAGGTGGAATTGAGAAGGCTTTTTCTAAAAAAAAAAAATATCACTATAACTTTCTTATTAAGTAAAATATCGAATTCGTTTAAAGTTCATACTATTTTTTGTATAAGGACTTAAAACCTACCTAAGCAAAGTTTTTTTGATATCACCAACAATTGGCTCTGGGGGTGGAAAAGATGGGGTTTTGAAAACAAAAAAGAATCATACCTTCCTTAATAGGTACAGTATTAAAGTGGTCGTTAGTCTTCTAAACATTACCTAAAACTTTTGTTTGTAACAATTTTTTATATGACTAACCCTTACGGTAAGGAATGACCAAAATGTTGCTGGAATTGTAAGAAGATGTGGGGCTAGTCGTACGCTAATCATTTGACATTTTTTTACATGAGACCATTGTCGTAATGAGTAAATTTGAAGTTTTTCTTAACTTTAAGGTGGAAATCTTTTTTATCCCCTACTTAACACCGATGAAATCTACCTCCGCCTTCCGGCGTGTCGAAAGGGTTTTTTTAATAATGACGAAAATACAATAATTTATTTGAAAAATTATTATTTCAAAATTGGCAATAAAATAACAACAGCTGATCAACAATGCGCAATGCTAGTTTTTTTAAATCATTGTGTAAGTTACATTAAACTGTGCTGTCATTAGTTTTTTTTGAATTTTAGTTTGAACATGATGGGTTTCCCATTGAAGTAATGCCGTACTTATTTACAACAGAGGAATACGCTGATATGGTATTAATTTTGGGTGTTTGTAATGGTAATGCTACAGCTGCTGCAGTAAAATAAGTTTTTCGAAATAAAGTTTGAAATAAGTTTTCCGAATCGCAGGATTCCAGATCCCAAAACAACTACCCCGACATTTTGTATGTGATGAAATTATTATCGATGCAGTTCAGCACAGTCCAGGCGTCACTACACGACGTCTTTCTAAGCGGATTGGAGTTTCGCATTCGATGGTTTGGAGGACACTTAAACAAAATAACTTTTATCTTTAAACTGAAATCCAAGCGAAATCTTTTACTAGATGTAACCTGCAAACGAATCATTTTAGGACATATGTTTTTATGAACTTTTTTCATTATTTTTACGAGTAGAATAGGTAAAGAAAGTCCTGAGAGAACTTCGTGATACATCTGTATATATTTTTTTATTTTACACTAAAAACACATATATAATTAATTTTAATTATAATTATACTCTTACCATACATTTGTCATAGGAATTTCTTACGTTTTCACCGCATCAATCTATTAGCACCATCAGGTATAAAAATATCCACAATCACGTTTCGTCAATACTAAATACAAAACACACATAACATCATTATACATTTCCAAGAAGCACGTAATCAAAAGGTCTAAGTCTAGACCTGAACTGATTAAAATTATATTAATTTTTATCTTTTACTGTTAATCCAGAAAAAATGTTATCAAATTTTAATTTTGATCCGTCAAAAATTGAGAGAACTTGACCGGGAGGTTTTAACGTATCCATCGTATAGCCTGGACCTGGCTATGATACTGTCACGCTATCATTTGTTTCGGTCTGTGTAGAGCTTCCTCAATGGTATTAAATTAGTTTCAAAAGAGGTCTGTGAAAACCAGGTGTCACAATTTTTTGACCGGAAACCACAGAAGGAATCTATAGCGACGGGATTATGATATTACCTGAAAAATGGCAGATGATCATCGACAAAAAATGGTGAGTTTGTGGTTTCATAATATTATTTTCCAATAACAATAACTTTTTTCTCGATTTTTGCCTCCAAAGGCTCAATACGTTACGTTTTAGACATCTGATATATATATATATATATATATATATATATATATATATATAAAGAATTATTAAAGATGGACGAAGCAGGAGCGATATAAAATGCCGAATAGCACAGGCGAAACGAGCCTTCAGTCAGAAATATAATTTCTTTACATCAAAAATTAATTTAAATGTCAGGAAAAGATTTTTGAAAATTTATGTTTGGAGCGTCGCTTTACATGGAAGTGAAACATGGACGATAGGAGTATCTGAGAAGTTTAGAATCTTTTTAAATGTAATGCTATAGAAGAATGTTAAAAATCAGGTAGGTGAATAAAGTGACAAATGAAGAGTTGTTGCGGCAAATAGATGAAGAAAGAAGCATTTGGAAAAATATAGCTAAAAGAAGAGACAGACTTATAGGCCACATATTAAGGCATCCTGCAATAGTCGCTTTAATATTGGAGGACAGGTAGCAGGAAAAAATTGTGTAGACAGGCAACGTTTGTAATATGTAAAATAAATTGTTAGGAATGTAGGATGTACGGGGTATACCGAAATGAAACGACTAGCACTAGATAGGGAATCTTGGAGAGCTACATCAAATCTGTCAAATGACTGGAAGACAAAAAATAAATAAATATATTCTACCCTACTAAAGGGTATTTGTATTTGGGTCTGTATGTATGTCCGTCCCCCTTAGCTTAGCACCAGAATGAACGGATCACTAGCGTAAAATCGCGATTCGTTAGTACATGTCTCGTGTTGGTCAGGCGTATTCTTTTTATATTACTATATATCAATATATATGCGAAATATATATTAATAATATATTTTTAATTCCTTGTACGAAATAAAGAAAGTATTGTGATCGCAAAAAAATTTCGGTTCCAGATTTCAAAATAGAAATATCTGTTTTGACCATCCCTGAATCCATTTTGATTAGTTTGAGCGTGACGTTTTTACGTACGTACGTATGTAGTATCTCGCATAACTTAAAAATTATTAGTCGTACGATGTTGAAATTTTGGATTTAGGACTGTTGTAACATCTAGTTGTGCATCTTCCCTTTTGATTGTAATCGGCTGAACCAAAAGTGTCCAAAACAGTCCAAAATCCAAAAAAAGTTAGATTCTGCACTTTTTCTTAAGCGCAATAATAAGACCTCATTGCATTGAGAGATTTTCAACGATATACCATGAGTGGTACTTATTTTCATTGGTTCCAAAGTTATAGGCAAATAAAATTTTATTTAATGAAATATTTCGATCATAAAGGGGGAAGGTCGAATCAGACTTCACCTCATTTTTTTAACTTTTTTTTTTAATTTAAATATATTGATTTATCAATAATTATAGCTTCTAATTGTAAAAAAAAGTTTACGATAAATAAGAATTCAATAATAATAATAAAAAAAAAGAAAAAAAAGAAGTTATTAATGAAATAAAATTTTACGTACTTTCAAAAATGTGTATATATAATTTAATAGGCGTACAAGGAAGTCATGTGGTGTCCGCATCAGATATTTTTATTTACGTAATTGTTTTTCTTCATAAAATAAAGAACTAAACCAAAACGTAGACAGCGGAACGTCCCGATCACTGGTAGAAAATTCCGATTCGTTAGTATTAATTTCTAGAATTAAATTTCTAATTTAACTTTCGTTATATCAATTTTCTCATCAATCTAAAAAAATAATTTTACAGAAGAGGTAATCAATTTTGGACACCTAATAATCCCATTCCTAGACGCCACCCGCCAGGCTAACCGGGCTGGAGGGCCTAGCTGCTTTTTTACGACCACTGTACAAAAAGACAAAAATTATAAATAGTTGAAACTGCCTTTCCTCCTTATTTAATTCTGTTCAAAATTTAACACCACCAGTGCTTCAGATATAAAATATTTTTAAGAATCTATATTGAGTCAGTACGGAGATATCAAAATGAAAAATTAGAACACCTAATTTCTATAACCATTTTTGTGTTTTTACACTAAGGAGGATCTTTATCAATTGCTAAAAAAAAAAAAAGAAATAAAAATATTTTTGCCCCGTTTAACCTTCTTTCTCGTCAACAATCTTAAATAAGATTTTTATCAAAACACCTAAAAAAACAGTCTAAGAAATGATAAAAAAATTAAAAAATTATTTAGAATTCTGAAGTCAAGTCATGTTGTAATGTTAAGTTCCCATATCAACTACATGTATCTTATATTGATACATTCTTAGATCCTGAAAAGATTGTAGTTAAGGGTGGTTTTTTCACCCTTAAATATATCAATACAAAATTTAGCCTTTTAAATATTTTAATAATACTTTCATTGTAATAAAACTCAATTTTTTATGACCAGTGTACAAAAGATTTGATATTTAAAATAGCGAAAACTACACCTCTTTTTTTGATTTTGTGAAAACTTTAATGTTACAAATGCTATCAATTTTTCAAAGAATTTATATTGGACATGTTCCGAGATATTAATTAAAATACAGGTCAAAACACGAAAAAAGAACTAAGTATTTTTTTTTTTTGTTTTTGGTGCAAGAGGGACTAAATTGGCCGATATACAAATTATTGGTTGATCTCTACACTTTCCCTTTACAGTTAAACTGTTGCAACATCAATAGATATGTAGCCGGAAAAATTAAAAAAGGAAATAATTCTCAGTTTAACCCATATGTATTTTTTTATTTTCTTTTTTTGTCTTCAATCATTCGACTGGCTTGATGCAGCTCTTCAAGATTCCCTATCAACTGCCAGTAGTTTAATTTCGGTATACTCCCTATATCCTACATCCCTAACAATCTGTTTTACATATTCCAAACGTTGCCTGTCTGCACAATTTTTCCCTTCTATCACTCCAATATTAAAACGACTATTCCAGGATGACTTAATTTGTGGCCTATAAGTATGTCTTAGTTTAACTATATTTTTCCAAATTCTTCTTTCTTTATCAATTTGCCACAATACCACTTCATTTGTCACTTTATCCACCCGTCTAATTTTTAACATTTTCCTATAGATCGCAATTAATCCTTTCTTTTCAGGTTTTCCGATTGTCCAAGTTTCACTTCCATATAAAGCTACGCTCAAAACATATACGAGTACGAAACATATACGTATTTTCAAAATTCTTTTCCTGACGTTTAAATTAATTTTTGATGTAAGCAAAAATAAACTAAAGGCTTAAAAAAGACTAAAGACTCATTTCACCTGTGCTATTCGACATTTTATATGGCTCCTGCTTCGTCCTTCATTAGTAATTGAACTTCCCAAATAACAAAATTCTCCTACTTGCATAATCTTTTCTCTTCCTATTTTTACTTTCAGTGGTTTATCTTTGTTATTTCTACTACATTTCATTACTTTCGTTTTGTTCTTGTTTATTTTCATGCGGTAGTTCTTGCGTAGGATTTCATTCATGCCGTTCATTGTTTCTTCTAAATTTTTTTTATTCTCAACTAGAATTACTATATCATCAGCAAATCGTAGCATCTTTATCTTTTGCACCTTGTACTGTTACTCCGGTTCTAAATTGTTCTTTAACATCATTGTTAGTTCTATGTAAAGATTAAAAAGTAACGGTGATAGGGAACATCCTTGTCGGACTGCTTTTCTTATTACGGCTTCTTTCTTATGTTCTTCAATTACTACTGTTGCTGTTTGGTTCCTGTAAATGTTAGCAATCTCGTTCTTCTATCTCTGTATTTGAACCCTAATTTTTTTTTAAATGCTGAAGATTTTATTCCAGTTTACGTTATCGAATGCCTTTTCTACGTCTATAAATGCCAAGTATGTTGGTTTGTTTTTCTTTAATCTTCCTTCTACTATTAATCTGAGGCCTAAAATTTCTTCCCTTGACCCTATACTTTACCTGAAACCAAATTTGTCTGCTCCTAACACATCATCCACTGTTCTCTCAATTCTTCTGTACAGAATTCTAGTTAAGATTTTTGATGCATAAGTAGTAAAGTTTATTGTTCTGTATTCTTCACACTTATCTCCTCCTACTTTATTTGGTATCATGACTATTATGGTTATATAATAGTAAATTTATTTCGGATAACTTAGGAAAAACATTTTATAAAGGAAAATTATATAGTTTAGACAATTTGACAATTTTTTCCTCGCAATCATTGTTTTTTATGAATTTATTACAGTACAATAATATACATCGTACTGTCATTCAAATATCGAAAAATATTTTCCAAGAACTTTAAGAGAAAATCGGTTGGAAAATCTGAATAAAAGATTCAAAATTTAAAAAAATAACTGTCCTTAAACACTATTATAATTCAATGTATCTTTAACCTAAATTACATGTGGCGATGTAAAACGACTTTTGTGGTAAACCTTTCTTTTAATGATTTATTAGTTAAAGATACATAACCTAGTCAAAGTTTTCAAGATAAAAATGTGATAAAAGTTTGAAACAACTTTTATAGAAAGAAAACTAAAAAGTTATAAACGGAAACTCCACCTTTTCCCTTAAAGAGAAACTTGTTTTTTTTATTTACGAGCACAGAATGCTTTTTTCAACTGACTTCAAATAAAAGAGGACGATCTCACCTCAACCAGAATATTTTATATAATATATACTTTACATATAACCTGTTTCAAAAAGTTTCTTTCATATTTTATAGGAATATTTCTCTCATCAAATAACAGGAAAAAATATTAAACCTAAAACATTTTAATTTCGTGTTACGGTTAGCCGAAAGATTTCTTCTCTAAATATCAAATACTATTACAATAAAATTCAACAAAAACAAATGATTGAGCAAAATTTAGAGTTTTATACGCAATATTTTATTAAAAATTACAAAAATATATTTCATGAACGTCATCCCAAGTACAGAGTGATCAAAAAGTGACGCAACCTTATGGAAGAATAATTTCCTTCTTTTGTTGCATGTTTAATTGAGGAAAACTGGGTTACATAATGCGGCAGAGAATATTCATTGCCTCCCAATACATTAGATGTGCCAGTTACGCCCACAATTCCTTCACAGAAAAATACGGTGTGGATGCACCAAACAAGTCCTCCATCAAGTGGCTGTACAATTTCTAAGAGACAGGGAATGTGACAGATGCAGCCAAAAGCGGTGGACCGAAAGTGCTAATACCAGAAACGTTGATCGACGTGCAAGCTGCATATTCTGCTACTCTCAAGAAGTCTGTGCGATGCCAATTTAGCCGGTGTGGTATCTCTGTTAGTAGTGCCTGCACGGCATCGCGCAAGTATTTAAAGAAACATCTGTACAGTATTAGTGTTGTTCACGAGTTGTTACCGGTAGACACTGGAAAACGTGTAGGTTTATGTCAGCGGTTCATATCATCTGTAACGTCAGACGGGGAACAACTCAATGACTGGTTTTGGTTTGACGAGGTATGGTTCAACCTCAATGGATACGTTAACGTACAGAATTCACGCATTTGGTGTACAAAAATCCACATCAGTTGTACGAACAAAAAGTGGGCGTTTCGTGTGTAATATCACTCATGCAAATCTTTATGACATTCTTTCATGGAAAAGTGAACAGTGAGCGCTACATACAGGTGATGCAACAATTTATAAACACTATACCAGCAGACTGGCTAGAGTACACTTGGTTTCACCAGGAAAAAGCTACGACTCATACAGCCAACAACACTATGACTTTCTTGGATTAGTGTTTCCATGGACAAGTGATTTCGAAGTGGTTGTGGCCCCCTCAGCTTCCTGATTTATTCCTTCCTGACTTTTCTTATGGGAATATCTTAAGGATGCCGCTTAAAAAATTCATTGTCACACTATTTCCGATTGCATAGTGAATTGAACGATGTGTCACTGTAATCCCTCAACAAACGTTACAACATGTGTTTAAGGGTACACAACGTCGTACCCTTAAACGAATTTAATTTTAGTTGAATTAATTAATTTAATTTTTTCCATTTTGCGTAAATCGCATATTGGAGGCAACTTTCAACAACTATTATAACTTACTCATTTTCCCATAAGTTTGCGTCACTTTTTGAACAATCTATAGTTTCGATAAAATTATTTTAAAACTAAAAAATTGGTGTAGAAAAGCACTTTTTTTTTAGTTTGGTGTAAACTTTGTTAAATTGTCATTACAAAATAGTTTTGGTAAAATTATTTCGTAAAAGCAGTTTTGAGATAGTAATTTGTTTCGTTGAAATATGCTCTGAAACTTGACGTGAACATTTGAACAGCTAATGTACCAGCTTCTCAATAATAGTTGCTCAATCTAAAATTATTATTGAAAATTAATTAATTTATTAATTATATTAATTGATGAAAATATTAAATTAGTTTTATTAAAAAATTATTTTTAGAGAAATAGATCGACCTTTTAACTCATTCGTAGTACAGAATTACATAATTTTTACTTTCCCGTCTCTGCTGTTGCTACAGCAGCAGACACGTAGCTATAAAAGGAAAGTATTTGTAAATAACATTTTGAATCAGTCAAAATTTTGGGTATCGAGTTTTTTTTTTGCAAATGTTGACGTTTCAAAACCTCCTTATTCCAAAAATCAGAAAAAGTTACAAACATTTCCAAAAGATTATCTACTATGTTGCCCTTGGTCTGTATTTCAATTGGCTCACCATAAAATCTTCAAAAAATTTCTTAAAAAATTTTTAATACGGAGCATTAAATTGTGGAGAAAATTGAAAAAAAAGTGACAGGTAGTTTTCGCCATTGTTGATCTTTAAGTTATTGTATAGTGGTCGTAGAATACTGAGGTTTAGTAAAATGAAGTATTTATTAAGTTATTTAAAATATCAAGGTTTATAGTCAATCAGATTTAGAGAGGAATGTTCAACATTATTTATAACAGTTTTTACTTCATTTCTTCAAATCCAGTTGACCAAAAATGTTGAAATCTCTCTCGCTCGCTCTCTCTCTCTCTCGCTCTCTCTCACTCACTCTATCTATCTATCTATCTATCTATCTATCTATATATATATATATATATATATATATATACATATATACCCATACCTACCAGCTTCGGTCTTATTTTTAACACCATCCGACAAGAGGGCCTCACAGAGCTCATATTTTGTTTTAGTAAACGTAATTTTTCCTCTTTTAATGTACACGAAATGGAAACGTTTTTAGAAAGAGGTTCCATACGACGCAACTGAAGATTAAAAAACAGTTTTTAGTTTCCCATCAAATACAGCTATAATAGTTGTATTAAAGGGGAAAGTAAGGTGACCATTTCAAAAATAGGGGTATCGGATTATTTGCAAACTGATTTTTTTTCGGATAGGGTCAAACCAGTTCATCTAAACCAAATAAAATATATGTATGTATGTACGTATGTGTGCCGCACTAAATTTGGCTTTATATCTCAGGATTGAGTAAGTTGATTTTCTTCAAATTTAATTCAAATATTTCTATGTATGAGGTATTGAACATATTATTTTTTTCAAAATTCGTGTAGGAGATGAGGGGATAACGTGAAAAACCCAATCTCAATTTTCTTTGCGGCATTTTACAGAAAGTTTTATTAAAGCAAATTTTTTACTTAATAAAAAAATCAACCTCAGCTCTTAAAATTTAAATATATATATTTTTTTTGTTTTTTTCTCTCATTTCGATTTAAGTAATGTTTTAAAATTTTTGAAAGTTTATATTTTATATATACAGTTATCAAGAAATGTCTATTTTTTTAAATTACAGTTACCGGACCTAAAATGCGGATTGGTTTTTTTTACTTCCTTATAAATAGTAAAAAAAGTATTATGATTCCGAAAAATTTCGGTTTAAAATTCATCTTTTTTTTTCTTTTTTTAACTTTTTTTCTTCCTTGTACCAAGTAAAAAAATTATTGTGATCATGAAACATTTCGGTTTTCATATTTCAACGGAAATATCCATTTTGACTAGTTTCGGCGTGACGTCTGTACGTACGTATGTATCTCGCATAACTCAAAAACGATTACCCTTAGGATGTTGAAATTTTGGATTTAGCGTTGTTGTAACATCTAGTTGTGAACTACCCTTTTTGATTGCAATCAAAATTAAAATTAAAATTTTAATTAATGAAATATTTGGATCTTAAAGGGAAGGTACATCGGTTCGAATATCAGGCTTCATCTCCTTTTCTTTTTTTTGTTTAAATATATTTATTTAATAAATTATTAACCCGTGATTGTAAAAATATTTTACAATAAATAATAATTTTTTTTTTTGTCTTCAGTCATTTAACTGGTTTGATGCAGCTCTCCAAGATTCCCTATCTAGTGCTAGTCGTTTCATTTCAGTATACCCTCTACATCCTACATCCCTAACAATTTGTTTTACATATTCCAAACGTGGCCTGCCTACACAATTTTTACCTTCTACCTGTCCTTCCAATATCAAAGCGACTATTCCAGGATGCCTTAGTATGTGGCCTATAAGTCTGTCTCTTCTTTTAACTATATTTTTCCAAATGCTTCTTTCTTCATCTATTTGTCGCAATACCTCTTCATTTGTCAGTTTATCCACCCACCTGATTTTTAACATTCTCCTATAGCACCGCATTTCAAAAGCTTCTAATCTTTTCTTCTCAGATACTCCGATCGTCCAAGTTTCACTTCTATGTAAAGTGACACTCCAAACATATACTTTCAAAAATCTTTTCCTGACATTTAAATTAATTTTTGATGTAAACAAATTATATTTCTTACTGAAGGCTCGTTTCGCTTGTGCTATTCGGCATTTTATATCGCTCCTGCTTCGTTCATCTTTAGTAATTCTACTTCCCAAATAACAAAATTCTTCTACCTCCATAATCTTTTCTCCTCCTATTTTCACATTCAGCGGTCCATCTTTGTTATTTCTACTACATTTCATTACTTTTGTTTTGTTCTTGTTTATATTGACGCGATAGTTCTTGCGTAGGACTTCATCTATGCCGTTCATTGTTTCTTCTAAATCCTTTTTACTCTCGGCTAGAATTACTATATCATCAGCAAATCGTAGCATCTTTATCTTTTCACCTTGTACTGTTACTCCGAATCTAAATTGTTCTTTAACATCATTAACTGCTAGTTCCATGTAAAGATTAAAAAGTAACGGAGATAGGGAACATCCTTGTCGGACTCCCTTTCTCCCTTTCTTATTACGGCTTCTTTCTTATGTTTTTCAATTGTTACTGTTGCTGTTTGGTTTCTCTACATGTTAGCAATTGTTCTTGCCGGTGGGTGGGGGACGCCCCCTTTGAGTAGAAGGACACTCTCCCTGTCTGAGTATACTTAAATGGATATCCGGTCGGGGAGAGTAGGGAAACAATAAAAAAAAAAAAAAAAAAAAAAAAAAAAAAAAAAAAAAAAAAAAAAAAAAAGGTTGCTGGTGTGTATATGGTCGAACTGAGAATGTACAAGATTACACTTCATTCACACTCATGCATATCATCCTCATTCATCCTCTGAAGTATTATCTAAACGGTAGTTACCGGAGGCTAAACAGGAAAAAGAAAGGAAAAAGGTTGACCATTCCTGAGATGTGTAGTTAATTGAAACCCAACCACCAAAGAACACTGGTATCCAATCTAGTATTCAAATTCGTCAACAGGAAAAAGAAAGGTGTGTATTTCAGATGTGTTAATTAAACTATTTCGTTAAGCGAACTCCTGTATACTGGTTACAAATGTTAATTTTGACTTACGGGGTAGAATAATCAGTTTTTATTACTGGATTATTTGGTAAACAATTTATTTAAAGAGTAATCAAGGGACTTTTACTCTAACCTAATATTTCAGATAAGATTGTTGAATTAATAATTGTATAAATATTTGATGTTAATAAAAAGTAATATTTTAGCAACTGTGTCACTGTCCACTTTTAAAAGAATTGGAGGATCGTATCTCACTTTCAAACGAAATAAGTTTAAATGAAGTGCAGAAAAAATGTGTATGTGTAATTTAATAGTCGTAAAAGGAAGTCATGTGGTGTCCACATCAATTTTTAAATTTTATTTTTCTTATTTTACTCTCTATCAAAGGGAGTGTTAGATTTAGACAAAAATTTACTGAAACGTATGAATAAATATTTTTAGAGAAATTTTTCTTAAAATTTATTCCCCACCTTTAAAAATAATGTTTTGTTTTTTGGCTTTACCTATTTATTTTTTATTATTAAAATCTATTTTTGTATTTTTCTTCAACAATTAAACTGGGGAGGTATTAAAATTAAAATAGCTTTGGCATGTATATTATACCGTGATTCAAAAAGGAGTTCACAACTTAAAAGAATATAAACATTTGTTTAGATAACTTACAGATTCGGTTGCGGTCTCATTTCATAGCAATTTTTTTATTTTTTATTCTTTCATAGGTTTGATTATTCTGTGATATTTCTTATTTTTATTTCGTTTCGCTTAGGTTTTAAGGTTATGATTAGTTGATTTTATGATAGGAGTTAGTGTGAAATGCTTATGTTGTTTTGATTAGTTTAATAGTGCGTTTAGTGTTTTGCTACAAATTTGTTGTAGTTTTATTGTAAGATTTTAGTTATGTGTAGGTTTTTTGTTAGTTGTTATTGATTTATTTAGTTTATGTTTATTAGCGTTTATTTATATTCATGTTTATGACCGTTCACACTTCTCGTTTCTCGTTTTTGATATTTTTTTTTGTTTTCCGTAGGGAGAGGAAAAATCTCTGCTAGCCGCTTTCAGGCGCGCACTGATGGCAGTGCGGGGTTCTTACCCTTTAAAAAACCTCTTCCTCTTATCATGCAGGGGCCGAATCTAAACTGTGTGGTATGTACACAGCCTCTGCATGATCACATAGAGAACGATGATTCCGAGGAGTCCCCGCCATCCAACCCTAGAATCTGGCCTCCTTGATCATCCGTCATCTATCGATATCGGATCGATACATGCCTCTATCGATCCGCATCTCCTCAGTTTGTCGTCGCTTCTCCTCACTGGCCTTCTCTCCTCTCATTGTTGTGATCGTAGTCGAGACACATTACCATTTGTCGCTATTCCTGATCATCACCTCGATTATATTGTTGATGATCACCCATTATATGGGCGGTCAGGGGATGTTCGTCGATTATATTGATAATCACCCCCATATGTGATCTGTAGTATGGCACGGTACAAGGCCTCAGGACTTTTTATGATTGTGTCACAGTGGAGATCCTCGTCCGAGCGCTTCCAGTAGTCCTTGGTCCTCTAACTAGAATATATAATACGCTGCTCTTCGCCGCCTGATCTTCACACCTGATCCTCGAATGTCGCGCCATCTAGGACAAAAGAACACCACATGCTCTACTGTAGTTTTGGGGATAGGCTAATTTTGAAGTTACCGAGATCTTTAGATCTTACATCTATAAATGTTTATTTATGAAAAGCTATCTGCCAGAGTAATCCTTATTCCTAGGATAAAGTAAAAAATAACAAAACAAAATCTGTAAATCCATAATCACTCCTTTGTTGTTTCACCGTGTATTTTTAACTTAATGAAAAATATTCAGGCGTGCTTAAAGGTAAAAGGCTTTTCTTAACTGAGCGTATTCTATAAATAAAAATTCATTTTAGTTAGTATTATTCCTTTTTCTATCTTTCTTTTTGGGGCTTGAGAACTAATTCACCGTAGAAGCTTTGAAAACTTGTAAATGAAATGTCAGACTGAGATTCGAACCCTGGTTTCCAGGATAAAAGGCCGAGACATTACCATTCCACCACGGAGATTGTCATTTTTTTAAAATATATTTAATTAGATATTTTTAAACATTGGTGTGTAGTTTTATTTGTGACACTCGATGTAAAAGAAAAATACATATAGATAGAATAATGACCAAAATTTTCTGCTGTGGAAAATAAATTTTTTAATATTTTTTTTTCTGTCAGTCATAATAAATTAAAATTAAAATTTCTTATGATAAAAAAAGTGCCTTCTTGGCACGTACACAATAAATATAGAGTAGATAAACTATTAATTACTTCTATATAGTAGAGAAATTACACTGTGCCAGTCAACTGTAATTACAATTACACCTTAGTAATCGATCTTTTTAAGTCTCAATTCATTCTAAGATTGGATCGGTCAAGTGTACCTTTAATTAGATTTAAACCAGAGACCTGTAATATTACAAAAAAAAAAAATACTAGTTATTATTATTCGCTCATCCGTCTGATGGGTTAATAAATAACAACTACAGATACTTATTATTAATAAACAGTAATATATATATATATATATATATATATATATATATATATATATATATATATAAAACAACATAATATATATATATAGTTAAAAATTTAAATATTAATTTAATTTTTCAATTGAATTAAAAAAGTTTGTAAAGAAAAATTAAATTTAAAAGTACAAAAAACTTAAGAAGAATTATTCTCATTATATAAAAACAGTTGTAAGTCTATCCTGCATTTAAATCTACAACTACAACAAAGTATTTTTAATCTAGGGTTCATGATGAGAAGCAATTAAAGGAAAGAAAAATAAAAAAATAAAAAAAAGGAGAAGGAGAAATCCGTTCATAAAAATAATACTATACGTAATTATAACATTTTTATTTTGCAGGAGCAATTCTACATTTATTATTAGTATGAAAGGAACAAGATATTATTATTATTATTATTTATTTTCATTTTTTGTAACTACCTCACTCATCTAACCTATCAACCCACCAGACTATTCTACCTTGCTCTACCAATCTATCATATATATATATATTACGATCTGCTACGGCGGTAACAGAAGCAAGGCTAATAACATGCAATGCAACAATCCTTTCGTCCTTTTTTTTTTCTTTTGCACGCGATTTTAAAACTTCTAACATCGGTTAGTTAGGGCCTTTTCAAAGAAACTATATTCAGTGCGCGCGCGCGCGCGCACACACACACACACACACACATACACATACGAAAACAGAAACACAACAAACTAGTGATTAAATCATCACCCTTTCTTTATAATCATTTTTAGTAAAAGAAAATAATTTAAAAAGTAATGAAAAAATAAAATATTAAACAATATTAAAAAAATAAAAATAGGGTTATATGCTAGTCATTTTTTTATGGATATTATATAAGTAAATATAATTAAGTAGTAATCTTATTACATAAATTAGCAATATTATTTATCTGTAAGTAGAAATTGGGCAGAATTAAATTGATAAAATTTGCGTTTACAATTGAAATGTTCACCATCAGCAAATACTTGATTATATATACGAAGGCTATTAAATAATTAAAGACATAAACTGCTCTTCAACTAAAACGGTTCGTTTAATCAGTGGTACATAATTACTTTACTGGGAAATACAGCTAGAATAACTATATGAAAAAGGGGAAATTATGATAATCATGTCAAAAATGGGGTATCGGGTTTTTTGAAAATTTTTACGTTTTAGGGTCCAACAAGATCATCGAAAAAAAAAACAAAACATAAGTATGTATGTCGGTACGTATGTAACTCTGTGTGTATCACTGCTTTTGGCTTTGTATCACAGGATTGACGGAACCGATTTTTTTCAAATTTGGCTAAAATGTTTCTACACTATCCGGCCCGTCTAGCCAGAATCTAGACCGTAGGGCTCAGGTCAGTCCAGGAAAATCACGTAGCCAACTGAGGAGCTCCTCGAGGCATCCTGGGGCCAAGGATCCTAGTTCATAGTCGCAGAGCTTGCTTCTGCGGGTCGCCATTCCCATCTACCCAGAGGACTCCATTCCTGGACCCGTGCACTGTACGTTATCCTCGTTAGTCGGGGTTGTGAGAATAATACTGAAAAATAATGATTGAAGTATTCAGGCTTTATAGAAACCTGAATAAGAAAGTAAATTACATAAAATAGAATTATGGAAAGTAAAGTACACACGCCTTTGTCGACGAAAAATTCATAACTTATTTCTTTGCCAGGGTAGCACAAATATTATAATGAAGTAAAAAGATTATTCTATTTTTTTTTTTTTTTTAAACAAATATATTTAATTCTCAACTTTACTTCTTTGTGGGTGAAGAAACAATGAAAATTTTTAATATCTTAACCTTTAATGGAGCCACGGTTGATGAGGTTCTTGAAAAGGACATCCGCTTGATTGTTGATCTGTTCATTTTGTGATCGAAAAATTTCTAGATTTTCATCAACATTGGTGATCTTCAGTCATATGTCCAATCAAACATTCCCAAATTAACGCGTGAACAGAAAGGAATTTATGATCGCATAATGCAAATGATAAATGACGGAGTTGGGGGGACATTCTTCTTGGATGCGCCAGGAGGAACTGGGAAAACATTCCTCATTAGATTGATTCTAAAAACGGTTCGATCAAAAAATGACATAGCCTTGCTCTTTCTTCGTCTGGAATAGCTGCGACATTGTTACCAGGTGGAAGGACTGCGCATTCAGCTCTGAAGTTGCCATTAAACATGTAAATCATTGAGACTCCCACGTGCAATATTTCCAAAGCATCCTGTATGGGAAAAGTATTACAAAAATGTAAACTCATTGTTTGGGATGAGTGCATGATGGTACATAAACATTCGCTTAAAGCTCTTGATCGATCGTTACGAGATTTGCGTGGAAATGTTCAACCATTAGGGAATGCTTTGATATTGCTCGCAGGAGATTTTAAGCAAACATTGCCTGTAATTTCTCGATCGATACCAGCAGACGAAATAAATGCTTGCCTGAAATATTCAACAGTGTGGCGACACGTACGTACACTGCAGTTGATTTATTTCGTGTAATTATATTGCAAATTTGAATTCGTGTAGTTATTTTCTTTTAGGATTTCTAAAGGAAAAGATATCCCTAAAAATTCTCGTACAGTGATGGAATTGCGAATACTGATCATTGAGGCGTGCAACGAAATAACCGAGGATATATGTCGTCGAGTTATTAACAACATAGGAGTTCGTATTGAAGAAGTTGCTAGCGTTATGATGGTCATATTAATATGTGATAAGCAGAACATAATCTCTTGGTATACTCGTATAGTAAACCCATTGTGTTTTACTTTTCTGAACTGAGATTTAAATAAATATTTTTTAACAAAATTTAATATCGGTATATTTCATGCACCACTCTGTATATAGTTAACTCAATGTCCGTAATTATTAATTTATTAATTAAGCAAATGATGAATCTCATCTACCTTTCTCTTAGTCGGGTAAAAGTGATTAAATATCAATAGATATAAATGTGTCGACCGCTTTCCAAATGATTTGTTTTCAATAGATTCAAATCGTATGGCAAATCTTCCATTAACTCCCTCCCTCTTACTTAACCGTTCTCTTTCACTCTTGGTATGATGTTAGCTAGGTAAACAGTTTGCTTTGATATATACATACAACTTACAGTTACTAAAATATTTCAATTTGCGTTTAGATAAGTGATTAATAGAGGATGACACATAGCCATTATGTAAAGTGTTAATACACGTATTAATAATTATAACGTAATTATTATTTGCTCATTCATGAAGATAATCTTTTTTAATAAAGGTTTAATAAATAATTATTCTTTAATTATACAGACTATTCATTTAGTTAAAATAAGAAAAAAATACTTATTTTTAAAATTTAATAATAAATTTGTTATAAGTTAAAATACATTTATTTATTCTCAGTTTTACAATAATATAATTAAATAAAAATTCCAAAAAAATGTATAATAAATTACTCCTGTATTACTCTTTTATTATTTTTTTTAATGTTTGGTTATTGTTCATTTGTTAAATAATTTAACAAAATTATTTTTTTTCGAAAAATAAAAAATTTGTCAAAATCCATCATATGCCGACAACGCTTCCTTTAGTTAGTTCCTAGATGCCCTGAAAAGTATATTGAAATAAGAGAATAAATAAAATTATAAATGTAAAAAAATTAAAATCTAATAATGTGTTAAACAAAGATGGTACACCAATATATAATACGAAAGGTAAAGTCGATAGATGGGTGGAATATATTGAAGAGTTATACGGAGGAAAAGAATTAGAAAATGGTGTTATAGAGGAAGAAGAGGAAGTTGAGGAGGATGAAATGGGAGAAACAATACTGAGATCTGAATTTAAGAGAGCATTAAAAGATTTAAATGGCAGAAAGGCTCCTGGAATAGACGGAATACCTGTAGAATTACTGCGCAGTGCAGGTGAGGAAGCGATTGATAGATTATACAAACTGGTGTGTAATATTTATGAAAAAGGGGAATTTCCGTCAGACTTCAAAAAAAGTGTTATAGTAATGATACCAAAGAAAGCAGGGGCAGATAAATGTGAAGAATACAAAACAATTAGTTTAACTAGTCATGCATCAAAAATCTTAACCAGAATTCTATACAGAAGAATTGAGAGGAGAGTGGAAGAAGTGTTAGGAGAAGACCAATTTGGTTTCAGGAAAAATATAGGGACAAGGGAAGCAATTTTAGGCCTCAGATTATTAGTAGAAGGAAGATTAAAGAAAAACAAACCAACATACTTGGCGTTTATAGATCCAGAAAAGGCATTCGATAACGTAGACTGGAATGAAATGTTCAGCATTTAAAAAAAATTACGGTTCAAATACAGAGATAGAAGAACAATTGCTAACATGAACAGGAACCAAACAGCAACAGTGACCATTGAAGAACATAAGAAAGAAGCCGTAATAAGAAAGAGAGTCCGACAAGGATGTTCCCTATCTCCGTTACTTTTTAATCTTTACATGGAACTAGCAGTTAATGATGTTAAAGAACAATTTAGATTCGGAGTAACAGTACAAGGTGAAAAGATAAAGATGCTACGATTTGCTGATGATATAGTAATTCTAGCCGAGAGTAAAAAGGATTTAGAAGAAACAATGAACGGCATAGATGAAGTCCTACGCAAGAACTATCGCGTCAATATAAACAAGAACAAAACAAAAGTAATGAAATGTAGTAGAAATAACAAAGATGGACCGCTGAATGTGAAAATAGGAGGAGAAAAGATTATGGAGGTAGAAGAATTTTGTTAATTGGGAAGTAGAATTACTAAAGATGGACGAAGCAGGAGCGATATAAAATGCCGAATAGCACAAGCTAAACGAGCCTTCAGTAAGAAATATAATTTGTTTATATCAAAAATTAATGTAAATGTCAGGAAAAGATTTTTGAAAGTGTATGTTTGGAGTGTCGCTTTATATGGAAACTTGATATGAAGCTTATGATATGAAACTTTATATGAAACTTGGACGATCGGAGTATCTGAGAAGAAAAGATTATAAGCTTTTGAAATGCGGTGCTATAGAAGAATGTTAAAAATCAGGTAGGTGGATAAAGTGACAAATGAAGAGGTATTGCGGCAAATAGGTGAAGAAAGAAGCATTTGGAAAGATATAGTTAAAAGAAGAGACAGACTTATAGGCCACATACTAAGGCATCCTGGAATAGTCGCTTTGATATTGGAAGGACAGGTAGAAGGAAGAAATTGTGTAGGCAGGCCACGTTTGGAATATGTAAAACAAATTGTTAGGGATGTAGGATGTAGAGGGTATACTGAAATGAAACGACTAGCACTAGATAGGGAATCTTGGAGAGCTGCATCAAACCAGTCAAATGACTAAAGACAAAAAAAAAAAATATTTATAAATTTATTTTCTTATTTCAGTATAGCGATTCAGTGGGCTATCTAAGAATTAACGAACTTCCAAACTACATAAGCGTTGTAGAGATACAACGGATTATGACCAAAATCTTTATAAATTCCAAAAAGAAAAGAGTAAACTAATACGCCTTTTTATCATTAAAAAAAAATTTCGATTTAAAGTTTCTTACATAAAAAGAAATCCCTTTCGGCACGCCAGAAGGAGGAGGTAGTAGTAGTATTTCACCGGTGCTAAGTAGGGGATAAAAAAGATTTCCACCTTCATAACTTTAAATTTACTCAATACGACAATGGTTGCATTAGAAAAAAGGTTTTATATATTTATCATATGACAAGCCTCATCTTTTTACAATTCCGGCAATATTTTGGTCATCCCTTGTCGTAAGGGTTGGTCATACCAAAAATTGTTACATGCAAAGGTTTTAGGTATTGTTTAGATTTGGAAGTCGGGAGTTCCAGCGTTCATGTCCTAGTAAAACCAGTTATTTTTACACGGATTTGAATACTAGATCGTGGATACCGGTGTTCTTTGGTGGTTAGGTTTCAATTAACCACACATCTCAGGAATGGTCGAACTGAGAATGTACAAGACTACACTTCATTTACACTCATACATATCATCCTCATTCATCCTCTGAAGTATTATCTGAACGGTAGTTACCGGAAGCTAAACAGGAAAAAGAAAGAAAGGTATTGTTTAGGGAACTAACGACCACTTTAAACCGTTTCGATGCTGTGCCTACTAAGGGAGGTATTTTTTTTCATCAAAACTTCATTTTTTCCACTCCCTGGGCCAATGGTTGGTGATATCAAAAAACTTTACTTAGATACGTTTTAGGCACTTATCCAAAGAATAGTAGGAATTTTAAACGAATTCGATATTTTATTTAATAACAAAGTTATAGCGTTATTTTGTTGTTTCGAAAAAAACCTCCGGTTTTCACCCCCACTGTCCGATTTTGGGCGTTAACAAACTCGACCGATATTTTGGGATGAGTTATTTTAAAGGAATAATTTGAAAGTGATTGGCGTAAAATTACGGCAGTTATTGTGTCTACAAAAAAGTGAAATATATATATATATATATATATGTGTGTGTGTGTGTGTGTGTGTGTGTGTGTGTGTGTGTGTATGTTTGTGAGTAAACATCTGAGTTGCCGGTGATTTTGGAGTCTGAAGGATGTGAAACGGGAAGATATGACGAAATTTTCCGGAAGTCGAATCATGGTACCCATTAAAATAGGTAGCTTTCTTATAAAATCTACTTAAAACAGAAAACGTTCTTGTAAGAATTTTTTTTTAATTCATTGAAATTATCATATACCCCTCCCAAAAATATTTAAGCAAAATTAGATTTTACTTTCCCGTCTAGATAGCATTATAGCTCTAGAAGGAAAAGTATTGTAATCGGTCCGATTTGAGGATATTGCAATGTTGACCGGATCTTGTCATTTTGACACGTAAGGTACCCAAAAAACCAGATGGAAATTTTCCGGATATTAATGTTCGTATGTGTGTGTGTTCGGTTTTGGCAACTTAATCACCTTATATCTCCAGAACTACTGGACAGATTTTGACCAAACTTGGTCAGATTACTTTTATTTATCGATGCCAGTAAAATTTAAACTTCAAAAGAGGAGAAAGTGGTGAGGCTGAACAAGCTCACCCTTGGTGTAGGCGAAATCTCAAGATTTCATCTAATTAAGGTCATATTTTTCTTATGTATATTTTTTAACGATTAAAAATAACAATATTTGCTGCTAGTTTTTGAAAAATTGCATCCCCACACCAATAATTGCGGTTGTAATCGTCTGCTATGTTGTGACGTCACGGATGAAAAGGCGAATTTATCGTTTGAAATTTCATAAATTTAAAGAATAACAATGATTGAAAAATATATTATTTTTTATTCTTGGAATATCTTACTAGAATGAATCTTAATGGTAAATCAAAAAAATCTTCAAAATAAAGGAACTTTACATTGTTACAGATAATAAAGTTAAAAGTACATTTTAAAATAAAAAGTTTTTATCACCATTGGCTAAGATATTCTATTACTTACGATTCTTCTGTTTATATAAAGAGTATAAACAAATCAGACGTATTTCCTATCCACAATATTTCAATAAATTTCTCCCTCCCTTGTACCTTCGTAAATGAAATTTAAATTAATCAGGTTGAAATTCCCAAAAAATGAATGAACATAAAATTTTAATAAAATTAGTAAGATGTTATAGAATACGATGTTTTTGTATAAATATATATAAAAATTTTTCATGTTAAAAATTAGAAAATAGATGTCAGTAGCAGATGTTTGCTAATAGAAAGGTGTAGTACAAGTAGCAATAGATATATTTAGTTGAAATAGTCTAGTTGTGTTGTTATTAGAGTCATTCTTGTCAGATTCGACTACCAGGTGTTGTATTTTTTTATTTTTTTTTTTATTCGATATTTCATCTTCTCCCTCAGACATTTTCCCTTCCTATATTTTTTTTTTGACAGTTGGCAACACCTGCCATCCTGTCACGCCCCATAACTATCCAATCCACCTTAACCGTTGAAGTAAAAACTACCTGTAACAGACCTAGTGTTATATACAAAAGACTGTTGTTACAAACTAGACTTTTCTGTTCTTTAACAAACGATTTCTAGCATAACAAATTATATATTATTATTAGTTGGTAAAAATAGTTTACACATAAATAAAATATTTATCATATATTATGTGCCTCTTAGGTGTTTTTTACCCATGGATTTTTCACCTTTAAATAGAGCTAGCAAAGTATTTAAAAAAACCAATTAAATATCTTTTTAAATGTAAAATTTTCTTTCAATTACCAATTATTAAAAATTATTTTTATCAGTTCCGTGTTTCTTCTTTTTTTTGTTATTTATTTATTATTTTTTATTATATAAGATTACATTTAACAGAAAAAATTAAACAATGCAAAATTAAATATACAATGCCGAACTCCATGATGGAGTGTCGGCTTTTCATACGGAAAGTCCCAGGTTCGAATTCCGATCAGGAATGACATTTCCATACGCTACGAATTTCCATTTTCATATTCCGAAGCTAGATCGTATCTCGGCCTCTGGGCCCGTACTGTAAACTTGCTTTCCAATGCCGTTGTGATTTTCTGCAAGAATAGTGTTCTGCGTACACGTCGACGGGGCTGTACAACGATCGGTGGCGATCAGTCAACCTACGTTGCTGCGGAGTGCAAACAAAACAGCGGCGTAGTGTGTTGCAGTAGTGCCACTGTCGGCTAAATAAGGACGTTTCCTTTGTATATCGGTGTCCCTATTCGTAGTTCGTGAGAACAAGGAAAGTTTCAGATCCTTTGGCAGGTTCGGGAATTGATTTCGATCCGACCTCGCCGGTGGTCATATAAGAGCTTTTAGCTTTTAACTACTCGATTGGGTTGTATGAGAACGGATGGCCCATCTCGAGGAAGAAATTCTTGAACGCCCAAGTTACTTTGGGTTAGGTGATAGATTCATTCAGTCTGTGTACGTCGTAGTTCTTGGCATCACAATTGGTGCTTTTCTTTTAAACTGTATAGAACAATCCGGGAGAGGTTGCTTGGAGGACTTGGTAGCCGGGGATCCCTTCCAGCCGAAAAGGTCAATTGGCAGGTCTCCACCGAGGCCCCTATTCTCCTCAAAGGAAGTCTCGAAATAAATTTTAATTTATGGATGTCATATATATTTTTTTGTGAACGACGGGGTGCGCCTACAAATTTTAGAAAATATATGACAAGTGAGCGGTTGGGACACCTAAGCCGGTGGTGTATGGCATCGCGCTTAGTCCGCTCACGCTGTTAGGTAAGCTCAAGAAGCTATTTAGGATACTAGTCGCTAAACTGTTTAAGGCTTATCAGCCGTTTGTGGCACAGACATTTGGTGATATGCTTTAGGGCGACCGAATATGGTGTTGGCTGGAGAAATGCCAAGCAAACCAATATTCCCAAGCTAAGCTTCTGTGACGAATTACTTCATACAAAAAAGTTACGAAGTAATAAAAATTCATGTATATTCAACCCTGTACAGACAGCGCAACTAGTTTGACGTCTAGTCTTGTACAATCTCAGGTCAACAATTTCTGAGATGTGTGGTTAATTGAAATCTAACCACCAAAGAACACCAGTATTCGCGATCTAGTACTGAAATCCGTATAAAAGTAACTGCTTTTACTAGTGTTCTGAGAGGATCTGATGGTCTGGATTGGGTAGTGATTACGAATAAGAAAAAAACACATAAAACAGCACATCAGCATTATTTGAAGTTTCTTTGATTTATAATTATAATAGAAACACAAGAAGAGAAGATGATAACTGATAATAATTATTAAATTCACAAAATAAAAACCAACAGGAATTCAGACTAATAATTTTAACTCACAGTACGAAAACACATAGCACGACGAGCCTTACCGTGGTCAACATTTCACTTAAAAAAATAATAATTCTAGCTTATCCGATAATACAAAAATAGCCGTGAGCAGAAAGTAACACATTAAATAAAATCTTTAGAAAACTAAATTCTTGTAAAGAGTTTGACGCGACGATATATGTCAACAAAAAAAACAATGTTCGCAGCACCGAGACTAACACACCCAACGCACACAGAGAGCAGACTGGCGACAGCTGGTAACGGCATTCGCACACAGGTCAGAATTGTAATAATAAACAACCTTGGGTTATGTTATTTATAACACCATTCGTTGATTTGTTGACAAACCCTAGTCCGTTTAATGCGAAATCAGCAAAACTGTGGTTTCTCGAACAACGTTGTGTCTGCGACCTTGACCAAAAACTGAACAACTAGAATTTGAAACTTCTCGATTTGAACTTTCGTCTTCGAAACCAGCTGATTTGCGATGATGAGTTTAACCACTTGACCAACCCGGTAGGTTTTGCTTCATTACCTAAACAGCCTTCGTAACATGTATTTTGGTGTTGGATCGCAGAACACAATTTTTTTAGCTAATATTTAGAACATTATTACATCTTTAAATTGAATTTGATTTAATTATTGCAAACAATTAGCAAAACATTAGCGAACGATATATTGTTTGCTGGTATGATTCATTTCCTGAGTTATAATACTTGGCTTGTCCGTGTTTATTTTTACAATAAATAAAACTACGATAGATTATCAACTATGATTATATATTTAAGATTATTATAATATTAGTTATATTATAATGGCAATTGTAATGCTAGTAATGTTAGATTATAATGCTAGTTAATTTATCATTTAGCGTTGACTGCTGACGTAATTGTAATAATTATCGAAAGCAGGCCTCCATTTTTATAATATTTAAAAATATACCATAACAACTCATTTTCTGGCAAAATACTTAATCATTTATAAAGTATAAACAACAGAATCAAAGAAATATTTAAAGGTGATCCATAATATCATCCAGTAACATAAAATATATAAGAAAAAATGTGCTTCTCCGCATGAAGACTAAACTGAATGTTTTCAGTTTGAATAATAGCCACTGTACTAGCCGTCGTGGTTCAAGCTTCAAGATTCATTGCGGCAGTTATACTAAGATAATTTATTTAAATGTATAAATAAATTAATATAACATTTCTTTAAAATAAAGCTATAAAATAAATTTCTTATAATACACAAAAAATCACTAAGTTTTATCCCCACCATTTTGCAATCATATGAAGCAAATATATATTTCTGTAAAATTTTGATCAAAAGCACTTCATTTTTACATTACGGCGAAATATTCTACACAGATTACTGGTCTAAAACTGAAATAATGTTAAATTAAAATAATTTATTATTATTAAGAAAAGTTTTTATCTATATACAGAGTCATTCACGGGAACCGGATGTTTTTAAAATAATCATAAGAAATTGAATATTTACTTTAAAAAAGTTTTATCGGTACTGAAACAGTTGTTAAATCAAAGCATTTGTTACTTACTCATGAACGAAAAATTATGTCTGGCAAGTGATGTCCATTTTGGGCAATACATTGTTTTAGCCTTTCACGGTAACTGGCCACAATTCTTTGCAGCATGTCTACATCAATCTGGGTGACGTGATGAATTGCGATCTTTAGGTCCTACAATGTACGCGATTTATTGCCGTACACACGCGATTTCAGAAACCCACACAGAAAAAAATCACAACTACTCAAGTCGGGGGACCGAGGGGGCCAAGGAATGTCGCCGAATCTGGAAACGATCCGTCCCGGAAACAAGTTACGGAGAACCGCCATCGTTGCCCTCGCTGTGAGCGCTGTAGCTCCATCCTGCTGGAATAACACATTTTGAAAATCGATTCCCCGGTTTCGTAACTCAGGGATGAAAAACGTATTCAACATCGCAATGTAACGATCAGCTGTTACAGTTACGGCAGCGTGACCCACTGGGTTGGTCTAGTGGTGAACGCGTCTTCCCAAATCAGCTGGAATCAGATTTTGAAGCCGGGAGTTCCAGCGTTCAACTCCTAGTAAAGCCAGCTATTTTTACATGGACTTGAATACTAGATCGTGGATATCGGTGTTCTTTGGTGGTTGGGTTTCAATTAACCACACATCTCAGGTATGGTCGAACTGAGAATGTACAAGACTACACTTCATTCACACTCATTCATATCATCCTCATTCATCCTCTGAAGTATTATCTAAACGGTAGTTACCGGAGGCTAAACAGGAAAAAAAAGAAAAAGTTACGGCAGCGTCATCTTCTTCAAAAATATATGGTCCGATAACACCGACCTTTCCTATTGCACACCAGACAGTCACCTTTGGGCTATGAAGTGGTCTCTCGTGAAGCCGATGCGGGGTTCTTTCTGCCCAATACCGGCAATTCTGTTTGTTGACGAATCCATTCGGATGAAAACGGGCTTCGTCACTCATTAACAATAACAAATTTTCATTTTCTTCGAAAACGGTAAGCATTTGCCGATAAAATTGTAATCGCTGCGTGAAATCTTGCTCGTTTAACTGCTGCACGACGGCTATCTTGTAAGGATGCAGGTCTGTATGCAGAATTCGTCTTACCGTACTTGTGCTCATTTGAAGCGCTGCTGAATTTCTCTGAATAGAGCGGCGTGGGCTTCTGACAATGGCTTCCCTTACTCGTTCGATGTTCTCCGGAGTGCTAGCGGTTCGTCGGGGACCCGGTGGGTTTTTCTTCAATATTGAACCGCTTGGTCGAAGGTTTTTTACCCGTCGCAATATTGTGTTACGAGAAGGGACACTTGCATTACGATGGATATTAAACTGACGGCGGAAATCTCGCTGAACAGCAATTACGGATTCGTCATTTCGCACGAAACTGTCATACGCGTACAGGCGTTGGTCTAGCGTCCACGGCTCCATTTCAACGACTAAAATGTAAATGCTATGAACAAAGGAAACGTCAGACACCAGCCACGTGTCTCTCCCACCACGAACGCCCGAGCACAACCCACTTCAAAAACATCCGGTTCCCGTGAATGACTCTGTATATGTATATAAAGGAATTATGTCTGTCTGTATGTCTCTTATGCCTTCCTAATCCGTTCATCCGATAGCGATGAAACTTTGGGGAATGGTTGGACGCACGCCAGGGAAGGTTTATGAATTAGTTTGGACCCGCTAGGTGGCGCTGAGGTGGAGATATTTAGAAAAATTTTATTTATGTTCCGATTTGGCTCATATTTAGAATATGTATTAGTTACGTGAAAAAAAAATATATTTTTGCAAAAAATGGACCCGCTAGGTGGCGCTGGGGTCGAGATATTTCAGAAAATTGTATTTACGGTCCGATTTGGTTCATATTCAGAATATGTTAGTTACAGTGATAAGAGATATTTTTGCGAAAAATAGTGTCTAGGTGACTTTCTTTCTCTCTCTCGCTCTCTCTCTCTCTCTCTCTCTCTCTATATATATATATATATATATATATATATATATATATATATATATATATATATATATATAAAATGCAATGTTGATATATATATCCTCTACAAAACTAAAATACTACTGGACCGATTTACGCACGGGGAAAAACGAAAAAATAGGAAAAAAATAAAAAAAGCGAAATAGGGAATATTGGAAAAGGGGAAAAAGGAGACAGGAAAAAAAGGAAAAAGAGGAAACTGTAGAATTGTAAAGAAGGAAATAGCGGAAAAAGGAAAGGAAAATAGGAGAAAAAGGGAAAAGAGAAATGGAAAAATGAAAAGTGAAAAAGGGAGAAAGTGAAAGGTTAAATTTTTTTAAGTTCATAGAGTTAATTTTTTAATGTTTTAATTTTATGTTAATTTAATATATATAATCTAGCAACAGCGAAGCATTGTCGGGTCTGCTAGTTATTATATAAAAAGCAAATAAAGATTTCTATGCAGGAAGTATCATAGTTTACAGAGTTTAGATATTTGGTTTTTAACCGAGACAAAATTAAGAATTATTATGGAACCTGGTTCAGTCAGCATCTTCAACGCGGTAGATTTGTATGTGCGTGCGCGGAAGCGATTGAGTATGAGGAGTTAAGTAATTAATTAAGTACCGTTATTCAAAATATTAAAAAAAATTAATATTTATTAATAAAAAAAGTAATAAGTTCACGTGTAATTAATTTTTTTTCCAGTTAATTAATTTGTTCTTTTAACGAGACTAAATTATAAACGTTAATTGAAATCTGCTGTGTTTTATTTTTCGTACAATATTAATCAAAATGAAATTCATTGGCTGGTACTACTTTTCTTTTAATATAAATTATGTAGACTAATAATTTATTTCCTATAAAATGAAATTCAAAAAAGCTGGCAAAGTATAACATGACGTCGATCAAGTCACGATTACCAAAATAAGATTTAAGCATCAAAATTCCCAAGTTACGAATAAGTTCTTTTTTATTATTTTAGGGGATTCCTTAGTCTGTTGGGAAAATTTAGAAAACTTTACTTATAATGAGGTGAATCCGAATAAAAATAAATTAATTTAAAAGAAAATGTTTAAAAATATTGTAACAACGAAGTAAAACTGTTAATGAAAAATATTTTTTCTCATTTTGGGTCCGGAATATAATATAGAAGACAAAGTTTCTTTAATTTTATTAACCCATAAAGTGATAAAGAAAGATACAAAAAAAAAAATAATAACAACTAGAATATTTTGAACCAAAACAATTATATATATTTTGTCTCCAGTAATTTGACTGGTTTGATGCAGCTCTCCAAGATTTCCTATTTAGTGATAGTCGTTTCATTTCAGTATACCCCCTACATCATACATCCCAAACAATTTGTTTTACAAATTCCAAACTTTGCCTGCCTGTACAATTTTTTCCCGCTACCTGTCCCTCCAATATTAAAGCAACTATTCCAGGATGCCTTAATATGTGGCCTATAAAACTCTGTCTCTTCTTTTAACTATATTTTTCCAAATGCTTCTTTCTTCGTCGATTTACCGCAACACCTCTTCATTTGTCACTTTATCCACCTATTTGATTTTTAACATTGTCCTGTAGCACCGCATTTCAAAAGCTCCTAATCTTTTCTTCTCAGATACTCCGATCGTCCAAGTTTCACTTCCATATAAAGCGACACTCCAAACATATACTTTCAAAAATCTTTTCCTCACATTTACATTAATTTTTGATATAAACAAATTATATTTCTTACTAAAGGCTCGTTTAGCTTGTGCTATTCCTCGACGGACGAAGCAGGAGCGATATAAAATGCCGAATAGCACAAACTTAACGAGCCTTCAGTAAGAAATATAAATTGTTTACATCAAAAATTAATTTAAATGTCAGGAAAAGATTTATGAAAGTATATGTTTGGAGTGTTGCTTTATATGGAAGTGAAACTTGGACGATCGGAGTATCTGAGAAGAAAAGATTATAAGCTTTTGAAATGTGGTGCTATAGGAGAATGTTAAAAATCAGACGGGTGGATAAAGTGACAAATGAAGAGGTATTGTGGCAAATAGATGAAGAAAGAAGTATTTGGGAAAATACAGTTAAAAAAAAAGACAGACTTATAGGCCACAAAATAAAAAACAAGTTTATACAAAACTTGTCTTTCCACGTAATTAATAGATATTCTGAATAAGAGCCAAATCGGTCGATAAATATAATTTTTTTTAAATATCTCAACCCCAGCGCCACCTAGCGGGTCTATTTTTTGAAAATATATTTTCCGTAACTAATAGGGTGTTTCTAAAATGGTGGGCTGATTATATTTTTTGGATTCTAATTGTATAATTAAACAAAAAATATCCTTAGGAAAAATGGTAATGTCTCCTTCGTTCTTCCACTGTCCACCATTTTGTTATTTTTATATAAAAATTTATATCTCAAGTTCGGATAAACGAATCACATTAATATTTTTTTTAAGCGTCTTGGTAATAAAGCTTTAAAATTAGCAAAAAATCAGGAATTAAATACCTTGGCACATTACAAAATGGCGGATATGTTTATTTTTCAATCCCTTATATCTACATAAAAAGACTTAATATTTTAGCTAAAATATTAAGTCTTTTATTTTGAAGAAAATGAGATATTATTTTTTTAAATCGTTTAAAAAATAGTCGAGTTATTGGAGAAACCTGATTTTGTTTCATAATTATTAGGTTTATAATTGTGAAAAAATTATTACTTAATCTGATACTAATTTACAATATTAGAATTAACAAAAAATAAAAACAATTAATATTTAATTGAATTGAACTTAAAGGGAAGGGTATGAAAACAGACACAAAATTACAACAAACATTTTCAGCCATAACTAGGCTATTTGTGAACCGATTTAAAAAAATAAAATGTTATTTTCTTCAAAATAAGACTTAATATTTTAGCAAATAACATAAATTTTGATAAAACAAATATTTATAGATATAACGGATCGAAAAATAAACCGCCATTTTGTAATATTTAAGTCCTGATTTTTTGATAAGTGTAAAACTTTATTACCAAGATGCTTACTAAATATTAATGTGATTCATGTACCCGAACTTGAGATATAAATTTTTATATAAAAATAACAAAATGGTGAACAGGGGGTAGAACGAGGGAGAAAGTTTCATTTTTACTAAAGATATTTTTTGTTTAATTTTACAAGTAGAATCCGATAATAGAAACACCCTTATATTGTGAATATTAGCCAAGTCGGACCATAAATGCAGTTTTTCAAAATATCTTGACTCCAGCGCCACCTAGCCGGTCCAAACTAATTCAGAAACCTTCGTAGGGGTGCGCACAATTCACCAATGTTTCATAGCAATCGGTTTAATGGTATAGGAATGCGTACGGGACATTATACGTGCGGATGTATTTTTATACATACGAGGTGCGACAATAAAGTAATGAGACTGATTTTTCTTTGCAAGATGTGGCAACCCTGCAGCTTGCGTAAGCACACCATCTTTGACCTTGGTTTATAAGCTACTTCTAGTCCAAGCGGCACATTGATGCAACTGCTCAGTCGTGAGTTGTGGTGTAATAAGTGAAAACATGTTTGTGTCTCTCGTCACAGAAATGAAACCGCAAAATATTGCGCAACGGTATGTCATTTCCTTTCGCATTAAATCGGGTGAAAACGCGAAGACGACCTACGGTAAGCTTCAGAAGGCTTTTGAAGAGGAGGTTATGTCAAGAGCTCAAGTTTTTCGGTGGCATAAAATTTTTAGTGAAGGCAGAACGAATGTCGAAGATGAAGACCGCAGTGGACGACCATCAACCTCACGGACAGATGTCAACTTGACCAGGGTGCGTGAAATCGTACGATCTGATCGAAGATTATCCGTGAAAATGATTAGAGAAGAACTCAACATCGATCGAGAAACGGTTCGTCTAATATTATCTGAAGATCTTGGTACGAGAAAGATTTGTGCAAAAATGGTCCCCAAAAATCTCACACAACAACAGCGAGAAACACGGAAAAATGTGGCAACTGATCTGTTAGAGCAAACGGAAATCAATCCAGATTTGATGAGCCGTGTTATCACCGGTGATGAAGGTTGGTTTTTTCAATACGATCCAGAAACAAAACGCCAAAGTTCACAACGGTGCTCAAAGGGATCACCCAGACCAAAAAAAGCTCGCATGTCAAAGTCAAAAGTGAAATGCATGCTTGTGTGCTTCTTCGATTCCAAGGGAATTGTTCATAAAGAGCGGGTGCCTCCTGGACAAACAGTTAACCGATATTTCTACAAAGAAATTTTAGAAAGACTTCGTAAACGAGTTCTTCGTGTCCGTGCCAACATCGCTGATAATTGGATTCTGCATCACGATAATGCGCCATCCCATACTGCTCTGTCAGTACAGCAATTTTTAAGCTCAAAACAAATTTCAGTACTACCACAGTCACCTTATTCACCAGATATCGCTGCGTGCGACTTTTTTCTATTTCCAAGAGCCAAAATGGCGGTCAAGGGACACCATTTTCAAACAACACAAGATGTCCAAAAAGCTGTGACGAGGGTCTTGGAGGATATTACAGAAGATGAGTTCCAGAAATGTTACCATCAATGGCAGAAGCGCTGGAATAAGTGTGTGCAATCAGAGGGGAACTACTTTGAAGGAGACAACACTAAACATGACTAAATCGGTAAGCAACATTTTTTTTCACATCAGTCTCATTATTTTATTGTCGCACCTCGTATATACCCAGTAAATAAATTTAATATAATTTTTTCATAAGAATATTTAATTTACTAAACGTCCTGTTTCCCTATATCATTCTATGTAAAAAAAGGTACCACAAATAATAATATTAAACAAAATTAATTAATTTTAATAAAACTTTTACGTCTAAAAAGATTTATTGAAAAATTAAAATAAGATAAAATTAAAGATAGACAGTTTGACAGTTTGAGATGATGTGAATAGAGAGAATTAGGATTGAGAATTTTAGAAAAAATGGGATAGAGAGAAAATTATTATCTGTGTCATTATTTTAACCGGTAATGCTGTTAACAAAGATACACCATGTATATATATATATATATATATATATATGCTGTACGTATAGATTCGCGAAAATAAATACGTACGAATTTTTTTTGTTTTATTTTTTTATAAATTTATATATTTAATTACAACCTGTTAATATAATATTTAACCGCAAATATAGATAGGTGGTTAAAAACATAAGTGGTTTGTTTGTTAATGGGATTGAATTTCATCCATAAAATGAAAACCGGTTGACTAGTAATAACAGCAGAAGATCCAAAGATCTACGCATTCATTGAGTATAAACCACAAAAACACTGATTTTTATTACCCTCATCTATAAAAAAAAATGAAATCAACTTAACAAACAATAAGCCTTATTAATTAATTCTGCCAGATATTTTAAAAATGTTTTTAATGTTAATCCATTAAAATAAAATAAACCAATCTAATATAATGAGGCAAACTATACCTTATATAAAAGATAAAACAAATCTTTATACAACTACTATACGAGTAGTATGACAGGATTGATTCTCATCAAAATGAATTTAAAATTATATATTTATATATATTTTTTGCTACTTTTATTTGTTTTAATTCTTTAAATCTGATTTTTTTTTTTTAAATCAACATCAGATTAAAAATAGCTAAAAACAATTTACTATCCCTTTATATGGTATAGACTAAAAAAAAAAAAAAAATTAAAAAAGTTTTGTTACTTTTTATGCGTAATCAATTTATTATAAATTTAAAAAAAATATTTAATTTATATTTTTATTCTTATTATTCTTCCTTTTAACATAGTTACTTAACTTCTTTTAACTATTCTATTAAATGGCAGAAAGGCTCCTGGAATAGACGGAATACCTGTAGAATTACTACGCAGTGCAGGTGAGGAAGCGATTGATAGATTATACAAACTGGTGTGTAATATTCTAAAAAAGGGGTATTTCCATCAGACTTCAAAAGTGTTATAGTAATGATACCAAAGAAAGCAGGGGCAGATAAATGTGAAGAATACAGAACAATTAGTTTAACTACTCATGCATCAAAAATCTTAACTAGAATTCTACACAGAAGAATTGTGAGGAGAGTGGAAGAAGTGTTAGCAGAAGACCAATTTGGTTTCAGGAAAAGTATAGGGATAAGGGAAGCAATTTTAGGCCTCATATTAATAGTAGAAGGAAGATTAAAGAAAAACAAACCAACATACTTGGCGTTTATAGACCTAGAAAAGGCATTCGATAACGTAGACTGGAATAAAATGTTCGGCATTTAAAAAAAATTAGGGTTTAAATACAGAGATAGAAGAACAATTGCTAATATGTACAGGAACCAAACAACAACAGTAACAATTGAAGAACATAACAAACAAGCCGTAATAAGAAAGGGAGTCCGACAAGGATGTTCCCTATCTCCGTTACTTTTTAATCTTTACATGGAACTAGCAGTTAATGATGTTAAAGAACAATTTAGATTCGGAGTAACAGTACAAGGTGAAAAGATAAAAATGCTACGATTTGCTGATGATATAGTAATTCTAGCCGAGAGTAAAAAGGATTTAGAAGAAACAATGAACGGCATAGGTGAAGTCCTACGCAAGAACTATCGCATGAAAATAAACAAGAACAAAACAAAAGTAATGAAATGTAGTAGAAATAACAAAGATGGACCACTGAATGTGAAAATAGGAGGAGAAAAGATTATGGAGGTAGAAGAATTTTGTTATTTGGGAAGAAGAATTACTAAAGATGGACGAAGCAGGAGCGATATAAAATGCCGAATAGCACAAGCTAAACGAGCCTTCAGTAACAAATATAATTTGTTTACATCAAAAATTAATTTAAATGTCAGGAAAAGATTTTTGAAAGTGTATGTTTGGAGTGTCGCTTTATATGGAAGTGAAACTTGGACGATCGGAGTACCTGAGAAGAAAATATTAGAAGCTTTTGAAATGCGGTGCTATAGGAGAATGTTAAAAATAAGATGGGTGGATAAAGTGACAAATGAAGAGGTATTGCGGCAAATAGATGAAGAAAGAAGCATTTGGAAAAATATAGTTAAAAGAAGAGACAGACTTATACGCTACATACTAACGCATCCTGGAATAGTCGCTTTAATATTGGAAGGACAGGTAGAAGGAAAAAATTGTGTAGGTAGGCCACGTTTGGAATATGTAAAACAAATTGTTAGGGATGTAGGATGTAGAGGGTATACTGAAATGAAACGACTAGCACTAGATAGGGAATCTTGGAGAGCTGCATCAAACCAGTCAAATGACTGAAGACAAAAAAAAACAAAAAAAAAAACTATTCTATTATTTACTAACAGAAAATTGGTCAAACAGTCTTCTTCTCGGCCTACCAACATCTCTATTGCGGTTTATATCTTACGACATCCAAACGGAAGTCTCGCTAGTTACATCCTTTCTCTATCTTTTTATTGCATCCCAGTGGCAGCTCGTACCTAAGATCAGTGGGATGCTGCTCCGGTACATTTTTTCTTCCTTTTTAAGACGTGATAAAAGTTTTCAGTAAAATAAAGGAACCGAAAAAGAAATGAATCAAATAAAATCGCTGGAAACAGGATAGTAATCTAATTCTTCACTTTATCACATTCAAGAATATGGTATTCCGTTTAACCGAATAAATAATAAAATTTCAATACAAATAATATTTTTTCGTATTATTACATAGTAATTTAATAATATGTCCGCATAAAACCATTATAGTCCAATAAGGATTAATTTAAATTTCTATGTACACAGGAATAAATGCATAATTAGTTTTTACGTTCTCTTTCGCTCTTCCAGCGTGCTTTTGTACAAATTTGGCAATCAAAGAGCTCTTGCTTTCCGTTATCTTCTGATCGCTACTGAAAAAACAACTAAACCGTTTTCATATTCCTTCCACCGACTAAACTAGAAAAGGGAACGAACATGGAACGTTCTGTACACATTTAAGAAAAAAATTACCTTCCAACAGCACGCCAGGGTCTGAACTGCGGGAGCGACAGTGCTCTCTCTTCATCACAGCCTCATCGTGCAGCTTCCTATGCGCGCATACGCACAACAGCCAAACACCACACCGCTGGAACTGTGAAACGCACAGTTCCATACAAAGAGTTTTTACCTTTTTCATAAACTTATTTTTTAAAGGTGTAAAACCGACTCTAGGATGTTAAAAAAGGATGGTAAGGTGTATTATACAATATAATTTTGTAAAAATGGATCGAAGAGTTTAAATTCGACCGACAGAACAATGATTTTCATTGTAGGGGAAGACCGTTGGAAATTCCGACTGAGCGTTTTACAATATTGCATTAATTATATCTTATTCGCTAAAAGAGACGCATAAATAGTTGGGAAACTGGAGAAATTTGTAGTACAAGTATCGACACTGTCTATTCCGCTATCCATGATATCGCAAAAGGTATTCGAGCTAGAGTTCGAGAACTCAAAATCGCCAAGAAAATCAAATTCACATTTGTAACTGGACTTAAACGATGGATTTTTAATTTACATAAAGCTTTTAGGAACCTTTTTGGAGAGATATATTTTGTTAGAAACCGATTTGTTAATGGATATTTTTGAGAAATCTGTATTTCTTGTCCGAATGTTATAGAAAAATACCATCCAGGAGGTAAACTAACTTCAAGTCCAGTGAACCAAATATATTGTCACGTGTTTGCGGCTCGATTAAGATATTGAGAGATTGACAAATGAAAATATTTATATGATTACAATCTATTAGTTTAAGAACATAAATAAAATAATAAAAATGCCAATAACAATAATAAACGGCAATAGTAATCAACAAACAACAGTGACAAATAATAATCATAGTAATCACAACCACAATAATAATAAACAGTGATTAGATAGAAAAAAAATTAACTAATCGTCAGGATTTATTTACAGGTAGTATAATATTGAAAACTAGAATTCAGTCCCATTGACAAAATACATTACCATGACCGCTAGTCTAAATACTTTTAACCACTAGTCTTGTATTAACAACAATAGTACAATAGATAAGACAAATATAAAGTTCCTTCACTGCAAATATCTTTGCTATACACAAATAAAACTACCCTAACAATTTAGGAATGAAATTTAGTACTTTATTTTTTTTACTTATAGTCTAACGGTAATTCGTCGAACCACTTATTGTTTTCACGTACTGTCCACACTGGAAATTCGCGCCTTCACTGACCTCGCAGATAACTATTCTTTCAAACTCGCATAATAAACCCTCGCTTGGAATTCTCTCGCAGAACTCTGTCGTAGCACTCTCTTGTAGACTCTCCTCGCAGATTGATATCTTGCAGAAATGATTTCAAGTGGTCTTCCCCGGAGTATTTATACTCCTATCCTCTTTACCTTCAGGACCGGACCGCAGTTAAGCTTGAGAACGATCAACCGAGCCCTTTCATTCCCATGCATTCCTAACCTGGGTCCAGTAACTCTTCACACGGAACATTTGTTGATTACTAGATTCCACACATTATTATATTTTCTACTCTTTTCTTCTTAATTGGTAGGAATCCGTTACTCAGATCCGTTATACCGGTCTTGTTACAATCTTTATATTTCAGTTTATATTTAAATGGGTGATTCAAATTGTACTTCACAATTTAAAAGACGTATAAAAATTTATTTAGATAACTTATAGATATGGTTGAGGTCTCGTTTCACAGCAAAACACAAAGTTTTGACTGATGTAGTTCATTAGTACCGAATTTGGGCTACTAGTGTTGTTAAAAATAGATGCATTTACTGGTGCGGAACGTGCTCGCTGTGTGCTTTTGTTTCACGTATGTAGTCGGCAACTGCAGTTCAACCTAATTTTTGTAGAGAGTACGGTAGGGAGCCTCCTAGTAGGCTTACAATTTACTCTTGGCACCGTCAATTTCGGGTACTTTCTTATACAAAATCACCAGGACGCTCAAGCGTCGCTGAAGCTGCTGTGGAACAACCCAGAGAAGCACTAATCTGAAGAAATCAACTCTTGATACAAACAATTGTTTGCCGCGTATTACGTAAACGATCGCACTTGAAGCCATAACATTAACGGTGGTTCAACACATTACAGATCACGACAAAGTTGCTCGGCCACAGTTTTATTTGAAAATGAGTTGAGTTAATGTTTCACATCAGTGGCAACGTGAACACCTCCATAACTGACGAATATGAAGTTGCAAAAACCCTCATGAAACCGGCAAATTCGTGATATCCTTAAGGTGAAAGTTTTTCGTGCCCTAAGCGAACAAAGACTGTACGGCCCGTTCTACTTCCAGAAGGCAACGGTAAATGGTATCGTTTATCTGGATATGCTTCAAAATTTTTTAATTTCTCAATTTTGGCAATGATATCCAACATGGACGTCATTAATATCACCAAGTCATAGCGCCAACTCACCAGCGCCTAGAATTTCGAGATTTTCTTGATACTCGATTCTCAAGTCGGTGAATCGGTCGTGAAGTTCCATCTGCATGACAACCTCGCTCCTCAGATTTTATCCCGCTAGATTTTTTATTTTGGAGTTTCATTAAAGATCGGGTTTATATACCAAAATCCGCAGCTGCCGAGGTAACGCCTGACTTACTGGTTACAGTCTGAAATTAAATCAACCATAATCATGTCTAGCAATTTCTTCAACAAGAACATCTATCGTATTAATAACTTGACGATACATATCGTTGGTTATCTTGTTGTACGCCTCGATGATCAGCTCTTGGATTTCCATCACTGTACAAAGATATTTAGGGAAAATTTTTTTCTTTAGAAATCCCCAAATAAATAATCACAAGGATTCAAATCAGGACTGTTCGGTCCTACCACGCACAAAACGATTAGGAAATCGATTTTGAACGACATTTTCGTTAAAAGTTCATCCAGAAAGTTTAAGACAACATTAGGTGTGTGCGGTCTGGCCCCATCTTGCATGAACCACTGGTTTTCTAATCGAAACTCATTTGCAAGAAGCTGAGGAATAAAATGATTACGCAGCATGTTTAGATAACGTTCACTGTTCATAGTCTGTTCAAAAAATAATGCCCCTATTACCCCGTAATTCTACCGTAATTCTTGTAATACCGTAATACCGTACCGTAATTCTTGGAGCGTGATGCACCTTTTCATGAAGCTCCTGTGGATTTTTGGAAAGTCAAAAACGCAGATTTTTTTATTAACAACTCAGTCTAGGGGAAAGTGTGCCCCATCTGAAAACCAAACATTTTTCAACAATACGTTTCGGTTAAGAGCCAGTTCAGCGAAAGCCATTCTTTGACATTTTTGTCAGCCGTTAATTAAGGCAACACTGATATTTTGTTCGGATACAAATGAAAATAAGTTTTTAAAATTCGCTGCACAGATCGCCTACAAATCCCAAGTCGTACTGCTGTTTTTCTTTTTGATTCGCCCAGGCTATTCAATAACGCTGCTCTGACAAGTTCAACATTCTGTGGAGAACAAACATTGTTTTCCTGTTCCCTGTTCGCGCTTATTTTCAAATACTGAACCATCATTATTAAATTTTTCGTAACGCTTACGTATTGCTTTAAATAAGGGCGACCACCGAGTTTGAAAATGTGTACGAAACCGTCTTTATGTAAGCACCAACTGCTGTCAATTCTGCCGACATAAAACACATTAATAAAATTATTAACCTTAACAATTATTGCCGAAATAAATGTTGGTTCATTTCGTACGCCACATGTATATAGATATAGCCAGGAAAGTAATGATAATTAACGGAAACGTTTATCCGAAAATAAAAGATAACTGATTTGGACAAGGTGCAAGGACATGGTGAAAAAATCTGCCACGAGGCAAATTAACATATGATATATAAATTACATAAATTTTTTAGTGCTTATAAAAAATAAATTAAAAAAATATATATATATAAATAATGTAATTTACAACTTTCAAACAAAAATAAGAAATACATTAACATTGTATAAAAAATTGTGCCAGTTTAATAGTAATGATATACACTCATAAAACTTCCTGATTATGGTCTTTTTTTTACAATACAAACCAAATTTTTATTACATACAAGATATAAACAACATAAAAATGCTTTCTTAAAACTCAATCCTATTAGGCTTGTACACTGCATTAATTTTAACCAAAAAAAAAAAAAAAATTCAGAAGAGACAGATAAGAAATTACAAAAAAGAATAAAACCTATTAAAATCCAATCAGGAATTTTTATGAAAATGTATCTTGTATTACAATACTAACCAATAATATAAACTTACAATGTAATAAAAATATACCACAATCGACTGTAATAGTATAATATATCGATAACAACATATATCGACATGTTATTTTAAATTAATAACAATTAAACCACAAAATAACGCATAATTATGCAAATATTGAACGGCATAAATGAAGTCCTACGCAAGAACTATCGCATGAAAATAAACAAGAACAAAACAAAAGTAATGAAATGTAGTAGAAATAACAAAGATGGACTGCTGAATGTGAAAATAGGAGGAGAAAAGATTATGGAGGTAGAAGAATTTTGTTATTTGGGAAGTAAAATTACTAAAGATGGACGAAGCAGGAGCGATATAAAATGCCGAATAGCACAAGCTAAACGAGCCTTCAGTAAGAAATATAATTTGTTTACATCAAAAATTAATTTAAATGTCAGGAAAAGATTTTTGAAAGTGTATGTTTGGAGTGTCGCTTTATATGGAAGTGAAACTTGGACGATCGGAGTATCTGAGACGAAAAGATTATAAGCTTTTGAAATGCGGTGCTATAGAAGAATGTTAAAAATCAGGTAGGTGGATAATGTGACAAATGAAGAGGTATTGCGGCAAATAGATGAAGAAAGTAGCATTTGGAAAAATATAGTTAAAAGAAGAGACAGACTTATAGGCCACATACTAAGGCATCCTGGAATAGTCGCTTTAATATTGGAAGGACAGGTAGAAGGGAAAAATTGTGTAGGCAGGCCACGTTTGGAGTATGTAAAACAAATTGTTGGGGATGTAGGATGTAGACGGTATACTGAAATGAAACGACTAGCACTAGATAGGGAATCTTGGAGAGCTGCATCAAACCAGTCAAATGACTGAAGACAAAAAAAAAAAAAAAAATTGCAAATATTTTTTTAAAAAATTTGAAAAACTCCGGAAAAAGGTTTTACAAATTCCCAGATTGGCTGCTGACAGATTTTTATTACAAATATGGTATGAATGTTTAAATATTAATAACTTAATTATTCAAAATTTGGAGTACGATTGTGAAAAACTGACCGGCTTTTAGCAACATTTTGGCAACTCATCGTAGTAATATCAGATGTTTAACCACTGATTTTCGAAGTCGAAGGTTCTGAGGTTCGAACCCTAGTAAAGTTATTTGCTTTATACGGATTTGAATACTAGACAGTGGATTACTCGTGTACGTTGGTGGCTGGAGTTCAATTAACCACACAAATCAAATTGTAATGTATACATAAGGAATTTTTAATCAAAAATTTCTGTCCGATTTGACTTCTTGATCAAATAACGTTTTGCGTCCGCTATACCGGACGCAAATCTAAACCGATTTTGACAAAACTATGTGGGGTGATGTAAACCCATTACGAAAAGAACACTATTGATTTTCAAGCGAGTCGATTTACAGAAACTGAAGTCAAAGGCAAAAATCTGAGTTTTTGTGTACGTTTTCAATAAAATCCCCCCCCCCCCATTTTAAAGTACTTACTACGACAAAGTTTTATTAACAATAAGAAGATACTGCGAATTTTAAACTCTTTTCTAAGCTTAAAATTCGGCTTAAAGAAAAGAAATTTGAAGAGAGAGAGAGAAAATAAAATGAATTGCGATTAGAGGACGGTACTCACTAAAAATGACTTTGAAAAATGCATCTAACAATGAAAACATCGCTGATAGAATAAGTGTGTTACTTTAAAAGGGTCCACCTTTGAATGGGACTTACTGAACTACACAGGTTAAGTATTTTTTGTTTTTACGTGGTAAGGTCGGTTATTATTTGATCACAGTTCGTAGTATAGTACAACTATACACAATATTCAATACCATTTATATCGGCAGTTTTCTTCACCGCCTGCGCCTGTCGGTAGCATCTATTTGTCTTGTCTTCCTCACTATTACCCAATTCTCCTTTCTTTCTTTTTTCTGTTTAACCTCCGGTAATTTTATTTCAGATAATACTTGAAAGGATGATATATATGAGTGAAAATGAAGCATAGTCTTCATTCCTGAGATGTGTAGTTAATTGAAACCCAACCACTAAAGAACACCGGTATCCACAAACTAGTATTCAAATCCTTATAAAAATAACTGACTTTACTAGGACTTGAACGCTGGAACTCTCGACTTCTAAATCAGGTGATTTTAGAAGACGCGTTCAACACTAGACCAACCCGGTAGGTACCCAACTCTCCTACTCCGCGTGACCGTGTACAAGTTACCGCAAAAACAGTGCCTTTCGATGAGCAGTGTACGTGTATGCCATGAACTGGACAGAAATTACACAGCAATAAAAATATTGCTTACTGTTTTAAACAACCTGTGTGTGAGAGAGTATATCTGTATATGAACTGAATTCTATGGCGGTGACTGAATGCTGCGCGCGCAATCCGCCCTATATTAATGGTGATGAGTATAGAAAAGTAGAAACAAAAGACAAAAAAAAAGTATAGAAAAATTTCCTATTAATCATCTAATATTTCAGTCAATAAAATTCAGATGTAAATACACAATTAAAAGTAGGCCACCGTTTGCTTTATATAAAAATCTACAATTGTTCATGTACGCCTATAACGTTATAAATGTGTTGGACACATTACTGGTATTATTATTATTTCTTATATAATGCATTGTATGTAAATCAAAATTCTATATCATTGTACGAACCAATATAGTCATGTGTACTTGTACAATACGCCATACTAGTATGAAACATAATAATACAAATAAGAAAAAAGTATATATATATATATATATATATATATATATATATATATATATATATATATATATATACTCACAAGAGTATATATAAAAATAATTATATTCTGAATTGTATTATATATTAATGAATATAAAAGTTTACTGTGTAGGTAGTTAAAGGATAAACTAGGTATTTAATAACGAGAAAATGGAACTTCAATGAGGGATATTAAACGGAAAGTGATAGTGGAATCGTATTTGTAATTGAATTGCATTAAAGTGCATTCATGTATATTAAATCCAACTAACTGCAATCATCAACTTAAAATAATATATGTATATATATATATATATATATATATATATAGAAAGAGAGAGAGAGAGAGAGCGAGAGAGAGAGAGAGTGTGAGAGAACGAATGAGGGAAGCATATATTACCAGAATGTTGAGGTGTAGGGTGAGAAAGAGAGGGGAGTTCATCCATAATGCAAAAAATCGTGGAATAAATATGGAGAAATGACTCATTCTTTCTGTAACATCGTTATTACGAATTACAATTGTAGAATACTGTTATTATAATTATTCACTGTCATAAATAAAGATTCTTTCTAATTGTATAAGATTACTATTTACTATAATTTTGAAAAAAGTTTTTAAAAAAATGAAAAAAGATTGTAAAAATTCCTGGCACTATCCCTCATGTTCAAAAAGATTTTTAAATGGAAATAATACAATAAAATTAAGTTGTGAAGTGAAATTTATTTTAATTTTAAATAAAAAACTGTGAACATTATTATTATTATTCGGCTTTTATGAAGGTAAAAATTAAATAATATTTCCTATTATGAAATTAATATCTTATTATATAAGATCACTGCAGATTGTCTAGAATTTTCAGATAACTTAGCATTATTTATAAAAGCACTTGAAAATATGCACGATCAAATCAAAGAAATTACAAGTAGATTAGAATTATAGATAGCCTTTAAAAAACTCAATTAATGACCAACATCAGAATTTTAAAATAAATAATAACTTAATAAAAAAGTTAGTTTTAAATATGTTTGACGATGGATTTAAAACAAAATAAAAGAAAACGATAAAATCTAGATTACAGAATAAGAAACATGTATATGAAAAAAAGCTGACAAAACAGTTTTACAGAATGATTTTTTAATCCTGTTACCCAATTGTTAATGTCTGGTAATTTTTTTCTAAGAAAGGAAAATTTTTTTTGTGACACGTAGTTGGTAGCGCTACTCAACCGGTATAGATACGGCAGTGTGAGTTGATTCTCTTTGAGCTGTGTAAACTTTTGTGCCGTTTCCGGTTGTGTTACAAACAGAATGTCTTTTACCATAGAACAACTAGTTTTCATTCTTGAACAATATTTTGCTACGAAATCGTAGCGAGTGTAAAAGAATCATTTCAAATTAAATTTGTTGGTGTTCCCCCGCCAGAAAAAATGCCAATTTCTAGGGTAGCAAACCGATTTCGAGAGACAGGTAGTGTTTGCGACAGAAAACGTAGTGGTCGACCGACTCGCATGACAGATGACGTTTTAGAGAATGTGGAAATAAGATTGCTCAATTCTCCACGGAAAAGTTTACGAAAAGTTTCCACGCAAGTCGGCTTGTCATATTCGAGTGTTCAGAAAGCCGCTAAAAAATTGAAATTGTATCCGTATCGCCTACGATTAGTCTAAGAGCTTCAGCCTCCAGATTTAAACAAGCGATTGCAATATTGCCGTTGCTTTAGGTCTCTCGTAATCGATAACGGAATCGAATTTTTAAACACAGTGTTCTTTAGTGATGAAGCTTGGATCCATCTCGACGGTTATGTGAACAGTCAAAACTGTCGAATTTGGGCGGTTGAAAATCCTAACGCTTTACAAGACAAATCTTTGCATTCTGAAAAAATTGGTGTGTGGTGTGCGATATCTCGTCATCGTATAGTCGGACCCTTATTCTTCGAACAGACAGTAAACGGTGAAGCATACAGGAATATTGTGCGCCACTTTGTGTCCCTCCTGGAACCTCAAGAACGGTATTGCTGGTTTCAGAAAGACGGCGCTACATGTCAGACGTCTCGAGAAACCGTGGATTTTCTGCACGAGTTCTTTGATGATCGAATAATAAGCAAGGTCTCCAGACCTCACATCTCCTAACTACTTTTTGCGGGGCTATATTAAGTCCGAGGCTTTCAAAAACAATCCTCACACTATTGATGAACTTAAAGTCAATATTACAAACTTAATCATGAATATTTCCAATGCAACTCTTAAAAATGTTTCTGCTAATATGCTGAAAAGAGTCCGTACATATTCTTTAACAATTATGTAAGTAATAGCTTTTTATTAAATTTCTTTTGTAAGTAACAAATACATTTTTTTATTCCACCTAAATATCCCTTTCCACAAAATTCCAAACAATCGTATTGTTTGTTTTTTACCCAATCATAAGGTGAGAGTAATACTTATTATCTGGCACGTAATTCCAACGAATCGTATTCTTTGTTTTTTAACCAGTCATAAAGTGAGAGTAATTCTTATCATTATCAGGCAACAAATTCCAACCAATCGTGAATTTTAGTTGGTTTAACTGTTAAATTGTTTCAATTACAGTCTCAATTAAACCTCAAATTACCAACTACCAATTTTACTCTTTAATTTGGGTCCCAAAAATTACAGTAGGGCTTCTTTTTATTAGAAGAGCTGAAATCCGGCCGAAATCTTTCTCTATCCGTTTCCCGAAAACAAAGCATTTCCTCATGTATTTTTATATTAACTTTTTTCATTATCTTTACCAGTAGAACATATACCGTTTCTTCATGGGACACTCTACACACACACACACACACACACACACACACACACACACACACACACACACACACACACACACACACAGACAGGGAGAGAGGGATAGAGAGAGTGAGAGAGAGAGAGAGTGTGACAAACACAGTATGAGAGAGGGGGAAGATAGTCGAACTCTAATGCGTACAGTCAAACATCCTTGTTATTTAAATCATTTTACAAAAGTATAAAAACAGAACTAATTAAATTCAGTCGTAATCATAACAATTTATAAGTTTTTAAACTTTTTATTTTTATTAAAACTTTTTTTAAAATGAGTTTCAATTAAAAAAAAAATTAAATCATACCTACCGCATTCGTTTATCCATTTATTTCTATTCTGGATTGGTCATTTAAAAATATAATAGTTTAAATATTTAAACAATAACATTATGAGTGATTCATTAAAAAAATAAAAATAAATCAAAATAAAATAATGCGTTCTAGAATTTACGTGCTAAATTATATATATATATATATATATATATACACGACTATACAAATGAAGGAACGCACACTAGGTTCGTCGTGCAATATATACACACACTGGAAATAATTATTTGTTTGTAGTTAACATATATCATAGTAAACTGCGTGTACATGATTGATAGTTACGTTACAATATTCTCTCTATACAAAGAAAATAACATGAAATTTTCTGCAACAACATTAAGAAAGAAAAAGAATACGATACACATGGAATACGCATTTATTTACTCTACACACACACACATACACACACGTACACACACATACAGAAAAAAGATACTAAAGAAAGGGGAAAAAAACATAAAAATACTGTGTGTAAAAAGATTTGAAAGGAAAAAAAACGATGTGTCTATGAGTGTAGTTTAGTATTAATAAAGAAAATAGTTTCTTTCGTAAAGTAAAAAAAAAAAGAGGGGATAACTGATTGTGAGTAAGGAAGGAAGTCTGGGAGTAGATTGTAAGAGGTGGGGGAAAATAGTGCTTCCAGCAGCTGTCAGCCAGAGCTCGTACGAAGACCGTTTGCTACGCTATCCTTCCTTTTCTCCTAATTTTGTTCAGTTCACATTTCTAGTCGGACCGTCAGTACGTTGGCGCGCTTTGAACGCGATAGACGTGGTTTATATAATTTTTGTGTGCTTTTTTTCTCTCTGGTTTTTTATAAAATATTATTTTTTATATAATTGCGTGTGGCCTATTGTTATTACAATTTATCTATTTTTTTTTTTTAATTATTTTTTTTTTTTAAGTGAACCATAAAAAACAACCCAGTGATTTTTTTTTCTATAATAAATATATGTGTTTTAATAATTATTTTAATAAAAAAATTTGTGGTGGATTATACATTTAATAAAAAAAATTATCAGCAAATGGAATAATTTACTGTTTAAAATTTAAAAGGAATTCTCTCAGGTAAATTTTAAAATATTTACTATTTATAGATATATATATTAAGAAATATATTTATTTATTTATTCTTTTTATTATTCTGTGTAATATATATATATATATATATATATATGTTCACGGAATATTCCACGAAGTAAAGAAATTTGAATGAAAATGACTGATAAGATGATATTCTTATCAAAAATTTAAATTGAAGCCCAATTATAAATTTATTTAGTTGAATAATCTGCAGTATCATACATCTTGTTTATTAATTACTTATTTTTATTGTAACCTTGAAAATGTAATTATATATTATTCCTGAATTAACGACATATATAATTAGACATAAATATTTCCTAAATTCTTAAAGGGAATAGCACGTGAGAACAGCTAACTGATAAGCCTTCATCATAATAAACATAAACAACTTTAAAAAAATATTATTCATATATTTACTTTCTAAAGAAACAAATAAATGTAGCTTTACTTAGCGTATATATATTTTCCTGTTTAGCCTCCGGTAATTACCTTTCAGATAATACTTCAGAGGATGAATGAGGATAATATGTATGAGTGGAAATAAAGTGTAGTTTTGTACATTCTCAGTTCGACCATTCCCTGAGATGTATGGTTAATTGAAACCCAACCACTAAAGAATACCGGTATCCACGATCTAGTATTGAAATCTTATAAGAGTAACTGTCTTTACTAGGATGTGAACGCTGGAACTCTCGACTTCCAAATCAGCTGATTAGGGAAGACGCGTTCACCACTTGACCACCAATCCGGTGGGTACTTAGCGTATTAAAACAAATTGGCAACTGGTACTTTTCAGTTGTTGAATTTATATAACTTTTTTTCGATTTACATCAATAATGAATTTCTTATACGCAAAAAAAATTAATATTTTTAGAAAAATTATAATAAAAATACTTGTATCGATATTCTTGAACGTAACCAGTGGTTTTTTTTTTATAGAGATAAAAATATTAATCCCCGATTTCTAATCAAAACATTTATTTAAATTCTTAATAATTTTAGAAAGAATTTTTGATTTGTTAAACCAGTAAAAGAATAAAATATTTTTAATAAATCTATAAATCTTGCTCCGTACTTAAGTAATAATATTTACTGATTTTCTTGCCGGAGTACAATACATCTCAGCTTTTTATACTTTTTATACGTTCGAATCCTGGTCAGGCTTTGAGGTTTTTTTTTTATTCTAAAAAAATCATATTTTATAGATTATCGTTTATAATTAATTACTACATTATACTTTATGGTATAATTAAAATATTTTTTTAAAAATAATATTAGTTTTTAGCTATTTTAATTACTTGTAAAATATCAATACCTGATAAAATATAATTTACCAAACGAAAAATTGATTTAGAGAAAGAAATAATCTGGATGTACAAAAGTTTAATATATTTTAAAATAAAATTAAAAATAGATTCAATTTCAAACGTGATTAACAAAAAAAAAAATAATAATAATATTTTTATTTCTAGGGTATGGGATTATATTACCCTATTAGTGAAAGAGGTTGAAATCTGTTCCCAGCTAATTAAACCTATATATATAAAATTCTTTTCTTTTTTTTTTAGAAAAATATATTAAGTTAATTTGATATAAGTAATAAAAAATCTGATGGCTTCCTTGTGCGCCTATTAAATTATATATATATTTTTTTTATATTTATATTTTTATTACATTTTTTCATATCTTTTTTTATTATTGAATTACTATTTTTTTTGTAAAAATCTTTTTACAATCACAGGTTAATAATTATTAATAAATCAATATATTTAAATTAAAAAAAAAGTTAATAAAAGGAGATGAAGTCTGATTCGAACAGATGTGTCTTCTTTTTATAAGTCCAAATATTTCATTAATTAAAATTTCATTTGGTTATAACTCTAGAACCAGTGAAAATAAGTACCACTTATGATAGATACATCGCTGAAAAGCTATCAATGACGGCTTATTACTGCAGTTAAGAAAAAGTAAAAATCAATATTTTTTTTTATTTTGGGCTTTTTGGACACTTTTGGTCCAGTCGATTGCAATGAAAAGGAGAGGTGCACAACTAGATGTTACAATAGTCCTAAAGCCAAAATTTCAACATCCTACGGCTAATTGTTTTTGAGTTATGCGAGAAACATAGGTACGTTCAGATGTCACGCCGGAACTATTCAACATGGATTCAGGGATGATCAAAATGGATATTTTCGATGAAATCTGAAAACCGAAATTTTTCGAAATAATACTTCCTTTCCGAAGTAAAAATGATATACATTAAAAACAAAATTTTTGTTGTTAACATTTTAATGATAATTCAACCATATTTCAAAAGTATAATTTAAAAAAAAATTAATGAAATATGAACTCTTTTAAAATATAACTCTCAAATTTCCTGAACTCCTAATTTTAAATAAATTTAAAAACATTTAACTGAATCAGTTTCTCTGATAAACAAATGTAACTAATAGAGGTGTAATAGTTTTGAGATATAAAATTATCTTTACTGAATAGAAGTAAATTAGATAGCTGACGCAGTGAACCTTGGACTACGACGGCTACTTCGGTACCTTTTATCCAAACTGAAAAAAATTCAGTTTTCATGCGCAAAATAAATCGCTTTCTTGTAAGTACAACTTATTTTGTGTTACTGGATGGTATTATGGATTACTTTTAAATATTTTCTAATTCTGCTGTTTATAAATGATAAGTTTTACTCCATAAAAAAGAAATTTTACGGTATATTTTTAAATGTTATAAAAATGTTGACCTATTCTCAACAAATGTAATAATTACGAGGGATATCTCTAAAGTAAAGACCGCTGGAAAATCTTTCTCTTTAAAGTTGGCTAACCTGTGTCGTTCTTGGCCACGCTAGTAACGTACACAGTGCATTGTTGTCTGTAAGTTCTCGCGTTGTAGTATCTTTGATTATGTGTTAGTTATTACGTTATAAAATGAATAGGAAAATCGATGTTCCCGACTGTGAAATACGTGGTCATACGTGATTTAAATTATCAAAACGTTAAGCAGGCTGAAATTCATAGGCAGTTAGTTCTGTGTACGATGATAATGTAATGAATGAAAGAAACGTCCAGAAATGATGTGATTGGTGTAGAAATAACAGAATTAATATTTACAATGAAGAACGTTTGGGGAAGCCTTCGATAATCACCGAGGACTTGTTGAAACGCGTCGATGATGAAATCAGAAGAGATCGTCGCTCAGTGATTTCAGATCTAGCCCTTCTTTTTCCTTATCTTCAAGAGCTGTTATCGGTTGCATTGTTCATGACCGGTTAGCCTTCAGAAAGGTTTGCGCATATCGGGTACCGCACCTCTTAACAGAACGTAATAAAAAAATCCGAATGGGATCTTTGGAATTTTTGATGCGCTACATAGAAAAAGGTAAAGAGTTCCTTAATTCAATTGTTACCGGCGATGAAACATGAATTTCGTATTACACGCTAGAAAGAAAACGGCAGTCAAGTCAACGGCGTTGTCCTCAATCACCAACCAGACCAACAATGGTCAAGCCGCACCATTTAGACACAAACTGATGGCCACAGCTCTTTCAGATCGGTTTAGCATACTGCTGATTGATTTCGTACCGCGTGGAACGACTATAAATGCAGAAACTTACTGCGAAACTCTACGTAAGTTACGGCGCGCCAGATTTAACATCGGCGACGTAGGCGGCTGACCGATAGCCTCGTCCTGCTGAACGATAATATACGTCCACATGTTGCGGGTCCGACACGTGATTTACTGAGAACATTTAGATGGGAAATTTACGATCACCTACCATATAGTCCCCGGACTTAGCAGCTCCTTCTGATTACTATTTGTTTGGAAAATTGAAGGCATTTTTGAGTGGTAAGCAATTCGCAGGTGACGATGAAGTTAAAAATTCTGAAAAAAAGTCTGACGTGGAATAGTATTTATTTATATTTTCGGTTATAGCATTTCTCTCTTTCTCCTTTTTCTGTTTAGCCTCCGGAACCACCGTAAGGTATTATTTCAGAGGATGATATGTATTAATGTAAATAAAGTGTAGTCTTGTACAGTCTCTGAGGTGCGGTTAATTGAAACCCAACCACCAAAGAACATAGGTATCCACGATATTTTATTCAAATCCGGTTATAGCATCTAACATACATACACTTATTGAATTCTGTTAAGTCTGTTAAGTTCGAATGTGATAAAATTTTGAAAAAAAAATTCTGTATGTATCCATGTAAATATGCTTATATTTTGATGTATTCTGTTTTATTTATCAGAATTTTTTCAATTTATAATCATGAAATTTGATGCAGCGGCTTGTAAAATAGAGAAATCTTTTCATTAATATATTTTAACTTTTAAATTTGCTATGAAAATTTTACTAGTCAGTTTTTAGAAAGAAAAAAATATTTTCAAATTATTAACACGAATAAACTTTAGGTAAAAAAATGTAAATTTAAACACAATTCTCACCCGAAAAAAATTTAAGGTTTTACTATAAAATATTATTTTTCCGTAATCATGAAACTTGTAAGGACATAACATAAAACACAAATACAGTTTGTGTTTAGGACCAAATACAGGACAACATACGTGATCTGTTTAAAAAAAACCGAACTTTTTTAATTACGTGCCAACGAAGATATTTAGTGACGTGCGGCTGGCAGCATTATGTACCGCATAACCTCCTTTGTAATTCTTAGACCGTTCCTAAGAATTACAAAAAGCACAGGTCAAGCTTATTAGGAAAAGTGAGGAATAAAGTGGTTTCTCATTAAACCTTTTATCATTACAGCATGAGTTGAATATGTTGTAGTAAAACTGTACAAAAAATCACCGAAATGAAAATAATATTCAGTCACACAAATTACTACTTTACTCTGTTTACCTTAGACTGTATAATTAACATTATTACTCTCAGAGAAATCTAATTTCACTTTTTTATCTCACGTTCGTTACATTACCATAACTATAAGAAACTACTGCGTACAATAACAAATTAATAATTTATTATTTGTGTCAAATAATAATAATAATAAATTGTGTCAAAAACACAAGAACTTTACTAGGTAAAAAATAGCCACTGAAGACTTGCTTTTTTTTAAATATTTTTTATTCCAGGTTATTTAAATCTCTATTGCCGTAGCAGCACTATATGTGCAGCGATCAGCCAAAAGTTTGTATATTTGATTTTTTTTTTGCAAACGTCGACATTTCAAGACTCTCTTAGTCCAAAAACAAATAAGAAAAGTTATAGAAATTTCCGGAAGATATACGAAGTATGTTCAAAAACTAAACAGAATTTTAAAATTTCGCGGGTTGTATTAGTCTAATTCTCGGGATTTTTTCGTTGTTGTATTGGTAAACATGTTTGAAACGTATCTGTACATTTTTAGCCGTATTGGATGCTTAGTCTGTTATCAGCTGTCAAAAGGATAACACGTGTTTTGTTACCATCGGCAAAATATTTACAAATTTTTTATTTGTATATATAATGGGTCAGAGAATTTGTATTAAATTTTGGTGTAAAAATGGAATAAAATGTAGTAATATTTAAAAAATGTTAAATACTGCTTTTGCTAAGTCTGCTATGAGTAAAACAAGGGTTTACGAGAGGTATAAGCGTTTCCAAGAAGGTTATGAAGACGTTGAAGATGACGAGCGCTCCGGACCCCCCAGCAGATCAACAACTGATGAAAACATGAAAAAGTGAAAAAAATGATTACGAATGATCGCCGAATCGCAATCAGAGAAGTCGTTGATGTTGGGATATCAACTGGCTCATGCCATGAAGTTTTTTCGGATGTTTTGGGAATGAAACGTAACAGCAAAATCTTAACAAATTGTTGAATTTCGAACAAAAACAGCGACGAATGGAAGTTTTTCAGGAGTCGCTGAATGAAGTCAACAACTATGCAGAACTCCTGAAACGTGTCATAACAGGTGATGAAACATGAGTTTACGGATATGATGTCGAATTTAAGGCTGTTGGAGGCATTCTGGATCACCAAGAACGAAAAAAGCACGACAAGTACTGTCGAATGTTTGAAGTTTATGCTCACTGTGTTCTTCGATTTTAACGGCATAGTGCATCATCAGTTCTTGCCACAAGGTCAAACGATCAATAAGGAGTATTACCTACAAATACAACGCCGTTTGCGTGAACCAATCCAAAAAAACTGCCCGGATTTTTGGCGAAACAATTCATGGCTTTTACACCACGATAATGTGCCTGCTCACACTTCTTTGCTTGTTCGTTAATTTTTAGCCAAAAACAACACTGTAATGATACTTCAACCACCATATTCGTCCGATATAGCCCCGTGTGACTTTTTTCTATTCCCAAAAATAAACAGAACCTTAAAGGGCCGTCGTTTTAAAAGCATGAGATTAAAAGCGAATAGCTGAAAGAGCTAAACACTATTCCAAAAATCGAGTTCCAGAAGTGTTTCGAGAATTGGAAATAGTGTTGGCATAACTGTATAATATCTAATGTGAACGATTTTGAAGGGAATAACATTAATGTAGACGAAAAAATAAAATTCATACAAAAAAACAAAAATTTTCGTTACATTTTTAACACATTTCGTACGTGTGTTGAACTGTAGTATTTTGATTAAAATTTCCGGCTCGAAATAAATTCTTCAAAATTGACTAAAATACTTCTATATAAGGAACATTAAATTTATGATGGCACGAAGACTTTCAAAACCTGTTCTACTCGTGAAAATTCACAGTTTCTAAAAACTAAAATTCACAAAAAAACCTTCACTAACAACACATTTTACAGTATTTATATTATTACTTTTCTGACAAATTCAGTAAAGTACTGTTTCTGAATAAAACTCGATCTTTCTAAATTTTCTTTGTTGTATTAAACTTGTGAACCATTTTGTTTACAATTGAATTCTCTACAAGTTTTATCTAAAGGTTTTATGTGTTTATTACCCGTTTAACAAACGTCAAACATAAAAAACAAACAGAGTTTTTTACTCCAGTTTATTGGTTTTCACCACAGATTACTCAAAAACTACCAAAGACGGTTGAACTACGGTTCTAGAATCTATTTTATTCGATATTTTAGGTCAAAAACCATACGAAATTATTAATTTTGCTCCTTAATTAACGTACTAAAAATTTCAGCATATCATTTCACTGAGGAAGTCACCGGAACGCAGCTTTAGACGCGTGGCGTGATAGCACTACAACTGAGGGTTATTTCTGATGCACGGCTTACAAACACATACAGACACAATTAAAAATATTTATTGTTTTATTTAAATATAATAATTTTTTCGTTTATTTCATTCAATGATTCTAAGTAAAGCGCGCGCGCATACCGTATTTAATTCGCGTGGTTGTGGCGGTACTAGCGGCGACGGTCGGCACTAACTAAATTAATGTAATTTCACAATTTACATAAAATAAATTTCGCTTGTGTAGTCAACAGATTAGTGTAGTTGCGAGGCTTAACCCACCAGGTACCGAGTCAACCAGACGATCGTTCGAGGCCCGGCCAGACTAAGTTATTTTTTTTAAATTTATATATTATTCATTTAATAAGACTACCCCTCACCTGTGACGTCACAACATAGCAGACGAATACAACAGCAATTTTTGGGGTGCGAGTACGATTTTGCAAAAATGTTTTTTTTTGCAAATATTGTTATTTTTTAATCGTGAAAAATATATCTAAGAAAATATGACCTTAATTATGCGAAATATCGAGATATTGAGGGTGACCTTGCTCTATACACTCTTTCCCTTGTCCTTTTAATTGAAATTGTAATGGCATCAATGCCTCATATATAGAAGTAATCTTACCAATTTTTGGTAAAACTCGGTCCAGTGGTTTCGGAGAAATAAGGTGATTTAGAGGACGACATCGAAAACACACGCAAGCTCGCCTACACACATACGTACATTATTAACATTCGGAAAATTTCTATCCGGTTTTTTAGGTTCCTGAGATGTCAAAACCTCAAGATAAGGTGAAAACCGCATATGCCCAAATTGGACCGATGATTTTATGCCGATCTCCAAGGTGGAATAATATGGGTTTCAGCCTTTCATCAGGGGGTGCCGAGTTAGAAATCCGGTCAGACATGGAATTTTTCATGCGCTACAAAATTCCATTTTTGTATTCTCACGTACTACTAGCATATTTCTGTGAAAGTATCTTTGTTTGATTAATTATCAACTAAAAAATAAAATAGTTTTTTCTTACTAATTTAATTATATTATTTAATCTCCATTTAGAATTTTGTTGAACGTAAGGAACAGAGCCGGAAAAGTTATACAAATTTTTGCCGGCTTTTTTTATTCTAAACAAATCAAGGTTGAAATAACTGAAATAATATTAAAACCTTATCAATCGTTATTTCCTAATATAAATATAAATGGTAATTAAATATAATAATTTTAACAACTTTTTATTGGTTCAGTTTAACGTTTAGAAGTAGCTTTATTTTTCTAACTGAATTATTTATTATTAGGATGAAATTAGTTCATTCATAGAATTCTGGGTTCGAGTCCTTCTTCGCGCAATAAATTATTTAAAATAATAGAATATGAGTGATGGACTATTTCACCACAAAACTTTTACAGCAAACTTGTATTGGCAATATGAATATGGAAATTTGTAGCTTATGAAAAATGGTATACTTGACCGGGATTAGAAGCTAGGACCTTCGGTTAGAAGGTCGAGACACTATCATTCTGCCAGGAAGATTGGCTTTAAAATAAGTTTTATTTTTTTAAATACACCAAACTAAGGTATTCTGATCTTTGTAAATTAAAAAAATACATAACATACATTTTTTTTATTATTATATATTTTTTTAGTAAGAAAATCCCTCGTAATTATTTGAAATTATAATTTCAAATTTTTGATATTCATTTAAAAATTGGTTAGAAAAGAATGAGTGATGGACTACATTTACAATAAAAAAGTGCATGTGTATCCATATATATATATATATATACCAAGAAAGTTTATTAAAAAGAAAGGACAAAAAAACAGAAATTAGTATAGCATATACAGCATGAATAAAAGCCTTCTCCCGGATTGGGCCCCCTAGTAATAGAACGTGACTTGGAACCCTTCTCCATTCTCTTATATAAACATATTGTACATTATACCTATGACCATCGTTCAACCAATTATTTTTGTCACACATACCATTGTACAGTTTTTGTATAAGAAGTCATTGTCTTACGAGATAGGATTCTGTAAATTATCAGTAAAACGCATTATCATTTCTTGTTTAAATTCTATAACATTAAGCAGTTATGTAAATATGATACCCCCCTTTATATAATGTATTTTTTTATTTACCATTCTACATCCAGTTTTAACTCTCATTTAACTATTTAGATTAAATGATATAGATAGCTTAGAATCTTTGAAGAAGTGTACTAAAATATAAATTACGGCTCTTTTACATTTTAATAACAACTTCAGTAAGAAAAAAATCACACTTTTTTCGTTTTGAGAATATTTTTTTATAAAACGTATTCAAACACACACACCCACATCTACATACTCATACAGTCGTTAGCCGTTCATTTGATCTGCACACTTAGTCTTTTAATAATGTTCTCAATGTACATTAGCAGGAAAATAAAAAAATGTAATTTTATAATAAAAATGTAAAATTTTATCCGAAATAATAATTACAATTTAATAAAAAAAAAAGGTGTACCATATTTAAAAAAGCTGACGACAGCACACAGTTTTAGGATTTCCCGTCACGCAGCTAAAGCTCGATCCGGAAAAGTCCTATAGCTATAGATTGTTTCTGATGCACGGCTTATACATATACACACACAACTTAATTGAAAATACTTATCATTTTACTTAAATATAATATTTTTTCGTTTATTTAATTTAATAAGTTTAATAAAAGCGCGACCGCGTATACCGTATTTAATTGGTGTAATGGTACTAGCGGTGACTGTCGGCACTAACTAAACTAATGTAATTTCACAACTTACATAGAACGAATTTCGCTTTTACGGTGTGCGTACCGGTGTAGCCGCGAGGCTTACCGCACGAATTACCGAGTCAACCGGGCGATCAAGTTCGAGACCCAACCAGACCGAGTTATGTTTTTACAATATTATTAATTTATTTAATTCTACCGCTCATCTGTGAGGTTACAACATAGCAGTCGACTACAACACCATTTTTTCGAGTGGGGGTGCTTCTGTAAATACTTTTTCTTTAACCGTTAACAAATGTACCTAAGAAAAATATGACCTTAATTAGACAAAATCTCGAGATACTGAGGCTGAACTTGCTCTACAGTCTGACTCCCTTGACCTTTCATGTTGAAAACTTGAAATCATTTGAGTTAGAGTTCATAAGTACCTAGGTGTTTTGTTTGATCAAAAGTTGCTGTTAAGCAACCACATTAGGCAAGTAGCGACGAACGCCGTCTCAGTGATGCACAAACTTAAGAGCATTGCTCCTAATGGTTTGTTGAGCCGTCAAATGTACATGGTGTACCGAGGTGTCTTCGAAAGCATTACCTAACATGCGGCGCCCGTTGGGCGCATAGGTTAGATATGAATAGAGCACTTGAGTTGTGCGTCTGCAGAGAGGTCCAGTCAAATGAACACCTGATGTTTGACTATCCTGCTTTTGGGGGGGGGGGCAGAGCCCCCAAGAGCAGTTCCAGGGCCACCCTGGAACTTAGAGGTCAAGGGAAAAATTGACCACTCACAAGCGGCGAGTCAATGTGGTGAGAACCGTATTGTCGGACCGTGTGGGAGTTCCTTGATGCGGTTGCATTATTCAACCGACATCAGTAGTTTACCTAAGGGAAAAGACTCTTACCGCCTTCTACTTATTGAAACTAACCTACAGATATATATGGCTGACCACCAGCCAATTAAGCCTCCAAGCGCTTTAATATGGTGGACAGGTGGACTAGCATTCAGCGACCTAGGCGTGGCAGCAAATTGCTGTCTAGACGGAATAAAGTTTAATTTATGGATGTCATATATATTTTTAGTAGTTGACGGTGTTCGCCTATCCATTTTAGCAAATATATGACAAGTGAGCGGTTGGGACACGTAAGTTGGTGGTGTATGGCATCGCGCTTAGTCCGCTCACGCTGTTAGGTAAGCTCTAGGAGCTATTTAGGACATTGGTCGCTAAACTGTTTCGAGGCTCAGTAGCCGTTTGTGGCAAAGACATTGGGTCTTATGCTTTAAAGCGACAGAATGGAGTGATAACGAAAGAATTGTTAAGCAAACCAATATACGTTGAAAACTTGATGGTTTCAATACCTCATTAATAGAGGTAATCTGAACAAATTTGGTCAAAATCGGTTTAGTATTTCTGAAGATATAAGGTGATTTAGAGATCAACGACGAACACAAGTACATACGAACATTAACATCCGGAAATTTTCCATCTGGTTTTTTGGGTCCCCCACGTATCAAAACGTCAAGATCCCGTGAAAACCGCATACGATCAAATTAAACCGATTACAGCTCTTTACTTTCTAGAGCTCTATAGCTCTGCTATAGCGCTATCTGGACTGATAAGTAAAATGCCTTGCCCGATCAGGATTCGAAACCCGGGACTTCTAGATGAATCATCGAGATCCTACTACTCTGTCTAGGAGATCGATATCATTTGATGAAATACACACATACAGAAACGCGTGCACACGATTTTTCTTTTTTAGAGGAATTATTATTAATAAATTATAAAGAAATATTTACACTCTGAATCAGTTATGTTGTAATTTTAGAGTTCATAGATCTTTACGTTAAAAATATAATTCTATAATTAACATTTTTAAAATAAAATAATTATTTATTTATTACTAACAGACCCGGCAATGCTACGCTATTAATATATATATATATATATATATATATATATATATATATAGAGAGAGAGAGAGAGAGAGAGAGTGAGAGAGTTTTTTTTAATGAACACAACTGAAAATTTGATTTGAACTGAAAAAATTAAAAAACTGAACTTTACAACTTCTCCCTTTCACCCTTCTCCCTCGCCCCTCTTCCAGTTTCCTTTTTACCCTTTCCCGTTTTCCCCTTTTCTCTTTCCACCTTTTCCCCGTTTTCCATTTTTCCCTTTTGCCCGCGCGTAAATCGGTCCGTTAGTTTTTTTGGTTTTAGCGGACACACATACGAATATGCCTTTTATATATATATAGAATAAAAAAGCCTGTTTGTATATTTGTTTGTTTCGTAAATATCTCGACACCTAGCGGGTATAGTTTTTGCAAAAATATTTCTTTTCACGTAACTAATATTCATATTCTAAATATGAACCAAATCGGTCCATAAATATAATTTTTCTAAATATCTCAACCCCAGCGCCATCTAGCGGGTTCATTTTTTTCAGAGATAATTCTTTCCACGTAAGTAACATGTAATCTGAATATGAGGCAAATCGGACCGTAAATACAATTTTTCGAAATATCTCGACGCCGGCGCCACCTAGCGGGTCCAAATTAATTCAAAAACCTTCCTTGGCATGCGTCCAACCATTCCCCAAAGTTTCATCGCTATCGGATTAACGGTTTAGGAAGGCATAAGAGACATACAGACAGACAAACGTTCATTTTTATATATATAGATAATAATACTTCATATTAATTTAATTCACTGAACAATTTAAACAATTTTTGTTTTTTTTTAAATATAATTAATTAAAGAAATAACAAATTTCTCTTACTTTTAAACACTACACACACATACACACATTTATAACAAACCATTTACACTAAAACAAAAAAAAACCAGTTTAATAAACATTAATATATATATATATATATATATATATATATATTAGGTAATATTAACGTTAATTTAAAACCGCTACCTTAAAATGTCTGTAACATTTTTTTTTAAATTTCATCCAACACAATTTAGAATAAAATTATAATAAAAACAAACTTTGTGAACAGTAGTTTATAAATGAGATAATAAAACAGGTAAATGTAACAGAATTTTATAATAGTGAAGTTAAGTGAACAAAGAATTAGAAATGTAAGTTTAGTTAATAATAAATGAAACAATAATAAAAATTTTTAAGTAAATAGAAAAAAATATATATAAAAAAATAAAGGCCAAGTAAAAGGGTTAATAAACATTTTTAAAACAATCTGACTACAATAAAAAGACAAGAAAGTACTATTTAAATAAAAACAATAAAAAAGGAAACAAAAGTATATAATTGAATTAATAACATTAAACTAATAGATTTTATACTGTTTTCCTTCCAAATCTTTCTTTAATATTTTTTTATCATTACTTTTTTTTTGGTTCTGTAATTTCTTATAAAAATTTAATTAATTTTTTTTTAACGAATCTTGATAATTTTAGTTTGGGTATTTATAGCAGTTCCATTTTCTGACTATGTTAAAAATACCCATATTAACTAGTACACATTTACAATAATATATATATATGTATATATATACACATCACTCTTTCATCTACTATAATATGATTATATTTTTCTACATGTTTTTTATTTTAAAAAAATTTTATTACTTTGAACTGGATCATCAACCTTTCTTTTTATTCTTTTTATTCACAATGATGCTACAACTAAAATAAATGATATTAAGAATACACTTACACACAAACGTACAAAGAGATAACTTTATATTAATAAAATTTAAGTACCTAATACAACTGGTTTAAACTTTTATGTATAAATAAATATATATATAAAACGTAGATAGGTTTTGTGTTAAGAACAGTGGCATTTAATCTGTTACTATTGTAAGATTACCATAATGAATGAATAATATGAAGTTTATTCTTTATATTGCATATTCATACAAGATTATTACTTAAATAATTATATATGTATACATAAATATAAATGTAGAATGAAAAATTTAGGTAGAAAAAAAAACGATTTTTTCTTTTACCTCTCTCTCACTCATCTCAAAACATACATCCATTTTTCTAAATAAAAATAAATTAAATGTATCGTAATTTATAATTTCTCTTAATGTAATTTTAATAAATATTTTTTGTAAAAATAATTATTAATTTTTTTTCATAGAAAAGTTTTAATTATTACAAAAAAAAGGCGTAAATCGGATTACTTCAAATTATTTTTACAAAATTCTATTTAAAAAAAAAAAAAAAAAAATATTAATTAAAATAAGATAAAGTTATAAATTAAAAATGATACATAGAAACCATTTTAAGGTAATCTCTTTTTATTCTTGGAAGAATATCAAATTTTATATACTGTGGATTCTGTTTGTATGTATCGGGTTCGCAAATAGAAAAAAAAAATATTAGATCGTCCTTTTTTACAAATATGGAATATTTTATTAAGTTCCTAAGTTTATAGAAGATATTTTTAAATGCTGTTTATTATACTATCTCCTTACACAGTAAACTCTTTGTATACATGATTACACGGTATTGACCCTTGTATTTTTATCAGAAGTATTTTGAGAAGAAACGAGAGGTCTTTGAAAGGAAAATCTATCGATGGTCGTTTGAAATTAACGAGAAGTTTTCGAGGATATATTTAAAAGGTTATGGTAATTAGTTTATTAAAAGGAAAAACCTGGAAATACATTTTCATATGTAGAGGGAAATTAAAAAAAAAAAAGAAATCTGACAGACAACACTGTTGCAGGACGACTTTCCCGTCGCGCGACGAAAGCCGCGTTCCGGGAAAGTTCTAAAACTATAGGTTGTTTCTGATGCACGGTTTACATACACAATTTAATTTAAAAGGGTGATTCAAAGAAACGGGAAATTTTGAAAGTTGTGTTGGTAGCCGTGGGCGATTGGTACCACTTGATAAGTGGCGCCAGCCCCTATAACCTAACCTGCCATTTAGTTGTCATGGATCCTTGGATTGGTGCGCAACGTGCATTTGCTATCAAAGCGTTTTACAAAAACAATGACAGTGTGGAGGGAGCGGGTAGAGAATTTCGCCGTCATTTTAATCTGGGACGGCACGACCGTGTTCCATCAGCATATGCAATTAAAACATGGATATCTAATTTTTAGGAAACCGGTTCGGCAATGAAAAAGAAACCTCCAGGCCGTGAGCGAACCGACCGTACACCAAAAAATGTTCAAGCTTTACAAGATTTCTGTCACACGAAGTCACATCGGTCAATCCGTCGTCTCTCAGCATCTTTACAATTTCATAGTTCAACTGTTCGAAGAATGTTAGGGAACGACTTGCAATACCATCCGTACAAGTGCAGATCGTCCAGGAACTGAAACCGAACGATGCAGTTGTGCGAGCACAATTCTGTAATGTAATGCTTCAGAAGATAAATGATAACCAAGAGTTTGTTCACGAACTGTGGATGTCAGACGAAGCGCATTTCCACCTCAGTGGATTTGTTAACGAGCAAAATTTCAAATACTGGGCACAAGAAAATCCTACGCGGCTACACCACCGTCCGTTGCACAGCCAGAAAGTGACCGTGTGGTGTGCTATGTCATCTTACGGTGTTATAGGTCCTTATTTTTTTTGAGGATGACAACGGTCTTGCGATTACAGTGACGTCGGCTCGTTACGTAGCTTGAAATCTTTGTTGTGGAACAACAAAAGAGATTTCCACCGATTCTTAACACAGCCTGGTTTCATCAAGACGGAGCAACGTCACATACTGTACAAATATCGATGGCAGCTGTACGCCGATTGTTTGGATAACGTGTCGTTTCACGAAATGGTGATATTAGATGGCCTCCCAGATCGCCTGATCTCTCAGCTTGCGATTACCTTTTGTGGGGTTACCTTAAAAGCAAAGCGTTCCACAGTAGACCTGCTACAACGGAAGAACTGAAGGCAAAGATCCGAGAAGCAATTGCGGAAATTCCAGTTGAAATGTTACGTCAAACCAGGAACAATTTAACGAAGAGACTTCGTGAGTGTTTACGTAGAAGAGGAGGTCACCTGGAAGATGTCATCTTTAAAAAATAAATTAAAATGTATGTATCCTAAAATGGCAACATTTGTACAATTACATGAAATAAAATTCATTTGCTAAAAAAAAATTTTTCATTAACGTTATTTAACTTTTTAAATTTTCCGTTTCTTTGTATATATCATTTTATCTACATAAAATATTTTTTCGTTTATTTAATTCAATGATTCTCACTAAAGCGCGCAGGCACACCGAATTTAATTCGCGTAAGTGTTGCAGTACTAGAGGCGATGTTCGACACTAAAAAAAAAATAATGTAATTTCAAAACCTACATACAAAAAATTTTGCTTTTACGTTTGGTAGACTGGTACAGCTGCGAGAGTTACCGCACCACGTACCGAGTCGATCGGGCGATCGAGTTCAAGACCTAATCACAGACCGAGTTACTTTTTTATAATTCAAATATTATTATTCATTTATTTAATTCTGCCGCTTACCTGTGACGTCACAACATTCAACTGTGAATACAACAGCTTTTTTTTGGGGGGTGCGATTTTTCAAAACTTTTTTTTGAAAATATTATTTTCTAATCGTTAAAAAAGATGCTTTTGAAAAATATGACTTTATTGAGGCGAAATTTCGAGATCCGAGGGGGACCTTGCTCTACAGTCTCAGCCCCTTCAAAAAACGGGTTCAAAATATCAATTTCAAAATTAACAAACTTCTTTCTTTTCTTCTTTCTTTCTTTTTCCTGTTTAGCCTCCGGTAACTACCGTTTAGATAATTTTTCAGAGGATGAATGAGGATGATATGTATGAGTGTAAATGAAGTGTAGTCTTGTACATTCTCAGTTCGACCATTCCTGAGATGTGTGGTTAATTGAAACCCAACCACCAAAGAACACCGGTATCCACGATCTAGTATTCAAATCCGTGTAAAAATAACTGGCTTTACTAGGACTTGAACGCTGTAACTCTCGATTTCCAAATCAGCTGATTTGGGAAGACGCGTTAACGACTAGACCAACCCAGTGGGTCATATTAGAGCTACAGGTCTTGAAAGGAAATTATTTTAATCTGTCTAATTTGGCCATATATCATTGGATATATGACGTTTTCATTGGATCTTGACGTTTTGACACCTAACGAACCCAAAAAACCAGATAAAAAATTGTCCGGTTGTTAATGTTCGCATAATGTGTGTTCGGTGTCGTCTTTAAATCACCTTATATCTCCAGAAATACTGAACCGATTTTGACTAAACTCGGTCAGATTACTTCTATATTTGTCACAATGATGCCATTACATTTTCAACTCTCGACTTCCAAATCAGCTGATTTGGGAAGACGCGTTCACCACTAGACCAACCCGGTCGGTTAAAATCAACAAACTTAAAACTTCAAAACTTAACGGAACTTTTAACTTCAAAATTTAACGTCTTCCATGCCTCATGTGTAGAAGTAATCCGACCATATTTACTCAAATTGGTCCCGTAGTTCTGGAGATATAAGATAATTTAGAGGACGAGACCGAAAATACATACCTATGTATGAAGATTAATATCCGGAAAATTTTCACCCGTTTTTTGGATTCCTTAGGTGTCAAAACGTCAAGATCCGTTGAAAACCGTATATGCCTAAGTCGGACCAATTACAATACTTTCCCTTCTAGAACTATAGCTCTGTTATAACGCTATGTAGACGGGAAAGTAAAAGTATCAGCTACCGTGTCTTTTGACTTAAAGGGAAAATTCCTGGAAAACTGAGGAACAGGCCGATGGAAAATTTCACGGTTAAATAATTTAAGTTTATGGTTTTCGGATTAACGAGTTTTTATCCCGGTTAAGAATAGATAAAGTACTAATTTGCCTTGATGATTGATCACCATGTTCGATAACGAATTAAAAGAATAGTTTATCAATAAAAACCAAATCGATCTAACCAGCCAGCAACACATCATACCGAATAAAATAAAAATATTTTGTTATATATTTGTAATATTAGTAAGAATAATATCTAAAACTTACGGCAATATAAGTTAAAATTATATAGTTGACAATAGGATGAGACCGGTTTGTGGATCTGTTTTTATATCTTCGTTTAGTAAAGAGGAGAAGAAAGGGTTAGTCATCTTTGAAAAAAATAAAATAATTCAAGGGGACATGATAATATATCCACCGACTTCTATAAAAAAAAATGTATTAAAACATTATAAATATATTGGAATTTATCATTAATAAGAGTTTTGAAACTGGTATTCTCCCGCAAGTACTCAAAAAGCCTATAGTCATCCCGGTATTCAATAAAGGTGATTCAAGAAAAGTGGAAAACTACCGACCGATATCTTTGGTCCTTATTCTATCCAAAATAATACAACGATTCATGAAATATAGATTAAATTATTTTCCTGGTAAAACCAATTTATTTTAGTAAGAGTCAATTTGGATTCATCTATATATATAAAAATGAATGTTTGTCTGTCTCTTATGCCTTCCTAAACCGTTCATCCGATAGCGATGAAACTTTGGGGAATGGTTGGACGCATGCCAGGGAAGGTTTCTGAATTAGTTTGGACCCGCTAGGTGGCGCTGGCGTCGAGATATTTCGAAAAATTGTATTTATGGTCCGATTTGTCACATATTTAGAATACATGTTACTTACATGGAAAGAATTATCTTTGCAAAAAATTAATCCGCTAGATGGCGCTGGGGTTGAGATATTTCGAAAAATTGTATTTATGGTCCGATTTGTCACATATTCAGAATACATGTTACTTACATGGAAAGAATTATCTTTGCAAAAAATTAATCCGCTAGATGGCGCTGGGGTTGAGATATTTCGAAAAATTATATTTATGGACCGATTTGGTTCATATTCAGAATATGAATATTAGTTACGTGAAAAGAAATATTTTTGCAAAACTATACCCGCTAGGTGGGGCCGGTGTCGAGTAATTTACGAAACAAACAAACAAATATACAAACAGACTTTTTTATTCTATATATATATATATATATATATAAAAGGCATGCTCGTATGTGTGTCCGCTGAAGACAAAAAAACTAATGGACCGATTTATGTGCGGGCAAAAGGGAAAAATGGGGAAAATGTGGAAAGAGAAAAAGGGAAAACGGGAAAGGGTAAAAAGAAAACTGTGAGAGGGGTGAGGGAGAAGGGTGAAAGGGAGAAGCTGGAAAGGGAAAAGGGGAAGAAAAATAAGTGTAAGGTAAAATTTGTGACGTTCAGTTTTTTAATTTATTTATCAAATTTTCAATTGTGTTCATTTTAACTCTCTCTCTCTCTCTCTCTCTTTCTCTCTCTCTCACTCTCTCTCTCTCTCTCTCTTTATATATATAGCAATAGTGAAGCATTGCCGGGTCTGCTAATCAAAAATAAAATTGTTGAAATGTACTTAAAGAAGTATACAGCAGCATAAATATAGGTAAAAATTTCTCAATTTTGCTTTTATTTAAGCAAAAAAAAAAATTCATACAATTAATAATAAAAACCTCCTAGCGAGCATTCAGTAAGAAATATAATTTGTTTACATCAAAAATTAATTTAAATGTCAGGAAAAGATTTTTGAAAGTGTATGTTTGGAGTGTCGCTTTATATGGAAGTGAAACTTGGACAATCGGAGTATCTGAGAAGAAAAGATTAGAAGCTTTTGAAATGCGGTGCTATAGGAGAATGTTAAAAATCAGATGGGTGGATAAAGTGACAAATGGAGAGGTATTGCGGCAAATAGATGAAGAAAGAAGCATTTGGAAAAATATAGTTAAAAGAAGAGACAAGACTTATAGGCCACATACTAAGGCATCCTAGAATAGTCGCTTTAATATTGGAAGGACAGGTAGAAGGAAAATATTGTGTAGGCAGGCGACGTTTGGAATATATAAAACAAATTGTTAGGGATGTAGGATGTAGAGGGTATACTGAAATGAAACGACTAGCACTAGATAGGGAATCTTGGAGAGCTGCATCAAACCAGTCAAATGACTGAAGACAAAAAAAAAAAAGCTAAACAGGTGAGAGTAGGGATTACGGCTGTCGCATTAACTCGGTTTTTACCTTATCTAATCTTAGATAAGATTATTTTTATCTTTATCAAATCGTCTACAATATATAAGAACGGGTGACAATTTAAACGATTGGACCCCAGTAATACGTGGCACTCCACATGGTACTGTCCTCTCCCTTGTTCTATTTTTAATATTCATTAATGACTTTTGTAATAAAGATTTCAGAGGAAAATATCTCTTCTTTGCCGTAGAAAACAGCTGCGATAAGCAGCAAGATATAAAAAAAATCCCTTTCGGCACGCGAAAAGTAGGGGATAAAAAGGATTTCCACCTTAAATTTAAGAAAAACTTCAAATTTACTCAATACGACAAGAAGATAGGGCTTTTCTTACAATCCTAGCAAAATTTTGGTCATCCCTTGCTGTATTGGTTGGTCATATCAATACTTGTTTTAGACAAACGTTTTAGGTAATGTTTAGAGGACTGATGAGACCTTTAAACCAATTCTAGATACTGTGCCTATTAAGGGACGTATAATTTTGTTGTCTTCGAAACCCCATTTTTTTAACCCCCTGAGCATATGGTTGCTGATGTCAAAAACCTTTACTTACATAAGTTTTAGGCCCTTATCCAGAAAATAGTAGGAATTTTAAACTAATTTGATATTTTACTTAATAAGAAAGTTATAACAATATATTTTTTTTTTAAAAGCCACCCCCATTTTCCCCCTATGGTCCGATTTTGGCCGTTAATGAAGTAGATCGAGATTTTGGAACGAATTATTTTTAAGGAAAAATTTGAAAATGATTGGCGCAAAATTACGGCAGTTAACGTGTCCACAAGAAATATATATATATATATATATATATATATATATAAACTTTTGAGCTGACGGTGATTTTAGGGTCTAGGGGATGTGAAACGCGAAGATATATCGAAATTTTCCGGAAGTCGAATCATGGTACCCATTACAATAGATAGCTTTCTTATGAAATCTACCTAAAAGAGAGAGAGAAACGAGTGTGAGAGAATATTCCGGACACTAGTGTTTTGTTTTCTAAATTATAATACGGTAATTTAAATTTATAATACATCAAATTTTTTTTAGTAGTTTTGTGAATCCAACCGTACACCGCCTTGCATGTAATGATCAGTAATATGAACTAGATTTGATTTGACAAACTTTAGATTAATTTTATTTTGATTCGGCTGTATTTTAAGACTCATTTATGTGTTATTACCTACCTTTTTATGTAGTATTACCTTTGTAACTAAAGCTTTTTTATGGCTTCTGGTATTCCAGAAAATAGATCTTTGTATATCTACCTGTAAAATTATTATTGGAATAAATGTGAATTTGAATTTTTCGTATAATTTTATAAAAGAAACATAACTTATTTTAAAAATATTATATTACTTTTATTTTCTGAATATACGTAAAATATTATTATATCTTTAATTTTTAAATATTACTGAGAAAAAGGTTGTAATAAAAAAAAAAAATAAAAACTATTATAGATGTTGATAAACTACCCGGTACTTGTATAGAGATCTTAAAGTTAATGCCCTTTTTTAGTAATAAAGTTGGAAAACAATTTTTACTTTTACGATCTAACATTTTTTCTGATTTACGTAGTACTTTTCAAAAAAAATAAAAAATAAATAAATAATAACTATATAATACGAGTAAATAAACTTGTTTAACCCCGTAAACGCAGACGGAAACTTCTTCCGACAATTCTCGATCTGGAAGAAGATTTAATAACTTACTGGTACTAAACAAAAATTAATCAGAATTTTTAAATTCTTTTTTAAATAAAATTATATTTACTGCAATAAAATCGATGATATTATACCAATAAATTATTTATTCAGAAGTAGTTGGTTGTATGTGGCGAGAACGATACGATAATGCTAATATTTTTATTAATAAAAAATATTATTATAAAATTAATGCATGTTTAATAAATTTATGTACATCCCATATCATGTAAAAACATACGAAATTACAAAATTCTGGTTAACAAAATTTGGAAAAGTTTAAAATAACTTTTCAAAAGTTAAACGAACAAAAATGAAATTTCAACAATTGATTTCGAAACAATCTATTTTTCGGTATAAGATCATCATAAATCCTTCAATAATGAAGCCTACCACGAGAGGAACTAAAAAATTTCAAATTGAAAAGGATAGATTGTGACATCGTTTTAAAGACTATACAAAAAAATTGAGGTTTGACAGCCCTAATCAAAATGGTAACTATTTAATTTTTTTTTTTACAAAAGATTTCAAATATTACACTCCAAGTATTGTTTTCATACCAAAAAATAGATCGTTTTAAAGTAGGAGCATTTTCTAAATTTCATTTTTTTTATTACCAGGGGGAGCAACATAAAACGGAACCCTTAACGTAACCGCTACAGAATCGGTAGGTTACGTTGGAATGAAATTTTATGAATGATCGGATAAATTAAATAAATAAAATTAAAAAAAAACACATAAAATGTAATTTAAATGTTTCATTTATTTATCTTATTGTTACAAAAGATGTTCAAAATGACTACCCTGGGCATCGATGTACTTTTGTGCTCGACTGATCATATTGAGAGTCATCTGACGCAAAACGTTGACGTCAGTTGCGTTGATTTCTCGTTAAATGTTCACCTTCATCTCTATTGTGGGGATTCGATGCATAAATTCACTTCTTAAGTAACCCCAAAGGAAAAAATAGCAGACAACTCCGGGGAACGTAGGGCCACTTTCCTGTAGTGACAGCTTGTTTTTTGTCTCCTTCAGTTGTTGCACAGTTTTAACGCAGTATTGTTTCAATTTTAATTCATGAAGAATTTTACAAGATGTGTATTTAACACCGAATTGTTGGGGTAACTTGAGTAGTGATTTTGATTTTTTTTGAGCAGTAATTCTCCTTTCAATATCGACAATGGCATGTGGAGTCCTAACGGAAGGTTGCCAATTCCGTTTTGCATTTGAAACCAAACCTGTTGTACGCTACTTTTTTTTACTAAATCGTATATGCTACTCTTTGCTGGGATTCAGGCATTCGGAAATTTTTCTACGAATATTTAATGAGATTCTTCAAACGATCCAGAACGAATATAGTCTCAACTGTAGCTATCCTGTCCTGGATTAAATAAGGCATTTTACACAAACAAACTGACAAAAGTGCAACAAAACGTATAATGCACTTACACGTAACCACCTGACAAACGGCAGCAACAAGCAGTAGTAACATACACATCCACTAGTCGCGCTAGTTGTGTAAGAGCCTTTCATAAATAGTGTTGGGTAGGGGTTTCATTATGGGTTCAGTTTTACGTTGCTTACCTATATTTAAATGTTGAATAATTATTTAAAAAATACTACTAACACTTTTTAAATGATATGTGACAAATATTAAATGTCTACCATTTTTGTTGTTTTTTTTTTCTAGTCCAAGGATTTTTGTTTTTTAATAGCTTTCAAATGAATGACAAAAAGCAATTTTTTTACATATTTTAACATTTTTGTATTTCTAAGTGCGTTATGGTAATCTTGTACAAAAAAAAAGCTATCAACACAGTTTTAGGAATTACAATTTAGGAATTTACGAATTAGGGAAAGTTTTACAACTGTGGAATGTTTCTGATGCACAGCTTACACACACAACTTAATTAAAAATATTTATCATTTTATTTAAATATAATATTTTCACGTTTATTTAATGCAATGATTCTAAGTAAATCGCGCGCGCATACTGTATTTAATTCGCGCGTGTGTGGCGGTACTAACTGCGACGGTCGGTACTAACTAAATTAATGTAATTTCACAATTTACATAAAACAAATTTCGCTTATACGATCGGTAAACTTGTGTAGCTCCGACACTTAACGTAATACTTACGGAGCCAACCGGGTGATCGAATTCATTTTTACGCCTTAAATATTATTTATTTATTTATTTAATTTTACCTCTCACAACATAGCAGACCACTTCTAGGAAGGGGTGGAATTTTTCAAAAATTTTCTTTGCAAATATTTTTATTTTTTAATCGTCAACAAATGTACTTAGAAAGAAAAATATATGATGTTAATTTAACGAAATCTCGTGATACTGAGGGTAAACTTGCTCTAAAGCCCTTGACCTTATAAGTTGAAAATTTAATGGATCAATGCTTCATATATAGAAGTAATCTAACCAAGTTTTGTCAAAATCGGTCCAGTAGTTCTGGAGTTATAAGGTTAATACCCAACACGTACATATACGAACATTAACATCCGAAAAATTACCATCCGATCTTTTTGGTTTGTTTGGGTTCCTTAGGTGTCAAAACGTAAAGATCGGGTGAAAACCGCATATGCCCAAATTGGACCGATTACAGTACATTTACTTCTGGAATTATAGCTCTATATAGATGGGAAAGTAAAAATCGTTTTGAGGTAGGAGCGTGCGTTACATTTTATTTATATATCTATGTTTAATTATTAAAAAGATATATTGGAAACAGTATAGACAACTTTTAAAACTAAATGTAACAGTCATTAATTGCCCGCCATTTTGGTTAGTGTTTCCATAACCAGTTGTTACTAATTACTGCAGACAATTTGTATTTTTATTTGAAAATCCTTACTTACCGACTAATGTTTTTTCCATATGTTAGGGGTGATGAGGGAAGCTTAACTCCAGATTTTTAACATCCCCCTTCCATAGATTTTTGAAAAACTCATAAAGTTTTTGAAATGCGTTTTTCTCTGAATGTATGCATTTTAGAGAAAGGTTTTACAAACAAAAACTGTAGAGGACATTCTCCTCTACAATTAATGTCTTTAAAGTTATGCCGTATAATTTGAAATTGAAATACTAGGTGGCGCTGAAGTTGTAAAAAACATGTTTTTTCGGTTTTTTCACCGGAAAAAATTGTTTTTCGTTTGTGTTGCATTTGAAAAAGTTGTTAATCTCAAAAAAAAAAAAAACAGACAACTTTTATTTAAACAATTTTCTTGTACGACTTACCGTTTTGGAGCTGTAGCTTGTGAAAGTGTGAAAATGTTGTGAATTGGGCACGTGTTCGAAACCGGTCTAGTCGTTTACAACGTTTTTTATAACTTCAGCGCCACCTAGTATTTCAATTTAAAATTATACGGCATAACTTCAAAGACATTAATTGTAGAGGAGAATGTCCTCTACAGTTTTTGTTTGAAAAACTTTTTTCTAAAATGTATAAATTCAGAGAAAAACGCATTTCAAAAACTTTTTGAGTATTTCGAGTTTTTCAAAAATCTATTGGAGGAGAGATGTTAAAAAATCTGGAGTTAAGCTTCCTTCATCAACCCCTAACGTATGGACAAAAGATCAATCGGTAGGTAAAGATTTTCAAATACAGCCTATTTTGATGACAAATGCCTGTACTAAATTTTTTTTTTTAATATAGTTTAAAGTACTTTTTTACAACCCTATCCTCCTACCTTTTCTATTTAATATTTTTAATTTCTATCCCTGGGTGCTTAGGATATTCCAGTACTGAAAATAGATTATTATGAGATAGACGTTATTTTCTTATATTGAACTGTTATAAAAGTTTTTATGAATGTTCATAATTTGTTAAAATCCGTATATAAAGGTTCTACATAAGCGAACACTGTAAATATAATGTTATTTTTAAGGTAGAATATTTTAACGGCATTTGAATGAGCATGCTAATATAAAACAACAAAATAATGAAATTGGGATCCACTTTATTCTTTAGTTTTATTAATAAGCTTAACTTAGATACTTTTAAAAAAAAAGTAACCTTGAAAATATCCAGCACGACTAATATTACCATTTATAGTAAAAATGGTTTTTTTTCTTTCTCGAATAGTAAAAAAAAATCTTTGTTAGAAGGGTTATCTTGTATAATTTTTTTTTTTAAATGAAAGTGGAGATATTTCTAAAAAAGGAAACAATTACACAGAATATAGTAAAGATTTTAATTATAGTGATGATTGTAATATAATAAAATAATATTAAAATGCGTTCATTAAGTATTATAACAAGTAAAAAAATATTAAACTGGTAATAAGTAAGTAGGCCTCATGGTACATCAAGCGTAACTAAGTACGTAACATTTTTTTTATTAAGCTCTCGACCTCGAGAAAGATGCATGGCATAACCAAATATGATTCTATTTTGTCATAATACTACGGTAAAATTCATAATTGATAGAACTAATAGAAATTATTGACCGGTTTGTTAAGAATATAAAATAAGTATGCTTGAAAATTATATAAATTCATTATTTCATCTATTTATTTTATTATTTACTAATTTTTTTTATATTATGTAAGTAATTAACTTAAAAAGTGATAAATTAAAGAATGATTTTAATATTACTTTCCCGGCGAAGGTATCTAGAATAGTTAAAGGAGAAAGTATAGTGATCATTGTCAAAAAAGGTATATCGGATTTTTTTTAATAAATATTTTGTTTTAGAGTCCAACTAGATCATCTAGACAAAAAACTGATGTGGACACCACATGACTTCCTTGTACACCTATTAAATTACATATATACATTTTTTTTTTAACGAAAAGTACATAAAATTGTTTTTCATTAGAACTTCTGATATTTTTTCCTATAGTCTATTTTTTATTGTTATTATTGGATTATTATATATTTTAAAACTTTATTTACAATCGTAACTTAATAATTATTAATAAATCAATATAATTAAATTTAAAAAAAACTTAAAAAAAAAACATTAAGTCTGATTTGAACCGATGTGCCTTTCCCTTGTAAGTTCCAAATATTTCATTAATTAAAATTTAATTTACCTATAACTCGAAACCAACGAAAAAAGTACCACTTAAGATATACCGTTAAAAAGCTCTCAATGAGGGCTTATTACTGCAGTTGAGAAAAAGTCCAAAATCCAACATTTTTGGCATTTTTGGTCCAGTCGATTGCAATAAAAAAGGAAGGTGTGCAACTAGACGTTACGACAGTTCTAAATACAAAATTTCAACATTCTACGGCTAATAATTTTTGAGTTACATAGACGTTATTTCGATACATAGACGTCTGTACGTACGTACGTACGTACGCACAGACGTCAAGCAGAAACTAGTCAAAATGGAATCAGGATGGACAAAATCGTAATTTCCGTTGAAATCTACTAAAAACCGAAACTTTTCGCGATCACAATACTTCCTTTACTTCGTACAAGGAAGTAAAAAAAAATCATCATATGCATATATATATTTGCGTGTATAACCAGTAGCACTGGTTATATCTCAGGACTGAACGAACTGATTTTTTTTTTTTAATTTCGTTCAAATATTTCTATATATAGGACATTGATCGGAAATTTTTCAAAATTCTTTAAGAGGGTGGAGCGATATCACGAAAACTTCAATTTCAATTTTCCTCAGAGGCATTTTATAAAAAACTTTATTAAAGCAAATTATGTTACCTACAATGCACATATAGAAGAAACAAAAAAAAAAAATTCAAAAAATCAAACGCTTAAAATTGAAATTACGTATTTGTTTCTACATTCATTCAGTTTAAATATTTTACAAAAAGTTTTTTAAAGTTTATACTTCATATATAGAGACATCATCCTGATCCCCGTAAGGGAAGATACCCCCGCCATGAAACGATCCCGGTCATGACACCACCCTCTCTGTTCAAAAGCGTTGTTTATACACAAAAAATTTGCGACTTAAACCGCTTAAAAAAACAGGATTAATGAAGCAATGACAACCATTAACCAAGAAATGTTAACTAATGTTTGAAGAGAAGTTTAGTATCGTTTGGACATTTGTCGAGCGACAAAGGGCGCACATATTGAAATTTATTAATTATGTAAAAACTTTTGAGACGACAAATTTGAAAAATAAAAAACATAAACTGTAAGTAATTCTGTTTTAATTTAAACCATGTTCAAAACCGCACCATTCTTTTATGATAACACTGTATTTAAACGACCTACTATCGCTTTCGTATGTCCGCCTTTTTTATCCTTTTTTAACCACTCAAGGGTAGTCGGTAACCGCCTAGAAGACGTTGTATCGACCAAACTTAAGTGTCGCGTTGGCGTGTAGCTACCCGTCCTGTCTTTTTATCTCATTTTCAAATGAAATAAGTTTAAATCAAACACAGAAAAAATTGTGTATATGTAATTTAATAGGCGTACAAGGAAGTCGTGTATTGTCCACATTAGACATTTCAAACGATTTTTGTAATAATGTTTACTTTGCATTTTCTTTTAAATTTTGAAATTAAATTTCGGTCTTTTACGTCATCAGTTAATCTTTCAAGAGGTAAAATAATTAATCAATTTTATTTATATATTAATAATAATAATTACGTTTACTTTATTTAAACATGTTTCTATTTTTAAATATTAATTCCTCTTTATCTACAAGATCTTTTAACGGGTTTTCAACGTTTCTGTGATGGAATTTATTTCAATAACCTTTTAACATAGTTATTTTTGGTTGTATGTACTATTTAAATTAAGAAATCGATAGATCAATAAATTTGATATAATATAGATTAATAGATCGATATTACCGACACTAATACTAATACAAAAAATAACTAACAGTATATATCTCAATTTTCCTCATTAATATTCATGCTTCCAACCTTTTCTATACAAATATAAATAAAATAGACGATCGACCGTCTTGGTCTCTTCTATCAAACCCATAACAACAACTGCGTAATCTGTAACTTTTTTCATTCTCCACGGTCGCCAAGCAAACCATAGCAACACATAATACTATTCTACTGCGATGTACGACTGATTCGTTTAGTTCCACGGCGACCACTATTACGACATAATCTTGTGAACGTCATGATGATGTAAAATTACAATGAAATACAACAATAACAACAACAACTACAACATCGCAGTTCACTTTACAATTTCATTTCGTTCTCATCATTCTATTCTTTCGTTTTCATCTCCTTCCATCTTTATATTTATTATTATATAGACTCCCCTTGGTTTCGCCTCCTTCAATACTTAAAGTTACGCTACACTACTTGTTGTACGTATTCGACCTGCATTTCGTTTTGTTTTCCTCCTTTGGTTACTACGGTAACACTACTAAGTGGTAACCGTTTATAAAAAAATAAACTACACGGTTGGTTACAATGTGAATCTCTGATACGTTATATGCAAATGAGCATTATTAAGTATTTTCGTTTTTTTTTATAATTCTGACACAATAAATAGGAAAAATATTTATATTGCACTAGCAGATCCAACAATGTTTCACTATTGCAAGATTTGAGTATATATAGATTAAATGAACACAACTGAAATTTTGATAAAACATTAAAAAACTGAACATTACGGAATTTCACAAAATTTCACTTTACAGAAGTCAGAATGTAAATAAATCCAATTAGCAAAACAACACTACCTATCGGATTTAATTCAAACTACTCTCTAAACACAGTAGTCGGTGGAAAATAACTTTTTAACGGAAAGAGATATGGCTGCAAAATCATTACAATTAATACAGAACATTAAGAAACTTACAAAACATTACGGAACTTCATAAAATTTAACCTTTATAAAAGTGAGAATGTAAATAAATCTAATTGTCAAAACCATACTACCTGTTGGATTTAATTCAAACTACTCACTAAACACAGCAGTCGGTTCAAAATACCCCTAACTTTCTTTGTACTGGTGAGACCCAGGATTTCAGTAGGTTTAAACCTTCTACGGACAACGCGGACCATTTTGCAAAAACCTGCGCGTAAATCGGTTCTTTAGTTTTTTAGTCTATAATGGACACACATACGAACATTGCCTTTTATATATATATATATATATATATATATACATATATACTAGAAGACCCGGATATGCTTCGCTGTTGCTAGATTTGAGTTTATATGTAGATTAAATGAACACAATTGAAAGTTTGATAAAGCATTAAAAAAAATAGAACTTCACGAAATTTAACCTTTCACTATATCCTTTTTTCCCTATTTACCTTGTTCCTTTTTCTCTTCTTAAATTTTCCCCTATTTCCCTTTTTCCCGTCCATAAATCAGTTCAGTAGTTTTTAATCTATAGCGGACACATACAATTTTTCTAATTATCTCAATCCCAGCGACATCTAGCAGCCATTTTTTTGCAAAAATATTTTTTTTCACGTAACTAATATATATATGCTGAATATGAGCCAAATCGGACCATAAATGGAATTTTTCCAAATATTTCAACCCCAGCGCTATCGACCGTGCCCAGCTTTTGCAGAGGTGATATGTAAAATTTCGTTATTTTTAAATTTCGATTTGATTTCGTTACAAACGAAATTTTCTCTACGTAATTTATAAAATTACATTAGTTTAGTTACTGCCAACCGTCGCCGCTAGTACCGCCACACATTCACGAATACATTATGCGCGCGCGCTTTAATTTATAGTTATTATAGTTGTAAGAATAAATAACCAATGCTAGAAAAGTAAAACAACATTTAAAAAAAAAAAAGAAGTTATTATAAATAAATAATAGTGGTATTAAAAAGAGCACAGAACACATTTCATTACCCGGCCGATTTTGATAAACCAATCTGTTAAGAAAGTTTAACTTGATTGAATAAATTAACTTTTTTATTCTGTCTTCGTAAAGAAGTAAAAATAATAACATTAATATATAATATTTAAGAGACTTGAAAAAAGAAAGGAATTCTGAATTCATCTGGTATGAAAATGTACGTACTATATTTAACGTGATTGCGTGAATCTCAAGAGAATATTTTCTCTTTTATATACTGTATGTTGAGAAAAAAAAACACAAGACAGTCGGTAATAGCGTGATGAGTAACTAATGTCGGATTGTTTCTCGGTAATTCTATTGTAAGAGAATTTTCATTTAATATATAAACACTGACCAAACACTATAATAAACATGACATAAGAAGATTTTTATAAATTTGATGATTCATGATACACGAAAGCAAACCAAAAATAGTCATTTTAGAACGCTAGTGTAGAATAATTTAATACTTCCAAAAATATGCCTACACGATTCTATTTATTTTAAATTTAACTTAATTTAATTCTAAGGGCAGTCTTTTTATAAATTTTAAACACCTTAAATGTAAAAAAATCAAGTTACAAAATATGTAATAAAAAAAAAAGATGATTTCACAGTTGTACGACTTTCACAGTCGTACGAGTGAATTAACCATTTTATCAAAAATATTTATCTTTTTTCTTTTTAAAATATAATATTTTTTCGTTTACTTAATTTAATGATTCCAACTAAAACGCGCGTGCATAGCGTATTTAATTCGCGCGGGTGTGGCGGTACAGGCGGCGACGTTCGGAACTAACTAAACTAATGTAATTTCATTAAAATAACAAACAAACTTTACATACAACAAATCGCTTGACGGTCAGCATACCAGTGTAGCCGGGAGGCTTAATGCACCAAGTTCCGAATCGACCGGGCTATCGATTTCGTGATTCGCCTAGGCCGACTTACTTTTTTACACTTTAAATATAATTCATTTATTTAATTCTACCGCTCACCTGTGACGTCACACATAGCAGACAACTACAACAGAATTATTTAGGGTGGGGGTACGATTCTGCAATAATTTTTTTTTTTTTACAGATATTGTTATTTTTTAATCGTTAACAAATGTGCCTAAAAAAACGACCTTAATTAGACGAAATCTCGAGATATTGAGAGTAACCTTTCTCTACAGCCTCACCCGCTTGATCTTTTAAGTTTAAAATTTAATGCCATCAATATATATATATATATATATATACGTAATCTGACCATGTTTGGCTAAAATCGGTTCAGTAGTTCTGGAGATATAAGGTAGATGTAAGGTAGAGGCTGACACTGAACATACATACGCACGTGCACGCGCGCAAACATTAACATCCGGAAAATTTTCATTCGGTTTTTGGGTTTCTTAAGTGATAAAATAGTTTCCCCTCTAAAGATTTAGTACTATGTAAAAATACTAATAAAGGAGGGAAAGTAATATGCAAAACATACACACACACACACACACACACACACACACACACACACACACACATACACACACACACACACAGCGTGAGAGAGAGAGAGAGAGAAAGAGAGAGAGTGTGTGTTTACGTAAACCGTTTCAAGAATTGAAGCGATTGAGAATTGAGGTTTATTTAAATATTATGTTATTACAAACAAATTTAAGGTTTTATGACAAAGAAAATGACACCTTATTTATTCAAATCCGTTTGTAAATAACAAAGTTATGGTAAACATTTTTGGAGTCATTCTAGATTAAAAAACCAGTTTTCATTTATTCCCGAATAAAATTAAATAACTGGACACGATAAAATACTAGGAATACAAAATGGCGGTTAGGCGGCAAACTAGACGTTTCCGGACATATGTTGATATAAAATATTTTCTTTATTTTGATGTAAGGGACCATTTTCTGAATTCTTGAAACGGTTTTTGTAAACAACCTACACACACACACACACACACACACACACAAACGAGATGATTCGCGAAGAATATGAGAAACTTTCAGGACATATTCTATTGGTGAAAATAAAGAATTAAGTTCATATAAACATAGATTCGAAAACGCTTCTACAGCTAGTGTCGGCTGGCGAAAAAATTTGCTCCGATTTCTGCGCCTTCGGTAAAATTAAACTAGATTATAATTCTAGGGCCAAAATTAAGGGATAATATTTAGTGGTTTATATGAAATCTGATCTAAAGTAATTCATCAATAAAGTCCCAGAACTGAATATTTATTTGTTTTCGAGAAACCTGGGATAAAAAGACAAAATACTGGGTTCGAAAAACAAACTATTTTATTTTTGGTGTAAAATAACTTTGTTAAATGGTTAAGAAACATCGAAACGACTTAATTATTGCAACTGGCTTCTCGAAAACATTGTTGGTGGACAGATAGACCCGATCTAGTATTTCATGTCAGACGCTACACGGTTTCATTTATCCGGCCATTGTTAATTCGCAAATACCAGATGCTGGATAGCGAGGAATCCTCACGAGATATTCGAGCGTCCACTTCACGATGAGAAAATTGGTGTTTGGTGTGCCGTTTCCGGTAATCTTACGGAATAATATTTTTTGACCGGATTGTTAATACACAAGTTTACTTTATAAGTTACGAAGAATTCTACGCCAAATTAACTGATAATGAAAAAGAATACAACATCTTCCATAAAGACGGAGCAACGTGTCACATATCAAACATTTCACTGAATCGCGTTCATGCAGTCTTCACATATGAACGAGCTGCCAGCAAAGGATGTTGGCTTTCCTCGTTTCCCGAAATTGTCTACTTGCAATTGTTTCCTTTGGGGCTACTTAAGGAGAGAGTTTATGTATCTAATTTCCACAATATTGATGAACTAAAGGTGAACATTCGACGAGAAATCAACGCAACTGACAATAATGTTTTGTGTCAGACGACTCTCAATATGATCAGTCGAGCACAAAAGTGCATCGATGCCCAGTGTGGTAATTTTGAACATTTTTTATAACAGTAAGGTGAGTAAATGCAACATTTAAATTAACATTTTATGTTTTTCTTATTTAATTTATCCGTGTCATTTATAAAATTTCATTCCAACATAACCTGCCGATTCTGTTGCGGTTATGTTATGGGTTCGGTTTTTATGTTGCTAATCTAAATCACGAGCGTTAAAAGAGATCTTGATTTCACAAAACGAACGTAGTTTTATTTCTGAGTCGTACTTTATCACGCGATCAGTGGTTGCAGTGCAACCACTGATCGCGTGCCGTAAGTATGACAATCTTTCTGCCGTAACTGTCGTGATAAATTAGCACCTAACAAGACATCAGTTTTAAGGTTAGTGGCTAGATTTGAAGAGACAGATTCTGTTAATAATAAGGAACGCAAAATATCGAGGACAGTATTGATTGCAGACACAGTCACTGAAATCAAAGACCGATTAACTGCTCCGCAAAAAATCAATTATACGCTTATCGGCTGAAATTAATTTATCAAAATCAACCGTATATCTGGCGGCAGAAGAATACGACGAAGGTATATTGAAGCTGGTGTAACGCTACGATAAATGCCTTAGTTCATGTGGCGATTATATAGAGAAGTGGTATATAAGGTATGTAGTTTAAGATAAATATTTATAAAGTTTTCAGAGTAGATTTTTTTACGATGAAACCGTCTTTACTTTACAGATAACCTCTTGTAGAAAAACGTTTTAAGTTGGTGAATTAAAAAAAAAAAAAAAATACTTGTTTGATTATCTGTAGTAGTTTCTAAAATACAATTTTTTTAAATTGCTGCAACTTTTTTCGATGATCCTCTTCCTCTTTTTCTGTTTAGCCTCCGGAACCACCGTAAGGTATTACATCAGAGGATCGTATGAATGTAAATGAACTGTAGTCTTGCACGGTCTCAGGTAAACCATTCCTGAGATGTGTGGTCAATTTAAACTCAACCACTAAAGAACACCGGAATCCTCGATCTAGTATTCAAATCCATATAAAAATAACTGCCTTTCCTAGCACTTGAACCTTAGAACTTTCACCTTCAATGATCTTGTATATATTTTTTTTTGTCTCCAGTCATTTGACTGGTTTGATGCAGCTCTCCAAGATTCCCTATCTAGTGCTAGTCGTTTCATTTCGGTATACCCCCTACATCCTACATCCCTAACAATTTGTTTTACATATTCCAAACGTTGCCTGCCTACACAATTTTTTTCCTTCTACCTGTCCCTCCAATATTAAAGCGACTATTCCAGGATGCCTTAATATGTGGCCTATAAGTATATCTCTTCTTTTAGCTATATTTTTTCAAATGCTTCTTCCTTCATCTATTTGCCGCAATACCTCTCCATTTGTCACTTTATCCACCCGTCTGATTTTTAACATTCTCCTATAACATCGCATTTCAAAAGCTTCTAATCTTTTCTACTCAGATACTCCGATCGTCCAAGTTTCACTTCCATATAAAGCGACGCTCCAAACATATACTTTCAAAAATCTTTTCCTGACATTTAAATTAATTTTTGATGTAAATCAATTATATTTCTGACTGAAGGCTCGCTCGTTTCGCCTGTGCTATTCGGCATTTTATATCGCTCCCGCTTCGTCCATATTTAGTAATTCTACTTCCCAAATAACAAAATTTTTCTACCTCCATAATCTTTTCTCTTCCTATTTTCACATTCATTGGTCCATCTTTGTTATTTTTACTACATTTCATTACTTTAGTTTTATTCTTGTTTATTTTGATCTTGTATATGGATTATACATATTATATGTATATTCTTTCGATGATCCTGTATGCGGATTACAGATCTAGAAGACTAGATTTGTATAGGAGTCGTAGAAAGTGAAAAAAAGGAAAACCCTCATTTTCGTAACGTTGTTGGATATGCTTTTCCAACTCCTGGCACAGGAAGTAACAGTACAGTGTAAGAGTGTTAGCGCCTAAATTTTGGAAAAATAAATGGATAGGTTACAGGTATTTCTTGAACACTCTGTATAAGAAGGCTAAGATTTATTTAATCTTAGTAAAAAATTAGATAAATAGCTTTTTAAATTTTGATGAATTCTTACGATAAGACAAAATGACGTAATGAATTCAAAAAATTCAATTTCCTACAAAATCAGTTTATTTAAAATCTATATTTAAACATTTTATAAAGTATATTTTTAATTTAAATTTCCATATGTATGTTCATACAATCTGAAGATGTAGAGAACTATATGAAAGCGTTAAACGTAAATGAAAACAAAGTAATAAGAAGTAGAAAGGAATGAAAAAAATTCATTTTTTGATAAATAAATAAATTATATTCTGTTATGAAGCAATTTATTAGAGTATTTATTAAAATTATTTGTATTGTATAACGCAGTAGCCAAGAAAATTAAATTACCAAATCTATAAGGTAGATTTAAAAATTAAAGCCCATTATTAAAAGAAATGAGAAATTCAATAAAATTTAATGAGAAGAAAAAACTATAATAAATTATCATGACTCTAATATATTATTAAATATTACGTTACTGTGCTTTAATTAATGTATAACTGCCATTCTAATTACGTATTCAGTTCTACTACGTGTGGTTTATGGTGCTTTATACTGTTGTAGCAGAGTAACAACAGTGGTGCATAACCTAATGGGTGTTTTTAATTAATTGGCCAATAATAATACAACACTCTCGCTGAATCTTTCATCTATCATGTCTCATGGGCGTTCAGTCGTTTGATTGTAAAGCTAACATGTACAACAACTTGTAGCAATACTTGATTTCCTAATACGAGTTTCCGATTTATTCTAGATACGTGGGAACATCCTTAACTCCCACCAATATATATATATATATATATATATATAATGAAATTTCTTGGTGCTTTACTCTCTCTCTAAATTAAAAGAAGGATATGAAATAAACTGCTCAAATTAATTACTTTCACACACACAAAATTATATTACGCAGCCATATACCCGGTTATCAAATCCTACCACGTTTAGTTTACTCGTTCATTCATTCAAACATTAACATTGCTTATAAGACTGTAAAGCATTTAATTAATAAATTTTCAATTTCAAACGCTTTGTTATAAATTTTTCTCATTAAAACTATATTAATATAACATTAATTTAATAAAATATTACTTTTTTAACTCTGATATGGACACCACATGACTTCCTTGTACGCCTAATAAATTACATATACAGATTTTAAAAAAAATAAAAAGTACATGAAATTTTATTTCATTAATAAACGTCTGATATTTTTTTTAATTCTTTTTATTGAATTATTATTTATCGTAAATTATTTTTTTACAATCAGAGGTTAATAATTATTAAAAAAATCAATATACAGAGTTATCATAAAAGAATGGTGCGGTTTTGAACATGGTTTAAATTAAAACAGAATTACGTACAGTTTATGTTTTTTTATTTTTCAAATTTGTCCTCTCAAACATTTATTTACATAATTAATAAATTTCAATATATGCGCCCTTAGTCGCTCGACAAATGTCCAAACGATACTCAACTTCTCCCCAAACATTAGTTAGCATTTCTTCATTAATGGTTGTCATTGCTTCATTAATCCTGTTTTTTAAGTGGTTTATATCGCGAATTTTTTGTGTATAAACAACGCTTTTGATGTACTCCCACAAGAAAAAATCGCAAGGTGTCAGGTTTGAACAGGAGGCCAAAGTATGGGTCCTTGCCGGCCTATCCATCGATCTCCAAATTTTTCGTTCCAAGCATCCGTGACCGATTCATTGAAGTGCGGGGGAGCACCGTCTTGTTAGAAATGAAATCGATGAATGTTTTCGAGTTCATCCGGCTGAGGAAAGCAATAATCGGTTAACATGTCAAGATACACAACTCCATTAATTGTGTTTTAGTAAAGAAGAAAGGCCCTATTACACGATTTTTCATCACACCACACCAAACATTAACTTTAGGCGAATCGCGTTGTTTCTCGATAATTGCGTGTGGGTTTTCAGAGCCTCATATTCGTGAATTGTATCTGTTAACGCATCCATTCACATGGAATGTAGCTTCGTCTGTAAAAATTATATAATCTAAAAATGATTCGTTTGCACTTATTCTGTCCAACATTTCAACAGCGAAATTGTAACGTTTTACACCATCATCGGGTTTCAATTCCTGCAGTATCTGGATTTTATAAGCGTGTAATTTCAGTTTTTTTTAATGTAAAACCTGGTGAACTGTTGATTTTGGAATACCTAATTCGACGCTTCAACGGGGGATGGACTTCCCAGGACATCTAATCGCCGATTGTCTAAGTAGTTCAACCGTTTCGTCTGGTACACTTGGTCTGCCGGTTGATTTCTGTTTCTTAACCGATCCGGTTTCTTCGAATCGTTTGAACCGACGTGTTATGTTATTTTTGTGTGGTGGATCTCTTCCGAATTCACGTCGAAACGCACGTTGAACTAAAATTACGGATTTTAATTCAGCCATCTATAAAACACACTTTGCTTTGTCTTTATCTGAGAACATAGTAATTCACTAAACTCATCGTAACAATACAAGAACTGACGTTGTGGTTACAACTTCTGATAAACAAACTTTTGGGTTGGAGGCTTTCAGAGATACTATATAACATCTAGAAATTTCCCTATAATCTTGTATGAATTACTGAAACCGCACCATTCTTTTATGATAACCCTGAATTTAAATAAAAGAAAATGTTAAAAAAAAGAAAGAAAAGGAGATGAATTCTGATTGGAACCGTTGGCCTTCCCCTTGTAAGATCTAAATATTTCATTAATTAAAATTTTATTAGGCTATAACTCTGGAATCAGTTAAAATAAGTACCACTTACCGTTGAAAAGCTCTCAACGACGGTTTATTACTGCAGTTATGTAAAAGTCCAAAATCCAATTTTTTTAAATTTTTGGCTTTTTTTGACACTTTCGATTCAGTCGATTGCAATCAGGGGAGGTGCACAACTAGATGTTGCAACAGTCCTAAATCCAAAACTTGTATTAGCCGTATTATGTTTCTACATAATATGACTAATCGTTTTTGAGTTATGCGAAATACATACGTACGTACAGACGTCATGCCGAAACTAGTCAAAATGGATTCAGGGTTCGTCAAAATGGATACTTCCGTTGAAATTTAAAAACTGAAATTTTTCGCGTTAATAATACTTCCTTTACTTCGTACAAGGAAATAAAAATCGCAGATTTGCACTAGAAGATTAACTTTTCATTTCCTATACCCTTATTATTTCGCAGTCAGAAACGCACCGATCTTCAGAATACAACGCACTACATACGTGCGATTAACGAGCAGATCCTATACAAAATCAAAAAGTTTAAAATTACTCACTGCATAATAGCGTATAATAAATACACAAATTTAACATAACATAATTGAAGGCAGGTTTGGTTTGTTGCCGACCTTAAATTGAACGTAACTCAGGAACGACGCAACCAATTTTCATCAAATGTTCACATACACAACTTAAAATACACTACTGTAGCATTTCTAAATTACAAAGAAAGAGAGCTAAATTTTAGAGATTTTTGTGCAACAGCAATTTATAAATGAATGGCATTTTTGTAATCCTCACACATCAAAAATTAATGAAAATTAATTTTCATCCTTCTCCAATCCCATCATGCGACCGTGAAAAATACCTCAAGTTGATTTTATGTTGTCTGTTGTCGAACTTAAATTGAGTGTAACTTAGGAACGACTCAACCAATCTTCATCAAATTTTTACATGCACAACTACACATACATTACTACAACATATCTAAATTTCAATGAAATTGATGTAGTAGTTATGGAGATTTTCGAGCCACAAATTTTATACAAAGGCATATATATATGGAAATTATATTTTATACATGAATGGTATTTTAGTAATCCTCATACCACAAACGTAAAAAAATTAATTTTTACCCCTCCCCTCAAAATACACACCATGCGACCGAAAATAATGCCGTAATTTTTTTCGAAAAGTCGATAAAAAATTTGAATATACTATTTTAGAAATTTTTTAAATGTGCATAGATTAATGTGTTTAAATTAAAAAAAAAAATTATTTATCACTAATTTCATATTTCTTACTTAGAAAGCTGAAACATCGAAAAATTATTTATCATTACCTTAATAAGAATATTTTGATATTTAAATATTAACGGTTAAAAAACACGGTTAAATATTGCATAACAACATTTTAATATATTTCTGGATGTTTGAAAACTTTTCATTATTATAAATAAAGAGTTAATAAATACGAAATATCTTTAATAATTAGAGAAAAATATTGGAAAAAGTTATTAAATAGAATAAACTGTAAACTTTCTGACGATACCACTGATATACAGAATATCATTCGTTCAAAAATAATTTCATTATTATAAGCATCTTTTATTTATTTTAGAGTATTTGCTCTGCTTGAAACCTGTACCGTAGAGGGGGACTGAATGCTGTAATTATATTTTTATTATATAAGCCTCCGGGTTGGTCTAGTGGTGAACGCGTCTTCCCAAATCAGCTGATTTGGAAATTGAGAGTTCCAGCGATCAAGTCCTAGTAAAACCAGTAATTTTTACACGGATTTGAATACTAGATCGTGGATACCGGTGATCTTTATTGGTTGGGTGTCAATTAACCACACATCTCAGGAATGGTCGAACTAAGACTGTACAAGATCACACTTCATTTACACTCAAAATACATATCATCCTTATTCATCCTCTAAAGTATTATCTAACAGGTAATTACCGGAAGATAAACAGGGAAAAAAAAAAGATTTTTATTATATGAAATTTAAAAATCGTCTAAAATTTCTCGCGAATGTTAAAACAATGAGGTAAAAATCGCATTAACAGTACAAATTTGATTACTGGATCAAACATTTTAAATCAGGTAGAAAACGCGTCGTAGATTTTCATCGTTATAAGTTAATATATGAATATCGGGTTGGTCTAGTGAAGAGGTTCCCAACTTATTTTTCTCATAGACCACTTTCAAAATTTTGCTGGTTCCGGTGGACCCCCTGCAGCTAGTGTACTAGCTCCAGTGGACCCCCTGCAGGTAAGTACATACTACTTTTTCCGACACTGGCAAACGCTAACATCTACTCACTTTACTTTTCTTTTCGAAATTCCAGAAACAAATGAGTAACGTTTATCCTTGGCAATCATATTTATATTAGTGAAGAATCAAACAAGTTCATGCAAGATTGCTAGCACACACACCACAAGTCGTATTTCGTCCCTTTGCACGTCTGAACAAGCGTTGCGGACGGCGGCGGCGCTTTGCAAGTCTCGACACGTTCGTTGAATATGGAATATGCAAGCTTTTACAAATAACAGTCGTTGAGCTTCTCAAAACATTATCTGCCTAGATTGATACGCAAAGTCAAGCCAACATTTTAGTTCTTCACTATCGAAACCAGATGAATTTTCGTGGACCCTCGCTTACGAATTGTGAACCCCCATTTTTTTGTCATGCCAACGTAGACCCCCGTCGGGTCTCCCGTGGACCCCTGGGGGTCCACCCAGACCACTTTGGGAATCAGTGGTCTAGTGGTTAACGCGTCTTCCCAAATCAGCTGATTTGGAAGTCGAGAGTTCCAGCGTTCAAGTCCTAGTAAAGCCAGATATTTTTACACGGATTTAAATACTACATCATGGATACCGGTGTTCTTTGGTGGTTGGGTTTCAATTAACCACACATCTCAGGAATGGTCGAACTGAACAAGACTACACTTCATTTACACTCATACATATCATCCTCTGATAAACGGTAGTTACCGGAGGCTAAACAGGAAAAAGAGAAGAGAAGTTAATATATGAAGGAATAAATAAACATTTATTCTTATTAATATATAATAGTAGACTATTATATAAATTTAATTAGGAAAGAGTAGATATAATTCTCTACGGATAAAAAAAAACTTCCCCGGAATTTTCCTGAATGCTCAAGAAAAGATCTTGATAAGAACAGCAAAACAAATTTAAATAGTTTTTGTTTAAAGTTTAAAAACATCTAAAATACGTCGACCAAACTAAAACCAGGCGCGTTATATATTTATGTATTTAATCTTTTATTTATTAACTTTTTATGTTCTGTTAATTTCCTTAGTACTTGCAGATGATTGTTTAACAGTAAATGACTATGTAGTTTTATAGATCTTAAGAAATAATTCCTGTAAACAGATTTTGTGAGTTTTTTTCAATCTATTTCAATTAGCGTTCATCATAAATGTTTATTTCTATTTAATTCTTAGAAATAAAGTAAATTTTATAAAATTGCTGGTTATATTCACCTTATCTCTGTAATTTATTTGAAACATAAAATAATCGTAATAACTGTAATAAAATTGGAATTAATCGTTGTAAAAGCAATATACTTGAGTTACATCCCTCCTATGTAATAACGAAAAATTTAATTGTTTCAAAGTGCGCGGCAACAATCAATCAATTCATAACGATTTCACCTTGCTCTGAGAAATAGGTAGCTCAGTACATTTATACGTAACCCTTAGTAACAGTTCACTAAAAAAAAATATTTTTAATAAAATAAAATCGATTTATTATTAAAAATCATAGTAAAAGTTTATTTAATTACAGAATCATGTCAATTATGAAAATAAACGATATTTGAACTGTTTGATATTTAGTTAGATACGTATTAACGCCACCGCAGCTACAGCTTTATTTAAAAACAAAGTAGTCAATCGGATTTCGGTGGAAAATGGGCCGATATAGAGTTTAACATAAATAAATAAATATTTCTTTTATAAATATAATTTTTCTTTTTTTTTTTTTCTCTCTACTCCCCTGGGCCGGACCGACTTGATGGTATTACGCCACCCAGGGGAGTGTCCGTTACTCTAATAGGTCCTCCCCGCCTACCGGCATGGCAGGTCAGGCCTACCGGAGGCTCTTTTGAGATTTTTTATTCTCTATTATGTCCTCTATGGAACCACATCATACCTACAAGTCGTGATGTGATCCCCGGAACTTTCATAATACTCTCTTGTCCCTACAGCACACCCCAAGGAATCCTCAGCGGATCATTGAAACCAGCACACGTAAACATGCTGGCTCTCACCGCTGAGGCTGTCCACCCAACCTAACATACTAGAAACCCATACTTCTTTCATCTTCATTCTTCTGTTTTAGTACTGTCTTTATATAATCAGCGACCTTTCTCCAGTTCTCCTTACTGCTGAGCATGAAATCCACGGTTTCCTTCGGCGTTTTTCCATGAATACCCGCATCGTGTCTTAGTCTTATCCATTTATTACATACTAAAAACGTATGCTCAGAATCATCGTTCTGTTCGCAGTACATGCACGTGGGTTCATTCCTTCTTCCCACCTTATGGAGATAACCATTGAAATACCCATGTCCTGTCAGGAACTGGGTGATCCAATAGTCAGTTTCTCCATGCCGCCTGTTTATCCATCCTGTTAATTCTGGAATTAAGGTTCTTGTCCATCCAGCCACTCCAGCCTCCGCCCATCTCTCCTGCCAGATTCTATGTATGTTTTTCCTGACTTCATTTTCTGCTCTCCCTAAAAACCTGTCAGTTCTATATCTGGCGATAAGGTCAATCGGTAACATTCCCGAGAGCACACAGAGGGCCTCGTAAGAAACAGTTCTATAGGCAGATACTACTCCCAGTAGTATCTAAATTATATAAATATAATTTAGCCAAACTTAACCTACGCTCGCTTCGCTCGCTAACCTTGACTAATTAACACCGTAATTTTTTGAGTATTTATTTAATAAATTCAGTAATTATTGCAATTTGATTATTTAAATAATAAATAATTGTAATTTTTATTAAATAAATACTCAAAAAATTACGGTGTTAATTAGTCAAGGTTAGCGAGCGAAGCGAGCGTAGGTTAAGATTGGTTAAATTATATTTATAAAATAAATATTTATTTATTTATGTTAAACTCTATATCGGCCCATTTTCCACCGAAATCCGATTGACTACTTTGTTTTTAAATAAAGCTGTAATTGCGGTGGCGTTAATACGTAAGTATCAGATATTTCCTAGGAAGTAATAATCGTATAAAACAAATATTTATGTGTAGTTTGTTTCTTCTACTAATTTCAAAATCGATTTCGGTAAAATGAGTTGAACAAATCGTAAAAATATATTTTTATGATTCTTATTAACCATATTTATTTTCCTAAAACTCTTACAGGAAAGGTTCTGCCGGAGCAAAGAATTTTTGGAGTTGTATAAAAATAAAAAACCTATGTATCTTAAAAAAATTACTTAAAAGGGATTGAAAAAAATTCCTTTCGGCACTCCGGAAGTCGGAGGTAGATTTCACCGGAATAAAATAGGGGTAGACGAACTCGGATTGTACGAGCTCGTATCAAACATTACTTTCAATGTTTTACGGACACTACGTTTTCTCATTGCGCTACAAGCCATTGCTAAATTTATCAAGACTTCCTTATGATTCTTCCCGAACTGTTTGACAACACATCTATTTGAGGACCAATGTTTTCAGAAAGTTTTATTTAAAAACATGAGTAAATGTAACAACAGTGATGTTGAGAAGATGATTTGAGAGTACAGTAGGCCTGCATTACCCACATTAAGTATTACAACTTACGTTAGATATCCTACCTTGTTTCAATATACCGAAAAGAAAAATATATTAACCTATCTTCCTATCAATTTAGGAACTTTAAACGAATTCGATATTTTACTTAATAAGAAAGTTATAACAATATTTTGTTTTGGTTATCCCTTGCCGTAATAGTTGGCGATATCAAAAACTGTTTCAGACAAAAGTTTTAGGTAATGTTTAAAGGACTAACAACTACTTTAAACCGATTCGATAGTCTGCCTGTTAACGGAGATATGATTTCTTTTTGACTTCAAAATCCCCATTTTTTCCACCCCCTGGGCCAATGGTTGGTGATATACAAAAGCTTTACTTTAATAAGTTTTAGGCCCTTACCCAAAGAATAGTAAGAACTTTAAACGAATTTGATATTTTACTTAATAACAAAGTTATAGCGATATTTTGTTTTTTTTTTCGAAAAAGCCCCTTTTCCACCCCCATGACACGATTTTTCCAATTAACGAATTCTACCCAGATTTTCATCGTTATATTTTATGTATCAATTAGAAAGTGATTGGCGCAAAATTACGGCAGTTATCGTGTCCACAAGAAAGTGAAATACGAGGTGCTACCCAAAAGTTCGGGGAATTTTACCATAAAAATAAAATAGCTTACCATAACTTATAATTTCCACTGTGTCCTTGGACATTGATACAGTGATCCCAGCGTTTTTCCCATGATTCCATGCATCCCTGGAAGTCTGCAGGTGTAAGTGTTCGAAGCACGTTCTGCGTTTCTTCCTGAATCTCCTCAATCGTGTTAAAACGACGGCCTTTCAATTGAAATTTTATTTTCGGAAAGAGAAAAAAGTCGTACGGGGCACGGTCAGCCGAATAGGGTGTGTGGGGAATCACTACCGTCTGTTTGGAAGCCAAGAAATTCCGAACGGCTAGCGATGTGTGCGCGGGCGCGTTGTCATGGTGCAGAACCCAGCTGTTGTTACCCCATAGATCTGAACGTTTGCGCCTAATGCTTTCATGTAACCGCTTCAAAACTTCACAATAGAACATCCCATTGACAGTTTGACCAAGAGGAACAAATTCCTTATGGATAATGCCTTTGATGTCGAAAAGAACAATCATCGTGGACTTCACGGTGCTGCGAACTTGGCGTGCTTTTTTGGCCGCGGTAAACTTGGCGACTTCCACTGCTTAGTTTAGTCATGGGTGTACGGGTCATACCCGTACACCCATGTCTCATCACCGGTTATGATGTTGGAGATGAAGTTAGGGTCATCTTTTGTTGAATTTTTCAATTAACTACAGACAGCTACGCGATTTTGTTTCTGGTGGCTGTTCAACAGACTCGGTACGAATTTTGCAGCGATGCGTCTCATGTTCAAGTTGTCCGACAAGATGCGTTGCACAGACCCATATGACATTTGTACGATTGCACAAACATCATGGATTGTTTGTCTACGATCTGCAACAATAGCCTCTCGCACTTTCGCAATGTTTTCTGGTGTTGCGCTTGTTGATGGTCTTCCTGAATGCTCATCGTCATCGACTGTCGTTCATCCACCTTTGAATCGTTTGTACCTCAAAACCTCTCAATGAGGGCTTATTATTGTTGTTAAAAAAAGTCCAAAATCCAAATTTCGTTTGATTTTTGGCTTTTTGGATACTTTGGGTCGAGTCGATTGCTATCAAAAGGGGAGGTGCACTACTAGATGTTACAAAAGTTCAAAATCCAAAACTTCAATATTCTACGGCTAATCGTTTTTGAGTTATTTGAGATACGTACGTACGGATATCACACCGAAAATAGTCAAAATGGATTCAGGGATGGTTAAAATGGATATTTATGTTGTTATCTGAAAATAGAAATTTTTCACGATCACAATACTTCCTTGTAAAATACTCATGAATTCTTAAATCTCTAAACTTCTAAAATCTTGTAATTCAGCACTGTACAAATGTTAAATATATTATCTTAGAACTAAATAATTTGATTTTGGTTGAATTTATGTTAGGAAAGATTTACAGCTTAAATTAGATGAGAGAAAGATTAAGGTGTGGGTTTTCTGTAAATGTACAACTTATATCATTTACAGAGTAAATAACTAACTTGGTTTAGGTGAAATTTAATTAGGTTTACGTTAAATTTAAGTTACATTAGGTTAATTTTCCTTTACCCACCGTGAAATTTGAGTATATATATAAACAACTACATCTACAGAATAAATAAGTTTATATATTTTACTTTTGAAAATTCCAAAACGGGGCGATTCTTAAAATGGATAATTCTTAAAATTTATTGGCCATTATAAATATCATTGTATATATTTCTTTTCCGGAATTATTTTATACTAGATAAAATGTTCAACCTTTTATTGTAAACAAAATGACATTTCATTTTTTCAGATCGGTTGGTAAATACATGAGATATGGTTAAAATTGTTAATTTGGATTACAAAAATTATGCAAACTGTTAATTTTCTGCTTGTTTTAACTTGGGGAAAAATAAGCATAAAAATTTCATTAAAATATCTCGTATCGTTGTCGTATATCTTTATGGCAAAAACACAAAATTATGACTAAAATTGGGAATAAATCAAGGAAGATAAGGCACACTTGTCCATATTTTGTTTTTTTTCTACGACCAGTATATTTACAATCGGCCCCTTAAGTGGAACCATAAGTAAATCGTTTGATAAGAAGTATGATAAGGAGTTTTTAAGGAATTCCCATAATAAGAAATTGATAACAATAATCAGTAAACAATAATCTTCATTAGAAAAAATATTTCTGTCAACATTTCATAGCCCATAAAAACAAAATATAAACAGATAAAAACCAATAAACAAATAAATAGTCAAACCAAAAAAAGGAAATAAGTAAAGTAAACAAGAAATTGGCTTGAGGGTTGCGGTCTCCTGTGATAAAATTAAACTTAACTGCGCACTTCAAAACAATCGATTTAACGTTAAAAATTAGAAAGGCATAACAAAGTGGAGGTCACAGACGAGATCAGGAAGCAACGATCCGATAGAATGAAGAAATACTGGGAAAATCGATACAATATGGATGACTAAAGTGGTCCAATGTGGCCTCAAAAAAAAAAAAAAACTGAACAAGAATAATATCACTAGATTTCGTGTTGTTATTTATCAAAGTGTCATTCAGTAGCCTGTAAGTCAAGTATATGGAGACGTTTCAACCTTCGGACGTCCCTGCTGTTATCAAGCAGATTGATTGCTAAGTGGTCTATATAAATTTTTTTTTGTTTGTTTTTATGTCCTGAATCGGTCCGATAAGTTTGACCAACATCCTTCGGGATACTTTATGTTTGTATTTATGTGTGTGTGTGTGTGTGTGTGTGCACACACACTACGCACGTATGTACCTATGGATCGAATTGAAAATTTTATTTTTCCGAATTTCGTTAAGATATTTGTTAACAGTAAGCAGATTGAAAATTTTAATTCATCTTTTGGAATTAAATTAAATTTTTATTTAAACAGTATTATGATTATCCCATATATACATATTATATTTAAATTTTAACCAAAAAAAAAAAAAAAATACATTAAAAACCAATTATATATATTTTATTGGACACTATTCTTGTGTTTCAGATATTAAAAATTTAACCTGAATAAATACAAAAATAGTGAAATAAATAAAACCGAGGAAAATAGCATATACAGATTTTTTTATTACGTCAATTTACCAGAACTGTATTCAATAAAAAAAAAAATTTAATTTTTTTTTTTTTTTTTTAATTTTAAAACCAAAATTTAATAAAACTATGAAATCTTTTGTTCAATTTAAAAATGTAAAATTGTAATGATATAAAACATCTTTGAAATGATATTAGATTAACTCTTGAAGAAACAACCATATTTAATCTAACGGAAATAACTGTGTTGTGTTAATAACGTATATAATTACAATGTAATATCATTAACAATTAATATTATTACGTATACATAAAATAAATAATAAATATATTATATTAATTATTATCTGTAATTCTACAATAAAGATCCATTTATAACAGTTTTGAAGCATAAAAATATGAATAAACTTTCAAAAGAATTAACAATACAATAAACAAACGAGTTACACTTGGATAGTTGATCTCTGCTTATGAGAAGAGCCGAATCGTATGCGATTCGGCTCTTCTCGGTTAACTCCGCGTACAATCGGTTGTGTTATTTGATTGCGCTGACTGTGTTCCTCTGTTAGTTTAGCATACTGTTTTCTTGTTTAACTACGTCGAACGTATTATGATGTTTAATCTACGTCGCATTCTTTTACATATTTTCTTTTTTAGAGCTTATCAGGTAATTGTAAATTAATTAATTAAATTACATATTTCATTAAATTTATTTAATAATTAATTATCATTTAATTTTGTTACATGTACTTTCTAACATTTACACTTTTTTATTTTATTTTTTGATAAATTGATTTACCATAGAAGTTTACCGGGTAATTGTTAGCCTAAACGTCCTCAACCTTAATATTTTTCAAATTGAAGTATGTTGAAAAATATGTTATGTAATTAATAAAAATATAAGTTTAAAAAATTTCTACTAAAATTTTAACTACGTTGTTTTTTTACAGTGCTTAATTTTTTTTATTAATTGATTAATTAAGCTGTTACATGGTTATGAAACATCAAAATTTTTAAATAAAAAAAAAAAAATATGTAGGAGGTACTTTTTTAGAACGAGGTAAGTGAAAATTAGTAGTAATGTGGATGAAAATTTTATTAATTACACTAATTATTAATTTTACGATGTTTCGATTTTTTAATTCAATTTTCGTCGGACATCTCAATATTTAGTGAAATAAATATTAACCATACCACACATAATTAATCAATAAACCCATTACAATAAAACAACAATCACAAACTGATAATATCATACTAATAGTCATTTTAATGAAATTTAGAACACATTCCTGCTAATTTTAACTTAATTAAGTTATTTATATTTATGTGTGTACATTTATTACAGAATAATGCCGCGTCAGGACAACGTCTGTCGGGTCCGCTAGTATATATATATATATATATATATATAATTTGAATATTTAACGTTAATTAGATGAAATTAGTGAGCGAAGCGAGGTAGGCTATGTTTGGTTAGCTTATATTGATGTAGTGTGCGATACATCATTACACGGAATCAACATAATCTAATCAAATACAAATTACGCTCGCTTCGCTCGCTAACCTCGTCTGACTAGCGTTAAATAAACAAATTATATACAATACGTTGTACATATAGGTGATTTTTATATACGCAAACAATTGAATTTCAGTAGGGGTTAACTGCCATTACAGATTCAGATGAAGAACAAAGAAGTAATTTCATTCTTCCGACTTTTGAAACTTGTCTTTTTACCAATTAAATAAAATATTTTTCAACATACTTTAATTTGAAAAAGATTAAGCTTGAGGACATTCAGGCTCATAATTACCATTAACCGGGTTAGGAAATGGAATTTTTTAGCCTATGAAAACCGCCATGACTAACCGGGATTCGAACCCAGGACCTCCGAATGAAAGGCCTAGACGTTACCACTCTGTCACGGAGATCTTTTATTAAATTCGTATATAAATGCGATATATGATTTTATATTTAGTATTACAAACTGGGTTGTTAATTATTACTTTCCCGTCTAGATAGCGTTGTAGCAGAGCTACAGCTCAAGTAGGAAAGTATTGTAATCGGACCAATTTGGACAAATGTGGTTTTCACTAAATTTTGACGTTTTGACACTTAAGGAACCCAAAAAACCGCATGGAATTTTTCCGGATGTTAGTGTTCGAATGTTCGTTTTCGGTGTCGGTTTCTCTAAATCATCTTATATCTTATATCAAGATAGGTTCAGACCTATCTTGACCAAACTTGCCCAAATGACATCTATATATGTTGCCTGATGAAATTTTTAACTTAAACAGTCAAGGAAATGAGGGTGTAAAGCAAGGTCAGCCTCAGTATCTCGAGATATTGCCTAATAAGGTCATATTTTTTTTTTATACATAAAGATTAAATAATAACAATATTTGTAAAAAAATGTTTTAGCAAAACGCATCCCCCACCAAAAAATTCTGTTGTAGTCTTCTGCTATTTTATACGTCACTGGTGAGAGGTAGAATTAAATGAATAATATTTAAAGTGTGCAAAATTAACATTCGTGTGGCTGCTTCTCAAACCATATCGCCCAGTACCTGGTGCGTTAATTCTCGAGGCTACATCAATCTGCCAACCGAACAAGCGAAATTTATTCTATGTAAGTTGTGAAATTATATCAGTTTAGTTAGCGCTGACCTTCGCCGCTAGTATTACCACACCCGTACGAATTAAATAAATACGATATACGCGCGCGCTTTAGTTAGCGTCATTAAATTAAAGAAACGAAAAAAAAATTATATTTAAATAAAATTATAACTATTTTAAATTAAATTGTATGTGTAAGCCGTGCATCAGAAACAACCCTCAGTTGTAGGATTTTACAGGAACGCGGTTTAGCCGCGTGAAGGGAATGCCGCTTTTTTATTCTTATAAAATTGTTTAACAATCAAATTGCTCAATCTAATTTTTTTTTAGATTTAAAAAAATTTCGACATCAAGCGTAATTTTATTTTGAATTTATTAAAATAATTATCTAATTTTAATATTTATTTGTATGATTTCTATATCTAAAAACTTTATGCCAAATAAATATTTAACTGGATTTTATCTGTGTCTTTGATGGGCTACAAAGATTCCCTTTATATAGTTGTGAAAGTTCAATTACTCGTTAACTCTTTGTTTTAAAAATAATTTACGGAAATAGATGTTTCTTAATGGAGATTTCCAGTGTTTTTTCTTTATTATATCTGATTGCCTTACCTACTTTTCTTATGATTTTACAGTAGCATTTATTCGACTCTCTCCCTCTGCGCGCGCGCGCGTGTGTGTATAAAAATACTAAATATGACCTAAATTAATTATATTAGACTTAATATTATATTATAAATGTAATTTTAATAATTTCTTAAATACAGAAGTGATATTAAATACTAATTAAAAATATTGAATATATTTTTAAAAATATTCCGTTTATTTTAATTCATCATTTACTGATGAAGAGAGAAAAAAGTTACATATTTCTGTTGTAGAATATAAAATGTTAAAACCCATGACAGAACCTTTTTAATTTGCTTGGACATCAGAAAGATATATCCTGATCAGTATCAGTTACACAAATCTTGTTTTATATACATCCGCGCGCGAGCACGCACACGCATACACGCACACTCATTCACTCACCTTCCGAACAAACATTTTCGTTCCCTCTCGCTTATACTCTCGCTATATCTCTCTCACTCGCTCGTTCACTCTTTCTCATCTACACAGCAGTGGTGTACATGGAAGGTTAGTGCAACGGGTCAGTATTACGTGTTAGAGCCTTTTAATTTTTTTAAAATATATTACTCTTATACATCATACGTCTCTAAAACTGTGTGTGTGTGTTCCGCTATTGTATCCATAAATTCAACCTTTAATCCCTCTATCTAAATCACAATATTTTGGACGATTTGTTGTTTTTTATTCTGAGTTATTAAAACCTCCTAGGTTTTTTTTATAAAAAAAAACCATGTGATTCATAATTTTAAATATAAATACTATGTAAAAAAACATTTATCTTCTATAATTATCTTGTATACATGTTTTTTTTTTTTTTTTTTTTACTGGTAACACCGTCTAATATTTTCTTCTACGATTTTTTTAAACATTATTCTTCTGTGATTAATAATCTTTAACAAAACGAGGTCATATTTTAATTCCGATATTCGTCAGTATTGTATTTTTGTTACATAATTACAGACAAAAGTATGTTTTTATATTTATAAAAATTTTCAGTAAGATTCCTCGCTATTCAAAGGAATCACGTTGTGTATAACGTTTTTTTTTTTTTTTGTTTAAATAGACCTTATTTAAAACCATTATTTAAAATAAGATATTTTTTAAATAAAAATAAGGAAAAGTTACAATTATAGCCATTATAATTTTAAAGCTAACGGATTAATTAGTAAACTAATAATATTTTAAAATGCACTTTCGGTTTAGAAAATTAAATAAAATAAAAAGAAGTGGTAGCGTATCGCTCTTTCAACCGGAAGTCTCAGGTTTGACTCCCGGTTAAGCATGACAATTTTCTTACTCCACAAAATTTTCATATTTCTATTCATAAACTTCAAACTATGTGGAGAATTATTCATCAAGAAGAAATTATTGTATCTTTTGCAGTAGATGCCTTTATTTATATATAGGTACTGGAAGTTATCCACGTTTTCTGGCTAACGGAATAAAAGCAACCAAATTTATTAGGTTAATGTAGGATTAGTTTTTTTTTTTTTTTTTTTGAAAATGGGGGACTACTGCAGAAGATTCAAAAACTTTTTTAATAAAATAAATTAATTAATTCTGATTTTCGTGACGGAGTGATAGTGTCTCGGCCTTTCATCCGATAGTCCAGGGTTTGAATCCGGGTTATGAAATTTTTCATATGTTATTTATTTAAAGCTTTTATCGAGAAATTAATTTAAAAAAAAAAAACTTTAAAACTTCGGCTGTGTTTTTTTTTTGCGGATTTTTAATCGCCAGTCTTACAGATGCTCTTTGTACATTGAATTATGATCACATTAACTTTATTGTACATTTAATTTTATATTTTGTATTTAAAATTTGAAAAACATTAATAAATATAAAAATTATGGATATTAAGGAGACATAATCATAATGGTTGTAGATGGGACTTGACATAAATCAAAATGACATACCATTCTTCAGAGTAAAAGCATATAATGCCAGGCGTATTAAGGAAAATTATAAATTAAATAATTCTTCGTTACCTTCTTTGGTGAGCCAAATATAGAATTGCGTAGCAACTTGTCGAATCCACCGACCGAAAATCAGGTGATATTTAGCCGTATAATTAACACCTTTCATCTGTTCACTGTAGTTTTATAATGATCATCATTACTCTCAGAGAAAGCACTTTGATTCTTATATTTCAGTTGTTTTACGTGCATTAAACCATGTTTTAAACCACTGCTTCAATCTAACAATGCAGACAAAGAGAAAAAAATCATTGTGCAGGTTCAATCGATGTAATTTCTCGACAGTCATCTGTCATTCATATACAGAGCTCATAATTTTGCTAATATAGAGAAAGATAATTTTTAGTTTTGGTTATAATTTCTATTAGTTATGATCAATAAATCAGTTTTATACTTATTTTTATTTCCAGTTCGCAATTTAATTTTTTTAATCTAACTGTTTTGTTAGATTGGATGTAAATATGTTCGTTTGAGGCCTACGTGAAGGCAAAATTTAATTTGTATTTTACTGATGCAAATGTCTGCCGAGGCATTTACATCGGTGACATCCCGACCGAGGCCTGGCTGATGACTGTGAGATGTAATCAGTTAGAGGGTCTAAAGACGACCTCTGGTAAAACTCCTCAGGAACGGAGGAGGTGGCTTGGCGTCACAAGGTAGGTGTTGTCCACCTACAAAGTTGGGTTGTCGAACGGTTATTTGACAGGTTTAGTGATAGTTTTTATTCCTTTCTGTTCTATGCTAAACTTATATCCTTATAACAGTATTTATTACATCCTATTTGTCCAATTTATTATGTTCTGTTTATTTTATATTCTCCAATCTTTGTCTTCTTCCGCAATTCTATCTTTTAAACGACCTTGTATTATTAAATTAACTAAAACTGGTTGTCTTAACATATGGCCGATCAAACTAATTCATGTGTTTACAAAATTCGGTTACAAATATTTCTCCTTCATTAATTCATTATGTTCTGCCATTAGGGCAGGTCTAGTCACGGTTACTACTCTCCACCTTGTTCTGTCCTTTGATAACCACTTTGTTTAAGCATATTTTCTCTTTTCCATAATCCTATCCATCATTTGAAATCTTTTCCTTTCATTCACCAAGCCTTTCATTCGTATCCACTAATAAACACGTTCTTCTCATACAATATCTAGTCGGTTCCTTTTCCTATATTTAATCAGATTTAGTGATTTCCTGGTCTCTCCGATTCTCCTTATTACACGTTCTTGTCATCTCACATTTATCATTCTTCGCTATAAACTCATCTCAAAAGCCTCAATTTTTTTCCTGTCTGCCTTTGTCATCGTCCATGTTTCAGTTCGATGAAGCATCACACTCCAAATAAAATATTTCATTAATCTCTTCGTTAACGTTAAGTTTATCTTCCCGCACGACAGTCTTCCTTCAAATTAAATGCCTTCTCATTTCTTGATATTCTTGTTTTAATTTCTACTGTGCAAGTCAGATCATCAGTTATCAAGCTCCCTAGTTCTGAAATTTTTTCACCTGCTCTAAAATTGCATTTCCTATCATAATCTCAATTCTCTCTTCTTTTCCATCTAATACCATACATTTTGTCTTCTTTTTATTGATTCTTATGAAAATGTCATTTAAGCCGTCAAGCAATTCATTTAGTTTACTTTTCCAGTATCACTATATCATCAGTAAAACGTATACATTCTATTTTTCTTCCCCAGAGTTTTATTACTTTTTTCCCATTCAGACAGCATTTAATTATTTCTTCCAAATATATACTAAACAGTTTTGGTGACATGCAGCAACCCTGTAATCACTCCTCTTTCAATTCTTATTCTTCCTGTCATTTCGTCTCCTACCCTCACTTTTATTCTCTGATTATAGTACAGCTCTTTTATCAGGCGCCTTTCTTTCCAGTCAACTCCCTTGTTTTCTAAAATTACCAGTAATTTAACTCTCTCCATATAACTCTATCAAACACCTTTTCTAGATCGACAAATTCATACATACGCTTTCCGTCTCCTTTCCATGTACCTTTCACCTACTACTCTTTTCTTTTTCCTGTTTAGCCTCCGGGAATTACCGTTCAGGTATTACTTCAGAGGATGAATAAGGATGATATGTATTAGTGTAAATGAAGTGTAATCTTGTACAGTCTCAGTTCGACCATTCCTGAGGTGTGTGGTTAATTGAAACACAACCACCAAAGAACAACAGAATCCATGATCTAGTATTCCACACACCTCGGTTAATTGAAACCCAACCACCAAAAAACAACAGAATCCATGATCTAGTATTCAAATCCGTGTAAAAATAACTGACTTTACTAGGACTTTAACGCTGAAACTCTCGACTTCTTCCCAAATCAGCTGATTTGGGAAGACGTGATCGCCACTAGACCAATCCGGTGGGTTCACCTACTACTCTTAGCAGCCCTATAGTGTTCCTTGTTCCAACAGCTCTTCTAAACCCGTACTGTTCTTCTCAATATCGCCATCCAATTTATTGTATATCTACTTATTTAGTACCTTTAATAGTACCATAACTGCATGTGATATTTAGACTAATCGTTCTACGTTCTTCTATTTTTCCATATCTATTTTTATACAACTACTTTATATCGTAGTTCATTAATTTATTCATTTTTTTAATCTTTCTGTAATATCACATTTTAAAGGTTTTTATTATTGTTTTCCTTTTTCTGCTTTTCCAATATTTTGCTGATATGTTGAGGTATACGTTAAAAAATGAAATAAAGAAACAAATTTCTGTGAAAATATTGCTACGGTAATATCATTCTAAATATTTCTCATTGCTATTTAATTCTTGACCTACCTATATAATTTAATTTTTGCTAATCATTACTACCTCTTTGTACGAAGTAAAGGAAGTATTGTTATCGCGAAAAATTTCAGTTTCAAATTTCAACGGAAATATCCATTTTGATCATCCCTGAATCCATTTTGACTAGTTTCGGCGTGATGTCTGCACGTACGTACGTACGTTACGTATCTCGCATAAATCAAAAATGATTAGCCGTAGATGTTGAAATTTTCGATTTAGGACTTTCGTAGATATGCACCTCCTCTTTTTATTGCAATCGACTGAACCAAAAGTATCCAAAAAAAGCCCGAAATCCAAAGAAATTTGGATTTTGCACTTTTTCTTAACTGTAGTAATAAGTCCTCATTGAGAGCTTTTCAACGATATGTCATAAGTGGTACTTTCATTCTTTCCAGAGTTATAGCGAGTTATAGCAATTTATATTAATGAAATATATTGATCTTACAAACGAAGGCACATCGGTTCGAATCAGACTTCATCTTCTTTTTTTAAATTTAAATATATTGATTTATTACTAATTATTAACCTGTGATTGTAAAAGAAATTTACGATACTTATTCAATAATAAGAAGAAAAAAAATAACAGAAGTTATTGAAATAAAATTTTATGTACTTTTCATTTAAAAAAAATGTGTATGTGTAATTTAATAGGCGTACAAGGAAGTTATGTGGTGTCCACATCAATTTTTTTTCCCTTTGTGATTATAATAAAAATCTACTAAGCGTTATCATTATTTAATATATATTTATTCAAAATTCGTTTGGGAATTTAAAATTTACATTTTTTTTGTGTTTAATCATTTGACTGATTTGATGCACCTTTCCAAGATTACCTGTCTAGTGCCAATCGTTTCATTTCTTTATACTCCCTACATCCTACATCCCTAACAATTTGTTTTGCATATTCCAAACGTTGCCTGCCTGCACAATTTTTCCCATCTACCTGTCCCTCCAATATCAAAGCAACTATTACAGGATGCCATAATATGTCTCTCTTTTCTTTTAACTATATTTTTCCAAATGCTTCTTTCTTCATCATATGCCCGGGGTGTAAGGGCAATTATATATGCACACATTTAAAATTTTTTTTTTTTTTGTCTTCAGTCATTTGACTGGTTTGATGCAGCTCTCCAAGAATCCCTATCTAGTGCTAGTCGTTTCATTTCAGTATACCCTCTACATCCTACATCCCTAACAATTTGTTTTATATATTCCAAACGTGGCCTGCCTACATAATTTTTCCCTTCTACCTGTCCTTCCAATATTAAAGCGACTATTCCAGGATGCCTTAGTATGTGGCCTATAAGTCTGTCTCTTCTTTTAACTATATTTTTCCAAATGCTTCTTTCTTCATCTATTTGCCGCAATACCTCTTCATTTGACATTTTATCCACTCACCTCATTTTTAACATTCTCCTATAGCATCACATTTTAAAAGCTTCTAATATTTTCTTCTCAGGTAATATATTATTGTTTTTTTTTCGTAATGTATACCTATTTAAAATTTTTTTTTTATTATAAGCCGATGAAAAAATTGTATAACTAATGTACGTAAAGTATTAAAATATGCAACTATAGTTTTAAATTTATTTACAAACTATTTAAAAACAAATATCTTATGTGGTCACCACATGACTTCCTTGTATGACTACTGAATTACACATACACATTTTATTAAATGAAAAAAAACATAAAACTTTATTTCATTAATAACTTATGATATTGTTTCATGTGTTTTTTTATTGTTATTACTGGATTATTATTTATCGTAAATCGTTTTTTACAATTAGAGGGTAATTATTAATAAATCAAAATATTTAAATTAAAAAATAAAGTTAAAAAACAAAAATAAAGGATTAAGTTCGATTCAAACCGATGTGTCTTCCCCTTGTTAAATCCAAATATTTCATTAATTGAAATTTTATTTCGCTATAACTCTGGAACCAATGAAAATAAGTACCACATGACATTCGTTGAAAAGCTCTCAATGAGGGCTCATTACTGCAGTTAAGAAAGAGTAAAAAATCCAATTTTTTTGATTTTGGCGTTTTTTGATAACTTTTGGTTCAGTCGATTGGGATCAAAAGGGGAGGAGCACAACTAAATGTTACAATAGTTTTAAATTCAAAATTGCATCATCCTACAGCTAATCGTGTTTAAGTTATGCGGGATACATACGTACATACAGATGTCATGCCAAAACTAGTCAAAATGAATTCAGGGATAGTCAAAATGGATATTTTCATTAAAATTAGAAAACCGAAATTTTTCGCGGTCACAATAAATCTTTTCTTCGTACGAGGAAGTAAAAAATAACAAAAAACAATGCCATAATTACTGTTTTCTAATCTGTTACAGAAAAAAAAATTTTTTTAGTACTATTACTGTCATATAATTGCTTGATAGTTATTTATTTTCGTTGTATGACATTTGAGTTTCTTTTTGGCACAAGAACAAGAATTATTATAACATCCTTTAATGTAAATACACTTCGCAAAACCTTTTTTGGATCTAGATGAAATCATAGATCTTCCTGTCTCATAATCACACTTTCCTGTTATGAACGTCAGTTTGAAGAGCTAATTGAATTTCATTTATAACAAAGAGTTTAGCTTTTCAAACTACCTATCTTGTTTCAAGCGGGAAAAAATGCATTGTAAATGTAAATAGACTAACCATAAGTGTTGTATGTTTTGTTTAAATACTCGCAACTCGTTTTTACTGTTTTCCATTGCTCAGTGGCTAAATTAAGTACCCTAAAGCTTTAGTACATATAATCATACCCATATCTCAATGTGGTTAACACTTTTCACACAACAAACCTAAAATTATCAATAATACATACACACACACACACACACACACACACACACACACACACACACACACACTCACATATATATCAATTTATAAGTATATACTTGAAAAAGATATATATATATATATATACTGAAATGAAACGACTAGCACTAGTTAGGGAATCTTGGAGTCCTGCATCAAACCAGTCAAATGACTGAAGACAAAAAAAAAATATATAAGCACATCTCTTTGTCGAACAGGTAGCTTTTCTGCGTTTTATCGTGAATTTCGTATTGAATGTCGGTCAGAGTTGACATTGTAATTTCAAAGTTGACATTTCTTATCAAAGAAAAACAATAGAGTAATTGTAATTGGATGTAGGCTTTGTAAATACTAACCCACCGGGTTGGTCTAATGGTGAACGCGTCTTCCCAAATCAGCTGATTTGGAAGTCAAGAGTTCCAGCGTTCAAGTCCTAGTAAAGTCAGTTATTTTTATACGGATTTGAATACTAGATCGTGGATACCGGTGTTCTTTGGTGGTTGGGGGTTTCAATTAACCACACATTTCAAGAATGGTCGAACTGAGACGGTACAAGATTACACTTCATTTACACTCATACATATCACCCTCATTCATCCTCTGAAGTATTATCTCGAAGGTAATTACCGGAGGCTAAACAGGAAAAAGAAAGAAAAGCTTGTAAATACTGCCGGCCTTCATGGCGCGAGTGGTAGCGTCTCCAATGGTGAGGACCTCCACATCCGGGTGTGGGCCGTTAGTGGTGCTGCTGAACGGATAAGCAAGGATATTTCTGAGGGTACACTACGGCTCTGACAAGGAGTGGTAGGAGGGTCCACGTGTTTATTAAGAACGTGGATGTACTCGCTACTCAGGATGAGTTCATTACGGAGTTTCGAAAAATCAGGGGGGAGTCAGTGTCGATCGAAGTTATGTCCATGCGACCGACCTATGGTGTGATGAAGATGGTCTCTGTGGCTGTGCCCCCATCCTTGCGAATAAATTATTGGCTGATGGACTATCTGTATTGGATGGGTGGCTTGTAAGGTTGTGAGACGTTCATCTGACGACCTTTGTTTTCCCTGCTGGAAGCTAGGCAACAGGGCCAATTCGTGTACCGGCCCAGATCGTAGTGGCCACTGTTTCATCTGTGGTGAGGCCGGTCATTTACGGAAGGTCTGCTGGCAAGAGACTCTCGGTTGCATGGACATGCACCCGGAGGTAGGGGATGCAAGGCTTTACCTACGACATGAAGATGCGGCACATGTTCAGTGCTGAACATGTGCCGCATCTTCATGAGAGGACCCAAAAGATACCTTTTGGGTCCTCTCATTAGAGGCGTGACATGTACGGCAAGACTGAGTCCCGCCTACTTGCGCAGGACCTTGTGTTCTGCCGAGGTAGATTGGGGCAAATGCACCCCCCCCCCCCCGGAGCTGGGTTATACTTAGATGCTTGTTCCGGTTCCGGTGTGACGGGGTAAATGAAGGTGAACAAAAAAATAAATAAACTAATAAATCAGTCGCGACTCGTTTATTTTTGTGTTATTTTTGTTTTTTGATATTTTTGTGTTAGTTATCTTACTCTGATTTATTTTATTATTTATGTTCTTATGGAACAATAATGTTTCATTAGTGTTATATTACGCTACTTATTGTTATATTTTACCTGTTGTGTGTCGAACTCAATTAACTTATTCCGGGTTGGTAGTTTCCAGTTCCTTCACTTGTTAGTTTTTCAGTCTTGTCTAAGACTTGAGATGTGTTTTGTTCAAGAGTTCTTGCTGATGTGAACGTTGCTTGTGGCATTCACATCGGTGACATCCTAGCTGAGGTTAAGACTAGAAGATGTCATAACCGAGGTATAGAAGATGACCTCCGCTAAAGCTCAAAAAGGCTAGGTGGGGGTAGCGTGGTGACCGTAATTGTCACATGGAGAATTTCTTCCCCTACGGAGTCAGAATGTGCATCGTCAAAATTCTTCATTTCGTTTCGACACTTATTTTTGTTGGTCTTTTGATTTGTTTTACTGTTTTTTTTTTGTTTGATTAGTTATTCTTCGTTTGATTTTAAGTTTATTTTTTGGTGTTTTTCTTTAATTTTTCTGTTCTGAACTTTATCGATGTTCCTTGGACATATATCTTTGTATGTACGTATTTATATATACTGTATAAGATATGTGGACATTTACAGTTCTTTTAGGGATTTCAATGGAAACTCCTGTTTTTATGTCATTGTTTTTTGTATTCAAATTTAATTATTATGTCGAAAAATCAGAATCGATTGTAAATTTTAAAAAAACGTTAGGGGAAAAAATAGAGTGCCTGGACAAATTAGTTAGCTTACAATATTAAAATTAAATATGTATAAATTTGTGTAATATATTTATTTATTCTGTTAAACGTGAGTGTTTTAAAAAAATTACGATTTAATCAATTTTTTAAATTATAGCGATTTTTCCTTCATTGTTTTGATAATATAGCTTTCATATTTATAATATTTGTAGTTTCTATACGTAATAAGAAAGTTTATCCAAATGTGATTTTTTAGGACCGTTAATTATTTGATTATACTATGTTACATAATTACAAAAAAAAAAAAAAAAATAGTTAAATAGCATTTTCTTAAATTTTATTTTAATAGCAGGTATTTAACTGTTGTTGTCCGTTTAAGTCGTTTTTTTTTCTTTAATACTTTCGTATCAGTCGTGACAAAGCCGCAGGTGAATTTTCGTAACCAACTAACAACCGACATCTTGACTTGAGTTGGCTTTAAATTCGTGATTTCAAAGTGTTAAAAAATCGTGCCTTGTTTCGATTATACTAGGTATTGCCTCTACAGTCTACACTATACACAGGAATATTATAATGCAATACTATAACATAAGACTATATTGCACAGGTACATCTACTCGCCTTCTCTCTTTCCCCTCTCCCTTAAATAACACTCTCTTTTACTCTCGCTATCCGTTTGTCCCTCTTTCTGTGTTAAACTATCTTTCGATCTTTACACCTATCGACTCTATTTCCGGAATTACTTTCACTAAACTGTACATAAAACTAATAATGTGGTAATAAAATTTTAGAATCAATTCTATTTCGATCTTACTATCAAAATCTAGTCGTCTCGTAAGGTAATATTATAATTATTATTATATTATTCGGGTATTTTGAAATTTGGGTGGTCCCTCTCATCTATTATACTACTTCTCCAAGTAGATTATTATTAATTTTCATTTTTTTCTTCTTTACTTATAAATATATATAACACATTAATTTTCTCATCTATACAAACATCTTTATTGATTTTTATTCCACCTATTTTAGTAATACAATATATTAAAGTAAAAGTATTCCCACAAAAATAAATACTATAATTTTTATATTCCTGGAAAATGTAGATAGAATAGCTATTACATTAAAAGGAAAACTATGGTGATCATTTCAAAAATGGGATTTTTTTTACGTTTTAGGGTCCAACTAGTTCATCTAGATCATTGATTCTCAAACTTTTTTGCCCGCCGCCCAGATTGAGAATCAAAAACATTCTAGCGCTCCCCAAAATTTTTAAACCTACTATCTGTTAAAAATAAAAATTACAATTGCTGTTTTTAAGATGCGCTCTTAAAAACAGCAATTACAATTATTGTTTTTAAACTTGGCATATCCTATTTCTGAGTTGAAACTTACATTTTAGTTTGAAATATCAGGAAAACATAAGTTTTACATTTTTTTTTTTTTTTAATCAGCCATCAACTTCTTAAATCGCCTGACGCCCCCAATTTTCTGTGGGCCTTCTACCGTCCTCCCTGAAGGCCTCCAGCACTCACAAGGGGGCGATGTCGCCCACATTGAGAACGAATGATCTAGATAAAAAAAAACATATTTATGTACGTATGTGTTAGTAATGCTTTTGGTTTTATATCTCAGAATTGACTGGACCGATTTGGATCAAATATTTTTATATATGAAGCACTGATCATTTTTTTTAAGTGGGAAGGTTTTTTTAAGGGGGAGAAAATTTTATTAAAAAGAATCTATTACCTACAATGCTTATATAAATAATTACAATTCGGGAGGGGGGGGGGGTTGTGGTAGTACTTTTTTCCGAAACAATTTGTAGTTGGTTTCTCGAGTTAGTCGGGCGTTATGGTAAGCAGAATAATACCTTTGTCCCGAGATTTTTTTTTTTTATCCCTACATCCCTGGGCCGGACATCCAATTAAGTATACTCGGCCAAGGGACATGTCCTTCCGACTCTAAGGAGGTCTCCCCATCCACCGGCTTAACATCCGACACGACAGGTCAACCCCCCCGGTTCTGGATCTTTTGTGCCTGCCTCTAATCCCCGGCGGGGGAAACAGGGCCCGTCTATGCCGTTCCCCGCCCCACCAACCAGGAACTGGGTCTCGGTCATTACGCCTTGCCTCAAACCAAAGGTGCCAGCACCAAGGGCGCAAGCACCCCCAGAAAACCAACACCCTCGGCCGGGTCTCGGTCTTAACTTAACCCCTCGCGAAGGCTTTCCCATGGAGTCTCCGTCCCCTCATAGGAATCCGTACACCTAAGCATACGGGTCCTCCGAGACTGGGCTGTCCATCTTTCCCTATATTTGTCCTGTCATTTGTTTTTCAACACTATTGGCTTCTTTTTTTAGACAGCCATTTCATAACAGTCAGCGTTTATTATTTGTCGCAAATTTTCTAAAAAATTGACAAATCCGGAATTATTGCATTCAAAAAATTTCATCGTAATTTCTTCTGTGGGATGGTAGGGTTCAGAATTTTTTTTGATACTTGAACTCGTCAGTTTCCACTCCAAGCTCCGTATTCTTGATTGTGGTACATATATACGTATGTGTGAGTACCGATGATTTTGGTACATCTCAAGATTGATTGGAATGATTTTTTTCAAATTTGGCTCAAATATTTCTATATATGAGGTATTAATTAATCGTATTATTTTTTTTCAAAATTCATAGTGGGGGAGGGGGATATTGAGAAAAAACTTTTGATTTTCTTCATAGTCATTTTAACGTTTCCACTCCAAGCTCCGTATTCTTGATTGTGGTACATATATACGTATGTGTGAGTACCGATGATTTTGGTACATCTCAAGATTGATTGGAATGATTTTTTTCAAATTTGGCTCAAATATTTCTATATATGAGGTATTAATTAATCGTATTATTTTTTTTCAAAATTCATTGTGGGGGAGGGGGATATTGAGAAAAAACTTTTGATTTTCTTCATAGTCATTTTAACGTTTCCACTCCAAGCTCCGTATTCTTGATTGTGGTACATATATACGTATGTGTGAGTACCGATGATTTTGGTACATCTCAAGATTGATTGGAATGATTTTTTTCAAATTTGGCTCAAATATTTCTATATATGAGGTATTAATTAATCGTATTATTTTTTTTCAAAATTCATAGTGGGGGAGGGGGATATTGAGAAAAAACTTTTGATTTTCTTCATAGTCATTTTAACGAAAACTTCAATAAAGCAAATAAATATGTTACTTACACTGTATATAAAAAAAAATCCAAAAGCTTTTTAACAAAGAATCAATCCCATTTCGTAAGATTGAAATATATCAATTTACTTTTGTTCTTTTACTTTATCTTTTTTCGGTTTAATATATATTTTTTGGGGGATTTTTGCATCATACATAGGGCTATCAAAAAAATTACGTATATTTACAATTATCCAAAATTATAAATCTCGGACCTGAAACAAAAAAAGCTTTTTGAAAATTTTAAGTCGCTTGTTTTAGCCTTTATTGGAGGAGGTGTATTACATTTAAAGAAAATTTTACATAAGAAAATTTGTTAAGCCTAACCTTTTTTTGTTAAAATTTCTTCACCGCCTGTTTTTGGCTAAAACAGTTTTAATTTTTATTATTATTTTTTTTTTCGTTTATAACTTTAACGGAAAATAAAATTTAAGTATTTTTGGCCCCTATAATACATCCCAGACCTAAAATAAAAAGCATACTTTTTCATTACTATAATAAAAGTTTATTTTTTCAAAATTGTTAAACTTTTTTAAATTTATTTTTAACGATCTCTTCTTTATAAAAGAACTTTTACTAAATTTTTCCCCTTGAAATCAAAATGCGGGAGCCCTAAAAATCAAAAACTTTTATTTGAAATACGAAGTTTTTTTTTTTGACAGTGAAAAAGACTTTCGGGTTATCATCGATCAGATAAAACTTACAGTAGTAGAAACTGTAACTTTTAAACTTTTACAGTAGTAGTAGTAGTAGTAGTAGAAAAAAATTACAATAATTAATAAATATACAATTACAGATGCACAGCCTAAAGAAACAAGATATTCGATAGCATCAACGTATTGTTTCCTAGAATATTTCGGGTGTTAGCTCCTAATTTAAATTTACGAAATTTTGGTGCTTAAATTTTATTTTGGTAATCATTATAATCAATAAAAAAAAGCCTCTGTGATTAAGGGGGTTCCAAATTTCAAAAAATTCGAAAAATTTTTTTTGTTACCTATTTATTATTTAGCACCAAAACACAACACCAATTACATTCAAAATTTACAAACATTTAACAAATTAATATAAGCTACTAATTCTGGAGTCGCCATCAGGAAATCTTCAGGAGTCCCTTCATAAGCTGTCCTAGGCCAATCTTCTTTGATGTGTTTAACACATTTGTTACCTATATTTAAACTTTTATAATGAAATTTAAAAAAATCTGATGTGGACATCACATGACTTCCTTATACGCCTATTAAATTACATGATTAAACTCTTAAATGAAAAGTACATAAATACTTATTCCATTAATAACTTCTGATATTTTTTCTTTTTTTCTATATTGTTATTATTCAATTATTATTGACTGTAAATATTTTTTAACAATCACAGGTTAATAATTATTAAAAAATCAATATATTTAAATTTTTAAAAATGTTAAAAAAAAGAGATGAAGTCGGATTCGAACCGATGTGCATTCCCATTGTAAGATCCAAATATTTCGTTAATTAAAATTTTATTTGGCTATAACTGGAACCGATGAAAATATATAACACTTAAAATATATCGTTGAAAAATTCTCAATGAGAGCTTATTAATTCAGTTAAGAAAAAGTCCAAAATCCAAATTTTTTCAGTTTTGGGTTTTTTTTTGCACACTTTTGGTCCAGTTGATATTTTTCCACAAATTTCCTACATCGTCTACATTAACGCTAGATAAACTGGATTTCCAATCTTGAAAATTATAATTTAAAAATACTGATATTTATTGCGTGTTCTATACAGCACCCTTTTTGGAAGAGCTTAAAAGTTTATTTATCAGAATATATTTATTTAACTTTAATAAGTCGGCATGACTCGGAGCAATTTCATTTATCAAGTATAAAAGAATTACAGTTTACTAAAAAAAAATATGTCGGTACCATGACGTTTCCTTGTATGATAGGGTAAAAAAATCTGATGTGGACACCACATGTCATCAATTTTTTTTAAAAGTACATAACATTTTATTTCACTAATAACTTCTGATTTAAAAAAAAAAAATATTGTTAATGAATTATTATTTATTGTAATGTTTTTAATAAATCAGTATATTTAAATTAAAAAAAAAGAAAATGAAGTCGGATTCGAACCGATGTGCCTTCCCCTTGAAAGAACCAAATATTTTATTATTTAAAATTTTATTTCGCTCTGACTCTGGAACCAATAGAAATAAGTACCACTTAAGATATACCGTTAAAAAGCTCTCAATGAGGGCTTATTACTGCAGTTGAGAAAAAGTTCAAAATCCACATGTTTTGGATTTTGACCTTTTTTTAGATACTTTGGTTCAGTTGATTGCAATAACAAAGGGGGAGTGCACAACTAGATTTTATAAAAGCTCTAAATCCAAAATTTCAACATCCTACGGCCAATCGTTTTTGAGTTATGCGAGATACATACATACGTACAGATGTCACCCGAAACTAGTCAAAACGAATTCAGAGATGGTCAAAATGAATATTTTTGTTGAAATCTGAAAACCGAAATTTTTTTCAATGACAATACTTCCTTTACTTCGTACAAGGAATTAAAACGGATTTTTAACTTTAAAAAATTTTATTTTTTTTTAATTTTAAGACTACAAAAATAAAAAAAATGTATTTATTATTTTCTAATTTTTAATGCTTTATAAAAATGTTAATTTTATATATAATTTTCTTTTTATAAAAAAGTAATATTTCAACAACATTTAAAAACTACTTTTCTTTGAAATTATATTCGGATGAGATCTAGTTTTAAATAAAATTTAAAAAAAAAATTTAAGAAGTAACACAATCAGTCAAAACTTTTCTATAATAATAATCGTGTTCTGGAATATATATAGTAACCGATAAACGTTCATTTCATATATAATTAATGAATAATAAAAACAGTATGAGAGTAGATATATATTATATTAAAAAAAAGCTTTTGTTTTTCTTCTTTTTTTTCTTAAAGGGCACAAACTAGAAGAAGTTCAGTTATAAAGAACCAGTTTATATATTGGTGTGTTATATGAGTGGTCACTGTGTTTGACCTGTGACCTCATGGCACGAGTCTTATTTCCCTTTATATATATATATATATATATATATATATATACCCACCACAACACGCAACAACAACAAGCAATGTCACCTTCTCACACAACTACACACAACAGCTTATGTTCGATATTGTGGTTTTATTATTATTATTATTTTTTTTTTTTTATTGTTGTACTTTGATAGCTAAGCGTGGGTGATTCTTGGGTGACTTCGATGAAGATAAAGAAGAAAAAAGGAAACCTCTACATTAATACCGCCGTCTTTTCCTCTCTTCCCGTTACTACTAAAATACCACTACCCGTTTCTTTACCTTATCATCATCATCACAATTCTTTCCTTCTACCTCCTCATTCATCTGACAATCCCCCTTCCCTATTATTCTTTATTTCTTATTTTTTTATTTTCATTTCTCTTTTGTATACTCTTCTAAGTTCGTTTTGTGTGTATATATATATATATATATATGTATATATTATAACACAACTGGGATAACGGTACACAACATCCTTAAAAAACATTATTATTATTATTGTTATTTTTTAACCTTTATCTATTTATTTTTTATTTTATTTTCTTTTTCTAATTCTTTATCACCAAATGGAATTCATTTCTTATGCGTAAATTTATTTACTATTCATATATATTTCATGCTTATAATTCTTTCATATAATTTTATTTAATATTTAAATACCATGTAACGTTTTATGTATTTTAAATATTAACTACTACACCTTTTATTAGATTATGTATTTAACTATTTTAAATAATCAAATAATTATATAAATAAGCAATTTAGATAGGGAGATTTCCCCTTTTCATCTAATGTAGTTGTACACGCACATGCGTATATAAAAAATAACCTATTGATTACAAAATAATTTTTTTTAGCGAAGATCTTACTATTACATTTATATGTTTAAATTTCTAATATTATACCAGCTTCAGGATGTGCCTACAAGACCCCTCCGCAGCTAGGCCCTTCGGGCGGGTGGCGTCTCGGGATGAGATTATTAGGTGTCCAAAATTGATTACTACTTGTGTAAATTTTTTTTTGTTGAATGGTTAAAATTGATAAAATGAAAGTTAAATTAAAAATTTAACTCTAAAAAAATGATTTTAACGATTCGGAATTTTCCGCTTGTGATCGGTACATTTGGATACCTACTTTTTGGTTATAGTTCAATATTTTATGAGGAAAAACAATCACATAAATAAATAAAAAATATGTAAATATTTTTATAAAATACTACTTTCAAATTAAACGCACTAAAAGGTAGAAAATAATCTCAGAATGGATTTCTACAAAAGGTTGGATGGTGATATATAAGATTATGTGGAAGTCGTAGCTTTAAATTAAAAATTTGATGATTTTGTCAGTTTTTCATATGCGTGATGAACGGCCTAATGAGTGGGGTGCTAGACCCAAAAATATTGGCAAAATCATCAAATTTTTAACTTTAAGCTATGACTTTAACATAATTTTACATGTCACCATCAAAGCTTGTCAAATCCATTCTGAGATACCGTTCTAAAATTATTTTTTACCTTTTAGTGCGTTTAATTTAACAGTGGTGTTTTAAATTGTTTTTACAGTTTTTTTATTTTTTACTTTTTAGTTCATTTAATATAAGAGTGATTTTTAAAAACTTTATTTATAAATTTTTTATTTTCTACTTTTTATTTTTCATAATTTTATACTTTACAACTGCGCTACCGCACAGGTTTGAGCGTATTTAGCGAAAGATCGGATCGGTACGTTCTACGGTAGGTGAGGGCGATTAAAGCACAGAGCTAAACGATTTCATTTCCGGATAACCAAGATCCGATCGATCAAGAGTATACCCGATGCGTAAAAAAGTTAGCGCTTGACCTGCTGATACATACACCGTTTGAATCGTGAAAATCGAACGAACGGCTGCCGAGATATTACCTTGGCACCCCATCGCACCCCCTTCCCAATTTCTGAACGGCATTCTGGAGGCACTTGAAAATATTATCCGACGAGTACCACAGAGAGCGGTTGTTGTATTGCCGAGGAAAGTTGAAAAATGTTTTCAGAGCGCTAGACAAACCATTTTCGAGATATTGGTGATTTTCGTCCGAAAATTCGGGTCCGGTTAAAAAGTACTCTCTTTGTCTCTCTCTCTCTCTCTCAGCCTGTTTAGCCTCCGGTAACTACCTGTTTAGCCTCTTTCCTGTTTTAGCCTCCGGTAACTAACGTTTAGATAATTCTTCAGAGGATGATATGTATGAGTGTAAATGAAGTGTAGTCTTGTACATTCTCATTTCGACCATTCCTGAGATGTGTGATTAATTGAAACCCAACCACCAAAGAACACCGGTATCCACGATCTACTATTCAAATCCGTGTAAAAATAACTGGCTTTACTAGGGGTTGAACACTGTACCTCTCGACTTCCAAATCAGCTGATTTGGGAAGACGCGTTAACCACTAGACCAACCCGGGGGGTTCGGTTAAAAAGTACTAAATTTTCCTAAAACTTCAAAATATATCGATATACATACGGTATATCGATATTTAATAATACAACAAGTATACACTTGACCACCACCAGACATGTACTAACGAATCGGGATTTTCCGCTAATGATCGGTACATTCCGGTGCTAAGCTAATGGGACGAACACACAGAAACACATACAAATGCCGTTTAGTAGGGTAGAATACATGTGAATTAGAGTTTTTAAATATATAAATCAGGATTTTTTGTTTATTTCAAACTAGTTTTCCAGCTACTAACCAGTCTGGATATATGTGTATAAAGACAAATGTAATTATTTGTACCGGCTAGCCACGCCTGATGTAGCTGCAACCGTAATGCAATATAAGTGAAAATGTACCGGTAAACAAGTCTAAATCTGGAACAGACTCAAGTCGACCGTTCCTGAAACGAGTGGTTAATTGAAACCTGACCACAAATTAACATAGGTATCCACAGTCTACCATTCAAATCCTTATAAAAGCAATTTCCATTACAAATACTCGAACCTTAGAACCGTGGATCTCGAAAATCAGCTGATTAATCAAAATTATTTATTTAATATTGATATATATTTGGAAAATATTTATATAAAAAAATCATCATTAATACAATTTTTCCCCAAAATACTACAGAATTTAGAATTTTATTTTAGACGAATTCGCTGATTTTGTCCAAATTATCCTCTTTGTTGCATTTTCCTACGGCTAATCGTTTTTCATTTATGCGAGATACATACGTAAAGACGTCACGCCGAAACTGATCAAAATGGATATTTTCGTTGAAATCTGAAAACCGTAACTTTTTTACGATAACAATACTTCCTTTATTTCACACAAGGAAGAAAATTCATATGTTTGTACTGATTAAACCTTTTTATAAACGGATCACTATCGACAGTTCTTTTTACAGTTTGTTTTAATTTTCTCCTTAGTTATTTTAATTCTTTTGTAGAGTTCAAATTATAAAATTCAGTAGAAAATGTGTGATGTCTATTGCTTATAAACTATCAGTATAAAATTATTAGACCAATAGAATTTTATTTTTAAATAAACATTAAAGGGAGCAATACTTTTTTGAGATATTAAAAAAATATTTGTTTTTTTTTTTTTTTTTAGAGGATGATAAACGGTTTTGCGTTATAATCGCCCAGAACAAACAACACAATACAGTATTATAATAAACATATTTCAATAATTATTAAATAATCGAATACATATGTACGGCTTTAAGTAAAAACAAGATATTCGATAGCATCATCGTATTGTTTCCTAGAATATCTTGGATGTTAGATCATAATTTAAATTTACGAAGCAATGCCGCGTAGCACCTAATAATGATAATAATATTAATAATAATTAGGGATGATGTATGCATTATAGTACTATAATTATAATAGTATCTACATCGAAACGAAACCGTTTTAATATGTTTTACATTTGATAAGGAGTTACGAGTAAAATCATCGCCCCGACCACCCACAACCCCATACCATAAAATACCTTATAATTTATGTGGTACACTAATCTTAATAATACTAAACCCGTAACTATTATTTATTATTTTTTTGGTGTATGTGTGTGTGTGAGGTTCACGCGCGCACATATAAGCGTGTAAAATAAGGAGTGTGAATACGTTTTGTTTAGCGTTCACACACCCTCATATACCCTCATGTTATTATTTCCTTTCTGCTTCTATTCATATTTTAAACTACCATTATTTAATTCTTTTTTACTTTATTACTTTCTTCCCATCGTACACATACATCAACCCTTACTTTCTTTATTGTTAAGCTTTAGGTATATATCAACATAAATAAATAAGCATGCATATGGGTATATACATACACCGGGATCTTATATCAATGTAAGAATGGATTATCAAATCTTTATTTATTTTATATATACATTTTGATACGTTTTCTTTTAAATAAAATTCAAAATTCTTATTTATATCTATGGGCTTTATTCATACCATTTTATTCAGAATAAGATTCTCTATAAGTTTTCTTTACCACTTTATGTACAGAGTTATAAAAGAATGGTGCGGTTTTGAACATCGTTTAAATTAAAACAGAATTACTTACAGTTTATGTTTTTTATTTTTCAAATTTGACGTCTCAAACATTGTTTTACATAATTAATAAATTTCAATATGTTCGCCCCTAGTCGCTCGACAAATGTCCAAACGATACTCAACTTCTCAAACATTAGTTAACATTTCTTCGTTAATGGTTGTCATTGCTTCATTAATCCTGTTTTTTAAGCGGTTTATGTCACGAATTTTTTGTGTACAAACAACGCTTTTGATGTACCCCCACAAGAAAAAATCGCAAGGTTCAGGTCTGGACTCCTTGGAGGTCAAAGTACGGGTCCTTGCCGGCCTATCCATCGATCTCCAAATTTTTCGTTCAAAGCGTCCGTGACCGATGGATTGAAGTGCGGGGGAGCACCACCTCCTTGGAAATGAAGTTGATGAATGTTTTCGAGTTCATCCGGCTGATGAAAGCAATAATCGGTTAACATGTCAAGATACACAACTCCATTAATTGTTTTTTCAGCAAAGAAGAAAGGCCCTATTACACGATTTTTCATCACACCACACCAAACATTAACTTTAGGCGAATCGCGTTGTTTCTCAATAATCGCGTGTGGGTTTTCAGAGCCCCATATTCGTGAATTGTGTCTGTTAACGCATCCATTCACGTGGAATGTAGCTTCGTCTGTAAAAATTATATCGTCTAAAAATTATTCGTTTTCACTTATTCTGTCCGACATTTCAACAGCGAAATTGTAACGTTTTACACCATCATCGGGTTTCAATTCCTGCAGTATCTGGATTTTATAAGCGTGTAATTTCAGTTTTTTTTATGTAAAACCTGGTGAACTGTTGATTTTGGAATACGTAATTCGACGCTTCGACTGGGGATGGACTTCCCAGGACTTCTAATTGCCGATCGTCTAATTATTTCAACCGTTTCGTCTGGTACACTTGGTTTGCCGGTTGATTTCTGTTTCTTAACCGATCCGGTTTCTTCGAATTGTTTGAACCGACGTGTTATGTTATTTTTGTGTGGTGGATCTCTTCCTAATTCACATCGAAGCGTACGTTGAACTAAAATTACGGATTTTAATTCAGCCATCAATAAAACACATTTTGCTCTGTCTTTATCCGAGAACATAGTAACTCACTAAACTCACCGCAACAACAATACATGAACTGACGTTGTGGTTACAACAGATGATAAACAAACTTTTGGGTTGGAGGCTTTCAGGGATACCAATATAACATCTAGAAATTTCCCTACAATCTTCGTATGAATTACTGAAACCGCAACATTCTTTTATGATAACCCTGTATTTATCATCCGTTTAACAAAGTTATTCTACACCAAAAAAAATGTTATTCTACCTCAATCTTTTGTCTTTTACTCCAAATTTCTTGAAAACTACTAAAAATACAATTTATTGAAGGTAATTTTAAACGTTTTTCAGGTTCTATTTCATATGTAATGCAATTCCAGGAAGGGCAGGTAGCCAGGGGTGTAGGTTTAGTCGGTAGTGCGCAGGTACACATACGCATTTAAAATCTTTCGGAAACAGTTAGCGACCCCGACACTGCCACATGGCGTCTGTAAAATGGTTTCCCCACCTCTACAAGGAAAAGAAATGGTTCTATTTCATATAAAACCATTAAATTTATTTCTTAATTTGGGTTTCAAGATGACAGTTTGACTTACTCTTACCGATTCGTAGAAAACTGTGAAATATTTCGCACTGTTTTCTCAAAAAAAAAAAAAGTGTATATCTAATTTAATGGGCGTACAAGGAAGAAATGTGGTGTTCACATCAGATATTTAAATCTTTATTTTCTGGAGCCCAGTTTTATTTAGCCCAGTCTATATATGTATATTTAATCTATTTTTCTGTTTTAATTTTGAAGTAAAATTTCTCTGCATTATTTCTCTTTCTTTTAGTCGTTTTATTTCCTGGTCTTCCAATAATTCTTCATTCTTTTGCTTTTTTTTGTCTTTTCCTTCTTTCTTCTGACCAGCTTTTTAGAAATTCTTGAAATCTTGTATCAGACTTCACGGGTTTCCTACTCTTTTAATGTCGTATTCCATGTTGTGCTTCAGATTTTTTTATTTTTTCTCTGTCTTTTTGAATCGTTAATTTCAGTGTCACTAATGATGCACTAGTGCAAATTACTGTATTACTGCACACTCTTTTGCAAACTGCACCACTGCAAACAAATTAATATACCACTATGTACTTTGACTGTTATGTGGCATTGGATTTCAAGTATAAACTAGGGGCTAAGATCTGGAATATGTTAGGGAATAATGGTATAATGTTACCGAATGTTTTAGGAATGTAGACCATAGTCTTAATTCAAGCATTCGATTATTCATGTAATCTTTATCAGCTATTTATGCCAGTTGGCGTATGCCCGATGGTAATTTCATAAGTTACTTTTTTAATATCATATACATTGCGGTTTTATTTTTCTATTAACATACGTCATAGGCTTTCTCCATCTACGCTGTGTTTTTCTATTATTATTGATTAGTTTTTTAAATTTATTTTTTATTTTTTTTATTTGTACGTTTGTTATTTAAACATCCTGTCTGGATCCTGATAACGACACTTCGTTGTGCTCCCTAAAAAAAAAACCAATTTCAGTTTTTTGTTTTTTTAAGTTAATGAGGTTAAAAATTTGTTTTGCGAATGTGTTACCATTTATTTTCATAAAAGCTCAAAATAATTTCTCTCTTCTTTTTCAGATGGAATTTGACTTTTACTCAATTTTATTATGTTTGTAAAGATCTTTATTACTTTTGAATTTTTATTCGTTTTTATCTATTTTTATTGGTCTGGATTTTTCACAAAATATTCCTGTCTTTTTTATTTCCTTGTACAAAGTATTGTAATAGCGGAAAATTTCGGTTTTCAGATTTCAACGGAAATATCCATTTTCACCATCCCTGAATCCATTTTGATTAGTTTCGGCGTGACGTCTGTACGTACGTACGTACGTATCTCGAACTCAAAAACGATTAGCCGTAGAATGATTAAATTTTGGATTTAGAACTTTTATAGCATCTAGTTGTGCACCTCCCCCTTTGATTGCAATCGACTGGACGAAAAATGTCCAAAAAAAGTTGAAATTACAAAAAAATGGGAGTTTGCCCTTTTTCTTTATTGCAGTAATAAGCCCTCACTGAAAGCTTTTCAACGATATATTATGTGGTATTATTTTCATTGTTTCCAGCGTTATAGCCCTATAAAAGTTTAATTAATTAAATATTTGGATCTTATAAGGGGAGGCACATCAGTGAAAATCAGACTTCCTTTTTTTAAATTTAAATATATTTATTTATTAATAATTATTAACCTGTGATTGTAATAAAAGTTTTACAGTAAATAATAATCCAATAAGAAAAAAAAGCGTAATAAAAAATAAATGTAATTTAATAACCGTCCAAGGAAGTCCTGTGGTGTTCTCATCAGAATATTTTTTATTGCATTTATTTCACCTGATTTCAAACTGAAAATGGATTTTTATCTCTACAGGGATTCTTGTTTGATTACCGTATTTTAATGCCCGATTTTGGTTTGTATTGCTAATTTCTTTTTGTTGTAAATATCTTTTGTTAATCTATAAGCCAATTCAATATTTCTTGTTCTTCTTTTATCTAATAAACCATTGATCTGGATTATTTCTCCCAGCTATTTAAATTTATTGACTAAACACTTGGGGAAATCTTCAATGTTTGTCATGAATTTTGTCATTTAAAAGGAAATTTTTAACCCTACTTTCTTTTAGGTAGGATACTTGTTCAACTGCGGTTTTAAGATTCTACGAGAAAATTGCAGTAGCGTTGGAAAAGGCTAAACATATATATATATATATGTGTATATTTATTTATTTATTTTACTTTTAAGACCGCAAAGAACCACTTTAGTTAGAATAATTCAAGTCTTTTTTGCCGATCTTTTGGCCTTTAAATTCTTAGCTTTTACTTTTTCCCAATATTTAATCATTCTTAATGATCTTGCTTTACGATCCTCTTCTGAATAAACCCTTTTTGTATAATTAAAAGTTCTTACTTTAAAGTCGGTATTCGGATCTTTAATAACAAATTTTAATTTTTCGAATTTATTAAGTAAATCTTCGTAAGACAAATTTAATTCTTGCATCTCTTCTTTAATTTCTTTGATCCATAATGGCGGATTTTTTAAAGACCAAAATCGATCGATAATTCTCTTAGTAATCCTATCCTGCGGTAATCTTAACAAGTGTGCGCAGAATGAAATTCGCTTCTTTTTCATAGTATCAATTAAGGATTCCAAGTTTTCGTACAGAAATTTATTAGGCAATAATCTGTACTGATTTTCACGTTTATTTTTGTATATGCAGGATCTAAGAATCCTGCGTTCAACTTTAAGCAAAGGTTCAGTCCTATTTTTCTGATTTAATCTAAATAAAGTCTCGCTCGCGTAAGTAATTACTGGTTTAACCACAGTTTTGTAACGTCTAATTTTAGTGTTAATCGAGAGTGATTTTTTGTTGTATTTTGTTACTTGTACCACTTTAAATAATTTATTAAGTCTTTCGTTCCAATTTTTTTTCGTTACAATTACAAGTAATGATCACTCCAAGATATTTAAATTTTTCTACAAGTTCTACTTTGTTTCCATTAATATTTATAAAATTAATAACTAAAGGATCTAAAGCCATCATTTTAGTCTTTTCGTAAGAAATTTTAAGTCCAATTTTATTCGTAAGTTCTTCTATACTTGTTATTTGTATTCTGGCTTCTGCGATACTATTAGCTAATAAAGCTAAGTCGTCGGCAAATCCTAGGCGATTTAAATTTAAGTTATCTCTTTTGTATCTTATTTGAATATTTTTTGGATTAATTTTAAACCATTCGCGCATGAGAAATTATAGTGCACAATTAAATAATAAAGGCGAAAGTCCGTCGCCTTGTCTCAGTCCGGATTTTATGTAAAAAGGTTCGGAAAATTTGCCACAAAACTTCACTTTCGATTTTGTATTTATCAATGTTAATTTTGTATTTGTATGTGTATATATATAATAATGTGTATATTTCTAACTAAAAAATACATTCAGTTTGAAAAAAGAAACACAACATAATACATATATATATATATATATATATATATATATGTATACTCATTACTAATATAACAATAAACAAACTGAAAACATTTTCTTCCACACGTGGACATGAGCATAAGGTCATCTGCCTGGTTGGCAACGAAATTAGTTATTACTAAGTTACAAAATTACTCATTATTTATAAAATTACTTACACTTCGTATCTTTTTAGAAACAAAACATAATAAAAGTCCATATTCATCCATTTTATGCAATATTTATACAATGTACATGCAGTGATAATAAAGACGAAAGAAAAAAATTATAATAATTTTACAAAACTTAGTTAAAAGTTAAATTTCATTATTAAACTTTTCCTACAGTCCTAATACCCCGTACAAATATTTCACTAAAATTCTCCAGTCGCTTCCACTGAACAACCTTACTTTGTTAAAGTTCCTTTCCCTAGTCATAATTTTCTAATCCCCGATAAAATCGGACACTTATCTGCAAAATAAACATCATCCTCCTTAGCGGTATTACAGAATGAGAATATCCTATCATTCAATTCCCTACTGGAATTACGATTTGGAGGTAGCATACCACTTCTTACTTTAAAAATAATACTCGTAAAACACCTAGCGTTTCTGTCGTTAATTTAATTATACATTCTCAAATCATGATTCAGTTGACAGAACAGACCGTGAAATTCTCCCTTATGGGCACGCACCACCCACATCTGTTTATCCTACGCCCTCATACTCGAGAATATCCGTGAAAAACATATAACTCAGCTCCCTTCATCATCCACATCTCCGCTTCTAATCTAAATTTCTCTAGTAGGCTGTCACTATATATATATATGTATATATATATATATATATAATATTGTTATTTATTATATAATATATATATTCTATATATAATTTTTTTTATAGTCATTTGACTGGTTTGATGCAGCTCTCCAAGATTCGTTATTAGTGTTAGTCGTTTCATGTCGATATACTCCCTAAATCCTACATCCCTAACAATTTGTTTTACATATTCCAAAAGTTGCCTGCTTGAGCAATTTTTCCCTTCTACCTGTCCCTCCAATATTAAAGCGACTATTCCAGGATGCCTTAATATGTGGCCTATAACTCTGTCTCTTCTTTTAACTATATCTTTCCAAATGCTTCTTTTTCATCAATTTGCCGCAACACCTCTTCATTTGTCATTTATATAGTATTATAATCATTAAATAATAGTTCACAGCAATAAAACATTAAAATAAAAAAAAAGGAACAAATAAATAAAATTTACCAAATGATTCTACCTGAAAACAAGCTATTTTTTTTTGGTATGAGTCCAGTATTTTTTCTGAAACTGTTTTTGAAAAATATTGAATGGCTATTATTTCGGTTAGGATTATCGTAATCCGATGCTTTTTCAAATTTATTTTGTTTTTTTTTTAAGCCCTTTACAGTTATCTGTCATATATTCTTTATATTTAAATTGATTTTATTTACCCCTGTAGGGGCTTATCAGTGTCGTAGTCTCATACCAAAAAAGGAAAAAAATAATGTGTTATGAGGTTGGAGCATTTGCTAAATAAATTTTTTCTATGTTTAATTGTTAAAAGTAAAGTTAAGGAAAAAAAAAGAATATTTGCTTAAGCCATACTTACCATCCTATTAATTATATCTTTAACAATTTATTTAATTTATTTAACACACACACACACCTTTGATATTGAGGAATTTAAAATTCATATAAGTCGTCCATCAAGTTGTATATATATATATATATATATATATATATGTTAGTAATTACATTATGACTATGTGTGTAATCATACCAATTACAATTCATTGTCCATATTATATCGGCCGGCGTATAGCTATGCGCAATGTGTGCGAGAGAGATAGTTTGATACGACGGTTGGAACAGTTAGACAGTCATTCCTTTACGAAAACATCTCGTATAGCTCCGTATACTTACACAGTATGCAGTTAGTATAATATATTTTTAGGATAGTTAATAGCGCGGTAAGCCAGCCGTCTATGCTGCTCTATGTGCAAAGGAATACGCCGCCCGCTGTACCACATAATTTCTGGGTTCACTTTTAATTTAAAGTCTTTAGTTTGGTTATATACTTAAAGAGTATATACAAAAAAAAAAGATATATTAAAAACTGTAGACAACAATAATAAAAATACCTTAGCTATCTGATAAAAATAGTAACTAACTCATATTTATCATATCAACTTTCTTTTAATACAATTCAAGTACTTTTTGATGTATAGTTTTGTAAATATACTGGCCATCTAACTATTTAAAATTAGTTTCTTTTTGATGTGAAGTCTGACATCGTATGTATATAAAAAAAAAAAAAAATAATAAATGAAAATGATCATTAATATCTCGATGACAGTTCCCCTTTCTTAATACATGAATCCTTCTTAAAACTAGTAGGAATAATTCAGGTCTTTATCTAAATACGTATATGACTGTATAATATATATATATATCCTACGATATCTTGAAATACGTTAGGGGGTTTACATTCTACTTTTTAAACTTGTCATGTAAATGAAACATACGTACGTCAAAACAAACTTTTCTATCAGTTTTAACGTACCAGGAACCACCAACATATATATTTAGATACATATATGTTATAAACAAATCACGCACGCGCACGCATATCATAATATATGAAGATAATAGTAGTTTAACGGTTATTTTTTATATGATATACTTTCAATATTTGTTTAAGGTCAGTTAAATTATATTATTTTTAGGAAATTAAAAATTTAAAGAGAATAAACATTTGATAATATTTTTCATATTCAAATGAGAAAAAAATTTCGAAAAAAAAAATTTAAATCTAAAAATAGGAAAAAATAATAAAAGATAAAAACAAAATTTATTCTTCACTTTATCCAGAATATTTGGTGTGGCAATATGAAAACTGAAATTTATAATACAGAGTGTTTCATAATGTTCTTCGGAGTTTCGAAAATTCATTAACAAAAAACTACTTCACTCATAAGAATAAAACAAGTACTATACGAAAGAGTATTTCAAATAGTTTTTTCCATATATACTAGGAAGTTAGTAAACCATTTGCTCGCTAGGCGTCGACACAGAAAATTGCTTAGAGAAAATGGCTCCCACGGAAAGCGAGAAGTCGTTTTGTGTGTTAAAATTTCACTTGCCAAAGTTAGTAATTTCTGTGCAACGTGCGTTTCGGTTGAAATTTCATAAGGAGCCACCAAGTGACAATTCAATTCGTGCACGGTTCAGTGAAACCGGTTGCGTGTGCAAGCGAAAATCCACTGGTCGTCCATCAACCTAAGAAGTCATTGTCGAACGTGTGCATGCAAGTTTCATTCGAAGCCTGTCAAAATCGACTGTGGCTGCAGGCAGAGAATTAGGAATTCCGAAAATTACAGTGCGGAGAGTTCTCCGTAAACATTTATTATGCAAACCGTACCGTCTTCAATTAATCCAGCGTCTTTCTGATGGAGATAAAACACGTAGACTCGGTTTTTGTTTTCAGTTGCAGGAAAAGATGTTGTTAGATGAAGGTTTTGTAAACAAGATAAACTTCGGCGATGAAGCTACTTTCCATATTAGCGGTAAAGTAAACCGTCATAACGTGCGAGTTTGGGGAACTGAAAACCCACACGCTTATGTGGAACACATTCGGGATTCTCCGAAAGTAAACCTTTTTTTTGTGATGTCTCGTGAGGCAGTGTATGGGCCGTTCTTTTTTACGGAAACGACAGTAACCGGCATGATATACCTGGATATGTTACAATTATGGCTTATGCCTCATCTGCTCAACAACTTCATTTTCCAGCAAGATGGTTGTCCTGCCCGTTTTCATAACGAGGTTCGACAGTACCTTAACACAAGATTACCTCGGCGCTGGATAGGACGTGCGTCTGAAGAAGACCAACACATTATGCTGTGGCCACCAACATCACCGGACCTCACGCCATGTGATTTCTTTCTCTGGGGGTTACGTAAAAGATAAGATGTTTATTCCGCAAATGCCGCGCGATATCGCTGAACTAAAGAATCGCATAATCAAAGCAATCAACTCTATCGAAAATGACATGTTAAAACGAGTTTGGCAAGAGCTAGACTTTCGTGTTGATGTGTGCCGTGTCACCAGAGGAGCACATATTGAACATTTATAGATTTTACCAAAAACTGTTTAAGTTCTTGGATCACCTCGTACAACTTTTGTTTAGATAAGTGAAATACTTATTTTGTACTGAATTTTTATAACTCCTAAGAACATTATGAAACGTTCTGTGTATGAAAATAATAAAATCCTGATCGGAATATGAATCCAAGATTTTTGAATTAAAATATAAAATACTAACATTCTGTCTTAGAAAAAGAGCATTTCTCATACTAAGTGCAAGAAATATCGTTTTAACATTTTTTGTGTCAAAATTAAACAGATTTGGAATTTAAAAACAGCTAGTTTTTTTATGAACTGCCATAGCTTTTTATTAAAAGCTTTATTTCTTTATTACGTCTTTATTTCTTCCCGACCTAAATTTTGAGTTTTAAGTTTAATATTTCTTATTTTAGGTAAATTTCATAAGAAAGCTACCTATTGTAATGGGTACAATTATTCCACTTCCGGAAAATTTCGACATATCTTCACGTTTCACGTCCCCCAGACCCCAAAACCACCGTCAGCACAAAATTTTATATATACTTTATATATATAAGTATATATTTATATATAACTATGTATTTATTTCACTTTTTTGTGGAGATGGTAACTGCCGTAATTTTGCGCCAATCACTTTCAGATTGTTCTTTAAAAATAACACGTCCCAAGTTCTTGGTGGAGTTTGTTAACGGCTAAAATCAGACCATGGAGAAGGATATGGGGGGACTTTTTTGAAAAAACAAAATATTGGTATAACTTTCTTATTAAGTAAAATATAGAACTCGTTTAAGATTCCTACTATTCTTTGGATAAGGGCCTAAAACTTACTTAAGTAAATTCTTTGGCCCAAGGGGTGGAAAAAATGGGGTTTCAAAGACAAAAAAAAAATCATATATCCCTTAATAGGCACAGTATCTAATCGGTTTAAAGTTAGTCTTCTAAATATTACCTAAAACTTTTGTCTGATGATCAACCCAAAGGTTGGGCAAGGGATGACCAAAATTCTGCTGGAATTGTAAGGAAGATGGGGTTGTATGCTAAATATATAAAACTTTTTTCACATGCAACCAATGTCGTATTGAGTAAATTTGAAGTTTTTCTTAACTTTAAGGTGGAAATATTTTGTATTCCCTACTTAGCACGGGTGAAATCTACCTCCGCCTTCGAACGACGAATGGGATCTTTTTAATACAATTTTTTGATTATGTTTCTATAATAGATTGTGATTTCAATTGTAATGAACAATAGCGAATTTGGTGTATTCCCCGTTAGGGGGCGTTCACTCGCTAGATCACGCCTTTCCAGGAACAAATTTTCTAAACAACAGCATCTGCCTACAGATTATACAACCAATCAGCATACTCCTGAAGTAATCTCTAAAACTTCCCGAATGTTCTGTTTTTAATTCGATAAAATATACAAGCGCATTGTATTCCCTGACTAGCAGTATGTGGGCGTAAGAGAAAAACGCATTTCAAAAACGTTTTGAGTATTTCCAGTTTTTCAAAAATCTAGGGAGGAGGATGTTAAAAATCTGGAGTTAAGCTTCCCTCATCATTCCTAACATATGGAAAAAACATCAATCGGTAGGGAAGGATTTTCAAATAAAAATACAAATAGACTGTACTATTTTTCAACTTGGTTTGTTATAGATATTTATTTAATTATATTTTTAAAAAACAGCTAAAATTTTTGTAATGCTTAGTAAAGTTAATTATTGTTTTTTTATTAATTTGTTTATATTTACTGAAAATGATTGCTTTTAAATCTGTATGCAGTTATAATAATATTTATTTCTTCTTAAGCGTTTTTTTTTTTTTTTTTTTTTTTTTTTTAATAAGCACAACCGTTGCATAGCTATTTATTACTTCCTATACGAAGTAAACAAAGTATTGTGATAGCGAAAATTTCGGTTTTCAGATTTCAACGGAAATATCCATTTTGACGATCCCTGTATCCATTTTGACTAATTTCGGCGTGACGTGTATACGTACGTATATATCATGTATAACTCAAAAACGATTAGCCGTGGGATGTTGAAATTTTGGATTTTTAACTGTTGTAACATCTAGTTGTGCACCTTCCCTTTTGATTGCAATCGACTGGACCAAAAATATTAAAAAAAAAAACCAAAATACAAAACATTTGGATGTTGGACTTTTTCTTAACTGCAGAAATTAGCCCTCATTGAAAGCTTTTCAAAGAGTGATAATTACTTTCATTGGTTCCAGAGTTATAACCAAATAAAATTTTAATTAATGAAATATTTTGGATCTTAAAAGCGGAACGCACATCGGTTTTCATCAGTCTCATTTTTTTTTTTTAACTTTTTTTTTTATTTAAATATATTGATCTATTAATATTTATTAACCTCTGATTGAAAAAAAAAGTTTTATAAGAAATAATAATTCGATAATAACAATAAAATATTAAAAAAATAGCAGAAGTTATTAAAGAAATAACATTTTATGTACTTTTCATTTTAAAAAGAAGAACAGAACAATTAGTTTAACTAGTCATGCATCAAAAATCTTAACTAGAATTCTATACAGAAGAATTGAAAGGAGAGTGGAAGAAGTGTTAGGAGAAGACCAATTTGGTTTCAGGAAAAGTATAGGAACAAGGGAAGCAATTTTAGGCCTCAGATTAATAGTAGAAGGAAGATTAAAGAAAAACAAACTAACATACTTGGCGTTTATAGACCTAGAAAAGGCATTCGATAATGTAGACTGGAATAAAATGTTCAGCTTTTAAAAAAAATTAGCGTTCAAATACAGAGACAGAAGAACAATTGCTAAGTAGAGGAACCAAACAGCAACAGTAACAATTGAAGAACATAAGAAAGAAGCCGTAATAAGAAAGGGAGTCCGACAAGGATGTTCCCTATCTCCGTTACTTTTTAATCTTTACATGGAACTAGCAGTTAATGATGTTAAAGAACAATTAGATTCGGAGTAACAGTACAAGGTGAAAAGATAAAGATGCTACGATTTGCTGATGATATAGTAATTCTAGCCGAGAGTAAAAAAGGAGTTAGAAGAAACAATGAACGGCATTGATGAAGTTCTACGCAAGAACTATCGCATGAAAATAAACAAGAACAAAACAAAAGTAACGAAATGTGGTAGAAATAACAAAGATGGACCACTGAATGTGAAAATAGGAGGAGAAAAGTTTGTGGAGGTAGAAGAATAATGTTATTTGGGAAGTAGAATTACTAAAGATGGACGAAGCAGGAGCGATATAAAATGCCGAATAGCACAAGCTAAACGAGCCTTCAGTAAGAAATATAATTTGTTTACATCAAAAATTAATTTAAATGTCAGGAAAAGATTTTTGAAAGTGTATGTTTGGAGTGTCGCTTTATATGGAAGTGAAACTTGGACGATCGGAGTATCTGAGAAGAAAAGATTAGAAGCTTTTGAAATGCGGTGCTATAGGAGAATGTTAAAAATGAGATGGGTGGATAAAGTGACAAATGAAGAGGTATTGCGGCAAATAGATGAAGAAAGAAGCATTTGGAAAACTATAGTTAAAAGAGGAGACAGACTTATAGGCCACATACTAAGGCATCCTGGAATAGTCGCTTTAATATTGGAAGGACAGGTAGAAGGGAAAAATTATGTAGGCAGGCCACGTTTGGAATATATAAAACAAATTGTTAGGGATGTAGGATGTAGAGGGTATACTGAAATGAAACGACTAGCACTAGATAGGGATTCTTGGAGAGCTGCATCAAACCAGTCAAATGACTGAAGACAAAAAAAAATTGTTTAAATGTGTGCATATATAATTTAATAAGCGTACAAGAAAGTCATACAGTGTCCACATCAATCTTCTTTTTTTTAAATAAGAGATGCTAATCAGATTCTGTGTTTAACAAAAAATAAATTATATATGTTCACACACGCACAGAGAGAAACAGAATGTGGGAGAGAAATAAATGGAAAAAATGTATTCATTGTAAACACGTAAAATATTTACATTAAATAAAGTTAATGATAAATGAAAGAAATGTAAATAAGAAATTATTAATGGAAAAAAAAATATTATAAAAAAAAAAAATATTAGGAAAAAACCAATTATAATGTTTAAGAAGCCATGTCCATTTAAATTTAAAATCTTATAATTTGTATTTTAACAATCAACAAAAACAATACAAACAAAGGGAATTAAAAAAAAAAATGATAATAACATAACATTATTTTCAGTACAGTTGAAGGCTTAAACTTTACCGTAACATTTCTCATAATATAAATATTAGTACAATACGTATAAAGGTGAGTGGAATACTTATAACTACCTTAATAGCTTACAATACTATCACCATTGCAATCATTATAATCTTGCTTGTCAGTTTATTTAATTGTTTTTTTTTTTAAAAAAGATTAATCCAACGAAAATATCATGCTTTATTATAAATCGTGCTATTGTAAACAATAAGTAATATGTAATTATTAAATAAGTAAAAATTAAATGAGCCGTATCTTTCTATATTACTGGACTTCATTTTCGCACCATAAGTTACCGATGTCAGTATTACATTTTCATAAATAATTAAAAGAAATTATTCTTTTAAATATTTAACTCACGCAATAAATACATTTTTCTTCAGTATTATTGCTGTTACACGGTATAATAATAATTACTTGCACATTACGGTTTATAATTGTTTGCCCCATAAAGACACTTATGTCTTTGATTCGCTGAACGAATTTTATACTTCAACTTTGTTGTTTGAAATTTCACATTTTTACTTCCTTTTACGAAGTAAAGTAAGTACTATCAATCGCGAAATAATTTCCTTTTTCAGATTTCAACGGAAATATCCATTTTCAATATCCGTGGATCGATTTTGGCCACAGTTTCACCGTGACGTCTGTACATACGTATGTGTCTCGCATAACTCAAAAACGATTACCACCCGTAGAATGTTGAAATTTTGGATTTAGGACTGTTGTAACATCTAGTTGTGCACCTCCCCTTTTCGACTGCAACCTACTGGATCAAAAGTGTCCAAAAAAAGTCCTTAATACAAATTATTTTGGATTTTGGATTTTTTTTTAATTGTAGTAATAAGCTCTCATTGATAGCTTTTCAACGATATATCATAAGTGATTCTTATTTTAGTTGGTTCCAGAGTTATAGCCAAATAAAATTTTAATTAATGAAACACATTTGGTTCTTACAAGGAAAGGCACATCGGTTCGAATCAGACTTCATCTCATTTTTTTTTTTTTAATTTATTTTGGTAATTTAGATATATTGATTTATAAATAATTATTAACTTCTTATTGTAAAATAGTTTAACAATAAAAAAAAAAAATATCAGAAGTTATAAATGAAATAAACTTTTATCTACTTTTCATTAAAAAAAAAAAATGTGTACCTATAATTTAATAGGCGTACAAGGAAGTTATGTGGTGTCCACATCAGATTTTTTATAATATTCTTTAAAAAACATGTTTCATTTAATATTACCGTATCGAAATCATTTTAATAAAATTTTACTTCGAAATGCTACTTTATGATAGGATATCTATTATAAAGATTTTTTCTTTGTCTTCAGTCATTTGACTGGTTTGATGCCAGTACTGAATCCCTATCTAGTGCTAGTCGTTTCATTTCGGTATACCCCCTACATTCTACATCCCTAACAATTTGTTTTACATATTCCAAACGTTGCCTGCCTACACAATCTTTTCCTTCTACCTGTCCCTCCAATATTAAAGCCACTATTCCAGGATGCCTTAATATGTGGCCTATAAGTCTGTCTCTTCTTTTAGCTATATTTTTCCAAATGCTTCTTTCTTCATCTATTTGCCGCAGTTTTGAATTTTTCAATCCATTCGTAGAATGGCATGTCCGTTTGGGATCAATACACTATCCTCGTAATGTACCGAAAGTCTTCGATGAATTTCAGCCCCTGATACATCTTCCGACCACAAAAACGGATCACTGAACGTCGCTCTTTTTTAGCGCAAACAGAAAGCGGAGCAGCCATAGTTAATGGCAGGGTAGCAATAATGGAACTAACCTAGCAGCATTAAACCTCTCTCTCTTTTCCCTGTTTAGTCTCCGGTAACTACCGTTTAGATTATACTTCAGAGGATGAATGAGGATGATATGTATGAGTGTAAATGAAGTGTAGTCTTGTACATTCTCAGTTCGACTATTCCTGAGATGTGTGGTTAATTGAAACCCAACCGCCAAAGAATACCGGTACCATGATCTAGTATTCAAATCCATGTAAAAATATCTGGCTTTACTAGGACTTCAACGCTGGAACTCTCGACTTCCAAATCAGCTGATTTGGGAAGACGCGTTCACCACTAGACCAACCCGGTGGGTCAGCATCATTAAACCTGCACAGACATAACAATAATTAAACCACGCATGCGTCATCTACTTAACACGACAGTACTACCAACATAAACAAAAATATAACCAAATTGCGGATAATAATTGACTTGCCCTCGTATATTCTAGTACATTCAAGTATCTCAGAAATTTTAAACAAAATAATGGACATTCTTTTCTTAACAGCTAATTTTTTCTATGACAGAAGTACCAACCTGTACATTTAAATAAAACTAAGTAAATCAGTTTCAGATTATTCAATTAAATAGTTTTTTCTGTTGTTTCCATTTGTTTCTTTACTTATTAAAAGACCATCGCATTTTAATATATGTATCTATTTTTTTTGTATTTTATATTTACGTTCGTCCATTTAAAAATTAAAAATGACGTTGCCAATCAAAAATAAAATATGAAATGTATACAATAATGGAAAAAAGTAGAATTATATTGCAGTCTATTTATTAAGATGATAAAGATATTGAGTTATTTAAGACATGCGAACTTGAGTAATATAAGAATTCAATTAACTGTTGCCTACTGGATTATAATACAATATCTCTTACGACCAGTTGTACGTACCTATCAGCCTACTGGTACTGAACAACAGTTAAAATATCTCCTGTCTTCCTCCAACCATTACGCTATCCTATCATCTTCCCACCATTGCAATTTATTAGTGACCGCTAGCACTTCTATTGTTATTATTATACTAGTTGGTAGAGTTCAATTTAAAGGATTTTTATCGACATATAAATTTATTTTATCTATTATTATACTACTGACACAATGATTTGAATTCGTTTCTATATCTTGTACACACATATACGTATATAAACCACAGTAATTTTATATAAACACTTTTTATAAACACACCTAATTTGAAAAATGGATCGTCTCTATAAAGTTTGTTAAATTAATATCCAAGAACCAATTTTTTATTTATTTATTCCTTTATCATTTACGAGCCTGTTCTCGTCTTGTAATACTCTTGGCAGCGTATACTCTTGGACCCTCACAATGTTCATTATTCTCATGTTCGTGAGAATAATACTGATAAATAATATCACTGGGGAACAAAAAAGATTTTTTTTTGTCTCGGAAAGAAAAGATACGTGATTTTGATAGTATTTTCTCTCCTGAATTCAAATATGATATCGGTTTTTCCCGAATAACGGAAGGTTTCCGAGAGACAGAAGTTTTTTAATTTCAAACATTTTAATACTTTCTGCATTCTTAACTGCACAATATTCAAACATTTGACTCGCCTAGAAAGTATGAAATGACGATTTTCTGCTATATTTCACCTGTGGAGCATCCGTCTTCATGGTCCAACAATAATCGGCCGTATTTTATACGGTATGTGCCGTATTTTATAATCGGTATTTTTTTTACGTGATTTTCACATTAAAATATTAAGTTCCTTTGGTTCCAATAAAGTAAGCTGACTGAAATTACTGATGTATTTGATTAGAATCAAATACAACTGAAATACAGAAATTGTTTAAGCTGGGAGTGACAATTTCATATATATTGAAATAATTCAAATTTAGAAAGCAAATTTAATTAAGTAGGTTGTTATTATTATTATTTTTTAATAATTTTTACTTGATACAACTTCTAATTTTTAGAAACAAACAAAGATAAACTCCATAATTATTACTGGCATCTTAACAAAGTCATTTACAATTCCGTCGTCATCATTTTTAAAGAAAATTACAAATTACCGTTAAAAATATATGAAATAAATGACTGGAACCGTTCCACCTAAAACTAGCAACTGTATCAAGTGTTCACGTGCGTATAAGTGTGTATGTCTGTTGTGTGTGAAGTAAAGAGAAAAGGTTGTAGATTTATTATATGTTGCGCCTTTTTTTTTGTATATTTCTCTTAGGTTTAAAATCCATATCACAAGATTTCTTTTATATATTAAGATCAAATCGAATTATATTTATATGTATTACCAGCAGACCCGGCAATGCTTCGCTATTGCTATATATATATATATATATATATATAGAGAGAGAGAGAGAGAGAGAGAGAGAAAAAGAGAGAGAGAGTTTAAATGAACAAATTGAAAATTTGATAAAAAAATTAAAAAACTGAACTTCGCAAATTTTACCTTTCACTTATTCTCCTTCCCCTTTTCCCTTTCTGCCTCACCCCTCTCCAAGTTTCCTTTTTACCCTTTCCCGTTTTCCCCTTTTCTCTTTCCACCTTTTCCCCTTTTTCCCTTTTGCCCGCGCGTAAATCGGTCCATTAGCTTTTTGGTCTTTAGCGGACACACATACGAACATGCCTTTTATATATATATATATATATATAGAGAGAGAGAGAGAGAGAGAGAGAGAGAGAGTAAAAAAGCATATTTGTTTATATATTTGCATATTTGTTTGTTTGTATATTTATTTCGTAAATATCTCGACACCGGCCCCACCTAGCGGGTATAGTTTTGCAAAAATATTTCTTACTACGTAACTAATATTCATATTCTGATTATGAATCAAATCGGTCCATAAATAAAATTTTTCAAAATATCTCAACGCCAGCGCCACCTAGCGGGTCCAAACTAATTCGGAAACCTTCCCTGGCATGCGTCCAATCATTCCCCAAAGTTTCATCGCTATCGGATGAACGGTTTAGGAAGGCAGGCATAAGAGACATACAGACGGACAATCATTAATTTTTATATATATATAGGTTATTATATATTATTTATTATATATTTATATATATAAACAAATCGAATGTGTTTTTTATTGTTATTATTCTTATTAATAATAGTTTTCTTCAAATTAAAAAAAAAAAAAATTGATTTTTTTTTTTCTTACTCTGTAGGAACAATTAAGTAAAAGTTTTCTTTTATAAAGAATTGTTCCTTAACAAGGAAAAATAGATTAAAATATAGTTAAAGAAATGAAAACATATATTATAACGTTATGATATTAATGAAAATGTTGCTTCTTATTGTGGGTCCGAGGTATATTATAGGGGCTAAAACAATTTCAATATTAATTGTCCTTAAAGTGAACTTAGAAAAATAAGTTAACTAAAATTTATTAAAATCAAAAAAAAAAACGTATTATATTTTTTTTAATTTTAGAATAAATTTAAAAAAACATTTTTCTAAAAATATTCATATATATATATATAGATTAAGCTTAACAAATTTTTTACTACCCTTACCCATAAAGGCTAAAATAAGAACGTAAAAATTTTCAAAAACGCTTTTTCATATTATAGTTAGTTTCGCAATTTATAATTTTGGAAAATTGTAAGCATTTTTTGAGACCCTTATATATGATGTAAAAAATATCCATAATTTTTTTTTTTAAATATTAAAACCGAGGAGTAATAAAACAAAAAAAAAAAACAGTAAACATATGTTTCACCTTTTAATAAATAGGGGTTGAATTATTAAAAAAAAAATTTTTTTTTAGATTACTGATATATGCAATGTAGATAAAACAAATTTGCTTTAATAAAATTTTTACTAAAAGAAAATGCTTCTGAAGAAAACCGAAATTGGTATAATTGGATATTCCTCCACCCCTTAACGAATTTTGAAAAAGAAAATTAACGTGTTCAATCCCATATATATATATATATATATATATATATATATATATATATATATAAATATTTGATCTAAATTTGCAAAAAAAAAACGGTTTGGTGAGATAGTAGTCCAAAAGCAGTGCGACACTTAAGTACTTAATCATACGTACATATATATAGAACGATTTAGGAGGAAAGGAAAATAATTTGGGAACAGATTCTAGAACTTTGAAGTAAGGGAGAAGTGCATATACAAACATGTGTCCGAAAACTCTTTGTTATCTAAAACTAGGGAGATACAAGTCCCAGAATTGTCCCTTTTACCCTTTCTTCCTTACTCCCTCTCCCTTTCCGCCTTTTTAACTTTTCCTTTTTCCTCTTTCCTTCCCTCCTTTCTTCATTTACATTTTAGTATATTCACTTTTCTATTTCCCCGAGATTTCCCGTTCCTCTTCCCCCTTATTTTTTCTTTCCCTTTCCAGTTCCTTTTCCCCGTTTTCCCCTTTTTTTTCTTTTTTCATTTTTCCTTTTACCTTTTCCAATTTTTTCCTTTCTTCCTTTTTCCCCGGGCGTAAATGGGTCCAGTAGTTTTACAGTCTATAGCGGACACACATATTGGAAATATTAAAGTGTAATCGTAAAATGTTTACGATTATGTACTATTATGTTAACGATTTATATTTGGTCTTTTTTTAATTAAAATTTTTCCATGGCGCCCTACCCTAAATAAAAGTATGACTACTCGTAAGTAAGAGATAAAAATAAATAAAATTCGTGTATCTTCATTATTTTTTTACTTTATTAACATTAAATTAATAATTATAAATGTCTTGGTTTTAATTAATTATGAAGCTTTTATAATATTTCGCAGCGCCCGTATGAAGAGGCCACACGACTCCACAGGGCGCCGCGGCGCACAGTTTGGCAATCAGTGCCGTTATATAACGCCCTAAGAATTTCAGCATAACTTCAGTTTACCGGGGAAACTGAAATCTGAGCGAAATGTTTCGCTAGCCGTAATTTGATAAAGCGTTTTTTAAAAATTAAAAATTTAAAAATAAATGATTATATTCTAATCCATTTAATTTATAAATGGTTCTACAGTAAAATAAACCGTTTAAAATTAAGGTTGGCTTACTAAAACCAATCCTATCATGACCGACTGGTTTATTCATGTATTTTCTGTATCACAGTGTATACAGGGTCAATAAGATAAAAAATAAATTTACTAAATTAATTTTTTTAAATTATATGTTTTATTAATCTATGTGCATAATTTAATAGTACTGAGATGTGTCGCGCTAATAATTTTCAATGAACTCAAGGACACAACCCACCAATAAGAGAGTAGAATGTTTGTTTTCATCAGTTACTAACATAAATTTTATAGATCTTAAAATATTAATGCGTCAAAATAAAAACTACCGCACTAATTTTTTTACATGTTTTATTTTAGACCGACAAAGAAATTAATTCGTAGGTGAAATAAAAGAAATCAGACAATTGTTACTTAATTTACATAAATTTGCAATTTTACAAATAATGAATGTGTTGATAATGAAAGATAACATTTATGCGTAGTATGGAGTGCGGTGATTATCCAGCGTGTTTACATATTTAATGAAATTAGCTAAAGCTTTAAATCCATACATTTATTTATTTTATCTTAGAAAATCTCTGTACAATCATTGGTTTAGCCGTTTTATAGATTTATGAAGACGTGTGGGACGAAATAAATAATTGTAGTGCTGTTAATGAGTAAATTAAAACTGAGTTTGAACTGCTATTTGCCGGTTTCACAACTTTACCTTCGACAAATTTTTATTTCAAATACACCACACGGTTTTTAAATATTAAAGACTGTTCACTTAAAAAATTTGTGTCCGATTAGACCACCTTGATCAAACGAAATTTTTACTTTAAAAAATATTTTCTTTCTTTGCTTCAAAATTTGTTATATACGAGGTGTGTGAGAAAAGTAATGACACCGACTTTTTACTTACCAAAGTTTTTATTTTTTTTCAAACAACAATATTATCCTCTTCAAAGTAGTTCCCTTGGGCAGCTATACACTGGCGGAGTCGTTGTTCCCACTCCTGGTAGTTGCGCTGGAAGGCTTCAACTGGTAGGGCATTTAACTGGTCGGTCACAGTCTTTTTAATGTTCTCCAGAGTTCTAAAATGACGTCCTTTAAAGATATATTTCAGTTTCGGGAAAAGATGAAAGTCACAAGGATTCAAATCAGGAAAATAGAGGGGTTGAGTAACCGTAGGAAAGCGTTTTGAGGTAAAAAATTCCGTAATGGAAATGGCCGTGTGACACGGGGCATTGTCATGAAATTGTCACAAACCTTTCGCATGTCCAAATCGTCTGTCAAAATTTGATGTACGGTGAAAGTGTTTAAATTTATCTGTTCACTCATCATCCTTATTGTTAAACGACGGTCTGATCTCACAAGAACCCTCACACGCTCAACGTTTTCGTCATATTTTGAAGTTGAAGGTCTCCCTGAGCGAGGTTGATCTTCAACGTTTTCTCGGCCTTCCAAAAATGATTTGTTCCGGCGGAAAACTTGTGCTCTTGATAAGCAATGTTCCCCATAGGCCTATTTCAAAAGTCACACTCGCGGATTCCCCAAGTTTAACACAAAAATCTGCCAAAATATTGGCAGATTTTTTTAACCTATAAAATAAAGGAAAACTATATCCCGGATAAACTTTTCCTGTATAGGTATGCTGCTACAGCAATAATAGAGTTACAAACGGGAAAGTAATAATTTAAGGGGAAAATACATTAAAAGCTTCTTTTTTTAATATCAAATTTAAGGTTACAATTTTTTGTCGTTAGTTTACAACAGATTTGAGTAATGTGTAGCACAATTTTCGTTCCCAATAGGTACTTACAACACTTGTTGTAGGGGTTGAAGTGGTAAATATAGTGATTTTGCTAGAGAAATCATAATTTTATCGGTATTGAACCTGTAAAACAGCAAAACTATTGCCACTTAAAAGGCGTAACTGAGTTTATGAATTCTAAGAACAAATTAAAAAATTTGATGTGGACATCACATGACTTCCTTGTACGCCTATTAAATTACATATACACGTTTTTTTTTTTTTTTGTTTTTTAATGAAAAGTACATAAAGTTGTATTTCACTAACTTCTGATTTTTTCATATTTTTATTTTTATTATTATTGAATTATTATTTATTGTAAAACATGCAATCACCAGTTAATAATCGTTATTAAATCAATATATTTAAATTTAAAATAAAGTTAAAAGAAAAAAAGGAGATGAAACCTGATTGGAACCGATGTGACTTCCCTTGTAAGATCCAAATATTTCATTACTTAAAATTTTATTTGGCTATAACTCTGGAACCAATGAAAATAAGTACCACTTAAGATATCGTTGAAAAGCTCTCAATTAGAGTTTATTACTGCAATTCAGAAAAAGTCCTAAAACCAAATCTTTTAGATTTTTGGACACTTTTGGTTCAGCCAATTACAGTCAAAACGGGAGGTGCACAACTAACTAGATGTTAGTACAGTCCTAAATCCAAAATTTCAATATTCTACGGCTAATCGTTTTTGAGTTATGCGAAATACGTACGTACGAATTAACGTCACGCTGAAACTAGTCAAAATGGATTTAGGGATGGTCAAAATGAATATTTTCGTTGAAATCTGAAAACCAAAATTTTCCGCGATCATATTTCTTCTTTTCCTTTGTACAAGGAAGTAAAAAGTACAACAAAAATAATTTTTTATGACTTTTTTTTTTCAGTATTTTTAACATGTATCCCCCTAAAATTTACTTAGTACTCCTGTTTTGTTTTACATTCGTTTAAATCACAACAAACGCATCATTTTTATTAATAGAAAACCTGGGGAATACCTGGGGAACCTGGGCTATAATTTATTATTTTATAAATATAAATACATACTCGTCGTGTAAATATACTCGTAAATTAAATAATTTTATATAAATAATGGAATTATGATTCCTCACTAAATATAAACGCGTGAATTGAAGCTAGAAATATAAAATAGGAAGAAACGGATTATTATAAAATACAAAATACACGTAACAAGATTAAGTATTATGATATTCTACTGATACATAATAAAATCAGCTACTGCTACATAGGAAACGGAAACATTGCTGTTAATTTTTTTTTGGTATAAATTACGTTTTTAATAAAAATTATATCTATGCAATTCAGTATTAAATTATACCTGATAGAAACTGGAAATAAAAAAAAAAAAAATGAATAATAGAAGAATAAAAGGAAAGACTTATAATAAAATCGGTATAGAATGAATGAAATAAAAAACTGTCTGTAAAGAAATTAAAGAAAAAAAATATGGAGGAGATACCTGGAGAACAATTCATGAATAATACTTCCTAATAATAATTTTTATTAGACCATTCATTACTTACACGCACACATACATCCATTCATTTTCTCTTTTCATTTGTACGATACTAATAGTAATTTTTAAAAAATTCTATTGTCATAAATAAATAAAAGTGGTAAAAAGAACTCTTGTTTTAAAAGACAGCACGTGCCAACATGACTTGTGAATATTCATTCACTAAAACATAGAACAAGTTCGTAAAACTCTAAAGAGCGCCCGCACACAAACGCATGTATAAGCAACAACTTTACGTTTAAAACTATTACGTGTCACTATATTAAATTTACTTTCGCTTGTAGTACATGCAATAGAATTAAAGAAAGATATAAATAATAATAATAATTAATATTAAAATACAACAATTCATTAATAACCTGAATTTAAAAAAATTATCCATTACAATTTACTACGAGTACGCAACTTGAAAAATAAATTTATTTTATAGAAAGTGTAACAATCCTTTTTTTATATTTATTTGTACCATCTTTTAATTAATTTTTCTATAACAAATTTACAGTAAATAAATTTAAAAAAATAAAAATCCCTGGCAACGTGTTTATTTAAATTTGTATAAAGCTTAAAATAAAAACACTTCTGCCGTTATAAATTTAAAAAAAAAAAATACTGATAAACACTTATATAACATTTTTGACTTTCCAATAACAGATTTTTATTTTAAATTATCAGACTCGGCAATGTTTCACTATTGCTAGATTTGAGTATATAATATAATCTATATCTATATATGTATATACATATAGATTAAATGAACACAATTGAAAATTTGATAAAACATTAATAAACTGAACATTACGGAATTCCATAAAATTTAACCTTTCACTTTATAAAAGAATTTAAACAAATCCATTTGTTAAAAAGGCACTACCTAGCGGATTTAATTGAAACTACTCTCCAAACACAGTAGTCGGTTCAAAATACCCCTAACTTTCTTTCTTTTTCCTGTTTAGTCTCCGGTAACTACCGTTTAGATAATACTTCAGAGGATGAATGAGGATGATATGTATGAGTGTGAATGAAGTGTAGTCTTATATATCCTCAGTTCGACCAAACCTGGGATGTGTGGTTAATTGAAACCCAATCACCAAAGAACTTCGGTATCCACGATCTAGTATTCAAGTCCGTGTAAAAATAGCTGGCTTTACTAGGATTTGAACGCTGGAACTCTCGACTTCCAAATCAGCTGATTTGGGAAGACGCGTTCACCATTAGACCAACCCGGTCGGTTAACTTTCTTTCTACTGGTCAGATCGAGAATTTCAATAGCTTTAAATCTTCTTCAGACAACGCGGACCATTTTGCAAAAATCAGCGCGTAAATCGGTCGAATAGTTTCCGTGTGTGTATGGAACGTTTCTTGTTCGTTTCCTTTTCTACTTTAGTAGGTGGAAGGAATATGAAAGCGGTTAAGTTGTTTTTTCAGTAGCGATATCAGATGGTGGAAAGCAAGGGCTCTTTGATTACCAGATGTGTCCAAAAGCACGCTGGAAGGGTGAAAGAGAAGGTAATTAGTAAATATTAATTATTTATTTGTTTCTGTTTTCATAGAAATTTAAATTAAGCACCGTTGGACTATAGTGTTTTTAAGCGGACATTTTATTAAGTTATTATCTAATAATACTAAAAAATATTATCTGTATTGATATTTTATTATTTATTTGGTTAAACAGAATACCATATTCTTAAGTGTGATAAAATGTAGAATTAGATTATTATCCTGCTTCCAGCTATTCTGTTTGATCCATTTTTTCGGTTCTTTTATTTTACAGAAAACTTTAACCATGGCCTTGAAAAGGGCTGAAAAAAATTTTCTGGAGCAGCATCCCCCACTCATTTTAGCTACCAGCCCCCACTTATTAAATTTCATTTCTTTGAAGAAATTGAAGTTCTTAATTTTTGTTTAACTATTTAATTAATTTTAAGTAACATGAAGGAGATAGCTGGAGAGTAGAACATTAATGTTTGCGAGGATAAGGAGATTTTTTGTTTATGTTAATTAATCATAAATTATGAATTTTGTTTTATGTTTAATTTTTTGATGAAATTATTTATTTTTTATTTTTTTTTTTTGTTTTAAATATTGAATTTATAATTTTATATGGAAACAATGACAAACTTCTGTGTCAGTTTTCGGGGATCCTATGAAAGTGTAAATTAAATGAAATTAATAAACTTTTTTAAAATTATTTATTTTTTTTTTAAGAAGCGTAGTAATTATTTTAAGATAAAACAAATATAATATTAAGACTATTTATTAGAATGTTTCTTAATGAAATGTTTTCTTTTCATTTTTACACCTGCCACTTAACCTATGACATATTCGTCAAAAAAATTATAAAACAAATGTATATATATATATATATATATGTAATTATTGTTTAGAAAAAGTACCACTTAAATTATTACCCTTTTTTTTATTATTATTCATTATTAGTCTATTATTATTGTTATACATTTTGGTCAACATCTGCTATTCACTTAAAATAAATAATAGTAATAATAACATATGGTCATTATTTATATTAGACAACTACAACAAAAAAACGTACGTATCCTTTCATTTGAAAGACTTATAAGTATAATGTTATACGTACGACGTTTCTGTTTTAAATAAAATTTAAACATTTCCTGTTTTAAACATAATTTAAAAAAAAAACATTCCCACAGTCAAAATGAGATACACAATTGTCATGAAACGTAAAATATAATTAATTATTATACTTATATTAATTTCTTTTTTATTTAAAATTTTATTACATTTTAAATTTAATTTAAAAATTACAACACATCAGTTCTTAGTTATAAATTTATAATATTAACAAATTTATTTCTACTTAAACTATTTATCCGATTTGTTTGTAAATGAGTCGTTACAAACAATCGTTAATTTTTTTAAATATAATTACTTCCTTGTACGAAGTAAAGGAAGTATTGTGATCAAGAAAAATTTCGGTTTTCAGATTTTAACGGAAATATCCATTTTGACCATCCGACAATCCATTTTGACTAATTTCGCCGTGACATCTGTACGTACGAATGTATCCCGCATAACTCAAAAACGATTAGCCATAGGATATTGAAATTTTGGATTTAGGACTGTTGTAACATTTAGTTGAGCACCTTCCCTTTTGGTTGCAATCGACCGAACCAAAAGTATACAAAAAAGCCCAAAAACTAAAAAAAATTGGATTTTTGACTTTCTTTTAGCTGCAGAAATAAGTCTTCATTGAGAAATTTTCAACGACATATCATAAGTGGTACTTATTTTTTCTGGTTCCAGGGTTATAGGGAAATAAAATTTTAATTAATGAAATATTTGGATCTTACAAGAGGAAGGCACATCGGTTCGAATCAGACTTCATCTCCTTTTTTTTAGCTTTGTTTTTATTTAAATATATTATTTATTTATAATTATTATTAACCTCTGTTAGTAAATAAAATGTTTAGGGTTAATAATAATTCAATAATATCAACAAAAAAAAGTTTCGAGTTTGATTGACTTGAAAAATCGGTTCAACCAGAATAATTTTTTGTAGATCTATTATTTTAAGACTACAAGCACAGCTCTAGAGTTTTGAAAAATAAACAGACTCTGACTTTCTAACTTTGATTCTTGAAAGAGGAGAACTTCGAAAATCGAATAATTTTGTACTGAAATTCTAGAAAAAGAAGCTTAACAGCCCTATTAGACTGTTAGAGTATCTGTAAATAGGTTTTCTGTATAGAATTTCATAGAACATACATGTTCATTTAACATTTAAATATCAATAAATCAATTCTTTCTTCTTAGTGTAAATACATATCCATTTAAAATTTAAGTGGCAATTAATATATTACTTTTTTTAAATATAAATACACGTCCATTTAAAAGTTATATGTTAATAATATAGAGGTTGCCTGAATAGTCGTGAATGAAAAACACGTAAATCTTCATACAGATTTAAAAGCAATCATCATCAGTAAATATAAATAGATTAATAAAAAATAATTTAATAAGAAAAAACAATATTTAATTTTACTTACCATTACAAAAATTTCAGCTGTTTTTTAAATTTTGGCAGTTATCGTGTCCACAAGAAAGTGAACTTTTGAACTGACGGTGGATTTGGGGTCTGGGGGTTATGAAATAACCCCCAGACCCCATTTTCGGAAAAATTAAATTTTCGGAAAATCAAATCATGGTACCCATTACAATAGATTCTTATGAAATCTACCTAAAACTTAAAGAAGAAAAAATAAATATCTACCTTTTTTATAGAAAATTTAATTCAAATGTTCAAAATTGTTTCCGAATTCGATTTGACGTAGTTTAGCCTAGTTAAGTTGAATATCAGCAAGGAACATAATCCGGTTGTACCGCAAGCCGTTAAAACGGCTACAACCATTAAAAACGGTTAAATATTTCGTAACGACAATATTCCTTTGTGCTTTTCAAGTATAAAAACAATTTTCATACAAAATTTCAACTCAAACGGTCGAATAATTTTTGCGTGAAAGAGAATCAGATTCACAGAAACACGTGAACCATTAAATTTATATATATATGTGTCATATATCAGATGTCAATAAATCCCTAATCAATTGAAACGTTTTTTAACACATTTTTTTAAAACAGACTACGTTGTAAGGGATATTACTGGTCAAATTATTTTTTACGAGGTTAACACATAGATATACAGTATTTTTTTTTAGCCTCCGGGACCACTAGAGTTTTTACCAGAAATTTTTGGTATTGCTCCAGAGGATGAGATGAAATGACAATTTTTTAGCGTGTGAAAATACCATATCCGACCGGGATTCGAACCCGGGACCTCCGGATGAAAGGCTGAGACGTCACCAATCGCACGAAGGCCGAGTACTATTAATAGCCGCTACTGTACTGTTAATTGTACAGTGGAGATGATAGGTTTACCGTCACAATTCACGAAATTTCCTCATAACTAGGCGCGGGGTTCGTGCTTCCGCGAATTCTGTTAGCTGCTTTAGAGGGATACGTTGTAGACATTCAAGATGTCCGGACGAGGCCTACAGAGAAAACAAAAGCTGAGTTAATAAATCACCGATGCAAATGTCTACCGAGGCATTTACATCGGTGGCATCCCAACGAGGCCAGGCTTATTACTATGAGATGTAAAAAGTGAGAGGGCGATAGTCGACTCCCGTTAAAGCCCAACAGGGGTGGTGGTATGGTGACCGGAATTTCACTAGGCGGATGTCTTCCCCTATGGGATTGGGATGTACCGTCACAACACGTACGTAGCAAGAAATCAGTCGCAGTCCAACCCAATTTACAAGTCAACTGAGCTTTCTAAATCTTGACAATTGGTACATGCATTTATTATTTTCCCAATCTTTTATAGTACTGTAAAAATTGTACAGGATCTAAAAAAATATTGCTTCTCATGAGTAAAGGATATTATACAACTTTTTTTTTTATAAATTTTACTTTTTTCTCCATTCACCATCAAAATTTCGAGTTGAGTCAAAGGATTTAAATTTTTTTGTCTCCTAATATTACTCGATATGAAATTTTATTCGTAGAATATTATTAATTTAAATATTATACATAATTTTTTTCCTTTATATAAAATAAATTAATAATAGAATTTTTTATTAAAATAATTAGAATAAAAAAATGATAAAAATGGTTATGTAAGTTCAAGGTTAAAACTGCGTACCATTTAAAAGAAAATCAAGAAGCAGTCATAATGCAAACGCGTATAAATGTATAAAAAATAATAATAAATAAATACAATGGTATAAAGAAATAAAGAATAATAAGGCACACAAGAAAAAAAAACTACACAATAATAATTATAATATAAAAGACAGGAAGAAATAACAATTGAGGAGGAATCCTACTGTACAAATCTGATGCGGTCATTGATCACTACGGTTTTTTTTTTCATTTTTATTTCGTAATTATATAACGAAATTATTTTTCTTTAATTTTCACTAACTACAATAATTAACTGTTTATAACAAAAAATATATTATAGTAATAGTATTTATTAATAATTCAACTGGAATTAACTGATATTAATTTTGTTAATATATAGAATGTCCCATATAAAACGCAACCCAACCTTCTACTGGTAGGTATTGAAATAATAAAAAGGCATGGGAAAATGTAAATGTAATTTTTATTATTACCATCCATTACCTTACATTTACAGTAAATGTTGGAAGTGGCCGCCATCTTCTTGAATACAAGCATCAATTCTTTTTACAGCGTTTCTTGCAACTTTTTTCAAAGTTTGTGGCTGGATATTTAATACAGCTTGTTCAATATTGACTTTCAATCGATCAAGTGTTCGTGGTTTGTTGTTGTAGGCTTTTTCTTTGAGGTAACTCCGTAGAAAAAAATCCGCCGCAGTCAAATCTGGAAATCTTGGTGGCCACAGGCCTCGACCGATAACACGATTACCAAAGAATTTCTCAACGAAATCAGACGTTGAACCTGCGTAGTGCGATGTCGCACCGTCATGTTGTAGCCAGCAGTGTCTGTCTTCCTCTTCCAAGAGTGCGATGAACCGAAATAAAATATCCTGATATCGTTCTGCATTAATGGAGTACTGGAAAAAAATAGGACCGATTATTTTCTTCCGCGATATCGTGCACCACACGCCCAAATTCTGCGGGTGTAATTGATTTTCGTGATAAACGTGGGGACTTTCAGCACTCCAAATTCTACTGTTTTGGCTGTTTACGTAGCCATCCAAATGAAACCGTGCTTCATCTGTGAAAAATAACGAATCCATAACATTAATTCCCTCACGCAGAAATCGACGGAACCGTTGACAATATTGAAGCCGTTTTTCTTTGTCGGGCTCAAGCACTCGATGAACCGTTTGGATGCGATAAGGTCGTAATTGTAATTGTTTGGTCGCCCGATGAACAGTTGATTTAGACAAATTAATTTCAGCAGACAAACGTCTGATCGATTTATTTGGCGAGGCGAGTAATCGGTCTTTGATTTCAGCGACTGTATCTGTATTCAACACCGACGCAGATCTTTTGTGTTCCTTGTTATTAACAGAACCGGTCTCTCTAAATTTTGCGACTAACCTTAATACTGATGTTTTGTTAGGAGCCGGTTTATCTGGGTACTTCTGGCGAAACAAATCTTGCACTGCAACCACTGATTTCGTACTGAAGTACGAAATCAGTACGTAATGAAGTACGAAAGATGAAAACACGTTCATCTAGCGAAAACACCATCTTGTCTCTAGCAATACACTGAACGTTATGATTGCATTGTTGTTACTATCGGTAGTGTTCTACTGTGTCGCCGCGATGTTCAGATGTTGGACGAGTCCATTTCGGTAACGAGTAGGGGAGTAATGTTGACTTTTGAAATTTCATGGATGAGTGATTGATGGGTTGCGTTTTATATGGGACACCCTGTACAAACACATATAAATATATACATATTCTAATTAGGTAGATTTCATAAGAAAGCTATCTATTGGGTACTATGATTCATCTTCCGGAAAATTTCGACATATCTTCGCGTTTCACATCCCCTAGACCCTAAAACCACAGTCAGCTCAAACGTTTATATGTAAATTTATATATATATATATATATATATATATATATATCACTTTCTTGTGGACAAGAAAAATACTCGTTTCAAAATCTCGGTCAAGTTCGTTTACGACGAAAATCGGACCATCGCGGTGGAAATGGGAAGCTTTTTCGAAAAAAATATCGCTTTTTTTTGTCTTCAGTCATTTGACTGGTTTGATGCAGCTCTCCAAGATTCCTTATCTAGTGCTAGTCGTTTCATTTTGGTATACCCCCTACATCCTACATCCCTAACAATTTCTTTTACATATTCCAAACGTGGCCTGCCTACACAATTTTTTCCTTCTACCTGTCCTTCCTATATTAAAGCGACTATTCCAGGATGTCTTAGTATGTGGCCTATAAGTCTGTCTCTTTTTTTAACTATATCTTTCCAAATGCTTCTTTCTTCATCTATTTGCCGCAATACCTCTTCATTTGTCACTTTATCCACCCACCTGATTTTTAACATTCTCCTATAGCACCGCATTTCAAAAGCTTCTAATCTTTTCTTCTCAGGGACTCCGATTGTACAAGTTTCACTTCCATATAAAGCGACACTCCAAACATATACTTTCAAAAGTCTTTTCCAGAGATTTAAATTAATTTTTGATGTAAAAAAATTGTATTTCTGATTGAAGGCTCGTTTCGCTTGTGCTATTCGGCATTTTATATCGCTCCTGCTTCGTCCATCTGTAGTAATTATACTTCCCAAATTATTAAAATCTTCTACCTCCGTAATCTTTTCTCCTCCTATTTTTACATTCAGTGGTCCATTTTTGTTATTTCTAATACATTTCATTACTTTTGTTTTGTTCTTGTTTATTTTCATGCGATAGTTCTTGCGTAGGACTTCATCCATGCCGTGTTTCTTCTAAATCCTTTTTACTCACGGCTAGAATTACTATATCGTCAGCAAATCGTATCATCTTTATCTTTTCACCTTGTACTGTTACTCCGAATCTAAATTTTTCTTTAACATCATTAACTGCCAGTTCCATGTAAAGATTAAAAAGTAACGGTGATAGGGAACATCCTTGTCGGACTCCCTTTCTTATTACGGCTTCTTTCTTATGTTCTTCAATTATTACTGTTGTTGTTTAGTTCCTGTAAATGTTAGCAATTTCTTTTTATAAGGGCCTGAAAAATATGTTATTAAAATTTTCGATATCACCAACCATTGGCCCAGGGGGCAATGGGGTTTCGAAGAAGAAAAAAAATCATACCTACCTTAATAGGCACAGTATCAAATCGGTTTAAAATGGTCGTTAGTCTTCTAAACATTACCTAAAACGTTTGTCTGAAACAATATTTGATACGAGCAAATGTTACGGCAAGGGATGACTAAAATGTTGCTGGAATTGTAAGAAGATGGAGCTTGTCGTATGCTAAACATGTGAAACTTTTTTTTACATGAACCATTGTCATATTGAGTAAATTTGAAGTTTTTCTTAATTTTAAGGTGGAAATCTTTTTTATCCCTTACTTATCACTGGTGTAATCTACCTCCGCCTTCCGGCTTGCCGAAAGGGATTTTTACTATTTCTGTTTAACTATTTTACAGATTTCTTTTTACATTTGCATGGTTCTATATATATATATATATATATATATATATATATGGAAAAACCTAGTTTTTATAACCGTTACAGTAAAAAAAAAAACAAACATGATCATATAAATTATTAAAAACATATATTTTTATGTGATCATTTGAGATGACCATATCTTTGATTCTTTTAACGATTTTATTTAGAGAATTAAAAAAAAAACAACCAAACATCGTTTCCTGTTTGTATTTCTTTTTATAAGTTAAATAATAGGCTATAAATATATTAATAATAAAACTGTGGTTTAGGAGATATATAATTGATTGAAAGAGGGAAATTAAGCAAGTAATATGATATTTATTATTTAATTCACAAAAAAAAAAACAAAAAAATAATATATAATTACGTCCAATTACACTAATTTATGATAGTTGAATTTTTTAGCGTATGAAAATTGTTAAGTATAACTAGGATTTGAATCCAAATCCTTCTACGTGAAAGAAAGAAACGTTACTACTCTTCAATAGTGATCGGTGGAAGGACGATATATTTTAATGATTTCATTTTTTAATGTATACCATTGATCTTGAAATATATTTATGGAATAATTTTATTTATAACAATAATTTTCAGACATGTTCAAAAATTCTAATCCGGAAATTTTTAAACGAAAATATTAAGTACATTTGTGGTTTTCTAAATTGTGAAAAATAGTCTCTTTTCTTATGCAAGTTGATTTATTAATAAAATATAGGAATTTTATTTATAAACAAAAATTAAATAGTGTTAAAAAATAATAAAAAAAACAACATAAAACTAAACAACAGATAAATATTAAATATTAAAAAACACGGCTACTAAACAAAAGAAGCTTTTTAATATAGGATAATTAAAGAGCGTGCTAGTGACTGTTTTGTACGTAGTATAATGTTGTGTGTGTGTGTGTGTGTGTGTGTGTGTGTGTGTGTGTGTGTGTGTGTGTGTGTGTGTGTGTGTGTGTGTGTGTGTGTGTGTGTGTGTGTGTGTGTGTGTGTGTGTGTGTGTGTAATACATATAACTGGATGAAGAATACATCCAATTGAAACCAGTCGTAAAAAAAATTCATCAGAACCCTCCGGGACGGTATAGTGGTATCGCAAACCAGTTGTTTAACAGCGGATTTGAACACTAGAAAGTGGATACCGGTGTATTTTGATGGTTGAAGTTCAGTTAACCACATACTCAGGAATGGTTGGCCTGAGTTTGTAAAAGACCTACACTTTATTTACAGGTCATGCATATCATCCACATCTCTTTAGGCCGTTGGGCGGGGTTTCTTATTGTTCAATAGTTGGAACAGATTATATCGTACACATTAGGAAAATTAAATACTTAAATGATATCATTTAATGTTACTGATATAGTTTAATTTGTTTAAGTCTTTTGACAGGCATAATCATTTATGATAGTATAAAATTCGGTATGTCAAAGTATCATCCGGTACTAAATTAATTTTTCGTGCATTAATAGAACTTAATATAGGCTATATTCTTTGATACGTTGGTGTAATTTTTTTAAACATTAAATAAAGAAATTCTAAGAATTATATTTGATGTATTGTAATTTATCTTTGGAGAATATATTAACTATGCTATTTTATCTGAGATGGTACTTCAACATAAGATCATTATCTTAATAAATAAATAATAATTCAAAACATAATTTCCGATATTTCTAAGAAAGCAATTCTTTGAATACGTAAAACAGAACTGTTTTTCTTACTTTTAAAAAACAAGTTAATATAAGAGTTGCATTTCTACTCTTTAATTTTTAAAATACATTTATACTGCATTATAATAAGTTACTGAATTAAACAAATTGTTATTTTCAACTGCAGACTATATTTTAACGGTAAATTTATTTACCCCATAATTATATAAATACTAGCAGACCCGGCAATGCTTCGCTATTGCAAGATTTGAGTATATATATATATATATATATACACAATTGAAAGTTTGGTAAAACATTAAAAAGATTAACAATACGGAAGTTCATAAAATTTAACCTTTCAGTTTATCTCTTTTTCCCTATTTCACTTTTAACTTTTTTCTCTTTTTACCTTTTCCCTTCTCTTTTTCCCTATTTCCCCTGTTGGTTTTTCTTTTCCCCATTTCCCCTCCTTCCTTCTAAATCGGACCAGTAGCGTAAATCGGTCTAGTAGTTTTTTAGTCTACAGCGGACACACATACGAACACTGCCTTTTATATCTATAGAAGAAGAAAGTCTGTATATTTCTTTCTGTGTTTCGTAAATATCTCGACACCGGCGCCACCTAGCGGGTATAATTTTTGCAAAAAAATTCTCTTTTCGCATAACTAATATGTATTCTGAATACGAGCCAGATCGGTCCATAAATACAATTTTTCCAAATACCTCAACTCCAGCGCCACCTAACGGGTCCATTTTTTGTAAAAATATTTGTTTTCACGTAGCTAATATATATTCTAAATATGTGGACTGCATATGTTAAATGTATGCGTCGTAAATTTAAATTACCTAGTAACATCCGTGGTATCTTGCGTGATGATAAGGAGGTTTTAAACCGGATGTTTATGTTTTTACGTAGTATAGGGTTAACACAAAAAATTTAATACTGTTGCTTATATTTTTTAATACTTTTAGTTTTTTAATAAGTTTATTTTTTTATTATATATTTTTTTTTTCTCTGAATGTTTGATATTTTTATCCGATTAGGAGCCTTTTACACTCCTTATCGGAATTTGTTAAATTTTATAAGTTATTTTTTAATATTTTAAAGACTGACTATGATATTAGTTGTAAGATTTTTGTGATATTAGTTGTAAGTTTTATCTCCTTTTTTAATTTTAAGTTTTATTTAGTTTTAATATGATAGTTTTTAACATAGTAGTTAGTTTTAAGTTACGTGTTAGTATTTTTGTTATCCGAGAATGGGCCTTTTACACCCATTCCGGATTTGGTTTCCTGTGATAGTAGTTTTAAGTTTTAATTACTTTTATTTATTTATCGATTCTCCGGGCGATGATAACGACCATTCGTTTTTCACCCAAAAAAAAAAAAAAAAAAAAAAAAAAAATTATTCTAAATATGACCCAAATCCGACCATAAATAAAATTTTTCCAAATATCTCAACCCCCAGCGCCATCTAGCGGGTCCATTTTTTATAGAGGCATTTCTTTCCATCTAAGTAACAAATATTCTGAATATGAGCCAAATCGGACCAAAAATATAATTTTTCAAAATATCTTGACCATAGCGCCACCTTGTGGGTCCAAACTAATTCAGAAACCTTAGGCGTCCAACCATTCCCCAAAGTTTCATTGCTATCGGATGAAAGGTTTAGGAAGACATAAGAGACATACAGACAGATAAACATTCATTTTTATATATATAGATAATCGTGATAGTATATTTACAGTATAATTATTTTTGTAAATTAGTAATGGATGAACTTTTTTTTAAATTTAATTCGTTTAAGGTTATTTTTTTATTACATTAATTGTTATAATATTTCTTTAAAAATATTTTAATTTATTGTGTTTTATTATTAAAGGTAAGGTCATTTTTTTATTTATTTATTAAAAATATCGCTTTACTTTATTATAGTAAATCATTTTGTTTTCTTATTACATAAAATAGTGATTTTTAAGAAATGATTTGTAATTCTCAAGGATGTTATAGAACCGTTGTAAAAATCGGTCGTCGATATGAAATTATTTTATGTTGCTCGTGTGTACTATTATAAAAAGTTATTCTGAAGTAAAGAAAAATTATCGTTTAATCGTTTTTACATACGAAGTTTTATGCGCTTTTTTTTATCATATTGATGATATAAAATAGAATAAAAATTAAATTGATAAAACTTTTTAATTTGTTGAGTTCAAAAATGTATATTTTTGAAAAAAAATTGTATCTTCATAATAATGGAAATATAGTTTAAACGAATCGTGAATTTTTTTTTCTTGTGCGTCTCATAAGCATAAACGGTGTTTTAATGCCATGACATGAATCAAATATCATTCCAATAATAGAATAGCCATTTTTAAAAATAATAAGTATATAGTGTCAGGATTGCTAAGTTAAATAAGTAGTGAATTAGGCATCTCGTTGCCAAATTAAATTATTGCTTGAATTTCAGGCTGCTTTGTTTAATATTTTACAGTAATTTTGCTTGATCCATTCAAGCAAATGCTGGGACAATTCCTTCTACTTTCCGGTATCACAGTTCTAGAATTATACTGCAAAAAGAAAAGTATCTTAATCAGTAAAAAAATGGGATACGGTTTTTTTTTCATTTCTTGACGACCCTGGGATCCCAAAAAACAAAACAAAAGTGGTAGGGGGAATTTTCATATGTACGTGTGTTGGCGTGTTTGAAACCTAATAACTTTTGACTAAATTAACTGATTTTGATAAAATTTTGTATACAGTTTCGCGAATACGAGTATAAGACAAGTTTTTAGTAAATATTTGGGGTCAATACCTCCAAGAGGTCAGTTATATGGTTTTTTTGGGGTCAATTTTTTTTCGAAATGCTAATAAAACCCTACTTTGTATTAAGTTCAGTACATTTATGCGTAACTCACCGTGCTAGTAGTGAACTTGTCATCGCAAATCAGCTGATTTTGAAGTATGTAAGCTTCAAATACTAGTAAAGGCAGTTATTTTTATACGGATTCAAATAGATCGTGGATACCGGTGTTTTTCGGGGATTGGGTTTCAATTAACCACAAATCTCAGGAACGGTTGACCTGAGACTGAACAAGACTACATTTCATTTACATTCATAAATATAATCCTCTGAAGTAATATCTTACGGTGGTTTCGGAAGCTAACAGTAAAAATAAGAGTACATTTGTGCATGCTTACGTTACCATTTAAAAAAACAAAAATTGCCCCCAAAATTTCACCTTCCCGAAAAATAAAAAAAATTAATTACTTTTTTATTTCTTGCATATTTTCTAACCGAAAATTTTTTTGTCTTTTTAGACATAGTAGTAGTGCTGCAGGTGACCCCCAAAAGATACTTTAGAGGCAATATTACGGGTAAAGGAGCCAATCAGAATTTAAAAATATTGATTTTTTTAATTAAAAAAAAAAATTGTAACCTTAAATAATATTACAATAAAATTTCATCATAGTTAACTCCCGCCTAAAAAAAAGAAATCTTAGGTAATTTTTTATTGGTTGTAAATTTTTTTGTAGGAATTTCTTTTAGTTTCTTCTATTTAACATATAAGGAGAAAAATCAAAAAAAAATTCTTGGAAGGTGATTTTGGAGGTGGGGAAGCAGAAAAAAATTAAGCAGGTTTTTAAATCTTTTAAACTTTTTTTGGTTTATTTAAAAATAAAATAATAATTTTATTTTCTTCACATTTATCAGGGGCAGATAAATATGAAGAATACAGAACAATTAGTTTAACTAGTCATGCATCAAAAATCTTAACTAGAATTCTATACAGAAGAATTGAGAGGAGAGTGGAGGAAGTGTTAGGAGAAGACCAATTTGGTTTCAGGAAAAGTATAGGGACAAGGGAATTTTAGGCCTCAGATTAATAGTAGAAGGAAGATTAAAGAAAAACAAACCAACATACTTGGCGTTTATAGACCTAGAAAAGGCATTCGATAACGTAGACTGGAATAAAATGTTCAGCATTTTAAAAAAATTAGGGTTCAAATACAGAGATAGAAGAACAATTGCTAACATGTACAGGAACCAAACAGCAACAGTAGCAATTGAAGAACATAAGAAAGAAGCCATAATAAGAAAGGGAGTCCGACAAGGATGTTCTCTATCTCCGTTACTTTTTAATCTTTACATGGAACTAGCGGTTAATGATGTTAAAGAACAATTTAAATTCGGAGTAACAGTACAAGGTGAAAAGATAAAGATGATACGATTTGCTGATGATATAGTAATTCTAGCCGAGAATAAAAAGGACTTAGAAGAAACAATGAACGGCATAGATGAAGTCCTACGCAAGAACTATCGCATGAAAATAAACAAGAACAAAACAAAAGTAATGAAATGTAGTAGAAATAACAAAGATGGACCGCTGAATGTGAAAATAGGAGGAGAAAAGATTATGGAGGTAGAAGAATTTTGTTATTTGGGAAGTAGAATTACTAAAGATGGACGAAGCAGGAGCGATATAAAATGCCGCATAGCACAAGCTAAACGAGCCTTCAGTAAGAAATATAAGTTGTTTACATCAAAAATTAATTTAATTGTCAGGAAAAGATTTTTGAAAGTGTATGTTTGGAGTGTCGCTTTATATGGAAGTGAAACTTGGACGATCGGAGTATCTGAGAAGAAAAGGTTAGAAGCATTTGAAATGTGGTGCTATAGGAGAATGTTAAAAATCAGATGGGTGGATAAAGTGACAAATGAGGAGGTATTGCGGCAAATAGATGAAGAAAGAAGCATTTGGAAAAATATAGTTAAAAGAAGAGACAGACTTATAGGCCACATATTAAGGCATCCTGGAATAGTCGCTTTAATTTTGGAAGGACAGGTAGAAGGGAAAAATTGTGTAGGCAGGCCACGTTTGGAATATGTAAAACAAATTGTTAGGGATGTAGGATGTAGAGGGTATACTGAAATGAAACGACTAGCACTAGATAGGGAATCTTGGAGAGCTGCATCAAACCAGTCAAATGACTGAAGACAAAAAAAAAAAAAAAAAAATTTACAATAAATTTTATTAATGAATTACCCCACCAGAATAACAAAAAATTAGGTAACTTTTTTAATGTAAGCTATCATCATTTTTCCACTGTACAGAGGGTTTATAAAATGGTAGGCTGGCTATACTTTACGGATTATACTTGTAAAATTAAACAAAAAAAAAAACCTTAAAAAAATGGTAATTTTTCCTTCGTTTCCCCTTCTCCGCCATTTTGTTAATTTTATATAAAAATTTAATCACTTATTTTATGTAAACATTTAGTTACTATTTAATCTTTACATGGAACTAGCAGTTAATGATGTTAAAGAACAAATTAGATTCGGAGTAACAGTACAAGGTGAAAAGATAAAGATGATAAGATTTGCTGATGATATAGTAATTCTAGCTGAGAATAAAAAGGATTTAGAAGAAACAATGAATGGCATGAATGAAGTCCTACGCAGGAAAATAAACCAGAACAAAACGAAAGTAATGAAATGTAATAGAAATAACAAAGATGGACCACTGAATGTGAAAATAGGAGGAGAAAAGATGATGGAGATAGAAGAATTTTGTTATTTGGGAAGTAGAGTTACTAAAGATGGACGAAGCAGGACCGATATAAAATGCCGAATAGCACAAGCGAAACGAGCCTTCAGTAAGAAATATAATTTGTTTACATCAAAAATTAATTTAAATGTCAGGAAAAGATTTTTGAAAGTATATGTTTAGAGTGTCGCTTTATATGGAAGTGAAACTTGGACGATCGGAGTATCTGAGAAGAACAGATTAGAAGCTTTTGAAATGCGGTGCTATAGGAGAATGTTAAAAATGAGATGGGTGGATAAAGTGACAAATGAAGAGGTATTGCGGCAAATAGATGATGAAAGAAGCATTTGGAAAAATATATCTAAAAGAAGAGACAGACTTATAGGCCACATATTAAGGCATCCTGGAATAGTCGCTTTAATATTGGAGGGACAGATAGAAGGAAAAAATTATGTAGGCGGGCCACGTTTGGAATATGTAAAACAAATTGTTAGGGATGTAGAATTTAGGGGGTATACCGAAATGAAACTAGTACTAGATGCATCAAACCAGTCAAATGACTGAAGACAAAAAATATAAAACTTTATATCTCAAGTTCGGATAGAGGAATCACATAAATAATTTGTAACCGTCTTTGTATGTAATAAATTTTTAAATTATCAAAAAATCAGTACTTAAATATATTCGAAAATTACAAAATGGCGGCCATTTTTATTTTTCAATCCGTTATAACTTCATAAATATAAGTTTTTTTCTTATCTGGAATAGAATAACTACCCATTCTTGACATGATTTTATGTAATGTATTATTAGATATAATCAAAATAAAAAAATAAAAAGTTTATTTATATTTTTAATTATTATGACTTTTTTCTGCTTTGTTTGAGAATGATTAAAAAAACCATCAGATTTAGTTTTATTTTTTTAATCTTAAACTTTTATTTAATCCCAATTGAACACTTAGAAAACTATTTAAATTTTACTTGTGTCCTTTGGTAATATTTCAACAAAGGACACTGCTTTTTCCTAATGGAAAATGATTTTAATAAACATGGACGATTGGTAAGGTGCACATCGTGATATCTGTTATATCTTATATATTTTATATATGTATATATATATATATATATATATATATGTTACGGTTAAACTTCGAATCCCGGTAAATCTTAAGTTTTACCGGTAAATTCGAACATTTACAAAGTCACTTGGTAAAAGTCCGAAAAATCTTGAAAACACATTTATTTCGGACTTTTTCGTACGCTACAAATTTCTGTTCTGGTACCCGTATGTTTCGGTGTGATTTTAAAGATGTTTCATTTCATAAAATAAGCAGGGAATATTGTAAAATAAATATTTAAATATGTATTAAATATTAGTTAATGGGGAGTACAAAATATCGTCTATTTTTGATACGTTTTCAATGATTTACACATTGAAATTAGAAAATTTTGTAAATATTATAACATTTAAATAGCAACACTGTACAATAATATTTTTAAAGGTACCCGCACGGTAAAATATTTTTTTTTTTAAAATGCTGTTATAAAAAATAAATCAATTATTAATAAGCTAAACATGAAGGTAATTAAAAGAGTTAAAAGAAAAAGATATTATGACTTAAAATATTCATTGAATTTACAATAAACTCTTATTATTATTTTTTATTATTAAAAATAAATTTATGTAATTAATGATTTACGCAAAAGTCTGCCTATTCGAAAAAAGTGTATGTTCGTATCTATACGGGTAGAAAAAATATTTTATTATTTTTAGTGTAAAAATAATTTTTCTTTGTTTATCATTGTTGCTTCCTCTATATAAAATATAATTAAAACAAACAACATAATTAATGTTAATTAACTTTTTAATAAAAATACGTGCATACAGTTTGAATAGGTTTCACACGATACACTTGTTAATTTTGTATTTTTCATTTTTTCCCGTTTTTGCGGGTAAATATAGTCCACGTTTAACACTTTTCTTTGTGTACTTCTTTTTCATTCCTGCCAATATTAAGTTTCTTACTAGCCTTTTTCCTGAATTCTTCTATTATTAATATTTTTCTAGAACTTTTTCGAATAAAACCTTTTCCCGACATTTTTATTAATTTCCAATTTCTAAGTCTAGATTATTATTAATATATTCCTGTTTAATCATATATATATGTATCCTCCAACTAGTTTTTCACCTACTGCCAGGTCTCTCTGACTCATTGTCTCTCTCTCTCTCTCTCTCTCTCTCTCTCTCTCTCTCTCTCTCTCTCTCTCTCTCTCTCTCTCTCTCTCTCTCTCTCTCTCTCTCTCTCTCTCTCTCTCTCTCTCTCTCTCTCTCTCTCTCTCTCTCTGTGTGTGTGTGTGTGTGTGCGTGCGTGTGTGTGTGTGTGTGTGTGTGTGTGTGTGTGTGTGTGTGTGTGTGTGTGTGTGTGTGTGCGTGTATTAGCAAATGTAATTTGTGTGTCAGGGGTAACGTAGCTACAGACGTGTAGCCATGTAAGTGTAAATGTGACGGTAAGCATGTAATCTGCAAGTGACTCAATTCGACCACTCCTGAGACTAGTAGTTAACTGAAAATCAACCACAAAGGAACACCGGTGTATCCACCGGCCCAGCATTCAAATTCATATACAAGCAACTGCTTTTCCAAGCAAGTTAAAACCTCAACTTAAAAACCTCGACTTCGAAAATTAACTGATTTTTCGTTGGCCAGTTAACCCAGTTTAACCGTAATCGATAATTTTATCGATTATAAAAGAAATGGGAAAGAAGATATTGTAAAAATAAAATTTATAAATGTAAATTTAACAACATGGATAAATTTGGATTGTTAAATTTCATTTTTAATTTTTTTTTACTTGTAAACCTTTATCACTATTTCTTTAAAGTTTCATTAAAATAGATAGAAAGTTATGTACAACTATCATTCATCAATTAAAAAAAAAACAAACAAGATAACATTACGCAAAAGAAAACAAAAAAAAATACGGTTAAATGGGTTTTTTTATGCTGGATTTTTTAAATAATGGTAATGAAATGTCAGTATTTTTTTTTTGCTATAACCATGAAGGTAATTATTGGAATTTTTACAGAAGTATACCGATTGAATGCGTACCAACTAGATATTACAACAGCACTAGATAATTAATTACCGATTATAATGAAATTACCTGTACATTTAATTATTATACTTTGCAATATTTAACGTATTTATACACCACCCATTTATTTAACTTAAATAAATCTGGTCAGTTTTATATGTTTGTAATCTAATAAAAAATTAATTTTCTCATTCTAATTATTACCATTATTTTTCTAAAATGATTATCAGAAAAAATACTTTCGAATAACATTTTTGTTTGTAATTTTTAATTTTTCTACGAAAGTAAAACAATTATTCAACTTCAGATTTTTCCAATAAAATAGTTAATTTATATCTCTTAAATGCATTAATAAGTAAAAGACGATCTCAGATGAACCGTAAGTCAATCCTAAAAAAGATATAAAAATTCTCAGGAATAAAATTCCAGTTTATCTTTATTTGATTAAATAAGGAGTTAAGTGATTTTCCAATTACAATCATTGAGGAAAACAGCAATCAGTTTGCGTTTCATAGATTTAGAGGAAGCATTTGATACAATCCAATAGGTGAAAATGATGAAGATTTGTTACGTTCCACTTTGCCGTCGGGTGCTGCTATCTAGCGAGGGCTAGAGTCTCCACGATAAGCTTGGTCAGGTGATCTGATCACGCCATGTCCTACGTCATAATGCTGCAGGGAGTGGTCATTATGAGGTAGCGACTTATTCATTCGGCGCTCGAATCTGATCCAAGACGGTCGCGTCATACTCTTAGTCCGGATGGACTCCATTCTTTGTTCGGATGAACGTTAGCTTTAATGTTTTATTTAATTTTATATTTTTTATTTTATATGTCAAGTTATACGTTATGTTACAATTCATTCCATTAACTGTCAAGACGACAATTCATTAAACTGCAACAAGGCGTTGTCTTCATTCATCACATATTAACATACAGTCCAACCTCGCTCTAAAATCTACCACAACGTGTTAACGGTCTTCAGGCGAGATCGTTCAAAACAAGATTCTTAAACAGAAGAAATTAAAATAGGAAGACGAAAAATTAATTAGAGACATACAGGAGCAATAAAATTAAAGAAGATGTTGCCTCTCACCAGTACCTTATTTCTTTTTCTTCTATTTTATTACCGCCTTCTAGGGCCGGAACCACCGTTGGATATTAACAACAGCCCTGGGAGGTGCCATGGCCTCAAGTCCTTCGTGTGACTTTGCCAGACCCGGCAAAGCCTTTCCCAGCATCACCATCCAAACAACCGGCACTACGGTCTTTTGGTATACGCCTCAAGTCAGGGGACCCCAGAGAGATCCTCCCACCAGGAATACGGTCGTTTGGTGCCACGCCTCAAGTTAGGGAACCCCTAGAAGGATCCTCACATCGGGATTACGGTCTTTTTCATTTCCTCCCATCTGATTCCTCGAGGAATCCCCGTTCACTCATCAAAGGTGAAACACCGCAGCCTTTTACACCTCCTGAACGGGGCTATCCTAGGCCTAAACTGTTCCGGCGTTCTACGTGCCACGGCGCACAAACTTCATCCGTCCAGACCGTCCACAGTGTCACGGCACACGTTCTTCACATCTTCGTCGAAGCTCTGCAGCCACGGCCCACGAGCGAGTGCCCATTCACATTGTAAACAGGAGATCTGGTTTCCTTCTCACAATCCTTCCTAAGGTGTTCTACCTTGCCACAATTAAAACATTGTCCGATTCTACCCAGACCATTGCAGGACTTCGCGCGATGTTCCACATTCCAACAGCGAAAACAACGTTCTTCCGCAGATCGCCGCAACACTCTGCAGGCCACCCACCCTATTCGGACCCGTCACTCCGTTAACAATTTGTCAACCAAGATGAGTGGTACAGACACCAATACCACCTTTGTGGCTCATCAATACCTATTTAGCATTGACATTAAAGATAAGATAAAGAATATGTTAGAAGAAAAGATGAAGAAATAAGTATAGGAGTACGAAAAATAAGATTTATAAAATTTGCTGATGATATGGTAATACTAGTCGGTAGAAAACACCAGCTCAAAAATCGTTAACAGCCAAGAAAGAAACAGTAAAGGAGTACCGAAAGAAAATAAATGTGTAAAAATTAAAGTAATGGAAGAAAACAATAAAATCGTAATTGTGTTATCAGATTTTTTTTATTGCAGTGAAATTAGAAAAAAAATTGTTTTAGAAAATGTTTGGAAAATTAATTTAAAAAAATAACCGACACTAATTTTTTTTTTAATTTTACATTCCAATTAGTTCATTTATTACATTTAATTTTAATTTATTTATCATTGCTAAGTACAAGACGATTAAAAAATTGTTTAAACGCCCATTATCTTTTTCTTTTTACAAAATAGATGTATTGTGACGAACGGTTTATGATAAATTTGGTATAGTTGGATTCATTAGTGTAATACGAATTCAATTATATTAATCTGAAATCGATTTAAAACGATGGACACGTATGATGGAGGTAGATTTTAAAATTACTATATGAATAAAAAAGCCGACGTGAAACGGTAGGTCTCTCGTTCAAGTTCAGTCTGGTTGAAATGAATTAGTAGCTGCAATCTGTTATCATTAACTTATTTATAAATTTGTCACGATTTTATAAAAAAAAAAAAAAAAAAAAAGTAAAAAAAAAAGGTTGTTAAATAAAAATCGTGTTTTACTGTCAACTAAAAAAAAAATTATAACAAAATAAAACTTTTAATAAAATAAAATAAAAAATTTGTTCCAATTTAAAGTTTGTATTATAGCTGCATCGGTTCAAGGCTATATTACATCTTTTCAATATTGTTTGAGTCCAGCATTATCCATTCGATAACCGAGCAATACTGCACGAATAATTTGGATTTTTTTATATAAATTATTTATCGACAAAAAAAGAAGACTTTTGTTGTGTTAATAGTTTATTTATCTCAATTTAAGTTTATCATCTTGCTTTGTACAGAATTTTATTGACGTAATATTTAGGTTGTAATAAATAATAAAATATTGGAAGTTTTAGGATCGTTGTTTTTTACTGTTTAATTTTATTATTGAACAATAAGCATTGAGTAGGATGATGTCTTATAAAATCTGATGGAATTTCTGGTAGGAATGGAGGAATTAAAAAAAAAAGTAATTTTATAGGGTTTTGTAATACATGAATAGTCCCTTTAAAAAAAAAATCTTTATTGTGAAAGAAAAGACTAACGGAATTATGATGGTGATATTCTCTTTACAGGAAACGGCTATAGAAGTTTCTTGAATATAAAATAGTACTTTTATTATTATTTTTTTATTTTAAATAGGCGTTTATAATGTGACAAAAGAATTTTTTTATTTATTGAAAATACTTTTTTAAAATTGTTTTTTAATCATATTAATTTAATTGATATTAAATGACCTCTGATTTTAATGAATATTTAATTTTTTAAAAACGAAAGTTTATTTACTTTTACCATTTGGTTTTTATTTTTTTATTGTGAAAGAGCGGGAATCAACAATTATGGTCATTAGCGCTGTGGAAATTGGTAGCGTATGAAAAAATATACCATACCTGTCCCGGGATTCGAACCAAGAACTCCGCTCAAAATATCGAGACGCTATCTACTGATCTACAGAATACGGCATATGGTTTTTATTTAAAATATATTAAAATAACTAAATTTATAAGAATTAAAACGATCTTACAATATTAATGAACAATTAATTTAATCATTTAAAGTAAAATGTAATTATTTTTTTTATTTTCTCAGCTATATTGTTGCTGCATTAGCATAGCTATGAAGATAGTACACCAATCGGCCAAATTTAGAAGGGCCGATTTTTCAAATGGTGACGTTTAAGAACCCCCTTAGTCACAAAAAAAAAAAAAAAACACAAAAAGTTATAAAAATTTCCTTAACGTGGTATGATAGGGAGGCCAGCTTCTGGGGTTGGGCGGCGGGGGCTTCTCGGAGTCGTCGCTCGTCGATCGCCCCCTGGGGACGCCTTCCGGTCACACGGATTCGGATAGTAGAGTGCCTCAGTGATCATGCAGGGGCTGTACATACCATATGACTTAGATCCGGCCCCTGCATGGTAGGAGGGGAGGTTTTTTAGCGGGTGAGAGCCCCGCACTGCAGTCAGTGTGGGCCTGACGGCATTTTTTTTTACATTCATTGTAATTGAAAAAAACTTACAACGTTTGACTGCTCATTAAAAACGGAAACCTCAATTATTATTATTTTCCAGTAAACTGACATTCTGTAATCGCTTACGCCTCTTTAATACTACCAAGACGTGTTAAATCGTATCATAAAAATATTCGAACATGACCTTCTCACAACGAATATTATTCAAGCAGATCAATTAAACAAGCAGCATTTACACAGTTGTAACCTGTAAATCGCTTATGTTTATACACTTCATACATGCATGAAATCGACGCAGCTAAATAATTTTAAATAGCTTTAAATGAATCCACCGGGTTGGTCTAGTGGTGAACACGTCTTCCCAAATCAGCTGATTTGGAAGTCGAGAGTTCCAGCATTCAAGTCCTAGTAAACTCGGTTATTTTAACACGGATTTGAATACTAGATCGTGGATACCGGTGTTCTTTGGTGGTTGGGTTTTAATTAACCACACATCTCAGGAATGGTCGAACTAAGACTGTATAAAACTACACTTCATTTATACTTATACTTATCATCCTCATTCATCCTCTGAAGTATTATCTGAACGGTAGTTACCGGAGGCTAAACAGGAAAAAGAAAGAAAGAAAAGAAAATAGCTTTAAATAGATTACCCACCGGGTTGGTCTAGTGGTTAACGCGTCTTCCCAAATCAGCTGATTTGGAAGTCGAGAGTTACAGCGTTCAAGTCCTAGTAAAGCCAGATATTTTTACACGGATTTGAATACTAGATCGTGGATACCGGTGTTCTTTGGTGATTGGGTTTCAATTAACCACACATCTCAGGTATGGTCGAACTGAGAATGTACAAGACTACACTTCATTCACACTCATACACATCATCCTCATTCATCCTCTGAAGAATTATCTAAACGGTAATTACCGGAGGCTAAACAGGAAAAAGAAAGAAAGAAAGAAAGCTTTAAATAGATTGGAGTTGTGGGGGATTACCAGATATTTTTTTTTTTTTTACTTTTAAGGCCGCAAAGGACCACTTTAGTCAGAATAATTCAAGTCTTTTTTGCCGATCTTTTGGTATTTAAGTCCTTAGCTTTTACGTTCTCCCAATATTTACTCATTCTTAATAATCTTGCTTTACGATCCTTTTCTGAATAAACCCTTTTTGTATAATTAAATGTTCTTACTTTAAAGTTGGATCTTTAATAACAAATTTTAATTTTTCGAATTAGTAAATCTTCGTAAGTCAAATTTAATTTTGCATGTCTTCTTTAATTTCTTTGATCTACCAGGAATTTATTTTACTTTCTGGAGGTCGTGGAACTAAAAAAATTGAGAATTACTGGTCTAGATGAACTAATTGCACCCTAAAACGTAAAGATTTGTAAAAAAATTCAATTACCCATTTTTTGACACGATCATCTAATATACTTTATTGATTTACTCTAATATAGTTTTATTCTATATTTTAGCTATATTCATTGGAAAATTAAAAGATTTAATTTAACTTTATGGTTGGCTACTAATTTGTTAATGAAATGATTTAAAATAACTAAATTTGAAAACTATTTCGTGCAGGAACTTTTGATCATTAAAGTTTGTTTTATTATGTACATTAAACTTTATGTTATTATTTTAGTAATAATAATAATAATAATAATACGAAGTTTAATAATGCAACATTTTTAACGTGATTAGTTTAAAGTAATCTAACCTTAATTTTATTCTAATTATTCTAACCTTAATTTATAATATTTTATACATTTTATTAATTAATTGTTTAGAAATTTTCGTTAAATATGATTTATTATTTTCTTAAGCTTTGTTGTTACCGATATTTTTTAAAAATAAATTATAAAATTTATTTTATAAAAAACATACATATTTTAAATATTCCAGATATATATTATTTATGAGATGAATTTTACATTATAATTTAAACCAGACGGATCAACCAGAATAAGTACAACACGAAGCTTAAATTCCCTGAGGGAGACTTGACTGCATATGCTAATATCGAATTCTTATAGCGGTACCAGTTGTACTACCACTATTCAGGTTTTAAAAAAACGAATACAAAGCGCTTGTGAGCGCGCGTGCGGACACACACACACATTTGGAAACAACTTTAGACATAGGTTATATGTATATATTGAATATTATTGACCTTCCAGTTTTTTTTTCTTTTAATACAAACTTTACTAGTTAATCGAACACTGTATTATAGTATTATTTGCTGTTAAACAAGGCTTAGTCTGGACTAAGCCGACGACTATACATAACCTAAAACAACCTTATCTGATACATCAGTACCTTCCCTTAGCCTATCTATCCTAATTTTTTAAAAATATTACAATATTATAAAAAATAATATTTTTTTAATGAAACTCTGACACTACAAGACAGTCGTACTACCAGAAAAACTGTACGGCATAAGAAAGTATCACAATTAGAACATCAGGCATCAGAGAAACAAAAAAAAATACAATGGAAAATACTTAGAAAAACTTTTCGAGTAGTACATAGAGATAGCTATGGATGATGACCAGGGAATTATATTAACGAACAGATATGGTCAGAAAACGCAAACTTACATTCTACGGCACATACAGCGAATGAACAATAACAGATTCACGAAGAGGATGTTTGATGTAATGAACGGATAAATCAGGAAAACTAATCGGCATCATGAAATAGAAAAGGACCTAAGACAAGCAGTGATCAACAGGGTAATATTAGGAGAAAAAAGAAAAGCTATAAACAAAATTATGAACGTGAAATTTGAAGCGAAAGAAAAGAGAAAACAGAACCAAAAGATGGACAGAACAGAGGAAACAGGAACACAGTCAAAAACTGAAGAGATTTTGGGAAGAGAAGAAGAAGAAGAAGACAACATAGGATCGAATAATCGTGAAACATTCAAGTTCAAACACAGTCCTTGGGGACAAAAATTAATAATAATTACAATAAAACATTTGTTTTTTTTGAAATCTTATGTTTTTTTTTTTCAGTACAAGGTGAAAAGATAAAGATGATACGATTTTCTGATGATATAGTAATTCTAGCCGAGAGTAAAAAGGATTTAGAAGAAACAATGAACGGCATAGATGAAGTCCTACGCAAGAACTATCGCATGAAAATAAACAAGAACAAAACAAAAGTAATGAAATTTAGTAGAAATAACAAATATGGACCACTGAATGTGAAAATAGGAGGAGAAAAGATTATGGAGGTAGAAGAATTTTGTTATTTGGGAAGTAGAATTACTAAAGATGGACGAAGCAGGAGCGATATAAAATGCCGAATAGCACAAGCTAAACGAGCCTTCAGGAAGAAATATAATTTGTTTACATCAAAAATTAATTTAAATGTCAGGAAAATATTTTTGAAAGTGTATGTTTGGAGTGTCGCTTTATATGGAAGTGAAACTTGGACGATCGGAGTATCTGAGAAGAAAAGATTAGATGCTTTTGAAATCCGGTACTATAGGAGAATGTTAAAAATCAGATGGGTGGATAAAGTGACAAATGAAGAGGCAAATAGATGAAGAAAGAAACATTTGGAAAAATATAGTTAAAAGAAGAGACAGACTTATAGGCCACATACTAAGGCATCCTGGAATAGTAGCTTTAATATTGGAAGGACAGGTAGAAGGAAAAAATTGTGTAGGCAGGCCACGTTTGGAATATGTAAAACAAATTGTTAGGGATGTAGAATGTAGAGGGTATACTGAAATGAAACGACTAGCACTAGATAGGGAATCTTGGAGAGCTGCATCAAACCAGTCAAATGACTGAAGACAAAAAAAAAATGTTTTTTTTTTAATAATTTTCCATTAAAATATTTTATTTTTAAAACGTAAATGAGATCTTTGTAACTATTTATCCACAAAAATCTTCTTCTAAAATGTTTTTTTTTTTTTAAAGATTGACCGATTCAGAAATATTATATGACCGTTTACGGATAAAAAATCTTCAGAATTGAAACTCGCAAACTTTCTATTTCGGTACGTTCGGATTCATACCTGGGACAGACATGGAACGCATCAACAATGACCCTACACTCAGGACACAAACTTGAATTAATCAAGCCAAATTTGACCAACCTATCTCGACAAGCACCATATCCAACCTGTGTAATATACCGATTGGTTGAAAACCACCTAACTACCTGCATCTCACATCAAGAAAAATAGTATGCGTTTAACAGCCATCGGACGATTCTGACCTGAAGTAAATCGAAACCTATTTCTTTTATGCGTCCAAAGATAATTTGACAAGCCATCTTGGCATCATAACGTAATTGGCGCTCAGTCAAGGATATCAATGGGAGCATCCATCATCCATCCTGGCCTAATAGGGGAAGTCACTCTCCTTGAGACGATCCCGATCGTCATACCACCCCGTCTGTTCCTAGTCCTGATCGGCTTTGTCGGAAATTATTTTCTAGTTCCTCAATAACTGATTACGTATTTCAGTCATCAGTACGGCCTTTATCATGATGCCACCGATACAAATTCCTTGAAAGACATTTCCATCGGCGTTTAAACTCATCAACTAATAAAAGATATTTTCCAAACTGACCTAAACCGAATCGATAAAAATGTACAAATTAAGCTATAACAAAATATTAATCTCATACCGTGAAAGATTGTTCGCAACAACGCAGTTTTCACTTTCCATACTAAAGCAATCAAAATTACCATTCAACCCACGAAAATACCAAAAAACAACCGGGTACAATTGCCAAATGCGCTTACTCTGGCGGAAAAGCACCTAAATGAGTTCCCAGCCACCCAGCCTATTATTCTGCACGAAATTGCCCTCTACAGTCTTTTCGAGTGCCAAAAACCTTAAAAATCGTTTAACAATGCGTCACTCATTTCCAACTTTCCAATTAGCCGGCAGATCCACACTAGAACCGATACATTCAAGCTCTCTGAGCACCTCTGCACATCTCGATTCCCCCCTGAGGGGAGAAGATCCCGCCTCATAGCGTGTCCGGTCGGTACACCACCCCCTCCGTTCCTAGCCAGTAGTAGCTTTAACGGATGACATCTTCTCGCCCTCAAATTGATCACATACCACAGTGTTCAGTTCAGGCCCCGCTGAGATGCCACCGATGCAGATGCCCCGAGGGACATCTACATCGGTAAATTCACCCCGAGATAGTTTTATATTTATGCTTTCCGAAGAAGACAACGGACACCTAAAAGCTACCACGTCGCCCTCAAGAACTAAGCTAGAAACCTAACCGCGGATTGAAGACCCCGCGCCTAGTTCTAACCATTTAAAGAGCCAGTTTTATTGAATATCTCAAATTCGAGGCAATAAACTAACAACAAACAACAACTTTCCCACTAAAAGTGTTAATCGCAACGAAATTTAGATCTAGTTCCCTCAAAGAACCCCGCTAAGTTAAACTCATACATGAGTGCAAATTTAACGGACTCCGGTCTGGTCTACAGGGGATCACCTCTGCACACCTAAAGTCATATTTTGAGCAACATACAGCACATGATAAGGATCATCCGATGCTAAGATCGAGGACATTGACCCGAGTCAGTGAAGCCAAATCGAGCCAACCTGTTCCGAAATGCGTCATGCCCTGAAAAAACGATTAGCCGAAGGATGTTGAAATTTTGGATTAAGGACTGTTAACATCTAGTTCTGCACCTCCCTATTCAACTGAACCAAAAATGTCCAAAAATGTGGATTTTGGACTTTTTCTTAACTGTAATAATAAGCCCTCATTGAGAGCATTTCAACGATATATCATAAGTTGTACTTATTTTCATTGGTTCCAACCTTATAGCCAAATAAAATTGTAATTAATGAAATATTTGGATCTTACAAGTGGAATGCACACCGATTCGAATCGGACTCTACCTCCTTTTTTTTAAACTTTTTTCCTAAAATTAAATATATTGATTTTTAATAACTAGCGTACCCCGTCGCGACTTCACCCATAATATAAATGTAGGTTCACTTGCAATGCTTTTTTAATAGCAAACTTATTTTTTTATAAATAAAAATTATTTAATCGACAATATTATATTTAGATTTTCATTAAATCCTGATAAAACGGTAAATAAAAATTTTTATGAAAAATGGTGAAGGAATATAAGATAAACATTGAATTGTTGCCCAAAACTTAAATAAATGAAAACACAAAAAGGAAGATAAGAAAATTGAACAATATTTGTTAGACCAATCCATTTTATGAATGAGTTAAAATAGTTCAATATAAAAGTCCAATAAAGATAAACAAAAAATTTATTACAATCCCAAATCTAGTATCCCCATCGCGGCTTCGCCCGTGATCTATGGTTACTTTCGCTTCCCGTCACGATCAGAGGATCATGGCTTGCTTCGCTCTTCCTTCTCGTTTTCTCCCGTTTCCCTTTCCTTCTCCCGTTTCTCTTTCCCCTTCCCCTTCCGCTTCCCACATTTTCCCTTTCCCCTTTGTCTTTCCTCTGTTCGTTTCCATTTCCTTTTCACCGTTTCCCCCTCTTTTCTTTCTCCATTCCCCCTTTTTCCCTTTTTACCCTCTTCCCTTTTATCTTTTTCGATTTTTCCTTATTTCCCTTTTCCGATTTTTTCCTTTCGCCCTTCTTCACCGGTTTTCGATTCCAGTTTGGTTTCCATGAATTTTGGTATAGGTTCATTTTTCCTCTAAGCAGAAACCACTGTAAAATTCTTTGTTATTCTTAATTTAAAGACAAAGCCTTTTTCGGACACATGCTTATTATGAACTTTTTTCATTATTTTAAACAGAGAAATACAGCTGTAAAATTTAACGGCATTCTTCTGGAGCATTCACACACTCATTATTTTGCTCTACGCGCTCGCACGATGTATTAATATTACTGATTTAACAGATGTAATCAATTACTTCATTTCCATGCTTTACCGACACTTTTAATCTCAACCAATTTTTTTTGCTTCTTACATCTTCAATTATTTGCTTTACATATTCTAATATTTTAATTCCATTTAAATTAAATTATTTATTTATTTTTAATTTAATTTAATATTATTTTATTTTATTTTAATTAAATTTATGTAATCCCCTTTCTTTTCCATCATTTCCCTTTCCCCCTTCCTCTTTTCTTTTTCCTTTTCCCTATTTCCTTTTCCCTGTTTCCCCTCTTTTCTTTCTTAATTTTCCCTTTCTTCCTTTTTTACCTTCTTCCCTTTTCCCTTTTTAGATTTTTCCCTATTTACCTTTTCCGATTTTTCTCTTTCTTCCTTCTCCCCGCGCGTAAATCGGTCCAGTAGTTTTTTAGTCTACAGCGGATACGTATATCGGAAACACTACAATGGAATCGTAAAATATTTAGTATAGCGTATGTTTCTTTTACGTCCAACAGATAGCGCTGTTAACACGATATTTAGTTTTTTAACGATTTGAACCCCTTAAAATCAAAATTTCGCAAAATCCTTTCTTAGTGCACACCTACTTAAAGATACGAAGTTACCCTGAAAATCTTAGGTCTCTCCCTATAATAGTCTTGGTTGTACGTTGATTATGAGTCAGTGAATCTGTCAGGACATTCTCTTTTAGATTATTAATCTCTGACTAAAAAAAGTTTTACAATAAATTATAATTTTATAATAACAAAGAAAAAAATAAAAAATAATATCGAAAGTTATTAATGAATTAAAATATTATGTACTTTTCATTTAAAAAAAAAATGTGCATATATGATTTAATAGGCGTACAAGGAAGTCATGTGGTGTCCACATCACTTTTTTTTCTCCTTTCTCTAGGTAACTAGATTACTGTTCATTTTAGATCGAAAGAAAAAATGTTGTAATTAAATTTTACACACAATATAATCGGTAAAAAATTAAAAAAATACGTTGTTATTGATGCAAAAATAGCAATAACTGTAAAAAAAATGAAAAAAAATCAAGATTTGTGGAAATTTTTTTTAAGCACAAAATATAAGACTTTCAAATTTTGTCTCAAAGAACGTTTTGGCATGATAAAGCAACACGCCAAATTTCAACAAAATCAGTCTGACAGTTTTTGCACAGTAATTTTGCAATTCAGATTTTAAAAAAAATGCGATTTTTCCAAATTTTGTAGAACCTGAAATAAAGTTTCTAGATAGTAAAAAATTTAATCACATGGAAAAAAACTTTCAAGTGCATTTAAAAAAATATTAAATCGGTTAATTAGGAGAATCTAGGGAATTTTTCGATTGTGTGTTTGAAAAATTCCCTAGAATTAATAAATTTTGCAATTTTTTTCCTTTAAAAGAAATTGAAAATTTTTATCGATATTAATTTTAAAAAAACACGTTTTAAAATTACTCGGAAAGACATTTCTTAAAAAAAAATTCGATTCGTTAATTATCTCCGGAGATATAACCGGTAAATTTTACCGCCAAAGTACAATTTTTGAAATAACGAAATTATTGATAAATTAAGACCGATATTTAGCAACAATTCGCGTTTGCTAGGATGATATTTGAACGTTTTAGCTTTCAAGACATCAATTTAAAAAAAAAAAATATTGTTTGTTAAAATTGCAAGTGTGTTTGAAAAATTCCCTAGTTTATCCTAATCAACCGATTTACATTTTTCAAAATGCATTTGAATGTTTGAGTCCTCTTTTATATGTGATTAAATGTTCAAGTAACTAGAGACATTATTTCAGGCTCTTTAAAATTTGGAAAAATCGCTTTTTTTAAAATCTGAATTGCAAAATTATTGTGAAAAATCTGTTAGACCGATTTTGTTGAAATTTGACCTGTTGTTTTATCACATCCAAAGGTTCTTTGAGGCAAAATTTGAAGGTCCTGTGTATAATATAAGTACTAGAAAAAAATTTAGAAAAATCTTTTTTTCCCCGGTTTTTTTACAATTATTATAACTGTAAAGAAAGCCATAATATAAAATCAATCGACATACATCAAACATAAATATCGATACAAATCGAAAAATACGATATTTATCGATTTTCAACCGATATTATGATTTTTTATCTCTTAATCTTTTCTCTAAAATGTACAGTTACCGACTTATCTTGGGGAAAAAGAACAAAAAAAAATGGATATTTTGCGATTCTTTAAATAAATTTAAGCCTACCTTTTTCAACTGGCGCATAACGAAATAATCATTTCTGACGATATTCTGAAGCAATTAAAGCAAAAATTAGCAATCGTATAGAAAAAGTTCAATTATGCACATTTTAAAACAATACCTCCTGGACTATTTGTTATATTATGTATCCCGTTGTACTTTAGAACAATAAATAATATTATCAGGCTTTAAAATGCATGTTAAAGTAAAAAAAAAAAAAATTAAATTTTACAAATGCAATTAACGACATAACATCTGAATACCTTTATTTTCAAAATGTTAACAAAAACAATTAATACTTTAAATCTTTGTAACTAAAACAAAAAAAAAGATTAATGACTAAAACTAAAAAAAAATAAAGTAATTAAATTCTTCAAATTTTGACCTTGAAATAAAAAAAAAAGAAAACAACTTATCTACATTTAATGTGACGCCACTAGAAGAACAAAAAAATGACTAGTAAAATCATTAATAAAATCGCCGATCTCCGTGGTGGAATGTCTTGGCCTTTCATTCGAAGGTCCCGGGTTCGAATTCTGGTCAAACAAAGAATTTTTAATGCGATAATATATCCATTTCCATATTATACAAGTTTGAAAAGTTTCTGTGGTAAATTAATTCATCAAGAAAAATAAAAATGTTAGGTCCCACATAACATTTTATCCGATTTTGACACTAAGGAACCCAAAAAACAGAATGGAAATATTTTGGATGTTACTACGATGTACGTATCGGTGTCGCACTCTAAATCATTTTATAACTCTAGAACTACTGAATCGATTTTGACCAATTTGGTCAGATTACTTTTATATATGGTGCACTTACGTCATAAAATTTCCTATTGATCAAATGACTTTTTTTATTATCAAAGTTATACTATATTTACAGTATAATTATTCAAAAATTGAAAAAAAAAAAAATTGGGTCCTATATATAATCTTACTCGACAACGACTTCGTATAATATTTTTTATAATAGCCACCTCTTGAAAAACAAATAAAGTTTCAGAAGAAGTAAAATATTAAAAAAAAATTTTTAATTAATTCGAGTCCTGTGGGACCCCTACTTTTAACAGACTTCAAAAAAGGAGGTTATGTATGTAACCCGTATATTAACTTCCTCTCCAGATAGCGCTATAGCCCGCTTGCTCCATAGAAGGGAAAGTATTATAATCGGTCTGATTTGGGCTATGCGTTTTTCACTGGATCTTGACATTTTGAGACTTAAGAACCCAAAAAACCGGATGGAAATTTTTAATTTTACTATGATGTACGTGTGTATGTTCGGTATCGCATTCTATATCTCAAGAATTACTGAACCGATTTTGACCAAATTTAGTCAGATTACTTCTATATATGGTTGACTGATGTCATAAAATTTCCAACTTAAAAGGTCAAGGGGATAAGGGTGTAGAGCAAGGTCACCTTCTTTCGAGATTTCGCCTAATTAAGGTCATATTTTTCTTAGGCATATTTGTTAACGATTAAAGAATAACAATATTTGCTAAAAGACAATTTTGAAAAATTCCACCCCTACCCGAAAAAAAGCTGTTATAGTCGTCTGCTATGCTGTGACGTTACAGGTGAGCGGTAGAATTAAATATATGAATAATACTTAAAGTGTAAAAAAAATAACTCCGTCTGAGTGGGTCTCGAATTCGATCGCCCGGTCGACTCGGTACCTGGTGAGTTAAGCCTCGCGGCTACACCGGTTTGCCGATTGTACAAACGAAATTTGTTCTATGTAAGTTATGAAATTACAGTAGTTTATTTAGTGTCGACCGTCGTCCCTAGTACTGCCACACCCGCGCGAATTAAATACGATATGCACGCGTGCTTTAGTTAGAATCATTGAATTAAATAAACAAAAAAAAAATTATATTTTAATATATTGTGTGTTAGTTGTGTATCAGAAAAAAACCCAGTTGTAGAACTTTTCCGGATCGGGCTTTAAAAACTGTTTTCAGTTTTTTTTTTGTTTTTCATGTTTTATATTAGACTAGAAGACCCGGCAATGCTTCACTATTGCTATATTTGAATATATATTTAGATTAAATGAACACAATTGAAAGTTTGATAAAACATTAAAAAAAATGAACAATATAGAACTTCACAAAATTTAACCTTTCACTATATCCTATTTTCCCTATTTACCTTGTCCCTTTTTGTCTTCTTTAATTTTTCCCTATTTCCCTTTTTCCCGCCCATAAATCAGTCCAGTAGTTTTTTAATCTATAGCGGACACACATAGAATTTTTCTAAATATCTCAACCCCAGCGACATCTAGCGGCCATTTTTTTCAAAAATATTTTTTTCACGTAACTAATATTCACATTCTGAATATGGACCATAAATGGAATTTTCCAAATATTTCATATTGTGTATAACTTTTGCAGAGGTATAAATACAATTTTCGAAATATTTCGACCCCAGAGCCACCTAATGGTCTCAAAATAATTCAGAAATCTTCCCTGACATGCGTCCAACCATTCCCCAAAGTTTCATCGCTATCGGATGAACGATTTAAGAAGCATAAGAGATATACAGACAGATAAACATTCATTTATATATATATATATATATATATATACATAGATGACAGCCAATTCAATATTGTTTAACCGATTTCCTAGTTTTGTATTTCTTGAATGGTGCATTCTATAGTCAGATTTAGGTATTTCAACTGTTTTAGATTTTTTATTCCATACCTGGTTTTTAAAAATTTGGGAGAATTTTTTTAATTTATTAATTCTCCTTAATAAGAATAAAAAAAAAATTACTCCTATATTAGTCAATTAATCTAGACATAGTTACATTTAACTAAACTGATATTAGCATGCAAATTAAAAAAAAAAAAAAAATTAAAAAATTTTTAATTTCAATAGTTGTATAGATAGACGAATAACATAGACAAAACTATATGTATAAAATTCTAACCATGCATATCAAAATTTATTTTGATTTTTTTTTTGTCTTCAGTCATTTGACTGGTTTGATGCAGCTCTCCAAGATTCCCTATCTAGTGCTAGTCGTTTCATTTTAGTATACCCTCTACATCCTACATCCCTAACAATTTTTTTTACATATTCCAAACGTGGCCTGCCTACACAATTTTTTCCTTCTACCTGTCCTTTCAATATTAAAGCGACTATTCCAGGATGCCTTAATATGTAGCCTATAAGTCTGTCTCTTCTTTTAACTATATTTTTCCAAATGTTTCTTTCTTCATCTATTTGCCGCAATACCTCTTCATTTGTCACTTATCCACCCATCTGATTTTTAACATTCTCCTATAGCACCGCATTTTAAAAGCTTCTAATCTTTTCTTCTCAGATACTCCGATCGTCCAAGTTTCACTTCCATATAAAGCGACACTCCAAACATACACTTTCAAAAATATTTTCCTGACATTTAAATTAATTTTTGATGTAAACAAATTATATTTCTTACTGAAGGCTCGTTTCGCTTGTGCTATTCGGCATTTTATATCGCCCCTGCTTCGTCCATCATTAGTAATTCTACTTCCCAAATAACAAAATTCTTCTACCTCCATAATCTTTTCTCCTCCTATTTTCACATTCAGTGGTCCATCTTTGTTATTTCTACTACATTTCATTACTTTTGTTTTGTTCTTGTTTATTTTCATGAGATAGTTCTTGCGTAGGACTTCATCTATGCCGTTCATTGTTTCTTCTAAATCCTTTTTACTCTCGGCTAGAATTACTATGTCGTCAGCAAATCGTAGCATCTTTATCTTTTCACCTTGTACTGTTACTCCGAATCTAAATTGTTCTTTAACATCATTAACTGCTAGTTCCATGTAAAGTTTAAAAAGTAACGGAAATAGGGAACATCCTTGTCGGACTCCCTTTCTTATTACTTTTATTATTTTGATATGAATTTCAAAATTAAAAATTTATTTTTTTCAAAACCTTCTTAATCTAAATAAAAAAAATCTAATGTTTTCACCACATGACAATTAATCTTCACATTTTTTTTTAAAATCAAAAGTACATAAAATTTTATTTCATTTTATTGTAATTTATAATATTTTTTTTTATTGTTATTTTTGAATTAGTATTTATCGTAAAACGTTTTTTTACAATCAGAGGTTAATTGGGGTAATGAGGAAAATCAATATATTTAAATTTAAAACAAAAAAGGGATGATGTTGTACTTGAAACGATCTGCATTCTCCTTGTAAGATCGAAATATTTCATTAATTAAACTTTATTTGGGTATAACTCCGAAACCAATGAAAATAAGCACCACTTATGATATATTGTAGAAAAGTTCTCAATGAGGACTTATTTATTGCAGTTAAGAAAAATCCAAATGTGTTTGATTTTGAGCTTTTTTGGACAATTTTGACCCAGTCGTATGCAATAAAAAGGGGAGGTGCACAACTAGATGTTATAACAGTCCTAAATCCAAAAGTTCATCTTCCTATGGCTGAATGTTCTTGAGTTATGCGAAATACATACATATGTACGTACAGAAGTCACGTTGAAACTAATCAAAATGGATTCAGGGGTGGTCAAAATGAATATTTCCGTTGAAATTTGAAAAATAACATTTTTCGTGATCACAATACTTCATTTACTTCGTCATAAGTAAGTAAAAAAAAATAAATCTCCAGAAGATTTGGAAAAAGTAAGTATCCTACTACTAATTTCGAACAAATTTTTAAATTTTACAAAAAAAAAAAAATTAATATTTTTCTCATAATATATAAAATTAATTCAAAGTATAAAAAAAAAAAAAAAATTAATTTAACCGTTTAAGAAAATGCAATAAGGTATATACCCATTTAAAAGTAGTTATAGCTTATCATTTGGAAAAACGTATAAAATATATAAACATGATACGTCAAAGATCATTTTCCATACTTCTTTTAAGCACATTGTTCAAATAAACATTTAGACTAGTTTCATTAAGCTTGTGGCACGTGCCTTTTAGTTTATTATATTTCTTTATTTTTTTAATTTTATTTACATTTTTTTATTTGTAAAAAGCGTCTTGGTTTTATTTTGTATAATATATGTTCGAATAAAAGAATGATATAAGAGAGAGAGAGAGAGAGAGAGAGAGAAAGAGAGAAATGAGCTATTAATTTATTTTTCCCCTTTATTATTGTTAATTTTATTGAATTAAACATGAAGGTTATTTTTTTACTGGTCTGTAAAACTCTTCAATCAGTCTATCAATCAATGATATTTTTATTTTTCAAATAAACCCCTCCGCAACCCGTGTTTAATATTCTTTTTGTTGTCCATTTTATTATACAACTTCTTCATCACCATTATCGACAACAACATATTTCCAAGAATAAAGATTTGTCCTTGTGACGAGTATATTCTTTCTTTTTGTATAAATGACTGAACGACTTTGCATTTTAAAAAAAGAACCAGTAGCTCTATCAAAATTACAATACTATTATTATTCTATTAAGGCACATTAAGAATTAATTTTTTACTGCATATATATATATATATATATATATATATATATATTGATATATTGGAATAATTATTAAATTCACTAATAATTTTTAATTATAATGCGGCTACGTAACTATTAGATAGTTTTGTAATACTAATTAAATGTAATTAATGCTTTTTAATAAAACAGTTTTGAATTTTTTATTTCAAGTTTTTAACTAAACTATCTAGTAATTAGTAGATTAGTATTCTATTAAAGAAACTTTACGCAAGTTGCGTTGTTATATGTCGGCTGTTCATATATAAAAGAAAAACAACTAGTACATAGTTGAAATTTTTACTGCTTGGTTTGATAAAAAATTAAATATCTGATGCTGTCTATAAAAATAATTTACGTTAAACATAAATATTATTATACACGATGTACGTATTGTGTGTTCGGTGACGGTTTCTAAACCACCTTGTATCTTTAGAACGACTAGACCGATTTTGACCAAACTTGGTCAGATTACTTCTACATATGAGGCATTCATGCCATTCAATTTTCAACTTAAAAAGTCAAGGGGGTGAGGCTGTAGACCAAGTTCAATCTTCAGTATCTCGATATTTCGCCTAATTAAGGTCATATTTTTCTTAGGCATATTTGTTAACAATTAAAAAATAATAATATTTGAAAAAAAAATGTTTTAAAAATTTAAAAAAAAATTTCTAACCACAAAACATTCTCAAAACTACTGCTATTAAGGGGGTCAAGCTATAGAGAAAGGTTATCCTCAGTATCTTGAAATTTCGCGTAATTAAGGTCTTATTTTTCTTAGGTTAACAATTAAAAAAAAAAAGATTAATATTTCCAAGAAAAAAACATTTTTGCATAATCGCACCCCCACCCCAAAAAAAATGCTTTAAACAAACGAGCGACTATACTGCGTCAATAGTACCCCTTCTTCCCACAAGGGGATTTATTATTCATTAATAAATGAATAATATTTAAAGTGGCCGATAGTACCGCAACACCCGCCCGAATGAAATACGGTATGCGCCCGTCCTTTAGTTAGAATCATTGAATGAAATAAACAAAAGATATTATATTTAAATAATATAATAAATATTTTAAATTAAGTTTTGTATGTAAGCCGTGAATCAGAAAAAAACCCGCGTAACGGGGAAGTTCCACAACTGTGTTGTCAGTTTTTTTCACTTATTTATTTTCATATGTTTGACACATTATTTTGCTTTTGTCACCTGATGATGATTGATTAATAATTGAAATGACAATATTGTTATTAGATTTGTCTTTTTCCATTACAATAAATATAAAACGAGGATTAAAAATTGCCTGTTAAGCTATATGTTTACCAGCAGGAAATACCTTGTGCTTTAAAAGGAATATCAGGGTTTTGAAGTTATGTAATATTTATTAACTTTTACTTACACTTATAGATTATACATGTAATTAAAGAGGAACTCAAACATTTTTCCTGTAAGTGTTTAATGTGAACACGATTCGTTACACGGCACGCATCCAGCTGATAGGAGAGTTCATCCTATTCTTTAATCAACAAGTCTGGAGTAATGAATGCGACAGCTGCTTCACTCCTGTGTTTCAAGTCGGGTTGGTCAGCCGGTAACGGTGCCTCATATACTTGATCATTTATAAACCACTAAACAAAAATATCGCACGGGATCAGATCGGGTAAACATGGAGGTCACGGCAAACAAGCTTGTCATTTTGGTTCCCGACGATCGTTCCAGCGATCGGGGAGAATTTCATCCAAACGATGACGTAAATCGTTATGCGAGCGAGGAAGCTCATAATCTAATTGCCAAATCAAGTTTTGTGTTTCGTATTGCAGTTGAGGGGAGTTCCATATTTATAGCATATCAAGGTAGTTCATCCCAGACATATTTGCTTCAGCGAAAAAAAAACGGCTCGTAAATTTGCCATCGGAATACGCCAAAAAAGAAAAATCAATTTTGTTTACAAATACAACCAGCGGTTTCATATTATTTATACCATCTTCGAATGTTATTTTTACTCGGAGATCACAACGGAACGAACGTTGAATGGTAATTATATATTCACACTTTGCAAATTGCAAAACACAGAACGCTTTCTGTTTGGTAGGGCGCCATATTTGTTACTAGAGCTTCAAGAGAAAGATACAGGAAACAGTTTATGAATTTCAGCACAGTTAAAACTATTTTAGTTGCTCTTTCATTTAATATACAATTAATCAATATACGTGAAACTTTAGAAATATTACATAACTTTAAAATTCCCGAAATTTTGAAATACACTGTACTCGTAATAGTATTTTTGTTTTAGAAATTCTAATTAAAAACGGAAAGTTTTTAAGGATAAACTTATGCAGTGTAGCGAAATGAGACACAAATAGATGAATGGCTGATTTTTATGTAGTTGAATATATGGGGTGACGACCATACAATAATGCTGATCTTTTATCTGACATATGCTACCCTCTCTTTTTTCTGTTTAGCCTCCGGAATCACCGTAAGGTATTACTTCAGAGGATGATATGTATGAAGGCAGTATAATATGCAGTGTACTCTTATACAGTCTCAGGTTGACCATTCCTAGTAAAGCCAGTTATTTTTACACGGATTTGAATACTAGATCGTGGATACCGGTGTTCTTTGGTGGTTGGGTTTCAATTAACCACACATCTCAGGAATGGTCGAACTTAGAATGTACAAGACTACACTTCATTTACACTCATACATATCATTCTCATTCATCCTCTGAAGTATTATCTGAACGGTAGTTACCGGAGGGTAAACAGGAAAAAGAGAGAGGTTGACCATTCCTGAGATGAGTGGTTAATTAAAACCCAACCACCAAAGAACACTGATATCCACGATCTAGTATTCAAATCAGTATAAAAGTAACTGTTTTTACTAGGATTTGAACGTTAGAACTCTCAATTTCGAAATCGGCTGATTATGATTAGTGATGACGAGTTTAATTACTATACCAACCCGGTGGGTTGACATATCCTACCCTACTAAAGGGCATTTGTATGTAAGTCTGTCTGTGTATGCGGCCCCTTAGCTGAGTACCAGAATGTAATCCATCAGGTTGATCTAGTGGTGAACGCGTCTTCCTAAATCAGCTGATTTGGAAGTCGAGAGTTCCAGCGTTCAAGTCCTAGTAAAGTCAGTTATGTTTACACGGTTTTGAATACTAGATGTGGATACCGGTATTCTTCGGTGGTTGGGTTTCAATTAACCACACATCTGAAGAATGGTCGAACTGAGACTGTACATTATTACACTTTATTTGCACTCATACATATTACCCTCATTCATCCTCTGAAGTATTATCTGAATTGTAGTTACTGGTGGCTAAAACAGGAAAAAGAAGCACCAGAATGTACCGATCACTAGCGGGAAAATACGGATTCGTTAGTATCAATTTGTAGAGTTAAATTTCTAATTTAACTTTCGTTATATCAATTTTCATCATTCAAAAAAAAAATTCTTAAACAAGATGTAAATGGATTTTGGATACCTAATAATCCCATTTCGAGACGCCGCCCGCCAGGGCCTAGCGGTGGGTGTACCTACATCACACTTCTGCAGCTAGTATATATAAATCTAGTTATTTCTTTGAGTCTGATACTCTTTCACGTAAAGAGAAATATTCAAGCGATTGAGGTGAAATTTTTCATGAACATAGTTTTTGTAACTTGGAAGAAAATAAGATTGTCGTTTCGAAATGTTTCACCGTTTTTTGGCGGTAGCCGTATTAATGGTTTGAAATAAAAACCGGATTTTTTATCTTGCTTATATTCAATTTTGCTATGGTTAAACCGTTGATCAAATCGAATTCGGAAACTACTTGGAGAATTAAAATTAAATTTTTTATTAAAAAAACCCGTTTTGGATATCTTTTTTTACAGTATTATCGAGACTATTCAGATCGGTTCCTACGTATCAAATGAATATCAGTAATAAATATAGATAACAGATATTAATTTTGATTTATTTTATTTACATATATAGATATATAATCTGAGTAGACTGTATTTTTATTGTAATGTTTTTCAACAAAAAAAAAAGATAATTAATTTCTTGTTTTACGTTATTTTTCCCCAATCTTTCTTAAGAGTGTGACGAATATACAGCTTTTGAGGAGGTACAATAACCATAAATTTTAGTTGCTTTCTCTGTGAGTAATGATGTTCATTGTAAAGTTTCTGAGATGAATAAAATGAATCATTTGTACGGTTAAATACCATCTATATTTAATTGGTCTTGGTATACTGATCCCCAGTGAAATATGCAAAAATCTAGTGTACCTAGCATTGAATTATTGTTATTCTTAAGGATAGCTAAGTCAGATAATTTATAATCATTACGGTTAGGGTACGTAACATGTATAGTTCAAAAAAAATGAAAAGTTCGTTAAAAGAACCAAGTAAAATTGATTACATAAATGCAGTTTAAAATTTAAAGACACATGAAATATTATTATGTTAATTACGCTAATTTAAAAATTGTTGTTTCCAGGGATTACGATTGGACGGCAAAAGATAACAAAATCTACATGTAAAAAATTGCTGAAAAATATCTACATTAAATTAAAGGGTATGTATTCGTAAGTTAAGTTTTTTATTTTTAATACAATTAAATATCTGCAATCTGTTCTCTATGAACAATGAACAAATTTGTTGCATATCTATAATTGACTTACAGGTTAAAACAATTAACTCCTCTATATTCCGTTTTATTCTAGCTGGAATTTTATAACAGCTCCAAATGAATGATAATTTTATTTTCTGTACTATTGCGATCATTGAAATCTGTTCAACTTGTGAACAATAAGAAATGTGATGGCCTAATGTGATGATATATATATATAAAATGTATGAAAATGAGATGTAGTGTTGTACATATTCAGACCAACCATTCCGAAATATGTGGTTAATTAAATCCCAACCACCAAAGTAAGTCTACGGTATCTACAGTCAATTCAAATTCGTAAAAGTAAATTACCATTGCAGGTGTGTGTGTGTGTGTTGTGTGTATAACACACAACACACACACACACACACATCTAGAATTTTACATTATCCTCGTCTAAAATTAAATGAAATTGAGCCCAATACATATATATATGGACATTCATACAAATAATCGGTCAACTGCGAAATCGATAAATCCCTACTTATAAAACGGAAATTTAATGTCGACCCAATTAGCAATGGGATTTTAGAGATATTTGCCTTGAAACGGGTGAATATTTTCTGTTTTTTATAGAAAGTAAAGTGGAGTGTTTGCTGTCTATTATTTTTAATTGCCAGTGGCGACTGGTAACTAAAATTAGTGTGGATGCTGCTCCAGAAAGTGTTTTTCTGGGCCTTTTTAAGGCCATGATTAACATTTTTTTAAGTAAAAGAACCAAAAAAAAAAAACGAATCAAATAGAATAGCTAGAAGCAGGATAATAATCTAATTCTACACTTTTATCACATTTAAGAATATGGTACACGGTTTTTATGCACATTGTGCTTAAAATTGTATTCGGTTTAACCGAATAAATAGTAAAATGTCAATACAGATAATATTTTTTAGTATTATTAGATAATAACATAATAAAATATACGCTTAAAAACACTATAGTCCAACGGTGCTTAATTTAAATTTCTATTTACACAGAAACAAATACATAATTAGTTTTTACTAATTACCTTCTCTTTCGCCATTCCAGCGTGTTTTTGAACAGATTAAGCAAACAGTCCTTGATTTCCGTTATCTTCTGATGATTACCGAAAAAACAACTAAACCGCTTTCATATTCCTTCCATCGACTAAACTAGAAAAGGGAACTAACAAGGAACGTTCCATTCACACTAGTAAAAAAACTACCTTCCACCAGCACGCCAGGGTCGGCACTGCGGGAGTAACAGTGCTCTCTCTCCCTCGCATCGTCATGTGTACCTTTCTATGTGCGCATGCGCGCAACGGCCCATACCGGGGCTGCGTACAACAGAAACGACGTTATCACTGAGGTGATAAGTCGCCTCTTCGACGCACGTGGAATTCCTTGTCCCGCAATGAGACCTCGCAAGGCACGGATTGTTGTTTCCACTCTTTCGCAAATCATGGACACATGACTGGAGTATTTGAGGTGTTTATCCAGTAACACCCCTAGATATTTACAACTTTCCACCTCAACAATTGCCTCTCTTCTCAAGCGCAGATTTAATCTTCTGAATATCCTGCTACCAGTGAAGAGGATACTCTTGCATTTGGAAGGAGAGACTTCCAAACTGTTGTTGACGAACCATTCATTCACTAATTTTAAAGTAACATTCCCCTTGTCCTCCACTTCATCTAAGGTACTGACCTCCTCCACTAGCAGCGAGATTTCGGCCACGTATCCTACGACATTCACCCCCGGCGGGAATTGAAGTCGGAAAATTTCATCATAGAAGATGTTCCAAAGTAGGGGTCCGAGTACAGACCCCTGTGGGACTCCACCGAAGATCTATCATATAAGAAGAGTATCATATAAATACTCTTCCTGCATCTAACTTCAATTAGACTATGTAGTCAGATTATTACTTGATTGAGTCACTAGTTATATAGCAACAATATCACCCAGAAAATAAAAAAAGGTTTCCTATTAAATAAAAAACTGCTGGTTTTATTCAATTTATGAACCAACTTCAAAAGGTTTAAATATAAAAATAGAAAATTATTAAAATATTATTATTTTCCAATGTGCACGTTGCAAGTGAACAATAAACAAACCCCTCACGGCCCAATCACATGACGGTGATATGTATGACATGTAAATAAAGTACAATCTTGTACAGACAAGGCCAACCATTCCTGAGACGTGTGGTTAATTGAACCTCAACCATCAAACTACACCGGTATCCACTGCTTTCAAATCCGTATAAAAGCAACCAGCTTTTACTAAGATTTGAACTTGAGAACATTCGACATCGAAAATAAAAAATTTGATGTGGATACTACGTGACTTCCTTGTACGCCTATTAAATTACATATATACATTTTTTTTAAATGAAAAAATACATAAAATCTTGTTTCATTAATAACTTCTGATATGTTTTCGTTTTTTTTTTTTTAATATTATTATTGAATATTATTTATCGTATTTTTTTTTTTATTAAATAAAGGTTAATAAAATTATTAATAAATTAATATATTTAAATTTTAAAAAAAAGTTAAAAAAAGAAGAAGTTTGATCCGAACCAGTGTGCTTTGTAAGATCCAAATATTTCATAATTAAAATTTTATATGTATATAACTCTGAAACCAATGAAAATAAGTACTACTTATGATACATCGTTCAAAAGCTCTCAATGATGGCTTATTATTGCAGTTAATAAAAAGTCCAAAATCCAAATTTTTTGAATTTTGGGCTTTTTTTGGACAGTTACAAAATATTATATAATATATATAATAATTATTAATTTATTATTTTTATAATAAAACTGGTTTTTTCCTCTATTTTAATTAAAAGAACCCAATGAGAAAATAAAATTATTATTAGCTGATCCCGTGGCAGAGTGGTCGCGTCTCGGCTATTCACCGGGAGGTCCCTGGTTCAAATCCCAGTCAAGCTTAGCATTTTTTATACTCTAAAAAATTTAATTTCCATATTCTCATGTACAAGCTTCTGTAGTAAATTAATTTATCTAGAAAAAAATAATTAACTTTTGGTTCAATCTATTGGAATCAAAAGGGGAGGTGCACAACTAAATTTTACAACAATCCTAAATCCAAAATTTCAACATTCTACAGCTAATCGTTTTTGAGTTATGCGAGATATATATGTACAGATGTCATGCCAAAACTAGTGAAAATGGATTCAGGGATGGTCAAAATGGATATTTTCGTTGAAATTTGAAAACCAAAATTATTCGCGATCCAATACTTTTTTTTTACTTCGTACAAGGAAGTAAAAATTGAAAACATATTTTAAAACTCCTGGTGCGATTATTTTTTGAATAAAATTTACCAAATTTTAACAAAACGGAATTTAGTAATGTAAAAAATATATTTATTGCTTTGAGAAGTGTGATAAAATACTTATTTGTATATAATGTATGGAACCAGTCAGTAATTGTTAAAAAGTTGTAAATGGATCTATACGAGAATTCGTTATGTCGATTTATCGATTAGGGTCAATAAAACTGGTTATCGATTATGATTATCTTGCTCCTATTATAAGTTCAATACTCTTTAAAAACAATTCACTCTTCTCCTTTTTTAATTTAATTTTATTGTTCCTGAATTTCAATGCATAGCATTTTGTAAATTATTGTTTTTTTGAAAAAAAACGTAAAAGAATTATTTTTTTCTGATGGAAATATCATTCAGTCACTTAGTTATTCGGAATGTACGCACGTGAATATTATATTAGAATTCATCCTTCTATCTACACAAAAAAAAAATTACTGTTATTATGTTAGTTACGTTTAAACTTTGCCGATTAGTATGAAGAGTAATAACAGGATTCATAGTAACGATAAAAATAACGAAGTTTGCCTTATTTTATTATCATAATTTTTTTACAATTATCCTGGGTACGTAACCGTATAAAAATTTGTCCTCAAAAAAACAGAAGAAAACTAAAGTAAAATACAATTATTTTTATTAATTTTTATTTAACTTGAATTCGCCTATTTAAAACTAAATGTAAAACTGATTAACGGTATTCCTGATTTGTCAATCAAATAATTTGTATATAGACTTAGTGCGTTAACCTTTCCCTTTTTTATTTTTTGATAAATTTTTTTTTTTTTACTTCCGGGACCAGTTTACCAGTTTGTATAGGAACCACAAACCAGTTTGTGTACGAGACCATTTTGTATAGGCCTACAGCATTTTTGAAAATGAATAAATAAATACCTATCAATTTTGAAAAAAATTCGGAAATGAAATTTTAATTTTCTTTTACAAAGAATTCGATTCTGTAGTAAAAAATACAGGTTCCTATTTAAAAAAAATTAAGTTGACCTTGGAATGATCTTTATTTGACCTTATGAAGGACAACATAGGTTGTGAACGTATTTCCCCCATGAAATGGAAAAATTTTATTGGGAAACATATTTCTCTAAAATGTGTAGTTTTTGAGATGAAATATAGATGTGTCTCAATTTAAAGGACTACCCCGTATATATATATATATATATATATATATATATATATATGGGTCCCTTGATTCCCCCTTATTGCATAGGGTCAAAAGTCAGGACTAAGCTGAGATATTAATAACCAAATATTTGTCGAAATAATTTCAACTTTTTTAGTCAACAGGTTTTTGAGATATGAGGCAAAAAATGTTTATTAATAATGTTGAATATCCGTCAATCTTAAATCTGATTAACTTAAAAATTTAAATAATTTCAATTAAATAAGTAGTTTAATCGTACTAAAGCTCAGTTTTCCACGATAAGTGCCAAAAAGTAAAAAAATTAAAAATTGGAGAAATTAATCCCCACACTTTTTTAAAAAATTTATGTAAACTTTAATGTCATCATTGCCCCGTACATTGTTTTAGCCATTTTCTAGGAATTTATATTGTATCAATCCGGAGTTATTAATTAAAATACAAACTAATACACATACGTATGTCTTTCGAAGAGTTCTATATCATTTTTTTTACGCAGACATGTTTTTTGTTTATGGGTACTATAATGGAAACGTTCTAGCTGCTACGCGAGAATATCATCAAAGATTTCCGAATAAGAAGATTCCAAGCCGCAGAATCCTTGCTTCGGTATTTTGGTACTCACAAAGCACTGTTCATAACTAAAATAAAATTTATTACAACTTGTGTATAAAACCTTCATGCGTTTATTAACCATTTAACAAAGCCATTCATTTTATAACATAAAATATTGAGTTTTCCGATATAAATATTTTGTATTTATTTTAAATTTTACTAAAAGTAAAATTAGATTAGATTAAAAGTATACTAACTGGGTTGTATGTCTTTTAAATTTTCAGATCAGATTTCATATAAAACCACTCAATTTATCTCTTAATTTGGATTCCAAGTATTACAGTCTGGCTTAATTTTATCGAAAGTAAAGAGTCAGGGCGAAATCTTTCGCGAGCCGACCCTCGCTATCAAAGCGTTTCCGAACGTATTTTTACATAAACTTCCATCTTTATTTTCACCATTAGAGAATCTAAAACTTTGTTTCATTCTTCGTGAATCACTCTGTATAAATACTGAAAGGGAATCACAAAGTTCTACGAAATCTTTCACTAGCTGTAACACCCAAACGAAACATTTTAGAATATATGTTTATTGTACTTTTTTCATTATTTTAACGAGTAGAGTAGATTATAAAAGTCTCAGGAGAACTTCGTGATACACCTGCATATATATATATATATATATATTTTGCTAACGCAAAAAACAGCCCTTTTCAAGGCCACCACAAGGTTACAAATTACAAACAGTTACAGCCCTTCTCAGGGCTGCCGTAAGGTTAGCAATTACAACGAGCTGTCGAAGCGAATCGACGACAAAAACGGCCCTTTTCAGGGCCACCATCAGGTTAGTAAGTGCCACGTGCCGTCGAAGCCATTTGGTGACAAAATATATATATATATATATATATATATATACAGAATGTTTCTAAAATGGTGGGCTGGCTATACCGTTTCGAATTCTATTTGTAAGTCTAAATAAAAATATCTTAGGAAAAATGGCAATTTCTCCTTCGTTTTCACCGTCTCTCATTTTGTTTTTCTTATATAAAAACTTATATTTCAAGTTCGGAATAATGAATCATATTATTATTTGGTAGCCGTCTTGGTAATAAAAATTTAAAACTAGCAAAAAATCAGGACTAAATTACAAAATGGCGGCCATATTTATTTTTCAATCCGTTATACCTTCATAAATATTTGTTTTATAAAAATTTATGTTACTAAAGTATTAAGCCTTTTTATTTTAAACAAAATGACATTTTATTTTTGAAAATCGGTTAACAAATAGCCCAGTTATGGCAGAGAATTGATTATTTTTTGTCTGTTTTCATGTCCTCCACTTTACCTTCAATTCGATGAAATATTAATTGTTTTTATTTATTGTTAATTCTAGCATTATAAATTAGTATCAAATTAAGTAACAATTTTGTCATAGTAATAGACCTAATAATTATGACACAAAATTACAACATCAATTTTCTATTATACTTGACTATTTGTCTAGTTAAACAAATAAAATTTTATTTTGTTCAAAATAAAAGGCTTAATATTTCATAAAATAAAATACATTTTGATAAAAATAATATTTATGGAGATTGAACAATAAACGTGGCCGTCATTTTGTAATTTTTCAAAGGTATTTAAGTCCTAATTTTTGCTAATTATAAATCTTTATTACCAAGACGCTTATCAGACATTAATTTGATTCGTCTATCTGAATTTGAGACATTATATAAAAATAACAAAATGGCGGACAGTGGGAGAACGAAGGAAAAATTAAAATTTTTCCTAAGGATATTTTTTGTTTAGTTTTACAAGTAGAATCCGAAAAAATTTAGTCAGCCCACCATTTTAGAAACATTCTATATATATTTTTTTCTTGTTGCTATAATAGCAATACTGAACACTCATTAAAATAAACATATTTTTTATGATAGAAATTTTATTTATTAAATTCGTTAGATATGAATCATATTGCTTGTATGATATGGAAATGTAACGAATTCATTTTACAGACTACGTAACGTGCCACCTACCTTGATCTTACAGTAAATAAAAATTGACATATCTTATTTTATCAAAACGTTATATTTTATAGTTATTATAGAAAATATAATTTTTATTTGTAAAAAACGAATATAAAATTTTACATCCAGATTAAAGTCTTAAGTTGTTAAAATGTATTTTGAATTTTTTTTATTTCAGTAAAAAAAAAAAAAATTGCATTAAGATGAGTTCAGATTATATACCGTATTTTGAAATATATCATATTACACCATACGGGTATATATAATACTTCTTTTATTAATTCATCCAGTTTCATAATTCAAACGTATAATCATTTAAATAATATGGTAATAATGTACGTACAGTACGTGGGATTTAAATATTAAATCTCTGAGTACTCTTGTAGATGTCAAACTACGTAAAAGTAGGCTATATAAAGAAAGGTGAACGGCGGAGGGCGAGAAGGGGAATTCAATGTGAAATAACTCATGAGTGAAAATACAGGCAAATGATAATAATCATGAAGACACTGTGCCTGTGGTGGTGTGTAGGTTAAAAACAACGTAACTCAAACGTGTAGTGCATCACCTGTCTATCTTGTTTATTTCATGTAATGATTTATTATGCAATACCATACAGTTGAGAATTTTAACCTGAAACCCCCATTTCTTTTTTACTCCTCAATCTCACTCACTCTCTCTCACTCTCTCTTTGTCCACTCGTAAACATTAATAATTTAAATGAATGAAATATACCTTCACCATTTATTTATTACAAAACATTATCTCACTTGCTCTTTCTATTTCAACACCATATATATATATATATATATACTGTCACTATATTTATGTTACTTTGATACAAAAATCACCTGTCACCAACCATCTGCCTATACGTTCAAATTTCCATAACTCAATGTTATGAAGATTATATTTTTTTCTTTACTAGTAACTCTGGGAGAGATTTAAGAAAAAAAATTTAGTAAGAATAGATGGTTATCTATAGAATATTTTTGTGATATTTGAATCCAAACTTTAAAAAAAGGTTTTTTTTTCAAAAATAAATCAATTTATTAGTTTTTTTTACACCTGTAATAAAAAATAGAATTTGTAAAACAAAATCTCTGATTAAAAATTAAAAAAATCTGATGTGAACAACACATAACTTCCTTGTACGTTTATTAAATTTCATTTACACATTTTTTTAAAATGAAAAATGCATAAAAGTTTATTTCATTAAAAACTTCTGATATTTTTTTTACTTTTTTATTATTATTTTTTTTCTTTTCAATCATTTGACTGGTTTGTGGCCAATAAGTGTGTCTCTTCTTTTAGCTATATTTTTTCAAATGGTTTATTCTTCATCTATTTGCCGCAATACCTCTTCATTTGTCACTTTATCCACCCGTATGATTTTTAACATTCTCCTATAACATCGCATTTCAAAAGCTTCTAATCTTTTCTTCTTAGATACTCCGATCATCCAAGTTTCACTTCCATATAAACCGACGCTCCATACATATACTTTCAAAAATCATTTTCTGACATTTAAATTAATTTTTGATGTAAATCAATTATATAACTGATTCGTTTCGCCTAGGTATAAGGTATGTAGTTTAAGAGAAATATTTATAAAGTTTTCAGAATAGATTTTTTTACAATGAAACCGTCTTTACTTTACAGGTAACCTCTTTTAGAAAAACGTTTTAAGTTGGTGAATTAAAAAAATACTTGTTTGATTATCTGTAGTAGTTTCTAAAATACAATTTTTTTTAATTCCTGGAACTTTTTTCGATGATCCTCTTCCTCTTTTTCTGTTTAGCCTCCGGAACCACCGTAAGGTATTACATCAGGATCGTATGAATGTAAATGAACTGTAGTCTTGCACGGTCTCAGGTAAACCATTCCTGAGATGTGTGGTTAATTTTAACCCAATTACTAAAGAACACCGGAATCCTCGATCTAGGATTCAAATCCATATAAAAATAACTGCCTTTCCTAGCACTTGAACCTTAGAACTTTCACCTTCAATGATCTTGTATATATATTTTTTTGTCTTCAGTCATTTGACTGGTTTGATGCAGCTCTCCAAGATTCCCTATCTAGTGCTAGTAGTTTCATTTCGGTATACCCTCTACATCCTACATCCCTTTTTACAAATTCCAAACGTGGCCTGTCTACACAATATTTTCCTTCTACCTATCCTTCCAATATTAAAGCGACTATTCCAGGATGCCTTAATATGTGGCCTATAAGTCTGTCTCTTCTTTTAGCTATATCTTTCCAAATGCTTCTTTCTTCATCTATTTGCCGCAACACCTCTTCATTTGTCACTTTATCCACCCATCTGATTTTTAACATTCTCCTATAGCACCACCATTATTATTATTATTATTATTATTATTATTATTGAATTGTTATTCATCGTAATTTTTTTTTACAATGAGAGGTTAATAATTATTAATAATTCAATATATTTAAATTTAAAAAAAACGCGATGAAGTCTTATTTGAACCGATGTACCTTTCCCTAAGTTCCAAATATTTAATTATTTGACTGTAACTCTGGAACCAATGAAAATAAGTACCACTTATGATATATATATCGTTGAAAAGCTCTCAATGAGGGCTTATAACTGAAGTTAAGAAAAACTCCAAAACCCATTTTTTAGGGGGATTTAAGGGCTTTTTTGGACACTTTTGGTTCAGTCGATTGCAATGAAAAGAGGAGGTGCACAACTACGTGTTACATCAGTCCTAAATTCAAAATTTCAACATCCTACGGCTAATCATTTTTGAGTTATGCGAGATACATACGTACATATAGACGTCACGCCGAAACTAGTCAAAATAGATTCACGGAGGGTGAAAATGGATATTTCCACTGAAATCTGGAAAGTAAAATTTTTCGCGATCAATTTACTTCGTACAGGGAAGTAAAAAGAAATTGATTTCGAAGTCGGAATTTTCTAGCCCGAAAATGACTAAACAAACGTTTCGTTTTTCCGAGTAAGTTCGTCATGATTCTAATGAATCACCTCCCACATATCAAAGCCTATTCACAACGCGGGCATATCTATATACAATAATAAAATGTATAGTCATCTTATAATTAAATACATATATAAAATTATGTTTTTCAATTCTATTAAAACCCTTTAGTGTTTCATACAATCACTCTTTTGTTCTTGTGTTCAATTTTTGTGTCTGTTATTTATTTATTTACTATAATGTTATTTAAAGTAAATATAATGCAATATTTTGGATTATTTTTAAAACAAAATTCCGCAGATCAATTGAAGAAAAAGTTGATGATTTTGATAAAAACGCGATTCGTAAAAAAAAAACACGAATTTTATTTTCGAAACGAATTGCCTACGATAGACAAACCTATTTTTATCTATTTTATCACGAAATAAAAGGTTTATCTGAAGATCTGAATCATAATAGACTTCATTTTTATCGAGTTATAAACGACGACAACCGTGTACCAGATTTCCGAATAACAAATTTTTATAAATTGTTAAAATTTATGAATGTTTAAAACGAAAAACGAGGCTGGGAAAGAGTTTTAATTGACAGACATGAATCGTTATTTGGCAAAGATGTTATCTCACTGAAATAAAAAAAAAAGTGAGGTTAGAAGGCCATAGAATATATTATATGGATGAAACTTGGGTCAATGAAGGCCAGACGAAAAATTTCGTTTGGGAAGATAAAGCTGTGAATTCGTCAAAAGAAGCCTTTCTGTGTGACATATCAACCAGTAATAAGTCTCTATCAGTCAAAGGAAGGCGTCTCATAATTGCGTATATCGGCAGTGATATCAGGTTTGTCAATTGTGGTCTCTGGATTTTTGAATCTAAATCTATAGGAAAAGAATCTTTTGAAAAATAATTTAGTGATGTACTACTTCTTCTACAAGATAATTCCATTATTTCCTTAGACAACTCCCTTATCATTCGTGTTAAAAATCTAATGTGTACACCACATGATTTCCTTGTAAGCCTATTAAATTACATATACACATTTTTATTGCACTTCATTTAAACTTATTTCATTTGAAAGTGAGATACGATCCTCCAATTCTTTAATAAAGTGGACAGTAACACAATTGCTAAAATCAAATATTTATACGATTATTAATTCAACAATCTTACGTGAAATATTAGGATAAAGTAAACTTCCCTTTATTACTTTTTAAATAAATTTTTTTTTTTTTTTTGGCTTCAGTCATTTGGCTGGTTTGATGCAGCTCTCCAAGATTCCCTATCTAGTGCTAATCGTTTCATTTCAGTATACCCTCTACATCCTACATCCCAAACAATTTGTTTTACATATTCCAAACGTGGCCTGCCTACACAATTTTTTCCTTCTACCTGTCCTTCCAATATTAAAGCGACTATTCCAGGATGCCTTAGTATGTGGCCTATAAGTCTGTCTCTTCTTTTAACTATATTTTTCCAAATGATTCTTTCTTCATCTATTTGCCGCAATACTTCTTCATTTGTCACTTTATCAATCCATCTGATTTTTAACATTCTCCTATAGCACCGCATTTCAAAAGCTTCTAATCTTTTTTCTCAGATACTCCGATTGTCCAAGTTTCACTTCCATATAAAGCGACACTCCAAAGATACACTTTCAAAAATCTTTTCCTGACATTTAAATTAATTTTTGATGTAAAGAAATTATATTTCCTACTGAAGGCTCGTTTAGTTTGTGCTATTCGGCATTTTATATCGCTCCTGCTTCTTCCATCTTTAGTAAATCTACTTCCCAAATAACAAAATTCTTCTACCTCCATAATCTTTTCTCCTCCTATTTTCACATTCAGTGGTCCATATTTGTTATTTCTACTATATTTCTACTATATTATAAAATAATTTTAATGTTATAAAATTGATGAATTAGCATGATCCAGTGTTAAAACCGTACTTCGATGACCTCCCTATCATTGTGAATTCAACCCATTTGAGTTAATTTGGGGATTATTTAAAAGTTACGTAGCGTCAGATAATACTACTTTTAAAATATCTGATGAACATGTAACGGATGCTGTTGAACCAAATTACTAGAAACTGGATAATATAATAGAAAACAGAATTCAGCCACCCGTTGTAACTCTTAATATTGACAGCACTACAGATCTCTCCTAATCAGATGACGAAACATGAATTGAATCTAATATTATAGAAATTTAATCTAAAATATTGATGAACTTTTACTGTTAGTGAACTATTGTCAATTTCATAAGTCTTAAAAAAATTCAAGGAAGTACGTAACAATAAACAATTTTAATGAATAAAATATTCATGGGTGATCATGATGTGCCGAACAAGAAATATTTATTGATCATTTAAAATGGTTTAATTTATTTAAAAATATAAAATTTATATATGATTCCTTCCTTATACAAAGTAAAAGAAGTATTGTGATCGCGAAAAATTTAGATTTTCAGATTTTAACGGAAATATTCATTTTGACCATCCCTGAATCCATTTTAAGTAGTTATGGCGTGATGACTGTACGTACGTATGTATCTCGGATAATTCAAAAACGATTAACCATAGAATGCTGAAATTTTAGATTTTTAGATTTTGATTGCAATCGACTGAACCAAAAGTTATTTATTTTTTGTTTGATGAATTAACTTACTAAAAAAGTTTATACATGAGAATATGGAAATGTAATTTTTCAGAGTATGAAAAATGCTAAGCCTGACCTGGGATTTGAACCTGGGACCTCCGGGTGAATGGCCGAGATGCTGCCACTCCACCAGAGGATCGGCTAATAATAATTTTATTTTCTCATTGGGTTTTTTTTAAATTAAAATAAAGGAAAACCCCAGTTTTATTATAAAAATAATATATTAATAATTACTTTATATATTATATTTTGTAATGTAAAAATAAATTTACAAAAATTACCTACCAAATTTCGCAAGTAATTTTCTAAAATTTTGTTTTCTCATAACATTACGTAACTAAAAATAATTTGATACTGTAATATTTATAAGATAATTTTCACAATATACTTTTAAATTTAACAGTAAAATTACATTAGATTGGCCTTTAAAAATTTTATACATAATTATACAAGTAAAATATTCAAAATAATGTGATGGTCAGTCCAATAGCAGTAGATATAACACTTTAACTGTTAGACCAACTAATAGATGTAATAATTTTTCATATATATATATATATATATATATATATATAATTAAGTATTCTGTTCGGTAGAATAGATTGTATTGCAGTGTGCGGTGTGATAGATTATTACTACAACCATTAAATTATTTCCCTCTTACGTAAACAGTAAATTCACTTCATCATTTATATATGCAATGTAGCATTTAGTTATGCAGTGAAAAATGTAGTCAAGATGATTCGTTTGGTTGCTAGTATACCGGTCTGTACTGTAAAAATGCGTGAAATTTAATATTCTATCATTTCTTATCATGTAATATAATAATTGCAGTTAATAAACTATAATTTGATGAACCATATCTATTATATATATTCACGTAATAATAATTGAGTAAGAATATTTTTAAAGTGACATCAATTTAATTTATATATATATATATATATATATATATATATATATATATATATATATATATATATATATAGAGAGAGAGAGAGAGAGAGAGAGAGAGAGTGAGAGAGAGCTAATAGTTTTATTACATAAATTCTTAGAGAGCAATCATAATAATTTAAAAAAAAAATTAAAGTGGCAATATTATTGCTAAACTTTCCTAAAATTTGCATACAACTTAAATTTCAACCCTTCCAAAAGTAGTATTATAACAATAATAATAATAATAATAATAATAATAATAATAATAATAATAATAATAATAATAATGTTGTAAATTATTATTACCCCTCATGACCTCATTTATTATTAATTTACTGTAATAATATATTTTACTTATTTGTAATTTACTCTTCCTTACTAAATATATTCTTTTTTTTTTCTTGTCATTCACAATTTCTTCATAAATAACTATTTGGTCTGGCTTTTTCTTTCAAAGAATATTTACTTTCCCGTCTATCGTTGTAGCATAGCTCTAGAACTGAGAGTATTTTAAACGGTCCAATTTGGGACGTTTTAATACCTAACGAACCTCAAAAAATCCAATGGAAATTCCCCGGATATTAATGTTCGTATGTACGTGTGTTCGATGTTATCTTCTAAATCACCTTATATTTCGAGAACTACTGGACCGATTTTTACCAAACTTTGTCAGATTACTTATATATATGGGACATTGATGGTATTAAATTTTCAACTTAAAAGGTGGAGTGGGTGAACCTGTACAGTAGGGTCATCATCTCGAGATTTCGCCTAATTGAGGTCTTATTTTTCTAACGCATATTTGTTAACAATTAAAATATAACAATCTTTTTTAAAAAATTTTCGATATCGTATTCCCACCCCAAAAACCTAGTTTTAGAGTTAAAACTACCTAGTATATTACGTCAATAGTACACCCCTCTCAATACAATGAGCGCTAATGTAGCGCTGATGTACAGCTGTTGTAGTTGTCCGCTATGTTGTGACTCCAAAGGTGAGCGGTAGAATTAAATAAATGAATAATATTTAAAATTTTAAAAAGTATTTAAATTGACATTTTAATTTTGGTCTTCTGTTATATAACGTTATGGGAACTTTTCAAGCATCCAACGCAGACTTCGAACGTGGATTTTCATTTATGAATTCATAAAACCGAAATACCGAAACAGACTCGAAAATAAACAAGCACTTGGGTGACCTTTTGAGAATTAAATTACATTTACCCAAATCAAGAAGTAAATACGAATAAAGTTTACAAAGAATGGATTTCTATAAAAGACAAAAAGTACAATAAATTAAGAAAAATGTTAATCTAAAATAAAAAAATGTTAATAATTGTTTTCGTTTAAATATGTATAGATATATAAATGTATTGTATAATTGATACACGTGTATAAAATAAAAATAAAAAATTTTCACAAATTGATTTTTGAATAATTTTTTCGGCCACAATTTATTTTTGTGAGCGCAGCTGTGAAAAAAATTAACGGAATCTATGGTTGTGATATACTGCTGATTTTAATCGGTTGCGTTATTTAATGAATACACAATAATCAGTTGTTTATTTACAACCAAAAATAAATAAAAATTTCACAAAAAAATAAAATGATGAAACCGTTAGATTTTGGTTGAAAAAGAAAGAAAAGATTAATGATTGTTTTTACTAAAAGTAGGAATTTCCGTATAGTTTTAATTATAATTTATATAGTGATGTTCAACCACCAACCGGTCAGGTTAAGAGTTAGGTTAATAATTCAATAATATACAATAACAAAAACTAGCAAAAATAATTATGTAAATAATAATTATATGATGAATATTATGTTAAACAAACGAAAACTGTTTATTTATAATTATCGGTTAGATTGTAAATACAATATTTTAAAATACAGTGAAAGTAAACCAGCAAGTTTCTTAATAAATATTTAAAATAAATGGTTATCATTATTTATTATGTAACATAATCAAAACAAAGATAAAACATAATTTATAAAAAGAATAAAGAAAGAAAAGAATAAGTCATTAAATATGAAATATTCTATACCACATTTAACGAAAGACGAAAGGCGATAGAAATAGTGGCGTAAGCTTAGTTTTGTCTCCATCCAACGTTGCCATTTAACAATTTATCATTTACAAGACAAATTTTTTAAAGATATTATATTTTTTTTATAAAAACTTTTATTTTACATGATATTACTTTTTTTGTCGTTTATTTATCATTTAATAACGACTGAACCGATTTTTTAAAATGAAAGTTACTATTAATAATCTTTGTGAAAGAGTGCAAATTCGAATCCCGATCAGAGTTAAAATTTTCCATACACTATATTTCTACGCACAAACATCGATCTTAGGTGGTGAATTAATCCAAAAAATAATTTAAAAAAATGAAAAACCATTATTTTAGACCCGAAAAAAATTTTGATATTTATTGTAACAAAATATTTTCACCGGTTTTTCTCATTAAAAAATACATTCAATGAAAATTTTTTTAATTTTTGTATTTTCTAACAGAAACTTCAAGCTCTCTCTCTCTCTCTGAGAGAGACGTATATATATCAACCCATTTGAAGATATAAGACAATGCAACAAACAAACAATTTTTTATTTAATTTCAACCTGGGAAATCTGATTTTCATTGATTTTCGTGGTTCGGTAATACGTTTAACTATTAATTACTTGACTAGCCGGTCAGGGCTCGCTTCGCTTGCCCGATCATCTAGCCAGGGGGCACAGACTCCTGGACGGGTTCGTATCCTCATGTTTGTGAAAATATTAAGTATTTTACAGATATTCATTAAAAACCTACCGGGTTGGTCTAGTGGTGAACGCGTCTTTCCAAATCAGCTGATTTGGTAGTCGAGAGTTCCAGCGTTCAAGTTCTAGTAAAGGCACTACTTTTATACGGATTTGAATATTAGATAGTGGATACCGGTGTTCTTCGGTGGTTGGTTTTCAATTAATCACACATCTCAGGAATGGTCGAAATGAGAATTGAGGCTATATAAGACTACACTTCATCATTTACACTCATATATATCATCCTCATTCATCCTCTGAAGTAATACCTGAATGGTAATTCCCGGAGGCTAAACAGGAAAAAGAAAGAAAGATATTCATTAAAGAAAAAATATTAGTATTTATTTAATTAATTTCTGTTGCCATGGTGACAGAAATATAATGAAGTAAAAGGATTAATACATTTACACACACACACACACACACACACACACACACACACACACACACACACACACACACACACACACACACACACACACACACACACACACATACACATACACATATATATATATATATATCGTTCGTATCAAGAAGCATGGTGCTTCTATCCGTATTTATTTATATAAAAAAATTACAAAAAACGTTCTACAATACATTTTAATTACTTGACTAGCCGGTCATGGCTCGCTTCGCTTGCCCAACCATCTAGCCAGGGGAATGAATATCTTTCTTTTTTCCTTTTTAGCCTCCGGGAATTACCATTCAGGTATTACTTATAGGATGAATGAGGATATGTATACATTTTTTTACAAAAAGTAAAAAAACACAAAGCGTAGTAAATTTTAATGTAAACAACGTACTCTTTATAGTATACAATTTTTTATAATGTTGTTGGTACAATTTTTCCGCTAGAGTGTAGCGCTCAACAACGGCTGCGCGCAGCCGTCCGGCGCACCACGTGGTCCGCTCTGCCAATAGCAGCTAAAATAAAAATATGGGCACGCACAACAAACAAACCAACACACCATGTGTTTTTTGGAAAGAAGGGAATACAATAAGTTAATATTTTAGCATGGGAGTGCGTTTGTGTTTGTATTAATAATGGAAGGTAATGGATTAATATAATTTGATTTGTATAGTGAATAAATTTTTATTTGTATCAATAAATTTGATTTTATAGTTGTATCAAGCATGTAAAGTAGACTAATCGACTAAAACTGATCGCTATTAAAAATTAATTAATTTTAATAATATGATTAGTGCAAGTACTACAGTACATCACACTCTTGTTTACCGTACCTTTTTTTATAACATAACCAAACAGAGTTTTGAATTCGGGCAGATCTTTAACGGCAAAATCAAAATTATTATTTTTGTTTTACAAAAAAAAAACTTATTTGCAATTCAAAAACAATGTTTTTAAAAAAGGTTTTTGTGATATTTGGAATAAATTTATTTTTAAAAAATGTTGAAGGAATAAATATATCAAATTTGAAATTTTTTTTTATATTTTAAATGGGGTATTAATTCTTTCTAAATGAAAACGTTTTGTATTATTTGAAACGCTCATGGTATATTTTAACAAAATATATCCTGTTTAAAGGAATTATAATTAAAACAAATAAAATATGAAAAAATGTCATTAAAGGTCTACTTTTCTTTTGATATTACTATCTTTTCTTTTGAATATTAAGTGCCATAATCATAACGTGGTGATGATTACGTAAATAATCATAATATTTTTATATTACGAATATGAAAATAGTATATTTTCATGTAAGACTTACTTGAGAAAATCAGGAGTGAATTAGAGTTTCCGATGCATTCATCAACTATTCGAATACGAGTATTTATAAAGCATCTAAAAAATTCATTTTTGATATTTTAGTAACACTATTAAATTCATTCTGTTCTCCAGAAAGGTTGGGTATATAATAAAAACTATTAATGTGAGAGAAAACAAAACTTTTTCATTTGTATTTCAGATGCATTTATTATGTACCGTAGCAATAGAAAGGACTGTTACCGTTAGGGTAAAGAAATATTTATACTAATACACCCTTTTCTATGAGAAAAATTGTATTGCATAACTATGTACTCTTAACAAGGGAAGTCCTTTTCGGAATGGTTAAATAATAACTAAAATAATATGAGATAAATCCAAGTAAATATAATAATTTTATTACGTAAAAACGAATTTTATATTTAAAAAAAAGGTTAAGTTTAAATCCTAATAAAGGCAGTTACTTTTTTTACGGATTTGAATTGTAGATCGTGGATATCGGTGTTATTTGGTGCTTGGGATTCAATTAACCACACATCTCAGAAATGCTCGAATTCAGACTGTACAAGACTGCACTTCATTTACACTCATACATATCATCCTATACATATCATTCTCATTCTATACAGAAGAATTGAGAGGAGAGTGGAGGAAGTGTTAGGAGAAGACCAATTTGGTTTCAGGAAAAGTATAGGGACAAGTGAAGCAATTTTAGGCCTCAGATTAATAATAGAAGGAAGATTAAAGAAAAACAAACCATCATACTTGGCATTTATAGACCTAGAAAAGACATTCGATAACGTAGGCTGGAATAAAATGTTCAGCATTTAAAAAAAATTAGGGTTCAAATTCAGAGATACAAGAACAATTGCCAATATTTATAGGAACCAAATAGCAACATTAATAATTAAAGAACATAAGAAAGAAGCCGGAATAAGAAAGGGAGTCCGACAAGGATGTTCCCTATCTCCGTTACTTTTTAATCTTTACATGGAACTAGCAGTTAATGATGTTAAAGAACAATTTAGATTCGGAGTAAAAGTACAAGGTGAAAAGATAAAAATGCTACGATTTGCTGATGATCTAGTAATTCTAGCTGAGAGTAAAAAGGATTTAGAAGAAACAATGAACGGCATAGATGAAGTCCTACGCAAGAAATATCGCATGAAAATAAACAAAAACAAAACGAAAGTAATGAAATGTAGTAGAAATAACGAAGATGGACTACTGAATGTGAAAATAGGAGGAGAAAAGATTATGGAGTAGAAGAATTTTGTTATTTGGGAAGTAGAATTACTAAAGATGGACGAAGCAGGAGCGATATAAAATGCCGAATAGCACAGACGAAACGAGCTTTTAGTCAGAAATATAATTTATTTACATCAGAAATTAATTTAAAAATCAGGAAAAGATTTGTGAAAGTATATGTTTCGAGTGTCGCTTTATATGGAAGTGAAACTTGGACGATCGGAGTATCTGAGAAGAAAAGATTAGAAGCTTTTGAAATGCGGTGCTACAGGAGAATGTTAAAAATCAGATGGGTGGATAAAGTGACAAATGAAGAGGTGTTGCGACAAATAGATGAAGAAAGAAACATTTGGAAAAATATAGCTAAACGATGAGACAGACTTATAGGCCACATATTAAGGCATCCTGGAATGGTAGCTTTAATATTGGAGGGACAGGTAGAAGGAAAAAACTGTGGAGGCAGGCCACGTTTGGAATATGTAAAACAAATTGTTAGGGATGTAGGATGTAGGGGGTATATCGAAATGAAACGACTAGCACTAGATAGGGAATCTTAGAGAGCTGCATCAAACCGTCGAATGCTGAAGACAAAAAAAAAACATATCATCCTCTGAAGTATTATCTGAAAGGTAATTACCGGAGGCTAAACAGGAAAAAGAAAGAAGTACTTAATATAGAAACTACAGTGATCTTAGCAGAAAGGATTATTATCTTAAAAACAGCAATTATAACTAATTATTTTCATAAATTCTAAATTGGATATTGGGTGAGACTAGAATATACCAGATATAAAAAATTAAATTAAATAAAAACTAAGAAAGTTGTACTACAAAAAGTAATAACAAAATGGTAAAGGAAGACGAAAGAAATTGGAATGCAGCATCAAACAAAATTGGATCCGAAATTGAAAAGAATGGAATTAACTCCGTAACCGTTGCAGATATTTCTATTTACTCAGGATATCTCAAAACTACAGCAGAGCAAGTAAACTACCTAAAATAAATCTCAGAAAAGGGTAAAAATTTCCTTCAAAAAGACAAAATTCATGAAAGAAATTAAAGATTCTATCAAATCCCTAAATACAAGATATGGAAAATTAACTAAATCAATAAATATAAATATATGGGAGAAATAATTCAAATCAGTGGTATATTTGATAAAAGAGTCGATGAAAGGGGAAACGAGATTGAGAGGAATAAAATTGGTCTACCGAGTAACAACAAAAGGAATATTTAAAAATCACCCATTACAATATGGTAATCAAACAAAAAGGCCTGGATGCATTTTCAGTTTAAAATCAAATGAAATAAATGCAACAGAGAAAAGAATCGTAGAGCCGATAAAAATAAGTAAAAACTATTGCAATTTGTTAAGTAATAAAAACCTTTAAAAATGTAATGTAAATATTATAAAATGACTGAATCAAATTCTTCTACAAACTTATGAATTCGTATGATAATACTCTATAAATGAAATCATCTACAAAAAAAAATGAAGGGAAATCAATAGATATCTCAGTGGTTCAAAAGATTTAAAAGAAATGAAAATATCATAAGAAATAGTATAAGATATAATAACAATTTCAAGGGACAACTGGTACAAGATTAAAAGGGTTTCCAAGAAAAGGAGAAAAAATAAACCAAGAATATCTATTTGGTCGTAAGAGAGAAGGAAAATACAAAAACAAAGCGTAAGAATGAAGAACTATAGATCGAAAAAAAACAGAAAACCAAAAAAGAAAGAGAAATAAATATAAAAATTTAATCCTCAAACTTGCAAAAGATAAACTAATATGATAATGATTTGTTGATGATATCAAACAGCCAATTAAAAAACAATTTGAATATTTTTTTATACAATAATAAAGTGTACTCTTCTCTCGATGAATAGACTATATGATAAAACTAAAGAATTAACACTGATACAGTGTTGCAAACCACATTACAGTTAGCGGTTAGTCAAGAAGTCAGCTGGAGTCGAAGAAGTTAAGATTTTAAAAGATTTCTTTTAAATGAGTAACAAGTTTATATTTGTGTGTCTGTGTGCGCATGAGTATTAAGAACAAGTTGGGAAGATACCACCCACCCACACACAATACAACAAACGAATATATATATATATATATATATATATATATATATATATATATACATAAAAACAACAATGTTCAGTTAACTCCTCCACCTTCCACAATGATTTCTTTCTTTTTTTTTCTTTGGTTTTATTGTTTTTGTTTTTATTATTATTATTCTCGTGATATTGGTCACTGGTTGACCTTTTCTAACTACACCAACAATAAAAAGAAATAATAATAATAATAATCATGACCTACCTGGTCTATCTATACAATATAAAATAAGATAAATAATAATAAAAATAAAATAAGCAATATTTATTATTGTTGCTAACTTGTCTTTTTTAAATGTAAAAATATTATTTATTAATTTTTTTTACAAATATTATATATTTTATATTCTATTTTGTATTCGTTGTAAACGTGTTTTTAAATATTATTCCTAGCCGATTCATTTTATTTTATAACGCGCTAATACTGAACTAGTTTTCTAGTTCAATATTTTTTGTGTTGATTGTTTATTTTTAAATTTTTGTTGCATTAACAATTAAAAAAATTAGAGACTCATCAAGATTACATTTATAACTTTAATGTACCAGTAAATGTACAGTCTTGTACAGATTCAGGCCGACTATTCCTATCTGAGACGTGTGGTAATTGAACCCTAACTATCAAAGAATTTCACATGTAAAAGCAACCATCTTTGCTAGAATTTGAACCTAAGAACTTTCGATTTTGTAATCGTTGATTTACGATGATGAGATTACCGATAGATAAATCCGGTGTGTTAATATTTTCAAAAAAAAAGAAGTTATTTTCTATCTATATATATATATATATAGTATAACATTCTATATTAATTTTTTTCTAAATATCTCAACCCCAGCGCCATCTAGCTGGTCCATTTTTTGCAAAAACATTTATTTTCATGTAACTAATACATATATTCTTAATATGAGCCAAATCTGACCAAAAATACAATTTTTCGAAATATCTCGACCCCAGCGCCACCTAGCGGTTCCAAACTAATTCAAAAACCTTCCCTAGCATGCGTTCAACCATTCTTCAAAGTTTCATCGCTATCGGATGAACGGTTTAGGAAGGCATAAGAGACATACATACATTCATTTTTAACATACATTTTATATATATATATATATATTTTCATTTTAGTAAACATTCATTTTTATATATATACTAGCAGACCCGGCAATGCTTCGCTATTGCCGAAAAGTGGGAGAGAGAGAGTTTAAATAAATACAACTTAAAATTTGATAAAAAAATTAAAAAACTGAACTTCACAAATTTTACCTTTCACTTATTCTCCTTCCCCTTTTCCCTTTCCAACTTCTTCCTTTCACCCTTCTCTCTCATCCCTCTCCAAGTATCCTTTTTACCCTTTCCCGTTTTCCCCTTTCCTCTTTCCACATTTTCCCCGTTTTCCATTTTTCTCTTTTCCATTTTGCCCGCGCGTAAATCGGTCCATTTTTTTTTTGTCTTTAGCGGACACACATACGAACATGCCTTTTATATATATATATAGAATAAAAAAGTCTGTTTGTATATTTGTTTGTTTCTTAAATATCTCAACCCCAGCGCCATCTAGCGCGTTTATTTTTTTGCAGAGATAATTTTCCATGTAAGCAACATGTATTCTGGCTTTTCTACCCCTGTCTATTGGTTTTCACCCAAGATTTTCCAAAAACTACTGCAGATACGGTTTTGGAACCTACTTTATTCGGTTTTTAAGGTGAAAACCTATATAAAATCACTAATTTTGTCTCTTTATTAATGTAGTAAAAATTTCATACGACCTCATTTCAGCGGCGTAGCGAAATCCGAGCGAAATTTTTCACTAGTCGTAACTTGCAAACGAAGCATTTTAGGATATATATTTCTATAAACTTTTTTCATCATTTTCACGAGTAGAATAGGTTATGAATGTCCAAGGAAAACTTCGTGATACCTTGTGTATACTTTATAAGAAACCTATATGAGAATAATAAGAAACATCAAAATTTCTATGTAGTTTTAAAGAAAAAAAAACCTGTAAGTTGCTTCTTTTTTTATAATCTTATATAATATTAATCAAACAAATTTTGAGAATAAAAAGAACGTTGAACTCATTTTATATAATTAAATTTGCATTATATATATATATATTGAATCACATATTCATTTTTTATTTTTAGGTGATATTATTTTCATTACTTCCGTTGTTTTTTTTTCCTATTTTATATGAACTTATACCGGATTAACAAAAAATAAAAAAAATGTAAGTTTTATACAATAGTGAGAATTGCAGGACATGTAATCGCATAATATTAAAAAAGATTATTATTCCATTTTACGAGAACCTTAAGTGAAAAAAAAATTATTATAATAATAAATTAAATAAAAATAATAGTAGTACGATTATTATGTGTGAGCGTGTGCGTATGTGTATATATATATATATATATATATATATATATATATATCTAACTACAAGCTGTAAATGATAACCTTTTATGCACTGGCATGACTCATAAAACGTAGATACTATTCTCAAACTACGGATGAAGGAAGTGAACTGGTGCTATAAATGCATTCCTACGTAGTTATGATACATTGTTATTATAATGCGTATTACGTAGTTAATGCGGGGTGAAATATCCGTAATAATAATGATAACCTTTTATATAGATATTATATTGTTCAAATATATTGAAATATTTATTTTTTGGGCGCTATGTAAAAAATTTGTAAGTTCTGATAATTATGATTTTATGTGGATCCTCTTTTTATGAGATAACTTACAAAATTTGATTACTTTTTGTCTAGCGCCTTGTGGATGAATGTACGACCAGTCTGTCCGATGTAATATTTTATCGTTATAATTTAATTTATATTCTTCAAAGCTACTATTTTCATCAGTGTGTGTGTTTTCTTAATATTCTGTATGATTTTATGTATTTTGTTTATAATTTTTAAATAATTATTACGTAACATAACAGTTACATTGCATAAAAAATATTTATTAATAAATATATTATTAAATATTTTACTACATGTATAGATGATGTACTTAGCCTGACCAGAAAATAATTATCTGGGTGTTCGTCTTATAATCAGTTATTTATATATCACGAGAGGGTACCCAAAAATAACGGGAATTATTATTTTTTTAAATCGTGTATTTCTTTTTACATTTTGGAAATTCGATTACCTTCAAAAAGTACTCTCCAGTACATCCAATACATTTATCCAAATTTTTATTCCATTGTTCAAAAAAATTTTTGAACTTTCATTTGTTATACCTTTCAAGGCATCGGTTGATTTTTGTTTCATCTCTTCTGCCATGCCAAATCGCTTTTAACTGTGGTCCCTTTTCATTCTTGAAAGTAAAAAAAGTCACAAAGCGTGACATCGGACAAACATGAAGGATGGGATAAGGAGGTTATTATGTTTCTTCTAAAAACTTCTGTTCAGTGTGCATAGTTTTGGCGGGAGCGAAACCGAACATAAGGGTAGTGGGAGATTTAGGTATATCCCCACTAATTGCAGAGCCTGGATAAAAGTCCCTTTTGTTTTCTAATTGGTAAGTTTTTGTTGTTGGTCTGTTTTATTGTAATTTCGTGTTGGATTCACTTTTTTTACCTTCGGTAGGTAAGTGGATTTCAGTTCCTTTCCGTATTTTGTTCACTCATTCTTGTTTGAGACTAACATAAGATGTGTTTTGTTATTAATTTTGTTGTTTTTTTAGGGATAATAGTACACTAATGGGAACGTCATTGGTGGCATCCTGGGCGAGGCGGACTGGAATTTGTCAAAAGGTTTCGAAGATGACCTCCAGTAAAGCCCATAAGGGATAGGTACATAGAGGGTGGCGTAGTAATCGCAACTGTCACATGGGTTCTTCCCCTACGGGGTCAGGATATATCATTATTTTTTATCGGGTGGGTAATTATTTGTTTGACAGTATATTTAATTTGTTTTATTATATATCTGTGGACTGAATTTTGTATTGTGTTCCAATCCTTTAGACCAGATTGAAAAAGATTTACCGGGACTGACCTTGGGAGACTAGCCGCGTATGTGCTTCGTTCTTCCGGCTTGATTCTCGTTCAGGCCATCCCCTGAAGTTCTTTCGGGGCTAAAGCCTTTCAGCCTACCAGTAATGCTCCTCTTGGGGGTCCTAGTTTAGGAAGATGCAATGCACTTATCTCTCCGGTAGGAGTCTCATGTGTTGGCGGTGATGATAATTATAAGATTTAAGAAAAAAAGGAAGGTTGGTTGGCGAAACAGAGTTGGGAAGCTTTCTTCACTTGGGCTGTCTTCATTACCACCTCTCAGACGAATTCAGGCCAAGCCGGATTTAATCCGTAGAACAGGCGAAGCGTTTTTGTGAAAGAAAAATTACTTCTCTACAATTCCGGTCGTTTTTTTTCGTACTGAGACGCGCAATCTTTTGAGAGCTTCCAAAACCAAAATTATTGGTTCGTCGACAATCTTCGTTGATGAGGTCATGAATTTTTTCGATTTTTTCACCGATTTGAAAGTTTATATGACTTCCAGATTGCTTATAATCTTTAATCGATATTTCTTTTCGTTTGAAGCATGAAAATCACTCGTAAATACTTATTTTACTCATCGTAGATTCTTTATAGGCTTTCTGAATTATTTAAAGTGTTTTTCCGTTGCGTTTTTTTTTTCTAAAAGAAATCATAACTTGAACATCTTATGTTGCTCATGATTTTCAGCAATCACCTGGAATGCGCTAAGAATTCACTACGCTTCCGTAGTACACTATAGGATGATGTGGCCTCGCATATATAATCTAAAGGTGTTTGCTTAGGCTTTTGCAGCGGCAGAAGCGTGAACTGCGACCTTATCCCCCTCCAAAATACAAGAAAAATTACCGATTACTGGAAAACCATTTTTTTTAATCAATTTTTGCGAGAATAAATAAAAAAATTCGATTTTTGACAATTATTAATAGAATATTTTTTCATTTTTCTGTTTTATATAATATTTTAGGTTCAACATATTTACTATACCGTATATCCTCAATTATTTTTTTATATTGCAATAATTGCCTTTCTCTATTACAATTTTTACTTTCTACACCCTATATTATAACCGAATTAGTTAAATCTGGATGTCTTAAGACATGACCTACCAACCTAGATTATCTCTTTACCAGTTTTCGTCATTTCCTCTTTGAAATAAGACCACATAATTTTAAATATTATGTATCCACTTAATTTTTAACATTATCCTACGACAAAAAAAATTAAAGGTCTCTATTCCTTTTTTTCTTTCAGTTCTACATATTGCCTATATTTTATACAAATAAATATTTTGTTTAATACATTATATAGTAGATTGCATTAAGAATAAAATAAAAGGAACTGTCCGACATTTAATTTTTCAAAAATTTACGGAAAATATTGATTAAAGCCACATCATAAAAACTCAATTATAAAATAAAAAAATAAATGTAATTAAAGCCCGTATTAATTAATTAAGGGCACCCGGTACTGTTTTTTTTAAATTCGATTTTTTTTCGTTTTTCGTTATTTCAATTTAATTTTTCGCGTATAAAATAGTAAAATAAGAAAAAAAAAATTTTTTTATGTACTACTCTCCAAAAAACCCCGAAATTTGAAGTTTTTTATAAAGATTTGTTACTCCTTATACGAAGTAAAGGAAGTACTATGACTACGAAAAATTTCGGTTTTCACATTATAACGGAAATATCCATTTTGACCGTCCCAGAATCCATTTTGACTAGTTTCGGCGTGACGGCTGTACATTCGTTTGTATATATGAACGTACGTACGTACGTAACTTCCATAACTCAAAAACGATCAGCCGCAGAATGTCGAAAGGAATGTTTTAACATCTAGTTGTGCTGCACCTTTCGACTGAACCAAAAGTGTCCAAAAAAGTCCAAAATCAAAAACATTTGGATTTTTTACTTTTTCTTAACTGCAATAAATAAGCCCTCATTGAGAACTTTTCTACGATATTGTCATATATGGTACGTCATATGTGGTACTTATTTTCATTAGTTTCGGTGTTATACCCAAATAAAAGTTTAATGAAATTTTTGGATGTTACAAGGGGAAGGGCACATCGGTTCGAATTCGACTTCATTTCCTTTCTTTATTTTTAACTTTTTTATTTATTTAAATATATTGATTTATTAACAATTATTAACCTCTGATTGTAAATAATAATCAATAATAACAATAAATATATATATATATATCAGAAGTTATTAACGAAATCAAATTTTATATACTTTTCATTTTTTTTTTAAATGTGTATATATAATTTAATATACCTAGAAGGAAGTTATGTGGTGTCCACATCAGATTTTTTTAGTTGGCATTGTCTAGTTATTATGAAAAGGAAAATTAGCATTTGTATAGGGAAATTTTGTAATCTATCACTCCAGTGTACATGAAACGTTTTCTTTACAGATACTACTTTGAGTTTGCATCATTGGGGGGGAGAGGGCACAGCGCAGATCGGCCAAAACTGGCGCTCTCGCTCATTTCTATTCAGTGTACCTCACGACTTAGAGGTGATAGCGCGATGATTCGCGTGTTTGTGTTTAGGGTTTGTCGATATAGATAGATGGAAGTAATAATATGTGGATTTTGGAAAATATTTACATGTAAAAGATTAAAGTAAACATGTAAAAAATATAAAAATTCAATATGTCAGCCTCAGCCCGCACAAAAGCCATCCGGAAATATAAATTACGCATATCGTAGGAAAGGGGAGGTTACAGGACACCACCACAGGTACCTCGATGTTCGGTGCCGAGCGAGCGAGGTTGTTTCAGGAGCGTCGGAAAGCCGGCACAGCGCGTTCAGTGAACGACGCCGACGGCGGGAGCACCTCTACCGCTGCTTATTAAGCCTTATGTCTCTTACTTCTCATATCATAGACCAATGTTGAACAAAGTTGTCGTCGAATATTAGTTGAAATAAATATGTACCCTTTAGGGTTCGTTTTACGTTAAAATTAATATTAGTACGTATTCAATGTCTCCTTTTAATTTCAATCCGATACACTAAAAGCGACTCGCTGATATAAAGACCGACCAATTTATCTGCAGAGTTGACCAAATGAAGGAACTAAAATTTTCCATCGGAGACTTTCAGTTTTGTTAAAAAAAAAAATACGATAGTGGCTTTCCCCTTTTAAATTTATAGATAAGTCGGTCGGTCTGTAACTCGGAAGAACTTTGCCTAAGGTCTGTAAGGTTTCACTTTAAACCAACGACCGTGCGCCTCAATACAGCCCACCCGATTTTTTTCAGAACATGAAATAGGAAAAGTAGAAAAAATAATTTTAAGAAAAATTTACGGACCAAAATATGAAGATGGATTTTACAAGTTGATAAGGGAAAAAGAAATTTACACATATACTTTACTAACCGCTGAAATAGTTTGAGTTTTCCTTTCCATTGATGCAACTTCCATGTATCTGAGTATTATTCAAATTTGTAATCGGAAAGATCATTTGAAAGAAGTCTATGTTTGAATTTGAGAAGTTATACACGCGTAATATTACTTGTCATTCATTACTTGAATTATAATTGTCATTTAATAATTATTATATATATTTATTTATTAATATATTATACGTATAAAATAAAAATTTAGTAAAGTGTAAATTTATGAAACACCTGTCGGCTTACTTTTAAAGTTTATTACATTAATAAAATATAAGTAATTTAATTTATATTACGACATATAATAATTATTAATTGCGTTAAAATTTAATTATATAATAAATATGTAACGTAATTTACATATAATTAATTTATATGTTACATGATTATCTTTTAGATATGTTTATAGCCTTCTATATAAAGCTTGTTGTCGTATATAGTAGAATAATAAACCTGAATCTTTTTTTTTTTCATTTTTAGCTAATTATAACTAATTAAGTAATTTCAGTGAAATCGCATACGTATGGTTAGTATATTACATATTTCGTAACGTATCCTATCTTTTTTTTTTCTTTTTTATTAATATGATTTTTATTTATTAATTTATATATAATTTCTTATATAAAAGGAATTTATTTATCAATACAATAAATACATTTTTAATTACACTCTAATTACGTTTATTATTACTACAGAATTATAGAGTTATTGTTGTTATTATTTATTATTACGATTATTATTTACGATAAACATAAATTATACAGTGCTACTTGTCTTAACCTGTTTGTGAAATAAAGCCTGAAGTGAAACGTGTGTGACTGTTAATGTACATAATAGTAAGGTTACTACTGTGTAAAGAAAAGTAGATATTTTTAATAATTGTTTTTTTTTGTTTTTTTTTTAAATTCTACTTACAAGTTTTTTTATTTCATAACTTTTTTTTTTTTAAACTTAGATTAAATAAATAAATAAATGAGACAAAGATATGAATTATATCCAATCCTAATCAATCTAAATTTAAAAAAAAAAGAACTTGGTAGAGAAAGGATGAAAAAAGCGTTAAAATTGGAAGAAAAATCAAGTATCTAAAAATAAGCTGTTTTGATTTCCCAATTAATCGAGCAGTACTTGTAAAATCAGAGGAAAATAACGTTTCTGAAATTAACGAAATAAAAGAAACAGCAGAAAAAGCTTTTACAAATTAGCTTCTCATAAATATATGTCATGAGTAACCACAGAGATTATCCCAAAAAATTAGTAGAGAACAAATATGAAAAAATAAATATCACCACCCGATTTAAATATTGTAGAAAAAATAAGTATACAAACAAAAAGCAGCTTTGGAAATTTAAAAATCCAAATTTGGAAAAATTTAATTTCCTAACAAAAAAAAGTTATAATAATTATTAAAAAAAAAACAAAAATGGAACCGACATCAAAATGAGCTAAAAGTAAAGAAATATTTCGTCCAAATACTTAGTTTCTTAGTCACTTTAGGTAGATTTCATAAATAAGAAAGCTATCAATTGTAATTAGTACCATGATTCGACTTTCGGAAAATCTCGACATATCTTTGGCTTTCACATCCTCTACACCCCAAAACCACCGTCAGTTAAAAAATTTATATGCATATATTTATATATCCTCAGTTTCTTGTGGACATGATAACTGCCGTAATTTTATACCAATCAATTTCAAATTGATTCATAAAATATTATGACCTAAAATCTCGGTCGAGTTCGTTAATGGGCAAAATCTGACTACGGAGATGGAAATGAGGAGGGCTTTATCGAAAAAAACAAAATATTGCTATAACTTTCTTATTAACTAAAATATCGAATTCGTTCAAAATTCCGACTATCCTTTGGATAAGGGCCTAAACCTTATCTAAGTAAAGTTTTTTTATATCACCAACCATTGTCCCATGGGATGGAAGAAATGGGATTTTGAAGCAAAAAAAAAAAATCATACCTACAGTATCGAATCAGTTTAAAGTGGTCGTTAATCCTCTAAACATTACCTAAAACTTTTGTCTGAAACAATTTTTGATCAGACCATTCCTTACGGCAAGGGATGACCAAAATGTTGCTGGAATTGTAAGAATATCTTACAATTTATTTCTTATCTTATGCTAAATATTTAAATACTATTTAAAAAAAAAAAAATTATAAATACAACAATTTATCGTCAAAGGGTAAAAATAATGTCGACGTTGTCCGTCATGTCAGTATGAAGCTCTCAATTATTATAAAATACAAAAAAATTCATTTAATATAGTAATTTGTGAAGGAAATAATTATAATGCATAACATATAAATGTTCCTGATGATGGATTAATATCCGAAAGCGCTCGGACATAAGAAAAATAGTTGGTAAATGGAAATTATTATACAGAGTTATCATAAAAGAATGGTGCAGTTTCAGTAATTCATAGGACGATTGTAGGGAATTTCTAGATGTTATATTGGTATCCCTGAAAGCCTCCAACCCAAAAGTTTCAGCAGTTGTAACCACAACGTCAGTTCTTGTATTGTTGTTGCGGTGACTTTAGTGAATTACTATGTTCTCGGATAAAGACAAAGCAAAATGTGTTTTATTGATGGCTGAATTACAATACGTAATTTTATTTCAACGTGCGTTTCGACGTGAATTCGGAACAGATCCTCCACACAAAAATAACATAACACGTCGTTTCAAACGATTCGAAGAAACCGGATCGGTTAAGAAACAGAGATCAACCGGCAGACCAAGTGTACCAGACGAAACGGTTGAACTAATTAGACGATCGGCAATTAGAAGTCCTGGGAAGTCCATCCCCCGTCGAAGCGTCGAATTAGGTATTCCAAAATCAACAGTTCACAAAGTTTTACATTAAAAACTGAAATTACACGCTTATAAATCCAGATACTGCAGGAATTGAAACCCAATGATGGTGTAAAACGTTACAATTTCGCTGTTGATATGTCGGACAGAATAAGCGAAAACGAATCATTTTTAGACGATATAATTTTTACAGACGAAGCTACATTCCATGTGAATGGATGCGTTAACAGATACAATTCACGAATATGGGGCTCTGAAAACCCACACGCGATTATTGAGAAACAACGCGGTTCGCCTAAAGTTAATGTTTGGTATAGTGTGATGAAAAATCGTATAATGGGGCCTTTCTTCTTTCCTGAAAAACAATTAATTGAGTTGTGTATCTTGACATGTTAACCGATTATTGCTTTCATCAGCCGGATGAACTCGAAAACATTCATCAACTTCATTTCCAACGAGATGGTGCTCCCCCGCAATTCAATGCATCGGCCACGAACGCTTTGAACGAAAAATTTGGAGATCGATGGATAGGCCGGCAAGGACCCGTACTTTGGCCTCCAAGGAGTCCAGACCTGACACCTTGCGATTTTTTCTTGTGGGGGTACATCAAAAGCGTTGTTTATACACAAAAAATTCGCTAGCTAAACCGCTTAAAAACAGGATTAATGAAGCAATGACAACCATTAACGAAGAAATGTTAACTAATGTTTGGAGAGAAGTTGAGTGTCGTTCGGACATTTGTCGAGCGACTAAGGGCGCACATATTGAAATTTATTAATTACGTAAAAAAATGTTTGAGACGACAAATTTGAAAAATAAAAAAACATAAACTGTAAGTAATTCTGTTTTAATTTAATCCATGTTCAAAATCGCACCATTCTTTTATGATAACCCTGTATAATTCATTTAAAATAAATAATCTGACCGGTCTAGATAATCTAATCAAGGAAGGAAAATTCTTAGGAAAATCTACAGTCGAAGAAAGACAAAAGAAAGGTAAACTCAATAAGGAGATTTAAAGAACCGAAAAGATTTAAAATTCGCAATCAGAAAAAGAAAATTAAATTTCCTCGAATCTAAAAATATTAAATAAAGAAATCTTCAAAGAACTTTGGAAACTAAAAATCCAAAAAGGATTGATAAAGCATAAAAGAGGAACTTCAAAAGGAATAAAAGGAAAAGTCTGTTTGGATAGAATGAAGTTTATAGAAGTTAATTTATAATTTAGGGGGTTCTTGCGAATGAAGAAAGAAAATGAACAGAAGAAGATTGGTTGGACTGCAAGAAAATGAAGGAAGTACGAAGAAATGAAAAATCAATGAAAACATGATATTAACCAGGTCCTTTGTAGGCCGTTTGGATATAAATAAAAGAAAGTTTAATAAAATTTGTATTGCATTTAACCCATATCGAGAGAGAAATTAAAATTAATAGTGCATGTAGTTTTTTTTTCTAGAACATTAAATAAAATATAATTAATTTTAATTAAAATTTATCCATTATTATATTAATTATTTTTTATGAAAAATATAATTAATGATTTGAAGGAAACGTTTTAAATGATTTCATGATTCAAGTAGAAAAAATAAATTTTTTTATTACTATTTGTCCGTTTTATTTCAGGATAAATTAGAAATAAATAACTTATGAAAAAAATAAATACAAAAATGAGTTCATTATTTTGTAAATTACTATTAAAATAAAATAAAAAAAAAAAAAACAATAAAAAAACTGTAATAAAATATGCGTGTTTCAAAAAGAATCATCCGATTTGAATTGTTTATACGTATTTTGAAAAATATTGAATACAAAAATTTATGATTAATTTTTTATTAAAGGTTTATTTATGGATATAGGTTTTTTATAGGATATACACATTAATATCCGGAAAAACTTCATCCTGTTTTATTGGTTTCTTAGGTCAAAATCAGGTGAAAACCGCATATGCCGAAATTGAACCGATTAAGGTGCTTTCACTTCTAGAGCTACAGGGCTTTCTAGATAGGAAAGTAAAATATAAGTTTAACGTAATTAAACGCAAAAAAATTTATAAATTTTAATGTAACTTGTTTTGTAATCAAATAGGTAGTTTATTTTTTTTAAAGTTTTAAACTTAACATCTTTTCTGCACCGAGATCAAATGAAAATATTAAAAGATTTTTTTTAGACAATCGAAATACGTGTTTAATAATGCACTACGAAAGTCACAAGGTTTGATAAGTAGATGTTCGTGGTTGTAAGAGGCCATACAAAGGCAATAATAGGTTGTGTAAATACAATGATGGAAATGTCTGCCGAGGCATCTGCGTATGTGGTATTCTGATAAAGGCCGAACACCTCTGATTGCAATGTGTTTCTTGGTTCAGAGGTTCTGAAACATGACCTCCGGTAAAGCTCATCAGGGTTAGGAACGGAGGGGGTTGTGTGGTGACCGGGATCGAAACAAGGATGTCCTCCCCCTACGGAGGTCAAAATATGATTCATCCTCTGCATTTCAATCATCTTCTCCAAAATATGAACTCATCCTCTACACATGGATATACACAATGTATATCCGTTTAATGCCAAATAGCTAACCCAAGAGGCTTTATATATGGTTTCCAACCTGTTTATAAAAGGTTTCTAACATTTTATAAACTGGTACGTATAATGTACTTTGTTTCTAGATAAAATTCGAATTTTTTCTAACTTTTCTTTGTTTTATTTAAATTATCTTAAACCATTTTGTTTAGAATTAAATTTTCTACAAGTTTTATTTAATAGTTTTTCGTGTTTTTTTCGTGTTGATTACCCATTTAAAAAAGTTATGGTACGTTAAAAAACATAAAAAAGAGAGTTTTTTTATCCCAATTTATTGGTTTCACTACAAAGTTTTCAAAAACTACTCCAGATACAGTTCTGGAGCCTATTTTATTCGATTTTTTAGGTCAAAACCCATAAACATTACTTATTTTGTTGCTTAATTAACGGTACAAAAAATTTAGTACGATCTCATTTCACCAGGGTAGCTAAAATCCGAGCAAAATCTTTCACTAGTCGTTGATCGCAAACGAAGTATTTTAGAGTATATGTTTATATAGACTTTTATTATTTTTCACCAGTAGATTAGATTATGAAAATCTCAGGAGTACTTCGTGATACACTCTGTATATAAGCATAATAAATATTTAATAATAAAAATGACAAGTTTTGAACTTCATTAAAGTAGTTGGGAACAAAACATTACGGTTTGATTTTGTTGCAAATTACAAATGAATTTAATTTTATCATCTAAAGAAAATTTTGATCTATTAAAATACTGAGAAATTTTATGGTAATCATAAATACGATCAGTATTGAATATTCTATTTACGCTGTTAAAAAAGTAACATCTATTCTAGAATCAAAATGGATTTAACCATTTTTAAAGTTAGATCGTTATCCAGTGAATAAGTTTTCGACTTACGTAATTGAATTTTCAAGTTTTTTAGATATGTTACGTCATCATCTGCAAAAATGTTAATACTATAGTAGTAAGTAGTAAATAGTTAATGATTTTGAAGCAAATCATTAATATTTATTTAATTAATTGTACGTCCTTTCAACTAATTATCCAATTACAGCTTAGAATTTCTTATCCTTAATTCGATCATTCCTGATATAATTCTTTTAATTGAACACTAACGGTAATACGGGCACAAGCATCCATTTAATGAACTAGTCTTTATATTATTTTTTTCTCTCATAAACGGAATTCAGAAAAACTTCTTTTCTTTCTTTTTCCTGTTTAGCCTTCGGGAATTACCGTTCAGGTATTACTTCAGAAGATTAATAAGGATGATATTATGTATGAGTGTAAATGAAGTGCAGTCTTATACAGTTTCTGTTCGACCATTCCTGAGATGTATAGTTAATTGAATGAAACCCAACCACCAAAGAACATAAGTATCCACGATCTAGTATTCAAATCCGTAAAAAAGTAACTGTCTTTACTAGGACTTGAACAATGGAACTCTTGACCTATAAATCAGCTGATTTGGGAAGACGCGTTCACCACTAGACCAACCCGGTGGGTTAGAATTCATAAAAACTAGACATAACTTACATAACGTCACCTAAATTGTTATTACATTTTATTAATATATATACTAACATCAAAAATGAATTTAAATGTCAGGAAAAGATTTTTGAAAGTGTATGTTTGGAGTGTCGCTTTATATGGAAGTGAAACTTGGGAAGAAAAGCTTTTGAAATGTGGTGCTATAGAGGAATGTTAAAAATCAGATGGGTGGATAAAGTGACAAATGAAGAGGTATTGCAGCAAATAGATGAAGAAAGAAGCATTTGGAAAAATATAATTAAAAGAATAGACAGACTTATAGGCCACTTACTAAGGCATCCTGGAATAGTCGCTTTAATATTGGAAGGACAGGTAGAAGGGAAAAATTGTGTAGGCAGGCCACGTTTGGAATATGTAAAACAAATTGTTAGGTATGTAGGATGTAGAGGGTATACTGAAATGAAACGACTAGCACTAGATAGGGAATTTTGGAGAGCTGCATCAAACCAGTCAAATGACTGAAGACGAAAAAAAAAATACTAACAATTCAGAAGGTGTTAATAAATTTTCTTTGAGCACGTATTTATATACACGTTAAACGGGAGGTAGAATATATTTTTTGTTTAGGGTTATTTAAAAATTAGTAAAGAAACGAATGATATTTTTCCATTTAAAGAAAATCGTTTAATTCAATTTTAAATAAATCAAGAAAAAATCTTTGAATTTGTTCGGTGCGAGTAATTTATTAAGAAAAAAAGCAACGGAACAGTAATAAGGCCCTTACTTGCAAGCCGAAATATTGTGTTGAGTTATACAGAGCGTTTCATAATGTTCTTAGAAGTTACAAAACTTCAGTACAAAAAAGTATTTAATTTACCTAAATGAAAGTTGTACGAGGTGATGAAGGGACTCAAACAGTTTTTGTTAAAATCTATAAATGTTCAATATATGCTCTTCTGGTGACACGGCACACATCAACACGAAAGTCTCTAGCTCTTGCCAAACTCGTTCTAACATGTCATTTTCGATAGAGTTTGACCGCACCGATTATGCGATTCTTTAGCTCAGCGATATCGTGCGGCATTGGTGAGATAAACACCTTATCTTTCACGTAACCCCAGAGAAAGAAATCACGTGGCGTGAGGTCTGGTGATCTTGGTGGCCACAGCATAATGTGTTGGTCTTCTTCAGACGCACGTCCTATCCAGCGCCGAGGTAATGTTGTGTTAAGGTACTGTCGAACCTCGTTATGAAAACGGGTAGGACAACCATCTTGCTGGAAAATGAAGTCGTTGAGTAGCTGAAGCATAAGCCGTAATTGTAACATATCCAGGTATATCATGCCGGTTACTGTCGTTAACATAAAAAAAAACGGCCCATACACTGCCTCACGAGAGATCGCACAAAAAACGTTTACTTTCGGAGAATCTCGAACGTGTTCCACATAAGTGTGTGGGTTTTCAGTTCCCCAAACTCGCACGTTATAACGGTTTACTTTGCCGCTAATATGGAAAGCAGCTTCATCGCTGAAAATTATCTTGTTTACAAAACCTTCATCTAACAACATCTTTTCCTGTAACTGTAACCAAAATCGAGCCTACTTGTTTTATCTCCATCAGAAAGACGCTGGATTAATTGAAGATTTGCATAATAATTGAAGGTTTGCATAATAAACGTTTACGGAGAACTCTCCGCACTGTAATTTTCGGAATTCCTAATTCTCTGCCTGCAGCCGCAGTCGATTTTGACGGGCTGCGAATGAAACTTGCACGCACACGTTCGACATTGACTTCTGAGGTTGATGGACGACCAATTGATTTTCGCTTGCACAAGCAACCAGTTTCACTGAATTGTTTATACCGTGAACGAATTGAATGGTGGCTCCTTATGAAATTTCAACCGAAACGCACGTTGCACAGAAATTACTGACTTTGACAAGTGAAATTCTAACACACAAAACTACTGCTCGCTTTCCGTGGCAGCCATTTTCTCTACTGTCGATGCCTAGCGAGCAAATGGTTTACTAACTGCATAGTATATGTGGAAAAAACTATTTGAAGTATTCTTTTGTACAGTACTTGTTTTATTCTTATCAGTGAAATAGTTTTTTGTTAATGAATTTTCAAAACTCCGAAGAACATTATGAAACGCTCTGCACAAGTAATATTTCTCTTGTCTTCTTTTGGAAGGATAGACGAAGTTACTTTTTAATAATAAGTGACTGTACTTTTTAGTAAAGATTGGACATCATCAGTATAAACATAGGAGTAAGTTACTATGATGAATACTGTTTACCTTTTTTTAGCTTCGTTCTTTTATCACGATGACGCGTTTCAGAATCACTCAATTGTCAAAACTTATTGTACTGGTACTTTTTAAATTTCTTTTAATCTTTATATAGCACTAGTTCTACGCTCCTTTCTATATTTGATGTCATTCCTTATCTGGCTTTCTTCTTGTTTATTTTTTATTAACGGTTATACTTATCTTTTGATTCTATTTATCTATTTCCTGTTTTCCATAAATTTAGGTTCTAGAAAAGGACATCCGATTGATTGTTGATCTACTCATTTATGATTGTTTTATTGTTGCTTTTTAATTAAAAAATTTCTAAAATGTACATTCTTCTTCATTTAATACAATTGTGAACATCTCATGTGTTCGCTATAAATTAATTTTAATTTTCTTCCCGTTTGTCCAATGCTGCATTACATTAATATTTTACTTTGTGTATACCGTTATTTTTATATATATTTTTTTCTTCTATGTTACAATTAAAAATCCTTTTAAGTGTGTTATTTATATTTATAGCCATTTTTATCTTATTTTCGTAAAGAATTGTTTAATTGGGTAAATTTCTTTTCCTGTAAATGTTAATTTATTCCATTTAAAGGTTTCTTTATCGTTTGTTGTTTTAATTTCATTTAATTTATTTTTGGTTTTTCTTATCATTTATTTTTTATACCTTTTATCTTCTGTTGTATAAAAAATAGTGTTCAACTCTTTTAAATGCTGGTTTCGTTAATGGTAATTCATGCAGTCTATCTATCATGTATCTAAAAGCCTCTAATTTATGCTCCATTGGGTGATTGGGATCACCAATATATATATATATATATATATATATATTATTAGATTATAGGTTATATTATACTTTAGTTGGGAATATTATAGGCAAAATAAATAAAGGCTTTTTAAACGTAATTAATTTAGTGGTTAATTAATTTAATAAAATAACAAAAATACAAGTATATTTCCATGTCATTAACTCTATAATGTAATCTATGGTATTGTAACAGGACCATTATAATGAACCAGGGTAACGGACATTTTCCAATTAAGAAGAAATAAAAATAAAAAGAAGAATTCAGAAGGAACTAAAAGGGATTATTTTCTCACGTATTTTTAACAATTTGTTTCTTATAATACAGAAAATCGTACCTACAAAAGCTGTTGTTCTATCAGAACGGTTACCGGACCAGAAAAAGAATTTATAGAAAAAACCTAAGGACGCAGAAGATGAAAATTATTACGCTTCAAAAATTAAAGGGACGAGACGGGTACTGATTCTACAAGTCAGGGGATATAAATACTGCCAGGGACCAGCGGGAACGGTCAGTAGACTGCGAGGCCGTGTTCGGTGTATTCATGATCATAAGCGATGACAGAGCAGTTTTGCAAGCACGAGTTCGACGAGGTTGCGGTGACAACAATGTCTGTAAACGTGTGGTGAAAACAAGTGAAGAGTACGTCATGAGCATTCCACTGTGAACAGTGCGTGAATGCAGGAAATTGTTCGATGAGTTATTTGTGATTAGGAATGAAAGTAACAGTATTCTACTCATTCATAAAGTGTAGGGTAGTTCTGTTGTAAATAGTAAAAGTAATACTTTTACTAAATTGTATGAACTTTAGATTTCTCTTGTGTTGTCTAGTTGTTAATGTTAGGAATTAACATTATCAGTCGTTATAACGTCTTTAGTAAATTGGACTGTATTCTGGTTTTTTAAAATTTAACTATATTTAAATAAACCTTTATTGAATTAATATTATTTATTTTATTTTGTATGGTTTCAGAGTAATAAATTGTATTTATAAGAAATATCTAGTTTGTTAGTATCTCAATATCTTGGTTGAACTGATAATATGCCACGCTCAATCTGTAATAGAATCAACCCTTTAGATCCTGAGTTTCAAAAATATTTCAATCATACAAAAGATGTTAATGGAATTAGTTTTTTTTTGTTTTCTTAGTGATAGATTATATTTTTTGTAGAAATTATCAATTAATAAACTATTCTAGAATATTTTTAAAAACCCGAATATGGATTTTATTCTACTTTATTTCAATTTGTTCTATTTTTATTTTATTTTTTAAAAATATTCTTCATTTTTATAATAAAATGTTTATGTTCATACAAAAATTAAAAATATGAGATATATATATATATATATATATATATATATATATATATATATATATATATTAGATTGATGTATAAGAAAAAATTACTAGTTATATAATAGAAAAATCAAAGATCATTTCTGGTATTACGAGTTAACGTTATTTTATTCGTTATAACATACAACACGAGGTCAATTGTTCACAACATTACTAACTAGATATATTTTTTCCAAGAACAGAAGCAAGTCTTTTTTTTTTTGTTTCACGTGTTTTTACTTTTAATTAAATGAGAATTACAGATGTATATATATATATATATATATATATATATAAAAGACATAACAGAAAAAATGTACATTAAACGAAATATAAAAATAGATAGAATTGTTATTCAATTCATTAGTAAGATATTTAAATTAAAACAAACAAGACTTAGATAAGTTAGTCTTTAAGATTCATTATTAATTCATTAAAATTCAGTATTAAAAAATGTATATATATATATATATATATATAGTACAAAAAAGAGAATTACAAATATATAAAAATTAAAAAAAAAACATGGTTAATCATGTCTGCAGTTTGTAATTGTTGAAATGTTGAAACTCAAAAAAAAATAAAATAAAATTAATGAAGTACCACTCCATGAGTTTTGCTGGAATATACGCAGAACACAGCGTTCCGAACTATGACTGGAATAACAATTTCATTCTTTAAAAGGCATGTTATTTAAAACTTGATATAGTGTTACAATTAATTGTATGGTTAACTAAATATTCCTAAAAAAAATAAATAAATAAATTAAAAAAATCCAATTATATTAAAAGAGCCGACCTGCGTGGCTGATTAGGTAGTGTCTGGCATTACGTTCGAAGGTCCCGGGTTCAAATCTCGGAAAAGCATGGCTTTTTTTCATACGCTATCACTTTCCACCGGTGATCACAATGCACTGGATCTAAATTTCGTTCAGTCGCCCATCTCCCGCCTGCGGAAAAGGCTGCAGAGACTCGTGATGGATGCCTGGCAGCAAGAATGGCACACCACGACTAAGGGAAGATTCTTGTATAAATTTATACAGGATCTGGGGGAATGGTAAGCCTCGAGCTCGTTTTTAAGAGCACGGTAGCTCGTCAACCATATTAATTTAAACCAATATCTGTTTCGATTCCGCCTGGCAGCTGATCAGCTGTACGTCTGCGGCGAGGCCCAGTTAAATAATGAACACCTGATGTTTCACTGCTCTGGTCTTGGGGGGGGGGACAGAGACCGGGCCACCCTGGAACTTAGAGGTCAAGGGGAAAATTGGCCACTCACAAGCGGCGAGTCAATGTGGCGAGAGCCGCATTGTCGGACCGTGTGGGAGTTCGTTGATGCGGTTGCTTTGTTCATCCGACGTCAGTAGTTTACCTAAGGGAAAAGACTCCTACCGCACTTCTATGGGAAACTAACCTAGATATGTATATAGCTGATCACCTGCAAATTAAGGCTCCAAGCGCTTTAATATGGCGGACAGGTACTTGCTGGCATTCAGCGACATAGGCGTGGCAGCAAATTGCTGTCTAGACGAAATAAATTTTAATTTATGGTTATCATATATATTTTTAGCAGTTGACGGGGTGCGCCTACCCATTTTAGCAAATATATGACAAGTGAGCGGTTGGGACACGTAAGCCGGTGGTGTATGGCACTGCGCTTAGTCCGCTCACGCTGTTAGGTAAGCTCTAGGCGTAATTTAGGATTCTGGTCGTTGAACGTTTCGAGGCTCAGTTGCCGTTTGTGGCACAGATATTCGGTCTTATGCTTTAGGACGACGGAATGTAGTGGTGGCGGCGGGAGAAATGCCAAGCAAACCAATTCCACTGGAATAAAGACCATAAATGTTAATGAAAAAAAAAATGAAAGAATTAATCAATCTGTTTTTAAAAATATATATGTATGTAATAAATTATAATAAAGTAAATTTACCTTTTTAAAGATTTCAAAAAGGCATATATTTTTGTAGGTAAAGATTTTTTAATCCAAATTCTCTTAGAAATGGGTATAGTAAAAATTTAATTGAATAAACAATTCCCAATATGTTTTCTAAAGTTAAATTTACGGAGGACCTATAGGAACCATTAAAAATTAAAACAAAAACAAGAGAAGGAGACGGATTATATCTCTGATTTTATTTTTACTGCGTTCTAGATTAAATCGTAATAGAATGGAGGAAAAAAAATTAAAATAAATGAAGTGGAAACAACAAAATTAGGTTACAAAAAAGAAAAATCTAGAAATAGATTGTTTTACTTTTGCGAATGATCTGGCAATGATGTTAAACAATTTTAAAATAGCAAAAATTCGAATAGTAACGTTTTACTATCATAGAAAAAAGCTTATTGTAATTTTACTATGAAAAAAACAAAATGTATGACAAATATTAAAAATAAACTGAAATCTTTAAAAATTAACTAAGATAAAATTAAAATATTTGAAAAATTTTAATATTTCGGAGAAATAATACAGGATAACGCCCTGGAATGATTCAACTCAAGAAGCCTATCAACTAACAAAAAATGACATTCAAAGAATCGTGGTTGGGAAAAATAATTACAAAAGAAAGGAAAAGTTTAAAAAATATTTTAGGTCTTAAATGTAAACATAATCAAAATATCTTAAGATCAAATGAAGAAATTAATTACAAACGTCAAAAAATTAAAAAAAAAAACGGACTGTATAAAAGGTAAATTAGACTTTTATGAACAATATTTTATATTTCCGCTAGGAATATCATAATCGATTTGAGTATTATAATTCTGCCCTTTCGAGCATTGTCACTCTGATTCGTAGTTGACGCGTTTCGTTAAAACCACTCAGCAAGTGTGCTAAAAGTAGTTTTGAAAATGGAGGTATTCCGAAACGCGTAAACTATGAATTTTAGAGTGAAAATAATAAGAAGAGCAGAAAATAACATTCAAATCAATTTTATTAATAATTAAAATAAATGGAGGACAACAGATTAAAAAGATATCTTTCTAAATTAAAAACTAAAAATAAGTGATATCATGAAATCAAAGAAGATCTAAAGGAATTAAATATTAAAGTAGAAAATATTTTTATATTAGAAATAAAATAAAACAATTCAATAATATTCAAGAAAAAGGAGAAAAAAATTTTTCCCAAAAAGAGAGAGATAAAATCGGTCAAAGAATGAAAGAATATTTTTTTCAGCCTCCGAGACCACCGTTAGGTATTGATTCAGAGAATGAGATGAAATTACAATTTTGTAAAATGTACATATGTCATGCCTGACCCTTGGATTCGAACTCGGGACCTCCGAATGAAAGGCGGAGAGGCTACCACTCCCTTTAATCTGCCATGAAAGAGTACTGGCAGAAAACAAAATTTTTTTTGAGCTTCGATGAAAGCCTTTCTATTTGTAATTTGATGTGATCATATTTACTTACGATTTTACTTTCGGTTTTCATCGGGATCTTGAAGTTTTGACACTTAAGGAACCCAAAAAACCAAATTGAAATTTTCCGGATGATAATGTACGCGCGCGTGCGTGTGTGTGTGACCAAATTGGTCAGATTACCTCTATATATAAGGTATTGATGACATTAAATTTTCAACTTCAAAGGTCAAGGGGATGAGGGTGTAGAGCAAGGTCACCCTCAGATCTCGAGATTTCACCTAATTAAGGTCATATTTTTCTTAAGCACATTTTTAAACGATTAAAAAATGTTTGCAAAAAAATTTTGCAAAATCGCACACAACGCCAAAAAGTTGTAGTTATCTGCTGTGTTGTGACGTCACAGGCGAGCAGTGGAATTAAATAAACGATTAATATTTAAAGTTTAAAAAATTAACTCGGTCTGGCTGGGTCTCGATGTCGATCATCCGGTCGACTTTCTACCTGGTGCGTTAATCCTCTCCGCTACACCGGTCTTCTGACCGTACAAGCAAAATTTGTTCTATGTAAGTCGTGAAATTACATTACTTTAGTAAGTGCCGACCGTCGCTGATAGTACCTCCACACCCCCGCAAATTAAATACGGTATGCGCGTACGTGCTTTAGTTAGAATCATTAAATTAAATAAACGAAAAAATATTATATTTAAATAAAATGATAAATATTTTAAATTAAGTTGTTTGTGTAAACCGTGCATTAGAAATAACCCACAGCTTTTTTTTTAATATTGTAACCGATTGTAAATTTTATTTTGAAACCAAAGAAAAGTTATTTTTTAACTCGATCTACATGTAGATGGTCTTAAGGAAAAAAAGTAGATTTAATTTAACTGTGTCTTGGAAAAACATAATTAGACTTCGGACTTATAGAAATAGAAAATTAAAATACCATTAATTTTAGGAAGGAAGAGTGAAGTTAAAGTCAACTGTTTAGCTTCGCAGATGATCTTGCAACTCTCTAAAAATGTCTGAAATTCGCAAAAGTAGAGATTAGCATTTTAAATACAGTATTAAATACAACAGAAGTAAAAATATCAATAGAGGAAATAAAAATCTTGATAAACATTATAAATTCATACAAAGAGAAACAGGAAAAGTACATTAAAAAAATTCAAATATTTAGATGAAATTATTCACAAAAATGAATTAGAAAATTTAGTGATAAAAGAGTTTAGAAAATAAAAAACGCTAAGTAATAAAAAATACTTTTAAAAAAATCTAAAAATCAAAGTTATAACATAGTAGTAATAAACCAGTGAGTTACCAGAGTGGGTGTAATTGCTTGAATATGAATAGTAGGAAAATATTAAAAATGAGGAAAAAATATATTAAAAATAAATTTTAGGTTCCGTAAAAATGAAAATACGCTTTAACTTAGAAGCAACAATGATATATAGGAAAACATAACGAACGTGATATAGGAGAAAAGAGTAATGTTTTTATCATATTGTGAAAATGAGTAATAATTATTGTTTAGTTTACAAAGCGATAAACAAATCTTTGGTTTGTTAAGAAAACTACATTACAGAAATTAAAAAAAAAAATTAAAATCTAAAAAGATAACTGGTATAAGATATTCCAAATAAAAGACATATTTGAAACAAATTTGATGTTGGGTTTTTAAAAACAAAAGACTAGAAAAGAAAATGCAAAAATGAAATGGTTGGAAGAACGCAAAGAATAAATATGGAGAGAATGAAAAGTTACTGGGAAGAAAGAGAACAGCAAATAAAAAAGAAGTGAAGGAAGTTGAAAGGTAGTCTGAAAAAAATGCCGAAGTCGAAAAAAATAACGTATATTTAAATTATGATATTTTCAGAATATTTAATAAAAATTATAAAACCTGATAATATTCTAATTTTTAATAACCAATCTAAAAAGTAGTGAGCCTTTTGCGCACGAGATAGCGTTAGCGTCCAAATCTCAGGGTATATGAATCTCAGTGGGTCAGGCCAAACGCCAGCACATGCTCTCCTTCCGGAAAGGGGAACGCTTTGGTTCCTCCAAACAGTAGGGTCCCCTATGGAAGGCAAATACTTGTTAGGCTGAAGGGCTCTAGCAGCGAAAGGACTTGACTGAAAGGGAATCATGTGGGGAGTAGAAGCTCATATAATTCTAGTCTCTTATAAAGATAGCAAATATGAAACGCAGATGATTTAAAACATCGGAAAATTTTTTAATGAACGCTATGAATTTACATGTTATTTTGATACAAATAAAAAAAAAAAATTATGATACAGTTATACTCAAAACTGACATATCCATTCTCAAAATGACAAGTAGCTTACTAAGGACTGAAGCAATTGTTACCTGTCATCTTCACCGAAATTCAAATAATCTGTTTAAGTATGTTTATATATCAGGCTGACCGAAATGTAGATTTTCGACCGTAAACGTGTTATTTTCATTCTGTTTAAAACAATGGTTTCTATATAGTGAACATTATTACTTTCAAAGAAAGTAAACGTTTGATTTGTGCCTCTTATTATACCTGATGTTGCATATCAGGTGTAAATTTTTTTATGATTATTTCACAACAAAACCTTGAATCTTGTACAAGGAAATATAGAATTTTATAATGATTATTTTATAATTGACCAGGATTCGTACCCGAGACCTTACGGATTAAAGGTTAAGATGCTATTACGGAGGACAGTAAAGTGAATTACATATATAAATACATCTAGACAACTAAATTCATTTATATATATATATACTTACATATTACAAGTATGAACACAACTCATTTATATACAAGACGCATACCATTTAATGTATTATTCCTTGAAAAAAATTTATTCCCTTAAAAGGTCTTGTAAATCTTTATTTTTATAGAAATCTATTAATATCCTTAACCTTCCTTTCATAAACTTATTAAATTTTAAGAATGCCAGATCAGTCCAACAGATCTCACTTCTTTCGTTTTATTCAATAATAAAAAAGAAATATTTCATGAAATCCCTTTTACAAAACTATTTTTTATATATATAAATCATTGATAGAAAGATAATAAATAAAAGGAAATAAATAATAAAAGAAAACACGAATAATACAAAACTAACTCAATGTTGAAAGGAAAAGATAAATAAAATAAAAGGAATAAAAGGATTGTACAGTAGCAATCCACTGACGTTAGTAATAGAATATCACAATTTACAGCAGAGGAAATCATTAGAGCAAAGAAATACAAAAGAAAAAACATAGCACATCCTACATCCTATTTCTCTTCTACAATGTAACACTGACCACAAATATATATATATATATATATACATACAGAATCATATTACTTATTATTATTATTATTATACCGTAATATATACGCCAAAATACAATAGTTTATATTTCTTAGCTAGAAAGCGGCCTAATTTCTTAATTTTTTTTTGTTGAAATAAAAATGTAATAAAAGGAAGACATAGCAATAAAATAAACGGAAATAAAAAGTTTCACGATTACTGTAAATTTAATGAGTAATTAATAAATTAGAAAATATGATAGGCACAAAAACCACTTACTAACAGAAAAAAAATCAGATTGAAATTAAATTGTTACGATCATCATTAGTAAATATTAAGAATACAATATTTAAAAAAAAAAATACAAAAATATATTTGATTACATATACAAAATTATTTTTTAAAATAACTTTTATTTTACTAATATTAATATTAACATTAATAAAAAAAAGGAAACAAATTAGATAAACCCTCTAAAAAGTAAACTAAATTATATAAATATCTAATAAATAAATAAATGTAATAATTATTAAATTTTAAAATTAAAAGTAATTAAAATATTTAGTTATCAAAGTAGCAGCAATACTTCGCATCGAATTTAAACGATAAAACAAGGAAGAAAGTGGATCGGAGTCGTGTCCTAGAATATAATCATCATTCGGTACATATTGTTGAGATTTTGATTTTTCATACAGAATTTTGATTCACCCTAATTCGTCCCCTTATCACCTTTTAATTATATTTTTGAAAACTGTAAAATTAAGTATCTTTTTGTTTTAAAAGAAAAATCTAAACACCAATTTCTACGACTGCACCCCCTCCGACTTCGTATATTTTCATGAAAAATTTTGGTCCCCCCTTAATCCCATCCCTAAAATTAAAATTTTGAAAAATATTGAAGCACGAATAACTTTATTTTCAAAGGAGTATTTAAATACTAAATTTCACGACTGTAACGCCTACAATACCTGAGGTATAGAATTTTCATTAAAATAAATTTGACCCTGATCTTTCCTAAGTCGGGCGTTAGAGGGTACCTGTATCGTAAAAACAATTTACCTTCTAAAATTCACTTACCTAGATTTAGTGGTTTGAGATGGGCGTCGATGAGTCAGTCGGTAAAAACACTTAATTTATACAAGGTTTACAAAAAAAGATAACGGTTTTAATTTGTTATAATCTCTCTTGGATGAGGTGTACAGTATAATTTAGACTGGAATCAAAAAGCAAAAAAAATTATTACTTCTACTTACTATTACTTCAGAGCATGATACGTATGAACGTAAATGAAATGTAGTCTTGAACAGTCTACGGTCGACAAATCCCTGAGATTTGTGACTAATTGAAACCCAACCGCCAAAGAACATCGGTATCCACGATCTAGTATTCAAATCCGTATAAAGGTAACTGCAAGATCGAATATCTATGTAAAAGGAAGAGTACGGGACGACTGAGAGTATCTGAAGAGAATTTTGAACGTTCAGGGAGTCCTTCCTGCGTAATCCTAAAAAAATTTATTCGGAAAGCCGCCAGTAAAATACCAGTCCCGGTGATGACAATGTAGAATGTATTAAGGAAATACATATGCGTCCATACTGCTTACCGTTGTTACAGGTTTTAAAACCTATCGATTATGTGTGTGTGCCTACTTCGTAATCGAATCGAAATAATACACCGTGAAGTTAAGTTACTTTCCTGATCGTACTTTGTTTATTGATGAGTCAACTTTTCATCTTAGTTAAAAATATAACTAACACTTTTAATATCAATATTTGGGAGTCAAAAAATACCCATGATCTCTTACAATGGTAGACAGATATGATCCACAAAATACGTTTTTTATGTCTTTTTTTTTTGTTTTAATTTATTACCCGATGGCAAGTTTACAAGCCACTCTTAATCGCAAACGAAAATGTAACAAGAGGTAAAAAGAGGTAAAATGTAACAAGGTAAACTCATCATCGTAAATCAGCTGATTTCGAAGTTGAGAGTTCTAAAATTCAAGTGTTAGTAAAGGCAGTTACTTTTACACGGATTTAAATACTAGATTGTAGATACCGGTGTTCTTTAGTGGTTGGGTTTCAATTAACCACACATCTCAGGAACGGTCGACTTGAGACTGTACAAGACTACACTTAAAGCACCAGAAGCGGAAGTCGGGCTGTTCCTATGATCCAGGGGTGACCCCGATGAGAGCCAAGTGAAGGAGCCATATGAAGGAGCCAAGTCAGGGTGGGGCAATTTTCTCCCATGACACTTCGGAGCGATCGAGGTAATGCTTTAAAGCTGTACCGGTCGCTCTGGGAGTATCCGAAAAAAAAGACTAGATTTCATTTACATTCAAACATATCGTCTTCTGAAGTAATACATTACGGTGTTTTCGGAGGCTAAAAAGGAAAAAAAGCGTTACTAGAGTGCTTTTTTTTGAATAGAGTTGCTTGTTGAATATAATACAGAGTGTCCCATATAAAACGCAACCCATTAATCACTCATCCATGAAATTTCAAAAGTCAAGCTTCCTCCCGTACTCATTACTGAAATGGACTCGTCCAACATCTGAACATCGCGGCGACGCAGTAGAACACTACCGATAGTAACAACAATGCAATCATAACGTTCAGTGTATTGCTAGAGACAAGATGGTGTTTTCGCTTAACATCAGTATTAAGGTTAGTCGAAAAATTTAGAGAGACCGGTTCTGTTAATAACGAGGAACACAAAAGATCTGCGTCATTGTTGAATACAGATACGGTCGCTGAAATCAAAGACCGATTACTCGCCTCGCCAAATAAATCGATCAGACGTTTGTCTGCTGAAATTAATTTGTCTATTTGTCTAATTAATTTGACTGTTCATCGGGCGACCAAACGATCACAATTACGACCTTATCGCATTCAAACGGTTGATCGACTTCTTGAGCCCGACAAAGAAAAACGACTACAATATTGTCAACGGTTCCGTCGATTTCTGCGCGAGGGAATTAATGTTATGGATTCGTTATTTTTCATAGATGAAGCATGGTTTCATTTGGATGGCTACGTAAACAGCCAAAACAGTAGAATTTGGAGCGAAATCACGAAAAACAATTACACCCGCAGAAGTTGGGCATGTGGTGCCACCAGTACACCATTAATGGAGAACGATATCAGGATATTTTATTTCGGTTCATCGCACTGTTGGAAGAGGAAGACAGACACTGCTGGCTTCAACATCACTGTGCGACATCGCACTACGCAGGTTCAACTTCTGATTTCGTCGAGGAATTCTTTGGTAATCGTGTTATCGGTCGAGGCTTGTGGCCACCAAGATCTGTAGATTCGACTGCGGCGAATTTTTTTCTATGGGAGTTAGCTCAAAGAAAAAGCCTACAGCAGTAAACCACGAACACTTTAACAATTGAAAGTCAATATTGAACAAGTTGTATTAAATATCCAGTCACAAACTTAGAAAAAAGTTGCAAGAAACGCTGTAAAAAGAATCGAAACTTGTATTCAAGAAGATGGCGGCCACTTCCAACATTTACTCTAAATGTAAGGCAATGGATGGTAATAATAAAAATTACATTTACATTTACACATGCCTTTTTATTATTTCAATACCTACCAATATAAGGTTAGGTTGCGTTTTATATGGGACACCCTGTACATTCATCGTTCTTTCCTCGATTGCAAAGTAGACAAGAGAACTTTATTTGTCACCAAGAGGTGCATCACCTTACTGGTATAACTCTGTACTGATCGGTCGAATGACATTTTGCCGATCGCTGGATCTGTCGGCACTGACCCATTGACATCTTGTTTGGGGGTTACCTCCACGTTAATCCGATCTGAATCCGCGTGATGTTTTCCTTCAGGAATTTATAAAGAAGGATCTTATGTATGTGTCTCCGCTATCTATCGATCTACCCGTTTTGAGGAAGAGGATAGAAATAGCTATCGCCTCCATTACACCACACCGATTAAAACACGAGACGAACTCTCCTATCGATTAGATATGTGCCGCGTGACGAAAGGTATTCTTATATTGTACCTTGAGAGTATCTCAAGGTAAAATCTCTGTAAAAATTACTCTCTCATTTTATTCGTGATTCATTAATGTATTAAACGTTAAGCGATATCAAATAGTTTTTAAATGCTGATATATTTTTTTTATACCCTGAATAAATGTATGTATATATATATATAGTTAGATAATACTAAAGTTTATTTAATTTATTTTATATTGAAAAATTTCACATTACTGCCATTAGTGTATATAGAATAACTTTACAATTAATCAAGGTCAAGCTTCTTTGTAAAAATAAATAATATATACCACAATAGAAATTTAAATTAACATGAACTGTATTAACAAAATATGCATAGTGAAAGCGTGTGAAATAATTATTGTAAGATACTTATTTATACAAATCACATGATAAAATCATTTACCCCCTTAATTTTTGTACCCCAAAAATAAATAATCAAAACTATTTCTCATACCTCAAACAAAAAAAAAAAGACATATTAGAGGCAAATAATCATTTATACACTAATAAATATAATATATATATATATATATATATAGGTTATTTAGACTTTGTAATAACCTTATTGACTAGTACAGTTGTGTACATTAATAATGGAAACCAGTGTTTTATACGCGTATATTTAACGGTTTGTTTACAAGCAATTATAGATACAGAACCTTAAATTTAATTGTTTTTCTCATGGTTCTCGTGAAAGTTAGACCTTATGTTACTTAATTATAACTAAATCAATGCTAGGCTATTTTGACCTGGATCAAACAAGAAATAAGAAGTTTTATTTATGAAACAATTACATCTGTTCAATTTCCCGTCTAGATAGCGCTATAGCTCAAGAAGGGAAAGTATTGTAATCTCTCCAATTTGGGTATATGCGGTTTTCACTGGATGGAAATTTTCCGGATGTTAATTTTCGTATATATGTGTGTGCGTGCCTCCTCTATGAATCATGAGACCTTGCCGTTGGTGAGGGGGCTTGAGTGCTCAGGGATACAGAGTAGCTGGACCGAAGGTGCAACCATATCGGAGAGGTATCTGTTGAGAGCCAGACTAAGGAATGATTCCCGAAAGAGGGCAGCAGCTCTTTCAGTAGTTGTTAGGGGCGTGAGTCAGAATGACTTAAACGGCCATATCAACATCACTCAATCCTCTGAGTACTGCGCAGCTGAAAGCAATGGAAAACTACAGCTGCTTTTTTTCCAAGAAAATGTGGCTCTGCATTTTCATATAGCAATGATGGAGGCGCCTTCCTTGGTAAAATATTCCGGAAGTAAACTATTCCCCCCTTCGGATCTCCGGGTGGGGACTACTAAGGAAGGGGTCACCAGAAAATAAAAAATTAATATTCTACGAGTCGGAGCGTGGAATGTTAGAAGTTTACTGAAATGAAACGACTAGCACTAGATAGGGAATCTTGGAGAGCTGCATCAAACCAGTCAACTGACTGAAAAGAAATAAAAATATAATGTGTGTGTGTGCGTGCGCGCGCTTGTGTATGTTCGGTATCGGCCTCTAAATCACGTTATATTTCCAGAATTATTGGACCGATTTTGTTCATAACTATATACGATTACCTTTATATACGGGACATCGATGCCATTAAATTTTCAACTTAAAAGGTCAAAGGTATAAGGCTGTATAGCAAGGTCATATTCTTCTTAGGCACATTTGTTAACAATTAAAACACAATAATATTTGCCAAAATAGTTTTTACAAAATCACACCCCATCCCAAAAAATTCTGTTATAGTCGTCTGTTATGTTGTAACATCAAAGGTAAGCGGTAGAATTAATAAATGAATAATATTTAAATTGTTAATAAGTAACTCGCTCTGGTCGGGTCTTGAACTCGATCGCCCGGTCGACTCGAAAGTTGGTGCGTTATGCCTCGCACTTATACTGGTATGCCGACCGTCGGCGTTAGTACCGCCGCATTTGTGCGAATTAAATACGGTATGCGTGCGCGCTTTAGTTACAGTTATTGAATTAAATAAACGAAAACATACATTTATATTAAAGTATAAATATTTTTAATTAAATTTTGTGTGTGTAAGCCGTGCATCAGGAATTACCCATAGTTTGGTTGTACAACTGTGTTATCTGGGTTTTTTTAATTCCCGTATCTTTGTTCTTTATTAAAACGTTTCATTTAAAAGTATTATTTCATTTATAAAAATAACAAAGATAATTTTTTCTTAGAATTTTTTCCTTATCGTTATTCGTTCAATTTTTTTTATTTAGGGTCATTCACAGGAACCGGATGTTTTTGAAGTGGGTTGTACTCGGGCGTTCGTGGTGAGAGGGGCACGTGGCTGGTGTCTGACGTTTCCTTTGTTCATAGCATTTACATTTTAGTCGTTGAGATGGAGCCGTGGACGCTAGACCAACGCCTGTACCCGTATGACAGTTTTGTGCGAAATGACGAATCAGTAACTGCTGTTCTGCGAGATTTCCGCCGTCAGTTTAATATCCATCGTAATGGAAGTGACCCTTCTCGTAAAACAATATCGCGATGGGTAAGCAACCTTTGAACAAGCGGTTCAATATTGAAGAAAAAACCACCGGGTCCCCAACGAAATGCTAGCATTCCGGAGAACATCGAACAAGTAAGGGAAGCCATTGTCAGAAGTCCACGCCGCTCTATTTAGAGGCATTCAGCAGCGCTTCAAATGAGCACAAGTACGGTAAGACGAATTCTGGATACAGACCTGCATTTCCATCCTTACAAGATAGCCGTCGTGCAGCAGTTAAACGAGCAAGATTTCACGCAGCGATTACAATTTTGTCGACAAATGCTTACCGTTTTTGAAGAAAATGAAAATTTGTTATTGTTAATGAGTAACGAAGCCCATTTTCATCTGAATGGCTTCGTCAACAAACAGGATTGCCGGTATCGAGCAGAATGAAACCCACATCAGCTTAACGAGAGACCACTTCATACCCATAGACCACTTCATAGGTGACTCTCTGGTATGCAATAGGAAAAGGTCGTCGGTGTTATTGAACCATATTTTTTTGAAGAAAATAACGCTGCCGTAACTGTAACAGCTGATCGTTACATTGCGAAGTTGAATACGTTTCTCATCCTTGAGTTACGAAACCGGGGAATCGATTTTCAAAATGTGTTATTCCAGGAGGATGGAGGTACAGCGTACACAGCGAGGGCAACGATGGCTGTTCTCGGTAACTTGTTTCCGGGACGGATCATTTCCAGATTCGGCGACATTCCTTGGCCCCCTCGGTCCCCCGACTTGAGTAGTTGTGATTTTTTTCTGTGGGGGTTTCTGAAATCGCGTGTGTACGGAAATAAACCGCGTACATTGGAGGACCTAAAGATCGCAATTCGTCAATACGTCACCCAGATTGATGTAGATATGCTCCAAAGAATAGAGACCAGTTACCGTGAAAGGCTACAACAATATATTGTCCAAAATGGACATCACTTACCGAACATAATTTTTCGTTCATGAGTAAGTAACAAATTCTTTGATTTAACAAGTGTTTCAGTACCAATAAAACTTTTTTAAAGTAAATATTCAATTTTTTATAATTATTTTAAAAACATCCGGTTCCCGTGAATGATCCTGTATTAACCTTTATAGAAACAAGCTAAATTTAAAAATTCATTTGGTTTAGAATGTTAACTTTTAATGAGATTTTTTGATCATAGTATCAGACTACACTTCAAAATAATTATTATTATTATGCCACTGAAATACAGCGTATCAAAAATATTTTTTCGTGATTTAAATCTGGACCACATTTTTTTTTTTCATTATTATTTTTGTTTCTCCTTTTTTATTTTTACTGCTATATTCAACAATGGAACCAATTGACCATTAAAAAAATAATTGTTAAATTAAATAATTAAATACAAAAAAAAAACACCAATGAATCGAATTTTACAATAATATCCATTGTCGGTAATCATTTGGCCGGTAATAATTGCTTAATGTTTGTATCGTATACGTTTGTGTGTGTGTTTTATTGGACCTCCTATGGTGTTTATACGCCCTCTTAAATCGAAAAGTATCTTCTTTTTGTAGTAGTAGCTACCTACAATGATTACCTTGTAGTAATGTTGATTGTGCAGCTGTTTAAAAGAAATAAAAGATTTAAGGTATACCGGAAGAAATGGATTTAAATTATAGGCTTAAAAAATCGGTTTGTACAGTATTACATTGCGATTCGTATATCACTATTAAACAATTTTATATCTCCGATTACATTTTATTATTTTTTTTTATATCGGTAGTAAACTTTTGTTATTATATTAATTTTTTTTTAATACAAATTCAATGTTACGAAGCAACGTGACCTAATGCTATGTTTAACAATGAAAGAGCGCAACAAATATCGAGTAGATTTACCGGAACACTAATATTCTTTCTTTTTTTGTCTTTATCATTCATTCTGTTTTTATTATTTTTCTTTTAAATCAGTACCTTATTTTTCTTCTTTTTCTTTCTTTCTAATGTACTTTAAAGCTTAAAGATAAACTTGTTTCTTCTAAACCGTTTTCCGAATGTTCATTCACCGAAATCAATTTACTTCTCCGACAAGTGTGCCATTTATCTGAATAATAAATGAATTTTATTAATTATAGCCCGCTGATATTAATATATAAATTATTTATATAATAATAGTTTCTACTTACCAACCATTTTGATTCTAAGTTGGTAATACTGATTCTACTAATAAACATAACAATGGAGACCTTCATACTGACATGACGGATTACCGATAACTTTATTTTACTTTTTGACCATCAATTTTTATATTTATATTTTATAAAATTCAATTTAGTATAATTAATAATATGTAAAGTAAATAATTATAATGTACAACACATCATTGTTTCTGAGGATGGATTAATAATACGAAAGCGCTCGAACATTACTATTAAAGATTTTTGTTAAGTGGAAACTACTATTTAAATAATGAATAATAGATCTTGAAACGAGTATTTTAGATGAAATGAAAATACTCATTTTTATGAGGGAATCGTAAACCGTCATGTAATAATGTGGGCAGCGATATCTGACAGGACTAAACATTTTTGAAGAAATTCTTAAAAGGATGTCATACCTTAATATTCTTGAAAATGGTTTTGTTTCACATCTTCGATAGAAAATGAAGTAATGGCTCATTAAGTCGGTAAGGTACCTTTTAAATGAGCATTTTGAAGGGCGGTCGATTGATGGATAAGGGCTCTAAAATTCAGTACTGCTTAGAAATCGAAAAAAAATTCCTTTTAAGCATAATCAGTCAAAATATTTCCAATTGCCAACTAAGAAATATTTGATAAGTTAAAAACTGTTAGAATGTTTTTTTTTTATAATTTTGATCCTACATTATGGAAAAGAAAAATGTCTAAACGCGATTGATAAAACCATTTGCGTATAATGAACAAACATATACAAATCTATTTTAAAGTTTTTCGGGTAAAATTATTAAATTAACTAATTTTTATTTATTTTCCTAATGAAAAATAAACAATCTCTTACATACACAGCCCGATGAGATGAGGATTATATTTTTGACTATAAATGAAGTCTATTGTATAGATTCAGACCTACCGTTCTTGAGATGTGTGGTTAATTAAATCCCGTCCACCAAAGTACACCGGTATTCACTGCCTAGCATTCAAATCCGTATAAAAGCGACTAACTTTTACTAGGATTTGAACCCAGAACCTTATTTTTAATTTAGAATTTTTTTTTCTTCCTGACCCCTGTATCGGCTCTTCAACTAAGCATCAAGCGATACAGGGGGTGTTCTTTTAAGTCAAATGACCCTTCCCATGGCAAATCGGGTCACCGGTTGGATCTTTCTGTTTTCCTTTCCCACTCTAATGAGAGTTCGCCGATTCTGGCGTCCCCCACCGGTTCCAGATGTTTTAATATCTTGCCCACTCTAATGGGGGTACACCATTATTTCTAGCTTCTCCCACTGGTTTCAGGTCTTTTCACATCTTCCTTATTATTTTCCACATTTGTAAAGGCCCACATAGCTTAAGGGATTCAGAGTCCCCCTACCTCATTGTCACCGTCAATTCAGGCAAGCCTGAAGGAATTGCAACTCTATAGGGAGCTGTCTTTCACCCCCTCGCCCCTTATCCTTACGTTGTATTACGCCAGTAATGAACGTATTACTACCCGAGAAAACAACGTATTAATGTCAATTTTCATATACGGATACTAATATTGTTTTTTTCGTTTATGAATATTAATAGTCGTATTTTCTCTTTGCCAATAATTTTAAAGTTAATAAATAACTTCATAATAGCAGTTGTAAATCATGTTTTTTTTTTTAATTTTTCTATAAAACAAAAAACTTAATTTATTATTAAAACTTGTTTTCAGAAAACTGTATTTTTTGTTGTATTAAATTTGTTTTCCGACAGATTAAATTAATTAGCCTAGCCGGACTCCGTGACGCGAATGGTAGCGTCTCCGAAGGTTTCGTCTCCTTTCATGTTGTTTACAATAGTTGTGAACGTAATCTATCATTTATAATAAAATTACAATATTATTGTAATTAAAATTACAATTTCAAAATTGAATATCAAAAGAAATTTTGAAGTTGAAGGTTCTGAAATTCAAATCCCAGTAAAAGTTGGTTGCTTTTATACGGATTCGAATACTAGTAACTGGATATCGGTGTACTTTGGTGGTTGGGGTTCAATTAATTACACGTCTTAGGAATAAGCAGCCTCTCTTTTTTCTGTTTAGCCTCTGGAACCACCGTAAGGTATTACTTCAGAGGATGATATGTATGAATGTAAATGAAGTGTAGTCTTGTACAGTCTCAGGTCGACCATTCCTAACCCACCGGGTTGGTCTAGTGGTGGACGCGTATTCCCAAATCAGCTGATTTGGAAGTACAGAGTTCCAGCGTTCAAGTCCTAGTAAAGCCAGTTATTTTTACACGGATTTGAATACTAGACCGTGGATACCGGTGTTCTTTGGTGGTTGGGTTTCAATTAACCACACATCTCAGGAATGGTCGAACTGAGAATGTACAAGATTACACTTCATTTACACTTATACATATCATCCTCATTCATCCTCTGAAGTATTATCTGAACAGTAGTTACCGGAGGCTAAACAGGAAAAAGAAAGAAGAGGTCGACCATTCCTGAGATATGGTTAATTGAAATTGAATTGTGTTATCCACTATCTAGTATTCAAATCCGTATAAAAGTAACCACCTTTACTAGAATTTAAACCTTAGAACTCTCGACTTTGAAACCAACTGATTTGCGATGACGAGTTAACCACTAGATAAGCACGGATAGGCTAGGAATGTGCAGCCTGTGTCTATACAAGGCTCCACCTCATCTATACCTCGTTGGGCCGTACGGTGAGGGAGAGTTGCGTATTGTTCACAAGTTGAACAGATTACAATGTACAAATTATAAAAATGAAATATTTAAATGATGTATCCAAATCATTTAAAATTACTCATATACGTTTAATTTGTTTAAATCGTTTGACAAGCATGAATCATTTATTATAATATAAAATTTGGTATGTTATATTATCATCCGGTACTAAATTAATTTTTCGTGCATTAATACAACTTAATATAGGCTATATTTTTTGATACGTGGGTGTATCTTTTCTAAACATTAAATAAAGAAATTCTAAGAATTGCATTTGATGTATTGTAATACATCTTCGAAGAATATGTATTACAATATTTGTATGTATTACGATATTTCTCAGAAAAAATTCTTTGAATACGTGAAACGGAAATGGTTTTCTTACTTTTAAAAAGTACATTTAAATATAAGAGAATATAAGCATTACATTTCTTCCCTTTAATTTTCAAAATACGTTTACACTGAATTTAATAAGTTGCTGAATTAAACAAATTGTTATTTTCATCTGCGGGCTGTATTTTAACGGTAATTTTTTTCTCCTCATAATTATATAAATATAAACATGCTGGTATATTTACAGTATAATTATTCTTTGTAAATTAATAACGGATTAAATATATATATATTTTTTTAAATTTTATTCGTTTAACGTAATTTTTTTATTATATTAATTATATAGTATTTTTTTTTAAAAAAAGGTTATAAGTTGTGTCATAATTTATTGTGTTTTTTTATTCAAGTTATAATGGTAATTTTTTTATTTATTAAAAATATCGCTTTATTTTATTAATAAATCAATTTTTTTCTTATTACATGAAAATAGTGATTTTTAAGTTAGGTGTTGTAATTCTCAAAGGTGTTACAGAAGCGTTGTGAAATAGGTCGTCGATACGAAATTTTTATTTTATTTTGCTGGTATATACTACTATAAAATTTGTTCTAACGTAAAAAAAAATTTTTTCCTAATCTTCTTTATATACGAAATTTTATGCATCTTTTTTTATCTTGTTGATATAAAGTAGAATAAAACTTTTTAAAAAAATATAACTTTTCAATGTTTTGTGTTCAAAAAATGTATATTTTTGAAAAAAATTAGAAAAATATGAAATTTTCGTAATTATGAAAATATAGTTAAACGAATTTTGATTTTTTTTTCAACTACGTCCCATAATCGTAACAGTTTTATTAAATATCCAGTCACAAACTTCGAAAAAAGTTGCAAGAAACGCTTTAAAAAGAATTGAAGCTTGTATTCAAGAAGATGGCGGCCACTTCCAACATTTACTCTAAATGTAAGGTAATGGATGGTAATAATAAAAATTACATTTACATTTGCACATGCCTTTTTATTATTTCAATACCTACCAATATAAGGTTGGGTTGCGTTTTATATGGGACTACCTGTATAACCTGACATGAATCAAATATTATTTCGATAATAGAATAGTCATTTTCAAGAATAATAAGTGTACAATGTCAGAATTTCTAAGAGAATGAAGATGTGAAGTTGTTTATAAAATTTTAATACGTGAAAGTAAACTAAAAAAGTTTAAATAATTCAAACATCGATATTTTTAACATTGATCGGCTTTCCCGCCCCCAATATTGCTTCCAAAGTATTTTTTTGAGGTCACTTGCACTAGTACTACATCTAAAAATACAAAAAAATATCGGTTAAAAAATACTCAATAAATAAGATAGCATTATTTTGATTTTTAGTAAGAGGGAGTTTTTTTTAGGTAAAATTGTTTTAAAAATTCTTTGATAATCATGCAAGCATCTATTGAACTTAATATAAATTGGAGGTCATATTTGCAAAATTCGGAGAAAATTGAACCCGTAAAAACTATGTACCCCGCCTCCGGGAAATATTAACCGTAAACGTTTACGAATAGATTGCCTCATATACTAGAAATTTCATCAAAATCGGTTTATCCAATCAAAATTTATTAAGCCTAAGACACACCAATAGGCATGCATATGTTACGGTAAAACCTCGAATACCGGTAAATCTTAAGTTTTACCGGTAAATTCTATACATACCAAGTTACTTGGTAAAAGTCCGAAAAAAATCTCGAAAATACATTTAATTCGGACTTTTACCAAATCGTTTGGTCATTGTTGACAATTACCATATTCTGTTGGTAAAAGTTGACAATTCTTAAACGAAATCACTTCTAAATAGGAAAGAGCATAAATTTAAAAATGCTCTTCTCAATTTCGGGTTTTCAGTTCAAAAATTGCATTAAAATTAATCAGTTTCAAACGTGAGAATAATCAATTAAATAGTTAACTCTTAAATACACAGTCTGGGTCTAACACCAGGATTGTTTTTTAACCCAATTTATTTTCAATTTTTGAGGGAAAGGGAAAGGGAAAAAAGTTTTGAATCCCAACTGAACGTTTTTCATTAAATACAGTCATTTTTTTCACTAAGTTTAACAAAACTTTTCATTCAAAAAGTAATTAATATGAAGAGCAAATTTTTCTTGCATAGGAGTTATTATTTAGTACTTGAGATGGGTATTATTTTTAGTTATAGAGTTTTTTTTGTAATTTGTAGTCTCGAAAGGATTCATATAATTATAACAACGAACATATTGCTATTTATCATTGTAGACGTTTGCTGAAAATTATTCATTCCTGAATATTAGTGTATATGAATTAATTACTTATAGAGTTTTTGAAATGTCTTAGTATTATATAGCAAAATAAAGTTTTTGTAATCTTTTGAAAAAAATTTGTTTCATTTTTCACCCGCAATGCACTGAAATTCCGAAATTGGGAAGAGAATTTTTAAATTCATACTTTTGAGTGATTTCATTACAGAATTGTCAACTTTTACCAACAGTCTATGGTAAATGTCAATAATGACCAAAACTATTTGGTTAAAGTCCGAAATAAATGTGTTTTCAAGATTTTTTCGGACTTTTACCAAGCGAATTGTTAAATGTTACAATTTACCGGTAAAACTTAAGATTTAGCGGTATTCGGGGTTTTACCGTAACACTTACATATGTACGTATGAATATACCTCCACTTTTTTTCTCGTTTTTTTTTTTGGTGGGGATCCTCGGTCATGAAACGTCGAGAAACGTAAAGAAACCTTTACCCCATTTTTTTTACTCTACTTTCTTGCAGCATAGCTATGATGCCGGGAAAGTAATATATATTAAATTTTCATTTAAAACACTTTAAATGTTTGGTGAAAACAGATAAATAGGGTTCATAGTTTTGTTTATATTTCGAAAATTCTAGAAATAAATAACGAAAGTATTATGTAAATGATAAAATTTAAATATTAGATATTATACATTCTACTCATAGATAGAAGTTTAGTCGATTTGAGTAACCAAAAAAATACTGCTTTAAAATTAACAAATTTATTTTTTTTTTTTAACTACAGGAAAACAAGTTAACTTAAAGCAGTTAATTTAGCTAATAAATAAATATTAATATATTTAAAATAATACATGGATATATGAATCGTATTTATACTAATACACGTTGTATAACGTCTAGTAAGCGAGGTGGCGTTGGCGTTCACGTGGGAAACGTGAGATCATCCCAGCTTAATCAAATCAAACTTTCATTCTAATGCCAGGTAGCAAAATACGCAAATAGAATCATAATGAGACGTGCATATATACTACTTACTATCTGACTGTCTGGTCTTTTAATTTCTCCTTCGTATCTCTTAACACCGAATCAATAAATCTACTCTTCAACAATTATTTTAAATCCTACATTTAAATATTTATATCTTATTATAAATACAATAAAATATAATAAATAAAGACAAGATTTGTATTTATATAAATTTATCTATAATACTACTACCATTTGTTTAACCTCAATTAGTAATGTTGATTCTCTTTATATTTGTAATACAATGATGTAATATTCATTCAGAAAACATTGCTTATCTATTAATCGAAAAGGGACATTATATTATATGTTTCAAAACGAATATCTGGGTTTTAAAACTGTGTAATATTTCTCACGTATCACTCACATCGATAAATTATATATGAAATAAAAGAAAAATTCAAACAGTTTTATTTGTTCTCTAGCTCTAAAGCATTGATTCTCAAACCTTTTCGCCCACCGCCCACATTGAGAATCAAAAATTCTGTAGCGCCCCACAAAATTTTTAAACTTACCAACTGTTAAAAATAATAATTGCATTTGCTTTTAAACGTGGTATATCCTATTTCTGAGTTGAAACTTACATTTTAAATGAGAGCAATTGAAACGCATATTTAATCATATTTGGAAGTATTTTTATTAAAATTGAGATCTGAAATGTACTGTCTAAAGTAGAATATTCAAGCTTTATTATTTTTTTTTATTCGTCTCTAAGCTTTATGGTTACAAATTTAAACTAGTTTGAATTCAATAATTTTTTATCATAAAATATCCCTTTAATTTTTTGTAATAGTGTAGTAGATATTTAATTTTAGTTCGAAATATCAGGAAAACATAATAATTTTTATTTTTTTTTAATCAGCCATCGCCTTCCTAAACAGCCTGAACGCCCCCAATCTTCTGTAGGTTTTCTACCGCCCCTTGAAGACCTCCAGCGTCCACAAGAGGGCGTTACTGTCCACTTTGAGAACGAATACTCTCTAAAGCCTCCATACTACCGTTTGCGTGCTAGCTTTACAAATGAAATGATGCACCGGTGACGATAAATATTTTCTTTATCGTGTCGCATTCAGTTACGAATCAACAATTCATATTGCCTATCCGGAAATCAAAAAATCCTTCACGAAATATTGTAGTGTAAACGACAGTCTTCTAAATTGAATGTTTTTTTGTGCCGTATCCCGATGGCGAGTTTACACTCCGTTCTCTTTCACGGAAGCAAGTGTATCTAGAATTAACTGTCTTCATGTGTTAAAATTGTGGCTTTATCCTCGACTGCAATACAAGCCATAGTACTTTATTTGGCAGCAAGATGGTGTGCCTTCTAAGTGGCATAAAGCCGTACGTGATCGGTTGAATGACATTTTCTCCGACCCCGCCGGGAACTAGATAACAGGGCTTGTTTGCCGTGGCCTCCACGTTCGCCGATCTGTCTCCCGGGCGATTTTTTTTCTTTGAATTTTTATAAAGAATCAAGTGTATGTGCCACCGTTACGGGCTGACCTATCCGACTTGAGACACAAGATTAAAGCAGCTATAAGTACATAAGTATAATTGCAAAAAAATTGCAGAAAAATATTTTTTGTAACTATATGAGTATATTAAAGCAGCAGTAAGTCTGGAGTAATTGATGCTTATCGCATCAATTACTCCAAACTTACTGATTAAAGCATGGGATGAACTCTCCTACTGGCTGGATGTGTGACGCATGATAATTTTTTTTATACTATTGTTCTGTGTTCATATTTCATGTTTTGTTTTCTGGGTGTTTCTTTTACATTTTTAATTATGAATTTTGTTTTTTTTTTGACAGTTTTTAAAACAAATCGTGTTCGGGTGATGATAACGCTACAGCGTTTTTCGCCCAGAAAAAAAAACACATGAGTTTCTTGGATTAGTGTTTTCATGGACAAGTTATTTCGAAAGGGTTGTAGTCCCTTCGATCTCCTGATTATACCCCTCCTGACTTTTTTTGTGGAAATACCTTAAAGTTGCTGTTTACAATATTCATTCTCACACCGTTTCCGAATTGCAGAGCGAAATTGAACGACGTGTCGCTGTAATTCCTCAACAAAAGTTACATCATATGTTTAAGAGCACGCAACGTCGTATTCCATTATATTAATCGCACACAATGGAAGCCACTTTCAATAAATATTGTAACTTACTCATTTCTCCATAAGGTTGCGTCACTTTTTTAACACTCTGTAGGTAGTTAGAGTTTTTATAATTAGTTTTATACAAATAAATATCATCTGCAATTAGATTTCCTGTATTTTATAAGTAAATATTTGTATTTTATATAAGGTTTTGAACTACTTATTTTATATTTCATGTTTTTTTTGTGAACTAATCATTATTACCAAAATTAAAACTTCTCTTCTTGCAGTAATCCAATCCTAGGATCGGTTGTGGTAGTCTTCCTCCTCCAAGGAATTCTATCTTGTGCTAACCTCTTAGTTTCCATGTACCTTTTACACACAAGTATGATTTGTTCAATATAAACTAGTCGTGGTCTACCTATTGCATTGTTTCCTTCAACTGTGCTCTGTATTGTGGTGTGCAACAAACTGTTATACCGTATTGCAAATCCTATCCACATGTTTCGCTGATTCTTTAATAAGCTTAGTAAACACGGCACCTCATCAATAGTAGATTATATTAGAACTAATGCATTCTAATTTAATCTAATTAAAACTACCAAAAAAAAAAACATTCTTAAAAATACAGGATAATATTTACGTATAGAAACAGCTTTATTCTGCATATGGTAGAGGTATTTGGAGGCAGATAGAAATGGGATCCTACATAGTTAAAAAGAAATCTGTATTATCGTACAATTTTAATTTCTCGTCCGCCATCTTGCATTCGCCATATTGAATCAAACTCAATTTTTTTTTAAATAGGAAAGTGGATATATGACATACAATTTCGATTTCAAAATTTTCAATGATGTTAAAGAACAATTTAGATTCTGAGTAACAGTACAAGGTGAAAATATAAAGATGCTACGATTTGCTGATGATATAGTAATTCTAGCTGAGAGTAGAAAGGATTTAGAAGAAACAATGAATGGCATGAATGAAGTCCTATGCAAGAACTACCGCATGAAAATAAACAAGAACAAAACGAAAGTAATGAAATGTAGTAGAAATAGCAAAGATGGACCACTGAATGTGAAAATAGGAGGAGAAAAGATTATGGAGGTAGAAGAATTTTGTTATTTGGGAAGTAAAATTACTAAAGATAGACGAAGCAGGAGAGATATAAAATGCCGAGTAGCACAGGCGAAACGAGCCTTCAGTGAGAAATATATTTTTTCCATCAAAACTTAATTTAAACGTCAGGAAAAGATTTTTGAAAGTATATGTTTGGAATGTCGCTTTTCATGGAAAAACTTGGACGATCGGAATATCTGAGAAGAAAATATTAGAAGGTTTTGAAATATGGTCCTGTAGGATAATGTTAAAAATCAGATGGGTGGATAAAGTGACAAATGAAGAGGTGTTGCGACAAACAGTTGAAGAAAAAAGCATTTGAAAAAATATAGCTAAAAGAAGAGATATACTTATAGGCCACATATTAAGACATCCTGGAATAATCGCTTTAATATTGGAGGGACAGGTAGAAGGAAAATAATTGTGTAGGCAGGCAACGTTTGGAATATGTAAAACAAATTATTAGGGATGTTGGATGTAGCAGGTATACCGAAATGAAACGACTAGCACTAGATAGGGAATCTTGGAGAGCTGCATCAAACCAGTCAAATGACTGAGGACCAAAAAAAAATTAAACTTTTACAAGAAAAACAACAATGATACTCGTTTTTCTATTAATGCCTTCGTTATCAAGTTATAAGCATTCAAAGATTCGATGACGGAATAATCGTGTAACAATAAAACGAGGTAAAACGCGCTGCATGAACAATTTTATTGCATTTTACATTCATAACGCATACATTAACGAACTTTAAACAGTGCTATAATGTTGATAATAATAAACAATAACTAATAATTAATAACACAACAACAAATTAAACGACTATATCAACAGATATTATTTTCAAAATAAAAATTAACTTCCACTATTAATATCAGCTGATATTTCTTTCTTATTATAAATAAAAGAAATCAGTTAGAATGACCTATTTGTAATGTACAAATTTAGTTGAATATATCAGCTGTTAATTTATGATAATGCACTTTGTATTACGTTGAAACAACGGATCTTGTTAACTCCTCATTTCACCTTTTTACTTCAACATACTTGTAATAGTAAAATTTGATAGTACTAACAAAAATTAAATTGTTGACCTAGCGGAAGAAATTTGTTTTTTTTTTTGGTGAAAGTTTTATTATTAGTATCCTCGTTCATTTATTAAATATTAAATGTTCAAATATAAATGCCTTCTTTAAGTAAACCCGAAAAAAATAACTCGATCGATGAAGTATGAGTACGGTGACAGAGTTCGACCTTTACAAGAGGTGTGTGATTTATTTAATAGTAGATTTCCAAATAGAGAACCAATAAATTAATCGATCAAGATATTATATCGATTTCAAGGAATCGTAAAGAATCGTTTTCGCACTGAAACACTAAGAAGTGTCACAGTCGATGCAGTCATTAGATATACAGGATTATCATAAAAGAATGGTGCGGTTTCAGTAATTCATAGGACGATTGTAGGGAAATTTCTAGGTGTTATATTTGTGTACCTGAAAGCCTCCAACCCAAAAGTTTGTTTATCAGCAGTTGTAACCACAACGTTAGTTCTTGTATTGTTGTTGCGGTGAGTTTAGTGAGTTACTATGTTTTCGGATAAAGACAAAGCAAAGTGTGTTTTATTGATAGCTGAATTAAAATCCGTAATTTTAGTTCAACGTGCGTTTAGATGTGAATTCGGAAGAGATGAACAATTTTTAAGAAACTGGATCGGTTAAGAAATAGAAATCAACCGGCAGACCAAGTGTACCAGACGAAACGGTTGAACTAATTAGACAATCGGCAATTAGAAGTCCTGGGAAGTCCATCCCCCATCGAAGCGTTGAATTAGGTATTCCAAAATCAACAGTTCACAAAGTTTTACATAAAAAACTGAAATTACACGCTTATAAAATCCAGATACTGCAGGAATTGAAAGCCGATGATGGTGTAAAACGTTACAATTTCGCTGTTGAAATGTCGGACAGAATAAACGAAAACGAATCATTTTTAGACGATATAATTTTTACAGACTAAGCTACATTCCATGTGAATGGATGTATTTACGGACACAATTCACGAAAATGGGGCTCTGAAAACCCGCACGCAATTATTGATAAACAACGCGATTCGCCTAAAGTTAATATTTGGTGTGGTGTGATGAAAAATCGTGTAATAGGGCCTTTCTTCTTTGCTGAAAAAACAATTAATGGAGTTGTTTATCTTGACATGTTAACCGACAACATGTTAACCGACAGCAATGACAATCAGTCACGAAGAAATGTTAACTAATGTTTGGAGAGAAGTTGAGTATCGTTTGGACATTTGTCGAGCGACTAAGGGCGCACATATTGAAATTTATTAATTATGTAAAAAATGTTTGAGACGACAAATTTGAAAAATAAAAAACATAAACTGTAAGTAATTCTGTTTTAATTTAAACCATGTTCAAAACCGCACCATTCTTTTATGATAACTTTGTATTACAGGCCTTTATTTAATGGCACTCATTCGTCGATTCTGAAAGCTGTTGTCCAACATGACATCAGTTATTTTTCAGTTCAACAAATTCTTAAAACATATAAATTTCACCTTTATAATCTACATCCGGTCCCCGAACTTTCAGTAGATGATTTTGATCGCCGAGTTAAGTATTGTGATATAATGCAAAAATAAGACGTAGACGCAAATTTTTCTAATTCAATAATATTTACTGATGAAGCGACTTTTATTTTAAATAGCTATGCTAATAAGAAAAACTGTCGATATCGGAGCGGTAATAATCCTATATGAATGTCGGAAGCTCGTACACAGCACCCTCAGAAAGTGAACGTTTGGGCGGGAATCATCTATCATTGTATTGTAGCGCCGTTTATATTAGACGAAAAACTTATAGAAGATGCTTACTGCAATGTTTTAGCCGATAGGATTTTATATCAAATACGCGGGAAAATGTTGAACAAGAATTAAATAATAACTTATGGTTTCACCTCCTCATTATTATCTAAAGGCACGGCAAATTTTTAAAGTATAATTTTCAAATTTCTAGATAAGAAATTCTTTACAAGTTTTGTTAATACATTTTACGCATATATTAATCATTTAACTAAGTTATTGTATTGAAAATCTAAAAAAATGGTTTCTAGACGATAATTTTTTCAGTTTTACTTTGGATATCATGAAAACTACTGGAGATACAGTTCTGGAAAATATTTAATTCAATTTTTCAGATCAAAAAGCATAGGAAACTATTAATTTTGCCCCTCAATTGACGTCCTAAAGATTTCAATACGACCTCATTTCACCGCGAGAGATGAATTCCAGGTGAAATATTTCGCTAGCTGTAACTCGAACCGAGCGTTTCTAGAACTATGTTTGCGTGATTGTTTTTCATTATTTCGATGATATATACCTGTGAAATATATCAGTTTCTTCGTGGGACACTCTGTAGTATTTTAATAATTAATATGAATTTCAATCACATCTATTTTTAAAATGTTATTTAATTGTGTATATTTTATATGCTGTCCTGATTAAGGTTTTATCATGGTTTCCCTTGCTCTATCCAGGCCAATCCTTGACGATTCCTTTCTTTACTTCCTTGTACGAAGTAAAGAAAGGATTGCGATCGTGAAAAGTTTCGGTTTTCAGATTTCAACAGAAATATCCATTTTGACCATCCCTGAATCCATTTTGACTAGTTTCGGCGTGACGTCTGTACGTACGTATGTATGACGCATAACTCAAAAACGATTAGCCGTAGGATGTTAAAATTTTGGATTTAGGACTGTTGTAACATCTAGTTGTACACCCCTTGTTTTGATTGCAATGGACTTGACCAAAATGACGAAAAAAGCCCAAAATCCAAAACAGCTGAATTTTGGGCTTTTTCTTAACTGCAGTAATAAGTCCTCATTGAGAGCGTTTCAACAATATTTCATTAGTGGTACTTATTTTCATTGGTTCCAGAGTTATAGCCAAATAAAAGTTTATTTAATGAAATATTTGGATTTTAAAAGGGGAAGGCACATCGGTTTAAATCAGGCTTCATCTCCTTTTTTTTAACTTTATTTATGTATTAATAATAATTATTAACATCTGATTGTAAAATTGTTTACAATAAATAATATAATTCAATAATAACAATAAAAATTTTAAAAAATATGAAAAAATATCAGAGAACTTATTAATGTAATAAAATTTTATTTACTTTTCATTTTAAAAAACTAATTTAATAAGGGTATAAGGAAGTCACGTGGTGTTTACATCAAATTTTTTATCCATGAAATAGCATTTTCTACAAGTTCACGATTTAAATTGTTATAATGTGTTATTACGTACCGAACAGAATAAAAAGATTATTTTTCATGAATAATATATATATATTACTTTCCCAGAGGATAAAGCTAGGGTTGTTTTTTTAAAGGAAAAAGTATGGTGGTCATATCAAAAATAGGGTATACGGTGATTTATAAATCCTTACGTTTTAGGGTTCAACTGGTTCACCTAAGCCAAAAACATTGTATATATGTGTATGTGGGTTCACTACTTTTAGCCGCCTTATACGAAGGTTATTTTTTTGAAGGTCCGATCGGTCGCGAAATAAAAACCCGCGCAAAAATCGGATGAACCTTTACGCATATGTGTTGCGCAGTGTCTCTAGTATGGCCTTCAATCACGCCGCGTCACTTCGTTTAGTTCTGAACACACAGCTACCACGTAAACATGTCTACAATAGCATCTCCCGCCAAGTGTGAAGTGCGTGCTGTAATTAGATTTTTTCAGGCTGAGGGGTGTAATGCAACTGAAATTCATCGACGAATAAATAATATGTACGATGAAACTTTGATGAGTGACAGCAAAGTGCGACAATAGTGCAGGAACTTTAAAGCAGGACGTACAGATTTTCATGATGCAGGCGGTCAGGGAAGGAAGCGAGTGTCAACCGATAATCTCGTTGAGCGAGTGGCTGAGGCAATTCGATAAAATCGTCGGTTCACAATTTCTGTATTGAGTGATTCGTTTCCTGAAATTTCAAGATCAGCATTTTGGCACAGACATCGAGCTGCAGATCAGCGTAGAAACATGGCTGAAAACATTAGCGGCTCCGTTCTATGACGAAGATATTGGAAAGTTGGTACCACGCTACGACAAATGTCTAAATCGGAGTGGCGACTATGTAGAGAATAGCTTAACTATGCAAGTACTTGTTACAAATAAACATTTTTTTATTTTCACTGTGGTTTTAATTTCGTGACCGATCGGACTTTGAAAAAAAAATAACCCTCGTATCTCAGGATTGACCAAACCGATTTTCTACAAATTTAACTCAATTATTTTAACATATGAGGCATATTTTTTCAAAATTCTTTTAAGTAATGGCAAGATATCATATAAAAACTAATTTCGATTTTCTTCGGTGAAAACTTTATTAAAACAAATTTATTACCTTCAGTGCATAAACACGGAGATTCCAAATTGCATGACAGTCTCTCTGGAGATGATTTTACAACTAAAAAGTAAAAAAAAAATGTTCATATAAACATCGATCATACATCGTTAGCGAGTTTCGGCTCGCGAAACATTTAGCCCTGCTTTCTGCTCCCTCTGTGAAATTAAACCGTACTAAATTCTTGGTGTGTCGGCCTCCATGGCGCGAGTGGTAGAGTCTTGGTCTTTCATCCGGAGGTCCCGGGTTCGAATCCCCGATCAGGCGTGGCATCTTCGCACGCTACTTGTCATTCATCTCATTCTCTGTAGCAATACCTAACGGTGGTCCCGGAGGTTAAATAATAATAAAAAAAATTCTTGGTGTACAAATCTAGGGGTAAATTTGGCGCTTCTTTAAGTTTTTTTTATTTAAAAGATTTAATGAAAGCAGTCCAGACCTTTATCTTACTTAGGTATTAATAAAAACGTAGTAAAACAACTCAAAAAGTTTTGTCGGAAAATTTATTTGTTTTTAGATTTGGAATAAAATAACTTTATTAATTTATCAATTAACGAATAAAAATGTCTGGTTAACATTGTAGAAAATTAATTTCCGTGAAAATTTATGTAAATAACATCTATTAAAATTAAACAAAAAATTGAGAAGTTCAATTTTAACTAAAAACAAAACATACAAACTGGATCGGATAAGTGATACGATTTTAAACAGAACAATTTTCATTAATCTTTGAACGACATACTATAAATAAAAAACAAATAGAAAACTTATCAATAACAGATAAAAATGAATAAATAACAGATATAAAAAAAAAATAAAAATCACAAACTTATTGTTTTTTTCTAAAAATTATTAAATATAAAAATATTTCTATTATTTTCCGACAAAAGTTATGTATTTTATCCCGTTTTTTTCTTAAAACTTAAGTGAACTAAAGAACTGAGACCACTTTTATTCAATTAGATCAAAAAACCATAAGGAAGCACCAAAATTATCCCTCAATTTATACCCCAAGAATTTTAGTACGGTTCAATTTCACAGATGGAGCAGAAATCAGGGATAAATGTTTCACGAGCGGAAACCCGCTAACAAACCATTTTCTGACCTATGGTTATATGAAAGTTATTTTCTTATTTTTGGTTATAGAATCATCTTCTGTGGAATTACCGTGTAATTTGTAATTACCTGTATAAATAATCCAAGAAAACGTTTTTCCAAAAATCAACCCCCCCCCCTCCACATAAAATTGAAACATATTTTTTATTCTTTAACTCTACTTTCAATTTAAAAATGTTTTTCAAAATTTTTTTGAAAGTTCATATATAGAGCTATCAACAAATATCTTCATTTTTTAAAAAATATAACCTAATTATGCAGAAAACATTTTAGTATAATCTTTTTTTTTCGTTTCTTATTTTAGCTTTTATTGAAGCGGATATTATTAGGTTTAGAGAAAAATTTATTTAAGCAAATTTGTTAATCTTAACCTCTAAAGGAATATATTCAGAAAAATATTCTTAAAATTTATTCTCCAGTTTAAAAAAATATATTATTTTTTTGATTTTGTTTTTTGGTTCTCTTTTAATTTTTTTTTCTAAAGAAATTTTGTTTTTTTTTTTGTATTTTTCATCATGAATTAAAGGGATATTAAATTAAATTACTTTTAGCCCCTATATTATATTTTGGGCCCAAAATGAGAAACGACATTTTTTCATTATTTTCATTTACGTTGTATGTAATTTTTTCAATAGCTTTTAATCATCCATGGGGCTGGTCTAGTGGTTAATTCGTCGACGAAAATTAGTTGTTAACAGCTGATTTTCGAAGTCGAAGGTTCTAAAGTTCGAATATCCTAGTAAATGTTAGTTGTTTTTAAACGGATTTGAATATTAGACGGTGGATACCGGTATATTTTGGTGGTTGGGGTTCAATTAACCACACGTCTCAGGAATGGTTGGCCTTAATACAAAACTACACCTCATTTGTATATCATACATATCATTCTCATCATGGGAAGTTTCTTATTGTTCACTAGTTGAACAGATTACAATGTTCACATTAAGAGAGTATAAAAAAGATGTTTTTAAACAATTGTTTTTTAATTAATTTCCTTTTATAAATATTTTGAAAACTTATATGAAATATGATAAAATAATTATAAGTGACAGTTGCCTTTTTGCCTAGGACACCTTGGCTTGCTTGCACGCAAGAGCAGGGGTGATGGGGTGCTTCTGATAATGGCACGGAGGATGCTTGCGGTGCGTGTATGGGGAAGGGCACGTGCAATGCGTGCCCGGATCAAAGTAGGGTAGAGCCAGGAAGGGTAGCTCCCTTGGGGAGAGGCATTCCGGCTGTCCAGAAGGAGAGAAGTCGGTCTGTTCCTGTGATCCAAGGGGACCCCGACGGGTGGTCTAATTGTAGAACCATGATAGGGGGTGGACAGGCTGCTGCCATGAAACCCCGGAGGGACTGACGTAATGCCTAACGGTGTCTCGGTCGCTCCTGGGGGGTTTAAAAAAAGGACAATTAAAAGTGAATTAGGAAAATAATCGAAGTTAATTATGATTAAAATATATGAAATAGGTAGTATCTTCACGTTAAAAGATTATCGAAATACATGAGTCGAAGTTGGGTATAAAACCAACAGTACGCAATATAATACAATAAAATTCTTAGATTTTTAATCTATCTACAAAAATGTTACGAGTATTCATAACAATTCAATTAGAAATTTTTTTAAATATTAAAAAAATCTATTGCAGTATACATAACAGTCTATGTACTTCAGATATAAAATAATAGTAAGATAAAATATAATGAAAAAAAAAAATAATAATATACATAAAGTTTTACGATAATGATTATGTAGATGAATCATAGAGAAGAATAGTAAAATGATGAAAAGAAAAAATAACAAATACATGAACAAAAAAAGAGAAATAAATGTGAACAAAATAAGAAAAAATTATGTATAAAAAGTTGTGGACTATAGAATAAGAAACAAAGAGAGGATGTGACGTCAACTGTAACTATGAACATTATTGGAATGCCAAATTAAGAAGGGTCCTGCACTCAACATAAACACACACACACACACGCACGCACGTACACATACACACACACAGTAAAGAGCAAATCACTGTGTCTTTGCCAACATTATTATGAGACTCCATAACTTCTGGAATGTAAGTATTTATATATTATTTTATAAATATTCCCACGAGTTTTATTATAAATGAATTAATTATAGACTATATTTATTATTAATAATATTTTAAATTTGACTTATTAAGATTATATCATTAACAATTAATCTGTTGTAAATAACCGTGGGGGAGTGGTAGCGTCTTGGCCTTTCATCTGGAGGTCCTGGGTTCGATTCCCGGTCAGGTATAACATTTTTCATACGCTACAAAATTCCATTTCCGTATCCCACGCACAAGCTTTAAGCTTATGTGGTGATGTCATCAAGCCAAAGAAAAAAAATATATTACTGCAAAAATTAGAAATCATATACATCCCTTTCACGCAAAAGGAAAAAATTCCCTTTTATCATGAAATGTACATCTTTCAGCCCATTTAATATGATCTATAAGGTATAAAGCTCGTTTAATAAAAAAGGTCTAAAAATTATAAAAAAATTAAAGATAATTCAGCTTATCATGAATAATTTTTATATGTTTTTTCTTAAAACTAAGATCATATTAATGCGATTTTTTAAAGCGTCAATCGAAACTTCCGCTACGATGAAAATCGATGACACTTGTTCTGCCCGATTAAAACGGTTTCGATGTACGAGATCTATTAAAGAAATTACCGAACTTTTTTAATTACGCGCTAACGAAGATATTTAGTGATATGCGGTTGGCAGAACTGTGTACCGCATAACCTCCTCTGTAATCACATGTTCTTGTGTTGTTGATATCTCTTTTTGTGTTATTGTTGTTTAAGTACAACATGTTTAAGTGTTAGTAACGATTTTTGTAATGTGCGATTTTTTGATGATTGAAATTTTGTTTTAATTTCGTAGCCGTAAACTCAGCTTTTGTCTCCCGTTACGATCGTTTGCGTGAATGTTTATCGTCATCGCATTGTTCAAGGAGTTGCCGGCAATTTTCCACACGATGTTCTTTCTGCTGTTTGGTCATCAAACTAGGAACAGATTTTGCTGCAACTCGATGCATTTCAGTTTTTCAGTCAAATGTTACGGCACGATCCAATCGAGATGCTAATCCTTTCTGTAAGTTCTCCGACAATCAATTGTCGATTTGCACGCACTAGGTTGTTGATTTTCTAAACATGTGTGTCATCAATTTAAGTCGAAAGACTTCTTGGTCGAGGGTAATCTTCGATTAACTGACGACCACTTTTAAACTGTGAAAACCATTCGCAACATTGCGTATGAACCAGAACATCATCTCTATAAGCTTATTTCAAAACTTGAAAAGTTTCTGTGAAATTTTTCCACAGTTTCACGCAAAATTTTATGTTGTATCATTACTCTCGAAAATCACACATTACAATAATTATTAGTAACGCTTAAACAAGTTACACTCAAATAACAATAACATGAAAACTAAACGAGATATCAATAATCCAAGAATATGTGGTTACAGAAGTTACCCGGAACACAATGCTGTCAAACGCACGTTACTACGTATCTCCGTTGGCGCGTAATTCAAAAAAGGTTCGGTTATTTTTTTGAACGGATATCGTACTTATAAAAATTTGTCTAGTTAATAGAATTTTTACAGTAATGTTGTAACAACTTCCGGTTTTAATATGAAACATTAAAATCTATGTACAACGCGCAGGCTAATTTTACAACCGTCATTCGGGACAAAATGATGCGATAGGTACTTGGATGTGTAAGGTATGTACGTAAGTGGTGTAGAGGGAGATGGTTATAATACATAACTGAATTTATATATTAAAAAAATATATATATGACAAAAAAATAAACAATGGAAAACAAAACGATTCAAATATTAATAAACAAGAAAAATTAAATACAAGGCTCATAATATTGAATAAAACATATACAAAAAAGTAAATAAAAATCTTTCAACAAAATTGTATTATTTTTTAAATTGATGGAAAGATTGCGGAAATGTTTACTTTGCTTGTAGACTGTGTTTTATTTTTATGTAATGCTTTTCATTTTTTTGTAAAAATAAATATGTACATATTTACTACAACCTATTAAAAAACAATTTGAGTATATTTTTTTATATACTGTATAGAAAAATAATATATTTAAGAAATTTTATTTGTTTTAAAAAAAACGTATACCTGTATATATTTCCTTGTGTTACCGCTTGCATCTGTGTAAAAGAACTTTATCGGTTAGAAAATCGTTTTTATACTTTATTATTAAAGACCAGAATCGTTGTATTGTCTTCTTTTAAACAATATCGATATATATCAGTATATTATTATCGATATATCGTTTCATCGGGTTAAATTTAAGGTTAAAGATACAATGTTTATCGTTTACATCAGTTATACTACGATATATAATTTTATGTTAGTAATAAAATAACATAAAAATGTTAAATGTGATTATATCTTTGATATACCAAAGAAAATATATAATAAATTACTGTGAAAAAAATAAACAGCGTTAAGCTTTATATTCTAAATTAATTTATAATGAATCATCAACTGTAAATGAAATTCCGTTCAAAAAACGGTAAAAAATTACTTAAAATCTAAAACAAGATGAATATTTCGAATGATAATCAATCATCATCAAAATAATTTATTTATTCCTAATGTATACGTTACAATCTGTTCAGGTAGCTGTGGCGGGTCAACCCACCGGGTTGGTCTAGTGGTGAATGCGTCTTCCCAAATCAGCTGATTTGGAAGCCGAGAGTTCCAACGTTAAGTCCTAGTAAAGCCAGTTATTTTTACATGGATTTGAATAATAGATCATGGATACCGGTGTTCTTTGGTGGTTGGGTTTCAATTAACCACATCTCAGGATTGGTCGAACTGAGAATGTACAAGACTACACTTTATTTACACTCATACATATCATCCTCATTCATCCTCTGAAGTATTATCTAAACGGTAGTTACCGGAGGCTAAACAGGAAAAAGAAAGAAAAGCAGTGGCGGGTGGCGTAGAGGCACTGTGGAAATGCAGCACCTCCTATTTCCACTTGATATTATCGATAATATTTAATACAATGAGTTCTGTTTTCTCTAATTCTTTTTTTTATACTTTTACAATAATAATCCTTAATCTTAATGTCAGTAGCCGTCCCCAAGTTTATGAAAAAGTAACAAAAACTTTTTATGGAACTGTGCACTTCACAGTTCCAGTGCCGTGGTATTTGACTGTTGCACGCATGTGCACATAGGAAGCTGCACGCTAGGCTGCGAGGGAGAGAGAACACTGTCGTTCCCAACGTGCCAACCCTGGCGTGCTGGTGGAAGGTAGTTTTTGTTTTACTTCGCGTGTGTATGGAACGTTTCTTGTTCATTCCCTTTTCTAGTTTAGTCTGTGGAAGGAATATGAAAACGGTTTAGTTGTTTTTTTCAGTAGTGATCAGGAGATGTTGAAAAGCAAGGGCTCTTTGATTACCAAATCTGTCCAAAAACACACTGGAAGGGAGAAAGAGAAGATAATTAGTAAAAACGAATTATGTATTTGTTTTTGTGTACATAGAAATTTAAATTAAACACCGTTGGACTACAGTGTTTTTAAGCGGACATTTTATTAAGTTATTGTCTAATAATACTAAAAAATAAACTGTATTGACATTTTATTATTTATTCGGTTAAACTAAATATGGTTTTAAGCACGATGTGCTTAAAAACTGTGTACCATACTCTTGAATGTGATAAAGTGTAGAATTAGATTACTATCCTGCTTCCAGCTATTCTATTTAATTCATTTTTTCGGTTTTTTTAAATTTATAGAACACTTTAACTTGACCTTGAAAAGCCCTGGAAAAACATTTTTCCGGATTAGAACCCCCACTAATTTTAGCTACGAGCCACCACTCTCAACTTGTAAACATCAAGCAAGCCCCCCCTCCATCGAATGTAATGAGGATGATATGTAAATGAGATGTTGTTTTGTATAGATTCAGGCCGACCATTCCTGAGATTTGCGGTTAATTGAACCTCAAACACCAAAGTACATAAGTATCCACTGTCTTTCTTTTTCTGTTTAGCCTCTGGAACCACCATAATACAGGGTGTCCCATATAAAACGCAATCCATCAATCACTCGCCATGAAATTTGAAAAGTCAAACTTACTCCCCTACTCGTTACTGAAATGGACTCGTCCAACATCTGAACATCGCGGCGACGCAGTAGAACACTACCGATAGTAACAACAATGCAATCATAACCTTCAGAGTATTGCTAGAAACAAGATGGTGTTTTCGCTAGATGAACGTGTTTTCATCGTTGAGTCGTACTTCAGTACGAAATCAGTGGTTGCAGTACAAGATTTGTTTCGCCATAAGTACCCAGATAAACCGGCTCCTAACAAAACATCAGTGTTAAGGTTAGTCGCAAAATTTAGAGAGACCGGTTCTGTTAATAACAAGGAACACAAAAGATCTGCTTCAGTGTTGAATACAGATACAGTTGCTGAAATCAAAGACCGACTACTCGCCTCGCCAAATAAATCGATCAGACGTTTGTCTGCTGAAATTAATTTGTCTAAATCAACTGTTCATCGGGCGACCAAACGATTACAATTACGACCTTATCGCATTCAAACGGTTCATCGAATTCTTGAGCCCGACAAAGAAAAACGACTACAATATTGTCAACGGTTCCGTCGATTTCTGCGCGAGGGAATTAATGTTATGGATTAGTTATTTTTCATAGATGAAGCACGGTTTCATTTGGATGGCTACGTAAACAGCCAAAACAGTAGAATTTGGAGCGCTGAAAATCCCCACGTTTGTTACGAAAAACAATTACACCCGCAGAAGTTGGGCGTGTGGTGCGCGATATCGCGGAATAAAAAAATCGGTCATATTTTTTTCGAGTACACCATTAATGCAGAACGATATCAGGATATTTTATTTCAGTTCATCGCACTCTTGGAAGAGGAAGGCAGACACTGCCGGCTACAACATGACTGTGCGACATCGCACTACGCAGGTTCAACTTCTTATTTCGTTGAGGAATTCTTTGGTGATCGTGTTATCGGTCGAGGCTTGTGGCCACTAAGATCTCCAGATTTGACTGCGGTGGATTTTTTTCTACGGGGTTATCTCAAAGAAAAAGCCTACAGCAACAAACCACGAACCCTTGAACGATTGAAAGTCAATATTGAACAAGCTGTATTAAATATCCAGCCACAAACTTTGAAAAACGTTGCAAGAAACCCTGTAAAAAGAATTGAAGCTTGTATTCAAGCAGATGGCGGCCCTTTTTTTCCAACATTTACTCTAAATGTAAGGTAATGGATGGTAATAATAAAAATTACATTTACATTTACATATGCCTTTTTATTATTTCAATACCTACCAATATAAGGTTGGGTTGCGTTTTATATTGGACACTCTGTTATATTACTTCAGAGGATGATATGTATGAATGAAGTGTAGTCTTGTACAGTCTGTCAGGTCGACCGTTCCTGAGACGTGCGGTAAATTGAAATCGAACCACCAAAGAACAGCGGTATCCACGAACTAGTATCCACTGTTTAGTATTTATCCGAATAAAAACAACCAGTTTTTAATACGATTAAAACTGAGTATTTTCGGTTTCAAAATTAACTTAAACAAGTGATTAGCGGCAGCGACTAGAAATTTATTACAATTAATGAAAAAAATTATATTAATAAATAAATATTACTTATAAAACGAGTATTTCTTCGCTTAGCCGGCCTCCGTAGCGCGAGTAGCGCTACGGTCTCGGCTAGCGCGTGTAGCGTCTCGGTTTTTCATCCGTAGGTCCCGGGTTCGAATCCCGATCAGGCATACCATTTTCACACGATATAAAAAATTCCATCCTCTGAAGCAATACTTAACGATGATCCTTGAGGTTAAAAAAAAGTATTTCTTATTTTTAAAAGTTCATACAAATAAATAATAATAAAAAAAATCATTTACTTAATAAGTAAAAGAAATATAGTTCTAAGCCAATCGAAACAGTAAAATAGCTAATAATAAATTACGAATATATATATATTTTTTTAAGTTAATAAATAACTAAATTGATCCTAATATTTTGTATTTTACCCAGATTTGACGAAAACTACTACAGATACAATCCTTGGATCTAATTTCTTTTCAATTTTTCAAATCGTATTTCGTATAAAACAACTAAATATACCCATTAATTTGGTTCCCTAGAATTATAATCTGGCTTAATTTTAATGAAATCTCAGAAATCAGGAAGAAATCTTTTGCCAGCCAACACCTGCTAACGAAGCGAATCTCTGTTTATATGAACTTTCTTCATTTCTTTTCCATTAAATGGCAGCGTTTGCATTTTTGTTAGGAGTAGTTTAAACGGGCCTCGGTATCGGCTGGAATGACATCGTTACATATTGCCGGCATCGCAGTGACTGGCCCGCTGACTGCGTTTTGACGGCAGCAGATTATTGTCAAAGCAATAAAAATGAAGAGTAGTATTTCATTGATTATAATGTTATTAATTTACACAATTTTTTTTTTACAAACGGGTATTTTCATTTAATATTAATCATACACTATATCATATTCAGTTAAACTAGTTGATGTAAACAAACTGCACGTACGCGTGTTCAGGCGGCCGATTCACAAGTTATTTCCTCTAAATCCTGATGATAAAAGAAATTATACGACGTTAATATTCAATAACCGCACACTATTATATTTTTAATTATTATATATATTTAAAATTTAAATTAATTAAAGCATTTTATTCGAGTTTTTTGAGAATTACGAAATTGTCAGTTGCCCACAATCAATAAAATTTCAGTAGTATTTTAGACTTAAATCCTGTTTTCATATTCAGATACCGAGAAATACTTTGTGATGTCAGTATTAAGAGTTACAACGGGAGGCTCAATTTTATTTTCTGTTTTTTTTTTTTTTTTTTTGCTTTTACGACCTCACAGGATCACTTTAGTTCAATTTTTGGGCCAGACCGTTTTGTAATCGGTTCTTCTTATTTCCGAATCGTGTGAGTTGTTTTATTCTTGCTTCTTTTCTTTTTGCCCACATATTTTTGAGACGTTTTGATCTTTGTCGCCATCTTTCTTTTTCCTGTTTAGCCTCCGGTAACTACCGTTTAGATAATACTTCAGAGGATGATATGCATGAGTGTAAATGAAGTGTAGTCTTGTACATTCTCAGTTCGACCATTCCTGAGATGTGTGGTTAATTGAAAACCCAACCACCAAAGAACACCGGTATCCACGATCTAGTATTCAAATCCGTATAAAAATAACTGGCTTTACTAGGACTTGAACGCTGGAACTCTCGACTTCCAAATCAGCTGATTTGGGAAGACGCGTTCACCCCACTAGACTAACCTGGTGGGTTATGTTTTAAATTAAAATTTTTTTTTTGTTACAAGGGTTTCTCGTAATCTATTTACCTTAGAGATTGGAATTGGGTATTTTTTTTTTTTTTTTTTTTTTTTAGTTTTTTGTTATCGTTTCGACCTCCATCAAAGCTCTTCCCTGCGTTTATCAACATACACAGGCGAAGGTCCGAATAAGCAAATATTTCACCGACCTTCTTGGTATGATCTTTGTCGCCTTCCTCGTTTGAATACACTTTGTTAAATTTCTTTTTGATTTTAGGTTCAAATGTTATCATATTAGTTTGTCGTATTTTCCAGATTTTGTGATTAGATCTTCTTTGGATATTTTCAATTCTTTCATATCTTTTCGGACTTCCTTTTTCCATTTCGGTTTTGTTGTTTTTTCCCAGTATAAGTTAATTATTTGGTTTGCAAGTCTGGTGTTTTCTGCTCTGAGTAGGTGCCCCAAGAATGAAATTCTTTTTTTCCTGAAGAAATTTGTTAGTGGGGTTATTATTTTATATACTTCTTCATTTGGGATTATCCTCCTCTGTCCTTCTGCTATGTTTTTCTTGTTTATGCATTTTTTGACTATCTTCCTTTGTATCTTTCCGATCGTTCTACTTCTCCAATTTCGTATGGTCCGAAGAAAGTCTTGCTGGCGTATTGTATTTCTGGAAGAATTACTGTTTGGTAATGTCTGATTTTAGTTTTTGTTGATAGGCATTTTTTTATTGTATATGTTTTGGGCAGTTATATTTTGTAAGTTTCTCAGTTTTATCTTGCCAGTTTATTTACTCATTGTTGTTATGTGTTATGGTATCTCCTAGGAATTTATATTTTTCCACTAGTTCCACTTTGTTTCCGTTTATGTTTACATGATTAATACGTAATGGATTCCTCACCATAATTTTAGTTTTTTCGTATGATATTTTCAAACCTTTTTGTTTTCTATTATATTATCCTATTCCCAGTAATTTGGCTGAACAGTATCCGTTAAATGTTTTAATACAATTTTTCCATTCCTGCTGATCTATTTTATCGATGGCTTTTAAGCATAAATTTTTAAAATCAGCTATTTTAAAAGCAGTATTTTCTAACGCTTCGTAACTTTTGATTTGTCCCCAAATTAATTCGATAGGACAAGGCTTTCCTTTTTATATAGGAATGATAAGGAGCGTTATCAAAGACAGTAACCGAATTATCTCACCGAACATGTAACATATCGCTAAACTATTTCTCAATAAATAAAATTCGTGTACTTTTTAAGAATCGCGTTTTTATCGAAATCATCAAATTTTTCTTCAATTGATCTGTGGGGTTTTTATTTTTTTTTAGGAAACCGTAATTCAATAGTAGACTTGCGAATCGCTTTATATACTGAAGCAGCACAACCTCCACTTACGTTAGCAGTTTATTAACGACATTCGAAATCGACGCCGTTGAATTAATCTGCAATTCGTTTTTATAAGCATTTAAAATTATGTCTTTTTCCGCACGTCTTTATTCGTGGCCATTTTTTCGGAGGGGATATCAGTAATCGCGCACTGTTATCAGTTGAAACGATATCAGACGTATTGTCAAAATAATGGTGTAACTCCCGTCGTACAAACACAAATCTAAGAATCTAGTACACTTACATTCCAGTGAACTTAAAAAACAATGCATTTTATTAAGTTTAAATAACATTAGAGTAAATAAAAAAGAGAAACATAGAAATTGAATACAAGAACAGAAGAGTGCTCATATGAAAAGATAGGACTTTAATAGAACTGAGAAGACATAATATTACATAAACTTAGATAACATTGAATATTATATGACAAATTAATTACACGGTGGCTTTATATGAGTAATGATTATAGTGCTGTCTATAGATACGGCCGCGTTGTGAATCGGCACTGATGCAAAGGACGGGACTCAGCATAATAATGATGAACTCGCTCACACAAAGGCAACGTTTGTAAGCTAATAATACAGTATTGACAATAATAATAATAATAATAATCAACGTTAGTACAGGCAATTTGTCATCAAAATAGGCTGTATTTGAAAATCCTTACCTACCGATTGATCTTTTGTCCACGCGTTAGGGGTGATGAGGGAAGCTTAACTCCAGATTTTTAACACCCCCCTTCCATAGATTATTGAAAAACGCGAAATACTCAAAAAGTTTTTGAAATGCGTTTTTCTCTGAATCTATGCATTTTAGAGAAAAGTTTTTCAAACAAAAAATGTAGAGGACATTCTTCTCTACATTGAAGTTATGCCGTATAATTTGAAATTGAATTACTAGGTGGCACTGAAATTGTAAAAAACGTTGTAAACGACTAGATCGGTTTCGAACACGTGCCCATTTCACAACATTTTCACACTTTCACAAGCTACAGCTCCAAAACGGTAAGTCGTACAAGAAAATTGTTTAAATAAAAGTTGTCTGTTTTTTGAGATTAACAACTTTTTCAAATGCAATACAGACGAAAAACAATTTTTTCCGGTGAAAAAACCAAAAAAACACGTTTTGTACTAGTTCAGCGCCACCTAGTATTTCAATTTCAAATTGTACGGCATAAATTCAATGTAGAGGAGAATGTCCTCCAAATGAAACGATTTGCTGATGATATAGTAATTCTAGCTGAGAGTAAAAAAGATTTAGAAAAAACAATGAATGGCATGAATGAAGTCCTATGCAATAACTATTACTATATATGAAAATAAACAAGAACAAAACAAAAGTAATGAAAAGTAGTAGAAATAACAAAGATGGACCACTGAATGTGAAAATAGGAGAAGAAAAGATTATGGAGGTAGAAGAATTTTGTTATTTGAGAAGTAGAATTACTAAAGATGGACGAAGCAGGAGCGATATAAAATGCCGAATAGCACAAGCGAAACGAGCCTTCAGTCAGAAATATAATTTGTTTACATCAAAAATTAATTTAAACGTCAGGAAAAGATTTTTGAAAGTGTTTGGAGTGTCGCTTTATATGGAAGTGAAACTTGGACAATCGGAGTATCTGAGAAGAAAAGATTAGAAGCTTTCGAAATGCGGTGCTACAGGAGAATGTTAAAAATCAGATGGGTGGATAAAGTGACAAATGAAGAGGTATTACGGCAAATAGATGAAGAAAGAAGCATCTGGAAAAATATAGCTAAAAGAAGAGACAGACTTATAGGCCACATACTAAGGCACCCTGGAATAGTCGCTTTAATATTGGAAGGACAGGCAGAAGGAAAATATTGTGTGGGCAGGCCACGTTTGGAATATGTAAAACAAATTGATAGGGATGTAGGATGTAGGAGCTATACCGAAATGAAACGACTAGCACTAGATAGGTAATCTTGGTGAGCTGCACCAAACCAGTCAAATGACTGAAGACAAAAAAAAAACTTGTTTTTATTGAATTAAATATAAATGATATAACCTGTTTTAATTAAAATCATCTTGATTCCCGTAGGAGAAGAAAGTTCCGCCTTGTGACGATCCCGGTCGCCACACCATCCCCTCCGTTCAAAGCCCCAATGGGCTTTACCGGTGGTCGTATTTTAGACCCTAAGAACTTTATAACACAACACAGTTATCAGTTAAGCCTCTGACGCCACCGATGCAAATGCCTCGGCAGAAATTTCTATCAGTGTATTTATATAACCTTAATCGCTTTAGTATGACCTTTTCCAACCACGACCACCTATCATAACTTACAGTCCTCAACTAACAAATTAAAAGATTCGCGGAAGCACGATCCCCGTGCCTTCCTCTAACACGGAAGGTTTTACACAAAAACTGTTTCCATATCTAACTTAAATTAGACTAGCTCTCAGATCTGATTGACTCTTTAAACACCAAAAATAGTAACAAAACAAGTGTTGATCGCAACTATAATTAGTGTTGTTCTATAAATCAATTTATTCTAATTCTTTTCATTTACTTAAAAATTAAGAGTGTTTCATTTAGTTTTGATTTTAATCAAACTAAAAGAGATTTGTTGTAACTAGATATAACAAATTTATTTAATTTGACATGATATTTTTTAATTTGGAAAATGCTTATTAATAGGTCGCCCCCTCGTGATGAAAAAATAATATTTTTTACATTTATTCATTCAGATTAATTTATAAATAAAAAAATCAATATTGGAAAAAAAATTATTTGGATGCTCCTTTTTTTTATATCCCTGTACAAAGTAAAGGAATTATTTTGATCGCGGAATATTTCGGTTTTCATATTTCAACGGAATTGTCCATTTTGACCATCCCCGAATCTTTTTTGACTAATTTTGGCGTGACGTCTGTGCATACGTATAACCCAAAAACGATTAGCCGAAGGATGTTGAAATTTTTATTTTAGGGCTGTTATAACATCTAGTTATGTACTACCCGTTTTGATTGCAATCGACTGAATAAAAAAGTATCCAAAAAAAGCCCAAAATCCAAACAAATTTTGATTTTGGACTTTTTCTTTACTGCAATAATAAGACCTAATTGAGAGCTTTTCAACGATATATGATAAGTGGTACTTATTTTCACTGGTTCCAGAGCTATAGTCAAATAAAAGTTTAATTAATGAAATATTTGGATCTTACAAGGAAAATTGATTCGAATCAGGCTACATCTCATTTCTTTTTTTATTTATATATATTGATTACAAAAATCAACGGGTTGATAACCCGTAACTGTAAAAAATTACAATAAATAATAATAAAAAAATAAAAAAATGAAAAAAAAATCAGAAGTTATTAGAGAAATAAAATTTTATGTACTTTTAAAAATGTGTATTCGTAATTTAATAGACATTATTATATATGTGTATATGTAATAGATTTTGTGAAACATCAGATTATTTAATATTAATTAAAAATTATAATTTAGAATCGTATTATTTTTGGATTTTCTAGTTTAATTTTATTTAATTATTCTGGAATTTCTGTTTAATTTTATTTACATTAAAGTTAACGACAGAGTGACTGAAAAATAGACCCCCACAAGAACAACATAAACACTGAGGCATACATGCCCGATCTTTAATAAATGAAAAAATTCTTATCTTTAGTTCATTACTCCTGTGATATTGTCGGACTATATTCTCCCGTCGGAGTTGGTCATCTTTTCGTTCATTTGTTTTTTTTTTGTCAGTCATTTAATTGCTGTTTGGTGTGATATAATTCTTCTGCTTTTAATTTGTGTACATGTTCTCTAGTTTTCAAATTTTCTCTCTTTATATTCATCATCCTCTCTTAATATTTTTATTGTTTCCTTTGTTTTAAAATGCTTTCCTCTTTATATTTATCATCTCTTAATGTTTTTATTTTTTCCTTGGTTTTAATATTTTCTTCCTCTTTATGTTTATCATTTCCTCTTATTTTTTTTATTTTTCCCTTGTTCTTAACTTTTGTTCCCCTTCATATTCTTCTTCTTGTCGTTTCTTTGAGATATATTTCTTAATGTTATCTTTCTTTTACCGGTATGATTGTTTATTTCTAATTTTTTATTATTCAAAAAATAATAAAAACTGAATATTTTACACCGTAAGGTAGAAATTAGCATTTGTAACAAGTATACAGAAGTTCACTAAACGGATTAGTTTAATTATTATTCACTTTTATTTACACTACACACCATAAATCTGAAACTTTTATTAATCAGTAACTCACGAACATACGAATAATACTGATCTAGTAATACGAGTAATAAAGGGACTTTTACTCTATCCTAATATTTCAGGTAAGATTGTTGAATTAATAATTGTATAAATATTTGATGTTAATAAAAACTAATATTTCAGCAATTGTGTAAATGTCCATTTAATTAAAGAATTGGAGAATCGTATCTCACTTTCAAATGAAATAAGTTTAAACGAAGTGCAGCAAAAAATTTGTAAATGTAATTTAATAGGCGTACAAGAAAGTCATGTGGTGTCCACATCAGATTTTTAGTAAAAGATCTCAAGGAAACAGAAGTAACATTTTAAATAAAACTTTCGTAGGATTTTGTTTTAATTGATGTTTCCTTTATGTGTAATAAATAACATATGGTATTTTTACACGGATTTGAATACTAGATCGTGTATACCGGTGTTCTTTGGTGGTTGGATTTTCAATTAACCCATCTCACGAATAGTCGAACTGAGAATGTACAAGACTACATTTCATTTACACTCATACATATATCATCCTCTGAAGTATTATCTGAACGGTAGTTACCGGAGGCTAAACAGGAAAAAGAAAGAAGGTATATCGTGTTTCACCGGGTAGTTAAATTTCTCCCATATTTGGTCTTTATTCTTTACACAGATTAATAATTTATTAGGCTTTTATTAAATAGAAAAATTCATAGATTAAGTACGCATATTGTCATATTTTAAATAAGATAAAAAAATTCATTAATAAATAAAGTTTTAAAATAAATGTATGCATATAAAAAATGAATAACATTAATATATGAACATTATACATAAGAAAAAACGTATTTATTATCTGTAGAAATATTACCGAGTAATACTTCTATGCAAATAAAGAACGACAAACTTAGTGGACATGACGGAATCACTATTTGTGGCGCCGTCATGTATAGACACAGCATTATAGCTGAATTCAAATGAGAAAAATCTGCTAACACTCCCTCACACAATGATTCCACTATTAATCATTTTGCTTGAAAACTGTGTCTACACCATTACTATTCTAACGTGAAAACATATATAATTACTAACATGATTCTTTTTATAGGAAACTTTAAATCTCATTGATTTATCTTTAATTTAATAAAAACAATTTTAAAATAAATATAACTAACCTTAAAAGAGTTATATCAGTTTCTTAGCTTGTCTTTGAAAAATTTTTATTTGAAACAGACGTAGGATTTTTTAAAATAAGAATGATTTAATTGTGCAATATTTAAAGTATAATTGTTAAAAGGATCTAAATGTTCAGTAAAAAGATTTAGATTCGTTTTGACCCGTTAAACAAATGACGTTTTTACCTTAAAAATTATGTAATATTAAAATTATATTAGAAAAAAATCAAAAGTCTTAGTACATAAAGTTAACTCTTAACAAATTATAATTTTATCATTAAAATTATAATATATATGTACCCGGACGATTCAAAAAGGATTTCACAACTTTAAAATCATGTAAAGATTAATTTAGAAAATCCTCAGATTCGGTTCAAGTGTCATTTCACAACAAAACACATCAATTTTGGACTCACGTAATTCAAGAGTACTGAATTTGTTTATTAGGGTTGTTAAAAATGGGTACATTTACTTATGCGTAAAATGTGTGCTCACTGTGTGTTTTTTTTTCATGATTTGCAGTCAGCAACTGCAGTTTTACGTAATCTTCGTAGACTACAGTAAGGAGCCTTCTAGTAAACATATAACTAACTCTTAATACCAAACCTTTGTCGAGACTGGTCGTTCTTGTTCAAAACAGAACGGTCTTCCAGGAGGCGACCATAAACGGTATAGTTTATCTGGACGTGCTTCAAAATTCCTCAGTTAGATTATGATGTCCAAGATGGACGCCATTATTATCAGCAAAACGGGACACCAACTCACTACCGACTAGAAGTCCGAGATTTTCTTGATACTCGATTCTCAGGTCGGTGGAACGATCGTGAAGGCCCGATCGCACGGCCACTTCGCTTCCCAGATTTGATCCGACAAGATTTTTTCTTGTGAAGTTTCATTAAATATCGGAGTTAAGTACCGTCTTTGCATGCCGATCTTGTTGAGGTAAGACTTCGAATTAACGCTGTAGCTGCAGAGGTAATGGCTGACTTGTTGACTAAAGTCTGGAATTAAATCGACTTCGGATGGGATGTATGTCGCATTACAAATGGGAGTTATATCGAAGTGAATGTTCGGTGACAAAGTTTGACGTGTTTTTCTATGAAATGAGACCTAAATAGAATTTGTTGGTTATCTTAATAAATTTGTATATGCTTTTAAAGTTGTGAAGTCCTTTTAGAATCACTCAGGTACCTATTAATAGATACACAAAGGAAAAAACTTCTTTTTTTTTAAATCGATCAAAAAAATTAAAGTTTACAAAAGGTCTATGATTTTCCTGGATCAAAAATCAGGTCAAACTTTTGATACGTATAAAACAAAATATTTTTGCAAAATTTCAACTATTTTGGTCCACGGGCTTTCGATATACGAGAGAAAAGCTGTTAAGAAATAGATTCATTATCTCCCACCTCTAAATCCGATAGACTTAAAACTTCAGAATTTTAAATAAATTAACAAATCATCTTTAATTGTACCACAGATAAATTTTCTAAGATACAAAAAATAAAGAAATTTGGAAACTAATTTCCCATTTTTTTTAACTTTTCCAAAATTTAATGACGTCAATACTCCATATATAGAACCTTTTTGAGCCATTCTCAAAGAATTTATGTTGAACTAGTCTAGAAATATTTTTCAAAACACAGGCCATTCGCTTACGGACTTACATCTTCTGAAAATTTCTATAACGGTTTTGTGTTATTTGGACCGAAATCCTGGGTACCAATTTAATATCCGAAACGGCCGTATAGTATCAATTATTAGATAATTCGGTCGTAACCACGCAAGTAGTTATGTTTATATACTTAACTAATCCTTACATAAATCTGAATTGATAGTTCAATTTGTTAATTATCTATTGTGGAAACAATAAAAATCAGCGTGTAAACTTGGTGTAAAAGTTACCGATTGAAAATTAAAAGATGTTAACCTGTAATTTTTATGAAAATCATAAAAAAACCGTAATTGAAAAAAATTAAATATTAAAACTGGAATATGGTATGGACATTATGAAAAAGTCGTATATATTTGAATGGTATAAGTGATTTAAAAGTAGATAATAAATATATCAAAATCGACAACAGAAGAAAAAAAAATGACGGACGTAAATATGAATCTAACTCAACACTAGGTAGAATGTGACAGGAAATTAGATAATGATAGAAGGAATAACAGTGTTATTCCTTTTCTATCATTAATCTAGTATTCTATCAGTAATCTAGTCTGTAGCCTGACAAGTGTACCATCTATCACGACATTACACTCTGTAAGCCATGGTAATTTTTAATATGAGACAGTTTGTACGCCCCCCCCCAAAAAAATTTCAAATAGCTATGTTATTATGCTTAATCCGGTCTCCGATTTCTGGCTCTTTACAAAACTAAATACTTAATAAAATGACGAAATTTTCTATCTCTAAAATTCAGTAATATGTGATAAAGGAGCTGTTAAGTTAATTTTTTTAATTTCCTGAATGAAGATTTAAATGGCAGAAAGGCTCCTGGAATAGACGGAATACCTGTAGAATTACTGCGCAGTGCAGGTGAGGAAGCGATTGATAGATTATACAAACTGGTGTGTAATATTTATGAAAAAGGGGAATTTCCGTCAGACTTCAAAAGAAGTGTTATAGTAATGATACCAAAGAAAGCAGGGGCAGATAAATGTGAAGAATATAGAACAATTAGTTTAACTAGTCATGCATCAAAAATCTTAACTAGAATTCTATGCAGAAGAATTGAGAGGAAAGTGGAGGAAGTGTTAGGAGAAGACCAATTTGGTTTCAGGAAAAGTATAGGGACAAGGGAAGCAATTTTAGGCCTCAGATTAATAGTAGAAGGAAGATTAAAGAAAAACAAACCGACATACTTGGCGTTTATAGACCTAGAAAAGGCATTCGATAACGTAGACTGGAATAAAATGTTCAGCATTTTAAAAAAATTAGGGTTCAAATACAGAGATAGAAGAACAATTGCTAACATGTACAGGAACCAAACAGCAACAGTAACAATTAAAGAACATAAGAAAGAAGCCGTAATAAGAAAGGGAGTCCGACAAGGATGTTCCCTATCTCCGTTACTTTTTAATCTTTACATGGAACTAGCAGTTAATGATGTTAAAGAACAATTTAGATTCGGAGTAACAGTACAAGGTGAAAAGATAAAGATGCTACGATTTGCTGATGATATAGTAATTCTAGCCGAGAGTAAAAAGGATTTAGAAGAAACAATGAACGGCATAGAAGAAGTCCTACGCAAGAACTATCGCATGAAAATAAACAAGAACAAAACAAAAGTAATGAAATGTAGTAGAAATAACAAAGATGGACCACTGAATGTGAAAATAGGAGGAGAAAAGATTAAGGAGGTAGAAGAATTTTGTTATTTGGGAAGTAGAATTACTAAAGATGGACGAAGCAGGAGCAATATAAAATGCCGAATAGCACAAGCTAAACGAGCCGTCAGTAAGAAATATAATTTGTTTACATCAAAAATTAATTTAAATGTCAGGAAAAGATTTTTGAAAGTGTATGTTTGGAGTGTCGCTTTATATTGAAGTGAAACTTAGACAATCGGAGTATCTGAGAAGAAAAGATTAGAAGCTTTTGAAATGCGGTGCTATAGGAGAATGTTAAAAATCAGATGGGTGGATAAAGTGACAAATGAAGAGGTATTGCGGCAAATAGATGAAGAAAGAAGCATTTGGAAAAATATAGTTAAAAGAAGAGACAGACTTATAGGCCACATACTAAGACATCCTGGAATAGTCGCTTTAATATTGGAAGGATAGGTATAAGGGAAAAATTGTTAAGCCCGTCCACGTTTGGAATATGTAAAACAAATTGTTAGGGATGTAGGATGTAGAGGGTATACTGAAATGAAACGACTAGCACTAGATAGGGAATATCTTGGAGAGCTGCATCAAACCAGTAAAATGACTGAAGACAAAAAAAAAAAAAAAGAATGAAGAGGATGAGAAGAAATGATAATTTTTTAGCGTGTGAAAATGCCATGTCATTCCTAACTGGGATTCAAACCCAGGACTTCCGGATGAAAGGCCGAGACGGTACTACTCGCTTCACGGAGGCAGCATATGATAAAGGAGCTAAAATTCTAGAAAAAAACGTTCACTATTTGTATTTAAAAATGAGAACTTCAGGAAAATCATGTGTAAATACAAAAGGGGGAATATTTCAAAGAGGGCCATCAATGTACAGTTCCAAAAAAAATGTTTTTTTACAAGTACGTTCCGGTAATTAAGCTGGCGTAATCTCATTCAACTCCCTCAACCTTGCAAATATACTTCCGCAGTCAACAACTTACAACGCCCTCCTAAATATAATCATCTCGCACATTCAAGGTCATGCCTATTTATTTTTTCCTCTATTTTTCTTTATTTTCAGATAAGTTGTTTTTCTAAATTATATTACTTAAATTGAGATCTTTGTATCACAAAGTTCTCCCGTGACATTCATAACCTATTCTATTCGTGAAAATAATGGAAAAAATTCGTATAAATAAATGTCCTAAAATGGTTTGTTTGCGGGTTACGACTAGAGAAAGATTTCTCTCGGATTTCAGCTACCCCGGTGAAATGAGATCGTACTGAAATTTTTAGGACGTTAATTATGGAGCAAAATTAATTATTCCGTATGATTTTTGGCCTCAAAAATCTTCCCAGAACCGTATTTTTAGTAGGTTTTGAGAAATTTGAGGTGAAAATCTAAAACTTCGGGTAAAAAATTCCTGTTTTTTTAATTTTATAAATGACGTACAATAACTTTGTTAAATGGTTAATAAATACATAAAACTTGTAGAGAATTAAATTCTGAACAATATGTTGTAAGATAAGTGGAATAATGCGCTCGTATATAATGTATATTAGGTTTGAAAGGTTCAAGATAAGGTATCTCGATTTTCAATGATTTTATTAACGGTGCTACATATCGTGTGCAGAAATTTACATTACCTGTCCTACAGAAGACCATATAACATCATCTAACGTGACCTATACGTATAGAATATCATGATTCCCACTGTCTCTACCTACCCGCCGGACGGCGAAAAAAATTAATTTTCACACCAATTTCTCGTGCCTAAAAAAACTTTTTTTCAGCATTATAGTACCATCGTGAAAAGTAGTGTCGATTGCAACAAGATTTATTTCAAGTCGGATTAGTAGGAAAAAATTAAGCGCGAATAAACTTTAAAAAAAAATTGTATCAGTCAAATACATAAACTCCTTTTTCGAAGTCGGTTGAATAAAATTTAACAACATTATTTAACAGAGAAATTTGTCGATTAGTTTTTTAAATAATACATAAATTATCTGTACCGCCGTTTAAGTTAGACATAAATATATATTATAACCACCAAATAAACTTCATTACAAAAGAGTTAGTGAATCTTTTTATAACAAAAAGAAAATGATATTAAAAAAATCTTATGTGGACACCACATAATGGTATGACTTCCTTGTACGCCTATTAAATTACATATACACATTTTTTTTTTAAATAAAAAATTAATAAAATTTTATTTCACTAATAAATTCTGATTTTTTTTTCTCTTTTTTTATATTGTTATCATTGAATTATTATCTATTGTAAATTTTTTTTTATAATTACAGGTTAATAATTACTAATAAATCAATATAATGAAATTAAAAAGAAAAGGAAATGAAGTTGGATTCAAAGCGATGTTCCTTCCTCTTGTAAGATCCAAATATTTTATTAAATAAAATATAATTTAGCTATAGAACCAATGAAAATAAGTACCACTTATGATATATCATTGAAAAGCTCTCAATAAGAGCTTATTACTGCAGTTAAAAAAAAGTCCAAAATCCAAATTTCTTTAGATTTTGAGCTTTTTTAGACATTTTTGGTAAATCGATTGAAATCATAAGGGGAGGAGCACAACTAAATGTTACAACAGTCCTAAATACAAAATTTCAACATCCCACGATTAATCGTTTTTGAGTTATGCGAGATACATACGTACGTACGTACAGACGTCACGCCGAAACTAGTTAAAATGGATTCAGGAATGGTAAAAATGGATACTTCCGTTGAAATCTGAAAACCAAAATTTTTCGCGATTACAATACTTCCTTTACTATGTGCAGTGAAGTAAATAAATAGGTGAATAATACAAACCCTTGAAAAACAGTTACAGTGTGAAGGTATTAAAAAAAATTGTTTGCTCCGAATCCAAAAAAAAACTGATATTCAAAGAAATTATTTACTATTTGTTACTTTAAAATATATCTAAACCATAATACTTTGCTTCAAAAGCAGAGAAAAAATAATTAACTAATATTTTATGCAAAAATTTCAAAAGAAATTACAAAAATTTACTGGACACGGGGCAAAAAATTCGAGCCATAAGGGATTGCATTTTCTTCAATTTGGTATCTAATATTTTGTGTGGTTCACAAAATAAGCTTAAAATTTTTATTGTTCCGCAGTATCAGTTGTATTGAAAATCACTGATCTATGTTACACTTGCATAGAAATGAATTACGAAAATGTGGTGACAAACTTTGTGTATCTGCCGATTCATCATTTCACTATTGGCCACCAAATTCGCTCGATCTCACCGTCTGTGAGTTTTTCCTATGTAGGTTTGTGGCTCCGTTTATGTGCCATCTCCTCTTCCAGGAATTTTAGACAAATACAGAAACTGGATAACAACAGCAGTGGCTATAATAATAGCAGACATCATTGCTGAAGTTTGGATTGAGTTAAATATATCGCATAGACGTATATGGTGAATGAGGAGGCGGCCGAATTAAGCATCGGTGAAAATTACAAGTAAAATTTCATATTTAACATGTATTTTATAATTTACGGCAAGGTTTTATTATATATATAAGTTCATTGATTTTAGAAAATGCTGTCAATACAGTTGTAGGACTTTCCTTTCGTGCAGCTTTATTTTGATGCACGGCTTATACACACGTAATTTAAAATATTTATCATTTTATTTAAATATATAATATTTTTTTTAAGTAATTCAGTGATTCTAACTAAAGCGCGCGCGTATACCGTATTGCTTTCGTGCGGGTGTGGCTGTATAGCGGCTACTTTAAATAACTTTTTACACTTTAAATATTATTCATTTGTTTAGTTCTACCGCTCATCTGTGACGTTCAACATAGCAGAATACTACAGCACAGTTCTAAGATTCAAATCTTCAGAGGATGAATGAGGATATGTATGAATATAAATGAAGTGTAGTCTTTTACCGTCTTAGATAGAATATTTCTGAGATGTGTAGTTAATTGAAACCCAACCACCAAAGAACACCGGTTCCACGATCTAGTATTCAGATCCGTGTAAAAGTAACTGCCTTTACTAAATTTGAACGTTGGAACTTCAGATTGTAGTTTACACTACAATCTCAACTTTTTAGATAATTAGTCCGCGAATAACTAAAATATACACCTGAATTTTTTTTTCAATTTGGTATCTAATATTTTGTGTGGTTCACAATACAAGCTTAAAATTTTTATTCCGCAGAATCAGTTGTGTTAAAAAACACATGATCTATGTTACACTTGCACAGAAATGAATTACGAAAATTTGGTGACAAACTTTGTTTATCTTACGAGGTACATAACTCGGATATAAGGCGTTTCCGACGAATAATTTAGCTTCTAAATAAAATATATTACAAATTTAATCAAAATCAGAGGCGAGTACCTAACTGTAAAATTCCCAAATCGTTTAGATAAACGATAAATAATGAACTATGCAAATTATTATTTTTTTATTTTTTCTTTCTAAAATAATGAAAGAACAAAGTATAAATGTTCATTAATGTAATAAGTATAATGTATAAGTATTACTCATCGAAATATGCGGAACAAATTTAAAATAGTCATTATTTTATATATAGAGAGGTATTTATCGTACTGTAAACGTAGAACTTTTCTTCCTAATATTTTTTGTAAAGCTTCAGGTGTTTTATATATACGTATATACCAATAATAGATTTGTTATTTCGCAAAATATATATATATATATATATATATATATAAGCATATGAAAGCACGAGTAACATACCAATATTATGTAATAACTTTATTATTTACTTTATATATATATTATATAATAATGTTTTATTTTGATAAATTGATGACATCATATCCCTTAAAGATATTCTGTAACATATATTTTGAATGCAGTTCATTCATTACTTCACTATAATAAATTTAAAGCAAATAATTTACCTTCACTTTTCAATTGCTTATTATTTTCTTTTTATTATTATTTTTAAAGAATTATATATATATATATATATATATATATATATATATATATATATATAAAGAAAGAAAGATGTAAGTGTAGAAATTATGGTGCATTTCAAAATATTATTTTTTTCATGTCTTTATTTTATGTTTTAAGATGTAACATAAAATTATGTCAAAATATTATTATTATTATTGTATAACTAAATTTAAATTATTCCAATTTCTACAAATTTATTATTTTATATTTTAATAAAATCTTATATAATATTTAAACATAATTTTGCTTTAAAAAATTACAATAGGTTTTACTTTCCCGCCTATAGCTTTAGAAGGGAAAGTATTGTAATCGTTCTAATTTGGGCATAATGCGGTTTTCACCGGATCTTCACGTTTTGACACCTAAGGACCCAAAAACCGGATGTTAATGTACGTATTTAAGTTTGGTGTCGCCCTCTAAATTACCTTATATGTCCAGAACTACTCGACCGATCGATTTTGACATAACTTGATCAGATTACTTCTATATATAGGGCATTGATGCTATTAGATTTTCAACTTAAAATGTCAAGGGGGTGAGACTGTAGAGTAAGGTCACCCTCAGTATCTCAAGATTTTGCCTAATTAAGGTCATATTTTTCTTAGGCACAATTAAGAAATAATAATATTTGCAAAAAAAGATTTTTGCAACATCGCACGCCAACCCCAATAAATTATCTAAATAAACTAACGTTTAAATGCGTCACTAGTACCCCCTCTCCAAGAAGAAGCACTACGTACAGCTTCTGTAGTCTCCTCTCTCTCTTTTTCTGTTTAGTCTCCGGAACCACCGTAAGGTATTTCTACAGAGGATGATATGTATGAATGTAAATGAAGCGTAGTCTTGTACAGTCTCAGGTTGACCATTCCTAACCTACCGGGTTGGTCTAGTGGTGAACGCGTCTTCCCAAATCAGCTGATTTGGAAGTCGAGAGTTCCAGCGTTCAAATCCTAGTAAAGCCAGCTATTTTTACACGGACTTGAATATTAGATCGTGAATACCGGTGTTCTTTGGTGGTTGGGTTTCAATTAACCACACATCTCAGGAATGGTTGAACTGAGACTGTACAAGACTACACTTCATTCACACTCATACATATCATCCTCATTCATCCTCTGAAGTATTATCTAAACGGTAGTTACCGGAGGCTAAACAGGTACAACATCTATCTGGGATTATTATCGCTCCAATATCTATGGTTTTGCTTATTCATTTGACCTTTTAGTACAAAAGTCGCTTCATCAGTAAATATTATTGAATTAGAAAGATTTGCGTCTATGTATAATTTTTGCATTATATCACAATACTCAACTCGGTGGTCAAAATCATCTACCGAAAGTTCTTGCACCGGGTGTAGGTTATAAAGGTGAAATTTATTTGTTTTAATAATTTTTTGAACTGAAAAATAAGTAATATCATGTTATGAATGGACAAGTTTGCGATACATCTAATGATTTTGCATCGGTTGTGACACTTCTTAGTTTTTCAGCGCGAAAACGATTTTTTCGATTCCTTCAAATCGATGTAGTGTGTTGATCACATCTTGATCGATTAACCTATCGGTTCTCTACTTGGAAATTTATTATTAAATAAATCACACACTTCTTTTAAAGGTCGAACTCTGTCAGCGTACTCGTACTTCATCGACCGAGTTGTTCTTTCGGCTTCACTTAAAGAAGACAATCCACCGAGTTGTTCTTTCGGCTTCACTTAAAGAAGGCATTTTTATTTGAACATTTAATCTTCTATATATATATATATATATAAATGAATGTTTGTCTGTCTGTATATCTCTTACGCCTTCCTAAACCGTTCATTCGATAGCGATGAGACTTTGGGGAATGGTTGGACGCATGCCAGGGAAGGTTTCTAAATCAGTTTGAACCCACTAGTTGGCGTTGGGGGTCAAGATATTTCGAAAATTGTATTTATAGTCCGATTTGGCTCATATTCAGAATATATATTAGTTACGTGAAAAAAAAATATTTTGCAAAAAATGGCCGCTAGATGTCGCTGAGGTTGAGATATTTAGAAAAATTGTTTGTGTGTCCGCTAGAGACTAAAAAACTACTGGATTGATTTATGGGCGGGAAAAAGGGAAATAGGGGAAAATTGAAGAAGAGAAAAAGGGACAAGGTAAGTAGGGAAAACAGAATATAGTGAAAGGTTAAATTTTGTGAAGTTCTATTTTTTTTAATGTTTTATCAAACTTTCAATTGTGCTCATTTAATCTACATATATTCTCAAATCAAGCAATAGCGAAGCATTGCCGGGTCTTCTAGTGTATCTATATATATAAAAATGAATGTTTGTCTGTCTGTATGTCTCTTATACCTTCCTAAACCGTTCATCCGATTGTGGTGAAACTTTGGTGAGTTGTTGTACGCATGCCTGCGAAGGTTCCTGAATTATTTTGGACCCGATAGGTGGCGCTGGGGTCGAGATATTTTTAAAAAAATTGAATTTACGGTCCGATTTAACTCTTATTTAGAATATATATTAGTTACGTGAAAAGAAATATTTTTTGTAAGAAATTGATCCGTATGATGGCGCTGGTGTCGAGATATTTACTGAACAAAAAAATATACAAACAAGCTTTTTATATATTTATATAAAAGGCAATGTTCGTTCGTATGTGTATTCGCTAATGATTAATAAACTACTGGATAGATTTACGCAGGATAAAAAGGGTGAAATTGAAAAAATAAAACAGGGAAATATGGGAAAAGGGAAAAATGAAAAAATAAAAAAGGAAATAGAGAAAAAGGGAAAAAAGAAAAAACGAAAATAGGGAATGGAAAATTGAAAATGGAGAAAAGGAACAGTGAAACAAGAAAGGAAATTGGTGAAAGGGAAGGGAAAATAGGTGAAAAAATAACTAGAAAAATGTGGAAAGTGAGAAAGGATAAAATCAAAGGTTTTATTTTGTGAATTCCGTATTGTTTTTTTTTTTTGTTAATTGTTAATGTTTTATCAAACTTTGCTGGGTCTGCGAGTATTTAATAAATGAATGAGGAAACTAATAATTAAACTCTTACCAAAAAACAAATTTCATCCGCTAGGTCAGCAATTTAATTTTTATTAGCACTATTAAATTTTACCATTATAATTATGTTGAAGTAAAAAGCTGAAATGAGAAGGTAATAAATTCCGTTGTTTCAACATAATACAAGCTTTATTTCTTTTTTTCCTGTTTTAGCCTCCGGTAACTACCGTTCAGATAATACTTCAGAGGATGATATGTATTAGTGTAAATAAATTGTAGTCTTGTACATTCTCAGTCCGACCATTCCTGAGATATGTGATTAATTGAAACCCAACCACCAAAGAACACCGGTATCCACGATCTAGTATTCAAATCCGTGTAAAAATAATTGGATTTACAAGGACTTGAACACTGGAACTCTCGACTTCCAAATCAGCTGATTTGGGAAGACGCGTTCACCACTAGACCAACCCGGTAGGTTAGGAATGGTCAACCTGAGACTGTACAAGACTGAATTGATTCTACTAACGACTACCGTTGTGTGTTCATTAGGAGATAGTTTGCTGTTGATACACAGATGAAAGATTTGATGAGATATGTTTTAAGTTGTTATTAGATACTTGAAGATAGATAGAAATATTTTCAGAAAGATTGCCATGAAGTAAACAGTAGAAGTAATGTAAATGATTATTATACTTTATGACATCAAAGATGGTAATTTAAACTGTTCGTATATAAACAAATATTTAAATTAAATTAAAATAAAAGAAGAATTATAAATAAATAAAACTGAGAAAAGTTTTGACATAAAATCGTTAAAAATTAAAACATACAATTTAGTTGTAAACATGATGTAATGTATACAATTCTTCTGTATGTAGATTGAAACATTAATAATATACGAGTGTAGTGGAATAAACAAGCGATTCATTCGAGATTAATTTATGTAGTACATTTTACAAATGAAGATAACGGTAAAATTTTGCGTCCGTTTAAATATAATAGCACAATCACTGCTTCCAGTAGTAAATGTATTATATATATATATATATATATATATATATATATATATATTAGCTGTTAAGATTGATATGATGTGATAGTCTACGCGTACAACATGACAGTCAATGGTTATGAAGAGGTCAATGTATGTAACACTTGTTACAGATTTTAGCCTCTCATACCAACACACGCACATACCATGCGTACACGTGCGGGTATGTTGCGTAGTTGAATACATGTAGCCAAAACAAGCCAACCTTTTCTTCCCTTCTCACCGAGTTTTAGAATTTCATTGTTATCCGTCAAATGACTTCTAATTATAATGATTTATAATTATCTTGAAGTCACTTTACTTCAACAATATTAAAATTTTAGTGAAAAATCTGCGTGTGTATTATCTATTAATTTTTTTTTATCAGAATTTTGTTTTTAATTTATCGTTTGGTGTGTATATATATATATTTTTTATAAAAACATACATATAATTTTAATTATCATCTTAATAAACATTTGTCGTAGGAATTTCTTAAATGTTTTGCCGTATCAATGTAATCATCATCATTAGGAAATGAAAATAACTACAGATACGTTTCGTCAGTTTCGCATACAAAAAAACACGTAATATCACACGTCAATATTACATATTAAAGTACACATTTACAACAAACAACAAAATTGACGTCTTATTTGGACTTGTTTAAGCCTGAATTGAAAAAAGAAAGGATGAACAATATTTTATCGAAAAAGAACTTTTTCAGTTTTAAATTATTTTTTTCTTTTGTTTATTTTTTGAATTACAAATGTATGTGTTTTATTACAAGAAAATACAAAATTTAAAGTTTCTTTTTTACTTTTTAATGTAACTCAATACACCATTATTTATAGCCCTGCAGATAGAAAACCGATAATTTCACACTATAAGCGAGAATATCTGTAGGAATCGCTTTTTCGCCTGATTTAATTCTTTGGTTCAAGCGGTCAAGTGATCGGATTTTTTGTTGGTATACGATTTCTTTTACGTAGCCCCAGAAAAATAAATCCTTCGGCGTCAAATCGGGGCTTCATGGTGACCAATCGATGGAAGCTTCTCTGCTTATCCGGCCTTTTCCGAACTTGTCGTCGGGTGTAGTCCACACGACTTTTCTTTATATAGAGGGGATCCATCCGATTGGAAAATTAGGCTTCTATATTTTTAGTCTGTGAAAACACAAAATTGTCTAGCATATTCCGAGTGCCGTACTCCCACATTAATAATCTGCCCATGGGGGAAAAATGGCCCTAAAATTCGATTATGTATGATACCATAATTTCAATTTCAGACAGCTGCGAATGAATTTCTCCGATTCGTTTGGATTTCCTTAGTCCCATATTCAACAAATACGTCGATTCATGGTCCACGAACATGAAATATCACTTTATCAGAAAATAAATTTCGCTGCAGGTTGTTTTCATCATAGAAATGAAGTCTAACATGATCGTTACAAAATGAACTCTTTGTGGAATACAGAGTAGCTGCATTTTATAAACACGATGTTTCAATCGCTTCCGAGCAATATCATTGATTGGCAATGGTTTTATAATTGTTTAGTCAACTATTTTTTTTTCTAGCTTCCGGGACCACTGTTAGATATTGCTTCCAGAGGATGAGGTGAAATGGCAATTTTTTAGCGTATGAAAATGCCATGCTGACCGGTATTCCAACCCAGAACTTCCGATTGAAAGACCGTGACTCGAGTCACGGAGGTCGGTTTAGTCAACGACTAAACCGACTATGAATTGAACCTTTTTGGGCTTCGTTGAAAAGACAGTCCATCCTGATCCCATAGGGAAAGACACCCTCTATGTAACAGTTGCGGTCGCCACGCCAGTTCCTCCGTACTTAGCCCTTATGGACTTTACCAGAGGTCATCTTCTAAACCCCGACAAAAACCACTTCTCAGTCATGTTCTTGTCTCAGTCAGGATGCCACCCATGCGAATGCCACATGTGAGATTCCCATCGGTGTACTACTATACCTAAAAAAGCAACAAAATTAAAAACAAAACGCATCGTACATTAGTTTCAAACAAGACTGAGTAAACGAAATATGGAAAGGAACTGAATGAAATTCACTACCAACCGAAGGTAAAAAAAAGCGTGTTCAACACGAAATTACAATAAAACAAACCAATAACAAAAACTTAGCAATTACAAAACAAAAAAAATAAAAACGCGGGAAAGCCCAGGCGGCATTCTCAAATTCCCTCGGCAATCCTTTCTTTTGCCAATAGTGTATGAAATATTAAACTATTATTCATTCGGCCTGGTTTCGCCAATTGATACGGAGATCCAGCGCCGACCCGATAATATCGAGCCAACAGAAAGTCTCCGTGCGTATGAACTTATAATTTGAACAAACGTACAGAATATGATGTACATCGTCCAGTTTTCCGCATTATGGACATATTCCTGAGTCCATCAGGCCGAACCTCTGCAGCCTATCCCGGAGGGCGTTATTCCCAGAAAAATATTGCGTCACGTACTTATTCGGGTGTTACCCAAGATGCGCCCTGCAAACTAACAACATCAGGAAATAAACCACGCAAGTAATGTTCGCCCTCTTCCCCATCCCACCCGGTCTGCCAAAAAGCATTAACATGTTCAATTTCCCGAACTTTTTCAGAAGTTAACTCGCCTAACTTCTTGGCGACATAACGCTGTTGCCGCTCTGACACAATGAATTCTATCGATTTCATACTAGCAATCACTAACAGTAACGGATTTACCATAAAGCAAAACAAGCAGCTGCTTGAGGCCTGACTTTGACAGGGGCCTCGATGTAAAAAAATTTGAAAAATAAAAGTAAAATTAACAAAAAATAAAGAATATATTTATAATACTTTATATATTACTTTTATAACTTATGTATAATTGTAATTGCTATCTTCAATTATGTAAAAGCTTCATTTATATTTATAGCATAGATTATAATGACAGTATATTTTTAAATTGGTTTGTCATGCAAACCATTTTTTCAAAGATGAGTTGTTTTCCTCTTTTCCTAATGTAGAATGTCTCGTGAAATTTATTTTAACTCTGCCAATAACTAATTGTTCCGGAGAAAAATCATTTAGTGCCTTAAAACGAGTGAAAAACTACTTGCGATCATCTATGGGTCAAGAAAAAGTGAGTGACCTGAGTTTACTTTTTATCGAGAAAGAAAAGCTTCACAAAATGAACTTTGATGATGTCATTCAAGATTTTCCAGCAGAAAAAAGTGGGAAGAAACTGTAAATGTACTGTATATAAAACTGTAAATAAAATAAATATTTATTTGATCTTTCTTTTATTAAAAAAAAAAAGGAGAGAGAAGAAGTTTATCCAGATGGGAGGGGGGCCTCAAAAATATCGATTTGCTTGGGGCCTCGTCCAAGGTAAATCCGGCACTGATCACTAAGATTGCCTTCCGCGAAACCGTACGGTAGCCACCCGCTACCCTGTTTTAGGCCTACCCGGTGAATTACCTTTCAAAACGCTTCCGGTTTACAAAAACTGTTAGCACCACTTACGTGTTCTTTTGTCAGATGGAGAATATCTACGACTATACACTCCAGCGTAATTTCTTTTTATGGTAATCACCGATTTTGTTTCTTCAAATCATTACATGCAGTCTGCTTTTTCTCATAGGTAAGTCATGTTGCTATAGTCCAAGCTCATTACAATGATCTGTCCAACAGTTTAACGCAGCTGTTACCTGACGGGAAATGTGTAAACTAAAACTTAATTGTTGCTTCAAAATTACGCATAACACGCTTTAAGAGCTGCAAAATAAAAACGTTTTTGAAACCCCGGAATGGTTTTTCGGTCACCCGGTATATAACCATGGGTACGTGTATTGGCACGTAATTATTAAATTACGGGGACCATTTAGTTACTTTTCAACCGTTACATACCGGGTAGTCCATTTAAATTGAGATATATATATATCTCAAAAACTACACATTTTAGGAAAAAATATTTCCTATTTTTTTCAATTTTAAGGAGGACATATGTTTAAAACCTATGTTGTTTTTGATAAGGTCATATAAAGGTCATTTCAAAGTCAACCTAATTTTTTTTTAATAGGAACTTATACTTTTTATTACAGAATCGAATTCATTGAAAAAAATTTAATTTCAGACTTTTTTTTCTAGAACTGATAATTTCTTAGTTATTCATCTTCAAAAATGCTGTAGGCGTATAAACTGGTGCTTTTAGTTTCATTAGATCTGGCCTAGCTGTCGAGTTACATCCAGCTGACATTAAATTTTAAATAAAAAATAATCAATTAAAGGATTAACAAAAATAAAATTCATTTACGTTTTAATATATTTTTTTAAACAAATAATACATACCCTTCATGTTTTGCACGTTTAAGTTATGTCGACTCTATGAAAATATTTGTTTTTATGAATTACTGATATTTTTTTTTTAATGCTCTTTATTTAAAATAATTACAAAAAATTACTCTACGTAAATTACAGCAACAAATATCCTTCTTCTTCTATGCATTTTTCTATACGTTTTAAGAACGACCTATGAATACTTAATAGAGTTTCTCTCTTGGTATCTCTTGATAGTTGGTACTTCTAGGTAAACCTTTTCTTTAAGGTAACCCCCATAAAAAAAGTCAGTTCTCGACTAGGCAGTTTGAAGGCGATGGCACCCCCTGGAGCGGTGTTCATGCTTGGTTTCGGGTCTGGCTCCAGAAGGGGAGGGGGGGGATAAAAACTGATGAATTAAAAAAAAATAATGCATATTACGTTTGTTTACTGCTTTATGATTAGTAAAACTTGATTCGTTGTAAAATATAACATTAAGAATAAAATTTTATCTATCTGTACTTTTTCCAGCCCCCATCCTCAAAATACTTCTCTTAAAATCAAGTGAAGAATTTAAGGATGGAATTTCAGGCATTTTAATAATCTCAGATCACCGGTTTTTGGTATCCAGGAGTCACGCGAAATCCTTCTTGAACTAACATGAGGATCTACGCGGTCAAAGTATTTTGACGGTTCCTATTTTTGGCTCTCGTACTTCCAGCATAACTATACTGTTTTACAATTCTGTACATAGAAGCACGACTTGCAGTATTTATACCGGGAAATCGTAGAGCATACAAAGCTACTGTCTGATTAAGTTTTCAGTGACATTCTCCGTAAAGTAAAATTACCTCCGTTTTTTCTCTAATTGTAAATAGTTTCATAATTTCCTAATTAATTAATATTTAATAGTTGGCCACTAACAAAGTAATAAAAAAATTAATTGTAGGAACTTTAATTCAACTTTAATTTCTCTTTTAGGCTATTTTAAAACATTTGCTAGTGTTTACATGCTCATATTTTTTTTTTTTTCTTCATTTTCTTTAATTTAAAATTTAACATCAGCTGGATGTAATTCTTCAGCTGGGCCAGACTTAATGAAACTAAAAACACCAATTTACATGTCTACAGCATTTTTGAAGATGAATAACTATAAAAATTATCAATTTTAGAAAAAAAAATTCTGAAATGAAATTTTAATATTTTTTTTGCAAAGAATTCGATTTGATTCGATTCAACAAAAATTAGAGGTTCCTATTAAAAAAATTAAGTTAACCTTAAAATGATTTTTATTTGACCTTATCAAGGATAACATAGGTTTTGAACGTATTTTACCCCTTGAAATGGAAAAACTTTAATAGGAAAATGTATAGTTTTTGAGATATAGATGTGTCTCAATTTAAATGGAGTATTCGATAGAGAAAATTAAAACTTTTCTTGAAGTAAACACTTACTTTTACCGCAATAATCTCAATATGAGACTGCCACATTTATAAGCTTCAGAGTGGGAGAGAGAACTCAAAAATTTTAAATGAAAATACTTTTTTAATGGTCATTAGAAAATAAACCTTTTTTAACAAAAAAATATCGGGTTATAACAATTTTAACGAAAATTTCGACTATTTAATATTTTTCGTAGTTTCAAAAGTGATCTACAATATCTGCTCAAAAATGAAAAACACTAAAAAAAAAAAAAAAAAAAATTAAATCTGACAAATTCTCATAACTCAAAACGATCTATGAGACTACTATTTTGGGGAGTATGTAGAAAAATAAAATCTTTCTTTACAAGTGTCCTTTAAATGATTTATCACAACCCGTATCTATTTTTGAGATAGGACCATTTTCTACATCTTCCAGTTGAAAAGTAATTTCAGGATTCCGATACTTTAGTAAAACTCTGTATTTTTACTCACCTGGCATCATAACTGCAAAGCTATGCTGAAAGAAAGAAAGTACGGTAATCAGTCAAAAAATGTGGTATGATTTTTTTTTTAATTTCTCGACCCAAAAAAAAATATAGGGGGTAATAATCAGATTTTTTAAGAGAGCATTAAAAGATTTAAATGGCAGAAAGGCTCCTGCAATAGACGGAATACCTGTAGAATTACTGCGCAGTGCAGGTGAGGAAGCGATTGATAGATTATACAAACTGGTGTGTAATATTTATGAAAATGGGGAATTTCCATCAGACTTCAAAAAAAGTGTTATAGTTATGATACCAAAGAAAGCAGGGGCAGATAAATGTGAAGAATACAGAACAATTAGTTTAACTAGTCCTGCATCAAAAATCTTAACTAGAATTTTATACAGAAGAATTGAGAGGAGAGTGGAAGAAGTGTTAGGAGAAGATCAATTTGGTTTCAGGAAAAGTATAGGGACAAGGGAAGCAATTTTAGGCCTCAGATTAATAGTAGAAGGAAGATTAAAGAAAAACAAACCAACATACTTGGCGTTTATAGACCTAGAAAAGGCTTTCGATAACGTAGACTGGAATAAAATGTTCAGCATTTTAAAAAAATTAGGGTTCAAATACAGAGATAGAAGAACAATTGCTAACATGTACAGGAACCAAACAGCAACAATAACAATTGAAGAACATAAGAAAGAAGCCCTAATAAGAAAGGAAGTCCGACAAGGATGTTCCCTATCTCCGTTACTTTTTAATCTTTACATGGAACTAGCAGTTAATGATGTTAAAGAACAATTTAGATTCGGAGTAACAGTACAAGGTGAAAAGATAAAGATGCTACGATTTGCTGATGATATAGTAATTCTAGCCGAGAGTAAAAAGGATTTAGAAGAAACAATGAACGGCATAGATGAAGTCCTACGCAAGAACTATCGCATGAAAATAAACAAGAAAAAAACAAAAGTAATGAAATGTAGTAGAAATAACAAAGATGGACCGCTGAATGTGAAAATAGGAGGAGAAAAGATTATGGAGGTAGAAGAATTTTGTTATTTGGGAAGTAAAATTACTAAAGATGGACGAAGCAGGAGCGATATAAAATGCCGAATAGCACAAGCTAAACGAGCCTTCATTAAGAAATATAATTTGTTTACATCAAAAATTAATTTAAATGTCAGGAAAAGATTTTTGAAAGTGTATGTTTGGTGTGTCGCTTTATATGGAAGTGAAACTTGGACAATCGGAGTATCTGAGAAGAAAAGATTAGAAGCTTTTGAAATGCGGTGCTATAGGAGAATGTTAAAAATCAGATGGGTGGATAAAGTGACAAATGAAGAGGTATTGCGGCAAATAGATGAAGAAAGAAGCATTTGGAAAAATATAGTTAAAAGAAGAGACAGACTTATAGGCCACATACTAAGGCATCCTGGAATAGTCGCTTTAATATTGGAAGGACAGGTAGAAGGGAAAAATTGTGTAGGCAGGCCACGTTTGGAGTATGTAAAACAAATTGTTGGGGATGTAGGATGTAGAGGGTATACTGAAATGAAACGACTAGCACTAGATAGGGAATCTTGGAGAGCTGCATCAAACCAGTCAAATGACTGAAGACAAAAAAAAAAAAAAAAATAATCAGATGTAGTTTGTTTGGCGTGTTTAAAGCTTAATAACGTTTGACTGGATAAAACGATTTTGATGAAATCTTAAACGCGTACACCTATATACGGGGTAATTTTTTGGTAAAATTTTGTATAAACATAACCCCCCTTTTGTTCAGTACATTTGTACATTTTATGTTAAAATTAAAAAAAAAGAAATTGTCCCAAAATTATCACCTCCCTATAAAATCGAAAAAATATTATCTTTTTATTTATTACATATTTTTTAACCTAATTTTGTTTTATGTTTTCTTAGGCTTAGTAGTTATGTAAATCTCCCCCCCCCACAAAAAAAATTGGAGACAATAATGGTGGTAGAAGAAACAATCGAAGTTTTAAAAAAAATTGATTCTTTAATCTTTTAAACATATAAGAATAAATAATTCCAGTGCCAGGAAAGTATTACAAATTTGTAGCCAGATCTAAACAAAAAATTTTTTTTCTTTTCTTTGAGAGACGGGCATGTCGATGCCCGTCTCTCAAAGAAAAAATCACCAAAGCTGTTGAGCTTTGGTGATTTTTCTCTATGTGAATACAGATTTGTAACGCATGAAAAATGCTATGCCTGACTGGGATTCAAACTCTGGATCTCCGGATGAAAGGCTGTGACGTTACCACTCCGCCACAGAGATCGGCATAAAGTTTTTTAATCAAGATTTATTTTATTCTTTATTCAGTGACCTTAAAAAAAAAAACAAAAAAAAAAACATTAAATCCGGGAAGTAATAATTTTAGGTTAAAACAATATTTCATCCTGTATATATAAACTATCTTTGCTGTGAAAGTAAAAATTATACTACATCTTCATCATACACTTGACTAACAAGAATTAATCAACTGAGTTAATGATTTAGAGGGAAATAAGCTGAGAAATTTCTCTTTTTAAATATTATCCTACACTTCTCTCTTCTTGGAACTAATTGTTGATTTATTACGTAATATATTTTATTGTTATAACCGTCTTTTTAATAGAAGGTACTTTTTTTTTGTACAAGTAAAATTATATAGTAATAAATGTTATATATCAAGAGATTATTATAAATGTTACAAAAGGTATTCATTTCAATGGAATTTGCTAATTATAAAGTAAAAAAATAATAAACTATGACGTAATTTTGGATTTAGGGTGTTCATATATATATATATATATATATATAGATACGCGCGCGTGTACAGAGGTAAAAATATATTTCATTTAATGTTTTACATTGTTGAAATTATACCTTTGTTGTTCTCAGTTAAAAAAAAAAGTTTAAATGGAAAGTGTGACAGAGACAGAATGTAGTATTTGTTGTGGGTGTTGATTGTTGGTTGGAGGAGAAGGGGAGAACTATGCTGAAATTGAAAGAGACAATCGAGAGTGGACACAAAGAGATTTTTGTATTAATGAATACAAATAGTTATTGTTCCCAGTATTGTTTTAGTTTTATCTCTAATAACTACGTTAATAAATAATCAAGTAACTTTCTCATATATGATGAGGTGTGATAAAAAAAAACAGAATTTTAATTTTTATCAAAAATAATTTATTTACAGTCATCGAAAAAGTTGCAGCAATAAATAAAAAATACACATCTCCTTATGTAATTAAGATAAAATATAAATTTGAACTGCAAAATAATCGCGATATCATCAGGTTTTTTTTAGACAAGACCTTAAGCCGATACGCACAACGGCACAACGTACAACGCCTCTGCTTCACTATCAGTGCAATGGCAACAGTTCAGCACAATTCGTTTTGTGGTTAGCGGAGTATAATTTAACCTCCGGGTTGGTCTAATGATTAAACTCGTCATCGAAAATCAGCTGATTTGGAAGTCAGAGTTTCAGAGTACAAGTCCTATACTTTTATACGGATTTGAATACTAGATCGTTGATACCGTTGTTCTTTGGTGGTTGGGTTTCAATTAACCACACATTTCAGGAGTGGTCGATCTGGGACTGTATAAGACCCAGATCATTCACATTCATTTTAATACCTTACGGTGGTTCCGGAGGTTAAACAGAAAAAGAGAGAGAGAGAGAGAGAGGAATATAAATCAATTATAACTGTTCAACCAAGATTTTATGACAATGCTCCATCTCATACAAATAGGATTCGACTTAGTACAAGAAATTTAAGACCCACCGGGTTGGTCTAGTGGTTAACGCGTCTTCCCAAATCAGCTGATTTGGAAGTCGAGAGTTACAGCGTTCAAGTCCTAGTAAAGCCAGTTATTTTTTACACGGATTTGAATACTAGATCGTGGATACCGGTGTTCTTTGGTGGTTGTGGGTTTCAATTAACCCCACACATCTCAGGAATGGTCGAACTGAGAATGTACAAGACTACACTTCATTTACACTCACACATATCATCCTCATTCATGCTCTGAAGAATTATCTAAACGGTAGTTACCGGAGGCTAAACAGGAAAAAGAAAGAAAGTACAAGCAGTTTAAGGAATATGGCAACATGGAAGTGAAAAAGTTCCACGAACGGCCCAAAACGAGTGACGAAGCAGTCGATCGTATACGCCAAAGTTGTTTAAGAAGCCCTAAAAATTCAAATTGAACAATAAAGTAACGCTGCTGTAATATTTCAGCAAGATGGCGCGCTCACACTTTAGCTTAGCTGTTCCATGCGCCCTTAATGAAAGATCCTCTAATTGTTGGATTGACAGGTCCTGTGTCTTGGCCTTCGAGAAACCCAGATCTGACACCCCTAGACATTTTTTTATGAGGATACGTTAAACACATTGTCTTCAGAAGTGGCGGCTCGTAGCTAAAATTAGTATGAGTTCTGCTCTAGGAAAGTTTTAGTCTTTGTTTTAAAATTGCGTAAAAGGAAACAAACGTATGTAAAAAGAAAATTTATTCGGAAACTTTATAAAATCCTAAAAGAACAAAATCAAACATTTTTTTACTTTAACCTAAATTGTTACAGTTCAAGCTTAATCTATTCATTTAAAAATGAAATCCATTCTTCTTGTTTTAATTTGCACGAAAAGATCAATAATTTTCTCCTTGATCACACGCGGAGTAAAAAAACTACCTTCCACCAGCAACCAGGGTCGGCACTGCGGAATTGACAGTGCTATCTCTTCCTCGCAGCCTTGCGTTCAGCATCCTATGTGTGCATGCGCACAATAGTCAAACACCACGTCGCTGGAACTGTAAAGCGCACAGTTCCATAAAAAAGATTTTTATTTTTGTATTTTTTTCATAAACTGGGGGACGGCTACTGACATTAAGATTAAGGATTATATATTGTACAAGTATAAAGAAAGAATTAACGAAAAAAGGACTCATTATATTAAATGTTATCGATAATGTCAAGTGGAAATAGGGGATGCTGCAGTTTCACAGTGCCTATACGCGAGCCGCCACTGGTCTACAGTGAAAAAATCAGGGATGTACAACATTTAAGCAACGGATCACCGCTGTTTTTGTCGTAGTTAGGCCAGTGATGATCCAGTGGACCTGGGCAGAAGTCCATTATCGGCTGAATGTTTGCAGAGCGACCGACAGAGTTCATATTGAAACATTCTAAGATATGTAGAAAACTTTTTGAGTTGGCGAATTTATAAAAAAAAAATACTCTTTTGACTACCTCTAATAGTTTCTGAGATAAGATTTTTTTTTTTAATTTCTGCAACCTTTTTAGATGACGCTGTATTATCCAATCTTGATAATCCGCTATCAAATTAGTCCCTCAGAGATGTAACACACTTATGCCAAAATTTCTTCCTATCTTCAAAATATTTATGAAAAGCATTATTTTTTTATACCCTAAATAAAGAACAAGATAAAATTACAGGTTGCCATTTCTGAAGAATACGGAGCCTCTCATACATCACTATGGTATTATTTTTGGGATAAATAATCTCGAATTAACAGTGAAGTAGAAGCTTGAGACCTTGCACTTTACTGTTATTCTAGTGCAAAATCCAATAATCGTTTTCCAAATTTGTGATAATTTCTTTCAGATCTTTTTTCGGGTAATCCACCTCGGGGCCGGACCTGATTTAATATGAACTTATCCTCAAGGAAGATTCAGGAAGAATTATTCCCCCCCTCCCCATAATCCGCCATCTTCGTACGAACGGTCTTAAACAACATTGTGAAGACCATGTGTCAGACCCGTTCGGTCCGTAGCATAATCCCCTTGATCTGGTAAAGCACGCCGATTCTATTCAGCATGTTTCTCTATGCTGCTGTCTCCTTCGTATTGCCTCACGTAAACGGGGTAAAACCTTCAAGTAATACTGTTTGTTGACCGCACAATCTTGAGATAAGCATTCATAATAAACGACAACTGTATTCGGACAAAAGAAACAGCAAAATGTTAATATACGATAGAATACAGTCTTAATTCTGCAGGAAGCTTGTATTTGGATGATTGAATCTTCATTTTCATATCATAACCGTACACCGTCGTTTCGTCATCGTTATGACAGTTTGAGAAATTCTACCTCGTCAGCAATGTAAGTTTACAATTTCTCGGCGATGTTCCTTCTGTTGAAAATTCAATAATTTTGGAATAAATTTTGCTGTTCCTGGTTTCATACCCAAATTATCAATATAAATTGTTTCTCATCGTTCCACCTCTTCTGGATTTTCTATAATAGAAATTCAACGATTTTTGATAACAATGTTCTTTATTTTGTTGATATTTATCATCGGTTGTTAATCTGTTAGGATATCCGATCCATTTGTCTTCACGGCCTTCTTACAGTAGCCTACAAGTAGTTTCAAAAGTGGTCTTTGTACATCCCAAGTAGTGGTCTTATACTGAAAAATTAGATAATTATGTAAACAAAATTATTTAATTTTTTTAGTGTTGCACTGTTGAACAGTTATTTAAGAGGTACAGTAAACCACTTTTGAAATTAGCTGTGAATAACATTGAGAATATAAATATTGATATTGTTAAGATTATGATGAGTTATTGATTTAAATTCATTTATTAGTTTTTTTTCTATTATTTTTATAAATAAATTCAGTCGAGATTTTTTTGTTCAAAATCATTTTGGCAAGTTGTTATTTGTTGTAAAAATAATTATTTAATTTCTTTGAAGTAGTTTAGTGGTTGGGTCGAAGGTTGAAAATAGTCTGGAAATATTTTTGTTAAGTTTGTGTTAGATTTATTTGAAGTGGAAGAAACTGATCACTCAACGTAAAACAGTTGGCTAAAATTTACCTCTTTATTGTTAGATTCTTATAGCACGTTACATTTTATAAATGCCGACCTCTATAGCTAAGTAGGTAGCGTCTCGGCATTTCGTGCGGAGGTCCCCGGTTCGAATCGCCCGGTCAGACATAGCATCTTTTCATACGCTACCAGTTTCCATCGGCTAATAATCAAAGCTGTTGATGCCCGCTCTTTCATAAGAAAAATAAAACACGTTATAGTAGCCCTGAAATCACAGTCTTCATGTTCGTAATCAGATCTTCAACAATCTAAACATCAGATCGGAATTTTCTTTTCCAATCGAATTTTCAGGTTTCAAAAATATATTAATTAATAAACATAAATCTTAAAAAAAAATAATAATTTTTCTTTAAACATATACAAATTTGTGGAGGTAGATGCAATGGACTTAACTGTAAACTGTAATTACTGTCTGGTGGCTTGATAATAATAATAAACTAAACACTAATAGACTTTCGACTAAATTGGGCTTCATAATTTTTCAAAATACAAAATTTCACCTGAAGGTTTTAATTCCTACTGTATATGGTACTTGTTCTAACCCCTCTCCCATAAGGCTTGATATTTCATAGTACATAATATAGTTTTCACAAGTTATAATTTTAACTGTCAACACATGTTGTGAATTAACATTCTAATATAATTCATTGTCAAGCGTATAAATAGTAGATTAAGTTTACTAGCAGCATTTAATTCATTTCATTCATAAATCTAAACATATTGTCACTACAAGGCCTGTTTTGCAACCTCACTAAGTACAAGTGATTATTTCAACTCGCTCGTTAACCGTACCAACAATTAAAATATATTACACGTAATTTATAAACATTGTGTACACATAAACTATATAAATTTATATGTATACGCAAAGTGACTTTTTAAATTATTTATCTCAATCTTTATCTAACATTTCCAAAATATCATTTTTTATTTTTTATTATTATTACATTAATATAAGCGAGACAAAATCCTTAAAAAGAGATTTTTTAAAAATTAAAAAAAACAGCTTTGTAAAAAGTTTTTTAAAATTTAAATACATGCAAAATTTACGTTTTCTTTTTATATAGGTTATTTTTTTTTTTTTTTTTTTTTTGTCTTCAGTCATTTGACTGGTTTGATGCAGCTCTCCAAGATTCCCTATCTAGTGCTAGTCGTTTCATTTCAGTATACCCTCTACATCCTACATCCCCAACAATTTGTTTTACATACTCCAAACGTGGCCTGCCTACACAATTTTTCCCTTCTACCTGTCCTTCCAATATTAAAGCGACTATTCCAGGATGCCTTAGTATGTGGCCTATAAGTCTGTCTCTTCTTTTAACTATATTTTTCCAAATGCTTCTTTCTTCATCTATTTGCCGCAATACCTCTTCATTTGTCACTTTATCCACCCATCTGATTTTTAACATTCTCCTATAGCACCACATTTCAAAAGCTTCTATTCTTTTCTTCTCAGATATTCCGATTGTCCAAGTTTCACTTCCATATAAAGCGACACTCCAAACATACACTTTCAAAAATATTTTCCTGACATTTAAATTAATTTTTGATGTAAACGAATTATATTTCTTACTGAAGGCTCGTTTAGCTTGTGCTATTCGGCATTTTATATCGCTCCTGCTTCGTCCATCTTTAGTAATTTTACTTCCCAAATAACAAAATTCTTCTACCTCCATAATCTTTTCTCCTCCTATTTTCACATTCAGTGGTCCATCTTTGTTATTTCTACTACATTTCATTACTTTTGTTTTGTTCTTGTTTATTTTCATGCGATAGTTCTTGCGTAGGACTTCATCTATGCCGTTCATTGTTTCTTCTAAATCCTTTTTACTCTCGGCTAGAATTACTATATCATCAGCAAATCGTAGCATCTTTATCTTTTCACCTTGTACTGTTACTCCGAATCTAAATTGTTCTTTCACATCATTAACTGCTAGTTCCATGTAAAGATTAAAAAGTAACGGAGATAGGGAACATCCTTGTCGGACTCCCTTTCTTATTAGGGCTTCTTTCTTATGTTCTTCAATTGTTATTGTTGCTGTTTGGTTCCTGTACATAATAATAACATAGGTTACATACTTAATAACATAGGTTATTAATTACCTATAAAAAATATGGTATAGAAATAAACATGTGGTAAAAAAATACAGAGTGATTTTTTAGTCCTGTTACCCAATTGTTAAAGTCTGGTAATTTTTTTCTAAGAAAGGGAAATTTTGTTTTGTAACACGAAGTTGGTAGCGCTACTCAACCGGTATAGATACGGCAGTGTTTGTTGATTCTCCTTGAGCTGTGTAAACGTTTGTGCCGTTTACAGTCGTGTTACGAACAGAATATCTTTTACCATAGAACAACGAGTTTTTATTCTTCAACAATATTTTTGCTACGAAATCGTACGCGAGTGTAAAAAAACCATTTCAAATTAAATTTGTTGGTGTTCCTCCGCCAGAAAAAATGTCAATTTTTAGACTAGCAAACCGATTTCGACAGACAGGTAGTGTTTGCGACAGAAAATTTAGTGGTCGATCAACTCGCTTGACAGATGACGTTTTAGAGAATGTGAAAACAAGATGGCCCAATTCTCCACGGAAAAGTTTACGAAAACTTTCCACGTAAGTCGGTTTGTCATATTCGAATGTTCAGAAAGCCGCTAAAAAATTGAAATTGTATCCGTATCGCGTACGATTAGTCCAAGAGCTTCAGCCTCCAGATTTAAACAAACGATTGCAATATTGCCGTTGCTTTAGGTCTCTCGTAATCGATAACGGAATCGAATTTTTAAACACAGTGTTCTTTAGTGATGAAGTTTGGATCCATCTCGATGGTTATGTGAACAGTCGAAACTGTCGAATTTGGGCGGTTGAAAATCCTAACGCTTTACAAGACAAATCTTTACATCCTGAAAAAATTGGTGTTTGGTGTGCGATATCTCGTCATCTTATAGTCGGACCCATATTCTTCGAACAGACAGTAAACGGTGAAGTATACAGGAATATTGTGCGCCAATTTGTGTCCCTCCTGGAACCTCAAGAACGGTATTGCTGGTTTCAGCAAGACGGCGCCACATGCCACACGTCTGGAGAAACCGTGGATTTTCTGCAAGAGTACTTTGATGATCGAATAATAAGCAAGGGGTTATGGCCTCCAAGGTCCCCAGACCTCACATCTCCTGACTACTTTTTGTGGGGCTATATAAGTTCGAGGCCTTCAAAAAACAATCCCCATACTATTGATGAAAATATTAAAGTCACACACTTAAAGTCAAGTTAAGTTATTAAACACTTAAAGTCAATATTAGAGACCTAATCACGAATATTTCCAATGCAACTCTTAAAAAGGTTTCTGTTAATATGCTGAAAAGAATCCGTGCATGTATAACCGCAAGGGGTGGGCATTTTGAGCATATTCTTTAACAATTATGTAAGTAATAGCTTTTTATTAAATCTCTTTTGTAAGTTACAAATACATTTTTTTATTCCACCTAAATTTTCCTCTCTTAAATTACATTTAAAATTGGGTAACAGGACTAAAAAATCACTCTGTATAAAAAAATATATGGTAAATAAATATGGTATGATAAAATAGTATAAAAATTATATAGCGTATGAAAAGTACAAAGTTTGATCAGGATTCGAATTCCGTTCCCTACGGATGAAAAAACTAAGAAGTTGTTACTGTACCACTGAACCATTCTTTTTCTTTTTGTTACTTGTTACTAAGGTTAAATTAAAAATTTCATGCTGAACTTATGTAATAATACGAAGATCAGGATTCGAATTCCGTTCCCTACGGATGAAAAAACTAAGAAGTTGTTACTGTACCACTGAACCATTCTTTTTATTTTTGTTAATAAGGTTAAATTAAAAATTTCATACTGAACTTATGTAATAATACGAAGAAAATAGTCATTATATATATATATATATATAAGATACGATAATTAAATATAAATAAATCGACTAAGGGAGCGTAAATTCTAAAATATTGTGAATTATTGAAATGATCACTATTAATGCATCATTGTCGTCAAAAGTAAGAAAAAATGTAAGCATTATCTACGCGATGATTATTGCGTAATCGAGCGGGTGTATTTACAATTTTTATGTATATCAAGATAATATTATCTATTATTGGAAAATACTCTTCATTTTTGTAGCAGTCCTTAAATTATAACACGGACAATTGAACTATAAACAATTCCAGAAAATTATAAAAAAATACAAACATACGTTCCAGGAAAGTCCCACAACTGTGGGTTGTTGCTGATGCACGGCTTACACACACGCGCGCGCGCACACACACACACATACAATTTAAAATATTTTTCATTTTATTTAAATATAATCTTTTTTTCGTTTATTTAATTCAATGATTCTAATTAAAGCGCGCGCGCATACCATATTTAATTCTTGCAAGTATGGCGGTACTAGCGGCGACGGTCGGCACTAACTAAATTAACGTAATTTCGCTACTTACATAGAACAAATTTCGATTGTACGGTCTTCAGACCGGTGTAGCAGCGAGGCTTAACGACCGCACCAGGTACCGAGTTGACCTGGCGATCGAGTTTGAGACCGGCCAGGCCGAGTTACGTTTTTACACTTCAAATTAATATTCATTTATTTAATTATTCCGCTCACCTGTGACGTCACAACATAATAAACGACTACAACAGATGTATATCAGTGCTACCATCCTTTGAAATATTAATTAAATTCAATAAAATAAATAATTAATATTCAAAACTTAAAAAAGAATTTGGTCGGCAACCCTGTGAAATTTAAAATTTCCCGGTCAAAGAGGACGAGGGAAAAGGGAATTTCCCACAGGGAAAAAGGAAAATTACAAGATGGCGGAATGCAACACTAGCGTTCCTTGTGCTGACAGGTGGTACTATTGATGCAATTAGCCAGTAGTTAAGAGCACTTTTTGCGATGGGGGTGCGATTTTGCAAAAAAACATTTTTGCAAATATTATTATTTTTTAATCGTTAAAAAATGTGCCTAAGAAAAGTATGATCTTAATTAGGCGAAACCTCAAGATTCTGAGGGTGACCTTGCTCTACAGCCTCATCCCCTTGACCTTTTAAGTTGAAAATGTAATTTATCAATCCCCCTTATATAAAATTAATCTGACCAAGTTTGGTAAAAATCGGTCCAGTAGTTCTGGAGATATAATGTGATTTAGAGCCCAATACCGAACACATACACATACGAACATTAACATCAGGAAAAGTTCGTTACATCCGATTTTTTGTGTTCCTTAGGTGTCAACTCAAGATCCACTAAAAACCTCATTTGGTCAAATTGGACCGATTACAATACTTTCCTTTCTAGAGCTATAGCTCTGCTATAGTGTTATGTAGACGGGAAAGTAAAAGGAACAAGTATTAACACTATAATTACGAAAAATAATTGTTAAAAATAAATCTGAATTAAGTAAGAATTAAATAATTAAGTACCTATAATCATATTAACATATCTGGGTGATTCAAACATGACTTCACAAATTTTAAAACATATAAAAATTTATTGAGACAACTTACTGATTCGGTTGATGTCTCATTTCATGGGAAAAAAAATCAATATTGTCATCCAACATTCACTTTGGTTCGATATGGCTTCCATTTGCAATACGACTTACATCCCACCTGAAGTTGATTTCATTCAATACTGTAGCCAGCAAGTCTGGGGCTACCTCTCCAGCTGAGGCAAAGTCTTAGCTCAACAAGATAAGCAAGCAAAGACGGTACATAAAACCGATATTTAATGAAACCTCACAAGCGGGATCAAATCTGGGAAGCGAGTTAGCCGTGCGATCAGACTTTCACGACCGATCCACCGAGTTGGGAATCAATTATCAAGAAAATCTCAGACTTCTAGGCGTAGTATGGTGGTGCCCCGTGTTGCGATGGTAACGGCGTCTATCGTGGACATCATAATATAACTGAGAAATCAGAAAACTTTGAAGAATATCCAGATAAACAATATCATTTACAGTTGCCTCCTGGAAGAAGAACGGGCCGTTCTGTATAAAAGAACAACTTGTCTCAACGAAATTTTGGTGCTAAGAGTAAATAATATGATTACTAGGAGGAGGCTTCCTATCGTAATCTACGAAGATTACGTAGAGCTGCAGTTGCTGACTGCAGATCGTGAAACAAAAACACCAGTCAGCATACATTTTTCACACCAACAAATGTATCCATTATTAACAACACTGGTGGCCGAATTCGGTACTAATGAACTACGTGAGTCAAAACCTGATGTGTTTTACTATGAAATGAGGTGTTAACCGAATCTGTTAAGTTATCTAAATAAATTTTTATTTGCTTTTAAAAATGTGTATTCGGGTATTTTGAATAAGTATTAAAATGTCAAATAAGTAAAAAAAAATTTGTTTATTTGATAATATTAAAATATTTGAGTTCGTTTTGTTGAGCCTACTAGAAGATTAGAAACTACATTATACGAGGGCTGTCCAGAAACTTGCGTTTTGGTATTAAAAAAAACAAAAAACAAAAGCTGTTTTTTTAAAAACACCAAAACAAAAGCCAATAAAATATTAGAAAATACATCGTTAAAATTCTTCCGCCATTTTGTTGGTTTGGTCTTAACCAACAACGTGTAGACCGCATGTCACGATCGTTAAGTCTTCACCAAAGTCCCAGTAATGCACTTTGGAGTAAGCACGCCGAATTCTTTCCGACATGCCTCCCTTTCTTTCTTTTTTCTGTTTAGCCTCCGGTAACTACAGTTTAGATAATTCTTCAGAGGATGAATGAGGATGATATGTATGAGTGTAAATGAAATGTAGTCTTGTACATTCTCAGTTCGACCATTGCTGAGATGTGTGGTTAATTGAAACCCAACCACCAAAGAACACCGATAATCCACGATCTAGTATTCAAATCCGTATAAAAATAACTGGCTTTACTAGGACTTGAACGCTGGAACTCTCGGCTTCCAAATCAGCTGATTTGGGAAGACGCGTTCACCACTAGACCAACCCGGTGCGTCCGACATGCTTCCCTGAGCTGCTAAAACCGATCACACAATAACACCGTATGTTCTGCGGTATTCTCCCCGCAAATTCACATTTCGCGTGCAGAAGTATGCGTTAAAACATCTGTGGTAAGGAACCGGATCAGCTTATATCTCAGTTTTCCGTATTTTCGACATACCAACTATAAAGATCAGGGATAAGTCTATAGGTCCATCTGTCTCCTCATCTGATCCGGTTTTCGCTGCCGTCTGCGATGCTTCACATAGGCTGCTCTGTACATCCTCTTCCTTTTCAGATCGAGGAGGGCGCAAGTCCAACCACTACGCCGGCGATATTATCCGAAATGGTACAGTCAAGGACCATCTTGTCGACTGACAAGGGAGGCACCTACCGTCAATTAAGTAAAACTACGAAATCTCTTCTCTTATTATGTTATATGGCTCGTTCATTAGGATGAACGTATTTTAAATATTGCCATACTTAAATAAACAAAGTGGTAAAGAAAATTTAAAAGAATTTTACTCACATAAAACTTTTATAACTGTTTAAAAAAATAATAATGAGTATAAGATCTTGGTTTGATAATTTTATATTTTTATATTATATAATAAATCTTTTCTTAGATTATAATAAAAAATATTTAAAAATTGTATAACAGATGACAATAAAATACGTGTTTATGTTCACTAACACATCCACACAAATATGCACGCGCAACTCCGATCTTTTATCTATTTTAGTAGCTGTAGATTCTTAATATTTAATATTTTTTCGTCGTTATTATTATTATTATTATTATTAGCGTAATGGAAAAAAGAAGTAGCATATCACGAACCACATCAATGCGTGAGTCAATTATTATTGGGTGTATGCGTGCGAGTACATAAAATGTGGAATCACGATCAGTTAGATGATAATAAGTGAGTAGCCTACATGTTCGTTGTTTGTTTTCAAAGGAAATCATTATATTCAGATAAATGGTTTTATGATAACCTTGAATATTTTTCATCCTTAAAAAAAATAATATTATAAAATAAAATAATATATTATTTCATTATATAAAGATAATTATTTTTGTTTGTTCCCCTAGTAACTACGTTCATCCTGGAACAAGAACTAGGGGAATACCAAGGGGGATTTAGAACATGGCGAGGCTGCCCAGAACAAATTCTAAATTTAAAATTAATTACAGGGTATTAAACTAAGGAATAAACAACTGGTAGTGACTTTTATTGATTTCAAGAAAGCATATGATTGTGTACATCGAGAATCCCCGCTAAAAATCCTGAGAAATTTAGTGCTTCACCCAAAACTAGTCAAAATCATCGGACTAACACTAACGGATACCAAATCCAAGGTTAAATTCAGGGAAGAAATATCTGATCCATTCGACATCAAAACAGGACTGAGACAAGGAGATGGACTGTCACCGCTTTTATTCAACTGTGCCCTTGAATTTATAATACAGGATTGGAAAAAATTAAATAAAGATAACGTTAAAATATGAAAAGATATCTCAGTAAATTGCCTAGGCTTTGCGGACGATTTAGCCCTACTAGCCCAAAATATAGAAGAGGCCAGATACCAACTGTCAACACTGGAAGAGATTGCAGGAAAAATTGGTCTAAAAATTTCATACGAAAAAACCAAAATTACAGTGAGAGACCCGCTATGCATAAGCAAAGTAAAAATAAACAATAATGACATAGAACTAGTAGAAAACTTTAAATATTTGGGAGTAGAAAACATCACACACAACCTCCAAGAAAATCCAAACTAGAATGAAAGAATAAATAAACTCATCAAAGCCACAATAAAAACACAAGACATCTATAACAAAAAATACATGTCCATAAACACAAAAATAAGACATTATAACTCAGTTATCCGACCAGAAATACTTTACGAATGCGAAACCATATTTGGACCGTACCAGATAAGGTTTACCGACAAACTGGAAAAGATTGAAAGACAAATTCTACGACGATGCATCGGGAAAAACATTAAAAAAGACGGGATTTGGAGAATTATTCCAAACGAAGAGAATTACAAAACGATCATCCTGATAACTAATTAATTTAGAAAAAAGAGAATTTCCTTTCTAGGACATATTTTCAGAATGGAAGACACCAGACTTATCAGATGGATAATCGAACTTTTCTGGAACAAGAAAAGCAGACCGAACTGGTTATACGAAGTACAGAAAGACATGGAGGAATTAGACGTAACCCGTGAAAACCTAAAAACGAAACCCGGGGAACTGTGAGAAACTAAAAAATAAAGAAACAAGATTCCTATCAAAACCCAAGAAGACAATAAGCCTGGTGTACTCTGAACAAGAAAGGGTAAGAAGATCTGAAACCCTTAGAAATTACTGGCAAAAAAGAAAAGCTGAAAAACTACAAATCAGCAAGAAAAGAAAGAACTTGCCAAAAAATGAACTAAAGTGATCCATTATGGTCTTAAAAGTAAAAAAAAAAAATATATATATATATATATATATTCTTATTTTTCTAACATTAAGATTTAGTTGCGCTTATATAAAAGTACAGATAGATGAAATTACTAAAATGATTTTTTTGTCTTCAGTCATTTGATGCAGCTCTCCAATATTCCCTAACTAGTGCTAGTCATTTCATTTCGGTATACCCCCTACATCCTACATCCCTAACAATTTGAATGATTATTTATACTTAAAATAAAAAAACTGGAATGTCAGATAAAATATAATTCATATCAAAACTAGTTCAATTTTCGCCAATAATGTATTCCATATTAATTAATACTAATATGTAGATGTGTACGTCGATTGTAAACAACAGTCTGCCTGCAGTAGTAGTAGTTTACTGTAGGAGCCGTTGTTCAATTATGTCTACCGTTCGTGTTGGTCCCTACTATCAAAAATCTTATTTTACTAAAGATAAATTTTTCAGCACAGGCAGATCGGGTTGATTTGTCCTTTTACAATCTTACTTCTTTGTATTATTTCTTGTAACTAATCTATACTTTTTTAAAAATAATATAAAATAAAATTAAATTCATTCAAAGTGTAATGTAATTCATCTTAAAACCTGTTTAGTTTTGCCTATATTTCTCCAATAAAAAAGCACGGTACGTTAGTTAGTTTGTATGTTGTGTGTGCTCACATTTTTATTTTAAATGAAGCGCTACCATCTAGCGGAAAATATTGAACTAACAACTTTATAATAAATATTTATAACCTATTATTAAATTTAAAGACATAGGATATGCCATGTTTAGAAATAATAATTGCAGTTGCTGTTTTTAAGAGCGCATCTTAAAAATAGCAATTGCAATTATTTTTAACAGATGGTAAGTTTAAAATTTTGGGGGTGCTAGAAAAGTTTTGATTCTCAATGTGAGCAGTGGGCAAAAAAGTTTGAGAATCAATGGTCTAGAGGAAAAGTTAGGAAGTTCAGATCATAAAAGCTATTACGTGACATAAGAGCAAAGAAATTTGTTGACCCGTTTAAGTGGATAAAAATAAAATCGTTGGTCGATAAAAATAAAGTCAATGGAGCAAAATTCTGTTTTGCCTCCATCCGGGGTAAAGAAATCATTATTTCCCATGAAATAAACCAATCAGGGTTAAGATACGGGCAAGATGGATGCTCGCTAACTAAAAGGGACCATAAAGCACTCTTTCATGGTTTTATATTATTTCACAATCTCTCTTTTCGTAGATCATATCATTGTTATATAGAGTATCTTGGCAAGTGTTAGACAAACTTAAGTGACTGATTCAGGGTATCAAAATAAATAAAAGGGTTTACATGGACAAATGCTTGCTTCATTTACCCTCTGTTTCCCACTTTGTATTTTTTTAATAAACGTTTATATCTTAAGATATTTTAATGAAATTTCATTTTTATATATACCCAACAACATATTCTATGAAATAAATACGTTTGGAAATTTTACCTTTAAAAGTTCCAAACTAATGTTTGGAACATTAATATTTAAAACATTAATATCTCCATAACTTTCTTTCTTTTTCCTGTTTAGCCTACGGTAATTACTCTTCAGATAATACTTCAGAGAATGATATGTATGAGTGTAAATGAAGTGTATTCTTGTACAGTCTCAGTTTGACCATTCCTGAGATGTGTGGTTAATTGAAACCCAACCACCAAAGAACACCGGCATCTACGATCTAGTATTCAAATTGTGTGAAAATAACTGACTTTACTAGGACTTGATCGCTGTTTATCATACCTGTAGATATGTACATCATTAAAATATTTTGATCTATTCTTTAAGATATATTTATACTTTTATTTGAAAACACAAATAACTGGAAGGAAAATAAATGTGACAGGACATATGACCATTTAAATTTTTTATTTATTTTGATATTCTGAATTGGTATCTTAAGTTTGACCAACACTTTCCAGAACACCTGGATAAGTAAAGCTTCACATATTTTGTAAGATACCTATGGAGTTTGTTATAAAGATTAGGAGACCTAAAAAAGTTACTGTCTATATTTTTGTCGAGTAGGGGAAGCTAATCTGCTCGTGGACCTATGAAACAAAAATCCCTATGCACGGATTTTTGTTTCTATCTGACGGCTGTAGAAAGAAAGCTCAACCTGGAAATGTTATTCTTATAAATTAGGCTGGATTTTCTTATTTACTTCAATACAAAAATACGAACTCATATATAAAAAATAGTATTTAAGAACAAAGTTATTAAAATCTTATTTATTATATCAATAAAAAATTATGAGAAAATCTTCTAATTGTAACCTGTATCGTCTGTAACAGACTTATTTTTATGATATCGATTATTAGGAAAAATCATTAATACAAGCATATAAACAGTGTACTGTTTATACAAAAAAAAATTGTTATCAACTAATATGATCCACAGAACCCACCGGGTTGGTCTAGTGGTAAATGCGTCTTCCCAAATCAGCTGATTTGGAAGTCAAGAGTTCCAACATTCAAGTCCGAGTATAGGCAGTTACTTTTATACGGATTTGAATACGAGATCATGGATACCGGTGTTCTTTGGTGGTTGGGTTTCAATTAACCACACGTCTCAGGAATGGTCGAACTGAGAATGTACAAGACTACACTTCATTTGCACTCATACATATCATCCTCTGAAGTATTATCTGAATGGTAGTTACCGGAGGCTAAACAGAAGAAAGAAAAAAAAATAAAGAAAGAAAGAATGTGATCCACAGAAACAAGTACATTAAATATCAAATCAGCTGCTTAGATGTTAATCACTTAAATTTTAGGTTTATCAGAATTAAACCTATGAAAATGCCATTAAACCTAACACCTAGGTTTAATGTGATTAAACCTATGCTTATACAAAAATGCAGATTATTCAAAACTATGTAAAATCCAATGAATGAATTATTATTAATAATTTTCCAATTAATAAAATTGCAAATTATATTCTATTTTAACATTTTTTTCAACTAGAAATGTTTTATCTACAATTTTATTAATGTACAGTTTTTAACTTTCTTCAATACAAACAAAACTATTTAAAATAATATAACTGACATTAAATTCAACTTATCCTGTGGTCATCCTGAAGATGATCGAGTTGGATAGAGGCATTTAAATATGTATAAACAAAAGTTACAATCTTTAAATACAATTAATTATTAATATTTATCAAAATTAATGTAATCAACAATTAGTTTATTTAACAAACCACTCCTCACTACATCAGTAATAGCTACACTTCTGTATATGACTATACAATCATTTCCCTCCTGTCTCTCCGATCCAAAATCATTCTTTTCCATGTCAACTCAAAATAGCTTATAGTAAAACTAGATAAGCTTTTTCTACTTTCAACACCTTAGCCCTTCTCTTATCCTTTAATTGAATGATATGGCTAATCTTCCTTTACGTTTTTCTGTAATCACTCTTTCCATATCTTCTATTCTAGTTCTCTCTCTCATCCATTGTTTATTTTCATTTTTATTACTATTTCTGATCTTTAGCATACTTCTCTCCATAGCTCTATCTAACTTTCTTCTAACTTCATAATTTCTATCAAGCCATTGTCCAGGTTTTGCATGCTTAAGTCAAAACAGGCTTCATTACACGATTCTATAATATTTTCTTCTTATTCATCCCTACATTTGATCTAAATAATTTCTTTTATTTGTTATAAACTCTCTACCTTAATCCTATTCTTCCATGTATTTATTTTATTACTCCAGTCTTCTTTGACCAAGAACCTATCCAAATAAATAAATCCTTTCGTCTCTTCTATGTGTTCTCCATTAACTTACATTTCTATTTTATTAAGATTGTGAATAAAAAAAAAAAAGAAAGGAAATATTTCAACATTTTTAAAAAATTTTTTTGTTGTAGGTATGGTGAAATGGCAGTACAAGGAGAATTACCAGTTTGGGTATCAGGACAACAATTATGGGTGCGTGGATTAGATAAAAAAACAACATGCAATGATGTAATAAAAGCACTACTTGGTCATTCAGATGACAATTACGTAATCATTGAAAGATGGCGACGTGTAGAAAGACAATTAGGTGGTGATACACGTTTATTAAAATTATGGACAACATGGGGTGATGCACAGAATGAAGTAAAATTATCATTAAGACGAATATCGGCAGATGATGATAGCGGGAGAGGCAGTCCGACCAGTTATGCCAGAAGAAAAAAACATCATCATCATCACCATCATCATAGCCATTACAAAAATCATCACCAACGTCAACAACAAACACAAACACAATCGCAAACTATACATCCAAAAAGATTACAACAATTATCTAAAACACAAAACATCGAAAGGTTGCTCAAATTGATATTAGTACAAGGTGAAACGATACAAAATCAATTACAAAAATTACATGAACGAGATGATCAAATAGAACATCTAGAAGATGAAACGCATCGAGCTAGAGTCAATATGCTAGGTTCAAATTACGTACTTGAGACTTATTTAGGAAGTGCTGAAGACGTTAAACATACAACAACCTCGATGACAACAACACCAGAAGCAGATGATGAAAAAGAAAACGACAGTGGTGTAATAACAGAGAATGGACCATCGTCAAGTGAAAATACAAGCAACACACCGACAACAGAAGATACCAAAGAAGAAGAAGAAGAGGAAGAAGATTTAACAACAATAGAAGAAGATATTGAAACAGAAATAAAAGAACTACAAAAACGAATAGAATTATGGGAAAAAGTATTAAAAGTTAATAAAAAATTAGAAAAAGAAGAAGAAAATTTAGTAAGGTTATACGTAAGTGTACGTAGATGCGATGAATTGAACGAATTAAAAATTGAATTAGACAAAAAACGACAAGAAATTGATTATAATAATAAAGAATTAGAAAAATACAACTACACATTAACGGAAGCAGATGTCGCATTGAATGCAAGACGGAAATATTTACGTAGATTGCAATCCGAGTTAGAAGCTAGTGATTTAGAAACTGAAATGTTACTTAAAGCTACAGATTCAAAAAATATTAAACATAAATTAAAACCGGTTTATGTTGATTTTGATTCGAATTCAGATACCGGTTTAAGTTCATTACACAGTAGTAGTGAAGAAGGAACTTATGTTTTAGATACATTAGTATAGCATACGGTTAAAATATATCTTATCATAAATAATATTATTATTTCAAAACAAAGTAGCAATATTTTGATTTCAAACATGATACTAAAATAATCATAAAAACTCAAGTGTAAAACAATTAACAATTTACTTCTTTGAACGGTATGTTGAAACGTAACACATTTTAAAATTATTGAATAATTCTGAAATATCTTTTTCCTATAAAGGATAATTATATATTTCTCCTCAGTGAAGTATTTGTTTGTAATAAACAGTTTAAAAAAAAATCAGGGAACTTCTGATTGAATCGAATCAACTTATGTCATGTTTGCTCATTATTTAAATTATTTTTGTCAAATTTTTTACATTTCTAAATTTAATATTGTGTAGAGATCTTGATTTTTATATGCTGCATACTTATTAGCCAGACTAAACATACAATCCATCACAGATACAACAGGCATAACATCCAACAACAGAGTACAATTTTAAAACCATCTCATAGAACACACATATAATGAAATTAACCAACACATGTAAATTTTACTCATGCACATAAAAAACAAGATCTCACTCAACAAATTTGAACAGTATGAATTGCAAACTCAAAAAAATTGATAAAAACAATATATATTCAATAAACAGAAATAATTTAGCGTGAATATATTGGCATATTATATACTGATGGAAGAGATTTCCTAACTGTTTCTAGACAGACAACATTAACCAGAGTATGAATTACTTCATGGAGGAGCTGATAATTAGTTCTTCATAAATAAAATTTTGTTAATTTAAAAGTTAATTTCTTAATACGTAACAATTTTATGAATTTATACAGTTAAATTTACAACCTATTACATTTATTGTATATAACAGTTATTAAAGTAATAATAATTAGTAAATAAAGTTATTTCAAAATTGTCTTAGTTTTACTTGAAAAAAAAAAAAGTTATATTTTCATACTTTAGTTTATAATTAAAAATAAATAAAATAAAATTTATCTAGAAGATTGTATAACAGCAGTTTTGTTTTCAACGTAGCAGTACATTTAATATGTTACTTTGTATCGCTTTTCCTTATGATGATGATGCACATAAATTACCTGCAATACAAGAAGCATCAGCCATAATTACTACCTCTAAGGTAAATATTTTTATTATTCAACTATTTCTTATTGTGAACAGAAAAGTACCGTGATATATTAAAAAATATGAAATAGTTTTAAAATTGACTACAATATACTTTATTTTAATGTAAATGTTATAAAAAACTGTCAACAAATTAGAAAAGTAGGCTACCAATCACATAAAAAAAAAACCATTAATAAAAAAAAAACACATTATTTCTAACTGTAATAAATTCTACATAGGACAAACAGGATGCAGTTTTACATAATGATACAGAGTATACAAAAGAATTTGTTTAACCACCAAATATTTTTTTCATTAACTACCTCATTGAAATAGATAATACCTTACACGTAAAGGGGAAAACCTAAACGTATCTGTACAAATTAAAGTGCACAAAACCAAAACAACATTATACATAAAGAGTCCCAGTCAAAATAAACATACATATACTTGTTAACAACAAAATGTTATTCAAACATCAGTTCCACATCCCAAACTCAGTCCAGTTGCAGTCTCAAAAAAAGCTCTAATAAAAGTGAAACATAATTCAAATCTTGGACAATTTTTAAAAAAGTTTATCAATAAATTAAAAAATTGTAGTCAATATAGAAACTGATTTATAGATTGACTGTTTATAAAATGTAAATGGTTGAATATTCCATCCTTTTGGTTGGTTTGACATGTATATATATTTATATATGGCTTAGAGAAGAAGTTAAAGGGAGATTACTTCATTCCTCAATTTACCAGTTACACCTAATATAGAATGTTTGGTTTTACTGGGAGTACCATTATCAGTAGTGACTTTTGTTTGCCATATCAGATTACATAAAACTATTTAATAATTATGATGTCTAACGGAAAACAAAACTTAAAAAGAGAGTTATTAAAAAACAATAAATTCTGTTGGATTTGTAATTATATGATTGTTTTAACTGTATACTTTAAAGTTTAAATGTTGTCAACAAACATTAATGTTTAAATCGACTAATATAATTGTTTGAATATTGTATTCTACATAACCAACAAAAAAACTTACCACTGAGTATAAAGAAACAGTAATTGGATAAAATACAGACATTTATAGATAAAATATGTGTTTTAAGATTAGTAATATACCAATGAACTACCTGAATCAGATATTATTATGTAAATAACTTGAATATTGTTTGTAAATAATAATTATTAGAAGAAAGATAACAAAACCAAAGGAAATAACAAATATAATCTGTAATAAATATTGCTATTATTAATACGCTATCATTTTGTAAATAATTGTTTTATACGTTTTTTATTTATATATAAATAAGAAAAAGAATGTAATAAATATTATTAATAAGATAAAAAATTAACACAATTTATTTAGTTAAAGTGTGTATGAATTTTATATAATTTATTGTTTCTCTATGATAATGTTATAATACAATTTATATTTGATAACTGAAATATATTTAAAAAATACAAGTTGATACTTAGTATTTTTTAATCATTTTTATAAAGTTTTCTTTTATTGATTTGAATTTTAAGGAGAAATTTGAATATTCTTTCTTCTTTTACAAGGAAAAAAAGGAGGAATAATTAAACCTCATAGAGATGCTACCTTTATTTTAACGCTGTCATGGTTGTATTCCCCATAATACATTTCCTGTTTTTTATATATTATTTTTAAAACACTAAAGAAATCACATAATACTTATGTAAGCAGTATTAAACATACAGTAATATCTAGCTGATTTTTTTTTATTTTTATAGTAATCAGATAAAACTGTCTTGCAATGGCTGAAATTTATTTTTATTTACCGTCAAGCATTTACTAACATTTTTGTCTTCTTTATAATTTTCTACAAAACTCATTAAAAACAATTAAAATTATGTCAATTTATTTATTTTTATATCAATTGAGCCTTCATCATAAAAAATCATATTTTATCAAAAACAGAATTATTAATACACAGAGACATTGAAGAAGACTGCAGCAACTAAAAAATTTGTATCTCAGAAACTACTAGAGATAATAATCAAACAAGCATTTTTTTTTTAATTCACCAACTGAAAAGCCTTTTTTACATACCTTAGAATGTGGCGATTGCTCTGCAAACATCCAGCTGATAACAGACTTCTGCCCAGGTCCGCTGGATCATCGCAGGTATAACTGTGGTATTAGCAGCAGTGATCCATTGTGTTAAATGTACATCCCTGATTTTTTCACTGTAGACAATATTTTTATTGTATTGCCATAGAAAAAAGTCTAGGAGTGTCAAATCTGCACTTCTTGGAGGCCAAAGCATAGGACCGGCCCTACCATTCCAATAATTATGGAATCTTTTTATTGAAAATGCATTGAACACCTAGGCTAAAGTGTGGGTGGGGACGCACCATCTTCTTGAAGCATTACAGCAATGTTAATTTCTTGGTTCAATTAGGTCAACTTGCAGGAAAACTTACAGTTTTGGCATGTCTAAATGAACATTCTCTGTGATAGTAAGCTCATGAAAAAAGAATGAGTCACATGATCACATGATCGGACATCAAACCGCACCACATGTTTATTTTTGAAGAATCTGTGACATACTCAATAATTTCATTGGGTTGTTGAGATTCCCATATCTTACAAATATGCCAAAACATTTACCATAATGGATCACCAACTATTGCCACCAGTTACGTCTCCAATGATTCAGCAGATGTGGGCAGAATCAATTATTGACTGGCTGTTTGCAGAGCAATCGATGGAGCTCATATTGAAACATTCTTTGGTATGTAAAAAACGTTTTCAGTTGGTAAATTAAAAAAAAAAAATACTAGTTTGATTGTCCCTAGTAGTTTTTGAGATTTAATCTTTTTAAATTGCTACAACCTTTTTCAATGACCCTGTAAATAATAGTAAGTATGAATGGTCAAATCAGTTTCATCCATCCTTTTTTCTATAAATATTTTACATAATAATGCGATTTTCACCTTTTATACAAATTAAATAGATAATTTCTATCAGTGCAGAAATTTATATCCTTGGCTTGTCTTTAGTATCTTTACCTAATGTAATTCACCTTTATCTTTTCCATTGTGCAATAAATAGCACTTCTCACAATTATATTTAAGTAGTATTTTCTGCAATTTATTTTGGCCTTAGAAATTATTAATTTTCACTATTATTTTTTTTACATTTTAAAAAAGAAATGTATGTACAGATTGCCATTCTCTGTGGCAGAACAGTAGAATCTCTAGCTAGCTCTTATCTACACGTTCCAAGTGAGAGTCCTGCTCAGGCATGGCATTTTTTACATGCTACACACCTTGTACAAATTTACAAATACTGACGGCACAAAAATACAAAACAAACAAAAAACATGATAATAATCTATATTTTTATATAATTATCTTTGTGAAATGTTTAAAAAAAGAAGTGAAATATTGTGGTTAGGTTGTAACATTTTACTATCTTTAGAGACATTTTTTGTTTAGTTACCTATTTATCATTTATAATATTAATTATCTTTTCTATAATCGTATAGTAACATGAAACATCTTTCTTTTATTACAGTACTATAAAGCTATATGTAATGAAGTAAATCAAAAAAGAAATTAGTAGAGTTGTTACTCATTATGTTATAAAATACATAAACACCATGAAAAATCCCATTTCTTAATATTACAGAATTAAATTCTATTATTTTCCAAGACTAAGGTGTTTTGATTCATAATACAAAAACTGAAAAATTTTTGTTAATGAATTTAACCTTAGATAAAAAATCTAATTTACATTTTGTAAATGTAGAATGTTCTCTCCTTAGTCCAGAGAAAACATTCTACATTTACAACAATGAATTTTATCATTCATATGGTAATTGATTGATACCTGGAAGATTCTACATGGGTACACATGATAATTCAGTTATACATCATGCAGTATAAATATTGTGTGCTCATATCTTTTTTTCCAGTTTGGATTTAATATGCATTGTTTCTATAGCGAAATTTTCAATTGTTTTTTTTTAACAATTACTTAATAAATATAATTAACAGATATTTAAAAAATCAATACATCAAAAAACTTTATTCCTTATTCTGATAAAAAAAGTAAAATTATTTATTGATATAAGTCATCTTTATCTGATTGTAATTAGGAAAACATGCTCATAGAATGAGCAATCAATAATCCAAGTGCAAAAAATGATCCTACGTTTGTTTATAAAAACAAAAAATTTGACATTTTTTGTAAAATTTGTATAAATAATTATCTCTTTGGAATATTGTAATTTAATATTAGAGTAGGAGCATTAGAATCAAAATATGAATTTTTTTTTGTCTTCAATCATTTGACTGGTTTGATGCAGCTCTCCAAGATTCTCTATCTAGTGCTAGTCGTTTCATTTCGGTATACCCCCTACATCCTACATCCCTAACAATTTTTTTTACATATTCCAAATGTTGCCTGCCCACACAAATTTTTCCTTCTACCTGTCCCTCCAATATTAAAGCGATTATTCCAGGATGCCTTAATATGTGGCCTATAAGTCTGTTTCTTCTTTTAACTATATTTTTCCAAATGTTTCTTTCTTCATCTATTTGCCTCTTCATTTGTCACTTTATCCACCCATCTGATTTTTAACATTCTCCTATAGCACCGCATTTCAAAAGCTTCTAATCTTTTTTTCTCAGATACTCCGATCGTCCAAGTTTCACTTCCATATAAAGCGACGCTCCAAACATATACTTTAAAAAATCTTTTCCTGACATTTAAATTAATTTTTGATGTAAAGAAATTATATTTCTGACTGAAGACTCGTTTCGCCTGTACTATTCGGCATTTTATATCGCTCCTGCTTCATCCATCTTTAGTACTTCTACTTCCCAAACAACAAAATTCTTCTACCTCCATAATCTTTTCTCCTCCTATTTTCACATTCAGTGGTCCACCTTCGTTATTTCTACTACATTTCATTACTTTCGTTTTGTTTTTGTTTATTTTCATGCGGTAGTTCTTGCGTATGACTTCATCTATGCCGTTCATTGTTTCTTCTAAATCCTTTTTACTCTCAGTTCGAATTAATATATCATCAGCAAATCGTAGCATCTTTATCTTTTCACCTTGTACTGTTACTCCGAATCTAAATTGTTCTTTAAAATCATTAACTGCTAGTTCCATCTAAAGATTAAAAAATAACGGGGATAGGGAATATCCTTGTCGGACTCCCTTTCTTATTACAGCCTCTTTCTTATGTTTTTCAATTATTACTGTTGCTGTTTGGTCCCTGTAAATGTTAGCAATTGTTCTTCTAACTCTGTATTTGAACCCTAATTTTTTTTAAAATGCTGAGCATATTATTCCAGTCTACATTATCGAATACCTTTTCTAGGTCTATAAATGCCAAGTATGTTGGTTTGTTTTTCTTTAATTTTCCTTCTACTATTAATCTGAGGCCTAAAATTGCTTCCCTTGTTCCTATACTTTTCCTGAAACCAAATTGGTCTTCTAACACTTCTTCCACTCTCCTCTCAATTCTTCTGTATAGATTCTAGTTAAGATTTTTGATGCATGACTAGTTAAAACTAATTGTTCTGTATTCTTCACATTTATCTGCGCCTGCTTTCTTTGGTTTCATGACTATAACACTTTTTTTGAAGTCTGACGGAACTTCCCCAAAATATGAATATAGAGGCAAAATTCTCCTGTCGATCAGACCAGGTGGAAAAGGCTCCTAAGCATGTCACAGTTAACTTACTAAATGTCAAGAACCTCACTACTATTCTGGTTACTTACCAATTTTGAGATATTTGGGTGGATCTAGTAAACTCTATATTGATGTAGTCCTGTTTTTCAGTTGTAACTAGTTCAATATTGAATTTATTGAAAATTGTTTCAAACAAAACTTATAGAAAGGAAAATTTTACACAAAAAACTTCTAGCAACATTTTCAAAAGATCATAAATAAATGTGTGAATGATGCATTATCATTTTTTTTCATCATAAAAAAAAATCATTTTTTATCTTAAAATATAATTTTTTTGAAAATTTAAAAAAAATAATAAAATCGAAGATTAACATTCAATAAACAATATATTTCTGGATAAATTTATAAATTTTAGTATAAAAATTTGTTTTTGTTAACGTTTTACAAGCATTTATTTATATTTATATTTTTACTGTTTAGTCACACTGACGCATTTTAAAAACTTTACAATCACAAAACTCAGTTAAGAGATTAAAATTTACATAAAACTGGTATTATCATCTAAAAGTAAATATTTTTCCCTACCGATTGCTATTGTTTAATATTTAATTTCATAGAATTTTAGTTACGATAGATTTTTTTGTAGTTAGTGAAAGTCCCAAAATATATTTTTTTAAATATAATGATTTTAAAATTGCTAATATTTAAAAAACGACAATATATTTTACTAAAAAACTTATTAAATTCATAATCACCTTAAGAACATATTTGCATAGTTGTTTTTTGATTTTTTGAATTTGATTTTTATTTGCCTTTGATAAACAGATTTGAAAATACTTTGACCTGACAATACCATTATAGTATAATATACTACAATATGTTATTCCTAAATGTGGCAAATTCTTTTAAATTCACTAAAAGTTATTCCTTTACATATAATTTATCAATGACATTTTGATTTTTTGTATTATCTATCATAGATAAAAAGTTATGGGTATTTATTTATCGCATACACATGTTGAAACGGTGCGACCGACTACCTCCATCTCTCCGCATAGGCAGTAAATAGAGTGCTACTGTTTATTGGACTACTTCATTTAATTATAATCTGATCGTAATGTACCATAGACTTTTTTGTGTAGAATTTTCCGCTCTACATTTCTACCAAGAATGATTCTTTTCTGTAAAAATCAATATTTAACGATCTACAGCCAAAATAGTACAAAAAAAAAAACATAATTCTTAAATTGTATTTTGTTTATAAACAAATGTGGGAATGGTAATAATGCTCTTGACTTTTAATGTGTTAATTGAGGCATACTTAGGAAACTTTTCAATCTCATCTGATCGACAGGAAAATTTTGCCCCTACATTCATACTTTGAATTTAATGCTCCTACTCTACTATAAAATACCATTCATAATAAAACCAATTTTTGGTGGAAAATATATTCAAGTTATTTTTTAATTATTTATTTTACATAATAGAAAACAATTATTATTTTGTCGTTATTATTATGGAAATGTAAGATGCACTTTTAAAAAGGCAGATCAATTATAACAATGGATTAACTTACTTAAAACTGAATTTTATTTGATTTTAGTGTTATTTTCTAAATCCCCCCCCCCCACAATCCAGGTTAGGCTAGTGGTTAAACTGTTCAACCCAAAATCAGCTGATTTTTTTCGAAGTTGAGATTTGTAAGGTTCAAGTTCTCATAACGGCAGTTGTTTTTATATAAATTTGAATGCTAAACTATGGATACAGATGTCCTTTTGTGGTTGGGTTTCAATTAACCACACATCTCAAGCATCTCAAGAGTGGTCGACTTGAGTCTACTTCAGACTACATGTTTATCAGTACACTTACATTGTACTACATCTGAAGCTACATTAGACCTGGCAAGCCGGTAGCAATAATTGCATTTGACTATTTACACACCTAGACCTGACAGTAGCTGAAAAATTATTTAAGAGAAATATATAATTAATTGTTATTTTCTGTCGTTTGTGGTATTTTCATTCTATCATTCACAGTTGAAGCATGTTTATGAGTAACTCAGTTATAAAATAACATTCAAATCAATTAAAATAGTAGTAGTGGAAATATAAAATATTGTCAAAATTATTGAAGTATATTTTGAAAGATATTATTCTTGTATACTTAAAAACAAATTTGATATTTGTTTTATGTTTATAATATAATTTCATAAAAATTAATTTGTAAATAAAATATTTCAGCTAATTAAAGATATAAAACTTAATTAAGGAATATATTGTAAAAAAAGAAATTGTTTTATAATTAAAATACAATCTTTTTGTATGATTTTAACAGATGTAATGGAAATTAAAAAAAAAACTGTATTCAAAATTTAGATTCCCAACGTTCATGTATTCATCAGTTCAAGGTATTTTATTATGTAGGTATAAGCTACGTACACACACCTACTAGGTGGTTCACATTTAAATAAATAAGTAATTACATTAATAAATTTAAATTTCATATGTAACAAACTAAGTTATTGAATTTATGTTTTATAAATAAGAGTATTGAAATGGAATATTGATTTATTTTCTCATTACATTTTATGTTGATAAGATTTACATCATTCATATATATAAGATATCTCTTATTACAATTATGCAACAGCTGTTGATAGTTATCAGTAGTTACGCAACTATTTAACATAGTAGTTTTTGATTTATATATTATGTTATGTAATATCAAAAGTTGTCAATTTTATTCATTAATATACAATATTCAGAGTCACATTTAATTAAAAATTTACCGTTGCACATTTTATAAAGGGTAATATACAGCAGTTCTTAACCTATATTACATTGTGACCACAACTACTTTGGCCAAATGTTTAACCTGAAAACTAAATTTTTTTTTATAAATTCTTAATTAAAATTTGTAGTTGATTAATTGCAATGTAGATTAAAACAATTTCTAAACTTTACTCAAAATCTACACAAAATATAGCTATTTTATGTTCTGTTTCAGTGTTACAGAAGTTTTAAGCATTATTAAAATCCTTTTTTTTTACTTTTAAGGCCGCAAAGGACCACTTTAGTCAAAATAATTCAAGTCTTTTTTGCCGATCTTTTGGCATTTAGGTTCTTAGCTTTTACTTTCTCCCAATATTTAGTCATTCTTAATGATCTTGCTTTACGAACCTCTCCTGAATAAACCCTTTTTGTATAATTAAAAGTTCTTAGTTTAAAGTCGGTATTCGGATCTTTAATAATAAATTTTAATTTTTCGGATTTATTAAGTAAATCTCGTAAGTCAAATTTAATTCTTGCATGTCTTCTGTAATTTTTTTGATCCATAATGGCGAATTTTTTAAAGACCAAAATTGATCGATAATTCTCTTAATAATCCTATCCTGCGGTAATCTTAACAAGTGTGCACAGAAAGAAATTCCCTTCTTTTTCATTGTATCAATTAAGGATTCCAAGTTTTCGTACAGAAATTTATTAGGCGATAATCTGTACTGATTTTCGTATTTATATTTTTTGTTTATGCACGTTCTAAGAATCCTGTGTTCAACTTTAAGCAAATGTACAGTCCTATTTTTCTGATTTAATCTAAATAAAGTCTCGCTCGCGTAAGTAATTACTGGTTTAACCACAGTTTTGTAACGTCTAATTTTAGTGTTAATCGAGAGCGATTTTTTGTGGTAAGTATTTTTGTTTACTTGTAGCACTTTAAATAATTTATTAAGTCTTTCGGTCCAATTTTGTTTTTCGTTACAATTACAAGTAATGATCTCTCCAAGATATATAAAATTTTCTACAAGTTCTACTTTGTTTCCCTTAATATTCACAGAATTAATAACTAAAGGATCTATAGCCATCATTTTAGTCTTTTCGTAAGAAATTTTAAGTCCAATTTTATTCGCAAGTTCTTCTATACTTGTTATTTGTATTCTGGCTTCTGCGATACTATTAGCTAATAAAGCTAAGTCGTCGGCAAATCCTAGGAGATTTAAATTTAAGTTATCTCTTTTGTATCCTATGTGAATATTTTTTGGATTAATTTTAAACCGTTCGCGCATCAGAAATTCTAGTGCACAATTAAATAATAAAGGCGAAAGTCCATCGCCTTGTCTCGGTCCGGATTTTATGTAAAAAGGTTCGGAAAATTCGCCACGAAACTTCACTTTAGATTTTGTATTTGTCAATGTTAAACCGATCATATTTACCAATTTAGGATCCAATCTGAGATTTCTCAGAATTATTAACATCGAAGGCCTAAGTATGCAATCGTACGCTTCTTTAAATTCAATAAAAGAAATAATAATCTGTTTTTGCTTTCTATTATAAATATCTATAAGTAATTTCAAAGTAATAATCTGGACAACTGCGCTAAGGCCGAAAACCACCTTGGTAATCGCCTAGCTCGCTTTCTAGTAAAATCCTTTATTAAACAGGATTCTCGTCAATTTTAAGATTCGTTTTTCCTGACTTTCACTGACCAAGTTAGTAAAAATTTCCTGACTCTCATAATGTTATGCTATTGCCATTTACTTTGCAAAATATAATATAATATTTTATTTTTTTGCAGCCTCCACCAAGCCCCACAGCTGCCAAACTCATGCCTTTTTTTTATTATTTACTAGCATCCCCGTCGCGGCTTCGCTCGCGCTATACGGTTACATGTGATTTATTGTATGCCGACCAATATTTTGTCGTTTTGTACAAATATGAGCTAATTCGGACCATATATACAATTTTTCGAAATATTTCGATCCCACCGCCACCTAGCGGGTCCAAACTAATTCAGAAACCTTTGCGTGCGCACAACAATTCCCCAAAGTTTCATCGCAATCGGATGAACTGTTCAGGAAGGCATAAGAAACATACAGACGTACAAACATTAATTTTTATATATATAATTAATTACGTTCATTTTTAAAGTTTATTTTCTAATGAATTTTTTACAATATACATTTAAAATAAGACTATTTTTCATAATAAATTGTTTCAATAAATTACATTGTAAAGTAGAAAAAAAAAACAACAATATTTAATAAGTTTCTTGCATTAAAATAAACATCATGGTAACTAAAAGTAGTACAGATAAGAAATAAAAACTAACCTAAGCAATTGTTCAAAATAATTGACTCGCACCTAAGATTGATAAAAATTTTCCCAAAAACTAGCCTACATTATTCTGCAAAGTATATAAATAACAATATTTTGTAACTTGGTTTACATAAAAATGCTGAGAAACATGGATTTAATTTTAACAAAGAATATATGTACGATCACAGATTAAAGGAAAAATTAAATCACCGTGACTAAAAATAATACAGATAAGAAAACTCGAAAGAACACCTTATTTTACACAGAAAACAAACATTTACTTGAAAAATATTTTGTCATTATTATTCTAGCGTACTTGCAGAATGCCATCAAAATATAGTTCAAGGCCATGACTAATTACATAATAGCATTTAGTAGCACCAAGCTGGAATTTTGACACTATACAACTTTCAGGGAATAAAGTTTTAAAAGTTGCAACAATATCTTCATGTGAACTTAAGAATAACTTATGTTATACAACATTAAGAACACACATAATTTCGCCTTAGAAACATCATCTTTATAACAAAAAGAAGTAATTGTGTTGTCATTTTACATAAATGAAGTCAAGGATTCATATTTATAATTTGTTGTTGAAATGCTATTACTCTGATCAGAAGATCTAGGCAAAGAACGTATAGATAGATGTATCATAACCACCATTCTCACAACTGTTGATCAAAGTTTTAGTATACAGAGTCGAAGTACCATTGAGAGATAAAAATTTTTTCACAAGACTGAGAATTAGTTATTTCATTATGCTGGTTTCCTTTATCATGTGGAGTCACTGCCTTTCGGCCCATAATTGCCCCATCTAAAATGTTTTTTATACACATCACAAAAAAAAAGCATGATAGACATCTCTACTTCTAAACTGACTGAATTCTGGGAGTAAGTTTATATTTAACCGCTCATAATTAGTCTTTTTAAATCCCATTTAAAAGCAATTAATTACCAAAAATAAAAAATAAAAATTGTGATGGTTTGAGAGAAATTCCAAGAAAACAATTAACAACCTTTAAATTTGTTAATGGTAACTTTTTCTTAAAATTTCACCAGTGAAAAAATTAAATGCAATTTGGAATATCCTTTTACATAAAAGAATAATTACTGGCGAATGTAACTAAGAACAGGACATGTTCATGGGTGCTTGAAGCACGTAGTTGCAATGTGTTAGACAGTGGGGTTGCCACTTTCCGATGCCAGGAAAGTATATCAAATATATTTTGGCATTACCTAACAAATACTTTATTATAACAAACACAATACAAGTAACATGTAAGACATCCCATTATGATTTTATACGTCAATATTTTCACGGTTTACCTTTGTGGTAGTAAGTATTAAATTTGTATGTATGATTTCAACTGTTTTATTATTCATTATTGAAAGAATAACTTAAAGTAATAAGTATATTTTGTGTGTTTACTCAAAGCAAAACCTAAGTCCAAAATTTGTGCAATTCGGCAGTTGTCCTTGTGCTGTCTCAGGATGACCAGATCCTGAAGAAAAGGTTATTGTAAAATAACCAACGCAATCTTAATTCTGTAACAAAAATGAAATTCTCTGAAATTTTTTTTGACTTCTGATTTTTATAAAAATTCCTGATTCTTCCTGCTGTGGAAACCATGTTAAATCAATTATTAAAATTCATTGTCGTTTGAAGTATCTTCTAAAACAAGTTTATATAACATTTTACAATATTATATCTTAGCAGATTTGAATTTTTTCTTACTTTCATAACCTACAGGTTAAACTAATCATTCTTGAACTTTCTTAATTTTAATTTCATTTTTATTAAATAAATAAATATCTTTACATTTTGTAGTAATAAAGTAACGTCTTTTTTCTATACTAAATAAGGTAGATCTTACTGTTTCCTATTCAAAAAGTCAGTCTCTTAAATTGTCATCAAGGCAATCTCATCTGCATATCTAATACTCGTTACCTATAATTTTCGGTTTAAATACTCGGTATCCATAAATTTTTTTAAAGCCAATTCGACATATAGTTTGAACAATAAGGGTGACAATCTATATCCTTGTCTTACAACTTTTGATATCTTTTGATATTTTTTAAATATTTCTTTACGTTATTGTTGTGAAAAGGGTATTTTAATCAAATATATAAAAACAAAGCGAAAGAAACCGATCTCCATGGTGAAGTGGTAGCGTTTCAGCCCTTATCAAATTCCATTATCACATTCCCACAGGCAAGCCTTATGCTTATGGATGGAATTATTGATCAGCCAAAAAAAAAAAAAAACAGTATAAAAACTATTAATTCCTGGTATTCAGTTATACTGAAGTAGATTTCTGTTTGTTATACATTTACACACTGAATACATGATTTGGCCAATCACCATCTCAAGTGACTTTCTATAACTTATATCATCAAATTAATATCAGTTTTTCTATGCAGGTCACAGTTTCATTTACAATGGAATTATTTATCATTAACATAATTAAATTTTCATGTACATCAAAGAAAAATTTAAGAAATAATTTGCAGTAATAAAATAATACAAAATAAATAAGAAATTAAGCAGGTAGTTTTAGGTGAAGCAACGTTTCAACTGTATCAACTGACAAGCTGCTTATAATAATGCTGTAATTGTTTAAATTTTACTCATAATTGAGCAGTTGTTGCTTGAAAATTTAAAAATACATTAGTTCATAATAGAAAATTTAATAAAAATTTACAGTGAACTCCAATATGAGTTCATCTGATATATTTCTGTAATATTATATTTTGTTGTCACGAAGATAATGAAATAATCGACAAAAAACAACCAGTGTATTATCCACTAACCAAAAACTGATCTACATAGAATTAAACTATGTATGTATTAAGATATTTAAAAAATGTAAATTCTATCAGAGTGGTAAACTACAGATAAATATTTTTTATTGTATTAAAAATAAAATGGTTAAATTTTAAAATCCAACATATATGATAGTTCAAAATATTTTGTTCAGACCAACTGTATTATGAATTATAATAATTTTGTTTTGGTGGTTAATTGGAGTCTTAAGTAATACCATAATTACTGTAAATATTATGTAAATGTTGTAAATATCGTAAAAATACTTGTATATAATAAATATTGTTATGTACTAGTCACATACATCATGTTGATTGGAAAATAAAATATATAATTTTTTTACAAAACGATTTTTTTTTTAATTCCAGTATTCAAAAATATAATAGAACTAAAAAAAAAATAAATAAAAGATATTAACTAGCGTTTCTATTCTTTTTTAATTGTTTTCTTTTAGTTGGCACCATGCTAAAAACAACTTTCAACTGCTTACTCTCCCTTACTTTGCTGTCAACTTTAAAAAAAGAATTAAAGATGTATTATAATTACCCTTTTGAGCTAATTATATGTTTTAAAAATTTTATAATTTTTTACTTCCTTAACGAAGTAAAGGAAGTACTGTGATCATGAAAAATTTTGGTTTTCAGATTTTAACAGAAATATTCATCTTGACCATCCCTGAATCTATTTTGACTAGTTTCAGCGTGACATCTCTATGTATGTACGAATGTATCTTGCATAACTCAAAAACGATTAGCTATAGGATGTTGAAATTTTGGATTTAGGACTGTTGTAACATCTAGTTGTGCACTTCCCCTTTTGATTGTAAATGACTGAAGATTTTTCTTAACTGCAGTAATAAGCCCTCATTGAGAGTTTTTCAGCGGTATATCATAAGTGATATGAATTTCATTGGTTCCATAGTTATAACCAAATAAAATTTTAATTAATGAAATATTTGGTTCTTACAAGGTGAAGGCAAATCAGTTCGAATCAGACATCTCCTTTTTTTAACTTTTTTTAAATTAAAATATATTGATTTATTAATAATTATTAACCTCTGATTGTAAAATTCTTTACAATAAATAATAATTCAATAATAATAATAATTTTAAAAAAATATATGAAAAAAATATCGGAAGTTATTAAATAAATAAAATTTTATGTACTTTTCATTTAAAATGAATGTGTATAAGTAATTTATTAGGCGTACAAGGAAGTTGTGTGGTATCCACAACAGATTTTTATTTATGTAAAATAAGGTTATTGGTCCATTCAAATATAACAGTGCCCTCACAGTGACGTACCCATAATAATTTAGTTAACAATTCGCACATATCTGTATATCTGCAGTGAAGTATTAAACCAGATTGCTCCGAGACGATCCACTCAAAACATACTTGATGAGACCTTGGGTAACAAAAAGATGACAATAACAAGCGCACATTTAATTATTGTTTATGCCAGATCAAAAGAGTCTGTGAAAATGATTTGGAATACCGATGCAAAAATTCAGAATTTTTAACAGCTTAAATCAGTCAAAGCAAAAAATGTGGACAATATAATTTTGTTGATTTGCTTTACAGAAGTTTATAAAAAAAGTATATTGGAATTACAGACAAGTCGAAACACTAGTTAATAAAATCAATGATACTGATCAAAGCTTAAAATCTCAAAATATTTTCTGTTGCAGGAAGGAAGTTGATCATTTTTTTTACATGAAAAGCAACTTTTCATGAAAAGAGAGATTTTTAGAAGTTATTTTACTTCAGAATTTACATCTGTTGTTTTGGCAAAAACGCTATGTTTTTGCAATAGTTGAATCAACTCTTTATCACTCACATTTATTAATATTTAGATTGCAGCAAAAAAATACATAATAGATGTAGGTGATAATAATAAAATGTGATGAGAAAAGCGAAAAGGGATCCTTATTTGGAAGGTAAAATTTTTCAGTACAAGTGATTTTATCAATTGAGGTCAAAAATATCAATTTTTGGGTTTCGATCAATTATGATTGCGTAATCTTTCCTGTACAAGCTTATAAGATTGTCATACTGACAAGAATCTGATAAAATACTCAAAAATAATCATTTTTAGTTGACTATGTCAGGCATGTGAAAAGGTACCTCGTTATGGTGCAATGTCATGGGAACGACAATCGATCAGTCCTTTCTTCAAGTACTGTGAAGTAAGTTACAAAACAACATTTTTTTGCATTCAAGTGAAGTTTGGCCAAACTTATTTGAGTTTTTCCTGTACAGAGGATGTTGGTATTTTATTGTTCTTCCAACATCGACTCGCATTTCAGTTATGGCAATAAAAATACTCAAACTTCACCAAGAGGTCCCACTTCTATTGTTATTAATTTTATTTAAATTAAATTATTAACTCATCTAAAGTGCATAAAACTAAACTAAATAAAGTGAAAAAGAGCATAAAAAATATTTTTTTTTATGATTAGATCCAATGAATGAGTAAAAATGTCAGAGCAGCTGACTGCAGCTCAGTGCAATCAGCTGATTGTGACAGCTGACTGTTGTCTACAGTTTGTTTACATCAGTCTGCATTGGCGTATTGTTGTGATAGTTTTGCTCTTGAGCAATGGAAGAAAGTCATGTTTTAAAACTATTAAATGATACTGGTGTTAACAATATCAGTGAAGATGATAAAGTATATGAAGACTATTTTTCTGTCCTTGATAATACAGTAAGCAGTGATGATTCCAATGACAATGAAGAGTCACAGGAAGGTAATAGTGTCAGTTTATCTGAAGTTTCATTGCTAAAGGATATACCTATGATGGAAGATACACTTAGTAATCATAATTAATATTATGATTATATTGTAGATTAATTATTCAGAAAGAGGAAAACTTTATCAATGATGAAACAATAGATGATAAAGATGCTGGCAGTGAAGTAGTAGTAATTGATAACTATCAAATTATTCCCCCTCTGTTGTGTGATGTCAATTCAGATATTGCTGAAGTTACGAGTTTTTTAAAAAACAGGATGCAGCTGCAAAGAAATGTGTTGCTGATAGTTTCATTGTGATGAGTTTGTCAAAATACACCAAAAGTATGCAGAAATGGATTACTATAAGAACCATGTAAATAAACTTTTGACCGAATGATTTTATCTCAGCTACATTGTTTAATGCAAGATGGCAAAATGACAGCTCATTCCAAATATGTGAAAAGTGGGCAAAAGCAGCCAAGAACAAAGTATTTATTAAAGGGTTTGCATGTTTCTAACGATACCTTTATGTTTGCTCACCAAGAAAAAATTAAGCATTTTAAGTGACTCATTAAGCAGTATAATGAAACTGGTTTTGTAGCAAAACTGCACAGTAGCTCAGGAAAGGTAACAAAAAACTTTACAACTTTTTCAGAGCTGAGTTTGTTATAAGATTTTTCAATAATTATGGCAAACAATAATTTGCAATAATTTTACCTGGTAGAACAAGCATGTTTTATAATGCTAATTTGAAACTCCAGCCAACAAAGCTCCCTATATATAACAAATACACAGTATGCTTTGCAGTAGAACTAACTGAAAAGCCACTTTCAATGAGGTATTCACCAATAAACAGCGTGAAACATGCAAAGAGATTGTCTTCATGAAACCAAGATCTGATCTATATGCAAAGTGCCAAAAATATTACACTTCAGGTGTTAAACTGGCACTGGTGCTGGAGGAAGAAAAAACGGAATCCCTAATGAAGATGAGATCACATCTTAAATTAGTTTCAAAAGAACAGGCTTTTACAAAAAAATAATAAGAGACACAAGAGAGCTTTACCACTCGACTTGAAAATAGTGAGACAATTAGATCAAATCTTGAAACTGCCATGTATGTGGCTCAGGTGGTACACATTCCAAGCAACCCATTACAGATGGGGCCCATTTATTTTTTGATTCCCTTTAAAGTTGGAATTTATGGAGTATTGTGTGAAACAACCAACAAGCAGGTAAATTATCAAATATCCAAAAGTGTGGCTATTAGCAAAATATCAAATCTCATCATCAATTTATTTCACCACTACTTAAATCCAGTCATGACCTTGATCCAATACACTCAATAGCACACCGCCTCTGTGCCACTGTCAGTCAGTGCAATGGAAACAGTTCAGCAGAAAGCACAGTGTGTTTTGTGGTTAGCAGAATATAAATCAGTTATAACTGTTCAATGAACTTTTCAGTGTGTTTATGACAATGATCTCTCCATTCAAACAGCAGTAGACAGTAGTACAAACAGTTTAAGAAATCTGACAACATGGAAGTGAAGAAGTCCCCCAGATGGCCCAAAACAAGTGAAAAGCAGTTGAGCGTATATGCCAAAGTTGTTTAAGAAGACCTAAAGACTCAAATTGAACTAGAAAGTAACATTGCTGTAATGTTTCAACAAGATGATGTGCCCCACACTTTAGCCTAGGCATTCTATGCACTCTTAATGAAAGATTCCCTAATTTTTGGATTGGGAGGTCCTGTGCTTTGATCTCCAAGAAGCACAGATTTTACTCCTACACTTTTTCTATGGGGATACTTTAAAACATTGTCTACAGTGAAAAAGTCAGGGATGTACAACATTTTAGACCATCGATGACCACTGCTATTCACAGTTACACCTGCAATTATCCAGTAGCCTGGGCAGAAGTCGATTATTGGCTGGATGTTTGCAGAGCAACTAGTGGAGCTCATATTGAAACATTTTAAGGTAAGTAAAAAAACTTTTTGAGTTGGTGAATTTTTAAAAAAAAATACTTGTTTGACTATTTCCACTAGTTTCTAAGACACAATTTTTTTTAAATTGCTGCAACATTTTCAAGTGTCTGTGTATATTATTATATACTGACCAAAATAAAAGATTTATTTGATCAATTACATGCAAGTTCCACAACAGCACAGTAAGAGATTGGTCCAGGAAACTTGAAGAAGTAACAAGCTAAAAATTCAGCAAGGCATTACTAAACCAAATATCAATAGCAATACTGTTTTGTGGATTTTTCAATTCAAAACAGATTTTTATGAAGGTTATTTTCTATTTTGTAATAAATGAGCTATAAGTCATATGAATGAATGCTTCCTTGGTAATTTTAGACAGTAAATTCTTGATCATCATCCTACATCCCAGACTTGGTGGTAAGTGATTGAATTCAGTTAGATAAAGGTTTGTATGATTAGCATTTGAAATAAGACTGAATTCAGGCTGGGTAACAACCTCAAATTTGGAAATACTACTACCTCCATTAAAAAATTTGGCGATTATAAAATAATAAAAACTTATTTTATGTATTTTTGTTCTAATATTTATTATGGTCAAAAGGAATTCCCCCGAAGGGGAGTCTTATTCTTTAAGACTTTGGGGGTTGGCAACCCCACGGCCCTAGCCTCTGCAGCTTTTCTTCCCACTACACACTGAGCTGCAGAACACTTTACATTATACACATATACTGTACCAAGAATACTACACACTATACACTTTGTATAGAATGTTGTTGTGGAAAGGTATACTTTATACCTTTCCACAACAACACTGCAACATTCTACACTATTTCTTCTTACACTCGGTGATGTTGCGGCAACTTATGAAGCGCAACTGCAACCGTAACCGTATCATGCTGATGGGTTATTTCCCAAAATAACCGGTACTTGTGGGTCCAAAATTGCAAGCCTACAAGAAACCCCTATGATGATTAGTGGCCCATCTGAAAAAAATCATTAAAAATTCAATCTTCTGAAAAGGCCTCGCTCAGCTTTGTGGAGCTTGCTTCGATGTAGCGGTGGCAAAAGATATGTCTAGTTTAACCAGCTTCCGCGAGTTAATCGTTTTTCTGTATTCTCTACGTGCAACCGGAAAAGATAGCTTTTGTTCTCAGAAATTCTGAGAATTGCCTTCTGTTAGTTGAAAGTCGGACAATCTCGGGAGCGGGCTGTATGTGAACCATTGCAGTTCGCACAATTTTCATCTTTATCGCAATTAGTGTCATTGTGACCTTTAGCTCATCATCTTTAGCTCATCATGCTTTCCTTCGGCAAGCCGAAGGAAAGCATGATGAGCTAAAGACACCTGTACCAAGGTACAGGTGCCTTTAGATCAAGCCCTGTCGTTAGCATCCTCGTTGACTGCGGTGAGCCATCACTTTGGGATAGACGTGACAGGTTTTAGCGTCCTATTTTGCCCGTCTTAAAGGACAGCCAAATCACTCGGCTTTTGACGCAGTTCTTGGAAATCCTTATCTTCAAAGATATGAAAACCATCCACGTTATACTGCAGCTGTGGGTATTCGTTCCCGACATTTCCTATGCCTTATAAATGTTGACGTACCTTCCATTTTTCCGATTTATCCGTGTTCGTATCCTCAACCTTGGAGAACCGTGGAGAATCAACCTTATTAATTTTATTTTTGACCTCACTATGTATAATAAACAAACAACTTCGCCAGTTTTCTTTCAGCAAATGTTTCACCATATTCTCTTCGAGACGAACTCAGACGCTGTAATGAACACAGATGGGTCGAAGCAGCACGATACCGTTGGATGCGCGTTTATTGTTAATGACCGAACTTGCATGTTTACGAGTGTGTGTACTGCTGAACTGTACGCTATTCATAAGGCTTTAAATATCGCTAACCCTAAATATCGTCATATCCTTATTTGTGCATCTGTGTAGTGCCTGGAATCCTTAGAAATTGTTTTTTCCAGACATCTTATCGTCACCGAAATCTACAATGCAATCACCGAGTTGAACCATCGCACAGGTGAGTTTCTGCTGGATTCCTAGCCAAATGGGGATTCCGGACGTGCAGAACGTGCAAAATCCGCTGCTAAAGACGCATGTAGTCAACTATTCTTCACTACCCGTGTTACTAGATCCGACTTTATTAACTATGTCAAACAGGCACTTCGCACGAGGTGGGAAGATGACTGGATTACCCAGTTGGCAACAAACTTCGCTATAAAAAAGATACTGTATTGCCATGGAATTCTTTCCGCAGGAAAATTCGCCGAGAGGGAGTAGTCCTCTGCCGATTGCGGATAGGACATACGAGAGCTACTCATGGGTATGTGATGTCAGCAGTAAACGCACCAGTATGAATGCGATGCAACTGCAGCTTGACTGTGCGCCACATTCTTGTGGAATGCATACGATATGCGGTAAATTTAAATTGTCAGGGATTTTTCGTCAAATCCTGAGCAATAATAAAGAAGTTTTAGGCTAGATGTTTTTATTTTTTCGGGGTTCTAATATTTTACACATTTATTAATACAGAGAGTTTTTTTTAATGTTTTAATACTTAGTTTAAGTTTTCGTTTTGTCTTTTTTTTTTAAAAAAAAAGACAAAATTATTTAATCATTATTGTAATATTTTTAGTTTGTTTTTAAATTTCTCCTCTGAGTTTTCATTTTGTTTTAATTTTTATATGCTATTGTTTTGTGTTTATATTACATGTTTTGTTTTCTGGGTGTTTCTTTTAAATTTTTAACTGTGAATTTTGTTTCTTTTACATAGTTTTTAGCGTCTTTCGCCCAGAAAAACCACAAAAAACAAAACAGGAAGTCACTCTTGGAAAAAACCTTCATACATGTAAACGTATATAATCTGATAAGGAAGAAAGGCTTATGAAGAGCATCCATCTAAATTTAATAAATAAATGATAGTAAAAATATATACTAAAAATTCTGTCAGAGTTAACAACTTAAAGAAGTTAATTTATTTTAGCCACATTATCGATCAATTCTATGTGATAATTAGCAATACAATGTCACAAAATGAATGCATTACAGATAATAAAATTTTATATGCCATTTAGTTACGTAATACCTACCACTCCCAGATGTATTAAGAAATGGAGTATAAAAACCAAAAATTCTGCAATTGATAGCTTATTTCACTTGATAAGGAAATTTTAATTGCTAGAGAAACTGTTGGAGATAACGATTTTCTAATAGAAATACACAAGTCATTAAATTTTTTTCGAACATGATCATTAGGTGATATGTCTAAATTATTAAAAATTGCAACTGAAAGAAAATTTCACGATATTCTTTTATTTTTCTGTGTGATATGATTAACAAATAAAAATTGAGTTTGGAATACATGAAATTGTTAATCTTTCTCTTAAATTACATTGTGAAGTTTTGAGAGAGAGCTAACAATCATAGCTTTATCAACATCAAAATTCATGTTTAATAGGGATCTTTTTTTTTAAGAAAAAAGTCTGTTGGATTTGTAGCTGCTTACTTGATTTATCCTCTAATGGATATCTAACTGAACAGTTCATTGTCCTGTTGGATACTTCAACATATTACATTCTGGAGCTGGATAAGGAGGGGTTTTCTTTATGGAAAGCTGACTCCTTTTTAGATCTGGAGGAAATGCAATAAATTGCAATTCCTCCATGCTATTGGAAATGGAATAAATTGTATTTTATTCATTCCTTACATGATCTATAAATTAGAATAAATAAGTATTTATTTCATTGGACCTCCTTAAACAAATTTATTATTCAATAATTTGTGTGCTCCTACTGTGAATCTCTGTAACTTTTTCGGAATTAATGTACTGTAAATCCTAATTTGTGCTCAGATTAGGTTAATTTATTAAAGTTGCTCATCTTTATGTAGTCATTTTCTGTAAGTTTTATCACTTCACAATCACTATGAATGAATATTATTTTAATTAATTAAACATTTTTAACTTTTTTTTTTCGAAAAATAATTTAAAGTATAGTTTTTATTATTAACGTAAACAAAGTTAAGACTTCCTTTGAACAAAACTTAAGGATTCATCAATTACTATATTTTGAAAAGGATAAAACACATATGAGGAATTTTTTTCAATTTATCTAATAATTCTTGAATTTTGATAAGACAGAAACCAGGACCTTTATTACTAGCAAAATGAAGTATATTAAGAATCTTTCTCTAGACATTGTTTCAGAAAAAATTTGAGAATGTACTAGCCTGTCTGTTGACCAGTAATCTTTTACAGAACTTTTTCTTATTTCTTGGCATAAGCATGGTCAAACTCAAAACTATAGAGTTCATCTATATAGATTGGTTTCCATCATTGTAAATTTGAATGAACAAGATCGGTTTGTTCAGAGGCTTGGGTATAATATGTGTTTGTTTCATTCACTGTATGTTCAATAATTTTGGGTGTTATTAGAGTTTTAACGAAAAGAAATAAATCCTGAACATGAATGCGAGAAATTGGTCATGTTTACTAGTAGAGTTCAACATAATTTACAAAACCTAATTTTAGAACACCGGTAACATGATATTATTCTCTCTATTTCCAGCCGGTAGCTGCAACCTATCGAGAATGCAGATAGTTCATTTTAAAGCCAATAGAGTGCAGCCTATGTCAGTGAAAGAATTATATTAGCATGTTAACACAATGATAATACTCAAACGTTAGAATTCTAAAACGATTTTCTGTGACTGTAGACTGTGTAGGCAGTTTACTGTAGTTGCATAAGCATGACGCCAGACCCAAAAAGGTTAATGGATTGTGAGCGGGGTAGGAATTTAGTTACTTTGAGTTCTCTTTGGTGCATTAATTGGGTCTCATTACATGATTCTTTTATGGGCATTCCATTTTCTCTGAATATCAACATTACTAATTCTTAACCCATTTTTTCCCTAACGTGTTCAAAGTTTTAGTTAAACACCCTTTAGAACTACACTAAGAAAGAATTTCTATTACTGTGGTAGCGGTATTTATTTAGCTTTATAAGGCTAACTCGGAGTTTGAATCTGTCCAGAGATTTTGCTTTTTATCTGATAGTGAAATGACATTACTAGTAATCTAAAGATTTTCAGTTATAAAAAAAAGGAAGAATAGAAGGATTGAGAAAACGCGTTAAGGAATACATCAAACTTTTTTTTTTGTATATTGCCATCTAAATAGAGGCGATTCATGTAACACAATATTTCTCAACTTAAAGTCCACATTATTTTATTACTTTACATCACTCATTCCAGTCTTTCTTACGGGTGACATATGCAAAGTACTTTAAGTATAAGAGGCAATAATAAGTTGCTTTCACCAAGAGTAATAAAGTTCACTATACAACTAGACTCTATAATGAATGCTAAAGACATAAACTTGAAGAGCAAAACATCTTCATTTCAGTAGATTTCGTAGGCCAATATGCAACAGTTTGGTTCAGTGAAGATGGCAACGGAAAGCCATTTCAATCGTCTCTTTTTTTTAATATGCTTGGTATGGGATGCTTGTTGCCTAGAGAACAGCTATGCCAATTTCAAGAGACATGTAACTCATGACTAGTCATAACTTTTTAGATTATGCCACTTCAAATACATTCTAAAGAAATTAATTTGAAAAATAATTCAAGATCTATTAAACATTTTCTAGGCATAACTATATGTACATAGATTTACAATCCTGATATGATATAACAGTTCAACACTGTTGTCACTTCAAGAAAAATTAGTGGCAAGATTCTTTTGGGATTTTGTAAAAGTCTGTCTGTGGATTTTTTATTCAATCATCTCAAATTTTTTTCTGTCACAGCACATTTGAATTAGGCCTTAGACAGATCTTCTCGCAATCCTTTCTTATTTAAAGGCTACCTGGAATCAAATTTAAGTGAGTTAGGTAGCTGAGGGAGTACAGCTGTCTGGGACAAAAAAATCATGAACAGGATTGATATATACATATATATATATATATACAGAGTGAGCAACATAAAACCAAACCCATAATGTAACCGCTGCAGAATTGTACGTTATGTTGGAATGAAATTTTATGAATGATATGGATAAATTAAATAAGAAAAACAAAAAATGTAATTTAAATGTTGCAATTATTTTACCTTATTGTTACAAAAGATGTTAAACAAGACCACCCTGGGCAATGATGCACTTTTGTGCTCAACTGATCATATTGAGAGTTGTCTGATGCAAAACATTGTTTTCAATTGCGTTGATTTCTTGTTGAATGTTCATCTTCAATTCATCAATATTGTGGAGATTAGGTGCATAAACTCTCTCCTTTAAGTAACTCTAAAAGAAAAAATTGCAAGTACACAATTCTAGGGGAACGGTGGAGGCCACCATCCTCTACTGAAAGCTCATTCATTTATGAAAGCTACATGAACGCGATTCAATGAAATGTTTGATATGTGACACGTTACTCTGTCTTGTTGGAAGAAGCTGTATTTTTTTTCATTATCAGTTAATTGTGCATAGAACTTTGTTGATTATCATTATAGTGATTTATTATCATTTGCTCATCCCCTCAATGATTCTATTGAAATGTTAAAATTACAAAATAACTGGTAAAACTCATTAAAACCAGATGATGTATTGTTAAATGCTGTGAAATTGAATAAAATAAGTTAATAATTAGTCATAAACTTGCTTCACTTTCCTGTGTAAATATTTAATTGGTAAAATGAGATTTACAACTTAACCCGGCGTCATTGAGGTTGGGTCAAAATGATCCAGTGTGTTTAAAAATGCAAATTTTTTTACGTACGCGCGCGACGTTGCCATTCTTCTCAGTATCTGGAGCAACGCTGTGTTCTAAACGTGTTTGAAAAGAAATCAGTCGAGCGGTGACCGCGGTGGGAGCTAAACGCGCGCATTTGTTAAAAAGGTAAATATGAACCATCCTCACAATTAACGTAACAATTTCGCGCCTTATTTAAGTATAATTTTTTATTACTGAATTGTTTTTTGGTGCTTAATTATGTTTTTCGTTATGTTTTGTTTTTGATTTTACTATTTTTTCCTTGCTTCAAAGTAGTTAGAAACATGGATAGAGAGAACCAAAGAATTTTGTCAATTCTTGAGGAATCTGATTCAGAAGAAGATTTGTCTGATAATGATAATGTGGATGAAGAGAATAAGATGGTTTTTCTGATGTCGAGTTTGCACCATGATGATCAGATTGACGATTCAACTGGAGAAAAACGAAAACCTGAAATTAACACCTACTATAACTCAACCAAATGCGGGGTGGACGTCGCTGATAAACTTAGCGATACATATGACGTGAGCCGTAATTCGAAAAGATGGCCTCTTACCATTTTTTACGCCATTTTGAACATTTCTGGCATTAACGGTCTTATAATACACCGGATAAACAATAATAAGCCGATGGAAAAACTACATCATTTTTTGAAAAGCTTAGGTCTTGCGCTCGTAAGTGATCATTTGAAAAACCGCCAGAATTTGAATCGCTTGCCATTTTGGAGAAATGCGTAAGAGAATCAGAGAGTTTACTGGCGCATCACCTGAAGAGCCTCCTGCTAAAATACCTAATGCACGCAAAAGATGCCAAGTATGCCCTGTACAAAGAGATCGTAAAACGAAACACAGATGTCGAGGTTGTGACAAATATATTTGCGCTGAGCATATCGTACCTTTCTAAGGTACGATATGCTCAGTGATTGTGTAAACAATGAGGATTCGAATTAGGTTTTTTAAACTTTTTTTCCAAAGATATATTAGGTAGGTATAATTTAAGTGCCATATGTGACTGAAAAGATTATATTTTAGTGTAGTAAAGTGATAAGGGATCTCAATTTTGTTAATTTTGTGTGAATTTAAGTAAAAATTTAAATACTTTGAATAAATGTTCTGTAATTAATATTTTTTTCTTTTATTCCTAAGATCAGAATGCAAATATGCATTATAATGATAAAGATTACGAATACATTCAATAAAACATGAAAATGTCGTACATACATGGGTTATATTGACCCACCTCAACATCCGTGTAACAATTTCGTACCACAATGACGCCGGGTTAACAAAAAGTGAAATGTTGCGCATGAACCATTGCATTTGATCTTCTAGGAGAATCTGTGTGATATTTCCGAGATGAATTTTCTGATGTTAATTAATCAACAAAAATTTTAATTTTTAAGTGGATGTGTTTACTACTGCAATGTAATTAGGCATTCTTATTAGATAGTTACCGAAGTAATCCGTTAGAGCGTTAAATGACATGTGTAATCTGAAATATGGAAGAGCTAATGTCTTGTTCGTTGTTTTAAATTTTATCGTTTTTTCTGTTCTGATTAGGTAGTTACCGAAGTAATCCGTTAGAGCGTTAAATGATAAGTGTAATCTGAAATACGGAAGAGAGAATTTCTTGTACATTGGTTTAATTTTTATCGGCTTTTCTATTCTTATTAGATAGTTACTGGAGTAATCTGTGAAAGCGTTAAACGATAAGTGTAATCTGAGATACGGAAGTGTGAATGTCTTGTTCAATGGTTTAATTTTTATCGGCTTTTCTATTCTGATTGGACAGTTACCGAAATAATCTGTGAGGGTGTTAAATGTTAAGTGTAATCTAAGAGATAGAAAAGTGAATGACTTGTTCATTGGTTTAATTTTTATCGGCTTTTATTCTGATTATATAATTACCGTAACTATCTGTGAGGGCAGTAAATGTTAAGTTTAATCTGAGATACGTTAGAGGGAATGTCTTGTTCATTTGTTTAATTTCTATAGGCTTTTCTATTCTTATTCGATAGTTCCCAATGTAATCTGTGAGGGCGTTAAATGTTAAGTGTAATCTGAGATACGGTAGAGTGAATGTATTGTTTATTAGTTTATTTGTTATCGGCTTTCCTACTTTGATTAATTAATTACCGAAATATTCTGTGAAGGCGTTAAGTGTTAAGTCTAATCTGTGTTACAGAAGCGTGAATGGTTTGTTAATTGGTTTAATTTTTATCGGTTTTCCTATTCTGATTAGTTACCGATGTAATTTTTGAGGATGGTACACGTTAAGTGTATTCTTAAATACGGAAGTGTGATTGTGTGTTGTCATTTGTTTAATTTATACGCATTAAGAATGTAACTTCAAGTACGCAAGATGTTTACGACTATTATAAAATAATAATAAATATTACTAATTTATTAATAATTAAATATTGTATAAATATTTTATATAGGATTTTTGTAATCGAATATGACTTGTTTGTTCATCAGTATTTCTAATATTCAAATATAGAGGAATATTTTCTAATAATTATTAAGGTTTGTAATATTTTAATAAATTCATTAGGTTTATAATTATGTCCAGTTTCTAAAAATGTGTTAAGCGAAGTTAAATTTATCTTTATTATCTTTAATTATACAATTAATATGTTCTTTAAATATTATAGAGAACGAACGATTTGCCTTTCCAATATATTTTAAGTCGTAGTTTTCGCAATTAATTACAATCTTTGTTTTCTAAATTATAATTATTATCATTATTTATTGGTATAGAAGTTTCTTAATTATTTATGAATTTATTATTTGTTGTATACGCTGTTTTTAATTTTAAAGTTTTAAATATTTTATTAAATTTATATTTATTCAATTTTAGCGTATTTATTTATAATATTGTTATTCGTTAGTTTTTTGTCCTTTATGTGTATTTTTTGTATTTATTCTGGTATAAAATTTATTTATTAATTTAGTGTCATATCCATTATTTAAAGAGCTATATGTTTAGTATTATTTATTTCGTTATTTAATTTTATATTATTATATTTTAAGTATTTTAACGCTCTATAAATTAATGAAATAAAGGTTGTCATTTTTTGGCTACCTTATGAAAAGATTTGAAATCTATTATATATCTTTTTCTTTTGGCTTTCTATATGTGTCTATATCCATTTTATTAAAGATAAAAGTTTTGTTAAACATTACGTCCAAATAAGCAATGCTGTTATTATTTTCACTGTTTTAAGTGAATTTATTATTATTTAAGAAATTCATTTCTTTACTTATTGTATTTTCTTCATTGTTGAGTGGTTAGTTGTATATTATAAAATGTCATCCATATAATTTTTATATAAAATAATTTGATGCTTATTAATTATATCGGAGGGTGTTTTCTAGTTCATTCATAAAGATATCGGCTAAAATAGAAGAACGTGGACATCCAATACTTAGACCCTTTTCTTGCTTATAATATTTATTATTATATTTAAAATAATTATATTTAATACATACTTCTAATAAGTTTGTTATTTTTTTTTTGTCTTCAGTCATTTTACTGGTTTGATGCAGCTCTCCAAGATTCCCTATCTAGTGCTAGTCGTTTCATTTCAGTATACCCTCTACATCCTACGTCCCTAACAATTTGTTTTACATATTCCAAACGTGGCCTGCCTACACAATTTTTTCCTTCTACCTGTCCTTCCAATATTAAAGCGACTATTCCAGGATGCCTTAATATGTGGCCTATAAGTATGTCTCTTCTTTTAACTATATATTTCCAAATGCTTCTTTCTTCATCTATGTGCCGCAACACCTCTTCATTTGTCACTTTATCCACCCATCTGATATTTAACATTCTCCTATAGCACCGCATTTCAAAAGCTTCTAATCTTTTCTTTTCAGATACTCCGATATTTTGTATTTCATATGTTATAATTTTATCAGTTTTTAATTTAGTTAAAGTTTTATTAATTATATTTAATTTCTAATAAAATTGATTAGACATATATAGAAAGCGAACAAAACTTGATTCTACAGAGTGATTTTTTAGTCCTGTTACCCAATTTTAAATGTAATCTAAGAAAGAGAAATTTAGGTGGAATAAAAAAATGTATTTGTTATTTACAAAAGAGATTTAATAAAAAGTTATTACTTACATAATTGTTGAAGAATATGCTCAAAATGCCTACCCCTTGCGGTTATACACGCACGGACTCTTTTCAGCATATTAGTAGAAACCTTTTTAAAAGTTGCATTGGAAATATTCGTGATTAAGTCTGTAATATCGACTTTAAGTTCATCAATAGTATGAGGATTGTTTTTGAAGGCCTCGAACTTAATATAGCCCCACAAAAAGCAGTCAGGAGATGTGAGGTGTAGGGACCTTGGAGGCCATAAGCCCTTGCTTATTATTCGATCAAAGAACTCTTGCAGAAAATCCACGATTTCTCAAGACGTGTGGCATGTAGCGCCGTCTTGGTGAAACCAGCAATACCGTTCTTGAGGTTTCAGGAGGGACACAAATTGGCGCCCAATATTCATGTATATTTCACCATTTACTGTCTGTTCGAAGAATACGGGTCCGCCTGACTATACGATGACGAGATATCGCACACCACACACCAATTTTTTCAGAAAGCACAGATTTGTCTTGTAAAACGTTAGGATTTTCAACCGCCCAAATTCGACAGTTTTGACTGCTCACATAACCGTCGAGATGGATCCAAGCTTCATCACTAAAGAACACTGTGTTTAAAAATTTGATTCCGTTATCGCTTACGAGAGACCTAAACCGACGACAATATTGCAATCGCTTGTTTAAATCTGGAGGCTGAAGCTCTTGGACTAATCGTACGCGATACGGATACAATTTCAATTTTTTAGCGGCTTTCTGAACACTCGAATATGACAAACCGACTTACGTGGAAAGTTTTCGTAAACTTTTCCGTAGAAAATTGAGCAATATTGTTTTCACATTCTTTAAAACATCATCTATCAAGCGAGTTGATCGACCGCTACGTTTTCTGTCGCAAACACTACCTGTCTCTCAAAATCGGTTTGCTAGCATAGAAATTGACAATTTTTTCTGGCGGAGGAACACCAACAAATTTAATTTGAAATGATTCTTTTACACTCGTGTACGATTTCGTAGCAAAATATTGTTAAAGAATGAAAACTCGTTGTTCTATGGTAAAAGACATTTTGTTCGTAACACGACCGGAAACGGCACAAAAGTTTACACAGCTCACGCGCAGAATCAACTTACACTGCCGTAGACATGTCGACGATGGTTTACTCATACTGCAACTGTAGTGTCATTAGAACCGGATGCAGCCTATACAGAATGAATCAGTTTTATAAAAATACTGTTTTTATCGATAATATGAGCAGGATGTTAATAATTAAGGATGTATTCTGTATAAGCGGGATACGGTATTGATAAACGAAAGCCTAATGTAACTGTAATATTTATGTGATTGAATTTAGGTACTTCTAAGAAAACGTTTACTTTACATAAATTATCCTGGCTAAAGGCTATGTTTCAAGTAAGCTCCAATATTCCAATTCCAAGAAAAAAAAGTGCGGGGGTACTCAAATAAATACGGTAATTTAATAAACGTACAACGAAGTCATGTGTTGCCCACATCAGATTTGGTGAAACATCTGATTATTGAATATTAATTGAAAATTATAATTTAGAATCGAATTATTTTTATTTATGCATTTGTTTCAGTCTACTTGATGATAAATACCGCTATAAAATTTAGTATTCTCTTGTTTCGTTTTTGTTTTCATTTTGTTGATGATTTTATCATAATAATTTAAAAAACATAGTATTAGATAGAAATAAGATATACATTTATTTAAAGAATAATAAAGTGACACTTACTCTATCCTAATATTTCAAGTAAGATTGTTGAATTAATAACTGTATAGATATTTGATGTTAATAAAAACGGATATTTTAACAATTGTGTAACTGTCCACTTTATTAAAAACTTGGAGGATTGTATCTCACTTTCAAATGAAATAAGTTTAAATGAAGTGCAGCAAGAATGTGTATATGTAATTTAATAGGCGTACAAGGAAGTCATGTAGTGTTTACATCAGATATTTTTTTGAAATCGTTTAAACGAATTATAAAAAATATGAAAAATTATGAAAAAAGTTACATAATTTTATTAACATCTAAGCCATCGGTGCTATTTGTTAATGAATGTGTATGCGTGCGCGTACGTCGGTATATCTTATGTAGATTAACGGATAATTAACTATATTAAATTGCATTGAATGTAAATTTAATAACATAATATGTATCAAATAATATATTCTAATTTATATAATTTATTTATTGCAATCTTTTTTTAATGTTAATTTTATTGATTAATAAATAAGTAAACAAATTTATATGTAATAGTGTCAAGAATTTTATTTAAAATTGAAGTTATGTTCTTTCTGTTAAATCACAATTTTTTAATTATTAATAGTAATAATAAAATAATATATTTGTAACCAGTTATACGTAAACTAAATTGTTTTTTTTTTTTATAATAATATTTTTTTATTGTATCTTAACTTAGTAACTTATAAAGTATTTGAAAATTAAAAAAATGTATGCGAGATATATTTGAAAAACTGGCCTGGTGTTTTAATATACCCCTCGAGTGGTCTATTATTAAATACATGCAAATTTATCATTCAATGTATTTTTATTTATAAAATAATACCATTCATCTAAATTATTATTGTATTTATTGAATTCACGCAGACATTTATTCACTATTAAAGTCTTTACGTTTATTTTTTATTACTATAATAAAAAAATAATTGAATTTAATTTGTATTTTCTTTTTGTATTGCACATATATTTGCGTTGTAAACTAATTTGATTTTTTTTTATTGATTTAGTTAATAAAATTGCAATTATATTTTGCAACTTCGCCGAGAGATATTTTTCGGAAAAAATTCTGATATCTTTTTCTCATTTTTTATTACATTAAGCAAAACATATTGCGTCAGATTTATCATGAAAAAATTGATTATATTGTAGGTTGTAATCCACTTATCATGTGTTATACCGTTAGTGGGGAGTCATAAGCTAATTAGTTATTAGTACAAAGCGAGTCAACCCACCGGGTAGGCTAACGCTGAACTCGTCATCGCAAATCAGCTGATTTCGAAGTCGAAAGTTCTAAGATTCAAATCCTAGTAAATGCAGTTACTTTTATGCAAATTTGAATACTAGATTTTGGATAAAGGTGTTCTTTGATGGTCGGGATTCAATTAACTACACCTCTCAGGAATGGTCGACCTGAGACTGCACAAGACTACACTCATACATATCATCTTCTGAAGTAATACCTTACGGTGGTTCCGGCGGCTAAACAGAAAAAATCTGATGTGGATAACACATGACTTCCTTGTACGCCTATTAATTACATTTAACATTTTTTTTAAAACGAAAAGTACATAAAATTTTATTTCATTAAAAACTTCTGATATTTTTTCAAATAATTTTTTTTGTTAGTGAATTATAAATTGTAAAAATCTTTTTACAATGAGAGGATAATAATTATTAATAAATCAATATATTTAAATTTAAAAAAAATAAAAAACAAAGGCGATGAAGTCTGATTCAAACCGATGTGCCTTCCCCTAAGATTCAAATTTTCGTTTCTAACCTAAATTTCCTAACCTAAATTTCCTAACCTAATCACGCTCTGGAAGACCATCAACGTCAAAACGCGATGACAATATTGAGCGAATCAGAGACTTTTTGAGTTTATATCTACAGGACAGACTGTAAATCAATATGTTTATTCTTGAAAAACTGCGGAAAAGAGATGTCCGCATAAGATTAGCCATCAAAGACAACTGGATGCTGCATCATGACATCTTGTCACACTGCACTCTCAGTTAATCAGTTATTGGCAGAGAAAAACATTCCTGCAGTTCCTCAACCATCTTATTCACCTGATTTGAGTCCCTACGACTTTTTCCTGTTCCCAAATTTAAAAAAACACCTCAAAGAACAACATTTTTGAACAGTAGAATAAAAAATGTAACCGATCATCTGAAGGATATTCTGGTTTCTGAGTTCCAACACTGCTATGAAGAGTGGGAAAACCGTTTGAAGCGTTGCGTGAGGTTCTCAAGGGAACTATTTCGAAGGTAGTAGAGTATACGCATATAACTGGATTGTAAATAAAAAGTTTTTTTGAACTAGTTTCATTAATTTATTTATAGACATACACATTTTTTTTTTTAAATGAAGAGTACATAAAATTTTATTTCATTAATAACTACTGATATTTTTTCTTTTCTTTTTTGTTGGTATTGAATTATTATTCATCGAATTTTTTTTTAAATGAGAAGTTAATAATTATTAATAAATCAATATATTTAAATTAAAAAAAAAAAGGAAATGAAATGCATTCGAACCGATTTGCCTCTTCCCTTTATAAGATCCAAATACTCCATTAATTAAAATTTCGTTTGTCTCTAACTCTTGAACCAATGAAAATAAGTACCATTTATCGTTGAAAGCTCTTAATGAGGGCTTATTACTGCAGTTAAGAAAAAGTCCAAAATCGAAACTTTTGGATTTTGGGCTTTTTTTGTACACTTTTCGTTCAATTGATTACAATCAAAAGGGTAAGTGCACAATAGATGTTACAAAAGTCCTAAATACAACATTTCAACATTCTACGACGGCTAATCATTTTTTAGTTATGCGAGATACGTACGTGTGTACAGACGTCACGCCGAAACTAGTCAAAATGGATTCAGGGGTGGTCAAAGTGGATATCTCCGTTGAAATCTGGAAACCGAAATTTTTCGCGATCACAATACTTTCTTTACTTCGTACAAAGAAGTAAAATCGAGTGTAACATGAATCGGTGATCGAATAGATCATAGCTTACTGTTTTTTTCTTTTTTTCAGTTTCATCTTCTCCACAGCTGAGTTTAAATAAAATCGTGTACATCTCTATCACCAACAAGCGCTTATTGTATTCCTCCATTAATATAAAACTGTTGTAATGTAACTGCATATAGTAGAAAGTAATAATTTTTTATTTCTTTACATTCTACAGTAAATGATAAGAAATATTTTCGTAATATCCATTTTATAAGTTAAACCTAAATAGGCGAGCGGGAATTACCCCCAAAATGACATTGTACCGATCAGTATCGTTCTAATCGCTGATTCCCACATTACTTTATGTTTTCGATGATGTTGAATCTTCCTGAGGAATATGAATTTAATTTTGATCTGAAATCGGGGAATGGTTATCAAAATTGAAATTTTAGTCAAAAATGAAAAAATCATGAAAACTTTTTCATGATTTATTGTGTTTAACTCGTTTTTTCTAAGCCGGGTATTAATATTTGTTAACGAAATTTTCACCGTATAATCTTCAAGCGACTTTTCGAAAAACAAACTCACAGAAAATTTTGTAAAGCATTTTTCGGGTGATTTATGAGTTTTGAAAATTTTAGTTGCATTCTCATGAGTTAACACATTCAATTGCAAAAGTTGAGCGACAAAGTTTTGAATTTTCATTTTTAACCGGAACTCTATTAAAATTTAAGAATTTATAAAGTTTTTCACAAAGTTACAATCCTTAATATGCCATAAAAAATAAGTTATGGAAATTTAAAGTACACCCTACGTAGTGCGGGCGATGAGCACTAGAATGCGCGCGAGCTGCCTCTCGCGCCAGTTCTTTGCGCACGCGAGTCGATTTAGTATAAAAAATATACATTTCTAAACAATTTGTTTTAAGATATATTTTTATGCACTATTTTCATTAATAATCAAACTATTTAATATCTATATATATATTATTATACTTATCATAACAGATACATCTAAAAGTTCATAATTCATGAATACTGTTAATTTATTAACATTAAGAAGTTTATACATATTTATAACGGTATGTACAATTCTTGACGTGAAACGCCTTTAAAATCACACCGAAACGTACGGTTACCAGAATAGAAATTTGTAGCGTAACGAAAAGGTCTATATCATCCTTCTTCTTTCTTTTCCTGTTTAGCCTCCGGTAACTACCGTTTAGATAATACTTCAGAGGATGAATGAGGATGATATGTATGAGTGTAAATGAAGTGTAGTCTTGTACATTCTCAGTTCGACCATTCCTGAGATGTGTGGTTAATTGAAACCCAACCACCAAAGAACACTGGTATCCACGATTTATTATTCAAGTCCGTGTAAAAATAACTGGCTTTACTAGGACTTGAACGCTGGAACTCTCGCCTTCCAAATCAGCTGATTTGGGAAGACGCGTTCACCACTAGACCAACCCGGTGGGTTCTATATCATCCTGCCTTAATAACTCCCTAACTATTAGTCTCAGAGACGGAAATGCGGTGTCATTTTATAACTTACAAGCTCAGCTCACCGTTACGGCTTTGAGTTTGCGTTACTGGTGAGCTGGGTGGCGGGGAGGTGGTACAGCGCAGATCGGCCAAAACTGGCGCTCTCGCTCATTTCCATTCAGTGTAGCTCACGATTTAGACGTGATAGCGCGATGATTCGTGTGTTTGTGTTTAGATTTTGTCGAGATAGATCGATTTAAGTATTAATAAGTGTATTTTTGACAATATTTATGTGTAAAAAATTCGAGTAAACGTGTAAAAAAGTATAAAAATTCAACATGTCACTCTCAGGCGAAGCAAAAGCCTGTCGGAAATATAAATTACACATATCGTCGGAAAGGGAAGGTTATGGACCAAGCACAGGTACTCCGATGTCCGGTGTCGACCGAGCGAGACTGTTTGGGGAGCGTCGCAAAGCTGGCACGGTGCGCTCAGTGAACGACGCCGATGCCGCGAGCACCTCTCCCGCTGTTTATTACGCTTTATGTCTCTTACTTCTTATATCACAGACCAATGTTGAGCAAAATCGTCGTCGAATATTAGTCGAAATAAATATCATGTACCATTTAGTATATCTGTTTAATGTTAAAATTAAATTTAGTACGCTGTTAATGTCTGGTTTTTATTTTAATCTGATACAGTAAAAGTGACTCGCTGACATACAGACCGATCAGTTTATCTGTAGAGTTGGCCAAATGAAGGAACTAAAATTTTCCATCGGAGCTTTTAAAAAAATACGATGGTGGCTCTCTCATTTAACTGTTCAGATAAGTTGGTCGGTCTGTAGCTCGGAGAAACTTCATCCAAGGTTTGTAACGTTTCACGTTAAACCAACGGCCATGCGCCACGACACAGTCCCACCCGATTTTTTTTTAATATCTTTTGTCTCTTAAATAAATATTTAATTTATTTTTTCGTCATCTGTTATTATTTTAATTTATTTCTTCATCTACTTGGGCATATTATAAAAGAGTTATTTGTTTTATTTTTTAAATAAAATACATTTCTACATTAGATACATAGAAACAGAATTATTTTTTAAACAAGGACATAATTTTAAAGTATTACTTTCAGAACTACCGTAAGGAGTTCTGAAACTGTATCATATAAGTGAGTGTATTATATTGTAAATTAAAATTCAAAGATCGATTTAAGTTCACGGGAATTAGTATTTTCAACTTTTCATCAGTTTAATTTAGATAAATTAAATATAGTCTGATATGGCATTGACAATATGCTTCATCAGGCGGATTGGAATGGTGGCCAGTTTGGCCAGTCACATGTTGACTATCAAGGACGAGAATGGCCGGGAGGTACTCCTCCTGCCTAGGATGCCTGGGCTCACCTGCAAGCGAGAGTGGAAAGTGGAGGAGTTGGGGCGTATCCGATGATAGCATGGAAGACCCTCGGGGGTGGTCGGAGGACGCGGGGAGAGGGTATGTGCAAGGCATGCCTGGAGCCAGGTAGGTCAGGACAGGTAAGGGCAGTTCCCCGCCGAGGGTTTCTTTGACCGTCCTGAACAGGTGGTCGAATTGCTCCTATGACGCGGGGGTTAAGTCCCACAAGACAATTCATAGGGGGGCAGTAAACTGCCACGGCACCCTGGGGCAACTGATGTATTGCTTAACGGCTTCCAATTGCTACGTGTATGCCTAAAAAAAAATTAAATATAGCAAATGCTCTTTGAAAGGATCTATTCTTTTCATATATTTATTTATTCCAGTTACAATTGTCTGCAAAACATTTGGGTCGCCATCGGCTGTTTCAACGAAAAATTGAGCGCAAGAAAGACGACGCACCTGTTTTTGTTCTTCGGTCAAGAAGTTCGGAAGGAAAAGACAGCCGCTTTACGGCAGTTCATTTCTTTGTACACACACTCGTCAGATATTGTACTACATAGTTCCTTGATCGTCCGAGAGATGGTGCTACTTGTTTCGACTACAGAAATTTAGTTCGGAAACTTTTCAGACCTACTGTGTATAGTAAAATTTCAAAAATTTTGTTCGACGGGTAAAAAAGATATGAAGAAAAATATTTCTATATAAATAATGTTAAATAATTCCTACTCTTAATTTCGATCGATTTAAAAACATTTTCTTTAAAGTATTCAAGCTACTTGAGAGGAGGTTAACTTGAAAAAATGTTAAATGGAAATGATAGGAGATGCGATACTCACTTTTAAATGATCTTGCAAAAAATACACGACGTAAAATTCTTTGATTACGACAATAATCCTAAACAAAATCGTTCCGATCGTTAAATAATTTTTAAAGCGTATAAAAATATTTTCATAGCTAGTTTCAAAAGTGGTTTTTTTCAGTATACCCGAAATAGTGATTGCATACCGAAAAATAAATTGTTTTGAAGTAAGATCGTTTGCTAAATTAAGCTTTTTTTTACTTTTTTACTGTTGAGAACCCATTTTTAAAACTAGCTATAAAATATATAAAATTGCCGCCATTTTTTAAGCCTTAAGGTTGACATAGCCCAAATATTTCATCCAAATGTTTGTTTTAATTGCATTTTAAAATGATGTGTTATTTTACACCTTACATTTAAATATTTGAGTTGACCCCTTCATCCCCCCCAGCCCGGGAAGATTGGAGTGTGATGGTCTGTCTAATTTCAACAAGAAATAAACATTAAAAAACACGACTGCCAAAAAAAAACCCCACTCTTTAATATAGGATAATTAAAGAACGTGCGGATGATAATTTTATACATCGTATTTGTATATAGTATAACTTATTTTTTAAATCTATTTAAACATATATGTATATATAATTATGTAGCCTTTGACAATCCCAGTAACGTACGATTACAAAGCGGGATCATATATCTAAATCGGTTCAGCCGTTGAGCTGTTGCAGTAGAACAAACATATATTCATACACCCTAAGTACATTACACTATTTTTCGGACAGTGGTGTAAAAATAGATTGTTTCGAGGTATGAATATTTTATATATTTTATTTTTCGATATTTAAGGGTTGAAATATTATTAAGGGTTGCCGTAATTTGGTAATGTTGTGCTGGGAGTGTGCGCGCGCGCGTAAATTGCTACAAAAAAATAAAAATTAAAACAAATTTAAAATTATTTTGATAACATCAATATAAAATTACAGTCATTAGTATTTCATAATAATATAATTATTATTAATTAATATTCAGTTACAAAAAAAAAAATTATGATGCAACTATAAATTTATTACAAGAAGATAATAAATTATAAATTTATCAAATTATTGAAATATCTTTTAAAATATTTCTTACATCTATTTAATAGTGTTAAACTAAATGCAATTCAGTGTATTGAAATTAATTTACATAGATAGTAAAAGAAAAGCGTTTGGGAAATAAAATAATGCCTTCCACGATTTTTTACTTTTATTATCGAGCAAAGAGTATTAAACTTAAAATTTATCGGTAAATATATACAGAGTGTCCCGGGAGGTTTCAGCCAAACCTAAGAGAATGATTCAGGATTTCAAAATATAAAAAAGTTCATGTGAACAAATAGAGTATCTCCTTTTTCGCTCTGTCCACAATATTGTGTTTCATATATAAAAATTTGTTATGTACACTACATGATTTTCTTGTAGCCTATTAAATTACATATAATTCTTTTTTTTTTTTTTTTTTTTTTATTTTTTAATGAATTTACATAACATTTTATTTCATTAATAAATTCTAATATATCTTCATAATTTTTTTTTATTGTTATTGAATTATTATTTATCGTAAATTTTTTTTACAGTCAGAGGTTAACAATTATTAATAAATCAATATATTTAAATTAAAAAAAGAAAGGAGATGAAGTCTGATTCGAACCCACGTTCCTTCCCCTTATAAGATCCAAATATTTCATTAATAAAATTTCATTTGACTATAACTCTGGAACCAATGAAAATAAGTAACAATTATTATTGAAAAGCTCTCAATGAGGACTCTCCAAAAACCAAATGCTTTTGATTTTGGGCTTTTTGGACACTTTTGGTAAAGTCGATTGCAATCAAAAGGAGAGATGCACAACTAGATGTTACAGCGTCCTAAATCCAAAATTCTAACATTCTACGGCTAATTGTTTTTGAGTTATGCGAGATATATACGTACAGACGTCATGCCGAAACTAGTCAAAATGGATTCAGAGATGTTCAAAATTGATATTTCCGTTAAAATCTGGAAACCGAGATTTTTCCCAATCACTATACTTCCTCTGCTTCGTGCACAGAAGTAAAAATTAATTTTGCCGATGGGGTCGGAAATTAAGCCAAAACTTTTGAATAATCAAATATTTGTGCAAAATTAAATTTTTTTTGGCTTACGGGTTTTTTTTGAGGTGAGGTAAAAATTGTTTAGAAATAATACTGAATATCTTTCACCTCAACCTTTCGGGATAACTCAATAACGTTCTGAGTTTTTTTTTTTTATGTTTATATACGAAAATTTTATATTAATATTCTACAAAATTTATACTTATTAAAAAAGGATTTATGTTTCTTAATAATTTCTCTTTTTTGTGTTCTTTCATTCATAAATAGTTAAAAATAAAAACATAACCTGTATTTAAATTCCGTATAACTTTTTATTCAAATAAAATAAAATTAAGAATAAACAAAATTTTATCGTTCCTTAATTTTGTAAAAAATATTTTTGGTTTTATTTTTTACGGAAGAAAACAAATTTTATTTTTATTACTTCTATAAATTCTTTTGAAAAACGGTTTGTTTACAAGTATAGTATTATTTTTATTTCATCATTTTATATATATATATATTCACAAAATTTATGAAGATTTTATGACATTTTATGTTATTTTTTTTTATAAAGGCTTATAAAATTTAAGTATAGCCCTCTCTCTCTCTCTCTCTCTCTCTCTCTATATATATATATATATATATGTAGCGATCTATATGGCTTTTTTTGTATAAGTAACTTGTTAGCATTCGAATACAAGTTTTATTACACGTTTTCAGAAATGGATCACAACCATATTTATGTGATTTGAATTCAAGTAATATAAATGTTAGTATTTTATCTTTTTTATTACTGTAAACCGTTTTATGATGCGATAATATTGTTGTTTATATTTCATCTAATTTTATTTGTTTTTAGGTACATAACTTAATTTTATGTGTGGTATATTTTATTTATTATTTTTGTTATATTATTTATTTATCTATTATTAACATATCTATTAAATTCCTTATTTACTCTTTATGATTCCTTGTAATTAACTATTTGTCTTATAATTTTGCAAATGAGTTTTGGAGTTCAACAACACGCTTCATAATTTTGGTGAAAATTTGTTTATTGTCTTGCCTTCGTTTCTTTATTCTTAATTCGAAATTTTGTAATTCATTGCATAACTGTAACATTTTATTTAAAAATAAAATTATAAAAAAGGAAACACTTTTTACTTTCGCGTGTAAATCTGAATCGGGAATACGTTCCCGATTCAAGAAATCCGAGGGTAAAAATAAAATACATTTATATCGACTTGAAATCCTCTTCCTCTTTGTCAAATTTGGTTAAAATTTTTTTTTTCAAAATTGTTTGGTTAAGTTTCGTTCGTTAGTTATATATTAACAGTGGTAGGGTCTCAGCATTTCATCCGGAGGTCTCGGGTTAGAATCCTGGTCCAGGCATGGCATTTTCACACACGCTATAAATCATTCATCTCATCCTTTGAAGCAATACCTAACGCTGGACTCGGAGGTTAAAAAAGAAAACAGGAAACACAATTTATATTTCCTGCTCTAACCTCAGTCGACATGCCGACCTCCATGGCGCGATTGGTAGCGTCTCGGCCTTTCATCCAGAGGTCCGGGGTTCGAATCCCGGTCACTTTTTCACGCTACAAAAATTACCTCTGAAGTAATACCTAACAGTGGTCCCGGTGTTTAAAAAAAAGCCTAGTCGATATAAAAATTTTAACAATGTCAAAAATTCATATAGACCTACCACTGTGCCAAATTTCAAATTTCTACGTTGCCTCACAAAAAAGTAAGTTTAAAATTTAATGGCATCAATGCCACATATATAGAAATATTTAAGATAAATTTCAAATTTTAATTTTTTGGGAGTCCGGAGATATTTATCCAAATACAAGCCAACATACATACATATAACTTGTTTTTTGTTTAGAAGGGCTCATCATATTTCCCCTTATATACACATATATATATATATATATATATATATATATATATATATATATAGAGAGAGAGAGAGAGAGAGAGAGAGCGAGCGAGGGTGTTTCATTTTAATCTCCCTATGCGATTTTGTTGTAAAATACGCACAATGCAAAAAAATGACCTAAAAAAAAGTTACACAGACTGAAGAGGAACACCTTGTAGTGAACTTTTATTTAACCTTGAACTTGACCTTGACAGTTATTTCAAGGTTAACACTTTTTTTTCAAATGAAGGGACCTATTTTTAACCCTCACTAATGAAAACCTAAAAAGATTTTAAATTGGAATATTTAGTCACATATCTGACCTTGGACCTTTTTTAAAAGGTCATTCGGCTAACCATCAGAAATAGTATTATATGGAGATAGTGTTATACGAGTTGAACGTTTTTGAAGGTCATACAATATTCCTGGAATATTTATTTTCCAGGCCATTTATCTGGCAAACTTTGGAAAAAGCATAAAAATGATTTTATACTATCGTAGTGGTAGAGACTTTATGACATCCCTGTTTCTATATATTCACGTCTCCAGCCTACCTTCTGTTACCCGTTCATCGTCAACCTTTTTTACGGTATTAAGAACCGTATTGATTCCCAAGATGCTGCAGAATTTCACGCTTGCTAATGTTAGTGTTATTAAATATTGACATTGCTTCATATACTGGAAATTCAAGTGTTTTCTTTCCCACAAAAAAAATATTATTTGACAACCGGTTCTAAATTTTGTGGTTTAGAGACCCAGTTGGAGTTCTGCTCTGCTTCTGTGTCCATGGAGGCATTTTTTTCAATAAATCTTCATTAGATAAACTTTGAAATATTGCCTTCATAGCTTGAAGAACAGACATCAAGAGAGAAGTTTTATGTGAGTAAGAACAGTTTTTACTGGTAAATTTGCCAGTTTTATTGGAAAATTTGATCGTCGTTGTTTGTAAAACAGCTGACACAAAAAAGTCATAAAAAATTTATTTGTTAACATACAGTTAGAATTTTATATCAAATGACTCAGAAAATATTGAACAATAAACTGAGAAGAAATCCTAAAAAAACGATTTTTTTACCCTTTTGTAACTTCAGAGTTTTACTACTTAGGTATTTCCTCTTTCTTACCAAAGGTCTCTTTTACCACTGCTATCTTTCCTTTTATCTCTATTACGCTCTTCCAATTTTTTATCAGCATATTCCCAAATATCTATATTTTTTTTTACTTTTTCCATACTTTCTAACATTTTACTTGATTGAAATCTTAAACATTTTTTTGTACGATAAAGTGCTTACCTTTTTATTTAATGAAAAATATATGGATTTATAACATTTATTTGAATTTTTCATCGCAAATCAACTGATTACGAAGTCGAGAATTCTAAGACTCAAATCCTAGTAAAGGCAGTTACTTTTTTACTATCTTGGATTTGAATATTAGATCGTGGATACCGGTGTTCTATAGTGGTTGGGTTTTCAGTTGACCACAAATCTCAGGAACGGTCGATCTGAGACTGTACAAGACTACACTTCATTCATACATATCATCCTCTGAAGTAATGTCTTACGGTGGTTCCAGAGACTAAAACAGGGAAAAGAGAATGAGGATAAAAAAAAAAATTAAACCTTTTTTTTAATCAAATGTCATTTTAACTAATTAAAATAAAAATAAACTGCAATCAATAAAAAAAATATATATATATATTTCGAAACTTGCAAAAAGTGATTTCTTGAATATATCTTGTAGGGAAAGTTTTTTCATGATTTACTCGTGAATGGATGTTAATATAAGATATATAAATAATATCTTCATAAAAGATAAAAAAAGATTTAATAAAAGATATCAAGGAAACAAGAATAAGATAAAAAAAAGAATTTAAAATAATTTATGTAGAAAACTTTTTATTCTATCACAGTTCTTTCTTAGTTTACAAGTAATAAATATTTCGTACCCGAAAAAAACTTGGAATAAAGTTTCTATTAAACAATATTAAAAATTCTATCGTTTTTAAACGATTATGAAATTTTATAAGGATGGTTGTAGAGTAAAATTATTTCATCTATTATTTGTGTGTGTGTTTTCAAGGATAATTAAGTGGTTATTCCTAGAAAATAGAATATCTTGTAATTTTATGTCTTACGTAACGTTTTTTATGAATTTTAAGTAAACAAGTTACAACTAACGTTAACAGTGGAAGGTAATATAAAACAGTGTATATATTATTTTTTGATAATTTACCTATTTATCAGTTTCAAAATAGTTTACCACAACCACCACAATTTTTAGTTTTGTAATCATATTACCACTATACATAAATAATAATTGTGATTAATGTTATAAATAAAAATAATAAATAATAGCTTTTTATGATAAAATAAAATAAATTAAATATATTGTTATTATTATTTTTACTATCCCGACGAATGTAGCTACAATAGCTATATTAAATGGAAAAGGGGTAATCTTGTCAAAAATGGGGTATAGGTTTTGACGTGAAATGTTTTTAAAATCACACCTAAACATACCGGTACCAGAATATAAATTTGTACTGTAACGAAAATGTCTTTTTCTTTCTTTTCTTTCTTTTTCCTGTTTAGCCTCCGGTAACTACCGTTTAGATAATACTTCAGAGGATGAATGAGGATGATATGTATGAATTGTAAGTCTTGTACATTCTCAGTTCGACCATTCCTAAGATGTGTGGTTAATTGAAACCCAACCACCCAAGAACACCGGTATCTACGATCTAGTATTCAAGTCCGTGTAAAAATAACTGGCTTTAATAGGACTTGAACGCTGAAACTCTCGACTTCCAGTAACGAAAAGGTCTATATTGTCCTGTCTTAACTCCCTAACTATTAGTCTCAGAGACACCAGTAGGCATTTCATTTTATATCTCATAATAGTCGTAAACATCCTACGGTCATGACGTTACATTTTTATTAACGTGTAACTTATTTTGTTAATTGACAATCGAATATTATGAACGTAACAATTTTAACTTCAATTTAATTGTAAAAAAAAAAATTATATACATTAATATTAAATTAATAACATCCAATAATCTCTGATGATGGAGAAGTTACTCCGAAAGCGCTCGGATACTTAATTAAAAATTGTTGGTAAGTGAAAATATTATTTTGACAATAAATATATATATATATACACACATATATATTTATTTATATACAGGGCGTTTCATAATGTTCTTCGGAGATTCAAAAATTCATAGACAAAAAACTATTTCACTCATAAGAATAAAACAAGTACTGTACGAAAGAGTACTTCAAATAGTTTTTCCACATGTACTAGGCAGCTACTAAACCATTTGCTCGCTATGCGTCGACAGTAGAGAAAATGGCTGCCACGGGAAGCGAGAAGTCGTTTTATGTGTTAGAATTTCACTTGTCAAAGTCAGTAATTTCCGTGAAACGTGCGTTTCGGTTGAAATTTCATAAGGAGCGACCAAGTGACAATTCAATTCGTGCACGGTATAAACAGTTCGGTGAAACCGGTTGCTTGTGCAAGCGAAAATCAACCGGTCGTCCATCAACCTCAGAAGTCAATGTCGAACGTGTGCGTGTAAGTTTCATTCGCAGCCCGTCAAAATCGACTGCGGCTGCAGGCAGAGAATTAGGAATTCCGAGAACAACAGCGTGGAGAGTTCTCAGTAAACGTTTATTATGCAAGCCGTACCGTCTTCAATTAATCCAGCTTCTTTCTGATGAAGATAAAACACGTACGCTCGATTTTTGTTTACAGTTACAGGAAAAGATGTTGTTAGATGGAGGTTTTCTAAATAAGATAATTTTCATCGATAAAGCTACTTTCCATATTAGCGGCAACGTAAACCCTCAAAACGTGCGAGTTTGGGAACTGAAAACCCACACGCTTATGTGGAACACATTCGGGATTCTCCGAAAGTAAACGTTTTTTGTGCGATCTCTCGTGAGGCAGTGTATGGGCCGTTCTTTTTTATGGAAACGACAGTAACCGGCATGATATACCTGGATATATTACAATTATGGCTTATGCCTCAGCTACTCAACGACTTCATTTTCCAGCAAGTTGGTTGTCCCGCCCGTTTTCATAACGAGGTTCGGCAGTACCTTAACACAACATTACCTCGGCACTGGATAGGACGTGCGTCTGAAGAAGACCAACACATTATGCTGCGGCCACCAAGATCACCAGACCTCAAGCCATGTGATATCTTTCTCTGGGGTTAACGTGAAATATAAGGTGTTTATCCCACCGATGCCGCACGATATCGCTGAGCTAAAGGATCGCATAATCAATGTAATCAACTCTATCGAAAATGACATGTTAGAAAGAGTTTGGCAAGAGCTAGACTTTCGTGTTGATGTGTGCCGTGTCACCAGGGAAGCACATATTGAACATTTATAGATTTTAACAAAAACTGTTTGAGTCCCTGCATCACCTCTTATAACTTTTATTTAGGTAAGTGAAATACATTTTTTGTACTAAATTTTTGTAACTGCTAAGAACATTATGAAACGCTCTGTATTTATATAGCCTATTCATACATCTAAATCGGTTCAGTCGTTGAGCTACTACTGTAGAAAAAACATACACCCTAAATACATTACACTCCTTGGGAAATCGTGTGAAAAACAAAGTTTTTTTGATTAGTTGCGAACCCATAAGCCGTAAAATTACAAAATTTCACCCAGTTAATAAAAATAAACAATAATAAATTAATATCAGTAATTTAAATTTCTGGTTATTTAATGATGATAATGATAATAAATAATAATAATAATAACAATAATAATAATACTAAGATATGATAATTTGTTATAAAGATTATCTAATATAAATAACAGGTGTAGCCTTAAGCAAATTAGAAAGTTGATGAACGGTCCGTATTTCTAACTGTTATTTACGTTTTCATTCTTAAAACGTATATTTTGCGGCGATGTAAATATCACTATAGTAATTTAATAATTATATTTCAAAATTGATTTTTTTTTTGTTTTAGCTCTTCGTATACATTAAAAATAACGATTCAACCAATAAAAACACCGACAAATAAAGTAATAAATTTAAGGAGGTGAAGAAATGAAAGTTTATATTATTAAATATTAATGAACAAAGTTTAATAATTAAAAAATCTATTAATAGTCTGTTGCAAGATAATTATATAAACAAGTAATAAATAATAAACCTTTTTTAAAAAACACTACTGCCGAAAAAAAATTGTTGGCAAATATTGCTCTATTTGTTCTGGTTTAGTTACATCATAATTTTGTATAACAGCAAATACCACGTTTGTCTTTAGAAAATCGGAATATTGGTTGCAAAGATATAACATTTCCGAATAACCGTGATCAGTTAAATTGACACTGTACTTGATGTATGCAAAAGTTAGCCTTCAACCTACTAACAAATACCTCGATTGAATTTTTAAAATCGGATGATTATTTGTAGAGTTATTATTACAAGAGCACCCCATTGCACCTCCCAAAACAGCCCCCCACGGGCACCCTGTTTCTGACCAGTTGATGATGATGTGGATGATTGGTCTCGCTTCGCACAGGTGTTTGCATCACCTCTCTACTCTAGGTCCACACTCAATCCCCCCATGAGAAATCCATTACTATTAAATAGAAATCTTTATTAAAGGATTTTTTTTTAAATTTATTTAATATTAGTTTATTGTATTTGACGTAAATTTAATTATATTATTTCTTTCGATTTATTCGAATCATTCAGTTCAAGCCCCGCTCACACAATGATAGAAGCCTCGCAGTTCACAGTTCATTAAGTCAATTCATTAAAGTTTGTGCTTCAACCGGCAAATCTCCACTGTTGTGTTGTTTATTATATGGTGCATATTTATATGGCCCGTGACACTCCCGGTACGTAAGGATTCCAACGTGGGGCCATACATCTAATTCGGTTCGGCCGTTGAACTGCTACGATAGAACAAACATACATTCATACAAATATACACCCAAAATATTAAAATCCTTTTTGGGCAGTCGTGTAATAAAAGAAAGGGATTATTAGTTAATATTTAGCAATAAATAACATATTTACATGATCGAACATAACACCCGTCACAATAATCATAAGATTTTCTTTTTCTTAAATGTTTATAAACAATAAGTAAGAAGAAGCAACACCAACAAATAAGAGCAAAAAGAAAGAACATGATTGAATATACTGCCCGTCAAAAAATCATAAGATTTATTCTTAAAAGTTTTTAACAATATATATATAATAATAGTAATAATAATTATAAAATAAATTAATAAATTTTACTACCATAATTCATTAATTCAATATCGTAGCAGATCTTAAAAAACAGTTATTTTCGATACAACTAATTCAATACTGAAAGTACTATCGATATCCATTTAGAATCGAATATATGATTTGTTGTGGACTTTTAGTTACAATTAAACATACATATATACATACTTATATAACCTATGACACTCTCCGTAACGCAAGAATTCCAACGCGGGGTAATACATTTAAATCGGTTCGGTCGTTCAGCTGCTACGGTGGAAAAAACATACACCCTAAAACATTACACTCCTTTTTGGGCACTCGTGTAAAAAATACAATTATTATTACTTCTATTTATTATTATTATTTTTGTTGAGATTTTGGAGGCATCAACTACTTTGGTCATTAGCCCATTTCCACTTAAAAAAAAGAAAGGAAAATAAGGAGAATATTTCCTTTCCCCCTGAAAAAACATTAGCGTCGAAGTCGGTAGACTAGTCTTTTCAATACAGATAATCCAATAAATAGACTTGTCATGGGATTAAACCCCCCCCCCCCCCAAAAAAAAACATAACAAGGGTGTAGAAGGTCCTTGCCAACATATAAACTTGACACTTTAATAACACTTCAAAAATATACCATTTCTAACGAAATGTGGTCAGTACTATGAAGAAATTTACTGTCAAAAAAAAAGAAACTAAAACTCTCCTTTGATTATGATTCTTGAAAATTTCTTAAAAAACTATCTAAATCTTTATTTCTATCGTCTAGGTTTTCCCTAGGTCATCCTTTCTTCTTCCATTTTTTCATCTTCCTGAAGACCTCGATGTCAAATTCCAATGTATCTGAGGCCTCGGAGATGGAGTCTTCAGATCCTCCAAGGATCTGAAGACTCCAGCAGGAGGATCTCCTCCGTTGGCAGCGGAGGATCTCCTATTGCCAACATTAAATGACACCGGTTCAGCTGGCTCGTTTAAAAGTATATCAAAGTCGAGAATGGATGTACTCACCGCTAGAATATGTGGAGCGGCTGAAATGCTCACCCTCTCAAGTAAAAGCATCTGTGATTTTGGAGGCTCCATTGTTGGTTTTTCAAAATCGACTTTTACCAATATCTTTACTTCTGGTTTTGCAGATCTCTGAATGGGAATTTTTCTAGCTGGATTTTCACTTTGGATGCAGTTGGCTCAGTTTTTCTCTCGGTTTTTGGTACTTTTGGCTTCACTTGTGTTCTAGTGGGATCATTATTGGGCTTTACTGAGTTCTTTACTTCGGAAACTTCTGCTTTCTTCTGCGTCGGTTTTCCACTATTTCCTCTTGATGATCGTCTTTTCAATTTTTGATTGATGATTAGTTCGACCATACGTTTGGTTGGAGCGTCACACTACTACTTAATGTGAGGCAGCTATTCAACATTACGTACGGGCAGAATTGGATCAGAAGAGGCGGGCCGGTACCATGGCCTACTAGATCGCCTAATTTAAATCCTATCGATTTTTATGTGTGTGGGCACTTGAAATTTTCGATTTCTTCAGCCCCTATTAATGATGACTCTTCGACAAAGAATTACGGAGTCATGAAACGTCATAAGGAATAAACCTGGGATTATTGAACGCCAGTCAGTGCAAAAGAGTGTTGTATCATGTATTACCTCAAATGAAGGTCATTTCGAGCTCTTGTTGTGATTTTTAATGTGAAACGTCTTTAAAATCATACAAAAACATACGGGTATCAGAACAGAAATTTGTACCGTAACGAAAAGGTCTATTCCGTACTGCCTTAATAACTCCCTAACTATTAGACTCGTAGACGTAAATGCGGTGTCATTTTATAACGTTCGCTGATCCGACTTTGAGTTTGCATCATTGGTGAACGGGTTGGCGGGGAGGGAACACAACGTAGATAGGCCAAAACTGGCGCTCTCGCTCATTTCCATTCATTGTAGCTCACGATTTAGACGTGATAGGGCGGTGATTTGTGTGTTTGTGTTTAGAATTTGTCGAGATAGATCGATTAAACTAATAATAAATGTATTTTAGACATTTTTTATGGGAAAAAATTTTAAGTAAACGCGTAAAAAAATATAAAAATTCAATATGTCAGTCTCAGCACGCGGAAAAGCCAGTCGGAAGTATAAATTACGTATATCGTCTGAAAGGGGAGTTTATGGACCACGCACAGGTATCCTAATGTCCGGTACCGAGCGAGCAAGACTGTTCTGAGAGCGTCGCAAACCTGGCACGGCGTGCTCAATGAACGACGTCGACGGCGCGAGCACCTCTACCGCTGCTTATTACGCCTTATGTTTCTTACTTCTTATATCACAGACAAATGTTGAACAAATTTGTCATCAAATATTAGTCGAAATAAATATCATGTACCATTTAGTGTCTTTTATGCTAAAATTAAATTTAGTACGCAGTCAATATCTCGTTTTTATTTCAATCCGATACACAGAAGCGATTCGCTGACATACAGACCGACTAATTTATCTGTAGAGTTGACCAAATGAAGGAACTAAAATTTTCAATCGGAGATTTTCAGTTTAAAAAAAAATACGAAGGTGGCTCTCCCATTTAAGTGTACAGATAAGCTGGTCGGTCTTTAACTCGGAGGAACTTCATCCAAGGTCTGTAACATTTCACGTTAAACCAACGGTCGTGCGCCCCGACACAGCCCCACTCGAATTTTCTTCTTTGTGTTTGTGGACGTTTTAGATGCATACTATAATTTCATAATGTGTGTTTTATGTATTTTTCAAAACTAAGTTTTTCAAATTAGGCACTGTTGGTAAAATATAGTTTATTAAAATCAGGTTAGATTAATTCCCTCAAACGTTTTTCGCTATTCCGCCATCTTATTATATATTCTTATATTTTAATTCTAAATTATTATGAGATCAATCCTCCTGAAGATGGTGGAATACCCGAAAACGTTTGAGTGAGGGAATTAATTGATGTACTGGTAAGCTGATTTTAATATAATATTTAAATTTTTCAAAACATTTATTATTTTTTAAATTTATTTATTTTTCAAAATATTTATCTTTCCAAAATATGTCTTCACATTAATGATTATTATTATATTTTCTGTTCAAATTATGTATTCATTTTTAGTAGAAACCTTGGTTATTTTATGAAGCAAGTAAATAAACCAAGCATTCTACTTTGTTTAAAATTGAAAATGAAAACTTTTTTGACCGTTGTATTTTTTTAATAAAATTTATCGTTTTCGCTTTATTTGGATTTAAAAATGTTAAATGGCCGCCATCTTGAAAAATGTTTTTATCTAAAGTTGTTTATTTTTGTAACAATAGGTCTTTATCTTAGTAAGTACCATGCCAAATTTCAACGTAATTTGCCAAACCATTCCGGAGATAAAAAATATTTAATAAAAAAAAAAAATGGCGGCTAGCGGGAAAACAAAGCATTTCCGGTTTCATGTTTATAGTACATTTTTCTTTATTTTAATACTAGCAGACCCGGCAATGCTTCGCGCTATTGCCGAAGAGTGGGAGAGAGAGAGTTTAAATGAACACAACTGAAAATTTGATTTGAACTGAAAAAAATTAAAAAACTGAACTTCACAAATTTTACCTTTCACTTATTCTCCTTTCTCTTTTCCCTTCCCAACTTCTCCCTTTTATCCTTCTCCCTCGCCCCTCTCCCAGTTTCCTTTTAACTCTTTCCCGTTTTCCCCTTTTCTCTTTCCACCTTTTTCCCGTTTTCCATTTTCCCCTTTTGCCCGCGCATAAATCGGTCCATTATTTTTTTGGTCTTTAGCGGACACACATTCGAACATGCTTTTATATATATATATATATATATATATATATAGAATAAAAAAGTTTGTTTGTATATTTTTTTGTTTGTTTCATAAATATCTCGACACCGGCCCCATCTAGCGGGTATAGTTTTTACAAAAACATTTCTTTTTACGTAACTAATATTCATATTCTGAATATGAACCAAATCGGTCCATAAATATAGTTTTTCTAAATATCTCAACCCCAGCGCCATCTAGCTGGTCCATTTTTTACAGAGATAATTCTTTCCATGTAACATGTATTCTGAATATGAGGCAAATTGGACAATAAATAAATACAATTTTCGAAATATCTCGACGCCAGCGCCACCTAGCGGGTCCAAAATAATTCAGAAACCTTCCCTGGCATGCGTCCAACCATTCTCCAAAGTTTCATCGCTATCGGATTGACGGTTTAGGAAGGCATAAGAGACATACAGACAGACAAACATTCATTTTTATATACGGGGTGCGACAATAAAGTAATGAGACTGATTTTTCTTTGCAAGATGTGGCAACCCTGCAGCTTGCGTAGGCACACCATCTTTGACCTTGGTCTATAAGCTACTTCTAGTCCAAGCAGCATATTGATGCAACTGCTCAGTCGTGAGTTGTGCTGTAATAAGTGAACACATGTTTGTGTCTCTCGTCACAGAAATGATACCGCAATATATTGCTCAACGGTATGCCATTTCTTTTTGCGTTAAATCGGGTGAAAACATGACGACAACTTACGGTAAGCTTCAGAAGGCTTTTGGAGAGGAGGTTATGTCAAGATCTCAAGTTTTTCGGTGGCATTAAATGTTTAGTGAAGGCAGAACGAATGTTGAAGATAAAGACCGCAGTGGACGACCATCAAACTCACGGACAGATGTCAACTTGACCAGGGTGCGTGAAATCATACGATCTGATCGAAGATTATCCTTGAAAATGATTGCAGAAGAACTCAACATCAATCGAGAAACGGTTCGTCTAATATTAACTGAAGGTTAATATTAGTTTAAAACCAAGGTTAGATTGGTTTTTTCAATACGATCCAGAGACAAAACGCCAAAGTTCGCAATGGTGCTCAAAGGAATCACCCAGACCAAAAAAAGCTCGCAAGTCAAAGTCAAAAGTGAAATGCACGCTTGTGTGCTTCTTCGATTCCAAGGGAATTGTTCATAAAGAGTGGGTGCCTTCCGGAAAAACAGTTAACCGATATTTCTACAAAGAAATTTTAGAAAGTCTTCGTAAACGAGTTCTTCGTGTCCGTGCCAACATCGCTGATAATTGGATTCTGCATCACGATAATGCGCCATCCCATACTGCTCTGTCAGTACAGCAATTTTTAACCTCAAAACAAATTTCAGTACTACCACAGCCACCTTATTCACCAGATATCGCTCCGTGCGACTTTTTTCTATTTCCAAGAGTCAAAATGGCGGTCAAGGGACACCATTTTCAAACAACACAAGATGTCCAAAAAACTGTGACGAGGGACACAAACACGTGTTCACTTATTACAGCACAACTAACAACTGAGCAGTTGCATCAATGTGCCGCATGGACTAGAAGTAGCTTATAGACCAAGGTCAAAGATGGTATGCCTACGCAAGCTGCCAAGCTGCAGGGTTGCCACATTTTGCAAAGAAAAATCAGTCTCATTACTTTATTGTCGCACTTTGTATAGAGATAAGAAAACCATTGCAGAAGTTTGGTGATCTATTTTAGAAACACTCGATATATATATATATATATATAGTATTCGTGTGGATTTGATTTATATTTAAAAATAGTGTAAATTAAATATAAAGTAATTTATAGATAAATGTTTATAATGATGAAATTAATGTATGTCCATATAAGCTGAAAACCGTGTTTATAAATTTATATAAATAGATTTGTTACAACTAAAGTTATTTTTAAGATAAATTTATCATTTTTAAATGCAGTTTATTTATATATTTAATATTTAAATAACTTTAGTTAAAAATGCATTTTAAATGGAAATGTTTATTTATTTAAATTATTATTTAATTTAGTAATCGTGACAAACGAAATGATTTTATAAAATCTTAAATATATATATTATATTATTATACAAACTGGGTATTTATTTTTTTATTATTTATATATAAAAATTTATATAAAATAAAATAGTTTACCGTATATTAAGGTAATTTATTTTTAAAATATATTTTATTCTGTTTATACGTACTTATATATTATAATTTATAATCTTAACAATGTATATTGTACAATAAAATATATGTAACGTAATTTATTAACTTAAATACGAGTATATTTGTTTATATACATAGTACATTGAAACTTATGTTATACTTCTTTATATGGAAATGTTGTTATAACTATTTTACGTTTAGACAAATAAACATGTACACGCACTTATGTACGCGCACGCACACACAATTACACACACACATATCTTTGTGCATGTATATATACGTATATATAATTTGGAGTAAAATAAATTGCATTTAACTAGTTCTTAACCTTACTGCTATGTCTCATGTCATTAATTTTTGAAGGACAAATTAGAAAACGTATCTATTTATTTATTTATTTATATATATATATATATATATATATATATACATTTTACTGTTATTAATTATGTTAAGAGTACACAGTGAATAACTGAATGCATAAATCTTTTGTGGTGTGTATGTATGTGTGTTTACGCACTCGCAATTACGTGTTTAAACAAAGAAGTTAAAAATTAAAATTAAAAAGCGAAGGACAAGTTTTTATCGTTGTTTTTTTTTTTTAGGGTTATGTATATGATCACAGGTGTTTGCCACTGTTTTATTCCTTGTTTTATTTATTTATTTTATTATATCCTTAAGGTTATAAAATATAAACAATGTAATTAATATAATTATAATTTTTTTTTAATTTTTTTTTTTTATGTAATTCATATTTATGATTAATGTACGATATAAATTATATTATTACTTTCTTTTCTGTATTGATTTAATATTATAATAATATATATAGTATTTAATTCTAATGTTGCAAGTTTTTTAATTAATACTCGAATAAGAGGATATTATATATGAGGGTCGTTTAATAATTAAAGAGACAAATTAGTGTATTTAAATTATTTTTTTATTGAATCAATATGATTCTAACGCTACATTTCGAAATAATGCTCGGGTGTTTTTAAGTACTTGTCCCAACATTATTATTCCAATAGTGAAAAATTGTTTAGCTCGATGTCTGACCGGAGTTTTTTGAAAATCCTCACGTTTTAAGGACCAACTACCATATAAACCGTTGATTCTCAAATTTTTTGCGCCCACCGCCCACATTGAGAATCAAAAATTTTGTAGCACTTCCCAAAATTTTTATATATACCATCTGTTAAAAATAATAATGCAATTACTGTTTTTAAAATGCGTTCTTAAAAACAGCGGCTTTTGATCTAGCTTTAATAACAAATTGTCTTTAATGTAACGTTGCAGTTTTTGGATTTTGTTAATTTAGTGCTGATGTACTGAAATCTTTAATGATTGAGACTGTAAAATGATTTTGGGTTAAGCTAAGAGCGGGTGATACATGTTACAGTCTCAATCTTTAAACATTTCAATACTTCGGCACAAAATTAAAAAATTCAAAACCTGAACACTACATTAAAGACCTCACAATTTATCTTTAAAGCTCCATCAGCTAGATCAAAACCCTTTAATTTCAATATTTATTTGGTCCGTAGTTAAGCAATTTTTTCCGCAGAGGATGAGAAGGATGTTTTGTAGCGTATGTGAAAAATGCCATGTTTGGCCGCGATTCGAACCCAGGACCTCTGGGTGAAAGGCCGAGACGCTACCACTCGCGCCACGGAGACCGGCAATCATTATAAATAACTAATTATGAAAATATTTTTTTTTACACGGCTGTTTATATAATAATATAAAAAAAAAAAATAAAATTACTAATTTTCTTAAATTCTTTTCAGTTACAAAAAATTTCGTACTACCTTATTGTTCTCTCTTTTATGCATAAGTTTCTCTCTCTCTCTCTCTGTGTGTGTGTGTGTATATATATATATATATATATATATATATATGTGTGTGTGTGTGTGTGTGTGTGTGTGTGTGTGTGTGTGTGTGTGTGTGTTAAATATGTACAAATGTATTACAGGCCATTTGGCAATCAATTTTATTTTCACACGTAATGAATTCCCTCCTCCCTTCTACCCATCTACCGTCGTTACTAAACCTTACTGATTATTACAGCGCAGAGAGTCATCAACATTCTTAAAATTCATTGCCCAGTAAACGTTGAGTTTTATAAAATAGGTATTTGGTAACGCCCCCACAAATTCTATTCTCTAACAATGGGAGACACTCAATTACTGATCATAATATTACGAAATAAGGTAACAACATACTTTATTATATTATAAACAAAACACAATACATTTTGTTTGTTAATAAATGGCAACGTTGCAATATAATAATTTTAAAATTTACATAAATATTTTTATAAATTCATTCATTCTTTATTTTTTTTTTTTCATACTTGGAACTGATATGTTTGTATTATTAACAAGTTTTATTTCACATTTAAAAATAAATAAATAAAATGTATTTATTTTCTCATTACGTAATTTATTATTTTATTAATTTAATATTTAATTACAGTTAAAAAAATTCTCAGTCTAATAAAAAAAGACAACTTTTTCAGAAATTATTTTTTTTCAGCGTGCAATTCGATAAATTTAGACCGATAAATTTCCAACTATTTGATACCCTCAATAAATCTAACTCTGCAAAGTCATTGTCTCAGTTGCGATCACATCATTTGACACCAATCTACGTTCAGCCAGACATTTAATCAGGTTTTGTAAGACAAATTAATCGCTTGGAGCCAGGGCCGTCCCAACGGGTTGAGGCGCCTGGGTCAAAGAAACCTGAGGCGCTCCTCCCCACCACTGCCAAATTCCCCAAGTAGTGTAAATATTGAAATTTGGATGCTAAATGAAATATAAATGAAGACAAAGTAAAAGTGAGAACAGAGAGATACATTTTGTAAATATATAATCAACTGTGAATATAAATATTGTTTGATTTACCTGTTCGAATACACTAACCTTCTGAAAGAAATATTTACGTATTGTTCACATTTAAATTGGAGAATAAACATTTTTTTTTGAGTATATATGCAGCAGATAAGAGTTCTGTGTATTTTCGATTTCAAAATTTAAGTGATATCTATCTGTTTTGAGACTTCAAAGAGGGGGGCGCCGTTAAGTGGCCCCCTGACGCGACGCCCGAGTCAGCTTGACCCGTTTGACCCTCCACGGACGAGATTGCTAGGAGCTGTAAAAGAGAGATACGGGGCATGTGAAAGTACTACGAAGCGTAGGTAATACAGTTTGGCAGCAAAAAGCCGAAATGTGTGTGTAGGCGCATTATCGTGGTGAAAGAGAGATTTCTTTTGAATAAATGTGGATATTTATTCTGAATAGCACTCCGTTCAGTCGGTCCTGTTGTAAAGCAAAATACTGTAATACTCCCCGATGATGATTCCTGCTTTTCTCCAGGTATTCTATGAGAATCACACCATGAGAATCACCTAAAACCATATCCATGATTTTTCCGGCATCACCCATCTACTTTTTGGACTAATGTTTAAGATCTGGCAATTAATTTTTCATTTACCGTTATATAATATGAAGGAAACTCAGCTAAATTTCAATTATTATTTTTTTCTTTTTTAACACTCCAGTGTGACCAGTACAGCCTTAAAGAATTACGTCGATCTTTTCGGCGTGTCGTGGCAACAGATTGCCTCATCCTAACTTGGCTCCCATCGGGGACTTCCCTGGATCATAGAGACAACCCGACTTCCGCTTCTGGATAGCTGAGATGCCCCTCCCCAGGGGAGCTGCCTTTTCCGGCCCTAACCTACTAGGTTCCAAGCATGCATTTCGCAACCCTTCCCCTCAACACGACCTCTCATACCTCCTCCGTTCCGTTCCATCATCGGAAGCACCCCGACTTCCCCGCTCTTGCGTGCGGGCGAGACAAGGTGTCCTAAACAAGGACGCTGCCTGCCTGGTCCTAGACGTCGCCAAGTTTCGTTCCGACTTCCTTTATTTTTTTAAGTCCCTTCCCGTATATACATATATATATTTATATTTCCCTCTAATGTCTCCCGCTCTCCTTGGATACCTCCTTCCCCGTGTTCTGTTCAGCGCTTGCTTTATCACCTTCAAGCTGTTAAGAGAAGCTATTAGTGCTAATATTACTTAAAAAAAATATAGAACATCGAATATAAAGCTAAATATCAATTAAATAAGTACGCAGTGGAAAAGTGTAAATGCATTTTTTGTGGCAGTTCACAAAACGCGGTACCCACTGAGCGGAAAGTTTTTTTGTTCCAAAAATATAATTTAAAATGCATTGGATACAGTCTATCGAGATGTTCGCTTCCAAAATATCAGCAAGCTCGTATGCATTAAATCGGCAATCATTTAATACGGCATTGGGAGTTTTGTGTAACAATAAAATTATTTTTGTAAAAGTTTTCAATCTTAGGAACATAAAATGATATCATTTTCCTAAAACTTTGTTCGTGGAAATGAATATCATTTTGTTTGCTTTAAAGTTCGTGCTCTCATATATATATATATATATATATATATATATATATATATTTTAGAAAAATTGGTTTCTTATCCAGTTCTATGTGAGGAGCATAATTTGAGTTTAAAATTTCAGTGAATTAGACTCTTTTTATGAAAACTTTACACTTTCGATATTAGAAAATATCCTTTTGCCTTGAATGGAATTTTTCTTTTTTTTTTGTCAACAAATTTTTTTGCTGAATTTCACAAGAAAACTACCTATTGTATTGGATACCATGATTCGACTTCCGGAAAATTTCGACATATCTTCACGTTTCACATCCCCCAGACTCCAAAACCACCGTCAGTTCAAAAGTTTATATATACATTTATATATGTCACTTTCTTGTGGACACGATAACTGCCGTAATCTTGCGCCAATTACTTTCAAATTGATACATAAAATATAACGACCCAAAATCTCGGTCTAGTTTGTTAATAGGCAAAATCGGACCATGGAGGTGGAAATGAGGGAACTTTTTCGAAAAAACAAAATATCACTATAACTTTCTTATTAAGTAGAATATCAATTCGTTTAAAGTTCCCACTATTTTTTTTTTTTTTGGATAAGGGCCTAAAACATATTAAGTAAAATTTTTCGATATCATCAACCATTGGCTCAGGAGATGGAAAAAATGGGGTTTCGAAGACAAAAAATCATACCTCCCTTAATAGACACAGTTTCGAATCGGTTTAAAGTGGTCGTCAGTTCTAGACATTATCTAAAACTTTTGTCTGAATAAATTTTTGATATGACCAACCCTTAGGGCAAGGGATTACAAAAATGTTGCTGGAATTATAAGAAGACGGGGATTGTCGTATGTTAAACATGCGATAATATTTTTCACATGGAACCATTGTCGTATTGAGTAAATTTGAATTTTTTCTTAACTTTAAGGTGGGGAAATCTTTTTTATTCCCTACTTAGCACCGGTGAAATCTACCTCCGCCTTCCGACGAGTCGAAAGGGATTTTTTAATTGTTATTCAATAGAATGAAACAAACTCTTGTTTTCTAAACATTAATTTAAAAAATTAATTAATCTAAAAGTTAATTACAAATACTTCCTGTTTTATTAGTATAATCTATTTTATTAATTATTATACCACCCTTATATTAACTCGCTTTTGGATTATGTATGTGAGATTCATGGTACGGAATCTTTCAGTCGGAACTATAATAATACAGATTACGGAACTATACAGATTTATTTGTTCCTGTTGACATTCTAGCAACATTTTCAAGTCGCTAAGATGTGTTAATTAACTTAAAAGTAAACTAGCGTCACGCGTGTCTCGGCCTCCGTGGTGCGATTGGTAGTGTCTCGGCCTTTCATATGGAGGTCCTGGGTTCGAATCCCGGTTATGCATGGCATTTTCACAAGCTACAAAAAGTGTCATTAATTTCATCCTCTGAAGTCATACCTAACGGTGATCCCGGAGGTTAGATATTTCAGTCTGTGATTGAAATATTTACTTGAAAAAAAGTCCTTTTATAATTCTAATAGCCTAATAGTAAAAATCTGCTATTCTTTGTTATATAAGCATTTACTTTCGAACAGTAATATGCCACAATGATAATGTTTTTAAATTTTCAAGGTCGTAATTTCTTTCATTATTATACAAACGGTTAATGAACATTTTGAAAATGAAAATTTCTTAACCAAATTAAATTACAGTTAGAAATGCTAATAGAAATTTGCACTTCATTATTTTTTCTTCTTTTCAGTTAAAATTTAAGAATGATTTATTATAAGTAGCCTTTTGAAAAAAAAAATTGCATTTAATCTCTACTTCAGAATAAATGTCTTTGATCGATACCAATGTACTTTAGAAAATTTTACTATTATACTCTTCTCTGCGGTATTGGAAATTGAAGGCATGAAAAATTTGAAAGATCGCTCAAACCTGTGCGCTATCGCAGCTATAGAGTATAAACTTATGAAGACTAAAAAGTACTTAATAAAAAATGTATAAAAAAACGTTTTAATAAACCATTCTTATTTAAATGCACTAGAAAGTAGAAAATAAAAAATATGTTTAAAAATGTTTAAAACACCACTCGTAAATTAAACGCATTGAAAGATAAAAAATAATTTTATAACGGTTTCTCAGAATAGATTTGACAACAAGCTTTGATGATGATATATAAGATTATGTGAAAGTCATAGCTTAAAATTAAAAATTTTATGTTTTTGCCAATTTTTTCTTGTGTGTTTACACCCCAATCTTTAGGTAATTCATCACGCGTAAGAAAAAATTGGCAAAAACATCAAATTTTTAATTTGAAGCTATGACTTTTACATAATCTTACATGTCACTATCAAAGCTTGTTGTCAAATTCATTCTGAGATACCGTCCTAAAATTATTTTTTACCTTTTAGTGCGTTTAATTTAACAGCGGTGTTTTAAACATTTTTTAACATATTTAAAAAATTTTTTTTACTTCTTAAAATAAATTATATAAATAAGAAAAGAAGAATCACAAATTTTTAAGGAAAAATTTCACTAATTTCTAAAAATATTCTTAAAAAAAAAATAGTAATTTGCTATAAAATACAAACAGTTTTCGTACAGTTCCCTATTAAAGAATAAAGACCTTATGTTTTACTCGTGTACAGAGTATAAACTTATGAAGACTAAAAAGTACTTAATAAAAAATGTATAAAAAACGTTTTAATAAACCATTCTTATTTAAATGCACTAGAAAGTAGAAAATAAAAAATATGTTTAAAAATGTTTAAAACACCACTCGTAAATTAAACGCATTGAAAGATAAAAAATAATTTTATAACGGTATCTCAGAATAGATTTGACAACAAGCTTTGATGATGATATATAAGATTATGTGAAAGTCATAGCTTAAAATTAAAAATTTTATGTTTTTGCCAATTTTTTCTTGTGTGTTTACACCCCAATCTTTAGGTAATTCATCACGCGTAAGAAAAAATTGGCAAAAACATCAAATTTTTAATTTGAAGCTATGACTTTTACATAATCTTACATGTCACTATCAAAGCTTGTTGTCAAATTCATTCTGAGATACCGTCCTAAAATTATTTTTTACCTTTTAGTGCGTTTAATTTAACAGCGGTGTTTTAAACATTTTTTAACATATTTTTAAAATTTTTTTACTTCTTAAAATAAATTATATAAATAAGACAAGAAGAATCACAAATTTTTAAGGAAAAATTTCACTAATTTCTAAAAATATTCATAAAAAAAAATAGTAATTTGCTATAAAATACAAACAGTTTTCGTACAGTTCCCTATTAAAGAATAAAGACCTTATGTTTTACTCGTATACATTTTATGATATAAAACCGTAACGTTCTAACATAAACGGTATAGACCTATATCTGAATTGCTAGAAAATCAGTGATACGAAAATCGTTGATTGTTATAAGTAGTTGCTAGTTATGTCCGTTAAAGTCCGTTATTTCAAAAATTCAAACTGTTGAAGGTCATAATAATAATAACAAATTCAACAACGACAAGGACAAGAGGAGCGTAATAAGTGGTATAGCAGATCGCAGATAGATGATGAGATTGTACGAGTACAAACCGTGACAGTAGAATTTTCTCGGGTTATTCTTCAGTAATACCAGACTAACCGTCACGGAACTTATCTACTATTATTTACACCTATTGAGTACTAAAATATAACAAAGTGTAAGGTAATGTAAAAGTATAAGAATAGTTTGTGTGTGTGCGTGTGCGTGTGCGTGTAAAGAGAAAGACAATGAGTATCGGGGGTGAGGAAGAGAAAAATTAATGAAAAAGTGACAGGATAGGATATGAAAGAAGTGGCTTATAGCTTTAGTTTGTTTTTACTTAAAAGATTAATTAATAGTTTAATGTTTCAACTACACAGAATTTCTAAAACACCTGAATATTTGAGTATAGGTTATATAACTTCCCGTCTAGATAGCGCTATACAGAGCTATAGCTCTACAAGGAAAGGTATTCTAATCTGTCCAATTTGGGCATATGGGGTTTTCATCGGATCTTGACGTTTTGACACCTGAGGAACCCAAAAAACCGAATGGAAATTTTCCGAATATTAATGGTCGTATACGTGTGTATGTTCAGTGTCGGCTTCTAAATCACCTTATATTTCCATAACTACTAGACCGATTTTAACCAAACTACGTCAGATTAGTTTTGTATATGGAGCATTGATGTCATTCAATTTTCAACTTAAAAGGTCAAGGGGTGTGAGGCTATAGAGCAAGTTCACCCTCAGTATCTCATTATTTCGCCTAGTTAAGGTCATACTTTTCTTAGACACATTTGTTAACGATTAAAAAATAACAATATCAGTAAAAAATGTTTGCAAAAATCGATTCCCCACTCTATAAAATGTTCTAAACTACTGCTATGTTGTGAAACAAGTGAGCGGTAGAATTAAATAAATGAATAATATTTAAAGTATAAAAAGTAAAACGGTCTGGCTGGGTCTTGAACTCGATCGAAAAATATTATATTTTAATAAATGATAAATAAGTTGTGTGTATAAGCCGTGCATCAGAAACAATTCATAATTGAAGGACTTTTCTGGAACGCGGCATTAGTCGTGTGATGGGGACAGCCCTACAACTGTGTTGTCAGCTTTAATTAGAATACCATTAAAAAAACATTTCACGATTTACGGTGGTGCTTTAAAAACGTTTCTGGAAAATTGAATATTCGTTTTAGCAATATTTGCAAAACTTTTTTTTCCAAATATTGTAATTTTTATTAGTTAACTAATGTGCCTAACAAAAATATGATCTAAATTAGGCGAAATCTCGAGATACTGAGAGTTTCCTTGCTCTATAGCATCATCCCCTTGACCTTGTAAGTTGAAAATGTAATTGCATATATAGAAGTAAACTGACAAAGTTTAGAAAAAATCGGTCTAGTAATTCTGGAGATATAAGGTGATTTAGTGGCCAACACCGAACACACGTACATACGAATATTAACATCCGGAGAATTTCCATTGGGTTTTTAGGGTTCCTTAGATATCAAATCGTCCGGTGAAAATCGCATATGCCCAAATTGGACCGATTACAATATTCTCTCTTCTAAAGCTACAGCGCTATCTAGACGGGAAAATAATAAAATTTTATAATTTTATTTCAAATAAATTGGTGGAAAGATTTTTTCGGTAAGTTATTAAATATTGCAATTTTTTTTGTCTTCAAAAAGATAGAGAGCTGCATCAAACCAGTCATTTGACTGGTTTGATGCAGCTCTCTAAGATTCCCTATCTAGTACCAGTCGTTTCATTTCGGTAGACCCCCTACATCCTACACCCGTAACAATTTGTTTTACATATTCCAAACTTTGTCTGCCAGCACAATTTTTTACATCTACCTGTCCTGACATATTGTATTCTGACGTATTGTATTGTTGTTTAAATATAGTATACGATAAGCCAATTCATATCTATAAAAAAAGAAGGAATAATTAAATAAGTAAAACAGTACTAATTATTGAAAATAAAATAAAAACAAGGCCTGGAATGGCTAGGGAAGAATTTAACAGACAAAATTATAGTTGAAGTGTTATATTTACAACGTACTTCTGTATGGATTTGAAATATGACCAAAAAGAAAAAGAGGAAAAGAAGGACGGGAAATTTTACTCCAGAAAAAATCAGCTAATTTCCAATTAAAGTTTCTTGGTATTAATTTTTTATCGTATGAAAAATCTCAAGTTTGAACGAGATTCGAACCCAGAGATTACCTTTATTTAACCCACTTCACTGCTGAAGTTCTTCTAACATTTTTTTAATCAATCTTTCTTCTCTTATCATATATCGACTTAAATTTATAGATAGAACTTAAATTTTAAAGACTTGAATAGATTTAGATATACATTTAAAAGAAGGATTTTTTTTATGAGGAGGGGGCACCAAAAGGTGTGGAATTAGGCCGGTGGAAATGGTAGCGTATGAAAAGATGTCATGTCTGATCGGGATTCGAACCTGAGACCTTCACACGAAATTGCGTAATGCTATCTAGGAGGTCCTGGTTTCGTATCCCGGTTAATCATAGCATTTTTTTTATACGCTACAAATTTCAATGTGGGCTAATGGCCATAATAGTTCAGCCGGTCATCTTAAAAAAAAAAAAAAAAAAAAAAAAAAAATGTGGAGATAAGAGAGTATTACACGGACAGAGTGAAAAATTAATAAGTAATAAGTAAAGTAGTAAGTTAATAAGTAATTTCAGCATAGGAAAGCAGAGGTTAAGATATATGATAAGAAAAGAAAATTTGATTAAAAAAAACAATGTTAGAAGAACTTCAGCAGAGAAGTGGTATAAATAAAGGTAATCTAGGTTCGAATCTCGTTCAGACTTGAGATTTTTCATACGATAAAAAATTAATTTAATATCAAGAAATTTTAATTGGACATAAGATGATTTTTTCTGGAGTAAATAATAAATAAATCATACACTATCTAGAATTAAAGAGGTATTATCGCAAACTCGAACATTTAGCTGAGAGTAGAATAGGATGGAAATTGATATCGTGCAAACAAATTATGTAATATAAATATTTAAAGAACTGTTTTTTATTTAATACTTTTATTTATAGTCGCATCAACAATTAAAGTTACTAACGCCTTATCAGTGTAATATATCAGTAAATTTGTAGTCTTGAACAAACTCAGATCGACCATTCCTGAGACGTGTAGTTAATTCAAACCCAACCATCAAAAAGATCACCGGTATCTACGATCTAGTATTTAAATCAGAATAAAAAAATGCAACTACCTTTAATAGAATTTGTATCTGTGAACTTTGACTTAAAAAAAAATTCAGCTGATTTACGACAACGAGTTTACCACTAGACCATCAATCCTCAAACGTTTTCGACCACCGCCCTCATTGAGAATCAAAAATTGTCTAAATCCCCCAAAATGTTTAAACATACCATCCGTTAAAAATAATAATTACAATTATTGTTTTTAAGAATCGCTCTTAAAAACAGCAATTGCAATTATTGTTTTTAAATGTGGCATATCCTATTTCTGAGTTGAAACTACATTTTAAATGAGATCAATTTTTTTTTTGTCTTCAGTCATTTGACTGGTTTGATGCGGCTCTCCAAGATTCCCTGTCTAGTGCTAGTCATTTCATTTCAGTATACCCTCTACATCCTACATCCCTAACAATTTGTTTTACATATTCCAAACGTGGCCTGCCTACACAATTTTTCCCTTCTACCTGTCCTTCCAATATTAAAGCGACTATTCCAGGATGCCTTAATATGTGGCCTATAAGTCTGTCTCTTCTTTTAGCTATATTTTTCCAAACGCTTCTTTCTTCATCTATTTGCCGCAATACCTCTTCATTTGTCACTTTATCCACCCATCTGATTTTTAACATTCTCTACCACATTTCAAAAGCTTCTAATCTTTTCTTCTCAGATACTCCGATCGTCCAAGTTTCACTTCCATATAAAGCGACACTCCAAACATACACTTTCAAAAATCTTTTCCTGACATTTAAATTAATTTTTGATGTAAACAAATTATATTTCTTACTGAAGGCTCGTTTAGCTTGTGCTATTCGGCATTTTATATCGCTCCTGCTTCGTCCATCTTTAGTAATTCTACTTCCCAAATAACAAAATTCTTCTACCTCCATAATCTTTTCTCCTCCTATTTTCACATTCAGTGATCCATCTTTGTTATTTCTACTACATTTCATTACTTTTGTTTTGTTCTTGTTTATTTTCATGCGATAGTTGTTGCGTAGGACTTCATCTATGCCGTTCATTGTTTCTTCCAAATCCTTTTTACTCTCGGCTAGAATTACTATATCATCAGCAAATCGTAGCATCTTTATCTTTTCACCTTGCACTGTTACTCTGGATCTAAATTGTTCTTCAACACATAACTGCTAGTTCTATGTAAAGATTAAATTAACTGGGATCCTTGTCAGGCTCCCTTTTTTATTATAGCTTCTTTCTTATGTTCTTCAATTATTGCTGCTGTTTGGTTCCTGTAAATGTTAGCAATTGTTCTTCTATCTCTGTATTTTAACCCTAATTTTTTTAAAATGCTGAACATTTTATTCCAGTCTACGTTATCGAATGCCTTTTCTAGGTCCATAAACGCCAAGTTTGTTGGTTTGTTTTTCTTTAATCTTCCTTCCATAATTATATAATAACAATAGTGATAGCATATTCATTATAACATACAATACAATAATTAAAACAAAGCTTTCAATTTAAAAATTACACTTACATTAATGTGAAAAATGAATCTGCAGTGTTTGTTAATAGATCGAATTTACTTAAAATCAGCCGTAAGCCGCCGCGTTCGGTAACATGCAGCCTATTTCTCTTTTTGATTAGCAACATTGCTAGAGCACTAAATCCACGTTCAGACAAATACGAGATAGGATTGCTTCGTTGAAAAATCGACCATAATTTAGAGTATAGTTGCAGGATTGACTTTTTTAGCCAAAATTCTTGGTAGCCTTTCTTGAATTTTATTTTTATGTCTTTGCTTGTTGTCAGTTGCATAAGTTATTCTGCTAACTGGGATGATCCTGCAGTGTTAACATTTGAAAAAGGATCTGACACCCAGTCTGGTATGTTCATATTTAAAATAACCTGGGATTGTTCTTTGAAAACACCGTTGAGGTTCTCCAACTGTTGGCAGTAAACACGCAAGTCGTCGATGTTGAAAGATACTACTTATAAATCAGGGAAGTTATTAAATTCATGTCTGCCAATATTTCTGTTGTATAACAGCTGATTGGCTATCAAAGCAGCTACGATATTTTTTGGTGTTTTAATCAAGTTCAAGTCGTCGCTTTGAAGCTGAAGATTAATATCATTAAACAATTTATATATATATTTATATATATTTCAGAAAAACGCGCTAATATCATTCTTTGATGTAATTGGTTGTCGCGCAACTTTGTGTCTTTGTTATCCAGGAACTCTATCAGAGAGTCAAACAGATTGTAAAATCGAGTCAGACAAGAACCTTTTGATATCCATCCTGACCCCAATAGGGAAGAACACCCTCCGCCACCACCCTCGTTCACAGCCCTTATGAGCTTTACCGAAGGTCATCATCGAAACCTTGGCCTTTGAAATATTCCAGTCCGTCTCGGTCAGGATGCCACCGATGCGAATGCCATTCCCATCCGTGTAATACTATTTAATGAACTCAAAACAAAACGCATCTCACCGAGTCTTAAGCAAAACTGGAAATACCTAACTAAACAAAGAAATTCAACTAATTATCCGTAGAAGATAAAAGTGAGTTCAACACACAACATGAAACATAAAAACGAAACATAACTTCTGTTTCAAACGTATTTAATTTTGGTTTGAAATATCAGGAAAATATAATTCCATCGCCTTCCTAGACCGCTGAACGTCCCCAATTTTCTATGGGTCTTCTACCGCCCCCCCCCCTGAAGGCCTCCAGCTTCCACAAGAGGGCGTTATCACTCAATTTTGAGAACAAATGGGCTAGACTAAGAATATTTATTTAAAAGTATTTTAGAGAATCAATTTTATTATTTAAAAATAGATTTGTCGTATCTACAAAAATATCGATTTATTTTGATTAGTCAATGTTCTTATATAACGATACATTTATCATAAATTAATATTTGATTTAAATTTTTGAGATCTGTTTAAATCATTGTTTGTTTATTTTTCCAAGATTTCAATAGAGATATGATATAAATAATAAATTTTAAACTCATTTGTATAAATTGGCTTGGAAGTCTCATACAGATTACTACTTCATATTAACAGAGTTATTTATTTGTTATATAATGTATACATTTATTTATTTATTTCCAGTCATATATAGGCTACTTGAACACACACAGACACGTAATTTTTAATTACATATATTAGCGACAACAAAATAAAAACAAAACATTTTAACACTTGATTATTTATTTCTAGTTATAAATCCTACGTTATTAAATATGACCTAAATATTAATAACCGGAAAAAATTTATTTCCTTATATAGAATGTGAATATAAATGTTTAAAATAATAAAAATTTATACAATTTAGGAATTATTTATTGGGTTTTTAATACATGCTAATATTAATTATATTTTAATTTTTATTTATTTTTTAAATCTTTTTAACTGTTCTTAAAATTATAATTTATGTAAAAAAATTTGCGTTATTATTATTGTTAAGAATAACAGCTTGTAAGCTGTATTGAATCAAAAAAAGATAGATAGGTATATAAATAATTAGAGAGAGAGTGAGAGAGAAAACTTGTGTGAATTTGTGTATGTCAGTCTATCTCTGTCACTCCTTCCCTATCGCAATCTCTCTCTCTCTCTCTCTCTGTGTGTGTGTGTGTGTTTGTGTATGTGTATCTCTCTCTCTCACTCTCTCTCTCTCTCTCTCTCTCGTGTGTGTTTGTGTTTGTGTATGTGTATCTCTCTCACTCACTCCCTCTCTCTCTCTCTGTGTGTGTGTTTGTGTATCTCTCTCTCTCTCTCGTGTGTGTTTGTGTTTGTGTATGTGTATCTCTCTCACTCACTCCCTCTCTCTCTCTCTGTGTGTGTGTTTGTGTATCTCTCTCTCTCTCTCTGTGTGTGTGTGTGTGTGTGTTTCTGTTTGTGTTTGTGTATGTGTATCTCTCTCACTCTCTCTCTCTCTCTCTCTCTCTCTCTCTCTCTGTGTGTGTGTGTGTGTGTGTGTGTGTGTGTGTGTGTCTCACTCTCTCTGTGTGTGTGTGTGTGTGTGTGTATATGCATAAAAAAGGGCCTTGTGATGGGGGTTCCATATTAATCTTCAAGTATGATTAGTAAGTATATGTTAAACATGGGGTATGTCATTCATAAACTTTGAATTAAATAAAAAAAAAACTATAACAAACTAAAAAAAAAAACTACTGTTTGTAATTAAATTAATAAACAGTAGTTTACAGTACTGTCAATGATAATTAGATATTAATAACATAGAATTATAGAAGCTAATTACAATAAAATATATACTAATAGCATCTAGAAAAATAATTTACAGATGAAAAAAAATAAATACTGGTTTTTAATTTAAATTTTATTCTGTATATTAATTAACTATTAAATTATATATATAATGATATATAATAATCATGTATATTCATGTATTTTTTATTTTTTTATTTAATAATTAATAACACGATTATGATGCCAATAATGTCAAGTGTAACCACACAGTTTAATTTGATTTATTTTTTAGTTATTAATGTATCTGTTACTTCTCTGAAATGTAGAATAAAAAATTTATATTATTATCAGTAAAAAACAAAAATAAATAAATTCCTCTTTATGAAGTTTACTTAATTTGTTTGTTGTTTTTTACTGTTAGATTCCTGAATTGAAAAAAACATAATTTTTATCTTGGGTTTTTTTTTTATTTTGAGTGCTCTTTAAATTATAAATCATTAAATTTAGTGATATTACTTTAATTTTTAAATGCATTGATTTTATTATATTTAAAACAAAAATTAATATAGAAGAAAAACACTTGAATTTTAACATATTGTAAATAAAAATTCGAAAAAAATTAAACTTCTAGAATAATTAGAAACTAAGAAATTAGAAATTATTGATAAGAATAAAGGAGGAGCTGAATTTATAACAAAAATGATAAGGGAAAAGAAAACATGTCTATAGAAGCTACATATATTTATCTGTCTTCACAGAAAAAATCAAAACGGGAAAAATTAGAAAGAAAGAAATAAAAAATTAAGAATATTCCCTTAATTTTGTGTTTTGTTTTGTCAATTTTAAATTCTACTAAGATAATGATAAATTTTTCTGCGTTTATTGAATCATAGGCATTTTTAAAGTCGGCATTTTTATTTATTTATTTTTTTTTTTTTAATATTTGTCTGAAATTAAAAAAAATAGCGGGAAAAGTATTTTATAACTTCCACAGCTTTTTCATTAAAAACGTTTTTCGGCTTTGGTTTGAAAATTTGTACAAGTCAAACATTAAGGGTCAGACTTTTATTTTTATAATAAAATACTTTCCTCTTTTTATAAAATAATAACAAATAGCCTTAGAGTCATTAAATGATGACTAATTATTTTATAATTATTAAAAAAACTCTTTAATAACGCAAATTTCACCAAAATTAGTTCTGTAAACGTTGAGATTGAAAAAATAAAAACATTTTTCAATTATTTTTAAATTTTAAGCCCAAGTTCGAATTTCGATATTTTTTCAAAAAGTTTTTTTTTAATTTGTTATTTTGAATTATTATTTAATTTAATTTTTTTTTTACAATCCACGGGTTAAATTATTAATAAATCAATATATTTAAATTAAAAAAAGGAGGTGAAGTCTGATTCGAACCAATGTCCTTTCCCTTATAAGATCCAATTATTTTATTAATTAAAGTTTTATTTGGCTATAACTCTGGAACCAATGAAAATAAGTACCACTTATGATATATGGTTAAACAGCTCTCAATGAGGGCTTATTACTTCAGTTAAGAAAAGTGCTTTTTTGGACACTTTTGATCCAATCGATTGCAATCAAAAGGGAAGGTACACAACTAGATGTTATAAGTCCTTAATAAGTACTTAATAAGAAGGTTATAACAATATTTTGTTTTTTTTTTTTTCAAGAAAGCACCTCCATTACCAACCACATGGTCCGATTTTGGCCGTTAATGACCTCGAACGAGATTTTGGAACGAGTTATTTTTAAGAAACGATTTGAAAGTGATTGGCGCAAATTTACGGCAGTTATTGTGTACACAAGAAAGTGAAATATATATATAATTAAATGTATACATAAACTTTTGAGATGACGGTGGTTTTGGGGTCTGGGGGGATAAGAAACTAGAAGATATGTCGAAATTTTCCGCAAATCGAACCATGGTACCTATTATAATAGGTAGCTTTCTTATGAAATCTACTTAAAATGTCATCATTCTTTTATGAATATTCTATACATACTTAGATATATATATTTTTTATTTAGATGTACTGGTTGGGCCTTAAAACTTTTTTTTTTGTCTTCAGTCATTTGACTGGTTTGATGGAACTCACCAAGATTTCTTATATAGTGCTAGTCTTTCATTTCAGTATACCCTCTACATCCTACATCCCTAACAATTTGTTTTACATATTCCAAACGTGGCCTGCCAACACAATTTTTCCTTCTACCTGTCCTTCCAATATTAAAGCGACTATTCCAGGATGTCTTAGTATGTGGCCTATAAGTCTGTCTCTTCTTTTAACTATATTTTTCCAAATGCTTCTTTCTTCATCTATCTGCCGCAACACCTCTTCATTTGTCACTTTATCCACCCACCTGATTTTTAACATTCTCCTATAGCACCGCATTTCAAAAGCTTCTAATATTTTCTTCTCAGATACTCCGATCGTCCAAGTTTCACTTCCATATAAAGCGACGCTCCAAACATATACTTTTAAAAAATCTTTTCCTGACGTTTAAGTTAATTTTTGATGTAAACAAATTATATTTCTGACTGAAGGCTCGTTTCGCCTGTGCTATTCGGCATTTTATATCTCACCTGCTTTGTCCATCTTTAATAATTCTACCTCCCAAATAACAAAATTCTTCTTTCTCCATGATAGAAATTTTCTTTTCTCCTCCTATTTTCACATTCTGTGGTCCATCTTTGTTATTTCTACTACATTTCATTACTTTCGTTTTGTTCTTGTTTATTTTCATGCGATAGTTGTTGCGTTAGACTTCATCCATACCATTGATTGTTTCTTCTAAATCCTTTTTACTCTCGGCTAGAATTACTATATCATCAGTAAATCGTAGCATCTTTATCTTTTCACCTTGTACTGTTACTCCGAATCTAAATTGTTCTTTAACATCATTAACTGCTAGTTAGTTCCATGTAAAGATTAAAAAGTAACGAGGACAGGGAACATCCTTGTCGGACTCCCTTTCTTATTACGGCATCTTTCTTATGTTCTTCAAAACGGTAAAGATTTTTAAAAAATCACCTTATTTCCGCTTTAATTCTATAGCTATTCTAGCTATATTTTCCTGAAAAGTAGTGATTAATTTTATACTTTTTACGTTTTATTTATTTATTTTTTTTTTTTTACAGGAAATATTTCTGTTCTTATACTATGAACATAACTCCTTTTATACGCAGTTAATATAATTATAATTTATTGAAGTTTACCGGTGATATAATTTCTATATATATATATATATATATAATAATTATACCCCTTGTCATAATATTATAAGGTGCATAACATAAATATAATAGAAAATTTAAAATTTAAATTAAACGAGTACAATAATTAACAATTCAGATTAAAAATATTTAAAAGGTAGTAAATAAAAAAAATATGTACAATTAAAACTGTATTATGGTTACCTTTTAATAATATTAATAATTTATAATTATAATTGATATAACTTCCTATTACAGTAATGTAATTTTAATGTTAACAATCATCCATAAGAATATAATATCATTAAGGTTAACGTAAAACATTGTATAAATAATAAAAATAACAATAATAATAAAATATAGGTATTATTGTATATATAAACAACAACAATAAGCTACAAGAAGTGTATGTATGGTTTACTGTAATGTACACACCCAATTTATGCTTGCATTAAATATATTGTACTAGTGAACGTGGACAATGGAAAAAATTAAAATAATATTAATGCTATTTTTAAAAATAGATCATAGAAAAGTGAAATGGAAGCTGGGAGTGAACAAAGAACTAAAATTATGAATAATAAAAGACTAAAATAGAAAAATGTGTATTGTTCTTTCAATTAAGGTTGGGGTAAAGATTTCTTCGTATTTTAATGCAAAAGTAAAACAAGGTTTATTTAATATATCAAATTAAGTTCATTTAATCAAATTTGTACAGTTTTGATCGACCAACTTTTAAGGTAAAATCATAATCTTATAGAACATCTGTATTATCTGGACGTAAAACTGTGATAAGTGATTTCAATAGGCTCCTTTTGATTACCGTTAAAAAAGTTTTATAGACACTGTAAGAAATGGTAGTCCAACACTGCAAGATAAGGATGCATCAAAAGTTTCCGTCCAGGTTCTCCCAATTTTCAACGGGTCATCAAAGATGTCTTGAAATTCTTTGCTGTAGAAGACAACACATTTACTATCGATCAATTCTGATGGCTTTATCTTAATCAGTCGATTTTGAAATCGGGAGTTCTAAGGTTCAAATCCTAGTAAAGGCAGTTCCAATTTTAATACTAAACCGTGACTACCTCTCTTTTTCCTGTTCAGCCTCCGGGAATTACCTTTCAGATAATACTTCAGAGGATTATATGTATGAGTGTAAATGAAGTGTAGTCTTGTATAGTCTCAGTTCGACCATTCCTTAGATGTGTGGTTAATTAAAACCCAACCACCAAAGAACACCGGTATCCACGATCTAGTATTCAAATCCGTGTAAAAATATCTTACTTTAATAGGATTTGAATACTGGAACTCTCGACTTCCAAATCAACTGATTTGGGAAGACGGGTACCACTAGACAAGTCGGTAGGTTAGACTGTGAATACCGATGTTCTTTTATGGTCGGGTTTGAATTAACCACAAATGTCAGGAATCATCTAAACTATTTGTTTAGCCTCCCTTTTCTTTTTTTCTTTTTTTTAACCTCCGGAACCACCAAAGGCAATACTTCAGAGGATGATATGTATGAATGTAAATGAAGTGTAGTCTCAGGTCAACCAGGAATATCCACCGGGTTGGTCTAGTGGTTAACGCGTCTTCCCAAATCAGCTGATTTGGAAGTCGAGAGTTACACCGTTCAAGTCTTAATAAAGCCAATTATTTTTACATGGATTTGAATACTAGATCGTGGATACCGGTGTTCTTTGGTGGTTGGGTTTCAATTAACCACACACCTCAGGAATGATCGAACTGAGAATGTACAAGACTACACTTCATTTACACTCATACATATCATCCTCATTCATCCTCTGAAGAATTATCTAAACGGTAGTTACCGGAGGCTAAACAGGAAAAAAGAGGTCAACCAGGAATGGTCGATTTCTGAATTGCACATTTTAATCCCTTCGGAAGAATAGCCTTTTCCTGCATAAATCCAACAGCTTCCTCTTCATAACGTGGGAGATTCTAAATTCTAAGGGCACACATTTTATTTATAAGTTCACTGTTAACTTTAACAAATATTTTTAATTTATCGTCTTACTGATAAGTAGAACGTAGTTATTTAACTCGCCACCAGTCGCGCTGGTTATAACTTCCAAACTATGGTGGTGCCGTTATAATACACCAGTACCCAAACTTGTTACTAAAAACAGATGTTTTTCCTAATTAAATTAAGCGGTACACAAATATCTAGTATTTTATCCAGCCTTTCTCAAACTGTTTAAAATTATTTTCTGGTCGATAATTTTATGTTACTGATGTAACGGACCGCTAATCTGATAACGTCTTGCTCGATTTTTACTTACCCGTCTAGATAGCACTATAGCAGAGCAATAGCTATAGAAGGGAAAATATTATAATCGGTCCAATTTGAGCATATCCATTTTTTACCGGATCTTTACTTTTGATACCTAAGAAACCGAAAAAATAAAAAAACCGGATGGAAATTTTCCGTATGTTAATGTTCGTATATATGTGTCTGTGTGTGTGTGTGTGTGTGTGTGTGTGTGTGTTCGGTTTTGGCCTCTAAATCACGTTATATCTCTAGAACGGTTAACGCTTCAAAAATGACAATATCTGCAAAAAAAATTTGCGAAATCGCACCCCCACCCAAAAAAATGTTTTATAGTCGTCTTCTATGTTGTGGTGACGTCACAGGTGAGCGGTAAAATTAAATAAATGAATAATATTTAAAGTGTAAAAAAAAGTAACTCGGTCTAAAAGTATCTCGTACTCAATCGCTCGGTCGACTCTGTACGTTAAGCTTTGCTGCTACAGTAGCTGCCAACCGTACAAGCGAAATTTATTCTATGTGGGTTGTGAAATTACACTAGTTTAGTTAATGCCGACTGTCGCCGCTAGTATCGCCGTAATCGTGCGAATTAAATACGGTATACACGCGGTTTAGTATTCTCGTTATTTTAATCATTGAATTAAAGAAAAGAAAAATATTAAATTTAAATAAAATGATAAATATTTTAAATTAAGTTTTGTTCCTGACCACGTCAGGAAGGGCTGTCACCGGGAGGCCAGATGTTCTTCCTGTAATGTGCATGGACGCGCCCCTGGAGGCTGGGATTGCAAAATTACCCAAGCGGCATGAGGATCGGCTGTTGTTGTATCTGGTTACCATGTGGTTCCGGTCGGGATAGCCTCGTCCGGGATGGGTGGAATATTCCGGCGTCTTAATTTCGATGATCGGGCAGGGACTCCTTCCGGAGCCGCCGCGGGAAAAAATTAAGACCGCAGTCCAGGAGGTGGGGACCCATTCCATTCTGGGGTTCTCCATTTGAGGCGAAGCAATGTAAAGACCGGAGTCCCGGTGAGGGTACCTCCTCGGAGAGATCTCCTTATTTGAGGCATGGCAAGAAAAGACCGAGTCCCGGCTGTCTGAGTGGGACCTTTGGAAAGGCATAGCCGGGCCCAGAGTTAAAGCCCAGGTGGTTTGAGGCAATGGCACCCCCCCCCCCCCAACAGAGCTGAGTTGAGTTTCTGTTTCAGTATGTGTACGGCTCTGGGGGGCGGGGCAAATAAAAAAGAAAAAAGTTAAGTAATTAGGTTATAAGTTTTTTCGATTAGTTTCGAATAAATAATTTGTGTTTCAATGACTATTGTTGTATTACCTACTTTACATTTGGAATGGAATGGAATGCAAAGTTGGCAGGAGTTTATATATTCTCCCTACGGATCGCAGAACCTGGACAGAGTCCCTTGTTGCTGGATGATTCTATCGGGCGTGTTTTTAAGGTTTTTTTTAAATGACAGATCTAATTTTTACAAGTTTTGTCTTATTTAGTATTGTGTGTTTTAGGGACGGATTTAATTGCATTCCAATCCGTTGTTAAACCAGTGTTATCGAACCCATTTTATGGGCCGACCGCGGAAGGCTAGGCTTATGCAACCTGTCCTCCCGACGTGATTCCCCTTCAGACCGTTCACTGAAGTCCTTTCGGTGCTAAAGCTTCATAGGCTAGCAGGAATACGCCACAACGGGGCACTAACTATCAGGAGGGAGCAATGCGACCCCTTCTCCGGAGGACTCGCAATTTCTGGTTTAATTTGATTTACATGTAAGTGTTAAAGGAGAGGTCAGGTAGAAGTTCTTCATCCACTTCTGTTATGGCTGCCTTTCAGGACGCATCTCTGCTGGGCTCTGTTCCGGACTCCTGTCCGTGATGTTGGGACGAGTAGAGGGTCTTCCTTCTTCTTCATCTTCTTCTTCCTCTTCTTCTTCCGATGACCACTTTACATTTAATAATGCATGATTTATTAAATAAATACTTTTAATATCTAAACAATATTATTTCATCTTTTCACTGAAACAGTTAAGGATTTTATCAAATCACTTACTTACTTTCTTTAGGGAAATCACCCCACAGAGTTGTAACGTTAACGTCTTCCGTGAATTGATCATCTACTTTAGGTATCTGATCAAATCTCCGTTTTCATCATCTACCTGCGACATATATAAGATGATGATCAGTCCAAAAAATCACTTATTAGATTTTTTTTCCCTATAAATTTCAATATTTTCACATCCTACGACGTTGATTAAAACAAAAAAATTCGGGTTTATGAATGGAAATTCGTACATACGAGTATGTGTGTATGTCGCACTCTTTTCACTATATACCTTCAGACTGGATGAACCGTTTTTTTTTTTTCAAATTTAGTCAGTATGTTAATTATTATTAATGGGATATTTATCATGTCATAAAATTTTGTACAGAATTTTTGATTTTTAAATCAGGTTTATAGAAATTTGCGAATTTTCCATTTTCAACTATTTACTTAGATGATTTAGGATAGGAACTTTTAAAAAGATATGTAGCTTTTAGGTAGAGCATAAACTTTCAAAATCAAATTTTGCAAAATTTCTATTCCCTACCATCAGAAATTACATATACCATTTTAGTTTTTAATATCTGACGAAAGTAGCAGTACAAGTTTTATCTAATATATAGATCTGAATTTAAGAGAGCATTAAAAGATTTAAATGGCAGAAAGGCTCCTGGAATAGACGGAATACCTGTAGAATTACTGCGCAGTGCAGGTGAGGAAGCGATTGATAGATTATACAAACTGGTGTGTAATATTTATGAAAAAGGGGAATTTCCGTCAGACTTAAAAAAAAGTGTTATAGTAATGATACCAAAGAAAGCAGGGGCAGATAAATGTGAAGAAAACAGAACAATTAGTTTAACTAGTCATGCATCAAAAATCTTAACTAGAATTCTATACAGAAGAATTGAGAGGAGAGTGGAGGAAGTGATAGGAGAAGACCAATTTGGTTTCAGGAAAAGTATAGGGACAAGGGAAGCAATTTTAGGCCTCAGATTAATAGTAGAAGGAAGATTAAAGAAAAACAAACCAACATACTTGGCGTTTATACACCTAGAAAAGGCATAACATAGACTGGAATAAAATGTTCAGCATTTTAAAAAAATTAGGGTTCAAATACAGAGATAGAAGAACAATTGCTAACATGTACAGGAACCAAACAGCAACAGTAATAATTAAAAAACACAAGAAAGAAGCCGTAATAAGAAAGGGAGTCCGGCAAGGATGTTCCCTATCTCCGTTAATTTTTAATCTTTACATGGAACTAGCAGTTAATGATGTTAAAGAACAATTTAGATTCGGAGTAACAGTACAAGGTGAAAAGATAAAGATGCTACGATTTGCTGATGATATAGTAATTCTAGCCGAGAGTAAAATGGATTTAGAAGAAACAATGAACGGCATAGATGAAGTCCTACGCAACAACGATCGCATGAAAATAAACAAGAACAAATCGAAAGTAATGAAATGTAGTAGAAATAACAAAGATGGACCACTGAATGTGAAAACAGGAGGAGAAAAGAGTATGGAAGTAGAAGAATTTTGTTATTTGGGAGGTAGAATTACTAAAGATGGACGAAGCAGAAGCGATATAAAATGCCGAATAGCACAAGCTAAACGAGCCTTCAGTAAGAAATATAATTTGTTTACATCAAAAATTAATTTAAATGTCAGGAAAAGATTTTTGAAAGTATATGTTTGGAGTGTCGCTTTATATGGGAGTGAAACTTGGACGATCGGAGTATCTGAGAAGAAAAGATTAGGAACTTTTGAAATGTGGTGCTATAGGAGAATGTTAAAAATCAGATGGGTGGATAAAGTGACAAATGAAGAGGCAAATAGATGAAGAAAGAAACATTTGGAAAAATATAGTTAAAAGAAGAGACATACTTATAGGCCACATACTAAGACATCCTGGAATAGTCGCTTTAATATTGGAAGGACAGGTAGAAGGGAAAAATTGTGCAGGCAGGCCACGTTTGGAATATGTAAAACAAATTGTTAGGGATGTAGGATGTAGAAGGTATACTGAAATGAAACGACTAGCACTAGATAGGGAATCTTGGAGAGCTGCATCAAACCAGTCAAATGACTGAAGACAAAAAAAAATAGATGTATATATTACAAAATAATAATAATAATAATATATATATATATATATATATATATATATATGTCGGAGAATAAAGTACAGTGGAGTATCTTCCGACAAAACGATGAGAATATTCTTTAGAATATCTGTATTTTTAGTAGTTTTAAGAAATGTACTATTACTTGTAATATTTTGTAAAATAAGGTTTAAATTGTTTTATTGCGGTAGGCTTAGGCCTAGGTAGGCACATGGTTGTCAACGTAGTCGGGATCCCAGGACGATAGGGGTATCATAAAATTAATAAGGAAAAGGAAATATGCAGTAGGCATATTATTTGAGAATATTGAGAAAAGGTAGTCTTGCTTTGGAACCCAGATCGAACAGACAGGACGTCTGTTCGATCTGGGATTCGCGATCACCAGGACGGTAATCGCGAATTCGTTATTTCCCTGAGCCTCGGTCTATCGCAAGTTGTTTTAATATTATTTGAATTCTAAATTGAATTAATCTTATATTATAATTCGTGTACTACTGAGTTATTGATAAGTGATAATTATCATTTGTAATTATTTCATTGTACGAGTTATCTACTCATTTTTATTAATTGAACTTTATTATAATCTTATATATTCTCCACTTGTAATAATAAAAATGAGTGAAACACAAAACGTTGAATCCCTGACAAATCTCCTCGCCTCTCCGACATCAGAAGTGGGATCGTCTCCATCTGGTCCATCACCTGATCAGTGGAATACATTGTTTGAGTTTATGAAGTGTTGTATACAAAAGCCATTATCGACAAAGAAAAGTGTTGCGTTACCACGATTTAATCCTGAGAGTGCGGGATCGGATTCTGTTGCTTGGTGCTCTGCAGCAGAACTGTGTCTATTAGAAAATCCTCTTCAAGGCAGTGAATTGATATCTGCGCTTAGCAAAGCTTTGGAAGGTTCAGCAGCTCAGTGGCTATCCCAAGTGGCAATTTCGGGTATACAGTGGCCTCAATTAAAAGAACTTTTTGTGTCACGCTTCGGGGGACAAGAAACTGCGACAGCGGTTGTGCTGAAAATTCATCAGGAGGCACCAACCAAGGATCAAAGTGTCGGCGCCTTTGGCATTCGACTTCGATCATCGCTAAAGGCCCGCTGGAGGTCTTTAACAGTTGACGAAATAGTTAATGCGGTTGTGCTTGCGCGATTGACCCATATTGATAATCGAGTGGAGCGCGTAGCATTAACTAGCGACATCAAAACGGAAGCCGAATTTTTGAGCGAAATGCGAGGCTTTTCCTACACCCGAAAAAGACCAATATCAGCTTCAGATAACTCATCTACATCCGATTTGAAGCGTTTTAAGCCAGCAGCTTCAGGGAAGTGCCATTTCTGTGGGGAAATAGGTCACAAAAAGTTTGAGTGTCCTAAACTTAAGAAGAAGCAAGCGGAGCAAAGCAGTAACCATCGTGGCTCCAAAGAATCATCCTCTTCATCGCGCAATGTGACGTGTTTCAAATGTGGGGTAGCTGGTCATAGCGCCAAACTGTACGGCTCCAGGTAGCAGCCGTAGCGGTCCAGGGAACAACAAGGAGGATGGTAGCGTCGAACGCCGTGTGAATCTTTGCACAGTTGCAGCTCCTACTGGTATTCTAAACCATCTTGATACACCCGAGGGCGTGTGATTGTTAGAATGGCCGTGTCGGAGAATAAAGTACAGTGGAGTATCTTCCGACAAAACGATGAGAATATTCTTTAGAATATCTGTATTTTTAGTAGTTTTAAGAAATGTACTATTACTTGTAATATTTTGTAAAATAAGGTTTAAATTGTTTTATTGCGGTAGGCTTAGGCCTAGGTAGGCACATGGTTGTCAACGTAGTCGGGATCCCAGGACGATAGGGGTATCATAAAATTAATAAGGAAAAGGAAATATGCAGTAGGCATATTATTTGAGAATATTGAGAAAAGCTAGTCTTGCTTTGGAACCCAGATCGAACAGACAGGACGTCTGTTCGATCTGGGATTCGCGATCACCAGGACGGTAATCGCGAATTCGTTATTTCCCTGAGCCTCGGTCTATCGCAAGTTGTTTTAATATTATTTGAATTCTAAATTGAATTAATCTTATATTATAATTCGTGTACTACTGAGTTATTGATAAGTGATAATTATCATTTGTAATTATTTCATTGTACGAGTTATCTACTCATTTTATTAATTGAACTTTATTATAATCTTATATATTCTCCACTTGTAATAATAAAAATGAGTGAAACACAAAACGTTGAATCCCTGACAAATCTCCTCGCCTCTCCGACATATATATATATATATATATATATATATATATATAAAAGTTTAACCTTATTTATCAAATCACCATAATTGGTTATTAACAGCTGATTAAGGCTAATGTTATCTTATTACTGTTATGATGTATATCCTTTCTGGGATGAGATGTCCTTTGAATGTATTTTATAAATGCGTATTTGTGTGTGTGTGTGAGCGCGCACACACACACATATACACATTTGTGGTACATTTAATTTTAATGTTATGATAAACAAAGATGATGGAAAATAATTGTTAATGAACAAGTTTAGTAAAACAAAAAAAAAACAGCCACAAAAAAAGATTACAATTATGATGATTACACATAAAAAAAGTTAAGACAAAAATCTTATATTATGACCAAATAGGGAAAAAATTAATCTTTGTTGATTATCGGAATGTTTTAGTGAAAAGTACGGAATAATGTTTATTTATTGCTTGAATGAATAACGCTATAAATAAGATCGGACGATCATTATTTATAGCAACATACAGAAAAAGAAATAATACAACTTTTACGTACATTTTAAAAGTAGAATAAATATCATAATAGATAATTAAATAAGTATTTCTTGTTACTAGTATAAAAATGTTTTTTCACAATTTTTTGATTCTTGACGTTTCATAAAGTAATATTAATTTATGTTTTTAATCAAATATTTTTTCTGATTTGTGTTTTTTTTTTTTTATTCAAAAGCGCTAGCGCTGCGACATCCGCTTTAGCGGAAGAAGGCAGGCAATCATTGATGAGATATTTACGAGTCGCTTTCATTTTAAAAATAAAAATTGGTGAAATCGGTCCAGTCGTGGACCGATTTAAGAAAATTTTATAACTAGGGGATTCTAGTTTTTGCCAGTTATTTTAAATATATAGATTAGTTTAAAAACGAATAATCTCTTCTTAATATGGGTTAAGTATTTAAATCTTACTCTAAGTAATTTAAACCCAGTTCTATACATTACTTTTGAGACGAATATAGCTGGATTTGGTATATTAAAGGGGAAAGTTTAGTGATCATTTAAAAAATGGTGAATCGGGTATTTTTTTGCAAATTTTTACGACGTTTTAGGGTACAACTAGTTTCTGTAAGAAAAAAACAAACTTATGTATTGATATGCCGTTACGAAAAGTAACATTTCAGTGAGAGGGATTGAGATAATATTATGTCTCTAAACAGTCCATGTTTTTAAAAGCATCGATTTATTAATATAATCTCACATTTTTACTGTATTAGTACAGTCAATTTGTATTTTTATTTGAAAATCCTTACCTACCGATTGATGTTTTTTTCCATATGTTAGGGGTGATGAGGGAAGCTTAACTCCAGATTTTTAACATCCCCCTCCCGTAGATTTTTGAAAAACTCAAAATGTTTTTGAAATGCGTTTTTCTCTAAATCTATGCATTTTAGAGAAAGGTTTTACAAACAAAAAATATAGAGGACATTCTCCTCTACAATTAATGTCTTTAAAGTTATGCCGTATAATTTGATATTGAAATACTAGATGGCGCTAAAGTTGTAAAAAATGTGTTTTTTCACCGGAAAAAATTGTTTTTCGTCTGTATTGCATTTGGAAAAGTTGTTAATCTCAAAAAACAGACAAGTTTTATTTGAACAATTTTCTTGTACGACTTACCGTTTTGGAGCTGTAGCTTGTGAAAGTGTGAAAATGTTGTGAATTGGGCACGCGTTCGAAACCGGTCTAGTCGCTGAACAATGCCGATCTCCCCGGCTATAGTAACAATAAGACCGCTGCATTGCAATTGTACCGCTATTACTAATAGAAAAAATTAAGAAAATTAGAATATTAGAAAAGTCAAGAAAATTTACTGAACTTCTTATAAACTTAAGAGAACCGTTAGAATATCCTCTTCACTTCAGGTTTGAAATTGTCGGGACAACTTTTTGTCGGACATAGAAATCTTCGATTATATTTCTAACTAGTAGAACCGGAAATGCTTTGCTATTTCTTGATTTGAGTATATATATATATATATATATACACACAGAGTGATTCAGGAGAATAGGGAAATACTTTGACAACTCATTCTAGAGGCTAAAAATAAGAAAAAAAGTTCATATAAACATAGGTCCGAAAACGCATCGTTAGCGAGTTATACAGGACGAAAGATTTCGCCCGAGTTTCAGTTCCTCCGAATAAATTAAGGCTTTCTGAAATTCTGGGAAGTTCAATTAAGGAGCATATTCAAGTGTTTCTTATGGTTTTTGAGCTGGGAAATCGAAAAAAAATAGGTCCCAGAACTGTATCTCTCTTAGTTTCTAAGATATTCCATGTAAAACGCCAAAAATAGGGTCAAAAACACATTTTTTTTACGTTTGACGTACAATAACGTTGTTAAATTGGCAATAAATCATACAGTTTTTAAAAATAAATTGTAGAGAATTTAATTATAAGAAGATCGTGTAAGTAAATCATGTCAACAGAAAACAAATAATATATATATATATATATATATGTGTGTGTGTGTGTGTGTGTGTGTGTGTGTGTGTGTGTGTGTGTGTGTGTGTGTGTGTGTGTGTGAGGGTGTGTGTAAATCACAGATTTATAGATCACTTTAAATCACACCATCTATCTGCCAACAATTAACTATAAAACTACTTTTATTTTTGCTATTTTTATTATTATTATATAATTTCTTACTATGCTATGGAATGTGTTGTATCGTAATGTGGTAGTTGTAATTCTTATCATTTAGTTTAATCGATAAGTTTTATCGGCACCAATAAATAGACCTACTTTTTCTTTACTTAACTTCTTGTCTTAGCTGTTGCTTTAACTGTCACAATAGAGTTACTTTACCTGTTTATTGTGTAGCATACTTAAGTTTATTACTCGGTAATTCATTTAAAATTAGCTGAATTGTACAATCAGTGAAAATATTATTGCTGAATTCAGATAAAACGTAATTAAGAATTAATCATTTATTTTATATTTTTATAAATATCCATAAATCTCAAAAGAAAAAATTTGGTATATTGTTTTTTTTTCCTTTAAATGATCTTCCTGATAAAAATGTTGTGAAGTATTTAACTGTATCGTAGCTTATGAACAAAAGCCAAAGATAAGAGGTACATCCAGTTTTTGAGCCCGAAGTTAAATAAAAGTTATCAGGAATGATATTAATCTAACTAATTATGTTTTTCGATTTAGTAATACACTATGGTATGCTTTAAAACTTATAAGCTTTATTCTTTTGTTTCTTTTTTCTAATATTCCTTAATCATTTCATTAAGGCGTTTTTTTTCTTCGAATATTGGATTTTAAATACTGTTCTCTTCGCCCCAACCTAGATAGCGCAATAACAAAGCTATAGCACTAGAAGGAAAAATATTGTAATAGGTCCAATTTGAACATATGCGGTTTTCCCCAGATCTTTACATTTTGATGCCTTTTTTTTGAGGTGGAGGAACCCCATTTGCGGGCGCCTAAGCAGTGTCGGACTCGCTAACAGGTTCCGCAAGCACTTACAGAAAATGCGTATGTATTCCTGCGCACTACCGACTAAACCTCCACCCCTAGTTACCCTACCAATTGGTAAACTGCTAATAAAGCATTACTTTATGGTGGGGAGGGGGTAAGCGCCCACAAACACACACACACACACACACATTCGGTCTCCAAAAGCAAACATTATCCATACCAGATCACTGGAACTAAGCAACCCAATTACCAAAAAGCCGGATGGAAATTTTCCGGATGTTAATGTTCGTATATACGCGGGTTCGATGTCAGCCACTAAATTACCTTATATCTCTGGAACTATTGGACCGATTTTAACCAAACTTAGTCACTTTATTTCTAAATATGGGGCATTTATGCCATTAAATTTTCAACTTAAGATCAAGGAGGTGAGACTATAGACAAAGATCATCCTCGGTATCTCAAGATTTAGCCTAATTAATGTTATATTTTTCTTAGAAACATTTGTTAACGATTAAAAAATAACAATATTTGCAAAAAATAACCTTTTGCAAAATAACACCCCCACCTCAAAAAATGCTCTAAACTAATGCTATGTTTTAACGTCATAGGTGAGTAATAGAATTAAATAAATGAATAATATTTAAAGTGTAAAAAAAAAAGTACTTCGGTCTAGTTGGGACTCAAACTCGATTGCCCGATTGACTTGGTACGTTAAGCCTCGCGGCTACACCCGGCCGACCGTACAAGCAAATTTGTCCTATGTAATTTTAGTTTAGTTAGGTCCGACCATAGCCGCTAGTACCGCCACGCCCGCGCGAATTAAATACGGTATGCGCGCGCTCTAGTTAGTATCATTGAATTAAATAAATGAAAAAATATTATATTTAAATATAATTATAATGTGTTTATGTTCGTATTGTGCTCACCAACCATATGGATTTGAAGCAATATCTTTTTCGGTTTCGCCTAGCGGCTGATGAGTTGTGTGTCATAGGGGAGGTCCAGTCGAACGAGCATATGATGTTCGACTGCCCTGCTCTTGGGGGGGGGGGGGCAGAGACCGGGCCACCCGAGAACTTAGAGGTCAGGGGGAAAACTGGCCGCTCATAAACGACGAGTCAGTGTGGCGAGAACCGCATTGTCGGACCGTGTGGGAGTTCCACGATGAGGTTCCGAAGTTCAACCGTCATCGCTAGAGTTTTTTAATTAATCTGGGTTATACTGATTCCTATAGCACCGCTGTGGGAAGTTTTTCCTGAGATAATGGCTGGCCACCAGCCAGACACAAGCTCCGAGCGCTTTAAATGGTGGACAGGCACTAGCTGGCATACAGCGACCGAGGCGTGACAGCCTAAATTGCTGTCTTTTATTTTGTTAACTTAAATGACTTTTAGTAATTAGTTACAAGGGGTGCGCCTCCCCGATTTAGATTTAGTTTGACAAGTGAGCGGTTGGGACACATAAGCGGGTGGTGAATAGCACCCTGCTTAATCCGCTCACGCTGATAGGTAGCTCACTAGGAGCTTTTAGGTAACGAGGTCGCTAAACTGTTTTAGAGGCACAGTAGCCATATCTTGGCACTGACATTTGGTATATGCTCTAGGGTGACCGAATGGGGTGGTGGCGGGAGAAATGCCAATTAACCAATGTGTTTAAGCGCGCGCGCGCGTAATCCGTGCCTCAGAAACAACACACAGTTGTCAGCTTTGTTTCTTTTGGCTTTTAAACCTTCTAATTGGTGAATATTTTCTAGATTCTTTGGAAATGGAAAGTACTAAAAGAAGAGGATCATATCGGATACAAAAAAAAAGACTGGAGAAGAACCCTAAAGTTCAATGTCCGCATCAATCGACTGAGCGTTACCACCTAAAATTTCTATTAAAAAAAACACCGTCAATAGTTAGATCATATACGAAGCTTTTTATAGTTTTTTGTTGTTATGAAGTCGTTTTTGGAAATATTTTCTGCAAAAGTTACCAAAAAAAGTTAATATTCTTTTTTTTTTCATTGTTCTCTTCTTGAGGAGAAATTAGATGATTCTATAATTTATATTCTAAATGTATTATATCATTCAAATGTAACTAGAAAGTATTGATATTATGACACAAGTGAAACTTATCATATTTTTCTATACAGTATATAAAAAGATTTTATCTCTAAATATTTTCAATATTTATCATATTGAACATTTTTTATTTTATTTAAATAAAAATAAACCCTGTTCTCGTAATACTTTAATAAAATTTATTTAAACAGCAAAAAACGTATGATTTTTTTTTTGTCTTCAGTCATTTGACTGGTTTGATGCAGCTCTCCAAGATTCCCTATCTAGTGCTAGTCGTTTCATTTCAGTATACCCTCTACATCCTACATCCCTAACAATTTGTTTTACATATTCCAAACGTGGCCTGCCTACACAATTTTTCCCTTCTACCTGTCCTTCCAATATTAAAGCGACTATTCCAGAATGCCTTAGTATGTGGCCTATAAGTCTGTCTCTTCTTTTAACTATATTTTTCTAAATGCTTCTTTCTTCATCTATTTGTCGCAATACCTCTTTATTTGTCACTTTATCCACCCATCTGATTTTTAACATTCTCCTATAACACTACATTTCGAAAGCTTCTAATCTTTTCTTCTCAGATACTCCGATTGTCCAAGTTTCACTTCCATATAAAGCGACGCTCCAAACATATACTTTAAAAAATCTTTTCCTGACGTTTAAGTTAATTTTTGATGTAAACACATTATATTTCTGACTGAAGGCTCGTTTCGCCTGTGCTATTCGGCATTTTATATCTCACCTGCTTTGTCCATCTTTAGTAATTCTACTTCCCAAATAACAAAATTCTTCTTTCTCCATGATAGAAATTTTCTTTTCTCCTCCTATTTTCACATTCAGTGGTCCATCTTTGTTATTTCTACTACATTTCATTACTTTCGTTTTGTGCTTGTTTATTTTCATGCGATAGTTGTTGCGTTAGACTTCATCCATACCATTTATTGTTTCTTCTAAATCCTTTTTACTCTCGGCTAGAATTACTATATCATCAGTAAATCGTAGCATCTTTATCTTTTTACCTTGTACTGTTACTCCGAATCTAAATTGTTCTTTAACATCATTAACTGCTAGTTAGTTCCATGTAAAGATTAAAAAGTAACGAGGACAGGGAACATCCTTGTCGGACTCCCTTTCTTATTACAGCATCTTTCTTATGTTCTTCAAAACGGTAAAGATTTTTAAAAATTCACCTTATCTTATTCACCTTTTCTTCTCAGATACTCCGATTGTCCAAGTTTCACTTCCATACAGTGACACTCCAAACATATACTTGGAATATATATTGATTAATATTCACTGAAAAAAAATCTGATGTGGACACCACATTACTTACTTGTACGTCTATTAAATTACATATACACATTTTTTTTTTAATTTAAAGTTCATAAAATTTTATTTCATTAATAACTTCTGATATTTTATCTATTTTATTATTATTATTGAATTACTATTTATAGTAATTTTTTTTTAAATTAGAGGTTAATCAATATATTTAAATTAAAAAAAGGTTAAAAAAACATAAAAGAAATGAATTTTGATTCGAATCAATGTGCCTTTTCCTTATAAGATCCAAATATTTCATTAACTAAAATTTTATTTGGTTATAAGTCTGGAACTAATGAAAATAAGTACCACTTATGATACATCGTTGAAAAGCTCTCAATGAGGGCTAAGAAAAAGTCCAAAATCCAAAACAATTTGGATTTTGGGCATTTTCTTGGCTTTTTAGGAAACTTTTTGTCAAGTCGATTGTAATCAACTAGATGTTACAATAATACTAAATCCAAAATTTTAACATCTTACGGCTAACCGTTTTTGAATTACGCGAGATACATATGTACATACAAACGTCATCCCGAAACTAGTCAAAATGGATTCAGGGATGATCGAAATGTATATTTCCTTTGAAATTTGAAAACCGAAATTTTTCGCGATCACAATACTTTCTTTACTTCGTACAAGGAAGTAAAAAAAGATATCACATATTTTTAATACAAGATGGGCCAGGAAAACATGAAATTTTTAAACGCATTGTGGCAGTCGTGTAAAGATGGCAGCACTTCATAATTGTTCCTTTGAGTCTAGGACAACCTAGCCGTTCAGTATCAATGAATCAGAGATCATTAATTTTTTATTATTAAGATTGCCAGGTCAAAAACATAAGAAATTATCAAATTTACCCCTTAATTTGGATTCCTAGATTCTCACTAGTTTATTTCACTTTGCCCAGGAATTAGCGCGAAATCTTTCGTTTGCCGTAACTCCTTTATGGAGCGTTTGCTGACCCATGTTTACAACCTTTGTTCATTAATTTTTCTAACAGAATAAGCTCAGAATACGCCCGTAGTAATACGTAAATCATTTCGTTTATATGAATTACGGAATGTCCTTAAAATCCTGCTTCATCCTGATTGAAGTAGGTTAAAGTGAAATCTTTCTCAACTTTGTTTTTATATAACGTTAAACTTAATTTTTCTGTTCCCAATATTACAGTTCTTCTTTATTAATTGATGTGAAGTAAGTTTTGTTTTGATAAATTACATTAACCTAGTTATTAGAATAAAACTAAGTCAAAAAAAAAAACTTTCTTCGTTATAATATTTAAAAGAAATCAAATTTCAAGTTTCCAATCCGGGCTCGGCATTGATGAGTTAGTGAAACTAAACATATCGTTTTATATAATATATTTAAATATAATATCGATCTATTCAAATATTTTGTTACGTAAATATTTTAATATTATTAATATATTATAAAATTAAATATGTATGTAAAAAAAAATAATATAAAATAGATTAATAAACTAAATTGTGTTACCGATATAATAATAATAAATATAATAATAACACCGATATTTAATAGTATAATTTTGTATAGCCCTAGGTATAGAAAACTGAATGAATAATTATTAATAGAAAATATTTATCTGATTTGGGGCCACTTTCAATTTCATTTCAATTTTAAACTGAATTAATATTCATTTATTCATTTTTAATTTACACACATACAGAAATCCATATTTATATTTAATACTTGAGTTTGTATACACATTCATTCATTCATTGATCGATTGAATTCAATTAATAAGTACAAGCGTAGTAAATTATGTATGATGACAATAAAAAGAATAAAATGAGACAGATGTTTGCAATTCATATCATGATAGTTAAATTATATATTTATAATATATAAGCACTCAATTTAAAAAATAATAAATAAAAAAAAAAACATAAATAAAAATTGAAAAGGTGTATTTTATACCTGTATTTTTTCTGCTAAATCAATAAAGACATTTTTCATCATTTTCTGAGGTTCAAATTTTGGTAAAAGCTAATCGATTTTATACTGTTTTGAATACTAGACAGTGGATATCGATGTACTTTGATAGTTGGGATTCAATTAACCACACGTCTCAAGAGTGGTCGGCCTGAGTCTGTACAAGACTACACCTCATTTACATGTCATATTTCATTCTCATCTCGTTGGATTTTGCAGGAGGGGGTTGCGTATTGTTCATTTTTTTCTTTTTCTGTTTAGCCTCCGGGAATTACCGTTCAAGTATTACTTCAGAGGATGATATGTATGAGTGTAAATGAACAGTAGTCTTGTACAGTCTCAGCTCGATCATTCCTGAGATTTGTAGTTAATTGAAACCCAACCACCAAAGAACACCGGTATCCACTATCTAGTATTCAAATCCGTATAAAAGTCTTTACTAGAACTTAAACGTTGCTTATTGTTCACTAGTTGAACAGACTGCAACGTACGCATTAGTAAAATATATATATATATATATTTTTTTTTTATTAAACCAATTTCGAAAACAAAAATATAAATATAAAGAGGTACCAGAAGGTGCTGGTTACATTTAAGGGACTGATTCAGGATATCAAAATAAACAAAAAAATCCATGAGGACAATTGTACTATCATGCTGCATTGTCCTTCTGTTCACCAATTTGTATTTTTTTTTTTTCATTAAAAATTTATATTTTAAGACGTGATTGATTTATTTAATGAAATTTGGTGTCCGCATACGAGACACCACATTCTGAAAAAATATTGATTTTTTAAAATTGAAATATGACTGCCGTTTAATTTATTATTACTTCCTTCAATATTAGTTTGATAACATTATGTTCATCAGATGAAATATTCAAAATTTACATAGTGCAGAGTAAGTAAAAAGTATGGAAACCCCCTCAACAACTTTAAAACCTTTCTAGATAGAGTATTATAACTTTCAGGATAAGGTATCGTTTACCTGTTGACGAAAAATAGAATTTCAACTCCTTCTTGGGGAGGTGACCCAAGGATTCTAACTCAAATGTTTTAAACGGTAACACCCTTTGTGTGATACATCATTTTAAAGGTCTTTTAAAGACAAGAAAAATAGCATAAAAAAAGTCGGTACGACGATGTCTGTACCGATTATATATATATATATATATATATATATATATATATATATGATAAGGAATATATTATAACAATTAGAAGAAGGAATAACTATAGGAAAACGAAAAATAAAATTTGAATAAATAAGAAGAAGGTTTATTCACAATGAAAGACTTAAATTTTACCTACAATCGTCTCCTCGTATTCTGCCGGGCGGCAGGTCCCTTACGCCACCTCTTATCTATCCATCCCGGTCACAAGCCTTCTCCTTCATCCTTTTTTAGTTTCCAATCTTCACCTCATCTATTAACTTCATTTATTTTCTTCCTTTTTTTCTTGTACTGATCTTCTTATTGGATAGATTAATTTTTTTGAAACTTTGTACGATGGCTTCTGCATGTAGGTCATCGGTGCCATTTTGGGTACCAGTGGGCTTATTAGGGATTAAAGATGCCTAGATGTTAGGCATGGTTCCTTAGGCATGGTCACTATGGTTCCTATATTTTTAAATATTATCTAGAGTTGAATAATGTTTTTTTACATAAATCAATATAACTTAGGAGGCTTGTACATAGTTTTGGATTGCGTTGTGACCTGTAAAATCATTAAAAAAAAATTCAACCCCCATTCCAAAAATCACGTCCCAAAATTTTTTTTTCTTCATTAACTATGTTAAATAGAAGAAACTAAAAAAAAATTCCAATAAAAAATGTTCAACCACTAAAACGTTACGTTTATGTGGGTGGGGGTGAATTATGATGAAATTTTATAGTAATACTAATATTAAAAGTTTAAATAAATGAAAAAAAAATTTGTTAATTCAAAAATCGAGGTTGTTTAACTATGATAGGCTCTTCTAACCCTAATATTGCCTCCACAGTTTATTTCTTAGGTCGTTTACATTACTGCTATGCCTAGAAAGACAAAAAAATTCAGTTAAAAAATATTCAAAAAAATAGAAAGATAGTTTTTTTCGATTTTTGGGGAAGAGGAAGAACTTGCGGACAAAGTTTTTTTCAATTGTTGAGATAAGCATGTACATATGTACTGAACATAATATAAAGTAGGGTAATAAGAATTAAATTAATTTAGGGATATAATATTGACTCCACCTTCAGGAAATATTGACTCCAAACTTTTACCAACAAATTGCCCCACATACAAGAATCTCTGTGCCTTATTTCATCACAATAGGTTTACCCAGTGAAAAGTTATTAAACTTCAAACACATGTACATACCTACGTACGAACATTACCCCAACTTTTTATATTTTTTAGGCCCTTGTCCCATGGAAAATCGAGAAACACAAAAAAATTCATACTCCACTTTTTGATTGACTACCATACTTTTCTTATTGCAGTATAGCTCTAGAACTATGATACAAGTAAAGGAAAAAAATAAATTTGCCTCTTAATTCTGAACCTAAGAATTTCTGTACGGCTTTATTTTAGCACTAGAAACGGAAATATTTCTTTAGCTGTAACTAAAAAAAAAAAAGTCTTCCAAAAAATATTTATATTTTTTTGCTTATAATAAAATCTCAAATCAGTTACCAAAATGGAGTGACAAAATTTATCAAGTAAGTGGGGAAATAACGATAACTTTTCCAACTTCACTAGGAAAATTATACACCCAACGTTCTTACTATCTATAGAGTGTCCCATATAAACACAACCCAACCTTATATTGGTAGGTATTGAAATAATAAAAAGGCATGTGTAAATGTAAATGTAATTTTTGTTATTACCATCCATTACCTTACATTTAGAGTAAATGTTGGAATTGGCCGCCATCTTCTTGAATACAAGCTTCAATTCATTTTACATCGTTTCTTGCAATTTTTTTCAAAGTTTGTGGCTGGATATTTAATACAGCTTGTTCAATATTGACTTTCAAGTGTTCAAGTGTTCGTGGTTTGTTGCTGTAGGCTTTTTCTTTGAGGTAATCCCGTAGAAAAAAATCCGCCGCAGTCAAATCTAGAGATCATGGTGGCCACAAGCCTCAACCGATAACACGATTACCAAAGAATTCCTCGACGAAATCAGTAGTTGAACCTGCGTAGTGCGATGTCGCACCGTCATGTTGTAGCCAGCTGTGTCTGTCTTCCTCTTCCAAGAGTGCGATGAAAACTGAAAAAAAAATCCTGATATCGTTTTGCATTATGGTGTACTCGAAAAAAATAAGACCGATTATTTTCTTACGCGTTATCGCCCACCACACGCCCGACTTCTGCGGGTGTAATTGTTTTTCGTGATAAACGTGGGGATTTTCAGCATTCCAAATTCTACTGTTTTGGCTGTTTACGTAGCCATCCGAATGAAACCGTGCTTCATCTATGAAAAATAACGAATCCGTAACATTAATTCCCTCACGCAGAAATCGACGGAACCGTTGACAATATTGTAGCCGTTTTTCTTTGTCGGGCTCAAGAAGTCGATGAACCGTTTGAATGCGATAAGGTCGTAATTGTAATCGTTTGGTCGTCCGATGAACAGTTGAGTTAGACAAATTAATTTCAGCAGACAAACGTCTGATCGATTTATTTGGCGAGGCGAGTAATCGGTCTTTGATTTCAGCGACTGTATCTGCATTTCACTGACGCAGATCTTTTATGTTCCTTGTTATTAACAGAACCGGTCTGTTTAAATTTTGCAACTAACCTTAATACTGATGTTTTGTTAGGAGCCGGTTTATCTGGGTACTTATGGCGAAACAAATCTTGCACTGCAACCACTGATTTCGTACTGAAGTACGATTCGACAATGAAAACACGTTCATCTAGCGAAAACACCATCTTGTCTCTAGCGATACACTGAACGTTATGATTGCATTGTTGTTACTATCGGTAGTGTTCTACTGCGTCGCCGCGATGTTCAGATGTTGGACGAGTCCATTTCAGTAACGAGTAAGGGAGTAAGCTTGACTTTTGAAATTACATGGATGAGTGATTGATGGGTTGCGCTTTATATAGGACACCCTTTAGATAGCACTGTGGTGGAGCTATAGCTCTAGAAGGGAAAGTATTGTATCGATCCAACTTGGGCATATGCGGTTTTCACCGAATCTTGACGTTTTGACACCTTAAAAAATCCAAAAAAAACTGGATGAAAATTTTCCGGATGTTAATGTTCATATGTACGTGTGTTCGGAATTTCCTCTAAATCACCTTATATCTGCAAAACTACTAGACCGATTTTGACCAAACTTGGTCAGATTACTTCTATGTATAGGTTATTGATAAGACTAAATTTTCAACTTAAAATGTCAAGGGGGGTAAGGCTGTAGACCAAGGTCATCCTCAACATTTCGAAATTTCGCCTAATTAATGTCATATTTTTCTTAGGCTCATTCGTTAACGATTAAAAAATAACAATATTTGCAAAAAAAACCTTTTCCTTAATCACACCCTCTTCCCAAAAAATGCTTTAAACTACTGCTATGTTGTGACGTTACAGGTAAGCGGTAGAATTAAATAAATGGATAATATTTAAGGTGTAAAAGAAGTACCGCGATCTGGCTGGGATTCGAACTCGATCGCCCGGTCGACTCGGTACCCGGTGCGTTAAGCCTCACGGCTATACCAACTGTACAAGCAAAATTTGTTCTATGTAAGCTGTGAAATTACATTCGTTTAGTTAGTGCCGACCGTCGCTGCTAGTATCACCACGCCCGCGCGAATTAAATACGGTATGCGCGCGCGCTTTCGTTAGAATCATTGAATTAAATAAACGAAAAAAATATTATGTTTAAATAAAATGATAAATATTTTTAATTAAGTTGTGTGTGTAAGGTGTGCATCAGAAACAACCCACAGTTGTAGGACTTTCCCAGAATACGGTTTTAGCCGCTTATTGGGGAAGCCCTTAAACTGTATTGTCTGCTTTTTTTCTTGTTAATATTGCACTTCCACACAATTATTATAAATTTTAAGCTTTTTCAATTCATAGTTATTGTAAGATGAGTGCGCATTTCGAGATCAAAATCCAGTTATCTTTTCTAAAATGTTTTTATGTCTAATCCACTGAACATACTGTTTTTAGATATAACAATTCAACAGTGCAATAAAAAATCAGTTACTACAGAAATATTTCCGTTAAGATACAGTTTTATGAAACTCTACATCCTTGCATGTTATCGTCATCAGATTATGAAGCTTTAAAAACGTAGTATATTTTCTTCATTCCACAATAGGTTTTTAAACTTTTATTTGAATATGTATAAAATTTCGGAGCGTAATTTTAGTGAAAATGTACTCGATCAATTCATAGGGTATATGTATATATATATATATATTGTGTATGTGTGTTCTCTCTCTCTCTCTCTCTCTCTCTCTCTCTCTCTCTCTCTCTCTCTCTCTCTCTGTGTGTGTGTGTGTGTGTGTGTGTGTGTGTGTGTGTGTGTGTGTGTGTGTGTGTTGTTGTTGTATGTATGTGTGCACGCGCGTCTTACTACAATAATGTATTTATCGTTTCCTGATATCTATAGAGAAGAGAGTAGAGTATTTCAAAATGCATAGCGATAGAATCATTGTAATAAGGATAAAATCAAATCCTAAACCGACAACGATTGTTAACGTCTATATGCCTAAAGCGCCTATGATGATAATGAGGTAGAGTGTGTATACGAAGAAATTGACGAAACAATTAAACACATAAAAGGAGATGAAAATTTAATAATAGTTGAGATTGGAATACAAGCATTGGAAAAGGCAAGGAAGGAAATATAGTGGATGAACACGGGCTGGGCAAAAGGAATGAAAGAGGAATGATTTATAGAGTTTTGCACGAAGTATAATTTAGTAATTGCCATCACCCAGTTTAAAAATCATAATAGAAGAATAAATGAAATGTAGTAGAAATAACGAAGATGGACCACTGAATGTGAAAATAGAAGGAGAAAAGATTATGGAGGTAGAAGAATTTTGTTATTTGGGAAGTAAAATTACTAAAGATGGACGAAGCAGGAGCGATATAAAATGCCGAATAGCACAGGCGAAACGAGCCTTCAGTCAGAAATATAATTTTTTTACATCAAAAATTAATTTAAACGTCAGGAAAAGATTTTTGAAACTATATGTTTGGAGTGTCGCTTTATATGGAAGTGAAACTTGGACGATCGGAGTACCTGAAAAGAAAAGATTAAAAGATTTTGAAATGCGGTGCTATATGAAAATGTTAAAAATCAGATGAATGGATAAAGTGATAAATGAAGAGGTATTGCGGCAAATCGATGAAGAAAGAAGCATTTGGAAAAATATAGTTATAAGAAGAGACAGATTTATAGACCACATATTAAGGCATCCTGGAATAGTCGCTTTAATATTGGAGGGACAGGTAGAAGTAAAAAATTGTGCAGGCAGGCATCGTTTGGAATATGTAAAACAAATTTTTAGGGATATAGGATTTAGGAGGTATTACCGAAATGAAACGATTAACACTAGATAGGGAATCTTGGAGAGCATCAAACCAGTCAAATGACTGAAAACAAAAAAATATATATCACTAAAACAAGGTAAATAATTTTTTTTTTTTTTTTACATAATTTCTAAGTTTTTTCCTTAATCGAAAGTAATGTAAGTAAAGGGTGAAAGTGTGAGAGTTTATCTTTCATGTTATAATAAAAGTAATCTAACAAAAGATCAATGATTTAAATGTAATATCTGTGAATGGTATGTTTTAAAGAAAGCTTCGATTACATCTATATTTGTATTAAAAATAGGAAATGAAATTGCTATCTTTAATAATAATGATTGATTGATTTACCTTGTAATTTTGTTATTTGTTATTTTTGGAAAGTATCATTTAATTTTAAAGAGAAATATATATATAGCACGTTTAACCGATTTGTTTAATAATAGGAAATTGCTTATGATGAGTGACTGTTACTAATGCTGTAAACGATTTTAGTTTTTTTGTAGAAAATAGCAGAGAATTTTTTATAAATCTGTTCCTTATAATGTTGTTAAAGAAAATGTATCAATTTAATTTTGCGTTATTTTTCTTTTATCATCACCAAATACAATGGTTTGTATGTTTTTCATAAGGATTATTTGGCTTTAATCATAATTTAATCAAGATTTTATTTCTAGTTAAATTAATTGGCTTATTATCATTATGGCTACTTCCGTGGCTGAATGGTATGGTAATATACCTTTTAAAAAATAAGGTCCTGAGATCGAATCCCTGTAAAGCTTAGCGTTTCCGTACTATTTACAATAAGTCATCTTTCCTAAGTGCTTGTAACAGGACGGTTAGCTCGTAGTTGCTAAAATATGTAAATAATTCTATTGATTAATAATATAACTTGTTTAGAGTTCAAAAATAGAGTAGAGTTCAAAAATTTAAGTGTTTGGTAGAAGTCATTACACTAAATATAATTGAAAAAAAAATAATGAGATGAAGAATCGAGTACGAAAATGGAAACTGCCTGTAATCTCAGGAAGAACATTTACAATACAAAATCCCTGTCTTATAACTCCAAATTGAGGCACTGTAAAACTGTAGTCCTAACAGAAGCACTGTATAGGGCAAAATTTCTGCAGTTTTTTCAGAATAAGAAATATAAAAGTAGAAAAAAGAATTTTAAGAAAAATATATCGACCAAAATATGAAGATGGAAAAAAATTACATTTGTATTTGTATTTATGTACATTTGTAAAAAATGTGCAAATGTACATAAAAAATAGGGGACTAAATCCGGAAAAGATGGTTTATAGACATTTATGCAAAACGAACGACCAAAGATTGACAAAATAAATATTTAATTTCTACATAAACAGAGCGGCTAAGACCCACCGGTTTAAAAAAAAATATAAAAACAGATCTAAAAATATTAAATATCTCTAAAGATTTATATAAAGAAAGAGATAAATTTACAAAAGTGATTCGAGAATCTAAGTTTTCAGAGGGAAAGAAAAAAAGGATATAAACCTAAACAGATGGACGAAAGAAAGGTGACAATAGCAGAGCAAAAGAATAAACACCTTTTGGGGAAAAGAAGAGTTCAAAACTATGTAAACGTAATCCGTAGTGTTCGGAAATAAAAGAAAAAATAATTATAACGATTTATATTATTGAAAATTTTTAGTCGTTAAACTGTACTTGATCTTTGAAACTGAAATTTTTATCTAATACAGGTGATTCACGAAGAATGTAACAAGCATTCTTCTATTAATGACATGTTCTATTGATTAAAATAAAGAAAAACGTTTATATAAATATAGTTTCGGAAACGCTTCGTTAGAAAAGGGCAGCGGGCGAAAGATTTCGCCCTGATTTCTACGCCTTTAGCAAAATTAAGCCATATTATAATTCTTGAGAGTAAAACCTTTATATGACCTGAAAAATTGCCCTAGAACTATATTTTTAGAAGTTTTCGAGAAAACTGAGGTAAAAGACAAAAGATTTGGGCCGAAATACGTCTATTTTATGTATGGCAAAAAATAACTTTGTTGAACGGGTAATAAACTTTTTTAGATTAAATTATTGAAATATGCCGAAACATGTGTCATTTAAAAAAAAAAAAACACAAATTTTCTTGACTGTAACTTCTTCGGTTTCATGTATTCATGTAGTTTCAAGAAAGGCTTTGTGTCCCCTTTGCCATCCTATTCATTCAGTGTTCTGCCTATAGGGCAGGTCCTGTCACGGTAATTGCTCTACACCTTTTTTTTTTTCCCCCCGAGCCGGACATCCAATTAAGTATACTCGGCTCGGGGACGTGTCCTTGCGACACTAAGAGGGCCTTCCCATTCACCGGTTATCAACCCGGCACAGCAGGTCAGCCCCCCGGTTCCGGATTTTTTAAGTGCCTGCCTCTAATCTCCGACGGAAGAAACCAGGTCCGTCTATGCCGTTCCCCCATCCGCCGGAGAGTGTCCGGGAACTCACACCGCTGACCGGGTCTCGGTATTTTCATTAATCCACACCTAACGGACCCCAGGAGTCCCCGCTCCATCACGGGAACCCACACACCAGGGCATGTGAGCCCTCAGGAACGGGGCTGTCCGCCCTGCCCTGCTATAAACTAAAACCCTCAGTATCCCAGCCGTCTTGCATTGTCTTCTTTTATTCTGAGGACTGCTCTTGCAAATATTGCAAAATTATGCCAGTTCCCGGACATAGCCAAGAGCCACTCCGAGAGCTGCTCCGGTCTAAATCAGTCCTGCATTTATACGATGTTCCTCCCATCGCCTGCACACGAAAATAGTGTCTTCGGCATCGTCAACCGCACCGCAATAACATCAGATGGGTGACTCTCTCCTGCCAAACCTATGCAAGTATTTTTCAAACGCACCATGTCCCGACATGAGTTGCGTTGTGTGGTAATCTAATTCGCCATGAGAGCGATCTAGCCAAGCATCCACGTCCGGGATAATTCTTCTTGTCCATGCGGCAACTGCTGAACCGCATATTTTCAATTTTCCATAATCCCATTCATAATTTGAAATCTTTTCCTTTCCTTTATTCCTTTACCATCCTCAATTTTTTTTTTTTTTTTGAAAAATGGTGAAATACGTAAATTTTATCTTCAAGGGAGTTTGTAATATCAATTTTCACGACTGTAACACCTCCAGTTCCTGAAATGTAGAATTCTCATTAAATTTTTCCTATTTTCATCGATTTATATATGGGGTTTTAAAAAATCTGTCCTTATGCCTAAGTTATAAAAACAATGTACCCACTAATATTTACCCACTGAGTGAAACAGTTTGAGGTGTACGTTGATGAGTAAGTCAATCTGCATACTTTGTTTTATATATATATATATATATATATATATATAAAACTTTCCCGTCTAGATAGCGCTATAACTCTAGAAGGGAAAGTATTGTAATCGATCCAATTTGGGTATATGCGATTTTCACCGGATCTTGATGTTTTGACACCTACGGAACAAAAACAATACTAAAAAAATTGGATCGAAATTTTCCGATTGTTAGTGTTCGTATATACGTGTGTATTTTCGGTTTCGGCCTCTAAATCACCTTATATCTACAGAATTACTTGACCGATTTTGACCAAACATGATCAAATTATATTTATATATAGGGCATTGATGCCATTAAATTTTCAACTTAAAAGGTCAAGGGGGTGAAGCTATAAACCAAGATCATCTTCAGTATCTCGAGATTTCGCCTAATTAAGGTCATATTTCTCTTAGGCATATTTTTTAACAATTAAAAAAATAACAATATATGCAAAAAAAGTTTTACAAAATCGCAACTCCACCCCAAAACATTCTCTAAACTATTGCTATTTTGTGAGCGGTAGAATTAAATAAATGGATAATATTTAGAGTATAAAAAAGTAACTCGGTCTGGCTAGGTCTAGAACTCGATCGCTCGATCGACTCGGTACCTGGTGTGTTAAGCCTCGCAGCTACACCGGTCTGCCGACCGTATAAGCGAAATTTATTCTATGTAAGTTGCGAAATTACATTAGTTAAAGTTAGTGCTGACGTTGCCGCTAGTACCGTCCCAACCGCGCAAAATAAACACGGTATGCGCGCGCGATTTAGTTAGAATCATTGAATTAAATAAACAAAAATATATTATATTTAAATAAAATTGTAAATATTTCAAAATTGAGTTGTATGTGTATGTGTTTGTAAGCCGTGCATCAGAACAACTCACGTTGTAGAATTTTACCGGAACGCGGCTTAGCCGTGAAAGTCCTACAACTGTGTTGTCAGCTTTTATATATATATATATATATATATATATATATATATATATATAAACTTACTTTTACTTATTAGTAATAAGGTTATAGTGATGCATTTTACCTATTATTCATTATTATATAAAACAAACAAAAAATGAAAAACTGGTTGTTAAAATAAAAAAAAAATTGACGTAATGTATTTTAATAGGCCAAACCGAAACAGAAAGATTTTTTTTAAATTTATTTATTTTTTTTTTTACAATCCCCTCCGTAACCCAGTTTACATAAATTGCATTAAATAATTTATTTTTATAGAAACTGTGTCACAATCATTAATATATATAAAAAGAGAGAGAGAGAGAGAGAGACGAGAGAGTGAGAGAGAGTAACCTATTATAAAAAGTGGTAACTTGCGTCAATATATCTCTTATTAATACAATAACTACAAGTACTGCTTACTGTTAGTGGTTTACGTAATTATTGTTATGTTTTTTTTTCTTGAGGTTTTAGGGGCATCGACTACTTTGGTCATTAGCCCTTTCCACATCAAAAAAAAATTATTATTTCGTTCATACCCGAATTAAAACACTGGCAAGACATTGTTAGAAGACTAATTTTGTCAACAAAAAGAAATCATCTAGAAAAAGATTTTTTGCAGGATTTTATAACACTAAATATACACAAGATGACAAAGGTGTAAAGGGTTCTTGCCATTTAAAAACTAACATATTAAAACAATTCAAAACACGTTAAAAACACTACACCACTTTTTTTTTGTCTTCAGTCATTTGACTGGTTTGATGCAGCTCTCCAAGATTCCCTCTCTAGTGCTAATCGTTTCATTTCAGTATACCCTCTACATCCTACATCCCTAACAATTTGTTTTACATATTCCAAACGTGGCCTACCTACACAATATTTCCCTTCTACCTGTCCTTCCAATATTAAAGCGACTATTCCAGGATGCCTTAGTATGTGGCCTATAAGTCTGTCTCTTCTTTTAACTATATTTTTCCAAATGCTTCTTTCTTCATCTATTTTTCGCAATACCTCTTCATTTATCACTTTATCCATTCATCTGATTTTTAACATTTTCATATAGCACCGCATTTCAAAATCTTTTAATCTTTTCTTCTCAGATACTCCGATCGTCCAAGTTTCACTTCCATATAAAGCGACACTCTAAACATATACTTTCAAAAATCTTTTCCTGATATTTAAATTAATTTTTGATGTAAACAAATTATATTTCTTACTGAAGGCTCGTTTCGCTTGTGCTATTCGCCATTTTATATCGCTCCTGCTTCGTCCATCTTTAGTAATTCTACTTCCCAAATAACAAAATTCTCCTACCTCCATAATCTTTTCTCCTCCTATTTTCACATTCAGTGGTCCATCTTTGTTATTTCTAGTACATTTCATTACTTTTGTTTTGTTCTTGTTTATTTTCATGCGATAGTTCTTGCGTAGGACTTCATCTATGCCGTTCATTGTTTCTTCTAAATCCTTTTTACTCTCGGCTAGAATTACTATATCATCAGCAAATCGTAGCATCTTTATCTTTTCACCTTGTACTGTTACTCCGAATCTAAATTGTTCTTTAACATCATTAACTGCTAGAACCATGTAAAGATTAAAAATTAACGGAGATAGGGAACATCCTTGTCGGACTCCCTTTCTTATTACGGCTTCTTTCTTATGTTTTTTAATTATTACTGTTGCTGTTTGGTTCCTGTACATGTTAATTGTTCTTCTATCTCTGTATTTGAACCCTAATTTTTTTAAAATGCTGAGCATTTTATTCCAGTCTACGTTATCGAATGCCTTTTCTAGGTCTATAAACGCCAAGTATGTTGACTACACCACTAAATTAAAAAAAATAAATTAATAATTATGTAATACATATAAAAATAATATTCTTCTTAAATCTATCGCCTAGTTGACATCCTACGGCTAATCGTTTGTGTGTTAAGCGAGATACATACGTACGTACAGACGTCAGGCCAATAGTTTAAATGGATTCAGTGATGGTCAAAATGGATATTTCCGTTGAAATCTGAAAACTAAAATTTTTCGCGATCACAATACTTCCTTTACTTCGTACGAGGAAGTAAAACATTGGACGTAACAAATACCGGACAAAGTAAACCCTAATTTTAATTTCTTCCACAGTTAGTTTCAAAAGTAGTTTACCAGTAAACTCCCAAATAATGATTTTATATGGAAAAGTAAATTGTTTGAAAATCGGAACATTTCTAATTTCATTTTTACTTCCTTGTACGAAGAAAAGGAAGCTCTTTATGATAGCGAAAAATTTTTTCGGTCTTCAGATTTCACCGGAAATATTCATTTTGACCATTCCTGAATCCATTTTGACTAGTTCCGGTGTGACGTCTGTACGTATGTATCCCGCATAACTCAAAAACGATTAGCCGAAGGATGTTGAAATTTTAGATTTAGAACTGTTGTAACATCTATTTGCGCCCCTCCCTTTTTGATTGCAGTGGACTGGACTAAAAGTATCCAAAAAAGCCCAAAATCTAAAAATATGGATTTTGGACTTTTTCTTAACTGCAGTAATAAGCCCTTATTGAGAGATTTCAACGGTATCATAAGAGGTGCTTATGTTTACTGGTTCCAGAGTCATAGCCAAATAAAATTTTAATTAATGAAATATTTCTCTTACAAGAGAAAGGACATCGGTTTGAATCCGAATTCATATACATATATTTTTTTTACTTTAAATATATTGATTTATAATAATTATTAACCTCTGATTGTAAAAAATAAGTAATATTTCCAAAATAACTATAAATAAAATATAAAAAAATATCAATAGTTATTAATAAAATAAAATTTTATGTACTTTTAAAAACGTGTATATTTAATTTAATAGGCGTACAAGGAAGTCATGTGGTGTCCACATCAGATTTTTTTCGGTATTTCATTTGAGTAATTGTTTAATAGGTATTGTGATGATCTGCTTTAGAAACTAGATTCGGAAAATAATTAATGGTTGCCGTTTTGAGAGAAGTTTCATAACTCAAAGTTTTATTTTTCAGCGCTCTTTAAAATGGCTGTCACAACTCTTTCCTTTTAAAATTGTTTGGTTCCCCTATCTTCTGGAAGCTAGCGAGAATTCAGTCCCTTACAGAAAAAATAGATCTCAAGGAAGGAGTTTTTTCTCACATTTAATCGTTAAATGTTTAACTATTGCTTAAAAGTATTTTAAGGATTGAATATTTATTGACAACCTGTATTAGTAAAAAGAAAGTTTAAAAATAAATTTAAAAATAAGAAAAAAGTTTATAAATGTCAAAAAAAAGTTTAATAATAAGTAAAAAGAAAGTTTTCTGTTTTACAGGCCTGTGCATTATGTAAATATATCATATTAGATATTTTAATTACAACTATGCCGTTATAATAATTCATATATATATATACTAGTAAATCATATCCAGTTATGAATTATTAGACTTAAATAAAACTAGCTACTTATTAATGATTAGAAATTTACATAATCATAATTATAGGAACATTGTCTAATGTAATTTTGAAATACTCGTATCTAAAAACTGGTAAGTTGTTCTTGTATAAATAAGAAATATCTGATGTGGCCAAGACATAATTTTCTGCTTCAGCAGTTGATTTAATCCAATGATTTTTGCAGATATTTTTATCATAATTTCAAATTATGAACATACTTAAATAGTATTATTACACATGCTTTATCTAAAATTTCATTTCATTTACTGAAGTTTTTGTCTTCCAATACGTTCAAAAAAAGCTAAAAAAAAATTTAATTTTTTTTTTTTAACTACGACTGCTATGATCATTTAGTCTGAATGGAAATTTTAGTCCTAAAGTGAAATGAAAATAGGAAAAAAGATTCAAAAAATAAACATGAAAAATTATGTTTCAGTTCAATTAGATTTTTAATAAAGAATACTTTAATAAAATACCTCGAATTTTGTTGAAAACGTTTTTTTCTTCTATTTGACGAACCGCGGATGTTACTTTTTCCTTAAACTGTACGAATCGCGCCGCTGGGTAGCAATACTTGATATTACAAGGTGATTTTTTAGTCCTGTTACCCAATTGTTAATGTCTGGTTAATTTTTTTCTAAGAAAGGGAAATTTTCTTTTGTGACACGAAGTTGGTAGCGCTACTCAACCGGTATAGATACGGCAGTATGAGTTGATTCTCCGTGAGCTCTGTAAAATTTTGTGCCGTTTCCGGTCGTGTTACGAACAGAATGTCTTTTACTATAGAACAACGAGTTTTCATTCTTCAATAATATTTTGCTACGAAATCGTACGCGAGTGTAAAATAATCATTTCAAATTAATAATTCTGGCGGTTCCTCCGCCAGAAAAAATGTCAATTTCTAGGCTAGCAAACCGATTTCGAGAGATAGGTAGTATTTGCGACAGAAAACGTAGCGGTCGATCAACTCGCTTGACAGATGACGTTTTAGAGAATGTGAAAACAATATTGCTCAATTCTCTACGGAAAAGTTTACGAAAACTTTCCACGCAAGTCGGTTGATCGTATTCGAGTGTTCAGAAAGCTGCTAAAAATTGTAATTGTATCCGTATCGCGTACGATTAGTCAGAGCTTCAGCCTCCAGATTTAAACAAGCGATTGCAATATTGCCGTCGGTTTAGGTCTCTCGTAAACGATAACGGAATCGAATTTTTAAACACAGTGTTCTTTAACGATGAAGCTTGGATCCATCTCGATGGTTATGTGAACAGTCAAAACTGTCGAATTTGGGCGGTTGAAAATCCTAACGCTTTACAAGACAAATCTTTACATCCTGAAAAAATCTGTGTATGGTGTGCAATATCTCGTCATCGTAAAGTCTGACCCGTATTCTTCGAACAGACAGTAAATGGGAAGTATACAGGAATATTGTGCACCAATTTGTGTCCTTCCAGGAACCTCAAGAACGGTATTGCTGGTTTCAGCAACACGGCGCTACATGCCACACGTCTCGAGAAACCGTGGATTTTCTGCAAGAGTTCTTTGATGATCGAATAATAAGCAAGGGCTTATGGCCTCCAAGGTCCCCAGACCTCACATCTCCTGACTACTTTTTGTGGAGCTATATTAAGTCCGAGACCTTCAATAACAATCCTCACACTATTGATGAACTTAAAGTCAATATTACAGACTTATATCACGAATATTTCCAATGCAACTCTTAAAAAGGTTTCTGCTAATATGCTGAAAACAGTCCGTGCGTGTATAACAGCAAGGGGTGAGCATTTTGAGCATATTCTTTAACAATTATGTAAGTAATAGCTTTTTATTAAATCTATTTTGTAAGTAATAAATACATTTTTTTATTCCACCTAAATTTACCTTTCTTAAATTACATTTAAAATTGGGTAACTGGACTAAAAAATCACCCTGTAGTAGGTAGCGTTCAAAAACTTGATAATGTACTTGAAGTAATAAAATTTAAAATAACTATTGTTTTAATAGTAAATGCTGTTATGTAAATTAAAGTAATGAAGATGAAAAAATTTTTTTATTCCCATCGCTTCATTAAAAAAAAAATAAAAGTATTAGTTTACGAGAAATTACAGCCGTTAATAAAACATAAAAAAGACGAACAGTAGGAAAGTGTTGTAAATGTGGCAACAAAGATTTGTTACATAAAACAGAAATAAATTCGATAGATAAAATTTTTATTCTACAATTAAAATTATTTGAACTAATCGATGGAGAAATAAAAAAAGTTCCATTTAAAAGTAATAAGTGCAATATTACATCACTCATCTTCGATTTCTGAAGATCATTATATTACTTTTATTAAACAAGAAAAAAATATGACTGTAACAAAAAAAAAATTGACCGAGAAATTCAAAAAAATGTATATTTGTTTGTTCTAGAAAGGCAATAAATTTTAATAATAAATTCATAACATAACAATCACTAATTCATAAAATTGTAACAAAACGCAGTGATATCCAAAAAAAAAATACAATGAAATTGCGAACCGTACGGTAAGAGTCTCGCAGATATCATTTCTTGGTAATTTAAGGTGGTGCTCTTGCTCGATTGTGATGACGGACAGCCGAAGGTGGAGCTCATGCTCGTTCGTGCTTGCGTGGATGGGCAGAGAGGTGAAGAAACCTGAGGACTCCGTGGCTTAAGTTTTAAACTAATTGGTTGGGTTGGTATGATATCATATAAAAAAAAAGAGAGAGATTAAAGAATAGGGGTGACTGTTGCTGAGAGAACAAGGGTGGTGGACTCTCAGTAATCAGTGTATGATGAATATCTATAAAAGAAATAAAAGAGCTAACAGAGCTAACCGGTGAACTGACCTGCCGTGCCGGACATACAGCCGGCGGGCGGGGAGGCGAGCTAGAGTAAAGGACACTCCTCTGGCGCGAGTCAAACTTGATTGTAGATCCGTTCCAGAGGAGTAGGTGGAATATAAAAAAAAAAAAAAAAAAAAAAAAAAAGATATCATTTCTTCCGCTCAAAAAAAAATTCTGTAATATAAACAAAACGATACTGATATCAAAAAAGGTAAGACATTACGTTTCTATTATCAAAATCTGTTATTAATTTAGAATTTTTTTTTTTAAAAAGAATATATGTAATAGACCACATTTTTTATTCATTACAAAATAGCTAATAAAATGATTAAAAACAGATGATCAAACTTTTGGCTGTTCTTTTGTGACTTTATGTGATATTGTGCAACATACAAAGGTTTTGTGTAACTGTTCTGTTGCACAAACAAAGCAAATAAAAATAAAAAAATAAAAAAATAATTATTATTATTGATTTGTCTTATTTTATTTATTTTCTTAAACTAATAGATCGTAATTATATAAATATTTTCAGTTATCAATCTCTCAATATCCTGATGGAGCCGCGAATACGGGACAATATATGACACTCCCGATAATGTAAGAATTCCAACGCGGGATCATACATCTAAATTGGTTCAGCCATTGGGCTGCTATGGTGGATCAAACATACAAACAAACACCCCAAATACATTAGACTCCTTTTTGGGTAGTAGTGTAAAAGATTAAAATGAATAGGTAAGTATAATTGGGATTAATTCTTTATAAATCAGTAAATAATAATTTAAATCTACTGATACATATAACAATCGATATATATTGTATTTGCATTAATAATTAATCGGTTCATACACAGATAGTAACATAAGATAAAAATCTAAACTATTAAACAACACGACGTTTTTCATTTCATTTACAAGAGCAGTGTTTTAAACAACTAAAGTAAATTCAGTTTGTTGTAGGCTGTATTTATTTATGTGTGAACTAAGGTGTTACTTAGGTTAAAAATCTCTTTAATAGGCACTAAATCTTTCACCATCATGTGTTAAGTGAATTATATGGAATGTATTTATGTGTTCACGCACTTACATGCAAATACTTGTGCCAAATAAACACACACACACATATTTGTGGGTATACATAGGAACATAAGAATACCGGTTGTACTGTATATGAAAGTCTGTTAGTTTTACTTGCTTTTAATTGATATAATGAATACGTAAATAAAACATTCAAATATACGCACGTTCATTGTATGCATAGCTAAATACTATAGGTGGAAAATACACACGCACACGCACACAGACAGTAAAAATAGTGAAAGTCTTACTTAAATGTTAACCAGAACCCACTCATGTACTAAAAAAAAAAACTTATTATGTTTATGAAAAAAATCATAACATATATATATATATATGTATGTACCTTTTTTATATTTTATATATATACATATATATATATATATATATGTACCTTTTTTTTAATTACCAGTATTCCGCTTCACCTGATTCCCATCTACTGGGATTCATCAACTTAAAAATTCTGGAATTTTTAATAATATAAAATTTAAAAAATCATAAAATAATACTTTTTTACATCACTGTCCAAAAAGGAGTGTAATGTATTTAGGCTGAATGTTTGTATATATGTTCGTTCCATTGCAGCAGCTCAACGACTGAACCAATTTAGATGTTCGACCCCGCTTTGGGATCCTTATGTTTCCGGGAGTGTCATGGACTATATATATACATTTGTAAAAATATATGTAGTAGTAGAGATCTGTCAGTTGAAGCATAAACTTTAATGAATTGAATTAATCAACTGGGAACTGTAAGTCTGTACCACTGTGTTAGCTGGGTTTGAATTGAATGATTCAAATCAATCGAATGAATAAAATTACAAAATAATAGAATTAATTTACGTTAAATAAAATAAAATAGTATTTTGGGCTGCACCCAAAACTGGGGAAAATGTTGGAGCTGACAATGACGGGCACCCAGTCAAAGGTGAAGTTCAGGGGGGAAATATCGGAACATTTTGACATAAAAACTGGTCTCAGGCAAGGAGACGGATTGTCACCATTACTGTTTAATTGCGCATTAGAATACATCATGCGACATTGGTACGAACAAAACCCAGAGAAAGTAAAAATTGGAAGTAAATTTAACAACGTAAGCCTTAACTGCCTTGGCTTCACAAACGATTTAGCGTTCCTTGCAGAAATAGAGGAAGAGGCTGAACACCAGATAGAATCATTGATCTCTATCGCAGCGAAAATTGGACTTCATATCTCGTACGAGAAGACAGAAGCAATGTTCACTAGAAAGACACAGCGGAAACATTTGGAAATCAATGGTCGCAGAATTAAAATAGTATCAAAATTTAAATATTTAGGTGAATCCATCACATGCAATCTAAACGAGAAAATAGCCTGGCAAGAAAGAGCACACAGACTAGCAATGGCACACGAAACACCTATAACAAGAAATGCATCTCCAAACAAGCCAAAATAAGGCACTATAATACGGTGATCAAAGTGGTAGTAATGTATGGGAGTGAAACACTGGGTCAAATCAAGATTGCATCGAGAACCGAAAAATTATCCAAAATAGAAAAAAGGATCGTAAGGACCTGTATTGGCGGGGTAAACTTGGTGGAAGGAAAGTGGAGATTACTCCCAAACCATAAAATCTATGAGGTCGTTACACCAATTACAGAAGAAATAGAAAGAAGAGAATAAAATTCTTCGGCCACCTATTGCATTTGGAGGAATCAAGGAAAAGTAAATAACTCTTGGAAAGATTGCTAAAGCTAAAAACGCAACCAGTGTGGTTCACTGAGGTGCATCAAGACATCAAAGAAACAGGCATTGCACTGCAGGATCTGTGAACAGGATCTGGAAATTATAACAACTTGCCCGGTGTTAAATTTGCAGAAAAGCCTAAAAAGAGAACGGGGACGGTTTGGACAGAGGAATGGAAAAGGGATTTTTCAAGGAAAATGAAAGAGTATTAGAAGATAAGAAAGACTAAACTTAAATGACTAATTGGTCCTTCCGGGCCGTAAAAAAAAAAAAAATATTATTAAATAAATTTAAAAGATTTCTGTTTAATAATAATTCCGTGAGGACTGCGTGTGAGGCTAGACTGGTAAGGTAATGAGAATACCTCATGGTAGGCTAGACCAATCATTACTACTAACTGGTAATAAACGGAGTACCCCTGGGCCCTGTTTTGGGAGGTATAGTGAAATGCTATTATAATATCTCTCCAAACAATCGTCCGATTTCCAAAATTCCAACGGGATATTTGCTAGTTAATACAAAATCAGGATGGAACCAAACCGGAATAAAAAAACAATCTTTTTTTTGGCAGTCGTGTATTTTAATTTTTATCTCTTGTTTACATTATTCTTTAAATCTTTATTATTTTGAATTCCCTTAAATGTTAATTTATAATATTCTTCGCTTTTTTTTCATTTCACAGATTTTTATTTAAATTAAGTCATAAGGTTTTTGAAATAATAATTAGTTAATTCGTACTGTTTCTAAAGTCCATTGAAAAAAATATCAAAATGTATAGTAAAAAGATTTGGATTCAATTTTTACCTTTCATCAAATTAAATTTTCACCTTAAAAAAAAATTATGCGATGTTAAAAGTATAACTGTGAATAAAAACATTTGAATTCCAGTTGACTTTCCTGATCAAATGACGTTTTGATTATCAACATTACACAGTGTAATTACTATAAAAAAAAATAAAAATATATAAAAATTCTTAATAAAAAAAATTGAGTTCCATTTGATACCCTTGCTTGACATATCTTGGCATATCTCAACACTTCCATCTGGAAGTCGAGTGAATCTATGCCAAAAACTTGTGTGAAAAAAAACAATTAAAGAAAAAAAGAGTGTTATTCACAGTATCGATGTTACTATGATTGTGGTTGTCGATTATCCTAGCAAAAACACTTATTTCATATTTATATATATATATATATATATATATATATACATTATTCCCATTTAATTGATAATTACTTTATCATAGACCAGCCAATCGTAATTCAGCTGTAATTTTACTGTGTTTACCTTCCACCATAAAAATTATTCATTCATTCATAGTTTTCTGCCATTAGAGGAGATCCTGTCACGGCTGCTGCTCTCCACCTTGATTTATTCTTTGCTAACCTCTTTGAACGCAGAAAATATAAGAATGCTAGTGATGAAGAAAGTAAAAGGAACTATCGTCAATTAAGAAATGCTATAAACAGGAAGTGCAAACTGGCGAAAGAAAAGTGGATTAAAGAAAAGTGTTCAGAAGTGGAAAGAGCAGGAGCAGTGGAAAGAACATTGGTAAAATAGATGGAGCATACAGGAAAGTTAAGGAAAATTTTGGGGTACATATTAAAATCTAATAACGTGTTAAACAAAGATGGTACACCAATATATAATACGAAAGGTAAAGTCGATAGATGGGTGGAATATATTGAAGAGTTATACGGAGGAAATGAATTAGAAAATGGTGTTATAGAGGAAGAAGAGGAAGTTCAGGAGGATGAAATGGGAGAAACAATACTGAGATCTGAATTTAAGAGAGCATTAAAAGATTTAAATGGCAGAAAGGCTGCTGGTATAGACAGAATACCTGTAGAATTACTGCGCAGTGCAGGTGAGGAAGCGATTGATAGATTATACAAACTGGTGTGTAATATTTATGAAAAAGGGGAATTTCCGTCAGACTTCAAAAAAAGTGTTATAGTAATGATACCAAAGAAAGCAGGGGCAGATAAATGTGAAGAATACAGAACAATTAGTTTAACTAGTCATGCATCAAAAATCTTAACTAGAATTCTATACAGAAGAATTGAGAGGAGAGTGGAGGAAGTGTTAGGAGAAGATCAATTTGGTTTCAGGAAAAGTATAGGGAAAAGGGAAGCAATTTTAGGCCTCACATTAATAGTAGAAGGAAGATTAAAGAAAAACAAACCAACATACTTGGCGTTTATAGACCTAGAAAAGGCATTCGATAACGTAGACTGGAATAAAATGTTCAGCATTTTAAAAAAATTAGGGTTCAAATACAGAGATAGAAGAACAATTGCTAACATGTACAGGAACGAAACAGCAACAGTAACAATTGAAGAACATAAGAAAGAAGCCGTAATAAGAAAGGGAGTCCGACAAGGATGTTCCCTATCTCCGTTACTTTTTAATCTTTACATGGAACTAGCAGTTAATGATGTTAAAGAACAATTTAGACTCGGAGTAACAGTACAAGGTGAAAAGATAAAGATGCTACGATTTGCTGATGATGTAGTAATTCTAGCCGAGAGTAAAAAGGATTTAGAAGAAACAATGAACGGCATAGATGAAGTCCAACGCAAGAACTATTGCATGAAAATAAACAAGAACAAAACTAAAGTAATGAAATGTAGTAGAAATAACAAAGATGGACCACTGAATGTGAAAATAGGAGGAGAAAAGATTATGGAGGTAGAAGAATTTTTTTATTTGGGAAGTAGAATTACTAAAGATGGACGAATCAGGAGCGATATAAAATGCCAAATAGCACAAGATAAACGAGCCTTCAGTAAGAAATGTAATTTGTTTACATCAAAAATTAATTTAAATGTCAGGAAAAGATTTTTGATAGTGTATGTTTGGAGTGTCGCTTTATATGGAAGTGAAACTTGGACAATCGGAGTATCTGAGAAGAAAAGATTAGAAGCTTTTGAAATGCGGTGCTACAGGAGAATGTTAAAAATCAGACGGGTGGATAAAGTGACAAATGAAGAGGCAAATAGATGAAGAAAGAAACATTTGGAAAAATATAGTTAAAAGAAGAGACAGACTTATAGGCCACATACTAAGACATCCTGGAATAGTCGCTTTAATATTGGAAGGATAGGTAGAAGGGAAAAATTGTGTAGGCAGGCTACGTTTGGAATATGTAAAACAAATTGTTAGGGATGTAGGATGTAGAGGGTATACTGAAATGAAACGACTAGCACTAGATAGGGAATCTTGGAGAGCTGCATCAAACCAGTCAAATGACTGAAGACAAAAAAAAAAGAACCTCTTTGATTCAACATATTTTCCGTTTTCCATAATCCCACCACCCATCATTTGAAATCTTCTTCCTCTTCCTTTCTTCCATTCACTAAGCCGCATCCAGTAATAAAATCCTTCTTCTCATACAATGTCCTAGCCAGTTCCTTTTCCTACATTCAATCACTTTTAGCATTTTCCTGTTCTTCTCCGATTCTCCTCTTACTTCTTCATTCGTTATACGGTCTTGCCACCTGACTTTTGTTATTCTGCACCACACCCACGTCTCAAAAACCTCAATTCGTATTCTGTCTGCCTTCTTATCGTCTAAATTTCAGCTCCATAGAATATCATAATTCAAATAAAATATTTCATTAATCTCTTCCATAACACTAAGTTTAACTTTCTATACAGCAGTCTTCCCTTGTTATTAAATGCTTACTTACTTCTTGATATTCTTATTTTAATTTCTACTGTGCAAGTCAGGTCATACTGAAATTTCTTCACATATTTAAAACTTAATTTCCTAACTTAATTTCAATCCGCTCCTCTTTTCCACCTAATGCTGTACATTTTGTTTATCCTCATGCAAGCTTCATTTAAGTCATCGAGCATTTCATTTAATTTACTTGGATTCTCTGCCAGTACCGCCATGTCATTAGCAAAACGATTACATTCTATTCGTCTTCCCCCAATCTTTATTCCTCTTTACCTTTTCAGAAATCATTTAATTATTTCTTCCAGATATATACTAAACTTACCGACTCGGTTGGTCTAGTAGTGAACGCGTCTTCCCAAATCAGCTGATTTTAGAAGTCGAGAGTTCCAGTATATGACCAAATTGGATCGTTTATAATACTTTCTCTTCTAGAGCTATAACCTTCTACAGCGCTATCTATATGGAAAAGTAAAACGAACGATAGATTATTTTTAATTACAAAAAAAAATGAAATACATTTGAATAATCTATCTTTTCAATAGATATTCCTCAATTTTTAAAAAGTGAGTGTTTGTGTGTACCTTTAACCAAATTTTTGGGTCACTATCCAGTAATAATTATTCCATAATTTCAAAATATTTAAACATAACATTTTATAATAAAGAATTAATAAGGGTTTATATGAAATAATACCGTTTCTATTTATAACATTATTTGTTACATACTGCTAACCCTGTTCAGCAATAGATAAGTAAATAAATAATTCTAGTCGGCACGACTTGAATTCAGGCCAGTAACATCCTAACCTATTGACACGTGCTCGATTTAAAAAGAAAAAGAATTAAAACGTAAAAAGAAAACAAATATATAAATTTGTAACCCGATATGGTAATAAATCCGTACATCAAAGTGTACTTGAATTGTAAAATTAGGTAAGTAGTTTTTATTATAAAAGGCAGTAGGGTATATGTTTTTTTATCTATAAATAAGGTAATATCGAGATAAGTTGCCATATATTGTTTACGTAAGCTGTTGATTGATACGAGACTGCTTGTCTTCAATGGTATTATGTTTTCTTTTTATATCCTTTGAAGAAAGAGAGAGAGGGAAAAATATCTATCGACAATGAAATGAATAAAAAAAAAAATAGGCTATGATAAAGTAAATCAGTTCCTGTTTGTTGCGGATTTTAATACTTATACGCCTGTTGTAATGTAAATATGATCAACATTTTACAGAGTTATTTAAAAATTAAAAATTCTCCGGTTTGTTATTGATAATTTATGGTAATTATATTAGTTTCGTCATATCTATTATATATTTTCTGATAAGTTTGAAGATTAAGAAACTCGCTTTATAACAACGGTAAATAATAATGGACAGTCATATATTATTCAGTAATCATTTATGTTCAAATTATGTAAATTCATTTAATTAATAAAATTTAGAAGTAGCGATTTTTTTTACTATCTCTCTACTTTAAAAAAAAAAAAAAATGTTTAACCTCCTTGAGATCTTCGGCCGATTCTCTTTGACCGAATGACAGTTTTATCATCAAAATTATTCTGCAATTATCCAAAAAAGTATAACCAGCCCACTATTTTAGAAAATTTCGGTTTATTAAAAGTCAAAGATTGTGGAATATTTTACAATAGGTACCGATGATGAAGAGTATTCCTACCGTGAAATTTTATTTTAACTGGTGCAAATCATTCCGATGTCGGACAGTTTTTTTTTGTTTTGTTAAATATGATATAAACAATTGAAATTTTCTTTAAAAATCTGCTATTGTATTTGAATCACATTCCACCAGAATCAATCAATAAAATTTTGTCGGAAGAGAAGAAGGAGAATCATATAAGAAAGTTCATGACATACACTTACAATGATTAAGATGATCTGTGAAACTGTTAGACAGCATTTGAATATTATGATGTATAATCAAACGGGAATTTGAGACTTTTTCGATTTTTTTTGTCTTCAGTCATTTGACTGGTTTGATGCAGCTCTCCAAGATTCTCTATCTAGTGCTAATCGTTTCATTTCGGTATATCCCCTACATCCTACATCCCTAACAATTTATTTTACATATTTAAATATTTTTACACCTTTAAAAGTCCTTCTTCAATAAATTTTTAATAACATGCACTGAGTCTGAACAATAACAACTCATCGAAAGAACATCAAAAGCAAAATCCATCAGGTCCTGATTCAAAGAATTACTTCTTTTCAGCACTCCGTACAATACTAACACATACAACACAATCTCATAACATATACAAAAAAAAACTAAACCCCTATACGGTAATGTAGGACTATTGTTCGTTTTTTTTAAATATACAATAATGGTTAACATATTACTGGATGAAAAGCTTAAAGACCTGTAATATGATCTGATGTCGGATTCGTCCGCTGTGAAATTATGTTGCAAAAGGGTGAAGAAACTGACACGTACTATTATCAAATTAATTGTTCAAATTTTTATTTATTCCATTTTAATAAATTTTTCCTCATTAAACGTGAATAGTATAGCATTAGCGCGTACGATGTAACAGACTGGCTAATGCGCATGCACTAGTTCCAAAAGCTGACATTTAATGTCGCAGTGCATGACGGGACGGTTTTGATACAATAAAACGTCTTAATCTTAAGATTTTCTACGCGCGATACTTCTGTTTCATTTAACTATTTATATTAATTTTTTTTAATTTTTTTATTTAATATATATTTTTTAATTATTTATGTGATACAGTGTGACAGGGTAGATTAGTACTGCATACTTTGAGAGATAGAAAAAGAAACTGGAGTGGAAATCTGTTATGGAAGGTCTGTTTGCTAAAGATTGTGTTAGAGCAGAGGTTCCCAAACTTATTTTTCTCATAGACCACTTTCAAAATTTTGCTGGTTCCGGTGGACCCCCTGCAGCTACATTTCTACCATATTTCCAGTCGACGGAAAATGTGAAGATTAGATCTAACAATGAAAATTTGCGTTACGACTGAGTTCCACGAACTAACAGCTTCCGAAAAAAAGTGAGAATTGATTGGTTAATTTTTGATTGACTGTGCTGTGAGTGGATGTCAAAAAAGTAAAGTTGGCCGATCAAAAAAAATGCTTCCATCCAACTTTACATTTTTTACATCTACTCACAGCACAAGAAAGCAATCGATTCTCACTTATTTTATTTAGAAAACTTCCCATTCAGAGTGGTAAAAAGCAAAAGAAAAATAGTATATTTTTTTGTGTTGCATTTATTCAAATATGTAATCGTTACGCTATTAATTATTATTGTTATCATATTGCAATGTAATATAATAAAATTGTCGTAATATAATTAAAATTAAACATTAATAACGTAATGTAACTTATACAATGACAATCACAAAATAGTTACAATTTTAATGGGAGGGATGTACTTGATGGATTGACAGCAAATTATCAATATTTGGTTTCGGTTTTGTTAGGAATAAGCGTAAATCTCCCCGTTCTGTGATATTGAATCTGCTCCTTTTTTTTGATAAAAGGTTTGTAACGACACTAAAACTTTTTTCGACAAGATATGACGAGGGAAACGCTATCAAAAGCTTTCTCGCAATTCCCCACAGTCCAGGATATTTTTCTGGTATTTCTCCCTGCAGCCAAATGTTTGATACCCTCTTTTAAATTTCACCTTCAGCTCCTCATTAGTGTTTGCTCGAGTAGCTCCTCTTGTAATATCACATTCTCCACTTCCGTTACATCAAATGGATTTATGATCCGTGGTGGTATTTCCATCGTCAGAATATCTTCAAATCTGATTTTGAAGTCATCATGCAGGGCGATTAAATGTTGAACATATGTCTGAATATCCTCATCAAGGCATTCTACCGTGACAAGTTTGAAAACTGGGAAAATACGCGCCGACTAATATTTTGCTTCATAAATTTCAATTTTCCAAGAAAATTTTCGTGTACCCCCGCTTACGAATTGTGAACCCCCAATTTTTTTGTCACGCCAACGTAGACCCCCGTCGAGTCTCCCGTGGACCCCTGGGGGTCCACCTGGACCACTTTGGGAATCAATGTGTTAGAGCATACAGAGAATGGTAAGAAAAGAAGAGGAAGATGAAGAACAGAAAATGCTCAATGATTCAATGATACAAAAAAGTTAAGTTCATACAAAAAGGTTAGCTGAAAATAGAAAAGAATGGAAAGCCAATGCTGTGTAAGGACCTGCTAAATAACAGAATACTGATGCTGTCTTAAGAAAACTTTCTTATTTTTAAGACAAATTTCTTATCTACTTTTTATTTAATTAATATTAATTTATATATATATATTTTTTTTTTTTAGCACCTTTAGCACCGCATTTCGAAAGCTTCTAATCTTTTCTTAGATTCTCCGATTGTCCAAGTTTCACTTCCATATAAAGCGACACTCCAAACATACACTTTCAAAAATCTTTTCCTGACATTTAAATTAATTTTTGATGTAAACAAATTATATTTCTTACTGAAGGCTCGTTTCGCCTGTGCTATTCGGCATTTTATATCGCTCCTGCTTCGTCCATCTTTAGTAATTCTACTTCCCAAATAACAAAATTCTTCTACCTCCATAATCTTTTCTCCTCTTATTTTTACGTTCAGTAGTCCATCTTTGTTATTTCTACTACATTTCATTACTTTCATTTTGTTCTTGTTAATTTTATATAAAACTTAAAAAAAGTTAACTTATATAAAACTTTATATAAAAAATAATTTATTTACAGTTTGATAGATAAGTTAGACAAAATTGAAATAGACCGTATTGTATTTAGGGACGGGAAGGGTAGCCTCTCAGCTGAGGGATGTAGCGATCGCCCAGAAGGGGGGGCTACTGCATCTCGATGAAGCTGAAAGGACCCCGATGGTAGCCATAACTGGCAAGACAGGGGGGCAGTCGACTGCCACGACACCCTGACATTCCTGCGCATAGCCTAACGGCAGAGGCCGGGGATGTTTAAAAAAGGTTAAAAAAAAAAAAAGACCGTATTGTATGATTCTTTTTTTTAATTTGCAACTTTGTTAATGTTTTAAAATCCTAGTTGTTGGAAGTGCATGGTAGCATATTCAATCAACAAATGTGGTGTTTATTCATCATCAATGTATGAAAGACATTTGTTCAAAATATTTAAAATCTTGCTTATTTTCTGCCTGTTTTGTTTTTTCTTTTCCTCATGGTTTTTATTTTGACTCTTTCTTTAACTCTGATGAAAATACTTTGAATATCAGAACAGAAGGCTTTTATATTACGTAATAACAGTTACTAAATTATAACAACAACAAAAATAAATTTTTTAATCATCTACACAGATAATGCATATCTTTCATTTAAATAATATTTCATAAAGTTATGTGAATAGACTTACAAGACCACCACAGACTTCCTTTAAAAAATAAAAAAGGAATCATCAAAATTATTTATTTTGGTGATGATTAAGATTTGAAGAAGTAAGTCGAATAGACAAGCTCTTCCTTTTATTGAGGTCATTTAAAAATGAATAACACTGAATATCAGAATTAAATTTTAATATTCTACTATTATATGAAGCAATGGGTTACATGAAAATAGAAATAGTTATGGAAATCAATCGTAACTAACTTTAAGAATATCTAAATCTATATTTTCAGAAGATCTAATAAAGATTTATCTACACCCTTTTCCTCGGTGATAATGTTGACGGTACTCTTATCTTTGATTTTTGTTTTAAAATGATTAAGAATCCTGTTTAGAATTAAACACGATTAAGTAAATCTGTTTGATACGTTTATACAAAGTAAAGCTATGGCGATCTAGTAACATTGTTGAAGTCATTCTTAGCTTTTTGTATTTCTACTAGGAGCATACACCAAGTTTGGAGTTGGATACATTCATAATTTTGTTATTTATAATCATTTGAGTCGACCAAGTATTATGATTTATGTAAAATGAATGAAAGAAAAATTTTGCGTGAATCAAACATTACATTTTTAAAGACAAAATGATAAAGAAAACTAAAGCCAAACTGGATAAATATTATAGCAATTTAGCTCCTTTTATAGATTAGAACAGTTTTACAAGTAGTTTTGTAATTTTTGTCGTGAGTGTAAATGACACTGAATATTCTTAGCCCTTTGAGGTTAAAATTGCAAAAAAATCCATAATAATATAGAGGATAGAAGAGTGAAAGTGTGTGAGATTACTAACGCAGTATAGACATCTCAAATGAATGGGTGCAACATATTTTGTACAAATATTTATATATACAAAAATATCCACAGCGATGTTTCCTCACAATTTATAAAAAGTGGAAATAGTAAACATTTTCTAAGTATTATTTGGGGCTGTTTCAACATAAAAGAGGAATTTTTGTAATATTTCATAGCAGTAATTGAAACTTGGATACAATACAACAGAGTTGAAAGAAAGGAACAGTCAAAACAGGGGATTGCAGTCGGGGAATTCATTCCAAAGAAGACAAAAACTGTTACATTAACAGGAAAGGTAATGTTGGTTATTGTCTTTTGGAATACTCATGGTAAAACCTCCAAAAAAAGATTACTAGTCAATATTATGAATTTTTGCTGAATCATCTAAATGAGGAAATAAACAAAAAAAAACAACCATACCTGACAAAAAAGATAGTTCTTTTTTCACTAAGTCAACATACCAGCTTACTCTTCTGTAATTGCAGTAATAAAATTGTTCGAATCTTGCGACAAAATTCTTCCGCATCCTCCCTACTTACTATGCTTAGTACCTTTTGACTTATAATTTACTTTCAAATACAAAGAAGGGACTGGCTGAAAACAGATTTATAAAAAATTATGAAGCTACTGCCGAAATACCAACTGATTTTGAAGACTTGGATAAATCATACTATGTTGAGATAGAAAAACACCGTTGGATAAGTCTATTGACATGAAAGGAGATAATGCTGAAAAATAGAAAATATTTTTCCCAAAAGAATGTTGATTGTTGAAATTTATCTTTACATAGATTTATCAAACACCCACAGCAGGACTATTTAAATATTAATTAAGAAAAATGAAAATAATACATTTAAAATGAAATTAATCTCAAAAATTAAATAGTAAAATTGTTTTTAAAAAATGTGTTTAAATGTAAAAAAAAATTATACATTCTGAATTGTTTAAATTATCACTTTCAAGTGAAAGTAAGAGTTGGTAAGTTGTTAAATGTATTTAATTTGGCCCTGATTTCTAAGTTATTTTGGTAAAACATCTACCTACTATGAAGACTTAAACTAATTGATGGAGCCAACTAATAAATCTAAATACTTATCCATAAATTTGATTTATAAGTATTAATATTTCCTATGCAGTTTTACCTTTCAGAAAATAATGTTTGATTATAACAGAAAACTCATTTTTATTCATTTTTAAAAAATCACAATACTTGATTGATTCAATTGATTCTAACATCAAAATTTTGATTGTTATCTAACTAAAGCTTGGTGTATGCTCCTAATGTTAATGTAGGAAACTAAGAATGACTTTTTGCTACAAAACAATGTATACCATCTCTTGACTTTGCACAGGCTTATCAAATACCCCTAGTATACTTCTCAATTCAAGTCGCACTCATATTAATTTATTTAACTCTTTTTGTTTAACAAAGAATGTGAAAAATTCTCTGCTTACATTCCATTCCCTCTTAAGTTTTCCTGCCTACTAAAAAAAAATAAATAACTTAAAAAATATTTTTATTCAATAAATCAATTAATTTAAAAATAATAAGTAAATTAAAAAAGAAATAAGCATAAATGGCAATAAAATAACCCAATATAAATACCTTGGAGAGATAATAACAACCTAAACGAAAAACCCTCGATCCAAATAAGAAAAAACTAGCTAAAGCTCAAAAATTAACTTGGTACACTTACAATAAAAAATGCCTTTACGTAAGTGCAACACTACAACACAGTTACAAAACCAGAAGTCACTTATGCGGCAGAAACACTCTTCCAGCTGAACAAAAATCAAAGACAGACAGACTCCAGAAAACCAAACAAGAATTAGAAGAACCTGCATCAATAAAAAGTAACAGAAAGATGAGCAGTGGTGGATTGTGTCCAACTAATTCATGTACAAAGAGTTAGAACCCACCACTGATACCATACATAAAAGGAGAGCAGGATTCTTTGGACTTATCATGAGGATGCAAGATTAAAGGCTTTTGAAACAGCTAGTACAAAATGATCTCGACTCCGAAACACCAAGAGAGGATGCAGATGGATTAGAGAAATAAGAGAGCATCTGAAGGAAATTAGCCTTACACCAAAACACACCACAGATAAAATAAAATCAAGAACAAAAACATGTGTTTCATACTCACAACATGAACAATTTCAACACTAGAAAGGGCACAAATATCAGAATGTATGAAAAAGTATTAGGAGGACCACAAGGCCCAAGTCCCATTGAAGAGACTTGGATAATGGACTGACTAAAGTGATACTATGTGGACATAAAAAAAAAAAATTATAATAATAAAACCAATAATTTTTAATACAGTTTATTTTTCAGAGTCAGATTTTAACAATAATACAATAATAATTATACAATTGTAAGCAGTACTGTTTTTTTTTTTTTAAAGTTGGTTATAATAAATATGAACAACTTGCTTAATATAATTATATACAAATGAGATAATATTATATAAAATAAAAATATATATTATAACAACATTATAACAACGCTAATAAAGCACTTACATTATTATTACATTATAATTTTTACAGTACATAATATATATATATATATATGTATATACGATACAATCCGTTTTTTCCTTAATACAACTACATTAAGAAGTATGAAATTACTTACATAATCTATCTAATTTTATTATTATTAACTTAAGTGAATATTGTTTAAAAAATGTAAACAATAGCAAGTATTTGTAAAACCTCAAATATCTGAAATTATTGTTTTTTCAAAACATTTAATAACCACAAGAATAAAAAATAAAATACATAACTATACTTTATTAATTTCTTATATCCCGATAAATTCTCTAGCTGGTGATATAATAGGTGGATCATAAGAATAAAATATATTATTTTTTAATAAAATAATACATTATTCAAAAATCTGTAGAGGTTAACATCGGTTGAATCGCTTAAAAAAAGAATATATATTCTAAAGTTAGTGTAGGAGATGAAACTATAAAAAAAGAGTGAAATTAAAAGTTTTTTTAGTTTAATTTTATAAGAATTATCAATTAACTTGATATCAAAATGATATGACGACTTAATATACATAGATCAGTTAAATATTGCACAAATTTTTACTTTTACTAATAAAAGCGTGGCGCAGTTTTAAATAAATTATAAAAACTTTTATTTAACTAAATATTTTCATTACTTTTAATTTTAAAATTTAATAATTATTACATTTATTTATTGGTTATTTATTAGATATTTATATAATTAATTTTTTACTTTTCAGTGCATTTTTATATTTGTTAATATATTATATTTTTTGTTTAAAATTCTCAATTTGATTTAATTCTTATTTTTTACTTTTTGGAGGGTTTCAATAATTTGTTTCCTTTTTTTTATTAATGTTAATATTAGTTAAATAAAAGCTTTTTTAAAATATAATTTATTATATGTAATCAAAAATATTTTTGTAATTTATTTTTGTTTTTTTGTATTTTATTTTTATTTTTTACATTTTAGTCTTAATGAACAATAAACTTTTTACATCCAAAAAAAATATTCTTAATAATATTTATATCTGAATATTATTGTTTGTTCAAGTTTGTTTGTTTATTAAGACTAAAAAGTAAAAATATTTATTTTTACATATTGAAGTTACATACGTGTACCAAATTTCAATCATTTTCATACGATAGTTCATGAGAAATGCAAATTTTCAACTAAATACATGAATTTAGTATAGGGGTTATTGAAATTAGAAGTTTTTTTAGTTTAATTTTATAAGAATTATCAATTAACTTGATATCAAAATGACATGACGACTTAATATACATAGATCAGTTAAATATTGCACAAATTTTTACTTTTACTAATAAAAGAGTGGCACAGTTTTAAATAAATTATAAAAACTAGCGTGTGGGGGTGGATCAAATCAAATTCCGACACCTTAGTGCTGTATTGTCATCAAAGTTACATAAGTGTACCAAATTTCATTGATTTTCATAAGATAGATCAAAACATTGCAGTTGCAAGATTTGATTATTCCTAAAGCAAGTTAAATAAAAAAAAAGCTTTTAAAAAATTGCTAATTTTCAAATTGTTCACAGCATGGAAATAGCATATTGATTCCAAAGTACATTATTTCAGTTATAAGAGGTTTAACTGAATACCAAAAACCTCACAAATTATATACATAACAAATTAAATATGATTTGTAAAATTTCATACCATTGCTGTACAATAAAAAAACTTTAATTTATTTAAAGTTTAATAAATTATTTAAAAGACCAATAACTTCATTAACCCTTTCAGTGTTGAATGTGTTTTATAGTTATAATCCCATAACAATCAAGTTTGTGACTGTGATGCAATTTTTCCTGCATTCCATTTGCAACTTGTTTTATTATTACAGATCATAAAATTTAGAAAAAAATTCCCTTATTAAATAAAAATAGGATCATATTGTTATACAAAAGATTAAGTTTCTAAAAATTAAGTTTTCTTTAATTTTGTTTATGAAATTTTGTTTTGGAATAACAATACAAGTGACGGAAACTAAATTTAATTTCAACTTGCATCTGGTATGACTCAAGTTGAAATACCAATAAACATGACAAAATCAAATGAAATTTTAATTTTTAATTTTATATTTATCTGTAATACAAGTTGTATTTTTTATTTCAATAATTAAAATGTATATTTAACCTTACATTAGTAGCTTCAACTGTGATACCATTGCTGGATGGGAAGCACTCCACTATTATGACTTATTTCAGTTTTTTGCTGCATTACTACAATACTGTGAAAATTAATTGGAATAAGTAATTTTTTTCTCTAAATTGTTATGCGATTGCCAGTTTTATCTGAAACTGCCTTAAACCGGTTTTATCTGCCTTGAGATGATGTCACTGTTCAACCATGACAATAAGAATGCAGTTTGACTGGTTTTAAAATATCACCTTAGCTTCAGTTGTGAGCCTTTTAATGTGGCAAGTGGATGTTAGTTTTGCTCTCTGTATGAAATTTGTTGCTTTTGTGCATTTAAAAAAGAATATTACTCTGAGGAAGCATGTAAAAATTATTGCTCTGAAAGATCACACATCTGTGACGGTGAGAGATATCACTTCTGCAGTCAGTGTAGGTAAATCAAGTGTATCAAGAATTCTTACAACATTCAAAGAATTTGGATCATCATTTCCATAAAGGAGAGGAAAATGTGGGTGCAAATGAAAAACTACCCTATGAACTGATAAAATTCTATTAAGAAATAGTAAAATTAATTCAAGGAAAACAAGCTCAGACCTTAAAAAAGATTTATTGGTGACACTGATTTTGATGTTAGTAGTTTTAACTGTATACTGTAGGCTTCTAGAAGCTAATTGAAAGGCAAGAAGACCAACAAAAAAACAATTTTTAACTACTAAAATGAAGAAAAAATGTTTAACATGAGCCCCAAATATACAACATGGATTGCTGACGACTGGAAGAAGGTAATTTTTAGTGACAAAATTTATTTATTTGTGCAGGATTACAAAGTAAATATCATGATACAAGGTGACTGAACATTTTAGACCTGATCATGTCCAACAAACTATAAAACACCCTCTGAAACGGATATTTTGGGGTTTTTTCACGACAAATGGCACTAGAATCTTAGTTCCTGATCAAGGTATAATGAATTCAATTGAATGAATAGATAGAAATATTACGATGTAGAATTGTTCCATTTAAGCAAACTTTTAATGGGACATTTCAACATTACTTAGCTCCTTGTCATAATTCAAAATCGGTCAAAACTTTCTTGCTGGAAAATCAAATTAATGTGCTTGATCGACCAGAAAATTCACCAGACATAAATCTCATTGAGAACTTGTGGAATATGAGAAGACGTTTAGGTATGATGGACTGTACAACAGAGGAACACATGATAATACTACATAAGTTTGGTTCCATGATGATGAAGTCAAGAATATGTGCACTGTTCTAGAGGAGTCGATGTCAAAATGTCTTCAAGAGGTCATTTCTGCTAAAGGAGGACATACTTAATACTATTACATGTGTTTATCAGTGTATATGTGCATAGAATGAATAAAATAATAGTTTTTTGGAAAAGAGTGTTTTTTTTTTTTTACTTTGTTCCAATTAATGTGCACAGTTTAGTAGTTAGTTAAATAATAATTTAGAAATGAAATAATAAAACTACTTTTCCAAGAAAACGTAATGTTAAATCAAAGAGGAGACGTTTAGGTAAAATATGTCAGTAAAATATTTACATATTTTGTTTTCTTCTATCGATGCAGATAATAAAATCTTTTACTAATTATTTTTCTCTTTTACAATTTAAAATGATTTCAAATAAACATTATTATACTTTTCGGAAATTAGTAGACATAAACTTGGAAATTATAAGTACCTAATTTTATTACAAAAATTAAAAAATGGCTACTTTATTGTTCTTACAGACGTGTACTCTTTAAAATAAGTAATACTATGTATTTAAAGAATTTGATTATATAATTTTTATAAAGCACTCCAATTGTAATAACTATGCTGACCTCCACGGCAGAGTGGTTCTTTTCACCCAAAAGGTTCTGAGTTCAAATCCCAGTTTATATTTTACATACAACAAACTTTATCTATCATAAAATAAGTATATCAGGCATAAGCATGTTATTGCTTCGAGAATAAATAAAATATTCAGTCTTCTTTTTCCTTTAATACCATGTCTATTATAAAATATTGGCAATAATTTTGTCTCCATCAACCTGAATTTCAGTTTTCCATGATTTTCACTTGAAATATCACAACATGAAAACTAATACTTCTACGGATGTCTTACCAAACATGTAAAAATGTGACTGTATTGTGTATTTTCCCTACTAATTTTTGGATACTTAGCGAATAATTTATTTTTATAAGTGCATTTATATTCATCCTCAATTGCTGCTCTAGTAGTTCTGCTTTACTAGAAAATTATCTTTTTTGCTTGCAGATCCATTTTTAAATTTTTTTATTGATCCTCACACTTTTAGATGGGGTTCTTGTTACTTCTTTACATAAAGTTTCAATACGCGACTTGATATTATTTCACTGCCATTCCCAAAAATTACTTAATAATTTTAAATTCAATATATACTAGCAAGAAAATAAGAGTAAGTTGCCTTATTCAGCTCATCTGTAAAATGAAATGCATATTAGCAATTTCATCATCTCGTTTACAACTCCTTTTGTGCAGAATGTAATCACTTCTGGTACTAAATCTTTACTCTGAGCACAATTTCATTACTATAATGTATATTGAAAATTAAAAGAACATTTTTGTTCTTTTAAGACATATTTTATTTGTTCAAAAACAAGTAACTTTTCACCACCCATTACATTTGAATTAATGATGATAAAATTTTAATTTACAATTATTTTTGTACGTCTATCTACATTTGTTTCTGTAAAATTTTTGGGTAGGATTTACAGAAATAAATCATAATCTATAGTATATAATGCTCCATTGCTGGTGTACTGTTTTGTCTACATGAACCTTCCAATTATTTTTCAGAACAGATTTCCATCTTCAGAGTGACAACTATTGTTGATCTTTTTTCCCCTGGGTAAAAACACTTTTGTGTTATCACTCAAACACGACATACTTGTAAATAAACACATGTTAAAAACTGAATTAAAATTAATTAGAAGCTAAAACCCAGCGTCATAAAAATACATCTTAAAAGAAGAAGCCTGTAACGTATGCTAAAAGTGAAATAAAACACAAAGATATGTCACATTATTTATCTCAAAATAATAAAATTACAATCCGCTTTTTGGCAAATGGCACAAATAGCTGAAATACAGTACAGTAATTCAAATATCTGAATATAAATGGATGGCCCTAAGAAATCGTAAAACAAAAGAAAACACTGTTTCATTATCCCCTAGAAAATAGTTTGAATGTTAGCCCCTAGTGTAAACTTCCAATGCAATGCCGTTTAACAAATACAATCCAAAAGGATGTGGTACGCTGTTAGTTGGCAGTCGCAGTGAGCACAAAGAGGTGCATCTGTTTTGCTTCATCAGATATCCATGAGTGAGCCTAGTGTGCCCTACTAGCAAACAACCAATAATAACCTCCCCTCAACCATTATTTTTACACAAGGAGCTCCACTGAGATACACTGTTCTTAATTGGGCAATGTTTATTGTTAATAGGAGCATCCCATTCACTTTGCCACTCATTATGAAAACAGAATCATTCTAAATAACACAGTTGGTCAAAGGAGGCTGGAAAAAAACCTCTTTTGCCGCAATATCAGCACACTCATTGCCTGAAATTCCAATATAGCTTGGGATCCTTCCTGCAGAAGCTCACAGTTGTATTACATCTAGTCATTTGCGAAATAACTATTGTTGAACCAACAAGTGGAAATATTTTACGTTGTATTTATCTGTTCTTGATAAAATTTCCTGCTAAAACTGCATTTGCCATGAACCCCCCCCCCCCTTCCCACAAGCATTTCATATTGACCATGCATAATCTTTGGATAAAATATTATTAGAAAAACAAATTCTTCAAAGAATTTGCTGTAGTAGGTTAGTTTATGCTATTATTTTTCTCACATTATTAATGTTTTCAAAACACTTAGCAGGTAGTAGGATATAAAAGATATTTTTAGATATAATAGTTGTGAAATATTCATGTTGCAGATCCAACATTCATCAGAAATTGTCTTCGTTCAAAGATTTATCGATCAAGCAGTATTTTTAGATTCCATTCTTTCCTTTTTAAGCTAGAAACAAACAGAATAATAAATTGCATTTGTATTCAAGTACAGTCCAAACTCAACTTCGAAAATCATATTTCTAAGCACAGAATATATCTAGCGCAACTGTCTCTGAAGTTTCTGAACACGCAATATTCTTCACGTTCAGAATTTGACAAGACTAAAAATTACAGTACAATTCATAACTATTGATTTCCTGTTTTCACTTTCACTTTACATATTAAATTCCTTTTCAATAATATCATATAATAATGTTGACTTTTTTTATTTACTTAATAAATAAAATTAAATAAAATTTAGAGTATAAATAAAATTTATACTGTAAAATGTATTGTCAAACCATATTTTTATAAAAAAATGTGTATTTATTTTACCTTATGATATGAAAATTGATTAATCTTTATTAAATCTTTAAAACTGATTACATTCAAATTAATTATAAATATGCTTAGATAGAAAAAAGTAATGTAACAATGGGTAACCAGTGTTACAGGTGACCTGTAATAGCAACAGTAACATAAGTTTGGCAGCAGCACTGAAAAGGTTAATATTCATAGTTCATAACCCCTAATTCAAACAGAAGCAACATAAGATACTTGATTTCTTAACTGTATTGCAAATATTTATCATAGTTTATAATTACAAAAAACTGTATGTAATTAAATTAGTCATTTTTTACATCATTAAGTAAATTATATTTGGGAAAATTTTTAATACATGTGAGATCTAATACACTAAATACAAAAGTTATATAGTTAATGAAACAGCAGTTTAATATAATTTTTTTTTTTTTAAACTACTACGTCCAATAAATATAAACTATAAATTTTTTTACATTTAAACATGAAATCTATAAAATAAATATAGCATACTCATAATGAGGTGGTCGTTAATTAATGATAGTTCATCCTTCCAGAAAAATATAATTTACGAGGTGCTACCCAAAAGTTCAGGGAATTTGAATTTCACGTGTGAACCATTGCTGGTACGACCTGCTGCCGCTAGATGTGGCTAACAGTACTCTTTGTGAATCAGTGTTCCAACAGCTGTGACGGTGAGAGGCTGCATTGTTGACTTTCGTGCGGTTGTGTAACGTTGTGTTTTACTGCTTCGGCGAAATTCTAAATGGCAGATTTTAAAGAGCAAAGAACCTGCATCAAATTTTGCTTCATGCTTTAAAAAACTGGTGCAGAAACCCATTGCATGCATTTGGTGACAATGCTATGAATAAAAGTAAAACTTTATTGTGGTACAAACAATTCAAAGATGGACGAACGACAGTCAATGACGATGAGCGTTCAGGAAGACCATCAACAAGTGCAACACCGGAAAACATAGCGAAAGTGCGAGAGCCTATTGTTGCAGATCGTAGACAAACAATCCATGATGTTTATGCAATCGTACAAATGTCATATGGGTTCATGCAACGCATCTTGTCGGACAATTTGAACATGAGACGCATTGCTGCAAAATTTGTACAGAGACTGTTGAACAGCGACCAGAAACAAAATCGCGTGGCTGTCTCTAGTGAATTGAAAAACACAGCAAGAGATGACCCTAACTTCATCTCCAACATCATAACCGGTGATGAGGCATGGGTGTACGGGTATGACCCTGAAACTAAGCAGCAGTTGTCGCAGTGGAAGTTGCCAAGTTCACCGCGGCCAAATAAAGCATGCGAAGTTCGCAGCAATGTGAAGTCCATGATGATTGTTTTTTTTGACATCAAAGGCATTATCCATAAGGAATTTGTTCCTCTTGGTCAATGTGATGTTCTATTGAAAGCAATAGGCGCAAACGTTCAGATCTGTGGGGTAACAACAGCTGGGTTCTGCACCATGACAATGCGCCCGCGCACACATCGCTAGCCATTCGGAATTTCTTGGCTTCCACAAAGACGGTAGTGATTCCCCACCCACCATATTTGCCTGACCTTGCCCCGTGCGACTTTTTTCTCTTTCCGAAAATAAAATTTCAATTGAAAGGCCGTCGTTTTAACACAATTGAGGAGATTCAGAAAGAAACACAGAACGTGCTTCGAACACTTACACCTACAGACTTCCAGGGATGTTTGGAATCATGGGAAAAACGCTGGGGTTACTGTATCAATGCCCAAGGGGATTACTTTGAAGAAGACAGTGGAAATTATAAGTTATGGTAAGTTATTTTATTTTTATGGTAAAATTCCCCAAATTTTTGGGTAGCACGTCGTATATAAAACAAATATTAACTAGAGTCCATAGAAACGCAACCCACCAACCAGCGTTTTTCTAAAATTTTAACTGACTACCTCTCCACATTTTACTGTAATGGATTCATCTAAAATTTATCACCAATGCAGTAGATTACTACTGGTAGCCATAACAAAGTGATCAGAAACCTCAGGTCATTATTATTAAATAAATATGGTTTTGCAAGAGGAAGATATTTTTTTACTATAGTCATAATTTAGCACACGATCAGTGATTACAGTGCAACAATCTTTTCTCTGCAAGTACTGTGGTAGACGAGTTCCTAATAAGACAACAGTATCTAAATTCAGAGAAAGAGGAATTCTGTTAAATGATAATGAATACAGAAAAACAGGGACAGTATTGAACGCAGATAGTAGTTGAAATCAATGACTTAGATTGACTGCCTCGCTAAAAAAATCAACAGCTATAACTGAAATTAATTTCCTGAAATCATTCATTCATTCGATTGACATAAAAGTTAAATCTATGACTGAATCAAAAATTCAATTACTTCGATTTGTTGATCCCAACAAAAAACATATAGCACAATACCAATGGTTCAGTTGGTTTGAACCATGCGGAGGGATTTATATTATGGACTCACTATCTTTTTTCTGATGAGGAGTGTTACCATTTGGACGGGCTAAATAAACAATAAAAATAGTAAGGTTTAGAATGCTGCAGAATATGCATCTGGTGCATATCACAAAAAAAATTGTTAGTAACACAAAAGAAAATAAATAAATAATTTTATTTTGTTATGATGGATTTTCATTGTAAGAGGTAGGAGCTTCATCCATAAATTAAAATTGCTAGTCATATTTTCTTTGAGTATACCATTAATACAGAATACTTTATTATTGCAATTCACTGCACTCTTTAAATAGGAAGAATGTTACTGTTGGTTAGAACATAATACTACAATAACACACTACACAAATTCAACAATTGCTTTCATTAAATTCCTTGGTGATCATGTCATCAGTTGTGGCTTATGGTTACAGCAATCCCTTATATGACATAATCAGATTTGTTTCTTTGCGATTATCTTGAAGTAAAGGCTTTAACAACAAACTATGGACATTAGAACACCTGAAGATCAACAATGAAGAAGCTGTATTAAATATCCAGTCACAAATTTCATAAACAGTTGCAAGAATTACGGTGAAAATTTTAGAAGTGTGTATTCAGCAAAATGTGTGTATACAGGATTTACTCTAGAATGTAAGGAGTTGTAAAATTTAATAATACGAAAGTCAATTATCCGCAATTTAGTTATATTTTTGTTTATGTTGGTAGTAATGTCGTGTTTCGTAGATGACGCATGTGTGGTTTAAATTGTTATGTCTGTGCAAGTTTGATGCTGGTAAGTTAGTTTCATTATCGCTGCCCTGCCGTTAAGCATGGCTGCTCCGCTTTCTGTTTGCACCAAAGAAGAGCAACATTCAGCAATCCGTTTTTTGTGGTCGTAAGGTATATCAAGGGTCGAAATTCATCGAAGACTTTCAGTATAGTACAGAAACAGTGTGTTGCTGCAACAGAGTACAAATGGATTGAAAAATTCAAAAATGGTCGCACAAGTGTTACGCACGACAAAGGAGCCGGATGACCATTTACCACCACAAATGAGGAAAACATTGAGCGTGCACATGACATGGTTTTCTTAGACAGACTACTCGTCTGTCTAATATACTATTGATGAAGTGGCACATCGTAATATACTACTGTACTATTACAATATAGTATATAATTATAGTATTACAATATAGTACTCTAATATACTATTGTACTATTGATGAAGTGGCACATCGTCTGCAGATTAGTCACAGTTCTGCCTACAAAATCATCCATAACAGACTTGGGTTTCATAAAGTCTGTGTAAGATGGGTCCCAAAAATACTTACACATTCACATAAAGAAACGCGTTTGGACATCTGCCAAAAACATTTGGATCGCTACGGTAACGAACGGGACATCTTCTTAGACAGAATCATCACTGGTGACAAAACATGGGTCCATCGTTACGAGCTGGAGAGTAAACGGCAGAGTATGGAATGGAAACATCCAAATTCGCCCTGCAAAAAAAAGTTCAAGACCCAACCGTCTGCAGGAAAACTGATGCTTACAGTTTTTTGGGACTCACACGGCCCAGTACTGAAACATTATGAGGAAAGGGGCATGACAATAAACAATGTGCGTTACAGTGAAATGTTTACTGCCAAGCTGAAGTCTGCAATTCGAAGCAAACGTCAAGGACTGCTGTCAAAAGGTGTTGTGTTGTTGCACAACAGTGCCCGTCCACATACTGCTGAAACGCTACACAAAACTCGACCTTGAAGTACTGGCTCATTCTCCATATGGTCCACTCAGAGGCATTAAGTTGATTTACCTCAGACGAAACAGTGAAAGAAGCGGGGCATTCCTGGCTTGCAGCTCAACCAAGATATATTGTTTTATGAGGGCATCAGGAAGCTTGTGCAACAATGGACCAAGTACGTTGAAATGCAAAGGGACTATGTTGAAAAATGATGTACATGTAAGTTTCCTATTTGTATTGTAATAAAATTTATAACTACATTGCGGATAATAATTGACTTACCCTCGTAAAACGTGTTTTAAGTTACTCCTTAGCATAAATAATAAAAAAGAAATAGATTAAGTGGATAATTCCAAATATCTCAGAGAATAGATCAGTTTGAATGCTTTAGATAAAAAAGGTATTAACAGTTTGGGCTGATAAAATGGGAATTAGCTTTCCAATTATCAAAAAACACATATACCACACAGTCTTTATCATGGAATTCAAAATTTCAACACAATAAAACTGTGATAAAGCTGAAAGCACTCTATGCGGCACAAACCCTAAGACTATGCAACAAAAGTCTACTAGAAAAAAAGAAAGGAAAATTATAAGAAAAATTTTAGGTCCTAAATTTCAAAATAATCAGTTAAATTAATTCCAAATAACAAACTTTATACTAAAATTGAAAAATTGTCGAACAATACAAGGAAACTATGAATTGAATTTTACTCCCATTTATTTAGAATGAATAACAGTAGATTGACTAAACAAATTTCTTCTAAAGTAAAATAACTAAACACAAATGGTTCACAAAAGTCTAAGAAAACCTTTTTTTTCTTTTTCCTGTTTAGCCTCCAGTAACTACCGTTTAGATAATTCTTCAGAGGATGAATGAGGATGATATGTATGAGTGTAAATGAAGTGTAGTCTTGTACATTCTCAGTTCGACCGTTCCTGAGATGTGTGGTTAATTGAAACCCAACCACCAAAGAACACCGGTATCCACGATCTAGTATTCAAGTCCGTGTAAAAATAGCTGGCTTTACTAGGACTTGAACGCTGGAACTCTCGACTTCCAAATCAGCTGATTTGGGAAGACGCGTTCACCACTAGACCAACCCGGTGGGTTAGTCTAAGAAAACCTAAAAGAACTTAAGATAACTTAATAAATTATAAGAGAAATTTTAAAGAGAATAATAAAGATGAAAATGAAACGTTCCAAGAAGCGCTAAAACATAAGAACAGAGCTGCACTTTATCAAGAATGAAGAAAAGAGATATCAGAAAGAATGAAGATGTATTGGGCAGATAGAAAAAAAAACAAATAACCAAAAGTAATCTATGCCAAGGTGAATTATTCAGAGAAAAAAAAAACAAACAAAGGTTACTCAAGTATTTTTCATTTAGATATACCTACAGACATAAAACTATGATAAAATGGCTTACATTTTATATGGTATATTCAGTATTAAAAAAAAGATTTAAAGTTTTCAAATCTTTAAATATTATTAATGAAGTAAAAAAATGAACTATTAAATTTTCAATAAAAACTGGGACAATTATTTTGTCCAGTCAGATGTCCAACTCAATGAATTTCCTTACAGAGATCCAATGTTGTATGTCTGCCAAAATCAGTTCATTATTCTTTAAATGATTTTATCTGATTTTATTGACAAATTCATATTCGAGCAACATATTCTACTACTAGAATTCTCTGTAAACTCTTTATTTAACAGTCTTAGGCTAATAATAGATTTCCTAACATCAGTTTTTGTTATGTGCTGTTAATCAGTCACAACTTTGTAACAAACATTTGTAAATTCATTTATTTAAAAAAAATTCTTCAAATTGAGATAACCACTATCAACCACTAAAAGAAAAAACCTTTTACATGACAATTTGATTTTTATAAAAATATTGCATACAAAACAAGTTCATGTATTTGAATTTTTATTGTTGTGTTACTTTCTGTATTACTATTTTAGGAGCTAATTTGGTTTGAAGCTTAACTGCAAACCTCAAGTATAAAAAGTATGTGCTAACCCACTGCTCTTTACTTCTGCTTTAATTTTGATTAGGGGGAATGATTTTATTTGCAAACTATAAAAGTTTTTCTAAAAACATCTTTAAAATTATACTAATTTATAATAAATCAAACCTTACCTCAGTTTACTAAATGCAGTAAAAATAATTCACAACTATTCTTTTAAATATACAAACCACAACAAAGAGATGTTTGTGCAACAGCAAGCTATGATCAAAAATCACCATGCCGAGTGGCATATTCTGCTTTTGTTAGGGATATATACTAACATGTACATTTGAGATCATAAGCAATTACAATGTAGTCCATGAGGTTGAGTAAAGATATATCATATTCTATAACAAACTTGACAAATCCGTTACTGAAATCTTTAAAATTTTAGCAAGCCTACAGCAATGAAGCAATGAACTAGATGAAATGTTCTGAGTGTACACTTACAAACCAAGAGGATCAGAATATTAATGGGTAATGAGGTAGAGAGAAACCCTTCACTAGCAGAACTGCTAAAAATGTGGTAAACATTATACAGCTTGTATGAGGACCATTGGATCACTATAAAGGAAAGACATCACTGATGGTCAATTGGCAAAAATGATTTTAACTCATGTATGAAGGCAACCAAATATTCCATTTTAACGATACTCCTTTCATAAAGCTTAAAGAATAAAAAAGTTTTTTGGCTGCAAAAATAAGATTGTTGCTCCTTTTCCGCTTTCCTAAAAAAAAACTTAGGGTGAGGAACAGGCTTTTTCAACACTGCAGATCCATTGAAAAAATGCTTGATACAATTAAAGAGCAGTATTTCCTCACAACTTATCAAAAGTGAAGCTTTGGAAGCAGTGTGATACTGCAAAAGAGGATTACTTTAATGGGGATATAGCCAGATCAACACCAAATATTACATATTTATTTATTTTCTAAACAGTCTTATAAATAACGAATATATGTATTTTCAACAGTATCTGATACTACTATGACCAATTAAATCATTTATGGAGGAATCGTTGAAAGATTAAAATTTTTTTATTTATATATTTTTTTAGTTCATTATATTTTAAAAGTGGATGAATATGAATCTGTAACCAGTATAAAAGTGATAAAACCAAAAATTAAAAAAAAGTTTGACATCTAAGTAAAATTATAAGAAAATTATCCATTTTCTATTCTATACTGGGAAAATATTTATTCAGTAAATATTAACATCACAGACAATACCATTATCAGATTTTTTTTTTTTACACAAATATATATACTGTATAAGTAATAATAAACGTAACACAAAAATAATAACTAAAAGAACTTATAAATCTAAAGTACATTTTCAATTAAACTTAGCATAATTACAATTAATATATTTATTAATCTCAGAGTATGTATTATACGAATTGAAAAGTAATAAATTAAAAATAATACATGCTACTAGTATTAACTAAACTTTCATAATTTCTGAAATACAACTAATCATAAGAAATAAAAAAAAAAAAATAAAAATTAGACACAAGATGTAAAAAATTATTCTAACAAGTAATCTATTTAAATTTTGTAAAACAATCTCTAAAGTTTAATTCAGTATGTTAATGCTTTAACTCTTTTACTGCTGAAAAGCGTATCATGCTTGATACAATTTAATACATACATGCATATATTTATTCTGCATATTAAAATAAGCAGAATACTGATATCATCAAGCATGCTGTAATACTATTGTGGTTTCATTAAATTACTACAGATTTTGTTTGATATGCTTTGTAAATAAAAGCTATATTTTTAACTAAGCAATACGTATAATATATAAACTTTTTACTATTATATTATCAGGAAATTATAAAATTATAGACCTGAATCCTTAAACAGCTGTAAAATTTTTAACAAATATCTCTACCTTTTAATTTAATTATTAAATACTTAAAAAAAATACCAATATTTTTGAGTTGGTATACAAATCAGCAAATTGCATATAAAAACAGATAAACTTTATTCTGTTGTTTTAGCCCTTTTTTTAATCTTCAGAGTGGTAATAAATTTAATCTTGATGTTTCTCTTCATAATACTGGTTAACTGATGGTATGCTACTTAGAGAAACATTTAAAAATCATCTAATTCATTTGGTTCAGTATTTACTTCATTTTTTATTTAAAAACCTACAATTATTACTATTTAAATTCAATTTTAACTGGCCAGTTATCCAAGCAAAAGTTTTTTTAGTACAAGTATACTACTTAGTTATTATTTTCTCAAAGAAACAAGATTCATTCCTACATCGTTAGAGGAATCACAATGTTCAGTATCTAACTTTAAATTATAATCTGGCTTTTGCAATAGAAAAAAATATTAACTAAATTCTTTTTTATTACTGTCCATCACAGTGGGCTCTTCCAAATGAAACCAAAAAAACAATTAATACAACTACCATCATGATCATCCAGCAGGAATTTTTGGCAACCATCAGTAGCTACAAAGAACATATTAGAATTTATACTGACGGTTCTAAAACCGAACATGGTGTTGGATGCTCAATATATGTAAATGAAGAAGCCCACTTTTGGAAACTGCCAGATGTGGCCAGTGTCTACACGGCAGAACTCACTGCAATTCAGCAAGCTCTTCGCTACATTGAACACTATTGCGAAGAGAGAGTGCTAATATGTTCCGATTCATTAAGTGCACTTGTCGCAATTCGGAACAAAAACATTAAGGATGTCCTAATTGCAAACATCCTGTCCATTTTATACGTTCTAAAACAATGAGGACGCGATGCGTATTTGTATGGACTCCGGGGCATGCTGGTATTACAGGTAATGAAATCGCAGACGAAGCTGCCAGAAAGGCAACAGTCTGCGATGATTTGGATGCATTTCCTGTAAGAGTGGCAGATGTTAAAAACCGTCTAACAAACATAGTAAGAAACAAGTGGAACGCTGAATGGAAGAGTTTAAATACAAAATTAAACTCAGTAAAAACTTCTCCTTATAAATGGAAAAGCGACTTTAAGTTGACTCGCCGTGAACAAGTAGCAGTGACCAGACTTAGAATCAGTCACACGCGATTAACAAATTTATATTTGTTAACCGGCGAAGTGAGACCAATGTGCGGTGTTTGTAATAAAACACTGACAATCAAGCATCTAATAGAAGAGTGTACTATATATGAGGACCTCAGAAAGAGGTTCTGTCTTACAAATAATATTAGTGCTGATCTGGATAATGGAAATGAAGAAAATATAGTTGCATTTCTACACGCCAGACTTAAAAGTCTATAAAATGAAAGCTGTGGTAAAAGATACTCTAAGCGGTAGTTTATATATATATATATATATATATATATATATATATATAAAGAAAGAAAGAAATGGTATTGATAAGTTTAATTTTAATTTCATGGTCTTTTGAGAACCTTATCTCAAATTTTAATATCGGGGCCCTTTACACCCCGTAAGTGTTTGTGATTGTCCTTGTCTTTTATGTCTTAAATGTTTTGTGTAGTTTGTGCTTTTAAATAAAATGTAAGGGCCCTTTACACCCTTACATATGACGATCCAGATGGTGATAGTAATTTCTTTTAAAGATTGTGACGAGGGCTAATGACCTTAGCAGTCGATGCCCGTAAAATTCCAGATAAAAAAAAAAAAAAAAATACAACTACCATAAACTACAATTTACTGGTAATGAACTCATAAACATTCACTGAAAATAGAAGACATTTAAATGAAAAATATGAATACAGAGATGTGGTTAAATAATCTATAAATATGACTGTAGAAGAGTTTTAGGGTTTTATATGCCATAACTTCTGCCTTCAATTTTCATATAATGAACTAATAAGTCATAAACATACAAATCTGTACAAAATGTTTCAGGAGTAAGGCTATAAAAACAGAATAGTGGCATAATCTTGTGAGTAAAGTCTCCCTCCAACCACTAATACTCATAACAACTGTGGCCTTCTTACATAATAGACATAACTAACTTTATACCAACACCACCAGTTGTTACACGATTTTAACATTTTATAAATTTACATTCTACATAATTTAATTTTAATGATCTGAAATTGAATATCCTTTAGTGAGGATGGTTGAATGACCAAACGTACTAGAAAAGAGAACACAGACAAATTGTTGGTAAGGTTGAATTTCATTATAAATAATGGTATAACTCAAGTTGTACAGAAACAAATCTATAAATATACGATACTCGTGTTCAGTAAACGTAAAAAAAAATGCATTATATTAACTTTAAATAACATTAAACAGTAAATAAATAAATAACAGAAACACAAAAATTGAACACAAGAACAAAAGGTGATCATATGAAAAGATCAAGGGTTTTAATAGAACTGAGAAGAAAAAACTTTTGATTACATCAACTATTATATGACAAATTGATTATATGGTGACTAAAATATGAGTAATGATTATAGTATATACATATGGATGCGTTGTGAATCGGCACTGATGCAAGGAATATGACTCAGGAAGGAATATGAAAAAAAAAATGAATATGAAAAATATGAAAGAATATGAGGAATATGACTCACAAAGGCTTTTGTTTATCCTTCATTCTACAAGCTAACTGAATAAGTATAGTTATTCAGTTAAGCAGTCGTTATAAATTAAGCAGTAAATAACTATAAATATAGTTATAAGTTAAGTAGTCGATCAATTACAAGTTACAGTTTCTTCTATTCAAGGCTCTGCTGCTAGTACATACAAACTTTTTTATATTAACTGCAATTTATTTCTCTATTTTATTTTTTAAATATTTAATTTCTCGGATTGTTATATTCATTTCAATCTTTAAATTATTGATCAATACATTTAAAATAATATCAATATTATCATAACTGCAAAAAAACTATATACTATTTTTTTGGAATTTTTATTTTTGTAGGTAGGATAGAAAAAATATAATGTTCCAGGAAACTGAATTATTTTATGTAGTTCCTTCAAAACATATGAACTGAATTCCATCATCAGCGGTTTTAATATCTAATCAAATATTTTTTAAAGTTTTATTATAATCCTAACAGAAACTTTTTACAAATTTACAAAAAATTTTGAATATCAATACCAAGCAGCTTAAGAGATCTTTAAGTCTAAAAAATTAATTTATCACCTATCATAAAGAATAAAAATAATACCTACTGGGCATCAGTTGCAGCAAAACACAATAGAAAATCTAATAATTAATAATAAAGAAACTATATACATGAGGTAAAGGTGTGTGTGTGTGTGTGTGTGTGTGTGTGTGTGTATGTGTGTATGTATATATATATATATATATATATAGTAGGAACTCTTTTAACTGAGCACATTTCTTAATAAAGGGACCACCACAACAAAAGTTATCAGTTCTTGTTGCCTGCACTAGCCTCACTAATAAAGGTCTGACATAAAACCTGAGAGTTACAGTAATTATATACATATACATATATATATACAATTAATGTAGTCATTGTTTTATAAACTATTGCATACTTTGTACTGTACAGTATTGGAATGAGTATTATTTAAACAAAAAATCTTTATAAACAACAATTAATAAACAAATTACCAAACACAACTCCAAAACCACCTATCTGTTGATAATAGTTTGTTGATTATTATCAGTAATGAAGATTACACTGGTGCTGCAACACCATTCTAGTACTGCTTTTCGGGAGAAATACTTTCACCTAAAATTTGATTTAACTTAAAGCTGATAAAAAAATATAAATTATATTATAAAAATCAGACTGCACAAAAATGTACTTGCTTTTGGATATTCGTAGGCAAACAGTGACAAAATAAGTCGTTAAAAATTTAATTCCTGAAAAAAGTTAACCTTTGATATAAAAAGGATAAGTTTTATCTATTATCAATATAAATATTGAAATGAATGTACATTTTTTCATAACATTATCATGTAGCCAACCGCCTGTGGCTGAAGACCACATTTTTGTGGTTTGCTATATATAAAATCAAAAAATTCTAGTACTGGAAAATTTGTAAGCGCACCCCTGCCAATAAAAAAAATATTCAAAGGATATGATAAGATAAGACAAAATAATATGAACAATTTGATTTAACTTAAAGCTGATAAAAAAATATAAATTATATTATAAAAATCAGACTGCACAAAAATGTACTTGCTTTTGGATATTCGTTATTTAATATCAACAATTTTTTTATTTTTTTATTTAACAATAATGAAACTGAGTCACACACTTTAGTAATGGGTGACAAACTGTGCTAAATAAAGGTTTAAAAAGAATTGAAATTAAGAAATTAATAATACATCATCATGTTGAAACCAAAATTTATCTGCCTTAAAGATGAATTTTTGTTTCCACTGCACATAAATATTTATGAAAACTCAGTTATGTATGCAGTTATAAAATATTATAATAAGCTTCGTCAAAGTATTAAGAAAAATTTATTCTATTGATAATTTCAAAAAACATCCTTTGAAATTGTTTAGGAGAAAAGCTAAAACAACAAATTAATTTTTTTTACTGTCAACAGTAATTATGATCGTTGATCTTAATATTAATATAAAATTTGAATATGTTTTTAATGAATTACAAATTCAAAGTTTTACTGGGTTCGATGATTTTTGCTATGACTGGTGGTGATCTTGCAACCTACTGATATAGCACTAGGTGTTTCACCATTTATAACTAATAAAATGATTGTATTTTTAAATATTCTTTTTAGATTCTCTTGTTTATGTTTATTTTATTTTATATATTATATTTAAATTTTATATATATACTTAGTCATGTTGCCTACCTTTCTGTTGGATCTAAGGATGTTACGCAACAACAGAAATCAAATAAATAAATATAATTCATTTCAATCTTATATTCTGGCTTCTATCTCCTCTGCTGTGTTTAAAAAACAATTAAATGTATATATATCATGACGGTTTCAAAATTGAAGTCAAAATGATCTATTATATTAATATACAAATTTTTATTAAAAATTTCCCTAATTAATCCTGCTTGTTACTAAACTTGTTTTTTGTAATTTTTCTTATTCAATTATTACTTATCATAATTTGTTTTTGTATGTTTTACATTTACATTGTTGTATTATATAAGTTCTGTGAATATACTTTGATAATTATATTGTTAGCATGATCTTAAATTTATAATATATTTAAAATTAGTCGACCCCTTGATAATGCAAGTCTTTTGAGCAAATGTATATTCAAAATTAATGCTATATTTTAATAATTAGTAAAATAACAATGCTTATAATGTTTTACATTTTTTAAATCTCTGTATTTTATTTTTTATTTTTTTTAATAAATCTTCATTATAATACATATTTGCTATCTGCAGAGAAACAATTTTAAAACACACAAATTAACAGTAATACAAAAAAAAATAACACAAATATAATATAACAAAAAATAATGGTAAACATCTTCTCGGACAGGAAAAGGTCTCTATTGATTTTTTTGTCTTGAGACCATAAATGCCAATTATTATCGCAAACAATATTGCTCTGAAACACACCTACCGCCAAACTATGAAAACCACTATTTGCCTAAAAACAGAAAAACTGTTTTAAACCTTCAGGTGAGAAGTTTTGACCTGAAACCAGTGACTCTCATTTTTTACTAAACTCTAAAAAACAAAATGTGGCCGAACCAACTTTCAAGGCAAATTATAAATGACAATGTTTAAACATGATAAATAAAGCAGGAGGAAAATTTTTATGATCCTGAAATCAAGAGATACATAGCGACTACATTGAAAAAAACATACATTCTAAATTGATCCAAAAATAAATACTTTTAAAATGCTTTTCTCATCCACATATCTATACTTTCTGAAACCACTTAGCATTTATAAACAGATCGATAATCTACTAATTTTAACGTTTTTACCTCAACGAAAGAAAAATGTTTACCATAAATTTATACAAAAATATAATAAAAGGAAATAACAATGAAAACAATTAACTAATCAATATCATGATGATAATCATCATATTCTTCAAAATCATCATCATCATCATCATCATCGTCGTCATAATCATCATCCCCTATTACGTTAGTGCTACCAGTATTACTTGTAGCATTTCTTGTTACACTCGTCTGTCCGACATAATCACCACTACTACTTGTACTAGTATCATCGTTATGCTTATTTAAAATATTCATTAACGTTGAACATAATTCTTCATTTACTTCTAACGAATTCGGTGCTTCTGATATAACTACCCATGCATCATCACTACTTTTAACTTCTTCTCTACATACTGGACATGTCTTATGATTAACATTCCTAAAACAAACAAGCATTATTATTTTTTAAAACTTATAAATTGTACCCTAAATATGATTTTCATATTCTATATTTGTTTCAAAAGATATTGATAATACCATTAAACAACAACATTCTCTCTAAAATTACAAAATTGTAAATACTACGAGATTAACACACTTTGAATTGAGATAAATAAAATTAAATCCATTCAGAATATAATTATTTGAATTTTTTTTAATCCGGTTGAATTGACATTTTTTAAATAAAATTATATAAAATTTATTTTTTGTACAATTTTCTAATGAATTTTAAACTAAAAGTAAATTGAAAATTTTTTCAATGTCGCCAAAGCAAACAGATTAATTTAGAATAATGCAGTTAAGGTTTTTGATTTTTTAAATGGGAAATGAAAAGAGAAGGAAATACAACCACGGTACGGAACAGTAAAGATGGCCATAAGTAGAAAAAGAGAAACATGGAAAAAATAGAGGATGTTATTACTAAAGAAACAAAAATCAGTATCAGGAGGAAAAAAATAATACAAGAAAATAATAAAGGATGAAATTATGTTGTTAGTGGGTCAAATATAAATCAGACTTTTGTTTTTAGCATTTATTAATACAGAATAAAAACAGAAAGCATATTTATTACATTTCTATATAGTCTCCCTGAAGGTATGCATATTTTTGTGCGGGCAGCTTGTGGATCCCTTCTTTATAAAAAGTTTGAGGGCATGTCACAAGCCAAATCCACATTAATTCCTTTCTCTACTTCATTGTCCTCTCAGTGCCTCCTTCAATAACCCAAATAAAAAGGAATCATAAGAGATAAAAATGGGTTGATCAGGGTATTTCCTAGAAAACGTTTTTATTTATATCCAAGTGTTAACATCTTCCTGAAGCCTGCCATTATTGTGAAGAAGAATCACATCTCCAACCGGCTGATGGTGCCTTTCACTTTGTCCAAGAGATGGCAGTAGCATGCAGTACTCACTTCCATGTCGCTCCACACTCACCAATTTTAACTTGAAAGTGTAGAGTTGAACAAATATCTTGTTACATGTGATTAATTGATGCAAAAAATTATTTACTCTCAGGCCGTCGGAATCGATTCAGAAACCTTTGGCAAGATTCCTTCTTTCAAGCCCGCTTCTGATTTTGGGTCAGAAGTATTGGAACCCACCATAGACTTTAGGAACCAGAAGTAATATGGAATGGGTACATCCATGGCTGGAACCCACTTCTGAAGCAATTTCATTAACTGTGAGTTGCAGATTGTTTTTACTGAGATAACAGAAAGATCTAATATCATGAGCCACACTTTTTTCTTATTGTGACTTCGGTTTCTACAGTTTCAAGTCCTCCTTTAAATTTGCTGAACCGATTGAAGACTTGGGCTTGTGACAATGTCATCATATACACAAACTGTGCACCCAGACCAGTCAAAATCTTTAAGAGTTTGATAACCTCATTTGTGAGAAACTGCATGATAATATATTGTGAGAGTAACAATGGAATCTCTTGCTCTTTATCAGAAAAAAATGAATGTCAAGGTGGTGGAGCATCCATCCTTTAAATACTCCTCTGGGCCAGCCCATTCATGTTTATACCCTAGCCGTGAAAACAAAAATCCAGTTTATATTTGATTAATCATTGTAAATGGAACTAGTAAAGAAACTAAAGGTGTAGAACAGGAAAGAATAAACAACAAGCTAAATTACAGACAGAAGGAAAGTAGGTAGAGAATACAGTGATAAAAGATGAATTGAATGAAACAGTACTAAAGAGAAAATATAAACATGAGATAGAAAAATATTTGGAGGAATTATTAAATATTAATCGGAAAGATGGAGGTGGTTATAAGCAAAAAACTTCAAATGACTGACTAAGGGCGGAAATATAAAGGAGTCTAAATCCATTCAAAACCTCTGAATGCTATCAAATTGTTATGTAAACCACTAACAAACTTGTTTCAAGCAAATTGTGAATCTATTTTTCCTGTAGCTATTCTGAATAGTTACCAAACTTTATTTCAGAATAGTAGGCAAATTATTTTAGTTTGATTTCGATTTAAAGCAGTTTGGAATGAAATTCACTTTATCTCTTTAAATGGACTGTTGTAACTGTCCTTTTGAATATTTTTTGATTTGTAACAGAGCATTGATCTGAGTATAAGTTTACATAATTGACTAGTTCTTAAATTTAATATAATTAGTTTTAAAATTCAAATCTGCTGCTATTCAATCTAGAGTAACCTGTTTGTTTGTGATTTTTGCTACTTAAATTCAATTAATTATAAAATTTCTCTGATCCATGCCATGCCCTTAACATTTCTCCTAAAAATATACTTTTTCAATTTTAAAACAAATTTCCTACAAAGAAGATACCTTTGATCACATAAAGATAAAAATTGAGTACTATTTCATCTAATAGTGAACTTACATACTCAAATGAAACGACTAGCACTAGATAGGGAATCTTGGAGAGCTGCATCAAACCATACACATCGAACTTACACATTTTTATTTTACTTTAAATTTTGAAATTTCGCATTTCTCACTAGTGCTATAATTATTTTCAATATAGAATACAGCACCTCAAGAAAACCCTAAGTTTGTCATAATTATTAAATATTTATTATGCTACATATGTATTCTCATATAAAATATAACCCACACCAGGTTGATCAAGTAGTAAACTTGTAGTAAATCAGTTGATTTTAAAGTCGAGAGTTCTAAGGTTCAAATCCTAATACAGTTGCTTTTATTTGAATTTGAATATTACATAGTGAATACTGGTATTCTTTGGTGGTTGGGTTTCAATTAATCACACATCTCATCTCAGGAATGGTTGCCTGAGTCTATTCAAGAGTATATATTAACCAGTACATTCATACAGTTATTTATGAGTCACTAATGACTTTTAATTGTTGATGCAGCTATAAATAAAAATGTAAAACATAATATCATCTCTTGGAGCTCTCTCAACGAATTAGAAGAAGTTTTTAAGATATAAAAACAGGCTGTAAGATCATCCGGCATCCCCAAGAACAAATCGGCAAGGCCTATATTTCAAAAATTAAATATGTTAACTTATCCTTGTCTTTATATTTATGAATGTGCAATCTTTGATAAAAAGAATGGTTATGGCATATTCTTGAAAAATTACAATATCACCTTAAACAAAACCCACAACAGAACTATTTTTGTATAACTCAACAGAATACTTTGACTTACAACAAAGAGCCTTACTATATTATTATGTTTGCATTACAATTTTTAAATAGATTCCTGAGCCATTAAAAAATCTTACCAATTTAATTAGAATACAATTAAAAGACTTTCTTTTATGGGGATAATATTATTCTGTTCCTGAATTTTTAAATACCAATTAAAAACAAAACAAAAAAACTTGCTTTATCTGCATCCAGTTCATCAATATGCATATAAATATGTGCTCAATATAATTTTTAATAATCTGAATTGTGAATTATTTTGGAGTAATTTTTTATATTTAATGTATTTACATTAACATTATTTAATGTTTGTATTTAAATAATTAATATGGACTTGTAACATACTGTTTTTTATCTTAATTTGTTTTTAAACTTATAATTTATTTTATATCGATGTGATTTATATAATGTATTTTTACGTATCATAATAGAATAGTTTTATTTATTTACAAATACAAAGAAAGAGCTAAGCATAATAGATCGCTTTCTTTTTTCCAACTGAAGCCTACAAACACTATTATTGGTTTTCAAGCTCAAAGATTTTTAAAAAATTAATTAACACATCTCTTTTAGTGGTTCCTTAATAATAAAAATCGATCAAGTTTTCTCAGCATGAGAAAACTTGATCATAAGGCTTGAGATCCTTTTTTCCAATACATTCAAATTTATCATAGGCAATAATATTTATATATTATATCTTTATATAACATTAAACAAAAAAAAGTCATACTGTTGAGTATAAGCAAATAAATGTATGAGGACAGTTCGAAAAGTAACCTTTAATTGGCTATAAATAAAAAAACCTGCATAAATAAAGTTATTTTATTACGTACAGCTTTTAACTATTTTTCAATATAGTTGCCATTTAAATTCAAGCATTTGTCACAGCGTTTCACTAATTTACAAATGCCTTCATAAAATTCAGCCGCCTAAGCACCTAGCCAACCTTTCATGGCATTTTGAAGTTTGTCGTCATCATCAAAATGCTGCGACGCAAGCCATTTCTTCATGTGAGTGAAGAGATGAAAATCACTCATTGCCAAATCCAGGCTGTAAGGGGATGATAAAAAATGACATTTCAAATTCAAGAACTTCTGGATCAGAAGTTCTTGAATTTTTCTATCTCTGTGAGGAAGTCATACAAAAAAAAAATGGTGTCATCACTGTCATGATGTTTGTTCACTTAAGTTTCTTCAAAGTTTCACAGTAGACTGCTGAAGTAATTATCATACCACATTCCATAAAATCTACTAGAACTCCCTTGATACATCAAAAAACCGTAGCCATAGCCTTCCTCGTTGACAAAGTTTGACAGGCTTTCTTTGGCTTGCATACAGAACTGGTACGGCCCCAGGCCATCGACTTGTTTCATTTCAATGTTCACATAGGATTTCATGTTTCATCCCCAGTCACAATTCTCTTCAAAACACTTTCTCCATCTGCACCATAGCGTGAAAATCTAAGGCAGAGTACACTTGTTTGGTTCAATGGATCTCTGTGAGAATTTTTGGAACCTACCGAGCACAGAACTTTCAGTAGTCTAATTTATCATTAACAATTTTATAAAAAATCGTATGAGATATTTTGTGGGAACTGTTCATAAAGTTCAGGAACGGTGAATCTTTGATTTTACACACCTTTTCATCAATTTTATAGACAAGATCATCAGTCACAACAGAAGGCGTCCTTCCATTTTTTAAAAATCAGACCCATTGCCGCACTATACCATCACTTATAACATTTGGGATACACACAATACAAAACTGATGATGGATGTCTGCTGCAAAAACATTTTATGCCCAAAGAAATCTTATGACAGCATGCACCTTGCATTTTCCGGTATTTTCGATTGCAGCACTCATGTTTTTAGGTTATAAAAAGCAAACGGACCTTAAAGCTGTGGATACATCTGCATACTTTATGAACTTTTTATCTTTGAATGAAAGTCCTAATACATTTGTCATACAAAAGTTTTGTATGACAAATGTAGTAGTCGGTGAAGTGGTCCTTCGATTCACACCAAACCATCGGTACAGCAAATGGCATGGCTCATCGTTTCCCCTTCAACCATTCAGTTAGAGTTACCGAGCAAGATATGAAAATAACATGAAGCACCCAGATTTTATCTTGATCTCAGAGTATACAATCAAAATAAAATCTATAAGCTGTTTTAATCAATTCAGAAATAGCCTTTCTTTGAAATTTAGGCATATATTTACTAGACATAACAAAACTTGTGTGGATGATTTGAACATCCACAAGTGTTTGTATTACAAAGAATTGATGAAAATATAGCCAAACACTAATAACTCTATGAAACACAACACACAGTATAGATAAGTGAAGCTAGACCCCGCTTGTCTATACTTGTGTAAGATTTTAAGCTTGAAGTAGGTAACAACAAATATCTGTATGATGTCATACAAATTTTGTGTTGATTAGTGTTATCAATGACAATGCCACCCTGTGGTGGAGTGATGTTATCAGTGAATTTCATCCAGATTCTAGGTTTGCATCCCAGTCACAATGGCATCTTTACACATTACAAAATTAATTTTCATCTGTCAATAATTGTTTATTGGTCATCAAACTGTTGTTGCTGTATAATTATAACATGTACTTTTTATACCTGAGGTAGTTAAAAAGTAATGTAAAATAAAATAGGACTATAATAATGAAAAGACATGTAAGAAAAATAAAATTAAACTATTAATAATAAATGTAACATTTTTTTTATACATGATTTTTAAGTGGATATGAAAATAAGAGTAGCTTAGTAAGAAAAAATTCATTGTATTTGAATTTGGAATGGAAGAATACAGAATACAAATGCAACAATTTTACACAAAGATTTCCTATATAATAAAACAAATATATTCAATTTCTACATATTTTAATAAAAATAAACAACTTACCATTTTTCGATACAAGGTTTACAATACGAATGTGCACACGGAAGCATAACATTAGGTGTTCTATCAAGACATATACAACATTCAACAAATTGATCTTGACTGTCACCATTATTTTTTTTACTTGTGGATGAAGAAGCTGCACTTGTAACTTTATCCACTTCTTGTAATAACACAGATGCAGTCATCTTATTTAACAGTATAGCTGGAGATGATACAGCTGTGGTTTCTGTGGTCGAAGTCGATGGTTCTTGAATGCGATTATCTTCAGTCTGTTCTGATGTCGACAATTCAGGTAATAAACCTGTTTCTTCTACCGCTTCTTGGCATTTTGATATTTGTTGTGCCGTTTGATACTGATTATTAAGTGCTCTGAATACCTAAAAATAAAAAAAATTCAAATATAAGAATTATTTTTAATGATATAATAACAATTAATCTAAATTTAACAGTTTTAATAAAATTAAATCAACGTAAATACACTTGCGTGCTTCAAAAATATTCTAATAAATGAAAATCAGATTCATTCTGATACCTCTGACTAACTATTAACAGATGTTATTAACAGATAGATATGATAAGTTAGATTTTAAAGTTATTTTTACTTTATTAAAATAAAATATTTATCTAAAAATGATGTCTTCTACTGATTCTGAAAGAAGTGCTAGAAAAATTTTCTGCAAGAAAAGTTTAACTTGGAAATTATGTCTTGACACTGTTAAAATACAGCGTTCAAAAAGTGACGCAACCTTACGGAAAAATGATTCATTTTTTTTTGTTGCTGGTTTAATTGAGAAAAATTGAGGAAAAGTGGATTGCACAATGCAGTAGAGAATATTCATTGCCTCCCAATACATTAGATGTACCAGATATGCCCAGACCCGAAATAACTTCACAGAGAAGTATGGTATGGATGCACCATACAAATCCTCCATCAAGTGGCTGTTCGACAAGTTCCAAGAGACAGGGAATGTGGCAGATGGAGCCAAAAGTGATCAACCAAAAGTGCTAACACCAGAAAAATTTATCGACTTGCAAGCTTTTCATATTTTGTTAGTCCAAGAAATTTGTGTGATGCCTATCTACCTGGTCTGGTCTCTGTTCGTAGTGCCTACAAGGCATCGCGCAAGTGTTTAAAGATGCATCCGTACAGAATTCCAGTTGTTACCTGCAGACACTGGAAAACATGCAGCTTTCTGTCAGTGATTCATGTCATCTGTAATGCCAGATAGGGATGAATTCTACGATTGGTTTTTGTTTGATGAGGCTTGGTTTCCTCTTGATGGATATGTGAATGCAAAGAATTCATGCTTTTGGTGTACAGAAATTCCACATTAGCTGCACAAGTATCCTCCGTATGGACAAAAAGTGGGTGTTTGGTATGTAATGTCACGTAGGTAAATCTTCTTTACATTCTTTTATGGCACAGTGAACAGTGAGCACTACATACATCTCAACCCCTTAGGGGAAGACACCCTTCCTGTTTTGTTAGGGTCTCAGCCCGTTGATACCCAGTAATTTCAGACTCCCTAGGAGAAGACACCCGCCTAGTGACATTCCAGTCGCCACATCACCCCATTCCTGCTCCTTGTTCCTACCCCTGTTGGGATTTAACGGGAGTTATCCATCTCCCTCTGACATTTTACATCTCATAGTAATAAGCCTGGCCTCACTGGGATGCTACCAATGTAAATACCTCGGTAGACATTTGCATCGATGATTTATTAACTCAGCTTCTGCCTTCGCTGTAGGCCTCACCCAGACATCTTGAATGTCCTACATCATATCCCTCTAAACTAGCTAACTGAGCTTGTGGAAGCGTGAACCCTTCGCCTAGTTCTACTTATTATGAGCCAATTTTGTGAATGTCTTGTAATTCGAGGTAATTAAACACAACATATCACCAAAGATGTTGATCGCAACAATGAAATTTAGTCCTAGTTCCTTTAGTGAACTCAACTTTAGTTCAAACCCCAGACTTGAGCACTACATACAGATAGCGCAACAGTTTGTAAATGCTACACCTGCAGACCAGCTAGATTGCACACAGTTTCAGCAGGAAAACGCTACAGCTGACACAGCCATCACTACAACTTTCTTGGAACAGTGTTTTCATGGACAAAAGATTTTGAAGGGGTAGTGGCCCTCTCAGTCTTCTGATTTACCCCCTACTGACTTTTTTTGTGGAGATACCTTAAAGCTGCTGTTTACTAAACTCATCCTCACACACCATTACCAAATTTCAGAGCAAAACTGAACGATGTGTCACTGTAATTCCTCAACAAACATTACAACATATGTTTAAGAGCATGCAACGTCATATTCAATTATGTGAATCGGATAATGGAGGTCATTCTCAACAGCTATTGACACTTAATCATTTTCCCATAAGGTTGCATCACTTTTTGAACAGACTGTAGTTTACTTGGTAAAAATATTATATACATAATTAAATAAAATGTACAAAATTTACCCTTAAAAATTCATTAAGATTCATAAGTCTGTAACTATCAATTTCTGCTGTAATCGGATTTATCTTAACACAAGCAATACGAATTCTTGATCGCCAAAATACTGAAGTATCTGTACCACTTTTTATAACAAATATTAACTGTTTACCTTCAGAATCCATACAATGCTGTGATCTAAAACAAGAAGAAAAAATATTAAAATAAATAATATTAACATTTTTACAATACAGTAATATAATGTTTTAAATGACTAATAAAGTAAAATATCATCACTTATATATATTAAAATATATACTGTCGCTTATATAAATTAGTCATTTACTTTATTTTGTTTTCAGATTCAAAATCTTTCTTGAGAATAAAAAAAATAATGTTATTGGAAGGAAAATATTATAAGATGAGGTTGAAATACAAAAATCAAGTGTTTGATTTTTGTAAGATGTGTGAATCAAGTGTACGAAGTCAAGCTTTGTAAATATCAGAATCTGTGATATAGTTTTACACTTTGAATAGACCAAATTATCTACATTTGGACCATTTAATTATTAATATTCAGCAGCTGACTTCTGTTAAGCAACTTATTGTCATAAATTAAAGTATGGTATTTTAAAAACTTTTAAGTTAAATGGATAAAGTTATTTTACTATAGTGATAATTTTTAATTTCTTGTATTACTATGCAAGTTGAATATTTAGGGAAAATACAAATTTCTACCGCACTGTCAATTAATTTTCATCAGTTTTATAATAAAATAAGCTTGCCAGGCTTTGCCTGTACCTATAAAATTTATTATTCAATCATTAGATTGTTTACGCTATCGAATAATCTCTCGGTAAACTGTATTCCTAAAATGAAGTTTAGATCAATGAATGTGAAACTTGATGGATCCCCTGTTTTTGATAACATTACACTGTTGTCGGTGAGAAAAAATGACTTTCTAAAACTATTCACTTAATGAAAAATATAATTTTCAGTGGACAGAAACCTGTTCAAAACCAAAGATGTAGAGACAGCAGCAGCAAAAACGCCACACAATATGAATATGGGGTTTATTAAAAACAATGTTCATATGTTGGGGATACAGAATTTTAATAATGGTTCTAAGTTAGTTTACACTAAAAAATTATTTAAAGCTATCATACAACTCAACTGCTTTTATTGTATGATAGAAGACAATCCAGTGACCTATAGCTCCATCATAAATTATTAAATCACCTTTGTAATAAGCAGATTTTTTGTTCAATTGTTTTCACATAGAAGTTTTAACATAGTTCTAATTTTTTTTTAATATAATTCAAAATTATTGAAAGAAATATAGTGTTTAAATAAAAGATTATTGAAAAATATAATTACACAGACAGAAATTACCAACTATACTGTGATGACACAGCATTGGTCAAAGATAAAACCAGTTGAGTAGTTGACTTCAGTATATACTATGTTATGCTCCATGTGTTGGGGGGGGGGGGGGTATATTGTGAACTACTTGTCACATGGTAAGGACTCTGGTTAAAGTGCAAGTATAAAAGTATAAGAGGGCTTCAATATAATAAGATAAGCAGTATGTCTAAATAAGTTATTCACTATGTATTTGTGTCTTAATGTCGACATTAAACATTAAAAATTTTCTCTAAATCTTCTAGACTATTTTAAAAAATGCTGACAACACAGTTGTAGGCTTTCCCATCACACAGCTAAAGCTGCATTCTGGTAGAGTCCTACAACTGTGGGTTGTATCTGATGAATGGCCTACACATACAACTTAATTTAAAATATTTATCATTTTATTTAAACATATTTTTTCGTTTACTTAATTCAATAACTAAAGTGAGCACACATACCATATTTGAGTCGCACAGGTGTGGCGGTACTAGCAGTGTCAGTCGGCACTAACTAAACTAATGTAATTTCACAACTTGCATAGAAAAAATTTTGCTTGTACGGGCAGCACCAGACTGCTGTAACCACAAGGTTTAATGCACCAGGTACAGAGTCGACCGGGTGATCAAGTTCTAGACCCAGCCAGATCGAGTTACATTTTAACAGTTTAAATATTATTCATTTATTTAATTCTACTGTTTACCTGTGATGTCACAACATAGAAGATGACTAAAACAGCATTTTTTGGGGTGGAGGTGCAGTTTTGCAAAAACCTTTTTTTACAAATATTGTTATTTTTTAATCGTTAATAAATCTGCCTAAGAAAAATACGATGTTATTTAAACAAAATTTTGAGATACTGATGTGGTGACCTTGCTCTACAGCCTCACCCCCTTGACCTTTTAGGTTAAAAATTTAATGGCATCAATGCCCCCCCCCCCCCCATTATATAGAAGTAATCTGACCAAGTTTGGTCAAAATCGGTAAAGTAGTTCTACAGATTTAAGGTGATTTAGAAGCCAACACCTTATATACATACATAAGATGATTAACATCCAGAAAAAATCCATCCAATTTTTTAGGTCCCTTAAATATCAAACTGTCAAGATCCAGTGAAAACCGTGTATGCCAAAACTGGACCTATTATAATACTTTCCCTTCTAGAGTTATAGCTCTGCTATAGCGCTATCTAGATGAAAGTAAAATAAAGGTGTTAGGGACCTTCTTTTTTAAAAAAATATTTAAAATTATATAACTCACATGAGGCTGAGTTTACGGTTACTGGAAAAAGAATATTTATTGATTTATATAATAATAAATAATACTATAATAATAATAGTAATACTGAGTTAATAGATAATTTTCATTCAAAAATGAGCTTAGGTTATTGGATTCACTATTACCGATTTGGGCTGCTAACGTGCTTTCAGAATAGGGCTATCACTTAAATGTCTCATGACTTGTTTTCAGTTAATCCTGACTGTACAACATCAATGAATTAATTTTGAAAATACAAACTAAACAACTGATGTCCTTAAGTGCAAAATTGTTCAATTGCTGGTAAACATAGCCAATGGTGAATTAATCCTCATATAACAACTGTGTACTGTCGACTGATTGCTTTTAATTTACTTGTAGTAATTGGCTGAAAGAAAAAAATAGTTAATGGTTTGAACATCTGTGAAGGAAATTATATACCATACGGTACAAAATGAAGAAATTTTAACAATTGAAGAGAGAAGTTAAAAAAAAAAAAAACAGGACAAAGCTACACCTTATGAAACAGCCATATGATTATTTATTTATTACTTTTTTTTAGTAACTTCATATCCATGTTACCAACCCTGCTCCTTTCATTTATGACGAGAGAAGAATATTGTAAAAATGGGAAATGCCAAACCTGCCATGTTAGCATTTAAATACAGAACATTCCGGATGAAAGCCATAGACTATATAGCTTACCCAAAGGTCACTAAATGATTTACTCATCATTTTACGTGAATTTTATTCTTAAAGGAAATATAAAGTAGTAAAGAAAGATACAAATTAAAATATACAAAACAGACGATAGTCTACAGGGTAAAAGAAGAATGTCAAAGCTAAAACAGTGAACCAGAACAGAAAGAATGGACAAATATATGAAACAAAGGAAACAACTGATAAGATAAAACAATAATTTCCTATAACATATTGATTACATCATTTAGTATTCAAACTTTTGCCATCACTGCTACTTTATGTATCTTTAAATAATTTAAAAATTAGTAAATTGCATTAATCATAATACTTACAGCCCGTTTAACTTTCTAAGATAGTCTAAGAAGTCTTCATAACTTAGCGTAGCTATCTCAGACAATAATCTTGCCTGTCTGAATACTTCTTCACTAAATATTTCAACATCATCTGTTATTTTTTTATCTAAACTACCTGTCTGCCCCATTCTATAAGTAAAGAGAAAAAAATAACATTTCGATTCAAATTTAAAAAAATAATATAAAGACAGTCATAAAAATACATACAAGATGATCTATAATAAATACATTAATATCAATATCAAAATTCATCCTCATTCCTTTAACAAATTCACTATAATAGCTTTTCCATTTATTTATCCTACAGATTTAAATAAATTTACTTTCACAAAAATCTGAACAATGGAAAATATATTTTAGACATTTTTCACCGGTAAAAATTGCAAAAAATAACATCGTTCAATTAATAATGAAATTCATCTGATCGTTTCTTGTAAAAACATCAATAGTAGCAGTCTCCTACATGTTGAATCACACTTTTTTTTACACGTCACTTAAAATCATGTGTTTTCAGACAAATGAAAGACATAACACTTTCTTTCAATACGTTTTAAAGCAATAACAGGCTTTTGAAAAAATCTAAGACTGAAAATATTTATTCAAGTGAACAATAAAAAAGAAATTCTTTACATAAAATTACTTCTAATTTGTTTACAAAATAATTTTTTTTATTCTAATCCATATATAACAATATGTAATACATATTTTTTTCTTGATGAAATCGCCACATTGAAGATTATACGTCAGATATGGAAATGGAATTTTTGTAGCATATGAAAAATGCCATGTCTGACCGGGATTCGAATCCAGGACCTCCAGATGAAAGGCCAAGACCCTCCCACTCTGCTACAGAGATTGGGCATTCCTGAAATTAAATAAGGAATGAGTAGATAGTCTGCTCCATGGATACAAACAAAATGATGCCCCAGCATTTAAGTGGATAGATCTAAGCAAACCCTAGCAAAATGTTAATCAGGATATCACAAAATACATAATCATAAAACTAAACATAGTTGTGATTAAAGGCCATATTAATTATTTAAAATTTAAATACACAAAATAGTATTAACATAAATATACAAAGATATTTAACGCAAAAAATAAGTACAAATTAAATTACAAGCCAGAAGAGTTCCGTTATCTGGTTTAGCAGACATAAATATTGTTAGTTTTAAAGAATAAGGGAATATTTATACTATTATATATAGAGGAATAAAGTTCTTGTATGTTCAGCATAAACAAAAAACTACTCAATCAATTGTAAGTAAATTTTTAATCATGTTTCTCAGCATAACTGGGGTTTTTGGATGTATTTCATCTCATACAAAAAAAAAAAAATTATTTTTTATATATATATAAAAAGTATATATAGAAGTATATTAGTATATATAGTAATGGAGATTTACTGGTTGAAGTAAAAACTTTAATGAACTGCATTATTTAACTGTGAGTCTCTATCACTGTGTGAGCAGGGTTTGAACTGAAAGATTTGAATCAATCTAATGAATAATATTACAAAAATTATAGAATTAAATTTATGTTAAAATAATATTAAATAAAATTAAAAAAATTCTGTTTAATAATAATGAGCTTCCCATGGAGACTGCATGTGAGGCTAGAGTACTGAGAGGTATATGAGCAACTCATGGGAAGCTAGACTGATCACCACCATCAACTGGTAACAAACAGGGTGCCTCGGAAGCACTGTTTTGGAAGGTGCAATGGGGTGCTCTTATAATATCTCTGCAAACAATCTTTCAATTTTCCAAATTCAAATTGGGCATTTGTTAGTAGGTCAAAGGCTAACTTTTGCAAGCATCAGGAACACTCTTGATCTAACAAATCATGGTTATTCGGAAATCTACATATATAAAGTTGGATACTTTTCAAGAAGACGCCGGGCAGCCGATCTGTATTAGTCAGTTAGTTGTTAGATGGCGCCACTGAAAGGAGACAATAAATAAATTAAAAAAATTATAATCTAACATTATAAAAATAAAATATAATTATAAATATAATCTAACCAAACTTAATCTATGCTTGCTTAGCTCGCTAACCTTGACTAGCGAACAACGCGAGCGTAGATTAAGTTTGCTTCGATTATATTTATTCTTTTAGATTTATTTATTATATAAATTTTTATATATATTTATTTATTTATATAAATTTATTATACAGTGCACCTTCAATTTACACGTTTGTTACGTTCCGGAAAATTTCCACGTACAATGAAATCACATAAATTGAGACTCACATTTAAGGTAGAAATACAGGTTAGGTTCTAGTTATACAGTAAATAATATATGTAAATAACTGTACTCAAAAAATACTGTACTTTATTTTACTATTTTATTATTACTGTGTCATTGTATTATTTTAATGATGTTTAATGTATTATTTTAATGCAGAAATACAGGTTAAGTTCTTGTTAAGTTACACAGTAAATTACTGTACTTTATTCTACTATTACAGTATCACTTTATTATTTTAATGATAATACAGTACAATGCATATATTTAAGAAGAAAAAAAATATCTACTATTTATTTATTTTCTCCTTTTAGTGGCACCATCTAGCAACTAACTGACTAACTGCAATGACAGCTGACTACAGATTGGCCGTGGGCAGACCCACCAGGTTGGTCTAGTGGTAAATGCATCTTCCCAAATCAGCTGATTTGGAAGTTGAGAGTTCCAGCATTCAAGTCCTAATAAAGGCAGGATTAGTCTAGTAGTAAGACTTGACATCGCAAAATCAGCTGATTTTTGATGTCGTGAGTTCTAAGGTTTGAGTCCTTATAAAGGCAGTTGCTTTTATATGTATTTAAATGTAAGACTGTGGATACCGATGTTCTTTAGTGATAGGGTTTCAATTAAATACACATCTCAGGAATGGTCAACCTGAGTCTGTTGAAGATTACATGTTTAACGGTACATTTGCACTACGCCTGCAGCTACGGTCAGGCATGGAAAGCCGTTAGCAGTGACTGCAGTTGCTAATCTATAAACACACACAAACACATACACGGCAGTAGCTGAAAAACTGGTTGAGTAAACAAATTAATATTAAGTATAAAACGATTTCAAGTACGTAAAATAAAACTGGATTAAAGTAAACGAATCCGCCGGGTTGGTTTAGCAGTGAACGCGTCTTCCCAAATCAGCTGATTTGGAAGTCAAGAATTTCAGCGTTCAAGTCCTAGTAGACACTTACTTTTATACAGATCTGAATACTAGATCATGGATACCAGTGTTCTTTGGCGGTTGGGTTTCAATTAACCACACATCTCAGGAATGGTTGAACTGATACTGTACAAGACCACACTTCATTTACACTCATACATATCATGCTCATTCATCCTCTGAAGTAATACCTGAACAGTAATTCCCGGAGGCTATAAAGGAAAAAAGAAGAAAAAAAAGATCAGCCATGGGCATCTTCCTGAATAGCAGTTAAGTTTGTCTGTTTGTATGTTCTCGCATTACATGAGAAACAATTAACAGATTACTTTCAAATTTGCAGGATATATTTAAGTTATCCCAGGGAAGGTTTTAACACATCGACTAAGACCCTACCTCCCTTGAAGGTTAAGATATTAAAGATGTTAAATAATACTTAATATGCTTCACCTCCCCAAGGAGGGTGAAGTTGTGAATTAAAGATATTCATTAAGAAAAAATAGATTAATCCTTTTACTTCATTATTATATTTCTCCCACCATGGCAAAGAAATAAGTTATGAATTTTTTGTCATCAAAGATGTATGTACTTCAGTTACCACAGTTACTATTACATTATCTTTTAAAATTTAGTTTCCTTTTCAGGTTTCTATAAGGCCTTAATACTATAATCAATATTTATCAGTATTATTCTTACAACCATGAGAATAACATACAGTGCTGGGAATCCGGGATGGGAGCCTTCTGGGTATGTGGGAATTGTGACTGAAGCAAGCTCTGCAGATGTCCAGGGCACTGATCCCCCTAGCAAATTGGGAATGGCGAGCTCTGAGGCCATGGGGGTAGGTCCCTTGGCCTCAGGAGACCCTAAAAAGCCCCAAGTTGGCTCCAGGATTTACCCGGGCTGACCTGAGCCAAGAGAGTCCAGGTACTGGCTAGGGGGCTACCTAATTTATAAATACAAACAAAAGTATAAGTTAACATTATTTTCTAAATATCAGTTCACATGATTCATAGGAACACCAATCAATGATGTACAGCCCAATTTTGTATCCAGATGATTCATGCTGACTTTTTTTAGGAAGCCCTAATAGATGATAATATACTTCAGATGGGAATATACATAAGGATAATAGATATTTAGTAATGATAACAACCCTAGTGTTTTATTAAGGTGCTTCAAAGTAAAACAAAATGATATGATTTTGTTGCCAACTAATTCAATCTGATCATCCCAGAAGAACTTGTCATCTAATAAAACACCCAGAAATTGTTATTTTACAGGCAACAGAAATATAATCGTTATCATTAATGGGACTTCTATCCATGCGATCAACAATATTACACCTATCTGAAGCAAAATAGAATGGTTTTAGCCATATTTAAAATTACAAGTTTCAGAAGAAAAAATGAGGTTTGTGAAATATAAGGATGTATATCCTTATCAACTGTTACAAAGTGTTTTATCAAATATATTGGAACATGACATAAACAAGGATAGTGATGCAAGTGTAGTATTTCATTTTGATGTTATTCATTATATAGCTGTTATTCATTATATAGCAATCAAGTATTTTCAAAATATATTTCTTGCTGGAAATTAGAAATGGTGTACTCACTAGTAAGACTAGTGCATTTTATGCGATGTGCATAAAATAATTTTGGCATCTTTTCTGTTATCTCCTATACAGATATCACTTTTGGTCTATTTTCCTGTTTTGTATTATACTAAATTAAACTATTTATAAGTTCTAGGTGTTGAACACTTAAGTAATTATATGATGAAGCAAATATATTAGTAGTTAGTTACATGGTTAATTTAAGAAAGGATACTAACTTTGTTTTACAGTACGTTCAGATAGTTGCTGTGCACTGGAATTATGGAAGTGTAATGATGAAACTTTCTTACTACTTTGTACTTTTATTTCATTATTTTATAGAAATAAATATTACAATAATTAGAATAGTTTATAAAAGGTGTTGAGAATAACTTTCACCAACATTAATACAATACTGCACACGTTTCAATTTGTTTTCAAATACTTTAATCAACTGATGTACTGGAATGTCTCATACATATGCCATTACTGCGATTTTATTTTATCAATCATGCGTGGTCTGTTGCGATATATTGCTTATTTCACTGCCCATAGAAAGCAATCTGGGGGAGTCAGGTTGAACAAACCCCTTGAAATGATTCAATCACCAAACATTTTGTAAAAAAAACCACTGATCATTGACCGGCGGTTGGCTGTGTGCACTGACATTATTATGTTGGACCAAACTGTAACTGATTTCCACTTTTGTTAATTGACTAATGAAGTTTGTTAAAACAGGATAATAATGATCACTATAACTGTATTTTCAAAAAATATCGAACCCACAAAGTGCATCCTATTCACGCCAACAAATTTCGCTTCATGTAAAGATTGTTCTCATTGGGATTGTCGACCAGTTGTGCATTTTATGAATTATTAAACCCTCCCAGAATGTAATGTCGAGGATACCTACAAAATTTCAGACAAAACGTTTAAATTATAAATAATAATTTAGTATTTTGGCATGATCTGCAGATTTCAGTTCTTGAACACATAATACTTTATAGAAGAAAAGTTTCAGTTCTTTTCTTACAGCTTTATGTGAGGTAGCAAGTTCAATATCTTGTTGGTATGCTAACTTACGCAATAACTTTGATGGACTTTCAGCCATAGCATCTGAAATATCAAGTAGCTACTGTTCGTTTAGTTTAAGTGGTCTTCCACTTTGATCAACAAATGTACTGTGATGACAAACAGGAGTATTTTGAAAATTTTTAGAAAGCTTGCGTTTCACTAAATCAGAATACCTGTCAAAATATGTGTTTAACAAGAAAAATGCATTCCTCTACCAAAAGAAAAATTAAATTTCTTGTAACTATCGATTCAGATAAACTAGACAATATGAAACACGTTCAATCACATTCAACTATGCAAGTCTTGGTTTATTACTGACAAATACCCAACGAACCCACAGGGTAACCAACCTCATGGCAAAAGGTCAGAATGCATAATTCTAAAGCAAACTGCACAGCGACTTTCCGAAAACACTGTTTTATGGTTTGTTAAAGTTATTAATACAGATGCGTGTGCCAGTAGTAAATTGCCAGCATTTAGTAAAATGTGTTTTGATTTCTTGTGTATGTTTATCTACATTGCGGTTATGTTGAAGAAATGTGGTAATACATGTACTTTCTTAGTTTACATTTATAACTTTCAGATAACTTTTGCATGTCACTTCACAGAAAAATATATTACATTTTTAAAAAACATACTAAATGAACAACAAAATATACATAAAATACACTAGTTTACCACAACCCATTATATCTTTTCAAAATTACTTAAAGATGAACATCACTAATAATGTACATCCAAAACATTAAAGTATGAGCCTTGATCAGAATTTCAATGGGAGAATGTTTCTAGCTAATACAAAAATGACAATCGATTTTAATTTATTCTTTATGAAATTCTAAATATTACTTCATCATGCTGATCTATGAACATATCGTCTAATTAAAATAAAATACAACACACTCATATTGAAATTACAACAGTAACAAAATTTGTCATTATAGCTGGATGTACATCTATTTAAATGAAAAATTTAATACTGCTTGATAATTCTCTTTTATCCTGGTTAAATTATACACAAGGTTTGGCCATCTACAATACTTATTTATTAACAAACAATGAACTAACATCATCCAGTTTCAACAGACTCACAGATAATTTTCTCATCTCAAATATATATTTTCTAAATGATGTGATGACTAAATTCATACAGCCATTCCTTGCCCATGTACTTTCAACTGACATTTGGTTTTGGGTGTTTTGCTTTTATTAATTTTGTTAATTTTTTTATAAACAAACTAGACTTAAAACACAATAAGAATTATTTTTGTATTTAGTTTCCTTACACTCACTTTGTATAAATTTATATTACTAAAACAAAAGTAAATAAAACAAACATTACGTTAAATGCAAACTACTCATATCTTCAGGTTATAAATAAGGAAAATAGCAATCCTGAAAAATGAAATTACAAGGATTATTTTTATTTCATAAATATAATCTTGTTTATATAATTTTTATATAATATTTGATCATAATTTTTTTGTAGTTTAAAATGAAATTATTATAATCAAAACATACCTCTTATAAACCAAGAATTAACGACGCGCATGGAACAGTCTAGACGGCTTATAGTATTATACCAGCTGATTACTTCTTTAGTTGTAATTTCTTTCAAACAATTTTTTTTTTTTTTAGTTTTTAATCAAATTAAAATTACATAATAAAATTAAACTAGATATTCTAGTTTTTAAGATGAAAATACGAAGTATTTTGTAAAAATAAATTAAATTTATATAAAATAATTTTAGCCGTTTTTGTATTTCTTAAATATTTCTTGTGTTAAACAATACAAAACTCAATACGTTTTCATTAGTGATATATAAATTTTATAATTTTTCGTTAAATTATTATAGTAAAATAAAAAAATGTATTGCGCAATATTTGGTAGTCTAATTGAGGTTATGTCCATTATTAATGAGTGTAAATGTATATTCGTTGTCTGTGTTTATTAGTGAATTAATTTAATTGTTTACTTTGTGCCAGTGAAAAAAAGTTATTATCATGTCTGCAGATGAAAAGGGTGACTTTATTAGTAACAATCATCAAGTTCAACCGATTCAAAATTCTTTATTACCAATACAACACAATCCAAATGATGCACTACCAAGTAGTTCAAATCCGAGGAGAAATCCCCGAAATATGCAAGGATTGTTAAAATTTCTGTTAGAAACTACAAAAAATGAAGATGGTACTCATGATTCGGAATTCAGCCCGATGGATGAAGAAAGAAAAGAGTTTTTAATGAATGTTTTTGAAAGTATGAGTGTAAACATAGCAGAAAAACTTACTGAATCACTTAAGGTTATATCACAAGCCGTTAATATAACTCAGCAAGATGACCCCTCCGATTGTGAAAATGCATTAGAAGTTTTAACAGATTTAGTCGATGAAGTCGATGTTGCAAATGATTTTATGAAAATTGGTGGATTACAAGCGTGTAAGCCTTGTTTATATTCACCACACAATGGCATTCGATGGAGGGCTGCTCAACTCGTCGGTGAATGTGCTCAAAACAACCCATTATTTCAACATAATGCTGTCCAGTTAACATTTCTTGATGATTTAATAAAACTTGTTGATACCGATACAGATGAACGTGTAAGAGTTAAGGCGTTGTATGCTATTTCAACAATAATGAGAGGAAATGAAAAAGCAATTAATTTTTTTCATGATATCGATGCTTGTCATACATTGATGCGTGCTTTACAATCTGATAGCGACAGGCTTAAAATAAAAGTAGCATTTCTTTTATCCACTGCATTCTCAGGCGATCAATTTCTTAAAATACAGTTACAAAAAATGGGTTTCATAACACTTCTTGTTCAACTAATAATGGAAGCTTTAGAAGGGAAAAAAATAACGTCTTTAGAACATTTACTCGGTGCTTTAATCTCATTATCTAAAGACTTGCCAGACGCATTGGAAGATTGTCGACAACCAAATTTAAATTTTTTGAATATTTTGGATAACATTATACAGACATATAAGGATGATTCTGCGTGTTTGGAAACAGTTTCGTATGCATCATCAATAAAGCAGATGGTTTATTCATATACAGATGTTATAAATGCAGATCGTTAAATTTTTTATTTTGGTTGGTGACACAAATTTCATATTATGTTGTATGTAAAAGTAAACATGATGTCATGAGGACTTTCAGACTGTAAAATATGAATTTACATAGTCAATAAAACTGTAAACAAAAAATGTTGCTCTTACACTGTAGCATTAAAACATTGTCATTGTTTTTTCATCTTTGTTTAAATTATTGTGGCTGAAAACTGAACTACTTTATTTTACATTGTTATTTTACTGTAAGTAATGCATTTTTGTGTTTTTTTTTGTTTTTTTTTTTTTTTTACAAGCTTTTAACATGTAAAGTGTGCAATCGTATAAAGTTGCTTTCATTTTTTTCTTTTCTTTTCATTTCATTTTTTTTTCGTTAATAAGAATTTTATTAGTTATTGTATCACTTGACATCCAACCAATCCATTTAAAGTGTAATTATTTTTTGTGATACAAAATAATATGGTTATCCAAAAATTGTAAATAAAATCCTCTATTATTGTACAACAGATCTGTATTTTTCCAATTCTTTATTTTGAAATTATCAATCCTTGTTTTAGGCTTCAAAGAATGAGAAAATTCAGTACTCAGTTAAGTAATAATGTTGAACTTCTTATCTTCAGTTTTGTTATATAAATTGTATGTTATAATATACCTGAAGGTACTACTTACGTATTAACGCAATCACAGCTACAGCTTTATTTAAAAACAAAGTAGTCAATCTGAATTCGGTGGAAAATGGGCCAATATAGAGTTTAACATAGATTCAAAACAGTCTCTATTAATTTTAATAAATGGATATTTATTTTATAAATATAATTTAACCACACTTAACCTACGCACGCTTTTATCGCTAACCTTGACTAATTAACAGGAGTGTTTTGATTATTTAAATAATAAATGATTGCAATAATTACTGAATTTATTAAATAAATACTCAAAAAATTACGGTGTTAATTAGTCAAGGTTAGCGAGCGTAGGTTAAGTTTGGTAAAATTATATTTATAAAATAAATAAATATAAATAACCATTTATTAAAATTAATAAAGAGACTGTTTTGAATCTACGTTAAACTCTATATCGGCCCATTTTCCACCAAAACCCAATTGACTACTTTATTTTTAAATAAAGCTGTAGCTGCTGTGGCGTTAATACGTAAGTACCTACCTGAAATTCGTTCTTTATCAGTGAAGTCAATTTATTACACATATATGAAATACAACAGAAATTTGGCCACTACATTTTCAATAATTCTTGAAAATATTGTACTTGTGTTTTGTTGCACCTTCTGTTCCATATAATTTGTTGAGCTCATTACTGCTGATTTATCCATTTCTGTTTTCTTTATATGATTGAATATTATAATCTTTATTTTTGTTATTTACATCATGTTATTGCGTGTTTTGCTACTGTTGATTGTACGCAGCGTTGTGTTGCTAAAAAGTCAGGTGAATTGATTTCAGAGAAAATAAAGGAGATAGAACAGCATGGTGTCACCCTGTGGCAGGCCTGATGGGATGAAACAGTGTGGGCATAATAGTCATTATCTTTTCCATAATGTTGATTTACAGGACACCTCTTGGGTACACCCGAACAAGTATCTGATGCAATTTCTTTCAGGGTATGGCGTTTTTCGAGACAGACTACAGAAATTTGGCCTGGAGGACTGGTATCTGCTTGCAATGCAGATTATTAGACGATGCTTATCATGTGATATATGAGTGTGCTAGGTATGACTTCTAGTGCGCATTAGAAGTATGACTTCTAATGCGCACGGAGACTATTTGTCAGCTTGATATTATCAGGTCGACACTTTTATCTCAGTGTTAATTGGAAAAGCCAGGCCAAATAGATGATTGTTAAAAGTTTTATTACATATTTGACGAAAAAAATGTTTGCTGAAGGGGTTTGATGTTCCGCTTGGACTTTCCTTCTTTGTGTTTGTTTGATTTTATTGTTATTTTGTTTTATGGTTTACTAAACTGTTTCTAAACAGAATTGTTTTTGTTTCTGTTTGGTTATAGATTTGTTTATTTTTCGTTAGTTATGTTTTATGTTGTTGTTATGGTATATTATTTATTATTATGTCTTGTTAGTGGTTTTGTATTGCATTTTATGATTCGTTGTGTTTGGACTCATTTTTACCTATCAGATAGGTAGAGCAGAATTTCTTCATTCTTAGAAAATTATTCAGTCTTTGAGACTTTCTAGGTGTGTTTTGTGTGGAGTTTATATAGGGTTTGGTGTGGTTACCGAAACCATCACATGGAGAGGGTATTCCTTTCCCCTAAGGGATCAGGATGTACATGTTATTTCATAATACTAGTTGAATCAGACTTACATTTATAAAAGTAAATGTAAATATGTATATAAAGATATGTGAGTACGCTAAAATCAAACACCACATGTTCCAAAAAATTAATTTTACAGGAATTGTAAAAAAAAATTTAGGTACTTCCTAAAGCAAATTAAAAGTAAAATTACACCATGCTAATGTAATTTGGGCTGAAATGTTCAATTCTGTAATCAAAATGGCCAGGTTCCGTGTAGTTAAGGTTTTATTTATGAATTAAGTTTGGAACTAGTTAGTTTTGACAGTGTGCAGAGTGAGTTATGACAATTACTGTATTAGAACATTTGATTTCTGATGCACAAAATAATAATATTATCAATAATGAAGTTAAAAAACTCTTAGTTAGTAATGAAGCAGATTAATTTTTATTGTTAATATAACTAAAGAAAAACTACATAATTAAAAAGTAGCAATATATTTTTGTTATTACAGTATGCCAACTTTAACATTTATTAACAAAAATAATAAAAAAAACTAAGTTTTTAAGATAATAAGGTCCTTTCAAAATGTAATTCTAAAAATTTAATCAAAAATGTAAAAAAACTAATCGCACAAGTTCAGCCTTCTTCTACCTGTTCACACAACTTTATCTTTGGTGTTATAAGTAGATGGTTTCAGATTTGCATAAAATGTAAATCTGTTAAAGATTTCTAATGCTTGTGATATTTCGAAGTGCCATTTACATTAAACCAGTTTTAGCAGCACCTCAAAAATCTGCCACATCTAAATCTTTTCCAACATGTTTTACTTTAGCATATTTTGATATGCACAAAAAGTTTCTGGTTTTGAAATTGTCTCCTTTCTTTTAAATTCCTTTTCGATTTTTACAAATATTTGATTTGGTGGCAGTAAACTATGTCCAGTAATAGGAAAAACTGGTCTGCTTCATTTATTTGTTGTGGAGCTTTAGATGAAGATAGCTGCAACAATACATTATTAATATAAATAACTTTCGGTATTGTATAAATTGTTAAAATAATACTTTTAATTATAAATAATATTACAAAAACTTTTAAAAACTTTCTTTATACTTTTGTCATACTTAATCAAATTATTATCATACATTACATGAGTTTAAGTAGTAGGTTAATTTGGATTTCAAAAGATAACATCATATATTGAAATTTCTAATATATTTATAAAATATCAAACAAATTTTCAATCGAATATTTACTATACAAAATAACAAAATAGTGAAGTTTTTACATCATGAAGTTTTTATTTCATTACTTAATAATCACAATTTTTGGCAAATTTTTTTATGAGTTTTTAAAAGATTTCTAATTCAGTCCATCTCTAATAACATCATTATTGTAAGATGATGCATTCTGATAATGCATCATTTTTTCTTCCTGTTAATTTGGAGTTGCCCAATTCTTCAAACCTAATTCTATCGAGAGGAAGAGTCCAATATCAGGAAGTATGTTAAATTATTACACTTGCACCATTAATTTACACTCGTATGGGGGATGTTTGCAGAAATAGTGTTTGAATATGGTCACCCCCTTAGTAACTATCCAAAATTTTATCAGTCGACAATGTCGGTAGATGAAAAAAAGAAACATTGTGAATTAAAGAAAACCAAGTAAAAACTATTCAGAGAAACAACTTGCTTAAAACCAATCAACATAACCTCGATAGCTCATTAGTAGAAATGATTGCCTCTGATTTGGCTGTTAGTACAGCTGGTTTGAGAATTAACATGTTTCGAAGGAACTTGTTACTTTTGGCACTAACTGTCAATTTTATTCCCTATTTTCCAATCAAAATAGCGAGTTTTCTTTCTAATTTTTTTTTTAAATATGTGATCTTTGATTCTAGCGTATTTAATGTATAGCTTATTGTCAACTTACAAATTTGATTCTGTTAGTTTTAACAATTGCTTAGGTTGCTTATCTCCTTAATATTGTTTAGTGTTATCAATGTTACCAACTTAGGCAAGACATCATCTTTTAAACCTATTGTATAGTTAAAAATTTAATTTTTAGTCTTCTGTTATTTGTCATCCAGAAACAACAACAATTCTTTACTCTGCTGATTGCTACCCCATACTTCTTTTCTTTGTTAACGAAGTTATCTACCCACCAACTTACAATTTGTCTGTGATTGCCTTTGAGTCCCAGCATGAATTTTCAAAACTTATTATTAACATTAATACCAAGGAGAATGCAGAACAAAGTTTTTTGTGTTCTGTAAAAGACAAGTGCTGCTTTTCTTGTACAGTACTACTCGCAACATACATTTTGTCTTTTAAAACTTCTTGGCAAGTGATATGCTTATTTAGGTATTCCAGGATACATCCATATCATAATTAACACTTGGAAAATTTTGTGATTAGAGCACATACATAAGGGATTGAGTATATATGCACTCTGTGAAACTATAAAGTAAGGTGGTATGTGGAATGTTGTCAATTAATAAATTGTTAAATATGTAACAAAAATATAGACTTGTTTGACACAATAATTGATAATTTAAAAGTTCATTCTCTCCAGCATAAAATTAAAATTACAGGTTTGTAAATGTGTAAAATTATAATTGTAAAATTTGTGTGAGAGACAAGAATATATATGTGAATATAAATCAACAATAAATTATGTAAAACGATAATTAAAGTGTAAATATTAAAAAATAAGATTATAATAAAAAAAATATACGTATTTGATGTAGTTGCAACTTTGAACGTGTTTTAAGGATTTAAGTTATAATTGTGTCTTATTCCTGTAATACATCGTCAAGTATTCTTCCCATTATCGGTCATGGAGTGGAAAAGAATAGCTGACTATGAGATGGAGTTGTTGATGAATGACACATAATAGGGAGACTACTCTTAATTTTATTTTTAAGATAATTGTGAAATTTTAAGTAATTAATTTTACTTTAAAATTTTATTTTTGATTGTATTAGTAAGTTTATGATCTGTATATCAGATAGGTTTGTTTTTTTAAATTTATTAGCCTTTCTTTATTATGTTGTTTTTATCTACACATATAGTTAGTTAGATTACTTTAAAGATTCATTCTGCATACTTTCTAAAAGTATTATCTGTAAATGGTTTTTTTTATATATTAATCTATAAATCTGCCGGATAATTAATCATTTTTTCTTAATTATCCTAAAGATCTCAAATCATTTTCTAATGTGTATTTTCTTTGTAAGACTTAGAATACAATGAATGTTAGAAATATACATTGTTAGAATAATTGCAGACAAAACAGTTACACTCACACAAATGGGAGGATTTTCTGTAAGATTTCAGCCTTATAAAGAAAACACAAAAGTTTTTTCAGAGATTTTTTTTTAACATAATCTTGGCAATTTGTCATCTTTTTCAATAGCCCTTGCAATTTATAAATTTTGACCAATGACTTTCTAACTTCTCCAATTCTGCAAAATGTGTAGTTGTTTAAGATTTGAAGTGAATCTTTTTCTAGCGAGCCATTCATTTCTTTACGTTTAAGAGGTAGTAATCGCTGGGAGCCGAATACAGAACATATGTAACCACTTGTAAATATAGTTCATGAAGTTTTACAGCTGTCGTATAATGGTGAATCCATGTTTAATTTTTTGTTATAAAATATCAAAGAAACTCGGGGAAGTTGCATGTAAATAAGTCTTAATGTGTTGAAAAATGTCTAGTCAAAAACATTTCTGGTAGACTGTTAATATACATGGCAACCATCGAGCAGAAATATTTCTCATACTGAAAACATTGTGTGAAATGTAATGGACACAATCTATTAAGACATTTCTGATGTCAGCAGACACTTTTAGTTACACTTTAGCCTCTAGAACCATTACACTTTTAGTTGGCAATCATTTAATTAAGCATTGTGGATTTTTGTGACAATTTCGTCAGTAGTAGCTATTTTTGGGCATCCCACCTTGAGTAAGTGTACGAATATGTTGAAATTCAGCAGACATATTTTACAGTCTTAAATTTTCTGTACCTTTATCAGGGTTAAACTTTTTAAACATATTACCTTATAACATCTCAAACTTAAATGTATCCATTTTTAAGAAAATCTCAAACTTATTCAGTTGCCACAAACAATCAACTGAATTTACGTGTTTGAAACTTTGCAGCACACTGTCTAAAAGATCATATTTGATAAGTATCATAGTCATTTGATCATATTTATATCATTTTTGTGTCAGGCCAAAAACTTTCTGAACAACCCTGGTATTTTGTATTAAAGTACAAAGTAATTAAGTTGATAATAATCATTACACAGATTATTTTGAAGGAGATACTTAAAGCAATATTCACAGCTCTAAATAATTAACCTAGCTATAATTTAATTTATTTTATGATTCAACTTATTTATAGAAGTTTTACATTTTAAGTAAGCCTTTGCTGTTGATAATAAACGTATATTTAAGAAAGCATTCGTAAATTAAATATGTTGGTTTAATAAAACTTAGCTTAAAAAAAAGTTTTGTTTTTCTTTTTTTGTGGTTAATGTTGTTATTAATAGTTACAGATTAAATTTAAACATTTTGTTAAAATTTTTTTTTTAATTGTTTATATTTTGCTTTTATCTAGTTTGTCTGGGTTTGTCTAGTAAAATCATTGTTACAAATCAACTGTTTAACAGCTCATTTCAAAGTTGGATGTTCTGAGGTTCAAATCCTAGTAAATATACTTTTATGCAAATTTGAATACTTAATGGTTGGGGTTCAGTTAACCACACATCTCAGGAATGATTGATCTGTCCGTACAATATTACACCTCATTTACTTGTCATACATATCATATTGATCTCGTTGGACCGTGGGGATGCTTATTGTTCACAAGTTGAACAGATTGCAACATACACATTAAGAATAGAATAAAATATCTATTTCAAAATAGTTCAAAAATAATAGTTTCAAAATCAACCCGATTTTTAGTGAGTGTAATTTTCATGTCAATAAACCAATTTTAGATTTTTGAAAGGCGATGAAGAAAGGTAAAAAATATTTTGAACAATGATTGTCAATTTTCCAATCCTGATTATAGTAAATGAGATATTCAGTAGATTTGGGCTTACAAATAAATATTTAAGAATCATTTATTGATTTTTTTTTAATGGGTGTGAAGGTATACAGCGCTGTAGCTCAACCAACACAGCCACTGCCACCATTACTGTATGTGTGACTGGTTGCCCCTGCCTCCAGTTACTTGAATAAGAAACAAAATAAAAAGATTGACTGCTATGGGAAACACAAGTAACCATAAATTACTGGAAGCAATTCTGTGATTTGTTTAAGATTGTTGACTAGATCTTCAAGTTTATCTGTAACTGGTATTTTTTCAGTTGCTTTTTGATAATTTTCATTTTTGATTAGTTGGATAGGGTCCAGTTTTCTTTTAGTTTTAGGGGCTTCATTTTACATAGTGATCTGAGCCTGAGTCTACTCCTCGAAGGACATTTACGTTGTAGATCTCTTTGTGGTGGTGTTTGTCCATGAAGACATGATATAGTTGTCATTCTCATTTAGTGTAGTCGGGGTGTTTCCAGGTTTTGAGGTCTCCTCTTGAAATATGTGGATTTCGAGATTAGGTTGTGGTTTCTGTAGAGATCGATGGCTCTGACCGTTTTCTTTTGGGCGAGCCATTTTCCGATGATGTCGCGGTATCGTTTTTCTCTGCCTAATTGAGAGTTGAAGTCATCAATTACTTTTTTAAGTGATTTTTGGAGATTATGGTCTGGTCAAGTAGATCCTAGAATTTTTCCTGTTTCTTCACGGTCTTTTGGAGATTTGTTTTTATTACTAGAGTGGGAGTGTGGGTGTTTATTATGGTGTAGATTGTATTATATGCTTTTAGGGTGAGTATTGAGATTCATGGGGATTATTGTACGGAGTTCATTATTTTGAGGCTAACCAAAAAAATGTTCCAAACTGTGAAACAATTTTCATAACTCTCTTCTCAGGTATACCTTTGCAGAGCCTATATCCTTGAGATTTTCTAGCGTCCTGGTTTGTATTTCTTATTTCCTGCAGTCCCATGATGAGAATTTTGTGTTGGTCCGTTAGGTCGGTTATTATTTTTAGTTTACCAATCTGCGTGAGTGAGTTTACATTGTGCGTATTGGTTTGTTTAGTATTTCTCCCGCCACCACCCCATTCGCTTCCCATGTCTGTGCCGCAAACGGCTAATGTCTGAGCCACGAAACAGTTTAGCGACTAGTGTCCTAACTAGCTCCTAGAGCTAACCTAAAAGCGTGAGCGGAATAAGCGTGGTACCATACACCACTCGTTTGCGTGTCCCACCGCCCACTTGTCATATATCACTAAAATGGGTAGGCGCATCCCGTCAACTACTATGACTATTAGTAATTAAATACATCTCCTCAAAGACAGCAATTCGCTACCACGCCTAGGCCGCTGAATGCCAGCAAGTACCTACTTGCTGGCATTTTAATGGTGGACAGGTGTCCACCATTAAAGCGCTTGGAGCCTTAATCTGGCTGGTAGCCAGCCATATCCCTCGGTTAGCTTCCTACAGCAGCGCGGTAGGAGTCTTTTCTCTTAGGTAAACTACTGATATCGGTTGAACAAAGAAACCGTATCAAGGAACTCCCACACGGTCCGACAATGCGGCTCTCGCCACATAGACTTGCCGCTTGTGAGTGGCCAATTTTCTTCTTGACCTCTACATTCCAGGGTGGCCTGAGTTCTGGCCCGCCCAAGAGCTTGGCAATCGAACATCATGTGTTCGTTCGATTGGATCTCCCCGCAGACGCACAGCTACATTGTGTGTGGAAATGTAGGTGATTTGCTTCGGTTGGATTTTGGGTTTTCTATTATTCTTGTTCTTGTGTGCGGTATTCCAATATTTCCGGTCGCATGTTATCTTTTAAACGGCAGCCCACCGTATTCGTGTGCTGCCTTCTCTGAACTCTGGTGTTGTTTGGTTCAGCCCGTAAAGTATTTCTTAAAAGAGCTTTTACAGTTGACTTTCCCACCAAAGGTGGGACTAGGTCCCGATTTACAATTGTAGATGTGATGTAGTGAGGTGATAGTGGGGCATGACTTGATGATAGATGTTGTGAAGTTTATTTAGGTTCAAATCACCGAATAAATTACTCCTATTTGTTCCGATTTTATCGGCACCAGGCGCACCACGTGGAGGCTCGATCTGACTTTTGTTAAAATTGTTATTGTGGAGAAAATTAAAAAATTCCGATCCTAAACATTACTTCCATTTAATTTATATATTGTATAAATTTATATTATTACATAATTAAATTATATACATGAAAACTATTGACAAAATGTGATGTTATCTAGATATATTTCAAGTTATCAACATGCGGGATCAAGTACCGCCTTTAATAGCCTATAAAAATGGTTGAATGAATATTCACATGATTTAATAAACCCAGAAGCGGCATCTAATTAATATTGTGTGTCACATTTCAACCGCGTAGGAAGTCGTGTTATTAAAAATTATAAGGTCTTCATGTTTACAATCTTAATATAAGCCTACATTATGAAATGGAAATTTAAAGCAATAAATTGTATAGTACAGCCTAATAAAATGTTCAAATGCTACTTTATGCGATTAGAATTACAATCGAACAGGTAACACAAGATTGCCATAAATAAATGCAACCAAAATTATTCAAATTAACTTCCCATGTAACGTAAAAGTTATGGATTGAAAATATTAAAAGTTTTTCTATTTCTAGATGTTGTCTTTTGATTGCATAATTATAATTAAGTTTTTAAAATACATCAATCATTAAGGAAAATATTTTTGTTTTGTTGACTGTTTTTTTTTTCAAATATACTCGTAAACAGTTCTTTACCAGTTCTCGTAACCTTAATTTGAAGTTAAATCTACTCCCAAAACAATAAAATTGTTAAGGTTTCGGCGAGAGTTTGCCGTCAGTTGGAAACATCGAAAATCAAAATTCAACAATATATTTATTTATAATTATTCAAAAAGGCATTGTCCGAATAAAAAACGTACAGATTTGTATGAAAAGCGAGATAATAATTGTTATATATTTTTCCTACTTCATTTTTTCAAACACATAAAGTATACACTGTTAAATATTTTCTTTCTGCTCTACTAATATTGTAACTAAATGATAGAACTTTTTTAATTTAAAACAAATACGAAATCATCGAGAAATAATTGGAGATAAACAATTTTTTTATATACTTGTGTAAATACTTAATAACACAAATCATATAATAAAAACTTCGTCAAATTTTATCAAATATGTTGATTGAAAATGCAAAAACTCTTGCCTAAGAGTTTTCACGATCCATAAGTGAGTGTTCTACTTTTTGACTTGCTTTTGAAAGAAATAATTCACAATGCAAATCATATGAGTGATCATTCTCTAGTTTTAAATCCTAATTAGTCATTTATAAGAACTTCTATGGTATAAAACAATTGATGCAATTCGGGAGTATCATACAAAATAATATGCATCTTATTTTATTATTTTTTTTTCGAATTTTTCTAAAAAATAACTTCATTTTTTATATTTGAATTTTTGACAATGTTTAAAGTTAATGAAAAAAATGTTGATCTATTATTTTTATTTCATGACAGAATCAAATGATTCAATCATTGAAAATAATTAATTAGCTGAAAAAAATATTAACGGTTCGTAATTTTCTTTGTTTCAAAAATTAATTCTATTCTAGAAAAAATGTTGTTTGATTTCAAAATAACAAAATAAAACGTAAATTTCGTTCATAAAATTGAAATATGTTTTAATCATTTTTTATACAATAGATTAATTTTTTTCAGGCTAATTAATACACAGAGGCATTACTGATAGCTATGATACTTTATAGAGTGAAGGTAAAATTATAAATGGTTTCGTCAGTTTGAATTTTCAAAATATCAAGGAAACATTTTATTAAAGGTAAAATTACGTATGATTAATATTATGCGACTTTTTAACCATTAATTATTAGGAACATATGTCAATAGAAACCTACGATTGATAATTAGTTCACGTAATAAGGTGTGTTCACTTTAAATTGTCACAATTACTCGTACTGCCCAAAATGTTGATCTTTGATCTATTCATTAAGTGATCTTTTATTGAAATCAGAAATCGATTATTGTTCTTTATAGAATTTTTTTGTCGTAACGGACAAAGTTGAACTTATGGTTGAGATCATAATGCATTTGCGTAGAACAAATAATAATATTAAGGGTATAATATTGAAGTTTCGTTCAAATTCGTTCTTAAAAGTATGAAATCGGGCCGGTAAGATTTTATGTATTTTCAATCAACATGTTTGAGAAAATTTGACCAATTTTTTTGTTACATGATTTGTGTTATTAAGTATATAAAAAAAATTGTTTATCTCCAATTACTTCTCGATGATTTCGTATTTGTTAATATTAAAAAAGAGCAGGAAGAAAATATTTAATGATGTATATTTTTGTGTTTGAAAAAATGAAGTAGGAAAATTATATAACAATTATTATATCGCCTTTTATAGATGTCTGTACTTTTTTGATTCGGGCAATGTCTTTTTGAAGAACTATAAATAAATAAATTGTTGAATTTTGATTTTCGATTTTTGATGTTTCCAACTAACGGCACACTCTCACCGAAACCTTAACAAATTTATCGTTTTGGAAGTTTTGATATCATATGTTGTTTGGTTTTTGTTCATTCGTTAAATTCGGTGAAATTTTAGACGATATATCAAATGCTGTCGATAACTAGTCATTTATTAATAATAAGATTCTTCTTATTTTTATGAAAAATCCACTTCAAATTTTTATAAAATAAGCACACCTTCATGAATGAAAACTTTTTTTTTGTACTGCAGTAAATTTTTTTTTTGTCTTCAGTCATTTGACTGGTTTGATGCAGCTCTCCAAGATTACCTATCTAGTGCTAGTCGTTTCATTTCGGTATACCCCTTACATCTCACATCCCTAACAATTTGTTTTACATATTCCAAACGTTGCCTGCATACACAATTTTTCCTTCTCCCTGTCCCTCCAATATTAAAGCGACTATTCCAGGATGCCTTAATATGTGACCTATAAGTCTGTCTCTTCTTTTAACTATATTTTTCCAAATGCTTCTTTCTTCATCAATTTGCCGCAACACCTCTTCATTTGTCACTTTATCCACCCATCTGATTTTTAATATTCTCAATAGTACCACATTATAAAAGCTTCTAATTATTTCTTCTCAGGTATTCCGATCGTCCAAGTTTCACATCCATATAAAGCGACGCTCCAAAACCTATACTTTCAAAAATCTTTTCCTGACATTTAAATTTTTTTTGTGATGTAAACAAATTATATTTCTGACTGAAGGCTCGTTTCGCCTGTGCTATTTGGCATTTTATATCGCTCCTGCTTCGTCCGTCTTTAGTAATTCTACTTTCCAAATAACAAAATTCTTCCACCTCCATAATCTTTTCTCCTCTTATTTTCACATTCAGTGGTCCATCTTCGTTATTTCTACTATACTTCATTACTTTTGTTTTGTTCTTGTTTATTTTCATCCGGTAGTTCTTGCGTAGGACTTCATCCATGCCGTTCATTGTTTCTTTTAACTCCTTTTTACTCTCGGCTAGAATTACTATATCTTCAGCAAATCGTAGCATCTTTAACTTTTCACCTTGTACTGTTACTCCGAATCTAAATTGTTCTTTAACATCATTAACTGCTAGTTCCACGTAAAGATTAAAAAGTAACGGTGATAGGGAATATCGTTGTGGGACTCCCTTTCTTATTACGGCTTCTTTCTTATGTTCTTCAATTATTACTATTGCTGTTTGGTTCCTGTAAATGTTAGCAATTGTTGCAGTAAATATGCAATTAATACTGATCTAGTTCAGATCAGTTTTTCTAGTCGATATCTAGTTAGTTATCTGTTAGTAATTGAGTTTTTATTTTCATTGGTTTGAGCAATTGCAATAATAATGTGAAAATAGTTCAGCATTATTAAAAAAAAAGAAGGTTTTAATAGTGTTGACACAAAATTATTAAAAAATACAAGATTCAAAACGGTAAAAAAGATCAGTATTAATTCTAAATAAATATAAAGCAATGAATAAATAATATGTATATATATGTATATACATGTGTTTGTATACGTAATGTATATATATATATATATATATATAAATGTATACATGTGTATGTATACGTAACATGTATGTATATATATATATATATATATATATATATATATATATATATATATATATATATATATATATACATATACATGTATATATATATATATATATATATATATACATATACATATAAATATTCATAGATATACAATTTTTCAAAATATGACGACCTCAGCTCCACCTAGCGGGTCCATTTTTTTCAAAAATATTTCGTTTTACGTAACTAATATGTATTCTGAATATGAGCCAAATCGGACCATAAATACAATTTTTCGATATATGATGACCCCTAGCACCACCAAGTAGTTATAATTATAGAATAAAAATTTTACCAGTTTTTTCTGTTTTATTTAATTTTTTTTAATAAAACTAATATAATTCCTTGTAAACTAATACTTTTATTTTTTTTTAATGAAGTGATGGGGCTTAAAAAAATAGTTTCATCTTCAGTATTTTCATTTAGAATATTTAGTATTTAATTTTTATTATTTCAAGTATACTTTATCAAGTTTTTGTGCGCTACTTAGTGCTATCAATATTGCTCTCTAGCGGCGCGATTCGTAAACGGGTTAGGAGAAAAAAAATCAGGGTTAGAAAAATTTCGCATTTTCAAATTAAAAAACATGAAATTACGAAAATTATCACTTATTTGTCGATAAACCCTATATTAATTAAGAATATATATTTCTGCGATGACGTATAGCTTTATTTCATCAAAATTATTTTTTTTTTATTTTAAAAAAATTTTGAAATGTTGATTTGCGAGTTGGTCAGAGTAAATAAGTCTTTCGGTGTGGACAAACTCGTTGGCGTCATTCTACCGAACGACTTGATGGTAGTGCGTAATTTGATCACCGTCGTCGGTGAACTCAACTCGGTCAGTTTAAAAAAATTAAAATTGTTTTGTCACTATTAATTGTGCAATTCAGTATTTATTGTGTTTCATTAATAGAAAACAACGAAAGTACTTTCATAATATAAATTCTGTTACAGGAGTTAAATGAAGTAAGTTTTAATGTAATCTAATTTGCTTTAGTGATATTACTTTTGATTAGTTGAATATACTTAATTTTATTCGTGGTAATGTTTGAGTTTTAATTTTAGTCACCACGACACTTCGATTCGGATTTTGCTTTACGTTTCAGATAAGAGGGACATCCATCGAATTGCTTGTTAATAGTTACACAAACTAGCTGTTGCTGTTTCTTATTAATATTTTTATTTCATTGTCAGTAATTTTTTTTTCTGGTAAAAGGTAGGCCTCAATTTTTAATTTACATGATAGTGTAATTTGGCTTTTTGTGATCAAACAGTAACTTAAAGCCAATGTTCAGGTATAGAATTCCATGATGTAATACACATTTTAATAGGTTATACTTTTAACAAAACTAATTTGCTAAGTTCATTCAATTGAGATGCATACCATATCCATTTTTTGGCTAATAATAAAATGATTAGTCACATTATTAAAAAAATAACAAGGCTACCCCAAACTATCAGAACTTTAATTTTTATGTTATTTACAGATTATAAAACTGTATTTGTGTCAGAAGAAAATTCCTTTACAGGATTAGATAATTCAGCTTTTGTAACTCAAAAAATTATTCATTAGATGGGTTGTATGTATGTAACTTAAAATATAAATAAAATTGTATATGTTATACGTTTTGGTAATGATAGATAAATCGATTTTGTAATCTGGAAAAATTTCTTATTTATTAAATGAAAAATAATTAAATTATTATTATTTAAAATAATAACTGTTGCATTATATTCGTACTTCATACATAGATATACCAGTACTCCTATATCACCTTGAAGTGTACTATATAATACATCTTGGTACAGAAACTGGTTCAGAAAGTGAAACAAGTCGTCAGGCTTTAAAAATGGACTTTCAGGAATTTTGGCATCAATAATTACAAATCCTATGACCATATGATGTTTAGTGAATGAAAGATTCTAACATTTTTATTTTTTATATTTTAAAACATATTCCTTTTGATAAAAAAAATAAATATAAAGAACGTTTCAGTTGTATCAAACTGGGTAAAAGAACTACTTTCAAATTGCACGGCACAGGACTTCAGTCTGTGAAAAATATGTTTTGTTGAACTTTTTAATTAATTATTTAATTATCTGGAAGTCTTTCAGTTATTTCATTTAAATGTAAAATTTTTCTTTAAAAAAAAATAATTGGAAGTATTAAAATAGTAAAGTACCAAATAAATTTGGTGAATTTTCTCCATTCTGTCTGATGTGATTGTATAATGTATACTTAAATATGTTTCAAGTTACAATTTGAAATTGTTATTTTATTTTTACCAATTTTATTTAATACACTTTGGGGTTTGTATATATTACAAGGGTATGTTGGGGCTCTTGTATATTTTAAACTTTGGTTCCTGGTACTGTACTTTATTCAATCCAATTAAATGCTTTGCCTGGCGGATCTTATCTAATTTGTTTCTCTTTGTAGCGTTCCATATTTATGCTTAATATAGGTTAGTAAGTTAGTACTTTGAATAATTTTTTTCTGTATTGGTTTTGAAAGTAGTTGGTTATCCTTTCAAATTAGGTTAGAAAGTTATGTTGTTTGATTTTTAAAAAAATTAATGTCAGTGCTTATGCATAACCATTTTTTTTTTAAATTAAACAAACTATTTCTATTGAATGGAAAAAATCATCCCAAATAATACTTCTGAATAGAAGTGTTACATCATTAGCTAATGATATTATATTCATATTTATTCAGAGCTTCATTAAATATAGGTTAAATAATGAAGCATTATTTTTTTTTATGTTGTGGAATAGTACCCCTACCAGTTGTTATCTGATAATATTACATAACTTTTTTGAACTGAAAAAAGTATCTATATTTTTATTTTTTTACGACAAAAAAGAAAATTGAAAAAAATTTGTAAAAGATTGAAATTGATTTTGTTTGAAAGTTTTAAAATGAAATAAGCTACATCTGCAGAAAATAAACAGTAACAAACAGCAGAATTATTGATAAGCACTGACCATGCAATGACAAATGTTATTCTTTTGTATTGTAGATTGAATTATATTTATATAAATTTGTTATTTTTTGTAGAAATTTTTCATTGAATATTTCCAGTGTTCAGCCATAATTGAGTTTGCTTATTCAAGTCACACATTACAATATATTTACTATATAGAGTAAATTTTATTTGAGCCATTGTAATAAATAAATAAATTTATCTGAAGTATAATAATCAATTCAATTCTATTTTTACTGTGAAGGATTTTTTAATTTTTTCTAATCGTGTTTATTATTATTAAATCAAACCTTGCTAACTTGAATCTTGTTTACTCAAATATTGATTATTTAGTTATTTTTTATTTCCTTTCATTATAAAGTAAAATTTTTAAATAGAAAAAAAATAGCTAATTTTTGGAGCCATAACTTAACATTTAATTCCACTAAATATTGACAAATTGGCTAGTTACTGAGATCAGTCGATGCATGGCAGATAACCACAGGGTGATCCCGGACTTCCATTAAATGGTTGGACTGCAAGAATGGGGAATTGGGATATGAGTTAACCATATTTCTTACTGGTCACAGGTATTTCAAAGCATATCCTGTTAAAACTCATCAGGGCTAGGAACAGGGGGGAGGTGTGGCAACTGGAAGTGTCACTAGGCGGGTGTCTTCCCCTGTGGGGTTGGGATGTTTCAAAGCATACCTGAGCGCACGGATGTTGAAAGTTCCTGTAGAGTGTGACACTGAGAGGGTGCAGGACAACACTGCAGGGAGGGCATGTTGGAGGGAATTCAGTGTGCTTTCCTACAGATAACGTCGTTGGAACTATGTTGCAGACTGAATGATCACAGCACGTGGTCTCCATACTGTCATTGAAGATCATCTAAGCAGAAGTGCAGGGGTATGTAATTTCTTGAGAATTTCCCTTGGGACTTTGTTCATATTAAAGTAGATCTGGTCCAAAGGTGGAGTAACAAAAAAAACATTTAATTACTGATAAATTTGCAAGAAAATGCGTTATAACTTTTGAAATAATCAGTTTATTCTGTCTTTATTATTTTTTGCATCAGTTGGAGTGATTTGTGCACTTAAAAAAGCCCTCTTCCTTGAAGAAACCAAAAAAAACATGTATTGCATTTAATTCCGTCCACCCTTTTATCTATAAAAGTTTAAAAATTAATGTTTTTTTACAATTTATGTTTGTTTTTTTTAATATGTGACATTTGATACAGTCTCATTTTGCTTTTTATAATATGTACTGTATAAAAATTTACTGTTCTTTGTTCAATCCAATTAAATGCTTTGCCTGGCGGATCTCATTTAATTTTTTCTCTTCGTAGCATTCCATATTTATTACAGTTAGTAATTACAGTATTTTTGTTTCCTTTTTCTGTATTCTCTTTTCTTTGCTTTAGTTATTTAGTGTTTTACAAATCTATAATTCAATTCTGGAAAAGGTTTATCTAGGTAAGCTACTCTACTACCTTTATCTTTATTAATATAATACACCTATTCTAAGACAGGCAAAAGGCTTCAGTAAGATCATCCACATAAAGGAATGGATCTGCTTAGCGATTAAAATCAACTAATTACCGATTGTTTAGTGATGGGTTTGCACATGCAGATACTCAGTAGTGGTAGAAACTGCATCGATTAAATTCATTGAAGTCTGAAAGTGTTTTTTTCATTGTACAGTCATGATATCTCAAGAGCTGATTCTGGTGATGCAGTATTATTTAAAAAGAATAAAACAAGAAAGACAATTTTGAGTTAATTTTTTTCTTGAAAAAAACATCTACTGCTGACTATTATGTCAGTAACAGAGCTCCATCAGACTTACTCTAAATTTATTATTTTTTGTTACATGTCAAAATAGTCATCTAACTCTTTGCTCCTACTATATTATAGCATAATACAAACATGAGTGAGTTAATTTGAAATAATATGTACCATATGGACTAGGAAACAGTGTGTCGCTTGGAAGTGGTGTGTTACAGATGTCTAATGGGTTGCTAACAGTTAGCTTAGTGTATGATATTTCATTGAATTACATTAGAAGTGACTCACAGGTATCTGATTAGTAATGCGAATCCACTATAAGTTTCCTTTAAGTAGCTCGGAGCTGCTTAATGTCTAATTTTACACAATGCCTAATTCTATGCATTGTGTTTCATTCTATTTATAACTATGGCGGAGTGGTAGTGTCTTGGCCTTTCATTCAATGGTCTTGGGTTTGAATCCTGGTTAGACATGACTTTTTCATACGCTAAAAATTTCCATTTGGGCTAATAATCACAGCAGTTGAACCCGTAATTTCATAATATGTAATGTAATTGGTATACAATAGTTTTTATTTCAGATCCGGTAGGTAAGTTTCTTTGGTCTTGGGGCTACTTAGGTCAGTCATACATTCCTAGATGTTAAACACATTAACTGTTACATGAGTCATGTGTGTTATTCACAATTGATTTCCTTTGGTTCACGGTTGTGAACCAAATCTTTAGTCAAACTATTTTTGAATCGATCTTAACCATATAAAGAATCTTTTGTTTATATCAGCTGATCTTTACACAGTTTTGTAACAAAGCTTAAAGAGATCTTAAGTTTACATTTTTTCTAACCCAAAAATCCTGAACCAATAGGGGCTCAGTTTCACAGTTAAGAATATGACAATAAATATAGTGCATTATAATTGTTGAAAAAACCTGCATATATATAGCCTGATGGTAATTTTGTGAGCATTAATAAAGCCTAAGAAGTACAGAGATAAGAAATACTATGCAAATTAATTGGGACAAAGTAAAAAAAAAAACCCTTTTACAAAAAACTGTCATTTTATTCATTCTGTGCCTTTATGCACTGATAAATAAATGTATTAGTATGAAGTATGCCCTCCTTTAGCAGAAATGACCTCTTGAAGACATTTTGGCATAGACTTCATTAGATTAGTGCACATATTCTTGACATCATAATTGTGGAACCACACTTTTATAAGATTAGTTATCATGCGTTCTTTTGTCATACAGTAGTCCATCTTACCTAAACATCTCTTCAAAATATTTCACAAGTTCTCAATGGAATTTTAAGTTTGGTGAATTTCCAGCCCAATCAGCACATTAATTTGATTTCCAGCATGAAAGTTGTGATCAATTTTGAATAATGACACCCGTAAGTCATGTTGAAATGTCCTGTCTAAAGTTTGCATGAATGGAACAATCCTACATCATTATATTTCTGTGTTCTCTATTGAGTTTATCATACCTTGAACAGGAAATAAGCTTGAAGTACCATTTGTCATGTAAAAATACCAAAACATCTGTTTCAGAGGATGTTTCACAGTTTATTGAACATGCTTAGGTCTCAAAGATTCATTGTTCCTCGTCTCATGATATTTGCTTTGTAACACTACACTAATAAATGAGTTTCATCACTAAAAATTACCTTCTTCCAGTCATCAGCAGTCCATTTATATTTATAGGCCCATGCTAAATGTTTTTCTTCATTTTAGGAGTTAAAAATTGTTTTTCGTTGGTATTCTTACCTTCTGGCATGCTTCCAGAAGCCTGTTGAGTACAATTGAACTACTAACATCAAAAACCAGTCGCCAATAAATCTCTTTTAAGGTCTGAGCTTGTTTGGATTAAGTTTGCTATTTTGTTATTAGAATTTTATCAGTTCTCGGAGTAGTTTTGCGTTTGCACCCACATTTTCCTCTACTTTTTGGAGATGGTGATCAAGATTCTTTGAATGTTGTCAAATTCTTGATACATTTGATTTGCCTACACTGACAGCAGAAGTGATAACTTTCACCGTAAGAGACGGGTGATCTTCAAGAGCAATAATTTTTGCACGCTTCCTTGGAGTAATATCCATTTTTAAACACACGAAAGCAAGTGACATCCAGAGGGTAAAATTAATATCCACCTGCTACACTGAAAGGCTCTCAATTGAAGATAAGGTGATTTCTTGCACTTTAAAACTAGTCAGACTGCTTTTTTATTGTCAAGGTCAAACAGTTACACCACCTCAAGGCAGATAAGATCAGCTGTTTTAATCCACCGGGTTGGTCTAGTGATGAACAACGCGTCTTCCCAAATCAGCCGATTTGGAAGTCGAGAATTCCAGCGTTCAAGTCCTAGTAAAATCAGTTATTTTTACACGGATTTGAATACCATATCGTAGATACCGGTGTTCTTTGGTGATAGGGTTGCAATTAACCACACATCTCAGGAATGGTCGAACTGAGAATGTACAAGATTACACTTCATTTACACTCATACATATCCGCATTCATCCTCTGAAGTATTATCGAATACTTATTATCTAATTACTTGAAGTATTATCTGAAGTGTAGTTACCGAAGGCTAAATCAAGAAAAAGAAAGGAGATAAGATCAGTTTTTGGCGGTTTCAGACATAACTAGCAATCGCGTAACAATTTTGAGAAAAAATAGCTTGTCCTAGTTAATGTGCGCAGTGTAGTAATACTACAAAGAAAGTAGTATTAGAATATCATATTACGTTCTATTTGTAATTTTCTTGTAGGCTGACTCTTGTATTGTTCGGGATCATTATTTTAAAAATTGACAGACTGTAAAAAAAGTGTATTTCTACATTACTGAATATTTTATTCATTACATTATATTTATAATTTTTAAATATTTTTTACATTTCAAGATATTTTTAAAATCTGATAATTATTTATTTATTTAAAGATGTAATTATTTATGCGATACACCGATGAATCAAAGTACCTTAATATCAATATCAGTGGAATTAAATATGTAATTATTTATGCGATACACCGATGAATCAAAGGAACCTTAATATCGATATCAGTGGAAATGTAGTCAAAGGCCATGTGGATCACAAAGTTTTATTGAAAATTACTAATTTAACGAAAATCTATTTTAATTTTCTCGATAAACTTTCACATTTATAACATTTTTCAGCAAAAATAAAACTTTTTGATTTTTATGACCTTCAATAAAAAAAATTTAACTTTCATGGTTCAGAGGTAATGTGCACAAGGAATTAGACCACGGTAGTTGATGTTTTTAACAGTTTTTTTTATTTTTATTTTCGTTCATTAAAATTTGGGGTCTTGTCTAATAATATTAAAAAATTATCGTTAATTTTAGTCCTTGGTAAGATTTTATATTTAGCCTTTCAATATTAATCAGAAGCGTTACTAATTTTGTTTATTTATTTACAAAATTATCATTGATAGTATTGACATTTTATTCATGAATTTAATTTCAATAAAATTTGATAATAGTATCAAATATTATATATGAATGGTTGTAAATGTGGCCTTCAGCAGAGTTATTTTTTGCTTATTGAGGTCAAGAGGAGATTCTTGTTACCCATATTAAACCTTTTTTTTAACTTTTTAAAAAAAGTCCAATAAATTGCAGCCTATCAGCTGAATATAATCATTTACAATTAGTAAATTTTCCACTTAATGCTCAATTTTTTCCGTATCTTTCAGTCTAAATGTTTTGTAGTAATTAAATTTAAAAAAATTGTTAATGATTTATAGTTGTTTTTGTAATCTTAGTTAATTTAAAATTTTAATTTACATTATTGTAGCCAATGTGTTTTTTTTTTGTTCTACGAGTAGAATTACCCATATAATATATCTTTGAGTTTGCTAGTTGGCCTGCTGAGCCTAAAATCTTTACGATTTGGCCCTTCTGAAAAAAAATTTTCCTACCCCTGATTTAGGTAAATATAAAAGATGTACGGCTATATTTACTAAATTAAAAAATGCAACTTAACAGATTCTCATTTTACTTAATTTTGAGTTAAAAACATTCAAGTTTTGTCTCATAATGATAAAGTATATGACTTATCGTGTAGCGTGTTAGTGTCACATTGTTCCATAACTATGTGGAAATACTTTTTTATCTTTTTTGATTGTTCTAGCCTAATTTCTTACCAAATGTTTTTTTTCATTGCTTTATTCTTTTCAATTTTCGGCACTTTAGAACTATATTTTAACCTCCTTCACTTCTTCATTGCTGTTTTCTTTCATCTCAATACCTCTTCATCCTCTTTGCATACTTCTGATCATTTCATTTTCAGATTCTCTTTCTTGTTCTTTTCTCCTTGAAAAACTTCTTAACATGATAATTATGGTTTTAAAGGTGTCTCTTTTTATTGCTTAATTATTTTTTTTTTCTAACATTTCTTTCTACGCGTTACATTTTTTTAATCTTTATTTTTAATCTAGAGTAAAAAACACATGTAATTATGATGATAAGTTTCATATATATTTACGTAGAGTGTAGAACATTATCTATACGTAAGAGACTGCTACCAGCCTTTGTGGTGCGAGTGGTAGCGTCGCGGCCTTTCATCCGAAGGTCCCGGGTTCGAATCCCGGTCAGGCATGGGATTGCCACACACTACAAAGATTTTCATTCATCTCATCCGCTGAAGCAATACCTGAACGGCGGTAAGTGTGTAGTACCATTTTTTTTCTAGAAGAAAAACACTTTCGCGTTATCATCGTCCGAACACGATATATTGGTTGTAATTAAATAAATTTAAAAATTGACGATTAAGAATTAATCAAAAAATAAAACCCAGCAACGTAAAAATACATTTTAAAATGATAAAAAAAAAATGGCATAAATCGCTGAAACACAAAATAACAATTCAAATAAACGTAAAACGTAAGAAATCGTAAAACATAACATTTCATTATCCCCTAGAATAGTTCGTATGTTAGCATCTAAGTTAAACTTGCGATGCAGATGACTCATAACAGATAAAATCAACAAGGATGTGATGCACTATTAGAAGTTGCAGCGTGCACAAACGGGTGCATCTTTTTGAGTCATCAGATACCTATGAGTGAGCCCTCTTCGCAAACTAAAAGTAATAACCCTCACTCGACGGTTATTTCTGCATGAGGAGCTCCACCGTGACACAGTGTCCTTAATAGGATTAGTTTGTTGTTAATTTTAGCACCCATTCACTTTGCCACGTATCATGAACCGCTCTGTTTAGAAAACAGACAAATTCGTTCGAAGCGACGCGGTTAGTGAAACGAGATTGGAAACAAGCCTCTTTTGACGCACCATCAGTGTGCTCGTTGCCTGAAATTCCAATATGGTTGAGATCCAGATGCTCGCACTTGTATTACGTTGATGAATTTGCGAAATAACACACTGAATCTCACAAACAGATGGTCTAGAGAACACATCACTCATCACGTGTAAGGCACTCGTGGAATCTGAACAAACAACTACATGACGAAGTGTAGTGAGATGTCTTAAGCTTCTCTACGTCCTGCCAAGGCGATGTTTCATTTAGAAATCGAAAAACTCGGTTGTGCCGATGTGGCGGAGTCCCATCTCGCTGAAAAATGAAATCTTCAGCCTCTTCATACGGTTGTGGAAAAAAGCCAGTACTGCAGCATATCAAGATAAGTAAGTATGCCTTGTTACTGTGTTTCCGTAAAAAAAAAATAAAGGGCGCTCAATTTTTGTAAACGAAACCGCACAAAGAAAAATACCATAAAATTTGATGAATCTTACTCCTGTCATACGATAACGTGTAGACCCTCAAGTCCCAACATGCGAATATTATGACATGAAACTTTACCTCTTAAATGAAATGTCGCTTCATCAGTAAAAATGAACAGCGGTACAAACCTATTTTAGTTTATATGGTGAAATGTTTACCGTTTTTCGTACATTGTACTTTAGCAGTTGTAATCAGTACGACCTGAAATTTAAGTTAGGTTTTAATACACACAGAACAGTCGTATGAGATATCGCAAATTCTCGGCTAGTTCGACAGTGGACTTTTTTCGGGGCTTCGTTGAAAAGACACTTGAATTCTATGTACATTTTTCTTGGAAATATATAGTCGCCCTGGACTCTTACCCTTAATATAAACACCCCAATTTTTCAAATTGTTTATATCGGCGTCGAGTGTTCTTAGACGATGGTAGGTCGATCCTGAAATGCACGCTGAACCGTTATTACAGATATTGTCTTGTTAAATTCCAAAACTCAAAACGCCTTCTGTTACATATACGTCATGTTGTTTACGACTGAGATTAGCGTTTGTCTGAGCATTATATAGCAGTCTGGCGGCCTTATTTGAAAAACCCTAGGACGCGCACTTTTAAGTTTTGCAAATTTAATAACTAACATGGTTCCACAGGTGTATAGTTTTGAAATCGGATCATACTTTTTGATACACGCTGTGTATTGCAATGTTTACTTTTCTGTATATATATATATATATACTGTATAAGTGCATGTAGGTTAAAGTATGAAGAAGTTTTTGCAATATTGACGTTCAATGACCCCAAAAAAAATAGTAGCATTAAAAATTCCGGATTGATGTGGCCTGTTTATTTTCTCAGTGTATCCAGACTGGATCGATTAATTTGCATGAAGTTTGCCATAATGATTTTTATATATGGGGTTTTCTGTTATTTCGTGATGTTCGTTTTATTCTGTTGGTAAGACTATAGCTTAAAATTTAAATATTTTATTTCTATTCATTTCTGTTCACATGAGTAGTTTGTTTTCGATTTTTTTTTGTTTTTAACGAGTACGTTCTTACACAGATGGAAATGTCATTAGTGGCATTTACATCGGCGGCATCCTGACGGAAGACAAGCTGTTAAACCGAGAGATGATATTCGGTCTGTGGGTTCAGAAGATGACCTTCGGTAAAATCCATCTGGGCTAAATACGGAGGGGTTGGCGTGACGACCGGAATCTTCACGTGTCGTGATCTTCCTCTTCGGGGTCAGGATGTCCTTTAATTTTGGTTGCGTTCGGTCAAGGGGTTGCTAGGTACGGTCACCGGGAGGTCCCGTATCTCAAAATTTTACTCGGAATTGAATAATATTAAACTTCTATTAATGTTAGCCGAAATTATACCGAAGCGAATCTATGAAAATATTAAAGTTAAGAGCTTGTTAATAATTATCTTCCATCTACTAGTTTATCGTGGGTGAAGCCCCCGGGGTAATCGAAGAATAGGCTAATTTTTGCTGGCTTTTGTTATTATTAGATAATATAATTTGTATCGTTCGTATTATTTTGTTTCTAATTTTAACGATATTTTTTTTAAATAATAGAAACGGCAACGAAATATGTAGGTTACTTGTTATTTATAGTTTTTTTATTTGGATAGTCGGTCATCAGCTACGTGTCTTTATTCATTTCAATTGCATGAATCATATATTATTTATGTATTTATTTTGTTTACCAGTAAAATTTAATGTTTTATATATATATATATATAAAACACTAAAAATATATCTAAACATGGGTGTTACACTCTGTTAACACATGTTTGTTATTTAAGACGACCCGTAATTGTTAAATCGTACTATTTATTAGTCTGTCATCATCTTAAGGTGAATAGAACAATAATGTTATAATCAAAATTATTGCATCATAATGCCCTTAGAACATTAGACGGCATTATTATTACTATTTTTCGTTTATATTTATTATTATATTAATATTACTAATTTTTTAGTGAGTTCGATGACCTCTTGTAAATGTCTTTCAAACTATTTTCTTTTACACATCCAAACGCCTACTTTTCTCTCTCCCCCGTACTTTTTGCAATCTATACTTAAAAAAAAAAAAAATTCTTTTATATTAAATTAGATTTAATTAAATAAATCCGGCAAAGAATTGCAAAACTTTCACAGTGCAGTTTCTTTATCGTTCAATAAAATTTAAAAATGGAAATACAATAAAATTAAGTAAAATATTTTTTAATTTTAAATAAAAATTGTAAATATTATTATTTCTCGGCTTTTACTAACGCAAAAAGCGCCTTGAAGCTAATTTTATAAAATAAATAAAATAAAAATTGTGTATTAAATAAAGTTATAAATAATCATTATTAATAACAGAAAAAGTAGTAGTACACCCACCGGGTTGGTCTAGTGGTGGAACGTGTCTTCCCAAATCAGCTGATATGGAAGTCGAAGGTTCCAGCGTTCAAATTGTAGTAAAGTCAGCTATTTTTACACGGATTAGATCGTGGATACCGGTGTTCTTTGGTGGTTGGGTTTCATTTAACCACACATCTCAGGAACGGTCGAACTGAGACTTTACAAGACTACACTTCATTTACACTCATACATATCATCCTCTGAAGTATTATCTAAAAGGTAATTACCGGAGGTTAAACAAGAAAAAGAAAATTAAAAGTAGTAGTATTTTTATTGGTTTTGCTGATCGGGTACACGATCTCGATTTATACACGATCTCGAAAAAAGATCAAAATGTTCAGTAGATATTTTATCCGATTTGACCGTTTTGTTCAATTACGATTTTACTTTCAATAATTATGCAGTTTTAAAATTATAAATAGAAAAAATAAAAATTCTTAGTAAGTTTTTGGATCCCGACCGTAGTTGTTCCTTCTTAAGCGGCGTAGTGCGCGGCCGCACAATGATTTTATAGTGGTATTGGAATGAATTGCATAGAGAAATTTATTTCCCCCGTATCTACAATCAGCTACTGTAAATTTGTTAGGTATAGTCGACGATACTTTTAGTTGAGATTACGGAGTAGCGTACACCGGGAGTTTGTAACTACTACTCTCAATAAAATCATTCTATATGTTTTCGAGTGATGGAACCATGTTATGCTCGGGAAGATGAATTGGGAAAGACGATTCTCAAAAGAGGAATATCACACTTAACTGAAAAATACTGTGTACTACGGTAAGGAAGGTCTAGGATTAGATGATGCGTGGAAAATGTATCTATAGAGTGGGCCGGAATTAACTCCCTATTGAACATCGTTTGTAACTTTTTAGATCCTTCATTAAACCTTCTAGAAACAAAAAAAAACATTTTGTTGCTTACAATGGTAGAATGTTATGCATTGCTAAAATTTCACATAACACCACCGTTATACACCAGTTTCCGTAAACGGAAGGGGATGTTTGCGACAGACATCTGCAGATAACCCAGCGGTACGTTTACAAAAACTTGTAAACGTACAACCCAACCTCAGAGGAAGAAGTCACAGGGCGTTAGATCAGGACTCCTTGCTGCAAAACCAGCGTCCTGGAAAACGGGTGTCGAACCACGCACGGACAGGCCTTGGAAGGGAGGCGTGGCCCCATCTTGCATAAAGGTTAGGTCGTTGTAATTGACCCGGTGGATACAATACCGTGAACATCATTTTCAAGCATATCACTACCGTTCTGCATTCATCGTATCCCGAATGAGATATGGACCCATAACTTTTGTGGATGTCATGCGGCACCACCTGTGACCTTTGGACGATGTTGGCTTTTTTCAACAACCATCCTCAGATCCTTTGTCGCTCAATAATAACAATTTTGCCGGTTAACAAACCTCTCCCAACATGAAACACGGCTTCATCTGACCGCAGGATGTTACCGAAAATATCGGATCGGTCTTCATACCAAGCAAGCATCATCGCCCCATATTCTAACCGACGTAAGATGTTTACGACTAAGTCGTAAACATCTTACGACAAATGGGAAGTCCCATCTGATCCCTTCTCTCCACAGCTACCTCATATAGCAAAACTTGAACTGATTAGCGTACTTTATCGAATGTATTATACTATATAGCTACTCAGTATAATTACGAGTATATAGCTTAGAAAGGAAAAGATAATATAGTACTGTTTTTGAAATTGTATTAAACTTTTTTTTTTGTTTTATTTTCTTTATAATAAAATTTTGCTTTATTATAAATATTGTATTGATATGTGGGGCCTTTATCGTAATTTAAAAAGTAAAAAAATAATTTTATTTTGTAGTTTTATATGATGTAAATTATAAAATCTGATGTAACTCTTAATATAATACATGTCAGTTTAGTTTGTTATAAATAATATTAAATTTTACATCATGTGATGTAACGTAGGGATATTATATATCGTGGTAAATTTCATCAGTATATTTTGGTTTTTATTTAGGACGGTGGGAATGTAAAAAAGCCTACGACTGTGGATTGTTTCTGATGCGTAGCTTACATACACATACAACTTAATTTAAAATATTTACCATTTTATTTAAATATATATATTTTTTTTTTTGTTTATTTAATTGAAAGATTCTAATTAAAGCGCGCGCGCATACCGTATTTAATTCGCACCCGGCTGTGGAGATATTAGTGGTAGCGACGACGGTCGGCAGTAACTAAAATAATGTAATTTCACAACTTACATAGAAGAAATTTCCCTTGTACGGTTGGCAGCCGGTGTAGCCGGGAGGCTTAACGCACCACATACCGAGTCTACCGGGCCTGTCAGTTCGAGACCTGCCCAGACCGAGTTACTGTTTTACACATTAAATATTATTCATTTATTTGATTGAATCGCTCACCTGTAACGACACAACATAGCAGATGACTATAATAGCATTTTTTTGGGATGGGAGATCGATTTTTCAAAAATGTTTTTTGCAAATATTGCTATTTTTTAATCGTTAACAAAATATTTTAATCGTCTAAGAAAAATATGACTTGCCGAAATTTCGAGATACTGAGGGATGGGTGACCTTGCTCTACTGCGTCACTCCCTTGATCTTTTAAGTTGATAATTTAATGGAATAAATGCCCCATATATAGAAGTAATCTGATCAAGTTTGATCGAAATCGATCCATTAGTTGTGAAGATAAAAGGTGATTTAAAGGCGAACACTGAACACACACACGTACATACGAACATTAACATTCGCAAAATTTCCATCCGGTTTTTTGGGTTTGTTAGGTGTGAAAACGTCAAGATCCGGTGAAAATCGCATATGCCTAAATTGGACCGATTACAATACTTTCCTTTTTAGAGGTTCTTCTTTTTTTTTCCTGTTTAGCTTCCGGGAAGTGCCATTGAGGTATAACGTCAGAGGATGGTATGTATTGAGTGTAAATGAAGTGTAGCCTTGTAGTCTCAGGTCGACCATTTCTGAGATGTGGTTAATTGAAACCCAACCACCAAAGAACACCGGTATCCACGATCTAGTACTCAAATCTGTATAAAAGTACGACTTGAACGCTGGAACTCTCTACTTCCAAATCAACTGATTTGGGAAGACGCGTTCACCATTTGACCAACCCGGTGGGTTTCCCTTTTAGAACTACTGGAATTTTGTTTTACGTTGGTTATCATGAAAACTATGAGAGATAAATTTCTAGACCTATTTTATTCGATTTTTCAAGTCAAAAACATAAACCATCAGGAGGTTTACCCCTTATAAAAATTTCAGTATGACCTCATTTCCCCGGAGGAACTGAAATCCGGGCGAAATTTTTCGCTAGTTTTAACTCTATAACAAAGCGTTTTGGCACATATGTTAGTATGAATTTTTTTCCTATTACAAAATCCGCAGAAGATTTGAAGCTTATACTTAGGAATTTGGAAATGGAATTTTGTAGTCTGAAAAATGCCTTGCCTTAACGGGATTGAAATCCGTAACCCCTCCCCCCGCCCATTTCGACGAATTAAAGATCGAGGTGTAACCATTTTGCCGTGGTGATCGGCAAATATATGTTACATCATTTTCTGGGCAAAATTTTTCCTCTGTATATTTTGTGCAGTAAATACGTTTTTATTTTTTATTGTAAAATTTTTTATTGATATCATTCTATCTTTGTTTATTTACTAAATCTTTACTATATGTTTTCAATTTTACATAATTATTTTAAGATTTTTTTTTTTTTAATTTTTGATGGAAAATAGGTTATTTTTTAATTGGTGACCAAATTTCTGATACTAGTTTCTTAGAACTGAAGCCACATTGATTTTAATAAGTGATTTGTTAGTTATATAAAAAATAAAATGAAAATCAACCTTACCAATAATTTGTTCGTGTTCCTGTAATACTTTTTAATTCAACTATCTTCAGGAAATAAGTTTGTTTCAATTTAAAGACATTAAAATTTAAATATTTGAATTAAAAAGTTATAACTTATTAAAATCATTACAACCGGTCTTCATTGCTTAAAAGTAATTACGTCCATTACGGAAGGAAGTCGCAGTTGTTATGAATGATAATGTTTGAAGGAGAATAATCAGGTTAGGTATCTTAATATTGATTCATTATTGGTTTAAACAAAATATCGTCTACAAATTTCGTTTGCTCGTTGATTAATTTATTGTTATAATAATATATATATATGAAATTTTACGAGAACTGGTTTTATAAAACTCTTTAGATATATCTAATATTTTAATAAAATTATCAGGATTGTAATTATGTTTATTTTGTAATTTATAATAATTTTATAAACATAGTCCGTTGGTATGATTATACAATAAATAATTAAAATACAAAACCCACTTAACAATCTTTTAATGCGTCCTAACGCTTTCGGAAACGAATTCCATCACCAGGAACTTACATTATTTTTTAACTAAAACTTTGTCGTCATTAGTAATTGTTATGTAAAGTGGGTACAATGTGTAAAGGTGATTTTCATGTATTAAAATTGCGTCGACTTTCGTCCTGTCATAATGAATGTCTCCAGATAACGGTGGAGACATTCTTAATTTCCTGAAGATGGAATTCGTTTCCGAAAGCGCTAGGACGCATTAAAAGATTTTTGGTAAGTGGGTTTTATATTTTAATTATTTACTGTAATAAATATTTAGCATAATTGAATTTATCTAAATATCCTTTCTTTATATTATTAATATGTTCCTTAGTTTTAACAGAAAAAGAACAATTGGTCATACTCAGTGGCGGCTCGTAGCTAAAATTAGTCGGGGTGCTGCCGCAGAAATTGTTTTCTGGGCTTTTTCATGGTTTAAAGTTTTCTGTAAAATAACAGAAAAAAAAATGAATCAAATAGAATAGCTAGAAGCAGGACAATAATCTAATTCTACACTTTTATCACATTCAAGAATATGGTACACGGTTTTGAAGCACAATGTGCTTAAAAACCGTATTCGGTTTAATCGAATAAGTAATAAAATGTCAATACAGATAATATATTTTAATATTATTAGATAATAACTTAATAAAATGTCCGCTTAAAAACACTACAGTCCAACGGTGTATAATTTAAATTACTATATACACAGAAACAAATATATAATTAGTTTTTACTAATTACCTTCTCTTTCTTCCTTCCAGCGTGTTTTGAACAGATTTGTCGATCAAAGAGCCCTTGATTTCCGCCATATTCTGATCGCTACTGAAAAAACAACTTAATCGTTTTGATATTCCTTCTACCGAATAAACCAGAAAAGGGAACGAACAAGGAACGTTCCGTACTTTCTCGGAGTAAAATAAACCAGAAAAGGGAACGAACAAGGAACGTTCCGTACTTTCTCGGAGTAAAATAAACCAGAAAAGGGAACGAACAAGGAACGTTCCGTACTATCTCGGAGTAAAATAAACCAGAAAAGGGAACGAACAAGGAACGTTCCGTACTTTCTCGGAGTAAAAAAAAACTACCTTCTACCAGGGTCGGCATTTGGGGGGGAGCGACAGTGCTTTCTCTCCCTCGCAGCCTCGCTTACAGCTTCCTATGTGCGCGTGCACACAACAGGCAAACACCATGCCGCTGGAACTGTGAAGCGCACAGTTCCATACAAAGATTTTTGTTTCTTTTTAATAAACTGAGGGATGGCTACTGATATTAAGCTTAAGGATTTTATATTGTACCAGTATAAAAAAGAATTAAAGAAAAAAGGACTCGTTATAATAAATGTTATCGATAATATCAATTGTAAATAAGGGGTGATGCAGTTCCACAGTGCCTATACGCGAGCAGCCACGTGGTTCCATGGATGAGATGAATTAGCTTGTATTACAATGTTATGTTGAGTTAATTTTCTATATATGTCGATTTCTAAACGTATTATTATTTTTTTTTTTTTTCAGTAGTCATATCTAAATAAGTCTAAGTCAATACTCTTATTATTAGTTTCTTGATTTATCGTGAAATTAATGTTAGAATTTAGCGACTTAATTTTATTAAAATTTATTTGTGTCATTATCGTTATCTGATTAAAATTACTCGTAATTAAAATGTCTTCAACCTATATTTTCTATATAAAAGGATTTGGTGATTTTTAAAAATGTTTGGTAACAGTGAATTTTCAAACTTCTCCACGTAAATATCTGCCGTAATGGCTAAAAGGGGTGAACCCATAACAAGTCCTTTTTTTTTTGTTGGTAACATTTATTGTTGAATTTAAAATAAGTACGATTAGAGCTTAATTTAAGAAATCAGTTATTTCATCTATCTTTTCATTATGTAAATTGAATTTAGATAGTCTGTTAAATATGATATTTATAGTTTCATTTGTATCAATATTAGTGATAAATATTTTTTTATACCCAGGGTTTATGAGTCTAGTTTAGATTTTTTATTCTAATTTTATTGGTAATATAATTCATAACTGATTCACAACACAACCAAATTTTGGTACGGTTGATTTTCATTTTATTTTTTATATAACTAATCTTATATACCAACGGTGCCTAGCTTGATAATTTTTTTTTCTCTTTTTTAAAGTTCTACGAGTATACTCCTTTTATTTATTTGTATAAATGTGGTTGAAATAAAAATTACACGCATTCATACAGATGATAATTTGAAGAGGTTTATGGTATAATTATTATACAAGTAAAATAACAATTATATAATACTGTGGTGTTTTATATCTGTTGCTAACTTTGATGTGCTAATTTTCGGCAAAATGATACTTGCTGTTATCAATTTTTCCTTTTCGTTATAAGAAAAAAAATTATATTGTAAGAAAATACGTAATAAAAATAACTAATTAAATGTTATTGCTTTAATTTTAAGTGTGCTTGCATCTATGCGTGTATTAAATTATTTAAGATGTGATGTAAAATTATTTTTATCTGTTTTACTGTCAATGAACTGAGCTGAAGTTAAAATATTTTTGATATTTATATATCTATGTATTATTATAATAAAAAATATATTTTATTATTAATATTATAATATGTAATAGTTATTTTAAAATGAGATTAATATGTCATTGACACTTTTTTATTTACATTTTTAATTTTATAAATGTGCTTAGACTTGTACTGCATTATCAACGACGGTGAACTGTCTGATGAAAGACAGAACCTTTTCGGTTACTCGGTGGAACCTTTTCCATCTTTTACTTTCCCGGGTATAGCTCTATTGTTGCGCAATAGAAAAACTATAAAACAAAAGTATAGTGATCCACAAAAATTGTAGGTATCAGGTTATTTAGCAATATCGCAGTTTCATTTAAAAAAAAAAAAAAAATTATAGAAATTTTTGAAAGATCCTATTTTTTTTTCACCCTAACCCCCGGACCGGATCAACACCAAAGCAAAGTACAGCCCAGGAGGTTGTGTACTCAAACGGGCCTCCCCGTCCGCTGGCCGTAAGTCTAGTCCGACCGGTCAGCCCGCCGGTTAGATCTTTTCATTGGCTACCTGTAACCCCTAGGACGGGGTATCCAAGCCCGACTATATCGTTCCTGGACCCTAACCCAGAAGCCGGTACTCGGTCTTGATGCCAATGCTTCTAGTGAGAGCATCCTGTGCAGGGCAATCACATCGAAACTCGGTATTTTTCGCGAAGGGATCAGAGAATCCCAGTGCCTCATCACTGCCGCTCATCCGTGCAAGCTCAGACGAACGGCACCTCTGGAGGGGGCTGTCCCTCAACCCCTCGCCGCCCAATCTTCCCTGGTTTTGTGCTGGAGAAATCGGAAAAACTATCTACATACTTGTATTGTTACGTATTTTTATTTATATCACGTGACTGGAACATAAACTTTTCGAAAATAGTTAATAGTGACCGCATTAAATTTTTAACAAGGAAACGTACAAGGAAGTCATGTGTACACCACATGACTTCCTTGTACGTTTATTAAATTGCATATATGAGATCTGTAAATAAAGTAACGAGACAAGTTTTGTTGCAGCCAAAGTGGCAACACTGTAAAGTTACTAGTAAACATATGGTTATATGAACAGCTGATTTATATTAGGTATTAATATTTTTAGTCTGTTGTTGCCACGTGAGACGTAGAAAAACTTCTTGTGAAACGAGGTTTTGTTGTGCGTTACAAAAATGAGCGATAATAATTATGAGCAACGTTGTGCAATCAAGTTTTGTGTTAAACGCGGTGAGAATACTTTTGAAACTTTTTCAAACTTGAAAAGGGCGTATGGAGATGACACTTCGTCACGAGCTCAAGTTATTAGACGGTTTAAAACGTTTTCAGATGGCCGGGAATCAGTTGCGGACGAATCACGCTCTGGAAGACCGTCAACGTCAAAACGCGATGACAATGTTGAGCGAATCAGAGACTTTTTGAGTTTATATCTACAGGACAGACTGTAAATCAATATGTTTACCAAGAAATTCTTTAAAAACTGCGGAAAAGAGATGTCCGCATAAGATTAGCCATCAAAGACAACTGGATGCTGCATCATGACAATGCATCTTGTCACACTGCACTCTCAGTTAATGAGTTATTGGCAGAGAAAAACATTCCTGCAGTTCCTCAACCATCTTATTCACCTGATTTGAGTCCCTACGACTTTTTCCTGTTCCCAAATTTAAAAAAAAAACACCTCAAAGAACAACATTTTTGAACAGTAGAATAAAAAATGTAACCGATCATCTGAAGGATATTCTGGTTTCTGAGTTCCAACACTGCTATGAAGAGTAGGAAAACCGTTTGAAGCGTTGCGTGAGGTTCTCAAGGGAACTATTTCGAAGGTAGTAGAGTCCATATACGCGTATAACTGGATTGTAAATAAAAAGTTTTTCTGAACTAGTTTCATTAATTTATTTATAGGCATACACATTTTTTTTTTTTTAAATGAAGAGTACATAAAATTTTATTTCATTAATAACTACTGATATTTTTTCTTTTCTTTTTTGTTGGTATTGAATTATTATTCATCGAATTTTTTTTTAAATGAGAAGTTAATAATTATTAATAAATCAATATATTTAAATTAAAAAAAAAAGGAAATGAAATGCATTCGAACCGATTTGCTTCTTCCCTTTATAAGATCCAAATATTCCATTAATTAAAATTTCGTTTGTCTGTAACTCTTGAACCAAGGAAAATAAGTACCATTTATCGTTGAAAGCTCTTAATGAGGGCTTATTACTGCAGTTAAAAAAAAGTCCAAAATCGAAACTTTTGGATTTTGGGTTTTTTTTGTACACTTTTGGTTCAATTGATTACAATCAAAAGGGTAGGTACACAATAGATGTTACAAAAGTCCTAAATACAACATTTCAACATTCTACGACGGCTAATCGTTTTTGAGTTATGCGAGATACGTACGTGTGTACAGACGTCACGCCGAAACTAGTCAAAATGGATTCAGGGATTGTGAAAATGGATATTTCCGTTGAAATCTGAAAACCGAAATTTTTCACGATCACAATACTTCCTTTACTTCATACAAAGAAGTAAAAATCAACAAACCTTAATTGTAAGACTAATTTCTCTTCTGGTGAAATACACCGACATTTAGTGTTTTGCTTTATAAGCCCAAGTCTTAATAATTCCGTTAAAAATTCAAATTTATGAACACTCATTCGAAAATAATCTATGAACTTGATCGAATTAAATTTATTAAATATTGTACAAAACTCTTCTCCCTCTTCTCTAGCCCTGTACAAATTATGAACCCGATAGGTTTTTCTTCTTTTTTTTTTGTTTTCTTCCGTTGTTCCTCTTGTACGAGCTCATATAAGCAGCAGACAATAATTACTTCCTCTTTCTATCGATCCATGACACTGCATTTCCGTTTACGAACGAAAGAGAATTAATGAGCTGAAAGAGAATCTAGATGGAAGAAATATGCGCTCAGTATTTCAACAATAGTAATTCCGGTTCGATCAAACTACCATATCTGTAAATTCAGACGGTCGAAGACAGATACGACACGATAGCGGTACAGTTCGCGCCCACTACTATAAGCGTAAATTCATCTTTAATGACACTTGGAATATCACAGTTAACTTTCTGCGTAACGCACGTTTAATTGTGTAGATTCACATTTAGCAAAGTGTAAAACACAGAAGGCGTTCTGTGTTCAAGAGTTGCCATCTTGCTACTGATACTGTTAAAGTGAAAAGGTAGAGAATTAATCTACGGCCATACACATAACTGTTTCTTTTTCCTGTTTAGCCTCCGGGAATTACCGTTCAGGTATTAATTTAGAGGATGATATGTATGAATGAAGTGTAGTAGTCGTGTACAGTCATTCCTAAAATGTATGGTTAATTAAAAAAAAAACCAACTACCAATCACCGGTATCCACGATCTAGTATTCAAATCCGTATAAAAATAACTGACTACACCAGGATTTGAACGCTGGAACTCTCGACTTCCGAATCATCTGTTTTGGAAAGGCGCGTTCACCACTAGACCAAGCTGGGTTAATGCAAGTAATTAGAACTGTCCTTTTTGCTCTTTGATTTTAGCTTTAAATCAACGCAGTATGACTCCTCCGAGAGATACAACAACAAATTAAATCCTCAATATTAATTTTTGTACAACCGGTATAAATGCAATTATGAAATGATGAAAACTATCTTTACTTTGTTAGTTTATTCAACTTTACCTTATTTTATTTTATTACTTATTTTACTTCACTTCATTTCACTTTGTTAGTTCATTTCATATTTAAAGAGGCCATATGTATCGTTTTTTTTTCGTATTGTTGATCTAATTTTCTGTAGAAAAAATATCATATATATATATATATATATATGTATATATGTTATAATTAATTTAAAAAAGCCAGTTGCATCAATGCAGTTGTATTTAATAAATCAAATAAACAATTATTGTTCTATTACCACATTGTGTTGTAATGAGAGTTATTATTTTTTGAGCCAATTATTATCAGTGCAGTTATTTTTTGACGTATGCATTTGTAAAGTAAAATTACAACTGTTTTATATATTTTTTTTTTAATTTGTTTGCGTTAAAATATGTTATTGCAATATTAGTAATTATTTTTAACTAAAATATTAATGAATATGGATAAATATTATCGGTGGTATATTTATTTGTACAATTGAAAAAATTAATTAATTGTAATTTATTTTGTTATTATATAATATAATACTCTTAATACTATTAAATATTCACAATAAGTTTAGTTGTAATAAAAACATGCTGTATATCAATTGTTTTTTTTTGTCCGCAGACTAAACAATGATAAAACTGTCTACGTTAATAGAGAGCTGTTTTTAATTAATTATTATATATATATATATATATATATATATATATATATATATATATATATATAATATAAATGAATGTTTGTCCCTTACGCGTTTCTATACCATGTATCCGATTGCGATGAAACTTTGGTGAATTGTAGCGCGCACGACCGCGAAAGTTTCTGAATTAGTTTGAACCCGCTAGGTGCCGCTGGGGTCGAGATATTTCGAAAATTGTATTTATTGTCCGATTTGGTTAATATTCAGAATATGTATTAGGTGAAAAGAAAAGGTTTTTAAAAAACTAAACCCGTAGGTGGCGCCGGTGTCGAGATATTTACGAAATAAACAGACGCCCTTCTTCTATATACAGGACGTTTCATAATGTTCTTAGGAGTTACAAAAATTCAGTACAAAAAAGTATTTCGCTTACCTAAATGAAAGTTGTACGAGGTGATGCAAGGACTCGAACAATTTTTGTTAAAATCTATAAATGTTCAATATGTGCTCCTCTGGTAACACGGCACACATCAACACGAAAGTCTAGCTCTTGCCAAACTCGTTCTAACATGTCATTTTCGATAGAGTTGATTGCATCGATTATGCGATCCTTTAACTCAGCGATATCGTGCGGCATTGGTGACATAAACACCTTATCTTTCGCGTAACCCAAGAGAAAGAAATCACATGGCGTGAGGTCTGGTGATCTTGGTGGCCGCAGCATAATGTGTTGGTCTTCTTCAGACCCACGTCCTATCCAGCGCCGAGGTATTGTGTTAAGGTACTGTCGAACCTCGTTATGAAAACGGGCAGGACAACCATCTTGCTGGAAAATGAAGTGGTTGAGTAGCTGAGGCTCAATCCATAAATGTAACATATCCAGGTATATCATGCCGGTTACTGTCGTTTCCATAAAAAAGAACGGCCCATACACTGTCTCACGAGAGATCGCACAAAAAACGTTTACGTTCGGAGAATCCCGAATGGTTTCCACGTAAGCGTGTGGGTTTTCAGTTCCCCAAACTCGCACGTTATGGCGGTTTACTTTGCCGCTGATATGGAACGTAGCTTCATCGCTGAAAATTATCTTGTTTAGAAAACCTTCATCTAACAACATCTTTACCTGTAACTGTAAACAAAAATCGAGCCTACGTGTTTTATCTCCATCAGAAAGACGCTGGATTAATTGAAGACGTTACGGTTTGCATAATAAACGTTTACGCAGAACTCTCCACACTGTTGTTTTCGGAATTCCTAATTCTCTGCCTGCAGCCGCAGTCAATTTTGACGGGCTGCGAATGAAACTTGCACGCACACGTTCGACATTGACTTCTGAGGTTGATGGACGACCAGTTGATTTTCGCTTGCACAAACAACCGGTTTCACTGAGTTGTTTGTACCGTGAACGAATTGAATGGTGGCTCCTTATGAAATTTCAACCGAAACGCACGTTGCACAGAAATTACTGACTTAGACAAGTGAAATTCTAACACAAAACAACTTCTCGCTTTCCGTGGCAGCCATTTTCTCTACTGTCGTCGCCTAGCGAGCAAATGGTTTACTAACTGCCTAGTATATGTGAAAAAAAAACTATTTGAAGTAGTTCTCTTTCGTACAGTACTTGTTTTATTCTTATGAGTGAAATAGTTTTTTGTTAATGTGTTTTCGAAACTCCGAGACTATATATATATATATATATACACTCAAATCTAGCAATAGCGAATCGTTGCCGGGTCTGCTAGTATATATTACAAAATGTGTTTAATTTAATCTAAAAGATCCTATTTTTTTTTTAATATTGATTTTTTTTTTAGCAACAAGAACAAGCAGTTGTATTATTTGTTTAAGAAAACGAATAACTTTATTGAGGGACGCAAAATCTTTTCTTCATTATTATTTAAATTCGAGTAATATGCTTTTATTTTAAATTATTCTTAAAAAAAAAAAAAAAAATACCTGACAACACAGTCTTACAACTGTGGGTTGTTTCTAACGCACGGCTTACACACAGCTTAATTTAAAGTATTTATCATTTTATTTAAATATAATACTCTTTCGTTTGTTTAATTCAATGATTCCAGCTAACGCGCGCGTGCATATCGTATTTAATTCGCGCGAGTGTTGCGGTGCTAGCGGCGACGGTTGGCACTAACTAAACTACTGTAATTTCACAACTTACATAGAGCAAATTTCGCTTGTACGGTTGGCAGACTGATGTAGCCGCGTGGCTTAATCCACCAGGTACGAGTCCCGGCCAGACCGAGTTACTTTTTTTACAATTTAAATATTATTAATTTATTTAATTCTACCGTTCACCAACATAGGGAAAACTACAACAGCATTTATTGGGATGGGGGTGCGATTTTGCCCATATTGTTATCTTTTAATCGTTGACAAATATGCCTAAGAAAAATATGACATCAATTAGGCGAAATTTCGAGATATTGAGGGTGATCTTGTTGTAAAGCCTCATCCCCTCGACCTTTTAAATTGAAAATTTATTGGCATCAATGTCCCATAATCTGACCAAATTTGGTAAAAATCGGTTAAGTAGTTTTAGAGATATAAGGTGATTTAGAGCCCAACACCGAACACATACACGTACATACGAACATTAACATCCGGAAAATTTCCATCTGGTTTTTCCGAAGTGCGTCAGGCTATTTGTAGTTTAGGCAGGGGTAAGACCCCGGGCTTTGATGGAATAACGGCGGAGCTTCTTGTTCGCTCGGTAGGGGTAAGTATGAGAACTATCACACGGGTGTTTAATAAATTGTTGTTTGGCGATTCCTTCCATGTATGTTGGAAGAAAGGGATTGTTAAATTGTTGTTTAAAGGGGGCGACAAGGATTCCGCTCTTGTTTGTCTTACAGGCCCCTGACGCTGTTGCCGGTTATTGGTAAAGTCTTTGAGAAGATCTTGTATCTTCGTATGTATGGGAGGCTGACATCGCGCGGGTTATTGATGGAGAACCAGCGCCCGGAAAAGGTACCGGGAACACCATACTCCGTGTGATGAGTTGAGTGTGATATCGATGACCGCGGCGGAATATGTCTTGGGAATTTTTCTGGATATTTCCGATGCTTTTGATAATCTGTGGTGGCCTTCAGCTATTTACCAATTACAAAGAAGAGATTTTACTGATAGCGAATGCAGGTACAGCAAAGCTATTTCAGTCATCGCGATGCGTTGCTCCACGAGGTCAGTAAGACAGTGTCTAAGGGTTGTCCCCCAAGGCAGTGTTTTGCTTCCTCTGTTGTGGGTGCTCGAGTTTGATTCTCTTCTGCGGCTGATATTGCCCAGTGGGTGTCACGTGGTAGCTTATGCGAATGACGGTCTTCTGCTGATCGAAGGATGCTTGCGAAGGGAGGTTGAGCTCAGGGTCACTTGTGCGTGCAGGATATTGAAGCTGTCTTGTCGTCAACACAAGATTACGTTCAGCCCGGATATGATCACTATTATGCTTCTCAAGGACCGTTTGGCTGTGAGTCGGCAAGTCCGCGTTTCGATGGCAGGCCAACGTATTAATTACGTTCAGGCTCAGAAGTATCTCGGGGTGTTTCTGGATGAGAAATTGCAGTTCATTCTTAATTTAATTAACAAACTTAACCAAATTATTTAGTCCAAAAATAATATATATTACTCTTGTACAGTATTGAATTAAGAAGTTTTTGGCGAGGGTACTGTGTAACTTCGAGGGACGTTTCGGGTCAAAGGCGTTTCCAACTAATCATTTCATTTCTGAGAAATAAATTATTTCCTAAATAAGGTATATTCCAAATTTAATAAAAATTGCAGGTGAGTACAAAAAAGGCATAAATTATGTTTTCCTAATATTTCAAACTAAAATTACTTACTACACTAGTAAAAAAAAATTTAAGGGTCATCTATATTTTATGATAAAAAATGATTTTATTCACACTACTTTAACTTTGCAACCAAGAGGCTAAGTTTGAATACTCTACTTTTTGACAGTATACTTAAGATAACTTAAATGATCAAATTAAAAAAAATGAAATCAGTGAGTCGAAAAGTTTCAAAAATTTGAAAGTTTTTCTGTGTGTTTGATCAAGCGTATGGGGAAAATGAAATTTTTTCAGTAAACTCCATTAAAATCATTTAAAAACATAAGACTTTAGCTTTAATTTCATTTTTGTATGTATCTACGATTTTTCTGAACCGAAGTATTCTACTTTAAAGAGAAAAAAGTTACTGTTTTAATTATTTTATTGTTATATTGAGTGTGCTATCACTATTGTTGTATAACTATATAGATACAATTGTAATTTTTTTGAAAGCAATTTTATTAAAAATACTTCCAAATATGATTAAATATGTGTTTTAATTGCTCTTATTTAAAATGTAAGTTTCAACTCATTAATAGGATATGCCACATTTAAAAACAATAATTGCAATTGCTGTTTTTAAGAGCGCATCTAAAAACAGCAATTGCAATTGTTATTTTTAACAGATTTGAAGTTTAACAATTTTTGGGTGCTAGAAAATTTGTAATTTTCAATGTGGGCGGTGGGCGAAAAAGTTTGAGAATCAATGCCCTAGAATTTGAGCCACCAAAATGAAAAAAAAATTGTTTGCAATTTCAGATTTTTAATTCTCAAAATGTATTTCGTTAAACAATAAAGGCATTAAAATAAATTGATACCCTTTCCAGATGGTGGAGCTTCCAAATTTAAAAAAAAATAATACATTTTTTAATTTCGGTAATTTATTTAAAATTAATCCTGTCATATTTTAATCTTTAAAAAAAGCTCCCTTTGATGCATGTGGCTCTAAATTTTCAAAAAATCAAAAACATTTCAAAATAGTGAATTGATGTTTCAAGAAAGTTATGAAATTTATTGCTTCCTCTTTTTCATTATCACGCATTTACTTATTCTTAAATCCCATTTTTCTCTTTATTAGTTGTGTAGGTACAGGTATGAACCTTCTGGTTCCCTGTAATGAGGAGGATATCTGATTGCGGTGGTGCAGGAACTCATTTCTAGTTTGATGGCTGAACATTAAGCTTATTGGCTGAAGTACCTCTTGTATAAATATAAGACAATCTGCCCTTCCCAGGATACACATTAAAATACATGCTATATTTGTATCCGATCATAGAATTCCTTTCTCACTTAGATAAATAATAATTGTTTCATTTTTTCTGTAAGAGTGTGTTTGAAATGGAAATTTAGGATAATTTTCATCAAAAAATAAAAATAATCTTGGAAGCTTAGTTTTTTATATAATTTAGTTACTTACAAAGAATTTAAAGGTAATTATGAAGATTAAAATGAAGTGCTTTTGTTCTTATTAAGTTTATTGGTACGATGAACTAAATGATTTTTCGTCATTCTGCTTTTGTATTATTGACATAAACTGCGTGGATATAGCAAAAAAATAAAAAATAATGCACTTTCCGAAGAATACTAAAAGGTTTCATTTTTATTATCTTAAACCTTAAACCCTTATGGAATTAGTGATTATACAAAATGAAGACATGAAGTTTGGATTTTTTTTAAGCGTACGAAGAGGGTATATTGAATTTTATTATTTTGCTTGCTTGTTTATTGGGATGTATCCTTTTGTTTAATGTTTACTTGTAGTATCTTAACCTACTTTTTTTTTGTTTCAGGATTCATGAAAAAAACCATAGTTGTCTTTCAAGAAGACAACTGCTATCCTTCATTTTTAAAGTACAATATTCTTCATTTAAAGAAAAAATGCAAAATGTTCCAATTTCCTGTATTAAGAAACTTTATTTTGATACCATCAGAATCTATTTTAAGTATCAGGTGAGGTTTTAATCCATTATTTTTGTCTTTCTATACGCTAATACATTTTATTCGTCTCAACCTCAACAGAAGGTCTTGCACTCCTGTTTATGAAAATAATTGTTTTGTATTTACTTACACAAGTTTGTTATCATATGTGGTTGTAGATCTGACTGTTAGATTCTCCATGTTAGGGATGATTGAGCCAGTACATTATTGGTTTTATCTAGAAGTATTAGTGTTAAAAATATTTATCTAACTTTGTACACGTTTGTATATGAATCATTTGATTTTATTTACTAGAGATTTTTAGCGCCCTATAGACTGAATCTGTGACTTTTCCGGAGTCTTTTGGACAAATCTGGACCTTTTAAAGACTTTCCAACAAATCCTTATACATATGTAGAGTGAAACAATAATAGAAAAAGATTGCACAACATTCATGCAATTTAAAACAAGTCTTAAAAGGATAAAAATTGTGCACCATTTCCTCACCTTGCACAAGTGTGTGCGTCTATGCATTTAACAACATAATCAAACAATTTGTCATTGAAGACATCAATCCACAACCATGACTTTTCTCCAAAAATGATTTAATTTACCAAACTGTACTTAAACATGAATAGGATCTTTATACTATATTTGTAACAGAAATACAAGTTTCACGATATGAAGTCCAAATTACAATCAGCGAAAACCATCTTTTTTATCATTATATAAAACTGCTGTGTTTGCTGAATTACAGACAACTCTGTACTGAAAAGATTTTTTGTTCTTTTCATTTAATTATCAACATTACACGCGCTTGTTTGAAGGTTAAATTAATGTATTACATTGAACTCTTATTTTTCAGTTCATCATTTGGTTATTTGAGTTGTAACGAATGAACGCTTCATGATTCTAATCAATTTGAACATTAAAATAAAAACCATGTCAAATTAAAAAAAAAGCCAAAAATTAAAAAATTAGAATAAAATGATTAAAAATTAAAAAAAAATTACACTAATAATAATAATAATAACCAAATAAAAATGTTTAGTTATTAAAATCAGATTCACATTTACACACACATAAACACACACACAAAGTTACGATTAAAATAGTTTACTAGTATTTATATTATGTGAACTTTAACCTGATTTAAAAACTGTTAAATAAAATTAACAGGCCTAACAGTGGTTGTGTTAAATAAAAACATAGATTCAAATAAAACTATTAGACGCAATAATGAATGAGATGTGTCAATGTATATTACAACAGTCAAGGACAATAATAAAAAAGAATTATAATTACAAAAATTTATCTTGTCGTTAGTTTTTAAAATAAAGTATATTAAAAGGAATAACATAATATACAATGTACTCATATTTATTACATAATTAATGTACATTTAGATTTAGATTCAAAAGGGGGTTACAGCTTTACTTTGTTAGACACTGGTGTCAATAGCTTGACTTTTTGTGTAACTCTTGGAAAGGGTTATAGCATTCCTAAATATTCCCACTGAAAGATCCCCAAGAAAGATGAAGAAGCTACCTACACCAAATAATAAAATACGTCAGCATTATACAGTGTTCAAAAAGTGACACAACATTATGGAAGAGCGTTTCCCTTTTGTTGCTAATTTAATTCAGGGAAATTGAGAAAAAATGGGTTACATAATACAGCAGAGAATATTTATTGTCTCCCAATACATTAGATGTGCCAGTTATGTCCAGATCCAGAATGTCTTCATACAAAAGTATAGTGTGGATGCACCAAACGGCTGAACGACAAATTCCAAGAGATAGGGAATTTGGCAGATACAGCCAAAATCGACATCGACTGCATGAGTCTTCTCTGCACGGACAAAAAGTGGTGTTAACATTCAATTTGGCATGGAAATATTACTTTCATTTTAATTAACAAGGAAAATTTCTAACTTGATTGAATATATTGGAAATGAAAATTTATTTCATAAAAAGTTTAAGAATCAGTCTATTGGATAGATGAATTTGTTAAATTTTTTGTAATGAAAAATAAGTTTTGAAATTTCTTTTTAAATTTCCAACTTGCAGTTCTATACTTTTCTTTTTCCTGTTTATCCTCCAGTAACTACCGTTTAGATAATTCTTCAGAGGATAAATGAGGATGATATGCATGAGTGTAAATGAAGTGTAGTCTTGTACATTCTCAGTTCGACCATTCCTGAGATGTGTGGTTAATTGAAACCCAACCACCAAAGAACACCAGCATCCACGATCAGTATTCAAATCCGTGTAAAAATAACTGACTTTATTAGGACTTGAACACTGGAACTCCCGACTTCCAAATCAGCTGATTTGGGAAAAAGCGTTCACCACTACACCAACCCGGTGGGTTTGCAGTTCTATACTACTTGTCAGTAACTTATAAGATTGATTTTCTGTAATATGTAAAATAGTTGCTAGTTTCTTTGAGTGATGAATCATACGCAGTTCTTCATTAGCTCTCAATGTGGCTTGGTAAGTGGTAGTAGGAGGTTATTATTTTTTTTTTTTTTGAAATAGATAGCTGATATTCCTGGATTCTGAACAGCTACTGGATTTCTTTTAGAATTTAAGATTTGCCATGCAGTTTTTGTTTATCTAGATAGTTTCATATTTTAATTAAATTATGAACCAAGAGCAGAGTTAAAGAAGTCATTGTACTTTATCTTTACAGTTGTACAGTTGTATTTGAGAATTTAATGTTTCTTATTTTTATCTTTTACAATGTTATACCTCAGTTTTTATTTGGACTCTGTACCGATTAAAAATTATATTTTTTGTACATTCAGCTTGATCTTGTACTGTATTCTATTTTCAATAATTATAAATTAGACCATCATTTTTAGATTTAATACTATTTATGTAGGAGGTGTAAACATTTATCAAACATTTACTGGTAGTATGAGGCGTAGTTTGGATACCTTTTAACACATAATCTGAGAGGATGAAATAAAAAAATCATGGTTTCCATAATTCACATATATATTAATTTGGAATTTAACTTTTTTAATGACACACCAAACCAAATTGTACGATAAAATTTTGTATTAAATAAATAATAAAAGCAAAATATCAATTAATAAATAATAATTATCCGGATAATATCATAAATAAAATATTTAAAAATACAATTCATAAACATTATAATAATATCAGTCAACTATCCTAATAAAAATAATAAGAATTAGATTATGGTGCTTTGTCGGAAAAGATTAAAAAATTGCTACTAAAGGATTTTGCAATAGCCCATCAAAATTACAACTTGAATAATAAGTTTTCTAAATTAAAATCGCCCATAGAAAAAAAATGAACAAGCCAACGAAGTATACAGCATTCCGTGTAAAGATTGTAACGCGTTGTACACTAAACAATCATCTCAATACCTTAAAAAAAAAAAAATAGAATCCCATAAATATATAAAAAAGGAAATGACAGCGCTCACAAAGCATATAATAGAACATAAAAGTCGTTCGCTTTCAATAGCACCAAAATATTAGAAAAAGAACAAAATACATATAAAAGGACTACTCTAGAAATGTTATACATCAAGAAAACTACAAAAGCTGCCAACAATAAAACGGATTAAGCAACATATATGTTAATTTAATTAAAAAAAATAATCATATATTTTTTTTATTTTTTTTACTTTTAAGACCATAATGGATCACTTTAGTTAATTATTTTTTTTTGCAAGTTCTTTTCTTGCTGATTTGTTGTTTTTCAGCTTTTCTTTTTTGCCAGTAATTTCTAAGGGTTTCAGATCTTCTTGCCCTTTCTTGTTCAGAGTACACCCGGCTTATTGTTTTCTTGGGTTTTGATAGGAATCTTGTTTCTTTATATATTAATTTCTCATAGTTTCCGGTTTTCGTTTTTAGGTTTTCATGGTGTTTAGGTTATGTCTAATTCCTCCATGTCTTTTTGTACTTCGTATAACCAGTTCGGTCTGCTTTTCTTGTTCCAGAAAAGTTCGATTATCCGTCTGATAAGTCTGGTCTCTTCCGTTCTGAAAATATGTCCTAGAAAGGAAATTCTCTTCTTTCTAAATTTATTAGTTATCGGGATGATCGTTTTGTAAATCTCTTCGTTTGGAATAATTCTCCAAATGCCGTCTTTTTTAATGTTTTTCCCGATGCATCGTCTGTCTTTCAATCTTTTCCAGTTTATCGGTTAACCTTGTCTGGTACGGTCCAAATATGGTTTCGCATCCGTAAAGTATTTCTGGTCGGATAACTGAGTTATAATGTCTTATTTTTGTGTTTATGGACATGCATTTTTTGTTATAGATGTTTTGTGTTTTTATTGTGGCTTTGATGAGATTATTTATTCTTTCATTCCAGTTTGGATTTTCTTGGAGGTTGTGTGTGATGTTTTCCCCCAAATATTTAAAGTTTTCTACTAGTTCTATGTCATTATTGTTTATTTTTACTTTGCTTATGCATAGCGGGTCTCTCACCATAATTTCGGTTTTTTCGTATGAAATTTTTAGACCAATTTTTCCTGCAATCTCTTCAGTGTTGGCAGTTGGTATCTGGCCTCTTCTTTATTTTGGGATAGTAGGGCTAAATCGTCCGCAAAGCCTAGGCGATTTACTGAGATACCTTTTCCTATTTTAACGTTGTCTTTATTTAATTTTTTCCAATCCCGTATTATAAATTCAAGGGCACAGTTGAATAAAAGCGGTGACAGTCCATCTCAGTCTTGTTTTGATGTCGAATGGATCAGATATTTTTCCCCTGAATTTAACCTTGGATTTGGTATCCGTTAGTGTTAGTCCGATGATTTTGACTAGTTTTGGGTGAAGCCCTAAATTTCTCAGGATTTTTAGCAGGGATTCTCGATGTACACAATCATATGCTTTCTTGAAATCAATAAGTCACTACCAGTGACTTTTATATTAATCATATATTTATATTATAAATTTAGTTTTAAGTAAATAATTTTTATAATTTTTCAGAAAAAATGTGTGCGTTGTAAATGATTTCATTACACAGGAAATAGCAGTTAGGTTATATAAAGAGATACGTATAATTATCTAAAGATAAAATGAGTCAAGGGTGAATAGGAGGATCAATTGCAATAAGGGGGGGGGGACAAAATATTGTTATCTAAGATGAGTAGATCAGTTAATTTCTTAGTATGCAAGAGAATTCTGTATGAATGTGTATTGTCACCTAGGAATTCTAATTGAAACGTAGTGAATTTAATTTATTAGTTTGTATAGTTGATTAGTTAACCGAAGAGATTAATAAAGATAATATTTTTAAGTAAAATATGTCTTGTTATTTTATGTGTATATATATATATATATATATATACACGAGGTGTGATCAAAAAATACGGTGAATAATTTTTTATTAAAAAAAGTAATAAGATTACATAGAATTCGATTTAATCTCCTTCAAAGTACTGTCCTTGGCTAGCAATGCACTTATCCCAACGTTGACCCAAATTTCATCTCCAGTTACAATTTTGGCCATGAAGTCCGGATCTGCATGAAGACGACCCTTCAACTCCGTGCAAATTGACACACGATTTTCCTTCTGTTCATCACTCAAAAGTCTGGGAACAAATTTTGCACCCACTCGTCTCATTTGCAAGTAGTTAAAATGCTTTGAACGGATCCGTACGAGATGTTAAGGTCTTCCGATAGCTCTCGAATAGTCATTCGCCTATTTGAACGAACCATTGTTTCCACTTTTTGCACATTTTCAACTGTTTTTGAGGTTACTGGACGTCCCGCACGCTGCTCGTCTTCAACAGACTCATTTCCGTTTTTAAATCGGTCATACCACTTGTACACAGTCTTCAAAGTTACCACATTATCGCCGTACACCTATTCTAACATTTCGTGAGCTTCTTTGGCACTCTTTTGTAACTTAAAACAAAACTTAATGCGTTGTTCAAAATCCATATTGCGCGACAGACACGATAAACACATCACTCAAGTTACTCTGGCAGCTGACTGGCAAGCTCGAACGTGTTACAACTTGTCCCTGCCTGTCTCAGTTGATCACACTATTGGACAAATTACAGCATATGGATGTAGCGTCGGCAGTTGCCGCTATAAAAATTCATTCACCCTAGTTTTTGATCACACCTCGCATATATATATATATACATACACACTATCTGTCAGAATAAACACCATTTAATAAATGTATCACTGTTAAATGAAGGCCATGGACGTTGCTTCTAATATTATTAGGCCTCTAAATATATAAATTTCCATAATATTTGTATAGTCTGTTATTATTGCTATTTTATAAAACCTATTTTTTACTATTTGCGACTTAAATAATTATTTTTTGTTTGTTAAATTATTACGCAGTAGTCTACCGTTTTTTTTTTTTTTTTTTTTTTTTTTTTTTTTTTTTTTTTTTTTTTTTTTTTTTTTTACTGCATGTTACGTGTTAAAGCTACTATTTTGTGGAAGCGATTTGTCATTAGCACGAATGTGACCTATTTTTTTTTTGTTTCATTTTGATATAAATAGTAAAAATGTTATTTAGTCAATGTAGGTTAGTATTTTAAGTCAAAGTTCGTTACGGTCAGTTATATCTTTCTTTTACTATTATTATTATTTTCTTTTAATTTTTATGAATAATAAATCGTAATAATAAAATATATAAATATATATTAATATTAGTATTAAATTATTTTGCACATCTCATACCATTTATTTTATTATATAAAGAGGAAGAGGGTTTTTATTTGTTCGGGATAAACAAAAAAATTACTCAATCAATCGCAACCGAATTTTTACCCGTGTTTCTTGGCGTAATCGGAAACGTTTTTCGGTATATTTCGTCTGGGGAAAAATATATATATACATTTACAAAATAAATTTATCAATTCCAATAGTACAATAAGAAATAAATATATTCCAATGCTGAGAGTAAATGAGACTATTCTCTTCAAAAGCAGTATCAAAGCTATAGAAATATTTAATCTACTGCCAAATGATCTCGAAAGATAAGGAAATAAGCGTACCACAAGCAGAAAACTTAGGATTAGATTAGATTAGGATTAAATTAGATTGGATTAGATTGAATATATAAGTTTTATATTTTTTTTAAGTACTCAACAGGGCGCTTTAACTTGTTGAAGTGCCCTAGTTACATTTCCTGAATTCTCTGCTTGTATGGTTATTACTATAGGAAATATTTATAAGATATCCTTGTACACAAGTTCATTTTATTTTAGTACGTAAGTTACGGTCCTGCGAGCAGGTAATCACTATTACTTCTGTAGCTGTACTGATTTGTATTAACTGATATACGAGTGTAAGTCATTTATTATTCGCATTGTAGTTATAAATTTTATTGCAATACAAATAGAAACTTACACGTACATAATTTTTCAACATAGTCCCCTTGCATTTCAACGTACTTGGTCCATCGTTGCACAAGCTTCTTGATGCCCTCACAAAAGAAGGTTTTCGGTTGAGCTGCGAGCCAGAAATGCACCGCTTCTTTCACTGTTTTGGGTAAATCGACGGCCCCTTAATGCCTCTTTGAGTGAACCAAACAGAAGTCAGAAGAGCCAATATCAGGACTATACGGAGGATGAGCCGGTACTTCAAAGATGAGTTTCTGGAGCGTTTCAGCAGTTTGTGGACAGGCATTATCGTGCAACAACACAACACCTTTCGACGGCAGTCCTGGGCTTCGAATTGCAGGCTTCAGCTTGGCAGTAAGCATCTCACTGTAACGCGCAATGTTTATTGTCGTGCCCCTTTCCTCATAATGTCCCACTACTGGGGCTTGTGAGTCCCAAAAAACCGTAAGCATCAGTTTTCTTGCGGACGGTTGGGTCTTGAACCTTTTTTTGCAGGGCGAATTTGGATGTTTCCATTCCATACTCTGTCGTTTACTCTCCGGCTCGTAATGATGGATTCATGTTTCGTCGCCGGTGATGATTCTGTCTAAGAAGATGTCCGTTCGTTACCGTAGCGATCCAAATGTTTTTGGCAGATGTCGAAGAGCGTTTGTTTATGCGACTGTGTGAGTTGTTTTGGGACCCGTCTTGCACAGACTTTATGAAACCCAAGTCTGTTGTGGATGATTTCGTATGCACAACCGTGACTAATTTACAGACGATGTGCCACTTCATCGATAGTTCCTCGTCTGTCTAAGAAAACCGTGTCACGTGCACGCTCAATGTTTTCCTCATTTGTGGCGGTAAACGGTCGTCCGGCTTCTTCGTCGTGCGTAACACTTGCGCGGCCGTTTTTGAATTTTTCAATCCGTTTGTAGACACTCCGTTGCGGCAACAGTGTGTTGTCGCAACAGTGATCGGAAGGTGTAACAGGATCCGATGAATCTCGGCCCCTGATACACCTTCCGATCACAAAAAACGGATCACCGGACGTTGCTCTTCTTTGGTCCAAACAGAAAGCGGGTAGCCGTGGTTACAGCAGGGCAGCGATAACAGAACTAACCTAGCAGCATCAAACCTGCACAGACATAACCACAGTAACTACGGTAACGAACGGGACATCTTCTTAGACAGAATCATCACTGTGACGAAAGACGGATCCATCATTACGAGCCGGAGATTAAACGGCAGAGTATGGAATGGAAACATCCAAATTCGCCCTGCAAAACAAAGTTCAAGACCCAACCGTCCGCAGGAAAACTGATGCATACGGTTTTTTGGGACTCACAAGCCCCAGTACTGGAACATTATAAGGAAAGGGGCACGACAATAAACAGTGCGCGTTACAGTGAAATGCTTATTGCCAAATTGAAGCCTGCAATTCGAAGCAAACGCCGAGGACTGCCGTCGAAAGGTGTTGTGTTGTTGCACGATAATGTCCGTCCACATACTGCTGAAACGCTCCAGAAACTCAACTTTGAAGTACCGGCTCATCCTCTGTATAGTCCTGATCTTGCCTCTTCTGAGTATCACTTGTTTGGTCCACTCAAAGAGGCATTAAAGCGCCGTCGATTTATCTCGTAGGAAACAGTAAAAGAAGCGGTGTATTCCTGGCTCGCAGCTCAACCGAAAACCTTCTTTTATGAGGGCATCAGGAAGCTTGAGCAACGATGGACCAAGTGTGTTGAAATGCAAGGGAACTATGTTGAAAAATGATGTACGTGTAAGTTTCCTATTTGTATTGCAATAAAATTTATAACTACATTGCGGATAATAATTGACTTAACCTCGTATTGTTAGTTAAATCGATCTATCTCTATAAACTCTAAACCAAACACAAGAATCACCGCCCTGTTACGTCAAGTCGTGAGCTACACTGAATGGAAATGAGCGAGAGCGCCAGTTTTGGCCGATCTGCGTTATGCCTCTTCCTCACCAGTGATGTAAACTCAAGGTCGTATCGGCGAAATGACCGTGTAAGTTACAAAATGACACCGCATATACGCCTCTGAGACTTATTAAGGCAGGACGATATAAACCTTTTCGTTACGCTACAAATTTCTGTTCTGGTACCCGTATGTTTCGGTGTCATTTTTAAGATGTTTCACGTGAAAACAAAAACGTTCAAGACAGAAGAGCGCTAGGTCTTCTGACAATGGCCGATCGTCCCGATCTCGGAGCTGGTTATTTAGTAATGGATTTATGTAGGTAAATATACACGGTAAACGATTTTTAAAGATTGTTAAGTATAATGGTTAAAACTGATTCAATTCGGCGTGTTAGTTTCCGAGTTTGAAGCGATTATCGGTAATAAATGTATTTAATTACAATATACTATTTATTTATAAGTAGTGTCAATGAACTGATTTAAACCATACTTTAATAATATACTTTTTATTTATTTGTATTAGTAATAATTACTAATTTGTTTTGTATACGTGTGATATTTTTTTTTTATCATTTCCGTATTTTATTTATAAATATTGTATCTTTATTAAAATTATAATAAACGATTACTGATTGTTTAAACGGGTGACAAATTGATTTCTTATATATATATTAATACAATTTACGGTTTACGGTAAACCTTACAACGATTAGGAGAAAAGGGTAATTGTGCGCGTGTGTATATGATAGAATGAGATTTGATAGGGTCAAAGGTCAATCTTAGTGACAAAACTAAACATTCAACTTATTATCTTTATCTTAATAAATTTAAAATAATTATTTTTTATTGAACTATAAATATACAGAGTGATTCACAAAGAATGTAACAAACTTTCAGGTTATGTTCTACTGGTGAAAATAATGAAGAAATTTCCTGTTAACATAGATTTGGAAAGGCTTCGTTAGCGAGTGTCGGCGAAATATTTCGCTCTGGTTTTGTGTTAGTCTTTGTTAAAATTAAGCCAGGATGTAATTTTTGGGACCCAAATTAAGAGGTAAACAGTGATTTTATAAGAAATCTGACCTGGAGATTGAAAATCATATTCATAGGTTCTCTTTAGGATTTTCCTTTCAATTTTGAAGAAATTTTTTAGGCCAGTCAGATCTTTTGTTTTAATTCCGTATAAGATGGTCTGACTAAATTATTGTAATGTTTCAGTTTTCCATTTATAGAAGAATTTTTTTTTGTTATAAATTTCTTCGGATTGGAAATTTAATTTTTTAAATTTTCATTTCTTTATTTCTAAAGCCGCTTTATCTGTTCCGTGTTTACTGATTATTTGTTTAAAATATTTAAATACATTTTTACTTCCTTGTATGAAGTAAAGGTCTTGTGATCGTGAAAAATTTCGGTTTTCAGATTTCAACGGAAATATCCATTTTGACCAACACTGAATCCATTTTGACTAGTTTCGGCGTGTGTATGTAACTCGCATAACTCAAAAACGATTAGCTGTATTATATTGAAATTATGGATTTAGGACTTTTTTAACATCTAGTTGTGCATCTCCTCTTTTGATTGCAATCGACTGGACCAAAAGTGTCCAAAAAAGCCCAAAATCCAAAATCAAGGGCTTTTTCAACGATGTATATCTAAGTGGTAGTTATTTTCATTGGTTCCAGAGTTATACACAAATAAAATTTTAATTAATGAAATATTTGGATCTTAAAAATGAACGCACATCGGTTCGAATCGGACTTCATTTCCTTTTTTTAACATTTTTTTAATTTAAATATATTGATTTATTAATAATTATTAACTCTGATTGTAAAAACGTTTTACGATAAATAATTATTCAGTAATAACAATAAAATAAAATAAAATAAAATAAAAATATTAGAAGTTATTAATGAGATAAAATTTCATGTACTTTTTATTTTTAAAAAAAATCAGTGTATGTAATAGACGTGCAAGGAACTGCCATGCCTGACCGGGATTCGAACCCGGGTCTCGGCCTTTCACCCGGAGGTCCCGGGTTCGAATCCCGGTCAGGCATGGCATTTTTCACACACGCTACAAATCATTCATCCCATCCTCTGTACAGTAATGCTTAACTGCGGCCCCGGAGAGGTTAAAAAAAAAAAGGAACTCATATGGTGTACACATCAGATTTTTTTTCATTTCTTTTACTTACATTTTGTTAAGAACTTGAAATAAGTATAATGATTCTAATTGTGAAAAATATCTTAGTATTATTGGTAAACATAATAAAACATAAAATATCACATGGTTTTATTACATAAATAATGATATCATTACATATTTTTTTTATTAAGTCACCGGGTCGGTCTAATAGTGAACTCGTCATCGCAAATCAGCTGTTTTCAATAACGAGAGTTCTAAACTTCAAATCCTAGTAAAGGCAGTCTTACTTTTATTTGGATTTGATTACTACATCGTGGATACCGGGGTGTCCTTTGGTGGCTGGGTTTCAATTAACCACACATCTCAGAAATGGTCGACCTGAGACTGTACAAGACTACACTTCATTTACATTCACACATATCATCCTCACCGTAAGTAATACCTTACGATGGTTCTCGAGACTAAAACAGAAAAATACAGATAGTGCACACTTATTAAAATATATGTTACTTTTTTTGAAGGTATTATATTTATTAGTTTTAATTACAAAGTCAACCTTTACCCGATAGCATTTCAAGTCTCGTTAGGTATTTTTTTGTATTGCAACAGTATAATAAGCAGATTCCCCCCGGATAATCCTACAAGCAAAGATAAACCCAATCAAAAAAAAAGTTATACATTCATAGCACGGATCTAGATAAAAACCAACAAAAGATTCTTGGGTAAAATGAGATCAGGGATTAGGGAAAGGTCTGCATAACGAGTAAAAGTAATTTAACCACCATCCAACATAAATATTTCCGGTAGAAAGGGGGGGGGGGTAATTGTATATCATGTAACATAGCAGTTTCATACTAGAGACGATTCTGCTAATCGTTTTCCAAAATTTCTTCTCCTTATTTAATTATTGGAAATTTTTTATTATGAAATTAGATAACGAAATTTCTAACAAAACTAGAAACCTCTGATTCATCGCTAATTCATATCAATGAGTATCGTTAAATACATTTATATTGAATGGTAGTTGGGGACTACTGTTTTACCCGGATCAGAACACTTTAACGGTCAATATCTAAAACACGAATGAAACTATCGATGCAAGGTTTTCACTAACGTTTTTCCCGTTCAAATCTACACTGAAATCATGTATATGTAATATGACCATCATGCCGTTTAAAAAAAATAAAGTTGAATACAATATGGCGGATTCAAAATGGCCGAAAATAATTTCAAACACAACTCAGAGTAGTTTGTTTTATACAGTAATCGACTACATATATTCTGATGAGTGGGCGTTATACGCATGATCTCATCCTAGACGTTATTGGTTTGCGGGGCGCCCCTTGGGTTACCCTAACAAGTACGTGACGCAATTTCTTTCTGGTCACGGCGCCTTCCGAGACAGACTCCAGCGATTTGGCCTGATGGATTCAGATGCGGACAACTAGGTGACTCATACCATGAAATTTACGAATCCGCAAAATACGAACTTATGCGCACGAAGACTATTTGTCGGGTCGACATTAGATCTCCGTGAGATTTTGAAAAACCGAGCCGAATGGGTAATCGAAAATTTCATCGGGTACGTGGCAATAGAACGGATCGGCGAGGGAATTTAGGGTTCCGCCTGGTATTTCTTGTGTTTTAGTTTTGTTATTGTGTTATAAGGTTTGATATTTATGTAGTGTTTGGTTTATTTATTTTTATTTTGTGTTACTTTTTGGTTGCTTGTTGAACTCAAATTCTAGTCGACGTGGGTTTTTAATTTCAGTTCCTTCATATCACTCAGTTTTGGTAAAGACTCGATGTGTTTTGGTTTAAAAGAGTTCATTTCCTAGTAGTACACCGATGGGAATATCACGTGTGGGATTCGCATCGGTGGTATCCTGACTTGAGTCAAGAACAAGGCCGAAAGATGCCTTTTGCCGAGGTTCTGAAGTTGATCTCCAGTAAAGCCCATAAGGACTAGGTACGGAGGGACTGGGGTGGACAGTGCCTCCGAGTAACCGAAACTGTCACTTTCCCTACGGAGTCAGAATGTAGTCACACTTGGTTTTCTATAATATTAAGACGTTTCTAGACTTCATGGACATTCTGTATAGCTCACATGTCATGGAAGGTTAGATAGGCTATTCTACGGTAATACAAGGAACTGTTTAGCATTTACTTGAATGGATTAAGGGAAACCATGAGAAAACATTGATCAGAAGATTATCATAAAATACAGAATTAATTATTAAATAAAAAAAAAGCAGACAACACAGTTGTAGGACATTCTCTACAACTGTGGGTTGTTTCTGAGGCACTACTTACACAAACAACTTAATTTAAAATATATATCATTTTATTTAAGTATAATATTTTTTAGTTTATTAAATTCAATGTTTCTAACTAAAGCGCGTGCTCATATCATGTTACTAGTGGTGACGGTCGGTACAACAAAACTAATGTAATTTTACAATTTACATAGAACAAATTTCGCTTGTATGGTCGGTCGGCAGACCGGTATAGCCGCGAGGCTTAACACATCGCGTACCGAGTTAACCGAACGATCGAATTCGAGACCCAGCCAGATCGAGATACTTAATTACACTATAAATATTATTCATTTAATTAATTCTACCGCTCGCGTACCGCTCGTGTTACAACACAACAGACGACTACATCATTTTTTGGGGTAGCGGTGAGAGTTTCGAAAATTTTTTTTTTCAAGTATTGTTATTTTTTAATCATTAACAAATGTGCTTAAGAAAAATACGACCTTAATTAGGCGAATCTCGAGATAGTGAGAGTTACCTTGCTCTATAGCCTCACCCCCTTGACCTTTGAAGTTTTTAAATGTAATGGCAACAATGCCCCGTATATAGAAGTAATCTGAACAAGTTTGATCAAAATCGGTCCAGTAGTTCTGGAGATATAAGGCGATTTAGAGGCCAACACCGAACATACACATACGAACATTAACATCCGGAAAATTTCCATCCAGTTTTTTGGATTTTTTTAGGTGTCAAAACGTCAAGATCTGATGAAAACCGCATATGCCCAATTTGGACAGATTACAATAATTTACCTTTTAGAGCTATAGCACTATCTAGACGGGTAAGTAAAAGTGTTATTAAAAATCAAAATTAAAACCTATGAACTGAATGTTAAGGTAAAATTGCATAAAAGTAATAATGAAAAAAGAAAATAATTCATAATTCACAAAGAGTTGATGGAATTTTTTTTTTTTATTAGATATTTATGTGTAAGTTAAACGGGATACAGGAAATTTACGGGTTTTTTAAAGCTAGTATTTTTTTAGAAATTCATCATCTGTATAAAATATTGGTTACTGTAAAAAAGATTTACAATAATATAGAATGATTTTTTAGTCCATTTACCCAATTGTTAATGTCTGGTAATTTTTTCTAAGAAAGGGAAATTTTATTTTGTGACACGAAGTTGGTAACGCTACTCAACCGGTATAGATACAGCAGTGCGAGTTGATTCTCCTTGAGCTGTGTAAACTTTTGTTCCGTTTCCGGTCGTGTTACGAATAGAATGCCTTTTACCATAGAACAACGAGTTGAACAATATTTTGCTACGAAATCGTACGCTAGTGTAAAAGAATCATTTCAAATTAAATTTGCTGGTGTTCCTTCGGGAGAAAAAATGTCAATTTCTAGGCTAGCAAACCGATTTCGAGAGACAGGTAGTGTTTGCGACAGAAAACGTTGCGGTCGACCGACTCGCTTGACAGATAACGTTTTAGAGAATGTGAAAACAAGATCGCTCAATTCTCCACTGAAAAGTTTACGAAAACTTTCCACGCAAGTCGGTTTGTCATATTCGAGTGTTCAGAAAGCCGCTAAAAAATTGAAATTGTATCCGTATCGCGTACGATTAGTCCAAGAGCTTCAGCCTCCAGATTTAAACAAGCGATTGTAATATTGCCGTCGGTTTAGGTCTCTCGTAAACGATAACGGAATCGAATTTTTAAACACAGTGTTCTTTAGTGATGAAGCTTGGATCCATCTCGTTGGTTATGTGAGCAGTCAAAACTGTCGAATTTGGGCGGTTGAAAATCCTAACGCTTTACAAGACAAATCTTTGCATCCTGAAAAAAATTGGTGTGTAGTGTGCGATATTTCGTCATCGTATAATCGGACACATATTCTTTGAACAGACAGTAAATGGTGAAATATACAGGAATATACTACATACATGGATTTTCTGCAAGAGGTCTTTGATGATCGAATTATAAGCAAGGGCTTATAGCCTCCAAGGTCCCCAGACCTCACATCTACTGACTACTTTTTGCGGGGCTATATTAAGTCCGAGGCCTTCAAAAATAATCCTCACACTATTGATGAACTTATATTACACACATTATCCCGAGTATTTCCAGTGCAACTCTTAAAAAGGTTTCTGCTAATACGCTGAAAAGAGTCCGTGCGTGTATAACCGCAAGGGGTGGGCATTTTGAGCATATTTCTTTAACAATTTCGTAAGTAATAACTTTTTATAAAATTCTTTTGTAAGTAACAAATACATTTTTTTATTCCACCTAAATTTCCCTTTCTTAAATTACATATAAAATTGGGTAACAGGACTAAAAAATCACTCTGTATTTTAAATAAATTGTTGGGAATATTTTCTAATTTGTTCGGTAACTTGTTAAATATGGCAAAAAAATGATAATGCTCGTAAGCCGAAGTATTTCGTAATGTATAATACGAAAACATTTATGTCTGTCAAGTTTGTTAGTAGATATTTTTATTTTTTAAGAATAAAAGGTTAAAGATCATAATAAAGCAAAAATAATGGATATCTTAAATAACAGTAAAATTACAAATAAATGATACAATTAAAAATTAAAATAACTATTTTGAAGGTATATATTTATATATACCTTCTTACGAAATACCTTCTTTACCTTCTACGAAATTTTGGGAAAATTTAGTACTTTTTAACCGGATCTGAATGTTCTGTTGAAAATGCAAATATCTATAAAAAAAACGGTTGGTCCTAGCGTTCTGAAAATTTTTTTCGATCCCCTAGACGATAACCCAATCTGCTCCCAGTGGTACCCGTCGGATAATAATATTTCTAAGTGCCCCCGGGGCGCCATTCGGAAATTGGGGAGGGAGTGCCACAGTAGTATTTCGGCAACCAACTCACCGGATTGGTCTAGTGGATAACGCGTCTTCCCAAATCAGCTGATTTGGAAGTCGAGAGTTACAGCGTTCAAGTCCTAGTAAAGCCAGTTATTTTTACACGGATTTGAATATTAGATTGTGGATACCGGTGTTCTTTGGTGGTTGGGTTTTAATTAACCACACATCTCAGGAATGGTCGAACTGAGAATGTACAAGACTACACTTCATTCACACTCATACATATCATCCTCATTCGTCCTCTGAAGAATTATCTAAACGGTAGTTACCGGAGGCTAAACAGGAAAAAGAAAGTATCTCGGCAACCGCTCGTCCAATTTTCACGATTCAAGCGGCGTATGTATCAGCAGGTCGAGCGCTAACTGTTTAACGCATCGGTTACACTCTTGATCGACCGGATCTTGGTTATCCGGAAATTTAATCTTTAGTCCTGTGTTTTAATCGGACTCACCCACCGTAAAACGTACCGATCCGTTCTATCCCTAAGTACTTTCAAACCTGTGCGCTAACGCAGCTGTAAAGTATAATCTTATGAAGACAAAAAGTAGAAAATAAAAAATTACAAAATTTTTTTTTGAAAAACCTTAAAAATATTTTAAAACACCTATCTTAAACGCAACAAAATGTTAAAAATTATTTTAGGAGGAATCTCAGAATGGATTTGACAACAATCTTTAATGTTATGTAAGATTATGTAAGTCATAGCTTCAAATTAAAAATTTGATGTTTTTGCCAATTTTTTCATATCCGTGATGAATGGCATAAAGAGTGGGGGGTACCCGGCACCATCAAAGTCATTGTGAGATACCGTCCTAAAATGATTTTTTATATTTTAGTGCGTTTAATTTAAGAGTGGTGTTTTAAACATTTTTTTTACACATGTTTTATTTATCTGTATGTTTTTCTTCATAAAATAATGAACTGTAACCAAAAAGTAGGCACCGAAATGTACCGATTACTAACGGAAAATCCCGAATCGTTATTATCAATTACTAGAGTTAAATTTCTAATTTAACTCTCGTTATATCAATTTTCATCGATCAAAAAAAATATATATTTTTATGCAACAGGAAATCAATTTTGGACCCCTAATAATCCCATTCCGAGACACCACCTGGAAAGTCTTCCAGCTAGTAAAATATAAGTTTTGGAAATTTATGAAATTTATAGTCTGTAATCGGTAATCTATTACCGCAAAACGTTTCCAAGGTGGATTCCGACACGGTTGACTCTAACAAAGACATCTTTATTCGTATTTGTACGGAGTGTACCGGAGAGGGGTCTAACTGAAAATAATTGTTTTTTTACGTCCCGTAATTACTTCAGATGAAATTTTGATTCATTATTTCGAGCCCTAAGCATCTGGAAATGTTTCGAAACCTACGGGTCACCTGGTTAACGGTGTTTTGGATCTATAAAGACCTAATTTATTGGGATTATTTGGACGATAACTTATAATCAACAACGACTACTTTTGCGAAGTACTACAAAATAAAGAAATCCGTAAATAGGAGGTAATGTGTATCGGTTCTCTTTCAAAGTGCTCATTTATTCTACACGATAACGTCCGCTTAAAAAACACGAAAAGCTATTTAAAAGTCGATCGGAATGAGTTACCATATTTATCTAACAGTCCCGTTCTCGCACCATCAGGTGCTTTTTGTTTAGTATTCTCAGAGTTTTACTTGTCAACAATGCGAGGTTCAATAATGCAATACAAGAATGGCTGAGACGCTACGATATCAATTGTTTATTAATGGAATAAGAAAGCTCACAAAAAGATGGGATAAATGTTTAAATGTTTTCAGAGGATTATGTTGAAAAGCAGTGGCGGCTGGTGGCTAAAATTAGTGGTGGTGTTGCTCCAGAAAATTTTTTTTCTCGGCCTTTTCAAGGCATTCTGTAAAATAAAAGAACCGAAAAAATGAATAGAGTAGCTAGAAGCAGGATAATAATCTAATTCTACACTTTAGCACAATCAAAAACATGGTACATTTAAGCGTGCTTAAAAACCGTAATCGGTTTAACCGAATAAACAATAGAATACCAATATAGATAATATTTTTTAGTATTATTAGATAATATCTAATATTATTATTGGAACTGTGAAGCGCACAGTTCCGTACAAAGATTTTTGTATCGTTTTTATAAACTGGGGGACGGCTACATTAAGCTTAAGGATTATATATTATACAAGTATAAAGAAAAAAGGACTCATTTTAAATTTCATCGATACTATCAAGTGGAAATAGGGAGTGCTGTAGTTCCACAGTGCCTATACGCGAGCCGCCACTGTTGAAAAGTAATGTTAGTTTCATATCATCGAATAAAATAATAAGTTTTTTACAAACATTTAAATATTGAACTACAGTCGGAAATGTCTAAACTGTTATTCAATCATTTGATTATTATATTACAATTCGTTTAAATTATTTTTCCCTTGTAAAATTAGTACTTTATCAACATCGATGTTTGTCATTTACACACACACACACACGCACACACTCTGAAAATCGTCCTCTATCTCTATGACTGCAAATTAATTGCTTATTTATACAATATGTTATCATTACATTTTTTTATATTATTTCTACACGTGTGTCTGAAGATACGTGTCAGTGATTTTATTGTATAATTGCTTTAATTATTTACGCTATACTATTATAAAATTCCCAAATACGTAAATGTAGTTGTACTGATTTTTTAGTTTTTGTTTTCAAATATAAAATAATATTAATATTTTATAATATATAAATAGTTTTTATCTAATTAAAATTAAATTTTATTATTTTATTAAACTGCGTACGAGGAAAAATAATGGTGATTTACATTTAATCAGTGTAAAATAATTGATAAATTATGATGTAAGACGTATTTTACGTAACGTTCTTTGCTGAATACAGCTGTCTTAGTATATCGTAAAAATTATTTTTACGTTTTTCATAAGTTAATAAATGGAGGAAACCTTGTTTTCAGCCATTTTTTTTTCGTAATTTTTCAATGAAATCTATGAATCATAAGCTGTTTTTAAAATAGAAAATAAAAGGCGGGCCGAAAGCTAAGGCCCGCCGCGAAAATGTTTAACGGTTTCTTTCATTACACATGATTTTGTTAAATGTTTTTACCAATTGTAACTAAATAACGTTTATGAATTTAGCATATTAACAACAAAATCTTTTACAACGAAACGCTTCAAAATTCTGATCATTTTTAGCTGTTACTTCAGTCGGGATTTTTTAACGTAGCTGTAATGTTTTCCTTTTTTATCCCAAAAACTCAAATATAATTACAGGTAAATCGTTCGGGATGTATAAATCGTTCGTGTTCTACGCGCAGCTCGAGGCATCAGCCCACCGGGCTGTTTTAGTGGTTTACTGTCATCGCAAATCGGCTGATTTCGAAGTCGAGAGATGTACGGTTCAAATCCTAGTAAAGCCAGTTGCTTTTGGACGGAATTTTAATACTTGATCGTGGATCGGTGTTCTTTGATGGTTGGGTTTCAATTAACTACACATCTCAGGAATGGTCGACCTGACATTCTACAAGATTACAGTTCATTCAAATTCATATACATCGTCCTCATTCATCCTCTGAAGTAATACCTTACGATGGTTCCGGAGGCTAAACAGAAAAAGAGAGATCTCATGGCATCGGCGCACTACGTGGTCCGCTCTTTGACAATAGCAGCTAAAATAAGAATTCGAGTGCAGACATCAAATAAACCCACGCACCATCCTTTTTATGGGAAAAATATATATTGTTAAGTTTTCTACTGAAAACGTTTCAGAAGTTTAAAAAGTTTATTCCTAATCTTGCGATACAAAGTCAAATATTAAATTAATTATTTCAATTGTTCGTTTATTTTGTTGTTACTTGGGGGTGTGGTTCAAATGTGATGCACATTCACTCATGATTTGCAAACGAAAAGAGATATTCAATTGAAACAAATCTATATAGATAAAAAAATAATCTTCGTTTTGGGTGCGCCGTAATAACTCTAAAACTACTTAACAGATTTCGCTGAAAATTTACCAATTTATTATTTGTCCCGGGAGTGTTTATTAGTTCCATAATATTTAATCAAATAAAATAATTGTCTGAGTAAATCGATATTTGTATAGACAACGATCGATCTAGACATCTCTCAATGTGTACAACAACATTAAATTTAATAAAAGAACTTTTAGGTCATTTATTTATACGTTTTATTACTTCCTTGTACGAAGTAAAGGAAGTGTTGTGATCGCGAAGTATTTCGGTTTTCAGATTTCAACGGAAATATCCATTTTCATACCATCCGTGAATCCACTTTGACTAGTTTCGCGCGACGTCTGTACGTACGTATATATCTCGCATAACTCAAAAATTATTAGCTGTAGTTTGTTGAAATTTTGGATTTTCGAGTGTTCTAACATCTAGTTTTGTATCTACACTTTTTATTACAATCGACTGAACCAAAAGTGTTCAAAAAATCCAAAAAAAAGTTTGGATTATGGTCTTTTGCTTAATTGTAGTTATAAGCCCTCATTGAGAGCTTTTCAACGATATATCGTAAGTGCTACTTATTTTCATTGGTTCTATTGTTACACCCCGATAACGTTTTAATTATTTAAATATTTGGATATTACAAGGGAAGAATCAGACTTCATCTCATTTTTTTTTTAACTTTTTTTAAAAATTTGAATACATTCATTTATTAATAATTATTAACCCGCGATTGAAAAAACATTTTTTAAATAAATAATTATTCAATAATAACAATAAAAAAATAAATTATTAGCGAAATAAAATTTTATGTATTTATTTATGTATTTTGAAAATGTGTATATATAATTTAATAGGCATTATTATATAGTTTTATAAGTAACAGATTTGGTGAAACATCTGATTATTAAATATTAATTGAAAATTATAATTTAGAATCGTATTACTTTTGGATTTTCTAATATAATTTCTGTTTAATTTTATCTACTACATTAACGTTAACTAAAGAGTGACTGAAAAATATACCTCATAAGAAGAACATATACACTGAGGAATACATGCCCGATCTTTAATAAATTGCAAAAAATGCTTATCTTTTAGTCGATTATTCTTCTGATATTGACATTATTCTCCCTAAATCGGAGTTAATCGTTATTTCGTTTATTTGTTTTTTTGTTGCCAATCATTTAATCGCTCTTTGGTTTGACATAATTCTTCTGATCTTAATTTGTGTACTCGTTGTCTAGTTTTGAAATTTTCTCGTTTTATATTTATCATATTCTCTTAATTTTTTTATTCTTTCATCGTTTGCAACATTTTCTTTCTATTTATTTTTTTTTTTTGTTTGCAACCTTTTCTTTCTTTTTCATTTTCCTTCTTTTTCAATATTTTTTTTTTAAATTTATACATATTGATTTATTATCAATTATTAACCTCTGATTGTAAAAAAAATTACAATAAATAATGCAATAATAATAAAAAAAAATCAATATAAAAAATTGAATAGGCGTACAAGGAAGTCATTTAGTGTCCACACCAAATTTTTTTTTAATGATATATAGTAGTAAGATTGGTGAGCTTTGAACTGTGGTAAACATCCCGATGTTTGGAAGAAGAAAGAAAATTAATAGTGAATTAATATTGCGCATTTTATTGTTTTTATAACTTACTGTCTAATTCATACATTCAAATTTAGCAATACCGAAGCGCATTGCCGGGTCCACTAGTATGACATAGGTGTACATTTAATTTGTTACAAAAACTTTCATTTCTTTTTCGACTTATCATGGTTTACAGATACAAGTTTCGATACTCTCGTTTACGCCCCCCACACTTTTTTTCGCATTTTTCACGTATAAGTTATTTAATATAGCATGATGATGAATGCCACCGGGTTGGTCTAGTGGTGAACGCGTCTTCTCGAATCAGCTGATTTGGAAGTCGAGAGTTCCAGCGTTCAAGTCCTAGTAAAGTCAGTTATTTTTACACGGACTTGAATACTAGATCGTGGATACCGGTGTTCTTTGGTGGTTGGGTTTTCAATTAACCACACATCTCAGAAATGGTCGAACTGAGATTGTACAAGACTACACTTCATTTACACTCATACATATCATCCTCATTCATCCTCTGAAGAATTATCTAAACGGTAGTTACCGGAGGCTAAACAGGAAAAAGAAAAAGCATGATGATGAATAAAACATTAAAGAAATACCATAGTAACTCTATAACTTAATAAAAATAACCCAATAATACGTTAGAGAAAACACTCTTATACCGGTCATTTTAAACATTCTCCATATTAACACATTTAACGTATTAAAAACATAAGCATTATTGCTTATAATTTTAAATATAATCTAACCAAACGTAACCTACGCTCGCTTTGCTAATTAACCTTACTAATTAACCTATAACTAATTAACGTTACTAATTAACTTTGACTAATATGTTAATATGAAAAATATGTTTAAAATGAAGTGTATAAAAAGACATGTTAATGTGTTTTCTCTAATATTTTATTTATCAATTATTATAAAACGTGCTATATTAAGTAATTTTTATGAAAAAAATGCAAAAAGTGGACGGCTTAAAACGGAAAAGTATACCCACGTTTCCCTCAACGTGAAATAGTTATCTCATTCCGTCTATGAAGATTGCTGGTGGTCTTTCCTTGATCCATAACTTCACTCGGGTAAATCATCATCCTCAAATGTATAAAGAACCGTAAATCGTGGAAAGGAATGAAATTCGCAGGACGCCCTGTCCTGCGAATTTCTTCAAAACAAAAAAAAAAAAGTAGTAGGAACGAATTCGATATTTTATTTAATATGAAAGTTATAGTGATATTTTGTTTTTTTCGAAAAAGTCCTCCCATTTCCATTCCCATGGTCCGATTTTGGCCGTTAATGGACTCGACCGAGATTTTCGGAAGAGTTATTTTAAAAGAACAGTTTTAAAGTGATAGGAGCAAAATTACGGCAGTTATCGTGTCCACAAGAAAGTGAAATATATATATATATATATATATATATATATATATATATATATATATATACACACAGGGTGTCCCATATAAAACGCAACCCAACCTTATATAGGTAGGTATTGAAATAATAAAAAGGCATGTGTAAATGTAAATGTAATTTTTATTATTACCATCCATTACCTTACACTTAGAGTAAATGTTGGAAGTGACCGCCATCTTCTTAAATACAAGCTTCAATTCATTTTACAGCTTTTTCTTGCAATTTTTTTCAAAGTTTGTGGCTGGATATTTAATACAGCTTGTTCAATATTGACTTTCAATTGTTCAAGTGTTCGTGGTTTGTTGCTGTAGGCTTTTTCTTTGAGGTAACCCCGTAGAAAAAAATCCGCCGCAGTCCAATCTGGAGATCTTGGTGGCCACAAGCCTCGACCGATAACACGATTACCAAAGAATTCCTCGACGAAATCAGAAGTTGAACCTGCGTAGTGCGATGTCGCACCGTCATGTTGTAGCCAGCAGTGTCCGTCTTCCTCTTCCAAGAGTGCGTGCAATGAACTGAAATAAAATATTTTGATATCGTTCTGCATTAATGATGTACTCGAAAAAAATAGGATCGATTATTTTCTTCCGCGATATCGCGCACCACACGCCCAACATCTGCGGGTGTAATTATTTTCCGTGATAAACGTGGGGATTTTCAGCACTCCAAATTCTACTGTTTTGGCTGTTTACGTAGCCATCCAAATGAAACCGTGCTTCATTTGTGAAAAATAACGAATCCATAACGTTAATTGTTGACAATATTGTAGCGGTTTTTCTTTGTCGGGCTCAGGAAGTTGATGAACCGTTTGAATGCGATAAGGTCGTAATTGTAATTGTTTGGTCGCCCGATGAACGGTTGATTCAGACAAATTAATTTCAGCAGACAAACGTCTGATCGATTTATTTGGCGAGGCGAGTAATCGGTCTTTGATTTCAGTGACTGTATCTGTATTCAGCACTGACGCAGATCTTTTGTGTTCTTTGTTATTAACAGAACCGGTCTCTCTAAATTTTGCGACTAACCTTAATACTGATGTTTTGTTAGGAGCTGGTTTATCTGGGTACTTATGGCGAAACATAAGTAACCAGATCTTGCACTGAAACCGCTGATTTCGTACTGAAGTACGACTCGACAATGAAAACACGTTAATCTAGCGAAAACACCATCTTGTCTCTAGCAATACACTGAACGTTATGATTGCATTGTTGTTACTATCGGTAGTGTTCTACTGCGTCGCCGCGATGTTCAGATGCTGGACGAGTCCATTTCAGTAACGAGTAGGGGTGTAAGCTTGAGTTTTTAAATTTCATGGATGAGTGATTGATGGGTTGCGTTTTATATGGGACACCTGTATATATACAGGTGATTCAGGAGGATAGGGATACTTTGACAACTCATTCTAGAGGCTAAAAATAAGAAAAAAAGTTCATATAAACATAGGTCTGAAAACGCTTCGTTACCGAGTTATACAGGCTGAAATATTTCGCCCGAGTTTCAGTTACTCCGGGTAAATTAAGGCTTTCTGAAATTCTGGGAAGGTCAATTAAGGAGCAAATTCAGTTGTTTCTTATGGTTTTTGAGCTGGGAAATCGAAAAAAATAGGTCCCAGAACTGTATCTCTCTTAGTTTCTACGATATTCCATGTAAAACGCCAAAAATAGGATAAAAAACACATTTTTTTACGTGTGACGTACAATAACGTTGTTATTGGCAATAAATCATACATTTTTTAAACATAAATTGTAGAGAATTTAATTATAAAAAGACTGATGTAAATAATGTCAACAAAAAAGAAATACAATTTTAAACATGTCGACTTTTATTAACAACAAAACCGACAAAAACTTTGTTGAAAAATTGACCTTATTTAAATTGACCGAGAATTTCAGAAAGCTTTAATTTACCCAGAATAACTGAAACTCGGACGAAATCTTTCACCCTTTATAACTCGCTAACGAAGCGTTTTCGGGCCTATGTTTATATATACTTTTTTTCTTATTTTTAGCCTCTAGAATGAGTTAGAAAGTATCTTGTATTATTAGAAAGTATGAAGTTTGAAAGTATTCTAGTGCCTCTAGAAAGTATTGCCCTATCCTCCTGAATCACCCTGTATATAAACGTTTTAGCTGATGGTGGTTTTTGGGGTCTGGGGGATGTGAAACGCGAAGATACGTCGAAATTTTCCGGAAGTCGAATCATGGTACCTATTACAATAGGTAGCTTTCTTATGAAATCTATCTAAAACATTATATTGTCCAAAAATATAATGAAATAAACTATTTTGTAATTTGGCGGGGGGTTTACCCATTTACAACCCCTTAAAATTGGATAATTCATTCTGTGTGAAAAATAGGCAGTTTACGTAAAACTAAAAAGAATAATTTATTTTTAATTATTAAAGATCTTTTACTGATTGTGAATAAAAGTCCATTTAAATCTCCTCGTTTATATTACATCGGACATTTAATTTTTAAATACCACTTCATTATTTTCATCTTAATTAAATAGAGAGATGGAGCTTTAATTATTAAATACCACCTCATTATTTACAAGACATTTAAATATTAAATGTTTTTTTTTTTTTTTAATACAATAAGCATTTTTAATATTATTACCTTCTATTAAATGAAATGTTTTCTCTTTTAATTTTTAAATAGCAAATTTAATCATTTTTTTTTTACTTTAGACGGGAACACTGGTTAATAATTCTATTTTGAAATATGTCGACATTAAAATATAAAAACAAATATGTATAATATAATATATTTTATTATTATTATAATATTATATAAAATATAATATATTATATATATATTTTTTTCTGTTTAGCCTCCAGAACTACCGTAAGGTATTACTTCAGAGGATGAATGAGGATGATATGTACGAATTTAAATGAAACACAGTCTTGGGATGTCCATTCCTGAGATGTGTGGTTAATTGAATTCCAACCACCAAAGAATACCGGTATCCACTATCGAGTATTCAAATCCGTAAAAACGTTATTCTTGCCTTTGCTAGGATTTGAACCTTAGAACTCTCAATTTCGAAATCAGTTGATTTGCGATGACGAGTTAACCACTAGACCAACCCGGTGGGTTTACCAATTAAACCTTCTACTCTACAAGATCTGCGAAATCGAATTGTTATTGCAGTGAATAACCAGGGACCAGTTACCAATAAAAATAATTTGGGACCCATTAAAATAATTAATTGTTATTTGTAAATCTTGATTTTTTTCATCCTTGTACGAAGTAAAAAAATTATTGTGATCGCGAAAAATATCGGATTTAAGATTTCAACGGAAATTTCCATTTTATTCATTCCCGAATCCATTTTGACTATTTTCGGCATGACGTCTGTACGAACGGGAAAGCCTAATTTTAAGACGAGTTGCAGGAAAAAAATATTTCCGGTTGAAGATTCAAATGATGACAATTAGGATAATTATTTATTATCTTTGCATCATCAGTAAAGCTATTTATGTTCGAAACCGGAAAGATGGATAATGTGCAAAACTTGTAAAAATTGGGCACAAGATGCATGTGCTGGGGAAGAAGAAGTAGAGACAGTATTATATGTGACTTTGTAAGAAGAAAATAAAAAATAAATCGTATGGAACTGTACAAATTTAGTAATAAGTGTAATAATAAAAATAAATAATATACTTGTAATAAAGTGGTTTATATAAGTACAGGGCAGGGTCTGGCGTATAAACCTGACAATTTTTGAGGGATAATAATTAAACTGTGTTTCGTACTATTAAAACATTTAATATATCAAATTATGATCATTTTTTGCAATTTATAGTGAATTACTTACATAATTTTTTTTTTTTATTTGAATATTATGTCGTCCAAATGTTTTCCATTACTCCTCAAACACTCACTTAACCTCATTCTAAAATTTGACATTGTTCGCTCAATCATCACTTGTGCAACTGCTTCAGTTTCTCGTTGAATGGTCTCCTTGAGTTCTGCATTCGACTGTGGTCGACTACTGAAGACTTTACGTTTGAGATACCCCCACAGAAAAAAATCACAAACAGCTAGATCAGGTGAACGCGCTGGCAAAGGAATGTCGCCAAATCGGGAAATCAAACGTCCAGGAAAGGTTTCTCGCAGAACATCCATTGCGATTCTCGCAGTACGGGCGATGGCACCATCCTATTGAAACCAAATTTCACGTCCTTGAAAGTCATTCAGTTTCGGTCGCAGAAATTCATTCGACATATTTACGTATCGATGAGATGTTACTGTTACTCTGCGATTTAACTCCTCAAAAAAATACGGGCCGATTATGCCGAACTTTGAAACCTCAAACCACACTGTAACATATCGACTGTGAAGTGGTTTTTCAAGAATTTGCCGTGGATTATGCGAAGCCCAATAACGGTAATTTTGTTTATTCACAAATCCTGACAGATGAAAATGCTCCTTGTCACTTAAAAGAATAACGGCATCCCGGTGGACATTTTCGAGGATGACCTCGTAAGCTGCTTTGCGAGACGCCCGATCATTTGCTGCACTAACATCATCTTATACGGATGGAATTTCAGGTCGACATGAAGAATTCGTCGTATACATCGATCAGAAATGGTTAGCCCAGTAGCATGTCTCGCTGCTGAACGTCGTGGAGACCGCGTAACAGCTAACCTTACAGCGTTAATGTTTTCAGGCGTTCTCACAGTCCGTTTTCGTCCTGTCTGTTTAATTTTTAAAGCAGACGATGTTTTCCTAAAATTCTTCACCCGCAACAATATCGTATTCCTACTAGAAACAGACGCGTTTCGATTTATATTGAAATATCTGCGAAATAAACGCTGTTACAATAATCGATAAGCCTATTTTTAAAATAGGCTTCAATCACAAACGCTCGTTGTTCACCTGACCACGACATACTAACTACTGAAATAGCATGAACAGACCTGTCGATGTACAACACTCCAGCCTTGTCATTGACAATGGTGCCAACATAACAATTACTACAAAATCGTCAAATTTATATGCCGGACCCTGTATAACTAAATGAAAACATTTAACAATAAAAAAATTATATATAGTTTATTTACTTTACAGTTTGGGGCACATGGGACTGGGTGGTCCTATGTATCCTAAAGCATGGGGCAGAAAGGATCTGTTTCATTACGTAGAATTTTCATTGTTTTTTTCGGAAAATGTTGTTGATTATTGCGTTCCAATCCATTAGTACAAAGTACAAGTATTAAAACGCTATTTTTTACAATTTTTAAAAAATTGATTAAAACAAGATACACGCGAAAATACCTTAGAGGGTCCTCTGTACTCCGACTTACCCTACTTTAATAAACAATTTTATCGCCATAAACAGCTTCTAGACAATGAGAGTTCACTAGCGTTCTCTTTGCTGCACTGTTAAAAATAGCTCTGCGGAGGATGGCTGAGTATATAAATAGAATAGGAAAACGGGTGGCTATAGGGGCCCGCCGTAGGCGTTAGCCGTTTTGGCATCGAGCTCTGGTTAGCTTAGATATTCGCTGTTTCGATGAGGTGGATATGTAGAGAAAACTGTGAGCTGCGGTGTGGGAGGGTGTAAGCATTGACCTTGCTCCCGAAATCGGACAAGATTAGAGACAGAAGGGTGTGTTTTCATTAGAGCGTTATGAATTTGTAAATCTGTTTCTTGATTTTTAAGTTATTCCAGAGGTCTTTGAGTAAATTGAATTTTTATTTTTTTTGTCTTCAGTCATTTGACTGGTTTGATGCAGCTCTCCAAGATTCCCTATCTAGTGCTAGTCGTTTCATTTCAGTATACCCTCTACATCCTACATCCCCAACAATTTGTTTTACATACTCCAAACGTGGCCTGCCTACACAATTTTTCCCTTCTACCTGTCCTTCCAATATTAAAGCGACTATTCCAGGATGCCTTAGTATGTGGCCTATAAGTCTGTCTCTTCTTTTAACTATATTTTTCCAAATGCTTCTTTCTTCATCTATTTGCCGCAATACCTCTTCATTTGTCACTTTATCCACCCATCTGATTTTTAACATTCTCCTATAGCACCACATTTCAAAAGCTTCTAATCTTTTCTTCTCAGATACTCCGATCGTCCAAGTTTCACTTCCATATAAAGCGACACTCCAAACATACACTTTCAAAAATCTTTTCCTGACATTTAAATTAATTTTTGATGTAAACAAAATATATTTCTTACTGAAGGCTCGTTTAGCTTGTGCTATTCGGCATTTTATATCGCTCCTGCTTCGTCCATCTTTAGTAATTTTACTTCCCAAATAACAAAATTCTTCTACCTCCATAATCTTTTCTCCTCCTATTTTCACATTCAGCGGTCCATCTTTGTTATTTCTACTACATTTCATTACTTTTGTTTTGTTCTTATTTATTTTCATGCGATAGTTCTTGCGTAGGACTTCATCTATGCCGTTCATTGTTTCTTCTAAATCCTTTTTACTCTCGGCTAGAATTACTATATCATCAGCAAATCGTAGCATCTTTATCTTTTCACCTTGTACTGTTACTCCGAATCTAAATTGTTCTTTAACATCATTAACTGCTAGTTCCATGTAAAGATTAAAAAGTAACGGAGATAGGGAACATCCTTGTCGGACTCCCTTTCTTATTAGGGCTTCTTTCTTATGTTCTTCAATTGTTATTGTTGCTGTTTGGTTCCTGTACATGTTAGCAATTGTTCTTCTATCTCTGTATTTGAACCCTAATTTTTTTAAAATGCTGAACATTTTATTCCAGTCTACGTTATCGAAAGCCTTTTCTAGGTCTATAAACGCCAAGTATGTTGGTTTGTTTTTCTTTAATCTTCCTTCTACTATTAATCTGAGGCCTAAAATTGCTTCCCTTGTCCCTATACTTTTCCTGAAACCAAATTGGTCTTCTCCTAACACTTCTTCCACTCTCCTCTCAATTCTTCTGTATAAAATTCTAGTTAAGATTTTTGATGCATGACTAGTTAAACTAATTGTTCTGTATTCTTCACATTTTTCTGCCCCTGCTTTCTTTGGTATCATAACTATAACACTTTTTTTGAAGTCTGATGGAAATTCCCCATTTTCATAAATATTACACACCAGTTTGTATAATCTATCAATCGCTTCCTCACCTGCACTGCGCAGTAATTCTACAGGTATTCCGTCTATTCCAGGAGCCTTTCTGCCATTTAAATCTTTTAATGCTCTCTTAAATTCAGATCTCAGTATTGTTTCTCCCATTTCATCCTCCTCAACTTCCTCTATAACACCATTTTCTAATTCATTTCCTCCGTATAACTCTTCAATATATTCCACCCATCTATCGACTTTACCTTTCGTATTATATATTGGTGTACCATCTTTGTGTAACACAATATTAGATTTTAATTTATGTACCCCAAAATTTTCCTTAACTTTCCTGTATGCTCCGTCTATTTTACCAATGTTCATTTCTCTTTCCACTTCTGAACACTTTTCTTTAATCCACTCTTCTTTCGCCAGTTTGCACTTCCTGTTTATAGCATTTCTTAATTGCCGATAGTTCCTTTTACTTTCTTCATCACTAGCATTCTTATATTTTCTACGTTCATCCATCAGCTGCAATATATCGTCTGAAACCCAAGGTTTCCTACCAGTTCTCTTTATTCCGCCTAAGTTTGCTTCTGCTGATTTAAGAATTTCCTTTTTAACTTTCTCCCATTCTTCTTCTACATTTTCTACCTTATCTTTTTTACTCAGACCTCTTGCGATGTCCTCCTCAAAAATCGTCTTTACGGAGGTAAAGACGATTTTGAGGAAGAGGAGTCTTCCTCAAGCTTCTCTAAATTCCACCGATTCATCTGACACCTTTTCTTCAGGTTTTTAAACCCCAATCTACATTTCATTATCACCAAATTATGGTCACTATCAATGTCTGCTCCAGGGTAAGTTTTGCAGTCAACGAGTTGATTTCTAAATCTTTGCTTAACCATGATATAATCTATCTCATACCTTGCAGTATCGCCTGGCTTTTTCCAAGTGTATATTCTTCTATTATGATTTTTAAATTGGGTGTTGGCAATTACTAAATTATACTTCGTGCAAAACTCTATAAGTCGGTCCCCCCTTTCATTCCTTTTGCCCAGCCCGTATTCACCCACTATATTTCCTTCCTTGCCTTTTCCAATGCTTGCATTCCAATTTCCAACAATTATTAAATTTTCATCTCCTTTTACGTGTTTAATTGCTTCATCAATCTTTTCGTATACACACTCTACCTCATCATCATCATGGGCGCTTGTAGGCATATAGACGTTAACAATCGTTGTCGGTTTAGGTTTTGATTTTATCTTTATTACAACCATATATATATATATAATCATTAAAATTACATAGCCGTCATTTGGGTTAGAGATACTGTATTCCGAAGTTTTTTTACCCCAGAAATTTTCTTTTTCAATGCCCTTTAAAATGATTTATTACAATCTTGCCCCTTTTATTTAAAATTATTTAGTTTCTCCTCCATATCATGTTAGAGTTATGTATTGTGTTCTCATGCTGAAAAAATAGATCGTTCAAAGTATTTTTTTGGAGAAGTTTTTAAGAATAATTGTTGAAAATTTATTAATTTATTTGTTAAAATCGATTCTTAAACAGTTGCGATATCATTGAAATTGTTAAAGTAAATTGCAAAAATTATGCAGTCTCGATAGTTGTGTTCCCAATTTTCTACCCTATTTTTTAAACATATTTCAGCTGTTTTCAAGCGATTTAAATAAATGAGTAGTGTCATTTTGTTCAAAATAAAAGGCTTAACATTTTATGTTATAAAACATTAGATAAAACTAATTTTTACGGAGCTGTTAATAATAAATAAATTTTAATAGCTGACAATTTGGAATTTTTAAATTTAATGATATTGTAAGGCATTTTATCCGGTATATGTTAATAAAATATCTCATTCCGTTCTGATGTATGTTTAAATTCAAAAACGGCAGATAGCAGAGAAATGAATCTAGTTAGGGCATTAGTCCACATGAACGTTTCTATTTACTTTGATGGTCTGAATCAGTTTCTTAAGTTTGATCAACACTTCCCGGGACACCTCTGTATGTATATGTGTATATATATATATATATATATATATATATATATATATATAATAACCAAACTCTATTCTTTGGTTAGAAAAATATAAAAAAAATAAATAAGTTAGAAAATTATCCAAATTATAAGAAATTTTCTAACGCAATTCATTACGTCAACAACCAAACAAATAAAATAACAAAAACAAAAGCAGGAAACCTCGACGTTTCGTCCAAGATGTAGGACTTTATCAAGACAAACCACAAATGACAAAAAATAACACCAGCAAACATTTATAAATCCCCCCACTACCTAATCTAATACAAAACAAAACCTCCACTACAAAAAATTTTTTGTAGTGTTTTAGTTTTTTTTGGGTAGTTTTGGTTTATTAATTTAGGATTAGTATTTTTTGTTTGGGTTAACTAATGAAATTAATTGGGTTAACTAATGAAATTTTTTGTTTGGGGTAACTTAATGTTATCATTGGTATGGTGGTGGGTGTATCTATGAAAATGGTACATTTTTTGTACCATTTTATAGACCTAGAAAAGGCATTCGATAACGTAGACTCTGGAATAAAATGTTCAGCATTTTAAAAAAATTAGGGTTCAAATACAGAGATAGAAGAACAATTGCTAACATGTACAGGAACAGTACAAAAAAAATTTATTTGTTTAGTTGTTGACCTAATGAATTGCATTAGAAAATTTTCTATTAATTTGGATAATTTTCTAACTTTTTTAGTTATATATATATATAGTGTAAGAGGGGGGGGTCCAAAAAAATGTACTTACTGTTTGTAATTAAATAATATCTAAAAAAAAAAAAAGACTTACATCCACTAATCTAATGTGTAGTTTAGTGTAAGGTAATAAATTTGTCGTGGTAGGCAGAGCTGGCAATTTATTTCGCACATGCGCGAGTGGTTGGTGGTGGAACGAGCCAGTCATATTAGCCAGTGCAGCAGAAGACAGTCGACTAGCAACAAGGGCTGAGGTTCGCTAATCGTTTGTTGAACGCAAGACCCAAAAAACCATGAGAAATCGTTAATTGTGTTCCTTAATTGAGGTCTTAAAAAGTTCAGTACGACCTCATTTCACCAGGGTAGCTGAAATACGAGCGAAATCTTTCATTAGCCGTAACTCGAAAAAGAAGCATTTTAGAACATATATTTATATGATTTTTTTTTTTCGTTATTTTCACGAGTAAAATAAGTATGATAGTCCTGGAAGAACTTCCAGGACATATTCTTGTATATATATAAGCTCTGTATGTACATACACACACACACACTCATATATATATATATATATTTTTTTTTTTTGTCTTCAGTCATTTGACTGGTCTGATGCAGCTCTCCAAGATTCCCTATCTAGTGCTAGTCGTTTCATTTCAGTATACCCTCTACATCCTACATCCCTAACAATTTGTTTTACATATTCTAAACGTGGCCTGCCTACACAATTTTTTCCTTCTACCTGTCCTTCCAATATTAAAGCGACTATTCCAGGATGCCTTAGTATGTGGCCTATAAGTCTGTCTCTTCTTTTAACTATATTTTCCAAATGCTTCTTTCTTCATCTATTTGTCGCAATACCTCTTCATTTGTCACTTTATCCACCCATCTGATTTTTAACATTCTCCTATAGCACCGCATTTCAAAAGCTTCTAATCTTTTCTTCTCTGATACTCCGATCGTCCAAGTTTCACTTCCATATAAAGCGACGCTCCAAACATATACTTTCAAAAATCATTTCCTGACGTTTAAATTAATTTTTGATGTAAACAAATTATATTTCTGACTGAAGGCTCGTTTCGCCCGTGCTAGTCGACATTTTATATCTCACCTGCTTCGTCCATCTTTAGTAATTCTACTTCCCAAATAACAAAATTCTTCTACCTCCATAATCTTTTCTCCTCCTATTTTCACATTCAGTGGTCCATCTTTGTTATTTTACTACATTTCATTACTTTCGTTTTGTTCTTGTTTATTTTCATGCCATGGTTCTTGCGTAGGACTTCATCTATCCCGTTCATTGTTTCTTCTAAATCCTTTTTATTCTCGGCTAGAATTACTATATCATCAGGGAATCGTAGCATCTATCTTTTCACCTTGTACTGTTACTCCGATTCTAGATTGTTCTTTAACATCATTAACTGCTAGATCCATGTAAAGATTAAAAAGTAACGGAGATAGGGAACATCCTTGTCGGACTCCCTTTCTATATATATATATAAAAGCACACATTTATGACAACCATTATGTAATTATTCTAAACTTAAACATAGAAAAAGGATATTTAACGAATGCTTTATATCTCAAGACAATTTTTATTTTGTAATCACTGAACCTCAAGCTCTATGGAAAGTGTACCTAAAAAGTATTAAATCTAAAAGACGGAGTGGTGATGCATTATTGAAAAACAAAATATTTTACGTAAAAAACTTTAAGTAATGAATAATTTTACAAAAATAACCACCGTTATTTTTTTTTTCACAACTACATTCAAATGTAGCCTACATTACACCCCAAATTGGGTCTTGAAGATTTATTTTACTTTGTATATATCCATTTTTGTATATTTCTTCCAGTTTTATAAAAATTATTTTTCGATCAAAGTCATATTTGTTGGGGGAAAATATCAGTAAAAATTTCGTAATTTTGACTGGAATCTCTTTACTTCTCACGAGAAGAGGAGATTCCTCTCCTCTTTACTCCTTACGGGTAATAAATTAAAAAAATAAAAACAATTGCGTAAATGCCGAGTAATATTTTACATTTTAGAATTTTTTCTTAAATAATTTCATCGTAAACAGTTATACGGTAAATCTGGTTACGTACTAGTACGTTAAATTTACTAGTTTACTTTTTAAAGAAATCAGTTGAATTATGTAATAGAAAGTTGTTTTACAGTTTTTATTATTTATAAATTTTTTTTATATTAAATTTTCTTATTTATCTGTTCATTAAAAAAAAAATGAAATTGTTGTTTTAGATTGACAACTTTTCTTTCATTAATTATGTATAATTTCTCTAATTATTTTTATTTAAAAAACAAGAATAGTGTTAATTTCTTATTTTTTTTTATTCGCTTACTTTTTATGTGCATAAAATATTTTCATTTATTTTATTTTTGTTATTATTATTATTATTATTATTACTGTAATTTAATTTAGGTAAATTAATTTATTTTACACTTTTATACCGGTCTTTCTTATGGTTTCGTCGCACATAAAGCACCTTCGGTTGAAAAGGAACAATTATTTAATAACTTTCTCTGAAATTAATGATGTTGATTATATTATTAGGTGTTGTTATTATAACTTGCTTTTCATTCGGGCTTGGTATAACATGAACAATAGTATATTTTAGCTCGATGAATAAGGCGATGGTACTTTTTCTACTGGGTTTATATGGATTAATTTTTTTTTTGTTAGTGACTTTTAATATGTTATTCTAGTTTTTTTCCTTGTACGAAGTAAAAGAAGTGTTGTAATCGCGAAAAATTTCGGTTTTTATATTTCAAAGGAAATATCGATTTTGACCATCCTTAAATCCATTTTGACTAGTTTCGACGTGACGTCTGTACGTATGTATCTCGCATAACTCAAAAAGTATTAGCCGTAGAATGTTGAAATATTGGATTTAGGACTGTTGTAACATTTTGTTGTGCACCTTCCCTTTTGACTGCAATTGACTGGACCAAAAGTGTTCAAAAAAATCCAAAATATTTGGGTTTTTGAGTTTTTCTTTGCTGTAATAATAAACCCTCATTGAGAGCTTTTCAACGATATATATCATAAGTGATATATATATATATATATATAAGTGATATATATCATAAGTGGTACTTATATTCATGGGTAGCATAGTTATAGCCAAATAATAATTAATGAAATATTTGGATTTCATAAAGGTGGGGATTTTTCATGTTATGTGGTATAAGTGAGAACGTGTCGGATTTCTAACTATACATACATCGGTTCGAATCCGACTTCATTTGACTTGGATCACTTCTTTTTCATTATATGTAGATTACCGTGCCTAATTATGTGTCCATTTGAATGTAAATTTATTTATCGAGTAAAATAAGTAAAATATTAAGGTGACAAGAACGTTTTGCCAGATCTGATAGAAATTGAATAAAACTTAGAACCTCATGATTATGTATTATAATTTAAATCAAAGAAGTAAATAATTGATGTGGAGAAAATTGAGTAGATAATATTATATATATTTATTCGTAATGAAATATTTAATATTATTTAAAATAGACAAGCATTCTTGTGAAGATACGAAGAGATAAAGGTAAGGAAAAGTGTCATTACAGAGGAACTGAAATCGGAAAGCCTTGTCGAACCGATCGGAAGATCAAAATTCAGGTGGTTTGACATATTGAAAAACGGATGTGGAAAAATTACCAAACAGGATGCTGCATGCAGAAAATACCGGTAGAAGACCAAGGGGTAGACCGAGAATGGTATGGATAAATACGGTGGTGGTGGAAGCGGGCAAGAGAGGGGATGTGGCGAGAGCAATGGAAGAGAGATGGTTCATGGATCGAGGCGGGTGGAAAAATCTTGGAGGCCCAACCCGAGAGGAAACTTGGATTAAAGGGGACTGAAAATGATATGATGATTTAAGATTACGATATCAAATAAACGTAAAAAAATACGAAGTCCAATAAAACAGTAACAAATCAGATTGTTGATTAAAAAGCCCGAAAAGTGTTGTTTATAAACAAAAAGGTATTAATTAGATATCGTACTATATTTAGTTAACAATCTTTTCATTTGTATTTTTTTTTAAATATTTATTTATTTATCATAAATAATTATATATATATATTACAGTATAAATTAAATTTAAACAGGAAACATTTTTTTTTAGTAGGTTTAATTTTTATTTAAATTTGTCAGTCGTAAAATACAAACGGTTTAATTTATGTTGCTTTAAGAAATGAGTAGTATTAATTTGATAAATGACCACTATAAGCGCTCCATGTTAGCGCCACTGGTGGTGAATGAACTGTAACCAATCAGCAAGTTGTCAGCTTAAATACATAACATAAGAGGTTCTAACTAATCTATTTACAGTTAGCGACCGGGGCACCGGCAACCAAGTTATTCGTACATCAGCCAGTTTAACAAGATTAGTTTAGTTTAGTTTATTTATTATTTAATTTGATACGTATAAAATAGAAAAAAAAAAAAAAAAACGTGCGGACTTCAGTATATACATCGAGTGAAAGTAACATTATTATTTTTTTTTTTTTTGTTTTGAAAGTCGATTTTCTTTTTACATTTTATTTTTAAAAGTAAGTTATATTTTTTATGTTTTGTAAAATATTATTATTGTTTTATTTTAATTTTTTTTTGAAACATTTAATTTTTTAGAGAACTGAATTTAATTATTTATCTGATTTTTTAGAAAGATTTGAAAATTAATTTTATATCCTCATTTTATACTTAAGTTAATATTGAGTTAATATTTTTAGAATTAAAGCTAAGAATGTGTTTATTTGTCCATATATCAAATTAAAACGACCGAACCGATTTTAACAAAATCCTAATTGAAATCTTAGCTTAATCTAAACTCAAGCCTTTCCTTTATACACGACTACCCGAAAAAATTATAATCGTATTTAGGGTGTATGTATGTTTATTCCACCGTAGCAACTCAACGGCTGAACCGATTTAGGTGTATGAATCCATGTGGGAATCCATATATATATAAGGATATATTTTGTGTGTGTATTAAATATACTTAAAAAAATTGAAGAAAAAAATTACTATATACAAGTACTAATTACAAAGTTGTCACCCGTATGAGCATTGTTTTATTTTGTTAAGTCGTTTTTTTTTAATATATATTTCTTGTTTCACGCTAAGGATCCACTTTATAGAATCAAATTTTCACCAACTTTAATGAATTGAAATTTAAGTAGGAACCACTATTTTATTTATTTATTATTTTTTTTAATGAATGATTCACAATTGATTGGGATTCGAACCCGGTACATTTTCATATGTCTATTTTCATTAATTATAAAAAAATTTTTGTCGAATAAATAAGTTATATATTTAGATCGTAACATAATTATACAGATTTATATAAATTACATCATGTGTGTAATATACTTCTGGCGGTTCAGTACTGCTCTAATATTTGGAAAGTTTGGAAAGATTAAGGAAAACCTTGGTTACAGAAGCGTTACGAAGTACAAATAAAAAAAAAAGTAAAGCGGTGTATAGTCCATATAAATAATAATTTAACAATTGTCATCTACAAAGACAGTGATGTAGATATAAGAAGTTATATAAATAAATACATGCAAAGGAAAATATATTTTTTACGCATCCTCGTTTATTTTAAACGAGGATGCGTGAAATTTAGGTTGATTTTTTTTTATTATTTAAAAATTTACAACACAATTATTATTTTTCTCTGAAAAAAACTTTTTTTTAACAAGATAATAAATAAATTAGAAAATTTTTTAAGGTGTTTCCGTAATTAAAAAAAAAAAATACATACAGAAACTTAACTTTCATAAGCCTCTTTCTCTAGGCTATATATTTATTAATGTTGTGCGACAGAAATATAGTACTGTGTGATTGATTAATTCATTACAAAAGCTTGTACGTAGGAATATGGAATATAATTTTTCAGCGTATGAAAAATTCCATCCCTGACCGGGATTCGAACCCGGGACAATCAGACGAAAGACTAAGAGGATACAACTCCGCCACGGAGATCGGCATATGTAATTTATATTTTGATGTTAAAATTTTTTCTACATAACCGAAATTTACAATCATCAAATAAAGAGATGATATCCCAATTTTTTTTTTAAATGTTAAAATACTAATTTTTTGTTTTTTGGATGTAGTCTAAAAGGTAAACGGGGGAGACTGTACTACAACAATAAGATTAAAATTAATTTTGATTTACATTATTAGAATATAATTCAGTAAAAAGATTTCATGGAACTTAGATTTAAGAAAATAATCTATAAATAAAAGACCTTTTTTTTTGTTCTACGAATAAATATAAATTTAAAAAATACAGATGAATGAAAAAAAAATTATTTTTGAGTTTTAAATGAGGGCTCCATCTTCCCTTTAAAAAATATATTCGTTATTGTAATTTACTAGATGAGTTTTATTTTTCAATTAAAGATTTATAAATTCCCCAAAAAATTATAGTACAGTCAATTTGTATTTTTATTTGAAAATCCTCACCTACCGATTGATGTTTTTTCCATATGTGAGGGGTGACGAGGGAAGCTTAACTCCAGATTTTTAACATCCCCCCTCCCATAAATTTTTGAATGACTCAAGAAGTTTTTGAAATGCGTTTTTCTTTGAATCTATGCATTTTAGAGAAAAGTTTTACAAACAAAAAATGTAGAGGACATTCTCCTCTACAATTAATGTCTTTGAAAGTTATGCCGTATAATTTGAAATTGAAATACTAGGTGGCGCTGAAGTTGTAAAAAACATGTTTTTTTTTTCGGTTTTTTCACGGTAAAAAAATTGTATTTCGTCTGTATTGCATTTTGAAAAGTTATTAATCTCAAAAAAACAGACAACTTTTATTTAAACAATTTTCTTGTACGACTTACCGTTTTGGAGCTGTAGCTTGTGAAAGTGTGAAAATGTTGTGAATTGGGCACGTGTTCGAAACCGGTCTAGTCGTTTACAAAGTTTTTACAACTTATTATTAATGAGACTTTAATTATTATTAATGAGACAACTTATTATTTAAATGAGAATTTTATACAATTTTTTATCGAGGGAAAATTTATAATATTAATAATAATAATAATAACATTAAATTTTATAAATCACGTCAAGAACGGATGGCTATGTTATTTCATAAGGAAAAAATATTGGCAAAGTATTACATGATTTTCCCTGATATTAATTATAAAAATTAAGAGTTACAAGCCAAAAAACAGAATATATGTATTTTTTTAGAAGCGGGGTATAAATTTTAATAAAAACTTTTCTAAAAATATTCATATGTAATTAAGCTTAACAAATTTGATTAAATATATTTTCTTTAAATCTAAACCCCCCCCCCCCAAGGCAAAAATAATAAAAAAAGAATTTTCGAAACTTTTTTATATATTTTAGGTCCAGGGTGGATAATTTTGTAAAAAATGTAGATTTTTCTTGATTGCTGTAATATACAAAGTAAAACTTTCAAACAATTTTGAATAATATTTAAGTCGAGGAGAAATAGAGAAAAACAACAAAAAATATATATTTCAAACAAATTTTAGAGGAAGGTGTTGATTTCTTCTTTTTTTTTTAATTTTTTTTGGATTATTTATACAGTATAACTACTTTAAAAAACTAAATTACACAAAAATTTTAAAATACGGATAGATAAAAAAGATTACTTAGATAATAATTTTTCTATTAATGACATTAATACAGAGTGATTCAGGAGGATAGGGCAATACTTTGACAACTTATTCTAGAGGCTAAAAATAAGAAAAACGTTTACATAAACATAAGTCCGAAAACGCTTCGTTAGCGAGTTATACAGATTGTAACATTTCGCCCGAATTTCAGTTTCTCCGGGTAAATTAAGGCTATCTGAAATTTTGGGAAGGTCAATTAAGGTGCAAACTCAATTGCTGCTTATGGTTTTTGAGCTGGGAAATCGAAAAAAATAGGTTCCAGACCTGTGTCTCTTTTAGTTTCTAAGATACCCCATGTAAAACGCTAAAAATAGGGTAAAAAACACATTTTTTTACGTTTTACATACAATAACGTTGTTAAATCGGCGATAAATCATACATTTTTTAAACATAAATTGTAGAGAATTTAATTATAAGCAGATTGATGTAAATAATGTCAACAGAAAACAAATAAAATTTTAAACATGTCGACTCATATTAACAACAAAACCGACGAAAACTTAGAAGAAAATGTTACAAAAAAATAAAACAGATGTGTCTAGTAGGTACAATAATTTTACACCTACCGAAAACAAGTTGGCAACATTGATTTTTTTCATCACAATGTTTAAATACTCCTCTTTGTTGTCAGTTAATTGTGGTAATGTGTTAAATAACCTTTCGCTGATCAATCGTGTTTGCAGTATTACGTCGAATTCTTATCGTAAAAATTTTTACGTAATGAATTTATTATATTCCTGGAAAATATCCCCTTAGGAAAACGAATTGAAATGAATTACCAACTTGATGGATCTCTTACACATTTCACTAATGAAGTAAGGCAATGTCTTGAAAAGTTTGCTGGTAAATGGATAGGACGTGGATGGCCGGTTAATTGGCCACCGAGATCTCCAGACCACTCACTCCGTTGGATTATTGTTTGTGGGGATGGTTAAAAATGAGGTTTACAAGCAAAAAGTAGACACACGCGATGAACCGATTGTTCGCATTCTCAACGCTGCAGCTGTAATCGAGGAACGCAAAGATACCGTTAGACTGGCAACAGAAAATCTGGTACAACTCATTGAAAAGTGCATTGAACACAACGGTGGCACTTTTGAAAGTTATTAAACCACATGAAATACTACTTGTAAGCAGCATTTTATCATTATCATAAAAAAACAGTAAGTCTTCTTTCTTACTCCAGTTATTTTCTACTATACATAACATTGAAAACATTTTTCCAATCTGTTAAAAATTAATCTGTGTTGCTGTTAATAAGAGTCAACATGTTTAAAATTTTATTTGTTTTCTATTAACATTATTTACATCAATCTTATAATTAAATTCTCTACAGTGTTTAAAGAATGTATGATCTATTGCCAATTTAACAACGTTATTGCACGTCAAACATAAAAAAAATGTGTTTTTTACCCCATTTTTGGTGTTTTACATGGGATATCTTAGAAACTAAGTGAGATACAGTTCTGGGACCTATTTTTTTTCGATTTCCCAGCTCAAAATGCATAAGAAACAATTGAGTTTGCCCCTTAATTGACCTTCCCAAAATTTTAGAAAGCCTTAATTTACCCGGAGGAACTGTAACTCGGGCGAAATCTTTCACCCTGTATAACTCGCTAACGAAGCATTTTCGTACCTATGTTTATATAAACGTTTTTCTTATTTTTAGCCTCTAGAATGAGTTGTCAAAGTTTGCCCAGTCTTCCTGAATCACTCTGTATAACGAATGATGAGAAAAATTATTATTTCAAAGTTAGTAATAGAATAACACCTGATCAACAGTACGCCATTTCATCAGAATTAAATTCTGTACAAGTTTTCTGTGTTTATTACCCATTTAACATTCTTATTGTACGTCAAACATAAAAATGGGGTTTTTACCTCAATTTATTTGTTTTCATCCGACATTTCTCAAAAACTACTGCAGGTACGGTACTGAGGACCTCCTTTATTCAATTTTTCTGTTCAAAAACTATAAGAAATCACTAATTCTCTTAGTTAACGTCCTAAAAATTTCAGTACGACCTCATTTGACCGGGTTAGCTGAAATCCGAGCGAGTAGTTTCATTTTACACCCCCCCCCCACTTTTTTCGAATTTTTTCATATAAAAATTACTTAATAAAGTATGTTTTATAATAATTGATGAATAAAACAGTAGAGAAATGCCGTAGTAACCGTATAATAAAAATAACTTAATAAAGTATGTTTTATAATAATTGATGAATAAAACAGTAGAGAAATGCCGTAGTAACCGTATAATAAAAATAACTTAATAATGCATCAGAGAAAACACTAACGAGCATACACAGGATTTTTTAAACTATGTTACCACTGTCGCTGTTGATGAATTTCAGTTTAAGGATTTTCTTTATTAATTCGTAAAACAATTTCTCGTAATTTTAAGAGTTGCTTTCATTTTGTAATTTTAATCATTTTTACCAGTTATTTTGTAACGAATAAAAAATGTGCTTACTGAAATTGATGATTTTATTTGTAAGCCGCCCTTTATTTTTTTCCTATAAATCCTAGAACGTTGACATTTTCACAGGATATTTTTAGAACCTTCGTTAAAAGTTGTAAAGTTTCAACAGGATCGATAGGGGTATTGGCGAGTGATACTAAATCTAAAACGTATAATTTTTCGTGGGAGAAACTGGTATATATATATATATATATAAATAAAGCTAGATTTTTTTATTAAGTTACGAATGAATATATTTTAAAGTTCCTATGCTAATATTAGGAAAGTTGAATAATAGTGTTGCCAGTTTTTTCTTTTTATTATTATTAGACACACGTACACGCACTAAAAATTACGAGTATAATGGATCGATGAATTAATTTTCTCTATTTATAAATTATATAACTATTTCTGGTAGAAATTTTTATACCGTTTTAGTGGTTTGCTTTTTTTATCTTCAAAATAGTAATCTGAATAATTTCTATTTAATTTTAACTTGATGTTTTTGCACTTTTTTTTTTAATCTAGACTTCATATTTATGTTAATTTTTCATCTATTTTATGTGTAGCTTTATAAACAGTCTCACTTTCTGTTTACTTATTTAAGCAATCGTTTATAATTTATATTTTATGTACGTATAACTATGTTTAAAAGAAAGTATAATAATAATTCTGTAATAGAATTCAATTGAAATTATAGGTTTCGTATACTGAATTCTTGCAATTTAAAAAAAAATTAGTTATTACATTTTTTTTTTTCTTAAAACGAATAAAGTTTATTTAAATTTCTGTTTTTTACTTCCTTTTATGAAGTAAACCAAGTATTGTGATCTCGAAAAATTTCAGTTTTTAGATTTCAACGGAAATATACATTTTGACCAGCGCTGAATCCATTTTGTCTAGTTTCCGCGTGACGTCTGTACATACGTATTTATGTATGTACGTACATAACTCAAAAACCATTAGCCGTGAGATGTTGAATTTTTGGATTTAGGACTGTTACTGGATTTACTTTGGATTTAGGACTGAATATCTAGTTGTGCATCTCCCCTTTTGATTGCAATCGATTTCACCAAAAAAGCTCAAAAAAAAAAAAATTGGATTTTGGAAATTTTTGTAACTGTAGTAATAAGTCCTTGTTGACAGCTTTTCACGATATATAGTGATATACAACTAGTATATCACTAATAGTTGTACTATTAGTACAACTAGTGAGTTGTACTAATCTTTTGTTGGTTCCAGTGTTAACAGCCAAATTAAATTTTAATTTATGAAATATTTCGATCTTACAAGGGGAAGGCATATCAGTTCAAATCTGACTTCATCTCCTTTTTTTAAATTTTATTTTTTAATTTAAGTATATTGAGTTTTTAATAATTAACCTCTGATTGTAAAAACATTTTTGCAATAAATAATAATTTAATAACAATAAAAAATATATATAAAAAAAAATCAGAAGTTATTAATTAAATAAAATTTTACATACTTTTAATTTTTTTAAAAATGTGTATATGTAATTTTAATAGGCGTACAAGGAAGTGATGTGGTGTCCACATCAGATTTTTTTTGTATTGTTTTGTCATAAACAAAAATAAATCTATTTAAAGAACCGACTTAAAAAAACAAATCGCTTCAAAATGTATAAAATAACACTTTATCTTTTCATTTTTAAGTTTTGAAGTCAAATTTTAATTTTTTCTTTTAAATTTACATTATTTTAATTCAGCTCGGGGTCGTTATTAAATAATGAGTAATTTTTTACTTACCGTCTACATAGCGCTATAGCAGAGTTATAGCTCTAAAAGGAAAAGTATTATAATCGATCCGATTTTGGGCATTTCCTGTTTTCACCGGATCTTCACGTTTTGATACCTAAGGAACCGAAAATTCCGGATGGAAATTTTCCAGATGTTAGGGATGTGTTTCCAAATGTGTTGATGTGTTGATTTTCCAGATCTGTTCGTATGTACATAAGTTCATTCGTATGAACTCGTGTTCGTATGTCTGTAAGTTCATTGTCAGCCTTTAAATCACCTTACATCTTCAGATCTACTGGACCGTTTTTTTGCTCAAACTTGGTCAGATTAAGGGCCATTGATGCCGTTAAATTATCAACTTAAAAGGTCAACGAGGTGAGGTTATAGAACAAGGTTACCTTCAGTATCTTGAGATTTCGCCTAATAAAGGTCATATTTTTCTTAGGCACATTTGTTAACGATTAAAAAATAACAATATCTGCAATAAGTAATTTTTACAAAATCGCCGCTCCCCACCTAAAAAAATCCTATTGTAGTTGTGTGCTATGTTGAGACTCACAGGTGAGCGGTAGAATTAAATAAATGAATAATAAAGTGTAAAAAAATAACTCTGTCTGGACAGTTCTCGAACTCGGTCATCCAGTCGATTCAGTACCGTGTGCGTTTAGCCTCGCAGCTACACCGGTAGCCGACCATACAAACGAAAATTGTTCCATGTAAGTTATGAAATTACATTAGTTTAGTTAGTTCCAATCGTCGCCGCTAGTACCCCCACATTAAGTACGGTATGTGCGCGCGCTTTACTTAAAATTATTTAATTAAATAAACGGAAAAATATTATATTTAAATAAAATTATAAATATTTTTAATTAAGTTGTGCGTGTAAGCCGTGCATCAGAAACAACCCGAACGCGGCTTAGTTGCGTGACGGGAAAGTCCTACAACCGTGGTAAACGGAAACTACGGAACACGGCTTTACCCAAGTGACAGTAAAGTCCTACAAATGTGTTATCAGCTTTTTAAACAAGATAACTTATCACCTAGAAGAACCCATTGATCAAACTTTAAAAAAAAGTTTTTATATCAGAATTATTGGTTTTAATTGTTACTCATATGATGTATTTTTTTATTGAAATTCATCTATTGTAAGGAAATAATATTTAAAAAAAAAAACTGCGTAACTTTTCCGGCTTTGTCCATGACAAATTTTTATTTAGAATATAACAGTACGGTTTTTAAATATTAATGACGTAATTATATAATATTTACAGTGCAATTCTGAAAAAAAAATCAAAATGTTAAATAAAACATTTTGGGTCCGATTTGTTGATCCCCCTTGGTTATATGAAGTTTTTAATTTAAAAATTGTAACATTTTAATATTTGCGACCTCCTTGACCAAATGATTTTTTTATCATTAAAATTGTATATATTTAGAGTATAACTGCCAAAAAAAAAACTTTAGTAAAAAAATGTTGAGACCCATTTTTCCCTCTCTCTGGGCAACTAACTCCATACACCATTTATAATAACAGCCAAGACTAGAAAAAACAGATGAAGTGTCAGAAATTATAGAAATATACAGTTGAATTTTCAATCTTGAAAATTAAAGTTAAAAAAAAATTGTATCTTAACTATAAATTTCATTCACTTATTTTCTAAATTGTTAAAGAACAATTTAGATTCGGAGTAACAGTACAAGGTGAAAAGATAAAGATGCTACGATTTGCTGATGATATAGTAATTCTAGCCGAGAATAAAAAGGATTTAGAAGAAACAATAAACGGCGTAGATGAAGTCCTACGCAAGAACTATCGCCTGAAAATAAACAAGAACAAAACAAAAGTAATGAAATGTAGTAGAAATAACAAAGATGGACCGCTGAATGTGAAAATAGGAGGAGAAAAGATTATGGAGGTAGAAGAATTTTGTTATTTGGGAAGTAGAATTACTAAAGATGGACGAAGCAGGAGCGATATAAAATGCCGAATAGCACAAGCTAAACGAGCCTTCAGTAAGAAATATAATTTGTTTACATCAAAAATTAATTTAAATGTCAGGAAAGGATTTTTGAAAGTATATGTTTGGAGCATCGCTTTATATGGAAGTGAAACTTGGACGATCGCAGTATCTGAGAAGAAACGATTAGAAGCTTTTGAAATCCGGTGCTATAGGAGAATGTTAAAAATCAGATGGGTGGATAAAGTGACAAATGAAGAGGTATTGCGGCAAATAGATGAAGAAAGAAGCATTTGGAAAAATATAGTTAAAAGAAGAGACAGACTTATAGGCCACATAGTAAAGCATCCTGGAATAGTCGCTTTAATATTGGAAGGACAGGTAGAAGGGAAAAATTGTGTAGGCAGGCCACGTTTGGAATATGTAAAACAAATTGTTAGGGATGTAGGATGTAGAGGGTATACTGAAATGAAACGACTAGCACTAGATAGGGAATCTTGGAGAGCTGCATCATACCAGTCAAATGACTGAAGACAAAAAAAAAATGAATGTGTATTTGAATTTATTATATTTAACACTATATTATTAAAGCAATATTACTGTTTCACAATTGGAAGATACATCTTTCTTCAAAATAATATATTCTTGTTTTTTTAAAGTAATTTATTTCTTATGCAATATGTTGTTTAAATTTCCCAATATTTATCTTTATTAAAAATATAATTTACACAATTTTTTTGAAGGTAATAGATAAATAAGTTATTTAAATTCAGTATGTTAAATGATTTCAATAATTATTTCTTAATATTTATAAATGGGATGCTGTATAAAATGTAGGATGATATGTGTTTATCCTACAAACTGGACGGCCACCTATTTTGGATAATGTCAAAGGTAGATATGTTATAAAATGAGAACGTTCAATGCAACATCTTATGGTTACATGAAATTTTATATGTATATATATATAAAACATGTGTTGCGAAGCATGTTTTTTGGCTATCTATGAAAGCGTTAATATCTTTAAAATAAAGTTGTTTTTGTTGTATTTATTTATATTTAAATACAGTTTTAGACATTGGGCAATGCCTTTGGATATATTTAATTTATATTTGAGAAAATATTGATTCAAGTATACGAATATAAATTTTTAATTTTGAACTTCCTCATCGGTGTATTTTACAATCCTTTTTTTTAATCAAGTACCGATTAAATATGTAGCTTTAATTTTTAAAACCAAACCGATAAACTGTATTTTTTCTTTTTAAAATTACGAAAAAAAGATAAAATTAATTTATTTGATTTCTTCATATACAGAATGATTCAGGAGGATAGGGCAATACTTTGACAACTTATTCTAGACGCTAAAAATAAGAAAAAATAATTTTAGACCTACGGAAAAAAAGTTGGCAACACTGATTTTTTTCATCACAATTTGTTTAAATACTACTCATTGTTGTCAGTTAATTGTGGTAATGTATTAAATTACCTTTCCCTGATCAATCGTGTTTGCAGTATTACGTAGAATTCTTATTGTAAAAAATTCAGAAAACTGTTAAGAAGTGTAATTTTGTATTCATTTTACAGTGCACATGAAATACTACTTGTAAGCAGCATTTTATCATTATCATAAAAAAACAGTAAGTATTCTTTCTTCCTCCAGTTATTTTCTACTGTACGTAACATTGAAAAAGTTATTTCAATCTGTTAAAAATTAATCTGTTTTGTTGTTAATAAAAGTCGACATGTTTAAAATTTTATTTGTTTGCTGTTGACATTATTTACATCAGTCTTCTTATAATTAAATTCTCTACAATGTTTAAAAAATGTATGATCTATTGCCAATTTAACAACGTTATTGTACGTAAAACGTAAAAAAAACGTGTGTTTTTTGACCCTATTTTTGGCGTTTTACATGGGATATCTTAGAAACTAAGAGAGATACAGTTCCGGGACCTATTTTTTCGATTTCCCAGCTCAAAAACCATAAGAAACAATTGAGTTTGCCCCTTAATTGTCCTTCCCAAAATTTTAGAAAGCCTTAATTTACCCGGAGGAACTGTATCTCGGGCGAAATCTGTCACCCTGAATAACTAGCTAACGAAGCGTTTTCGTACCTATGTTTATATAAACTTTTTTCTTATTTTTAGCCTCTAGAATGAGTTTTCAAAGTATTGCCCTGTCTTCCTGAATCACTCTGTATAACGAATGATGAGAAAAATTATTATTTCAAAGTTAGTAATAGAATAACACCTGATCAACAGTACGCCATTTCATCAGAATTAAATTCTGTACAAGTTTTCTGTGTTTATTACCCATTTAACATTCTTATTGTACGTCAAACATAAAAAAGGGGTTTTTACCTCAATTTATTTGTTTTCATCCGACATTTCTCAAAAACTACTGCAGGTACGGTACTGAGACCTCCTTTATTTAATTTTTCAGTTCAAAAACTATAAGAAATCACTAATTCTGCCTCTTAGTTAACGTCCTAAAAATTTCAGTACGACCTCATTTGACCGGGTTAGCTGAAATCCGAGCGAGTAGTTTCATTTTACACTCCCCCCACTTTTTTCGAATTTTTTCATATAAAAATTACTTAAAAGTATGTTTTATAATAATTGATGAATAAAACAGTAGAGAAAAGCCGTAGTAACCGTATAATAAAAATAACTTAATGCTTCAGAGAAAACGCTAACGTGCATACACAGGATTTATTAAACTATGTTACCACTGTCGCTTTCATAACCATAAGAATTTCAGAAATCCTTAATTTACCCGGAGGAACTGAAATTCGGGCGAAATCTTTCACCCTGTATAAGTCACTAACGAAGCGTTTTCGGACCTATGTTTATATGAACTTTTTTGTTATTTTTAGCCTCTGGAGTGTATATATATATATATATATATATATATATATGTATTGAGCAGACATTTTCTCAATTTACGGGTCAGAATTTTTTTTTAATATACAGATTGTTCCGGAACTTATTATCTGAACTTCAGTAACTGATTCAGGACTCAAAATGAGTCCTGAATCAGTTACTAAAAAAATACCTAAAAAAATACATAAAGTAAAAAAAAAATTTTTTTTTTACTTTATGTATTTTTTTAATGTTTTTTTTATTTAAGCAAACGGAGGCATGTTTAGCCAGTCGTATCGCTCTTACAGTAACAATGACAGCGGCTGTTTTGGTTGAGCCGCCGCGTTCACTGTCGAACCCCTTAAATATAGAAATTTAAAAACACCCAAAAATAGTTTTTAGATTTATTTGAAGAGGTTATGCAAGCTTAATTTTACTGAATATCTCGTTTAGTATTATCGGAAAAAATTAACCTTGCCCTTTTCCCTTTCCTTCCACCATTTCTCTTTCCTTTATTTCTTTTTACCCTTTCCTCTTTCCCCCTTTCCATTTCATTTTCCGGTTTTTCCTTTTCCCCGTTTTCTCCTTTTTTCCATTTTCCCCTTCTTCCCTTTTACCTTTTGCGATTTTTCCCTTTCTCCCTTTTTCCCCGCGCATAAATTGGTCCAGTAGCTTTTTAGTCTACAGCAGATACGCATTTTGGAAACATTGAAACGGAGTCATAAAATATTTAGCATAGCGTGTGTTGCTTTTACGTTCAACAGATAGAGGTGTTTAAAAAAAAAAAAAATGTTTTCACCCGTTACAGATGTGACATCTTAGGTATATAAAAACACGCGTGTATTTTAACGAAATGTTGCGTTAAAATTTCAAAGCAATCTATGAAGAACTTTTGGAGATTTAAGATTTTGAACAAACTAACATTTACATTTTTATTTATATAGATTATTAGCCTGTGATCGTAAAAAAATTTACGATAAATAATAATTCAATAGTAATAATAATAATAATAAAAATTAAGCAATGAAATAAAATTTTACGTACTTTTCATTTTAAAAAAATGTATATAAAATTTAATAGGCGTACAAGGAAGTCATATGGTATCCACATCAGATTTTTTTTAATATTCATGTAATCTATATATATAAAAATGAATGTTTGTCTGTCTGTTTGTCTCTTATGGCTTCCTAAACCGTTCATCCGATAGCGATGAACGGTTTAGATAGCGACTTTGGGGAATGGTTGGACGCATGCCAGGGAAGGTTTCTAAGTTAGTAAAATACGACGGGGTTTTCCGAAATTTCCCGAACTTGTGCAAACCAAATTATACACCAAATTGCACTACTATATCTCTATTGTTCCCCAAGATATGAAGGCTCCGTACTCCTAACTTACAGCATTTTTAGTTTATTTTAGAATTTATTCGGAAAAGTTCGGGAAATTTCGGAAAACCCCGAAACAAGTGTTACTTAATTTTTAACGGGATACCTATACACCAAATTGCACTACTATATCTCTATTGGTCCCCGAGATATGAAGGCTCCATACTCCTAACTTACAGCATTTTTAGTTTATTTTAGGATTTATTCGGAAAAGTTTCATCGCTATCGGATGAATGATTTAGGAAGGCATAAGAGACATACAGACAGACAAACATTCATTTATCTATATATATATATATATATATATATATATATATATATTTATATATATTTTTTTCGTTATGGTCTCTTTGGACCGCGTTGAACTTTTTGCACAACAGATGTCTTCCGTCTGTTTTCCCAATACAATTTCATTTCGTCTCGTTTAACTTGTTTTTGTTCATCAGTCCACTGCCTCCAGTTCTTGTCTTCTCTGTAAGTTTCCGGAAAATGTGTTTATTAATTTTATCTCTAAACTCAGTTCTGTTACACTCATCGCCTTCGTTCAGTTGTAGTTCGCTGAGATCCTTCTTAACTTCGACGACCCAATCCGTAGTCGCTTTCATATTTGTTAAAAATCTAAAGACGCGCTTCGTTAACCTATCATCCGTCATCCTAAGTATATGACCGTAGAACTTCACCCTACGTTTTCTCATCTTCGACGTCAGCGGTTCGTTGTTCCCTTTATAAAGTTCTTCGTTACTTCTTAGTCTGTAAGATCCGTCTTCTAGTTTTCTTGGTCCCAATATTTTCCTCAAGATTCTTTTTTCACGTATTTCCATCTCCATCAGTTCATTCTTCTTCCTGAGTATCAAACATTCTGATGCGTAGAGTGCCTCTGGTTTGAGCACGGTAATGTAGTGTCTTATTTTTTATCCGTATGATATACTCTTTTTGTTGTAGATATTCTTTGTTACCCCGTATGCTCTTTCTAATTTCCTGGTCCTTTCTGTGTTAACTGCCTCATCGAGTCCATTAGCTTGAATAATTTCTCCAAGATATTTGAAACTATCGACTCTCCTGATATTCCCTCCTTTTGTTTTTATTTCTTTCTCCTTGTGATGTCGGTATTCCATGTATTCCTTCTTCTCGTAAGATATCTGTAGTCTTGTCCTTATGGCTATTTCCTCTAGTAACTCTATCGATTCTTTAGCCTCTTCAACATTTTTTGTAATTATTGCTGTATCATCTGCAATGATGATATTGGAATTTCCCTTTATATATATATATATATAAGGGAAATTAACTTTTGTTTTCTTATATTCTCATTTCTCTCGTGTAAAATTTGTTTTTAAAAAATCTAAATGAGTAAATTGAATTAAATAGTGTTTTTTTCTTTTTATACAAATATAGGTTATTCTTTTTATTATTATTATTTATTTAATTAAATGAACGTAATTTTGTGAATTGTTTTCAGTAGTATTTATGTAATCAGTTGCACCATTTATATATCTATTGAATAATTATTTTTTGTTGCGAAATTAACAAAGTTATTTTTATTTATTGTATTTGTTTTATTCATTTATTCAAACGATTGGGAAAACCCAGATAATATATATATATATATATATATATATATATATAATTAAAAATAAAAATACTTAAAAACTAAAATAATTATTATGTTTCTATTATTTTGTAATATGTTGTTCTTTTTTTTAATGTTAATTGTATAAAGGATCGCGAAAAATAAGCCTACACATTTAGACGTAGGTGTATAAAAGGATAATATTTAATGACTGCGTATCGAATACAAACGCGTGAGTGTGTGTGTGTGTGTGTGTATGTGTGTGTGTGTCTGTATTGCGTTTTAAATTTACATATTTTATATTGATATATTTATTATTTAATAACGATTAATTATTACCAAAACGGTATTATAAAACATGTTTAATCTCCCGCTGATTTATAACGACTTTCTCTATGAAATTAGTTAATAAAATTAAAATAACCGGAGATCATTACCTTTGTTTTTTTTTCTTGATAAATTTTATAGTTTAAGGTCGTTTATCCATCTTCGCATACTAGTTTTTCTAAACATAGAATTAATCTGCATTTTTTTCTTATTAAATTTAACCGTAAATAAGTACAAAGTTTTATAACGAATATAAATTGACTACTAGATATACAGTTATCTGACTTACTTCTTTTTACCTAACTACTTTCCAAAAAAAATTACGGTATTAATTTCGGTCGAATCATGGGAGTAGGGGGGTGGAAAAGGAATTTTCTTATGTTTTGAGGTATGAGAAGCATGAAAATATATATGTCATTATATTAATCTAATTAACAAAGTACAGAATTAATAAAATAAAATAGAATGACACCTACCTTATTTCATAATCCAAGCAAGGGCGCTTTCGCGAGTCCTCGCATCATCAGTTGCTCTATATAATTTTTCAAATCGTTCGTTCCAAATTACACATTAAAATTAAGTCTGGAATATACTCCCGAAAGAATCGATTAAAAAAAAAAAGTATATATAAGCTTCCCGTCGCAGCTTCGTTCGCGCTATACGGTTACTTGCGTTTCCCGTAGGGTCAATGTTTTTATTTTACGTTTTTTAGTCACATAACCGGAGGTAGATGCAGCCAGTCACACATACAATAATGGTGAGTGGCTGTGTTGGTTGAACTACACCGCCGTATACCTTCGCACCCCTTAAAAAATTAGAAAATAAAAAAAAGCTAAAAATGGTTTTTAAATATTTATTTGAAGCATATTTGCAAGCCCCAGCCTACTGAATATCTAATTTACTTAATAGTAAACTATCCGACTAATGTTGGATTGGTTAAATTTATAATCATTATTCAAAATTTTTTTACCTTTCTTCATCCCGTTTCAAGGTTGAATTTCAAATATCTAGAAATTGGTTAATTGTCATGAAGATTACACTCACAAAAATCAGGTTAATTTCTTCATTTGTTACCGAAAAATTAAAAAATAACAGGTTTTCAAAAAAAATTTAAAAATATATTTTAATCCTTGAAACTCGGAAGTTCAAAAATCCAGAAATTGGTTTTTAGATATTCATGGTCATTTAGTTCAAACCCAGCTCACACAGTCAAAGACATTCACAGTTTACAATTCGTTAATTCAATTTATTAAAGTTTGTGCTTCAGTCGGCAAATCTCATGTATATGTTTTTCGAGATGAAATATATCTAAAAACCTTCTCAGTTTTGCCAAAAACATGGGTAAAAAATTTGATTGCGATTGATCGGGTAGTTTTTTTGTTTATCTCGAACAAAACTCATTTCTACTTTATATAAACAGGACAAATAAAATGATTAAATCCCAAAAATTTACTTGGTCAACATATAACAAAAAATGCCTTTCGACTAAAACAAAACTTAAACATTATAAAACTATAGTTCAGCCAGAAGTCACCTACGGAAGCGAGACCCTTTTCAAAATCACTCAGAAAAACCGAATCGATAAAATTCTGAAAATAGAGAGGAGAATTGTCAGAACGTGTATCGATAAAAAACACCAAAAAGAAGGCCGATGGTGGATTGTGCTAAATGAGGTGGTGTATCGAGAAATAGAGCCTGTTACTGATACTATGCGGAAAAAAAGAATCTCTTTCTTTGGTCATCTCATAAGGACACCGGAAAGAAGACTGTCAAAAAATATCGTTGAAAAGCTCTGGTTCCAAAAACTAGAAGTAGGATGGATCAAAGAAATTAGAAAAGATATGAAAGAATTGGGAATTTCCCTGAGTGACCTACAGAATAAAACTGGAAAAATTACAAAGCTAAAAGACAAAAACATTAGATTTAAACAAAAGACAGACAAACAACGAAGAGGGTGTTTACAGATGAAGAAAAGAAAGCAAGATCTGAACGGATGAAGAAATACTGGGTAGCTCGGAAGAGTAAAATAACACGCTTTTCTCAGAAAAGATCTAACTAAAATTGACTTAAGTGGTCCCATGATGGCCATAAAAGCATAATAATAATAATAAATATATAAAATTCTTAAAATCTTAATTAAATTTTTTTCTTAAATCTCATACAAATAATAAAATAACAAATTAAAAACAATCCCCCTGACTAAAAGAATGTGGCGCCCCTGTCATATTTTTTTCAAAAAAGGTTCTGACCCATTTTAGTATTTCATTTTACCTAATTTGACGGGAGAAAATTTTTATAAAATCCAAAAACAATTGTAGCTCAGAAGTTCGTTTTTTTAAGCGTTAGCTTAAATTTAATTTGTTAGATTATTAATAACCAAATAAAACTTTTAACGCATGATTTTTAAGAATTTAATTCTGAAAAAATTTACTTAATCAAAATCATAAAATATTTAACTTTTTTTTTTTGGAGAAAAGAACGCATAAAAAATTCCTAAAGTCATGCGTTATAAATAAAAATAAAAAATTATTTCTACTATACTGTATTTAATTGTTTTATTTTTACTTAAATATTTAGCCGCTAAGAGCGCTAAGTACAGATAATATTGGTGATCTGCGTTCATCTCAAAACATGTCATAAATTAACATTTTTAAAAAATGAATTTTTTTTTTTGTATTTGTTTTTCAATAAAAATTGATTTTTAAAAAGTTTTATTAATTTATACTTACATCAGATTCCTGAGAATTAAATTATCTAAAAAAAATTTTCAAAGTTTTATTATTTGGTTATTCACAATTGAACAAAGTAAATTTATTCCAAACTTAACAAATAAATCATGCTTTTCGACTTCAATTTTTTGGGGTTTTACAAATTTCTTGAAAACTATTAAAGATAAAATTCTGGGATTAATTTTTTCCAATTTTTCATATAAGATTACATAAAAAACAACTAATTTTTCTCCATAGTTTTATTATTGCATTATAAAGCACAAATCTGGGCGAAATTTGTTACTAGTCATAAGAAACAACGGATTTTTACGCCTATATTTGTACGAATTTTTTTCAATATTTTGATATGAGGAATAGAGGAATCTATCAAAAACAAAGGTAAGGTTTAAACACTGAGAAACAAAAAATAAATAATGAAGTATCTAATGTGTAGCCACTGAAAGAGACTAGAATAATAATATGTGATCCCAGCCCAAGTAAAGGAGAGAACAACACGAGTTTAGTTACGCCAGTGAAGATCTGACGAAGGAACTGTCTTGTAAACCGCACCACTCTATCAGCTCCTGTCTAAAATAGATGCTAAAAATCTATAAAATATAACAGAAAATTCCTGAACTGTGTTTGTATTTTTTTAATTGATTGCAATTTTGATTAGGTACTTAAAATAATGTATCTCTTACGTGGTATGCGGTTCGAATATTATTATACCGTACGATTATGCCCGTTATCACGCTTTCTCCATTTTCACTCTGGAAATAATAGTAATAAAACTCTTTAATAAAATATTATTTAAAATTTCTTAAAATTCTGAACAGAACAGTGTTATGTTCTGAATTATTTTATTTTTGACTGAACAAAGCGAGGTGTTATTAAAATACGGAATTATTTTAGTACTTTGTCTGTGATGTAGTTACGACCAAACAAAATTATCGAATTTTGCAAAATTTCAGTAAGGTTCTGTTTCTATTCAACAGAACGATATATAATTAGATTTTTATAAAATGTTATCTTTTAAAAAGACTTGTACCATTTATTTCAGACCAACAGCAGGAGTGGTGCGGTTTAGGGGACAGTTCCTTTGTCAGATCTTCGCTGGCGTAACTAAACTCGCGTTCTCCTCTTTACTTCGGTTGGGATCACACATTATTCGCGTCTATCTTTCAGTGGCTACACATTAGATACTTCACAATTTCATTTTCTGCTCCGTGTTTAAAATTTACATTCGTTTCTGTGATCGTTCTTCTGTTATTGTAAGGCAGAATTTTACTAATACGTACTTAATATGGCGTCGATTTTTTCGTGATTTTGCGTTTTATATAAATATTTCCATATTTTATAAAATTTGAATTTTATGTAGATAATGTAGCAGAATAATAAAATAATTAATTTTATTATTTAAATTTATTAAACTGTAGAAACTGAGTGAGGTTTTACAGAAATAATAGTAATAAAGCTGAAAAACAAATTAAAGAGTTAGAAAAACAAGCTGCAAAAATGGGATTGAAAATCGCGTTTGAGAAAACGAAAATTTTGACTAACGATAAAAAATTCCCGAATTTCCGTAGTAAAAATAATAAAAAAATAAAGTGGAGAATTTCAAATATCTGGGAAAATGGAACAGTTGGAAATATTTACATAAAAAAGTGTTGACTGTTAGATTTAATAAAATGGAATTAGCTTTCCAGCTAACGAAAAACACATATAACAAACAGTCTTTATCATGGAATTCAAAATTTTGACACATAAAACTGAGATAAAGTCGGAAGCGCTTTATGCTGCAGAAACCCCTAAAAGGCTGTGCAACAAGTCTACTAGAAAAAAAGAAAAAATATAAGAAAACTTTTAGGTACTAAATTTCAAAATAGTCAGGTAAAATTAATTACAAATAACAAAACTTATACTAAAATTTAAAAAAAATGTCAGACATGATAAGGTAAAGACGAATTGCAATTTACTCCGGTTTATTTACAATGAATAGCAGTAGATCCGAGTAAATTAATTTTTTATTTTTTCAAATATAAAAAAAAACTAAAGGCGAATGGTTCACACAAGTTCAAGAAGACTTAAAAGAATTGAAGAAATTATAAGAGAAGGAGAAATATTAAAAAGAATATTAAAAGATAATAATAAAAGATTCCAAGAAGCAGCGAAACTCAAGAACAGAGGTAAACTTTCTGAAGAACGAGGGAAAAAGATATCAGAAAGAATGAAGAGGTACGGTACAGATAGAAAAAAAAGAAATAATCGCAATAAATAAATGATCTAACGTGTTCCAAGGTGAACTTTTTTTTTGTCTTCGGTCATTTGACTGGTTTAATGCAGCTCTCCAAGATTCCCTATCTAGTACTAGTCGTTTCATTTCGATATATACCCCCTACATCCTACATCCCTAATAATTTGTTTTACATATTCCAAACGTTGCCTGCCTACACAATTTTTTTCTTCTAACTGTCCCTCCAATATTAAAGCGACTATTCCAGGATGGCTTAATATGTGGCCTATATGTCTTCTTTTAACTATATTTTTCCAAATGCTCCTTTCTTCATCGATTTGCAGCAACACCTCTTCATTTGTCACTTTATCCACCCGTCTGTTTTTTAATATTCTCCTATAGCACCGCATTTCAAAAGCTTCTAATCTTTTCTTCTCAGATACTCCTATCGTCCAAGTTTCACTTCCATATAAAGCGACGCTCCAAACATATACTTTAAAAAATCTTTTCCTGACGTTTAAATTAATTTTTGATGTAAACAAATTATATTTCTGACTGAAGGCTCGTTTCGCCTGTGCTATTCGGCATTTTATATCTCCTGCTTTGTCCATCTTTAGTAATTCTACTTCCCAAATAAGAAAATTCTTCTACCTCCATAATCTTTTCTCCTCCTATTTTCACATTCAGCGGTCCACCTTTGTTATTTCTACTACATTTCATTACTTTCGTTTTGTTCTTGACAGGCGGCTTACCTTCGGCGAACATGTAAATTATGCGACCCGGAGGGCTAAGGCCGCCAGAGCCTCGCTATACCCAGTGCTGAACAGTGCCAGCCCGTACCCACTGGCAACTAAGCTCCTCATTTTTCGGCTGTACGTACTGCCGATTCTAACATATGCTTACCCGGCATGGGGGGCAGTGTTGAGCTCCTCGCTTCAAAAGAAGATCGAGGCCGTCCAAAACATCGCGTTGCGGACGATCTTTGGAGCTCCGTGGTTCGTCAGGAACGCCACTCTCCGATCTGATGCGAGATTTCAATCCGTGTCCGAGGTGGGGGTGGCGCAGGCGCGCAGACTGTTCGGGAGAGCGGCTGTGTCCGAACACAGTCATCTTCGGGACATCTGCCGAGAGGACCCAACTCCGACAGTTGTAAGGAAGCGGCCTCACGCCGTACTGGACGAACCACCGTGATGGTGCGGTGCGGTAGCCGAAAATCGACAAACCAGGCTTAGGGGCCTCCATATCGCATGAGCCATAAACGGAATAGTGCGTCAGACGCGTTTCCGGGGTCGCGAGTGAAAAGTTTTCGCGAGTTATATAGTTTGAAGACGTCAAACACGGTAAGTCGCGCATAAAACAAAAACGCGGTCTAAATTAAAAAAAAAAAAACTTACAGTAAGACAAAATATCCCAGCAATTGCGACTCCTCCGGAAAAGGGGACGCATTGCTCCCTCCTTATAGCTAGTGCCCCGTTGTGGCGTATTCCTGCTAGCCTATTAAAGAGTTAGCACCGAAAGGACTTCAGTGGACGGTCTGAAGGGGAATTACGTCGGGAGGACAGGCTTTATAAGCCTAGCCTTCCGCGGTCGGCCCATGAAATGGGTTCGATAACGCTGGTTTAACAACGGATTGGAATGCAATTAAATCCGTCTTAAATTCACTAAAATAATAATAGACAAAACTTGAAAAATTAGATCCGAGATTAAAAAATAACCCTTTTAAAAACAAGCCCGATTAGAATGATCCAGCAGCAAGGGACTCTGTCCAGGTTCTGCGATAAAGTAGGGAGTAATAGACTCCTGCCAACTTTGCATTCCATTCCCCGTTTTGTTCTTGTTTATTTTCATGAGGTAGTTCTTGTGTAGAACTTCATCCATGCCGTTCATTGTTTCTTTTAAATCCTTTTTACTGTCAGCTAGAATTACTATATCGTCAGCAAATCGTAGCATCTTTATCTTTTCACCTTGTACTGTTACTCCGGTTCTAAATTGTTCTTTAGCATCATTGTTAGTTCTATGTAAAGATTAAAAAGTAACGGTGGTAGGGAACATCCTTGTCGAACTGCCTTTCTTATTACGGCTTCTTTCTTATGTTCTTCAATTATTATTGTTGCTGTTCGGTTCCTGTAAATTTTAACAATTGTTCTTCTATCTCTGTATTTGGGAACTATACGGAAAAAAATAAATGAAATAAAAGTAGGAAAATTGTATACGATAAAAGTTCATTGTGTTTTCAACTACGATTAACGTGAAAATTAAAAATATTTTTTTTTCTAATCGTACTGATTGTACATTCGAACAAAGATTACCTCGATTACGATCATTATAATTCTATTTCCTTTTTATAGCAAGAAGGTAGTTAAAAATAAAGGAAATAAAGTATTTATGAATAATTTAATTTAATACATTCCTTGTTCATTAATTTATAATTAAATTCACTTAGGATATGCATGTACATATGTAAAATGGAAATACATTAAAGAAATGTAAGAAATACATTAAAAATGGAAAAATAGATAAATAAACATAAATCTAATAAAAATAGTCGTTAATCGGTATAAAATTAACGAACAAAAATTATTCTCATTTACTTATTATAACAGAAGCAATATTTGTTTATCGTTCGTACTGTATGGGGTCAAATTTCAATTTTTGTTTAATTAGAACATACTATGCCTATTTAATTGAATTGTAAATATAGTTTTATAAATCTTGAACATTTCTTTTATAAATATGTAAAATAATGTTGTGATGAAAATAATGTTGTTTTTATACAGGTGATTTTTTAGTCCTGTTACCTAATTGTTAATGTCTGGTAATTTTTTTCTGTGAAAGGGAAATTTTGATTTGTGACACGAAGTTGGTAGCACTACTCAACCGGTATAGATACGGCAATGTGAGTTGATTCTCCTTGAGCTGTGTAAACTTTTGTGCCGTTTCTCCGGTCTTGTTACGAATAAAATGTCTTTTACAATAGAACGAGTTTTCATTCTTGAACAATATTTTGCTACGAAATCGTACGCTAGTGTAAAAGAATCATTTCAAATTAAATTTGCTGGTGTTCTTCTGCCAGAAAAAATGTCAATTTCTAGGCTAGCAAATCGACTTCGACAGACAGGTAGTGTTTGAGACAGAAAACGTAGTGGTCGACCAACTCGCTTGACAGATGACGTTTTAGAGGATGTGAAAACAAGATTGCTCAATTCTCCACGGAAACGTTTACGAAAACTTTCCACGCAAGTCGGTTTGTTATATTCGAGTGTTCAGAAAGCCGCTGAAAAATTGAAATTGTATCTGTATCGCGTACAATTAGTCCAAGAGCTTCAGCCTACAGATTTAAACTTTTTTTTTGTCTTCAGTCATTTGACTGGTTTGATGCAGCTCTCCAACATTCCCTATCTAGTGCTAGTCGTTTCATTTCAGTATACCCTCTACATCCTACATCCCTAACAATTTGTTTTACATATTCCAAACGTGGCCTGCCTACACAATTTTTTCCTTCTACCTGTCCTTCCAATATCAAAGCGACTATTCCAGGATGCCTTAGTATGTGGCCTATAAGTCTGTCTCTTCTTTTAACTATATTTTTCCAAATGCTTCTTTCTTCATCTATTTGCCGCAATACCTCTTCATTTGTCACTTTATCCACCCATCTGATTTTTAACATTCTCCTATAGCACCACATTTCAAAAGCTTCTAATCTTTTCTTCTCAGATACTCCGATTGTCCAAGTCTCACTTCCATATAAACAAGATTTAAACAAGCGATTATAATATTGCCGTTGATTTAGGTCTCTCGTAAACGATATTGGAATCGAATTTTTAAACACAGTGTTCTTTAGTGTTAAAGCTTGGATCCATCTTGACGGTTATGTGAACAATCAAAACTATCCAATTTGGGCGGTTGAAAATCCTAACGCTTTACAAGAAAAATCTTTGCTTTCTGAAAAATTTGGTGTGTGGTGTGCGATATCTCGTCATCGTATAGTCGGACCCATATTCTTCGAACAGACAGTAAAAGGTGAAGTATACAGGAATATTGTGCGCCAATTTGTGTCCCTCCTGGAACCTCAAGAACGGTATTGCTGGTTTCAGCAAGACGGCGCTACATGCCACATGTCTCGAGAAACCGTGGATTTTCTGCAAGAGTTCTTTGATGATCGAATAATAAGCAAGGGCTTATGGCCTCCAAAGTCCCCAGACCTCACATCTCCTGACTACTTTTTGTGAGGCTATATTAAGTTCGAGGCCTTCAAAAACAATCCTCACACAATTGATGAACTTAAAGTCAATATTACAGACTTATATCACGAATATTTCCAATGGAACTCTTAAAAAGATCTCTGCTAATATGCTGAAAAGAGTCCGTGCGTGTATAACCGCAAGGGGTGGTCATTTTGCGCATATTCTTTAACAATTATGTAAGTAATAGCTTTTTATTAATTCTCTTTTGTAAGTAACAAATACATTTTTTTATTCCACCTAAATATCCCTTTTTTAATTTACATTTAAAATTGGGTAACGGGACTAAAAAATCACTCTGTAAGAGTATTAAGTCTGAAGACTTCATACATACTGTCTGAAGCCATGCATACTGTCTGGAGTCTGAAGAGAAATGTTTAAAATTATAAATTTTTTTAATAAATGCACATAAATTGAATAACATTGTAGATTTATATAAAGCTAGCCGGCCCTTCTAGCCACGACCTGAACCCTCAGGGCTCAGGTCAGACCAAGCAATCCCGGAGCCAAATCAGGGAACTCCTGGGGCCAAGGAGTCTACCACATGGCCGCAGAACTCGTCATTCCCAATTTTCCAACCGCAGAGCTTGCTTCGGTCGCCATTACCGTCTACCCAGAGGGGCTCCACCCCTTGGACTTACGCTTTTTTAAACTCGTGTACTTTTTTCTTGAAAATTTTCCTGTGTTAAATTTCATCTTCTATTCCAATATCTTGAACATTTTTTTCTATCTCTAGAAGCCATTTTTTTTTTTTTTGCTATTGAGGTTATTAAAAAAGTTGAAAATCTTTTTTCATTTAATCTCTTTAAATGGTCGTAAAACTGTAATCTCAGTTTTTTAATTTTGTCGATTATGTTTTCAAATTTTCTCGTTTGATTTTTAAATTATTTTTATTGTTTTCACTTTGGGCCTAATATTTATCTTAAATATCTTACAATTTTTTTTTCTTTTTGTAAATATTCTGTATTCTTTCTCGATTATCTAATGTTAAAGTTTCTTCTGTATAAAAACCTATAGATTTTATAAATGTGTTTTATTATGTCTGAATTTCGCATTATAAGAAATTGATTTTTTTATTGTAAAGATTTTTTTTTGATTGGTTGAAAGCAATTTCCATTTTATTTAATATTATTACTAATGGAATTAAAAACATATTTCCTTTATTAAGATAATATAACTGAGTTGTTTATAAACGTATAAATAATTTCCTATAAATTATAAAAGAAAATTACGTTTTTTATATAAAACGAAATTGATTTTTTTTGTTCTAAAATGCGTTTTTATTATTTCCTTGTAAATCTCTCATATGGAGTATTTTCAGTGTAAAATTTAAAGTTTAAAACTCTTATATCATACAATATATTTATAGATGGTACACCTTCTCTGTTGTAATAAAAAAAAAAAGAATTTTTACGTTACTTTCTTTCGACATGAAAAAAAATTAAAAAAGATTTCATAGTATTTTTCAAACTTTTATTGAAAGCATTTTAAAAATTTTTTTGAAAGATTAAATGATACTTTTTCTCTTCGTTTCTTTTGTAAATATTGAAGTTTTTATTTTATTTTCCCGGGTATGGCAGTATATTCTGCTGCTATAGCAATAAAGGGAAAGTACGTAGATCGGTAAAAAAAATTCTTAATATTTTTTTTTTTTTAAGTTTTATGCATTAAGGATGCATTAAAAAGAAAATTTAATAAATAAAAGTGGATTTAAATAAAATGTAAATCTGCGAAAAAAAGTTTTATCCAATGCTTCTCAAAAAGTATGTTGGCCAGTATTTAATCTTTTAATTCTGGAGACCCCTATTGACCGATTTTCTTCCAACTTCGTACACAGACATACTTTCCGGGGAAAAGAATGTTTTAAATTTTTACAAAAATTGGAAAAAGGGAGTATTTTGACCAAAATAAATTTCAATTCTTTACTGGTGCACTTCAACAAAATATTTTTTATTTAATATTTTTAATATTAATGTTAATTATTTAATATTTTCTTATAAATATTGAAGTTTTTTTTTAGCGAATTCATAAATTACCAAAACCTATTATTTAATATGTCCCAAAAAATTAGATGTGAATACCTCATGATTTCCTTGTACGCCTATTAAATTACATATACACTTTTTTTTTTAATGAAAAATACATAAAATTTTATTTCATTAATATCATTGATATTTTTTTTTTTTTTTTTGTTATTGAATTATTATTTACCGTAAAACTTTTTATACAATTACAGATTAATAATTATTATATATAAATTAAAAATTATTATATTTAAAACTAAAAAAAGGAGATGAAGTCTTATTCGTTTCGATGTGCGTTCCCCTTATAAGATCCCAATATTTCTTTAACTAAAATTTCATTTGGCTGTGACTCTGGAACCAATGAAAATAAGTACCTTTCATAATATATCATTGAAAAGCTTTCAGTAAAGGCTTATTAATGCAGTTAAGAAAAATTCATCCAATAGCCCAAAATCAAATTGGATTTTGAGCTTTTTTGGACATTTTTGGTGAAATCGATTGCAGTCAAAAGGGGAGGTGCACAACTAGATGTTACAACAGTCCTAAATCCAAAATTTTAAAATCCTACCGCTAATCGTTTTTTTAATTATGCAAAATATACGTAAATACGTACATACAGACGTCATGCCGAATCTAGTCAAAATGGATTCACGGATGGTCAGAATGGATATTTCCGTTGAAATCTGAAAACCAAAAGTTTTCGCGATCACAATACTTCGTACAAGGAAATAAAAAACAGAAATTTAAATAAATTGTATCTCTTTTAAGAAGATCGAAAAAATGTAATAACTAATTTTTTTAAATTACAAGACTACATTATAAGACCTATAATTTCATATGAATTCTATTATAGAATTATTATTATACTTTCTTTTATACATACAACTAACTATAAGTACATAAAATATAAATTATAAACGATTGATTAAATAAGTAAACAGAAAGTGAGACTTGTCTGTTTATAAAGCTGCACATAAATAGATGAAAAATATAACATAAATATGAGATGTAGATTAAAGAGAAAAAAGTGTATAAACATCAAGTTAAAAATTAAATAGAAAAGTATTCAGATTACAATTATGAAGATAAAAAACAAACCAGTAAAAAACCAGGTTAAAACAAAAGGAAATGAAGTCTGATTCGAACAGACGTGCCTCCCCCTTGTAAGAACCAAATATTTCATTAATTAAAATTTCATTCGTCTATAACTCTGGGATCAATGAAAATAAGTACCACTTATGTGATATATCGTTGAAAAGCTCTCAATAGTTCCACAACTAGATGTTACAACCGTCCTAAATCTAAAATTTCAACATCCTACTGCTAATAGGTTTTGATTTATCCGAAATACATACGTACGCACGTATAGATTTCACGCCGAAACTAGTTAAAATGGAATTAGGGATGGTCAAAATGGATATTTCTGTTGAAATCTAAAAACCGAATTATTTTTCGATCATAACACTTCCTTTACTTCGTACAAGGAAGTAAAATGATTTTATTTTAGCTATATCTTACTTCAGAGAATGAGTTAATCGGAGTTTTTTCGAACAACTATAACCATTTTTTGCCCATCATTTTTAATGGTCTGTTATAAAAAAAAAAAATAGTTGTAAAATTAAAAATTTATTTAAATTAAGTCCATCTCGAAAGTTTACCGTTCCATTTAAAATATAAAAATCTTATTTTTTGGTAGCCCGTATTCTTTAGTATTTATTAAAAAAAAGGATAGTCAAAGATTTACACCCCTTTCTAAAAAATTACTATTTTGTTCATTTAGACTTAAGGTTGTATTTTTGTTTTTTAAACAATTTTCAAAAGATTTTTTAAAATTATTTTTAAATGAATTACACTTGACCGGCTTAGCCGGGAACGATTTGCAATAAATTGCCGGCCTTTTCATTTTTAAACTATTCAGGAGGGGGGCGAGGTTCTTTCAACTGGTAGTAGTAATACGTAAGCAATAATAATAGAAGATATAGAAGCGCGTTGAGCAATAAATATCTAACAGTATAATAGATATTTTATTAAATATTCACAGAAAAAAAAGAAGAGAAACGCAGTTAAGATAAAAATCTATAACGGTCAAATTCCCTTTGTAATTGTAAATACGCGCCGACATAAAAATACACCACATGCATTTATACATTTTTTACGCAAAAACTGATGAAGAAAACAGTATGGTAAAACATATGCGTCATTTGTTTTTTTTTCCTTTTTTTTAAAAGGGGCAATATACTAATTATTGGATTAAACAATGTAGTTATCGTTGTCATTATTTTATCTAAATTAATTATACATTTATTTGTGACAAATGTTTTTTTTTTCTTTAATTATCTCTTCGTTTTAAAATATGTAATACTAATATATAAATGATGATTCTAATAATATTAATGTTAGTAGATAAAAAAATTATAATTTATTACTTAAAACACACACACACACACACACACACACACACAAAACAGTCACTATTACAGACAAAAATTATTGCATCTTTAATATATTTGAATATTTTTTTCTTTAAATATTATTACAGCATGTAATATTTGTTTCTAAAATAATTTTTCCGGGTTTGACATCCAACGAGAATGTCATTTTTTTTCATAATCTTAATTATAACTTATTGTTTCTTTTTATTGTGAAATACTGGTGAGCGACTTAAAACTGAACCGACCCGGCTCGTAAAGCAGTTATTTGATTTCATTTTTAACTCTGCTAGTTCGGAACGGAATGCAAAAATAACGGAGGGGTTATAAATAATCCCCCTATTAATTGTAGAACCTGTCCGATTTTCAAAATTCAAACGGGGTATGATAATATAATATAAAATCACGATGGAACCAAACTGGAACAAAATTAATTGATATACTCATAAAAATCAAGTTGTCTGCGATACACGGAGACCTACTTGAGCCCGGTCAGCTCCCGCAAATAGTTTTTGTAGAGTTTGTGACAGTACGATTAGAGGTAAAGATGTCGGCATCGGATTGAGGATCAAGCCCGTTACTGCCACAAACTTTGAAAAAAGTTGCAAGAAACGCTGTAAAAAGAATTGAAGCTTGTATTCAAGAAGATGGCGGCCACTTTCAACATTTACTCTAAATGTAAGGTAATGGATGGTAATAATAAAAATAACATTACTTTTTACACATGCCTTTTTATTATTTCAATACCTACCAATATAAGGTTGGGTTGCGTTTTATATAGGACACCCTGTATATATATATATATATATATATATATATATATATATATATGCATATATATACACACACAGGGGTTAATAATGTTATAAAGAAATAGTAACTTCTTGTTTTACATCTGAATTTGTAGAAAGTAGTGGAACAAGCGGTTGTTGAAAGAATAATCCAAATTCTGCTTTACTTTTAAACATTGCTTATATAATATTTTACAATGATTTTTTTCTCTTATTATATAACAGTAATATTAATAATATTTTATTGTTGCTTTTATTTTATCAGTTAAGATTTTATCTACATAATTATATAACTGTACTTATCAGGTTTATTTTATTAAAAAAAAAGTAAATATTTTAGTTTGTATTTTTAAATATTATTGTATTTTGATTTATTTATTTATATCGTGAAGACATCACCATCCTTACAAGTATATATTTGTTTTTAATTTAAAGAAGTCTTTTTACTTAAAATGCATGAAAAACTTTGTTTATATTTGTTTTGAAAATAATTTTCACAAAAAATAAAAGCATGTCGTACTTAAAATTACAAGCAGTAAGAAGACTTTCGTTGAATCATTTACACCATCTGTAACGATGTTTTCTCCCCAACGATTTTATCTTTAGAACATTATTTTGATGATTTAAAAATATATATGTATATTTTTTTTTCGACCAAAAACAAATAACTATAAAAAAAATTTATATCAAATAACTAAAAGATCCGGCAAAGAATTACATAACGTTCCAGGCAAACCGGTCAAACCAATTTAAGTAGTTATTAGTATTTAATTATATTTAGATTTTTACTTCCTTGTACAAAGTAAAGGTAGTATTGCGATCGCGAAAAATTTCGGTTTTCAGATTTCAACGGAATATCCATTTTTTGACCATTCCTGAATCTATTTTGACTAGTTTCGGCGTGATGTCTGTACGTATGTATTTATCTCGCATAACTCAAAAACGTTTAGCCGTCGAATGTTGAAATTTTGGTTTTAGGACTGTTGTAACATCTATTTGTGCACCTTCCCTTTTGATTGCAATTGACTGGACCAAAAGTATCCAAAAAAACCCAAAATCAAAAAAAAAAAATTTCGATTTTTTTTTTTTTCAACTTTTCTTTTAACTGCAGTAATAAATTATCATTGACAGCTTTCAATGATGTAAAATTTTTAATATTAACATCACAATTTCGAAAAATGTTTCCGATATTTTGAAAATTTGGGAGTCGTACATCAGAGAACCTTTTTTAATAATTAAAATATTCACTAATTTATTTTTTAATTTTTTGGCTTGATGATTTCGCCACGTAAGTGTGAAACTTCTTCGTGTGGCAAATGGAATTTTTTAGCGCATGAAAAATGCTAAAACTGACTGGGATTCGAACCTGGGGCCTCCGGATGAATGGTCGAGACGCTACCACGGATATCAACAAATTGAATAATAAATTAAAAATGGAAATTTAAAATAAATTTTTTCAATTTTTTTTTGACGTTAAACGACTGTAAAATCATAACGAAACATACGGGTACCAGGGCAGAAATTTATAGCGTAATGAAAAGGTCTGTATCGTCCTACCTTAATACTTAGTAACTATTAGAGATGTAATAGTACAGGCGATTTGTCATCAAAATAGGCTGTATTTGAAAATCTTTACCTACCGATTGATCTTTTGTCCATGCGTTAGGGGTGATGAGGGAAGCTTAGCTCCAGATTTTTAACATCCCCGTCCCATAGATATTTGAAAAACTCGAAATACTCAAAAAGTTTTTGAATGCGTTTTTCTCTGAATCGATGCATTTTAGAGAAAAGATTTTCAAACAAAAAATGTAGAGGACATTCTCCTCTACAATTAATGTCTTTAAAATTATGCCGTATATTTGAAATTGAAATACTAGGTGGCGCTGAAGTTGTAAACGAGTAGGCCGGTTTCAAACACGTGCCCAATTCACAACATTTTCACACTTTCACAAGCTAAAGCTCCAAAACGGTAAGTCGTACAAGAAAATTATTTAAATAAAAGTTGTCTGTTTTTTTTTTTTTTAGATTAATAACTTTTCCAATGCAATACAGACAAAAAACAATTTTTCCGATGAAAGAACACGTTTTTTACTACTTCAGCGCCACCTAGTATTTCAATTTCAAATTATACGGCATAACTACAAAGACATTAATTGTAAAGGAGAATGTCCTGTACATTTTTTGTTTGAAAAACGTTTCTCTAAAATGCATAGATTCAGAGAAAAACGCGTTTCAAAAACTTTTTGAGTTTTTCAAAAATCTATGGGAGGGGGATGTTAAAAATCTGGAGTTAAGAAGCTTCCTTCATCACCCCCTAACGTATGGAAAAAACATCAATCGTTAGGTAAGGATTTTCAAATAAAAATACAAATTGACTGTACTATAAATGCGGTGTCATTTTATAATTTACATGGTCGGCTCGCCGATACAACTTTGAGTTTGCGTCACTGGTTACCGGGTTGGCGGGGAGGGGCACAGCCCAGATCGGCCAAAACTGGCACTCTCGCTCATTTCCATTCAGTGTAGCTCACAACTTAGACGTGATAGCGCGGTGATTCGTGTGTTTGTATTTAGAGTTTGTCGAGATAGATCGATTAAAGTTAAAATAAATGTTTTTAAGTTATAAGTGTTTTTTAGCGAGATCATACAAATCTCAATAATGTCAATAAAAAAAATTTATCCTGGTTTAAAGATATGTTTATCTAATTTTCCTCAGTAAAGATTGAGATTTTATTTCGGCCAAAAAAAATCCTACCCCTTTTTCCAATTTTTACAGAAATGTAATACATTCTTTCTCTCCCTTCCGAAGGTAGTACCTGTAAACTGAGTTTTAATGAAATTTGTGAACGAATTATAAGACCAATATACGTAGGTACCAGCAAACGTTCGTTAGACAAAAATAGATTTATCGGGCTTTGGAGTATTGGAATAAATTTTTTCTTAGATTATTTTCAATTTACTTAAATCTATTTTTTTGTTACATTTTTTAAAAGACTTTTTAACCTTTTCCCATCGCAATGATCCGCGGTTGATTAGCGCTCCGCGAAAATATGTTGGTATCTGATTGTCTCCCTTCATAGCCTTATGCTACCATCTTGTGAAAAAAATTTCAAAAAATTACAGTATATTAAAGAGATTTAACAGATTCTGACAAAAAAAACCGTTACGATTGGATATTTTTTATGCCTGTAACAAAAAAAATTGAAACAGTACAAAAATTACGATAATTTAATTGCAGAATTTTTTTGCGCATTTCTACCGCGTTTTTTATTAGCGAAATTTTTTTTTGCTTTGTGTTATGAAGCATAGTTTGCTGATTTTAAAAATAATACTTTCAAGCAAATCGGTTGAAAATTGGGAAAAATATGATGAAAAATCCGTGTCATAAATCACAGATTAGTAACGTATGTTAGTATAAGTGAAAGTAGATTCAGAAAAGTACGTTTTATAAAAATTCCCACCACTGAAAAGGCTATTCAGATTGACAAAAACCCATTTTTACTGTATACTCTTATTCATTACGAATCTATATGTGTTACATGTTTACAGATATCATTTGTCAGAAAAGATATTTATAGACCTCAAGTAAGTGACGTATTTATGACCAGAATTCCTTTTTTTTTGTGTGCCGTATATGATAATTTATTATGTGTTTCAGTATATCGATAAGTTGCTAGTATGGTAAGCTATTTTTGTAAATAATAAATAAATCCGTAATCCTCATAGCAATTATAATACACAAGTCACACACACACACACACACACACACGCAAGCACATTTCTGAGAAAAAAATGGTGATATTCTTTCTAGTCTATCCTTTTTCCTTACATTATTAAACAACTTAGGTTATTAAACGCTGTGGAAAATATATAATGATATCTCTAGCTGTATGAAACCACCCTGGAACTTAGAGGTCAAGGGGAAAATTGGCCGCTCATAAACGGCGAGTCAGTCTGGCGAGTGCCGCATTGTCGGACCGTATGGGAATTCCCCGATGAGGTTGCGTTGTTCAACCGACATCGGTAGATTAGTTAACGGTAAAGTATAACGACTTCTACCGTGCTGCTGTGGGAAGCTAATTCAGAGATAATGAATTATCTAAACGGTAGTTACCGGAGGCTAAACAGTAAAGAAAGAAGAATCCAGAGATAATGGCTGTCCACCAGCCAGATAATGTTGTACTAGCTGGTTTTCAGCGATCTAGGCGTGACAGGAAATTACTGTCTTTTTAATATAATAACAAGGGGTGCGCCTCCCCGATTTAGTTTTATTGTATGACAAGTGAGCGGTTGGAACACGTAAGCTGGTGGTGTATGGCACTTCGCATAGTCCGTTCACGCTATTAGGTAAGCTCAGTAAGAACTATTAGATTATTGGTCGCTAAATTGTTTTTGAGGTATAGTAGCCGTTTTTTGGCACGGATATTTAGTCATATGCTCTAGGGCGATCGAATGGGGTGGTGACGGGAGAAATGCCAGTTAACCAATCTCAAGCTGTATAATGCAGAATAGAAAGCAAAACTGATAATGAACTTGAAGTCTATTATGAGAATTTTAAGAAAAGGGTGAGGTAATGTGCAGAAAAAAAATTGAATTTTAAAATTAATCATCTTCGTTTATTGAAATGAAAATTTTGTAATTGTTTTTGTATGTTTAAGAAAAATCTTAAAACTCAATCGACAGAAAATTATTTGATATTTTCAAAAAATTTGGGGTAGATGATAAAAAGGATTTTAACAATAATTAAATAAATTTTAACGAATACAATATCTATAAATAAATTTATAAGTGAAATTTCAGACGCTTATATAATTAAAACAAGGAGTTGGATTTTAACCGGTTCGATTTAATCGTGAGTTGGAAAAAAATAGAGAATGAAAGGAAAAATAAAATAAAAAAATAAGGAAACAAATTAATGTCCCAGGAAGAAACTGAGAAACTTTCAGGACATGTTCAACTGGTGATAATAATGAAAAAATTTCATTTAAACATACGTCTTGAAACGCTTTGTTTTTGAGGTACAGCTAGCGAAAGATTTCGCCCGGATTTCAACGCTTCTTATAAAAAGAAGCCTTATTGTAATTCTTATGACCCAAATTTTGGTGGTTTCTTATGTAATTTGAGCTGGAAGATAGGATAAAAAGATCCCATAAATTTAAAATCAGTAGTTTTTAGGATATCCGACGTAATAAATAAAAATAATTCGGTATCAAAAAACAAGGTTTTTTTTTATTTTTGTAGAACAATAGCTTTGTTAAATGACAAAATTTATTTTTTTGTTAAGTTATATAAAGTTATTTTTTTCTTCAAGAGAGGTATAAAGCTGGTTAAAATCAAATAACAAAAAAAAAAACCGTGGAAGAACAGCCACAGGACTTGTTATATAAAATATATTCTATATATTTAATATAAAACCGTAAATAAATTTTTTATGCAAATAAAAAACTAACATATATTATAAAATTTGAGTTAACGGTTTAAAATTTTTAATCATCCAGAAAGCGGAACAAGTTTAAAATGTAAAAGAAAAATGACTCGATCGGAAAAAATTAGGAAAAAAGAAACAGGAAATTTCGGAACGGAACGCAATGCAAGGATAGCAGAGAATTATGTATTTCCCTACTGATCGCAAAATCAGGACAAAAGTCCCTTGCTGCTGTGCCTTTCTTTTATCGAGGGGTATTTATTTATTTAGTGGCGGTTATATTCGTTTTGTTTTATTTATGGACGGAATTATTTGATCCGTTCCGCTCCTTTATATTGGGAAAGAATTATTAGACCGGGCTGACCTTGGGTGACTAGTAGCGTATGAGCTTCGATCTCCCGGCGTAATTCCCTTTCAGTCCATTCCTTGAAGTCCTTTCGGTGCTAGAGCCTTTCGAACTAGCAGGAATGCGCTTTTCGGGGGCCCTAGTGTTTGGAAGATTTAATGCGGAGGGAGTCGCATGTACTGGCGGTGACAATTGTAAGATTAGGGAAGGATGATGGGTGGTTGGTGAAATAGGAAACTTTTTTCGCTCGGGCTGTTTTTTTGTAAATAATTTACAAACCGTAAACCTTGAATTGTATCGTGACCCTGAAAAGGGTGATAGGAGGAAAGTGTAGGCCACTTCTCTATTCCGTCGGGCGACTACTGGGTTTTTTCTCCTCATTGATCGACGTCCATGTGCAATCTTCGCTTTGTTGAGGTGGAAAAGGATGTTCGGATCTTACAATTGATTTAGCAAAAATTCGCGCGTTCGCGAATGGAGACGGCAATCGCCTTATTTAATTTATTCCACGTAATCAGTAGCGTCTGTGTTTTTGAAGAAAAAATTTTACTTTTAAAATCATATGGACATACGTGCATCTGAAAAGGATTTAGGGGAACCGCGAGGCCGAAAAAAGCGTCCTTCTAGGCTCTTTCGCTGTTATAAATCTCCATCATATGTGATAAATCTAAAATAAAAACGCAGAAGCTTGTCGTTTTACTAGAGGGGCCATACAAACATATCACCCCGTAAAGTCGCGGTGCGGTAAAAATACGACCGCCGAGCGTCTACGGATTATACGGATTTGAATACTAGGTTTCAATTAACCACGCATCTCAGGAATGGACTACACTTCATTTACACTCATACATATCATCCTTATTCATCTTCTGAAGTAATACCTGAACGGTAATTTCCGGAGGCTAAACAGAAAAAAAAAGAGCGTCTACGGAAAACGTTTTCGTGTCCGCGAATGTATTGTTTTGACGGGCTGAAAAATAGTTTTTAGAGGGAAATTCACCAAAAATCAACGATTTCCGGCTCTTCTTATAGATCTCTATCCGATTAAATGCGTAGAGTTCCATAAAATAATTTATTAAAGTTTTTCAAAGATTACCAGTTTTGAAGTTTTCAGGGCCACGGATTGAGTCGATGTTAACGATTTTTAATATGGTTCAGTTTTCGCCAAATTAATGTCAGAATTCGACTTTAGTAAACCTTAAGTAAATTATGAAGTTTATTTTGTAAAATATTTAAAAGTCTTTCATACACGACACAAGATTTAAAAGTTGCAGCATTTTAAATTCGATTAAAAGATATAAAGTATATACTGATTGATAACTAGTCATACATTTATTCTGATTACTTTTCATTTCAGTAACTCGTGAGGTAATAATTCTAAATAGTGACAGCTGAGATAGATTACAATCCAGTTATATTATTGGATGCATTCGAGCTGGGTTTCATATTATGACTGTTTTATTAACATAGCAAAAAAATAATTCTTGTTTACTTATTAAATGAGTAAAGGATATCGTTTAAAATAAAAAATGAATTAATCTAAAAAATATTTACAAATATTTAACGATATCAACAGAATATATATCTTATCGTAACGTACTCTTATAATAATAAAACACTAATATCCACTTTAAAAATTAAAAAAAAGAAAGGTAATGCATAACTGATTACGTAAGAATTCTATATAACATTTTCATCCTGTATGCTTAAACCGAAATTACATGAATTAATTAACAGTTAACAGAGAAAGTCGTTAACTAAACTTTTTTTTTTTCGATGCACTTTTATGTAACAAATACATAACGTTCTGTTATGTTAACCTCGTATTACCGTAATTTAAATTCGGTTAATAATGTGTTATAATTCAAAGCAAAATGTTTTTGGTCGTAATTTTAAACATTTTAAATAAATTACAATTTGGTATTTTCCGTTTTATGCCCTTATTTTTTCGCATTTTTTCACATAAAAATTACTTAATATAGCATATTTTATAATAACTAATGAATAAATTATTAAAGAAAACACACTAAAATGCTGTTCACACCTGTCATTTTAAACATATTAATCAAGGTTAGTGAGCGAAGCGAGCGTAGGTGATACGATAACCAATTGGAAAAAGTGCCGAGGTGTGTGTGCGCGCGTGCGTGTGCTGATCATTTATCAAAAACCCAAAAAAAGGTGGGCAGTGTAGGAATAATGGTTCAAATAAACGAGTCCTCATTTTCAAAAAGAATGTACAATAGTTGTGTAGAATTCTTCCAAATCAGTGGGCATTTGGAAAGAAATTATAAATAGAGTCAAAGCAAACTTTACTTAACAGTAATATATTGTTTATTTAAATAGTAAATTCAATAATTATTGCAATAATTTATTATTTAAATAATCAAAACATTACTGTTAAGTAGTCAAGGTTAGCGAGCGAATCGAGTGTAAGGTTAGTATGGCTAGATTATACTTATAAGTAGTTATACTTACATTCGTAATATGTAAAATATGTTAATACGGAGAATGTTTAAAATGACAGGCATAAAACAGCGTGTTAGTATGTTTTCTTTATTCTTTTATTCATCAATTATTATAAAACACGATATATTAAGTAATTTTTATTGTGGAAAAAAAACGAAAAGGCATCTAGAATTTTATTTTTTGATGAAATTAAAAAAAAAAAAAACAGGATATTTTCAATTCGATCTAAATATTTTTTTTTTTTTTTAATCTACTAATATTTTCTAACTTTACAGATTACCAAAAATGTATCGACTTCCTCGATTTTTCTTTTTTGGCGCGCCGCACAATATTGGATGAGCATTGAAAAACCTTGATCTTCGTCAGGCTCTGAAGTGAAACCCTCATTCGTGTAAACTCGGACGAGCCGAGCATAGCCGATTCATATATATTATCCTCTAAAATAATACCTTACGGTGGTTCCGGAAGCTAAACAAAAAAAAAAGTTTCGAAGTGTAAAGTCATTAAAATGTAAAGTACTCATTCGTGTAAAGTCGGGGAAACCGATTTTGTCCGAGTACGTGGCTTTTATGCTCGGCTGCGTTTCATTTTACATAAAATATATTTATAATTGTTGTTCGTTATACGTGTAATTGTTCGTATAAATATTATATCTCTTTTTCAGTGTATACGATACGCACTAAATATACTCCTATATTTAGTGCACATCGTTCTAATACTGAAAAATACTGAAAAAATATTATTGTAGAGTAATTCAGTCCTGTATGCAAGTACATTTATGTTTTCTCATATATATTATAATACTTTAAAACATACTTTTCTTTACGCACATAAATAATTTTGTATTCTCCAAAATCAATATAACAAAATATTGATTTACAGAATCAACCACAGCAAGATTCAACAGAATAATAGGTGTACAACTATAATTGCACACATAGTAGATAATAGTTCTCTCACACTCTCTCTCTCTCCCTCCCTCACACCCTCTCTCTCACTCCCCCTCTCGCTCTGTCTCTCTCTCTCTCACACTCAACAACAAGTTTTGATAGTGATATGTAAAATTACGTGAAAGTCATAGCTTCCAATTAAAAACATCAAATCTTTGATGACCATCACATAATCTTATATATCACTACCAAAGCTTGTTGTCAAATCCATTCTGAAATACCATCTTAAAATTATTTTTTGCCTTTTAGTACGTTTAATTTAAGACTGGTGTTTCAAATTTTTTTTACATATTTTTTAAATTTATTTCTGTGATTGTTTTTCTTCATAAAATAATGAACTACAACCAAAAAGTAGGCACCGGAATGTACCGATCACTAGCGAAAAATCCCGATTTGTTAGTTTCGATTTCTAGAATTAAATTTCTAATTTAACTTTCGTTTTATCAATTTGCATCATTCAAAAAAAAATATTTTTATGTCATGGCAACCCGCCCGGGTGGCCTAGCTGCGAAGCCGTGCCCATGGCACGAAACGCCTTGCTATAGCATATATTACTTAGAAACAATTAAGATTGTCATAAAAGTTTACAATTTGGCTTGTGTCCTTTAGCGTACATTACAAGTATTTTTACATTATCCGTTACAAGTATTTTCTTATAAATTTACAGGAATATTTTTCTTTAAAGAAACAAATTACATTACCTACGAACATTTGAAAATATTTTTTATTTATCACTAACGCTTAGTTAGTATTGCGAGTTATTATAGCGTTATCATATTTGTAAATGTTACCGTGAAAGATCGATATCTGGCAAATGCCGATATTCTCCGGTAAATGTCTACACGTACCGAATACGTCGGTGAAAGACCGAAATATTTGCATATTCGGAGTTCACCGGTATATGTCGACGAATACAACTAACCCTTGTTGGGGTCGAAACGATAATTGGAAATCTAAAAAAAATCACCCGACACCAATCTCTTAGGTAAATAGATTACGAGAAACCCTCGTAAAAAAAATTAAGTTTAAATGTAAGCCAAACATAACCTACGCTCTCTAAACTCGTCTAATTAATGTTAAATATACAAATTATGTGTATTGTTATTCTCCAACAATGGAAGTGATTATGGACATTATTAGCCCGGTGGTAGAAATCGGTAGCGTATGCGAAGATGCCATGTCTGACCGGGATTCGAACCCGGGACCTCCGGGTTTTAATCGCTCTGATTATTTTAAACCTTTATTTTAATTACCATAATTTCCATTTACCATTTTTATTTTTGCAAGAATTTAATATGCTCATCTTTATAGATATTTTTCCAAAAAAATCCGTATATATAGAGTTACTTGTTTTTTATTTACCCTCGACGAAACGGAGACGGTATATGCGTTTGGGATAACAGTTTGCGTCTGTGTTTGTTTGTGTGTATGTCTGTTAACGTTTTCTTCAAAAACTACTTCTTTCTTTTCTGTTTAGCCTCCGGAACCACCGTAAGGTATTACTTCAGAGGATGAATAAGGATGATATCTATGAGTATGAATGAAGTGTAGTCTTGTACATTCTCAGTTCGACCAAACCTGAGATGTGTGGTTAATTGAAACCCAACCACCAAAGAACACCGGTATCCACGATCTAGTATTCAAATCCGTATAAATGTAACTGCCTTTACTAGGATTTGAACCGTAGAATTCTCGACTTCAAAATCAGCTGATTTGCGATCACTAGTTCACCACAAGACCAACCCGGTGGGTCTCCTCAAAAACTATTGGACCGATTTCGAAGCGGTTTTTTTTCATTACATACATGCCACTTCAGAGCAGGTGTTTAAGTTAGTTTTACGGTTATAAGCCGCCAGAGGGTGCTACAGTAGATGTGTTTCTTCAAAACGGCTTTTTAATGTTTCTAAGCCTTTCTAATTACCCGCCGATCCAGTTACGATCTACCCAAATAAAACTGATTATGAGGGCATGAACAGGGAAGATGCCACTAATCTCTTGCTGCAAGAACGGCAAGAGAAGTGAACGCCGCTACAACTGGGACGTGAACAAAGAAACTTATTCCTGAGTAGAACCGTGGATGATGAGGAAACATGGTGACGTGTGGGTGGGGGGAGGGTTACCTGTCACAATTCCTTTCCGGTCACGGAGGGTTTGGTGTATACTTACACAGGTTTAAAAGAAGGGAGCTCCCAAATTGTATTAATGCGGTCATGTGGATACTCCCTGCCACACCTTTTTTGAATGTGCACATTGGGAGAATCTAAAAGCCAGACGTAACTTACAAGTGATTACCCCGGAAACTGAAACAAAGTATATGGTGAGAGGTAAAGAGAAATGGTTGACAATAGAGAAATTCGTGGCTGAGGTTATACGAGCAAAGGAAGTGGAGGAGTTACTTAAAAAAAAAAAAACGGCCGAGACCGGGCTCCTGGGGGAGGCCCGGGAACGGCATAGCCGGACCCGGTGTTCCTGGCCTTAGCGGTTAGAGGCAGAGGGAAGATAAGGAAACGACCCGGAACCGGTGGTCCGATCTGCCATAGGTAGGTGGGAAGGTTCATTAGAATCGCAAGAACACTCCCCTGGGCTGAGTAATACTTAATTGTTGAACCGGCCCAGTGGAGCAGGATAACACAAAAAAACGTTTTTCTAATTAATATTTAATTATCCCATTTAATTTTGTCGTGAGTTTTTAAATTTTTTTATTTTATTACTTGTTTTGTATACAGCTTAAATTAAAAAAAAAAAAATCAGTTAGTAAGAAAGACTGTTTCAAAATTTTTCATTGAATTTTATTAATTTTTTTTTTACGATAGTTTGAGAAGAGTATTCTAAAAATATCTGTATATCTTTTTATAGTTTAATTATATTTTGTAATAATAATTATTTTTTTAATTTTACAGTTTAATAAAAATCTTACTGTTTATTTTATGCAGTTAGATATTTTAAAAATTAAATAATTCATTTTTTATCGTGTACAGAATACTGGTTTATTAACAAATTTTAACTGGTTATTATTTATAAATTAAGTAGTAAATGTATAAAACGTTTTAATTCGGTTACACTTGGAAAATTTTCTTTTTTTTATTTTAATTAATTTTATTTTTATTATAAAAAATGATAACGTTGCAAAATATAAAAAAGGATGTTCCATAACTCGATTATCCAGTTTTACAACGAGTACAGTTGTTCTTGGTGTGGATGTTTGTATGGTTGTAAGTTTATGCTATTTGAAGTCGGAGTCGACTGATTTCAGTTTCACTTTTAAATTCTCTTTTACTGTTTACCTTATAGTACATTTATTTAGCGGTTGCGTTCCGTCCGGTCTGTGTATATCTAGTGTGGTATAAGCAGTTGTATTATTATTTACTTCAGTAGAGCTTTGTGTGTGTACTCCGGCTAATTATTTTATAATTACATATTCTATAATCGTTTAATTATTATTCAATGAATAATACAAAATAATCAATCGGTGCGTTTTGAGGCTTTATTTTTATGTGAAATGTCATAAATAGTTTTTTTTTAAATGATATAAATTTAAACAGGTAATTTAAATTAATTATGAGATTATTATTATTATTATTATTATGCCAGTTAATGTATATATAAGGCCTTAATATAATCTAAGGAATTTTTTATACGGACACCGACTCTCCATAAAGGGGTTATGTATTAGGGTATGTATATATATATATGCAGTTGATTTAAAAAAAAAAAAAATCTTGGAATAAAGGGAGATAATCTGGAAACTAATTCTAGAGCTTGAAATAAGGAAAAATGTTTATACAAACATATATCCAAAAACGCGTTATTATCGAGTTACAGCTGGCGAAAAACTTCGCGCGGATTTTAGTTCCCCAGGTGAAATTTCAGTATATTAGAGTAAAATAATGTTTTTATTATAAGTATAATAAGGGGTTATGTATTAGGGTATATATATATACGATAGAAAAAAATAATATATATATATATATATATTTATTTTGTTTTTTTCTATCGTAGCAGCTCAACGGCTAAACTGATTTAGATATATAATCCCGCGTTGGAATCCTTACGTTAGGAGTGTCATAGATTACATATATATATTTTTTTTTTGTTTCAGTCATTTGACTGGTTTGATGCAGCTCTCCAAGATTCCCTATCTAGTGCTAGTCGTTTCATTTCAGTATACCCTCTACATCCTACATCCCTAACAATTTGTTTTACATATTCCAAACGTGGCCTGCATGCACAATTTTTCCCTTCTACCTGTCCTTCCAATATTAAAGCAACTATTCCAGGATGCCTTAATATGTGGCCTATAAGTCTGTCTCTTCGTTTAGCTATATTTTTCCAAATGCTTCTTTCTTCATCTATTTGCCGCAATACCTCTCTTCATTTGTCACTTTATCCACCCATCTGACTTTTAACATTCTTCTATAGCACCGCATTTCAAAAGCTTCTAATCTTTTCTTCTCAGATACTCCGATCGTCCAAGTTTCACTTCCATATAAAGCGACACTCCAAACATACACTTTCAAAAATCTTTTCCTGACATTTTAATTAATTTTTGATGTAAACAAATTATATTTCTTACTGAAGGCTCGTTTAGCTTGTGCTATTCGGCATTTTATATCGCTCCTGCTTCGTCCATCTTTAGTAATTCTACTTCCCAAATAACAAAATTCTTCTACCTCCATAATCTTTTCTCCTCCTATTTTCACATTCAGAGGTCCATCTTTGTTATTTCTACTACAATTCATTACTTTTGTTTTGTTCTTGTTTATTTTCATGCGATAGTTCTTGCGTAGGACTTCATCTATGCCGTTCATTGTTTCTTCTAAATCCTTTTTACTCTCAGCTAGAATTACTATATCATCAGCAAATCGTAGCATCTTTATCTTTTCACCATGTACTGTTACTCCGAATCTAAATTGTTCTTTAACATCATTAACTGCTAGTTCCATGTAAAGATTAAAAAGTAACGGAGATAGGGAACATCCTTGTCGGACTACCTCTCTTATTACGGCTTCTTTCTTATGTTCTTCAATTGTTACTGTTGCTGTTTGGTTCCTGTACATGTTAGCAATATATATATATATATATATATATATATACCCAGTTGATTCAAAAAAAAGGAAAAAAATCTGGAATAAAGGGAAATAATCTGGAAACTAATTCTAGAGCTTGAAATAAGGAAAAATGTTTATACAAACATATATCCGAAAACGCTTTATTATCGAGTTACAGCTAGCGAAAAATTTCGCGCGGATTTTAATTCCCCAGGTGAAATTTCAGTATATTAGAGTAAAATAATGTTTTTATTATAAGTATAATAAGGGGTTATGTATTAGGGTATATATACTTTTTTTTTCTATCGTAGCAGCTCAACGGCTAAACTGATTTAGATATATAACCCCGCGTTGGAATCCTTACGTTAGGAGTGTCAAAGGCTACATAAATATATGCAGTTGATTCAAAAAAAAAAAAAACTGGAATAAAGGGAAACAATCTGGAAACTAATTCTAGAGCTAGAAATAAGGAAAAATGTGTATGCAAACATATATCTGAAAACGCTTTATTATCATGTTAGGGCTAACGAAAAATTTCGCGCGAATTTTAGTTCCCCCGGTAAAATTTCAGTATATTAGGGTAAAATAATGTTTTTTTGATCTGAACAAACGAATAAAAGAGGTTCCAGAATTATATTTCCCGTAATTTTCATAATATCCAATATAAAACAGAAAAATTTAGTGACGAAAAACATTTTTTTTTTAGGTTTAAAGTAAAATAACTATTTTAAGCGACTAATAAATGTGTAAATTTTATTATCAAAACGTGTAGAAAATTTCATTCAGAATAAAATTGATTTAATAAATTCTACGAAAAAAAAGTCAGCCTTTAAACTTAACTTAAAAAACAACTTTTAATAATAAAGTTAACAAAAAGATCTGATCTGTACACTACACGACTTTCTTTTAACCGTTTACCTCCCGCTTTATTTCGCGCTAATCGCGAGATTTCGGTAAACGTTTGTTTATCTCGCTATTACTGAATTGTTTTTCATCCAAAAAATCTGAAAAAATTAGGGTATGTTAACAATGCGTTATTAATTTATATTGTTCAACAAAAATTTATTTTTGTTAATATTTGATTATGTTGCGCGCGCACAAATATCGTATAAAAAAATTACATTTTGTTTTCATTTTGTTATTTTTTTTAATGATCAGTGAACTTTGTCTTCTTATAATTATATAAACTATAGACTTTTCTGGTTAATTTGACGTAAAAGTTAATTATATCCGATAAAAACTGATTATATAAATAAATAAAAAAAACACTACATTTCAGAAAATTGTAACTCAATTGTAAAAAAAAATTGAGATTTCGGTATAGGTACGTGCGTACGTTTCTGTCATTGAACCAGTATAAAATCTAACTTTGATATATATATATATATATATATATATTGCTTTTGATACATGTATAAAAATTTTTGAATAAAGAACAGTATGGTTTAAAAAAAAAAATAATTTAAAATTATTGCTTTCTTTCATAAAAGTCACATTCACTCGTTATTCTGTTGAATTTATGTTTGCTTAGCAATTATATAAAAGATAACAAACCGCTAATGTATATAAGAACCAAATAAACAAAAAAAAACCTAAATACTATGACTTAAACAATGACGTCAGTGAAAAAAAAGTACTGCGTTTTTGATCCCTTGTGAAATATCTACACTATACACGACTGTTATGGTTATTGCACTTTCTCATAACTCCAGGCGTTGTGATTAAATCCATATAAAAATCTTTTTTCTATCTTAAATGGTTCATGAGAAATTTGAATTTGAAAAATTGATTACCAGTAGTTAATATAGTGACCAGTGGGAGACAGGGGGTTAAAATGAAAAGTATATAAAATTTTATTTCATTAATAACTTCTAATATTTTTTCATTTTTTTTTTTTTTGTTGAATTATTATTTTCCGTAACACTATTTTTACAATCAGAGGTTAATAATAATTAATAAACCAATATAATTAAATTAAAAAAAAAAAGTTTAAAAAAAGGAGATGAAGTCCGGTTCGAACCGATGTGCCTTCCCCTTGTAAGATCCAATTATATTATTAATTAAAATTTTATTTGGCTATAACTCTGGAACCAATGAAAATAAGTACCAGTTATGATATATCGTTGAAAAGCCCACAATGAGGGCTTATTACTGCAGTTAAAAAAAAAAAGTTCAAAATCCAAATTCTTTTGGACTTTGGGCTTCTTTTTGGACACTTTTGATTCAGTCGATTGCAATCAAAAGAGGAGGTGCACAACTAGATGTTACAGCAATCCTAAATCCACAATTTCGAAATCCTACAGCTAATCGTTTTTGAGTTATGAGGGGATACATACGTACGTTTGTATAGACATCACGCCGAAAGTAGTCAAAATACATTCAGGGATGGTGAAAATGAATATTTCCGTTGTAATCTGAAAACCAAAATCTTTCGCGATCACAATACTTCCTTTACTTTGTGCAAGGAAATAAAAATAGATTTAAATAGATTATAAATAATTATGAATGTACATTCACACATGTCTGTATTTTTATACATTTATGAAAACGGCTGAACCGATTTTAGGGAAATGTGTAAAATAATATATATATGGATTACTACAATTTATGATACGATTAAATTTGTAGTCTAGGAAGTTCTTTAATCATGAATTAGGTCAAAGTTTACCAAGTAGGCAGCTAATTCCTTTCCTATACATGTCCTTACTCTTATTTCTTGATTGTTGTAAACAGAATATATATATTTCCTACCTCTTATGTTGCAGTTACGTGAAAGTATAACGTAATTATTGATGTGAAGGGCACATTATTTATCTTTGCACTTGAAATGTTCGCTTAATTATTGCTTTTGTTACACATTCATGTTGTAGTGATGTACGTATATATTTGTTTGCATTGTGTATTTTATTTTATTTATTGTCATCGGCTTTTATTATTAAAATACTAAAAGACTAGCTACAGGGTGTGTCGTAAGCACGCCTCCGCAGCTAGGCCCTCCGGGCGATTTGCCCTGGCGGGCGGCGTCTCGGAATGCGATTATTAAGTGTCCAAAATTGATTATCTCTTGTGTGTATATATATATATATATATATATATTTTTTTTTTTTTAATGTTGTAAATTGATATAACGAACGTTAAATCAGAAATTTAATTCTAGAAATTGATACTAACGAATCGGTATTTTTCGCTAGTGATCGGTAGATTCCGGTGCTAAACTAAGGGAAGCGCACACACAGACATTCATACGAATGCCGTTTACTAGGTTAAGATATTTTACCCGTTACATTTTATCTGATTGGTTTTATTGAAAAATCCGTTTGTGAACGTTTATTTATTTAAATATTGCCTGTCCGATGTTTGTTTATATCGATGTTTATCTGAATCTTATTAACCACTGGTCCGATTTAAATTTATTTATTAGCACTAATTTTTTATTAATTTCCTGGCGAATAAAATTAGGATTGCTTGTTAATGGGGAAAGTAGGGTGATTATGTCAAAAGTGGAATATCGATTTTTTTTTTAGAAAATTTTGTTTTAGGGTCGAACTAGTTGAAATATACAAAAAAAAAAACATATTTACCTGTATATTTCAGAATTAACCGAACCGATTTTCTTTAAATTTAGCTCAAATATTTCCATATAAGGCGCTCATTGATCGTATTAATTTTTTTCAAAATTTTCTAAGGGAAGATATCATTTAGGAGGCATTTAGCGAAATTTGTTACCAATAATGGTTAAAAAAATTCATTTTTTTTAAAATCAACCCCTACGTTTTAAAATTGAATTTTTTTTGCTTTACCCCCTTTCGATTTAAATATCTTTCAAAAAATGTTTTAAAGTTTATATTTTATTTATAGAGTATCAAGAAATGTCTACAATTTCCTTTAAATGTAACACCCCGGATCTAAAATAAAGAAAAGTTTTTTGGAATTTTTTTTCTTATTTTATTTAGCCTCTATTGAAGGGGATTTTAGATTTACAGAAAGCTTTACTTAAGCAAATTTGTTTAGGTTAATCTACATATGAATATTTTTATTTATAAGTTAATATTCTATATTATACTAGCCGGCCCAGGCCAACCCAGGAGTCAACTCAGGGGCTCGTCAGAGCCTCCTGGGGCCACGGAACCAATCCTAGGATCGCCAGGGAAACCGGCACCCTGGACAACCCCATAGCTCGCTTCGGTCGTCATTCCCGTCAACCCAGTGAGCGGAGCCTCCTGAATCCCCATCCTATTCGTTATGCTCATGGCTCTGAGAATAATACTGATAAATAACAATTAAATTATTGAGGCTTTATAGGTACCTGAAAAAGAAACTAAATTACAAAAGATAGAACAATAGTAACTTTTTTTCTTTTTCCTGTTTAGCCTCCGGTAACTACCATTTAGATAATTCTTCAGAGGATGAATGAGGATGATATGTATGAGTGTAAATGAAGTGTAGTTTTGTAAATTCTCAGTTCGACCATTCGTGAGATGTGTGGTTAATTGAAACCCAACCACCAAAGAACACCGGTATCCACGATCTAGTATTCAAATCCATGTAAAAATATCTGGCTTTACTAGGACTTGAACGCTGTAACTCTCGACTTCCAAATCAGCTGATTTGGGAAGACGCGTTAACCACTAGACCAACCCGGTGGGTAGAACAATAGTAACTATGGTAACGAAAGTGCACAACTTTGCGACGAAAAATTTATAACTTATTTCTTTGCCATGGAGGCAAAAATATAATAATGAAGTAAAAGGATTAATCCTTTAATTCAGAACTTCGGTCTGGGTCTTTTATCCGAAGATTCCGGGTTCGTATCCCGGTCAGACATGGCATTTTCACATATTAAAAAATTACAAAATTGTTATTTCATCTCATCGTCTGTAGTCAAACCTAACGGTAATCCCTTTGAATTTCAGTGCGATAAACAAGTAATACAGTTTTATCACTGCACCAAATTTTAAATTCGTACGATGCCTCCACAAAAAGTTGGCATTTTACACTATTATGAACACCTTACTTCGTTGTCTGATTAAGTTCAAAATTAAATAGCATGAAAATTTTCCATATATAGAAATATTTGTTTTTTTATTCCTGTTTAGCTTCCGGTAATTACATTTCAGATAATGCTTCAGAGGATGAAGAAGGGTTATATGTATGAGTGTAATGACGTACAGTCTTGTACAGTCTCAGTTCGACCATTCCTGAAATGTGTGGTTAATTGAATCCCAACCAACAAAGAATACCGGTATCCACGATCTAGTATTCAAATCCGTGTAAAAATAATTGACTTTACTAGGACTTAAACGCTGGAACTCTCGACTTCCAAATCGGCTGATTTGGGAAGACGCGTTCACCACTTGACCAACCCGGTGGGTTATATATAGAAATATTTAAGGCAGATTTCAATCTTTAATGTTCAGGTAGTCTAGATATTTTATAAAATTACAAGCTAACATACATCCTTACGAAATTTTCAATAGGTTTTGTTTGGTGTTTATCCGTATTGAGGGGGGGTCCTAAAACGTCAAGATTTGGTCAAAAATTTCCTCATCCATGATTTTGACCAGTCACAATAATTTTCCTTTACCGCTATAGCGGCTATATTGATAATTGGTGTGGGGAAAATAAAAAAAGTTAAGCTTGTAAGATATTTTACTTTCTTTTTTTTTTTTTTTTTTAACCTCCGGGGCCGCAGTTAAGCATTACTGTACAGAGGATGAGATGAATGATTTGTAGCGTGTGTGAAAAATTCCATGCCTGACCGGGATTCGAACCCGGGACCTCCGGGTGAAAGGTCGAGACGCTAAAATATTAAGATATTTTACTTAAGTTTAAATAAGTCTACGAACTTCTTCCATGGAAATACATATTTTTTAGTTTAGGATACATTTAAACAAATAATTTTTAAAAAGAATAAAAATTAGAGAAAATAGAATTTTAATGAATTTTTGTTAAACTGTTAACTTCCGGAGGTCCCCCGGGTTGGAATCTCGGTCAGGTATGGCATTTTCACACACGCTACAAATCGTTCATCTCATCCTCTGAAGCAATATCTAACAGTGGTCCCGGAGGTTAAACAGGAAAACAAAAAAAAAAAACTGTTAACTTCAATTTAAATATCATAACCGATCCATTCCGAAAATAAAAAATTAGTACTAGTTAAGCTCAGAATTTTATTTTTACTACCTTGTACGAAGTAAAGGAAGTATTGTGATCGCGAAAAAATTCGGTTTTTAGATTTCAACGGAAATATTAATTTTGACCATCCCTGAATCCATTTTGACTAGTTTCGACGTGACATCTGTACGTACGTATGTACGTATCTCGGATAACTCAAAAACTATTAGCCGTAGGATGATGAAATTTTGGACTGTCGTAAAATCTAGTTGCACACCTCCCCTTTTGATTGCAATCGACCGAACCAAAAGTGTTCTAAAAAGCCCAAAATCCCTCAAAAATTTTGGACTTTTTCTTAACTTCAGTAATAAGCCCTCATTGAGAGCTTTTCAACGATATATCGTAAGTGGTACTTATTTTCATTGGTTCCAGAGTTACAGTCAAATAAAATTTTAATCAATGAAATATTTGGATCTTACAAGAGAAGGCACATCGGTTCGAATCTGACTTCATCTCCTTTTTGATTTATTTTTAACCTTTTTTTTTTTAAATTAAACATATTGATTTATTAATAATTATTAAACTCTGATTGGAAAAAAGTTTTACAAGAACTAATAATTCAATGATAAAAAAAAAAAAAACATGAATAAAAATCAAAAACAAGATTTTATGTACTTTCAAAAATGTGTTTATGTAACTTAATAGGCATTATTACGTATGTGTATATGTAATAGATGTGGTGAAACATCTGATTATTTAATATTAATTGAAAATTATAAATTAGAATCGTATTATTTTTGGATTTTCTACTTTAATTTCGGTTTAATTTTATATAATTATTCTGAAATTTCTTTTTAATATTATATACATTAAAGGGTCTATTTATTGAAAGGGCGAGGGTCTATTTTTCAGTCACTTTTGACTGAAAAATAGACCCTCACAAGAACAACATATACACTGAAGCATACATGCCCGATCTTTAATAAATTGCAAAAAATTCTTATCTTAGTCGATTATTCCTCTGATATTGTCGGACAATATTTTCCTTAAGTCGGAGTTGATCATCATTTCGTTTACTTGTTTTTGTTGCCAGTCATTTAATAACTCCTTGATTAGATATAATTCTTCTGATCTTAATTTGTATACACGTTCTACAATTTCAGCAATTGTGTAACTGTCGACTTTGTTAAAGAACTGGAGGATCGTATCTCATTTTCAAATTAAATAAGTTTAAATGAAGTGCAGCAAAAAATGTGTATATGTAATTTAATAGGCGTACAAGGAAGTCATGTGTGGTGTCCACATCATATTTTTTACACGTCTGCACAGAACGGAATGTAATGAATTTAGGATGTATGAATGTATATATATATTTGTTCTACCGTAGCAGATCAACGGCTGAACCGATTTAAAATATATAACACGCGTGGGAATCCTTACGTTATCGGGAATGTCGTAGGCTACATAAATATGTGTGTATATTTATATATATATTTAAATAAATTAAAATTAAAAAAGAAATTATACTATATTCAAGATTGTCATCCGCGCGCAAGTAATTATTCTATACTAAATAGCAATGTTTTTTTAATTCGTAATATTTTTCTCTTGTTATTGAATACAATTAACCCCCTCATTTAAAAAAAAAATTGAAGTTTTATTTATTCGTATATTATGTTTTTTTGTTTTATTGTTTAACATTTTTAAATTTTGAAGATTTTTTTATCGTTTTTCTGTAAAATAAAAAGAGTTTCAGAGTCGGAATATAGAGTATTTTTAATTTTATCTCTAGGTTAAATTATATAAATTTTTTCGTTAATATTAAACGAATAACTTTTTCTTTAATCTGTTGAAAATATTTTCTTTTTAATTAGTTTTATGATTGACTACCACTCCCGTCGCAGCTTCGCTCGGCATTATATGGTTACTGACGTTTCCCGTAGGTCGCGGTTAGGAGATGTTTAGCGGTCACCCATGTTTTTCCGTCTAGCCGGGAGCTTATTATGAAAACATGAAACTGACTATTACGAAAACAATAAAATATACAATATTAATTTTATTTATTTCTTCTTATGACCCCCGGAATGTTTGCTGCAGTTCAGACCTCACCGATGTTTTTTTTTTTTTTTTGTGTACATCATAAAAAGAATAAAACATATAAATAAATAAAAAACCTGAAACTTCTGTACTAAATTTAATGCTGTTGTATATATATGAAGATATGTCCATCTTATACATCGATTATCGTTGTTTAAATCGATCTTATCTGTGCCAATATCGAGTTCCTCAAACACTTATTATATGATTAAATATGGAACTAACAACATGTAAACACTTTCGGGACAAATAATGATAAATTGGGAAATTTTCAGTGAAATCGGTTACGTAGTTTTTGAGTTATTAGGGCACAAACAAAACGAAGATTGTCTTTTATTTATATAACAGATTAAGAAATCCTTACCTTTTTTACTTCCTTGTACGAAGTAAAGGAACTATTGTGATCGCGAAACATTAAGGTCTTCAGATTTCAACAGAAATATCCATTTTGACTATCCCTGAATTCATATTGAGTAGTTTCGGCGTGACATCTGTACGTACGTACAGATGTACGTACATACATGTTTGTACGTACATACAAACATGTATGGACAATTCCAAATAAAATAGATAGTAATAATGTAATAAAAACATTATTATTGCGGTTAGCGTGGTTTTCAACAGATTATCTAAGTAAAACGTTAAGCATGACCCTCTCATGACCCTTTCTCGGATCGACTTATACTTACTCCTTCGTTATAATAGTACAGGAAGTAACTCAGAGGTCAAGTTACGTTGTAATTGTACGTTGACCCTGACTCTCTAAACCAAACGTTGGAATCAACTTAGTACGGGTAATACTTATTATCGTACTTCACGAGAGCAGATGCTTAATCTTAACTTTCTACTATAGCTATAGCGGAAAAGTATATAGATCGATAAAAAAAAATTAGTTTTTTTGTTTAAGTTTCGTGCAGTAAGGAAACATTTTTATAAAAATGTTGAATAAAAACAAAAAAATGATGGGACACTACATGACTTCCTTGTACGCCTATTAAATTACATATACACTTCTTTTTTTTTAAATGAAAAGTACATAAAATTTTATTTATTTCATTAATAACTTTTGATCTTTTTCATATTTCTTTTGTTATGGTTATTGAATTATTATTTATTGTTAAAATTTTTTTGTAATCAGAGGTTAATAATTATTAATAAATCAATTTACTTAAACTAAAATTAAAATAAGGAAATGAAATCAGATTTGAACCTATGTGCCTTCCCCTTGTAAGACACAAATATTTCATTAATTAAGATTTTATTTAGCTATAACTCTGGAACCAATGAAACCACTTATGATATATCGTTGAAAAGCTCTCAATGAGGGCTTATTACTGCAGTCAAGTAAAAGTCAAAATCCAATTTTTTTTGGATTTTGGGCTTTTTTTTCAAATGAAAAGTACATAAAATTTTATTTCATTAATAACTTTTGATCTTTTTCATATTTCTTTTGTTATGGTTATTGAATTATTATTTATTGTTAAAGATTTTTTACAATCAGAGGTTAATAACTATTAATAAATCAATATATTTAAATTAAAAAAAGGAAATGAAAGCGGATTCGAACCGATGTGCCTTCCCCTGTAAGATCGAAATATTTCATTAATTAAAATATCATTTCGCTATAACTCTGGAACTAATGCAAATAAGTACCACGTATGATATATCGTTGAAAAGCTTACAGTGAGGGCTTATTACTGCAGTTAAGAAAAAGTAAAAATCCAACTTTTTTTTTGGATTTTGGGCTTTTTGGACACTTTCGATCCAGTCAATTGCAGTCAAAACGGGAGGTGCACAACTAGATGTTACAACAGTCCAAAATCCGAAATTTCAACATTCTATCCTTGATTATTTTTTAATTATGCGAGATATATACGTACATACAGATGTTACGCCGAAAGTAGTCAAAATAGATTCAGGGATGGTCAAAATGGATATTTCTGTTGAAATCTGAAAACCAAAATTTTTCGGGAATACAATACTTCCTTGTACGACATACAAGATAGTAATTAATTTGTGTGTCTATAAATGTGTAAGCCGTGGATCAGAAAGATCAACCCACAGTTGTAGGATTTCTACGGAACTCGTGTTTTAACCGCGTGACGGAAAAGTCCTACATCAGTCTTCTCAGCTTTTTTTTTTATTAAGAAAAATATACAACAAAACAGAAAACATACATTTATTTCAAATATAAAATTTTATCTTAACAGTTGGAAACTGCAACTCTGAGGATTCAATAAATCTTTCAAATGTCCTATGCAAACTTAATAGTGTTCAATATGTATTTACTATGTACATATCACAATTGAATAAACAAATAAATATTTTGTTCTGATCGATACAAAAAAATACCTTGTATAGATTGATTACGTAAGGAATGGATTTGTTACTCAGTGGGTAAAAAAGGAACTGCCTCAAAATTTGCCTGGATAAGTCAAGGGAAACCATAGTAATACTTTTATGAGAGCAACATCCTAAAATATAAAATTTATTATTATTTAAAATATAAACATAAGAAATAATTGATTTAAGTGTCATTTTCTGCCCTCTAACTTCAGAGTTGATGTGTTTTGGAATAGCTCCATTCTAAAACTTGTTTTAGCAATGAGTCTTCCTGAGTTGGGATCAACAAATAATGTTACCTTCTCCCATTTCTCATCTCTGCTCTATGGTCTCTTCTGCTTTATCCCTCCTAATCTAATGGTAATACAGTTTCTTTAAACTAATCAAATGAAATAAATTTAAGGTAAATATATGAAGATTCTAAACATAAAAAATTACTATAAAATAATTCACAGTTCAGAAGGCAATAATGAAATTTACTTGAGCATATATTTATTCACTCATACATATATGTTCAATGAAAGGCAGATAATTACGGTTTTTAATTAAATATAATTTATTTAAAAATTTATCGACAGAGTATATTGATTTGAATAAAAAAAATTTTTCAATTGTAGAATGTTCTAAAAGTGATGCAACCTTATGAGGAAATGAGTAAATTACAATAGTTGTTGAAAGCAGCCTCCATTATGCGATTCACATAATTGAATACGACGATGCATGCTCTTAAACACATGTTGTAATGTTTGTTGAGGAATTGCAGCGACACATCATTTAATTTCCCTCTGCTGTTCAGAAACGGTGTGAGGATGAGTTTTGTAAGCGGCATCCTTAAGCTATCCCCACAAGTAAAAGCCAGGAAGGGAGACTGAGGGCACCACAACCCCTTTGAAATCAATTGACTATGAAAACATGATCCAAGAAAGTCATAGTGCTGTTGGCTGTATGAGCCGCAGTATTGTCCTGTTAAAACCACATGTATTCTAGCTGGTCTGCAAGTATACTGTTTGCAAATTGTTTCACTGTCTGTATGTAGCGCTCTTTATTCACTGTGCCGTGAAAGAATGTCATGAAGATTCGACTACATAATAAAAAACACCCATTTTTTGTTCATGCAGAGGAGACTAGTGCAGCTGATGTGAATTTTCCGTACACCAAATGCATGAATTCTATGCATTCATGCTGGTTCCATCGAGGTGGAACTGTGCCTCAACAGACCGAAACCGATCATCAAATTCATACTCTTGTGGTGTTACACGAGTGGTGTAGAAAACTACACGTTTTCCAGTATCTGCGGTAACTCATGAACGACACGAATTCTGTATGAACTCATCCTTAAACACTTGCATGAAGCTGTGAGGGCACTACCAAGAGAGATCAGACTGGTTAGATAGACGCCACACCGACTTAGAACTAACAGAATATAAAGCTTGCACATCGATCAACGGTTTTCATGATTTAGTATTCAAATCCATAGCTGATAATGAGAAATGGTTACATATAACTCAACACAATACTTTGCCTTATGACAAACGTATTATTCTATTGTTGCAATTTTAAATCGGTTACCAAATCATTTAAAAACTTTTCCCAATAATTTATTTTTAATAGAATTAAAAGATTTTGTTTCACTAAAACATTTGACATGACAATGAATTTCTAGATAATAATAATAATTAAAAATGTTTAAAAAACTCCGAATTTTCTGTATTCTATTCAACATGTACATAAATATGCAGTTAATTTTCATTAACGCTTTCTGAATTGTTACTTACTTTGTAGTTATTTTTTATATTTAATATCTTTATTAAAATATCATAATATTATTTCATGTATTTATTTTTTGCATTCAGGCTAACTAGGAACCACATAAAAATCATTTCTTCTGATTTCTTTTTCATTTCTCCCAACGTTCTTTCATTCTTTCCATGTGTTTTGCGCCTATTTCTTTTGACCATTTCACTTGGGTGTGAATCTTTTCCTTCATCACTGTTTCAAACTCATTTTTGTGTATTTTTTGTCAGACTAGCTTTCTATATTTTATTTCCTGTTCTTGGATCCCTAGGTTCTGTAATTCTTTTTTCATTGTTTTAGGTCCCAAGGTTACTCTTTTTATTGCAGATTTTAATGAATATTTTTTTATTTAGTTGCTGTTCATCCATTCTGTTCACATGGCCCAGGAATCTCAATCTCCATTTTCTTATTTATAAACTTAAAATATAAATACATTTCATGTGTCTTATATAAGTGCTTATTTTGTGATGCTAATCTGATCAAAGTTTTACCATGGTTTTCTGTGACTTATCTAGCAAAGAGTGGCACAGTTCCTTTTTTTATACTTGGAATAGTATACGAGTACCATTAATATCATTTGTATAATGTGTTATTATGAATTGATCAGGATAAAAATTTTACTTATTTATGTTTCAATTCAATAGAGGAATTATACTGTCTCTATAACAAGATTTAAAAAAACCCTTAATATTGTATAATTATAATACATGTTTAAATCTTACAATTTACAATATATTACAAACTGAATGATAATTTTTTTTCAGATATGTTTTTGAAGAATGTTATTTATCTCATCTTAATGATTATTTTATTACAATGTAATAATTCAAATGCGGATATTGCAGTCGGTTATGGAATTGACATATTTCGATACTGGGGAGACCTTGGACATTTCTTTAGAAATGATATAAGAAATGTTATGATGCCTGTATATCAACATCCACTAGCTATTACAAGGTCAGTTACATATTTTTTTCTTATTATTTACTGTTATTTTTAAATTTTTACATGAATGGTAGAATTTGCTGTTTAATTATATTATATTTTCTCTAAAACAGTATGAAAAAGATATTTTAATTTTTTTATAGTGTTAACACCCTATGATGACCTTTGTCTTTCTTTTGTACTTCTCTTTATTATTCTGTTTTATATCATTTTTCTTAAATTGTTCCCATTTCCCAGCAGATCTTATTTTATTCATTTATCTATATAAATCTTGTTCTACAATTTTGTATTCTGTTTGAAGCTTTTCCCACTAACAATTTTCAGCATACTATCTTTGTTTAATAATTCCATACACCCAAACATCAAATTGATGAAATGAACATGCTAAATGTAATGTAACATAAATCAGATGTAATAATTGACTATTTATTGTATAGGTTTCTTTAATTACTTAATTACTTTACTAAGAGTAGCAATATCTCCAACAGCACTGATGTAGGAACTGCATCATAAAAACTTGTTACAAAATGAGTTTTATTTTATGTATTATTTTATAAAAGTTTATGTTTCTAATGCCATCTTGATTTTTTATTGTTTTTTGATAATGTCACCTTATACTATCTTTGCTTTCCATATTACGCCTAGAGAAATCCTTTCAAATCATTTTATAATGCTTTGTAGATCAAAATATTTTCTTTTACAATTTTTTTATGGAGTGTTTTTACAAATTGCTGAGTTTAAAATGAAAAGTCTTTATATAAAGTGCCTGGATAAGCAGTTAATCAAAACTTAAGAAAAATATAGTTTCGTTTGGACCTTTGATTTGGTGAATAATAATTTTTCTTCACGTTTACCAGTTCTCATTCTACAATAAAAATTTGCTTTCAGTTGTATTGTCCCTGTCTCTGTGCATTGCATTTTTTTCTACAAGACACTATTCAATAATATATGCTGAATTATTGGGTTACAAATGCTAAACGTTAGCTTTACAATATCTGATGGATTATATCAGAATGGTTTTTGATGTCATTACTTGTAATAGTTTGTTCAGTTGATTTTTGAGTTAATTAGCATAGTAAAGTTAATGTTGTTAAGTAAGAAGAACTTTATTAATAGTTGTGTGAAATCTGTATTAACTGCAAATAGTTCTGCTGTGACCACTTTGGTATTATCTGAATTCAGAGCAAATTAACAAAAAAAAAATGTTTCTGAGAATCTTGTTTTATTTCTTCCTTTATTCCTGATTTATCAGTATATATTTATATCCAGTTTTTGCTGAATATCACTTGACTACAAGAGCGGTTACATATGTCTTGTCTACAACTAATTATGGTGAGTTATCCTATTCTCTCCCCAATTTCCCTTCTATGCAAAAGGTATATTTTTCATTTACTTTAAATCTAAACTTTACTATCACTTTCATGCAATACTGGACCTAGAGGAATGGGTATAGTTAAAGCCTAAACAAGATAGACATTTGTATAGCTCATAACACTGCTAAAAAATAAGGTAATTATTTAGTTGAGGTGTCTCACCCGAAATCATAAAAAAACATATCAAATTCATTCAAAATTAATATTTATTCATTTAATGATGTATTTTGGTGTTGGAAAATAGAAAATTAGTAAAAATTTACATAGTGATACAAATAACACAACACAATGAAAATCGAAAAAAAATACTTATATCATAGTGAAACATTATATTTAAAGATATAAACATGAAAATAAATAATATAATCTAACCAAACTTAACCTACACTCGCTTCACTCACTAACCTTGACTAATCAACATTAATGTTTTGATTATTTAAGTAATAAATAATTTAGGTTATGTTCAGCTCTTGACGATTGCAGTTGCATTTTTTTGTACTGCTTTCCTTGAACTTTGTATGAAAATACATCCAGCAGAAAATGACATCAGAATGTACATTAGTATGTTATTATACTATAACAATCCAATATTAAGTAATGTTGACAATAAATCTTATATATTAAGCTGAAATTTTGTCTGTTTATTTGTTTTAAGGAAAAAAAATTTAATCCAAGTACGATTACAAAATTTTAAATACGAGTAGGTTGTGGAGTTTTCCTCATCAGAAGTCTGTGTACTTTAGTTAGCATAGTTACTAATATTTTGTCTTTTGTAATTTAATTTCTTTTTCAAGTTTCTATAAAGCCTGAATACCTTAATTGTTATTTTATCAGTGTTATTGTCACAACCCTGAGTGTAATGAACAATGCAGGGGTCCAGGAGTTAGAGCCCTCCAGCTAATCAGGAGTGAAATGAGCGGTCCTTGGCTCAGCCTCATGACCCCTGGAGACCCTGGGACTCACTTGGGTCAAACCAGATTGTTTAATTAATTTAAAACTTTTTCCATCTCACTCTAATTGAACTAACAACAGGAAATTTTTCCGTAAAATGAAAAATAACCATCTGAATCATGCATCTGAGTATTGCTTGAATAAAAAAGAATGTATACTAATATATATTATATACATTAATTTACCAAACCAATTCTTTTTTATTGTATTTGTCCATATTCGCCTCTGTGCTATTATAATTATATATATATATATATATATATATATATATGTTTATACATACCAGGTGTCCCAAAGACAAACCCTAAGACTAAACACAACATTTTAAAGGGCATTGAAATAAAAAAATGTTGATGTAAAAGTCACTGTACTGTAATAACCCTTCCCTAAATTATGGTCATTTCGTATTTTTTTCACAACTGTTTAAAACCAGTTGGCTTGCAGCCCAAAATGGCTTACACCCCAAGTAGTGGTCTTCTACTGAAAAGTAGATCGTATTGATATAATAGCATTTTCTAACTTATTTTCTTAGCGTCTTATTGTTGAACTGTTATGTAAGAGGTATTGTATACCAATTTTCAAACATTAAATGTTTGCCATTTCGGTTAGGGTTATTGTTGCCAAATGTCATTTACATCAATATTTTTTTAATTCTCTTTAAAACAATGCTACAGATATACCATTTCCATTTAAAATTTTTAAGTTGCCCTTGTAACAACTTGTGGAGTGTGGTGGTGGTGTCATACTGAAAAATAGATCGTTTCAAGATTGAAGCATATGTTAAGGGTTCCCACCCTTATGAAGCGTGTTTGTGTATGTATATATATAATATGGCTTGAATTGAGAACCTTTCTTTTTTCAAAATAAGTTAAAAAATTACTAGCTGATGATTTATTTAATATAAATTACATCATATATGTGTGATGATTTGTGTTTGTATAAAAAGTAAAAGTAACGGTTTCTGTTATTTTTATATACATAAAATTTATTTATATATTTCTATTAATAATATAATAATAATTATGATTATTTACGTGAATTTTGATTAATTATTGGCTAATTGTTTTTATCTAATTATGACCGATTAATTTTATTGACTTCAGTTCAATACATTGTTAATTTTTCTTATAAATTTATTGAACTTTTCTCGTTAATTATAATATTCAAGGACAACCAAACGTGCTGGTGTTGTCCTCTTTTTGTAATAATAGTAATAATAATAAGAGTAAATATGTTTTTTATATGTGTACAGTTGTTATTTTAAACATACTGATTACAAATTTATTACGTATTGTACATTGTAAAGCAAATTCAGTCTCTAATTTTTTTTTTGTATCTTTATTTTTTCATTATTATTTTTTTATTTTAATACATATATTCATGTAAGTTTCATTTTGAAATTTTTGTTGTATTAAAAATGTTATTTAATCAGAGTCTGCTGATCTTGATGATGGAGTGTAAGAGTCCCTGCCTTTCATCCGAGGTTCTGGGTTTGAGTCTGATTAGGCATGGCATTCATTTACACACTACCAAAAAACGATTCATTTACACTGCCGATCATCAATCGGCAGTGTGCTACATGGTGGCAACCTAGATAAAACAGAATGTAGAGAAGTTAATTGCTGTTGGGGTTTCTCCCCTTCAAATCAATTGTAGATATTCAAAATATTTATTCATTGGTCTGAGGGAACATGTAGTAGATATTTAATTGTGTTGTATAAAAAAGAAACAGAGTTTATTGCCTGTTTCTTTTAATTACTTATATTTATTAGAACAAAGCATAAATTTGTTTTTTCCATATAAATATAGCATGAATAGTTTTTTGACTAATGGATGAGTTCTGGTTTAAATGATTGTAATTTTCAACCCGAGGTATTAACTCTCAGTAACTATGATTATATAATCCTTCAATAACATCTGTTGCCACAGCATAATTTTTTTTGGGATTTTAAGCAGGCAAATCAAATAATATCTGTTTCTCTGAAATAACATAATTGTATGTTGTTTAATCATTATTAAATATTTCTTTTGCCCATATAACATATATATATATATCCTATGAAATAAAGGATGTATGAAATAAGTAAATATCAAAAAGCAGACTGGTATAAGGAGGAAGAACTTTAATCTGAAAAAAAAAAGTTTTAAAGTAAAAGTATTAAATAGTGATTTAAGAGTTAATTAGAAAAAAACTTGTTGAGTATATTTATCAGAGTAAAGTGCTTTATGATAACATAACATGGAAAACTTAATTTAAACATCAGGAAAACATTTTTGAAAGTTTATGTTTGGAGCATAGCTTTATATGGAAGTGAAACTTGGATGATCAGAGTACATGAGTAGAAAAGATTAGAAGCTTTTGAAATGCGGTGCTGTAAGAGAATGTTAAAAATCAGATGAGTGGATAAAGTGACAAATAAAGAGCTATTGCAGCAAGTCGATGAACAAAGAAGCATTTGAAAAAAGTAGTAAAAGAAGAGACAGATTTATAGGCTGTCTCTTCTTTTACTACATCAGGGACAGGTAGATGGGGAAAATTGTGTAGGCAGGCAACATTTGGAATACATAAAACAAACTGTTAGGGATGTAGGATGTAGGAGGTATACCGAAATGAAATGACTGGCACTTTACAGGGAATCTTGGAGAGCTGCATCAAACCAGTCAAGTGACTGAAGAAAAAAAAACATGGAAACCAAAACCAAAATGGAAAATGGAGGTGTTTCAATGTGGTATTAAAAGAAGATAATAAGTGGTCTTAAGACAAGTATCAGAAGAGAGAAAAGTGTGTAGCAGAATTATAAGGAGGTTAGTTGGATTTAAATCTAAAATAAATTTAAATCCATCTTGCAAGTTATCCATTATATTTAAAATGTAAAAATCTAATTTTTTGAGAGCCCTTACTCTTCAGTATTTCTTGATAAGAATTTTTCACCTCCGTTCTAGAAAATTACAACTTTGTTTATTTATAATTATGGCTTAATATTTTTAGACAGTTATAAAAAGCTATTTTTTTTAAATTTATTATCACCATTTAGCGATCATTTTTTAAAATGTCATTGTATTTGAATGCTTCCCCCTTGAGTAAGGGAGTCACCAAACTGAAAAAAAATTTTGCAATTTCAAATTTTTAATGCTCAAAACAGTTTGAAAGAAAATCTATTCACTTTGCACAAGAATTAATTAACTTTTGTTAAAGAGTATACAAGGATAGGCAACATATTAAGAATCAAACTTAGCGAGACAAAATGTACCTTACCCAAATTTTGATTTAATTATTAATTTATACTTTAAAGAAACAAGAAAAAAAAAATTATTTTATTTAAATCAGTGCATAGAAAAATTATTTGTATTCAAACACATGACATTTTGAAAAAGCCAAAAAGTCACATAACTTTCCCAGAGAAGTTACTTAACCCATGATGACCATATCTCCCCACCCCATTGATTAGTTATAACCAGAATAAAATGGCCAGTATCCAGAAATTATCATAGAACATTTTAAAGCAGTCAGTTACATAACTGACTGCTTTAAGGGTCAGGAGATATCAAGCAAAACAATTGTAGCAAAAAAAAAAGTAAAAAATTTTCGCCTGTTGTTTCTCACCCTTGAATAAAACTGGCTTAATACATAACAAAGTGACATGTAAAAAAAATCATCTAATAATTAATTCAAGAATTAGAGTCCAGAAATGATAAAAAAGAATAAAAGGTTTTCTCCTGTATCTTTATCAGAATTCCAATCAGATCAAACACCATCTGAAAGTATCTAAGCTATCATTTCCTTTTTTCTCTGTTTAGCTTCTGGAACCACCATCAGTATTACTTCAGATGATGAATTACGATGATATGTATGAGTGTAAATGAAGTGTAGTCTTGTAGTCTCTTGTTGATCATTTCTGAGATGTGTGGTTAATTGAAACCTAACCACTAAAGAACACCATTATCCACGATTTATTATTCAAATCCTTACAAAAGTAAATGCCTTTACTAGGATTTGAATCTTAGAACTTTTGACTTCGAAATCAATTGATTGTGATGATGAGTTCACCACTAGACCAACACAGTGGGTTATCTTAGCTATCTAAGGAGTTTTAAATTACATGAAAAAGTAAATCTACCCTTTGAGTAAATTTTTGAGATACGGGACCCATAAGATTCACATTTCTCTGCCCCCGTGAACCGATTGTTACCAAAATTAAATGTCATCAATGCCTCATTTGATGTTGATATACAGAAATCATCATGATATAATCAATACAATCCAACAAAAAAAGTAAAAATGTATACCTGTTTTTTTGTTGGACATAAAATGTATTATGCATATGTACATAATATGCATTATGTACATGTATATATTCTTTAAGAGCTTTTAATGCTAAGATTGTGTTTTTTGGTTAGAGAAGGGGTTGTGAAACAAAGATCTACAAAAACACTGACCTACAAAATTTGATTAGATTAAAATATTTTTCCTTATGTGGTATATACTCCTGGGAAAGTAAAAAGTAGTTGTTTCTGTATCCTAATTCTATCGTAATAATTGACTATTTTAGATAATTTAAAAGTTTTATTTAAGGAAGGAGAAAATAATAATATGTGGGACAGCTATCAGTACCCTTATTTGGGTCTTACAGTTATTAATAATTATGAATTGAAATCAAATGAGGGCACTGATTAATAAAGAAAAAAAGCTTTTTGCTTTCACCACCAACACAACAGAGCCTCATGTCATATTATAATTTATGTAACACTCTAGCATTTTACAGAGTATATTATGTGTTTAATATTAAATAATTAGAAAAAGAAGTAAATTGCAGCAATTAAAGTGAAAACTGTGACTACATGTTCATATCTATATTACCAAATAAGCAGTGAAAATAATTGTTATACATATTTTTTTTTTTAAATTTATTATAAAATTAACAGTATAAACTATTTACTGTTATTTTATTATTTATTACACATGGTGTACTACTACATGTGTATATTATATATACGTACATCACACATGTATTACACATATTATTAATATTTCATAATGATTGATATATATACCCTTTGGCAGGTCACTTTATAACCACTCTATGTATTTTAAACCACTCCCAGTTTCATTCTTTTTGCATTCTTATGTTTTCAAGTTATTTATCATCTCTTACTTTCATTTCTGTTTACATACACTGATATAAAATTCTTAATGCACACTTACAACTAAATAATGAATTAATTTTTATACTAAAGAAAAACACAAATGCTATCTACTGAACAATTAGTGTTACCTGTTGATGTTTAATTACAATCTAGTAACGTGCAAAATATATCAGGAAGAATATTTAGGTACTATGTTGTGTGGATATTGGAAAACCATTATCATATTAACTGTATGGAATAGATAATGAATATCAAATTCTATTTTAAATTCTGGAACAGTGTATCCAGATTATGCAGTTATAAGGTTAATGTGTGGGGATACGTGTTTATCATATACACAAATATTCAGGAAGCTCAAAAATTGTTTTAAAAAACTTTGGCTTAAGACATGACTGGATGTTCTGTTCATAAAGAGGAGTTACTGCCAAAGTAAGATAATGAATTAAAGAAAATATTGTGGAACTGTGATAATGATTGTAGATGATATGTTATTAACAACCTGCTGAATTAAAATATTTTAATTTATTATATTTTTAAAGATAGGAATACATTAATCTTAACACGAACATTGTTTCTTAACGCTATTTATCACAGTCTTTTGTATGTCTGACAAAGCTGCAGCAGAATTGCTTTCTCTGAAAGTAATGATGTTCATTATACAGCCACTCCTTGTAACGAACAGAATAAATGTATCACTTGTAGGAGTGGATTTTACCTGGGTTTTTTGGCATGCTGTTATCCGAATGTATGTTTGGCCTGGTGAAGAAGGCGAATGGGGAACAACTTTTTTCTTCAATTTTCATAATAACCCTGACAGGATGCTTGATATTTTTAAGGATTACTGTGTCATTTGTGTGTCAGGTTACCTATAACTGTACAATTATGATTCATAACATACATATTTATTGTTAACACAACAGTTTATCAAACCCTTGATGAAAGATTTCAGTAAAAAAAAAAGTTACTTCCTGGTTTGTGTTGTACTCCTTATCAAATAACCAAAGACATGACTCTTGTAAAGTACACAAGAGCAACTTTTAAACTGCTTGTAGAAATAAAATAAAATTCTTGATTTTTGATCGTGGTAGAGAAATGATGCTTTGTCGTCATTGCAGTTCCACAACTAAATGTTAAACTGCTGAGTTATCAGTGTCACCAAAAAAATAAATAACAGTTTATCGTCAAAAATTAAAATAATGTTTGTTGTTTTTACAAGAGCAAATTAATTTGTCCCTGAAGAATCCACTTTTATGAGATATTTTTATTTTGAATATTCTATTTATTTATGAAAAAGTATTCACCATGACTGGCTTGAATAGTTGGCAACCGATAGTCAGATTCTTTTTAAAAAATGTACCAACTCATAAAATGTAATTATTCTGTTTGGCTCAAAAACAAATGCTCATTAATCATTTAACTTGATCTACAAAATTATCTCACGTTTACAAAATTGAAGTTACCTTTATAATCCAACAGAATGTGATATCAAGTTGTTATGTTAATGCAATACCTTAAGAATACTTGCTAGATCGTACTACTCACAATCTAGCTATATACTATATTGATGTAGAAGGAATGTACTTTGAATCTAAAATGGTAGTATTCAGTTTGTTTTGTTGAGTTTTAATTCTATTTTATCTGTTATCATTATTTAATTATCAGGTTAGGTGCAATCAATCAGTTTCTGTTAATGGATAGTTTATGGTAATTATTATATGCCACATAATTCTGGCGGTGGAGAAGAGTGTTCCTTTTTTAAAAATCATAAACCTGTCCCCAGGTGGAAGTTTTTAGTTCCAGTGGAATAATAATTTTGTTGCAGCATTTGTACAATTTTATGACTGGTTAAATCATTGATTATTAATTTCTTGCTTCTAACTGAAGTAATCATTTTCTAATATTATGGGGTGCTGTTGAAAAAAATCCTTGAAGTATGTTCTAAATTAGTGTTTCTCACTGACCTCTTTTCTTAATCCTTCTTTTGGAACTGTAGTTTCAGTGATGTTTTTAAAAGTTAATCTGGTAGGCAAATGTTGCTTTTGAATTTATCTAAGAATCATATATTTTGTACAATAGTTATGCAAACCTAATGGTTAAAGCACCTGTTGGTTGTAAAAAGGCTTTCTGAAATATACACATTACTACTTTCCTTTGCTATTTGATGTATGTATAAACATTTTTTTTTTTTTTTTTCACTAAATATTTTATCTTTTAAGTTTAACACAGTTTAATAACGGAAAATTAAAAATTTTGATAATATCTACATGTTTTGAGTCAGTTATGGAACGTTTAATAGCAAGAAATTGTTAATAATATCTTAAATGTTCTATCTTTGTCAAGTAGTGAGAAAGTGCTATTTATCATCTGTTTTGTTGAATTTTAAATCTGTTTTTTTTTCATTTCTCTTGTCTCATTAACCTACTTTTGTTAATTGTTAAAATTAGGTTAAATTAAAACTTACAATATAGAAGAATGAACATGATCATTGACATGGTTTACCAACAAATAAAACACGGTTTTACCTAAGAGTTCTCCATCACTTAATGTGAAAACCTAATTGTCATTAGAGTCATGTCTTACCCAAAATGTACGGAGTAAATCTTTTTCACCTTCATGAGTATATTAGTCTTTCATCTGGATGGTTTTGTGTTCAAATCCCATCAGGCTATTTTACTTCAAAAAATACAAAATTTGATTAAATACTTTCACCCATAAATTTAACATTAAATAGAGAATTAAAAATATATGCGTTAAATGACAATCGTTTTAGTGGAGTAGAGTAGCATCTCAGCCTTTCATCTGAAAGTTCCAGGTTCAAATCCCCTAGTCAGGCTTGGCACATGGCGTTCTTCATACACTACAAAATTTTCATTTCATATTCCCAAGGCATAAGCTTCGTTTGAGGTTTGCCGTACATTAATCATAATAAAAAAAAATGTATATATTTGTTTATTTATAAAAAAAAGTATTTAGAAAATATTGTTAAAATCACTTATTGATTATGTATATAATTTTTTTTGACTCGAGGGGGCCATGAAACATTAAAATCAGTATCACTAAAATGTGTGTATTGGTCTTTATTTTGCTTAATACCTCAGAAAAGGGTTGATATAAAAACTTAGTGGTAAGCTGATTTTTACATGTGGAGTATTGATGTCATCAACACTTTTAAAAACGCCATCTAGGATTGGAAAGGTACATATCCTTAAAATTGTACAAAAGTTAAAGTTGCTTTTTCAGTGTTAATTTTTGATTTTACTTTAATTTACTGTGTTTCATTTGCTTATATATTACAATTAAGTTTATTTAAATTATATTATAATTTTGAATGAAATATTTTTATATTGTTATAATTATTTAGTAGCAAATATTTTTCTTTTTAAAATAAAAAAAAATATTTGAACAAAATGAAGAGTATTAAAAAAAATTAAATGTATTATTATATTTTTAAATTATTGCATTATATTTCACTTATAAAATTATTTCATATAATTTTGGCAATAAAAAATTTATACAGCCTACTACTTTTTTTCTATTTTGATATGTTGATACCACATTAGTCCTAAGCTATGTTCCTGGTTTCTGATTTCTGTATGAACCTGCATTTCTTTGTTATAATCTACTTTACTTGTACTGTGGTTTTTTAGATGTACTGAAGTACCGATATCTAGACGCCAACAGCGCTCTCATTATTTTTCATAATATTGTACTTTATTTTATTTAATTAAAGTATTATTAATTTTTTTTTAATTTTTATATAACCGAAATGCAAAATAAAATTTTATATTTTGTATTAAATTTCAGACAGTTAGAAGGAGATGGTAGATCATTAATAAAAGGTGGTTTTCAAATTGAATTATGCCGTGATGTTTCTGAGTTATTGGAAGCTTTCTTCAGATCATTTTATGTAGAGCGTTCAAAACGATCATGGAGATTATTCTCTGCTGGTAAGTTTTTAATATATCTGTAGTGTGTATATATTTATTTATTTATAAATCATAATGCCCACGTGTTTATTTATAATTATTGATTGAATTCTAAAAAAAAAACTTACGAATTGCTAGATAAATCTAAATGATACTTTAACCATTTAATTAACTGAACTTTGAGGAAGATCTCAGGTGTAGTATTGAATGAGGGATAAGGCTTAAATCAATTTTGAACATGTTTTATTTTACAGCTTTGTAATTTTTATGTAGTAACAGCATGAGTTACATAGTTTTCATGAATGATTATAAAACGTTTCAAAATTTGCTTATATTGCAAAATGGTTTATCTCTATAATAAACAAAGGTCTTTTGTAAAGACTTTTTATTTTAATTAATGATTAAATTTTTCCTGTTATTATTTACTTCCAGATATAATAGAAAAAAGTAATATATAGTAATTTTTATTGATTTAAATAATTTCAAAATTAAAATATTTATTTTAGTGCTAAACAAAAAATTAAAATCTAAAAATAATTTAAAATATTTTATAAAAAGAATGTTACTTTTTAATTTTATCCTTCAATTAAATATTGTCAAAGCTAACAAATGGAAGAGGGGTTTTTAAAAATTTTATGGAATTTTATTTGGTGGAAGTGGTTTAAAAATTACACTTTTATGGTCTTTAGGTGAAATAGATTAAATGTTTATTATGCCAATAATTGAACGTTTTCATTGCATCCTTATTTCTCACCCTTCAGTTTTCATAACGTTGCACTAGAAATGATCAAAGCATTATAGAACATCAAATTATATGTAGTCTTACCTCAATTTTAAAGGTAAATATTAATACCTTCTCAAAGAAATGGGAGGTAAGATAATTCCTTTTCTTTTTTATTTAGATTTGACTAATGTTACTAGAGAATGTTTTTTGCTGGATTTCAATTGAGCAGTACACTACACTGTATAAAGTATATATTTGAAAAATATTTTAAAAATTGAAAAAAAATTTTAATATTTTAAAAATTAAAAATACATAAAATTTTATTTCATTAATAACTTCTAATAGTTATTAATTTTTTTTATTTTTATTATTGATTGATCTATTATTTATGGTAATTTTTTTTTTACAATCCGTGGTTAATAATTATTAATAAATCAATATATTTAAATTAAAAAAAAAAGTTAAAAGAAAAAAAGGAGTTGAAGTCGAATTCGAACCAATGTACTTCCCCTAGTAAGATTTAAATATTTCATTAATTAAAATTTTATTTGGCTATAACTGTGTAACCAATGAAAAGAAGTACCACTTATGATGTATCATTAAAAAGTGCTCAATGAGGGCTTATTACTGCAGTTAAGAAAAAAATCCAAAATTCAAATTTTCTGGATTTTGGGCATTTTTGGACACTTTTGGTCCAGTCGATTGCAATCAAAAGCAGAGGTGCTCAACTAGATGTTACAATAGTCCTAAATCCAAAATTTCAAAATCCTACGGCTAATCGTTTTTGAGTTATGTTTTCGAGATATATACAAAAATACATATGTACATACATAAGTACAGACATCACGCCGAAACTAGTCAAAATGGATTCAGGAATGGTCAAAATGGATATTTCCATTGAAATCTGAAAACCAAAAATTTTCACAATCACAATACTTGCTTTACTTAAGATAAAGAAGTAAAAATGGGTCAAATATTAAAAATAAAATTATATTTAAAAAACCTACATAAAGAATTAACCAAAAGTGATGCAGATCTGCTGCGTCTAATTAGTACGCTTGGCTTCTAGATCAACTGTTCTTAGATTATATCCCTGGCAACAGTCTGGAAACTTTTCATTGATCATAGATACCATTCATGTTATTTACATATTTATATTGTTTAATAAAATTATGTTTAAGACAACTGTGATGGTCTGATTTAGTAATAATACATATTTTAAAAAACAATGTATCCATAACTTAGTAGACTACTACTTCTTTACTTTAAATTACATGAATTTCATTATATTCTTACTTTTATGTGTGTATTTTCATTACAATTTTAGTGATTTCGGCATGGTTCATAATTTTATAAACGAAGAAAATTTATCTCTTTTTACCCAACTGCTATTGACACACTAGGCAGTAGATCATCACTAAAAAAATTACACATTCACAGTTATTGTCGCAATTATGTTACTATTTTCAGAATTATTGCAAGATTCTTTACTTGCCAAACTTTATGTTAACTTAGGAATACTTTCTTTTTAATTTTTTTTTTTTTTAATATATATTTATTTATTTTAGAAATGCAAAATTAAAACAGTAATAATTTGGAGATTTATGTTTAGCAGATAGTTCTGTCAATTCATAACTTTTACATCAAACCAGTGATTTATATCACATATAGTTCTTGTAATTTGTTAACTTTATATATACCTCAGTCATACAATTATATTGTCAACGTTTAAAACAAGGTTATATTTCTAAACGTTTAACTTTTTTTTTTTTAAATAATTGAATGTTGCATGTTTTCAAGAAAAAATTTAATAAGTTTGTATTGTATGTACATAATATTTTTAATTCAAACTGTAATGAATCATCATCATCTAGTGTTCTGCCTGCCAGCAGGTCTCTTGTGTTACACTCTCTCCATCCATTTCTGGCTGAAGCCTTCTCCTTTATCCCCTTGTAGTTCCTAATCTTCATCCTTCTTCTTCCTCGCTTCTATCCTCCTTTTACTGACCCTTTTGATGTAGTTTTCAAGATTCCAGTTCCCTAACCACATGATGTAACCGGTTTCCTTTTCTCTTTTGTACATAGTTGCTCTTCCTTCTTTAATCCTTTCATTACTTTCTCATATCTCACTTTATTCAACTATCTTATTTTTTTCATATCTACGTCTCAAAAGCCTTAATCCAGTTATACTTTTCCTTCTTCCTCATCACCCATGCTTCAGTTCTATATAAGACACTCCATACATGGCATTTGGTAAAAACTCTTTAAGTCCAGACATTTACTATATAGAAATTAACTTTTTTTTACTGAAGGTTTCCTTTATCATCGCTATCCTTCTTTTTATTTCTATTGCGCTCTTCTAATCCTCTCTCACCATAGTCCCCAAATATTTGTAATTTTTTACTTCTTCTATTTTTTCTTCACTTGTCATCACTAAATTATCTTTGTTTTTTACTTCTGTTATTTTAGTTTTAACTGTATTTCTTATCATTCCACACTCTTTCATTCCTTCCTTTAGGACCATTAACAATCTTTGAAGCAAGTTTGTAGCATCAATTAGAATTGCCATATCATCAGCAAACCTTATGCATGTTTTTTTTGTCCTCCTATACTTATTCCTTCTAATAAAAAAAATCCTTATTCTGATAAATTCCTTATTTCGTATCTTCAGGGGAAATGTTGAATAGTATCTGTAAGAGGCAGCAATCTTGCTGAACACCTCAACGTAGACTCACCCAATCAGTGATATTCTAATTTACTTTCATTGCCACTGTTTGACTGAAACAGTCTAACGACTGTAATAAATAATAACAGTTTAATTTGATAAATATTCATGTCTGGAAAGATTTCATAAAAGTTGGATTTTTATTATGTAATCTGGTAAATATTGCTTTAGTTGTCAATTAACTTTAATCTCTATTGGTTGTATTACAATTATAACAATATTATAGATCTTTTTAATATTTATTTCTTTATTTACAGGTTGGAGTAAAAATAAAATAGGTAAAAAATTAGGTTTGAATTCAACATACCTCAACGGTCCACACGGTTATGCATTTTTAAGGATGTCACGTTTTAGGCAAGCGGTTACATTAGACCCGGCTGTCCGTAGTGAAGAAATAGTAATTTCTTATCTGGATAATAATGTCAAAAATGTTGTGCCAGGAAATGTTCAAAATGTTCTGGAATTTTTTACAATTTCTGGTTCTCATTACATTTCTTCATTTGTTACCGGAGATGCTTTATATCAGGTTAGATTAATTAAGTCCTTTTTTTTTTAATAATTTTTGCAAAAATTTCTTCCCTTAATAAATTGACTGTTTGCTTCTGTCACAAAAATGTTACTTTAAATGGATCTTTTAAATGTAATTTTATATTATTTAAGATACTTTTAATTTATAATTAAGACACCTTCCTTCGGTTATTAGTTTAAATAGTCGCTTTGCTATCTAATCAACAGTTTCTGATTTGAGGATAATTAGAATTTTTTTTTTTTTTTTTTTTTTTTTTAATGAAATTCTGCATATTCAGTGTTGTATATGATAATTGTATACTAACTGTAAGTATACAAAATTCCAAATCATTCAGTTAATTGCCATTAAATAAGCAATAAGTATTCAAGAAAACTTTAGGTAGCATCATGCATACCTTTGTAAATAATTACTTATTTTACTCTCAAAATAAAAAACAAATGTATAGTAAATTTAAATTTATCACAACAGATCTGATAATATTTATTACAATTTTTTTAATATTTATAATAAATCAGATTTTTGTAAAATACGAAGGTTATTTATTTTTTTTCAAAGTCCAATCGGTCGTGAAATAAAAACCTGCGCAAAAATCGGATGAATCTTTGCACATATGTGTTGCACAGTGTCTCTAGTATGGCCTTCAATCACGCTGCGTCACTTCGTTTAGTTCTGAACACGCAGCAAGCACGTAAACATGTCTACAACAATAGCATCTCCCACCAAGTGTGAAGTGCGTGCGGTAATTCGATTTCTTCAGGCTGAGGGGTGTAATGCAGCTGAAATTCATCGACGAATAAGTAATGCGTACGTAAATGAGTGACAGCAAAGTGCGACAATGGTGCAGGAACTTTAAAGCAGGACGTGCAGATGTTCATGATGCAGGTCAGGGAAGGAAGCGAGTGTCAACCAATGATCTTGTTGAGCGAGTGGATGAGGCAATTGGAGAAAATTGTCGGTTCACAGTTTCTGTATTGAGTGATTTGTTTCCTGAAATTTCAAGGTCAACTCTCTACACCATTGCAAGTGAGAGACTTCAGTACCGCAAATTATGTGCGAGATGGGTTCCCAAGATGCTGTCTGACCATCATAAAACAATGAAAATGGACGCCTCCCTAACGTTTCTCCAGCGCTACCACAGTGAAGGAAAGATTTTTTGAACAAAATGTTACAGGGGACGAGACATGGGTCCATTTCGAAACTGAAGAAACAAAAGAACAATCCATACAATGGATGCATTCTCATTCTCCCGGTAAACCAAAGAAGTTCAAGCGAACCTTTTCCAACAGAAAGTGTATGGCTGCTGTGTTCTTGGACCAGATTGAAGTTCTCTTGGTGGAATTCATGGAATGTGGCATGACCATCTCTGCAGCCTCATACTACGTGACTATTCAACGTCTATGAAGGGCAATTTAGAATAAGTGGAGAGGAATGTTGTCATCAGGCATTGACTTTCTCCATGACAATGCTCGGCCGCACACTGCAGCTGTAACAATGAAGCTCCTGCAGCGTTTTCATCGGGAAGTGTTTGATAACCCACCATACAGCCCGGACTTGGCTCCATCCGACTTTTCACCTCTTTGCTCACATGAAACGCTGACTAGGAGGACAATATTTTGGCACAGACATTGAGCTGCAGACCAGCGTAGAAAAATGGCTGAAAACACAGGGAGCTCCGTTCTATGACGAGGGTATTGGAAAGTTGGTACCACGCTACCACAAATATCTAAATCGGAGTGGCGACTATGTAGAGAAATAGCATAACTATGTAAGTAGTTGTTACAAATAAAAAATTTTTTAATTTCACTGTGGTTTTAATTTCGTGACCGATTGGACCTGAAAAAATGTAACCCTCGTCCATGGTGTACAGAAAAGAATATCGAAGTACTAAACCTATTTAGTATCTCTTAATTTTGTCATTATAAATGAAATGAAAGAGTAACTCTTACTGTTTTTCCCTACAAGTGTTCAATGTACCTTTCATCACATGGCACATATCCAGCCGATAAGAGAATTTGTTGCATTCTTTAACAAGCATGTTTGGAGTAATGGATGTGACATACACTTCAATCCTGTGTCTCAAATCTCAGAAGGTAGCAGAAGCACATACACAAGATCCTTTATAAAACCCCAAAGGAAAAAATTACATGGGATCAGATCGAGTGACTTTGGAGGCCACCACAAACAAGTTCCATCATCTCGAGTTAATGCTGATCAATCCAGCAGTCTGAGAGAATATCATCCAACCGATCCTGTATACAGTTCCTCTGCCAGTAAGAAGGTGCATCATCTTGTTGTCAAATAGAATCTTTTGATCCATTTTACAGTCGAGGAAAGAGCCATGTACATCCAAATAAGCAACTTCTGTTACGTTTGCTTCAGCAAAAAAGAACAGCCTGTAAACTTGCCACCAGCGTATTACACAGAAAACATTTATTTTAATATTGCAGAGAATAGCACAAAATGGTGTAAAATCCATTCTACATAGGAATGACAAAACGAAAGTTCTTTTAGAAACATATACAAATGTTTATTTAAATAATTTTTAATTATGATGTTTACATCAGGGAAAACATTTTTACGTATATAAAACATGCAAATATTAAAAATCAGTGGCAATAGATTTAAATCCATTACACTTGTAAAAAAAAGCAATGGATTTATAATCAATGAACAAGAGAAATTTGAATACAGTGATTGGATTAGGTAAATAATTAATTTAAATTACAGTATTCAATAATTGTTTTATGTTTTATATTTTCAAATATGGTGCCAAAGTAATAATTATTATTAACCAACTGGTTGTATATAACAGCTGATTAGTTAATTTTGTTCTATGATAGATGAAATAATAAACATATATATCTAGTTTAGCTATTGCATGGTAACAGGAAAATATAATTTTTTTTTAATAAAAAGATAATTAATTTTTCCACTCATTACTTTATTGTTCTCTTTTATATTTAATACTTTTTCAGAGATCTCTGCTTCATCAGAACATTTTATTTGGAATTAAATTAAAAAGGTCACTCACTGACATAGTAAATATACTTGTTAGTACCTTTGTAATTTTGATATAGTTTTTAATTAAATTACATAATAAAACATCGTGGTGAAATGGATAACTCTGCTAAAAGTAATTATTAAAGATAATAAATAAAAGCAGTAAGTGATAAAAAAAAATAATTTTTAAGAAAGCAATTGTGGTATAGGTCTTGTTTTTGTTCTCGGAATGTGTTGGTGAATATACATAACAATCACTACAGTTTTCATTTTTATACTACCACATTGCTATTTTTATCTGTTTGTACTTTTTTATGTTGTCTGATCTTATATATTTTTGTGTGTGGTTTTGAAAGCTTAACTTATTTCCTTTTGAAAACATGAGCAATTTTGTTATAAATGTTAGATGTATATTATTATTATAACATTCTTTTTTTTTTGTTACATGTCTGGTTGTTTAGCTATTATTAACATGTATTAGATATTTTATTGTGTTGATTTTTTAATTATAAATTGCATAATTAATTTATTTATTCATAAATAAGTTAACTGAAAGATAATAACTATAATATAAGCCAACATTAAATCATCTAAGACTACATATTACATTGTATATAATTTTTTTTTTGTCTTCAGTCATTTGACTGGTTTGATGCAACTCTCCAAGATTCCCTAACAATTTGTTTTACATATTCCAAACGTGGCCTGCCTACACAATTTTTCCCTTCTACCTGTCCTTCCAATATTAAAGCGACTATTCCAGGATGCCTTAGTATGTGGCCTATAAGTCCGTCTCTTCTTTTAACTATATTTTTCCAAATGCTTCTTTCTTCATCTATTTGCCGCAATACCTCTACATTTGTCACTTTATCCACCCATCTGATTTTTAACATTCTCCTATAGCACCACATTTCAAAAGCTTCTAATCTTTTCTTCTCAGATACTCCGATCGTACAAGTTTCACTTCCATATAAAGCGACACTCCAAACATACACTTTTAAAAATCTTTTCCGGACATTTAAATTAATTTTTGATGTAAAGAAATTATATTTCTTACTGAAGGCTCGTTTAGCTTGTGCTATTCGGCATTTTATATCGCTCCTGCTTAGTCCATCTTTAGTAATTCTACTTCCCAAATAACAAAATTCTTCTACCTCCATAATCTTTTCTCCTCCTATTTTCACATTCAGTGGTCCATCTTTGTTATTTCTACTACATTTCATTACTTTTGTTTTGTTCTTGTTTATTTTCATGCGATAGTTCTTGCGTAGGACTTCATCTATGCCGTTCATTGTTTCTTCCAAATCCTTTTTACTCTCGGCTAGAATTACTATATCATCAGCAAATCGTAGCATCTTTATCTTTTCACCTTGTACTGTTACTCCGAATCTAAATTGTTCTTTAACATCATTAACTGCTAGTTCTATGTAAAGATTAAAAAGTAACGGAGATAGGGAACATCTTTGTTGGACTCCCTTTCTTATTACGGCTTCTTTCTTATGTTCTTCAATTATTACTGTTGCTGTTTGGTTCCTGTACATGTTAGCAATTGTTCTTCTATCTCTGTATTTGAACCCTAGTTTTTTTAAAATGCTGAACATTTTATTCCAGTCTACGTTATCGAATGCCTTTTCTAGGTCTATAAACGCCAAGTATGTCGGTTTGTTTTTCTTTAATCTTCCTTCTACTATTAATCTGAGGCCTAAAATTGCTTCCCTTGTCCCTATACTTTTCCTGAAACCAAATTGGTCTTCTCCTAACACTTCCTCCACTCTCCTCTCAATTCTTCTGTATAGAATTCTAGTTAAGATTTTTGATGCGTGACTAGTTAAACTAATTGTTCTGTATTCTTCACATTTATCTGCTCCTGCTTTCATTGGTATCATTACTATAACACTTTTTTTGAAGTCTGACGGAAATTCCCCTTTTTCATAAATATTACACACCAGTTTGTATAATCTATCAATCGCTTCCTCCCATCAATCCCTTCCTGTATATAATAACAGTTGAATACGAAGTCCATGATTTAAGTGTGTAGAACTGATGAAATAACTCATTTAATAAATTTTGTATTATGTATTGTTCTCCTGGCCTTGATTAGAACAGGTCTTATGGTTGACAATTGTTTTACAATAAAATATTTTACTAATTAAGAAATTTTTATTAATGATGATGTAGTCGTAAAAAAAATAAAAAAAAATAAATGAATTAGTTTTTCAGTTTATTTTTCGTGGTTCACTAAACTTGATAATTATAAATTATTGTTAAATTTACAGAAAATTTGATAAATTATTTTTATGATTTCAGGTCTTCGTTTATTCATCGCCAACATTTTTAGCCTTACAACAAAAAATTAAAATCTATGGTACAGATAATTTATCGTCGGAAGATTTTATAAAATTTTTCTCGCCTTGGTATTCAGAACACGTCGGTAATATTATGGTAGCGAGTGAGAGTCCAGTTCTTGAATCGTGGGCTAATAATAATTTTTTATTACAGATGTCAATTTTTTCTTATCCGAGTTTAATTAAATTACATATTAATCCGGAAATATCAACAGAAATGGATCATTTAATGGGTAATAATGCTTTATTACATGTTGATATGAGAACTTTAGAATTTGCTTTTAAAGATTATAATAAAAGATTTTGGTTTCAGCAAGTTTTAGATAATTACCTTAAATTATGGGAAGAAAATGGATGAACAATTTTTTTTTTTGTAAATTTCTATTCTTAATTTATTGATTTTTGTCTTTAATAAAAGTTTTTTCAATATTTCTTTATTTTTAATTTTATTTTATTACGGTAAAATTGTTTAAGTTTAACTGAAATATTGAATACGATTTAAATTTAAAATAACTAAAATACATTATGAAATTTTTAAACAAATTCTTAGAAACAATATAACTTAATATTTTTTTAAAATTAATAAATCTAATTCATTTCAAATATATTTCAAGAACTAGAAAAAAATTATTTATTAAACAGTAAAATCAAAACTTGTAATCTTTTATTTATTTACATTCTTTAGCACATGTGATTTGTTTAGTTTTATTATTTATTAATTTATATATTTATTCTTAAATGAACAGCTAGCTGGCTTACACCTAATTTATAATCATTTTATAAAAGATGAATTTTATAGTGTATCAAAAATTCCAGATAGGACTGAAATATGAACCCAAAATCTTCTGGATGAAGGATAGATATGATATCTCTCCGCCATGGAGGTTGGTGGAATATGATTATTATTGATGACTTTTCACAATCAGATGTAGCTAGGATGTAAAACTCAATAACTGTAAAATTTCTTTTCAAGTGAAATTTTGGGCATCAAAAAAATGTTTTTTTTTTTTTATTATTTAAGTTAATATATTACAAACAAATATATAAAATACTGTATTCAGATCAGAATATTATATTGTATAATACTTTGTTCAGATAAGGATGGGCTCAGTTATTGGTTACATAAATGGTATAAGGAATAAAAAAAAATATGCTACATTTACTTTTGAGGTTTAAGGAAAATAACACTGAACAGTATACTATTGTATTATAAAAAAATTAATAAATAAAAATGAGAAGATTTTTAGCTCCACATTAATACAAATTAATATACTTTTACAGTATAATAGTTATGAAACTATATGAATATTGTTAATAAAATAGAATAATAGAACAGTTTTAAATATATTGTTTGAAACATATTTGAACGTGTGTTTAAATACACATTAAATATATATAGAAAAAAATTAAGGTTATTTAATTAGTGTTTGAAAATTTATCAAGAGTCATATTTGTAAAAGAAAATCTTTTTATATAATTTTCCTTAGTTCGAAAGTGTTTTACGTCATTATGTAATTTATTAAAAATGGCTATGGAAGTGTAAAGTCATTATTTTTCATTGGCTGGAATACTTTACTGTGTAAATTAATTGAGACAAAGTAAAAAAAAAAAAACAAAAAACTATGCTTTTATTCATTCTTTGCCTTTATATACACTAATAAATATATGTATTAGTATGTACCTCCTTTAGCAGAAATGACCTCTTGAAAACGTTTTGACTCCACTAGATTTTTGCACTTATTCTTGATTTGATGACTGTGAAACCATGCTTTTGTAGCATTAGTTATCATGTGTTCTTTTGTCATACAGTTCATATTACCAAAACATCTCTTCAAAATATTCTACAAGTTCTCAGTGAGATTTAATTGTGCTGAATTGTCGATCAAGCACATTAATTTGATTTTCCAGCATGAAAGTCTTGACTGAGTTTGAATTATGACAAGGAACCAAGTCATATTGAAATATCCCATCAAAATTGTTGCATTAATGGAACAATCCTATTTCAAAAATAATATTTCTATGTTCTCTGTTGAATTAATCATATCTTGAACAGGAACTAAGGTTCCAGTGCCATTTGACGTGTAAAAACCCCAAAATATCTATTTCAGAGGATGTTTCACAGTTTATTCGACGTGCTTAGGTCTCAAAGATTTGTTTTTCCTTGTCTCACGATATTTGCTTTGTAACACTGCACGAATAAATGAGTTTCATCTCTAAAAATTACCTTCTTCCTCAGCAGTCCATGATTTATATTTTTGGGACTATGCTAAATGTTTCTTCTTCATTTTAGGAATTAAAAATTATGTTTTCATTGGTCTTCTTGCCTTCCAGCCAGCTTCCAGAAGTCTTATTTCATACAGTTGAACCACTAACATAAAAAGTGGTTGTTAATAAATCTCTTTTAATGTCTGAGCTTGTTTTCCTTGGATTAATTTTATTACTTATTAGAATTTTATCAGTTCTTGAAGTAGTTTTTCATTTGTGCCCAAATTTTCCTCTACTTTTTAGAGACGATGATCAAATTTTTTGATTGTTGTCAGAAGTTTTGGTACACTTGATTTAGCATATCAACTGCAGAGTCGATATCTCTCACCTTCATAGAAGTGTGATCTTTAAGAGTAGTAATTGTTCCGTGCTTCCTTGGAGTAATTTCCATTTTTAAACACGTGGAAGCAACATGATTATAGTAGGGGTTATAATGCAAAAATGGTATACTTTTATCTGGTTTGTTATTAGTGAATAATGTAAAGGCAAAAAAAAAAATATTCAACTTATTTGTATTTTGAAAAAGAGTTTTTTAAATAGCTCCAAAATTTAAGGTTCATAAGTGTTTTTCATTGAGGCGCTTCAAAATAAGAATAAATATTTATAAATTATTTTTGCCTTCTTGAGTTTATTTTTATTTAATGTTTTATTAAATATTTAAATGTCTGTTTCTTTAATTTTGTACTATAACTTACGATACTGAATTATGGATACAATTAAAATTACATGTTATTATTATTCGATTATACACAATAAAATTTGGATAAAACGTTTTGCTGTATATTTTTTGAGATCACAATTATAATTTTAATTTATGTTTTTCAAAAGATTATTAATTGTTTTTCTTTTCTCTTTTATTGACACTTGTATTAAGCGTTTTAGAGTACGTCAGAAGTTTAAAATAAACGGAACTAAAACTACGATTACCAATGTTAAATATTGTTGGAAAGGTATTTGATAGTTGAGAAAATGTTTATGAATGAGAGAAATTTAGAATAATAATAAAAATTATCAGTTATTTGTTTTTTTATTTTTCTAGTTTGTTTTATAAGTTATTTTATACTTGTATTTATTTCATGCATCTTCATAAATATCTCATAAAATCAGAATTTAATTTAGATTAAAAATAAACAATTCATTTTTCATTTTGTTAATATTTATGATTATTTATTATTGTTAATAAACTGTATTGACGAGTATTTCAAAGTAGATTAACTTTAAAAATATGAAGTTTAGGATTTAGTATGCTATTATATAAAATAGAAGTTCGATTTTAATTAGAAAGATCTTAATATCTCCAGCCATAATACTCATCTGATATTGCATCATCAATTTATTTATTCATTACATATTTAAAATAAAATTTCCCTTTATTATTACTCATTTCATTTCACTATACATATATATTAATTTTAGAAAATTATTTTTAATGCTATTTTACTTTGATCAGTCATTTTATTAGTCTGTAGATGTGTTACCATGTTAAATCATGTCTTAGTTACATTAATTAAGGAATATTATATATTTTTAAACAGATTTGTTAAATCAATAGATTTATTTGTAGAGAGAAAATTGTTGCGAAATAACTTATGATTAATTTATAGGAAGAATTTAACATGTATGAGTTTTTTTAATTTTTTATTTTATTTATTTATTTCTTTTTAATTAATATAAGATTTTGTGGTAGATATTATAACATTATTATTTTTCTCTATTATCTCTTATAGTTTTATCATAAAATAATGAATTCAGTATTAAATTATAACTCTTGTATTATTTATTTTATGATTATACTGTAATTTTTAATTCTGCTTATTAGGGTGAATGAAATGTTGGTGTGAATAATTATTTGTAAGTTACCAGTTATTTATTTATTTATGTAGGTATTGTTTGTGTTAATAGATATCATAAATTATAAATTCATATAACAGTATTTTTTATTTATTTATTTATGAAATGCAGTAATATAACAAACTCCTTTATTCTATAAAAGAGATTTGATTTAGATAATCAAAATTTGTATTTTCCAAAAAAAAAAAATAGTTTGAATTAAAAGGTTTGTGCACTTTTTCTATTGCTTTCTGTTGTTCAGCTTTGTTATCTTTTTATCTCAAATTATTTACTACATTTTATATCGTCAATTATCTTATCTTTGCACTATATTTTTTTTTTTTTTATTTTCTTTTGATTTTTATCATGTATATTTCCTTATTTGATCTAATTAACTAACTCTGGGTGCCTTAAGATGTGACGGCTGTAGAAAATTTGATTATGCATATAAGCATATTAGTTACCTGTATGTCTACATTACTTCTCCAAATGGTCATCGCTCATATTCAGACAGTTATCCTACCATATCAGTTTTTCTTTCACCCATTTGAGTATCTTGCCAAAAACCAATTTAGGGGCTCTGTTCCTTTCGGGGGGTGGCATATAAATCTAATAGCTAAAGTGACTTGAATAAAACCACTTGTTCCAAGTCATGCTGAAGTAAAAAGTACAGTACAACCATGTTGATTTAAACTAGATGCATTCAGGTGTGGTCTGGATGAATGAATGAAAATCTATAATCGGGAAGTGTGATGTAGCATATTGAGATCACAATAAATATGAACTATAGAATATGAGAACTTATTTGTAATCTTTGTATATAAATATATATGTATGTTATGTCAAGAAATATAGGTAAAAATTTTGTTCCGATTGATAAAAAGTAGTTTTTTTGTTTATTCCAAACAAATAAAAACCCTCTTCCTCTTTATATTTTGGTATAGATTTAAATTTTTTTATTTTAGATGTTTCTATCAGTCTTATCTCTTAAATTCATTTTCATACTTCCTCATTTTCAAACATTGTTAAGATTTCATTTATCTTTTAAATAATTGTAAAGTATTTTTCTACTGTATTTTCAATAAAAATAAAAGGTAGGAGAAAAGGTTTCTTCATCATTTAATGCAAAAGTAAGACAAGATTTTTTTTTTTATATTTCAAGTAAAGTTTATTAAACCAGATATGTTCCATATTGATTGGAACCTTTTTCCATTTTTGACATAAAAATCATAATCCTGTCGTTATATAACTTCTGAGTTTTCTGGATGTAAAATTGTGATAAATGATTTTCACTGGTCTCTTTTGAAGCCAGCTTTATACCTTGAAGAGTGTTATCCAAATCCAGAAACAAATGGTAGTCTGACTATGTAAGATCAGGACTATACAATGGATGCATCAAAACCACCTGGCCATCCTCTTTCAATTTTTGACAGGTCATCAAATTTGTATGGGTGGGCTCTAGCGTTGTAATGCTAGATGACATGCTTACTGTCGATCAATTCTGGTCGCTTTATCTCAATTGCTTGACATAATTTTTAAAGTTGTTGACAGCAGTTGTTAAAATCAATCGTTTAACTGCGTTGCAGCAGCTCATAGTGAACATTTCCTTTCCGTTTTCACCACACTCACAAGATCACTTTTCTTAGCTTCAATCCTGGCTTTTTCTACTTTACAGAGCTTCACTTTGCTTCAGCCTTTATCTATTCCTTACATTATTGTACATCATCCATTTTTCATTACCTGTAATGAGCAATTTAAAAAACGGTTCTATATCGTTCCATTTTAGCAACGATTTGCAAATGGAAAATTCGATCCATTAAATATTTCATTGTAACATAATGTGGCATCCTAACATCAATTATTTTTATAACCAGCCTTATTTGAAGTTTAAAACGGTTTTGTGTTCAATAATAATTAGTTCATTACTGATATTGTTTATGATAACAGGCCAGACTTACTCAATTTTTTCCATAATTTCATTAACTTTTTCTATCATTAGTTGAACAGAACAATATCATTTATATCAGAATCTCCAGATTGAGAATGATTGAACCAGTTTTGTGCCACATAACACATCACTAAACCCATGAACATCATAATTTTTTTCTAATATCACAAGTCACATTCTTCCTTTTTTTTTGTAATAAAATTTCAAAATTTATCAATTTTTTTCTTTATTTTCACTCATTTTTAAGATAGAACTTAAAAGATGCATAATTTATAAATAAATTAAGAAATATAACTATAACCTTTTTAAAAATACTCAAAGGTACGCCACCTTTCAAAAGCATGCAAGTTTTGTCAGATCTAATTAATATTATAAGAGTTATCCAATCATAAAGCCATCATCCACAGGAAGAATATGAAAAAACCTTTTCCTCAACCACAATATAATTACTGTGTATATATATATTTATAAAAATTTATAGTCAAAAATATTTGTTAATGTTATTTATTAATTATAATTTAGTATTTATATTTTACAATTTTCTTTTTCTTGTATATCAATAATGTCATAGAATACTATAATAATATTGTAAGCTTTCAGTATTTTTATGTTTAATTGTGCAGTTGTTAAATTTTTTTATTTGCATTTGTTTTTGTTTTCTGTTTTTTTGTTTTTTTTTGTAATAAAACTGAATTAAGTTTTTTATTTATTTTTATTTTTGTTAATTTATTTTTACTTTTTACATTTAACTTTTTTTTTTAATTTTTCAGATTTATTTATTTTTTTAATATATATATTTATTTATTTATTAAAAAGTATTTTAATACGCGCTTATCAAGAAGGTTTAGAAAACGGTAATACATGGATAAATAAATGCCACCATTTTCAGACTATATCCCTTGAAGGTTTATCAAATATTTTATTTTTCACAATGTGAATAGAACATTTAAAGGATTTAACTAATCTTCAACTAATAATTTGTTACTTAATTCAACAAAAAGAAAACTTGTATTTTGAAATTGTAATATAGTATGAGATAGTGTAGCAGGAAAATTAACAAAATGTTTTTCTCAAAACGAACAAGGTTATGCAATTACTAAAGAAGAATTACTGTGTAATTACTAAAGTCACCTAACTGACTTTGGATCATTTAATTTATTTTGACTCTACATGGTTTGGAAAATGGCTGAAGGTACTGGACAGAATGAATGGTTGATAATTATCAACAATAATTTGCTTAACATTTAAGCATGTGGGTTTTCATGGAACGTTACTAATCGCCAGAAAGAACTTGTCATTTTCATTTGTCATACAGTAGGTTAATAAATGGATTACTTATATAATCTGATATCTGGTCATGTAGTCTGTTGTTCATTATAACCCTTGGAAACAACTGACCAACAGAATGTGATATTCTCCTTAATTGTATACGTTCTATAGTGGTGTACATTGGAAATTATATTAACAGATAAAACTGATTTATTGTCTTTAGATTACAATGAGGCTAAAAAGAAAACATTTAAAATTATTCAAGTAAGATTTTTTTGGAAATCTTAATTTATTTTTTGGTGGCGTTTTTATACTCCCACCTTAATATTTTTGCGATTTATATATTTTAATTATTGTAAAGATTTCTTTTTTCTTCTTATTTTTATTGTTGTTTGATGATTATTTACTAATTTATTTATTCTGAGTGATGGATTTTATACCCATCTCATTTTTGTAAATTCAGATCACATTACAAACTCTTATTATGATTTCGGTAAATTAAAAGAAAATCCATTTTTTTTTAATTTACCGACACGGGGGCCATGCCCCCCAAACCCCCCTCAAAAAATAACTCACATATAACAACTGTGAAAACATTTTCGGTAGATAATTTGGAAAAAACAACGTGATTTTTAATTTTTTTTTAACTGAGGGGGAAACCCCCCACCTTCTAATGTTTGCATACAGTCTGGAAAAATAACTTCAACTTTTTTTACATGAATCGCTTTTAAATAAATACAATACTTTTCTTAGTTAGGGTTCATTTTTACTCAGCTATACTTTGTAATAAATTTTCAACCTAAATTTTGTAACTGAAAACTTTGGGACTCAATTTAAACGCTTTTATAGTTTTATTTTAATTTAAATAACTTAATACGGAAAAATTGATGGATTAGAGACTACGAATTCTAAATTTTTCAATGCTACATGGATACTTTTCATGGAGATTTATAAAAATTACAAAAAACATAATCAAGAATTACTTTGATTCCATAATAATACTTAAGGATTATAATTAAGAAAATCATTAATAACAAAGCAATTAAATATTCCTTAACTATTGTAGTGCTTTCAAATACACAACATTTTTCGTTTTTCCTTTGGGCGCGTACACAAAAATATCCATGGGGTTACCAACTCGCGAGCAAGCCACATACAGTTGCCCGTGTGAAAAGCATGGATTTTGCAAATGGACATCACACTTGAAGCGATTGCCCTTTTTTCTTGAAAATCAAAGTCATTTTGAAAATTAAATTAAATAAGCTTTAAGGAAGTAATAAAGTGTTTTAAATTTCGTTATGTCAGAGGTCCAAAAAAATTAGCCTATGTTCACCGCAGGGCTTCAAAGTGTAGGTGTGAAAAATTTTAGACAAATCTGTCCAGTAGATCTCGAGTTAAGTTGGAACAAACAGACAAACAAACATTGATTTATATATATATGTATATATATATATATATACATAAATAAAAATAAAAAAACAGTGTTTTCTGCATCTCGTTTTATGTGGTAGGAAGGAATAAAATAAACTCAAATGACTTCAATTAACTCCTTCCAAACCTTTATTTTATTTTATAATAATTTTATTTATTTATTCTTTTTACAATTTTTTATATTTGTGTTTAATACAAGATAAAAACTGCTTTATCAAGGGACTAAAAGGTTTATAGCCTTAGCGTTTGAGAAATTATTTACAAACAAAGACTGCTATGTGTGGTTGACACATCCTACACGAGGTAGTCCTGTTTAGACTGAACATAGCGGATCTAGAGGAACATACCTCGATAAATATTTGGGAAGTAGAATTACTAAAGATGGATGAAGCAGAAGCAATATGAAATGACAAATAGCACAGGCATGACTGATAGTGATAGCACAAGCTTTCAGTCAGATATATAATTTGCTTACATCAAAAAAAATTTAAACATCAAGAAAGCATTTTTGAAAGTATATGTTTAGAACAAAGCTTTGTATGGAATTGAAACTTGGATGATCGGAGTACCTGAGAAGAAAAGATTAGAAGCATATGAAATATTGTGAGAATGTTAAAAATCAGATGGGTGGATAAAGAGACAAATGAAGTTTTGCGGCAAATTGATGAAGAAAGAAGCATTTGGGAAAATATAGCTAAAAGAAGAAACAGACGTAAAAGCCACATCTTAAGGCATCCTGAAATATTCACTTTGATATTAGAAGGACAGGTAGATGGGAAAAATTGTGTAGGCAGGCAATGTTTGGAATCTGTAAAACAAATTGTTAGGATCTAGAATGTACAGAGTATACTGAAATGAAACAACTGGCACTAGGTAGGGAATCTTTGAGAGCTGCATCAAACATGTCAAATGAATGGACAAAAAAAAACTATCTATATTCAATCATTCAAGTTAATAAGGATTTCTCTTGAACTAAATATTTTGTAAAAGAAATATGACAATACCATCAGCCACTATACAAGAGAAATGTAATTGTTTACTGTGAGATAAGTAAAAAAAGGATTTATAAAATTAGCCAAATTGAAATTGTGTGCTGTTTTAATTATCCAGTATTTTTGTATATTTCTTCTATAAATAACATATCCTCTTCATTCTGAAAAAGAAAAGATTTCATTTCTCTATCGGAAAAAAAATGTATATAATGAATATGAAATTGTAGACATATTAAATAAACTTCACACCATTTTCTTGGTAAAGTTATAGATAAAATATAAATGTTTTAAAATTATGTTTATTGTTCTGTTCAAAAAGTATGTAAATCAAGAATTGAAAGATTAAAAATATAAATAAATATATAATTAGGCTGCATAATAGTTTGCTTTTAATCATAATTTTTTACCAATCCAAATAATACATTATAAAATATCAGAGTTAAAAATTTCAACTTATGCACAGGGAGAAAAATGGATTGTTTGACTGGTAATTGAAATTTATTCCATTAACGATATATGTTTTAGACCTAAATTAATCTTTTCTACTTAGTAAGATTTTAAATCATAATTTGGCAAATACACCCCTTTTTCAAGTTTTTTTCAAAAAATTAGTACATTCAATCTTCCGCAAGGAAGAACTAACAGTCTTATTCACTGAGATCATTGACCTCCTAGTAGTTTCTTTTTTAGAGCTGAACCTGTCTCCTCGAAATTCTCAACCCATGTCTTGATACTGTAGCAAGATGGAACACGACCATGACGTCCTAAATTGTAATGACATCGAAAGTCCTGTTGAGCAGCAGTCACACTGTCACCATTCTTGTAAAATGCCTTTACGGCAAATGCACAATGTGTACCGACCCATTAATCCATGATTACAAAGTGGCAGATAATTGTGCACAGAAAGATGCGATTCCCATCTTTCTACCAGCTCCTCAGGGCTGCCACTACTACTTTCAAAATTTCCTGTTTCCCTGTGCCACCTGGTATTATTTATATGCTAAAATTTCAAATATGCTTTTTTTATTGATAATTTTATATATATGATGCCAAATGTAAATTTTATCAGACTATGCATGCACCATGTAGGCTTCTCCTAGCACAATAGCACTAAAGTTCTCAAGTAAATTTACCTGCAAATAAACCTATAGGGTTCAAAACTTGTGTGTAACCTGCTTACTCTTATTATTATCTGTGGTTTGTTGATCATGAAACATTTGCATTCTATGATAGTACCTTAGCCAACTAACAAAAAATAATGTATCAACTATCACATTGATAGACCACAGACTCTTCTGTAGCTATCTCGCATGTTACCATGTGCTACAGAAAGAGATTTACTTCAGTTCTTGCATGCCCATCTGAGGAAATTATTTCCCTTGCAATTATTTCCGAAGGGAGCTACAAATTTCAATTTTTTGGGGAAAAAATGTAAGCTCCCCAAATTCAGTGAACTGATTTTATAAGTGAATGTATTGTATTTTAGGTGCTGTAACATGTAGACTAATCGATTTCATGCACAAATCATTACAAAAAATGGTATAGCCTTTATCTAAAATATCAAGAATAACAGTGGTGATTTACTAAAGTGAAAAATAAAGTATCTCCCCACTCCTTTTTGAAGAAGTATTATTACATCTTTCTTGCCTTCTTTAATTTTGCAAATTTACTATTTTATATCAAGACATGAAGCCATCAAAATGAAGGTGCTATTCAGCCCTTTAAATGACATTTTCTTTTTTTCTTTATGTACTCATTCTTTATGTCTTCCTTACGTATACTGAATATCATTACTATCATAGAAGGTAATTCTCATTAGGTCTGATTTAGGTAAAAATAAATAGCCTTTCTCCATGACAGGATGTTAGCATCTCGGTCTTTCATCCAGAAGTTCCAGGTTCAAATTCCAGTCAGGCATGGAATTTTTCGTATCCGAAAAAATTTTATTTTCATATCCCATGCACAAGCTTTTTAAGCTTATGGTGGTGATATCATTGAACAAATTGTTAAGTACATCAGGGACCCTGGGTTTGAATCCCAGTCAGGCATGGAATTTTCACACACTACAAAACATTCATCTCATCCTCTGAAACAATACCTAGCGGTAGTCCCGGAGTTTAAACAAAACAAAAATTGTTAAGTATAGCAAGTCGTTATACAAGGTAAAACTGTGCAATATTTACACTACCTCAGTAGAAGAAGTTTAGAGATCATTGACTCTAATAATTTTCCCTTATTACATTTCTTTAAAACCAAATTTTATGAAATATTAAAGATATTTATAGTTTTTTTTATGAGGACTGGTCCAATCTCCTTTTTTAGTATAATCTGAATTTGGCTAGGAAAGAAAGGTTAACCTAGTTCATAAAAGAATACCACTTAAAAAAAGAAAAAATAAGGGAATAAATTGCAGTTACTGGTCCAGCAATCCATCCTACCAGCATCAACCGACATTTTTAAATTTTTATACTTTATAATGTATTAAGTGGGTTGGATATTTTTAATTGTTTAATTCTTGATCTGTATACTTATTGAACAAAACAATAAAGATAATTTTAAACGTTAATCATAATCGTTTATAAAAAAAGTAGCATGAATTTTATATATGAACATATAATTATTATTACATACATGGAGTAACATTTTTTTTTTTAATAGAGAGATAAAATTTTGTTTTCTTTTTCAGAAGGAAAAGGATATATCATTTAAACAATATGTATTTTTTACTAAAAACAAATCTATAATTTTAATTACCATCTTACCATACATTTGTCATAGAAATTTCCTACATGTTTCATCACATCAATTTGTAGGCATGAGAATATTCAAACTACATTTAATCAGTCTTGCATACAAAAAACAAATAACATCACACCACAGTATTACATATTATAGTATATATTTACAAAAAGCACACCAGAAAATTTCTGGAAAAAACCTGAAAAAATTCCAGAAAAACCAGAAAATTTCCGAGTGTTACCCGGAAATTGACTTATGTCATGACTTAGACCGAGTAACATGGAAATTTGCTTGCATGTTTTTGTAAGACTTGACCAAATGTAATTGTGAATATTTTTATTCCCTGATGATCCTGATTTGTTGATGTGGCGAAAAATGCAGGAAACTCCTGTGATAAATGTATAGTAAAATCATAATTAAAAATACATGTGTTTTTAGTAAATATAAATATATATTTACTATCATATGGTATATATATATATATACATCATACTCCATACAATAAAAAAATACGGATCAAAAAGATATTACATGTATAAAAATGAAAGACTGGCAATTTCATGCATGTGGATATGTGGATGCAAACAACATCAATTTCAGCTCAGGTAATTTAATAAATCCTTTCTCATATTAAACAAATATATTTCTCTTGTACTGCAGTTATGATGTTACTGATGCTATTGTCATATCATTTTTACAAAACTTTTAGGTCAAGAAACCTCCTTTCAATTTTTTTTTTTTTTTTTTTATAAAGTGTTATTTTTTTTCAATATTAATATAATTATTAAAAAAGTGTTTAAACTATTTTTTCTAAAAATGTGTCTTTTGACTTTGAAGATAATTTTAATAGCTTGGTAAAGTTTATCAAATTCTATATATTTTACCAACCTTAGCCAACCTTACCAACCTTATTATTTTTATAAATTTATTTTACTAGAAACATCAAACCTTTTATTTTGTCCTAACCGTATTAAAATAATCTTAAAAAAATACATTTGAATAAATTGTAAATAATCGGGAAAAAGAATGTCTTTCAACATTCCCAGTTCCAAAAAAATTATTTTTGTGAGATGGATGTATGTATGAATTATGGCCTATATTTTGTCTTATAACTGGACCCCGTTTAACAATCTTTTTCAAACTTGGTATTTATGCAAAAATTTAAAAAAGGGCTGGGTGTGTTTTGGCCTAAATAAAATCACAAATCTTTATTTGGATGCTAGTAATAATATTTGCTTTGATAAGTTGTAGTGTATTATGTTGGTTGGTAAAACGTAGGTTCGTTTAATTCTGTATACTTGTTAAACAAAACAAGCAAGGGAATTTTAAAGCATTTATCGTTCATGTATAAACTTAACCTAGAAAATAGTGGGAATTTTATGCAATGTGACTATATAATGTTTTATTCATTATGAACTATCTCTTTCTTAATATAGAAATAAAATTTTGTTTTATTTTACAGAAGGAAGAGGATATGTTATTTACAGAAGAAATGAAAACTGAATAATTAAAATAGCACGAAATTTCAATTCGGATAATTTGATAAATCCTTTATTTACTTATCTCACATAACATGAACACATTTATCTTGTATAGCGCTTGGTGGTATTGTCATAATTCTTTTACAGAACCTTTACGTCAAGAAAAACCCCCTTTAATTTGAATGTTTAATACGCTTTTGAGTTAAAACTTTTGATAAAACTTTTTTCAGTTTTAATATTATTATTATAATTAGATAAACGTTATATGAATGTGTCTTTTCACATAGGAGATAATTTTAATATCTTGATAAAGTTAATCTCTGTGTCATAAAAAGAAAATTGTATTTACTTTACCAACCTCAACAGTTTCAACTTTTTACTTATTTTTTTAAGTTGGCTGTAAAACGATCTGAATTCATAAAATATCTAATTATTAAATTTGGGTATTTACCGTTTCTCCCCCACAATGGTTTTTTAAGAATAACAATTTAAACTCATTAAGAAAGTAATAATTGTTATTTTTTAGTAATTTACATAATGCCATTAAAAATTAGATGTAATAGATTTTTAACAAAGCAATTGTTTTTACTATGTTATTTCATTTTGTATTGACATTTTAAAATTAGATGTTTTACATGTAAGAAATTTATAACAATACTGTTGTTACACACTGTCATTAAAAAAATATATTACACTTTTTATATTTTGGGAGACCAAAGAGCATTTATATCTTGTAATTGCTCAAACAAATCGTTTCTCCGATGATGTTGTCCTCACATAAACTCACACAGATAAGAATCTAACATTTTTCTATTAGTGTCTTTCTGGCTGCAAGACTGAAATCGGCAGTCAGTCCTGCAGCGTGTTTTGCTATACATCCATCTATCATTTTTATCAGAAAGATGTAATATCATCTCATGCCCATTATTTGCAATGCTGAGGGTTATGAAGAATCCTTTTCGGTTGCAAAACTTCAAGGCCTTTTTCCTTTGAATCAATTTCTCTTAATAAATAAAACAACAACATCTTCACAGCAAAATAACTAGACACAGGCTGATTACAGCCAGCAACACCAATGTCTAGCAATATTGTGCAATGTTGTACTAAGTAACCAGACATGTTTAAACATGACCAATTAGTTTAAATATGAGAAATTACTGATACATAACGTAAAAAAAACCATTGGGGGGAAATAGAAAAGGCCCTTAAATGTTTGTTTTAATAGCTAAAACTGTTATAATGTGAATATTTTTAATTACATTTAATGACGTAATAGCAAAGTATTTATCAGACTTTTTGTAATTTTTTATACTTTACAATCTTTTAAGTATATTGTAAATAATAACATTAAACATTTTTTTGTTGTTTTTCCACTATAAAAATATGATTTTTAAACATCTTTATTTAACTGTTACAATCTTCCAGTTTCTTTTATTTTTTATAGCATTACCAGAGTTGAAATAATCATTTTTTTGTGGTTTAACAGTTTTATTTATACCAATCTTTGTGTTCTGCTACTGTTCTTACCTGTTTCTATCGTCCCTCCATTACATGTTACAGAATTCAGAAAATAAATAAATAATAAAAAAAAGCAAATATAGTTAAGTGTAAGTCTGTAGTTACTGGAGATATCAATAAATAAATTACCAAATTAGGAAAAACCCAGACGTCTTAATACATTATCCACCAACTTAGTTCATCACTTATAATATTTTGTGACAAATTTCTCTCCTTCCTATTATTTATAAAAATTCGTTAACATAAATTAATATACCAGACATGGTAATACCAAGTCTGGTATTAATATACCAACTTGGTATGTTAATACCAAGTTAATATATCAAAGGTATATTAACCAGTCTTGTTATGTTATAATCAGTATACCAGACTTAATAATCTGATCATAATATACCAGACTTGTGAAAATTTTGTTGTTAAGTATAAAAAATTACAAGGTATGGACATTGACTGATATTAATAGCAGACTGGCAGAATAAGGAAAACTTTAGGTAAAAAAAAAATTAGAAATAAATCCATAAGTATACTTGAGTGGAATGTTGTTTATTAATGATGAAGGATGTTAAATAGGTAAGTTTTATCAGTTGTATTGTATTCATTTTGGAAATCTACAAAGGCGGTTACATAGTTTTTATATATATATCCAGATTTGTTTTGCATACGAGCTTAGTTTTTTGAATCTCCCTGCTATTCTTCTAGTTGTTTGTCTAAGATCAGTTCCATTCAATTATGAGGTCCTTATGAGAAGATTACAGATAAGAGTAAACCCCTGCAGTTACTTACATCTGTTTTATCTCTTTTTTTTATATAGATTTCTCCTGTTTTTGTTATAAGTTATAAATAGGGTTTATTTGATAGAATAGGTTTATTTCTAAGATGCTATGGCCAGTTTGATTAGATATCTATCCTCATATATCTATATTTTGGTCACACACGTGACCAAAATTTCACAGATGTAAAACACTATACACTAAAGTATTATTTACCTTTCTGGATAGATAAAAACATTAAGTGTCTATTAATCTTCTCTCAGACTGGCACAAGAAACACTAGAGGGATATTCTACTACCTGCTTTTCTGCAGGATGTTTCTTTGTAAATACCCAAAATTAATGATTAATTTATTTTTGTGAACGGATATAGTTCACCATAATAACTGATAATTGTTGTTATTCAACACATTTCTATACGTACATATGATCAAGTAAATATACAAATATTAATACTAAATATTAAAAAAACTGGTCTTGTGAGTCCCAGAAGACCGTCAACATCACTTTACTGGTTGACCCATGAATTTTGAATTTTTTTTTGTGGGAGAATCCGGACGTTTCCACTCAAGACTTTGCCATTTGAACTCGGGCTCAAAATGGTGTATCTACATTTCGTGACAGGTTATTATGCGATCTAGAAAGTCATTACCTTACACTTGAACCATTCTTTGTGCTCAGAACAAATGCGAATCCAGGTGTTTTTATGGGCTTGAGTCCACTGTCTTCGAACCCATCTTGAACATGTTTTGTGATAATTCAGCACATCATGAATGATTGAATGCACAGTTCCAATACTATTATTACAAAAAACTAACAATTTGGGAAATTTTAACTCGCCTGTCTTTGCGAATAAGATCATTTCTGCAATTTTGAAGTACGGTAGTCAAATATCCATCTGGTTTTCCAGAGCGATGGAGATTAATTGCACTTGTTCTGTCCAAATTAAACTTTTCCACCCACTTATACATGTTACTGCGGTTTAAACACGTTTCACCGTACTGTTTCAACATTCCTGAGTAAATTTCCACCAGTTTCACACCTTTTGATAGGAAAATCTTATGACTGAATGTTGCTGTTCTGGTTTATATGTTTCAAGTACAGCTGACATTCTGAGATCAAAAAAGACGTTATGTTTAGATTAATTATGATCAAACAGCTAATTAAACGTGTTCCCAAGATTGCTAACTTGACCCTCAAAGTGTTTTATTGTCATTGAATTAACCGTTTTTCCCTACATCAATATGTTAATTACTGAACGTCCCTCGTATATTAATTCCTGCTTTTAAAACTTCTGTTTTCTTTTTTCCTGCTGTAAACTGTCATCAGTGATATACAGCTTTTCTTAATCTTATTTAAGTTTCTACCTCCTTTTTCAGTCGAATTAACTTGTGTTACTCCTTGGAGTTTTACTTCTTCATCAATTAGCGACTTAAATTCTTCTATGACTAAAGTTTCACGACGTTCCGTTTCAAGTCTTATTTTTGTCCTTTTTATCCTTCCTAAACAGCAAAATAAGAGATATCTAGACATTGTTATTTACCTTAATCATGAAGTTGATTTAAATAAAATAAAGCATTATTATAAGATTCATAATTAAAATAGTTGCGTTGCAAGATAAACAAATTAAAATTAATAAAACAAAGAAATAGGTAAATAAAAATAGGAAGAAAGAATACACGATTAATTAAAAATAAAAAATACATATGGTCACGTTTCATATGGATTATTTACAGTGTAAACACATGAAATAATCTTTGAATTATCATTTATAATATAATCTTTGAATTATTATTTGAAATAATCATTGAATTAAGGTTAATACATGGGAATTCCAAACGAATAGCAATTCAGAAGCTATTAATGAAATTATTTAAACAGACATTTATGTACACGTTTAAACAGAGATTCAAAAAGTTAAGGGTGTTTTAAATTGTAATTTCTAATTAAATTATTTTTTGAAAATTCATTGACAAATTAATATTATTTCTGTAAAAGAAAATCTTTTAACTGTATTTTAAATAAATTTATGGGATTTTTTTTATATGGTTTGGTAATTGAAATTAATTGTTATATTTTTAACAAGAGTAATCAAATTGATCATCCTAAGAGAATATGTCATCTAATAAAACATACAGAAAGTTTGCGTTATTTTAACTTAATGATACTTTCGTTATCATTAAAGAAACTTCTATCCATGCAGTTTGCAATGTTTCATCTACTGGTAAAAATTTATGTTATACCGTTAGAATTCATCCAGTGAATAAAAAAGATAAACTAGATCATAAAATATTCATTTGAATTATGTTCTGAACTCAAATCAAATTGTATTTAAATGTTAATAGGCGAGATGTAATTTATGATGTCCCAAATAATTCTACCAAAGTATTTCCAAGCAAGACAACATTCCAAAATCAGATTAAAGACCAGAAATAATTGGCTTATTTTATTATTAAATAATAATTTCTATATATTTATATTACTTGAAAAATCCAATATTTTGTTTTATTCTAATCGTATTAAAATAATCTGTTTCATTTCCAATTTACAAGGAGAAATATTCTATAAGAAGAAACAAATACTGATAAGAAACATGGCTGTCTGAATTTTAAAAAAATTACCATTTTATTTATTGTTTTATTTATTTTGATGTGAGCTGGACTATTTTCTTACATCTGATTTTGGATTTTGTGAACAGGGTCCAGAATTACAAGACCAAATACACAGGCAAGCATATGTACATTTGTCTGACAAAAAAGATTTTTTGGAACTGGGAATGTTGAAAGAAAAATTTTTTTACCGATTATTTACAATCTATTTTTTTTTTGTTTTTTATTTAAATGTCACCTTAAGGCAATAATTAAAAAAAAAACATATGGTTTCGGATTTTTTGATTTCTCTGTATACTTCATATTATAATTGCAGCTGGAAAAATGAAAGTCCAAATTAAATCAAAATAAGTAAAACGTTAAATAAAATGGTAATTTTTTTTTTAATTCAAATTCCTTATCAGTATTTCTTTTTTTCTTATGGAATACTACTCCCCTTTGTAAAGCGGAAATGAAACAGATTATTTTAATGTGATTAGGATAAAATAAAATATTGGATTTTTCATATAATATAAATTTATAAAAATTATTATTTAATATAAAATAAGCCTATTTCTAGTCTAATCTGATTTTGGATGAGAACAATAAAAAAATCTGATTTTACATTGACTTCTTCAAACTTAACAGACAGTACTACCTTGTGGGAGGAAAAAATGTACTAAATTTTTGCAAAAATTGGAAAAAGGGGTGAGGTTTTTTGGTCAAAATAAAATCACTAATCTTTACTGGGACACTAGTAAAAATATTTGTTACAAATTTTGATAAATTTATAATGCATTATGTGAATTGGTAAAAGCTTAGGATTTAAAGCGAAATATTACGCATCTTAATTAATCATTTATTTATATTTTTAATCACTTAATTCTTGATTCATATACTTGTTAAACAAAAACAATGAAGGAAATTTTAAAACATTTATCGTTCGTGTATAACTTAACCAAGAAAATAGTTGTAATTTTATATAATATTACAATGACTATATGTTTTATTGATTATAAAGAAATCCTTGTGTTAATATTGAAATGAAATTTTGTTTTCTTTTTCAGAGCGAAGAGGAATTGGTCATTCAAAAGGAAGAGGATTATGTCATTCAGAAGGAAGAGGATTATATCATTCAGATGGAAGAGAATAAGTATACAGAAATGAAAGACTGGATGATTAAAACTGTGTGCTATTTCAGCTCAGCTAATTTGATAAATCCTTTGCTTTTTATTTTGTATTAACCGAATACATTTATATTGTATTGCAGTTAATGCTGTTTTTATAATTCTTACAAAACCTTTAGGTCAATAAACCTCCTTTAACTTGAATGTTATTTATAAAATGTTATTATTTTGTGCACTATTATTAGAAAAAAATTGAATGCATATTTTCATGTTGGAAATAATATTAATATCTTGTCAGTCTATCATGTAGGTAATAATAATCTATCTGTAGGTAAATAATGTAGGCAATTATTTTTTTTTTTAAGTTGCCTGTAATAAGATTTGAATTTATCGATTCTAAGAGACGAAAATGTTATAATTTGAATATTTTTAATGACTTTGTAGCAAAGCATTTATCGTAATGTTTAACTTTTTATACGTTTAACAATCTTTTAAGTCTTTGATAAATATTAACATTAACCATTATTTTGTTATTTCTCCACTATAAAAATCTGATTTGTAAATATTTTTTTTTACGTTTTAACTGTTAAATCTATCAATTGTTTTATTTACATAACATTATCAGGGGGGGAGCAATTTTTCTTTGTGATTTATCAGTTTTATTTATTCCAGACTTCTGCCACAGTTTTTACCTGTTTTTTTTTTTTTTTACATCCCTCCATTTCATTTTACAGAATTCATTTTTTCAAAAAATAAATAATTAAAAATAAGCACAGGTTAATTTTAGTTCGGTGTAAATCTGTAGTTACTGTAGATATTAATAAATAAATTAACAAATTAAGAAAAACCTCGACATCTTAATACATGATCCACCACCTTAGTTCATAATTTTATAAGATTTTGTGGTAAATCTTTCTCTTATATTATTCATAAGATTTTTTTTAATATATTTTAAAAAGGATAATGTTAAAATAAATATTAAGTTGGAAGGATCATAATGACCTGACTTAGAAAATTTTGTTATTTAAGTAAAAAAATTACGAAGTATGGCATTAACAAATATCCATAGCAGACTGATAGAATAGGGAAAGCTTTAGGTACAGAAAAAATTAGAAATAATTCCTTAAGAATATTTGAATGTTATGTTGCTGTTTATTAGTGATGTAGGATGATAAATAAGGAAGATTTATCAGTTGCATCTTATCCCTTTTGGAAATCTATAAAGGTGATTACATAGTTTTATACATTATAAATCTATTCTCAATTATTGTTTTAAGGTTACAGATTTATTCTAAAAGCTTTGTTTTTTGAATAGCTCTTCCTATTCTCCAACTTGTTTATCTATGATTGGTTCAATTCAATTTTAAAGTATTTATGAGAGGATTTTCTATATCAAAGAGGGAAATCCCTCTACAGTTATTTACATCTGTTTTCTCTTTTTTTTAAGTTTCTCCTGTGTTTATTACAAGTTGATGGAATCCATTGTTAAATGCTACTAGCAGTTTGATTACACATGAGTTTGAAATGTCAAGAACAAAAAACACTCATCACTAAAGTATTATTTACCTTTTTAGATGGATAAAAACATCTTCAAGTGTCTATTAATCTTTCAGACTGGCAAGAGGAACACTAGGGAAATATTCTATACCCACTTTTCTTCTGGAAGCTTCTTTGTAGATATCTGAAAGTAATGAGTTAATTTATTTTATTAAATGGATATAGTTCACCACAATATTTCTTGTTATTGAACACATTTCCGTATCCGCATGTGTTCAAGTAAATTTAAAAATATTAATAAAAATTTTAAAAACAAATTGTATATTAGAACACCAAAATATTCGTTACATACAGAACTGTTAAATTATTAAAAATATGAACAAATAATAAAAGATGGAGAAATAAAAATAATGATAGAAAAAATGTTAAAAAATAATGTGAATATATAATTATATAAATTTTAATGTTTCTGCTTGTGTAAATTAAAAATGATGCTTAATGTAAGTTGAACAAATTAATTAGGCAGAATTAATATTTTCCTGAGTTCAACCAACTCAAATTGTAAAATTTTTAGACTTTATTCAGTATCATATTGTCTTATAAGTGTTTTATTTTATTCAGATGAAAATTAGGCAATTCATTTTTATTTTTTATGTTTTAATTCTGCTTTTTTTCTTCTATTTCCTTTTTTTTTCTTGCTGTAAACTATCATCAGTGATACACAGTTTTTTTTCTTAATCTTCTATAAGTTTCTATCTCCTTTTTAATAGAGTAAACTTGTGCATTTCTCTGTGGAGTTTACGTCTTCATCAATTACAGATTCCAATTTTTCTCTGACTAAAGCTATATGTCGTTCTGTTTCAAGTCTTATTCTTTTCTTTTTTTAACTTTCCTAAACAGCAAAATAAGATATATATATATATATACATCATTATTTACTGTAATCAAGAAACTGATTTAAATAAGGTTTTAAATTATAATAGTATTCGTCATTGAATAGTTTACATTGCATTGCAAAGCAAGCAAATTAAAATTAATAAAACAAACAAGTAGATAAATAAAAAAGTAAGAAATTTACAGATTATACTACTAATTAAAAATTAAAAAAAATCGTGTTCCATTTTAATTATTTACAGTGTAAACTCATGAAATAATATTAATACATGGGAATTCCAAAAAAATGGCAATTCAGAAACCGTTAATGAAGTTATTTGAGCACACATTTATAAACATGTTAATAACTGCTTCTTTTTATTAAATGCTTCCTTAGTCAATGCTTTTGTAATTTTTATTTTCAGTTTTATAATATTTTGTTTATATGATACTTTCTTGTACTACTAGTTAAATTTCTCTTTCTTTTATGGAGTCATCTGTTTGCTTATTTGCTGTTACAGAATGATGGTTAGAAATAACCAAGTCAGTTATAGCTGCCACAAAGAATGTTGAAGCTTGGATTAGTACGGTGCCTATTATCCAAATTGAAAACATTCAGTTTACTTTTCACACGCAGAAGTAAACTGCTTTCTTGTAAATACAACATATTATTTTATATTACTGGATGTAATTATGGATTACTTTTGGATATTTTCTAATTCTGCTTTTTATAATTTATAAATAATTAAGTATTTTTCCATAAAAAGAAATGTTATTATATATTTTTAAATATTATAAAAACGTAGGCCTATTCTCAACAAGTCTTATAATTACATCAACAGATAAACATCAAACGATACATTATTAACTAACATTGTAATTGTCTGATATATATAAACATAGTTTATAATCTTTTGTGATTTTATTTATTGTAAAAATAAACATGGAAAAGCCAAGTATTATAACTCAGGAAATGAGACACCTTTCTTAGAATCATATCAAGAAACAATATAGCTATATTGTTTCCTAAAGTTTTGTTACTTGTTTGCAGTTAAATTTGACTTACCTTACATATACATATGTTAATAAATTAAATTAATTCTAAAATTGGTAATAATGTTCAAAATGTACATTTAATTGCAAACAAGTTACAATAAATAAAATTACTTTAAATAAATATCAGGATAGATTATAAACTATTTTTATATATGTCAGACTATTATAATGTTAGATTTTATCATTTAACATTTGTCTGCTGATGTAATTATGAGAAATGGCCTACATTTTTATAATGTTTGAAAATATATCGTAACATTTTTTGTGGCAAGATAATTGTTTTAAAACTACTTCATAATATCATATAGTAACATAAAATAATAAGTTGTTACAGTAACGTAAAAAAGATAACATAAGTTTTATAATAAATAATTAGTTTACAAGAAAGCATTTTTCTTCTTTGAAAACTAAACTGAATGTTTTCAGTTTGGATAATAGCCACCGTACTACCCGTTGTATTCCAAGCTTCAACATTCTTTGCGGCAGCTATAATTGACATGGTTATTTCTAATCATCATTCTGTAAACATAAAAATCCATACAGCTGACCTTTTCATTTCTGATGGTCGGTCACTTATGGGATTTATAATGGGTACATGATTTAGTAACTGTACCTTCAACAGCAATATTGTACCGCCTTAGGGTATTAGGTGATGGTAGGATCGGTGCGTTTCAGCAATTGATAAATTAAAACCTTAACTTATCCATGTGTTTTTATTAATGAATGTGCAATCTTTGCTAAAAAGGACAAAAACAATAAAACAACAAAAAAAATTATATTGATTTTTTAATTAAAAATTACAATTTAAAGCACTCTTAATTTCCTGAATCTTTGTTAAACATGTACATAAATGTACATTCAAAAGCCATTATTTTCATTAACAGCTTCTGAATTGCTATTTGTTTGGAATCCTTATGTGGTAATTAACCTAATTATTATTTTATGTGTTTACATTGTAAATAACTAATGTGGAACATGATCATATGTATATTTTATTTTTAAATAATTGTGTATTCTGTATTTCTTAATATTTTTATTTATCCATTTGTCTGTTTTATTAATTTTAATTTGGTTGTCTTGCAATGTAACTACTTTAATTTTGAATTTTATTACCTCCAGATAATTAATGAAATGTTTTATCTATGATTAATAATTTAAATAATTTTCTAACTTTAGTAAACTAAACTGGACTTTAAAGTTATTTAAAAGACAAATACATCTTTTACAGTAATAAACAGCATTTTTGAAATGTGAAGATTTTAAAATAAATGAGATAATTTTTTTATTAAAGGAAAATATAATATAAACAATTTTACTAGCAAATTTATTTCCTTAAGTTCACATTATTTATTTTCTTAGGTTCGCTCATTTTATGTGAGTGAACTTAAGGAAATAAATTTGCTAGTATCATTGCTAAAATTAAACTGCGTAGTTTTGTTTAAAACATCTTCCAAATTAAGGTAAATAACAATTTGTAGATATCTCTTATTTTGCTCGAAACAGAATGGCACATAGGTTTAGTCAGAAAGAATTGAAGTCAGTAATTGATGAAGAAGTAAAATTCCAAGGAGTAACGCACAAGTTTAATCTACTGTAAAAGGATGTAGAAACTTATAAAGAAAAACTGTATATCACTGATGAATAGTTTACAACAAGAAAAAAAGAAAACAGAAGCTTTAAAAACAGAAATTAATATATTAAAAAGAATATTGAATCTAATTTTCATATGAATATGCCAAATAAAAAACATTTGATGACAATATAACAGCTTTAAACCATGAGTTAATAAGCACTAATCAAAACAATATGATACTGAATAAAAATGAGGTAAATCTGGAATTCGAGTTGGCTGAACTCAAGAAAAAATTAATTCTGCCTAATCGATTCAAGCAATTTATTGCTTTTTTTTGTGTATAACAAATATTTTAGTGTTCTAATATACAATTTGTTCTTTAATATGTAGTATTGATATTTTTGTATATACTGGAACACGTGCGCATACATAAGTGTGCTGAATAACAAGAAAAATTATGGTGAACTGTAACCATTCACTAAAATAAATGAACTCATTACTTCTGGGTATTTACATAGAAATTCTGCAGAAAAGTGGGTGGTAGAGTATTCCTGAAGTATTTTTTCTGCCTGTATGAAAGGAGATTATTTAGACACTTGAAGATATTTTTATCTGTCCAGAAAAGTAATATATTGTGGATAGTGTTTTATACAGAAATGTGTTAAATAATAATAAATATTATGGTAAACTAAATCCATTCACTAAAATAAATTAAAAGATGTAAATAACTGTAAAGGGATTTCCCTCTTATCTTTGACATCCTCTCATGAGCACTTCAAAATTGAATTGAACTGATCATAGATACACAACTGGGAGAATAGCAAGAGCGATTCAAAAAACAAAGCTCGTATGCAGAACAAATCTAGAACCTTAAAACAATAATAAGAGTAACTGCCTTTGTAAATTTCTAAAAGGCATATCCTTTTGAGAGGATAAGTTTCTATAAATAAAAAGATTGTTCCCTCCCTGATAATGTTATATAAATAAAACAGATTGATCGATTGTAACAATTAAATGTAATAAAATGTTTAAAAATCAGATTTTTATAATGGAGAAATAACAAAAAAAATGTATAATGCTATTATTTATCATATACTTAGAGATTGTTAAACTAATAAACTACCATGTAAAGGCAGTTAACTTGTATATAGATCTGAATACCATACTGTGGATATCGGTGTTCTTTGGTGGTTGGGTTACAATTAACCAAATGTCTAACAACGTAGTTAAAAATATTCTAATTATAATATTTTTAATTATTAGAACAAAGTTTACTAGATATTTTATAAATTCAAATCTTTTTATTTACAGTCAACTTATAGCCAAATGTACAGCCAAATAAATAAATAAAAAGTTGAAAACATTAACATTGGTAAATTAGGAGTATATAGAATTTTCATTTTATGATGTACAGATTATTACCTCCATGATAAACTCTACCGAGATTTTAAAATTATCTCCAATCTCAAAAGACGCATCTATAGAAAAAATAATTTAAATGTTTTTCTAATAATTATATTAATTTTGAAAAAATTATAAAATTTTATAAAAAATATTTAAGTTAAAGGGGGTTTCTTAACTTAAACATTTTGTAAAAGAATTATGACATTACCACAATACAGGAGATGTGTATTTTTTTTTAATATGAGATAAATAAATAACGGATTTATCAAATTATTCGAATTAAAATTTCATGATTTTTAATCATTACAGTCTTTCATTTTTCTTCTGAAAAAGATCAAATTGTTTTTCTCTATTAAGAAAAAAATTATACACGAATGAAAAATGAATAAAAAATTTTATAAAATTTTATTACATAAACAATAAATATTTAAAAATTATATTTATTGTTTTGTTTAACAAGTATACAAATGAAGAATTAAACTATTAGAAATATAAATAAATAATTAAGCTGCATTACATTTTTCTTATGATCCTAACTTTTTACCAATACAATTATAAATATTTACGAGTCCAATGTACATTATAAATTATCAAAGTTCAGAAAGGTCAGTTTGACGTACAGGATAAATGACTGGTATCCTGTCCTCTCCACAGTACCGTTAGCAGTGCCAACAGTATTTCAGATATCCGAGATAGAAATATGCGCATCTATTTGTTTACTAATATTATTACTTGTTTTAACAAGTAATGTATTAGGTAACCAGAAAGTGGTTTTCTTTCCAAACTCAATGCGGTGTTGTTCATTTGCAACGGTATTGTTCATTTGTATGTTTGTGTGTATGGGCAAATGTCCTTTTCCAAAACTTTAAGATTGCAGGCAAACCATTGTGGAAATTTTATTTATTAATTATTTTTAACTATTTAATACAAATAACTAGTAGTAATATATAGCTAGTAACATTTGGTTATCTGCCCTTGGGCAGGTCCCTTGTATTGACCATCTCCAATTTCCTATGTTACCAGCTAAACTTCTGAAATCTTAATCATTCCCCCATTTACAACTTATTTCTGGCAATTTTTACTCCTTTTTGATCTCTCCTTTTTGCACCTTTTATTTTTGTTTTAATCAATTCTCTGATGATATATCTAAATCAATTAACTCTACTATTCTGAATTGTTCTGATTACATTAATTATTATGTAATGCCATTACTTCATTTTTTAATTTTATTTGTATATTCAAATTTTTCCAATTTTCTTCATGGAAAAATTTCTTCAAATGCCTTCTTATTTTTCTTATTGTACAGTCTTTACATCTGTACATATGTATACTCCAGACAAAAGAACTTTTACGATACATTTCTTCAGCTTTTAACTCTATCTTACTGCTTAGTTTCAATTTTTTCTATTAAATGCCTCTTTATTTATTGCTGTTTTTTTGGGGTTTTTTTTTGTTTTCATATTAGAGATCTTCTCTTAACACAATACCTAAATATCTGTATTGGTTTTTTTCAATATTTCCTTCCTTCATGTAAACATTCATTGACTTATTGTCTCCTATCCACATCATTTTTGTTTTCTTATTCTCATTTTCATTCTATATATTATCATATTTCATCTAATTTTGAAATCATTTGTGAATATTCTGTACTGCAAAAAAAAATGTCTTCCACAAACCTTTCATTATTTATTATCCTTTCTCCTATACTTATTTGTTAAACTTCAAAATTTTTGATAGTAGTTTCAACACATATATTAAACAAGGTTTGCCTTACTTTTTCTTTGCAGGTCAAACCATTCAATTTGAGCATCCTTTATTTTATAGCTGTTTTTTTGTTTCAGATGCAGTTATTTAAATAATCTGTTATCTTACATATCTACTCTTTAATTTCTTTATATCTTCATTATTTTATCACGTTTAAACATGTGCAATGCTTTCTCTGTATTTATAAAAGCTACATTCTTTCCTTTACCTCTTTCTATATTACCTCTTTCTCTTACCAGTAGTCCCAAATCCCATGATTATTAATAAATTATTTTAATTTAAACATAGCAATTAAGAATAGATAATTGTTATAATTCTTGGATAAATAAAATTAACTGCCGCATTATTTGCTTGGATAAAAAACAATTGATAAATCTACATCGAAAAATAATGTAAATCCACACTTGCTATTTCTAGGAATATATGTGGCATATCTGCAAGAGGCTTGTAACTTGTGTCGAGTCATAGTTATGACAGTTTACAAGTATATAGATATCAGTCAGTCTGTTTAAAATTTTTGGATGTCAAAGATTGATCTGACCACAGTTTTATATTTCAAAATATCGTAAAAGAGGCAGCTTTGAAATCATCTTGAAAGAGATCACAGGTAGCTGTACTGCTTGTTATAGCTCTGATTTACCAATCAAGGATATGTTATTAATTAGAAGCCAACAATAGAAATATGGTTGGGAGACAGTATACAGAAACTCTCAGCATTATAACTGGTCTGATCAGGCCTTGATTCTCTATATCCTGTACAAGAAGACAGACACACCTGTTCAATACACCACCATTAAACTAAATAAATATTTTAACATGGAAGTTTGAAATAACCTAACCTGACTTAGTTTAGTTCAGCTAAAAAAATAAAATTCATACTAATGATTAAATTTATTACCTTATTTTTGTTGAATGTTTTTTTTCTATTTTCAAATAAAAAAGAAAAAATACTAGCCTAACCTTTTTTTCTAGCCAGATTCATATTATACAACAAAGAGATTGTGGGGGACCAACCCATTTACTGTTACCTCAAAAAAAAAAATTATAAAACATCTTGTAATATTACACAAAATTTGATTTTAAGGAAATCTGATGATGGAAAATGATTAGAGTCAGAAATTATTTCTAAATTTCTTCATCTGAATAGAAGTAATTTATATAATGCACAGTTTCAGTTAGTAAAATGGTGACCTATATACTTACAATCTATTTATCTTGTTCTATGAAAATAAATTATGTCTACGTTTTCACTATCAGTCCTAGTTTCTTTCATGGATGTGTCATGTATAAAGTGCTTCAAGTAAAATGGAAACTAATCAGAATTTCATTCCATGATACTAATGATGAACATAATATAATCAATATATAAAGTAGAAGAAAAAAGAAAATCTTATTTACAGGGTTGAATATTACCTGCATTTCTGTGGACTTGACATCGTGATATACAATAGTATATTCGCTTAATTATAAAAGGCAAAAAGATATAAAGGAAACTTCAAAAAAGAGTAGAAGAAACAATATTAAAATTTACTGTTGTTATATATTTATAACTCTCAATAAAAACATATTTATTGAAAAATGCTAAAACAGGATTTATCAGTTTTTGAAAATAAAAATTTCACTTCCAGTCTCACTGGATCAAAACTACTATTTCAAGGATGTAAATGAAGTTGTTATATATTTTAAGTATGACACCTCTGGTAAAGATTACATGTTTTTTTTTTTTCTGTTATAAGATAGTTTTTTTAGTTCCTTTCCGTTTTATAAATGTTTGTTAACATATAATAACTTATTGCATAAGCTTGATTAAGGAATTATATAATGTGAAATATTAACTACTCCACCCAATATGTGACAGATATTTATCACTTAGAATTCTGCCCAAAGCATAATATTACATATAGGTACATAATAATACTAAATTGTTATAAATAAAAATAATACCTTTAAGCTTTCTCTCTCATTGTGTGTGTCTCTCTCTCTCTCTCTCTCTCTCTCTATATATATATATATATATATATCTGTCAAAATATTGAAAGTTATATTGATAAAAATAAAAATTTGTAATATATTTTCTATTAAAAAAGAATATTTATTTTCAATTTTTTATTCATAATATAATCAAATGACCTTGAATAAATTAAACAAAAGAATAACAGTTATTTAAATAAAATAACCTAACCTTGTACCTGAACCTGAGATTTAACAATTTTGATAAATATTAATAATAATAATAATTTTTTCAAATATTTTTTAAAAGTTCATATTCATGAATATAATATATTGTAAAAATCAATTCCCAGTAACAATTTTAACTTAGACCAAACATGTAAATATATATATTTATTAATTTATTTCAGTAAAAGAAGCAGTATTTCCCGATTAACGACACATTAAGTTATTTAAAAAATGACATAACTCTCAAGAATAACAAGCATTCCATGTCATCGTTTTTAGGAAAAATAAATAATAAAGTAATTCACATTTTCTACTTAAACGAACCAAACTTATTATTTAGCAATCCATATTAGTATTTTGTAGGTGATTGTTGATTATATGACTAGCACCTTTACTGAAAAAGGAAAGTGACTGGAGGACTTCCGGGGTAGAATAATGGTACCAATAGAAAAGAAAAGAATTATGAAGAACATAGAACAATTAGCCTAGTATCACATGCTATTAAGGGTTATAAGTAAGAGGATATACAATAAATTGGATGGCAGTATTGAGGAAGAACAGTACGGATTTAGAATAGGTATTGGAACAAGGGACACTATAGGGCTACTGAGAGTAATAGGTGAAACATACATGGAAAGGAGGCGGAGAGTGTAACCCAGAAAAAGCGTGTCACAGAGTTATATGGGGTAAATTAACTTTTGAAAAAGAAGGGAGTTGACTGGAAAGAAAGTCTAATAAAAGAGCTGTACTATATAACCAGAGAATAAAAGTGAGGGTAGGAAACGAAATGACAAGAAGAATAGGGATTGGAAGGGGTGTGAGGCAGGGATGCTGCATGTCACCAATACTGTTTATTATATATCTGGAAGAAATAACTAAATAATCCCTGAAGAGCAAAAGAGGAATAAAGATTGGGGGAAGAATAAAACGTATAAGTTTTGCTGATGACTTGGCAATACTGGCAGGGAGCCCAAGTAAATTAAATTAAATGTTTGATGACTTAAATGAAACTTGAGAATGTCAGGGTATGAGCATCAATAGAAATAAGACAAAATGTATGGTATTACGTGGAAAAGAGGAGAGGATTGAGATTAAGTTAGGAAACAAAGTTTTAGTGCAGATGAAGAAATTTCAGTAGTTAAGGAGTTTATAACTGATGACCTGACTTGCACAGTAGAGATCGAAACAAGAATATCAAGAAATAAATAGGCATTTAATAAAAAGGGAAGACCACTGTGTGGATAGTTAAACTTAGCGTTAATGAAATGTTCTATTTGGAATGTGATGCTCTACGGAGCTGAAATATCGACTATGAGAAAGGCAGATAGGAAAGAAATTGAGTCTTTTGAGGTGTGGGTGTGGCACAGAATGATAAATGTCAGATCTAAAGACCAAGTAATAAATGAGGAAGTATTAAGAAGAATTGGAGAGAACAGGAAAAGCTAAATGTGATTGAATATAGGGAAAGGAACTTGCTGGGACATTGTATGAGAAGAAGGAGTTTGTAAGTAGGTACAATAGAAGGGTTGACGAATGGAAGGAAAGAAGAGATTTCAAATGATGGGTGGATTATGGAAAAGGGAGAATATGCTGAAACAAAGCAAAGGATAGAATAAGGTGGATAGCAACAGCCATGACAGGACCTACCCTAATGGCAGAACACTATGAAAGAATATTTCACTACAAAGACTTACTGAATAATAAAAATAACTATTTTCAGAGTTCAACTGATTGGTGCCTGTTTTACGTCATTAAAATCTCATTTGTCATGGTGATTAGAGAGATAGCACACAGCAACAAATTAATTATTCCTTTCAGCTGTGAAACTATTAAATACATTCCCTCTATTAATGAAAACTACAATAATTAGCAAAAATAAATACCAGAAGAATGCTACATATCCATAGAGAAACTGAACCCAGTAATACTTAATTCAGCAGTCTAGTTGAACTGATTTACTGCGAGGAGCTTTGTCCTTTATTCTACAACCTTTTCTTTTGTTTTGCATTATGTTGCTTACCAAAACATTCTAGATATTAAAAAATCATCAAATTGTCACAATAATTTATTCACCACCCAGATTATTAAATAAGTACACCTAAAATTTGAAAATATTATTTATTCTCTTAGAATAAATTCCACATGAATACTATATTTACAAAAGTTGTATTATTCCTTTGGGTGCGAGTTCTTAACCACTGAAGAGAACTTACAGCCAAGATTTTGTTAAAATTTTTTATACAAATCATTTTATTCATTTAATAATTGCTCATAGAAATCTTTAATTATAAATACATTCCCAGCTAGAAAATCACAAAAAAACAAAACAGCTGGCTGAAATTTGAAAAATCATTTATGAAACATTATTTAAAATTTTGTTTGCCTTCGTTTCATGAGCCAAAATACTTTTGAAAAAATTTTGAAGAAAGTCTGACAATTATGGATAAATGAATGACAAAAGCTATTTTAATTTAACTTTTCTTTTCCATTCTGTGTTAATAACAGGACTAGGCAGAATTGCACTTTGCCCATTTTTTTTAATGGTAAGAAATGAATTTTATAATACATAAATGACCCCTAACCAGTATTCAAACCTAGAACATTCTGGATGAAAGTCAAAGATCTCTGTCACAGATGACAGTAATTTTAAACAACTAATAATTTATACCAATGAAATCTTAGCTACTAAATCATGAAAAAGATTTTTTGCAAAATTAGCATTGAGTTTCTCAATTGAAATGTAAAAGAGAAAATCTTCAAGGAAGTTGTTTAAAATTTTTTATTCTCATTGAATTTTTTTGCTAAAAAGCATTCAAGGCAACTAAATTTTTTCCTACTCATTTTTTATTCATTAAGAAACACCCTGATTAACTCACCAAGCTTGTCTAGTAGTTAAACTTGTCATCACAAATCAGCTGATTTTGAAGTTGAGGGTTCTAATCGTAGTAAAGGCACTACTTTTATACAGTAAAAGGTGCTACCTTTTAGTACTAGGTACTAAGTTCCTAGTAAAGGTACTTAGACAGATTTGAATAGTAGATCGTGGATACCAATGTTCTTTGGTGATTTTTTTTTGATCCCATCCCCCTAAGCCCGGACCCGCCACAGAAGCACACTCTGACCTAGGGTTGCCATTCCCTATAACCTTCCAGGCGACCATGCCAAAGCCGGCTATGCCGTCCCCGGCACAGGGTACCACCCAGTCAGCTGGGACTAGGTCCTCTCAGTTGCCTGCCTCAAATCAGTGGTCCACTAACCGGGTCTCGGTCTTTATTTGCCTGCCTCAAATCAGAGGACCCCCACAGGGGGGGACCTCCGATCAGGACTCGATCTTTACACTTCCCTTCCTACTCACCCCAGGAGTCCCCGCTTACTCATCAGAAGTGCGACACCTCAGCATCACATCCTCATGAACAGGGCTATCCAGCCACACCCTACACTACCCTACGAAGTACCATCCTCTTCCTCTTCAATTTCCTCCATCGCCTTCCTTTTCAAAATGTTGATCACCATCTTACCAATTAGTTTATTAATTAATAAACTATTTTAGTTTATACAATTAGTTAAAGTTTCTAGGGCTATGCAACATTGCCTCTATCACATTATCTGGTGTTATGGCACCAACAATAGCCAGCACTTCCCTCCTAGCCTCCTCCCATCTAAAACAGTTAAACACTGTGTGTTCAACCATATCTCATTGCCCACAATACCTACACTCTGGCGACCTCCTTTGGTGATTGGGTTTCAATTAACCACACATCTCAGGAATAGTTGACCTAAGACTGTACAAGACTAGACTCATTTATATTCATATGTATCATCCTCTGAAGTAATACCTTACGGTGGTTCCAGAGGCTAAACAAAAAAAAAGCATCTGAGCAAGTACATGCCAAACATAAATTTATCATCATTACATACTAGCAACATAATGGCAAATATTTCAAATAACAACCACAAATAAAATTTCTACTATGTAAATTTTTATATCTTGTTCAAATAATACAAGTTCATTAAACAGGTTTTGGCAATCATCATCAGCCCCACACATAGCTAGAAATCAGACATACATCAAATAGGCATTAGCCTATTATTTTGTAGATAAATTATTACCTACAAAAAATGTAAATTGATAATTTTCTCTCTTAATACACTAATTTTTCTAATATGTCAAATAAATGTGTATATAGTTTCTCACAAAGAAATGGAAAGGATTTCAAAGCATGTTCTAAAAGTACAAATAAAGAAAAATGTTCATTTAAACATAGTCAGGAAACACTTTTTTTTCAGTTATAGTTTGCGAAAAAGTTTATCCTGATTTCTACTGCAATGATAAAACGAAGAAGCCATATCAAAATTCTTCAAACTTAAATAAAGTAAAAGATTAGAAGCTTTTGAAATGTGGTGCTATAGGAGAATGTTAAAAATCAGATAGATGGATAAAGTGACAAATGAAGAGGTATTGCGGCAGATACATGAAGAAAAAAGCATTTTGAAAAATATAGTTAAAAGAAGAGACAGACTTATAGGCCACGTATTAAGGCATCCTGGAATAGTCGCTTTAATATTGGAGGAACAGGTAGAAGGAAAAAATTGAGTAGGCAAGCCCTTTTGGAATATGTAAAAGAAATTGTTAGGGATGTAGGATGTAGGGGACATACCGAAATGAAACGATTAGCACTAGATAGGGAATCTTGGAGAGCTGCATCAAACCAGTCAAATGACTGAAGACAAAAAAAAAATAAAGGCATAAGGTTGACACTTTCATATGGGTTTCGACCTGAAGTACTAAATAAAATAAGTCTCTGAACTGTTTCTTGTATATTGTTTGAGAGAATTATTGTATAACACAAAAACTGGTTTCACTAAATATAATTTGAAATGTAATGCTTAACAGCAGATGAGGCTAGTTTACTACATTCTCATTCATTTTCCTTAATGTTGTTTGTATGTTTTACTTAATATTATTTCATTTATTTATATTTTAAATAATTAATTATCACATTTATCACATCTTTCTTTACTTCACAATAAATTGTGTATTTTGTGATGCTGTTCTGATCAAGGTTTTACCACGGTTTCCCTTGATCCATCCAGGCAAATGCTAAGGTAGTTTCCTTTTGTTTATGCATGGAGTATTATACCTACCCATTCTTGATGTGATCTGTATTATTTATTATATATAAATCAGAATTTATGGTTTATTATTTATTTTCAGTTCAAATTACAAACAATATGAAAAACAGAAAGAAAAAGATTATAGGCTTTTGAAGCGTGGTATTGAAGATTGATATTGAAAACTAGGTGGAAAACTAACATTTTTTTTCTCTTGATTTTATTTATATTAATTTTCTTATAAATAAATTCACTATAAATTTTGATAAAAATTTTTACTTCTTCATTGACAATTTAATAAACTTTTAGTTTTAGTATATCTAAAAAAAATTTTTCTTTCGACTAAAATATTTTGAGCTTTATCACAATTTTCTAAAAAATTGTGATAAATATATTTCTATAATTTAGATCCGGTAGATCAGACTTCATCTCCTTTTTTTAATTTTTTTTTTTAATTTAAATATATTGATTTATTAATAATTATTAACCTGTGATTGTAAAAAGATTTTCCGTTAAATAATAACAATAAAAAAATTATAAAAAAATATCAGAACTTGTTAATGGAATAAAATTTTATGAACTTTTAATTTAAAAAAAAAAGTATATGTAATTTAATAGGCATACAAGGAAGTCATATTTTTTTAAAAAATCAAATCCCACCTCTTAAAATTGAAACATAAGATTTTTGTTCTGTTGCACTATCTCCGTTCGGTTTAAATATTCTTTTAAAGTTTATACTTCATATACACACACACACACACACATAGAGAGAGAGAGAGAGCTATCAAGAAATGTCTACAATTTTTTTTAAATTATAGACCCCGGACCTTTTTGCTTTTTACTGTTTTTTTTTTTTTTTTTTTTAATAAAGGTATTACTTCAGAGGATGAATGAAGATGATATGTATGAATGTAAATGAAATATAGTCTTGTACAACCTCAGTTCGACCATTCCTGAGATGTGAGGTTAATTGAAAAACCTAACCACCAAAGAATACCGGTATCCACGATCTAGTATTCAAGTACGTACAAAATAACTATCTTTACAAGGATTTGAACCTTAGAACTCTCGACTTCGAAATCAGCTGATTAGCGATGACGAGTTAACCACTAGACCAGCCCGGTGGGCAAATAGACCTAAAATACAGTGTACCTAAAATCCTGGACCCAATGGACCCTGGACTTAAAATGGAAGTCGAAAGTTCCAGCGTTCAAGTCCTAGTAAAGACAGTTTTTTTTACACGGATTTGAATACTAGATCGTGGATACCGGTGTTCTTTGGTGGTTGGGTTTCAATTAACCATACATCTCAGGAATGGTCGAACTGAGAATGTACAAGACTACACTTCATTCACACTCATAGATATCATCCTTATTCATCCTCTGAAGTAATACCTTACGGTGGTTCCGGAGGCTAAACAGAAAAGAAAGAAGTAGTTTTTGAAGAAAACGTTAACAGACATACACACAAACAAACACAGACGCAAACTGTTATCCCAAACGCATATACCGTCTCCGTTTCGTCGAGGGTAAATAAAAAACAAGTAACTCTATATATACGGATCGCAAATCAGCTGATTTTGAAGTCGAGAATTCTACGGTTCAAATCCTAGTAAAGGCAGTTACATTTATACGGATTTGAATACTAGATCGTGGATACCGGTGTTCTTTGGTGGTTGGGTTTCAATTAACCATACATCTCAGGAATGGTCGAACTGAGACTGTACAAGACTACACTTCATTTACACTCATACATATCATCCTGTTTCATCCTCTGATGTAGTACCTCAACGGTAATTCCCGGAGGCTAAACAGTAGATAGAAAAAAGAAAGAAGGACCTAAAATGCAAAAAGGTTTTTTGAAAATTTTCTTCTTCTTATTTTAACTTTTAATGAAGGGAGTGTTAAATTTAGAGAAAACTTTATTTAAGTAAATTTGTTAAGATTAACCTATATATAAATATTTTTTAGGAAAATGTATCTTAAAATTTATTTCTCACCTCTAAAAAATATATATTTTGTTTCTTGTTTTTTGGCTAAAGGGCTAGTAAAATTAAAGTAGCTTTGGCACCTATATTATATTCCGGACCCAAAATGCGAAACAATTGTTTTTCATTATCGTAAAAGTTATACTTTTTTATATTTTTTCAACATTTTTAAACAATTGTCATTTAAAGTAATATTTTTTGTTAGAGATCACTTCTTTATAAATTAATTTCTCATCAATTTTCACCCAAAGAGAAAGGTGACCCCTAAAATCAAAACATTTTTTATTCGATTGTTTGGGAATTTTGATTTTTAAATCTTACTTTGGTAATCGTGATTTGACCGGCAAAGGCGGGAACGTCAGGTAATACTTTGTCAGCTTTTATTTTTTGTATTAGCGTCCTAATTCAACCCCCAAAGTGTTGCCACAAAAATTGGGAACCGCTTGCATGCAGATTAAAATTTCAATCGTAAGAACCTTTTTTATTCTAATATTAAAAATTAAAATAAATATAAAATATTAAAAAGATAATTACAGCCACTTATGAAAGATAATTTATGTGTAGCCTATGAAAAAATCTAAAATCTGATTGGAATTCGAACCCAGAATCTTCCCGTTGAAAGGGATAGACACTACTACTCCACCACGGCGGTTGATAGAAGGGTATGTAATAATAATAATAGTAATAATAATAATAATAAAAGAAACATTAATTAAATCATGAAATTAAAACATAATTCAAGGTAAGCGTGTGTAATTTCTGTAATTAATTTTTTAAATGTTTATATTTAACTGTGGTTTACTGAAAACTATACAATTCACAGAGAATAATAATACTGTAATGTATTATTACTGTAATAATAAATAAAATTTATTCATAAGTTTTTATTTATGTATTACCTACGTAAATAGTAACGTAAAGAATATAATTTTTGTTTACTCTGCATTTATTTCAAAGGAACGTGATATATTTAAAAAAATTATTACGTGCCATTTGTTTTATTGTATAGTACACAATTAATAAAAAAGTAAACAAACATATAAATATGACACATGTCATATAATATGGTCACGTATTAATTTTTATTTTATTACAATTAACAATTAACAATTAATTAAAATATTACGTAAGTAAAATCTTGATTTCATTTTTATCTCATTGTTTAATTAATTTGAATTGGTTTTGATATTATTGTCATTTGTTACTTTGTATGTTGAAATTTAAATAATTGGCTTCATACACACACGCCCGCATATATATATATATATATATATAGTACAGAGTGATTCAGGAGGACAAGGCAATACTTTGACAACTCATTCTAGAGGCTAAAAATAAGAAAAAAGTACATATAAACATAGCTCCGAAAACGCTTCGTTCTCTAGTTATACAGGGTGAATGATTTCGCCCGAGTTTCAGTTCCTCCGGGTAAATTAAGGCTTTCTGAAATTTTGGGAAAGTCAAGTAAGGGGCAAATTCAATTGTTTCTTATGGTTTTTGAGCTGGAAAATCGAAAAAAATGGTGGTCCCAGAACTGTATCTCTCTTACTTTCTAAGATATCTCATGTAAAACTCCAAAAATAGGGTCAAAAAACACATTTTTTTACGTTTGACGTACAATAACGTTGTTAAATTGGCAATAAATCATACATTTTTTAAACATAAATTGTAGAGAATTTAATTATAAGAAGATTGATGTAAATAATGTCAACAAAAAACAAATAAAATTTTAAACATGTCGACTTTTATTAACAACAAAACCGACGAAAACTTACAAAAAAGAAAACAGATGTGTCTAGTAGGTACAATAATTTTAGACCTACGGAAAACAAGTTGGCAACATAGATTTTTTTCATTACAAAAATACTACGTTGTCAGCTAATTGTGGTAATGTGTTAAATAACCTTTCGCTGATCAATCGTGTTTGCAATATTACGTCGAATTCTTATCGTAAAAATTTCAGAAAACTGTTAAGAAGTGTAATTTTGTATTCATTTTACAGTGCATAAAAATCAAGTCTGTTAAAAAAAGTGAAATTCTGTTTAGTTTTGTTTTGAAAAATGCCGCGTATCTTCACTAATGCCGAATATGCCGACATGATTTTCATCTATGGATTTTGCAATGGAAGTGCTGCGGCAGCGGTTACGGAATATCGACATAGATATCCTGGTCGTGTTGTACCAAATCGTAAAAGTATTTATTAGAATTTTTAATAATCTTTGTTAGAACGGTACACATCCCAGCGCTCATATTTCATCTGAACGACAAGCAAATCATGCTGATGAAGGTGAAAACAGCAGACGGTTCAACGTAGTCCGGCAACGAGCACACGATTAATTGCAACACGGCTCAATATTTCACAAAGTAGAGTATGGAAGACATTAAATAATAATGGATTGCATCCTTTTCATATTCAGAAAGTGCAACATCTCCAGCCTGGTGACTACGCCAGCCGGCTGTAATTTTGTCAACGGGTTAATAAGAATCAACATTTAATTCCATTTATACTATTTTCGGATGAAGCTACTTTCACTCGTAACTGAATAAACAACACACGGAATCCCCCGAAGGGGAGTCTTATTCTTTAAGACTTTGGGGGTTGGCGTCCCCACGGGCCTAGCCTCTGCAGCTTTTCTTCCCACTACACACTTGGCTGCAGAATACTTTTCACTATACACGTATGCTACACCAGGTACACTACATGAATTACAACATATACATTTACTCGGCTACACAACAACATCCAACACAGTTTTCTCTTTCACCTACACTTGATGGTGTTGCGACATCGTACGAACTGCAACCGTAACCCAAGTTGGGAACTATCGTGCCGGATATGGTCGAGGAACCTCCCGACCCAAAGGCGTCGGAGTTATCTAAGGTGAAGAACACAAAAAAGAAAAATATAATCACGTACAACTGAATTCTGTATAATTTCCTGAGTATATTTATTATGTTTATTATTATATTTATATTTTTTACTTTATTTTAATTTTATGAACATTATTCATTGGAATGTTTGAGGTGTACGGTCCCGCATTGCAGATATTGGAGTTCTGGCGCAGCTGCATGATCCGATTGTCATGTGTTTCCAGGAGACTCATCTTCTGCGACATGACCCAATGGCACTGAGGGGATACTTTTGTGAGAGGTTCGACTGTGTAGTGGACGGTAGAGAGAGTGGTGGAGTGGCTATTTTCATAAAGGATGAGGTATCAGCTACAAGGATTCAACTGATCACTCTCGTTCCTGCTGTTGCAGTGAAGATCTCTGTCCCCTTCAAGTTGCGTATCTGCAATCTATATCTCTCACCGAACACTGAGTTCAGCGCTCTGGATATCTCAGACCTCCTCGCACAAATACCATCTCCATCATTAATAGTGGGAGACTTCAAAACCCACCATGTTTCTTGGGGCTCGACTTTCTGCTCCACTCGGGGAAATATAGTACACAATGTAAGACAGGACTTAGACCTTTGTTTGCTGAATGATGGGTCTCATACATTCATGTCCTTATCATCTGGTACTATGTCTAGTATCGATCTCTCCATCTGCTCGTCGGCTTTACTCCCTTGTTTTGGTTGGTCTGTTTGTGAAGATTTTCATGGCAGCGACCATAAACCAATTGTTCTTCGTTTCGGTGTGGACCACGAGATTCGGAGGTGGATTGTTGAAAAGGCGAATTGGGATGGATATCGTACGGCCTTCCAATCGCAGTGTGACGTCGGTGCGGGCGTCCTTGAACAACTTTCCTCTCTTACGTCCAAAATACTTGAGACTGCCAGCAGATATGTCCCACAAACATCGGGCAATCCTAAACGTCCTTCCATTCCGTGGTGGAATGATGATTGCAAGTGTGCTATTCGGAATCGACGGCGTGCTCTACGCAAATTCCATAATCGACCTACAACTGAACATCTAGATGTGTACCGCAGAGCTAGGGCGGTGTGCCGTCGGGTCTTCTTGACCGCTAAGAGGAATTCGTGGACGAAGTATGTGAACTCCATCTCACGTACTACTCCCGCATCTACTGTGTGGAGAAAAATCCATGCAATTTTCAGGTCGCCAGGGCATTCTATTCTCGGTCTCGTCGATGAGAGGAAACTCCTTGCATCATCTTCGGCTGCAGCAAATGCTTTAGCGAAATCTTTCCGTTCGGTGTCTCTCTCCTCGTCATATAGTAACGACTTTCAGAGGTACAAAGCAAGTAATGGCATTGAATATTGGTGTTTCGGTTGGTGAATTGAACACTCCATTTTTACTTAAAGAATTGTTACACGCACTTAGGAACTCGCGTGACACTTCCCCTGGACCGGACAACGTTCGCCTTTGTATGCTTTCGCACCTTCCTGACTCAGCTCTACAACATCTTTTGAGTATTTACAATGGTTTATTCTTCGGACGAGTCTATCCGCCTGACTCGTCGGAGGCATTTATTATACCAGTACTAAAGCCTGGCAAAGAGAAAACCGATCCCTTAAGCTACCGCCCTATTTCTTTAACAAGCGTGTTGTGTAAAGTAATGGAGAGGATGGTGAACCACAGGCTTGCGTGGTACTTAGAGAAACATGGCTTTATTTCTTCGTGTTTCGTGTTCGTGTAGACGATTCACTTTCAGACAGTGTCATCTCAGAAAATGGGGTACCGCAAGGTAGTGTATTAAGTGCCACCTTGTTTTCTGTGGCCATAAACAGCATTACCACTTATGTACAGCTTTTGACGCAGTTCTTAAGAATCCTAATTTGAGGAAGTATGAGGACCGTCCACGTTGTACTGCGCCTGTGGGTGTCCGTACACGACGTCTGCTGCAGCGTATGAATGTTGGTATTCCCTCGTTTTTTCCATCGTGTCCGTGCTCGAATCCAGTTTCTCCTCACCAAGTCGAACCCAGACATGGTGGTATACACTGATGGGTCGAAGCATGACGGTAACGTTGGTTGTGCTTTTGTTTTAAATGAACAGACTTATATGTTTGGCCTACCCGGTGTTACGAGTGTGTTCACCGTGGAACTACTCGCTGTGGATAGGGCTCTAAGTATCGTTGGCCCTAAATATAGAAACATTCTTATTTGCAGTGACTCGTACAGTGCTCTCCAGGCGTTGGAAAACCTTTATTCTGGGCATCCTGTCGTCGTTGGCATTTCTGATAAAATCGCTGAGTTACAAAAACGAAGCAAGGGGGTAGGTTTTTGCTGGATCCCTAGCCACGTTGGGATTCTTGGTAATGAGAGGGCGGATTCTGCTGCGAAAGATGCGTGTATTCAGCCTCTTTTCACCACCCGAGTTACTACCTTTGATTTTATTAATCATATAAAACAATCACCGCGAGCAAGGTGGCAAAGTGGCTGGACGGCTGTCGTCGATAGTAAACTTCGACGGATTAAAGACTCAGTGTTGCCCTGGGGCTCCTTTTGCAGGAACTCTCGTCGTGAGGAAGTGGTCCTCTGCCGGTTACGGTTGGGACATACGAGGGTCACACACGAATATCTAATGTCAGGAGGAGACCCACATCTGTGCACACGATGCAACTGCCGCATGACAGTGCACCACATTCTCATGGACTGTGTATGTTGTGAGGCATTGCGTCGTCAGTTTAATATACCCAGCAGCATTCGTGATGTCTTGGGCAATGATGGCAGGGTTTTAGAGCGAATGTTTCTCTTTTTGCATAGTACTGGGTTACTGCAAAGGATTTAATATACTTATATATATTTTTCTGTAAGGAGAGTTTTTTAATCATTTTAACCTTTATTTTCGATTTGATTTTTTAGTTTAACTTTACTATCCGGGGTGGGGATTTTTGCACAACCCATCAGAGTTAGATAAGTTTTTATACTTTCTTTATTCTATTATTTTATCTTTAATGTTTTATCAGCTTTGTCTGTGATATTAGTTTTGGGTTTTATTTTGCCTTCTTGGCTTGTTTAAGTAAATTTTTATTTCATGACTAATATTACATTTACACCTTGTATAGCTTATTATTTCGGAGTTATATTACCCTTTTAATAATAACTACCGGGCGATGATAACGCCCAAGCGTTTTTCGCCCACAAACAACAAAAAAAAAAACTTACGGAATGCGCTTCGGTGGTCTGAAGAAAACCCACATGCTACAGCGGAAAAAAAATTTCAGTGAATGTTTGGTGTGGTATAATAGATGACCAATTAATTGATCCTTTCATACTACAACATCGTGTCACAGGGAGAAATTATCTGGAATTTTTACGTAATGAATTTATTATATTGTTGGAAAATATCCCCCTGGCACAACGAATTGAAATGTATTACCAACTTGATGGAGCTCCTACACATTTCACTAATGAAGTAAGGCAACGTCTTGTTGAAAAGTTTGCTGGTAAATGGATAGGACGTGGAGGGCCGGTTAATTGGCCACCGAGAACCCCAGACCTCACTCCGTTGGATTATTGTTTGTGGGGATGGTTAAAAAATGAGGTTTACAAGTAAAAAGTAGACACACGCGATGTACCGATTGTTCGCATTCTCAACGCTGGAGCTGTAATCAAGGAACGCAAAGATACCGTTAGACTGGCAACACAAAATGTAGTACAACACGTTGAAAAGTGCATTGAACACAACGGTGGCATTTTTGAAAGTTATTAAACCACATTAAATACTACTTGTAAGCAGAATTTTATCGTTATCATAAAAAAACAGTAAGTATTCTTTCTTCCTGCAGTTATTTTCTACTGTACATAACGAAAAAGTTTTTTCAATCTGTTTTGTTGTTAATAAAAGTCGACATGTTTAAAATTTATTTTCCTTTCTATTAACATTATTTACATCATTCTTCTTATAATTAAATTCTCTACAATTTATATTTTAAAAAATGTATGATTTATTGCCAATTTAACAACGTTATTGTACGTAAAACATAAAAAAATGTGTTTTTTGACCCTATTTTTGGCGTTTTACATGGGATATCTTAAAAACTAAGAGAGATACAGTTCTGAGACCTATTTTTTTCGATTTCCCAGCTCAAAATCCATAAGAAACAATTGATTTTTCTCCTTAATTGACCTTCCCAGAATTTAAGAAAGCCTTAATTTACCCGGAGGAACTGAAACTCGAGCTAAATCTTTCACTCTGTATAACTCGCCTAACGAAGCATTTTCTGACCTATGTTTATATGAACTTTTTTCTAATAAGAAAAATTAAAGCTAGAAATATCTAGCTTCTAGAATGGGTTGTCAAAGTATTGCCCTATTCTCCTGAATCATTCTGTATAGTTGTTTGATTGTTATAACGTTTAACATTTAAAAGGCTTTGTTTCATTAATTAATTTTAATTGTGTTTCATTTAATTTTAATCAGTACTTTTAAATTAATGAAAACAATAAAATCACTCGAGTGTAAATAAATTTTATTGTGTTTTTATAATTTCCTTTTTTTTTATTTATTTTTTAAAATTATATGTTATGACGTATTTATCGAAATTTAATTTGTTATGGTATAATTATAGTATTAGATATAATATGAAAAAATAAAAATAATAATTTTGCTTGTAATATTAAAAAATTTCCATGAAGGAGAAAAACAGAAGATTAATTATGAAAAATAACTAATTTAACCTTGTGTATTTTATTATAGAACTTATACATAGGTTGTGGTACTGAATTATAATTTACGTATAAAAGCGTATCTATAAAACAATTTGCTTTGGTTTTGTGTTTTTGTTTTTCTAATTTGTTATTGGTGTTGACGTAATTTCCTGCAGTTTATATGAAAAAACAATTAATTCATCGTTTTTCTATGTAATTTTTTATTATTAAGATGACAATTTTAATTAATAATTTTATCTTACTTTTATAATTATAGTAATTATTTGAAACCTGCCTATTACCTCGCCAACCCTCCTCTTTTCTCGTAAATAAATAATATTCATCGTTGTTAAAATCACTAAAGAAAAATTTAATATTTTTTGATTTGAGAATTAATTACGTATGTAGGTTTCGGCACCTTTTAAGAATTTTTTTTCTCTACGTAAACTTAGTGAGATAATAGACAGGTATCAAATCTGTTGTCACGACTTACGCGTTAACATTTCTACAGACTTACAGAATTTAAATAAATAAATAAAAGAATAAACTCGGTGCTACGATGTGAAAATTTGCCGCTGAAGTATAAGATGCTTTCGAATGAATTAATTAACATACTTTTATTTCCCTTTTACAAAAAAATAATTGCAATATATAATTAAAAAACGAAATATAACCAGTGTGCAGTTATGAATCAGTTTATATAATACTAGCTCCCTGTCGCATTAATTATTAACCTCTGTAAAAATGTTTGAATTAAAATGAAAAAGTATATAAAATTTTATTTATTAATAATTTCGATAAACAACATAAACTATAAACATTTTTGTTTTCATTTAATCAGTGTTCAAAATCCCACCATTCTTTTATAAATACTCTGTATTGTATATCGATTTCTAATGATATAGTAATTCTAGCTGAGAGTAAAAAAGATTCGGAAGAAACAATGAACGGTATGGATGAAGTTCTACGCAAAAACTACCGCATGAAGATGAAAAAAGAACAAAATGAAAGTGATGAAATGTAGTAGAAATAATGTAGATGAACTACTGAATATAAAAATAGGAAGAGAAAAGATTACGGAGGTAGACGAATTTTGTTATTTGGGAAGTAGAATTACTAAAGATGGATGAAGCAGGAGCGATATAAAATACCGAAAAGTACAGGCGAAACGAGCCTTCATACAGAAATATAATTTATTTATATTAAAAATTAATTTAAACGTCAGAAAAAAATTGTTGAAAGTATATATTTGGAGCTTAGCTTTATGTAGAAGTGAAACTTGAACGATCGGAGTACCTGAGAAAAAAAGATTAGAACCTTTTGAAATGTGATGCTATAGGAGAATGTTAAAAATCAGACGGGTGGATGAAATGACAAATAAAGAGGTGTTATGGTAAATTGATGAAGAAAGATACATTTGGAAAAATATAATTAAAAGTAGAAATAGACTTATAGGCCATATATTAACGCATCCTGGAAAAGTCGCTTTAATATTGGAGAGTTAGATAGAAGGGAAAAATTGTGTAGGAAGGCAACGTTTGGAATATGTAAAACAAATTTTTAGGGATGTAGGATATAGGGGGGTATACCGAAATGAAACGACTGGCACTAGATAGGGAATCTTGGAGAGCTGCATCAAACCAGTTACACAAAATTTTTTTGTGTGTCTTTAAGCATAGAAGTAGTGGAAGTGGCCAAAAATAATATACTTTGGGGACAATACTGGGGATGGGGGAGCCAATCAAAGTTTAAAAATATTGATTTTTTTGAATTTTTAAACTTTTTTCATGTATCATTATTCTATCGCTACATAAAATTAAATAACCAATGCTACGAAAATATAACAACTTTGTTGTCAGCTTTTTATTTTTAAAGCTAACGGAAAACTATTTACATGTATTTTTTATCAATTTTTGTTACTGTTTTAACAAATAAATTTACTTCATTAAAATTTTTTCATAAATTGTTTTATATTTTTGTATTATATTATAAGTAGTATTCCTTCTGCTTTTTTTTAACGGTTAAATGCAAATTAATGTTTCATGTAAAGCGTGTTGTTTAGAACAAAATTAACATGTTTAAAGAATAGTTTCGTGTAAAATGTTGATAAATATAAAGTAGTTTTTCGGTTAAGTTTTGTGTTCGAATAAGTTATATTTCTGCGTATATATTATTCAATTTTGTGTAAATCTCCTAATATATATATTTTCTTTTTAAGTCTGACTATAAATGACTATTTTCTTGGGTTAAATTTTTTACGAGAACAAATTAAGTAAGTAAAACTACTTTATGTAAGTTATATACATTTTTTTAAAATTATTTTTATTTATAGTCGTATCAACAATTAAAATTATTAGCGACTTATCAGTGTAATGTATATATACCGGTAAATGTGTAGTCTTGAACAATTTCAGGCCGACCATTCCTGAGAAGTGTGGTTAATTGAAACTCAACCTTTAAAAAACAGTGATATCCACGATCTAGCATTCAGATCCTAATAAAAGCAACTGCCTTTATTAGGATTTGAACCTGAGAACTTTCGACTTCGAAATCAACTGATATACTATGTCGAGGTTACCACTAGACCAACTCGGTGGGTGAATAAAAAAAAGTTATTTTCCTAGAAAATAGAATAATAGCTAAAAATAGACTTATTATAATTTATTTTATTGACAGTTAATCATGGGTTGTATTTCTAATAAATAAAGGTTTTTATTTTTTATTTTTATGGAAATTATTGAAAAAATTTTGTAGTTACATATAATTCTTTCAGTTAACGTTGTAAAATAATGGCAGTCTTGCAAATTTGAGATATTTTAAGAAAATCAAGCTAATTAATACTATTTTTCTATTATATTTTACTTAATAAATATTTAGTTTTTTTTTCAGTTAGTTTAAAAGGCCAAAAATTGAATATATTAATCACAATTATACGATATTACTGTTATTATTATTATATCAAAATAATTTTTACCTGTTAATAGACCCACCGGCCACAAGGAGGCAGGGCAAGGGGTTAAAACTATTGCGTAACTATGTAAAATCATTATATCATACAGGTTCTTCTGTGGCAACCGCAACTTGGCACACGTCAGAGCTCCTGGTTCATTATCCACCAAGTTCGGAGTTATATACTTCCTCATCAATGCGCACATGTCTAAAATCACTGCTTTCTGCATTAGCAGGAAGAGGCGAAGCTGAACGCCAATGATTCTGAGTGACTTGTGAAGCAGTGCGGAATCTCTCAAGTCTGCCGATGACGATGGGCACTGTTATAACCCCTCGCTGGGTCCAGACTTCCCTGACCTGATCCGTCAAATCCTTGTACTTCAATAGCTTCTCGGCATATCTCTTCTGGATTTTATAGGCCAGTGATATCGTCACATCGATGATCCAGGTGATGTTTTCCTGTTTTTAAGTCATAACAATATCTGGACAATTGTGGTTTATCCGTGAGGACCGCGCGATCGGAATAAATCCTACAGCAGTCATTTTCCAACACGGAAAGAGGAACATACTTGTAGTAAGGAACGGACACATCAAGAAGTCCCAGGTTAAGGGCCAGTCTCTGATAGCACGTTATTGTGTCGGGACGTGTATTCTTTTGGGGTCAGAATCTGGCAGCCGCTAATCATGTGCTTTACAGACTCGCTTGTACTTCCACACAAACGGGAATTATCCACGACCACCGTAGGGTCCTTGACTATGTGCTTCCGTTAATTGAGCGTGCTGACTACCAAATCCTGGATTTCAAACGTAAATCCTTCAGTCTCAGAAAACAATTTGGCGTTCTTCAGCCTCGCAAAGGGGTCAGCAAGGTCAACCCCCTCATCCAGCATGGAGGCGGCAAATCTCCCATGAAACTCACCCGCGCGCCATGCATCCATGTTCTGTCCCTCATCAGGAACCTCTTCAGGGGGGCATAGTCATTGCCGTTAAAGCGGTGTGGTGTCAGACCTTTTTCTGTTCTCACCACCTCCCGACGAAGCACGCTAGATTCTCTTTGCACTTGAAAATACTTTGTGAGGTTCTGCTGTTGTTTCGCATGAACTTCAAGGAAATCCCTTTCCACCCATGCTTTTGGACAGATGGAAGCGAGTTATAGAATTGCGCGGGTGATGCGCTTGGTGCCCGGTAAATTCACTTCTAAGAAATCAGCTGATTTCTTAGAATTATTATTATTTGAATTATATTTATTGTTAATAATTTATTTTTTTATTTTTATTTAAAATTAATTTAAAAATGTCGGCAAAGGATTGGATCATTTTCCCGATTTTTCCCTTGATAGATTTTTACTTCAAACTGCCATAAAGGTTTTATTTTCCGGTCTAGGGTATAGCTCTAGAAGGGAAAGTATTGTAACTTACAATATGGGTATATGCGGTTTCCACCGGATCTTGACGTTTTGACACCTAAGGCACCCAAGAAAACCGAATGGAAATTTTCCGAATGTTCGTATGATGTTTACACACACGCGCGCGCGTGTGTGTTTGCTATCGACCTCTAAATCACCTTATATCTCCAGAATTACGGAACAGATTTTAACCAAACTTGTTCAGATTACTTTAATATACGAGGCATTGAAGAAATTAAATTTTCAATTTAAAAATGTCAACGGGGTGAACCTACATATCAAGGTTCACCCCTCAGTATCTCGGGATTTCGCCTCATTAAGGTGATATTTTTGTTAAATACATTTGTTAAAGATTAAAAAATAACAATATTTACAAAAAAATATTTTCTTCAAAATTGCAAGCCCGATCAAAAAAAAATTTTGTTGTAGTCATTTGCTATGTTATGATGTCACAAGTGAGTGATGGAATTAAATAAATCAATAATATTTAAAGTGTAAAATAGCAGCTTAGTTTGACCGGGTCTCAAACTCGATCGTTCGCTTCACTCGGTATCTGATGCGTTAAGACTTGCGGCTACACCAGCCTGCCGACCGTACAAACGAAATTTATTGAATATAAATTGTGAAATTACTTTAGTTAGTGCTGACCGTTACCGCTTGTACCGCCACATCCGCGCGTATTTAATACGGTATAGTTAGAATCGTTGAATTAAATAAACGAAAAAAGATTGTATTTAAATAAAATAATAAATATTTTTAATTAAGTTGAATGTGTATATGTGTGTAGAGGCCGTGCGTCAGAAACAACCCACAGTTGGATTTTCCCGTCAGTTGATTAAGCCGCGTGACATTATTCCTTGAGCTTTATTATTCCTACTGGAATAATAAAGCTCAAAAAAAGATGGAACAAATACCTTCATGTATTTCAGGATTATGTTGAAAAGTATCAATAGTTTCAATCTCGTTGAATAAATAATAATTTTTCTGCTATCATTCGTCTAACTTATAAATGACCCTCGTGTCATTTTTTTTACAGTACATAATGAACGGATGGTAAGGCAGCAGTGATTTAAAAACTAAGCCGTTTTTAATCGAGTTAAAATAGTAGTAAAGTGTTGAACTTAACGCTAATAATTTAAATAATATTCCGTAACGGTACTCATATAATAAATTTTTAATTAAAAATAACTAATGAAAATATGATTTATTGTATTTGATTTCCAATAGACTAATAATAACAACGGTCTATCTGTTACGTGAAATCTTTATATCATATTTTATTATATTATTTACTTGTCAAACATTGCCACTTATTGTTAATATTTATCTTTAAAATATAAGCTCTTATACCTTGACCTAACAACCTAAAAGTTGTTATTATTTTTTTAACACAGAAATAAAATTTAAAACGGTTATCCTGCGTAAGAATTGTTTTGTTAAACCTAAACTAAATCCCCAATCAAGGACGTAGATTTATATTATTCTATGACAAAATCATTAAATATATTACATGACCTAATCTTTTTGTCAAATAAACTTCTTTCCCTTTTTTTGTATTTTGTAATTTTTTTATTTATATTATTATTTTAAATAAATTGTTTTGCAAATTTCATTGTAGCAATAAATTGTAATCAAATATAAAATTATTATTTTTCTTAATTAGTGTATTTTTTCCTTCACGTTTAGAGTTTATTTAGAGATTTTTATTTGATTATAACGTTTCTCTTGGTATTATTATTTTTTTCTTTTTGTTTATAAAATTAAATGCTTTTAAAATATTAAAACAGAAGATAAGCATGTTTAACACTTCAGTAAATGATGTAAAATGAATTACTCTCCTGCTACTGTAATCTGTTGGTAGATAATGAAACTACTGTTTTTTTTTTTTTTTTTTACCTTAATTTGACTGTATATTTTTTAAATTTAAATCATTAAATTAAAAATATTATTTGTCTAATTCAGTGATCTTGTCATAATTATAATTATTAATTAATTTTTTCACTGTCTTGTTTTATTACTTTATTTTCTCTTGAGTAATGAATGTAAAGTTGTTTTTTTAATTGTTTTTGAATATTTTTATGTTTTCTAGATTTATTAGGTAATATGATTAAATTTTTATTTTATTTATTTATTATTTTTTTAACGAATTCTATAAGTTTAAATTTCTGGAAAAAGTAAGACTACAGTTCAATTTGAAAAATAAGTGTACTTTTAATCAAAGTGAATATTCCAAACCGGGGAGTTTATTTACAGATTTTTATTTCATTATCCCAACCGGGGAGGTGTCCCCGGCAAAAAGCAAGTGTATCCTCTTCACGGGTAGGAGAAGACGGCGCAGCGTTCGGGTCGTGATCCGTGGAGAGGTTATAACTGAGGTCAAGGATACAAAATACCTAGGGGTGTCAATAGATAAAAGTTTGGTGGGCATATAGAAAATGTGTGCAAAAAAGTAAGGCTCACCATAAAAGCCATCAGGAGATTATTCGTGGAACACATAGTACCGGGGACCTCCAAACGGAAACTGATTGCATCGGCGGCGGTGTATGCGACGTTGTACGTGGCGCCGGTTTGGGCTGATGCAATCAGGATACAAAGAAACAAGGGTAAACTGCGAAGAATGCACAGAACGGCATTGTTGGGAGTGGTGGCAGGGTATTGTACTCTGTCATATGAAGCTATATGTGTGCTTGCGTCGGTCCCGCCGATAGAACTTCAGATCAAGAGCAGGAAAGCGAGAGCGGAAGGGTGTAGTAGAGCTGAGACCGAGGCGGTGACCCGACAGTGGTGGAAGGAAGTATGGGCAGAGACTAACGCTGCGGCCTGGACCAGAAGGTTAATAAGTGATTTGGACGCATGGCTGGATCGCCAACATGGCGAGGTGAACTTTTACATAACACAGATGATGTCGGGTCATGGATGTTTTGGTTACTATTTAAAAAGATTCGGCAAGAGAGACACACCCAACTGCGATTACTGCCAGGAGGTGGATGACGCAGAGAGTACGATGTTCGAATGCCGAAATGGGCACAATACAGACAATTCATAGCAGTCAGTAACCTGAACGCGAATAACATAGTAGAGTGGTCGCTAAGGAGGGAGCAGAACTGGAACGTTTTTAACAATTTCTCCGGTACGGTTCTTCGCACTAAGGAAGAGGAGGCGCGACGAAGGAATCGTTAGGTTCAATCGTAAATAGGGATAGGTGGATAGCCCCGTCTCTGAGAGCCTGTATGCCCTGGCGTGCAGGTTTCGGTGAGGGGACGGGGACTCCGGGGAGATTTCGCGGGGATAAAATTAAAAGACCTAGACCCGGCCAGCGTGGCTGGTTTCGGGGGTGCGCGCGCTCCTTGTGCTGGTCGCGCCGGTTTGAGGCAAATGGCATAAAGACCGAGACCCGGTTTCTGTCGGCGGGGGTGGGGAACGGCATATCCGGGCTTTGCCCTCGTCGGCGAGAATTAGAGGCAGGCAAGAAAAGATCTAGTACCGGGGCGGTTGACCTGCCGTGCCGGGTGTAAAACCGGTGGGCGGGAAGACCGCCTTTTAGAAAGACCGGTTTTAGGAAGACCGCCTCGACGTCTCTGGGTCGAGTATACTTAATTGGATGTCCGGCCCAGGGATGTAGGAAAAAAAATATTCCAAACGGTGGTTAAAGTATATTATCAAAATGGTGGCCTTCTGCATCGATAGATTTCTGAGTACAACTTCGTTGGTCTAATGGTAATGATACACGTCTTCGTAAATCGGCTGATTTTGAAGTTGAGAGTTCCAACATTTAAATCCTACTAAAGTCAGTTACTTTTATACGGATTTGAATACTAGATCGTGGATACCGGTATTCTTTGGTGGTTGGGTTTCAATTAACCACACATCTCAGAAATGGTCGACCTGAGACTGAACAAGACTGCACTTCATTTACACTCATACATATCACTCTCATTCATTCCCTGAAGTAATATCTGTCGGAGATTCCCGGAGGCTAAACAGGAAATAAAAGATTTCTGGTTACGGGTCACGTCTGATTCCATGCCAAAGTGTCCGATGGGATTTCTGCACACCGCTTGAATCTCATCCTTTTTCTTTTTCCTATTTAGCCTCCGGTAACCATCGTTTAGATAATTCTTCAGAGGATGAATGAGGATGATATGTTTGAGTGTAAATGAAGTGTAGTCTTGTACATTCTCAGTTTGACCATTCCTGAGATGTGTGATTAATTGAAACCCAACCCACCAAAGAACACCGGTATCCACGATCTAGTATTCAAATCCATGTAAAAATATCTGGCTTTACTAGAACTTGAACGCTGTAACTCTCGACTTCCAAATCAGCTGATTTGGGAAGACGCGTTAACCACTAGACCAACCCGGTGGGTCTTGAATCTCATCCTAAAGTGTATCTAAGTTACGCGACAGTACATATTATCTTTTACTGTTTCATTTACTATAAGTAACAAATATCAGCTGATATTAACACTAGAAGTTAATTATTTATAAAATAATATCGGTTGATATAGCCGTTTAATTTGTTGTCGTGTTGTTAATTATTAGTTATTGTTTATTATTATCAATATTATATAGAGTGATTTTTTAGTCCCTTTTAGATTATTTAGACTCTTTTCAGTATATTAGCAGAAACCTTTTTAAGAGTCGCATTGGAATTATTCGTGATTAAGTCTGTAATATTGACTTTAAGTTCATCAATAGCGTGAGGATTATTTTTGAAGGCCTCGGACTTAATATAGCCCCACAAAAAGCAGTCAGGAGATGTGAGGTCTGGGGAGCTTGGAGGCCATAAGCCCTTACTTATTATTCGATCATCAAAGAACTCTTGCAGAAAATCCACCGTTTCTCGACACGTGTGGCACGTAGCGCCGTTTTGCTGAAACCAGCAATACAGTTCTTGAGGTTTCTGGAGGGACACAAATTGGCGCACAATATTCCTGTATACTTCAACGTTTACTGTCTGTTCGAAGAATATGGGTCCGACTATACGATGACGAGATATCCCACACATCACAAACCAATTTTTTCAGGATGCAAAGATTTGTCTTTTAAAGCGTTACGATTTTGAACCGCCCAAATTCGACAGTTTTGACTGTTCACATAACCATCGTGATGGATCCAACCTTCATTACTAAAGAACACTGTGTTTAAAAATTCGATTCCGTTATCGTTTACGAGAGACCTAAATCGACGGCAATATTGCAATCGCTTTTTTAAATCTGGAGGCTGAAGCTCTTGGACTAATCGTACGCGATACGGATACAATTTCAATTTTTTAGCGGCTTTCTGAAAACTCTAATATGACAAACCGACTTGCGTGGAAAGTTTTCGTAAACTTTTCCGTGGAGAATTGAGCTATCTTGTTTTCACATTCTCTAAAACGTCATTTGTCAAGCGAGTTGGTCGACCGCTACGTTTTCTGTCGCAAACATACCTGTCTCTCGAAATCGGGTTGCTAGCCTAGAAATTGACATTTTTTCTTTCGGAGGAACACCAACAAATTTAATTTGAAATCGTTCTTTTACACTCGCGTACGATTTCGTAGCGAAATATTGTTCAAGAATGAAAACTCGTTTTTCTACGGTAAAAGACATTCTGTTCGTAACATGACCGGAAACGGCAAAAAAGTTATACAGCTCAAGGAGAATCAACTCACACTGCTGTATCTATACCGGTTGAGTAGCACTACCAACTTCGTGTCACAAAACAAAATTTCCCTTTCTTGGAAAAAAATTACCAGACATTAACAATTGGGTAACAGGACTAAAAAACACTCTGTAGTACTATTTAAAGTTCGTTATTATATGCTGATAGATTTTAAAGCTAGTGTGTTCTGCATTTTTGTAAAATGGTAGATAATGAAATGAAGCAACGCTGTGTTCTTCTTGAATCGTTATATTTAATTTCTCATCACACTTGACGTTTTAATTGAATTACAATAGTTACATTAAACTTAAGAATGTATGACACTTTAGTCATAAATGAACTTGAACATTATCAAAAAACTATGAGTCCCCTTGGACTGAAATGAAAACACGACCGCACTGTACGGAATCCTGACGTAGAATATAACTGACACTAATTGTCCATCCGGACGAAATGAATAATACGACCGCACTGGGCGGGATTCTAACGGAGAATGCTAGTATGAGCTTCACTTCCGGTTAGCGCTAGCACCGGACGGCTCGACGTGGAACGGAACATATGCGTTATGAATGTAACACGCAATAAAATTGTTCATGCAGCGCGTTTTACCTTGTTTTATTATTAATACGATTTTTCTGTCATCGCAAATTTGAATGTTTATAACTCGATAACGAAGAATGATCAGAACCATTGTGTTTCTAGTAAAATTTTAAATTGAAATCATGTGTCGTATGCCACCTTCCTTATTTAAAATAAATTAAGTTTGATTCAGTATGGCGGACAAAAATGAAAAACTACCACAATACAGATTTTTTTTAACTATGTAGAACCCCATTTCTTTCTGCCTGCAAATACCTCTCAGATTTGTAATCTAAAGGTGTTTCCTCCCTTAAATATCATCCGGTATTGTATATAAATGAACAAATAAAGTTTGAAAACAATTACTGAATTAAGGAAATAATAATATATTTCATTTTAATTATACAAATTTATTTTTAATAATATAGATTCACATGGTGCCTCATTAGAGAGAGAGAGAGAGAGTAATTAAACAATACGAGAAATAAATATATTCAGATTAACAATAAGTATATTTATTTATTTATTTATATTCACATTAAGGTAAAATAATCAATAGTTTCATTATGTATACTAACAGATTGTAATAGCAGCAGTATAGTTCATTTAATACTAATGACTGAGATGGTAAACATACCACTGCATATTATTTAAATTATTTAAATTACATTTTTAATTAAATTTAACAAAAAAAAAAAACACAATGTTCTGATAAAGGAGAAATTTATACGAAAGTACTAAACGTGTAAAAAGAAACTAAAGAGGTTAGCAGAAAAAATTAATTTCCTAAATAGCAATTATTTATATATATATATATATATAAAATTACTATTTATGACTTCACCCACGTTCGTTACTCTTTTTCCCAAACGAATATACTGCATAAGCATCTTCATACAGTAATTTACGATAAAACAGAATTGTAATTTAATTATAACGGTAGAATAAATACAATACAGAAAAAAATAATAAAATTTTTTATCATTTTAATTTGGATTTTTTATAAATATATATGTGTGTGTGTGTGTGTGTGTGTGTGTGTGTGTGTGTGTGTGTGTGTGTGTGTGTGTGTGTGTGTGTGTGTGTGTGTGTGTGTGTGTGTGTGTGTGTGTGTGTGTGTGTGTGTGTGTGTGTGTGTGTAAACCGGCCCGTCTAGTCAGAACCTGAAACCTCGGGGCTCACTCAGGTCATCCTAGGCAAATCCCGGAGCCAACTCAGGGGCTCCTCGGAGCCTCCAGTGGCCAAGAGGTCTAACCCATGGCCGCAGAGCTCGTTTCGTTCCTCTTTCCCAACTTGCCAGGGGAACCGGCGCCCTGAACATCCGCAGTGTACGTTATTCTCATGGTTACGAGAATAATACTGATGAATAATAATTATAGTATTCAGGCTTTATAGAAACCTGAAAAAGAAACTAAATTACAAAAGACAGAATAATAGTAAGTATGGTAACTAAAGTACACACACCTTTGACGACGAAAAATTCGTAACTTATTTCTGTTTCAATAACAGAAATATGATAACGAAGTAAACGGATTAATTTATTTTTTCCTTAATCTGAAGTTGAAAACTTCTTTAATTGTTTAATTAATTATTTAATTTCTTTAATTGTGAATTTTTAACTCACAACTTCACCCTCCTCGAAGGCAAAGAAATAATGAATATCTTTAATATCTTAACCTTCAAGAGAACTAGAACCTTGATCGATGGCTTAAAACCTTCCCTGTGATAACAAGATAGTATCTTGCAAATTTGAAAGTAATCGGTCGGTTGGTTTTCTCGCGTGATGCGATAACAAACAAATAGGCAAACGTTTTACATATATATATATCCGAATAACAGTTATCTGTTAGATCGAGATTGTATTTGATGCATGCAAAAGTTAGCCTTCAACCTACTAACAAATACCCCATATGATTTTTTAAAATCGGACGATTGTTTGCAGAGATATTATAAGAGTACCTCATTGCACCTCCCAAAACAGCGTCCCCGGGACATTCCATTTGTTACCGGTTGATGGTCATGATCGGTCTAGCCTCCCACGAGGTGCTAGCAAACCTCACCAATATAGCCTCACAACAGTCCTCCACGGGAAACCCGTTATTGTTAAACAAATATTTGATTTAAACCCAGTTCACACAGTGGCTCACAGTTCATTAATTTAATTCATTAAATTTTGTTCTTCAACCGGCAAATCTCCACTACTACACATATATATATATATATGTATATATATATATATATATATGCATGTGTGTGTGTGTGTGTGTGTGTGTGTGTGTGTGTGTGTGTGTGTGTGTGTGTGTGTGTGTGTGTGTGTGTGTGTATGTGTGTAGTATCTTTTTCGAGATGAAATAAATCTTACAACCTTCTCAGTTATGCCAAGAAACTTGGGTATAAATTTGGTTGCGATTGGATCGAGTAGTTTTCTTGTTTATCCCGAACAAATAAAAACCCTCTTCTTTCTATATATATATATATATATATATATATATATATATATATATATATATATATATATATATATATATATATATATATAAAATGAATAAAATAGTAATGCAACAAAAGAATTACGATTAACAGTCACTAAATTGAAACTACACAAAATACTCTCCTTACAAAAAAATTTCAAAAAAAGTGTTATAGTAATGATACCAAAGAAAGCAGGGGCAGATAAATGTGAAGAATACAGAACAATTACTTTAACTAGTCATGCATCAAAAATCTTAACTAGAATTCTATACAGAAGAATTGAGAGGAGAGTGGAGAAAGTGTTACGAGAAGACCAATTTGGTTTCAGGAAAAGTATAGGGACAAGGGAAGCAATTTTAGGCATCAGATTAATAGTACAAGGAAGATTAAAGAAAAACAAACCAACATACTTGGCGTTTATAGACTTAGAAAAGGCATTCGATAACGTAGACTGGAATAAAATGTTCAGCATTTAAAAAAAATTACGGTTCAAATACAGAGATAGAAGTACAATTGCTAACATGTACAGGAACCAAACAGCAACAGTAATAATTGAAGAACATAAGAAAGAAGCCGTAATAATAAGAAAGGGAGTCCGACAAGGACGTTCCCTATCTCCGTTACTTTTTAATCTTTACATGGAACTAGCAGTTAATGATGTTAAAGAACAATTTAGATTCGGAGTAACAGTACAAGGTGAAAATATAAGGGTGCTACGATTTGCTGATGATATAGTAATTCTAGCCGAAAGTAAAAAGGATTTAGAAGAAACAATGAACGGCATAGATGAAGTCCTACGCAAGAAATATCGCATGAAAATAAACAAGAACAAAACAAAAGTAATGAAATGTAGTAGAAATAACAAAGATGGACCACTGAATGTGAAAATAGGAGGAGAAAAGATTATGGAGGTAGAAGAATTTTGTTATTTGGGAAGTAGAATTACTAAAGATGGACGAAGCAGGAGCGATATAAAATGCCGAATAGCACAAGCTAAACGAGACTTCAGTAAGAAATATAATTTCTTTACATCAAAAATTAATTTAAATGTCTGGAAAAGATTTTTGAAAGTGTATGTTTGGAGTGTCGCTTTATATGGAAGTGAAACTTGGACGATCGGAGTATCTGAGAAGAAAATATTAGAAGCTTTTGAAATGCGGTGCTATAGGAGAATGTTAAAAAATCAGATGGGTGGTTAAAGTGACAAATGAAGAGGTATTGCGGCAAATAGGTGAAGAAAGAAGCATTTGGAAAAATATAGTTAAAAGAAGAGACAGACTTATAGGCCACATACTAAGGCATCCTGGAATAGTCGTTTTAATATTGGAAGGACAGGTAGAAGGGAAAAATTGTGTTGGCAGGCCACGTTTGGAATATGTAAAACAAATTGTTAGGGATGTAGGATGTAGAGGGTATACTGAAATGAAACGAGTAGCACTAGATAGGGAATCTTGGAGAGCTGCATCAAACCAGTCAAATGACTGAAGACAAAAAAAAAAAAAATTAAATCTAAATTTGTGCACATTTCAATTTTTAAATTATCATCATCAGAATGAATTATAATCAGGAGATTAATTATAATCAGAAAAATTAATAAATATTAAGTAAAGAAAGTAATATTTAATGAAATATTGGCAATAAACAATTAATTAATACAGATAGAAAAATATTATTTTTGATAAACGTAGAGTACGAAATTAAACAAATTTAATCAAGTTAACGCTAATAGAAAATTTCAAAGATAAAATTCGGGAGATCATTTCAAATTAAAACAAGTCTGAGGCAAGGAGATCGGACTTCCTTCTGTCCTATTCGATCTAGTTTTGGGTAAATCATGAAAACAGTCTGACAAAAACTTTTCCTTCTCAAAAACAAAAATGATGACTATTCTTAAAGATTATCCTAAAAAAGACTAAGTATAGAAAAATAATTGTCGCAGACCTATTTAAATATTTAAAAGAAATAATATAAATATTTTATTACGTTTTACTTTCAGTGGTATGTAAAAGTAAAATCCTTGTAAAATATTGCATGACTTTCCAGTCTTTTAATAATAAAAATTAAAAGAATTAAAGCCGAAAAAAGAGTATAAATATTTTTTACAGTTGGAGAATAAATTTTAAGACAATTTGGTTTAAAAATATTAATGTATAGGTTAAACTTAACAAATTTACTTAAGTATGTTTAAATCTAACATCCCTTTCATTCGAGACTAAAATAAGAAAACAAATTTAAACCGAAGAGCTACAGGGAAAGAGTAAAAAGCATATATTCTAATTTTAAGAGGTGGGGTTTATCTTTGGAAAAAATATCCTGCTGTGGACACCGCATGACTTCCTTGCACCCGTACGCTTATGAAATTACTTATACTTTTTTTTTTTAAATAAAAGGTACATAAAATTTTATTTCACTAATAACTTCTGATTTTTTTTTATTGTTGTTATTGAATTATTATTCATTATAATTTTTTTTTTACAATCCGAGGTTAATAATTATTAATATCAATATAATTAAATTAAAAAAAAAGTTAAAAAAATTGAGATGAAGTTTGATTAGAACCGATGTGCCTTCCCTTTGTAATATCCAAATATTTCATTAATTAAAATTTTGTTTGGCTATAACTCTGAAACCAATGAAAATAAGTACCACTTCTGGTATATTGTTGAAAAGCTCTCAATGGGGGCTTGCATTTAGAAAAAATCCAAAACCCAATTTGTTCTGGATTTTGGGCATTTTGGACACTTTTCGTCCAGTAGATTGCAATCAAAAGGGGAGATGCATAACTAGATGTTACAACAGTCCTAAATCCAAAATTCTAACATACTACGGCTACTTCGTTTTTGAGTTGTGTAAGATACGTACGTACAGACGTCACGCCGAAACTAGTCAAAATAGATTCAGGGATGGTCAAAATGGATATTTCCGTTGAAAAATCTGAAAATCGTAATTTTTCGCGATCACAATACATCTTTTACGTCGTACAAGGAAGTAAAAACATAAAAAAAAAACATTGCCCTGTTGCATGACCAGGTATTGATTTGCAAAACAAGATATTTTCTTTGATTCCTTTGTTCCTATCCTGTTTATCATAAAACATAAAAACTGAGAAATTTTTGTGTTTATTTACAAAGAGAAGCTTGTTGCTTTCTCAAAGAATGTAATTTTCTTTTTAAAAATTCCAAGTGTTTGCTTTTATGTTCCGGGTATTTAGTTTCCAGGTATCGAATTAATTTTCATGGCTTCATACTTTCATTGGAGAGACAAGTAACGCACTGTTGTTTTCTATCCAGTAAGGTAAAACCATAATTTAAATAAGTGTCATTATATAATGACACTTGTTTCCGGCTCCTGCGCGGAGCGGAATGAGATTACGTTCCCTTTGTTAGGTGACCTAAACTGATCGTAGGTCTGAATTTCTATGTTGCGTAAAACACAATTTTGATTGGTATGAGTGTAGCACTTATTTAACTTTAAACTCGTTCGTTTTCTGCGGTATTTACAGTCACGAACAGTTTGTACTAGGCGCGGGGTCCCCGTTTCCGCGGTTTCGGTTAGTTAGTTTGAGGGAATCATGTTAAGTTGGATGTGAAGATGTCCGTTTGAAGCCTACGTGAAGGTGAAACTTAATATGTATTTACTGATGCAAATGTCTGCCGAGGCATTTACATCGGTGGCATCCCGACCGAGGTCTGGTTGATGACTGTGAGATGTAATCAGTTAGAAGGTCTAAAGACGACCTCCGGTAAAACCCCGTCAGGGCTTGAAACGGAGGGGTTGGTGTGGCGACCGGTAACGTCACAAGGGGTTGTCTTTCCCCTACCGGGTTGGGATGTCATTATACAATCTTGTCTTTTTATCTACCGACTCAATGGATGTAGATGGCTTACTTCGTTTTTTCATAAATTTATCCATTTCGCATAAGAATCTAATTGAAGAAAAAAAATAGTTTCACCGTTTGACCGCACAGTAAAAAAGACCGAAATCCTAAATTATTAATATTTTCAATTAAATACGCTTTTAAAAACTTAAATAAAGGCACCTGACGCACGCTTCGCATTCGAGAATAAACTGATGTTCTGCAATCTCTTGCGCCTCAAATTCCATCAAATTGGAACCTGTAAATACCCATTGCTATAAACGTCTCTATATAAAGTTTTAACTAGATTTCATTTGGTTGTGGTCGGGGGATCGCGAAATATTCATTATATATTATTTTTATTTGGGGTTCGTGTAACCAAAAAGGTTGAGAATCACTGGTCCAGAGAAACTAGTCGGACTCTAAAATGTAATGATTTGTAAAAATCCCCGATACCCCCTTTTTGACAAGACCACCGTATTTTCCCCTTTAATACAGCTATTCTAGCTATATTCGCCAGGAAAATAAAATGTATATTTTATTTGTGTTTTTTTTTATTTACATTTTATATAAATAAAATTATAAATTTATATTATTTTATTAAATACACAACTTAAAAATTGTAAAACTCTATGATAGCCTATGAAATCAGTAATTATTGAAAAATAAAATTAATACATAGGGAATGCTTAAATAAACTGAAGGTTAAAATAGCCTGGCAAATGAATCATACATAATGTATTTTTTTCTTTCTTCAGTATATAATAATATTGGATTAATAAATTTTTCTTTAAAACCGGTTCTATAAGTATTTTTTTATATGTTTTTTTTTATAATTATCATTCTGTATTATTTTTTTTTTATAATTGACCATACTAGAAATTAGAAAACAAGCTCGTATTCAAAGAATGTTTACAAAAAAAAGATTACTTCTAAAACTAGATTGTTTTTTTGATTATTAAATATTAGTCCAACCAAATTACACTTAGAGAAAAAAAAATATTACCTGGACTTTTATAAGTAGAAATGGTAAAAGGGCTTATAATAAACGTAAAAAAAAAAATGCGTTAGCGGATGTGGTGGAGTGGTGATTTAGTGGGTTGAGGGGTTGATAAAAAGTTTTCCAATACAAAAGTTGTAAATCATGCAAAAATCTACAACTTTTGTAGAGGTCACTTTTTAACATAACCTCAAAATTTCCGAGAAAAATGTAAAACTTTTTTTTTGTTTTTTATTTTTCATTTCCGCAAAAATTATTTAATTTTGACGAAATTTGGTGAAAGTGTTTTTTATAACACTAATTTTTGGGGTTTAAATAACCACAAATTTTCTTGACGTCATTTTTCGCCGGAAATCGCAATAATACTATTTTTAACCCCTTTTCAACCCTCCACCGCCTACGCTCACGCATTTATTTTTTTTTACGTTTATTATAAGCCTTTTTACCATTTCCACTTATAAAAGTCCAGGTAACAATTTTTTTCTCCTCTAAATGAGTTATTACGATTAGAGTATATCTGTACTTAGAAATAACAGTATGAATTAAAAATAATATTAAATAAATGGAATGAAATACTATTATTTAATCTATAAATAAATTATATTTACGAATCTACTGTTAAAAAAATAAAATAAAAATAAATATTGATAAAATAGCAAAAAATATCGGTTTAGGCAATTCCAGTCAAAAGCGAAAAGTTTTGTTAAAAAATTTAATTAATTGAAATCGGTAACTTAGATTCCCGATAACACATCTTAATTCTCGTACCCCTGATATAAAGGTGGATAAAATAAAATTTATTAAAGAAAGGAAAAAGAACCATGAACCTATCTAACAGGAAAAATGTTCTTGTATTTGAAAACATTCACAAGTAGTTTTTTAATAAATTTTAAAAGGTTAATAAATATTACTTACCCATATTTATTCAATCATAAAATTATTTGATCATTTATCATAAGTAATGTTTACAACTACATAATTCCAGTTTATTATATATATAAAATTCCTTTCTTTAATTTCGTTTCTAATAATTAAAATAATTTTGTAACCAGTTTATATTACGGAATATTATGCTGCTGGTGATTACTTTGAATTATCATTCTCACACAGTAATTTGTCATGTGTGTAATGGAATAAATAAACGAAATTATTGATAAATAACATCAGTAGCGTATATTTTATAAATTTACAAACACATAATTTTACATTTTTTTTTATGAAAGAGCGGGTATCAACAGCTATGATTATTTTCCCGGGGGAAATTGATAGCCTATGAATAAATGCTATGCCGGACCGGGATTCGAACCCGGGACCTCTGCACCTGAGACGCCACCTACCAAGCCATTAAGTCGGCTGAGTAAATAAATTTATATAATTTTATAAAATTATACTAATTTTTAATAATAATTTTTTTTTACAAACAGATTTAATAAAATATAATGACAATAATGTTTCAACCGTTATACGTAAAAAATAAAATTTTGTAAATTTTTCTAACTAAAACCTATTTTAAAATTATTTTAATTTTTTTGGTTTTATAAAAGCACACCTTGTTTTTTTTGGATAATTTAAAAATATATATATCTGTCTATATGAAAAGCCTATAATTTTTACTTTTTCGGGTGTAGCTTTATTGCTGTTATAGCAGGATATCAAGAAAGACAACGTATAACGATCGGTCAACATTTTTGCTATCAGAGTTTTTGCAAATGTCGAAGTTTCAACAGCCATAGTAATAAAAAAAACAGACAATACAATTGTAGTAATTTCCTGTCAAGCGGTTTTCTTCTGATGCACGGCTTACACACACAACTTAATTATATAGTTTTATTTAAATATAATATTTGTTGTACAGTTATACGTCAGTACTACACTAATGCTCCTTGTGGTGACAGGGGGTACTACTGACGCAGTATACTAACTTAGCCACTGGTTAAGAGCATTTTTTGTAGTGGGGGATGCGATTTTGAAAACGTTTTTGTAGATATTAGTATTTTTTAATTGTTAACAAATGTGGCTAAGAAAAATAAGACCTTAATTAGGCGAATATCGAGATACTGAAGGTGGGTGATCTTGTTCTATAGCCTCATCTCCTTGCGACTTTTTAAGTTGAAAATTTAATGGCATCAATGCTCCATATTCAGAAGTGATCTGAACAAACTGAGTCAAAATCGGTCCAGTAGTTCTGGAGATATAAGATGTGAGGCAACCAACACACACACACACACACACACACACACACACGTACATACGAACATCCGAAAAATTTCCATCCGGATTTTTGGGTTCCTTAGGTGTCAAAACGTAAAGATATCTGGTGAAAACTGCGTATGCCCAAATTGGATCGATTACAATACTTTTCCCTTCTAGAGTTACAGCTCTGCAATAGGACTAGATGGGAAAACAAAAACGTTATAGAAATTTCCCTGTATTCTGTTCAATATCTCCGGACGGTTTAACATAATTCTTCGTAAATGGCTCCATTTTTCTATGTTTACGGCATTAAATTTTAGGCAAAATTTAAAAACAGGGAGAGTGTAGTTTTTATCATTTTTAATTTTTCACGTTCAGTAAAATTATCATAGAAAACTGAGCTTTAATTTTATGTAAGTGCTTCTTATGTTATGTAAGATGGGAAAGTTTTAAGAAATCAGATTTAGAACTATGGGGAAATTCAAAAATATTTTTAACAGTTTTTGTATCATATCTCAAAAGTCCGTCGACCAAATAAGCATTAAAAAGCTCAATATTAAAAATCTGAACATTATGGAACTTCGCAAAATCTAACCTTTCACTTTCTAACAGTCAGAATGTAAATAAATCGCATTCTCAAAACAGCACTACCTATCGGATTTAATCCAAATTACTCTCTAAACGCACAGTCGATTCAAAGTACCCCTAACTTTCTTTGTACTTATCAGATCGAGGATTTCAAAAGCTTTAAATCTTCTCCGGATAAAACGGACCATTTTGCAAAAACCCGCGCGTAAATCGGTTCAGTAATTTTTTAATTTATAGCGGACACACACATACCACGTTGTCTTTTATGTATATAGAAGAAGAAAGTCTGTATATTTGTTTATTTTGTAAATATCTTAACACGGCGCCATCTGGCGGGTATATTTTGGCAAAAATTGTTCTTTTCACGTAACTAATATATATATTCTGAATATGAGCCAAATCGGACCATAATGCAGATTTTCCAAATATCTCAACTCCAGCGCCATTTAGCGGGTCCATTTTTTGCAGAGGTATTTCTTTTCATGTAAGTAACATATATTCTGAATATGAGCTAAATCGGTCCATAAATACAATTTTTGTAAATATCTCAACCCCAGCGCCACCTGGCGGGTCCAATTTTTGCAAAAAATTTTATTTTCATGTAAATGTTATATATTCTGAATATGAGCCAAATCTGTCTATAAATAAAATTTTTCAAAAAATCTCTACCCCAGCGCCAGCTAGCGGGTCCAAACTAGTTTAAAAACCTTCGCGAGCGTGCGCACAACAACACGTCAAAGTTTCATCGGAATCGGTTGAATGGTATAGCAACGCATAACAAACAAACAAGCATTCATTTTTATGTAGGTAAGATTATATAGAAGATTTCCGCTTTAAAAATTTGTTGAAATAAAAGCGACAGCTGCAGGAAAGTTTCGCAATTCTTTACAGGTGTTTTTATTTACTAATTACGGGTCTTTACGTTTTAACATTAGCCCTAAATATAAATTTATAACATCATTTTTTTTCCTGAATACATAATATAACTTTTAACATAATTTTTCTAAACATAATTTTACATTTTAGACGGAAGTATTTGTCGGTATTATAAATATTTAATAATAATTACATGTTTAGCGTTTTATTAAAATGTTTGAAAGTAAAAAAAATATTAGTGTAATTTTTTATATGGAAACTAAATTAATTTGTTTGTCCCACAAGAATTTTTTATTGTTATTATTTAATGACACTTATATAATCATTTTTATGTCAATGTTATACAAGTTGACTTAATCAAAAAACTTCCCTAAAAATTAAAGGTGTTTTTAAATGACTGAGTACATGAAAATAGTGTTTATTATTGTTATTATTATTAAAATAAAAATTGTGACATAACCTTGAATTAATATGAAAAATAAAATGTAAAAGTTACGTATCCGGGAACAAAATAATTATTTTTTATAACTAATTAGCATTAAAATAATAGTAACTAGAAATTTTTTTGTAGAGTAATGGATATATTTTCATATAATTGATGTAATATAAATATTTTGTGATAAATTTGTTAATTATTTTAAGTTGTATAATAAAATAATAAATTTAAAAACATATAACAATAAATTTTTTCCAGGAAGAACAAAAATATAAAGTCTAAATTTTATTACATAATTCATGAAAGGATTTAATTAATGAACTGTGTTGAACGGATTGAATGTTAACTTTTATTTAAATTATATACTGTATCGGATTTTAAGAAAGATCAGGGAGTTACGCCCTCCATCTTTTTAAGGACGGTTTTTTTTAGATTTCCTTATTTTAGCCTACCGGGCTGGTCTAGTGGTAAACTCGTTGTCGCAAATCAGTTTTTTATCAATTGATTTTCGAAGTGCAAGGTTCTGAAGTTCGAATCCTAGTAATAGCAAGTTGCCTTTTTACGGTTTTGAATATTAGACAGTAGATCCCGATGTATTTTGGTGGTTGGGGATTAATTAACAAAACATCACACGACTGGTCGGTCTGGTTCTGTACAAGACTACATCTCATTTACATATCATATTCATTTCGTCGGGCCGTGGAAAGGTAGCTTATATTATACTAGTTAAACAGATTGCAACGTACACATTAGCAAAATAAGAAAAAATTTTTTTTTAATTTTCTGGTTTTAATAATTAATGTACCGTTATAAACCATAATCAAACACTGAAGCCCTGAGAACTGCGACGGAAAGTGATAAAAAAAAATAATAATAAAGAGAAATAAAAGAAACATTTTTTTTAGGATGCATCAAAGCTATTAGTTTGCTTGGTACAGGGTGTCCCATATAAAACGCAACCCAACCTTATATTGGTAGGCATTGAAATAATAAAAAGGCATGTGTAATTGTAAATGTAATTTTTATTATTACCATCCATTACCTAACATTTAGAGTAAATGTTGGAAGTGGCCGCCATCTTCTTGAATACAAGCTTCAATTCTTTTTACAGCGTTTCTTGCAACTTTTTTCAAAGTTTGTGGCTGGATATTTAATACAGCTTGTTCAATATTGACTTTCAATTGTTAAAGTGTTCGTGGTTTGTTGCTGTAGACTTTTTCTTTGAGGTAACCACGTAGAAAAAAATCCCCCGCAGTCAAATCTGGAGATCTCGGTGGCCGCAAGCCTCGACCGATAACACGATTACCAAATAATTCCTCGACGAAATCAGCAGTTGAACCTGCGTAGCGCGATGTCGCACCGTCATGTTGTAGCCGGCAGTGTCTGTCTTCCTCTTCCAAGAGTGCGATGAACCGAAATAAAATATCCTGATATCGTTCTGCATTAATGGTGTACTCGAAAAAAATAGGATTGATTATTTTCTTCCGCGATATCGCGCACCACACGTTCGACTTCTGCGGGTGTAATTGTTTTTCTTGATAAACGTGGGGATTTTCAGCGCTACAAATTTTACTGTTTTGGCTGTTTACGTAGTCATCCAAATGAAACCGTGCTTCATCTGTGAAAAATAACGAATCTATAACATTAATTCCCTCACGCAGAAATTGACGGAACCGTTGACAATATTGTAGCCGTTTTTCTTTGTCGGGCTCAAGAAGTTGATGAACCGTTTGAATGCGATAAGGTCGTAATTGTAATCGTTTGGTGGCCCGATGAACAGTTGATTTAGACAAATTAATTTCAGCAGCCAAACGTCTAATCGATTTATTTGGCGAGGCGAGTAATCGGTCTTTGATTTCAGTGACTGTATCTGTATTCACACTGACGCAGATCTTTTGTGTTCCTTGTTATTAACAGAACTAGTCTCTCTAAATTTTGCAGCTAACCTTAATACTGATGTTTTGTTAGGAGCCGGTTTATCTGGGTACTTATGGCGAAACAAATCTTGCACTGCAGCCGCTGATTTCGTACTGAAGTACGACTCAACAATGAAAACACGTTCATCTAGAGAAAACACCATCTTGTTTCTAGCAATACAATGAACGTTATGATTGCATTGTTGTTACTATCGGTAGTGTTCTACCGCGATGTTCAGATGTTGGACGAGTCCATTTCAGTAACGAGTAGGGGAGTAAGCTTGGCTTTTGAAATTTCATGGATGAGTGATTGTTGGGTTGCGTTTTATATGTGACATTCTGTATATCTCCCACCACAAACAACCCCATTGCAATTCGATCCTCCAATTCTTTAAAAAAAAATCTTTTAATTTTTAATTTTTTTGTTTTTTTGTTATTGATTTAATATTTACTGTAATTTTTTTTTACAACCACGAGTTAATAATTTCTCTTATATAAAAGAGAATATCCTGATTAATTCACCGACTCATAATCAACGTACAACCAAAACTATTATAAGTAGAGATTTGAAATTTTCAGGGTACCTTCGTATCTTTAAGTAGCCGTGCACTAAGAAAGGATTTTGCGAAATTTTGATTTTAAGGGGTTCAAATCGATAAAAAACTAAATTTCGTTTTAACAGCGCTATCTGTTGGACGTAAAAGCAATATTCGCTATACTAAATATTTTACGATTCCATTTCAATGTTTCCGATATGTGTGTCCACTATAGACTAAAAAACTACTGCACCGATTTACGCGCGGGGAAGAAGGGAGCAAGGGAAAAATCGGAAAAGGGAAATAGGGAAAATCGAAAAAGGTAAAAGGGAAGAAAATAAAAAGGGGGAAATGGAAAACGAAAAAGGAGGGAAGGGGGAAAAGGAAATGAAAAGAAAAAATAGAAAAAGGAAAGAGGAAGCGGGAAAGGGAAATGGGGAAGAGGAAGGGGATTAAATAAATTTAATAAAATTAAAATTAATTAAAATAATATTAAATTAAATTTAAAATAAATAAATAATTAAATTAAAATGGAATTAAAAAATTAGAATATGTAAAGCAAATAACTGAAGATGTCAGATGCAAAAAAATTGATTGAGATTAAAATCGTAGGTAAAGCATGGAAATGAAGTGATTCATTACATTTGTCAAATAAGTAATATTAATACATGGTGTGCGCGCGCAGAGCGACAAAATGAGAGTGTGAGTGCTCCAGAAGAATGCCGTTAAATTGTACAGCTGTATTTCTCTGTTTAAAATAATGAAAAAAGTTCATAATAAACATTTGTCCGGAAATGGCTTTGTTTTTAAATTAGGAATAACAAAGAATTTTACTATGATTTCTGCTTAGCGGCAAAATGAACTTATCCCGAAATACATCGAAAACCAACTAGAATCGAAATCCGGGGAAAAAGGGAGAAAGGGAAAAATCGGAAAAGGGAAGAGGATGAAAAAGGAAGAAGGGGAAAATGGAAAAAAGAAAAAAGGGGAAAACGGGGAAAAGTAAAAACGGGAAAAGTAAATGGAAAGGAAAAAGAGAATAAAATAAAAAAGGAAGGGGGAAAGGAAAATGAGAGAAGATGAAGGGGAAAGGGAAGTAAGGGAAAGAGAAACGGGAGAAGGAAAGGGAAACGTGAGAAAACGGGAAGGGAGAGCGAAGCGAGCCATGACCATCTGATCATGACGGGAAGCGCAAGTAACCATAAAGCACGGGCAAAGACGCGAAGGGGATGCTAGATTGTAATAAATGTTTTATTTATCTTTATTGGATTTTTATATTGGTTTTAATTCATTCATAAAATGGATCGGTCTAACAAATATTGTTCAATTTTCTTATCTTCCTTTTTTTGTTTTCCTTTATTTAAGTTTTGGGCAACAACTCATTGTTTATCGTATATTCCTTCAGTATTTTTCATAAAAATTTTTATTTACCGTTTTATCAGGATTTAAGAAAACTTTAAATATAATATTATTGATTAAATATGTTTTATTTATAAAAAATAACTTTGTTATTAAAAAAGCATTACGAGTGAAGTTACATCTATAGTGTGGGCGAAGTCACGACGGGATAAGCTAGGTATTAATATATCAGTATAATTAAATTAAAAAAAAAAAAAGTTATAAAAAAGGAAATGAAGTCGGATTCGAACCGATGTGCCTTCCCCTTGTAAGATCCAAATATTTCATTAATTAAAATTTTATTTGGTTATAACTGTAGAACCAAGAAAAATAGTACCACTTATGGTATATCGTTGAAAGGCTCTCAATAAGGACTTATTACTGCAGTTAAGAAAAAGTCCAAATTCAATTTTTTTTTTATTTTGGGCTTTTTGGACACTTTTGGTTCAGTCGATTTCAATCGAAAGGGGAGGTACACAACTAGATCTTACAACATACCTTAATCCAAAATTTCAACATTCTTCGGCTAATCGTTTTTGAGTTATGCGAGATACATACGTACGTACACGCACATGCATACGTACGTACGTTCAGACGTCACGCCGAAACTTCCCCTCCTTAAAGAGTAAAAGGTTCGCCACTTAAAAATAACTGTTGGCTGACTTTTTCATTGTCCTTATTTTTAAAGTACTTGAAAAAATTAAGAAAAATAGACTTTTTAACATTTCTTAAAACTTGAAAAATGGGATCTAATTAAGGGCAGCCAGACTTGGAAGATATTCCAGTTGGAATTTGCAACATAAGATGGTGTTCAATCCAGAGAAAACAGCGATGACGTTGCTCAAGGGCAGACTAGCTGTTACACGACGACTTCGTGTATCAATCAATGGCAGGTCATCGAATTAGGTATGTCCCGCTGCAGAAGTATCTACGCGTTATCCTTGATGAGAATCTTCAATTCAAGGAACACTTTCATTGTACTGCCTGCCAAAAAGGCTTGTTCTTTTACTTCCGTGTACGAAGTAAAGAAAGTATTGTGATCGCGAAAAATTTCGGTTTTCAGATTTCTACGGAAATATTCATTTTGACCAACCCTGAATCCATTTTCACTAGTTTCGGCGTGACGTCTGTACGTACGTACGTATGTATCTCGCATAACTCAAAAACGATTTGCCGTAGGATATTGAAATTTTGGATTTAGGACTTTTGTAACATCTAGTTGTGCACCTCCTCTTTTGATTGCAATCGACTGGACCAAAATTGTTCAAAAAAGCCCAAAATCCAAAACCTTTGGATTTTGGACTTTTTCTTAACTGCACTAATAAGCCCTATTGAGAGCTTATCAACGATATATCATAAGTGGTACTATTTTTCTTGGTTCTAGAGTTATAACCAAATAAAATTTTAATTAATGAAATATTTGGATCTATTAATAAATTATTAACCTCTAATTGTAAAAAAAAACTTTACAATAAATAATAATTCAATAATAACAATAAAAAAAATATATATGAAATAACATCAGGTTGGTAATGATATACAATTTTATGTACTTTTAAAAATTTGTATATACAGAGCGTTTCATAATGTTTCGAAAATTCATTAACAAAAAACTACTTCACTCATAAGAATAAAACAAGTACTGTACGAAAGAGTGCTTCATATTGTTTTTTTTTCACATATACTAGGCAGTTAGTAAACCATTTGCTCGCTAGGCGTCGACAATAGAGAAAATGGCTGCCACGGGAAGCGAGAAGTCGTTTTGTGTGTTAGAATTTCACTTGTCAAAGTCAGCAATTTCTGTGCAACGTGCATTTCGGTTGAGATTTAATAAGGAGCCACCAAGTGACAATTCAATTCGTGCACGGTACAAACAACTCAGTGAAACCGGTTGTTTGTGCAAGCGAAAATCAACTGGTCGTCCATCAACCTCAGAAGTCAATGTCGAACGTGTGCGTGCAAGTTTCATTCGCAGCCCGTCAAAATCGACTGCGGCTGCAGGCAGAGAATTAGGAATTCCGAAAACAACAGTGTGGAGAGTTCTGCGTAAACGTTTATTATGCAAACCGTACCGTCTTCAATTAATCCAGCGTCTTTCTGATGGAGAAAAAACACGTAGGCTCGATTTATGTTTACAGTTACAGGAAAAGATGTTGTTAGATGAAGGTTTTGTAAACAAGCTAATTTTCAGCAATGAAGCTACTTTCCATATTAGCGGCAAAGTAAACCGTCATAACGTGCGAGTTTGGGCAACTGAAAACCCACACACTTATGTGGAACACATTCGGGATTCTCCGAAAGTAAACGTTTTTTGTGCGATCTCTCGTGAGGGAGTATATGGGCCGATCTTTTTTACGGAAACGACAGTAACCGGCATGATATACCTGGATTTGTTACAATTATATCTTACGCCTCAGCTACTCAACAACGACTTCATTTTCCAGCAATATGGTTGTCCTGCCCGTTTTCATAACGAGGTTCGACATACCTTAACACAACATTATCTCGGCACTGGATAGGACGAGCGTCTGAAGAAGACCAACACATTATGCTGCGGCCACCAAGATCACCAGACCTCACGCCATGTGATTTCTTTCTCTGGGGTTACGTGAAACATACGGTGTTTATCCCACCGATGCCGCACAATATCGCTGAGTTAAAGGATCGCATAATCAATGCAATCAACTGTATCGAAAATGACATGTTAAAACGAGTTTGGCAAGAGCTAGACTTTCGTGTTGATGTGTGCCGTGTCACCAGAGGAACACATATTGAAAATTTATAGTTTTAACAAAAACTGTTAGAGTCCCTGCATCACCTTGTACAACTTTTCATTTAGGTAAGTGAAATACTTTTTTTGTACTGAATTTTTGTAACTTCTAAGAACATTATGAAACGCCCTTATAATTTACTTATAATTTAGGCGTACAAGAAAGTCATGTGCTGTCAACAGCAGATTTTTAAAAAATATAACAGTATGTTATTGCATATAAATAAAAAATAAAATAAAATAAATTTATTAACACACTTTAAATAATAATTACATATAACTAATTTACTAACGGTTTTAATAAACACATAATTAATACTAGTGATTAAAATTACTTATGTAAAAAAGGTCTTATGAAGACAATTTATTAATTATTAAGTAAAATAACAGCTGATCTGCTGTTGAAGCAGTAAGTAATGAAGAGGAACAGATGTTACAATTTTCTTATTACTAAAATACATGGGAAAGACGAGAGTAGACGAATATTCTCGACAAACGGTAACATTTGTTTAAACTACTAGTTAGTTATAGGATGAGTTAGTAACATATAATCGAAATTTAACAAATGTTACTTTGTTTTAAACTAAATTTTTTGAACTGATTGTTATTTAATTTGAAATTCGGTTAAACATTTTTTTAAATATTTTTAATGTAGTTTAAACAAAACGGCAGTCGGTATTTTTCTGGAAATTACATTTTTAACATCGAATGAAATCACGATGCTAAATGAAATTTAGAGAAAAGTCCAAATTTTATTTTATTTTTTGTTTCATTATAATCGTAATATTCGATCAGGAAATTAATTTTTCCGGCAACAGTTATTTATATTTGCTTCTGAGTCTCTTTTTCAAATTTCCTATCGCTCAATCCCGTGGAAGGTTTTTGGATACCTTCGAGCTTTTAGGGTTCTTAAGAATATGTATTTCCCTTGAACCAAATTTGAATTTTTTAGGTAACCTAGAAATATCAGTAAAATTAAAAAAAAATTATTTGTCACTTTTTTATTGATGTTTATAACAGAATTCTTTCATCCAAACATATCCTCATCATTGTTAAAGCTTTGTTTTTCTGACATTCTATGTTAAAAAAAAAAGTTGACAACACAGCTGTCCTCTCAAGGTGGGAGGAAGACAGAATGATGATGCGGACACAGTTGGGAAAAGCACCGCAGGTAATATAGTAGAGGTAATGCTTCCTGGTATGCGGAACTGTTCAATAGTCAGTAAGGTAATAGAGAACATCATCCGAAAGAAGACCCTGGAAGAAGTAGAACATGGGTGAGGGGTGTTAGAGTTAGGACAGAGATGACAGTCCCGTTCAGGAGGAATGGGATGCTCCGGTGTCCCACCTTCAATGATTAAACGGGGGCTCTTGGGGTCCTTAGGGGGAAAAATAAAAACCGAGACCCGGTCTTGGGCCCCGGTAGGGGACCCAGGGTTAGAGGCAGGCGCTTATTAAAAGACTGAGACCCAGTCACTGCGGGGTGCTGTCAGGAACGGCATAGCCGGGTCTGGCATGGCCTCCCAGGGGAATAGAGGCAACTGGCACCCTCATGGCCGTGTTATACGGGATCGTGGATCGGGTCTTGAGGGGAAGGGAGTTAAAAAAAAAATAAAAACGTTTTAGGACTCTCCAGTCGCGCGACTATTGACAAACAAAATATAATTTATTTACTAATGACATACTGAAAAAATTCCAAGTTATAATCAAAAGATATTGACTTGGTGTTAAAACCGAAAATTTTAAATCTGGTATTACTAAAAAAAAAAAAACTCTTCTATTTCAACAACTTTAAATATTAAAATCGTTTTTAGCACTCCTGAAAATGTATAAATTGATACCTTACACGACCTTTGTTCAACCGGTATCCGTAGTTTGCTTAAGGGAAAGACTCTTATCGCTTTACCGTGGGAAGCTAACCCTGAGTATGGCTGACCACCAATCAATTATTATGGCTCCAAGGGCTATAAAATGGTGGAGGAAAGGTACTTGCTGGTATCAGCAATCTAGGCGTGGCAGCGAATTGCTGCCTGCACGAAATAAATTTTATTATGGATGTCATATATATTTTTAGTAGTTGACGGGATGCGCCAACCCAGTTTAGTAAATATATTACAAATGAGCAGTTGGGACACGTAAGCCGGTGGTGTATGGCACCGCGTTTAGTCCGCTCACGCTGTTAGGTAAGCTCTAGGAGCTATGTTAGGATACTGGTAGCTAAACTGTTCGAGGCTCAGTAGCCGTTTGTGGCACAGACATTCGGTTTTATGCTTTAGGGCGACCGAATGGGATGGTGGTGGGAGAAATGTCAAGCAAACCAATCACTCTGAAGGTAGCATCTGTCTACCAAGTTTAAAGAAAATCGGTCAACGGGGTACAGAGTTATAAAAACAAATACAAGCTAACGCACAAACATCTATCTAAGAAAAATAGATTTTTTGGGCTTAGAAACAATATAATAAAACATTTTCGCAAATTATTTACAACTTATTTAAATCTATTTTCTTAATTTTTTGTTAAAAAATGTCTCCATAAGAGACAAAATTTAAAAAAAGTCCAATTTTTTTTTTAGATTTGTTTTTTGACCGTTTTACTTCCCGTTATAGCTAAAGCAGGATACGGACTGTTCCGGGATCTATTCTCCGAACTTCAGGTACTAATTCAGAACCTCAAAAACTCAAAAATGAGCAAAACAATACATATCAACATAAGTCATATTTTTCTTTATTTTCCTTGAGGACTCCTTTTTCTGATTTTCAACAAAAAAATTATTTCTCAGTAACGGGTAAACCTACTTTAATTAAATTTGGCAGATCTAGTATTTTATTACACAAAATAAAAATTTTTTAAATAATATCTTCAACAATTTCAAAATGGAGGCCAAATTAATTGTTTAATGTTAAATATCTTTGTAAATATTTGTTCGATAAAATTTTTACTCATTACAAAATTTACTAAGCGTTTTATTTTGAACAAAATGATACCTTATTTGTAAAAATCCGTTGACAAACAATCGAGTTATTGCAGACAACCTGCTAGTATGCTTGCGTACCGTAATGAAATAAATGTAATAAAAATTATTAATAATGAATTAATAAAAAGGAAGCTTATTCTTATAAGATCCGTTTTATAATCCATGATAATTTAAAACACTTTACCTACTTTGCGTTAGTTGAGAAGTGTAGCAAGATGACCTTAAAAGTATAAAATGAAATTATTTAATATTTTAAATTCTAGGAAAATCCAATGTAGAATAAGGACACAGTTATCACTAGGTTGGTATTACGTCACTCAATCTGTATAAACTTTTCAATGACGTTGATTGTAATCTCGTCATCTGCGTCCGGAACGTCAGAATGAGTAACTTTTTCATACAAAATAAATTCAGTTCTGTTTCCTATATCGCTTACTCAGCGTGTAGACTAGACTGAAATTACATACGACCAAAGACATTATCGTAATGAAATGTCTCCCTATTAACCCAAAATTTATGTACGAGTATGTTACGTGTCATAATCAAATATATTGCAGTCGATATAATACATAATACAAATCATAAAAAAAAAAACTTAGAAAATCATTTTAAAGAAAAAGGGAGATATTCACCTTTTACAGATTACACCGTTTTATTCTTTTCATTTGATGAATTGAATTTATAATAGACATTATTACTCTTATAGAAAGTCTTTCTTAGTAGAGAAAGAAACTATAAAAGCTTATTGTATATTCATTAAATCCCATAACCATAAATAATGGCTGTAGGCGGACTGACATAAATCATAATTAATTAAATGATGTAGCCATCATTAAGAGGTATCCTATTTTAGGCTTACTTAGGAAACCTGAGTAGAAACCAGGACGAAATATTAGTGATACTCAACCGTAAAAGTGACACTTTCACTTTGTTCATCATAGGGGGCAGAATATATATATATATTATCATTACTTTCAGAGAAAGCACTATTTTATTTGATTTCTCTCACACCTAAGATATTTTATTTGCATAAATCCATGTGTAATAATTTTGTAATCGTTCTTGCAACATCACGAATGTCAGGAATACACATGTCTTGAAGGTCAGGAACGTAGGAATTCACTGCTTTTTTTATGGTTTCTGGATTGATTAATTGTAATTATGGTTAAAAAGAAAAAAATTTGACTTTTCCGTCACGCGGTTTTTTCTGATGAACGTCTTAGACACAAATTAATTTTAAATATTTTTTATTTAAATATAATATTTTTTGTTTATTTAATTCATTGAGTGTGACTAAAACGCGCGCACATAACGTATTTTATTCGCTCGGGTGTGGGCAGTACTAGTAGCCACTTCAAATACTTTTTTACACTTTAAATGTTATTAATTTATTTGATTCTACCGCTCACCTGTAACGTTACAACGTAAGTTATTAAGCCAAAGGCTTCTTTATTTTGCTGTTTAGCCTCCGGAACCACCGTAAGGTATTTACTTCAGAAGATGAGTGAGAGCGATATGTATGAATGTAAATGAAGTGTAGTCTTATACAGTCTCAGGTCGACTATTCCTGATATGTGTGGTTAATTGAAACCCAACCACCAAAGGGCACCGGTATCCACGATCTAGTATTCAAATCATGCTGAACCCACAGATCAATTCTAAGTATAAAAGTAACTGCCTTTACCAAAATTTGAATCTTGGACCAAGACTTCGAAATCAGTTGATTTGTAACGACGACTTAACCACTAGACCAGCCCGATGGGATGACGTCACAACATAGTACACGATTACAGTAGCTGTAAGTTAGTGCTACACCAGCGCTCCTTGTAATGAGAGGGCGTACTATTGATGCAGTATACCCACTTAACCGCTAATTTATTTAGAACATTTTTTGGGGTGGAGGTGCATTTGGCAAAACTTTTTTTGCAAATATTATCTTTTTAATTGTTAAAAAATGCGCCTAAAAAAAAAATAAGACCTTAATCAGGCAAAATCTCGAGATACAGACCGTACTCTACAGCCTCACTCCCTTGACCTTTTAAGTTGAAAATTTAATGGCATCAGTGTCCCATATGTAGAAGTAATATGATCAAATTTGGTCAAAATCGGTCCACTTTTTCTGAAAATATAAGGAGTGCGATACCGAAAACGCACACGTACGTACGAACAACCAAACGGAAAATTTCCATCTGGATTTTTGGGTTCCTTAGGTGTGAAAACCGCATGTACCCAAATTGGCCCGATTATAATACTTTCCTTTCTAAAGCTGTAGCTCTGTTATAACGCTACACGGAAAAGTAAAATCATAATTTTTTTTTTATAAAATTGGAATTTTGGAAAATTTAAATGAAATTCTTAATGGTTAGATTTTGTTAAATCTATATATATATAAAAATGAATGTTTGTCTGTCTGTATGTCTTTTATGCCTTCCTAAACCGTTCATCCGATAAAACCGTTCATCGATGAAACTTTGGGGAATGGTTGGACGCATGCCAGGGTAGGTTTTTGAATTAGTTTGGACCCTCTACGTTGCGCTGGGGTCAAGATATTTCGAAAAATTGTATTTATGGTCCGATTTAGCTCATATTCAGAATATGTGTTACTTACATGGAAAGAAATATCTATGCAAAAAAATGGACTCGCTAGATGGGGCTTGGGTCGAAGTATTTGGAAAAATTGCATTTATGGTCCGATTTGGCTTATATTCAGAATATATATTAATTACGTGAAAAGAAATACTTTTTCGAAAAATGAACCCGATAGGTGGCGCCGGTGTTGAAATATTTACAAAAAAACAAACAAATAAACAAACAGATTTTCTTCTATATACGTAAAAAGAAATGTTCGTATGTATGTCCGCTGTAGACTAAAAAACTGCTGGACCAATTTACGCGCGGGGGAAAAAGGGAAAAGAGAAAATTGAAAAAGAGAAAAGGGGAAATAAGGAAAAGTAAACGGTAATGTTCAGCTTTTTAATGTTTTATCTAACTTTCAATTTTGTTCATTTAATCAATGTGCATATACGCAAATCTAGCATAGCAAAGCATTGCCGGATCTGCTAGTTATTTATAAAATGCAGATAATATAAATAAATTGACAAAAATTTAAAACGGAAGATTATTAGTTTATTATGTAATATATATATATATTTTTTTTTTAGTTGGATGATTGAACATACATTAATAAAAGGCATGTATTATTACTCAGAAATATTAGTTATCAAATACAATTCAATTACAATTATTATCAGTCGTTGTATTAAGATGAATAGATACACGTACTTTTTTAAGTATGACGTTATCATAATGTATCAGAACTCCTACATTATTCTTGGAATGTTTCTCATATTTTCCTAGAACCGTACATTGATTAAATTCCTGTAAAACAAATCTAGAATATTTTTGAACGTTCTGAACAAAAATAATTTATAATATATTTATTTTTTTAATAGTTCATCACCACATAATCTCGAAGCTATATGTGAAATTGTAATTTTGTATTCTATGAAGAAATGGCACGCCTAAACGGGATTCAAACTGGTTACCTCAGGATGAAAGACTGAAGACGCTAACACTTCACTACTGAAATAGATGGAATATTTATTAACAATACATTTTCGTCGATCTTGTTTTCTAAGTTTCATTTTACAAAGGCAGTTAAATAACCACAGTTACGTTGGTATAAAAAGTAAACAAACCTCGAGTACTCCTTCTCCCTAAGTAAATCCATCCCTTTAAAGATTAAACGGTAAATAGTTCCTGGTACTTACGTATTAACGCCACCGCAGCTACACCTTTATTTAAAAACAAAGTAGTCAATCGGATTTCGGTGGAAAATGAACAGTCTCTGTATTAATTTTAATAAATTGTTACTTATATTTATTTATTTTATAAATATAATTTAACCAAACTTAACCTACGCTCGCTAACCTTGACTAATTAACACCGTAATTTTCTGAGTTTTTTTTTAATAAATTCAGTAATTATTGCAATTATTTATTATTTAAATAATCAAAACACTCCTGTTAATTAACACTCCGATTGACTACTTTGTTTTTAAATAAAGCTGTAGCTGCGGTGGCAATAATACGTAAGTACCCAGTTCCTTTAACTACTTTAAAAAGGGATATACTTTTGTGGATTAAAGAGGTTTTTAACTTTCTTTTTTTCGTAGCTCTTTAAAATAATATAGTAAAACTTATTTTGTTACGACATATATTACAGCTAATTGTCGACATAAAATGATCGATCAGTAATTTTATCCTCCAGTTGTATGTAAAAATATTTTATTTAAAGTAAGTCTTTCGGTTGAAGTTATATTTTATTTCAGAGACCCTTTAAAAGGTGTCAATTCATTTAACACTACTCTGTTTTACTTTTCCGTGTAGATAGCTCAATAGCAGATCTATAGCTCTAAAAGGGAAAGAATTGTAATCGGTCCGATTTGGGCATTAGCGGTTTACACCGCATATTGACATTTTCACACCTAAGAAACCCAAAAAAATCGAATGAAAAATTTCTGAATTTTAATATACGTAAGCGCGCGCGCGCGTGTATGTTTGGTGTCGGCCTCTCACTCACTCTCTCTCTCTCTCTCTCTCAATCTCTCTCTCTCTCTCTCTCTGTCTGTGTGTGTATGTTCGGTGTCGGCCTCACTCTCTCACTCTCTCTCTCTCTGTATGTGTGTGTGTGTGTGTGTGTGTGTGTGTGTGTGTGTGTGTGTGTGTGTATATGTTCGGTGTCGACCTTACTCTCTCTCTCTCTCTCTCTCTCTCTCTCTCTCACTCTCTCTCTGTATGTGTGTGTGTTCGGTGTCGACCTATCTCTCACTCTCTCTCTCTCTCTCTCTCTCTGTGTGTGTGTGTGTGTTCGGTGTCGGCCTCTCTCTCTCTCTCTCAATCACACTCTCTCTCTCTCTGTCTGTGTGTATGTTCGGTGTCGGCCTCACTCTCTCTCTCTCTCTCTCAATCACACTCTCTCTCTCTCTCTCTGTCTGTGTGTATGTTCGGTGTCGGCCTCACTCTCTCTCTCTCTCTCTCTCTGTATGTGTGTGTGTTCGGTGTCAACCTATCTCTCTCACTCTCTCTCTCTCTCTCTCTGTGTGTGTGTGTGTGTTCGGTGTCAGCCTCTCTCACTCACTCTCTCTTTCTCTCTCTCTGTCTGTGTGTGTATGTTCGGTGTCAGCCTCTCTCACTCACTCTCTCTTTCTCTCTCTCTGTCTGTGTGTGTATGTTCGGTGTCAGCCTCTCTCACTCACTCTCTCTTTCTCTCTCTCTGTCTGTGTGTGTATGTTCGGTGTCGGTCTCTCTCTCTCTCTCTGTGTGTGTGTGTGTGTGTGTGTGTGTGTGTGTGTGTGTGTGTGCGTGCGTGCGTGCGTGTGTGTGTGTGTATGTTCGGTGTCGACCTCTAAATCACCTTATATCTCTGTGACTACTGGACCGAGTTTTTTAATCAAATTCGGTCAGATTACTTTTATATATGGGGGATTGTTGCCATTAAATTTTTTATTTAAAAGGTCAAGGGGATGAAGCTGTAAAGCAAGGTATCTCAAGATTTCACCTGATTAAGGTCATATTTTTGTTAGACACATCTCTTAACGATTAAAAAATAAAAATATTCGCAAAAAAAGTTTTATAAAATCGCCCTCCACCAATGTTGTAGTCATCTGCTATGTTGTGACGTCACAGGTGAATGGTAAAATTAAATAAATGAATAATATTTAAAGTTTAAAAAAGTTATCTGGTCTCTGGCCGGGTCTCGAACTCGATCACCCGGCTGATTCGGTACTTGGTGCGTTAAGGCTCGCGGATACACCGGTATACAGACTGTACGAGCGAAATTTGTTCTTTGTAAGTTGTGAAATTACATTAGTTTAGTTAGGGCCGACGGTCGCCGCTAGTACCACCACATCCGAACGAATTAAATACGGTATGCGCGCGCGCTTTAGTTAAAATCGTTGAATTAAATAAAATAAAAAATATTATATTTTTAATTAAGTTGTATGTGTAAGCCGTGCATCAGAAACGACCTCATTTATCGGGTTTTTTTTTGCTTATAGTTGATGGCTTCTTCCCCGGTGGTTTTTTTGGGTTGTATTTTTTTTTTGTTTTAATATGAATATTCATGTGTTTAGTGCTAAGGATTTATAATCTTTTTTTAGATATAATGAATGTTTCATATTTGTAAGGCTAAATATTCAGAGAAACAAAAGTGAAAGAAAAATGTTGATGACAAATAATATGATAAAATGAAAAGTGGAGTATTAAAAAGAGAAAATGTTGATGATGTGAAGAATTAAGCCGTACAGAAATTAGAATGTGAAAAAAGGGGAGATGTGCTGATTAAGAAACGAGATGAAATATGAAAATAAAAAAGATAATATAGCGTCGTATAAAAATTTATTTATGAGAAATCTTTAAATCGATCGGAAGGAATAGAAGATAGAATGAAAGCAATTTGTAAATTTAATGCTGCAATAATAATTATAGATGAACTAATATAAATTTTAAAAAAATTCGCAAAAATGATATAATACACTTCAACAATAATTAGAATATTAAGATTATTGGGTTGAGAGAAATGAGAAGTGAAGTGGTTTCCTGTTGCCATGCCTACCAAAATTCTGATGATATCCTCAGTGTATACGAATGATACTTTCAATTTGTTCATTATAGGAGATTGGTTGTTATTTATTTAATATCATTACTCTCAGAGAAAGTAAATCTCTTAATTGTTACCTAAGGTGCTTTATTACTGTTAGTCATAAAAAAAAATAGCTGGATGATAGTATAAAGCAACAGATTAATTTAACTCTTTCTGTTGTAAAATAATACATCATGTACTCTATTTAAACTTAGCAAAGGATTTAAGAGGTTTATAATTATAAAACAATGTTAAAAAAAAGAAGAGATTTATAAATTACAGTGATGAGAAGAGCATATGAAGAGATGAATAGTACGCGCGTACGCGCGCGCGTTCTCTGTCTCTTCTTTTCTCATTCTCTGTTATGTTTGTGAAGCTAATAATTATTGTTTTTTTTTTCGAGCGATAATTTTTACTATAACATTTAAATTATGAAATTATATATACTATATTGTGTTTTGAAAATATTACGTAAACGTAATTAATAACATTTTATAAAAATTGTACATACGCGTCATTTGATTAAAAAGAAAAAAATTACTTTAAAAAAGAAATGTCGAAGTAATTTTATTATGAATGAATTAATAAGTAAATAAAAAAAGAGGAATAGTTTTATTATTTATATCTATATATATATATTTTAAGTTATAACATTATTTATATTGAAATAAATAATAATATATAAAATAATGTTTTGAGGCCAGAGAAAGTAAAAGTTTATTTTTGCTGTTAACGTATAGAGTAAGCTGTATGTTATATAGTAAGACCTATATATATATATATATATATATATATATATATATATAAACACACACTTCATATAGGTGTATAGAACTAAACACAATTCACATACTACATAATATTACGTATGTTAAAAAAAATATAAATATATAAGTGGGGGAGGTTTGTTGGAAAAAAATACGTATAGTATATTAGAAAAAGAAAAGGAGAGACAATATGTTAGATAGAATAAGTGAATCATACTTAAAGTAGGGTGGGGGAACACGAAAACAACACAGCACAGTCACTTCCAGCTCCGCGCGTCTTGTCTACACAGAACTACTTTGTATAATAAGTGAGACGTGTGTATGTGTGTGTGCGTGTGTGAGTGTGTCTAGTATCAACCCGATCGGTTTATTGCAAACTCTGTTTAGTACTTAGTTGAGCGTCGACCGGCAATCCGTTCGTTTGTTCTTGTACAGTACGGTGAATTAAAAATGATATCGATATCTTTATTTATTATTTCTATATTTATTGTATATCAATAACTGTTTATATTATTGTAAAAGATTATGTTTTTTTTGTGTTAATAGTTAGTTGTTGATTACTTTATTTTATTTTAAAATTATTTAACAAATTTCTTACATAAAATACGATAAATAAACATAAATATATACATAGTTGTATATTTATTAGTGATGTTTTATTAGATAAATTAAAAAAAAAACTGTTTATTCATGAAATAATAATTTTTCGTGTGTGATGTCGAAATATTTGAATAATGCTGTCGAGGAATTTAATTTATAACTTGGATAATATTGATAATTTATTTGGCGTAACTGATTTTTGTAAGTAGTATTATTAAAAATTTTTTCTTTATTAGTACTTATTGACAAAATTGTTTTATCAGTAATAATACGTAATTTTATTTACTTATTTAATTATTATTTCATATATGTTATCTTATTTACATACCTTCTTTAATTTAAATTGAATTTATTAATATTTTCAGTTTTTGTTATTATTATTATTAATTATTTTATTTGAATAATTTTTTTTAAGTTATAATTTTCATTATTTTCTATTTAACTGATAAGATAACTCTATTCATATACTTGGCTCTGTATATATATATATATATATATATATATATATATATATATATATATATATATATATATATATATATTAATCTTTCTACAAGTAATCCCTCTTGTTTTTGTATTTTCTCTTGTTATTAACATTTTAATTTCTTCTATTTTGCGAAGAATGGATTTTATATATACATCACACCTATACATCTTTATATATATAGACACTAGGCTGGTCTAGTGGTTAACTCGACATCAGTTGTTTAACAGCTGATTCGAATCCCAGTAAAGGTTAGCTGCTATTATATAGATTTAAATACTAATCGGTGAATACCGGTTTATTTTGATGGTTGGGGTTAAATTAACTACACGTCTCATGAATTTTGACCTGTCTATTTTATGATTGCACCTCATTTCCCAGTCATACATATGAAATTGTACTTACTAAGGTACGTGACAATAAACTGAGGTCTTTTCTTTTTAGGTTCAATACCCATGTAATGGGAATCATCGCCTTTGAGCACTGACATTGTGCACAGATTAATAAATGAAGATATATATATATATATATGTATATATATTCATCTCATGGGACAGGGGGGGGGGGTTGTTTATTGTTCACTATTTGACAGAACAGAGATTGTAACGTTCACATTAGGAAAGAAAAAGAATATATATATATGTTACCGTGAAAGACCGATCTGGCAAATGTCAATATTCTACGGCGAATGTCGACTCATACCAAATACGTCGGTGAAAGAAATATTTGCTTATTCGGACCTTCGCCGGTATATGTCGACAAACACAGATAAGCTCTGATGGTAATCGAAACAATAACTATTGAAATTAAAAGAAAATCACCCATTACTAATCTTTAAGGTAATAGGTAATCTTAAAGGAAATTACGAGAAACACTTGTAAAAAAAAAAGGAAGTTTAAATTTAAGCTAACATAATCTAATCTCGTCTAATTAATGTTAAACATACAAATTATATAAATGCTATTCTTCAACAATGGAAACGATTATTCAAATTCACCGCATTCAGCATGCACTGATAGTGAAAGTTAAATAAAAAATAATTTTCTAAAAAAAATTGAACAAAGGACAAACTATTTGACCATTTATTTGTATCGTTATCTTTCATCCGTGCAGTTAACATATTTTGTATATGCTGATCGGCCCTTTCAATTTATACAACGCTGAAAATTTGATTAAGTATTTTATAAATGGTGTTAATTCGATTAATCGCCTTCAAGGTTGGAAAATAAAATAAGCAATTTGAATATTTAACGTTAATTGGATTACGATAGCGAGCGTAGGTCATGTTTGACATAAATTTAAAGTTCATTTTTTTACGAGGATTTCTCGTAAAACCTTAGAGATTGGTATCGGTTGCTTTTTTTTTTAATTCCTAGTTATGGTATCGACCCCCCACCAGAGCTTATTTATGTTTGTCGACATATACCGGCGAAGGTACGAATAAGGAAATATTTCGGTGTTTCACCGAACACAGATAACACAGATAAGCTCTGATGGTAATCGAAACAATAACTATTGAAATTAAAAGAAAATCACCCATTACTAATCTTTAAGGTAATAGGTAATCTTAAAGGAAATTACGAGAAACACTTGTAAAAAAAAAAGGAAGTTTAAATTTAAGCTAACATAACCTAATCTCGTCTAATTAATGTTAAACATACAAATTATATAAATGCTATTCTTCAACAATGGAAACGATTATTCAAATTCACCGCATTCAGCATGCACTGATAGTGAAAGTTAAATAAAAAATAATTTTCTAAAAAAAATTGAACAAAGGGCAAACTATTTTACCATTTATTTGTATCGTTATCTTTCATCCGTGCAGTTAACAAACATATTTTGTATATGCTGATCGGCCCTTTCAATTTATACAACGATGAAAATTTGATTAAGTATTTTATAAATGGTGTTAATTCGATTAATCGCCTTCAAGGTTGGAAAATAAAATAAGCAATTTGAATATTTAACGTTAATTGGATTACGATAGCGAGCGTAGGTCATGTTTGACATAAATTTAAAGTTCATTTTTTTACGAGGATTTCTCGTAAAACCTTAGAGATTGGTATCGGTTGCTTTTTTTTTTAATTCCTAGTTATGGTATCGACCCCCCACCAGAGCTTATTTATGTTTGTCGACATATACCGGCGAAGGTACGAATAAGGAAATATTTCGGTGTTTCACCGACGTATTTGGTATATGCTGACATTTACCGGAGAATATCGACATTTGCAGATATCAATCTTTTTCACGTTAACATATGTTTTATCTAGTTATGTTATGTTGATACCTATAGGTATAAATTGTTGAATTAATTGTTTTATATTGATAGATTTAACTAATTGACTTTAGGTCCAATTTTAGCAAACATTTCGATTTCTTTTAATTTAAAATATACGTAAAAAATAAATTAATCGAATTTTATGTTATTATTATTTAATTTAAAAAAAATTTAATTAACGGGTTTTATAATTACTGTTCATGTATATACTAGTAACAATTTCAAATATGGAGAAACAAAAATCATATCAAAGAAAAAATTTGTATTATTACTTAACCAGTTATAGCTCTATTGCTGCAGTAACTTATCAAAAATTCTGATGTGGACACCACGTGACTTCCTTGTACGCGTATTCAATTATATACATACATTTTTTTTTAAACGAAAAGTACGTAAAATTTTATTTTATTAATAACGTCTGATATTTTTTTATTGTTATTATTAAATAATTATTTATTGTAACATTTTTTTTACAATCAAAATTTAATAATTATTAATAAATCAATATATTTAAATTAAAAAAAAAAGTTAAAAAAAAGGAGATGAAGTCTGATTTGAACCGATGTGCCTTCCCCTTATAGTTCTAAATATTTCATTAATTAAAATTTCATTTGGTTATATCTCTGGAACCAATGAAAATAAGTATCGGTCATGATATATCGTTGAAAAGCTGTCAACGAGGGCTTATTACTGAAATTAAGAAAAAAGTCCAAAATCCAAATGTTTTGGGTTTTTTTTGGACACTTTTTGTTCAGTCGATTGCAATCAAAAGGGGAAGGTGCGCACATCTAGATGTTACAACAGTCGTAAATCCAAAATTTCAACATCCTAAGGCTAATCGTTTTTGAGTTATACGAGATACATACGTACGTACAGAAATCACGCCGAAACTAGTCAAAATGGATTCAGGAATGGTAAAAAGGTGGATATTTTCTTTGAAATCTGAAAACCGAAATATTTCGCAATCACAATACTACCTTTATTTCGTTCAATGAAGTAAATAGAGACGCAAAGCGATTTGCCAACATTTTGTGTATCGAGGTTATTGCAAATATCTAAGTTTCAAGGCACCCCTTAATTAAAAAGCATTAAAAAAGTATAATAATTATTGTAAGATGTATTTATGTTGACCGAGCCAGTCCGAAGATTTCTTCCGTCTGGCTCGACATAAATTCATCGAAAAAAACTCAAAAATTGTTATATAATGGACATTTATGATATTAAATTTTGAACACAATGATAAAAAAGGGCAGGAGTAGTTTTTACCCTTAGGAATTTCTGTACGTACAGTGGTCGTAAAAAATTGAAAAATTGAACTTTAGTACTATGAAATTACTTATTACATTTTTTTTAAATTAAAGTTTTAAATCGGTAGGATTTAGGGATATTCATTTCTTGTAAAATGGTTTTACCACATATATCTAAAACCCGTTGATTCAATAGTTGAAATTTGACACAAATTTCTTTCTTTCCGTATATATATATATATATATATATATATATATATATATATATATATATATATATATATGTGTGTGTGTGTGTGTGTGTGTGTGTGTGTTACAGTCAAAGGCCGATTTACAGTCATTTTTAGGTAGGAGAGATAGCAGGAGATCTATGAAATAAAAAAAAAACATTGATTCAACAATAAAACATGTGAAATTAAGACAAAAAAACACATTGTCAGTTAAGTATTTAATGAAAAAGCTGATTGTCTGATGAGTTTTCAACTTGGACTGGTCGATTTGGTCGCTCCTAGGATTGTCTAAAAGTATTTTAGCCAAAGGCCGAAAGATAAAGTCTGTTTTCAACTTTGACTACGAAGCTTAGTCAATCCGCAGGTTTGACTAGTCAAACCAAAAAATTATTGTAAATTGGCCTTTGACTGTAGCATATATATATCCCAGTTTTGGCTTGATTTTCACCCTATCTTTTTTTTTTGTCTTCAGTCATTTGACTGGTTTGATGCAGCTCTCCAAGATTCCCTATCTAGTGCTAGTCGTTTCATTTCAGCATACCCCCTACATCCTACATCCCTAACAATTTGTTTTACATATTCCAAACGTGGCCTGCCTACACAATTTTTCCCTTCTACCTGTCCTTCCAATATTAAAGCGACTATTCCAGGATGCCTTAGTATGTGGCCTATAAGTCTGTCTCTTCTTTTAACTATATTTTTCCAAATGCTTCTTTCTTCATCTATTTGCCGCAATACCTCTTCATTTGTCACTTTATCCACCCGTCTGATTTTTAACATTCTCCTATAGCACCGCATTTCAAAAGCTTCTAATCTTTTCTTCTCAGATACTCCGATCGTCCAAGTTTCACTTCCATATAAAGCGACACTCCAAACATAGACTTTTTCCTGACATAGACTTTTCCAAAAATCTTTTCCTGACATTTAAATTAATTTTTGACGTAAACAAATTATATTTCTTACTGAAGGCTCGTTTAGCTTGTGCTATTCGGCATTTTATATCGCTCCTGCTTCGTCCATCTTTAGTAATTCTACTTCCCAAATAACAAAATTCTTCTACCTCCATAATCTTTTCTCCTCCTATTTTCACATTCAGCGGTCCATCTTCATTATTTCTACTACATTTCATTACTTTTGTTTTGTTCTTGTTTATTTTCATGCGATAGTTCTTGCGTAGGACTTCATCTATGCCGTTCATTGTTTCTTCTAAATCCTTTTTACTCTCGGCTAGAATTACTATATCATCAACAAATCGTAGCATCTTTATCTTTTCACCTTGTACTGTTACTCCGAATCTAAATTGTTCTTTAACATCATCAACTGCTAGTTCCATGTAAAGATTAAAAAGTAACGGAGATAGGGAACATCCTTGTCGGACTCCCTTTCTTATTACGGCTTCTTTCTTATGTTCTTCAATTGTTACTGTTGCTGTTTGGTTCCTGTAAATGTTAGCAATTGTTCTTCTATCTCTGTATTTGAACCCTAATTTTTTTAAAATGCTGAACACTTTATTCCAGTCTACGTTATCGAATGCCTTTTCTACAACCTATCGTATAGGATCGAAAGACATCACGGTACCCATATATATTCTTTTTTCGATACCTGTTACTGTGGGAACACATAGAATAAATTAATTTCTAGCTAGTTTTTTTTTTAGTTCCCAAATACTTTATTCTTTCATTATGCCGCTTCCATCTTTCTTCACTTTCTGGAACACTTTGAATTTTTTTACAAGCCATTTTATATATATATATATATATATATATATATATATAATGGCTTATATATATTTAAATATATATATTAGTAAACTATACTTTTTTTAGCCTTATCAAATTCCATTGCAAACCATTACACCAAATCGGGCCGATTTATTGAAGTAATTTTTCCAAAAAGATAAATTTTTTTAGCTCCCCCAAATATAAGGGAACTAAGTTGGAACCGTATTTAAAATATCACTTTTTTTTTAAATGCAATTTTCAAGTTAAAAAATCGAATTCTTTTTTAAATTTATGTAGGTGAAAAGCATTTTTGGACATTGGGCATTTTGGACACTTTTGGTCCAGTCGATTGCAATCAAAAGGGGAGATGTACAACTAGATGTTACAACAGTCCTAAATCCAAAACTTCAACGTTCTACAGCTAATCGTTTTTGAGTTATGCGAGATACATACGTACGTACGTACAGACGTCACTCTGAAACTAGTAAAAATGGATTCACGAATGGTCAAAATGGATATTTCAGTTGAAATCTGAAAATCGAAATATTTCGCGATCACAATACTTTCTTTACTTCGTAGAAGGAAGTAAAAATCTCTCTAAGATTTGCCCGGGGTGAAGTTATGCAATCATTCTCCAGGTTTTTTTTTCAAATACCATTTTTGGTATTATATACATGTTTTTTTCACTCGCCTAATTAAAATTAACATTCAAGATTATTATTATTTTTCTTTTCCAAAAATAATTACTGTTGACTGCAATAACACAATTTTTTTTATAAATCGTAAAACTATTGAAATAAAAACTTCAATTTGGGAAAAGACTATAAGAAAATGATTGTTTATTAACCAGTTAATAAAACATATTTAAAAAACATTTTTGTATTTTTTTTTCATAGATAAATTTAAAAAAAATTCTCTGTTTAATCTTTAATCTAAGATTAAAATTCATGGATCACAAATTTTTAAATCTGTCTAAATTCATCCGTTTATGTTTTTTAAAATAGTAAAAAATAAAGTCCTCCGATATCTTTTTATTCACGTTTTTTTAAAGAATTTCAGTAATAAAATATAACTGCAATAATTGTAAACATTTTTGATAAATATATTTTTTTTTTATCTTAACAGTCCGGAAAAAATATCATTAGTAATAATATTATCAAGAATAACACGCATCTAATGCTAAGCTTGCTTTAAAGTTTTTCGTTACAAGGCCATCAAAATACAAGAATAATATATTCAGTACTAGAAGTAATAGAAATACTGCAAGTATTAATTTTGTTCCCCAAAGTGACTTTGTTTTATATTGAACATCATTAGAGAAACGTAAAATTTGATAAATTGAATAATATGCGAAAAATCATAATAATGATTGGGTAGAGATATTTTAACGAGAAAATTTAATCTACATATATCATCAATTAGCTTTCAAAACGAGATTGAAAAATAAATAAAACGTCTTGATATTTCAACATTGTATAACGAATTGTTATGATTCAAATTCAACAAAAAAGACGTAACAACATGAGACGTATAATACAATTAAAATAATTTTTTTCATTCTATACTTTGGACCCTTCAGTAATTAGATTTACGGATTTTTTTCATTATTTTCACCAGAAATATATTCTGAAAATTTCTTCGTAGAACTCTTTCTCTCTCTCTCTCACTCTCTCTCTTTCTATATATATATATATATATATATATATATATATATATATGGGTTATTTCGTAGCATATGGAAGAATTACTTCTTCAAAAAGCTTTTTTTTTGTATGAGATCACCAAAATTCAAGCTCATAGGTAGACAATTCAAAATTGTTTAAAGAAAACGATAGGATTGTAACACATTATATTCAGATTTAATTTTTTTTTTAAAGAAAAACATTAATTACTTAAAATATTTTTTTAAAAAATCAAAATTTATATAACAATATTCTAGGTGTGTGTATTTAATAATTTACTCAAGTAAAACGAAACAATTATGAAAAAAAATAAATAAGAGTTATTAAAATACGAAATGCTATTGAATTTATACGAAACATCCTCGGAAAGCCATCGGAAATAGTATGAGGAATACAAAGATACCATTGACTTAATTGGGTTCATTTTATACATATATATATATATATATATATATATATATATATATATATATATATATATACACCCATACTGGCTGTTGTATAAAATTTTATGGCACGAAAATCTCCAAAAATAGTCGATCAATTTTATTGAAATTTAGATATGCTCTTCTAGTACATATGAATTTGACAATCTCTAAATTGAATGAAGATTGGTTGAGTCGTTCTTAAGTTACCCTCAAATTTACGGTCGAAAAAATCTGAGCGGGTGTTAGAAGCATGGGTGGTTCATATGATGATACAAGTTTCAATGTTGACTTACTTTTTATAAATGTTTTAAGTATCGATCAAAATCCTATCTAAAAATTTTAATCTAAAATAACAAAAAGTCAATTTTCTAGCGCAGACCTGCGCAAGAATTTTTTCATTTCGCAAAATTTTTAAGATTCCTTAAATGTAAAATAAAAGACTATGATGTAATTCTGTAGGATGAAATTTACGTTACAGTTGTTTTGTTTTAATACGTTAAACTTTTAGAATTAGGTAAAATTATTATAATTAAGTCAACAAATTTTAAAGTTCATACTTTATTAAGTTAAAAAGTCTTAAGATAAAATTAAGTTCTATAAGGTTAAGTAGACTGTAAGAATTAAACTTATTATTGAATCGGTATATAAAATTCGATTAGTGCATTGTGCGTTGTTGTTGTATGTAGATTTGAATTAATGGGTGTTTTCTAACATATTATGGATTTCAATTCAAACGTTACCAGATCGTATAGGTTTTTTTTTTGTCTTCAGTCATTTGACTGGTTTGATGCAGCCCTCCAAGATTCCCCATCTAGTGCTAGTCGTTTCATTTCAGCATACCCCCTACATCCCACATCCCTACCAATTTGTTTTACATATTCCAAACGTGGCCTGCCTACACAATTTTTCCCTTCTATCTGTCCTTCCAATATTAAAGCGACTATTCCAGGATGCCTTAGTATGTGGCCTATAAGTCTGTCTCTTCTTTTAACTATATTTTTCCAAATGCTTCTTTCTTCATCTATTTGCCGCAATACCTCTTCATTTGTCACTTTATCCACCCGTCTGATTTTTAACATTTTCCTATAGCACCACATTTCAAAAGGTTCTAATATTTTCTTCTCAGATACTCCTATTGTCCAAGTTTCACTTCCATATAAAGCGACACTCCAAACATACACTTTCAAAAATCTTTTCCAGACATTTAAATTAATTTTTGATGTAAACAAATTATATTTCTTACTGAAGGCTCGTTTAGCTTGTGCTATTCGGCATTTTATATCGCTCCTGCTTCGTCCATCTTTAGTAATTCTACTTCCCAAATAACAAAATTCTTCTACCTCCATAATCTTTTCTCCTCCTATTTTCACATTCAGTGGTGATCGTATAGGTAGATTTTGTAAAAAAAAAAATACCTTTTGTAATGGATACCATGATTCGACTTCCGGAAAATTTCGAGTTTCACATCCCCCAGACCCCAAAACCACCGTCAGTTCAAAAGTTTATATATATATATATATATATATTTCACTTTCTTGTGGACGCGATAACTGCCGTAATTTTGCGCTAATAACTTTCAAATTGATATATAAAATATAACGACCCAAAATCTCGGTCGAGTTCGTTAACGGCAAAAATCGGACCTTGGAGTTGGAAATGAGGAGGGGGGCTTTTTCGAAAAAAAACAAAATATCTCTAACTTTCATATTAAGTAAAACATCGAATTCGTTTAAAGTTCTTATTATTTTTTGGATAAGGACCTAATATTTATTTAAGTAAGGTTTTTTGATATCGCCCAGAGAGGGGAAATGGGATTTCGAAGGCAAAAAAATATACCTCCCTTAATAGGTACAGTATTAATTCGGTTAAAGTGGTAGTTAGTCCGGAAATTACGTAACAAAGTAGTCAATCGGATTTCGGTAGAAAATGGGCCGATATAGTTATTAATTTTAAAAAATGGTTATAATTTATTTATTTTATAAATATATAACCAAATTTGACCTACGCTCGCTTCGCTCGTTAACCTTGACTAATTAACAGGAGTGTTTTGATTATTTAAATAATTGCAATAATTAGTGAATTTATTAAATAAATACTCAAAAAATTACGGTTTTAATTAGTCAAGGTTAGCGAGCGTAGTTAAGTTTGGTTAAATTATATTTAGAAAATAAATAAATATAAATAACCATTTAATAAAATTAATAAAGAGACTGTTCATTTTCCACCGAAATCCGATTGACTACTTTGTTTTTAAATAAAGCTGTACCGTTAGTCCTCTAAAAATTATCTAAAACTTTTATCTGAAACAATTTTTAATATGACCAACCCTTACGACAATGAATGATCAAAATATTGCTGGAATTCGTAGGGCTTCTCGTATGCTAAACATGTGAAACATTTTTTCACATGCAACCGCTGTCGTATTGAGTAAATTTGAAGTTTTTCTTAACTTTAAGGTGGAAATCTTTTTTATCTCCTACGTTGCACCGGAGAAATCTACCTCCGTCTTCCTGAGTGCTGAAAGGGATTTCTTTTTTAATAAAACTTTTATTTCCTACACAGTTAACAAAATTTAATTTAAATTTTAATGTTTATTCATTTAGATTTTTCTTAAATATTAAACGGATATTTAATCAGAAGGTTTTTAAATTCATATTCTCAGGAATGTTTTTTAGAATTTTCAAACGAATATTTTGTTTTTCCTTTTTTACAGGAATTTTTGAAAAATATTTAATTAAAACAATAAAACAACAACTGAATAAAAAATGATAATAACTGAATAAAATTTAAAATTATTCAGGATTTTGATTAATATTATCGTCCCACTTAAAAAATAATATAATCATTATTTCAGGAAAAACTAAGCAAATTCAAGTAAACATAGTGCGAGGTGATAATATTGTATATTATATTACACAATTTGCGACATTAAACATGAATTATTTATGTATAAATACTGTCGTATCTCATTCGATAAAAAAATTATGTATTAAATGGAAATATCAACGAAATCATTTCTCTTTAAATGATTAAATTGTTAAAATGTAGGTGGGTTAAGTGGTCAGTGAGAGAGAGAAAGAGAGTGGAGAGTATGGAGAGAGTCCTAACCAACGCAGGATATTATGCAAGTTAACTGAACCTACACACAATTTACGTTCTTCATTTATAACAAACGAAGATCTAATTTTATTAACAGTTTTCGGATTTTTTTTCCATATTACAATTTTGGTAAGGCCTGCTCTCTTTTGCTTGTTACGGTAATTAAAGCTCTCATACGTGGCGTACAGTTCTAAAGTGTATCGTAATAATCAGGTACGTATAGTAAGAACTATTTATCTCTCTCTCTCTGTATATATATATACAGAAAGCATATATATATATATATATATATATATATATATATATATATATATATATAAATGTTTGTTTGTTTGTCCCGTATGTGTCCGTATACCATTCATCCGATGCCGATGAAACTTTGATAAGTTGTGCGCGCGCTCGCGAAAGTTTCTGAATTAGTTTGGACCCGCCAAGTGGCGCTGGGGGTTGAGATATTTAGAAAAATTGTATTTATGAACTGATTTGGCTCTTATTCAGAATATGTGTTATTTACATGGAAAGAAGTACCTCTACAAAAAAATGGACCCGCTTGATTTGGGTTGGAGATATTTAGAAAAATTGTATTTATGGACCGATTTGGATCATATTCAGAATATGTGAAAAGAAATATTTTTTGAAAAACTATACCCGCTAGGTGGCGCCGGTATCGAGATATTGATGAAACAAACAAATAGACTTTCTTCTTCTATATATATAAAAGGAAATGTGTTCGTATGTGTGTTCGCTATAGACTAAAAAATTACTGAACCGATTTACGCGTGGTTTTTGGAAAAAAGGTCCGCGTTGTCCGAAGAAGGTTTAAAGCTATTGAAATCTTCGATTTGACCAATAGAAAGAAAGTTAGAGGTATTTTGAATCGACTACTGTGTTTAGTGAGTAGTTTGAATTAAATCCGATAGGTAGTGCCTTTTTGACAAATGGATTTGTTTAAATTCTTTTATAAAGTGAAAGTTTAAATTTTGTGAAGTTCCGTAATGTTCAGTTTTTTAAAAGTTTTATCAGACTTTCAATTGTGTTCTATATATATATATATATATATATATATATATATATATATACTTAAATCTAGCAATAACGAAGGATTGCCGGGTCTGCTAGTTATTATTTATATAGAATTAGGTTATTTTATGTATATATATTTGTCTGTGTAAACAAATTATAATAGAAATAATATTAATAATTATGGTTAAAAATTTATTAAATATATATATTTACAAAAAAAAAATGTAGTTAATAAAATGTGATAAAATATTATTCATTTCACTTCAAATAAAATAAAAAATAAGTATTTCGATTTTTTTTAGTGAGATATGCGGGTATCAACTGATATTACCATTTAGCCCGAATTTAAATTTGCAGCGTGTGAAAAATGCCATGCCTTACCGGGATTTGAACCCACGACCTCAGAGTGAAAGGCGGAGTCGGGGTACCAATTGTGCCACGGAGACCGACATTTCGATTCTTGTTTTTCATTTTAGCTATGATAAACAACTGCGTACTCCATTGACTCGATTTCAAAAAAGTATTTAATTATTTATTTAATTTAAAGAAAAAAAAAGCTGAAAACTGTGACGGTTTGTTTCTGATGCATGGCCTACATACACATACACACGCAAATTAATCTATATATATATATAAAAATCAATGTTTGTTTGTCTGTCTGTTCCAACTTAACTCGAGATCTACCGGATAGATTTGTCTAAAATTTTGCACACCTACACTTTGAAGCCCTGCGGTGAACATAGGCTAATTTTTTTGGACCTCCGACATCACGAAATTTTACAACGAAATATAAAACACTTTATTTCTTCCCTAAAGCTTATTTAATTTTCAAAATGACTTTGATTTTTAAGAAAAAATTTATTTTTATCTAACATTTTTTTTCAACATTGAATTGATCAATTTTGTAAAGGGCTGAAGTTTTAACGTACAGTTATTCCTAAGTTTCAATTGATTTAGCGTACATACATATGTAATTTTTACGATTCATTCATTTACAATTTTTTACAGCCGTTTAAAAACATAAATAAGTAGCTGCTTTTGTTTATCATGTGTATGCTACTAATTTAAAGCGTGTAAAGTATTTAATTGCAATCTTTTAAATTCTGTGATCTTTTTTCAAAACATCATACCGTGGCTAAAAGACGTTCTTCAATCGGGAGAAATACAAAAAAAGCACGTATGATGAAAACTGTTCGTGCGGCAGAGACTGAAGACGAAAGACAGTCAAGATTGGAAAGCGACCGAATACACACAGCCCGATCCCGTTCGACTGAAACAACTGAGCAACGGGAAATTCGATATGCCACCGTTACTGTATGTGTGACTGACTGCACCTGCCTCCGGTTACTTGACTAATAAATATAAAATAAAAAGATTGACCACCACGGGAAACGCAAGTAACCATATAGCGCGAGCGAAGCTGCGACTGGGAGCTAGTTTAGATATTTATGATTTTATTTAAATGAAATATTTTTTAATTTATCTAATTCAATGATTGTAACTAAAAGGCGCGCGCATAACGTATTTAATTCGCGCGGGTGTGGTTAGTACTAGCGGCTACGGTCGTCACTAACTAAACTAATGTTAATTTTGCAACTTACATAGAAGGAATTTCGCTTGTACGGTCAGCAGACCGGTATAGCCCAAGGCTTAACGTACGAGGTACCGAGTCGACCGGGCGATTTAGTTCGAACCCAGCCAGAGTTATTTATTTTACACTTTAAATATTATTCATTTATTTAATTCTTCCGGTCACCTGTGATGTTACAACATAGCAGAAGACTACGAGAGAGAGAGTTCTACGGTTCAGATCCTAGTAAAGGTGGTTACTTTTATATGGATTTGAATACCATATTGTGGATGCCGGTGTTCTTTTGTGGCTGGGTTTTAATTAACCACCCATTTCATGTATGGTTGACCTGAAACTGTACTATACTGCACTTAATTTACATTTATCCATAACATTCTCATTTATACTCTGAAGTAATACCTTACGGTGGTTCCGGAGACTAAACAGAAAAAGAAAAGGAAAGAAAGAGATGACTCATTTTTTTGGGGTGGGGATGCGATTTTGTAAAAATATTTTTTTGCAGTATTGTTAATTTTTAATTAACAAATGTTCCTAAGAAAAATATGACCTTAATTAGGTGAGATATTGAGAGTGACCTTGCTCTACAGCCTCACCCGTTGACCTTTTAAGTTGAAAATTTAATGGTATCAGTGCTCTATATATAGAAGTAATCTGAAAGAGTTTGGTCAAAATCGATCCAGTAGTTCTGGAGATATAAGGTGATTTAGAGGCCAATACTGAATACACACACGAACATTAACATCCGGAAAATTTCCATTCGGATTTTTGGGTTCTTAGATATCAAAACGTCAATATTCGGTGTAAACCTCGTATACCCAAATTGAATCGATTACAATACTTTATCTTTTAGAGCTTTTTTTTTTTTTTTTTTTGTCTTCAGTCATTTGACTGGTTTGATGCAGCTCTCCAAGATTCCCTATCTAGTGCTAGTCGTTTAATTTTCTGGTGACCCCTTCCTTAGTAGTCCCCACCCGGAGATCCGAACGGGGGACTATTTTACCTCCGGAATATTTTACCAAGGAAGGCGCCTCCATTGTTGCTATGTGAAAATGCAGAGAGCCACATTTTCTTGGAAAAAAAGCAGCTGTAGTTTTCCATTGCTTTCAGCTGCGCAGTACTCAGAGGACTGAGTGATGTTGATACGGCCGTTTAAGTCATTGTGACTCACGCCCCTAACAACTACTGAAAGAGCTGCTGCCCTCTTTCAGGAATCATTCCTTAGTCTGGCTCTCAACAGATACCTCTCCGATATGGTTGCACCTTCGGTCCAGCTACTCTGTATCCCTGAGCACTCAAGCCCCCTCACCAACGGCAAGGTCTCATGATTCATAGAGGAGGCTTTTAGAGCTATAGCTCTGATTTAGCGTTATGTAGACGGGAAAGTGAAGCCATCGGATTTGTCTAGTGATGAACGCATCTTCGCAAATCAACTGATTTGGAAGTCGAGAGTTCCAGCGTTCAAGTCCTAATAAAACCAGTTACCTTTATACGGATTTGAATACTAGATCGTGGATACCGGTGTTTTTTGGTGGTTGGGTTTGCAATTAACCACACATCTCAGGAATGGTCGACCTGAGACTACACGTACACTTGATATGTACTCATACATATCATCCTCATTCATATCTGGCAGGAAAGATGGTCGCAGGAAGCTGTGGGTCGATGGACGAGAACCCTCATCCCCAACATCAAGCCATGGTTGTCGAGAAGATTTGGTGAGGTTGATCATCACCTACCGCAGTTTTTTACAGGACATGGTTCCTTCAATAACTACCTGCACAAAATAGGCAAGAGAGAAGAGCCAATTTGCAACTACTGCAACGAGATAGATGATGCTGAGCACACGTTTTTTGAGTGCAATAGGTGGGACACACTTAGACATAGTAAGGAACTCACAGGTATAACTCCAGAGACAACAATAGACTACATGCTAAGAAGCGAGTCAAACTGGAATAATTTTGCTAGTTTTGTTAGACAAGTTGTTCTACAGAAATACTCCGATGAGAGAAGACTAGGTGTTGGCTAGAATAGGACTGGGTGGACAGCCTTGCTGGTGAGGTCCAGCATGCTGCGGTGTGTTGGCACTGATGAGCCACCAACGACTCCACGGGTAACAGTCAGGCAAGAGCACACTGAATACTGAAGGGACCCGGTACCGCGTCGCGGCCAACTGGGTCTGGCGTGGTGTATTAGTATTGCCCTTTTGGGTCCCCAAGGGGCCAATATTGATAAAGAACTCTCAAAAAGAGCTAACCGGTAGGCCGATCTGCCTTGCCGGTATATAGCCGGTAGGTGGGGAGGCCTATTTGAGTTTAAAGACACTCCCCTGGGCGGCGTAATACCAAGTCGGTCCGGCTCAGGGGAGCTGAGAGAAAAAAAAAAAGAAAAAAAATCATCCTCATTCATCCTCTGAAGTAATAGCTGACGGTAATTCCCGGAGGCTAAACAGGAAATAGGAAGACGAGAAAATAAAAGAATTAGAAAATTATATCAGCTTATTATAAAACAACATTAGGTAGTGCTGTCAACCTCTTCATCCGAAATTATTGTATTAACTTTTCTAAAATTTATTTTGCGTGGGTTGCGTTTTAAAACGCCTAGTATCAGCATTCCAAGCTCATCAAAATGGAGATATGTTTAACTCTATAAGTGACACCATTCTGTTTACCGTTGTGATTGGCTGTATAATAAGCATCATTATTCTAAGAGAAATCGTCACCTACCATTCCAGTTTGTACCTCAATTGGTGTACATGCTATATAGTTATTAAATGAATTGGAATAGAGAGTGTAAACCAATCGATTTATGTACCCCGTCTATTGGAAAAAAATGGTTTATAAAACTCTCTACAATATGTATTGGAACATATTTCATTACTTTTGTTTGTAAATTGAATTTTCATCTTAGGTATGATTCTCATTCTCTCTCTCTCTCCCTCTCTGTGTGTGTATATATATATATATATATGTGTGTGTGTGTGTGTGTGCACAGAAATACATACCATTCGTTTTATGAATGTTCTAAATCAATTTAATTTCATGTTGCTATTTTTAGCTACGTCATTAATGAATCTTTAATATATATTTCTTTCTCGTTGAATTGTGTGAATCGTTTCATACCTTTTTCGATTTCTTTACTGCTTTTTCTATAATGTTCAAGTTGAAAATAAATGGTGGGATGAGAGGTGAATATACATTCTTATCTTACTCTTTTTCTTATTGCAGTTTATTCCTTTCTTCTTTTTTTTCCATTTTCTACTCTTATCATAGCTAACTGATCTTTGTACTGATTATAAAATAATGCAGTCGCTGCTTCTATTTCAATCAGAGTTTTTTTTTTTTATTATTAAATGTTTTATTTACCAACGTACACTTTTCTTAAGATCTAAAATACATGTTGAAATTTAAAATTATTTGTTTTTTTTTTACACGAAAATTAAGTTTCTATGAAAATTTTGGAAGAAAAAGTGTTTCTAAAATGATGGGCTGGCTATTCTTTCTCAGAGTCTACTTGTAAAATTAAACAAGAAATATCCTTAAGAAAAATTGCAATTTCTCCTTCGTTCTCACCTTGTCCGCCATTTTGTTATTTTTATATAAAAATGTATATCTCAATTTTGTGTCTGTTTTCATGTTCTCCACGTTACGTTCAATTCGATTAAATATTAATACTAATTAATTCTAGTATTGTAAATTAGTAATAAATTAAGTAATAATTTTCTCCCAATAATAGACCTAATAATTATGACACTAAATTACAACATCAATTCTCTGCTCACACGACATCCAATTTCAAAAAGTAAAATGTCATTTTGTTCAAAATGAAAGGCTTAATATTTTAGTAATTAATATAAATTTTGATAAAACTAATATTTATGGAAATATAACGGATTGAAAAATAAACATGGCCGCCATTTTGTAATTTGCGAAGGTAATTAAGTCCTGATTTTTTTATAAATTTAAAATTTTATTACCAAGACGCTTACCAAATATTAATGTGATTCATGTATCCGTACTTGAGATATAAATTTTTATGTAAAAATAACAAGAAAATGGACAGAAGGAGAAGGAAGAACCCACCGGATTGGTCTAGTGGTGAATGCGTCTTCCCAAATCAACTGATTTGGAAGTTGACAGTTCCAGCGTTCAAGTCCTACTAAAGATAGTTACTTTTACACGGATTTGAATAGTAGATCGTGGATACCGGTGTTCTTTCGTGGTTGGGTTTCAATTAACCATACAATTCAGGAATGGTCGAATTGAGACTGTACAAGAGTACACTTCATTCAAAGCAACGTCGAAAGTACTTGGAAATATATTTGAAAATTGTTGGTAACTGGAACTATACAACTGTATTATACCAACGATGCCAAGTGCTTAGAAAATTAAATCATTAATAATTTCTGATAATTTTTAATAATTTTTTTTTACAATCAGAGGTTAATAATTATTAATAAATGAATATATTTATATTAAAAAAAAAAGTTAAAAAAGGAGATGAAATTTGATTCGAGCCGATTTATCTTCCCCTTATAAGATCCAAATATTTCATTAATTGCAATTTAATTCCGCTATAACTCTGTAACCGATGAAAATAAGTACCACTTATGATATATCGTCGAAAAGCTCTCAATGAAGGATTATTAGTGCAGTTAAGAAAAATACTTTTATGGTTCAGTCGATTACAATCAAAAGGGGAGGTGCACAACTATATGTTACAACAGCTTTAAATTCAAAATTTTAATACCCTACGACTAATCGTTTTTGTAAGATACATACGTACGTACAGATGTCACCCCAAAAACTATTCAGGGATATTCAAAATGGATATTTCCGTTGAAATATGAAAACCCGCGATCACAATACTTCCTATACTTCGTACAAGGAAGTAAAAATAAAATAAAAGAAAAGTTGTGGTCGAAAGGGAAGACGAAACAGGGTAAAATATATAAAATTATATAAAAAACTTTTTTTTTATCTTTATGTCTTGAATTTGTTCGTTTTGTTTAGTGAACATCTCCCGGGACACTGCATATAGCAAGCTTTGTTATTTAACAAAGTGTGTTTCACACATTTTGTTAAATAACTTTTCAATTCTTAAACATAGAAGAATGAAGTTTAACAAATGTTCCTACCTCAAAAAGATCTATTTTTCGTATTAGAACATTAGAACCCATAAGCACCATGCGGGTTAACTAAAAACTTAGATTTTATTTCAGTTAATAATTAAAATGAAAATAGTAGGGGGTAACATATAATTTATTTAAAATGGTGTTAAAAACAAAAAAAAAAAAATGTTGACTTATAAAGCTTTTGGATATGACAATCCTAACCAAAATGGTAGTAGACCAAAATTTCGTAACTAATTTGAAAATTGGCCAATAGTACGCCCCACGTTTGATCTTATGTCGAAAAATAGATCCTTTTGAAGTAAAAGAATTTGTTAAATTTTATTTTGTTGTTTGGTTTGGTGTTTCACTATCGAGCAGTTACTTAAGAATTAGTGTAAACTCCTTTTGAAAATAGCTTTTAAAAATATTAAATGAGTTTTATAATGGTTAGGATTAACTTAGCTGGATTTTTTTTTACATAAAAAGTTTAGATTTTCAATGTTCTTTATAAGGATTCGTCAAAATGCTACACTTTTTGTTTAAAATGTTTGTTATATCCTTCATGGGAGCCCCTAGGGGCTTCATTTCGGGTGGTCTTTTATAGAAAAACAAATTGTTGTGTTGTAGGAAGATTTGTATATATATATATATATATATATATATATAACGTACTTAAAGGCCTCACTAATTTTGAATGTCTCAAAACTTGATTATATCACTTTGATGAAAAAAATTGATATGTTTAATATTATCCTGTGTGCAAGTTTTATTTCATACGATTGTGGTATTTCTTGGCAGTGGTGAACACCGTTGGTGATGCACTTGATTATTATTTCCGGTGTTTCTTGGCATACATCCGGCAGTTTGCAGTTGTTTATTTCTTCTTTTTATCTTGACTAGCAAAGTGTCGTGTAAATTACAGCACCATTCGCAAGGTTCCGTGAAACCGTGCAAGTGGCCTTTAAACTTTAAAGGGAATAATTTCCCTTTAAACTTTAATACCTTTAATAACCTTTAAAGGGAAATAAACTTTTAAACGTTTCTCAGTTCATGGGGTATAATTTATAAAACTTATATTTTTTTATTTTTTGCTTTTACTTCTGTTGTCTTCTTGGTTAGATGACCTTTATATCCCTAGGTCTAAGGTTGTTTGGTGGAAAGGACATCTATTAGTCTACAAGGAATGATAGGTGGAGTCAACGTATATATCTTGAGAAACCGTTTACATAAAGTAAAAATTTAAAAATAAAATTAATTGCTCATTTTAATCTGAAAGTAATCATCATCAATATTAACAATAGAATTAGTATTTATGTAATAAATTAATAAAGAAAAGGGAAATTTTAATTTTTTCTGGGCGAAAAACGGTTTCGCGTTATCTTCACCCGGACACTATATATTGATTTTAATTAAATATATTTATTTAAAAATGGACAATTAAAAATAAAATCCAACAACGTAAAAAATCCATCTTAAAAGAAAGAAGTATGTATCTCAATTAAAATAATAAAATTACCATCTGCTTTACGGCAGATAGCATAAATAACTGAAACACACTACGGTAATTCAATTAAACGGACCGCCCTACAAGAAATCGTAAAACATGAGATAACATCATTTCATTACCCCCTAGAATAGTTTGCATGTTAGCCTGTAGTTTAAACTTCCGATGCAGTGCCGCATAACAGATACAATTTACAAGGATGTGGGGTACAGTTAGTCGGTAGTAGCAGCCAGCACAAACTGGTGCATCTATTTGAGTCAAGAGATATCCATGAATGAGCCTAATGTGCCCTATTCGCAATCGGCAAATTCCTTCTCTCGACGATAAAAAAAACCCCAAGACAATAATGGGATTTCGCTACGTGCAGTTCAGAAGAAAACAATAACATGCTTCTGCTTTGACTATTCCTATCAAGTTCATATTAATTTTCATTTATTACAACTTCTTAATAGGTTATTTTTAGTACTAGCCTCATAGATTTGAACGAGGGTTGTTTTTCAAGGTCCGATCGGTCGCGAAATAAAAACCCGCGCAAAAATCGGACGAACCTTTGCGAATATGTATTGCGCAGCGTCTCTAGTATGGCCTTCAATCACTTCGTTTAGTTCTGAACACGCAGCTAGTACGTAAACATGTCTACAACAATAGCATCTCCCGCCAATGTGAAGTGAGTGCGGTAATTTGATTTCTTCAGGCTGAGGGGTGTAATGCAGCTGAAATTCATCGAAGAATAAGTAATGTGTAGGGTAAAACTTCAATGAGTGACAGCAAAGTGCGACAATGGTGCAGGAACTTTAAAGCAGGACGTACAGATGTTCATGATGCAGGCGGTCAGGGAAGGAAGCGAGTGTCAACCGATGATCTCGAAAAGCGAGTGGATGTGGCAATTCGAGAAAATCGTCGGTTCACAATTTCTGTATTGAGCGATTCGTTTCCTGAAATTTCAAGGTCAGCTCTCTACACCGTTGCGAGTGAGAGACTTCAGTACCGCAAACTGTGTGCGAGATGGGTTCCCAAGATGCTGTCCGACCATCACAAAACAATGAGAATGGACGCCTCTCTAACGTTTCTCCAGCGCTACCACAATGAAGGAGAAGATTTTTTGAACAAAATTGTCACTGGACGAGATAGGGGTCCATTTCGAAACTGAAGAAACAAAAGAACAATTGAAACAGTGGATGCATTCTCATTCTCCCAGTAAACCAAAGAAGTTCAAGCGAACCTTCTCCAACAGAATGTGTATGGCTACTGTGTTTTGGGACCGGAATGCAGTTCTCTTGGTGGAATTCATGGAACGTGGCACGACCATCACTGCAGCCTCATACTGCGTGACTCTTCAACGTCTACGAAGGGCAATTCAAAATAAGCGGAGAGGAATGTTGTCATCAGGCATTGTCTTTCTCCATGACAATGCTCGGTCGCACACTGCAGCTGTAACAAAGAAGCTCCTGCAGCGTTATCGTTGGGAACTGTTTGATACCATCATGCAGCCCGGACTTGGCTCCATCCGATCTTCACCTCTTTGCTCGCATGAAACGCTGGCTAGGAGGACAACATTTTGGCACAGACGTCGAGCTGCAGACCAGCGTGGAAACATGGCTGAAAACACAGGCGGCTCCGTTCTATGACGAGGGTATTGGAAAGTTGGTACCACGCTACGACAAATGTCTAAATCGAAGTGGCGACTATGTAGAGAAATAGCGTAACTGTGTTAGTACTTGTTACAAATAAATTTTTTTTTATTTTCACTGTGGTTTTAATTTCGTGACCGATCGGACCTTGAAAAAAAAATAACCCTCGTATATTAAACAAATCTTGAAAATTTAGATATCTAGGTCGGTAATTTTAATCAAATAATTTTGAAATTTAACTTTTTATATATTTGTATATTTTCACAATATTTTATATTTCCGGTAGAATTATCATAATTGATTTTAATATTATTTTCTACACTTCCTAGTATTTTCACTTTAACATTCATAGTTGACGCGTTTCGGAGTACTTCCATTCTCAAAGCTGCTATTACCAAAGATTCTTCCTGAGTTGGGATCGTCGAATAACATCGCTATTTATTCGTCGATCTCAATTCAAGAAGACTCAGTTCTAATATTTGTTTTGAAACACATTAATTATTCCGAAACGCGTTAAATACATTTGAATGTTAGATTGGCAATACTATGAAGAGCTGAAGATTACACTCAAATCAAATATTTATTTGAGATAAAAATTTATTTATTTTGTATTACAGTAGAAGTCCATTAGTCCGGCATCCAACAGTCCGGAATGCCCGATAGTCCGGCATCGCTCCGGAAAATTGTAAAAATTTTTGTTTTCTCCAAAAGTGTGTCTTTAAAGCAAATAAAAACGCTCTAGAGCTATTCGGACGTTTTCGGAGTAGTTCGGGATCATCCGGAAGCGCTCGGTATTGTTCGGAAACAATTAGCGCCCGGCTAGTCTCAGCTGTCACAACAAATTCAGGTGCAGTGCAGCTCCGTTAATCAATCACGAAGCGTCTTCGCCATTTTTTTGTGCGTTGTTGTTTTGTGTCCTTTCACATCGCAGTAAACGTAACTTTTGAAACTGTTTATAAAAAAAGTGATTTTCGTTCTAACTGTACAGTGACCATGTTTACAAAACCTAAGCTTTCGAGTTCAAATGGAGAGAAACGAAAACACATAACACTGACTCTCAATCAGAAACTAGAAATCATCAAACGGCTAGAAATCGACGAGAATGAGCGAACAAGATCTAACCGATGAGGACATTATCAACATTGTAGTAAAACTGACTCAGATGCCGAAACGGAAGAAAAGGAAAAAATCAGCTGGGCAGAAGCTGCAGAATCACTAAATAATTTTATCTCTTTTGCTGAGGCTAGTACTAGCTACAGTGCTTCAGAAATTATTGATTTCCATATCATTAGAAGTAAATTTTATACTAAACGCCAAAAGTCAAGAAAACAAAAAGACATTCGTGACTTTTTTAAATCTAAGTGAAATATGTTTTACAATACGTGTACATACATTATATGAAATGTAAAATAAACTTTGTTGTATGTATTTGCATACAGTACTGTATTTGTAGTTTAATTATTAACCTAATTGTTCTTATAATTACCGCCCGATAGACCGGAATTTTCGGTAGTCCGGCACCGAGCCGGTCCCGAACGTGCCGGATTATCGGACTTCTACTGTATATTATTATTAAACAAAAACTAATAAATAATTTTTTTTTTTTTTTAATAGTTTAATTTATAGGCGCATCAACAATTAAAATCATTAGCGACTTACCAGTGTAATGTAACTGTACCGGTAAATTTGTATTCTTGAACAATCTCAGGTCGACTACTCCTGAGACGTGTGGTTAATTTAAACCCAACGATCAAAGAACACCGATATCCACGATCTAGTTTTTTAAAATCCGAATAAAAATAAGTATTTATTAGGATTTAAACCTGAGACCTTTGACTTCGAAATCAGCTGATTTATGACGATGAGTTAAATAAATAAATAATAGTTAAAGCAAAATTAAAAAAAAAAAATTATTTGGAAAATAAAAAAGAATTTAACTAAAAAAGAAGACACATTTAAAGAAACTTTTTTTTTAAGTTTCTTTTTATGCTCTGGGTTTTTTATTCATTGTCTTTTTTGTAATCAGGGTATTCGTTATATGTACATGAAGGATTTAGTCAAGCAGTTTCCTTATGTGTTACGATTTTATATCCTTCATGGGTTTCCTTTTTTTTGTGGTTTTTATTCTTCAGATTTTTTGATTTTAGAAATGTTATATGATTTCAGTTTTTTTTTATGTTGGTTTATTTTTTTTTGTTTTATTTTAATTCCAGATTTTTATTTAAGAAAATAAACATTACTATTTATTCAGAGTCATTTTTTCTTCTTTTATTGATGCAAATTTAACCAGAGGTGCTAAAAATAGACTATTTACGTCACGATTTAATACTTTAAAGATCGTTCCCTTAAGCGAGTATTCCTCCAGCAGTAGAAAATGATTTTGGAAGTTTTGATATCGTGATGTTTACTTCTTTATCGAATTTAATATTTACTGTGTCGTATCTGTGGCACGATGTTTGAATCTTGGCGTTACCTTAAATACTTTTAGATTTCATGTTAGTACTGATCATTCGGTAATCTTTCTTTATAAGTACTGATTATAGATTAAAAAACGTAATGTGTTTTTTTTTCAGATTTTTACATTATGTAAATGGTTTTCAATGTTTTATAAATTTAACAATTTAGTATAGCTTAAATTTAATATATAACTTAATACCATTATTTGAATTTATTTTTAATTTAGTTTTTTTACCAAATTAAAAAAATTAAAACAATCTTTTTAATATTTAAAAATTAAACTTTATTTCAGGAAATTATTGAATTTCTGTGACCAATTTATTTATGATGTAATTTCTAATCGTTATTACAATCAATCAAAAAAATAAAATCCTATTAAAATTATTTTATACTAAATTATGCTACATGAGTTTATAATTAGTGTTGTATGTTAACGCATTAGTGTACCGAAGGCTTTGCCCTCGGGAAAAAAGAGAACTGCTCTTTATATAAATTATTCACTTCCCCTTTGATGTTTCAAATATTTTACGAGAGTTAATTTCAATACATATTGGTTATTAACTGGACAAAATTTTAACTTTTTTGTGACTAACTATTATCGAGCCCAATTCACTGTGCGAAATTTCAAAATTGTACGAGAAATAATTTCTTTCGAATTGTTCAATAATTCGAGGTATTTAATTAGTTCTAAGTATGGACTAACCCCCCCCCCCCCCGAAAACTAACTGATTTCTTTTTACAAAATAAGATTATATAATTTTTTAAAAATATATGACCCAGTTCGCCCAATAAATATTGGAATTTTTACCATGAACGAAAAAAGTTTTTGGCTCACAACCTTTTAATTAGGGTCGTATGGCACACAACAAGAATCAAATAATTATAAGTTTCCTAAGATATATTAAAGTATTTAAAAAAATAATGCGAGTAAGTTTTAATTTCCTGTCTAGATAACGCTATAACATAGCTTTACAAGGGAAAGTATTATAATCGGTCCATATACGATTTTCACCGTATCTTTACGTTTTAACATCTAAGAAACCAAAAATTCCAGACGGAAATTTTACGAATATTAATGTTCGTATGTAAATGTGTGCGTTCGGTGTTGACCTCTAAATCACCTTATATCTCACAAACAACTGGACCGATTTTAACTAAACTTGGTCACATTATTTCTATATATGGGGCATTGATGCCATTAAATTTTCAACTTAAAAAGTCAAGGGGGTGAGGCTTTAGAGCAAAGTCACCCTCAGTATCTCTAAATTTCGTCTAATTAAGGTCATATTTTTCTTAAGCACATTTGTTAACGATTAAAAAATAACTATATTAGCAAATAAACTATTTTTTTTTGAAAAATCGCAGCCTTTTTCAAAAAAAATGCTGTTGTAGTATTCTGCTATGTTGTGACGTCACAGATGAGCGGTATAATTAAATGAATTAATAATATTTAAAATGTAAAAAAGTAACTCGCTCTAGAGTTTCGAACTCGATCGTCCGGTCGACTCGGTATTTGATACGTTAAGCCTCGCGGCTACTCCGGTCTATCGACTGTTTAAGCGAAATTTGTTTTCTGTAAATTGTGAAATTTCATTAGTTTAGTTAATGCTAACCGTCGCTGCTAGCAACACCCGCGTCTATACGGTATGCGCGCGCGCTTTAGTTAGAATTATTGAATAAAATATACGAAAGAATAGGATATTTAAATAAAATCATAAATATTTTAAATAGTGTGGGTAAGTCCCCGATCTAGATTTAGTTTGACAACTGAGCGGTTGGGACACATAAGCGGATGGTGAATAGCACCCTGCTTAATCCGCTCACGTTGATAGGTAGCTCACTAGGAGCTTTTAGGTAACGAGGTCGCTAAACTGTTTTAGAGGCACAGTAGCCATATCTTGGCACTGACATTTGGTCTATGCTCTAGGGCGACCGAATGGGTTGGTGGCGGGAGAAATGCCAGTTAACCAATAGTGTGAGTAACACTTGTATCAGAAACAATTCACAGTTGTAGGACTTTCCCGGAACGAAGCTTTACCCGTGTGACAATCTTCTTAATGTTGTTAACTTCTTAGATACGGGAAACATGGTGATCGTATCTCCTCAATCCCTTGACCAATTGTATTTTTTTTTTTTTGTCTTCAGTCATTTGACTGGTTTGATGCAGCTCTCCAAGATTCCCTATCTAGTGCTAGTCGTTTCATTTCAGTATACCCTCTACATCCTACATCCCCAACAATTTGTTTTACATACTCCAAACGTGGCCTGCCTACACAATTTTTCCCTTCTACCTGTCCTTCCAATATTAAAGCGACTATTCCAGGATGCCTTAGTATGTGGCATATAAGTCTGTCTCTTCTTTTAACTATATTTTTTCAAATGCTTCTTTCTTCATCTATTTGCCGCAATACCTCTTCATTTGTCACTGATTTCCACCCATCTGATTTTTAACATTCTCCTATAGCACCACATTTCAAAAGCTTCTAATCTTTTCTTCTCAGATACTCCGATTGTCCAAGTTTCACTTCCATATAAAGCGACACTCCAAACATACACTTCAAAAATCTTTTCCTGACATTTAAATTAATTTTTGATGTAAACAAATTATATTTCTTACTGAAGGCTCGTTTAGCTTGTGATATTCGGCATTTTATATCGCTCCTGCTTCGTCCATCTTTAGTAATTTTACTTCCCAAATAACAAAATTCTTCTACCTCCATAATCTTTTCTCCTCCTATTTTCACATTCAGCGGTCCATCTTTGTTATTTCTACTACATTTCATTACTTTTGTTTTGTTCTTGTTTATTTTCATGCGATAGTTCTTGCGTAGGACTTCATCTATGCCGTTCATTGTTTCTTCTAAATCCTTTTTACTCTCGTCTAGAATTACTATATCATCAGCAAATCGTAGCATCTTTATCTTTTCACCTTGTACTGTTACTCCGAATCTAAATTGTTCTTTAACATCATTAACTGCTAGTTCCATGTAAAGATTAAAAACTAACGGAGATAGGGAACATTCTTGTCGGACTCCCTTTCTTATTAGGGCTTCTTTCTTATGTTCTTCAATTGTTATTGTTGCTGTTTGGTTCCTGTACATGTTAGCAATTGTTCTTCTATCTCTGTATTTGAACCCTAATTTTTTTTAAATGCTGAACATTTTATTCCAGTCTACGTTATCGAAAGCCTTTTCTAGGTCTATAAACGCCAAGTATGTTGGTTTGTTTTTCTTTAATCTTCCTTCTACTATTAATCTGAGGCCTAAAATTGCTTCCCTTGTCCCTATACTTTTCCTGAAACCAAATTGGTCTTCTCCTAACACTTCTTCCACTCTCCTCTCAATTCTTCTGTATAAAATTCTAGTTAAGATTTTTGATGCATGGCTAGTTAAACTAATTGTTCTGTATTCTTCACATTTATCTGCCCCTGCTTTCTTTGGTATAATGACTATAACACTTTTTTTGAAGTCTGATGGAAATTCCCCATTTTCATAAATATTACACACCAGTTTGTATAATCTATCAATCGCTTCCTCACCTGCACTGCGCAGTAATTCTACAGGTATTCCGTCTATTCCAGGAGCCTTTCTGCCATTTAAATCTTTTAATGCTCTCTTAAATTCAGATCTCAGTATTGTTTCTCCCATTTCATCCTCCTCAACTTCCTCTTCTTCCTCTATAACACCATTTTCTAATTCATTTCCTCCGTATAACTCTTCAATATATTCCAATTGTAATCAAAATTAAATGGTATCTCTCATTCGTATTCAGAAATCATCGTAAAAAATTTCATAAAAATCATTTATTTCAATCGAAAGATAACAAAAAAAATAACTAATGAAAAAGTACTAAAATTAAGCTTATTATTATTCCCTCCCCTGTAATATATTATCTGAATGCATATCAGTGATATTCAAATGTAAAGAAATCATCTAATTACTACAAGAATGTAATTCTGAGTCCAAAAAGTATGATAAAGTAAATAATTTTTTGCAATTACATCTTAATGGGGGTTTTCATAACACCAGACGCTATTATAATGTACCTTTGTGTACCTAGAGATATTAAATTGCTTGAAAAAATTTACCTACCCTCTGATTAAAACTTTGAAATATGGGACCCATTAGGACCCCTCCTCACCCGTAACCAAGATTGGTCCTTTGATCAAAATTAAGCGTCCAATATATCATGTTAAAATTTCATCCAAATCGGTCTACCCAATATAGAAATATAAAGCAAAAGACAGGATAACATCCAATTTTTTTCAATGGTAAATTGTATTTTTTTGTTAGGTTTCTTGAAATATTTAGATTTTCAAAAGGTCCGACATGCAGTTCGATTAGCAAATATTTCCTTATATAGTAAATTATTTTAAAAAATACAAGCATAATGAACTGGTTTTAAAAATAACAAATTAGATAAAAAAAGTATTTTCTAAATTATCAATAAAAAAAAAAAAATGATTAGTTAATTTAAAAGCACTCTGAATAGTATTTAGTTAAAAAAAATTAAAAGGAGTATAGAGTGGTAAAATATGTAATAAAAAAATACCAATTAAATAGATAAAAGTCGTTTTGGATGATTTAAGTATGTGCTGTGTCGTAGCTTTATCCGCGATATACAGAATCAGAGCGATGATCAGAGTAATCTTCCCCACGAAGAAACTTTAAGAACATGTTCCACTGGTAAAAGTAGTATAAAAAGTTCATTTAAATATAGGTCTGGAAACGCTTTATTTGAGTTATGGCTAACGAAAGCGTTTTCGAATTAACGACGGACAGAAAGGTGTGTATATTGTGAACGAAGGATTCTCGAACGATTACTGTAATTGAGGTTTGTTAATCTGTTACCATTTATCGTTTCATTTATTTAATTAATTGCTTTGCTATATTAAAAATAATGTTTATCAGGAAGATTTTTCGTCCGTTTTACTTCAAGCTGATGTGCACACCACATGACTTCCTTGTGCGCCTGTTAAATTACATGTACACATTTTTTTTAAATTGAAAAGTACATAAAATTTTATTTCATTAATAACTTTTTTGTATATATATTTTTTTTATTGTTATTATTGAATTATTAATTATTGTAAAATGTTTTACAGTCAGAGATTAATAATTATTAATCAATATTTTTAAATTAAAAAAAAAAGAAAAAAATGGAAATGAAGTCGGATTCGAGCCGATGTACCTTCCCCTTGTAAGAGCCAAATTCAGGGTTATCATAAAAGAATGGTGCGGTTTTGAACATGGTTTAAATTAAAACAGAATTACTTACAGTTTATGTTTTTTATTTTTCAAATCTGTCGTCTCAAACATTTTTTTACATAATTAATCAATTTCAATATGTGCGCCCTTAGTCGCTCGACAAATGTCCAAACGATACTCAACTTCTCTCCAAACATTAGGTGAACATTTCTTCATTAATTGTTGTCATTGCTTCATTAATCCCGCTTTTTAAGCTGTTTAAGTCGCGAATTTTTTGTGTATAAACAATGCTTTTGATGTACCCCCACAAGAAAAAATCGCAAGGTGTCAGGTCTGGACTCCTTGGAGGCCAAAGTACGGGTCCTTGCCGGCCTATCCATCGATCTCCAAATTTTTTGTTCAAAGCGTCCGTGACCGATGTACTGAAGTGCGGGGGAGCACCATCTTGTTGGAAATGAAGTTGATGAATGTTTTCGAGTTAATCCGGCGGAGGAAAGCAATAATCGGTTAACAAGATACACAACTCCATTAATTATTTTTGCAGCAAAGAAGAAAGGCCCTATTACACGATTTTTCATCATACCACTCCAAACATTAACAATCGCGTTGTTTCTCGATAATTGCGTGTGGGTTTTCAGAACCCCATATTCGTGAATTGTGTCTGTTAACGCATCCATTTGCGTGGAATGTAGCTAGCTTCGTCTGTAAAAATTATATCATCTAAAAATGATTAGTTTTCACTTATTCTGTCCGACATTTCAACAGCGAAATTGTAACGTTTTACACCATCATCGGGTTGCAATTCCTGCAGTATCTGGATTTTATAAGCGTGTAATTTCAGTTTTTTATTAAAACTTTGTGAATTGTTGATTTTGGAATACCTAATTCGACGCTTCGACGGGGAATGGACTTCCCAGCACTTCTAATTGCCGATCGTCTAATTAGTTCAACCATTTCGTCTGGTACACTTGGTCTACCGGTTGATTTCTGTTTCTTAACCGATCCGGTTTCTTCGAATCGTTTGAACCAACGTGTTATGTTATTTTTGTGTGGCGGATCTCTTCCGAATTCACGTCGAACTAAAATTACGGATTTTAATTCAGCCATCAATAAACCAAACTTAGTTATTGCTTTGTCTTTATCCGAGAACATAATAATCACTAAACTCACCGCAACAACAATTCAAGAACTGACGTTGTGGTTACAACTGCTGATAAACAAACTTTTGTGTTGGAGACTTTCAGGGATACCAGTATAACATCTAGAAATTTCCCTACAATCTTCCTATGAATTACTGAAACCGCACCATTCTTTTATGATAACCTGTATTTCATTAATTAAAATTTTATGAGCTATAACTTTGGAACCAATGAAAATAAGTACTACTTATGATATGGTTGAAAATCTTTTAACGAAGACAAAATCCAACTTTTATGATTTTGGGCTTTTTTAAACACTTTTCGTTCAGTCGATTGCAAACAAAAGGGAAGATGCATAACTAGATGTTACTGCAATTTTAAATCCAAAATTTCAACATCCTTAAGGCTAATTGGTTTTTGAGTTATGCGAGATACATACGTACGAACAGACGTTACGCTAAAACTAGTCAAAATAAATTGAGGGATAGTCAAAATTATATTTCGGTTGAAATCTGAAATTTTTCGCGATCACAATACTTCCTTTTCTTCCTACAAAGAAGTAAAAAAGAATAAAGAAATCTATTAAAGCCAACATAGTAATGATTAAACAGAAAATCAAACCAGTTATCTGAAATATGCGTTAAATAATCTATCAACATACCAATTACACTAGATTAAATAGAAAAATAGACGTAACATACCTAAAATTAGATCATATTCAAGGTCGTTTAGTTTAAAAATACCAGATAAAATTCATAGTAGAGACGAAACATCGCTGCTTATTATAGTAGTACAAATATAGTTATAATTACTAATTATTTCTAGTAAACGAAAATAAAACACGATTATAATAGATTTGAACAAACCTAATTATTAATGAATTAATATATCTTAGATAACTTTAAAAAATAAATAATTTACAATGTTAATTTTTTTTAATTTTGCTTTATTATTATACGTGCAATAAAAAAAAAACCAACAAAAGGTTGTGTATCTAAACACTAATTTTTATTTTAAAAACATCATGAGGTTTTTAAATATTAATAATTTATTTATCTCAAAAAGGTCTTTAAATTCAAAAAGGTCAAAATATTCAGTAAAAAAAATTTTGACCCCCATTTTCCAAATAATGTTTTTATATTCAAAACTGTGTATTTAATATTAGAAAGTGTAATTAAAAAAAAAAAATCCCTTTCAGCATCCAGGAAGGCGGAGGTAGATTTCACCGGTGCTAAGTAGGGGATAAAAACCCACCGGGTTGGTGTAGTGGTTAACGCGTCTTCCCAAATCAGCTGATTTGGAAGTCGAGAGTTCCAGCGTTCAAGTCCTAGTAAAGCCAGTTATTTTTACACGGATTTGAATACTAGATCGTGGATACCGGTGTTCTTTGGTGGTTGGGTTTCAATTAATCACACATCTCAGGAATGGTCGAACTGAGAATGTACAAGACTACACTCATATATATCACCTTCATTCATCCTCTGAAGAATTATCTAAACGGTAGTTGCCGAAGACTAAACAGGAAAAAAAGTAGGAGATAAAAGAGATTTCCATTTTAAAATTAAGAAACACTTCAAATTTACTCAATATGACAATGGTTGCATGCGAAAAAAGTTTCACATGTTTAGCATACGACAAGCCCCATCTTCTTATAATTCCAGCAATATTTTGGACATCCATTGCTGCAAGGGTTGGTAGTATCAAAACTTGTTTCAAACAGAAATTTTAGGTAATATTTAGATGATTAATGGCAATTTTAAATCGATTCGGTATTGTGCCTATTAAGGGTGGTATGATTTTTTGTATTTCAAACCCCATTTTTTCCACCCACCCCTGGGCCAATGGTTGGTGATATCAAAAGACTTTATTTAAATAAGTTGTAGACCGTTATCCAAAGAATAGTACGAACTATAAACGAGTTCGATATTTTACTTAATAGGAAAGGTATAGCGGTATTTTGTTTTTGCAAAAAAGCCCTCCCATTTCCACCCCCATGTTCCCATTTTGCCCATTAATGAACTCGACCGAGATTTTAGGTCGTTATTTATTATGTATAAAATTGAAAGTGGTTGGCGGAAAATTACGGCAGTTATCGTGTCCACAAGAAAGTGAAATATATATATATATATATATATGTTTATGTATGTATAAACGTTTGAACTTACGGCGGTTTTGGGGTCTGAGGGATGTGAAATGCGAAGATATGTCGAAATTTTCCGGAAGTCCTTACTAATCTACCTAAAATTATAATGTTATTGTCAAAAAATTTGAGTACGGTTGACCCCCATTTCTCGACAGCATTTAACATTTTTAATAATAATTAAAACTTAAAAAAAAGGTGACAACATAGTTGTAAAACTGTCCCGTCACTCAGCTAAAGCCGCGTTCCGGGAAAGTCCTCCAACAGTGGATTGTTTCTGTGCACGGTTTACACGCACAAAATGATTTAAAATATTTATAATTTTATTTAAATATAATATTTTTTCTTTATTTAATTTAATGATTCTAACTAAAGCGCGCGTACATATCGTATTTAATTCGCTCGGGTGTGGCGGTAACTAGCGGTTACAGTCGGCACTAATTAAACTAATGTAATTTCACAACATACATAGAACTAATTTCGATTATACGATCGGCAGATCGGTGTATCCGCAAGGCTTAACGCACCAGGTACGGAATCGACCGGGGGATCGATTTCGAGACCCAGCCAGCCTGAGTTAGTTTTTTACGCTTTAAATATTATTCATTCGTTAAATTCTATCATTTACCTGTGACGTCACAACATAGGTGACGACTACAACAGCATCTTTTGGGGTGCGTTGCGATTTTGTAAAAATTTTTTAATCGATAACATATGTCTCTTAAGAAAAATATGACTTTAATTAGACGAAATTTCGAGATAATGATGATGACCTTTTTCTCCAAGCTGTCCCGCACGATTTTTTAAGTTTGAAATTTAATGGTATCAATGCTCCCCCCTCTATGAATCATGGGACCTTGCCGTTGGTGAGGGGGCTTGAGTGCTCAGGGATACAGAGTAGCTAGACCGAAGGTGCAACCATATCGGAGAGGTATCTGTTGAGAGCCAGACTAAGGAATGATTCCTGAAAGAGGGCAGCAGCTCTTTCAGTAGTTGTTAGGGGCGTGAGTCACAATGACTTAAACGGCCATATCAACATCACTCAGTCCTCTGAATACTGCGCAGCTGAAAGCAATGGAAAACTACAGCTGTTTTTTTTTCCATGAAAATGTGGCTCTCTGCAATTTCACACAACAATAATGGAGGCGCCTTCCTTGGTAAAATATTTCGGAGGTAAAATAGTCCCCTGTTCGGATCTCCGGGTGGGGACTACTAAGGAAGGGGTCACCAGAAAACTAAAAAATAACATTCAATAGGAGGAGAAAAGATTATGGAGGTAGAAGAATTTTGTTATTTGGGAGGTAGAATTACTAAAGATGGACGAAGCAGGAGCGATATAAAATGCCGAATAGCACAAGCGAAACGAGCCTTCAGTAAGAAATATAATTTGTTTACATCAAAAATTAATTTAAATGTCAGGAAAAGATTTTTGAAAGTGTATGTTTGGAGTGTCGCTTTATATGGAAGTGAAACTTGGACGATCGGAGTATCTGAGAAGAAAAGATTAGAAGCTTTTGAAATGCGGTGCTATAGGAGAATGTTAAAAATCAGATGGGTGGATAAAGTGACAAATGAAGAGGTATTGCGGCAAATAGATGAAGAAAGAAGCATTTGGAAAAATATAGTTGAAAGAAGAGACAGATTTATAGGCCACATACTAAGGCATCCTGGAATAGTCGCTTTAATATTGGAAGGACAGGTAGAAGGGAAAAATTGTGTAGGCAGGCCACGTTTGGAATATGTAAAACAAATTGTTAGGGATGTAGGATGTAGAGGGTATACTGAAATGAAACGACTAGCACTAGATAGGGAATCTTGGAGAGCTGCATCAAACCAGTCAAATGACTGAAGACAAAAAAAAGGTATCAATGCCTCATATATAGAAGTAATCTGATCATGTCTGGTGAAAATGGGTTCAGTAGTTCTGAAAATGTAAAGTGTTTTAGAGGCCGACACCGAATACATACGAACATCCGGAAAATTTTCATCCGGTTTTTTAAGTTCCTTAATTGTTAAAACGTCAAGATCCGGTGAAAACCGCATATGCCAAAATTACAATACTCTTCCTTCTAGAGCTATAATAAGCATTATCTAGATGGGAAAGTAAAAAGAGAAATGGTGATGATAACCAAAAATAATACAACCTTAAATATGTAGATATTTATAAGATCTATAAATATTTAATAATTTTCACCTAACGGTGACTTCTTAATTTATCTATCCTTGATTCAATTATCTGAATAAAATTTAATTGAGGTTGATAATTAACATTACTACCTTGAGTACCATTGATTATATAATTAAAATATCTGCTTATCTTATCTTAAAATTTCCGTCATACCTACATATTGCGTAGAAAGAATTTTAATTTAAAGTGAATATTATTACTGAAAATTAGAATTATGCAGAGTATTTATTTTTATTAACGTGTTAAATTCAAATGATTGAATGAACATTTATTTCCTTTGTAGAAAATATGACATAAAAAATTATTACAATATGTAATTAGCAAACATTTAATAATTAGCAAACCTGCGCGGGTAAACTCCGCTAAATATAATATTTATAGAAAGGGAGTTTAAAATTTAAAACTATTTTTTTTTTTAAATTGAGGTTCTTAAATAAATAAATAAAACAAACATTTAATTGTGAAAGATTGAGTTCATTTAAAATTTAAACTTATCTTAGAAAAACGACGAAAGAATAAAAAAAAAAAATTGAACCAGTCCAATGCCTAGACCGGAAGAAACCCTAGCCACCCGGGATCCTGTCACGATCAAATATTAAACTCCCTCTGCAGACCTACACACCGCAAGGACGCGAAGAAAACCAGCCACTATAAACTACTCCTCGCGGATCATCCAGTTAATTCAGAGATCTAACTCCTATCAACAGTTTCACTACTGTAAACCGCTTTTAAACGATGAAAAATATTCCTAGGAATCACATTTTTTGTTAAAAATTCCATCGCTGCCCGCTGTTTTAACCGTGTTGACATATTGGCCATACTCGACTCCATTTTAACCGTTACTGAAAACATACCGTTAAACGGATTTCAACGCATTATCGCAGGTTTGTAGAAGGGGATTTTAACTATCATGTGCTGCCACGCCCAACTCGATAGTACCTTTTGTCTCCGTGTAGCACGCTAGTGTGCAAAATTTATCAGCCGAGCCTCGTATAACAAATAAACACCCGCACCCATGCATTAAAATTAAAAACATTCTAGATTTAGTTATATAAAGAACATATAATATTTATATTGCTGTACAGTTTTATGCTTAGTATATTGTAAAGATTAGAATAGAATGAATATTGTTATCTGATATGTTTTTAATACTATTTTGTAACAATATAAGATATTGTTAAGATATCTTAAGATATATGATGCTAAATAATCGTAATATTAATATTATGATTACAATTATAATTATAAATTTATCCTTAATAAGTTTGCCTTCGTTAGTTTGGATTAGCGCCTTTATAGGATTTTATATAAAAAACCAAAACTTTATTAAGATTGGATTAGAAAATTAATTGATATATATCATTCAGACAGGATGGCTAAAATATCTTTAGAATAGTGATTCGTATACATTATTCATCATTATCCAGTCATGTATTTCTTTAGGGATTTTTTTTGTTCATCCTGCTATTCATAAATTTAGCAAGAATAAGATTTATTATTTTAGCAGGAATATACATGAAATATCTTTACAGACCAATAGGTCATTTCGGGGTATAATTAAGGCGGTACTAGTTGGCCTTATACATGTATTATACGATGAATCATAGGTATTAAAGAGGTTTTTATTTTTTGTTAATATATAAAACAATACTTTTAACGTAGAGTTGTATCATTGTTAACAGATTAAATTCTCGGAATAGGTCAGCTGTAAAATCTAGGCCTATTTAAGGTTGCTTTTATTAAGTGGTTTTGAAGCACATACGCTTTATTAAAGTGCACGTCTCTTCAAATAATATATTAATAATCAAATAATATTATTATACTCTTAAAAATTGTTTTATAAAATTAGGTATTTAAAAAAAAAAAATCTTTTATCTTAATTGTTTTTTTATGATAAGAAATTAGAAACATAAGTTTTACTAATACGTAAGTAAATAGAATTCTTACAATGATATGTTATATCTCTCCCCCTCATTACTTCACACTTCTCTCCCGCCTAAATAAGGTAATCTCTTTATAACAATTATTATTTTATTTCATGTTGAAATATTATTTTTATGACTTATTTTTGTTTATGGTATATACACCAATTTCATTAAAATTATTATTATGTTAATTTGTTCTGTATAATGTGCTATAAAAAAATCTGATTTGGATACCGTATGACTTCCTTGTACGCCTATTAAATTACATTTACATTTTTAAAAAACACAATTTTAAAAATTGTGAAAATTTTTGAAAATACATAAAATTTTATTTCATTTATAACTTATGATATTTTTTTGTTTTTTACTGTTATTATTGAATAATTTTTTATCGTACTTTTTTTTACAATCGGAGGTTAATAATTATTAATATATAAGGTCAAAATATTTCATTAATTAAAATTTTAGTTGGCTATAACTTTGGAACCAATGCAAATAAATACCACTTATGATATATCATTGAAAAGCTCTCAATGAGAGCTTATAACGGCAATTAACAAAAAGTCCAAAATCCAAATTTTTTTATTTTGTGCTTTTTTGGAGACTTTTGTTCCAGTCGATTTCAATCAAAAGGGGAAGTGCAAAACTAGACGTTACAAAAGTCCTAAATCCAAAATTTCAACATCTTACGGCTAATCGTTTTTGAGTTATGCGATATACATACATACGTACTTATCTACGCCGAAATTAGTCAAAATGGACTCAGAGATGGCCAAAATGGATATTTCTGTTTAATAACAACGGGCTTCCCGTGGGTAATGCGTGTGAGGTTAGAGTGGTGACGTGATGCGTGCACCTCGTGCGAGGCTAGACCGATCATCACTATCAACCGGTAACAAACGGATTGCCCCTGGAGCGTTGTTTTTGGAGGTGCAATTGGGTGCTCTAATATCTCTACAAACAATCGTTCGATTTTCAAATTTCAAATGGGGTATTTATTAGTATATCGAAGGCTAACTTTTGCATGCATCAGGTGTACTCTCTATCTAACAGATTACGGTTGTTCAGAAATCTTTTCTAAACATGAAAAATTATTTAAATGACAAAGTTTTTATTAAAACGTGTACATAATAAATAATCCGTTACAGTGTTGCCGTTAGGTGGCGAGCAGCTAAATTCTTATGCTTCTTTCTTATTGTGAAAGATACTCCCAAGATACTTTTCAGTAGGGATACTTCAAAACAGTTAATATTCAGATCGAAGGCAACATATCGTAAACGATTCATAATCTACGGCAAAGACTACTGAAGATAATTTGATAAAAATTTTTATACATTTTCTTACGGTGTAAGTGCATACTAAGAAAGGATTTTTTCAAATTCCGAGTTCAAAGTGGTAAAATTGAGTAATAATGAAATTTATAACTTTTTTTTTAATTTATCGATAACAAATGAAGATATCAGCTTCTTGTTTTTGCGTGTGTATAACTCCATGTGAATAACTAGAACCAGTTTTAATTTTTTTTTGAAATTCTGAGTTTCAAGGGTTAAAATGAATTTTATAATTTTTTTAAACCCTGTTATCAATTTATTAAATAAACGAAAAAATGTTATAAAATTAATTCGTAAAAATTGAAACGATATAATTGCAAATTTCTATTGGTTAATCAGTTATGGTTTTTTTGAAAAAAAAAAATAATAATAAAACGTAATCAACACTTTTCGCTTTTACTTCAGATTCTAAAATGATGAAATTATATTTAATAATTATTTAACTAAAAAAATTTTACGTTTACTTTCATTTCATATTTCATAACTGAGAAATTTTTAATAAATATGACATCATTTGCGGATAGTTAAAGTTTTGTTTATTATATTTTCAAGTTTTATTAATGTATGATATTTATTTCTGTGTTTTTATTTATTTGTATTTACCTATCCATCCACATTTATTTATTTATCCTACACTAGTAGAAAGTTAGATAGATATCACGAAAAAGTTTCTTCTTTTTGTCTGTTATTTAGTATACATTTTATATGCATTTATCTTAATAGTTTTTTTCTTTTTATATCTCTAGACAAATAAACACGATTTTAATGTGATATTATCTAGAAAATATATTCATTATTTTCGCTTTTGTTAACTTAGTTTTTAGAATTTACTATATTATCTTTATTGTTTGTATTATATAAAAACGAAGTTATTTATTTTTAAATAATACACGATTTCTTTGAAATGAATTCAGTTAAAGATAAAATATATTTTAAAAATAGTTCAGAAATAAGTAATAATTAAAATAACTATAAAAAAAAAAATTGTAGTTATGTATTTCATCATAATATTCCATTATGCATCATGAAACAAAAAAAAAATATTTTTTTTTGTTTTGAAAGAGCGGGGATTAACAGATATCGGTAATTAGCTCGATGGAAATCGGTAGCGTATAAAAAGTGCCATGTCTGATCAAGCTTCGAACCGGGAACCTCGAAAAAAAAATAAAAAAAAAACTTGAAAGAAAGATTTTTTTGTTGAGTTATATTTTTTTATTATTAAGTATTAAATTTTTTTCATTTTTCGGTAAATAATAAGTAAAGAAAAAAAACCTTAAGGAATTAAGAAATATACAAATAAATTGTAAACGTAGATTATCGTATCCCAGCAATGCCGTAACGAAATCAAAAAAATCTAATGTAGACATCACTGGACTTCCTTGTACGCCTATTAAATTACATATACACATTTTTTTTTTTTTTTTAAATGAATAGTACGTGAAATTTTATTTCTTTAATACCTTCTGATATTTTTCATAGTTTTATTTTTATTGTTATTATTGAATTATTTATCGTAAATTTTTTTTTACAATCGGAGGGTGTTTTTTCCTTTTTCCCCCACCACCCCGGAACCGGGTCCACAACTAAATATAAACTCGGGTTCGAGGGGTACCATAGCCTCTAACTACCTTGTCGGGAACAAAATTCTCGCCAGATAGCCGGGACTCGGTCTTTTAGGTGCCATGCCTGTAATGAGGGGACCCCCAAAGGATCCCTCCACCGAGACTCAGTCTTTATGCCTTGCCTCTAAACAATCAGAGGTTAATAATTATTAATAAATCAATATATTTAAATTAAAAGAAAAGAGATGATATCTGATTTGAACCGATGTGCCTTCCTCTTTTTTTTTTTGTTGTTTTTATTTTCTTCAGTTATTTGACTGATTTGATGCAGCTCTCCAAGATTCCCTAAATGGTACTAGTCGTTTCATTTCGGTATACCTCCTACATCCTACATCCTTAACAATTTGTTTTTCCTTTTTTTTTGGATCTTCCTCTTGTAAGAACCAAATATTTCATTAATTAAAATTTAATTTGGCTATAACTTTGGAACCAGTGAAAATAATTACCACTTATGATATCGTTGAAAAGCCTTTAAGGAGGACTTATAACTGCAGTTAACAAAAAGTCCAAAATCCATTTTTTATTTTATTTTGGACTTTTTTTTGGATACTTTTAGACAAGTAGATTACAATCAAAAGAGGAAGTGCACAACTAGATTTAGTCCTAAATCCAAAATTTCAACATCCTACGGCTAATCGTTTTTGAGTTATGTGAGATACATACGTACGTTACGACGTCTCGCCGAAAATAGTCAAAATGGATATTTACGTTGAAATCTGAAAATCAAATTCCTTCGTACGAGGAAGTAAAAAAAGTCATAAAAACAGAATAATACATATTGTAATGAACTTTTAACCAAGGTCATGCCGATATATCTGTTTTAAAAGGCTTAAAATTCCAACTTGCAACTTATGTTATTTGTACATATTAATAATTATACGACAAATTAGAGAATTTATTAAAAACAAAAATCGATTCGTATTAAAACATTGTGAAATATTTCTTTAAAACTACGATTTAACGATTCCTAGAGATTATTACTCGGTTGGACCGCTCGAGGAGGCGTTGAGAGGTCAATGATTTCAATGAAAATTTATAAGAGGTGGTATAATTTGCATGTAATCTGAAACACGATCCACCACTTTCTACAATACAGGATTTTTATCTATTGTATGGCAGAAATGTCTTTTAAAAAATGAGGTGATTTCAGGAAATATGAAGTTGTTATTTCTTTACCTTTATCTGTTTTTTTTTTTTTTTGTATTTATATGTACTGAATAAGAAATATATTACGAAGATGTATTTTGTTATTATAATTAAGAGATGTGTCGATGTAATATCATCTCATATTCATGTAATCAAATTTCCTATGTTTAGAGTAATTATGTTTACTTCACTGATCCTTGTTTTGGTTGTTTGCTTATTACACACTCTGTTAATTCTACTTCGGTATATGTCATCTGATACGAACGTATTAACATAAATAGTATTGAACATGTACTACGATTAAATCTAATTCAAATATTAACCATCGGTTCTCTATTGTTTGCTAAGTGCATGTTTCTGTGGTCATATTTTGTGTATATTGTACTTGCATAGTATGTTTACTGAAATGCGCTGGTGCAGCTCAGGTTAGATAGAATAGAGTCAGTGCCCTCCTCTAACATTTCTAATTAAATTAATTGTTCTCCGAGTAGGGGAAACCGTTTGAACAGTTACTAACAATTAAATAAGGGTAAAGAACCACAAAATAAATAAATGGATTAATTTTAATTTCTTGTAAATAATTACTGTTATTATCACATTACAAAAAATCTGTTGAGGACACCACATGACTTCCTTGTACGCCTATTAATTTACATATACACTTTTTTTTTAAAGTACATAAAATTTTATTTCATTAATAACTTCTGATTTTTTTTTTTTAATATATTTTTATTATTGAATTATTATTTACTGTAAATTTTTTTTTACAATCAGAGGTCAATAATTATTAATAAATCAATATATTTAAATTTAAAAAAAAGTTAAAAAAAAAAATGAGATGAAGTTTGACTTGAAGGAATGTGCCGTCCCATTATAAGATCCAAATATTTCATTACTTAAAATTTCATTTTATAATAACTCTGGAACCAGTAGTACAGTCAATTTGTATTTTTATTTGAAAATCCTTACCTACCGATTGATGTTTTTTCCATATGTTAGGGGTGATGAGGGAAGCTTAACTCCAGATTTTTAACATCCCTCTCCCATAGATTTTTGAAAAACTCATAAAGTTTTTTAAATGCTTTTTTCTCTGAATCTATGCATTTTAAAGAAAAGTTTTTCAAACAAAAAATGTAGAGGACATTCTCCTCTACAATTAATCTCTTTGAAGTTATGCCGTATAATTTGAAATTGAAATAATAGGTGACGCTGAAGTTGTAAAAAACGTGTTTTTCGGGTTTTTCACCGGAAAAAATTGTTTTTCGTCTGTATTGCATTCGGAAAAGTTGTTAATCTCAAAAAAAAACAGAAAACTTTTATTTATACAATTTTATTGTACGGCTTACCGTTTTGGAGCTGTAGCTTGTGAAAGTGAGAAAATGTTGTGAATTGGGCACGTGTTCGAAACCGGTCTACTCGTTTACAACGTTTTTTACAAATTCAGCGCCACCTAGTATTTCAATTTCAAATTATACGGCATAACTTTAAAGGCATTAATTGTAGAGAAGAATTTTCTCTACATTTTTTGTTTGAAAAACTTTTCCCTAAAATGCATAGATTCAGAGAAAAACGCATTTCAAAACCTTTTTGAGTTTTTCAAGTTTTTCAAAAATCTATGGGAGTGGGATGTTAAAAATCTGGAGTTAAGCTTCCCTCATCACCCCTAACGCATGGAAAAAAGATCAATCGGTAGGTAAGGATTTTCAAATACAGCCTATTTTGATGACAAATTGCCTGTACTAAATGAAAATAAGTACCACTTATGATATATCGTCTCTTTGACGGCTTATTACTGCAGTTAAAAAAAAACTCCAAAATCCAATTTTTTTTTAGATTTTGGGTTTTTTCGGACACTTTTGGTTCAGCCGATTGCAATCAAAAAGGGAAGTACACAACTAGATGTTACAGCAGTCCTAAATCCAAAATTTCATCAACCTACGGTTAGTAGTTTTTGAGTTATACAAGATACATACGTACGTATAGACGTCACGCCGAAACTAGTCAAAATGGATTTAGGGATGGTCAAAATGGATATTTCCGTTGAAATCTGAAAACCGAAATTTTTCATGATCATAATACTTGCTTTACTTCGTACAAGGAAGTATTAAGTCTTAGCATGTTTGCAGATTATTTTTACTTTCCTGTAATTAATAGCTCTCTGGAGTAGCGATTCCAACTTTTTTAGTTTCACGACAATAAAAAATTTAAAAAAATATATATAATAAATATTTCGCCACCACCCAACCCAAATCTAAGGAAACTTACTTAAAAGTTTAAAAGGAAATAGACTGAACATTTTAAAATTTAAAAGGTAATTAAAATTTCCTAATATTTCGATTAATTAAAGGTTAAAATATTTATTAATTTAAATAACGTTATTATTTTTTCTTCTTATTTTATTATTGCTCGTCATAGTTTTTAAAGCGTAAACAAATAGATGCGCAGTAATGATAGATAGCACTACGACCCACCGGCTTGGTCTAGTGGTTAACGCGTCTTACCAAATCAGCTGATTTAGAAGTCGAGAGTTACAGTGTTCAAGTCCTAGTAAAGGCAGTTACTTTTATACGGATTTGAATACTGGATCGTGGATACCGGTGTTCCTTTGGTGATTTTATTATTTTATTTTTCCTTGTTTAATCTCCGGGACCATCATAAGGTGTTGCTTCAGAGGATGAGGATAGATGTATGATTTGTAGCGTGTGTGTGAAAAATGCCATGCCTGACCGGGATTCGAACCCAGGACCTCCGGATGAGAAGCCGAGACGCTACCACTCGCGCCAAGGAGGCCGGCGTTCTTTGGTGGTTAGGTTTCAATTAACCACACATGTCAGGAATAGTCGAATTGAGACTGTATAAGACTATACTTTATAAATAAAGTATTTATACTCATACATATCATCCTCTGAAGTAATACTTGAACGGTAATTCCCGGAGGCTAAATAGAAAATAGAAAAAAGAAAAAAAGTAGTGATGGCACTGCTAATAGCTACTGGAGGGTATAATACAATACAAAAAGATGTCATAGATAATAAGAAGCCGCTCGCTTTGTTCTACTCGTGTTTTTTGCGTTCTTTGTTTTCACGTTTTATAAACTGTAGGGAAATAACATAAGTTTGCCAACATGCTCATGTATGTACGTCCTTGAGTGTAACGTTTGTTTGTTTATAAAATCTTTGTTCCTTCCGGCCTCTTCTGCAATCCATCCCCGACCTACGCGTCAATTGAATTTTTAACTTTGATTGCAATACTTATTCTTTTTTTAGCGTTTACATTATTGGTTAATGAAAAATGTTTTTTATTCTTTTATCGATTTGATTTTATATCATTGCAGTTTTATAAAATAATATATTTATAAATTATTATACAAATAATAATTATCATTATATGAAAAGTTTAATGATTTTAAAGTGAAAAATAATATAGTTTATAATTTTATTCAGATTAATTATTATTCATCGGAATGAAATAACGTTTCCTTGATTGATTGTTTAGAGAAATAATAACTAAATAACAAAGTTAATTTTGTTTTATATTTCTTTCCTTTTTTTTGTTGTTTATTTAATGATATCATTTATCATGATTTCCTTACATTAATGACCGCAATAAGCAATTAATCATTTCCTTCTACAAAATTATTACGAATAATATATTTTATTCAACATTTCTTTTATTTATGCCAAGATTATTATTATTAATCCGCTTTAATTATAATACTGAAATAAATAATTTGATTCTATTTATAGTACATAAAACTGGTCTTTTAATTATTTACAATAAACCGATTTATTTAACAATTACTCTATCGTCCGTCTATCTTCATGTTTCTTCCGGAAGGTTCTGCATTCGAATCCCGGTCAAGCTTATAATTTTTCACGTAATAAAAATATTTTATATAAAATTCCCATCCATAATCCTTTATGGTTAATTCTAGTTATTTTTATGTAAAGTTAAATAAAATTAAAATTTTATTCTAATTTAAAAAAAATAATAATTTTTGTTGACTATGATGTTAAATTTTTTTGAAATTTTAATTAAGCTTAAAATTTTATTACTTCTTAATAACAGTTGCGTTTTTACATTTCATCTGGAAGTTTCTGGGTTCGAATTCCAGTTAGACTTGGGATTTCTTTCACATATTACAAAATTAATTTCTTATCTTTCGAAAAATAAAAAAAATTGATGTGGGTTACCACATGACTTCCTCGTACACCTATTAAATTACATACACACTTTTTTTTATTTAATGAAAAGTACATAAAATTTTATTTCATTAATAACTTATGATATTTTTCCATATTTTTTTTTTTTTTGTTATTGTTATAATTTAATTATTATTTATCGAAATTTTTTTTTATAATCAGAGGTTAATAATAATTAATAAATCAATTATTTAAATTTAAAAAAAAAATTAAAAAAAGGAGATGAAGTCGGATTTGAACCGATGTTCCTTCCTCTTGTAAGATCGAAATATTTGATTGATTAAAATTTTATTTGGCTATAACTCTGGAACCAATGAAAATAAGTACCCCACTTATGATATATCGTTGAAAAGCTCTCAATAACGGGTTATTACTGCAGTTAAGAAAAATACAAAATACAATTTTTTTTGGATTTTGGGCTTTTTTGTACACTTTTGGTTCAGTCAAAAAGGAAGGTGCCCAACTAGATATTACAAGTGTCCTAAATCCAAAATTTCAACATTCTACGGCAAATCGTTTTTCAGTTATGCGAGATATATTCGTACATACATACGTACAGACTACGGCAAATCGTTTTTGAGTTATGCGAGATATATTCGTACATACATACGTACAGATGTCATGCCTAAACTAGTCAAATTGGATATTTTAGTTGAGATCTGATAATCGAAATTTTCGCGATCGCAATACTTCCTTTACTTCGTACAAGGAAGTAAAAAGAAAAAAAATAACAGTAATTTAGCATAGAAGTTGTTACCGTGCTATAACGAAATAAATATATAATTTTAAACTGTTTTCCACCCTTTTATATATATGAGTTAAATTTATTATTATTGTTACACTAGTCATCAAAAATAAAATCTTTCTTGAATCTTGAATCATATATGGTGGTTTTACCTAATTTTGGGGCGCTGAATTTAAAACTGTTATCAGAATTTGTATAATACGTTACGTTTTTCAAATATGTACGATTTATTTACCAATAAATGTATAATCACTGTAAAATAAGTATTTAAAAAAAATGTAATATTTATGTGTGTACTCATATAAAATTTGTTGAAATCAATTACATTTTTATTTATTCAAATACAGATAAATTTAAAACATTAATACAGTTTTATAATAACAATTTCTAAAAATTTAAATCATAGGAAATACCGTTAAAGTAATAGTTTTTTAAAGTTTAATTAATCATCGAAATTGTCTTACCCTTAATTTTTAAAATATGTTTAAAAAACTTTTTTTATTTGATCAGTTTTTCTAAAACCAGTTTTTTCTAAAAACCAAAAATATACACCCGTAATTCCAGAATTACGGGTGAATATTTTTAATGAAATTCAGGGATTTCATCTTCCTTGGTATCGATGGTCCACGGTCAGAGTATCCGAATGGAAACTCTCTCCTTTTTTATCGCTGACAGAGACAAAAGTTTCAGGAAAAAATCTAGGTGGGAGTATAGAAAATGAATTTTTAATGACATCGTAAAAGGACTATGAATTTTTGATAGTAAAATATTTTTTTTTTTTTGTATTCAGTCATTTGATTGGTTTGATGCAGCTCTCCAAGATTCCCTATCTAGTGCTAGTCGTTTCATTTCAGTATACCCTATACATCCTACATCCCTAACAATTTGTTTTACATATTCCAATCATGGCCTGCCTACACAATTTTTTCCTTCTACCTGTCCTTCCAATATTAAAGCGACTATTCCAGGATGCCTTAGTATGTGGCCTATAAGTCTGTCTCTTCTTTTAACTATATTTTTCTAAATTATTCTTTCTTCATCTATTTGCCGCAATACCTCTTCATTTGTCACTTTATCCACCCATCTGATTTTTTAACATTCTCCTATAGCACCACATTTCAAAAGCTTCTAATCTTTTCTTCTCAGATACTCCGATTGTCCAAGTTTCACTTCCATATAAAGCGACACTCCAAACATACACTTTCAAAAATCTTTTCCTGGTATTTAAATTAATTTTTGATGTAAACAAATTATATTTCTTACTGAAGGCTCGTTTCGCTTGTGCTATTCGGCGTTTTATATCGCTCCTGCTTCGTCCATCTTTAGTAATTCTACTTCCCAAATAACAAAATTCTTCTACCTCCATAATCTTTTCTCCTCCTATTTTCACATTCAGTGGTCCATCTTTGTTATTTCTACTACATTTCATTACTTTTGTTTTCTTCTTGTTTATTTTCATGCGATAGTTCTTGCGTAGTACTTCATCCATGCCGTTCATTGTTTCTTCTAAATCCTTTTTACTCTCGGCTAGAATTACTATATCGTCAGAAAATCGTAGCATCTTTATCTTTTCACCTTGTACTGTTACTTCGGATCTAAATTGTTCTTTAACATCATTAACTGCTAGTTCCATGTAAAGATTAAAAAGTAACGGAGATAGGGAACATCCTTGTCGGACTCCCTTTCTTATACGGATTCTTTCGTATGTTCTTCAATTGTTACTGTTGCTGTTTGATTCCTTTACATGTTAGCAATTGTTCTTCTATCTCTGTATTTGAACCCTAATTTTTTTAAAATGCTGAACATTTTATTCCAGTCTGCGTTATCGAATGCCTTTTCTAGGTCTATAAACGCCAAGTATGTTGGTTTGTTTTTCTTTAATCTTCCTTCTACTATTAATCTGAGGCCTAAAATTGCTTCCCTTGTCCCTATACCTTTCCTGAAACCAAATTGGTCTTCTCCTAACACTTCTTCCACTCTTCTCTCAATTCTTCTGTATAGAATTCTAGATAAGATTTTTGATGCATGACTACTTAAACTAATTGTTCTGTATTCTTCACATTTATCTGCCCCTGCTTTCTTTGGTATCATTACTATAACACTTTTTTTGAAGTCTGACGGAAATTCCCCTTTTTCATAAATATTACACACCAGTTTGTATAATCTATCAATCGCTTCCTCACCTGCACTGCGCAGTAATTCTACAGGTATTCCGTCTATTCCAGGAGCCTTTCTGCCATTTAAATCTTTTAATGCTCTCTTAAATTCAGATCTCAGTATTGTTTCTCCCATTTCATCCTTCTCAACCCTCTTCTTCCTCTATTACACCATTTTCTAATTCATTTCCTCCGTATAACTCTTCAATACATTCCACCCATCTATCGACTTTACCTTTCGTATTATATATTGGTGTACCATCTTTGTTTAATACATTATTAGATTTTAATTTATGTACCCCAAAATTTTCCTTAACTTTCCTGTATGCTCCGTCTATGTTACCAATGTTCATTTCTCTTTCCACTTCTGAACACTTTTCTTTAATCCACTCTTCTTTCGCCAGTTTGCACTTCCTGTTTATAGCATTTCTTAATTGCCGGTAGTTCCTTTTACTTTCTTCATCACTAGCATTCTTATATTTTCTACGTTCATCCATCAGCTGCAATATATCGTCTGAAACGCAAGGTTTTCTACCAGTTCTCTTTATTCCGCCTAAGTTTGCTTCTGCTGATTTAAGAATTTCCTTTTTAACATTCTCCCATTTTTCTTCTACATTTTCTACCTTATCTTTTTTATTCAGACCTCTTGCGATGTCCTCCTCAAAAATCTTCTTTACCTCCTCTTCCTCAAGCTTCTCTAAATTCCACCGATTCATCTGACACCTTTTCTTCAGGTTTTTAAACCCCAATCTACATTTCATTATCACCAAATTATGGTCGCTATCAATGTCTGCTCCAGGGTAAGTTTTGCAGTCAACGAGTTGATTTCTAAATCTTTGCTTAACCATGATATAATCTATCTGATACCTTGCAGTATCGCCTGGCTTTTTCCAAGTGTATATTCTTCTATTATGATTTTTAAATTGGGTGTTGGCAATTACTAAATTATACTTCGTGCAAAAGTCTATAAGTCGGTCCCCTCTTTCATTCCTTTTTCCCAGCCCGTATTCCCCCACTATATTTCCTTCCTTGCCTTTTCCAATGCTTGCATTCCAATCTCCAACTATTATTAAATTTTCATCTCATTTTACGTGTTTAATTGCTTCGTCAATCTCTTTGTATACACACTCTACCTCATCATCATCATGGGCGCTTGTAGGCATATAGACGTTAACATTCGTTGTCGGTTTAGGTTTTGATTTTATCCTTATTACAATGATTCTATCGCTATGCGTTTTGAAATACTCTACTCTCTTCCCTATCTTCTTGTTCATTATGAAACCTACTCCTGCCTGCCCATTATTTGAAGCTCAGTTAATTACTCTAAAATCACCTCACCAAAAGTCGCCTTCCTCTTCCCACCGAACCTCACTAATTCCTACTATATCCACATTTATCCTATCCATTTCCCTTTTTAAGTTTTCTAGCCTACCAACCTTTTTTAAGCTTCTAACATTCCACGCTCCGAATCGTAGAATGTTATTTTTTAATTTTCTGCTGCTCAAAATATATTGAAAGAGTTATAATTTCGTGTTCTAAACGTAGTGACTTTGTTTTTTCGGCTAAAAAATTCTACTGTAACAGTCTCGACCCCAGAAGTTCAGCTTTCTGATTCGATAACTTTAAATCGCGAAATAAATCGTTAAGTTCATATTTTTGAATTAAATGAGGAGATTTCTCATCAGATATAGGAGGAAATTCATTTACATCATCCGTTTCATTTTCAGATCGTTCTTCTAGCAACGACGTCCGACGTCGGATTAGACTGTGGTACACGTACAGGTAATTCCTTTCCCTTCGGTACCGGCTTTATAGCTGAGGATACATCTGCATAACTTCCTATTTTTCAATGAAAATCCAAATATATTTGACATACAAAAGTAGCAGTCGGTGAAACGGTTCTTAGGTTCTAGCCAAATCATCGGTACAGCAAACGATACGGCTCGTCGTTTCTCCTTGAACCATTCGGTTAGAGTTATTGAGCACGATATGCTGATAACATGAGGCGCCCAGATTTTACCTTGATCCCCGAGTGCCCAATAAAAATAAAACCTATAATCGGCTTTTATCAATTCAGAAATAGTCTTTCTTTGACATTTAGATGTAAATTTACCACAGACATAACAAAAATTATCTGAATCATTTGAATATCCATGAACTTTTGCAGAAGCTACGTTGTAACGAAAAAAATCACTTTTGTATTGTAAAGAATTGATGAAAATATAGCAAAACACTAATAATTCTTTCAAACACAACACACAGTACAGACAATTGAAGCTAGACGTAATAAGATTTTAAGCTGTGTAATAGCCAACGTCTGTATGATGTCATCGTACAGACGTGATTATACTGTACACTTCTCATGATAAAGTGTATAGACATATACATTTTTTTTTGTTTATTAAGCATTTATGCATATGGTTTAAAAGTAAAATTACATTAAACTATTGTTAATTGTAACTAGTAGCTGATCAAATGAGTTTATTATAAAACATTTTTTACTAATTTACGATTTACGTAAAACCTTTACGTGGTAACATAATTTCAATAGCATTTTTGAAATCAGCACCCAAATTACAGTGGGAAAAGTTGTGTAACATGTTAGATACAAATTTTGTGTTGACTAGTAAATCAATTGATTTTTTTTACTGTTATATTTAAAATTATTTTTACGATTAATTAAATGCGTTAATAAATATAAAAGTTATATTCTGTTTGTTTTATTGGTTTGAATTATTGTTTTATTATTTCTATTTAATTGATAAAAATTAATTATTTAATATATTTATTTAGAGTTTATTGTTTATTTAATTAATATTGTCATTTATATAGTTTAGATATTAAAAACCATATTATATTAGATTATTAATTTTCTTTTTTTGCTTGATGTTTATTAATACACCACGGAATTAAGTCACAATTATTTTGAAAATTGTACGTGGTAATATGAAAATGTATATTTGTAGTATTTTAAAAATGCCATGCCTCATCGGGATTCAAACCGGGGACTCCTAGATTTCTTAATAGTATCGATGTATTGACTTAATTAATTAAAATTATTTGTTGTTGCTAGTTTTCGTTATAATATTTCCATCTCTTATCATTAAAAAAAATCTAACAACGCAGTTTTATACGACGACTTTTCCGTCACATGGAATTGCTAAAGCCGCAATCCGGGAAAGTCCTTCAACTGTGGGTTGTGTCTCTAATGCGCGGATCTCACACACACACACACACACACACACACACACACACACACACACACACACACACACACACAGAGAGAGAGAGAGAGAGAGAGAGAGAGAGAGAGAGAGAGAGAGAGAGAGAGAGAGAGAGAGAGAGAGAGAGAGAGAGAGAGAGAGTGAGAGAGAGAGAGAGAGTGAGAGAGAGAGATTGAAAGAGAGAGAGTGTGTGAGAGAGAGAGAGAGAGAGCGAGTGAGAGAGAGAGATTGAAAGAGAGAGAGAGAGATTGAAAGAGAGAGAGAGAGAGAGTGAGAGAGAGAGAAGAGAGAGAGAGAGTGAGAGAGAGAGAGAGAGAGAGAGAGAGAGAGACTCAACTTAATTTAAAATATTTATGATTTTATTTAAATACTAGTTGCGGAAGCGAGCTGTAGGCACGCCCTCCGTTGTCTCAGAATGGGATTATTAGGTGTCCAAAATTGATTACTTCTTGTGTAAAAATATTTCTTTTGAATATCGAAAATTGATATAACGAAAGTTAAATTAGAAATTTAACTGTAGAAATTGATACTAAAGAATCTGAATTTTCCGCTAGTGATCGGTACATTGCAGTGCATACTTTTTGGTTATAGTTCATTATTTTATGAAGAAAAACATACCACATCACATAAATAAAAAATATTATTAATATATATTTTGCATGTATATCGATACATATATGCGATGTATCGATATCGCATTTTAATTTTTTTGGTTCTATGTCTTTAATTTTATTATCCGAGTAAGGAGTTTTTTGCACTCCCTATCGGAATTAGTTAAATTTTATATAGTTTCCTTTTCTAATATTTTAGCTTTTATATTTTAAAAACTTCATCTGTGATATTGGTTTTGAGTTTTATTTCACTTTTTAACTTTTGTTTTAACTTAAGTTTTAAATTTTTTATTATATAATTTGTATTAGTTTTAAGCCTTGTTTAGTTTTATTATTTTAATGTTGTTTTACCTTTTTATTAAACAAAAATTTCGGGCGATGATAACGCATAGGCGTTTTTCGCCTCCCCCCCAACAAAAAAAAAATATATCGATATGTAATAATATAACAAGTATACACCTAGCCACCACGACACATATACTAACGAATCGCGATCTTCCGCTAGTGATCGGTAGATTCCGGTGCTAAGCTAAGAACACACACACTAACACACACAATTGCCCTTTAGTAGGGCATAATCTTTTCGTTTATTTAATTCAATGATTCTAACTAAAGCGCGCGCGCATACAGTATTTAATTCGCGAGGATGTGACGATATTAGCGGCGATTGTCGGCTCTAACGAAACTAATGTATTTTCACAACTTACATAGAACAAATTTTGTTTTACGGTAGGCAGACCGGTGCAGCCGCAAGGCTTAACGCGGTAGATATCAAGTAGACTGGGCGACCGAATTCGAGACTCTATACCGAGTTACGTTTTTACACTTTAAATATTATTAATTTATTTAATGCTAGCGCTCACTTGTGACGTCACAATATGGTTTAGAGCGATTTTTGGGGTGGAGAAGCGATTTTCCAAAAAATAATTTTTGAAAATATTGTTATTTTTTAATCGTTAACAATTTTAACTAAGAAAATTATGACCTTAATTAGGTGAAATCTTGAGATACTGAGGGTGACCTTGATCTACAGCCTCATTGACCTTTTAAGTTGAAAATTTAATGCCATCAATACTCATATATAGAAGTAATCTGACCAAGTTTAGTCAAAAGTGTAGTTCTGACGATATAAGGTAATTTAGAGGTCGAAATCGAACACATACACGTATATACGAACATTAACATCCGGAAAATTTCCATCTGGTTTTTTGGGTTCGTTAAGGGTGAAAACGTGAAGATCCGGTGAAAACCTCATATGCTCAAATTCGACCGATTACAATACTTTCCCTTCAAGAACTGTAGCTCCATCTAGACGGAAAAGTAAAAAAAAAAAAAAAATGTTTATTGTATGCTACCATAATATAATAATAAAATGTATTATTAAATTATTATTATTTTTTAAAATATATATATATAGTTTTATTATTACTATTTTTAACCGTACCAAAGATAATTTAAGAAAAGAATTCTCTTTAATATACAGCGAGGTGTGGAATAAATTAATTAAGAATCTAACAAGTAATACATTATTTATTTTGTTTTCTTTTTGAATTTAAAGAAGACTTACGACTTTGAAAATGTCAAAGTAAGTTTTCTTTTCTTTCTCTCTTTCTTTTACTTACACTCTGATCTCTTCGTTTTTAAAGAAGAAGGAAAGAATTTAAATTATTCTCTTTTTCATTGATTAAAGTAAAGAAAAAACATATTTATCTTCTTCACAGTTGTTTTTACAGCTGCTATGTAATTTATCGGTTCATGTTTTTTTAATGAATAGTACTTATATTCGTATAGTTGAAATATGTTTTTTCTTCTTTAAACATTTCCATTTAGCTGCTGTACTTTCGCATTTTATATTAAATTTATAATTTACCCATTATAATAAACGAATTAATTACTGATTTTATAGTATAATTTCAAGGATAAAGATAGAACTATTATCGTAGTTGGTTTTTATCATGTTTATCTAATATTAATTTTACGATGTATAAAGATAAGAAAAAGTAAAAAGGAAATTATACCTGATTGTTTGTTATTTTTTTTAAATATACCCACAAATATTATTTTATTTAACGATAAAATGATTTTAAAGAGAACAATTAGTATAACAAACACTATACTGTTTAAGTTAGTTAAGTTATAACACACAGGCACACAGTAACCCATTCATCTAGCCAGAACCTGGACCCTCGGGGCTCAGGTCAGCCCAGGCGAATCCCATAGCCAATTGAGGGGATCCTCCCAGGGCCAGTAGATCTACCATATGGCTGCACAGCTTGCCATTCTCTATTTGCCAGGAGGACCAGCGCCCTGGACACCCGCAGCTTTTGCTTCGGTCGTCACTCCCATCTATCCAGGAGGATCCTCCTCCTAGACTCCCGCACTGTACATTTATATACATCTCCGAATAACAGTTATCTGTTAGATCGAAAATGCAAAAGTTAACCTTCGACCTATTAACAAACACCCCGTTTGAATTTTTAAAATCGGACGATCGTTTGCAGAGATATTATAAGAACACCCCCATTCCATCTTCCAAAACAGCTTTCCAGGGACACCCCGTTTGTTACCGGCTGATAGTGATGATCGGTCTGGACTCCACGAGGTGCTCGCATACCTCACCACTATAACCTCACACGTAGTCTCCACGGGAAGCCCGTTATTGTTAAACAGAAATTTTTTAATATTGTTTTAGTTAATGTAAATGTAATTATATTATTTTTTATTCATTCGATTGATTCAAATCGTTCAGTTCAAACGCAGCTCACACATTTATACAGACTTCACTGTTATTAAAGTTTGTGCTTCAACCGGCAAAACCTCACTACTACATATTAGAGAATTTTCGAAATTAAATATATCTAAACGCCTTCTCAGGTATGTCAAGAAACATGGGTAAAACTTTTGTTGTGATTGATGAATAGTTTTTTGTTAATCCCGAACAAACAAAAACCCTCTTCCTCTTTATATATATATATATATATATATATATATATATATATATATATATATATATATATTTATTTTCTTTATATATAAAATAAAAAATGAAACGTTTTACATTGCAATTTTTAAATTTATTTTCATTACGTAGTTTGAGCAGGCGGAATTGCTTTGTTAAGCTTTGTATTTAATTCTAAGAATTACAATTAAAAGGCTCTTTTATACTTACAGGTTTAGAAAATTCTGTCAAAAACAAAATAAATAATAATAATAATAATAATAAGAAGAAGAAAACAAAATGAACATTTAAATGGTTTTATTATTAATTCAGGAGAGATGGCAATTAACAAAAGAAAGTCGTCGAACAAATGTCAATAAATACTGACAATATAAAAGATATATATAAAATAAAATGAATAACTATAATCTGTTTTTAAAAGAATAAAATCAAATAATTTATCAAATAAAAAAATGCTGACAACACAGTTGTTTCTGATGCACACCTTAACACACACATTTTAAAATATTTATTATTTTATTTAAATATAATATTTTTTTTAGTTTATTTAATCCAATGATTCTAAATAAAGCGCGTGCGCATACCGTATTCAATTCGCGCGGACGTAGCGATACTAGCGCCGACGGTCGGCACTAACTAACTTCATGTAATTTCACAATTATCATAAATTGGCTTATACGGTCGACACACCGGAAAACTTTTAGCTTTCTACTTTAACTCCCCTATTGGAATTTATATAGTTCTTTATCCAATAGTTTTATTTATCTTTTTTCGTTTTATTTTATAAACAAATTTATCTATTTATGTAAAGTTTCGAGTGTAATGATTATTTATTATTATTTTCGTCATTCTTTATCTAAATCCCGTTTTTTTATTCTCTCTTTTTATTTATAGCTAATTTTTTTTTGTCTATTGACATAATAAACTACTGTTTAACAATCGAAATGAGCATGTAGTTTTAGAATTTTTATATCTTTATGTCTTTTAGTGTTTACGGATTTTTGCATTAGGAACATATAATATTAGTCTCTCTCTCTCTCTCTCTCTCTCTCTCTGTATTTAATAATACAATATATATATATATGTAATTATTAATTTAATATATAATTTTCCTTAATCGATTACTTTTATCAGAATTATATTTTTGAGGTAGATAAAATGTATAAAGTGTTATAGCTTATATTGCTATTAAAACTGATTTACAGTTCGAATAATATAGTTCAGTTATTTTCGTTTAAAAAAAAACTTTAATATTTATTAATATTAAACTAAAATTTGATTGATTATATACGAATGTGTACGAACTATTTGCACTTTTTTTATTTTAATTGATCGAACGAACATCCCGTTGTAAGTTTTTAATTGTTATTTTTTTATATTTAGTATCTACTCGTAGATTATTTATTATTTAATACTTAGTTTTACGGAATAAAAGTACGATTTTTCCATCCTCATACATATATATATATATGTATGTTCAATTCGTACATGTATGAATGTTGTATATATATATATATATATATATAGTATATTTATATTAAAGATTAACAAGCATACCATACCATTACAAAATAATTTACATTTGATAAAAAACTTATTAAAAAAAGAAAGAAATAATTTGATTTTTCCTTCTTTCCGGTTTATTCTGTATTAGTTCGTAAAGTCGGTACCATTACTATGTAAAATATAGAAGACTGGCTATTTAATGAACATCATTACTCTTAGAGAAATCATATTTAACTAGTTCATCTTCTACTGTAGGTAGTTTACATTACCGGTCATATGATAAAATAAAACAAGTAGTATAAAGCAATATTACAGTTTTTAGTTGGTGCAGGTATATAAAAATTAAAAAATCTGATGTGGATCTTACATAACTTCCTTGTACGCCTATTAAATTACATATACGCATTTTAAAAGTACATAAAATTTTATTTCATTAATAACTTCTGATATTTTTTCATATTATTTGTATTAATCATGGCCCGTTAATATTAATATATAAATTATTTATATAATAGTTTCCAATTTTCAACAATCTTTTATAGTAATATTCGAGCGCTTTCGGATTATTGAGCCATCCTCAGGAACAATGATGTGTTATCCATTATAATCATTTACTTCACATATCATTAATTGTGCTAAATTAAATATTATAAAAATATAAGAATTGATCAATTGATCGTCAAAACGTAAAAATTAACGTTTCCGTCATGGAAGTTAACTTTTAGCTTTTGACGATCAGTTGTTACATTTATATATCTATAAAATTTATTTTATTAATGATATGTGAAGTAAATAATTATAATATATAACACATCATTGTTCCTGAGGAGGGATCAATAATCCGAAAACGCTCGTACATTACTGTTAAAGATTGTTGGTAAGTGGAATATAAAAATTATTTTTTCATATTTTTTTTTTTTATGTTATTATTGAATTATTATTTATTATAAAATTTTTATTACAATCAGAGGTTAATAATTATTAATAAAGCAATATATTCAAATTAAAAAAAAAATTATAAAAAGGAGATCTCCATTGCTACGTATGTATAATATATTTTCGATATTTTTCGAGATAAATATATGTAAAAACCTTCTCAATTATGTCAACAAACATGGGTAAAAATTTGGTTGAAATTGATGGAGTAGTTTTTTGTTTTTCCCGAACAAACAAAATCTCTTTTCCTCTTTAAATAATAGTATAGAAGAATAAATTGTAATTTAACTTTTTTTTTTCACAAAGTAGTGATTTTAAATTTCGCAATTTATATTTATTTTATTATTCACAAAATAATTACACTGTACTGAATTTAATTTTTATATTATGTTTTTGGACAAAAAAGAAATTATTATATTAGTGTATTTTTATTTAATAAAGAAATTATCATACTTTTATAATATATATATAATATTTATATTTCATGACTAAATATAATTAGGTTAAATAATTCTGAAATAATATTTTCGTAACTTTTTTTGAAATATTTAAATTAGAGAAGTAATAAAATAAAGGCTTTTTAGTACTTCCTACATGCACACACACACACACACACACACACACACACACACACACACACACACACACACACACACACACACACACACACACACACACACACACATATATATATATATATATATATATATAAATTATATAACTTGACTGGGAAACAGAACAATAATATTTCAATTAAATAGCTGTATAAAATATATTTATATAAAGTAAAATTATCTCATTGCTATATTTTATAATAAAATCATATATGTAATATTTTATTTAAAAATTTATCTCCAAAAGTCGTGAGTAATATCTTACGGAATAATATTGTTGGTTAGTTTGGTCGTGTTAGTTATTTTATTTTATAGAGCTTATTTAGTGTAATAGTAGGGGGTCTTGTAAAACTGACAAATCTAACTTGCTCTCTCATTGTGCATTTTACACTTAATCTGTTAATAACTTAATTTTTGTATTTTCTTTTTATACGATTCTTTTTTAAATATTTATTTGTTTCTATAATAATAAGACATATTGAAATTAACTTTCAATTTTTTTAATATAATATATTTGTTTTTTCTTGAATATGTATCCCAGTTAAAAAATCAATTAATAATATATGTAAAAAAAACACATTTTTTTATATATGTTAATTTTTAATTATTTATGTTGTATTCTGTAAACAAAGGACTTAACATCCAATTAAATGTGCTTCCTTTTTTATAATTAGAAATAACTTTTATAGTGTACGATAATACCGAGATACGAACCTAAAACTATCGGATATAATAATGCTCTACTGCCGATCTATTTGATGGATTGAAAGTTTAATAAATATTAATAAAATTAAATAAAAAATAGTTTTTTCTAATCGTTTCATAAAAATACATTATATAGATCTGACATAAAAATTGGGTAGATTGCTTTTACACAGATAAAATAAAAGCTGATAACAAATTTGTAATACTTACCTGGCATTTATTTTTTATTTTTATATAGTGTAAAAATGATACATGAAAGTAAACTAAAACGTTTTCAAAAATTCCCAGCAAAGATATTTTTAAGCTTTGATCGGCTTCCCCTACCAAATATTACTCCCAAAGATTTATTTATTTAGGGTCACGTGAATTATTACTATGTCTCGGGAGAAAAATTCGGTTGAAAATTACGGAATAAATATAAATATAGTGAAATAGCACCAGTATAACGGATCAAGGTAACGGATTTCTTCCAGTTATGATTAGACGGGAAGTGAAGCGAGTCTTGACTGCCTAAGATCCCTGATCGCGACGGGTAAACGCAAGTAACCATTTGGCGCGGTAGCACTATCAAGTAACCATATCTTTATTTTTCTTACAAGCATGAATTTAATGAAATCCCCTGGCTAGAAGGGAAGGGCAAGTGAAGGGACCACTGGCTAGCTAAAATCCCGCAACTGCGGCGGGAAATGCAAATAAATCATATAGCGCGGGCGAAGCCGCAACGGGTCTGCTAGTAGTTTATAAAAGATATTAAAAAATGACCTCCTCCAACATCAAATACAACACTTCACAAGTTTCAATTTGTTTTCAAACACTTTAACCGACTGATGTAGTGGAATGTCTCGTAAAATTTACTTCGTCAATCATGCGTGGTCTGTTGCGATGTTCTGCTGCTGCTTGTTTCACTACTTTCCATAGAAAGTAATCTGGGGAAGTCGGATCCTTTTTAAAATTGTAAGGTTTTGTATATAAATTTTATTTAAATTGTGTAGTTTCTTCAGGATTTCTCTTCATATGGATTTAATCAAATATTTCAAAAACATATTCTCACACTGAGCTGCTTATCGGGTAACTTACTCGTCTAATAATATTTAAAATATAAAAATACAATATCAGATCTATTCTTTGTATAAATTATTAATAATATTTTATTTAAATACATTTTACTTTCTACTTAATTTTTTTTACATTATTAACCTTTCCCCCCCCCCCTCTTATCGAAATCGGATTTCGCAGTGAAGCATAACACAATCCGGGGGAGTTGCTTTTTCCCAGAGTTGGGTTACCAGGCCCGACTATGTCGTTCCTGTTCTTCCACCCTAGGAGCCGGGACTCGGTCTTTATGCCTTGTTTGCCTCAAACGAGAACATCCAAAAGAGCATTCTCGCGGGACAACGGTCTTTTCTACAAGAGGACAAGAAAGTCCACGTGCCTCACCACTGCTACCCATCTGTTCATACACAATCGAATAGCAGCTCAGCAGGGAGCTGTCCCTCATCCTCTCGTTGCCCCAGCAACCCTATCCTTCTGTTGAAGGACCAGTGTGATAAAATCAGATATAGCACGGAATTGTACCTCATCGCCAACATACGTCCTACTATACTCTCCGCTGTAAGTGGCCCAGTAATCAATTCACACTGCAAGCGCTCCCTGTCCCAGGTCCGACAGGTAAATACGACATGCTCTGGTGTCGAGCTCCTCGCAGGGTAAACAAAAGGGGTTATCAGCTCGCGGTCGTGCATTCAAATATAACCGGAACACGCCCTGACCAGACAGCAACTGAATCAACCAATAGGAGAGCTGTCCAAACTTACGGCAGACCCATGGCTTCACCTGCGAAATCAGGCGGTGAGTCCACAGCCCGGTGAAGGAACGATCCCAACGAGCCTGCCAAGCTTGGAACATCAAATCTTGCATCTAAACCTTACCAGCCCCTATTAACCATTAATTAATGTCACTAGCACATAGTTAAACTTCGTTAAACATTATTTAACTGTGACATTAAATGTAGTTTTTAGCTATTTACATATCTATTCTTTTTCACGCTGTATAAATTTATGTTTCAGTTTTTTGAAAACCATCATCAGATTGTGGGGATATAGTTAAATATTTATTTTTTTTTAAATTTGAAAAAATATTTATTGGTAACAGTAATTTGATTAATTACATATTAGTGAGCCAAGTATGTATTAATCATTATTGCTTTTTTTGTTAAAAAAAGAAAAAAAAAAGAAGTAAATTACCCCATAAAATTTTATTTTCTCTCTTAGTTTTACAGTACATTATTTCATTTTACATTTAATCGCTTGATAAAATAAAATTAATTACTTTTAACTGTAGTAATAAAAACAAATTCATGAAATGTAACTTTCTTTTTGATTTGTTTTTTACATGTATTTTTTAACTACTTTTAAACGTTTTTTAATAGTTTTTTAAATGTGAAAAAAATTAGGTGTATGTTTTAAATGTATAATAAAACTACTTAGGTTATGCTGTTTTATGTAAATTACGTGTTAACTTCTTTTCTCTCAGTCTATCTTCTTTCTTACTTCTCTCTCTCTCTCTCTCTCTTTCCTCTTGAGAATTGATTTGAGTTTATATATAGAATAAGTTATAAATAAAGTTTTACTTCTTTTTTTACTTCAGTAGCTTATTCCTTTGAGTCATATAAAGAAAAAAAGTTCATAAAAAAAAAAACATACATTTATCTAGAAACATTTTGATTTTTTGTTACGGATAGCTCAATATTTTCTTCTCAAATTTCTGTTCAAAGATTAAAATAATACTGTAGTGAAATTCTTCGGACATAAATTATAAGGGCAGTGAATGATTTTATATGATACTAGCAGGCCCATCCATTCAGAACCTGGACCCTCGGGGCTCAGGTCAGCTCAGGCTAATCCCGAAGCCAATTCAGTGGCTCCTCGAGGCCAAGGAATCTATCCCATAGCCGCAGAGCTCGCTTCCCTCGGCCATCCTAGTTTGCCAAGGATACCGGCGTTCTGGACACCCACAGAGCTTGCTTTGGTCGCCATTCCCATCTACCCAGAGGGCTCTACCCCCTGCAGCCCCGCACTGTACTTTATCCTCATGGTTGGAAGAATAATAGTGATGAATAATAATTGTAGTATTTAGGCTTTATAGAAATTATAAAAAGAAACTAAATAACAAAAGATAGAATACTAGTAACTTTCTTTCTTTTTTCCTGTTTAGCCTCCGGAAATTACGTTCAAGTGTTACTTCAGAGGATGATATGTATGAGTAAATGAAGTGTAGTCTTGTACAGTCTCAAGTCGACCATTCCTGAGATGTGTGGTTAATTGAATCCCAACCACAAAATAACACCGGTATTCACGATCTAATATTTAAATCCGTATAAAAGTAACTGTCTTTACTAGGACTTGAACGCTGGAATTCTAGATTTCCAAATCAACTGATTTGGGAAGACGCGTTCACCACTAGACCAACATGGTGGGTTAGAATATTAATAACTGTGATGACTAAAGTACATACTTCTTTGACGACGAAAAATTCATAGCTTATTTATTTGTCGTGGTAGCAGAAATATAATAATTAAGTAAAAGGATTAATTTATTTTTTCCTTAATTAATTTCTTTATTTCACAAATTCACCCTCTTTGGAATCGAAGAAATAATGAATATTTTTAATATCTTAATATTCAAGGGAACTAGGATGTGGGACGACGGCTTAAAAAACACTCCCTGGGAAAACACGAATGTATCCTGCAAATTTAAAAGTAATCGGTCAGTCGGTTCTAAAGTGATGCGAAAACAAAAAGACAAACTTTACATAAATATATATATATATATATATATATATATATATATATATAATATACCGAATAACTATAATCTGTTAGATCGAGAATGTACGTAATGAATGCAAATATTAGCCTTCAACTTATTAACAAATTCCCCGTCCCACAGACACCCCATTTGTTACCGATTGATGATGACGATTGGTCTAGCCTCCCACAAGGTGATCGCATACCTCACCACTCTCACCGGAATGTACCGATCAGTAGCGGAAAATCCCGATTCGTTAGTACATATCTTGTGATGGTCAGGCGTATACTTGTTATATTATTGTATATCGATATGCACCGTATGCGAAATGTATAACAATAATAATATTTTTTTTTTATTTATGTGATTGTTTTCTTATAACCAAAAAGTAGGCACCGAAATGTACCGATCACTAGCGGAAAATCCCGATTGGTTAGCATCATTTTCTAATGTTAAATTTCTAATTTAACTTTCCTTATATCAATTCTCATCATTCAAAAACAAAAATTTTATACAAGTGGTAATCAATTTTGAAACTTAATAATCCCATTTCGAGACGTCGCTCGGAGGGCCTAGTTGCAGAGGGCGTGCCTATGGCACGCCTCCGCATCTAGTATCTATATATATAATGATTAATTTACGACATAAACTCAAAACTTGTGCCGTGAGAATATGAATTAGAAATTTTGTAGCGTATGAAAAATGGCTTGCTAACCAAGATTCGAACCCGGGACTTCCGAATAGAGATCGAAACGCTATCATTTTGCCACGAAGATCGGCATTTAGGCCGACTTTTAAAGTGAACACATACGTTCACATAAACGTATGATAATACGTTTGGATTTTCTTTTACAATGAATTAAGATCTATGAGTATCAGCATCTTATCTTGGGATGTTGTGATAGGGTACTTTATCAGAGTCTGCCCTGTCTGTATTGTTCAATTTTTTTCTTTTCTACCTTTCTCTTTCTTTATTTTTTTCCTTTTCTATTTGAATAAGCAGTAATAGAAATAAATCATCCGCTTCGTGATTCCATTTATGCTATTATTCTGGCATCGTCTAATAATCTTTATTGGAATTCAATGGGATAGTAACTTTTTATGATTATATGGAATTGTCCAGAAACTCTTATTTTCTATCCAGGAATTATACAAAATATCAAACAAATTCCTGAGGAATCTACTAAGTTAAGCAGGTTTAAACGAAGTTAAACCTGTTTCTCCTCAAAGCATTTTCTCTAAAACCATCCAAGAGGGCTCGGGAACAATTAATTTTTTTTTTTTTTTTAAAGGAATGATAATTTTTAATGTAGTTCCTTTTTTTAAAAAATATATAGATTGCAATTATGATATTTTTATTACCTTAAGATTATAATATTACAAAAATGTTATCTAAAAAAAAAGCTATTGCCAACACTCTTAAGTGATAAATAAACATAGCCTGATATCTTAAAAATAGGTTCAAAGTTTACGTGCTCTGTAATGTAAATTTATGAAAAGAAATGGAATAACTGACGTAGTATTTTTGTGTAAAATTAAAAAAAAGACATTCTACATTCTCTTGGGGTGTAAAAAATTAAAACTTTAACGTTTTATGTTTGGCGTAGGTTTTTGATTAACGATAATTTAAATTTTCACTTTGTTTAACAAAGTAGATAATTCTCTTTCAACTTGTTACGGTCGATAAAATGAATTACTTTGAGCTCGTTAGGATACATTTATTAACGAAGTTTTAAAATAGATATAGATGGCTTATACGTATGGTATTCGAAGCATATAAAATTGAACCAAGTGAATGTTAAATTGGTTATGTTTCTATAGGCATCGGAAATCTGTCGTTCCTTTTATATTGATAAAAACCTTTTTGACCTTATTTTTTGACCCCCCTCGCCTTTAATTTCCAATTTTTATTAATCTTTTGTAAAAAAATTAATAAAAATTGAAATTTTTATCGATTGCAACTATTTGGAAACATATTGTTACATTTTTTTTTTTTGTCTTCAGTCATTTGACTGGTTTGATGCAGCTCACCAAGATTCCCTATCTAGTGCTAGTCGTTTCATTTCAGTATACCCTCTACATCCTACATCCCCAACAATTTGTTTTACATACTCCAAACGTGGCCTGCCTACACAATTTTTTCCTTCTACCTGTCCTTCTAATATTAAAGCGACTATTCCAGGATGCCTTAGTATGTGGCCTATAAGTCTGTCTCTTCTTTTAACTATATTTTTCCAAATGCTTCTTTCTTCATCTATTTGCCGCAATACCTCTTCATTTGTCACTTTATCCACCCATCTGATTTTTAACATTCTCCTATAGCACCACATTTCAAAAGCTTCTAATCTTTTCTTCTCAGATACTCCGATTGTCCAAGTTTCACTTCCATATAAAGCGACACTCCAAACATACACTTTCAAAAATCTTTTCCTGACATTTAAATTAATTTTTGATGTAAACAAATTATATTTCTTACTGAAGGCTAGTTTAGCTTGTGCTATTCGGCATTTTATATCGCTCCTGCTTCGTCCATCTTTAGTAATTTTACTTCCCAAATAACAAAATTCTTCTACCTCCATAATCTTTTCTCCTCCTATTTTCACATTCAGCGGTCCATCTTTGTTATTTCTACTACATTTCATTACTTTTGTTTTCTTCTTGTTTATTTTCATGAGATAGTTCTTGCGTAGGACTTCATCTATGCCGTTCATTGTTTCTTCTAAATCCTTTTTACTCTCGGCTAGAATTACTATATCATCAGCAAATCGTAGCATCTTTATCTTTTCACCTTGTACTGTTACTCCGAATCTAAATTGTTCTTTAACATCATTAACTGCTAGTTCCATGTAAAGATTAAAAAGTAACGGAGATAGGGAACATCCTTGTCGGACTCCCTTTCTTATTAGGGCTTCTTTCTTATGTTCTTCAATTGTTATTGTTGCTGTTTGGTTCCTGTACATGTTAGCAATTGTTCTTCTATCTCTGTATTTGAACCCTAATTTTTTTAAAATGCTGAACATTTTATTCCAGTCTACGTTATCGAAAGCCTTTTCTAGGTCTATAAACGCCAAGTATGTTGGTTTGTTTTTCTTTAATCTTCCTTCTACTATTAATCTGAGGCCTAAAATTGCTTCCCTTGTCCCTATACTTTTCCTGAAACCAAATTGGTCTTCTCCTAACACTTCTTCCACTCTCCTCTCAATTCTTCTGTATAAAATTCTAGTTAAGATTTTTGATGCATGACTAGTTAAACTAATTGTTCTGTATTCTTCACATTTATCTGCCCCTGCTTTCTTTGGTATCATAACTATAATACTTTTTTTGAAGTCTGATGGAAATTCCCCATTTTCATAAATATTACACACCAGTTTGTATAATCTATCAATCGCTTCCTCACCTGCACTGCGCAGTAATTCTACAGGTATTCCGTCTATTCCAGGAGCCTTTCTGCCATTTAAATCTTTTAATGCTCTCTTAAATTCAGATCTCAGTATTGTTTCTCCCATTTCATCCTCCTCAACTTCCTCTTCTTCCTCTATAACACCATTTTCTAATTCATTTCCTCCGTATAACTCTTCAATATATTCCACCCATCTATCGACTTTACCTTTCGTATTATATATTGGTGTAACATCTTTGTTTAACACATTATTAGATTTTAATTTATGTACCCCAAAATTTTCCTTAACTTTCCTGTATGCTCCGTCTAGTTTACCAATGTTCATTTCTCTTTCCACTTCTGAACACTTTTCTTTAATCCACTCTTCTTTCACCAGTTTGCACTTCCTGTTTATAGCATTTCTTAATTTCCGATAGTTCCTTTTACTTTCTTCATCACTAGCATTCTTATATATTGTTACATATAAATAATTATATTTTTGATAAAGCTCATTGTAATATACAGATCTTATCATAACGTTGCGTAACCTACGTGTAAAACAAACTACATCTATTTAATGTCATGAATATTTTAATTATATGGTCTAGAAAACTAAACAGAATATATTTTTAATTTTTTCCAGTTACATGTAACATTGAAACTTTAAATGTAATATTGAAGATTTGAGCGTTGATGGAAGTGTCAATTTGTTTCTTCATGTTCAATGTATCTTTCCTTATAATTGCCGGACTGATGTTAAAGCTGCTATCTGTAATATTTTCTTTCGTTTCATTCAATGCGTATTGGTTTTTATTGAAAACCGTACCTTTCAAACGATCCGATAAATAAGAATCTGGTGGTTTGGCATCCGAAGACCGCGCAGGTCATAATCTTTGATAAATTACATGTTCATGGAATTCATGTAACAACTTGTATCAGGAGAATCGACAGTATGACATGCAGTATAATCATCGTATTCCTGTAACTAAGCAGTTATGCTCTTCAGTTTCAAGCAACACTAAAAGTTTATAATAATTTTTTTTCAATTAATTCTCGTGGGGAAAATGGGTTTGACCCTTATACGTCACAAAACTTACGCGCCAAACGCCAATTTTATTTTTTTTTAAGAATGCATTGGCCATTCATGATATATATAAATATTCTCAGAACTCCATGTTCTATTGTTTTGGCTGTTAATGTATCTATTAAGATGAACTTACGCTTCTCCTGAATAAAAAACATTAGTCAAATTCAAAATCTGATGTGGACAACACATGGCTTCCTTGTACGCCTGTTAAATTACATATATACATTCTTTTAAAATGAAAAAAAAAATCATTTCATTAAACATTTTTGATATTTTTTAATTTTATTTTTATTATTGAATTATTATTCATCGTAAATTTTTTTTACAATTAGAGGTTAATAATTATTAATAAATCAATATATTTATATTAAAATAAAGTTAAAAAAAGTAGATGAAGTTTTATTCGAATTGATGTGCCCTCCTCTAAGATCCAAATATTTCATTAATGAAAATTGTATTTGGCTATACCTCCACAACCAATGAAAATAAGTACCACTTGTGACATATCGGTGAAAAGCTCTCAATGAGGGCTTATTACTGTAGTTAATAAAAAGTCCAAAATCCATTTTTTTTTTTGGATTTTGGACTTTTTTGGACACTTTGGTCCTGTCGATTGCAATCAAAATGAGAGATGGTCAATTACATGTTACAACAATCTTAAATCCAAAATTTCAACATCCTACCGCTAATTTTTTATTTAGTTATGCGAGATACATACATACGTACGTACAAACGTTAGGCAGAAACCAGTCAAAATGGATTCAGGGATGGTCAAAATGGATATTTCCGTTAAAATCTGAAAATTGATTTTTTTTTTTGTTTTGTTGATTAGAGTTTAACTAATTAAGGTTGTACATGTAAATGTAAAAATCTCAAATATTTTATCCCACCGAATATTTCACTTTGGAGCACGTTAGATCGTTTATTTATTTGCGGTTTTTATTTTTATTTTTTTATTTTCTATCTGCCCATTTACCTCTTCATTCTTTCTGATACTTCGTTCCTTCGTTCTTCAGATAGTTCAGCTGTGTTCTTGCACTTTGGCGCTTCTTGCAACCTCTTATTTTCATCTTTTAATATCATTTTTTAAATTTCTCTTTATCTTATAATATCTTCAATTATTTTCAATTTGTTTAGTCACTATATTGTTATTCATTCTAAATAAATGGGAGTAAAATGCAATTCGTCTTCTCGTTATCGTTTCTGACAGTTTTTTAATCTTAGTATACATTTTTTTATTTGGAATTAATTTTACCTAATTATTTTGAAATTTAGAACCTAGAGGTTTTTTATAATTTTCCTTTATTTTTTTTTTTTTTTTTTTAGTAGCCGTTTGTCGCACATTCTTAGGGTTCCTGCCGCATAGTCCTTCCGGTTTTATCACAGTTTCATAGTATCGAAATTTTGAGTCCATGATGTAAACTGTTATATGTTTCTTCGTTTTCTGGAAAGTTAATTCCATTTTATTAGCTCAAACTGTTTTGGCTTTTTTATCTAAAGAATTTCAACTGATCCGTTTTCCAAGATATTTGAAATTTCCACTTCATATAATTTTTTTTTTTTTTTACGTACTAATGAAATTCGGGTAGTTTTATCATTAGTGAAAATTTTCGTTTTCTCAAACGCGATTTTTAGCCCCATTTTAGCAGTTTGTTTTTATAATTTTTTAATGTATTGTTCAGCTTTATTCCAGTTTTTAAGTCTTTTTTTAATTCCAAATAATCAGTGAAAGCTAAATAATTAATCTTTTAATTTCCAGTTGTATTCCACTATTTTTTTTCTGAATTTTTGTTCCATTTCCTTTTTACTTTTACAAGAGAACAGTTAAAAATAAGTGGAGAAAGTCAATCTCCTTGTCTTACGCCGGTTTCAATGGGAAAATGATCAGATAATTCTCCCAGAAATTTTATTTGAGAGTACGTATTAGTATTGCTTTGATTATGTTTGCCGTTTTCTTATCTAAATTCAATTCTGTTAATACTGAAAAAAGTGATATTCTATCTACCGAATCGTTTGCTTTTATGTTATATTTTGACATTTACAATATTCCGTAATATTTTTGAGATTAAAGATTTGCTCTGCGTAGGATGGAGTGTCGCTTTATATGGAAGTGAAACTTGGACGATCGGAGTATCTGAGAAGAAAAGATTAGAAGCTTTTGAAATGCGGTGCTATAGGAGAATGTTAAAAATCAGATGGGTAGATAAAGTGACAAATGAAGAGGTATTGCGACAAATAGATGAAGAAAGAAGCATTTTGAAAATTATAGTTAAAAGAAGAGACAGACTTATAGGTCACATACTAAGGCATCCTGGAATAGTCGCTTTAATATTGGAAGGACCGGTAGAAGGAAAAAATTGTGTAGGCAGGCCACGTTTGGAATATGTAAAACAAATTGTTAGGGATGTAGGATGTAGAGGGTATACTGAAATGAAACGAATAGCACTAGATAGGGAAACTTGAAGAGCTGCATCAAACCAGTCAAATGACTGAAGACAAAAAAAAAGGATCTATTTTTCGTAAATCCACCCTGATATTCACCTAGTTGTGGATTTGGTTGAGGTTCAGCACGATTAAGAGAGCTTTAGATAAAATTTTGTATGTAACTTCTAAAATCGAAATTTCCGTTTAGTTATTTGGGTCTGTTTTGGATCCTTTTTTTATGAAGTAGGTGAACTTCAATCTCCGGGAATATTTTTGTTATTCCATATTTCCTTTAAGATTCTTTTACTTTTATGTTGGTCTTCTTCTTCATTTCTGCTATAATTGAAGTTTCCTCAGAAGCTTTACCATTCTAAGTTGTTTAATTAAGTTTTGGATTTCATCCAAATACGGAAATGTGAAGTTTTCTGTATTATGGTTGTTAATTTTGAAATTAAAATTTCTTTTGGTTTCTCATAATTTAATAAATTTTGAAAATATTTGGCTAAGATTTTATTGTTATCTGTGTTTTTATGTGCTGTTTTATCATCTTGAATTTCCAATTGAAAACTTGGTAGATTGTATTTTGTTAATTTTTGGTAAAAATTGCGAGAATTATTTTTATTAAGTCTAAATACTTTAATATTAGATTTAAATAAAGGACAATTATAAGAATTTAAAAAAAAATAAGTTTGTTAAATTATTTATTTTGATATCTGAACAGTTTAATGTTTGTTTTTGTTTTGTAAAAGCAGAACATGCGGTCATATATTTATAGATTACTTCAAGTAGTCGTCGACAGAGTTTTAATGTCTTCGGTTGAGAGATTTTTTTAAACTTATAACATCCCATTTCTATGTAGTTCATTGTTCAATGAGATAAAACATAACCGCAGCAACAGTCCATAAACTAGTATAATAATTATTAAGTTCCAGGTGAATGATTTTTTAAATAACTATGACTGTGAAAGGAAAGGTTTAGGTTGTAAAGTATATTACTGTTCAAAATATTTTACCTTTTAAATCATCCGATAAATATGATTTTCTTTGTTATATCTCTTGTACTTTTTTATTTTTATTTTTTTCTCTCTTCTCATTCTTGTTGATTTTTTTTTTGTATTTTCTCGTTATCCTTTTCTATTTTTATATATTTTTTTAATAACCTTCTATTTTTAAGTCTTTTTTTCTTTTTCAAACTCATTTTTTCTTATTTCTTTGTTATATTTTAGGTACCGTGAAATTTTGAAATAGATTTACTTGTCAAGGATTTCTTAAAACGTAATGAAATATGAACGTAATTAAATATAAAGATATATCAAATCATATAAAGGAATCAAACCCCGGATTTTACAATATGTACTTCAGTATAAATAATGGGCTTAACGACAGTATTCTTAATTACAAATAACAAAAAGGTTAATAAAAAACCGGCGAAAGGTTGCGTAACAATCCCATTTTCTTCCCTGGATTTTTAAATATTTATTTTATAATTTTTACTTAAAATCGATTAAATAAATTATAAAATATAAATGGAAACGATTTTAGTTAACAAATATAGTAAAAAATTTTAGAAATTAATCTGTAAGGGTTTGACGAGATTTCATCAGCTGATCTAGCAATTTTACCTCATCTAAAAATTAATAAACCACTGTGTATTTTCTTTATAAGGAAAAATTTTAATTAATAAAAAAATAAATAAATCGCATTAATATAAAATTTATTTAATGATACCTTAAGGAAACTAATAATGTTTGTGAAATCGCGTACAATCTTACCCACTTGTTGTTAAGAGTAATTTTATGGTATGACAATTTTATGACTTTTCACGCACAATTTTTTCGTTCTATTTTAACAATTATATCATAATGCAACTGTCTTATCAATCGATTTGAATAAATGAGGTTTCATTTTTTCACAATGAAGGCTTGACATTTTATGTAATAAAACATAATTCGATAAAACTAATATTTGCGGAGCTATTAATGGTTAAAAAAATTGGCCATCATTTTGGAATTTTCAAAGGTAAAATTTTTAATTAATTTATATCGTAAAAGATATTGTCGGGTACATAGAAAATTTGAATAAAATATTTCAATCCGTTCTTAAGATATAAATTTTTATTGGAAAAATCTAAAATGAGGGACATAGGAAAAATAAAGCGAGATAGGTCATTTTCTACATGATTTTTTATTAATTTTGAAATTCAGTTTCTTAAGTTTGGCTGAAAACTCCCAGGTTATTCTGTGTAATCCACCGGGTTGATCTAATGGTGAACTCGTCTTCGCAAATCAACTGATTTCGAAGTCGAGAGTTCCAACGTTCATATCCTAGTAAAAGCAGTTACTTTTATACGGATTTGAATATTAGATTGTATATACCGGTGTTCTGTGGTTGTTGGAGTTCAATTAACACCTCAGAAATGGTGAACCTGAGACTGTACAAGACTACACTTCACTTAACACTCATACATATTATTCATCCTCTGAAATAATACCTGACGGTGATTCCCGGAGACTTAATAGGAGGAAAAAAGAGTACTGTGTATAACTATTGCCGTTAGGAGGGAAGAAGTTACTGACAAAGGAAAATGAAACGAGATAAGGGATTTGTACGCATGAATTTTTGCTTGCTTTTCTGTCCTAAATTAGTTACTTAAGTTTGACCAACACCTCACAACACATACTATTAGGAAAAAAATATGGATACCGTTATGCCTTCTTGTCTGATGGAATCAAAATCAACCTAAAACTGGGTTATCTCTCATTGATATAATATATTGTTGCCGAATGGCTTTGACAGCATGAGGCAATTACTAACCTTATGGTATCCCTGAAAAGAGCCGTTTTTGTCGTCGATTGGCTTCACCAGATCGTTGTAATTACTAGCCTTATGTTAGCTCTGAGAAGGACTGTTGTCATCGAATGGCTCAACGGCTCGTAATTCAGCTTGTGGTGGCCTTGAAAAAGCCGTTTTTTGCGTTAGCTTTGAGAAGAATTAATGGGTCCGGAAGTTGGTCTCCGGCGAAGTCGGAGAGTTGCGGCTCGTCCATTGAAGTCAAACGGGCTTTCGCTCAGCGGCAGTTGGGTCCCCACTACAGCGTGGCAGTGGTGGTCCCGAGAGCCCAGTAGTGTCGGGTCGGCGTAGGTCGTCCTTCGCCGGCGCGGCCGAGGCGGTTATCCCTGAGCGATCCCAGGCTGGGTCAGCTACTGCTGCTGAGTCCGGCGAGCTGGAGCGGGAAGGTAGCGTCCGAGTCCAACGGCGGGCCGGCCAGGCCTGCTACTCCGGCGGGGATGTTCGCCGGGAGGTCCCACGTTGAGGCGGCCAAGGAACTTCTGTCTTCTTCTATCTTCTTCTTGGTCTTCAGGTGGTGGTCGACGATGAATTGAAAATTCACTTTCGTACACGCTCTTTTATTGGAGCCTGAGAGTGATGGTGCCGCAGCGCCTCTATGATGGGAGAACTGCGCGGTCATCTGCGCGTAGTGATGCTTATATCAGTGCGTACGTATACTGTGCGCCAGCTCACATCTGAGTTACTACCGTATACGTCCGCCGATATTAAATTAGGCAAATATGTGGTAACAATATATATTTTACCGTAAAAGACGATATCTGGTAAATGTTAATATTCTCCGGTGAATGTTGACACATACCAAATACGTCGATGAAAGAAGAAATATTTGTTTATTTGGACCGGTATATGTCGACAAACACAAATAAGCTGTGGTAGGGGTCGAAACAATAACTAGAAATTAAAAAATAAAACAAATCACCCGATTTGAATCTCTAAGGTAAATAGATTACGAAAAGCCTCGTAAAAAAAGGAAGTTTAAATTTAAGCCGACATAACTAACGCTCGCTAACCTCATCTAACTAACATTAAATATACAAATAACATATTTTATTCTCCAAAATTAGAGGCCATTAATCAAATTCATCGCATTTATAAAAAAGGTTTAATTTTCAACAAATGGTTTCAAATTAGTTTTTCAACATTTTATAAATAGAAAGGGCCAATCAGTATACAGAGTGTCCTTGAAAGGTGAAGCCAAACTCTAAGAAGTGATTCTACTTAACATCCTGAAGAAAAAATGATCAGTGAACCTAAGTCCGAAAACATATTTTTTCAATCTGTCCACCATTTTGTGTTGCTTAAGAAAAAAGTTATTTTTCGAGAACGGTTGGAGATAACGCAATAAAATTTTGTACTTTATCTTAAACTACAAATTTTTAATAAGAAAAAATAAAGATATTCTTCGTTGACAAATTTCAAAATGGCGGTCGTTTGAATTTTTTAATCTTAAATATCTTATGAATTATTAGATTTATCAAATTGTGTTGTATTATAAAAATTATGAAACATTTTTTTGTAACAAAACGACACCTTAGTCGTAAAAATCCAATGACAAACAACGACAACAATCCATACTTTTGAAAAAAGTAGGCCTAAACCGATGTGGCAGCCATCTTGTTTTTATTATCGTGGTTTCTGATTAGAATTGCTAATTTTAACAATTTTAATCAGAAAATTTGATTTTGTTACCAAGTGAGTCATGATAATAAAAACAAAAAGATGGCCGCCTTATCGGTTTAGGCGTACGTTTTGCAATAATTCTGTTGTTTGTTGTCGGATTTTTACGAGTAAGGCGTTTTGTTCACAAATAAATGTTTCATAATTTTTATAAGACAATTTGGTAAATCTAGTAATTCATAAGATATTTAAGATTTAAAAATTGAAACGACCGCCATTTTGAAAATTGTCAAAGAAAAGTATCGTTGTTCTTTTTGTTATTAAAAAATGTTAGTTTAAAATAAATTACAAAATTATTATTACGTTATTTCCAATCGTTCTTGAAAAATATTTTTTTTCTTAAGAAAATAAAATGGCGGATAGAAAGAAAAATATGCGTTTTCGGACTTCCGTTTATTGGATATTTTTTCTTCAGTATGTTAAGTAGAATCACTCCTAGAGTTTGGCTTTACCTTTAAAGGATACCTTTTATACAGAATATGTTAACTCCATGAATGAACGATAACGATACAAATAAATGGTCAGATGGTTTGTTTGTCCTTTATTCAAATTTTTATAAAAATATCTTTACTCAACTTTCACCATCAGTGTATGCTGAATTCGGTAAATTTGATTAATTGTCTCCAATGTTGGAGAATAACTTATATAATTTGTATATTTAACGTTAATTAGACGAAGTTAACAAGCGTAGATTATGTTTGGCTTAAATTTAAACTTTGGATTTAAACATTTTGATCTTTTCCGGAAAATTGGTTGCGGTAAATGATAAACAAGGAACGAAATTTCACCAGGATAATAGAAATACGATATTAGGGACTCTAGGATCCATTTATGATCGGTTACTACTGCTGGTTTTTAAAAACCAAAGATTTTACTGGACGCAAGAGAAAAAAATTGAAATATTTTCTCACTGCATGGTACTTTTAAACAACGTTTTATGTTTCTATTGCATATTGTCCTTAATAAAAAGACAATTAGATTAAAATAAAATATCAAATAAGAGAATTTAAGATTAAATAAAAGGTCTTTAATTAGATTTACCATGTTTTAAAAGTAAATATATTTTTTTATTCAATATACATTACATTGAAAAAATATGTCGTCTTCTGTTTTTATTCAAATCCCTAACCCCAATTAACAAAAAAAACTGTACGTGTTACAGTATTTTTCATATTATTTTTTAATTTTTCACAAAATAAAATACTTTAAATTCAGCTATTTTCATTAATGTTATTTAAAAAAGTTTAAATTTATTAGCTAGAGTAATTTGTGTCCTTAGAATTATAGCATTGTTTGACCTTTAGAGCAGAAATCTAAGAGAAATATTTCTCTAATCGTCACTTAAAAACAAAACATTTCTTGATCTACTCATATATGATTTTTTTTCATTATTTTTACGAGAGGAATACATCTTATTAAGTATGACAAAGACTTCTCAAAACACTCTGTATATCATTTTAAAAAAAAGTAAAGGTCGACCTATTTCTCTACATAAGAGTATATAATGATTAAAAAAAACCTTTACGTAATTAGTATTTGAAATGCAATTATTCAAAATTTATTCAGTTCCATTTATTTATTTTTATTTAATAATATATTTAAAATTAATCCGTTATTTTACCAGTTAATTTTATTTTAACTACAAAAATATGAAAATTTATTCAGTTTAGCTACCACTTTAAACGTGTGTGCAATTTGATTATTTAAATATTAAGTGAGGAAATAACATGTTAAGCTTCATTGAAGAAATTACGTACTGTGTATATATGAAATAGAGTGAGAGAAAATGAGTGGCAGATTGACGGACGGGTATTATGTCTAGTGACAAAAAAAAAAATTGCAACACAATTTTAAGAGATTGCAAACCTGTTAACCAGTTATACACTCACTTATCGAATAATAACCGTGGATAAATAAAATTTATGTTTGTTAAATACTTATAAAGATAAAAATGTAGCTTTTAATGTAGCAGAAAAAATTTAAATGGAAACCAAATAGTAGAAAATTTTGAATTTTTCTCTTATTTTCTAATGTTTATTATTTCTATTAACCTTTAGAAAATTAGATGGTTTTCAATTCAACCGGTCTTTTTTTTTTACATTTCATTCTTTAATCTTTACCAATGTATCAATTTATATCGATCATTTATATAAATACTAGCCGATCCGTCTAACCATACCGGGATCCTCGGAGCTCACGTCAGTCGAAGCGAATCCTGGAGCAAACTCAGGGTCTTCTCGTAGCCTCCAGGGCCTACCCCATGGCCGGACAGCTCGCTTCGCTCGCCATTTCCAATTTTCTAAGGAACTGGCACCCTGGACACCGGCAGTGCTTGCTTCGGTCGCCATTCCCATCTACCTAGAGAGTCCACCCCTGGACCCCCGTACTGTACATTATCCTCATGTTAGGAGAATAATACTGATAAATAATAATTATAGTACAGTAGAAGTCCGATAATCCGGCACGTTCGGGACCGGCTCGGTGCCGGACTACCGAAAATTCCGGTCTATCGGGCGGTAATTATAAGAACAATTAGGTTAATAATTAAACTACAAATACAGTATGCGAATACATACAACAAAGTTTATTTTACGTTTCATATAATGTATGTACACGTATTGTAAAACATATTTCACTTAGATTTAAAAAAGTCACGAATGTCTTTTTGTTTTCTTGACTTTTGGCGTTTAGTATAAAATTTACTTCTAATGATATGGAAATCAATCATTTCTGAAGCACTGTAGCTAGTACTAGCCTCAACAAAAGAGATAAAATTATTTAGTGATTCTGCAGCTTCTGCCCAGCTGATTTTTTTTCCTTTTCTTCCGTTTCGGCATCTGAGTCACTTTCTAAATCTTGGTCGAATTTCTTTGCCTTTTCAACAATCATTGGCCCTGTTACCGGCTTTCCTTCAGAACGTACTGCACTAAACCATTTGAACAATATACTATCTAGCTGTTCCAGTTTTGGTTATTTTAATGTTTGTCTAGAAGCCAATTTTTCAGTTGTTACCGATTGAGAAGCAAACTTGATTAGTTCATCTTTTTGTTTTTTAATGTCATAAATAGTTGATGAGCCAATATTAAACTCATTCATTAAAACATTTCTATTCTCGCCTTTTTCTAGTCGTTTGATGATTTCTAGTTTCTGATTGAGAGTCAGTGTTACGTATTTTCGTTTCTCTCCTTTTGAACTCGAAGGCTTAGGTTTTGAAAACATGGTCACTGTACGGTTAGAACGAAAATCACTTTTTTTATAAACAGTTTCAAAAGTTACGTTTACTGCGATGTGAAAGGACACAAAACAACAACGCACAAAAAAATGGCGAAGACGCTTCGTGATTGATTAACGGAGCTGCACTGCACCTGAATTTGTTGTGACAGCTGAGACTAGCCGGGCGCTAATTGTTTCCGAACAATACCGAGCGCTTCCGGATGATCCCGAACTACCCCGAAAACTTCCGAATAGCTCTCGAGCGTTTTTATTTGCTTTAAAGACACACTTTTGGAGAAAACCAAAATTTTTACAATTTTCCGGAGCGATGCCGGACTATCGGGCATTCCGGACTGTTGGATGGCGGACTAATGGACTTCTACTGTATTTAGGCTTTATAGAAACCTGAAGTAAAATTATTAATCTTTTTTCCTTAACGAAAATCTTTAATTCACAACTTCACCATCCTTTGGGGGGGGAAGAAATAATGAATATTTTAATATCGTAAGTTTCAAAAGAGCTAAGGCCTTGATCGTGGCTTAAAACCTTCCCTTAGATAACACGAATGTATATTGAAAATTTGAAAATTGGTCAGTTGGTTCTCACGTGATGCAATAACAAACAGAAAAACTTTGTATAGTACATTTACATTTCCGAATAATCGTGGTCTGTTCAATCGAGAGTATACCTGATGCAAGAAAAAATTAATCTTTAACCTACTAACAAATACCCCGTTTGAATTTTTTAAATCAGACGATTGTTTCAGAAGAGAGGTGTTTTAATAAACACCTATCTTACCATACTTTTGTAACGTAATTATATACAGAGTGTTTTTAAAATAGGCCGCCAAACTTCTGGAATGGTTTTCTTATATAAAATAAAAAAAATCTGATGTGGACACCATATAACTTCCTTGTACGCCTGTTAAATTACATACATTTTTTTTTAAATGAGAAGTACATAAAATTGTATTTCACTTATAACTTCTGATTTTTTCTCATATTTTTTTTTATTGTTATTACTGAATTATTAATCATATTAATTTTTTTTTACAATCAGAGGTTAATAATATAATTAATGAATCAATATATTTAAATTAAAAAAAAAGTTAAAAAAAGTAAATGAAGTCGGATTTGAATCGTTGTGCCTTCCCCTTGTAAGATCCAAATATTTCATTAATGAAAATTTGATTTGGCTATAACCCTGAAACTAATGAAAATAAGTAAGTACCACTTATGGTATATCGTTGAAAAGCACTCAATGAGGGCTTATTACTGCAGTTAAGAAAAAGTCCAAAATCTAAATTATTTGGATTTTGGGCTTTTTTTGGACATTTTTGGCCAAATCGAATGCAATCAAAAGGGGGATGTACACAATTAGAGGGGGGATGGTCACAGCAGTCATAAATTCAAAATTTCAACATTCTACGGCTAATCGTTTTTGAGTTATAACTCAAAATACAGACGTCACGCCGAAACTAGTCAAAATGGATTCAGGGATGTTCAAAATGGATATTTCCGTTGAAATCTGAAAACCGAAATTTTTCGCAATCATAATACTTCCTTTACTTCGTACAAGGAAGTAAAATCAGAACCGTAGCCTGGACGGGTCAAGGGGAAACCACAGTAAAAACTTGTCAGAGTAGGTTTATGAACTATACAGTCAAAAATGTTAAAATATAAGTCTTCATTATTGTTTACACGTTCGCCTACCAGTGTTATCATAAATTTTCTAGTACCGGAACGTTTGATTTTGTATTATAGCAGACCGCAATAATATTGACCATACAGGCGGCTGGCTTTATTACAGCGTTATGAAAAATACACATTCATTTCAATTTTTACATTGTTAAATAACAAAACTTATTTTTCCATATCAAATGTTTAAGTTTTATCAGCGATTTACATTTTTAGCGACTTACTCGTACTTTTTCGCGTACGGATTACGCGTACGCGTTTGCGTACGGATTACCGTAAACACCGGCCATTATCTAACGATCTAATTTTTATAATTTTGGTTATATTTTTTATATTAAAACGTCGGCCAAATTAAAAAAAAATTTTTTTTTGGTTTTCCCAAAAAGCAGTACCAAAACGGCCTTCCGATAATAGTGTACCCTTGGAGCGTACATAAGTTCACAATTATTATTTATGTTAAGTACCAAAACCTTAACGGTTATATGTAACCTGACATTAATCATAAGATCACTTTCAAAAATTATGCGACCATATTTAAGAATCATAAATAATTTTTGAACGGTTTACTAAGAATAATGAGGAGTAAAGTAGTTTCCCATTTTATCTTCTTCATTAAACCGAATACATTGTTTGTAAATTGGTATAACAGATCCATATAAATGAAATGATATTCAATTCTGAAAATAACAATATTCTTTTTACTACAGGGCTATAAAGTGAGCATCATTACTTTAAGAAAAAGCTGATTTGATTGGCTCTCGGAAGCTTTTCATATGTTACAACCATAAGAAAGACTGGTCAAATAGTATAAAATAAAGAATTAATGTGCATTTTTTTCTCTAGAAAACAGTACATTATATACAGAGATTTGGATAAATGCCATATTAATAATTAAGAAAAATGAATACACGAAATAATAATAAAGTAAATATTTAAAAAATATAAAATATATAATTGGTACAAAGTAAAAGGTTATTTCATATGAATTCTATTTTATCAATTTTTACTTCCTTTGGTACCAGGACAGTACAGAAATGTGTTGAAACCGGCGAGCTCGCTTTTGAATATTTATTATAAACTGGTACGTACAATGCACTTTGGTTTATTGTATTTTTACTTCCTTGTACGAAGTAAAGGAAGCATTGTGATCACGAAAAATTTCGGTTTTCAAATTTCAACGGAAATATCCATTTTGACCATCCCTGAATCCATTTTGACTAGTTTCGGCGTGACGTCTGTATTTTGAGTCATAACTCAAAAACGATTAGCCGTAGAATGTTGAAATTTTGAATTTAGGACTGTTGTAACATCTAATTGTGTACATTTCCTTTTGATTGCAATCGACTGAACTAAAAGTGTTCAAAAAAAGCCTAAAATCCAAATAAAAAAATTGATTTTGGACTTTTTCTTAACTGCAGCAATAATCACTTATTGAAAGCGTTTCAACGATATATCATAAGTGGTACTTATTTTCATTGGTTCCAGAGTTATAAACAAATTAAATTTTAATTAATGAAATATTTAGATCTTGTAAAGGAAAAGCACATCGGTTCAAATCAAACTTCATCTCCTTTTTTTTTAACTTCTTTCTTTTTTTAATTTAAATATATTGATTTATTAATAATTATTGACCTCTGATTGTAAAAAAAAATTTACAGTAAATAATAATTCATTAATAACAATAAAAAAAAAAAATATGAAAAGATATTAAAAGTTATTAATAAAATCAAATTTTATGTACTTTTCATTTAAAAAAAAAAAGTGTATATGTAATTTAATAGACGTACTAGGAAATCATGTGGTGTCCACATCAGATTTTTTTACACATTATAGTAAGATGTAGAAAATTAATTAATTAATTATTTTTTCATTTGTATTTTTTTTTTAAATCTCATTATATTTTCAATTAAAAATATTCTTTTTGACAATTAAACTCAAAAAGAGAGAACCTAGATTAAACTAGTTCCCCGTGCGAAGTGTGGTCACTTAGTTAATATGTACTTATAAAAGTTGAAAAAAAAAAATATATATATATATAATACGATATGTTAATATAAGTTCATATCGGTTAACCGGCCTGTATTTTTGTTTTAATGTGAGCATATGTAACTACACCTATCTCTTTCTCTCTCATACACACACACACACACACACACGCGCGCGCGCACGTGTTTATAGAAAACTAGTAATTATTTAAAATGGTAGAGAGTGAGGAGGTTATTTTTCGTGTTAATGTGGTTTCTACTTTGGTTTGCTATCATCTTGCTGGATGGACTAGTAATGTAGTACCTACACATACACACACATATCTTAACATTGTATATACACGTGTGTGTGTGTGTGTGTGTGTGTGTGTGTGTGTGTGTGTGTGTGTGTGTGTATCATTTAACAAGTAAATCTGGTTTTACATCCTAACAGATTTTATTACATCATACACAATGCTACATGACTAGTTTGGTTGTAGAATAAATTTGTACAGTGTTCAAAAAGTGACGCAATCTTATGAAAGAATGTTTCCTTCTTTTGTTGCATGTTTAATCGATAAAAATTGAGGAAAAATGAATTAGACAATACAGCAGAGAATATTCATTGCCTCCCAACACATTAGATGTACCAGTTATGCCTAGACCCAAAATGCCTTCACAGAAAAGTACGGTGTGAATGCATACAAACAAGCCTGCGGCTGTACGACGTGTTCCAAGAGACTGGAAATGTGGCAGATGCAGCTAAAAGTGATCGACCGAAAGTGGTAATACCAGAAAAGTTAATCGACGTGCAAATTGCATATTCTGTTAGTCCTAAAACGTCTGTACGACGCCTATCTAGCTAGTCTGGTCTCTCCGTCGGTAGAGTAGCAAGAGTTTAAAGTTGCATCCGTACAGAATTAGTGTTGTTTACGAGTTGTTACCTGCAGACACTGGAAAACGTGTAGGTTTCTGTCAGGGGTTCTTGTAATCCGTAACGCCAGATGGAAAAGAATTCGATGACCGGTTTCGGGCTGACGAGGGACTGTTCCACCTAGACGTAGACGTGAATGCATAGAATTCACGCGTTTGGTGTACGGTAAATTCACATCAGCTGCACGGATAAAAAGTGGGTATTTGATGTGCAATATCACGTAGATGAATTATCTTTACGTTATTTCACGGCACAGTAAACAGTGAGCGCTAGATACAGATGGTGCAACAATTTGTAAACACTATATACCTGCAGACCGTCTAGAGTACACTGCAGGAGAATATTATTACTCATACAGCTAACAACATTATGACATTTTTGGATCAGTGTTTTCATGGTCAAGTGATTTCGAAGGGGTTTGGCACCTCTTCAGTTTCCTAATTTATCCGCTTCTGACTTTTTCTTGTGGGAATACCTTAAGGATGCAGGTTACAAAACTGATCGTTATACGTTTCCCCAATTGTAGAGCAAAATTGAACTATGTGTCTCTGCAATTCCTCAATAAACGTAACAACATGTGTTTAAGTGCATGCGACATCAGATTCAATTATGTGAATCGCATAATGGAGACCGCTTTCAACAACTATTGTAATTTACTCATTTTCCTATAAGGTTGTGCCACGGTTTGTATATCTGCAGACTACTTTACGGGTTTTTTTTTAAAATATGTATTCCGGTATTATTATTTGAACATTATTTTATAATCTTATTTGTATATTTCTTATTTATTTATTTTTTTTTTACTGTTATCGGCTAAGACACTTTAGTAAATTATTTGACTGACTGCAAAATATATTTCCGGTTTTTAGCAGCGAAATATGGTGAATCAGATTAAAACTAGGAAAAGAACATAGAGTTTTGAAATGTGTTATTACATGAAAAATTGAATAATCTATTGGATTGATTGAATATAAAGTGAAGGCAACTATAAAACGAATTGGGTAATACAGAATTGGATAATACCAGTTGGTAGTATTATTTTTTTTTCTTAAAAAAAGAAAGAAGACTGATTGGACCGTAAATAATACATCGAGTTAGTATTTTTATTGTAGAATTAAATACAGTGAATAAAAACTTTAAAAGAAGATAAATAATTAGTATAAAAAAATATATAATTTAAAATATAAGATGTAAGAGATGATTGTGGTTTTCAGATAGAATAGTAATAAATAAAGAAGTGCATTAAACCAGACAAAGAGTTGAATATCAAAAGAAAACTTTCTAATCGTGTCAACTAATTGAGGTAAATAATTATTCCGAAAAATTAACATAATATTCAAATAATAAAGAGGCTGTATTGGACCCGTACATAAAATATCAATTATTTTAAATATTAATTTTTAAGATTAAAAATCCTACTATACCTAGCATTAAATAGATGAAATAGGATCTTTTTTTTAAATTGGTCCCGTGGTAATCTATTTAATAATTTTAAAAAATTATTTGAATTTTTTATAATCTCTGTTACTTCATATGTTTTTTTCAAATTGCAACCCTTATCAAAAGCTGACAACAAAATTGTTATACTCTCCTGGCATTGATTATATATCCTTATATTGTATATAAATAATGACACATGAAAAAGGTTAAAAAATTAAAAAAACTCTTACCCAATTTTTGATTGATTAGTTTACTTTCCTTCTTGGCAACATAGCTTTAAACCGGCGTATTGGCCGGACTTGCGCCCTGGATCTCATCGTACAGGGGAGTGAGTAAGGCGGATGCAGAGACACCGCTTGTCCACAGATGGCAGGAGAGATGGGATCAGTCGACGAAAAGCAGATGGGTCTACAGACTGATCCTAGACCTCCAGAGATGGCTGTGCCGAAAACACGGGAAGCTAGGGTACGAATTGACCCAGTTCCTTACCGGTTACAGATGTTTCAAGGCATACTTATGCGCGCGAACGCTGAAATTCTCCGCGGGTTGCGATTACTACGGGGAGAAAGACACGACGGAGATGGCGGACACGGGAAAGACAGCGTCGGAAATGTTTACAATCATTACTACCGTTTTTAACCGTTAGTTTTTTTTTTTTTTGCTATAAATTAAAATTATAACTTCCTCAACCCTACTACCTTATCTTACGAAATTATCTTGAGGGACGTTTCTCTCAGGTAAGATGTAATGATGAATTATCAAAATTCTTTGATATTAGGTTGGGTGTCCCTCAGGGCTCTGTACTAGTTCCTGTGTTATATTCCATATTCATAGAGGACGTTCCAGCCCTGGTATATTGCACTGTCACCACATTTGTCGATGACACTGCTATTCTTGGCTTTAACTAAGACCCTGACATAGCCTCGCGGGAGCTGCAAATGGCATTAGATTTTTTCTGCGCACGACAGAAAAAATGGAAGATTAGCGTTAATCAGGATAAATCAAAGCACGTCACATTCTTCATGCGAAAGGGTCACTGTCTCAGTGTGTACATTGATGGTGTCTTGATCTCACAAACAGATAGTGTGCGGTACCTAGGATTTCACCTAGACCTGGAAGTGTTACTTGGATGATTAAAAGAAAACAACTGAACACGAAGTTTAGGGGACTGCATCGGCTGCTACGGAGAAACTTATACCTCATGTTGTCTGATAAAGTTCTGATTTACAAAGTTATCCTACGACCAATCTGGATTTATGGTGTGGAGTTTTGGGGAACAGCAAGTAATAGTAACATAGATATCATACAACGCTTCTAAAACAAAATAACGAGAACAATTACAGAGATACCATGGTTCATACGGAATGATGAAATTCATGAATATCGTAAGCTTCCGACGGTTCGTTAGGTTATGAGACAGCGCAGTGTTAAATACCAACAATTATTTGAAAATCACATCAACCGCTTAGCGATCAATTTGCTTGATAATAGCAGATTAAAACGTCTCCATGTACGTGATTTAGGAGTTACTGAATGACAATTTGATAAATGACAACGCCAAATCTAGTGATATTATTCTTCTATAATTTATTTATTTATCTTTTTTTTTTGGTTTGACTATTTATTTGTTTATTGTTTTTTTTTTTTTATGTTATTTATTAATATTTTGTTTTTATGGACTACGAAGTGTTGGCAGAAATATTCTTTCTAATGAAATTTAAGATTATTACTGCTTACTGATAACTATTATTATGAATGGACTTATATGGGAGCTCCTTATTATGTGCTTATTATCAAACGATTTACTTATGGTTCCACTTAAGGAGTCAATTGTAAATATACTGGTTGTGAAAAAAAAAACATTGTAAAAGTTTAAAAAAGAATATCTTTTTTATTTTTTATTTTTACAGATAATTAAATATTTTTTCGTTGTAATTATGAAATTACCTATAAAATTTCAAATTTATTGACAAAATATCATTTAAAAAGAAGTTATGATTACTTTTTATTCGGTATCGATAATTGATTACTTTTCTTTAATAATAAAAGTTAAACGTTGAACGTAATATATTTTATGGGCCAACCATAAAATAAAGTAATAATAAACAAAAAACCAAAGATATAAATTTCTGTCTATATGTCTTTAAAAACATAAATAAATATTATGAAATAATAAAATATCTGTTTATTTTCAGTAGATACCCGTACATAATAATTAAGACAAAGGATGAACGATAGTGAAATCGTGACATGATATAACGTTTAACTAACAAAATAATATTAACTACGGTGTCAAGAAATCAGTGAAGCGATATATTGCGGTGGGTGGTTGATTTTATAACTGTTACAAGCAAATTCAGTACAGTCAAAAGGAATTGAAAGAATGAGTAACTTTGTATAGTCTGGGTCTATACTGTCGGTTTAAAGGAACTCAATAAAATGAAATTGATTCAACAGGCTGTGACGTAGTAATAGAGTGTTTTGTCGTGCATGCACAAGATTGACGGTTAGACCAACAGACGGATAGTGGTGACGAAATCAAGGTCATCGAATTGCATATAACAGCTGTGCTTATATTATTATTATTTTCACTGCTGCTGCTGTACAATTTAGTTTGTATGATTTTATGCTTCTTTAATTTTGATAAATATGTATTTTAATAAAACGCGGGCTCGTGCGCACACACATGTTTATTTATTTGTAGTTTTAACTATTACATTTATTTATTAATTTAACTAACCTAAAATAGAATATTTAAGTAATGAAAAAAGTATTATTTTTTAATAATTTTACTTAACTCATACAGAAAATAGAAAGGTTTTTAATTCGACGTGTAGTGATTAATTTATTTTTTATTATTTTCTTTTTTCGAATTTCCTGGCGGAATGGTTTCATTTTGTGTTTCATTCAGAGGTTCTGGATTCTTTAACCCGGAGAGGAATGTAATCTTTTTCACGGGTTAAAAGAAAATTCATTTCCTTATCGTACTGGATTACAGGATGCTAGAAAGAATAAAACGTAATGTAGAGAAGTTAATAATTAGTTAATAAATAAACAATGCAATCATGATGTTCAGTGTATTGCTAGAGACAAGATGGTGTTTTCGCTAGATGAACGTGTTTTCATTGTTGAGTCGTACTTCAGTACGAAATCAGCGGTTGCAGTGCAAGATTTGTTTCGCCATAAGTACCCAGATAAACCAGCTCCTAACAAAAACATCAGTATTAAGGTTAGTCGCAAAATTTAGAGAGACCGGTTCTGTTAATAACAAGGAACACAAAAGATCTGCGTCAGTGTCGAATACAGATACAGTCACTAAAAATCAAAGACCGATTACTCGCCTTGCCAAATAAATCGATCAGACATTTGTCTGCTGAAATTAATTTGTCTAATTCGACTGTTCATCGGGCGACCAAAACATTACAATTACGACCTTATCGCATTCAAACGGTTCATCAACTTCTTGAGCCCGACAAAGAAAAACGGCTACAATATTGTCGGTTCCGTCGATTTCTGCGTTAGGGAATTAATGTTACGGATTCATTATTTTTCACAGATGAAGCACGGTTTCATTTGGATGGCTACGTAACAGCCAAAACAGTAGAATTTGGAGCGCTGAAAATCCCCACGTTTATCGCAAAAAAACAATTACACCCGCACAAGTTGGGCGTGTGGTACGCGATATGGCGGAAGAAAATAATCGGTCCTATTTTTTTCGAGTACACCATTAATGCAGAACGATATCAGGATATTTTATTTCAGTTCATCGCACTCATGGAAGAGGAAGACAGACACTGCCGGCTACAACATGACGGTGCGACATCGCGCTACGCAGGTTCAACTTCTGATTTCGTCGAGGAATTCTTTGGTAATCGTGTTATCGGTCGAGGCTTGTGGCCACCAAGATCTCCAGATTTGACTGCGGCAGATTTTTTTCTATGGGGTTACCTCAAAGAAAAAGCCTACAGCAACAAACCACGAACACTTGAACGATTGAAAGTCAATATTGAACAAGCTGTATTAAATATCCAGCCACAAACTTTGAAAGAAGTTACAAGAAACGCTGTAAAAAGAATTGTAGCTTGTGTTCAAGAAGATGGCGACCACTTCCAACATTTACTCTAAATGTAAGGTAATGGATGGTAATAATAAAAATTACATTTACATTTACACATGCCTTTTTATTATTTCAACACCTACCAATATAAAGTTGGGTTGAGTTTTATATGGGACACTCTGTATATATGAGGGACTGATAGAATTCAAATTTTCTACTTAAAATATCAGGGGGTTAAGGCTTTAGAGCAAGAACACTCTCAGTATCTCAATATTTCGCTTAATTAAGGTTATATTTTTCTTAGGCACATTTTTTAACGATTAAAATATAACAATATTTGCCAAAAAAAGCTTTTGAAAAACTGTACCCCCGCCCCCAAACACTTTTTTGTATTCGTCTGCTATGTTGTGACTTTACAGGTAAGCGGTAGAATTAAATTAAAAAAGCAACTCGGCCTGATTGGTTTCGAACTCGATCGCTCGGTCGACTTGGTATCTGGCGCGTTAAACCTTATTATGGCTACACAAATACAAGTGATATTTTTTCTATTTAAGTTGTAAAATTATATTAGTTTAGTTACTGCCGACCGTCGCCTCTAGTACCGCCACTCCTGTTAGAATGAAATAAGGTATGCGCGCGGACTTTAGTTAGCGCATCGTTGATTTAAATAAACGAAAATATATTTTAATAAAATTATAAATATTTTAAATTAAAATGTGTTTGGAAGCCGTACATCCAAAAAAAAAAAAAAAACAGCATTCGTCAGGTTTTTTTTTAAAACAAAAAAGAAATTCGAAATATTTCAATAGAATTAATATGACAAAAATCATTTTGTAATGTATTTGGGAAAGATTTAAAGATGAAGTAGTGAAGGTTTTCCAATTTTTTTTTTGTTTCGTTCAATTAATTACCAAGTTAAATTTTTTTTTAACAGCCTGTTGTTCCATCCTTCTACTACTTTTTTAATTTCTCCCTGGTCTTTTTTCTGCATTTTTCTTCTGTTACCACTTATTTTTGTTTTAAAGATTCTTCTTTAAAAACAAATCCTTTCTACAGAGATTTCTTTTAATATTTTTCCGATTAATTTCCAATTTAAAAAGTTTGAAATTTCAATTCCTACTTTGTTCAAGTCTTTCTTAATTTTATTATCTTTTATCATTCCTTTCTAGATTAAAAGAAAATAATTTCCTTTGAATTCTATAAAATCGCCCTTATAAATGGCGTATGAAAGCCGATCAAATCGCCCTTATAAATGGCCTATGAAAGCCGATCTCCTCTCATGCATTATCCTTTTCAAATGTGTTCTATTGTATTTTGAAGGAGTAGAGTGGCCCAAACTCCAACTTAACTGGTAACTAATAACAGAAAAAGAACCAAATAAGTAAATCAAAATAAATTAATAACTACAAACTAATCACTAAATAAAGGAATTCCTTAGAGATTTTCAATCTAATATTACATTAGAAATTCTAATATTATAATTATCAAAAATTGAACAATGTCATTTAAAATTTAAGTGACCTTTTGAGTTTAAAGACAACTTTTATAGGATTTAATAATTAAAAAATGTTCTGCCATACACAAAGGTGAAGGTAAAAATTTTAATTTTACGCTCACGACAACTTCTATAAATATAAATTTTTATGCTTTGAAATATATAAATAATTTTTTTTTTAATGACTATACGTTTAAAATAAATTTTTTAATGCTTAAATAACTTTCTTGGTTTGCAGCTAGCGATAGAAATATTCATGTTTATATATTTTTTGGCAACATAGTAATACAACATATGTTTAAATACTTAAAATCAGATAATTAATTAATTAATGTAACCTAATTACTAATTCCTCTGTCCTTCGTATCCTGTGCCAAAAATGGCACTCCCAGATGACACAGAAAGTTGCTTAAGACTATTGATACAATTGCGTTTATCTTTAACTGCTATATAAAGAAACAATTATTATTAACCAGTTATTATGAAATTTATCTGTTCCCCAAAAGGTTTATCACAGTCCAAACCTCACCAATTTCACTAATAAATAAAACAAAAATTAGAATACTCTTGAGCAGTTCTGCGCAAGAAAACCGACTTTTCGTTAATTTAATTTGGTTTTAATTTTTTTTTTTAATTTCTTTAATATTGTTAGCAGTAGATATCCCAAGTAATTGGAAAAGCTCTCCCAGGATTGGGAAAAGCTCTTTAGTGGTGAAAGTTCGGGCAACCATGTGGAGATTGCGAAGAGGCCGGGAGGCCGAGGTATTTGGGATGCGATTTCGAGCCGTGCCAGTACCGAAGCGGAACGGTAATCAAATGCACCGGATTTAAATTTTGTTCAGTTGCCCATCTCCCGCGTGCGGAAGAGGCTGAAGAGCCTCGCGATGGAAGCATGGCAGCCGGAATGGGATACCACGACTAAGGGGAGATCTTTGTATAAGTTTATAGAGGATTTGAGAGAATGGTATGACTCGAGCTCATTTTAAGGGCAACGGGTGCCCGGGTGCTCACCAACCATGCTAACTTGAACCAATATCTGTTTTGGTTCCGCCTGGCAGCTGATTAGCTGTGCGGCTGCGAGGAGACCCAGTCAAATGAACACCTGATGTTGCCCTGATCTTAGGAGGGCCAGGAGAGACCCCTGGAGAGGCCGGGAGACCGTTCCTAGGTGCCGTTGCTCTGTTCAACAGGCGTCCGTAGTTTTCTTAAGGGAAAGACTCTTACCACATTGCCGTGGGAAGCTAACCCTGAGTATGGCTGACCACCAGCCAATTATTATGGCTCCAAGCGCTATAAAATGTTTGCTGGCATTCAGCGACCTAGCCGTGGCAGCGAATTGCTACATAGACGAAATAAATTTTATTATGGATGTCATATATATTTTAGAAGTTGACGGTGCACCTACCTATTTTAGAAAATATATGACAAGTGAGTGGTTGGGACACGTAAGCCGATGGTGTATGGCACTCACGCTGTTAGGTAAGCTTTAGAAACTATGTTAGGATACTGGTCGCTAAACTGTTCGAGGCTCAGTTGCCGTTTGTGGTATAGATATTCGGTCTTATGCTTCAGGGCGAACGAATGGAGTGGTGCCGGGAGAAATTCCAAGCAAACCAAATAACCGAACCCTAGGTAAAGAAAATTCAACATTCCAAATTTCAACATGTTAACAAACCATGTTTCTAACTTGCACTGCTCAAATCTTTTCAACCTTAAATTGAGCGTAACTCAAGAACAAGTCGACCAATTTTTATCAACTTTTTAACATGCACAACTTCAGGTAGACTACTACAGCATATATAAATTTCAATGAAATTGATTCAGTAGTTTTGTAGATTTTCGAGCCAAAATTTTTTAAACTCAGGTCTACAAAAATATAAGGAACCCCCAATTTAAGTGAATGGTATTTTCATACTCCTTATACTTCAAAACGTCAAGAAATACGAAATAGAATGGGTTCGCATCACCTCACCACTGTACCCTCACACGCAATCCTCACAAGAAGCCCTTTTTTTGTTAAAAATAAATTTTTTAAATTTTTTTAACAATATATTTTATTTTATATAATGTAAATTTAATTCTTTTGGTTTTGTAATATTATTCATTTGATTAATTCGAATCATTCAGTTCAAATCCAGCTCACATAGTGATAGAGGCTCACAGTTCATCGTTCATTAATTCAATTCATTAAAGTTCGTGTTTCAACCGGAAAATCTCTACTATTACATATATATATATTGATATAACCTATGACATTCCCGGTAATGTAAGGATTCCAACGCAGGTTCATACATTCCAATCCGTAGGGGGAAGACCTTGTGATGTTACCGGTCGCCACACCACCCCCTCCATTCCGAGCCATGAGGGGCTTTACCGGAAGTCGTTTTTTTTTTAGACCCTCTAACTGATTACATCTCACAGTCATCAGCCAGGCCTCGGTCGGAATGCCACCGATGTAAATGCCTCGGCAGACATTTTGCATCAGTAAAATACAAATCAAATTTTGCTTTCACATAGGTCTCAAACGGACATCTTCACATCCAAACTAACGATTCCCTCAAACTTACTGACCGAAACCGTGGAAGCGCGAACCCCTTGCTTAATCCTGATTTGACAGCACCGCTTGTGACTGTGAATGTTTCAGAAAACGATCGATTTGAAAGGTATCAGTGCTACACTCATACCAATCAAAATTATGTCTTACGCAACATATAAATTCGGACCTATACCCAAATAAGTCGATCAATTTAGGTCACCTAATAAGGGGAACGTATCTTCATTCCGGTCTGCGCTGGACCCGGGGTCAAACCCCGCAATTCCACACGGTCTCATCATGGAGTCTTGCGTGGCATTATCAAATCCCGATCAGGACCGCCACCGGCAGAGGGAAGCCACGTCCCTGGTCGCACGGGCTACAATACCCCGGCAGCGTGGCCACCCCACACCAGCGGGAGTCCCAAATCGAATCACAAACACCAATATAACCGTGGCACGATGCCAATACGTCTACTTTCAACCAGTCCAGTGCTTAAGCCGGAACCCTAGCCACCCGGGTACCACGATCGAGTACCTCGATTAAACTCGCTCTGCAGACCTACACACCGCAAAGGCGCGAAGAAAACCATAGACCATTCCTCGCGGATCATCCAGTTAATATGGAAATCAAGAAAGGAATGTATTCTCTCAAGTTCCCTAACAGCTCGTGAACTTTCGACCTCGTTTCGGGAGCAGACGTAGAGGACGTGGTCCACTGTATCATCAGTCCCGCAATCCGGGCAACTCGCTCGAAAGGCATCATGCCCTGAGAGAAACTGCGTGATATACCGATATGGGGAGCCATTCAATTGCACCTAACCCAGACACTATAGATATACCATGCGTGTAGCGATCTGTGGGGGATTCGTCCCCCCTGACCTGCCAAGATGTGCAAGGCCACGGTCTTCAATCTCCTGCTTTCGTTCTGACGTCAATAGGTTATTTATCTTGGAAATGTAGCGTTCTCTACGCTCATTAGCCAAGATATATATTGGTTTGACTCCGGCTATAACACAGACTGCCTCCCGCGAGACTGTTCTATAACCACCTGTAACAACCAGCAAGAGGAGTCGCTACATAAATTTTTTTTGTAATATTATTTTATTTGTGTAAAACTCGAAAAGATATACATTATCGGGGGGAAGAGGTTTATTTCTTCAGGAATCGAGATTCCTGTTAAGGAAAAAAAAAATAGATCCTACAAAATATATATTGGGCATCATTTTGATATTTTAATTTATTACGGTAAAATAAATAGGAATTCGATCTTTTTCTAGGGTTATTTTTTGTTAAAATTTTATCAGTTTCGAATAAAGATATTTTATTTTGATAATGTAAAAATAAAGATTGAAGATTTTGTAATATTATATCAATTTTCGTTTTATGAAAATGTATGGTTTTATTTTGATGTAACCTTGAATATTATGACATTCTTTTTTTGTTCATAATCGTATGAACATATAAATTTTAATGTAGTTAACATTTAATTGTATTTACTAATTAGCTTTATTTGTTCGTTAATTAGGTGTAGCCGTTTCTCTCTCTCTCTCTTATTTTCTGTCTTTTATTATGAATGCATACGCAAATTTTATCTTTCTTTATTCTACTAGTATAAGTATGTTCTTTTAAATTATACGCTCTAGTTGGTTGTATTAATTGATATGGACATTTAAATTTTAAAGGAAACTAGGCATTTTAATTAATAGGTTTTTTTATTATTCTCCCGCGGGAAGGAAGATTAAAAAAATTAATTCTAAGGAAATTGAATAAAAGGTTTTTTTTTTAATAAATAGCTTTAATAAATAAATCGAATTTTAAAAACCGGCTGAAAAATAAAAATTACCTTTTAATTTTCTTTATTTTTTTTGAAGTAGTACAGAAATTAAAAAGTAAATTACTACCAGTTAATTAGTAATAATTTTCAGCTTAATTCAAAAAGTCGAATTTAAAGAGCAATAGTAATATTTTTTAGACTTTTTTTAAGTGGGTTTTATTATTTATTTTTTTAAATTTATTAGATGGATAGCACTAAAAACCCTACCAATATGAAAACGGAATTCATAAAATCCCAAAAGGTGAGAAACCTGTAAACTGATAAAAAAATAAAAATTAAAAAATTACGTTTTTAATTACTATCGAGCATAAAAAGGCTGATTGGAATGTAGATTTACATTTTTTTAACGTTAATATTTTCAGTTAAGTTATAGTAAAAAATGAAAGCTCCAGAAGAAAATCAAAATCGATTTTTCGTAATATTCCCCTATCCATTTAAAGAATTTTGAAAAATTAATACAATCAATGTCCCATATACAGAGTGTATCACGAAGTACTCCCGGGACTGTTATAACCTATTCTATTCGTAAAAATAATGGAAAAAGTTCATATGATAAACATATGTCCTAAAATGCTTCGTTTGCGAGTTACGGCTATTGAAATATTTCGCTTGGATTTCAGCTATATCGATCAAATGAGGTCGTACTTGAAATCTTTAGGAAGAAACGTTTTTGTTTGGATTAAATAGGTTCTTTTCTGAAAAATATAATAGTAATGTACTGTGTCCAAATAAAATTCGAAATTTGTTAACTTCTCTTTGTTTTATTCAATTTATCTTACACCATTGTATTCAGAATTAAATTCTCTAAAATTTTACAAGTTTATTAGTCATTTAATAAAGTTATTTTCTACTGCAATTTATTTGTTTTCACCCCAGATTTCTCAAAAGCTACTGCCGATACCGTTCTGGGATATATTTTGTTCAATTTTTCAGATCAAAAAACAAAAGGAATTACTAATTCTGCTCCTGAATTAACATCATAAAAATATTAGTACTACCTTATTTCACCGTGGTTGCTGAAATCCTAATAAAATCTTTCACTAGACGTAACTCGCAAATGAAGCATTTTAGGACATATGTTTATACGAACTTTTTCTATTATTTTTAGAAGAAAAATTGGTTGTGAAAGTACCGCGAGAACTTCGTAATACATTCTGTATTAAAATATTTGAGCCAAATTTGAAGAAAATCGGTTTAGACATTCCTAAAATAAAAGACAAAAAGCAATGCGACACAATTACAAGTCACAGTGCGACACAAGCTTCTCTTGATGAACTAGTTGGACCCTAAAACTTAAATATTTGCAGAAAACCCGATATCCTACTTTCGACATGATCACCATACGTTTTCTTTTAATATAGGGATTCTAGATATATTCACCGGGAAAGTAGAAAATATGAATATTTATAACATTCTACATTACTATGGGAATTAATTACAATCTTGGTGTGATCGAAATTTTTTTTTCTCTTTAATATCTGTTTAAAAATACCTTTTCCCGGTAATTGGCCAATCCTTCATTTAAGATTCCTCTGGGGATCGGAATTTCTTTAATCTAAAATATTTAAAAATATATATATATATATATAATAGTAAAAAGGAAATGATTTACCCATAAGAGGACCAAGAAATCAGAAAAATATAATCCAAACGAGTTAGGAATGATTTTTTTTTTTAATAAACACCTACTTTACCGTACTTTTGTAACGTAATTATACACAGAGTGTTTCTAAAATAGGCCGCCAAATTTCTGCAGTGATTTTCTTATATAAAATTTAAAAAAAAAATTGATGTGGACACCCTTGTGGACTTCCTTGTACACCTATTAAATTACATATACACTTTTTTTTTTAAATGAAAAGTATATAAAATTTTATCTCGTTAATAACAGGGTATTTTTATTTATTTATTTATTTATTGTTATTATTGAATTGTTATTTATCGAAAAATTTATTTTACAATCAGAAGTTAATAATTATTAATAAATAAATATATTTAAATTAAAAAAAAAAAAAGTAAAAAAGAGGAGATGAAGTCTGATTCGAACTGATGTGTTTCCCCCTTGTACAAGGGTTTCTTTTCAAGATCCGATCGGTCGCGTAATAAAAACCCGCGTAAAATTCGGATGAACCTTTGCGCATATGTGTTGCGCAGATTCTCTAGTATGGCCTTCAATCTCGCCGTGTCAATTCGTTTAGTTCTGAACACGCACCTAGCTCGTAAACATGTCTACAACAATAGCATCTCCCGCCAAGTGTGAAGTGCGTGCTGTAATTTGATTTCTTCAGGCTGAGAGTTGTAATGCGGCTGAAATTCATCGAAAAATAAGTAATGTGTACGGTAAAACTTCAATGAGTGACAGCAAAGTGCGACAATGGTGCAGGAACTTTAAAGCAGGACGTGCAGATGTTCATGATGCAGGCGGTCAGGGAAGGAAGCGAGTGTCAACCGATGATCTCGGTGAGCGACTAGATAAGGCAATTCGAGAAAATCGTCGGTTCACAATTTCTACGAAAGGCAATTCAGAATAAGCGGAGAGGAATGTTATCATCAGGCATTGTCTTTCTCCATGACAATGGTCGGCCGCATACTGCAGCTGTAATAAAGAAGCTCCTGCAGCGTTTTCGTTGGGAAGTGTTTGATCAACCACCATACAGCCCGGACTTGGCTCCATCAGATTTTTATTTCTTTGCTCACATGAAACTCTGGCTAGGAGGACAACATTTTGGCACAGACATTGAGCTGCAGACCAGCGTAGAAACATGTCTGAAAACATAGGCGGATCCGTTCTATGAAGAGGGTATTGCAAAGTTCATACCACGCTACGACAAATGTCTAAATCGGAGTGGCGACTATATAGAGAAATAACGTAACTATGTAAGTACTTGTTACAAATAAAATTTTTTTTACTTTCACTGTGGTTTTAATTTCGTGTCCGATCGGACCTTGAAAAAAAAATAACCTTCGTATTATCCAAATATTTCATTAAATAAAATTTTTATATGGCTATAACTCTGAAACCAATGAAAATAAGTACCACTTATGATATATCGTTGAAAATTTTTCAATGAATGCTTACTGCAGCTAAGAAAAAGTCCGAAATCAAAATTTCTTTTTGATTTTGGGCTTTTTTGGACACTTTTGGTTCAGTCGATTGCAATCAAAAGGGAAGGTGCACAACTAGATATTACAACAGTCCTAAATCCATTCTACGGCTAATCGTTTTTGAGTTATGCGAGATACATACGTACGTACATATGTCACGACGAAACTAGTCAAAATGGATTCAGGAATGGTCAAAATGGATATTTCCGTTGAAATTTTAAAACCGAAATTATTCGCGATACAATATTTCCTTTACTTCGTACAAGGAAGTAAAAAAATTATTATAAACATCGGACCGGAAATTCTTTGTTTTCCCATTTTATTTTATTTTGTTTTAATTTATTTATTTATTTTTTTTCACTAAATAATTATTATCAACAGAATGGTTTGACTAATTACTTTGAAATTTTGCGTGGTACTTACTAAGATAAATATCTATTGTTAGAAAAATAAACCTTGTTTAATAATATTTAAAAAAAAATGGCTGCCACTAGAATTTTTAAATCCAAATAATGCGAAAATTATAAATTTTATTAAACAACTACAAGAGATCTGTCAAAATATGAAAATTGTAATAAATCCGTTGGGGTAAAAGATTACTTTCTAACCAATATTAAAATTATTCCACATAATATCCAATATATAATATGAGTGGACAAGGATTTTTTTTTAAATTCAAGCTTTGTTATTTTTATTTTAAATTAAAAAAACGTAATAAAAAACCAACAAAAAATTACAAGTTTTATGTAATTATTTAACAATAATGTTGTTATTATTACAACACAGTAATTGCTACTGGTTTCATGTAATTTAATAACTTTTATTATTACAAAAATTACATTTACTTCTTATTTTAGTAATCTAACTGACTCTATTCAGCATAATTATTGGCAGTTGTTAAATTATGAAATATGATATTGCAATAAATCATAGAACTATTATTATTAGCAAACTACTATAATACTATTATTGTTTTGTTCAAATATATTATTATTATAACTGCTTATTTCTTCACCTATATTTATAATGTGCTTTTCCCGCTTCACTCGGATACTTTGTAATGTGTAGCTAGACGTTTCCAGTGCACGGCTTTTATCAAAATATCATGCTACACTTAAATTTTTCTTCTGTAGGAAAAATAAAACATAAGATTAAATTAAAATTTTGTATAAAATAGCAAAAATCATCAACAGATATGGCCATTAGTGCAGTCAATTTGTATTTTTATTTCAAAATCCTTACCTACCGATTGATGTTTTTTTCCATATTTTATGGGTGATGAGGGAAGCTTAATTCTAGATTTTTAACATTCCCCTCCCATAGATTTTTGAAAAAAGTTTTTAAAATGCGTTTGTCTCTGAATCTATGCATTTTTGAGAAAAGTTTTTCAAACAAAAAATGTAGAGGACATTCTCCTCTACAATTAATCTCTTTCAAGTTATGCCGTATAATTTTAAATTGAAATATTAGGTGGTGCTGAAGTTTTAAAAAACATGTTTTTTCGGTTTTTTCACAGGAAAAAATTGTTTTTCGTCTGTATTGCATTTGAAAAAGTTGTTAATCTCAAAAAAACAGACAACTTTTATTTAAACAATTTTCTTGTATGACTTACCGTTTTGGAGCTGTAGCTTGTGAAAGTGTGAAAATGATGTGAATTGGGCACGTGTTCGAAACCGGTCTAGTCGCTGAACAATGCCGATCTCCCCGGCTACAGTAACAATAGGACCGCTGCGTTGCCATTGTACTGCTATAACTCTGAAATGCTAAGTCGTACAAGAAAATTGAACAGAAGGACAATCGAAGAAACGTGTGCGTTGGTATTCTTGAGAGGATCGATATCGACCAAGAATTCTTCAATCGTGTGATCACAGGTGATGAATGCTGGATATTTGAGTACGATCCAGAAACAAACCGGCAAAGCGAAGAGTGGCACACTCCGTCATCTCCTCGTCAATCTCCTCGAATGACCAACTAAAAACCGTGCCGATTTGCTTTTTTTGACAGTAGGGTTATCGTGTATAAAGAATTTGTTCCTCCAGGACAAACTGTCAACCAAGTGTTTTACAAAGGTGTCCTTGAAAGGGTCAGGAAAAGAGTAGTTCGCGTGAGACCAGGCATTGCAGACAAGTGGATGTTTCATCATGACAATGTCCGTGTCAAACGGCCGTTTCCATCAGGGAATTTTTGACCTCAAAACACATCCTTACTATCAACCCTCCTTATATACAACCCTCCTATTCACCTGATTTGAGTTCTTATGACTTTTTCCTTTTCCCGAAATTAAAACGTGTCTTAAAATGACGTCATTTTGGAATTCAGGGTGCAGGTGTAATAATTTAACATACTTCCTGATATTGCCTACTGACGAAATTTTACATAATTACTAATGTCGGGTGACAATACAATATTCTACCACTACTTTTGCAAACATCCTCCCGTACGGGGGTAAATTAAGGGTGGAAATTAACGGTGTGGATGTAAAAGATTGCAAAACGGCTATACGGGTTTTTTGAAGCCGCAGATGACAAATGCGATATCAGTTTGACATAAAACAATGAGAAAAACTTGGTATGGGAATTTTTGTCGTTTTGAATTTGACATTTCCTCATCAGTTATTTGGTTTTTCTGGCATTTCTCCCACCACAACCCCAATCGGTCGCCATAAGACTGAATGTCCGTGTCACAAACGGCTACTTACCCTCGAATTGGTTTAGCGAGCAATATCCTAATTAGCTTTTGAAGCTTAGCTAACTACGTGAGCGGAGTAACCGTATTCATCATCACTATATATATATATATATATATATATACAGATGATTTTTGACGGGCAGTATATTGAGACACGGCACCGCATGATTCACTCGACTCCATACTGGTGAAGAAATCTTTTATAAAAGCTCATAAAAACGTTTGCCAAAAAATTATGATAGTTAATTAAGTAAATGAAATAAAAACTTCACTATTTCTTTAATTTGTATAGTAAATTTTTGATTGAATATTAGTGTGATATTTTATAAATATATTAAAAATTTCAATATATGATGTTATCTTTTGAAATTCAAATTAACCTACTAATTACACTCGTGTAATGTATGATAATAATTTGAGTAAAGTATGACTAAAAAGTAGAAAGCAAGTTTTTAAAAAATGTTTGTAATATTATTAGGTTTGAGATAAAAAAACTTTGTTAATTTACTAGTAAACAAATAAAAATCTCTAACTAATTTTGTATAAAATTTAATTTTGAGAAAATTGATGTAACTAACGTCTATTTAAAATTAAACACAAGTTTCAGACGTTCAACTTTAATTAAAAACAAAACCACAAACTGGTTTGGAAAAGTAACACGATTTTAAACAGAACAATTTACATACAAATGTTAAAAATTATAAAAATATGTTTTAAAGACATCCTTCTAAAACATATTACATTTTTTTATTTCCGTGCAAATTGGAATTAGCCTCGTACGAGGCTAGAACAATCATTACCATCAACCGGTAACAAACGGGGTACCTCTGGGGCGCTGGTTTATGAGGTGCAATGTGGTGCTCTTAAATATCTCTTCAAACAATAGTCCGATTTTCAAAATTCAAATAGAGTATTTGCTAGTATAGTATAAAATCATACTGGAACCAAACCAGAACAAAGATTAAGTGATATACTCAAAAATGAACCGTATAAACGACTGCCCTAAAAGGACTGTAATGTATTTAGGATGTATGTATGTTTGTTTCAGCGTAGCAGCTTAACGTTTGAACCGATTTAGATCTATGATGTCGCGTTGGAATCGTTATATTAACGGGAGTGTCATAGGTTATATAAATATGTTTAAATAAAATTAAAAATTTTCAAATCAAAATTATACTATATACAAAATTTTCACCCGCATCCTCGTTAATTATTCTGCATTAGTAATTACTCTGTATTAAAGAGCATTGTTTTTTT